>NC_140585.1:1273742821-1276418494 GCF_964204655.1 Triturus cristatus
CTAAAGGAAATACTCTAGGTATTACAGTTTTGATTACATCAAGATGACGTCAGGCGTTCCACACTTTTGTAATACATATAAAATGTTAGCAATCTAGTTGTTCATTGGGATACTGTTGAGAGGCAGAGGCCAGGGGCACGGACTCTGAAAATTGAAGGCAGGTAGGAGAGTGCAGATGCAACAATTTGACTACACTGGGCAGGCAGGAAGGGCAGTGGCAGCACAACAGACTATGGAGGGCAGTGGAAAGGGGGGCAGCGGCAACAAACCAACAATACAGGACTGGCAAGAGAGGCTGTGTCAATATAATAGACCATTGTGGGCAGAAGGAAGAGGCAGTGGTAGTACAACCATACATGCCAACAGACCCGTTTCAGCCAGGAAACGTCCAATGTTTTTAAGCTCAAATGGACGTTATTTGATCTGTCTCCTATCTACAATCTCCTCTTTTTCAATGTAACTCAAAGGGGAAAATCAACACCCCAGTTTTTTTTCAAAATCTCCCTCTTCCCAAGTTCAAAATGTTCGCAAGCATGGTACATTGGATCATGGTAGGCAGGAGGAATTGGGGTAGCGACATGGACTCGGATAACAGAGGACAGGAGGGACATGGAGAGGTGCACCAAACTGACCCTACAGGGCAGGCATCAGGGTTTGCAGCAGCACAATACATCACACAGCGCATGCAGGACGGGAGTGCAGCACAACAATCCATAGAAAGCAATAGGGAGGGGACAGGACCATGCACATGGACAATAGAGATTAAAGAGGGGAAAGAGGCAATGGTAGCTAGCTGACCATAATGGACAGAGAGGAGTGAAAGCTGCAGCATAACAGACCATAACGGGCAGGAGGGACGGATCAGGGGCATTACAATGGAACAGACAAGCCAGGAGGGAGGGAATAGGGGTCTGCACATGGAAAAAGAGGGCTGGGGGTAAGGGGGCAAGGGGGCAAGGGGGCAGGGCAGGAGCAGCAAGATGACCATGGAGGTCAGGCAGGATGGGCACTAGAAACAAGACACACCATGGAGAGCAACAATGAGACTATGATGGCATACACACAGACCATGGAGGGAAGATGGGAGGGGGTCAGGGGCAGCTAGCTGACCACACAGGGAAGGTGGGAAGGGCCATGGCAGCACAGAAGACCATGCATGGCAAGCGGGAGGGTTAGTGGCAGCACAATGGCTATGATGGGCAAGAAGGACGGTGCAGGGGCATGCACAAAGGACCATGGAGGATAGAAGGGAGGGTCAGGACCTGGGCACAGACAAGAGAGTTCAGGGAAAGGGGCCTCACAACAGACCGCGCGGGGCAGGCAGGAGGAGGAGTTGCAGCACATAGACCAGTGAGGGCAGAAGGGTGTGGCAGTAAAATGGACCATGGAGGACAGGAGGAAGGGGATAGGGGCATGGCATGTGGACAGGCAGTGTGGAGGCGGCAGGGACAGGTTACAGTCATCTGACAATGCTAGGCAGGTGGGAGGGGAGTGGCAGCTCAACAGAACACTCAGAGTAGATAGGAGTGGCAGGTCCATGGAACATGGTGGGCAAAAAGGATGGAGCAGGGGCATGCACAAAGACATCAGAGCGCAGGGGGAAGGAGAATAGGGGCAGCAAGCTAAGCACAGAGGCTAAGCGGGAGGTCAATGATGGGCCATAGAATTGGGCAATGGAGGGCAGGAGGAGTGGACTGGTACATCATGCTAAATGGAGGGCAGTGGCAGCACATCAGACCATGCATGGCAGGAGGGAGGAGGCCAGTCCATGGATTCAGACAACAGAGGATAGGGGGGAGGTGGATGGGGCAGCAGGCTAACTGTTCAGAGAAGGTGGGTATTAGGAACTTTATTGTTTTTAAAATGTGTGTCTTTGCGAACTACTTAAAACTTAAAATATAAACAAGTATGCAGCATAATCTCACTTTTATTCAGGAAGAAGACGACGTTTGTGACTGTGACTCCGGATTCACTTGGCAGAAACACCCCCTGACCCTCCACCCCCCATCGCAAAATGTAATGCCCGTGAAAAGGGTAGGTGGACGCAGTGTTATATAGAACATAGTCCTGAGAGCACGATTGAAAATGAAAACTAGATATAGTATATGGTATAAACTATGCACCAAAAAGTGTGGTATAAGATGAACCGGGGCGTGAAATATAATATGCAATACATTGTGCGCAATGACAGATTCATTGGCGAGCGCGAGATAGCACAAGCACTAGCGTGTGCTATGCGATATGCGCCTCGGAGTGTAATATGCACAGGGTAGTGTTGTGTAACCTAACTAGTCTCTAAAGTTGTAATATAAAATATGTGCTGGGGAGTGTAACGTTGCATATGCACTGTGACAAAGATATGGATCCCAGATTGTAATATGTATGGCATAGCCCTGTGCGTTATAACATAGGCATCGAGGAAGGCACGTTAGATGGGGCAATATAACCCGTGCGAAGGCAAGTGTGGCATGACATATTCATGGGGTGGTGTTACAGTGCACATGGGCTAGAGAGTGTCATAGCATACGCACTAGCTGGTGGAATACAACACAGAGGTGTGAGGCACTCTGCGGGCACTGGTGGGTGTAACACAGCATTGGGCTCAGCCAGGAGCATGCTGTGACTCTCAAGTGAGGTTCGTCTCCTTTCCAGAGAGTAAAATAAAAAGTATTACACATCCGGCGGTGGATGTGTGTTTTATTAACCGTGAGGGGGGTTTCTTGCATAGTTTGGTCGAATTTTTGTCAAATCCGCTTTGAATGGCTTGGTGTGCGTGTATATTAAATGTGCCCGTCAATAGCTACCCATGTTTGTATAAATAAACAACAAGGGTGTCTACTTGGAGAGTACCCACCGGCGGGGGCGCCGGGATTAGGCACGGTAGGGCGTCAGACACGTCAGAGCTTCACTAGCGGTGTAAATACATTCCATGTGGATTCATTCTATGCATAGTCGCCTTTTAATGAATATCACGCAAATCGTCATGGTGATAGGTACATACGGTTTGTCCAGCATGTCCTAGGTTTTTCTATAAATATATTTATAAAAAAAATAATAAAAAACAAAGGCCGGCCCCAGGGGATGGGATCCCCGGGGCCATAAGTGGCCTGAGGAGGGGGGCAACGCAGCCCCCTCCTAAAGACTAAAAAAAAAAAAAGGTTGGGGTCCCCGGGGCCGATTAAGGCCTTGGGAGGGCCAAATTAATTTTTTTCAACAAAAAAAATTAGGGTGCAGGCCCTGGGGGATGGGTCCCCAGGGCCAGTAAATTAGAAAAACAAGGGGGGCCACACAGCCCTCCTTCTTAAAAAAATAAAATAAATAAAAGACCGGCATCGTGCCGGAGGCCACGCCCCCTCCGTGCAGCACTCTGCAAACGCGCCCCCTGGCCAGTTGTAAGTTGGGGAATTAATTCCCCTTCAATACTGAGGGTCCTTGAGGGCCAACTAGCCCAACAGGTATCTCCAGTATGCGCCAGGGAGCTGCGTTGCAGACAGGTGTTCTGAGGCCACGCCCCTTTTTCACCTCTATGCAACGCAGCTCTGTGGCTCTTACTGGAGGTACCTAGTGGGCTAGTTTGACCCTAGGGACCCTTAGGATTCAAGGGGACTTAATTTCTCAACTTAGAACGGCCACTGGGTGTGTTTACACAGTGGTGAAGGGAGGGGACGGGGCCTGAGGTGACGTGTGCAAACACGCCCTGTGGCGCGTTTTAAGTTGGGGAAATAATTCCCTTTCAATCCTGAGGGACCCTGGGGGCCAACTAGCCCACCAGGTGCTTCCAGTAAGCGCCACTGCTCTGCGTTGCAGAGAGGTGGTGCAGGCCGTGCCCCTTTTTACACCTCTCTGCAATGGCACTTACTGGACGTACCTAGTGGGCTATTTTGCCCCTAGGGATCCTCAGGATTCAAGGGGACTTAATCTCCCAACTTAAAAAACAACCACAGGGGGTTTATACACAGTGGGGAAGGGAGGGGACGGGACCTGAGGTGACGTGTGCAAACACGCCCTATGGCGCGTTTTAAGTTGGGGAAATAATTCCCCTTCAATCCTGAGGGCCCCTGGGGGCTAACTAGCCAACCAGGTGCTTCCAGTAAGCGCCACTGAGCTGCGTTGCAGAGAGGTGGTCCAGGCCATGCCACTTTTTACACCTCTCTGCAACGCAGCTCTGTGACGCTTACTGGAGGTACCTAGTGGTCAAGTTGGACCCTAGAGACCCTCAGGATTCAAGGAGACCTAATCTCCCAACTTAAAACGGCCACAGGGCGTGTTTACACCGTGGGGAAGTGAGGGGACAGGGCCTGAGGTGACATGTGCAAACACGCCCTGTGGCGCATTTTAAGAGGTAGTTTTAATCCCCTGCCCTATTATATACTAGGGGCTTACAGAGGAGGTCATGCTGATCACAGGGGGACCCCAACACATTGTGTTCCCTAGTGTATGTAGGTGTTTTCACTGTATTCTGAGTGTCTTTTAACATAGCACTGGCTCTAGGACTGGTTAGTCAGACTCAGTTACCACCAGTATCCGTCTGAAAAAGTTAAGGGTACAGGATGATTGTGCAACAAGGCTTCTTTCTGCTCTTCTGTTTGTTCTTTCTGCACGTTATCCTTCTTCCTGCACTTTTCTTCGTCTTTGAAGACTTCTGTTGCTTCTTTCTGCATTTCTTTTTTTTATTTCTGTGCGTTTTTTCTTCTTTCTTCACATGTCCTATCTCTGTAGGCATAGTTAGAAATTAGCATTTAAAAAACCTTTGAAATTCACTGAAAAAACCATAGGTTTCAGGCATGTTATAGTTAGGAATTAGCATTTAAAAAACCTTAGAAATTCACTGAAAAAACCATAGGTTTCAGGGGCGTTATAGTTAGCTGGACTTTTCACTCATACAAAACCATTGAAATTCCCCCGTTATAGTTAGTTCAGCTAACTATAACTCGCGCGCATGCAATGCACTGCTCATGACATCACATATTACATCACTCATGACATGGTCAGTGACATCACTCATGACATCACTGATGACATCTTAAATGACATCACTGATGACATCACTGATGACATCATCAAGTGAATGTGTGTTTTTCTGAAAATTACATATGTTTTATATATGTATATCTTAAGGTCGATGGAAGAATAAATGGGTATATAAGTGTCTAAATGGATGATTTTTTTTTTGAAAAATGTATTGTATAACTGGCTGATTAAGTGTATCTTAGTGAATACATGGCTTAGTGAGTAATGTTTAAATATGTAAATATCTGTATCAGTCTCTCACTTTGTGTATAAGTGGCTGCATGGGTTGGTGAGTAGCTACATGAGTGTCTATATAGGTTATTAGTTGGTTTTTTGAGTATCAGTATGAGTGTCTGAGTGTCTGAGTGTCTGTATGGTTCGGTGGGGGGTATTACGTAGTGCATAGGTGCATGAATGAGTGACTCACTGTTTGTATGTGTTGAAGACAGCATGTGTGCAGGACTGTATGGGTGGATGAGTGTGTGCATGGGTGTGTTAGTGAGTGAATGACTGTCTCAATAGTGTCTTTATGAGTAACTACATATGTTTTAAACTAGTATATGTGACTATTGGTGTATATAAGTGAGTATATGTGAATGTGAGAGATTGGAAGAGTTCCTGTATGAATAAGTATGTGTTTCTATAAGTGATTGTTTAAAAGACTAAGTATGTGTAAGTTTCAGTAGAAGTAAGTGTGGTGGTGTGTGTATAACTTTATATGCAAGTAAATGGATGTTTGATTCTTTATTAGCATGAGTGACTATGTGTGTGAGTAACTCTATGGATGAGTGGCATTGTGTAACAGGATGTACAGGTGTATGAGCACATATGATGAGTGAGTACATGTATGAGTGACTGTATAGGACTGTTGGTGAATGAGTGGATGTGTATGTGGATCTTAGAATTACTGAATAGGTTGTTGTAACTGATATTGGTATGTCCATTGTTTTGAAAATGTTAGTTTCTATTTTTGAATGTGTGTATCAAAGGTTATATTAGGGGGAGAGGAGGTCTGCCACTCTATCACAAGGATGATGTCATCAGTGATGTCATTTGAGATGTCATCAGTGATGTCATCAGTGATGTCACTGACCATGTCATGAGTGATGTAATATGTAACGTCATCTGCATTGCATGCGCGCGAGTTATAGTTAGCTGAACTAACTATAACGGGGGAATTTCAATGGTTTTATACGAGTGAAAAGTCCAGCTAACTATAACGCCCCTGAAACCTATGGTTTTTTCAGTGAATTTCTAAGGTGTTTTAAATGCTAATTCCTAACTATAACGTGCCTGAAACCTATGGTTTTTTCAGTGAATATATATATATATATATATATATATTCACTGAAAAAACCATAGGTTTCACACACGTTATAGTTAGGAATTAGCATTTAAAAAACCTTGCAAATTCACTTAAAAAACCATAGGTTTCACACATGTTATAGTTAGCTGGACATTTCACTCGTGAAAAACCATTGAAATTCCCCCGTTATAGTTAGTGCAGGCAACTATAACTCACGCGACCGCAATCCTCTGCTGATGACGTCAGATATTACATCACTGATGACATATGTGTCTTTCTGAAAAATAATATTTGTAATAAATGTATAGCTAAAAATTAATGGAAGAAGACATGGGTAAATAAGTGTCTAAATACAGTGATGTAATATCTGACGTCATCAGCAGAGGATTGCGGTCGCGTGAGTTATAGTTGCCTGCACTAACTATAACGAGGGAATTTCAATGGTTTTTCACGAGTGAAATGTCCAGCTAACTATAACATTTGTGAAACCTATGTTTTTTTAAGTGAATTTGCAAGGTTTTTTAAATGCTAATTCCTAACTATAACGTGTGTGAAACCTATGGTTTTTTCAGTGAATATATATATATATATATATATATATATATATATATATATATATTCACTGAAAAAACCATAGGTTTCACACATGTTATAGTTAGCGGAAATTTTACTGATAAAAAACCAATGAAATTCCCCCGTTATAGTTAGTGCAGGCAACTATAACTCACGCGACCGCAATCCTCTGCTGATGCTAATACTGTATTTAGACACGTATTTGCCCATGTCTTCTTCCATACATTTTTAGCTATACATATATTACAAATATTTTTTTTTCATAAAGACACATATGTCATCAGCAGAAGATTGCGGTCGCGTGAGTTATAGTTGCCTGCACTAACTATAACGGGGGAATTTCATTGGTTTTTTATCAGTAAAATTTCCGCTAACTATAACATGTGTGAAACCTATGGTTTTTTCAGTGAATTTTCAAGGTTTTTTAAATGCTAATTCCTAACTATAACGTGTGTGAAACCTATGGTTTTTTCAGTGAATTTGTACGGTTTTTTAAATGCTAAGTTACTTTACGCCATTCGTGGCGTGCGCGCCCACTTAACGCAGTTCGTTCCGTGCGCGTTCCGTGCGCGCACAGTGAGCACGCGGTGCGCTTCGCGCACCGTGCGCCCACTTTACGCAGTTAGTGCCGTGCACGCACGGTGGGCACGCGGTGCGATGACAAAGCAAGAAAGCACGTCAACAAATCTGTTTCTGCTTTCCTCCGTGACTATGGTATGGGTGCCATTTACCACAACAACTTGCGTTATGACATGCAAGACATTTATAGAGGAGATGGTGTGCACTTCAATGATGAAGGGAACAGAGTCTTCCTCTTGAACCTTAGACTCTGCATCGGTACTTACTTGTAGGTACCACTAAAAAATCATTTCATAAACACAACGGCTCTTTTTAGAGCTCCCTAATATCTAAACTCTTAAATCTGCTTTTCATTTTTTTTTTTTTTTTTTTTCTACCGTACGCTTACCGTAAGCTTACCGTACGCGTACCCCGTGATTTTTTTTAAAATCAATAAATGTTTTCTTTGTACTTTACAGTCCTTCTTTGACCCCCTCACAAATGTTAGGGGGTCTGTAACTCTCCTCATTGCCCCCTTTCCTTGTTTTCACTCTTTTTTTTCAGAGTGAAATACACAAAATGGCGGCCGCCGCTTCCTGGTTTCGGCCGATTCGAATGTTTACTAAGATCTAAGAGCCAATCAGAATCGCGCTCGCGCACGCCACCGTACGCTTACCGTAAGCGTACGGTAAGCGTACCGTAAGCGGGCTCAGATATATATATTGATTTAAAGGCTATTTTCTCAGAATCTACTGAACAGATTTACACCAAACCTACAAAAGGCACTTCCTTGACCTAGGGACTACCTCTCTGCCAAATTTTGAGTAATTCTGTTCAGCCGTTCGGGCTGTAGCTCGTTCTAAAGGTCCTATGGAAGAATGCATGGGAAAAACGCGTTTTGGGACCCCCCTTTTATCTCAGCCCCCGCTTGACGGATCCCCCCGAGACTTTCAGGGTAGGAGCGGAGCGTAGCGCCCCACCTATTTTGAGAAATTCGCGAGGATTCGTCGACCGGCGCCAAAGTTATTCAAAATAGAATGTTGAGGTTTTCCTATGGAAACGTGGTCCTAACTATAACTACCTACTGGCGACCGCCAGTAGGTAATATATATATATATATATATATATAGAGAGAGAGAGAGATATATATATATATCTATATATATTCACTTAAAAAACCATAGGTTTCACACATGTTATAGTTAGCTGGACATTTCACTCGTGAAAAACCATTGAAATTCCCCCGTTATAGTTAGTGCAGGCAACTATAACTCACGCGACCGCAATCCTCTGCTGATGATGTCAGATATTACATCACTGTATTTAGACACTTATTTACCCATGTCTTCTTCCATTAATTTTTAGCTATACATATATTACAAATATTTTTTTTTCAGAAAGACACATATGTCATCAGTGATGTAATATCTGACATCATCAGCAGAGGATTGCGGTCGCGTGAGTTATAGTTGCCTGCACTAACTATAACGGGGGAATTTCAATGGTTTTTCACGAGTGAAATGTCCAGCTAACTATAACATGTGTGAAACCTATGGTTTTTTAAGTGAATTTGCAAGGTTTTTAAATGCTAATTCCTAACTATAACGTGTGTGAAACCTATGGTTTTTTCAGTGAATTTGTACGGTTTTTTAAATGCTAAGTTATGTATTTTTTTTTAAAGTTTTTTCACCGTGCGCGTACCGTACGCGCACGGTTCACTTTGCGCACCGTGCGCGCGCTGTGGGCGCGCACGGTGCGCTTCGCGCACCAAGCGCCCACGATGCGTTGTACGGTGCGCGCACCCCGCGATTTTTCGCAAAAAAAAATATTTCTTTTTTTACCCTTGGGGGTCCTTCAGTGACCCCCTGACAAAGGCTAGGGGGTAAGGACCTGTCCATCCTGCCCCCTTCTCACGTTTTTCCCCTTTGTTTTTCATTGCCTCAGACTGCGAGAGACAAAATGGCGGCCGACACTTCCTGATTTCGACCGATTTGAATGTTTACTGACATCTAACAACCAATCAGAATTGCACTCGCGCACGTCACAGTGCGCGTAGGGTATGCTTACCATACGCGCACGGTGCGCGCCTATAGATATATATCTGCTTTTAACTGCAATTTTCTCAGAAACTAATAAACAGATTTACACCAGACCTGCAAAAGGCACATCCCTGAACTGAGGACTACCTCTCTGCCAAATTTCAAGTAATTCTGTTCAGCCGTTCGGGCTGTAGCTTGGACTAAAGGTCCTATGGAAAAATGCATGGGGAAAACGCATTTTGGGACCCCCCCTTTTTCTCAGCCCCGGCTTGACGAATCCCCCCGAGACTTTCAGGGAAGGAGCGGAGCGCCCCACCTATTTTGAAAATTTCGCGAGGATTCGTCAATCGGCGCCAAAGTTATTCCAAATAGAATGTTGCGGATTTCCTATGGAAATACGGTCCTAACTATAACTATCTACTGGCGACCGCCAGTAGATTATATATATATATATATATATATATATATTACCTACTGGCGGTCGCCAGTAGGTAGTTATAGTTAGGACCACGTTTCCATAGGAAATCCGCAACATTCTATTTTGAATAACTTTGGTGCCGGTCGACGAATCCTCGCAAATTTTTCAAAATAGGTGGGGCGCTACGCTCCGCTCCTACCCTGAAAGTCTCGGGGGGATTCGTCAAGCGGGGGCTGAGATAAAAGGGGGGTCCCAAAACGCGTTTTTCCCATGCATTTTTCCATAGGACCTTTAGACAGGGCTACAGCCCGAACGGCTGAACAGAATTACTAGAAATTTGGCAGAGAGGTAGTCCTCAGGTCAAGGAAGTGCCTTTTGTAGGTTTGGTGTAAATCTGTTCAGTAGATTCTGAGAAAATAGCCTTTAAATCAATATATATATCTGAGCCAGCTTACGGTGCGCTTACGGTACGCTTACCGTACGCGTACGGTGGCGTGCGCGAGCACGATTCTGATTGGCTCTTAGATCTTAGTAAACATTCGAATCGGCCGAAACCAGGAAGTGGCGGCCGCCATTTTCTCTCTCGCACTGAGAGTGATTTTTAAAATATAAAGCCCAAAAACACGTAAAGGGGCTGTTTGGACAGCTCCCACACACATAGCCATGTTGAGGGAGTCCCCAAAGATCCCCCAAGGCCAAAAACGGAATTTTTATTTTTTCGGTAATTTCGCCGATTACGCTTACCGTACGCGTACGGTAAGAAATTAAAAAAAAAAAAAATTATCCACACTCTCTCCACCCCGTGTGCAATTGGTGGCCGAAGGGCACCAATTGTGCCTGGCTTAGTAGAGATGAGATAAACTAAAATATTAAAAAAAATAATAATAAAAAAAAAAATTATCCACACTCTCTCCACCCCGTGTGCAAATGGTGCCCGAAGGGCACCATTTGTGCATGGCTTATAAAATATACGAAAAATTAAAATATTACCTTTCAAAACGAAGTGCATCATATGTCCTCCATGTGCGCACGGTGCGCGAAGCGCATCGTGCGTACATGGCCCATCTAGCGTAACGTGGGCACACGGTGCGCGTAGCGCACCGCGTGCCCACCGTGCGTGCACGGCACTAACTGCGTAAAGTGGGCGCGCAGTGCGTGAAGCGCACCGCGTGCTCACTGTGCGCGCACGGTGCGCGAAGCGCACCGTGCGCGCACGGAACGAACTGCGTTAAGTGGGCGCGCACGCCACGAATGGCGTAAAGTAACTTAGCATTTAAAAAAACGTACAAATTCACTGAAAAAACCATAGGTTTCACACACGTTATAGTTAGGAATTAGCATTTAAAAAACCTTGCAAATTCACTGAAAAAACCATAGGTTTCACACATGTTATAGTTAGCGGAAATTTTACTGATAAAAAACCAATGAAATTCCCCCGTTATAGTTAGTGCAGGCAACTATAACTCACGCGACCGCAATCTTCTGCTGATGACATATGTGTCTTTATGAAAAAAAAATATTTGTAATATATGTATAGCTAAAAATGTATGGAAGAAGACATGGGCAAATAAGTGTCTAAATACAGTATTAGCATCAGCAGAGGATTGCGGTCGCGTGAGTTATAGTTGCCTGCACTAACTATAACGGGGGAATTTCATTGGTTTTTTATCAGTAAAATTTCCGCTAACTATAACATGTGTGAAACCTATGGTTTTTTCAGTGAATATATATATATATATATATATATATATATATATAAAAATATCAAATTTAAACTTTTTAGAAACAGTCACTGGATGATGTCATGAGTAATGCCATCACTGATGTTATCAGTGATGTCACTGACCATGTCATGAGTGATGTCATCGGCAGTGTATTGTGGGGGCGCAAATTATAGTTAGCTCAACTAACTATAACGGCTGAATTTCTCTGGTTTTGAATGAGTGAAATGTACCACTAACTATAACTTCCCTGAACCTGTGTTTTTTTCTGTGAATTTCTATGGTTTTCTAAATGCTAATTTCTAACTATAACCTCACTGAAACCTATGGTGTTTTCAGTGAATTTCTACGGTTTTTTTGAATGATAATTTCTAACTATAATGCCCCTGAAACCTATGGTTTTTTCAGTGAATTTCTAAGGTTATTTAAATGCTAATAACTAACTATAACGTCCCTGAAACCTATGGTTTTGCCAGTGACACAACTTCCTGAAAGACTCTTGAGTCTACTCTGAAATCCACTCATAGACTTATATATGTAGTGACAGACCCACTCGGTTATTCATGCACTCACATAACCGAGAGAATCATTAATACAGACTGTTATAGAGATATTGAGAAATGTTTTATAGAGTTAATTAGATAGTGATTTATCTAATGTAGTGGTTAGAATTAGTAAGATAGTTAGAATTTTTGAATTTGGTGATGACTATTGAATTCCTGCTTTTGCTTTGCATTTTTGTAATGTATTCATGAGCACCAACGTCATCGCGATTTCTTGCGTCACAGCGATGGTTTTTACAGAAACTCTCTAGAAAAACATGATTTTAGAGAACACTGTAAGAAACCCCAAGTGTGTAAAATACTGTAATATGTGTGGATATATGTGTTTTAGACTTTATGGAAAAGGCGTGATTGTCGCAGGTAACAACGTCATTGTGATGTCCCGAATAACCATGAAAACACGCTTTGAAAGAAGTATGTATATAGAAATATGTGTAGTGCAATGTTGAGAATGGATATTTTTACATATTTTGTTTAAATGTGTTTATGGTCATTGAATGTCTGCTTTTGTTTCCCGTTTTTGCGACATATCCGCTAGGATCGCAATTTCGTCGCAAAGATTGTCAAAACCAAAAAAAAACTCTTAGAAAAAACTTCACAATATTTTGGGAACTAGGGTGTCTCTGACAAGAGCTGTTATGTTGGTTATGTGTATATGGGTTGGTGAGAAATGCTACACTTTGGAAATGGTTATAGTTGGTAAGTTTAATAGAGGCAGCACAGGAAAGCAAAGGAAGGCAGATAAACAAGAACTGGCTACACCGTACATTCCAATAATAACATTTCACAGAATACAGAATGCACACTGAAACATAACAAAGGCATGCGCAAATAAAGAGAGGATATTGCAACACATCTTCCTCCTTAAAAACAATAAGGAAAGAATATAAGACAAAAAAACCCGAACCTATACATAACGAACACACAAAAAAGTAGAAACAGAATAAATAACTAACAGCACAACTATTACAATTCACAAATATAGATGCACTACTCTGAGAATTTGGCAAGAAGGCATCTTGTCCTGCTAGATCCTTTGACGCTGAGGGGCTACAGATTCTTCCCTCATTTCACTCACCAAGTCGGCTCCATCAGAATTTTCTCCATATCCTTGGCTTTTCACATTGTCTCGCACCACTTCCTTCTCATTGACTCTTACTAGAATTTCTCCTGCCTCCTCTTCAGTACTCCCACCATTTATCTCAGCTCCCAGGGGGACTGGTCCTGAATGTTTGGCCACTCTCATTGCATTCCACAACTTACCATCTTATGTTAAAACACAATTGGTAAATACTTTCACCACTTTAATAGTCTTGCCATACGTAGAGAAACATTTCCCCACTACTCTCGGTTTAAGAATCCTAACCCAATCTCCCAACTTGATGACATGTTCTTGTACTTTCCACTTAGCATCATACCATTTCTTTGTATTATTCTATTTCCTTCTCACTCTTTCTGCAACCTCACCTACATCACACTTCCCTTCCACTCTTCCACACTTGATTTTGAACCACCATGGGCATGGGCATAGGCCCGAGATGGGATCCCTGCATTTAAGCAACCTAAAAGGACTGACTTATGTGACAGTATGTGGAATTATACAGCACATCCACAGCTTTTCTCTCAAAGCGTTCCTCCAATCTCCACCACCCTTATGTACTTCTACCACATATCCCTTCAACACCTGGATGAATCTCTCATCTTGGCCGTTCTCATGAGGCTCATAAAGAGCAGTAGTCACATGCTTGATCCTACATTGTTGAGAAAAGGTCCATCTCACTAGGTCTAAGTTACACACCGTTATTTGTTACTAGAACTGATAGATGACCTTCCCTGGCAAACACCCCCTTAAATAACTCATTCACATTATTGGTCAAAGTTTGTGACACCAACTTCACCTCTGGCCACTTGGATTGCTAGTCAATCAAGACCAAAGCATACCGAGTGTCCATGGGAAGAAAATTAAACAGTCCAGAAATATCAAATGCAAATTTTTGCCATGGAAGCTCCAGCCATTCTACAGGTTTAAGAGGAGGAGTGCTGACTTTCAACATTGCGTCACTGATGGCACACACTTTACACTCCCTCACAGTCCTATGCACCATCCTGTCTATGCCAGGCAACCGAAAGTATGTGCGCACCAATCCTGTCATGGCTGACATCCTTGGAGACAACTTCCAAATAACTTCCTGCACCCTACTGGTTGGGATGCATTTTCCTTCCTTGAATACAAGATCACCCTCAACCTCCAATTCATCTTCCACCTTGAACATAGGCAAGCACTCCAGCATTACTTCCCATCATTTGGGCCAGCCTTTCAACAGCTTTTGCAGCTAGTCATACTTCATCCTGCAACTCACTCTCCTACCCAGAACTCTGCTGTAAGCTCATCAAACTCGCCTGGCACTACGTCTCTAATGGTAGCAACCATGTCACACTCACTAACTCATTGTTTTTGGGGCACTTGTGGGTGAAGAAGTGCGGGGAGCATCCTCAAAAGTGGACCCCCGCTGAGGCAGTGGATGTCTCTGGCGACCACAGGAGTCACCAGATGAACTGTCATGGGCGCGCAGAAGCTTGCATGCCCTACAGTTGGCCCAAGGTTACCGTAGTCCCCAGAAGGGAAATGCAGGCACTTTTGTGCCCTGCGTGGGGAGCTTCAAAGATGTTATAAAAGTTAATAGGACTGCAGGTCTGCTGCACTCTATGGGCTCCTAGCATTACGGGTCAATTTATGTATTTTTAGCCCTGACCATATACTGCATCTCCCTCCCAAATATGTTGTCATTTTATGCTTGGTAATCACGGGATAATAAGTTTCATTTAAGGACCTGCATAAAAAATGGACAATTATGGTGTTTTTGTCATATGCCAACTATGAGTATTTGTTTTACGGTTCTAAATGTGGTACGGTGACAGAAAAGTAATTTCTGATTTCTTTGATGTTTATGACAATTACCTTATGGTACAGGGATTTAGGATCTATGTGTTTTATTTGCATTTTTCTATGAAAAGTGCCTAGTGGCACAGTGATTTGTGTGATTCTAGGTCCTATGTACAATTCAAAGGATATGTTTGTATAACCTTGTGTGGAGTCTCTTTTTGTGGTGTGTCACTGGTGTAGGTGTGTGTGCTGCGCAAACATTTTACTCATTGCCTCTGGGATAAGCCTGACCGCTCTGCCAAGCACCAAGGGAGGGAGCAGGGGTTATCTTGTGTGCACAATTCCCTTACCCTGACTAGAGTGGTGGGTTATGCCTGTGCCTGGCTTAGGTGCATACCCTAGCCAACCAGAAACCCAATTTCTAACAATAATATATATATGTATATATATATATATATATATATATATATATATATATATATATATATATATATATATATATATATATATATATATATATATATATATATATATATATATATATATTCACTGAAAAAACCATAGGTTTCACACATGTTATAGTTAGCGGAAATTTTACTGATAAAAAACCAATGAAATTGCCCCGTTATAGTTAGTGCTGGCAACTATAACTCACGCGACCGCAATCCTCTGCTGATGCTAATACTGTATTTAGACACTTATTTGCCCATGTCTAATTCCATACATTTTTAGCTATACATATATTACAAATATTTTTTTTTATAAAGACACATATGTCATCAGCAGAAGATTGCGGTCGCGTGAGTTATAGTTGCCAGCACTAACTATAACGGGGCAATTTCATTGGTTTTTTATCAGTAAAATTTCCGCTAACTATAACATGTGTGAAACCTATGGTTTTTTCAGTGAATTTGCAAGGTTTTTTAAATGCTAATTCCTAACTATAACGTGTGTGAAACCTATGGTTTTTTCAGTGAATTTGTACGTTTTTTAAAAGCTAAGTTACTTTACGCCATTCGAGGCGTGTGCGCCCACTTAACGCAGTGCGTTCCGTGCACGGTTTTTATCAACTTTAATAAGCCCTGTACATTTGGTGGCCTTCGGCCACCAAAAGCACAGGGGGTGGGGTCAATGTGGATAGTGTTTTTTTTATTTCGATTTTATAATTTCATGTTGCCAAAATATAGTTTTTTTACTGATGTAATAAGCACTGTATATTTAGTGGCCTACGGCCACCTAAAGCACAGGGGGTGGGGTAAGTGTGGATAGTGTTTGTTTTATTTCTATTTTTTACCGTACGGTTACGGTAAGCGTACGGTAAACGTACTCGGCGAAATTGCCGAAAAAAAAATAAAAACGTTTTTGCTCTTGGGGGATGTTTGGGGACTCCCTCAACATGACTATGTGGGAGGGAGTTGTCAAAACAGCCCCGTAACATGTTTTTGGGCATCATGTTTGATAAATAACACTCAGTGCGAGAGACAAAATGGCGGACGCCGCTTCCTGGTTTCGGCCGATTCGAATGTTTACTAAGATCTAAGAGCCAATCAGAATCGCGCTCGCGCACGCCACCGTACGCGTACGGTAAGCATACGGTAAGCGTACCGTAAGCGGGCTCAGATATATATATTGATTTAAAGGCTATTTTCTCAGAATCTACTGAACAGATTTACACCAAACCTACTAAAGGCACTTCCTTGACCTACGGACTACCTCTCTGCCAAATTTCTAGTAATTCTGTTCAGCCGTTCGGGCTGTAGCTCGTTCTAAAGGTCCTATGGAAAAATGCATGGGAAAAACGCGTTTTGGGACCCCCTTTTATCTCAGCCCCCGCTTGACGAATCCCCCCGAGACTTTCAGGGTAGGAGCGGAGCGTAGCGCCCCACCTATTTTGAGAAATTCGCGAGGATTCATTGACCGGCGCCAAAGTTATTCAAAATAGAATGTTGCGGATTTCCTATGGAAAAGGGGTCCTAACTATAACTACCTACTGGCGACTGCCAGTAGGTATATATATATATATATATATATATATATATATATATATATATATATATATATATATATATATATATATTATCTACTGGCAGTCGCCAGTAGATAGTTATAGTTAGGACCGTGTTTCCATAGGAAATCCGCAACATTCTATTTGGAATAACTTTGGCGCCGGTTGACGAATCCTCGCGAAATTTCAAAATAGGTGGGGCGCTCCGCTCTGCTCCTACCCTGAAAGTCTCGGTGGGATTCGTCAAGCGGGAGCTGAGAAAAAAGGGGGGTCCCAAAACGCGTTTTCCCCATGCATTTTTCCATAGGACCTTTAGACACAGCTACAGCCCGAACGGCTGAACAGAATTACTTGAAATTTGGCAGAGAGGTAGTCCTCAGGTCAGGGAAGTGCCTTTTGCAGGTCTGGTGTCAATCTGTTCGGTAGTTCCTGAGAAAATCAAAAGTAAAATCATATATATATGTGGGCGGAGCCTAACCACACATCTCATCCTGAGATCTGATTGGCTGTCAGCACTTCATCCAAGAAGTGTTGGCAGCCATCTTGGGACCAATATACATGATAGCACCTCATTAAAAAGCATTGCAGTTAATAGAAGGTTTTAAGACTTTAGTTACATTATAAATTATTTGTTGATGGTACCATACTCATTTTAGGAATTGTGGTATGTTCTAAGGTGATTTCACCATGTGAAAAAGCCTTCTGCTGGGATATCATGATTGAGAGAAAAATATTTTCTCATGCTTTTCCCACAGAGGTTTGGAAGGTGATCTATAAGCTAAACTGAGAGCTTATTTTCTGTAAATTTACATTATCTTTCTCAGTCGTGTGAGAATGAAGTCTGACATTCTCAGTAAAACATGTACATCCAACAAGGGCAGAGACTGTCAGTTGATTCCTTTGTGTTCTACTGCAGCTTCCCAGAGTGTTCCAAAGAACAACTAGAGCGCTAACAGTCCTACTTATGATAAACGTATGGCACACCTGAAGCCATCTTGCTTGGATTAAAGTGGTAACTCTTAAAACATTTAATTTAAAAAGGAACAAAATGAGGGGGTTCATTTTTCCATAACAAGTATGATTAGTGCTGCAGAAAGAAAAACTAGGGCACATTTTGACTTCTGAAATCCTCTTTTATTTCATTAAAAAAAATTGACATGCAGACTGAAACATGCACTTTCAATACCAGCAGCAGTTTTCCCTGGTGAGCAGTAGCTTTACTACAGTGATCTAATGAGCAAAAAGAGTCCTAACATTCTGAATTTATGGCAAATGTGTGACACATCTGAATGCCTTCTTGATGGAATCAAAGTAAAAAACTGAAAGTATTTCCTACTGAGGAGACTGCAGTAAATGAGGAAATTAGGAAACTTCATAACAAATAAGTCTCCCAAGATGGCCACCAGAGACAAAAGAGCCCAAATGTAGCCCAAATATCACCCAGATGTAGCCCAAGTATAGACCAATGACAGAATGTCCCAGAGTGTTCTTAAAAACAACTAGAGCGCTTACTGTCTTAATTATGACAAAAGTATGGCACACCTGAAGCCATCTTGATTGGAATAAACTGGTAACACTTAAAACATTTAATTTAAAAAGGAACACAACGAGGGGGTTCATTTTGCCATAGAAATTATGATTAATGCTGCAGAAAGAAAATGAGGGCACATTTTGAGTGACTTCTCAAATCCTCTTCTATTTCATTAAAAAATTCTGACATGCAGACTGAAACATGCACTTTTAATACCAGGAGCAGACTTCCATGGTGAACAGTAGTTTTACTACAGTGATCTAATGAGCAACTAGAGTGCTAACTTTCAGAATTTATTTCAAATGTGTGACATATCTGAATACCTTCATGATGGAATCAAAGTAAAAAACTGAAAGCATTTCCTACTGAGGAGACTGCAGTACATGAGGAAATTAGGAAACTTCATAACAAATAAATCGCCCAAGATGGCCACCGGAGACAAAAGAGCCCAAATGTAGCCCAAAATCACCCAGATGTAGCCCAAATATAGCCCAATGACAGAAGTGTGCAAAACACTTATTATTTTGTGTTTTTGCAGTGTTATATAGTCCAGACTTGTCAGGTATTGGAGTGCTTTACATGAGCATTGGTTACATCACACAAGAACAAATTCATTTTGGTTGTAGACATGAGGAGACTAAGTGATTTGACCAGAATCACAGAATGTCGAGCTGAAGCAGAAACTCCAACTTGGTTCCCCAGTTGCAAAGTCTGCAGTTATGGAAGTAACACCACATCCTCTCCCCTAAGTGCAACATTTAATCAAGTGGTCAACTGGATAAAAAAACATAAAGATAACAAATAATTTAAAAGTGCTTTGTCGCTATTTGAAAACTCAGAAAATATGTCCTTATTTTAGTCTTTTAGAGCACTAACCATAATTTTGATGCCAATAAGACCCTCTCATATATGTAATTTCTAAAGGAAATGATCTAGGTATTACAGTTTTGATTACATCAAGATGACGTCAGGCGTTCCACACTTTTGTAATAAATATAGAATGTTAGCAATCTAGTTGTTCATTAGGATACTGTTGAGAGGCAGAGGCCAGGGGCATGGACTCTGAAAATTGAAGGCAGGTATGAGGGTGCAAAGGCAACAATTTAACCACACTGAGCAGGCAGGAAGGGCCGTGGCAGCACAACAGACTATGGAGGGCAGTGGAAAGGGGGGCAGGGGCAACAAACCAACAATACAGGACTTGCAAGAGAGGCTGTGGCAATGTAATAGAGCATTGTGGGCAGAAGGAAGAGGCAATGGTAGTACAACCATACATGCCAACAGACCCGATTCAGCCAGGAAACGTCCAATGTTTTTAAGCTCAAATGGGCTTTATTTGATCTGTCTCCTGTCTACAATCTCCTCTTTTTCAATGTAACTCAAAGGGGAAAATCAATACCCCAGTTTTTTTTCAAAATCTCCCTCTTACCAAGTTCAAAATGTTCGCTAGTATGGTACATTGGATCATGGAAGGAAATGGGGTAGGGACATGGACTTGGATAACAGAGGACAGGAGGGACATGGAGAGGTGCACCAAACTGACCCTGCAGGGCAGGCATCAGGGTTTGCAGCAGCACAATACACCACACAGGGCATGCGGGACGGGAGTGCAGCACAACAATCCATAGAAAGCAAGAGGGAGGGGACAGGACCATGCACATGGACAACAGAGAACAGAGGGGCAAGAGGCAATGGTAGCTAGCTGACCATAATGGACAGACAGGAGAGAAAGCTGCAGCATAACAGACCATAAAGGGCAGGAGGGACGGATCAGGGGCATTACAATGGAACAGACAAGCCAGGAGGGAGGGAGTAGGGGTCTGCACATGTAAACAGAGGGCTGGGGGCAAGGGGGCAGGGCAGGAGCAGCAAGATAGCCATGGAGGTCAGGCTGATGGGCACTAGAAGCAAGACACACCATGAAGAGCAACAGTGAGACTGTGATGGCATACACACAGACCATGGAGGGAAGGTGGGAGGGGGTCAGGGGCAGCTAACTGACCACACAGGGAAGGTGGGAGGGGCCATGGCAGCACAGAAGACCATGCATGGCAAGTGGGAGGGTTAGTGGCAGCACAATGGCTATGATGGGCAAGAAGGAGGGTGCAGGGGCATGCACAAAGGACGATGGAGGATAGAAGGGAGGGTCAGGACCTGTGCACAGACAAGAAAGTTCAGGGGAAGGGGCCTCACAACAGATCGCACGGGGCAGGCAGGAGGAGCAGTTGCAGCACAACAGACCAGGGAGGGCAGAAGGGTGTGGCAGTACAATGGACCATGTAGGACAGGAGGAAGAGGATAGGGGCATGGCATGTGGACAGGCAGGGTGGAGGTGGCAGGGACAGGTTACAGTCATCTGACAATGCTAGGCAGGTGGGAGGGGAGTGGCAGCTCAACAGAACACTCAGAGTAGATAGGAGTGGCAGGTCCATGGAACATGGTGGGCAAAAAGGATGGAGCAGGGGCATGCACAAAGACATCGGAGGGCAGGGGGAAGGAGAATAGGGGCAGCAAGCTAAGCACAGAGTTTAAGCAGGAGGTCAATGATGGGGCATAGAATTGGGCAATGGAGGGCAGGAGGAGGGGACTGGTACATCATACTAAATTGAGGGCAGTGGCAGCACATCAGACCATGCATGGCAGGAGGGAGGAGGCTAGTCCATGGATTCACACAACTGAGGATAGGGAGGAGGGGGATGGGGCAGCAAGCTAACTGTTCAGAGAAGGTGAGTATTAGGAACTTTATTGTTTTTAAAATGTGTGTCTGTGCGAATTACTTAAAATATGAACAAGTATGCAGCATAATCTCACTTTTATTCAGGAAGAAGAGGACGTTTGTGACTGTGACTCCGGGCTCACTTGGCAGAAACACCCCCTGACCCTCCACCCCCTATCACAAAATGTAATGCCCGTGAAAAGGGTATGTGAACACAGTGTTATATAGAACATAGTCCTGAGAGCACGATTGAAAATGAAAACTAGATATAGTGTATGGTATAAACTATGCACCAAAAAGTGTGATATAAGATGAACCGGGCGTGAAATATAATATGCAATACATTGTGCGCAATGACAGATTCATTGGAGAGCGCGAGATAGCACAGGCACTAGCGCGTGCTATGCGATGTGCGCCTTGGAGTGTAATATGCACAGGGCAGTGTTGTGTAACCTAACTAGTCTCTAAAGTTGTAATATAAAATATGTGCTGGGGAGTGTAACGTTGCATATGCACTGTGACAAAGATATGGATCCCAGATTGTAATATGTATGGCATAGCACTGTGCGTTATAACATAGGCATCGAGGAAGGCACGTTAGATGGGGCAATATAACCCGTGCGAAGACAAGTGTGGCATGACATATTCACGGGGTGGTGTTACAGTGCACTTGGGCTAGAGAGTGTCATAGCATATGCACTAGCTGGTGGAATACAACACAGAGGTGTGTGGCACTCGGCAGGCAATGGTGGGTGTAACACAGCATTGGGCTCTGCCAGGAGCGCGCTGTGACTCTCAAGTGATGTTCGTCCCCTTTCCAGAGAATAAAATAAAAAGTATTACACATCCGGCAGTGGATGTGTGTTTTATTAACCGTCAGGGGGGTTTCTTACATAGTTTGTCGAATTTTTGTCGAATCCCCTTTGAATGGCTTGGTGTGCTTGTGTATTAAATGTGCCCGTCAATAGCTACCCATGTTTGTATAAATAAACGACAAGGGTGTCTACCGGGATTAGGCACGGTAGGGCATCAGACATGTCAGAGCTTTACTAGTGGTGTAAATACATTCCACGTGGATTCATTGTATGCATAGTCACCTTTTAATGAATATCACTCAAATGGTGATAGGTACGTACGGTTTGTCCAGCATGTCCTAGGTGTGTCTATAAATATATATTTTTTTAAATAATAAAAAACAGTGGCCGTCCCCTGGGGATTGGGGTAAAAAAAATATAATTAGGAGACAGGCCCTGGGGGATGGGGTCATCAGGGCCAATAAATTAGAATAAGAAGGGGAACCACACAGCCCCCCTTCTTAAAAAATTTAAATAAATAAAAGACTGGCATCGTGCCGGAGGCCACGCCCCCTCCTTGCAGCACTCTGCAAACGCGCCCCCTGGCGAGTTGTAAGTTGGGGAATTAATTCCTCTTCAATACTGAGGGTCCCTGAGGGCCAACTAGCCCAACAGGCATCTCCAGTATGCGCTAGGGAGCTGCGCTGCAGACAGGTGTTCTGAGGCCAAGCCCCTTTTTACACCTCTCTGCAACGCAGCTCTGTGGCGCTTACTGGAGGTACCTAGTGGTCTAGTTTGACCCTAGGGACCCTTAGGATTCAAGGGGACTTAATCTCTCAACTTAGAACAGCCACAGGGCGCGTTTACACAGTGGTGAAGGGAGGCGACGGGGCCTGAGGTGACGTGTGCAAACACGCACTATGGCACATTTTAAATTGGGGATATAATTTCCCTTCAATACTGAGGGCCCCTGGGGCTAACTAGCCCACCAAGTGCTTCCAGTAAGCGCCACTGAGCTGCATTGCAGAGAGGTGGTCCAGGCTGTGCCACTTTTTACACCTCTCTGCAACGCAGCTCTGTGGCACTTACTGGAGGTACCTAGTTGGCTAGTTGGACCCTAGGGACCCTCAGGATTCAAATGAACTTAATCTCCCAACTAAAAACGGACACAGGGCGTGTTTACACAGTGGTGAAGGGAGGGGACGGGGCCTGAGTTAACGTGTGCAAAAACGCCCTGTGGCCTGTTTTTAGAGGTAGTTTTAATCCCGCTGCCCTATTATATACTAGGGGCTTACAGAGGAGGTCATGCTAATCACAGGGGGACCCCAACGCATAATGTTCCCTAGTGTATGTAGGTGTTTTCACTGTATTCTAAGTGTCTTTTAACATAGCACTGGCTCTAGGACTGGTTAGTCAGACTCAGTTACCACCAGTATCCGTCTGAAAAAGTTGAAGGTACAGGATGATTTTGCAACAAGGATTCTTTCTGCTCTTCTTTTTGTTCTTTCTGCACGTTATCCTTCTTCCTGCACTTCTCTTCGTCTTTGAGGACTTCTGTTGCTTCTTTCTGCACCTCTTTTTTTTCTTTCTGTGCATTTTTTCTTCTTTCTTCACATGTCCTATCTCTGTAGGCATAGTTAGAAATTAGCATTTAAAAAACCTTTGAAATTCACAGAAAAAACCATAGGTTTCAGGCACGTTATAGTTAGGAATTAGCATTTAAAAAACCTCAGAAATTCACTGAAAAAAACCATAGGTTTCAGGGGTGTTATAGTTAGCTGGACTTTTCACTTGTACAAAACCATTGAAATTCCCCCGTTATAGTTAGTTCAGCTAACTATAACTCGCGCGACCGCAATGCACTGCTGAGGACGTCACATATTACATCACTCATGACATGGTCAGTGACATCACTCATGACATCACTGATGACATCTCAAATGACATCACTGATGACATCATCCTTGTGATAGAGTGGCAGACCTCCTCTCACCCTAATATAAACTTTGATACACACATTCAAAAATAGAGACTAAAATTTTCAAAACAATGGACATACCAATACCAGTTACAACAACCTCTTCAGTAATTCTAAGATCCACATACACATCCACTCATTCACCAACAGTCCTATACAGTCACTCATACATGTACTCACTCATCATATGTACTCATACACCTATACATCCTGTTCCACAATGCCACTCATCCATAGAGTTACTCACACACATAGTCACTCATGCTAATAAAGAATCAAACATACATTTACTTGCATATACAGTTATACACACACCACCACACTTACTTCTACGGAAACTTACACATACTTAGTCTTTTAAACAATCACTTATAGAAACACATACTTATTCATACAGGAACTCTTTCAATCTCTCACTCTCACATATACTCACTTATATACACCAATAGTCACATATACTAGTTTAAAACATATGTAGTTACTCATAAAGACACTATTGAGACAGTCATTCACTCACTAACACACCCATACACACACTCATCCACCCATACAGTCCTGCACACATGCTGTCTTCAACACATGCAAACAGTGAGTCACTCATTCATGCACCTATGCACTACGTAATACCCCCCACCGAACCATGCAGACACTCAGACTGATACTCAAAAAACCAACTAATAACTTATATAGACACCCATGTAGCTACTCACCAACCCATGCAGCTACTTATACACAAAGTGAGAGACTGATACAGATATTTACATATTTAAACATTACTCACTAAGCCATGTATTCACTATGATACACTTTATCAGTCAGTTACACAATCAATTTTTCAAAAACAAATCATCCATTTATACACTTATGTACCCATTTATTCTTCCATCAACCTTGAGATATACATATAGAAAACATATTTAATTTTCAGAAAAACAGACATTCACTGGATGATGTCATCAGTGATGTCATGAGTGATGTCATTTGAGATGTCATCAGTGATGTCATGAGTGATGTCACTGACCATGTCATGAGTGATGTAATATGTGACGTCATCAGCAGTGCATTGCGGGCGCGCGAGTTATAGTTAGCTGAACTAACTATAACGGGGGAATTTCAATGGTTTTGTACAAGTGAAAAGTCCAGCTAACTATAACACCCCTGAAACCTATGGTTTTTTCAGTGAATATATATATATATATATATATATATATATATATATATATATATATATCGACCAAGCTGAAGGGACACCTCCACTTTAGAATACCTAAATCAGGTGCCAGGAATAAGGCCACCTTCACTTTCTCCACACACCTCCTCGCTTCTTTAACGTACACAATAGTGACTAAATCATCCAAAACATGTTTGACAGGAGATTGAGGTTCATAGGAAAAATCTAAACATTTTGGGCATTATTTAGACTTGGCGTGCTGCCTGCCATCCTGACGAGGGTAGAGGTCATGACCTCTTCCATCCTGCCAGTGGACCTTCTGACATATTTAGAGATCACCACATAGCTCCCGGAGAATCTCAGATGTGAAGGGAAAAACCGCCACGGCAGCTCCTCCCCTTACAGTAGTGAAGTGATATATCACAACTGCATTCACTGTAATGGAAGATGCCAGCACTTTTTCATAGTACGATTTCCGGTCTTTATTGTGACCACAATTCAGGTGGGTCGACGCGTTTCAGCCCACTGAATCTAGTTCACAACACTGTCTGACATTTCCTTTTCATGTTTGTAGTGCCCACATCCTATTCAAGTGATCACATGATTGCAATGCACAATAGATATAGATAAAATTCAACAAATAATTTCATGCTTCTAGGACATTGCTGGTTATGCTCAATGTGCCTTATTTTAAAGTAACAGCTTCATAGAATTCCTATTGTGAATATAAACATATTGAAAACAAATTCCTGCCCACATGCACGTTCAGTCCATCAAATCATTTCATGTATACAAAATAAAGCTTAATTTCTAATGTGTTTTGAAGTGTGGTATTCATTTTAATTTAGGTCTTGCCTCCATGTTCAAAAACAGATTTCTTCCCAGGTGGGCATTCAATTCATCATTGATAATGTAACCTTTTTTGCTACAGGAAGTCTTGCTAAACAAAGTGAGTGGTTAAAAACGAGTACTAATGTATCTGGAACTGGGCAACAGATGAATTTCATAATAAAACTGGTCAAGTGACGGACAGCTGATTCTTACTTCGAATTGAACTCAACAGACCCCACAAATCGCACTCCATAATATATAACGATTCTAATCCCCCCCAAAAATGTTTTTGTCGTGTCCCCTCCACAAATGCTTTTTAGATGCAGTCGATATTATTTGAATAGTTCTGCCTTCCCTTCATGGAGCAGTTTAAACCTTTTTGCTACTTCATTTATGTGTGGGAAGATAATAATTCCAATGTATTTGTTAGGGCAAGGGCATAGACTGCAAAATCTAATTTACAAGTCAAGTGTTTGTTGAGTTTGTTGGGAACTTTGGAAAAGGTATTTTTATCTGAAACACAATGAATGCCCTTTTGCAGGCCTTACAGATGTTCCAAGTTTTAAACCTCACCCATTTTCACAACCAACTCTCAATTTTGTCTTTTTCTAAATGGCTGTGACCTAATACATCTTTAAAACAAAAAGATCAAATGAAATTGCAAATATTAAAAGTGATTTGTTCAACGATAAACCACAGTGAACTACAGACGTTTCTTCATGAAATCAAATTAAGATAGAGTAACAAAAAATAAATGACAACCAATATTGTTAGGAGACCAATTTGACTATTGAAATATTCTGTTATAGTTTTCAGAAAGCACTAAACAGCATCAACCTTCCAGGAAGGAAGGAGCACAGTGTTACCTGCCTATGGTAGATGGGAGCGCTCAGCGTCTCTAAATAGTCTGGGATGGGCCTCTCAGCTGGGAAAAACAAGATAACATAACATAGACCATAGTCCAAAATACATTTAGGTGCATACAGACAGAAAGTAGACAACCCATGAGCAAAATATATATAATACTTTATTAGAGACAAAAAATCTTTTTTATATTTAGGATCCAATTTCAAAGAGATAGGACTGTATTTTCTTTGAGATATAACGTGCAAATGTACAATATCTACAAACATTTATACATATTCAGACCTGGCAAAATAATCAAAGAGTGTACATACATATATAATTACAATGAGTAGGCAAATCTTCCCCCGTTGGCCAAAGTAAACCACAAAAACCATAAAATAACTTTCATTCAAGCACAATCTAAACCATCAGGCACACAACAAGTCCATTCAAGCTACTAACTCACTGTCGCAGTCATGCAGTTAAAAAGAATCTCAGAACAGGAGCGACGGAAAACAGAATTTGGGAGAGAGAAGAAATATGTCATTCTTTTTACAGAGAGGCACCAAAGGGTGTCAGAATCATTTGGGTTGAACCGAGATCAGGGATCAAGTATGGCGTAGGAAGGGTTAGAGGATTCCTGGTAAGGCCCACATCTCTGTATATCTGCACAGATGGTATACATATAATGGTATGTTTTAAATGGGGAAACAAGTTTTGTAGCCTTATTCCATTTATAGCGTTATGTAGTTTCCGTCAAGCTCAGGGCCGACGCACGTTTCGGTGAAAGGGCTAGATCCCTAGCCGCCACCTTCTTCAGGGCCAACAGTGGATGCAGTCCAACAGGAAGTGTATGACACAAACGGGGGACACGGAATACCGGAGCTGAATAGTCACTAAAACTCGATGGGGTCCAGGGGTTCGTTATATAACAGCTCTCAGATGGGAGTCAATCGGTCAGCCAAAATGCACAGATGAAGGTGGCTGAGAATACATCCAAGAAAAGCAGTCCTCAAATAGGACGAGGACATTTTTTGCCAGAGGCCGACATATGGTTAAGATGCTGAACCGCTGAATGCAGGGTCACGAAGATGTGGGATCCCATGGAGGAAAGTGGAGGGGAAATCTAGAGGTCGTTCTGACTGGGCCTCTCCAGGATAAAGGCTAGGATGGAGAGGCAGCGGCAGCCCGGGGCATAGCCCTCAACAACATTTGGTATGGTCTTCGAGGGCACCTCCGTCAGGCGAGACTGAAAAAATAAATAAACTTGATGGCGGAATGCTCCGGAGAGGTAGGGAAGCTCTTTGAGAGAGGATAAATCTTATAGGCGTCCGTAGTAGGTCTAAATAGATTTGTAAAAAACAAATAAATGATTTTTCAGAAAGGTTTGATAATGCCAGGAAAGAAGAAATTAAGGATTTAAATCATCAAAAAAGAAACCTTAATAGCTGACAAGAGTTTGAATGTGAACTCAGACATAGATGTAGGGTAGGGGAAAGAGCACCTACCAAACAAACAGCAAGAAAACCTGTATTTTTTTTAGAAAAGCTTTGTTTACTGAGTGTGAGAAAATAACCCTTTTTGCATGGTGTTCTGCTTGGGTTGTCGGATCAGATAGAACCCGCTCAACAGAGCCTCTCTAACCCAGCCAGAACGTTACCCCCTCCCTAGGGCCTATTCACAATAAGTAACCACATATATATATATATATATACCACCTAAGGACAGGGAATTCCTACTATATATACCAAGACCTCTTATAATACAGGTGGCGGCCTCGCGATCCCAGACGGACCCAGGACTTCCTACCCAGACGGCAGCCTTAGCCTCGCGGTCCCAAACGGACCCAGGGCTTCCTACCCAGACGGCAGCCTTAGCCTCGCGGTCCCAAACGGACCCAGGACTTCCTGCCCAGACGGCAGCCTTAGCCTCGCGGTCCCAAACGGACCCAGGACTTCCTACCCAGACGGCAGCCTTAGCCTCGCGGTCCCAAACGGACCCAGGACTTCCTGCCCAGACGGCAGCCTTAGCCTCGCGGTCCCAAACGGACCCAGGACTTCCTACCCAGACGGCAGCCTTAGCCTCGCGGTCCCAAACGGACCCAGGACTTCCTACCCAGACGGCAGCCTTAGCCTCGCGGTCCTAGCTGGACCCAGGACTTCCTACCCAGACGGCAGCCTCAGCCTCGTGGTCCTAACTGGACCCAGGACTTCCTACCCAGACGGCAGCCTCAGCCTCGCGGTCCTAGATGGACCCAGGACTTCCTACCCAGACGGCAGCCTCAGCCTCGCGGTCCTAGATGGACCCAGGACTTCCTACCCAGACGGCAGCCTTAGCACGAGTTCATCCTATGATCACCATAACATACAACAAGGGAATCAGTGTTACTATTTATCAGATCACACAAGAACCGCCAGTTTGAGCACAACCTGTTCTCTGGTTCGAGGGGCTCCTCTCTCCCTTATTCAGTTACCACTTACCGGATCAGGGTTAACATCTGTTCATGTCAAGTCACAGCTGACTAGAAGAATAGGCTACCCTCTTATACAAGAACACGCAGCACATGTTGATTCACTACAAACTGACTTTATTATATATCATATACGCAAGCACATAACATTACTGTGTAACACATAACCTGTAAAGAAAAGTGAAAGATTAGGTTGTACACTCTAATAAGAAAGGGGTCGACATCACCTTAGTCGTGTGTAGCCTGCACTCAATGGTCATCTAGGTTCCCTTCTCGTCTGTGCCTCGGCTCGCCTGGAGATCACACCTCCGTAGCTCCCTTCTCCGAGTCACTGGGACCTCTTCCTCATCGGCTACTCTCTCCTCTCTGGCAATTCTGCTAGAAGAGTATCTGTCTCTTGGTCTTTCTCCGCCCTCAAGTTTGTCATCTGTCTTCCCTGGAATAAGTAGTAGCTTTTCTGCTAACGGCTAGGTGCCGCCTATGGATTGAAAGAATAAGTGCCAGTATCTGCCTCAGACTTTCACTAATATAGAGGTGCATTTTCTCATGGAAAATTCCAGCCCGTAACCTGCCGCCCACCAAATTCTTGTACCTCCCCGTGCCAAGGACACTTTCCCAGCCGGCCGGCCTGATGTAGCGTCTTCGGCATGAAGAAAAATACAATCCTTCGATAAGGGCCGGTCTGAACCGGTTCTCTCCAAGCGAATAACACCTCATAACTAAAACATCCCCTTTAACCTAGAAGCATCTCAAGCTGCTGGAGCAGAAAGAAAGATGGAGTCTCCCCCGTTTGAGGCCTACCAGGCCTGAATTCAGCACGGCTCCATGAAATACCCTCACTACAGGGCAGGTTATCCCTAAGACTAACGAATCTATCCCCTGGGATATGTGTGCAAGCCTTAATCTATGGGGAAGAACACAGGATCATGTCGAAGTGCCTAGAAAATAGACTTCATTCACTACTCTAACCCTTAGGCTTGAATGGTAGAGAGACTGAAGTCACCCTAATCACCCATCAACACAATAGGGCCGGGAAAATCGAGCAGTACACATGGTCACTCCCATTTTTTGCAAAATGTTATTGCTGGTGTTTATGCTCTGATGGACTCCAACACCTAAAAAATGAAGAAATAGCATAATCCCCGGTTGGCTTATTTAGCTTTCAGAAACTGCCACAGTATATGGTGCAGAGAAGACACAGATGGCAGAGAAAATGTAAATGTCACTTGTGGACTGCAGCACATATTGTGCTATCTACTAGTGTGACAAGGACAACATGACTTCTGGCCAAACACAGTAGCTGTACTGCTGTAGTTTAATCCTGCAGCCCAACCTGTCAAAATAACCTTCCTTTTACATTTTAATAGGTTAAACCAATGTAGGCCTTCTAGCACAAAAGGTAAGTACATAGTATTTAAATTGCCAAATCCCTGCAGTGACAAGCCCCCTAAAGCTATTTTCACTGTAGAAGGCTGTGGCTCGTTTCTGAGAAACATGGTTAAAATATCATGTTTCATAGGTTTTGGACCAACTAGAAAAAAATTCAACAACTCTTTTTTAAAATATTTATTAAAAGTCTAATTCAATCTTGAATAGTGGTGGGCGGAACCAGCCGAATTTGACTCTGCAGAGGTCCACAAATTTCGCGGAGTACCAACAACGGGCAGGAATAGGGATGTCACTCTGTTCACGGTGCGATTTAGCACTGGGTGCGTGTTCCATGATGAAAAATCAGCACTAACGGCACCATGTGGTGCACCAGAGGGCTCAGCTACTTGAAATGATTTGGCTGTCACTCAAGCAGCCTTCTGACTGCAAACGCATGTGAACTATTGTGAACGATCACGACAGACTGTGTTAGAAAAATCTCATCAGATGTCTTCCTAGCGACTCAAAATCGCACTAGGGGTGCCAAATCTTGCTCACTAACTTACCATTCTAGAGCCACGCGCAACAATAAATTCAGTCATGTGGCAATTTGTGGAATTTGGCCAGAACTCTACATTACAAGAGTAACATGGAGATGCCCAAATTCCGTGAATTCCGCGGGTGAAATGACATATTTTATCCAACCATAATGATGAAATCAATTTTGTTTAAATAAACATTTAGGAAAAGTAACTAACTATAATGAGGTGTGAAATTCATCTCAAGAGCTACACAATAGCCCACTAACAGGATGACCTAAATGAAAAGAGATTACTCCTCTTTGCTTAGGTGAAACTTCAGGGTGGTGGCTACTGCCCCACCTGTTGGCACATCAGTGTCACATCCTGCCTGACAAGTCTGTCTGATGCACATGTGAAAAACTTGCACCTTTGAAAGGGATCAAACAGGACCAGAACATAATGCTTGTGTATCCCCTGTCTGTTTGCTGAAGGACCCTGCTTTTGTCCTACCAGACGTCTGTCTCCTATGTCTTTGTAGGCTCAAGACATGCTCCAAACTGGATTTTAGTATTATATATGGGAGGACATTGGTGATTTCCATAATATCATTTCTTACACCCCCCCAGCTGTCAGATCCCAAGTTTAGTGTAGCTGAAGAATTTGGCCATCTTAGGGCTGCACTGGCATGTGGCATTTTGGGTCTACTTGCATTAAGACAAACTGAAAAAGGAGGTATAACTTTTTCCTCATTGGTTAGGGAGTGTCCAGGAGTCACCCCAACCCACTAGCTAGTGCCAGGCATAATTATGGGTCAATTGGCAGACCTCTTGTTTGGCTACAGGGACAAAACAAGCATCCTGAAGTATTTTTCCAGAAGTGCCAGCGGACCAATTGCAACTGGACCTGGACTAGACCCTGCTGTTGGCTTATACCTGAGAGTTTTTAATTACCTCCCACAGGGTCATGGTGGCCTTGGAATTGTACTCCTCTGGATGTGTGGGCATCAAAAGAAAGTGTAGAAACTTTTGAAAACATTTTCACCAGAGCTTCAGTAGCACCCACTGGAAAAAGTATTCAACCAGCAGTTCCACAGCGTCAAATTGTATTTCAGCTGTGTCCCAGTCAAAGGTTCCTACACCTCTGAAAACATTACTAAGTTCCATTCATGCATTAGCGCCGGGACGCCCCCTTGCTGGGGCAGCTGTCGCGCTTTACAAGCTAAGATAACATAACTTTAAAAATTGTCAGTGAGAAACCGCCAAAGCTCTAGAGTTCTAGTGGGACAAACCTGCCTCAGGTATCTGGCCTTTTGTTCCATGCGACAGCTACAATATCAGCGACAGCCTGCTTAGGGATGATTTTCCTTTTAAAAAAATGGACAGACTGCCATTCTCCTTGGGGCCAATTCACTTGCTTGGTATATCCGACCAAGGTTCCATTGAGGTTGGGCTGAAATTGCCCTGTGGTCCCGGTCTACCGGAACTATTGGCATACTCGGGGTGCTTTATTTTTCTTGTCATTTTTTCCACCTAAATCTTTAAAAATTCAACTTTTCAGTTCCCCTTATTGTATTTTTGCTGTTTTGGTTTCATTTTGCTTATTACAATTTATCTCTTATTATTAATTGGAGTGAGAATTATATTGTTTGGTGTCTTTGACTTTTTAAATGTTTTGGTACTTCCAAATTCTTTACACATTTACTCAAAGGTAAACTAGTCTCTTCTGTGCCATAGCTACCAGTCGTTGAGCTCAGGTTTAAATTAGTGAAACCTTGATTAGACATAACAGGCAAGTGACTTTACTACTTTTGATGGTCTATTGTCCACCCAATTAAAAAATCACGTTATTATACTGTGGTTAAACAGAAAACCAGAATCAAGCATCACAAAGGTTCCTATAAGAGCATAACCTGCTCATGCAGGTCAGAACGTGACTTTGATCCTGTAAAAATGTCTCTTTTCTTTTGAATAATATTGCTCTTTGATTTCTGTCTGTTTTTCCCTGTGACTCCATACTTTAAAAAACATTTCTCTCTTTCTTCTTTTCACTTATGTATAAATGATCTAGACAAGTTGTCCTCATCCAAGGAGATGAGTAGGGCATGCCTCATATAAGAAACAGTGGTTTTGGGTCCAAATGAAGGCTGGAATTCCAAATGTTTGTTATGGAGGTGGTGGTTAAGTTCCACATACTCTGCAAGCTGTCTTGCCACTTCTTCCATCATGATTTTGCAGAGGAAAGAGAGATTATAGACAGACAAATGGTTGTCCAGGACATTTTCTGTCAGCAAATGTATTTGAAGGGGGCAGCAACAATAGTATATTACAATGGGTCAGGAAGTTTGCCACAGAGGATGATCAGGTTAGTTACGCCTGTCACTATAAGTGGAAGAAATAATTGAGCCACGTTGAGGAGCATGAACCCAAAAACTATTTAAATGCTTTTGTTTTGGCCGCCATATTCAGAAATTCAGCAGATTCTATTGGTACGAAGGAAGTGAAGGATGATTGCAATGAGGGAATATGAAACATTAAGTAAGTGCAATGGTTGTACTGAGGTTTACAAAATATTGTTGGGATGTACAATGGGTGAGCTGCGGTAAGATTATGAAGATTTATATAATCTAATTGGGTACCTAATAAATACGTTTTACATGGTAGGCCTTTGTGGCTTTCATGATGCCTTTGTAGTAGGGTGGCCTGTGTTTTTTGCAACTGATTTTCCATGCTCATGATTGGGTTTTGTAAGATAAGGAGGTTCTTGTGGAGGAGCTGGGCCGAGGATGCCACATGGAAACAGCATGGGTTCAGACAGAAAACATGGTTCTGGAGTAGTGAAAAGTCAAGTAGCTTGGTTCTGTATGAGTTCAACATGAGTGAATGCAGAGGCAGACAGTTGTTTTTAAATGTTAAGCTGCTAGAGATGTAGGATTAGAAGTGGGAATGAAAACATGCAAAAATAATAGGGTGTTTTTTGGATTGGGGGAGTAACAGAAAGTGGAAGTGAAGGTGCTATCCTCAAGAACTAACTTGTACAAGGAGACGGGGTCCGCATGACGAATGGTGGGAGTAAATTCCTATAGTTTCAAGAATTTGCAAAGGGCCTCCACCAAGAGAAACCTGCAGTCACTGAGAGGGATCCCAGTGAACTGCTCAACTTTAAGGAATTTAGTTGACATGTCCTAAAAGAATAATGCCCCAACAACTTTATCCAGGATAAGTGAGGTCATTAACATTTGGGTATATTTTGGCCATTCTCTTCTCCTTCCCATCTCACCTCATTGTATCAAACAAATGCGTAATAATATCAGATCTGAATATAACAATGAAAATCAAACTTAAAGTAAATTGTGATTTATAGTGTTTGATTTTCAAAATCACATGATACATTTACTGTATGATAGAGTCAATATTTATTTTATCTCCTCCTATGGTATCCTGTCATATCACGTTTAGTAACTAATATTTTGCATTGCTTTTCTCAATTGCCTACTGTCAGCTTTATGTTACTTATTTGTTATTTGGGTTGTGGTGAATTTTTTCACTGTTATGTTGACATTATACTTCATGAATAGGCTGATGGACAGGTCTTTCTATCTCGTAAGCAACGTGGAATGTCTCATACAGGTTCTTAGCACGTACATTGAGAAAAAGAACTGACATAGATTTTCTCTGTCTTCAATGTATGTTTTTTGCTCCTTTGTTTCATTTTCATAATTAGAAAGGAGATATAGATTCAAGAGATCTGTCTAAACGATATTACTATTAAAGTTCTATACCCTCTCCTAGAGGTTGGAGTAATCCTGCAAAAAACGCTATCTAGATGTATTCTTCAGCAATCCTACAGAACACAAACAACGTGCAAAATTTAATTTACAAAGAGTTCAATTCATTTCTAAACCTGAAAATTTTAGTTATTTGACAGCTGGTGAGATTTATAAGGAATGTTGTCTTGCTTGGAAAGATAGCCCTAACTCAAACTAAGGAACGCACCATTCACGGAATGGAGACAAGCAAAAGTGTTAAATATATATTCAGAACCCTTTGAATATAAGCATTTGAAGTAAGACTTCCATACGACTCCTATTCACCAAACACCAAATCAAACTAGGAAGGTATTTCCCACTACAGATCTTAATATTGCAACAAGGCAAACTAATGTTTTGTTAACTTATACACAATTTAAAAACAGAAACTATTCAATGGTTGTGAAATGTTATAAAAATAAATAAAAAAAGTTCTTAAAATCTGAAACACGATTTATACAACAATGTGCTTAGTTCTCTTTGCACCAACGTTCAAGTTATTTCCTCAAATATCCTCCCAATACTGAAAATGAAGTCTTAGTATTTAAACATCAATAGTCCCTTGTAGATCTGCAATTCTCTTTTTTCAGATTTTCAATGCTAGATGATCATTGATTTTGCTACAGTTGTTGCATGATACAGAATGTGCCCTGGTCTCATCCCCTTTGAAGCCCAATATGTTGTGTCTTATTAACAAATGTAATTTCTTCATCTGAATATTTCCCCAAGTTTATGATAGTCTTTGGCCACTAAATATTCACATTACACCATATCAAGTTTTGCTGTCTTACTGTGATCCACAAAAAATAATTTGTAAATGTGGGAAATCGGGTTATTAGTTGAGAGGGGTGGAACTCCCACTCATCTAGTGGCATGAGTGAAGATAATAGAATTTTGTGATAAGTGAAAGGAAGTCAAATAAATTCCTCTTTGGTTAACTCAATCATTCAACAACCATACATTCCATATCACCAAAATATAAAGGTAAGGACACCAAAAATTATTGTCAATATTACAAAAATACGTCAATTTATTAAAACAAATATATAGTGCATAAATAATCTTGAAAACCCCATATAAAATATAATTCAAGTATACACATTTAAGGGATGAAAACTCACAACTACAGAATCCTTCCGGATAAGCGATAAACCTATAACATCACAATTCATTACACATGATAAAAAACAATACAGCTTCATAAACAATAATAACAATGAAAAACAACATAGTGGGAGAACAAATCAGACAAACTTTTGTGTCATTAAAACAGCACTAGTCTGTGTTGGATCATTTGTATTTTGTTGGAACTTCAATATCTCTTGCCTCACAAATGTCCCAGAGATCTAGTGTCCTAAGAAACAGTAGAGCATCAACACGTTTAGGTGGGCCTAACAATATCACTGCCACCTTCTTCAGGAAAAAAATGTCTCTCAGCCAAATTTTGTACACTGTATAATACAATATAAAATTCACATAAACATCACTGTTACACATTAAATATTGATACATCCTACTGAAACATTTATATCCTGGTGATACAGCTCAATGATAAATCACAATCAGTCGTTATCTAGCACTCCAGATTACAGTCACCCACACAGGGTTGTCAGTACAAAAAGGTAAGCCAGAAGGCTTCCTTTATGTACAGTTCTTAACTTACCTGAATACAGATATAATCAATAATACAATGGGCCAGGAACTGCATCGGCCTCTATTGTTAGAATGAACCCATAAAAGGTAATGATGGTGTAAATATATACTCAACCATCTGATTATAAACAAAAAGAGAGGTGTATTTATAGTAAATCACACCTCAACAAAGACTCCACAAAATAAATTCATGGGTCTTCCAGCTACATGATAAGAAACATACCTCAGTAAAAGCAGAAAGCAACTTCAGCCAAATGTTGATAAAAGTCATGAAACCTCCGTAATATGGGAACGGTACTGCAGATATTACTTTTAATCACCCTCGAATCTGTAATTAAAATAATGGTCCATCAAGGTAAATAACCAATTAATGGGTGAAGCCCCAACATATCCTCTCTTCCACACATTTGGGATTTTACCTTTTTCAAAAGTCTCGGTAATGGGGATAATGGTAAACGATGGCATAAGAACAGGGTTGAAAGTTTGATTAAAAGGCTTGATTAAAAAAACACTGGTACCTAAATATAATGAGGAGAAACTATAATTTACTAACATTTCCTAGAAAGAATCAATTCAGAAGACTATTACATATATCTAACTGTGTTTAATACCTTCTGTTCGGGTATATGAGGGGTACCCTCCGATCAATATACGATCCGGAAATTTGTGCAAATGTAAAAAAAATACTTTTCTCCTCTTTCTAGGTGGGCCGCTCTTGCCTCACCCTTGAATAACTTGCTATCTGCAGGGCAAAAATATGATCATGTCCATAATCATGCATCTAAAAGGTTTTACAATCCTAATATCTAAACAAGTTTTATAGTCTCGACATATACTCTCTTCACTGTGGCCCACATACTAGTAGATACCAGATTTATTAGCTGTAACATCTATACTTTCTTTAAATAAGTTTAAGCAGGGATATCATGTATCCGCCTAAATTATAAGGGATACAGAAACCCTTTGTGCATATCCCAGCATGCACCTAAAATGTCAGCCAGTGATTATTTAGCTTAACTTTGGGCAGTGTATTTCACGCAATACTTAGACCACAGCATAAGCCCAGGTAAGACTGTGCTTTAAAGTCCCAATACAATTTTTTTTTTACATAGTGATAGAGACCCGTAACTACCAAATCTGTATGTACCTTGAATAGGACCTAATCTACAACAGCATCTCCTTAACTTTGGCGTCTAGTAAAGGCCCTGGCCATACCTCTGTGTTCAATCGACCCTATAATTCACATAAGGTGCTCTTTTATTGCAGAAGAAGCCAGTCACGTGATAATGCGATACACTTCAAAACGATCAGCCTCCTTCAACGCGGGCTCCATCTTAAAACGTTGCCCTTATCAATCAAGTACTTTGTAAAACTGGCGGGAAGGAAAACAAGAGTTTATTCTTGACACTGTAAATTATCTAGAATTGCCTAAAATGGCTTCCACAACAACAATTGAACCACAGGAATGTACGTACCCTATTCACGAGTAGTAACGTTGATCTTCAATAACATAAGCAAACTCGACTGATTAAAGGAAGTCTCTATAGGGATGCCTGATTAAAGATGGAAGACGGGGATACAGCCTCGGGTCAGAAGTATAGCTTATGTCATTACTCCATCATTCCTGTACTAAACTTGTAGTGACCTAATTAATGGTGACCTCTCCTAGTTTTCCACAAGATTCATAACCTCACCATAAATCTTTGCCTCTAAACCTACAGGAGAAATCAGTGAACACTCCATTTATATCAGAAAGTATATCTATAATTATCTAATGTATCCCTTTTCAAATATATAATGTAAAAATGGGTAAACCAGACTCCTCCCAAAGATATGGAGCAAATACCTAATTGACACTAAGAAATAGTTCCCATTCTTCCCTCGAATTCAACCCATTACAGACAGTGTTTAGTCTGGAAACATTTATAACACAAAGAAATCCTCGGGTCTGTGTTAGCACAATAAAGCCTGTGACATGACGTGTTAGTGTCTCACACTATCTCCATTTAGGAGCAATCCCTTTTAGGACGAATACCCTCACCCACCATAGGTGGCATGCTTCATCATATGGGTTTCTCCTCTTAGTTGGAAAACCTAATCCCACTAAAAGCCACAACTTCCTCAATGTGAGGAAGGAGCTCAGGGTTGTTTTTCATGATGCTGCTACACTAACATGGATGCTAAATCCCACAGATGGATCATGGTGTGGTGAGGACGCAGTGCAGGATACAAAGGTGACAATAAATGGTGAAGTTAAAACTACCTAGTTTTGCTCCAAGTATCTGTAGGAGCGGGAGCACTGAAGGGAAAATTGAGAGACAGAGGCTATCCAAAGAGGATGATCACTCACTCATTTAAGCGTGCATGGTTTTAAGATAGGGACTCTATGATCAATAAAACGGGAAGGAAAAATGAGAAAAAGAGTTATAGGATTGTGTTTGTTAGCCAGTTCTTGAGTGTGAGCAATAAAACAAAAAATGTCATCAATAGAAATTGGCAGATTCCTAATGATGACGAAGAAACGAAGTTAGAGAAACCTCTCTTTGCATTTAAAAGAAACAGAAATTTGAGGAATGAATTGGTTCATACCTATAGAGAAGCACCCCGAAATATGCAAAGAACGTTGGATAATTCCGTGGCCAAAAGCAATTCCAGATGTGGGTCATGCAATGTATGTGCACTATGCATGCAAACTAAACAAATCACCCACAATGGAGTAGTACTGGTGTCGAAAACATTGAACAACTGTCGTAGCAAAAGTATTGTATATATCTTACGTTGCCCAATGTGGCTTGGGCTACGTGGTAGAGACTAGTAGAGAACTGCGCATTAGACTTCTTAAGCACAAATCAGCTATAAGGACCAATAAAATGAATGCTCCTATAGTGGCACATTTTGGGGAAACTGGACACAATGAACAAGATATAGAATGGTTTATTCTGGAAAAAAATACCATTGATAGAAGAGGAGGTAACATTAATCAGAAACGAAAGGCAAGAGAACAATGGTATGTTTCCAAACTAAACACTGTCCGTAATGGGCTGAATTTCGAGAGAAGAATGGGAATGATTACTTAGTGTTAAATAGGTATTTGCTCCCTATGTTTGGGAGAAGTCTGGTTTTCCCCTTTTTACATTCTATATTTGAAAAAGGATAAATTAGATAATTATAGATATACTTTCTGATATAAATGGAGTGTTCACCGATTTCTCCTGTAGGGTTAGAGGCAAAGATTTATGGTGAGGTTATAAATTTTGTGGAACACTAGAAGAGGACACCATTAATTAGGTCACTACAAGTTTAGTACAGGAATGATGGAGTAATGACATAAGCTATACATCTGACCTGAGGATGTCTCCCCGTCTTCCATCTTTAATCAGACATCCGTAAATAGAGACTTTCTTTAGTCAGTTGAGTTTACCTATGTTATTGAAGATCGACGTTACTACTCATGAATAGGGTTACGTATATTCCTGTGGTTCAATTGTTGTGGAAGCCGTTTTAGGCAATTGTAGATAATTTACAATGTCGAGAATAAACTCCCGTTTTCCTGCCCAACAGTTTTAAAAAGTACTAGATTGATAAGGGCTCCGTTCTAAAATGGCGCCCGCATTGAAGACAGCTGATAGTTGCGAAGTGTATTGCATTATCACGTGACTGGGGTCTTCCTTAATAAAAGAGCGCCGTATGGGAAGTATAGGGGTGGTTGAACACCGAGGTCCGGCCCCAGAGGATACTAGACGCCAAAGGTAAGGAGATGCTGATGTAGATTAGGTCCTATTCAATGTACATACAGATTTGGTAGTTACGGGTCTCTAACACCATGTAAAAAAAAACTTTGGCAACGGGGCTTTAAAGCACAGTCTGACCTGGGCTTATTCTGTGGTCTGAGTATTACATGAAATACACTGCCCAATGCTACGCTAAATATTCACTGGCTGTAATTTTAGTTGCAAGCTGGGGTATACGTGAAGCATTTCTGTATCCCTTATAATTTAGGAGGATACACGATATCCCCGCTTAAACTTATTTAATGAAAGTATTGATGTCACAGCTAATAAATCTGGTATCTACTAGTATGTGGGCCACAGTGAAAAGAGTGTATGTCGAGACTATAATAACTTGTTTAGATATGAGGATTATAAAACCTTTTAGAGGCAGGATTATGGACATGATCATATTTTTGCCCTGCAGATAATAAGTTATGCATGTTTGAGACAAGAGCGGCCCACCTAGAAAGAGGAGAAAAGTCTTTTTTCTACATTTGCACAATTTTCCGGATCGTATATTGATCGGAGGGTACTATCATATACCCGAACAGAAGGTATTAAACACAGTTAGATATATGTAATGGTCTTCTGAATGGAATCTTTCTAGGAAATGTTAGTAAAATATAATTTCTCATTATATTTACGTACCAGAGTTTTGTTTAATCAAGTCTTTTAATCAAGCTTTCAACCCTGCTCTTATGCCATCTGTTACCATTATCCCTTTCACAATGACTTTTGAAAAAGGTAAAATCCCAAATGTGTGGAAGAGAGGATATGTTGGGGCTTCAACCATTAATTGGTTATTTACCTTGATGGACCTTTATCTTAATTTCAGATTCAAGGGTGATTAAAAGTAATATCTGCAGTACCATTCCCATATTAGGGAGGTTTCATGACTCTTATAAACATTTGGCCGAATCTGCTTTCTGGTTTTACTGAGACATGTTTCTTATCATGTAGCTGGAAGATCCCTGAATTTATTTTGTGGAGTCTTTGTTGAGGTGTGATTTACTATAAATTCGCCTCTCTTTTTGTTCGGATGATAGAGTATATATTTACACCATCATTACCTTTTATGGGATCATTCTAACAATAGAAGCCGAGGCTGTTCCTGGCCCATTGTATTAATCATTATATCTGTATTTCGGGAAGTTAAGAACTGTATATAAAGGACGCCTTCTGGCTTACCTTTTTGTACTGACAACCCCGTGAGGGTGACCATAATCTGGAGTACTAGATAACAACTGATCGTGATTTATCATTGAGCTGTATCACCAGGATATACATTTTTTAGTAGGATGTATCAATATTTAATGTGTAACAGTGATGTTTATGTGCTTTTTATATTATATTATATATTGAACAAACTTTGGCTGGGAGATATCTTTTTCCTGAAGAAGGTGGCAGTGATATTGTTAGGCCCACCTAAACATGTTGATGCTCTACTGTTTCTTAGGATGCTAGATCTCTGGGACATTTGTGAGGCAAGAGATATTGAAGTTCCAAAAAGATACAAATGATCTGACACAGACTAGTGCTGTTTTAATGACACAACATTTTGTCTGATTTGTTCTCCCACTGTGTTGTTTTTCATTGTTATTATTGTTTATGAAGCTATATTGTTTTTAATCGTGTGAAATGAATTGTGATGTTATAGGTTTATCGCTTATCCGGAAGGATTCTGTAATTTTGAGTTTTTAATTCTTAAATGTGTATACTTTAATTATATTTTATATGCGTTTTTCAAGATTATTTATCCACAGTATATTTGTTTTAATACCTTGACTTATTTTAGTAATATTGGAAATAAATTTTAGTTTCCTTACCTTTATATTTTGGTGATATGGGATGTATGGTTGTTGACTGATTGAATTAACCAAAGAGGAATGTATTTGACTTTTGTCATTTTAGTGCCCCACCTCTTTGGTGGTTAGAGGGCCCCTCTCTCATTCTTCAAGATAAGTGAAAGTCCAAAAGCAACAACAAATTATTTTCCCTCTTGCAGAACCAATACTGACCAAACATCTGCACCACCTCCACAAGTACTCCACCCATACAGCCTTATCCACGTTTTTCCATCCTTTCAGGTATTAATATGTGCGGGCCAGAGATATTGGGAAACGGTCTTGAGAAAAATGATGTGTCATGTTTGTACTTGTGCATTGTGTGTACAAATCAACCATTTCTAAGAGTTTTGTGATTATCAACTTGAAAGGCAGTGGTTAATGGCCTCTTCACAGTATAATTCATTTAAATGAATGCCATAAACATTAGCAACACATCGAAATTCTACAGCATCTGATGCATAAGAAATGAATGCATCATTTTACTCCTTTACTCTAATCATATAATCCGCATATGAGATGCCTTAATGTAATTATGATATCACTGAACATTTGAATGTTGCAATTGCTTTGTTGGGATTCTAATATGCCTTCTTTATTAGTTCAGCCTCGGTTTGTCTTTTGCTCAAAACATCTTCTGGATTCAACAAACTCATTCTGAACTTCCTTGAAAAGTTCAACTCACAGGCCTTGAGTAAGTGATACCAACGGTATGAAGTCTGAAATCTTTCCCGAATCTGATTTCATAGAAATGGTTTTAGGAAATGGTCAGTTACTTGTGAAATATTATTTCACTGAAGTGTATATGTTTGTGCCTATGTAGACTTTGCATGAAATCATGGGCTGACATGAAAGAATTGGATAACACCACAGATGACAATATTATTTCATAATTCCAAGTGAAAATGTATGTTAAAATTATAACATCATATTAGGTGCACCTTGTGCAAATGGCACCCAGGCAAGTGTATTCTGCCCTGTAAATGGACCCTCATCCTGTGAGAATGGTATGGGATCTGTTAATATAGCAACTGTTCTGTCCTTGCCCATTCGGGGAGAGGGACACACACCTTCCATCCCCTGGACAAAGTGGGGATGAATACAAATGAAAACACTCACCTTTCACAAAGTGAATGGTTAAAGCTTGCAGTGCTGTCTTCTCTGCAATGGAAGTGAAAAAAACAAAAAACACAGCCTTTGTGTTTTTTTTTAAAGTCACTCTTTTGACTCTTCCCTACAGTAGGTGAGGGGAAAGAATACACGTTACAGCCAAAAATACCTCACCAGGCCACTGCACAAGCAAGGGAGGCAGGGCTCATTTAAGAATGAGTCCTGCTTGAGGGAGGCAGATTTAAGGACTGTAGTAAATTTCCCAGTCATAGGTAAACAATCACCCCCACACTACACAAATAACCCTCAACAGCCTGACCTTTTCTCAAGCCGAAAAAAAACGTACTTAATCTATGTTTTGTGACGCCCTCTTTCATATAAACCCCCCCCCCCCTTGTTTCAGAAAATAAATGTGGGGGCCCATCTTTTCTAGCGAGCATCACCAGTGATGCATGCTCCCCAAAGGTGATTTTTTTCCTGGGCCCCTCCCCTAAACCAAAACACAATGACCCGAAGCCTAAGTGTATTCTGAGCCACAAAAAAATTAATTTGGTAAGAAAAATCTTGCACGGTCACTTTTTTACACTGAAACTCACTTTTTTCAGAGAAAACAATTCCTCAAAATTTTTAAAAATCGCCTTATTTGAAAAGGGTCTTGTCGGAAGCCTTTGGACATAAGGCCACTGAAACAAAAGGAATTTTGAAAAAAAATATGGCTGTTTGAATATTCAGACTTAACCTTCTGCATCATGGGTGATGCATACTTTTATCATTGGGCTTGGGGAAAATGGAAAAAAATCGACTTTGGGGATTGTTTACTAGGGTAAGTGATACATGAATTTAAGACTCATATTAAACTTACCACCCGGGGCTTGTCATTACCTGTGCTTAAAAAACACCCCAGGTCAGGTATTGAAAAACTAAAACTCGATCTTTGAAAGATAGTTGAAGCTTAGGCATCCTCTCTCCCATTTTGAAGTAATTTTAAAGAGTAAAATGTGTGCTTAATTCTTTGCATTTGAAATGCTAGAATTCACATGGCCAGTTCTGTTTTGGGGAAATAAAACAAAATGGAAAAATACCCGCTACGTAGGCAGTTGCAGCCTTTGCCAGTATAAACCTCAGACACTAGCCCATATTTTATGCTGCTGTTGAGGCATACATAAAGAACGAGTGAAATTAATTCCAACTTTTCCACAATGCGGGATTAGATTTTGAGCTAAAGTAGTAAAGGTGTGCTTCAACACCACAGATAAACGGCTAGCCAGTTGACTACTAACATCTATAAAATATAAGCATTGGACAAGCCAATGGTCCTAGTCTATGGGAGGTGTTTTGGCTTTGTCAATGTTTTTGTTATCTATGTTGCACAGCAGCCCAGCCACTGTGCATCATGTCTGAAAGTAAAGAAAATAAAAGAGCTATAGCGTGGTCACATGGTCAACGCTGTCCAAGTCATAGCGCTTTTTTAAAAAACTTTCAGCCGGTTGCGTAGCAGCTGCTGTGCAACAAGACTGAAAGTTTTTAAAAATGAGGTGACGCAGAGCCCTGCTGCCTCATATCACTTTTTAAAAATATCTGACGAGAAGATACCAGTCCACTGTAATTCTCTGACACTAAAAAGAAGGTGAGATTTCAGGGCCTGATAAAAAAAAATAGTAGAGATGCTGAAACAAGCGATAGATGAGGACAGTGGGTAAAAAACAAACTGTAAAATTGTACAACTCGTTTATCTGCACAAGGAACAGAAAACAATGTCTCACAATCAAGGTTTGCCCGGTTACTCACCAGTAATTTTCATTACTCTGAATCCTAATCTTCCCGTTCCATTTCTTATATATGATTATCGTGTCTGCACCACAGAAATCTATTACCTAGCAGAGGTCAAACACTTCCCCCAATATGTTGCTGCCTACTGGGGCATGCATACAGTGGCGACTATTATGGGACTGTGGTGGTGCGGCGGGGCAGGCGGGAGGGGATTTTAAAACAAATTTAATAAAATTGCACTTACCTGCCAACCACCTCTCCTCCGTTCTTCTTCCGTCGGAACAGGAACAGGATGCACCCAGGTTCCTAGCCCCTCCTAGCCAATCACGACGCTGCCAGCAGCTTTGGGATTGGTCTGAGCGGTGTGGTTCAGCACTCATATAGGCAGTGGGAGCCTGGTCATGTTAGCAACCCAGGCTGTAATACAGCCTGGGTGAAGCACATGCAAAGCGCGCATGATGGTTTGGCTGGCCCCATGTCATGTGCACTTAAATGCACATACCACTCCTCCTGCTGCTGGATGACAGCCCAGCCTGCCCCTTACACAAAACTGGGTGAGTACTGTAAAAATAAAATCATTTTATATTTCGTGCGGGTCGACACTCCTCTGCTGCTTCATGCATAAAGGGGGAAGTGCATCACCATAACAGCCTAAGAATACCAAATAAAGCAAAAACAAACCAAAATACAATCACCATAAACAGAAACTGGGCGTGAGGGAGAGAGGGACAGGCTCAGGAATGGAACAAGAAGACCAGGATTCAGAATAATGAAGATTACCGGTCAGTAACTGGTCATTACCTCCTTGTCCGTTTTCCCAATTCCATTCCTTACATATGAGCACATACCCAAGAGCATGGTAATTGAAACACAAAGACCAGAAGGATGCAGCAAAACCAACAGGTCAGTTTATTTGCAAAAGAAAACAATATCAATCACAAATCATGTACAGCAGCCAAACCATGAGCACCTAAAGCAGTGGAAGCCGCCTTCCCCAACTGAAGACAGTAATGGGAAACAAAATTGTGGGGAGAGGCCCATGTAGCAACATTACAAACATCACATAAAGAGGAACCCTTAAACATGGCCCAGGATGAGGAGACCCTCTGAGTGGACTGCTCCTGGACAGAAGACAGAAGAGGACAGTGAGCAGCCTCGTAGGACAAGAGAACTGCACACTTCACCCACCGAGTCAGAGTGGACAAATAAAAGCTTTTGACCCATCCCAGAGAGTCGATAGGTAACAAACACCAGTACCGGGGAGACTACAAGCCTGCAAACAAAGCGGCCGGTGTGTCACCAACAACGCCAACAATGCTGACCTTTGGCACCTGGAAGCACCTTTAAGCATCTCGGGTCTTCCACAGCACAGGGCCCGTCCTTTGTAGCAACAGCACCAGGGAGACCACAAGCCCCAGCAAGCAACGCAGCCGGTGTGCCACCAACAGCGCTGTCCTTCGGCACCTGAAGGCGCATTTAAGCATCTAGGGTCTCCTGCTGCACGAGAGCCCATCTTTTGTAGCACCAGCACCGGGGAGACCACAAGCCCCAGCAAGCAACGCAGCTAGTGTGCCAACAAAAACCCCAACGACACTGTCCTTCGGGGCCCGGAGGCGCATTTAAGCATCTCAGGTCTCCCGCAGTACTGGACGTGCACAGGCATCCCTGGGCTAAGCCCCGGCCAAGGGCGGACCCATCTGCGCCCGTCAGCGCCAGGAGGAGACAGGGCATGGCCACCCCCCTTGGCTTTGGCATCCTATAATATATATTTTAGGTAAGACACTAACATTTCTCTTTGCTGCATTGGTAACATCTAGGGGTAACGTTGGAGGGGCAAACTATGAAATGTGGTTGTTCTTGTGTATCTCGGACCATTGAACAGTAGTATTTCTGTTCTCATCGGTGCCTTGGAGTTAATTGCTTATTTTGTACTTAGTGGAGTTTTTATATTAGCTCACTGCCAGCAACAACGAAAGGGGGATCCTTGTGGGTGTACACTTCCCCAAAATGGGAAAACTCAAGGCCCTTGATGGCCAGGTTAACGGTAAATCCTCAAAAATAATAAAGAGCGCAGCTGAAAATTGCTCTATCGAGGAGATAGATGATCTAATTGAAGAATTGGAGTCAATGTTAAACACTAAATGTAATACAATCAGTAAGAGCTAAACAAAAATCACTGCCTTTTATACTAGACGCCACCCAAGCTCTGAAATGGAGAGCACTACAGTAAAGGATTTGACAACGGCAATTATTGAGACCCCATGTAGAACCCGGAGCACTATTTCTCCCCAACACACTTTCAACAGCCAAAACCATTTCCCTGTCTATAAAGAGACTAAAGGTGCACCAGCTACACCAAATAGAGTAGCGAGAGAAGGGGATCTATCTACACCAATAGTTTGCACCAATAGGTATTCCGCTCTAGCTTCAGAAGCAGGGATTAATATTCCCAGCATGGTAACACATACGCAGCCATCCAATCTAATCTTAGTCGATATTTGTTTGCTGTTAATTTATTGGGGAAAACAAAAGGCATGACATTTTAAAAATGCTATCTTTTAAACGTGTTGTTTTAAAAGCTTTATATGTACTTGTATGCCCTTGCACTTTATATCTGTCAGCACTTAAGAAGAAAGTCCTCTAATATCTATATGTAGACGTTTGGGATAAGCCATGTGCTGTTTTAAGTACTCAAATTCACTACCATAGCATTTGCACTTTACTCTTTAATTTGTGCTGTTCCAAGCACTAATATGCAATATTATAGCATTTGGAATTAATCTTTGGACCAGAGTCTACGCAGAAAGTCTCAAAGTATTTATTAATTCTTTTTATATTTTAACAGTACTGAATGACGAGCATAGTATTTATTTTTTTACGGTACTAGATTTGACCCATTGATTGACTTGTATTTTTGCTATTTTTAATACAAATGTAAAAACTGAAGATTTCTGCAAAATGTCTAAAGATGTAATTAGAGATTGGCACCTACTTAGACTATGTTTCAAGGTGTGTTTTTCTAGTGTATATGAATTGGTTTTTTTTGTGATAAATCTGTTTATTATTTTGCAAGTTTTACAGGTTATAGACAAGCACTAGGATACGCTGAACAGTGACCAAATCATGAAGCAATAGATTAACCAAAGGAGTGTGTATATGAATTGTTTTTACTTTGTATCTTTACTGGGTTTTTTTCTTAAACCGAATAAAGATCATTGCATTGAACAAACAAGGAATCCACCTTCCTAAAATCCTCGGCACGATCCAGATAGATTCAAAGGGCCCTCAACACATCCAGAGAATGGAGAACCTTCTCCTCAGGAGAAGATGGGTTAGGAAGAAAAACAGAAGGAACAATATTTTCCTGACATTGGAAGTCAGACAAGACCTTGGACACAAAATAACTTCGAGCAAAAACGCAAGAAAGGCGAAGAAGCAAGCAAAGTCCCAATCTCTCTAACTCATTGACCAGAGAAATGGCCCCCTTGTCAAGTGCCATACCCCCAGCTGGAGGCAATGGAGAGCGGAGGCGCTGAGAAGAGGAGCAAGCAGCGTAGATGGGTACAGGGGAAATTACCAATGGGGACACACTGCCAAACCGCGAAGAAGGGAAAACCACAGCCTCTGGGACCACTCCGAAACAACCAGAAGAACCTCTGCCGGAATTCAACTGAATATTCCTGAGGACCCAGGAAATTAAAGGAAAGGGGGGGAAGCAAACAGGATCCCCTGGGACCACATAATGGGGAAGGCATTGATTGCCCAGGCCAACCGCGAGGAAATTAGGCTTAAAAAAATGCAGAAGAAGGGCCGTCTACTCCAAAGCAAACAAATCCAGCCAGTGAAGGCCAAATCTGGAGAGGATCCGCTGAAAAAGAGGAGGAGACAGACACATTGTTACAGATGAGTGGAGCACCAGGCTCAAAGAATCCCTAGACCCATTTTCCTTACTCGTAAGATAGACTGTACAGAGAGAAGGGAGACCCTTTGGCCCACAGGCCAATCTTCTGAGAAAGGAGAAACAGAGACCAGCCCATACACCCCCTGCCAGTTGACATTGGCACAAATGACTTGGTTGTTGGTCTGCATGTACACAGCTCAGTTCTGAAGGAGGGGAGCAAAACAAAGAAGAACCCCCTAAACTGCCATCAATTTCTGCCAGTTTAAGGATTGGAGAGCCTCGAAGCGGGACCACCAGCTGTGTGCCTTGGAATCCCCAGCACTACCCCTAACCCAGTGGCACTGGCATCGGTGGACAGGACCACCAAGGAAGGAGGAAAAGACAGAAGATAGAAACCCCTTTAGAGATTGAGAGGGAACAGCCAGCTCTGCAGGGATTCTTGACTCTCTGTAGACACCAGAATGAGAGCCTCACAGGCCTGAGAAGCAAGATCCCAGTGGTGCAGAAGATGATGCAAGAAGGGATACAAATGGCGATGGGCCCAAGGAAGGGCATGCAGCATGAAGTCTATCTCCCCTTGGCTCTGCAGCCAGAGCTGGGAAGACACCTGAGACTTGGATAGCACCCAAGAGAGATGCTGGAACAGAGTCAATTGTCTTTTGAGGGACAGGAACACCATCCCAGATTCATCCGGAAGAGGGCCTGAGGAACTTCAGAGACTGCAAGGGCAGAAGATAGGACTTCCTATGGTGTATGTGGAACCCAAAAGAACCCATCAGATGACAGACCTAATGAACATTCTCCGAAGCCTGCAAGAAAGAAGGATAACCAATAAGCCAATCATCAAGTTAAGGAAACACCTGACTACACCTAGAATAGAGAATACCCACCGGGGTAGCCAAGAGCTTAGTAAAAACTCTTGGCACTGATGAAAGGCCAGAGGAAGCACCTGAAACTAGAAGTACCATGAGCCAACCGCAATGTGCAGAAACTGCTGATCCACCAGATAGATAGGAACATGCATGTAGGTGTCCATCAGGTCGAGGGAGATGAGAAAGCACCCCTGGTGTACTAGCTGAAGGATTGAGTGCAAAGTCACCATATCGTCACTACTTTGGAGAAGGAGCCGAGGAAATTCCACTGGACTGAGACCGGGACTTGTCACTTCAAGGGGCCCCCTGCCACAAAAGGGCTGGTGAGTACCCCTGCCTGAGGAAAGGCAAAATCACAGTGATATCCAAAACCCCGACCCCGAGAGGGAGCCACGACCATCCGATTCTCGGCCGACTTCTTGAGCATTTCCTTCAGCTGGGGGCCAAACACCTTCGAACCTTCAAACGGTAATTTCAGAAGGACAGACTTCAGTGAGGCATACGTCTCCAAGTCTGCATCCAGATAGGGTGACGGCCTGCAAAAGAAGCCCCCAATTCAGCAGCAGCCACACACAAGTTATCAAAGGAGATGTTGGACAGGTAGCGAACCTGGAGCTCTAGCAAAGCCAACAGAGAGGAAGCATCCCCACCCTCACTCAACTGAAGAGCCAGAGCCTATATATCCATCAACAGGGACGTCACCACATAATTGGTATAGGCCGTTGCCCTTACTGGAAAATTGAAGGCAGCGTAAGACCTATTACAATAGTGGATTGTTCCCTTTGGATGGTTCTAAAAACAGCCCTCTGATTACAGACTCATTCACTCATATATGCCCCAATATCTAGCCTGCTAGAGTAGCAAAATTATAGGTTCAATGAATAGCCTTGCTAGTAGTATAAAAATATGTATTTTTGTATTGAGAGTTATTAATTAGAAACCTGATATTCACAATGTTAAAATCACAATTTGATTTCATTAAAAACATACATATTTCATAAGTCAAAGAGACACAATTTGATTTCATATGCCCTTTTGTGTCTGCAATCATAAATCAATGGAACATCACATTTCTTTCTGCGTCTATCTGGTTAGAATCAGTGCGACTGTCACAAACCTAAAATACAGGTTCATGCACAGTCAAATTATATCTTTCTCTTGATGCGATGAAAAGGGTATTTCTGAATACTTAGATCCCACTTTCAGTAATCTGAAAACATAGTGTTAATATTAGGGGCATGATTCCTTCAATTTACTCGTAAACATCTTTATTTGAAAGGTTTTTAATTAAGTTTTTAAGCTATTTTAGCTAAGTCAACCCACCTCACATAGGCTGAAGTTATGTATTCTTTGGGGTTTATTAATTCCTCCCACATCAATTTCAAATTCGATTGGTCTTTTTTTGCATCACAGAAATATAATTCTCCTAGCCGAAAAAACGAGGACTATTTAAATTCATTTATTCATATTATTTTAACGTCAAATCATGTATGAGCGAATATTCTCATGCTCACCTTATTGTTATTTGCTCCCCAGTCAACTTTAATTAGACCGGATCCTTTGATAGCAAATGCGCGTTTTTTCTTCTTTCATTGTTTTTTTTTTTTTAGGATTGCCTCATTTGTCAGCATATCACTAAAAAGTAATGGACATCCTAAGTTTTAAAATCAGCGTGTTATCGTATTTCATGTAGTTTTGGCAAATCTAATGATACATTGTACTACAAAGATCACAACGAGTCCGCTTTTATTACGGTAATATAGTGATCCTGAAAAGCTCAATTTTGAAGGTTAGAAGTGGCTTTAACGAGTTTTATGGACAGTATTAATCAGTACACAAATATATATATCTTTTACATTACGTCCCTCACTTCTTTTCCGGTATAATAACCATCTCCAGTAGTAGCTATCTCTATATATCGTTTTGGGGCACTCAACTTTTTCATTTGAGGTCACGTATAGAGCCTTTGGGACGGCTTCCAGCAGTTAATTAGTTGCCGGAAAAGAGCCCGCTATTTCTTGCACTGCAGTCGCTCTAAATTCCCGCATTGTTGTCGATATCATATGACGTCACTTCCACAGTCATGGTCTTAATTGATGTTATATTGTTTAACGTGGCGGCCATCTTCTAAGATTGTAGTGATGCATTAGTGTGACCAAGCTGCCATCTTGCAATGTTTCTATATATGTTATGGCGGTTATTTATTTCTAAAAGATAACTCTTCCCATAACGATATAATGTATTCCCATTATTATTGTTATTCTATCATATTTTGGGTTCTCTATTTAAACCGATTGTCTCCTATAAACTCTATTTATATATCCAGCATACAGATGCTTTCATTTATCATTTGTTTACATTGAGTGCTCATTTCTCATTAATGTAACCTGGCAGTCTTTTTACATTTGTCCAATTTATAATATACCGTCCACTATTAAAAGTGATGATTCCAATCGAGGAAATAATAAATAGCCATTCTAATCACGGTTCGTTTTATATTTTCTGATCTATTCCATATATAATATCTTCTTTCTCTAATCCAATTATCTACTATACAGTTAGCTAGATTTATCCAGAGTACAAGTTGTTTCATTTATCATCTGGCCCTCCTTATTATTATCTGAAAATTCCCATAGATATTATTCTAAACGTGAGGAATTCTAGGATAAATCTACCCTACTATTTACGTATTCTCTCTGTTGTTTAATCCATAAGTGTATGTCTTGAATTTAAACAAAAAGAATTGTTCTCAAATTTTCCGTTTTACATCTAGATCATCACCTCTCAATGTTCCTGTGATTTTTTCCAATATACACCATTTGAGGTCATCTATTGTGTGTTTACACATGTTCCAGTGTTCAGTGAGTGGCGCATTTACTTTTTTAGACCTCAATGCGGATCTATGTTTGTTTAGACGAACTCGAACTTCTCTCGCAGTTTCAACCGCATAGCTTTTTCCGCAAGGACAGATAATTAGATAGATGACATTCCTGGTCCTACAGTTAAACATATTATTAAAAGTATGTTTAACGCCATCTAAAATAAAGTTTTCTCCTTGAATTACTGAATTGCAGTTGCTACAGGTACTGCAGGGATAATTACCCATCACTTTAGCATTTTTGTCAATACTTCTCTGGTGAAATAGAGTAGATTCTCTGTATGTCTTGACCAACCTATTTCTAATAGTTTCATTCCTACAATAGGAAAAAAGGGGTTTCTCTAAGGTTTCTCCATTTCTTTCTTGCAGAAGAGACCAATTTCTAATAATTATATTTTTAATTTTATTGCTGATGCTAGAAAAATTGGTTACAAAAAACATTGTATCTCCTTTGTTTTCTTTTATTTTATCATTATCAAAAAGAAGGTCCCTATTAAAATATTTTGCCTTTTAGTAGGCCTGCTTAATAATCTTCTTTGGGTAACCTCTATCCTTTAACTTAAGTTTTAAGTTACCCGCATGGATTTCAAAATCACTTCTATTGGTGCAATTTCTTCGTAAGTGAAGAAATTGCCTGAATGGGATGTTATCTTTCTGGCACTTCGGGTGATCGTATCATAATGTAAAGTTGTATTTCTATTGGTGGGTTTTGTGAATAAGTCCACAATCAATTGGTTATCCCTTGCTTTAATCTGAATATCCAAGTCATAGAATTCTTGACTCATGGATGGTGTGAATCTCAGATTGGGGTCTCCACAGTTCAACCAGCTAATACAATTATCTAGATCCACTTTGTCTCCTTCCCAAATAAAAAACACATGATCTATAAAGCGTGACCAATGGGTCACGTTCTCAAAAAAGGGAGCAGCCTCATTGGAGATATGCTTATCTTCAAAGGCTCCTACATATAGGCAGGCCAGAGTTGGGGCACATGTGGCCCCCATACTGGTCCCTTTAATCTGGCAAAAGAAACTTCCATTGAACAAAAACATAGTGTTTTTTAAAATCAGTTTGGTAAATTCAATGAATAGCATAGCACATTCTGACAGACCTCCATTTGTATCTTTCAACAACTCCCTAACCGTATTGACTGTTGCTGTTTGAGGGATGTTTGTATAAAAGTGCTTCAATGTCTAATGATACTAGCCATTGATTTTATGAATTGAGCTTAATTCCTCTACTTTTCTAATCATGTCAGTCGTGTCTTTGATGTAAGATCTTTGTTGAGATACTAAAGGTTGCAAGAATGCATCTACTTATTTGCTCAATGGTTCAGTGAGTGTGTTAATACTGGATAATATTGGCCACATTGGGGGGGGCACAAATATTTTTGTGGACTTTCTGAACTCCATACATCTCTGGTAGGACAGGATGTGTATTTAATTAAAAGTCATACTCATCTTGGCAAATTATATTATCTTCCTTGACCAGGTCAAGACATCGTCTAGCCTTTATTTGTAGGTTTTTCCATTCATCTTGATTGGATTGTCTGTAATGATCTTTTACTAGTAACAGAGTCATCATCCTCTCATTATAATCGTCTGTGTCCATCAAGACTATACTTCCCCCTTTGTCCCCTGGTTTTATTGTTAGATTTTCACAATTCTCCAGGTTTTTCAAAGGAGCACGTAAGTCATGAGACAGATTGTTGTTATAATACTCGATATTCTTTTTAAATAAATCTTCCAAATCCTTTTCTACCACTCTTTCGAAGGTCCCAACCCCCTTATCTACCATCTGAAGGTATGGGGTCCAGGTGGACATAGCATAAGACCTATTCACAGCAAAAGTAGGGGGGCATCTGAAAAAACCATGCCTGGTAAGAAAACCAGCTATCAAATTATCCACATTGACAGACTGTGGAAATTCCTCAGAAATCCCTTCCAAAGTGTAAAGTTTTCCAAAAAAGTGAGGAAAAGCAAATTCATCAATGTCACACCATTCATGGGCCATCACCTTGCGGACCGCACAGTGCAAAGGCAAAGAGTCTGGATCAGGTAGGTGGTACTGGGTAAAAAAAACATCCTCCAACTCATTCACCAGAGGAGAAGGGAAACCCAGATTGCCTCCGCCCTTCTCACTCATCAAGATCATCCAAATCAGTCAGGGGATTAACCTAGGAAACTTAGCAGGAGGTCCTTCAGCCTCCCATGCCCTGAACGTTGGCTCCACAGCCTCGTTAATCAAGAGGCACAGCGCATCCACTGTTGGAACCCCCGCAGTGCTACAGGAAGCAGCAGGCTCCATGATTGCAAGCATGAATACTGGCACTTCCTGCATTGGCCCAGTTTCTAATGAAACAAAGTATTGCAGCCCCCTACCTCTTGCGGGAGGCACTGGAATGTAGGAAGCATCAGTAAGCACAAAAGCAGCACAGGTGCTGTAGTAAGAAGGAGCCAGAGCAGCAGAGGCCTAAAATGGGCACAAGGATGCTCAGCACCGCCACCCACAGTGAAGACCAACGCCCGCTGAGCAGGGTGGACAGGTCACAGAAAGCAGCGAGACTGCTTAGTTATGAAGGAACAAAGTAAAAACAATTAAAATAACTTACCCGACCTGTCTAGGCAAACAAGACTGCAGCCATAGAAATAAAATAACAGGCTGTCACTTCCCCCTTTCTGCATGCCATGTAGTCAGCGCCATATTAGGGGAAGTGTTTCACCTCTGCTAGGTAATAGCTTTCTGTTGAGCGGATGAGTAGTTCATATATGAGGAATGTGATGGAAAGAAGGACAAGGAGATATGACAGCTTTCCACTAGCAACCTCGGATAATGGTCAACCCACAGGAAAAAGTCCCCCCCACCAGGAGTGTGTTTAAATCTGTTAAAACATTTTATGGTCCTCGATGCAAGCAGGATCCTTGACAAAATATTTTGTCACCATGGGTGTGGAGAAGTGAAGTAGCCGTTAGGATATGCGGCTCTGTTTTGTTCATACAAGAAGTCGATGTTTTATGGTATCATAAATGTGTTACTTGACCAGGGGTTTCAAATCAGTGTGCTCGCAACTGTGCCACACAGGAGTTGCCTAGGAGAAAAGGGTGACTCCAGAAGTCAAGGCAAAACTTGATGTACCAGGCAGGCATAGCTCTGTGAAGTCTGGCCAGGACGCTTTTTATCGCTGTTATCATGGCAGCCGAGGGAGCAAGCACAAAGGACAGAGGTCAAAAGCTATTGTAAGCATCCATTTTGCTAAGTGGTGTCAAATGACAGCATGGGGAATGTATTAATAACTAGGGCAGAATGTACTGCATTACCTAATGCAAGCACATCCGAACTGGTGCAACAGAGCAGAGTACAGACCACATTCAAAGGATAAGCTGTTGCAGGAGGTACCTTCAAGAGAGGAAGCACCAGACTGTGCAGGGAACGTGGGAAGATTGGAGGAGAAGAAATAGTACTGCAATTACGTTGTGGGCAGCAGAAGGGCACTTAATGAGTTGAATGAGTTGAATCATTCATCGCTAGGTCTCTGCTCCACAGCAAGGGATGGAAGTTATAATTGATCTGCACTGGCCAATTAGGAGGCAACAGAAAAGAGTAACTATGAAGTTTACTAATGGTAAGCAATAGGGGGCTCCAAGCCCTTTACTGTAAACAAAAGTGTCTCACAAGCGAGATGCATGCGCTAGTGCATGCACTAGCAGGCTCTACCATTAAAAAAGTCATAGGAATGGGGGGAAATGATAGGATGCTGTACTCGTCAAACCTGAGAAGGGGGTCCTTGAAGGAAGACAATAAGGCAGAAAGGGGACTTCTCAGAGTTCAACTGGGACAGCATTGGGCTATACAGGTGAAGGGATCAAAGGTTTAAAAAAAAAAACTGAACCTGGATGAAGAGCAGGGAGGTTTTGCCAAGGAAAAGAGACATGGTTCCCTGTGAGCGTGGGTTGCAGGCAAAAATGTATTCAGGAAATGTCAAACCCCCTTGTTTTTTAAAGAAGCCACTGTGGGTCCAGACCCAAAAAGGCTCGATTTCTCACCACTGTTGGGGCAAAAAGGGAATGTTGCCACAAAGCTGCCCGTGGTTTCGATGACTGGGAAGAATATGAGAAAAAGAGGGCATATGGAAAAAGTCCAGCACTCCACCACAATGAAGCGTATCTTTCCACATATGCATCACCGCTGCTCGGATACAAGCTCTGTCTTCGGTAAAGAACATTTTGGCTTCTCCCTCAAAAGAGGCAGATCTGTACACATACAGCAGTGTTAGTCAAAGTACGGACCGGGGGCTGCATGTGGCTCACCTAACCTTTACATGCGGCTCCCTGATCAACAGCAGCACTGAGCTGCTGTTTACTGGACTCAGCACTAACATAAAAAAATATATTAAATAAACAGGCATACCTTTATTTGAAGGTTAATTGAAGTTAAAGAAAGGAAGTATCTAGGCTGTCCTGCATCGCTTTACATTTGGAATACTTTAATTTTTAAAGACATCTTGCAGCAAAAGGTAAAACAATGACAAGGTATATTCAAAATTCAAAAAGTGTATTTTACCAACATGCACAACTGTTTCACCTTAGTATATCAGATTATATTAGTGCATTGAGAAGTATATTTTTATAAAGTGAAAGTTTCCAAACATGAGATCAGAAACATTCATCCTTCTGCCCCGCCATGACAACAATGCAAACAGTGAACTAAGAGGCAATTCAGGTGGTTTGTGCACTCTTTGGATGGCCTGGGTCACTATTATACATGAGCAACATTATATTTTATTGAATTAAACACAGGAGAAGGTTTGAACAGCGAACATCCTGAAGTCATGCATTTTGAGGTCCTCTTATATGAGATAATGAAGAAAATAGAGGGAAAGTGAAATAAATCAATTGTCTATGATCATACAATTTGGTAAAGTGGGGAAGCTGGGATTAATCTCAGGTTTTCTCATTGTCCTGCTTGCCAGCCAGGCACCAGTTCTAGTGGGATAGGAGCTGCCCCAGAAACAATTTTGAGTGACCACAAGTGATGGGTTGCCAATTATCATAGTCACACCTCTGAGTGGGCAAACTGGAACACATTTTCTTCCATACTGGTTTTTGGTGGTAGAGAAGGTCATTGTGGGTTAGTTTACAGTAAAACACACAGCAGGTACTGCAAAAGTGGGTAGGGTCACCCTTGGGAATGTTTGGTTAGAGAGTGGCCAGGAGTTTCTACCACCTGAAGGCTGGCACATGGCCTACATGTGGCACCCCAATACCATCCTCAGAACACCTCTGGACTGGTGGAAGTTTGAAGAAGGACTTCTTCCACTCTTGTGTCCTGGGAGGAGAAATCTGAGGGCTGGACCTTGTCCCACTTGAACCTCGAACTGAGATGTAAACTCCAAGGGTCCATTGGTTGACCTCCTGTTAAGCCAAAGGGACACAAAAGCTGCAAGAAGTCCACTTTCCTGACAAACCCAGATGACCAGTTTCAACTGGACCAGCCCAGGATCCTGCACGTGGCTGCTACTGGAGTGATCTCAAAACTTTAACTAGCACCACTAAGGTTATGGGGCCCTTAGATAAGTGTTAGAGTGTATTCCTTGTGCATAACACTAAAACCAGGGACTTACAAACTATTTCAAGGATTTTTGCCTGCAGAACTGTCAAAAGACCAGGACAAACTTGCCAAGCTGGTCCACTGAGGGTGCTCTGCCGGTGGTCCGACTTTGCTGCAGCTCTCACCACTTTCTTCTCGCAGCAGCAAATCCAAGTTAGGCTACTCCACAACAAGATACATCTGACAACATCAAACCCTCTCCGGCTACAGCCTACAGCCTTGCCCTGTGAAGGAATCAAACTTCCAGAAAAGAGACGAAGTCTGAAGGTCAAAATTTTCATCAGGTCTGACGCCGGGCAGCATCCGATCAATGGCTTCCTGGTCACGAAATCCAGATTTTTCCCTTTTGTAGCTTTTCACGCCTTCAATGACGGCTTCTCTAAGACCTCAGCCTTTGCCAGCCGGTAAATGATCACTTTAATTTGCTGAGGATCTAACTTCTCCCAAAAATTCTAAGATCAAAGGTAACTCATTGACCTTGACTTTCCCATTTCTAGTATCCAACCCATGCTCTATCGCGGTCAGCCCTAAGCTTTACATTTGTCCTGGCCTAGGATGACCAGTTGCCAGCAGCTGGCACTTTTTGCTGCTAAAATGTACTTAAAATTATTAAAATTGATTTCTTTGGATCTCCTTATTAGATTTTTGTCATTTTGGTGTCATTTTTTGTCTGAAAAATATTCTCTATTTTTATCATTTGGAGTGAGATTTTTATTGTCTTGGGTTTTCAATTTTTGAACTGCTTTAGTACTTCTAACTGCTTCACACATTTTCTTAAGTTGATCCTGTCTGCTGTGTGCCATAACTACCTGGGGTTGAGCTCATTTTTAGTTTGCTGAAACCTTTACAAGACCTAATAAGAATAGTGAAATTTTGACTTGTGTTGAACTACCATCCACCCCAACTAATAATCTACTTTCTCACGCTTGAGACTTTCGAATTTGAGAAGTATATGCCTGTTGTCTGCATCATTACAGCAGATAAAGTGAAAACCATTGATCATTTATGATAGTGATTTCATATAAATGTTCAAATGGATGGGTGAAATGGTTGAGCCGTGAGGGACTTTTGGTTTTATGCTACATTTCTTCTATTGTGCAGGTAGGACTTGATCCAAACAAGAGCTGTGCTTTCTATTCCGTTTCCTTTCATCTTTGGATTAGTGTGTCATGATCAACTGTGTCAAAGGCTGCTGAAAGGTCCAAGCGAAGTAGGGAAGAAACCCCATTTTGGTACTGTATTTTTAAGGTCACCCCAGATTGAGATTAGGGTTCATTCAGTGTCTCTTCCTAGATGAAATCTAGTTTGGAATTCAGAAAGTAGAGAACTGTCTTCAATTAATTCTGACATCTGGGCGAATGTTGCTCTTTTTATAAATGTACCCACGAATGGTCTGTTTGCATTAGGCCTGTAGTTGCAGAGGTCTTGAGTGCCCAGATTACTTTTCTTTATTAATATGCCTTTTTTTTTAATCTTCTGGGAAAACTCCTGAGGTTAATGAGTTGTTGATGAGTGTTCTGACTGGGATGGCCACTGAATATTTTTGAGATGGACAAGTGTCAAAGGGACAGCCAGCTGGCTCACTCGATTTGACAAGATCCAGAAATTAAGTTGGTGAAAGTAAAGGCTGTGATAACCTTCCCCTGGATACGTGTTTTGGTTTAGGTAAGAATCCAACATGTTTGCTTTAATTGTGTAAAGATTTGCCACAAAAATCTTCAGAAATGGGTTTGGTTCCTTCTGTGCAATTTGGCTTACGGAATTGTGTGAGTGTTTTATAAAATCTTTATTGGTATAGTTTGCATTGTTGATTCGGCTAGAATAGTATAGGTTTAATTTTTTTTACTGTAGACTTGCATATTCTGCTATTTCTGTGTAGGCATTTTTTGTCTCTAGAATTGTTTGTTTTGAGCCAGTTGTGTTGAAGCTTATCATGAGTAACTATGATGGTGTAGCCATTTCAGATGTGTCCTATGGACAGGTTTAACCGACTCACCTACCTTTTGTCAGAAAAAATGACTAAATAAAAAAAGACATACAAACAATCTGGATATTTGAGTCAGAACTCTTCATTTACTGCTCTTTACTCGTTTTGCTTCTGTCAGCCACAGCACGGGCAATGGGTCTGCCCACAGTAACCACTTGCTGTCTCTCAATGTGATGCCATTTTTCCAGGCCGCAGTTGCCCATTCACCTAAAAGGAAGTACACTTCGTTGGTAGCTGGTGGGCCAACACTTTATTTTGTCAGTGCTTTTTCCATTCGTTATCCCTTTAATTGTTTTAACTTATATTTGAGTGGTTAAACTATGTTTTCACATTCCATTTTTTGTGCCATCAAGAATCATATTTTCTGTGATGTGATTTAAAACTAAAAAGGGTGTCTTGGCCTGTTATTTCTACATCTTGATGCAAGAAACTACTTGTCCTGTTCTATCACAACATGAAACTAGATTAGCCAAAGGACAGAGATAACTGAACGGTAATGTTACACTGTTTTTAACATGTAATCTATATCTGCATATATTTAACTTGTATGCACTCATGAGAAATCCCTTTAAAATGAAAAGGTAGATTTTTCTGGAGCAAAAATTCGACCTCTTTTAAAATTCATTACAACAAGTCTTCTTATTGCAAACTTCGTAAAATTGTAATTCAGCAAGTGGAAATTATTTTTTCTTTCAGTTTTAATGATCCGTGAAACCTCAACTCTCCTTTGCCTACTGTACTAAAAGCAATTTGTTCGTTTTGTCCTCGTTTCTATTTTGAGCACATGACTGCATGACGTCAACAGCGAAGCGGGAACCCTGAACAGAAAGAAAGGCCAGCATGAGGTGCGAAAACCTGCTTAAGGGCCCTTCAGAGCCTTAACATAAATGCTATTTAGGGCTACTTGTTATTTCCTGATTATATATCCTTTGTTCGCAGGGTGCACAAATGGATGACATTATTGCTGATTAGCTTAAATCAAACGTCCTCCAAATAATTACTCAACGGCAATATGTAAACTCCCATCCACCTCACTTCAAGAACCAATGCAGCTTAATATGGATGGTTTGAAAAAGCCCTACTCTCAATGTTTCCAATATAGAAACTATCCATTACAGATATGTATTTCTTACTGTAAAGCACTTATGTGTTATCTTCTAATCATGTCAGAGGTGGGAACAGGTTCCATGATCTAGTACATTACAGGCACTTCTTAATTTGAGCATGTGGTTTCCGGTGCTCAGCACTGGCACTCAATTGTCAGCACCCGTGCTTGTGACAGCCTGCACAAGGTGGCGGTGTATAGCTGATTTAGAGATGACCACAACAACAGTTAATTATTAATGCTATATTCATTAAATAGACTTTTACCTGCCTCCCAAGCCATTATTATAGCTTTGGGGGCTGAAATAGTCCAAAAGGTCACACTTGTAAGAGTCTGATGGTTAGTAGTTGTGTTGTTACTATCATTGACAGCATGGCAGGGGCAATGTGTGGTGGAAGCTGCAGCGGCCTCCTTACAAGAGCCCTGGCACATATTTTTTTATAAATTAAGCACTGATTACAGGTGGACTTCGCTCCCGAACTCGAATCGTTTGTATGCTTTGGTCCATTCCTGGGAAGATAAATGAGGCACAAAGGAAGATGTTAGTATGCAATGAGAATGGGGTGGCAATTAGAACCCAGATCTAGTGTGACCTAGTTTTTCAGCTGGGCTTGTTTCAATCACTGCAGTCTGAATCCTAAGCGATGTAAAGAACCCTTGATGTTCTAGCATGCTTCCTACACATCAAGGGTAGGGACCTCCCTACTTTGGGGCAAGTGTTCTTTGGGTACACATTCTGTTTAGGTTTGTTAGCTGTGTGAATTGTGAGGTAGGCTCTTTCTGCCTGTTGAATGATGATTTGTTGCTTAAAGGATGGTTTGTAGGTCTAAAAATGTAATTACTGATAAAATATTGGTCTCAAAAGACCTGTTTTGGGCATTTTAAGAATTGGAGAAGGTTGGGTTCTGGTCTCCTTGATGGACTGAAGGATGCATGTCAGAATATCGAGGTTGAAAAATATTACGTTTCAATATTATTGACTGTATATTCAAGGCAGCTACATATTGGTAAGTATAGATTTATCATTCTTAACTCCACATTTACGTACGGGATCGATATTGTCAGGTTAGAGATGTGGAATTAAGAATAGAACACTTGTGCCTAGTTATATATACTTACTTTGACAATATAGAGTTAGCTCTGATCTCAAATGTGGTTTAAGGATTGCAATAATATTGAAGAAAAAAGGTGTGCTGCCACAATAGCAACTGAAGAAGATCGACTACCTCTATATCATCAATGGACGCAACAATTCTCAACTCCACATCTATTTACCTTGATGACACATATTGTTTCCATTTTGCTACTTATTAACTAGTTAGGTATGCTTTTATGTCCCAGTATATTGTAAAGTTTGCCCGGTCCTTCATACCCCTAATAAGGCTCCATAGTTCTAGTGTTTATCCTTGATACTACCAATTTTAGTGTATGTTTTCGATTTAGATTTGCAGTATGCTGTGACATCCTTCCCAATCATTGCTTGATTCCTCTGTGTTCTCCTCAGATTCAATTTGTTGCTGCTTGCCTACTTTATTTTCCTTTTGGGTTTGAAGAGATTGCACAGATTGCCTCCCATCCTTACTACCACCTCTAACTAAAATCTTCTCTTTAAATGTGTCCCATTCTCCTTTAAAATAACCTGACCTATATTTTCCCCAAAATGTCTCTAAGACTTTTACACACAGATTTGTAATGAACATACTGAAGACCAGCACCACTGTAATCTCGAAGGTAGTCAAAAATCTGCCTTCATTTTTTTGGCCCACAACAAAGGATTATGTATGTACGTATACATATGGTATTTCTGTACTTCAAGCATAGCCAAAAGGCAGCAGGTGCTGTACAGGGTCAAAGACAAAGGAAAGTCAAAGAGCAGGTAGCTGGTTCATGGACAGTTCGTGCATTATAATGCAGTGTTGTTTAGTGGGGTGAGTCTTCAAGTTGTTCCTAAATTGGAGCAGTCCTGATGGATAGGTGGATACTGTTCCAGATCCTAGGTTCATAGAAGGAAAAGGGCTTTGGCCTTGTGGTATAAATATTTTTCTAAATACATGCTTTCTTAAATCCTCAAAGACCAGAAGCTTGGTACTACCCCTTTTACATTCTTCAAAATCTTGCCTATAGCATATAAAGCATTTGAAGACAATTTTCTTCTTTTTCATCTTAAAATCAACACCCCTCTAAATCTGACTAAATCTTCTTCAACACTTTTTCTGTGAAAACGCAAAGAACATGAACTCCTCCCTTGCCCCCTGCAATGGAAGGTTATAGGTGCCTGAGACATAAAAGGAATTAGGATCAACTGCAATATACCAATTACACTGCAACCCACTTGGCCACACAGTAAATCTAAGAGTAGATTGGGGGAATTAAGTATGGATTTATAAAAAATGTAAAGCCAAGCTGATATAATTCAGTCACAGACACTTGTTATAAAAATACAGAATCTCTAAGGGATATCGGAAGCGATGTACAAAATGTATCCTCAATAACAGAAAGCAAATGAGGAATTCTGTAGCTGCTACACAAAGGATGAGAAACAAAGGGGCATATGTACAAGAACTGCCTCTAACTAACGTTCACGCTAGTTAGCAGCAGTTTTCTTAACGCGGCCTATCACCAAAAATGATCACCCTGTTAGTGATGTAGTGACAATACCTCGCTACATGGCGATAGTTCCAGGCACCTTGGTGAAAACTGCCATTAACAATAGCATGAAGGCCATACAAATTCTGGTGTTCGTAGGCGAAAACTGACGAAAGGCCAATTTGTGGGCAAAAAACTAACGTTAGTCAGCCCAACGTGACTTTTTTTGCCTCTAGAGGCAAAAATAGCCTAGAAGTCCGCCCTCAATGAAAACTAGGAAACAAAATCAATGGAATGCAGATTGGTGCAGCCAGGGCTAAGGGCAGCCCAGCTCAAAAACCCCCTCATGCCCCCCAACAACCAGGATGACCAGCCAGAATCCCAGGAGAAGAGGAAATCCAGGGCTACAATCATGAAACGAGGCGCATCGCTGGGCGAAACCAGTGATGCATCACTCATGAGTGCGCACTCCTTGCAACACCATGGCATCCAAAAACTTGAAAGCGCGGACAGTCCCCGGGGTCCCGAAGGCTCTCTGGGCCTGTGTCTGGGCCCCGGAGTGGGATGAGGAGGTGCTGTGGAGTTGCTGGGCTGTTATGATAGACATTGAGGCACCGGCGATCGGCCTTACCTAGTGTTGAAGTCTGCCAGGTCGCATGGAGACACGTTGTTGACCTGTGTGAAAAGACTGCCTGGTGCCCCTTGGAGCTGCGAATGGTAGAGGTGCTCCTGCTCAACAACGTAAGGAGGTCTGCATTGCATACCATGCACCACCACTACACGGGGTGCATGGCGATTACCAATGGTGGGCTGCTCCTCTGCATCACAGGCTGGAGGATGTTGTGCTGGCCGGACGCTGTGGAGGGAGCGGCCCCTAAGCTATGCCAAACTTGTGTGCCAGGAGCACTACAACTTCACGTCTAAGGGGGCCCTGTTGCATCACCTGCATCGGGAGGTTCCCCAGTGGACTTGCAGTGACTGCTGTACCATGGCTTGCGTAATCCCACCTGGCTGAGGCTCCTGCTGGCTGAGTCACAGATTTGGAGAGAGTGAAGCAGATAGCGACACAGTGTCAATGTCCAGGTGAGGAGAAGGTGGGTTGCATTGCAGAGGAGGCCAGGGGTCGAGTGGGGTCCATGCCCAGCACCTGTGGGTGACGCACCCCCAGTGGCGGCTCATCCACTATGGCGGAAGAGCGTTGCCCACTGCTTCCACGGAGTGCAATAAGAGGAAAAATAACAGGATGATAACTTTCTGATGTACTCCTGCTATGTTGCCTTTGCGGGCGGTAGGGTGGGTGGGGCTGCTTTACCCATGGAGCAGGGCAGGGGCGGAGTGGTATGCCCACTCAAGTGTGCAATGACTGTTTGGTCGGCCCTCTCAATCCACCCAAAGCAGTCATGGGCACATCCCTGTTCGCAATGAATGAATGAATCTTTATTGGTTAAGTTAATTAAAATCATTATAATATTTCAATAAAACCGGACATGTTGTAAAAGTATAATAGACATGTTAAAAACATTGGTCACCTATTGAAAACTGATGGTCAGCAAAGATACATTTACAGTCAGATGAGACATTATTTGAACAAATTCTTTTATTTTTTGATAAAGTGCTATTGTGCTTGTTGGGATACTAGTTCAGATTAATTTCTCATATAAAAGTAAAAATGTTACCAGGTGGCAGTTAAGTTGCAGGTTGTTTGGATCAAGACACTTTAGTATGGCAGATCTGCAGGTATGAATGCCCCTAGCGTTAAAAGGTTTTTTTAACAATAAAAGCCGATTTGTTTTTAAAACCGGACATATACAGATTAAATGAACAAAGTCCTGCTTTGATGCACCACATAGAGTGCAAGACGGTGGTCGATTATATTTCCAGGTTGGCTGATCAGCTTTAGTCGGTAGTGACCCAATCCGTATTGCTAGCAGTTTTCTTTCTAAGTTTATGGAGTATGTTATACTCAGGTATGCTGCAGGTTGTAAAATCATTGAATACGATTGCAGTACCATCCACGCGTGAGAGTGCTTACTGAATATAGTTTTATCTTCCATTAACAAGTGTCTTTTTTCTACTTTATTCAGTGCTTGTCAAAATATTGTGTACGGTCAGTTCAATTGCCAAAGATCTGTCACATTTGTTGACTTTATTGATAACTGCAGGTACTAGTTATAGGCTGATCGAGGATCATTCTCCTGACCTTTCCGGATGGCACTATTAAGCGGGTTCTGACAGATTTGACCAGATTTTGTACCATAGTTTTATTTTTGTGTACCTTCTTGCTAGGTGTTGATGCAGTAGTCCAAATTCTAGGTGGATCTGTGCTGGGGAAGAGATTTGTGGTAGTCCAAATACTGTTTTGTATGTCTTTATTTGCATTCTCTCAAGGATTGCTGCATCTTTACCATATTGGACTTGACTGGCATAGGTTAAAGTTGGCAGAAGTTTTGCTTTTATGACAGGTAATAATGGTTTAAACGATGGACCACTTAAACTCTTCGATATGGTGCAGAAAGCGAACATCAACCCATTTTCTTTCTTGATTAAATTATCAATATGTGTTTTGAAATTGAATTGGTTGTTTATATGTAGACCAAGGTATTTCTAGTTTGTGACTACCTCCAGGTTCATGTTGCCTAGCCTAAATTGCGTTGTGCCTGCAATGGGTGACTTATGGTCATGACTTTTGTTTTTGCTATGTTTATTTCTAATAAGTTTTCCTTTGCAAAGTTATTCAGTTCATTGATCCATCTTTGGAGACCTACATTTGTTTGACTAAGCAGAACAATATCCCGGTTCGCAATGAAGGCTGCTTTACACACTGCATGAAGAACATGCCCACCCCTCCAGCCCCTGGCTGAACCCTTGGCACGGCGCTCAGGAACAATCACAATGACGCATTTGATTGGCTTAGGGGAGGCAGCCTGACTGCCTGCTTCCTGTTCCTGGAAGCAGACTCAGGAGCACAGAAGACGCTGGACCCGGCCTTGAGGTAAGAATTTATGTAAAATATATTTACAACACCCGCTCCCCCTGCTGTCCTGCCTCCTCCAGGGTCCTTTCCCACGTTTTGCACCTCCCAGCTGTCCAGTACCCCCTGCAGCACCACATAATGGCAACTGCTGTGCAGCCATGCGCAGCGGGCAAATCACTGGTGTGCCAAAGGCAAGCCTGTCTGCGTCTGTCCGTCCCTGGTTTGTGGCCAACACCAAGGACCCTTCCTGTCTGACAATCCACCGCTACGGCACCAGCACCCTCCTCGCCATCAACCCTGGGCGCCACACCGCCTGCCATCTAGCAACAATGTAGAATTCTTTTGAACCCTGTTGAAACTTCAAATGCACTTTCTGCCACATCAGCACACCAGCGCCTCCTGGTGCCCAGCCGACTGTCTCAACTGCATCCTCCCGAACATGCGGTCCCTCTACAAATACACAATAGAAATCTGGGACCTCCTTGACGCCATCTCTTCCGACATCGCCTTATTCACGGAAACCTGGACCAACCTCAGCTCCAGACCGGACTTCGCCATCACCATTCACGACGGCTACAAATTCACCCGCACGGACCACCCCAAGCGACCAGGAGGAGGCATTGCTATTGTCTAAAAAAGGCACACTCTCACTGACCATGCACTCTAAAGACCCGACGATGACCATGGAACGCCTCCACTTTCAGATCCAGACCAACCCCAACACCACCTTCCGCGGCACCCTCATCTACAGGCCCCCCGGGCCATGAACCCCCATTCACCCATGCCATTGTAGACCTCATCGCACCCCAGGCTCTCCCATCCATCCACTACATTCTACTCGGAGACCTAAGATTCCATCTGGATAACCTCAGTGACCAGAACACCACCCCCCTCCTCGGGAACCTCGCGAACACGGACTCAATCCGCTAGTCACCACACCAACCCACATAGCCTGACACATGTTCAAGACTGTTTTCTCCACCAGGGGGAACTTCAACTACAACCACACAACAAGACTCTCCTGTACCAACCAGCATTGTTTACATCATGCCTTCACCATGCCCACCATACACCCTCACCATCATTGCCCCGTCACGGCTGGATCAAAGACACCGAAGAACTTCCCGTCAACTTCTTCAGCACCACTACTTCACCAACGCTTACAGACGCCAATACTGCAGCGTGCAACCTCGACCAATGGATCTCCAACTGCGCCAACACCATGGCACTCCTCAAGAAAAGACCATGCAAACAGCACTCCAAGAAGGCCAACTGGTTCAGTCCCGCCCTCTACTAATCCAGCCCCACCTGCAGACTTCTTGAGAAGAGATAGAGCCACAACATCAATCAACTCCGCAACACAGTCAGCCGTGCACCATGGCGCAAGGGTAACTGCGTTGGCAAATGGTAGCCATTGTTCGCCAACTTAGGGGAAAAAGACAGGGGGGCTTATTCATGAGCCCCTTCTGATAGTTTCACCCCGCTGGCGCATCATTTCCTTGATGTACTTGCAGCATGATTCTTGCACCACGTTGCGCCGTATTTAGAAAGTGATGCATCTAGGAATATGCGTGACCTTGTGAAGCCCTGTGCCCATCAGATTTCACTGCAACAATTGTAGGACGCCACTGCGTCCTACAATTGTCACCCTTATGCCTGCCACTGCATCAGTACCTTATGCCTGTCTCGTGGCAGGCATAAGGGTGATGCAGTGCCACAAGGATAGGCTAACCTTTGTGTTAACAGATACGTCAGGATTCCAGACGTATCATTTTATTAATTGCGACATGGAGCAGCTGTGCAGTAAATACAGCGCATCCATGGTGTTGCAAGAAGGGCGTAGTGAAACGTGTCACAACACTGTTTTGTCACAGCAATGCAACACTTTTCATGGATGAGGCCCAGTAATGCGCCCTATCTTATTGATGGTGCATTCCTGCCCTATAGTTTTGCCGCAGGGCAGCACAGCAACATTCCTTGCAGCGCTGTCCAGTACCAATACCTTCTGAAATGAGGCCCCAAGTGTTGCACCATATTTAAGACCAGATATTTTCTGGTCTTCAAAAACTGCCTCTAACTCCAGTTAGTTTTAGGGGTTTTGCACCATACAAGGAATTCCTTGTGAATATCGCACAGTGGGGTTAGAGGCAATCTTCACAGGGGAACACTAACCTTGCATCTCATTTTCGTAAATTCCAGCTAACAGAACTGGTGATCCAAAAATCTCACGTTTACGCCGGAAAGCTGCCGCTAACTGCAGTTAGCAGCAACTTGTAAATACAGCAATAAAAAAAAGCTGCCGTAATGTCTAAATATTAACGCTACGGTGGTATTATCTCCTTGTACATATGCTTCAAAGTCTAATTAGAAGATTGAAAGTTTCGATTCTCTTGCCTAATCATGAAGTTGTTAAAGATGATCTACTAAACCCTATTCTAAACTAGAAATCAGGGAACGCTATTAAGTCAGGGAAGCATAGAAAGGTGTCACCATAGTAGAACCTCTGTAGAAGTTCTTTAAAGGGAAATAATATTGTACAGCATAAAGCCACACAACAGAGATGTCGCAAAAAGGTCTGGCCCTCTCAGAGTCTGAAGGAAATCTGAACAAAGTTAAAGTGTAATCCTCAATTATATCTATAACAGAACCTTCAAGAATCACATTACATGTCTCATTAATTTCCATCTTCAAATGAAAAGAAATTGACAAGCACACTGAAGATTTCGTTCATTTGTTCCACACAGTACAATGCCATTGGATTCCTTCCCTCTCTCTATTATGCTCAGACAGTAGTCTTCCCTTCATTCATTAAATCTTCTTATACTTGCCAAAAGATACTCCTTTCAAGCCTCACTATATCTTGCACACAATGTGCCTTTCTTTAACCCTGAGCTCATGCAATTGTACCTGCAAAGGAGAGTGAAACAATGCATCCGAAGCAAACATTCACATTAAAAGTTAAACACTACGAAATCCCAGTCCTTAATATCTTGGTCAACTTAGTACAGCAAGCATCCAAATAAACATTTAAATGCAGATTATAGACATATATATGGTTATGATATAAATGTAAAGCACTAGTCAAATGGATAAACTTTCAGTTATAAAGTAAATGGAAAGCATTAGTTAAAGAAATACGTGAACATATAAGATTCACAATGTTATCCAAACCACACAAATGTAATTATAAGTGAGCACTGCAACTTGTTGTTTCTTTCAAGAGAGCGTTAATATGCACACTTATATCAATGTTGAGCTAACACACTAGATTAACTTTCTGCAACTGTTCAAGTGCACTACATTCCGCTAATAAAGTTACATCACACAAGTACATAGGGCCATACAGAAACATAAATGTGACCTAGTTAAACATGAAAGGGTGGAACCAACATTACACTGCTCCAGTCTCCCTCCTGATGATGAATCAAGCCATCACAGATTGCAATCTGATTATATCAAATGGACCATCTCTAACCTTGTGGTTTTAAGCATCTTTTGTGAAGAATCCACCAGACACTTCATGTCATCATAATATGTACTCTATCTCTCCTCTAACTCTATATTTGCTCTCTTCCTCTTCACTCCCCATGTAATTTTGCATACTTTTATCCCTTAAAGATCACAAATAGGAATATTACACAAAGAGCAACTATCAAAATGGGTTTCAAGATGGCACCCAGAATCCCACTACCCAGGTTTCCAGACCATTTACCTACAGCAGACAATCCATTCCCAATGGATTCAAAAGCTTCTTTCGCTTCTAACTCTTTCAAGTCTTTTGTCAGTCTAGATATATTCCATACATAGTTCCTCAAATCTTTATTTTCCTCTGAGATATAAGTACAGCATTGGTGAAATTTGAGCATACTGCAGACACCGCCCTTCTTTGCGAGTAAAATGTTGATTTCGTAAAACAATGGACCTTATCTCAACCATCTCATTATTTACAAGCAATAAAGAATTTGCAGTACTGGTAGCCAGTTTAGCCACTATTGTAGACAGCTTTCTAATGTTCAGATCATTCTGAATCACACCTACAGATGGGATTATAGCTCCAAAAATATCTCTTGGTACTTTTGCTGCACTAAAACCTCATTTTTTTTCTTCTAGATTTTGTTTCCCATACAGGATCATTGAAATGTTCCACATTGTAAATCTTCGAGAAAACTATATCAATGTTACATGTACCATGCCATTCATGAGGCAATTTAAAATATGCATACTGTCCACAAATGAAGTATACTCCAGGAATCACAGCATCCTGTCCCTCCATGAAAAGGTCCATCTTCTCTCTAACCTCAAACATATTCACAGTCTCACTATCCTAAAAAAACGGATCTACATAACATTGATCAACATCTATACATAACTTTCTCATATGTTGCCAGTCTGAGGTCAAGGCAGGTAAAGTTCCCTTCCTGTCTGATGTTCAATTTCTTCACTACTCCACTTATGGTGTTTCTTAAGATCTTTATCAATTTCAGATTTGGATTCTAGATCTCGCTTCCTGTCTAAATTCAAAAAATAATTTTCCACCTCAGATATTGAACAGGTCAAATTATGTCTGTGTGCATATTCAGTGTCTAGTGATTTAAGAGACTGGGAAATATTTGCCTGCAATCTTTGCACCTTCAAAATGAGGATTCTTATTATTTGAACACAGGGACTTCTAAAAGGACTAAATCATAGTTCAAAAAATAATATTGAAATCTATCCTGTCTATAGAATAGACTCAGTAGAAGGCTACAAGAAATTCCACAGATCAAAGGGATATGATGGCATGTTACACCCTCTGCAACAGAGGCAGGCAACTGAGTGCACCTGTAACAATCTCTTCCATTCATAGTTTCAGTCTATTCATAAAGCAATCTAAAATAAGCGTTTGAAGATTAATCTTCTTTTCTCTGTGTTCAGTTTCTCAATCCCCTAGAACTCTAGGCTACTCTCAGCAGGATGTGGTGTAGTATGAGCAACAGTAGGCCTAACGTCTTCTGACTTATTTGTAGGTGGCTATAACCCTATAAGCATGATGATTAATACTACAACTACAGCTATTTTGTCTCCATTCCTTACATAGAATATAAGCTGTTCAGTGAAGCATAGCAGCTACAGAGTCTTCTCTGTCGGTTTCCACCTGTTCATGTGGCAAAACCAAGTTCAAATGATATGCAACAAAATTATGCACAAAGTCTTTTGGTTGGAGGAACACAACATCGTGAGTCCCTTACAAGCAGGCTTTAAGAAAAAAACCTCCACTATAGACCGAATATTTAGGCTCCAACTCCTTTATTGGAAAACGGTGCATTTGGAAGGGGGTAGTCTATATGTAGTCTTCATGGATCTCAAAAGTGCTTTTGACCTAGTGCCCAGAGCGGCACTTTGGGTGGTGTTAAGTGATCTTGAGATCCCCTGTTACCTCTTGAATATGTTAAGGTTAAGGAGATTGCACGAGAACAACTTTGCACAAATCAGATATGGGAAACATGGGGAATTTACTCCTCCCATTCCAATAAATAGAGGGGTTAGGCAGGGTTGTGTGCTGGCTCCCATCCTGTTCTGCCTATGTATCAACGGATTGGTTGACAAACTGTGTGGGTTGAAGGACATAGATGTTCCGAAGCTAGCACACAAACTAATTCCAGCACTGATGTTTGCCGACGATACCTTCTTGCGGTCCAAATCACCAATGGGTATTCAGAGAATCCCAGATGGTTTGCCGAGTTCTGTGAAACCAGGGGGCTGGAGATCAATATACAAAAGACAAAATATATTGTCTTCAACCCCGTTCATACAACTCGTTCAAACCCACACATGAACGGCATCCAACTTGAGCGGGTATCGGTCTTTGAGTATCTAGGTCTCACCCTATCTGAAAATATGGATTGGATGTCCCATTTGGTTAAATCCAGTCTCAAGCTAACCCAGGCCATAGGCAGCCTGGCTAAACTCTAGAGAAACTCCTCACACAAGCCTGTAGGACCTGTTTTAGAGATCTACAAAACCAAACTAAGAATCTCTGTCATATATGGGGGCGAACTATGGGGGCATTGTCTCCCGAAGAATATGATCAAAACTGAGAACAATCTTTTTAGACAGTTGCTTGGTCTACCAGCGAACTCCCTACTTGTCCCACTGTGCTTGGATCTAGGGGTGAGACCCATTATAGAGGAAATTGGCTGCAGACCCCTTTTATTTTGGCGACGATTAGGGGTGACCCCCAAACTGGCCGAATTTAGGTCAGAGTTGCAAGAAAGTTTGGGTCTCCCAGGTATCAGCAAATTGGCCTGGTTTGCGCATATTAAAAAAGGTCTTCACAACCTAGGTAGAGATAGTCTCTGGAGTAATCCAGGGGTAGCCTGCACTGAAATCTCACGGACACAACTGGTTAGTAGCTACAGGGAGGGCAAACTTACCCAATACTTTGAAAATCCTGCCATAGGCTCCATCACTGCCAAATTCATGGACGTAAAGGACACTTATAATCTGGAGTTGTGCCTAGATGAAATACAACCAGTTCTTGCTGGGACGCTTTATGTCCAGTTCAGGCATGGTACTCTCCCGCTGTGTGCCTTTTCCAATAAATGGTCCACCAGCTTCAATCTAGGATGTCCAGCATGCACTATGGAAGAGGAGACCGAACTCCATGTATTCTTTTTTTGCCCGGGATATAAAAAAATATATACAAAGATGGCTGGTACAACTGTGTAGGAACCTGGGCACAAGGAGCTATGAAGAAACTTTTAGACTATTGAATTATAACACTCTTCTACCTATCGTTTACGCTGTTTCTCGCTTTTTAACTTCCATGTGGTGGATGCGTAAGGTCTTTTTAGAAAAGAGAATGGTCCAAATGACGATTTTCATTCCGTATTAACCACCTGTGTATTAATTTTTATGACTTTTTAAAATCTTTTAATTTGTTTTTACACAGTCTATGTAATGATCTTTTATAGTCCTCAACCGAAATAAAGACATTTTGGATTGGATACTTTTTGTTCCCCAAAAAATCTATTTAAATGTCTCTAATATTAAGTGGTTTAAGTTCACTGACAATCAGTTCCAGAATGAATTGCTTCAGTTCATAAACTAGCACAGGGCACTCATTCGCATCCAAGAAAGGAAATTCAGCCACATCCAGAATAAAATGTCTCAAGGCACTCAATTTCACTAACAAAGGAAGTTCAAATGTAGGATTAAACTGAAGATCATATTCCGGGAGTTACAGTTGAATTGTCACAATGATTCCCAAATTCCCAGAATCATTCTCTCTATTGTTTACAAGGAAGCAAATACATTCAGGGGAAGGGTAGCTTTGGTAAGGAACTCCTGTTCGCTTTGACCTTCTGAGTGTATTCGCCTCTCTTTCTCCATCTCTCAGATTTGAATCCTCAGTACCCTCCGGGATGATTGGGATGTAACCTTCTCCCTGCAGGACCAGTCTCCCAGTCTCCTGCCTTCTCGGCCAACGTTCTCCTGCAGCTACTTTTGGTTCTACAGCACAAGGCCCTTCGCTGGGGTCTGAGTCTGGCTCAATTACAACCATAGAACTAGCCCCTTCATTTTCAGGGTCGACAACCAACTCTACAGGATGTCCATTGAGTTTTTAGGAATAAATCATGTGTTCTAGGGAATATTCTAGTTTTATGGACTATCCTTAGTAAATAGTCAATGACGTTTCCACCCTCTGTTTATAGCAGGGTCTCTTCAGGATGAAAATTTTAGGGACCAGTGCAATGGATGTAAACCGTGGGTACAGGTACGTATTGTCTTACAATTGCAAGGATCAATTAATGTTGGGGTCCAAGGTGGACATCTAAGACAAAATTAAAGACTCTAATAATTAAAGTAGCATACACTTGCTTCTGTTGTAGGCCAGGATATTGGCCATGAACAGTTCATTTACAGAGAGCTTACTGAATACGCCTAACCCTCTAAAACCCACTACAGAAGCAGGTGACCATACTGCTGGTATCTCTCTGTAAATTAACAAGGATCATGAGTTAAACTCTCATCAGACCTAGAATTACTGGGCTCTTCATAGCAGTTTTCCCTGATCCTGGGGAGTTTAATGTAGGTATATAACACATGCACTATACAGGTCGTAAATGAATGTGGGCCTTCTTACAGTCAGGGGTGTTGCTCAGTGAACTGTGAAAGCATTTCTGGATAAAGAGACTGTGTGCTTACTGGTGGGAGCACTGTCTACTGTCTTCATAGTGATGGAGTGGGTGGGCCAGTGGCAGGCTGTACATGTGCCCACCTCCCCTGCCTGTCTCCATCCACGTTTTTTCTGGTTGCGGATGCCCATCCAGAAAAAAAGAGGTCCGGTGTATAGGACCTGAAATTGCAGGTTCACAAGCATCAGAATAATCATAGTTGTATGAAGAAGTAACTCTCCCTGCTGTAGCACTCTGGCAAATCATAATGGTGGCCTAACTTTGTCCCTATCCCAGGTTAAATCCTCAAGTCATCTTTACAAACATTTTTCACACCCCTGCTTGTCATCTCGTCATGCCTTCTCCTCTTGTTCTCCGGCCTCCACCTCTCCTTCCTGTTTCAATGATCTTCCCACACACCCTTGCTACTACCTACCACTACACTGCCTTCTTCTTTTCAGCTTTGTTTAGACCTCTTATTTCCCTGTTACTTCTTCCATAATACCTACATTCCTCCAATTTCATTATCCAGCATTTACTTTGACCCTCAGCCCCAATCACAGCTCCAATTATAAATACCTTTCTACTGTCTCCAGCAATCATGTTTCTCCCTCCTCCTATCTTTTTCTCTCAATCGTCAGATAGCTAACTAATTGGACACCCATTACTCTAAACTTAAATATTTATCCATAGACCTTTCTCTCAATAGAGTTGCTTTGGACTGATTTTCATCCTTCCTCCTAACAATTGGGAAATATCTTCCTTCTCTGGTTCACACATCTAGCTCTCCCTTATATTCCCAGATACAACACAAAGCACCACTCTCAAAGAGCTTCATCTACTTACTTCAGTGTATTTTAGATATCTCATTGATTACTATAATGTTGAATCAATCATCCTCTTGATGTTAATTAATTTCCCTTGAAAAGACACTCTAGTCCTTTCAAACATTTACCATGATTATTCCAGACAAACCTTGATCTTCTTTCACCCAACTACTTCCTATCTTATTCCTATTCCCAGCCCCACACACCCTCTCCTCCACCACCTTGGCAACATTTGATAAAGGTTAGATACCGGATATTCATTGAAATCACTCTTTTTTTCTTCACCATGATCAGAGACCAACTCTCTTTTCAACTACTTGCAGCCTAATTGCAGATGTGTTTTAAACATCATAATGGGATTATTGACACAAGCACCTGACTGGATCTTGACTGAAACTTGAATCAATGACAATGACAATGATTCTTTATTTGTGTGATTAATAAAAACCAATACAAAAGAACGATCAATATAAAATGGATAGTTAAAATTGAATATATATAAACGTCTTATTCCTAAAACCACCATTTGGTGTTTTGTTTTATAAAATGCAATATTGTTTTATAAAATGCAATAAATGAATCAATGATGCGTCGTGGAGCATTATGAATTTGCTTATCCCATCCAATCACTCCCCTGTTTTAAAAAAGAAAGTAAGATTGGAAGTGGTGTTGCAAATATTCACAAAAATTCAATTATTTTCAATGGCATTCAAACTGTATTGTATTCTCCCTCGGATACCTGGTGCCTAGACATCAAACCCACTTTTGGGCATTGCCTGCTCCACATGTGTGACTATGTTTTATCTGTCAACAATGCATATATCCATCAGTGATTTTAACCTCCACTGAGGTGGTCCTAATCTACTGCTTCCCAATTTACCTGCTTCCTCCACTATTGACCGTAAACAACACTGCAATAAGTCCATCCGAGTGTAAGGTTCCATACCAATGTCATAATTTCAAAATAAGGTATCCTATTGTCAGGTAAATCTATCCCAGATGATTGGTCAAGCATTTCAAAATTTGTTTTTCCTTCTTCTTTACTGATACCTTGAACACCGGACATCCCTGAAAAGAAGTCTTAGGTCCATGACACTAAACACATTGATTTGACCAACTTAGCATCACAAGTAACTGCTCGCCTATCCAACAACTTCAACATCCATAAACTCAAGCCCTTTAATTCTTATTACAACGAAGAGACAGTCAGACGCCCTCAATGAAATTACTGATTTGAAAGAAAGCACAAAGAAGATTATGAAGTAGCCCAAACATTCTAAAACAATTGAAGCTAAACAAAATCATTCAAGGCCATCGAGAGTCTCTGGTTTCAAAATAATGTTGTACCCTGCACATAGAGACACTGGAAACCATGTTGTATATTTCATGTCTTCTTTATTGGTTCCGGTTCAGGGTAGTATCAATCATAGTTCAGCCAGCTCTAGTCAGGTACTAGCCATGTACCAGCCCCACCAGGAGCAGCCTGTTACCACAGAAAAGAGAAGACGTGCAGCGCGAGATGACAAACACAACAAAGTGAAAAATGGGACTACGACCCATGAACACACACCCAATGAAGGGATGTACCCTAGTACATGATAGTGGGATTAACACCCACTACCCAACCCTGTGTAAGGGTTAACACCATAACCAGGTATAAGGGAGCTCATCCATTTACCTACCCCCATGTAGGGGTCACTAACTGGGGAAAAAACTGTGAAAGGACGGTTGCCTTTGCCCCAAACACAGACTGTTGCCTTTGCCCCAAACACATCCCTCCTTTAAGGGAACAACTGTGATGACCACCCACTAGAACACATGGACGACTAACTTAAAACTGTACCATACGATTAACTGTAGAACTGTGCCCTATGCCGGTGAGCGACCTCTCACCCGAGTAGTACTTGACAAAAACATCCCATGCATAAGGATGCCTATGCTTACTAAATAAATGGGCAACTAAACCTATGACCCAATCCTACGTGTAAGGAATGTAACAATAAATGTAGAGATGTAACCACAAATGTACTATAAAAAGTAAGCATGACACCTTCGTGAAAATGTGAAAACATGAGCCAGAAAATACTCCTGATACAATCCCTGTAGTAAGGAATATATAACATCAACGTAATGACAGAGTAAATACAACCTAAAATGTAATATTATACACTGCCATGACGTCCATGATACATGTGTGTTTTACAAACATGTAGAGCCACACCGTCCCTGAGTGGTACCTGTGAATTACATTCATTGAGTTAGACCATAACTCACATCTGTGCAGCCACAATTTATTTACGCCATAGAAACATCCATGAGGCACATACAAAAGGATGTGGTAAAGTGAAACTTAGTCCAGACATACCCTAACATAACAGACCATACCTGTGGTCAACTCCATAGAGCATGTACAGGCTGAGCAAACACAGTGGCAGGGCCATCCGATGACATGGACACTGGTGGGGCTGGCTTGCCTGTTGCTCCAAACAAGACACTCTTTACTTAGTTACAGTTGATTTCTTCTGTCTTGTTACTCAAGTCCCTTGTAGACTCTTGGTTTCTGTAATTCCTTTTAATTTCTCTTAGTGTCTGTACCATCTTTAAGTACGCATGAGTCCAGGTCCGCTCGCCGACGAAATAATGTTCTACCCTGCACATAGAGACACTGGAAACCATGTTGTATATTTCATGTCTTCTTTATTGGTTCCAGTTCAAGGTAGTATCAATCATAGTTCAGCCAGCTCTAGTCAGGTACTAGCCTTGTACCAGCCCCACCAGGAGCAGCCTGCCTAGCTGCTCAGCCCATCTCCAACTGTCATCCACACATCCACTCAGACACCCAGGCATTCCATGCATCACAGTCACACCAACATTCCATTACCATCTCTCACTTTGGCTGAGCAGCTAGAAGGACCTGGCTGATTAGATGTAAATATAATACTTAGGATATAACAAAATCCATTCTTAACCAGTAATCTTTGTGCGGCCACAAAAACAACATTTACAGAAAGCACATAGAAAACGCTATAAAAAACAATGTAAATCTGCCAAAATATCCCTTCAAAGTTTGCTGACAGAGTCAAACTTTTCCATGAGCTTTCACTATCAATAATTATGAGAATATGACCCTGATTTTGTTGGTGTTTCCTAACCCCTGCACAAAACCCTGTTTGCGCAGGAGTCAGAATTCCACATTGTGTGATATTTACTGCACCCAATAATTACTATGGCATTAAAAACCTCACAGTTCATAACATTTTGACAGATTAAACCTGCTGTAAATTACCAAAGTAAAACAGCATGGTATTTACTGTCACATGCTGAAATTGGTATGGTAAGCACCAATATCCTCATGTTATCCCCCAAAAGTTGGAATAGGAGCTATTTTTCGTACTCAATAAATTCCGAACCTTTGAGAGTCAGATTTTATTGAGAGCAGTAAATAGCACCTACTCTTCCGCCCAACTCATAGTCAGGGCCTAAATTTGAGCACTGCACCATCTTCTTTGACCACCAAAGTCCTGAACAGCCTCTTGACTTGCTTTTGTACCAACCTCTCTTCCTACCAATCAGTAGCAAAATATTCTTGTAACAAATGGTGCAATTTCAAGAGATCGCCGAGACATTACATGCCATATTTCAAAATTAAAGCCAGAAAGACACTTTTCTGATCTCTTTTCTGGTTTCTTCTCTGAACAGGATATTTTTCTTAGCCTTTTGTCTTGAAAACATTCACGCTTCTATGACTCCCCAGCACTTTAAACGCAACTCCTTCCAAAATTAATTTCTACTCATTATCCCTCTCTTTGGACTAACCCAGTTAAATCCTGGTTGGATTCTATCAATATGATTGGCAGCACATCATCTATCATCAGATATACCATATTTCTTGGTTTCTTTGTTGAGACTAGGCTCAACCGTTTTACTCTTATCAATCTTAAGGACAAAGTGGTTGCTACCCTCTAAGATTGGTATAAGGCTTAAAGGCCATCACCCATGAGAAGGTCGTCAAGGCACTAGTTCAATCCTTGGTACTTTGCTGACTTTACCTCAGGAACTTCATTCTAATTCAATACAGAAAACACATTGTTTTCCTCTGAAACTTGATCTCTGCGCTGCAGCAAATCTTGAATTTGGCAGTAACTCTACTGACCTCATCACTCCCATATTAATTCAATGGATCCTTATTTATGCAAAGTGATTCCTAAAAATTGAATACATGATCCACAACACTACCCATTTCATTTCCTCTAACTATCTTTCTAACTACTTTAAAACGTTTGGGGTATTTCTCTCTATTGAGCCTCAGAAACTCTCCTCCCTAGAATTCCCATTTTAAAAAACATTGTATTATGTCTCATTCTTTTCCTGGCTGCACTCCTAAAATGAGGGATTTAATCTCCCTGACACCCGCACCAATCCTCTCCTTTCCATGTTCATTAATGACCTAAAACTCCACCCTCTTATTTGTACCACTATCTCTGTATTTTCCCATGCTTATGTGTATAAACCCTACTTAACCCTCCAATCTGGCTTCTTGACTTCTGCTGCCTATTTTTGCATCACCTCTCTTGTACATACCTGCAATCTCTGTTTCTTTTATGTGATCACATTGCTAATTCTGTTTTGATTTTTCTTTTATTGTGACATTCTCCCATCTTTAAACTCCTAATATTTTATCATTTAATTTTCTGTGTGTGCTTTATGCCTATAATGCAGTTCTGTTCATAAGGGACTATGGCACTGTACCAAACGTCATACATGAATACATACATACATAAATAAATATAATAAAATGTATTCCATCAAGCAAGAATGTAAGCCTGCTCTTTGTTTTATTTATTTAATTGAAGTGATTTCTACAGCACAATATATGCCATCTCTGGTCACCTGAGAGTCGTCGTTTTTTTACAGACAGTCATGAATAATTGTGTTATTACCCCCGGATTAATGTACATCATGTAATGAGATTCGAAAGAGTAAATTCATTCATTGATATGGTTCAACTTCTGGTACTAATCAGAGTTGTGCAGCAAATAACTGTAAACGCTAGTAGAGAAAGTTAGTCAGTGTTGAGGGATACGTATGCTAGATGCGAGGTACAGTAAGCTGTGAATGACAAGAATCTAGAGACTGACCATTGAAAGGGCCAGGCCCATTAGTTCTAAACCTTTTCTAGAGACAGACTCCGATGGTTCTTTTTAGCAGCATGAAAGTGTGAAGAGAAGAAAAACGTTAATGCACAGTCAATAAGCCAATAATTATCGTCGATACATAATAATCCAGGGACATCTAGATAAGGTTAGTTACTTTATTACAAAGCCAAATATAACTGGACATAGAGACACCTCAACACAAGGGTATTGAAATTCAAAGGAATTAGCATGAAGCCAAATCTACGCATCCAATTTAAATGGTGCAGTATGAACAGAACTATTAATTCAAGAAGTAGGATACAGAGAATCAGGAAGCATGAGTCCAAATTTCCCTGTATTGAGGGTTGATGAATGAAGAGCATTAAATGTATCCCTACTCTATCACTAAGATGACATCCCTACATGAGCATTTCAGATAAAGGAAAAAATGTGTCATTACGTGGAGTCTTCCTAAGAAGCCTCTCCACCATCAATGTGCCAAGTAGCATAAAACCACTATTGCAAGAGAAAGAGCTTGTTCTGGGACGCTCCCTCTCCAAAGGCGAGAAGGAAATGGGCACTGTCCCTAATTCCAACAATCAGTTATCCACAGGTAGCTTTCCCATAATGCACAGAGTGTGCCTAATCCACAATGGGCACAATCATGGGAGTACTTTTCCACAGTGTTCTCCATGTATGTCCCTCGAAACAATTCGTCCTTGGTTCGCATGCCTTCTCCTATGTGAATCCGTCTCTTTCCTTATCACCTCCAAACCATGTAACTGTAACTTCTTTTCTTCTTCCCTAGCTACTGAAGCAAAGACTTTACTTTTGCCCTAATTAATGCTTCTCCACCTGCAATGCAAACGTGAGAAAGAACAGATTCCACAGTGCACATGAAATTCAACAAATAATTCTAAAGCAAGAGTTGTCAGGGACTTGCATTTCGACTTGACTTTAAACAACATAAGGAAACACCACTTTAAGCATTGCAGATTTACATAACTCTATAGCTTTTCGACTAACACATTTTACTAATTATAGAAATAACATTGTTAATCGCATTCAGTATATGAGTAGTGTCAACTTCAAAACACGTGTTTTTTCAGGTTAACATTTTCTGCTACTTACATTTATTACCTACATTAATTCTCCATACTACTTGTCAGTAACCTAAAAAATCACAGTTACGTTAATACCTTTCACAATCCTAACCGACCCCTCAAACCTACTTAACACACGATAATATACAGGTGCTCTCTAAATGAGATTTCTACTCCATCACCATTTAACATTGCTAATAAGCATGTGACTTCCATCCCTATTCTTCTAAAGCGAGATCCATATGGTGGCCTCCTTTTGAGGTCGAGCATTTGAGACCTCTTGTATATACTTTAGTATATACTTATATGTGTATGTACTTTGTGGGCCCTGGAGATCAGCCCTAGGACTAGTCTGCTTCCGCTTAGGGACTTTCTTTCTGTTCAACTGCCTCTATTTAACTGTCTTGATAGAAAACGACCAGCAGAGGTCAGTAAAATACCAGAATCACTTTAGCATTCTCTAGATTCCAGTCCATAGAAATTGTCTTTCACAAGTACCGGTAGACAATATTTTTTTGAAATCTTGTATTTTCAGTGATATGACCACCGAAGGCCCTGATTTTGTATTAAAAGCAGAGCTTTGAACTGTACCATTTCCCACTGAAAAGCAATATTTCTCTCCATGTGTTCCCATACCTGGGGTTTCACGCAGTTTGGTGCTTACTTTCCCTCCATGTTAAAGAACAGTAGATGTTTCAGCACCCATGCTAATGTGCTGCATAGCTAAATACATATAAGGTCCCAAAGGCGAGACCGATTGCATTGCAAATGCTTGTTTGTCCTGACTGTAGCTATTTCTGTCATTTTGCCACATTCTCCCTATTTCTTCGCTCTAGCTGTCCGATATTTTACAATCTACATGGCCTGCAGTTTAAGAAGGCCACCCACATGCAGTGTTCTATAAAGTATAGGGGATTTATTTCCAAAGTGCCATAACCCTTACTCAAGTAAGTCAGCTGTCTCAGTGCAGATCATCTCCTGAGCTGCCTGCATGGAATACAGATAGGAGAATCCATCTGAATATTGCTTTGTTATGATTGTCTGGCCATTACCCTTGCTCGTTCCTCTTGCAAGCGTTCACAATGAGGTCTGGTCGACAAAATAAAAAAAACATGACCAACGTGCACTGTGGAGAGCAAGGACGAAGAGTCCATATTCTTAACACTAAGGGGTATATTCACAAGAACGTGTGATAACTACCGCAAAAGAAGCGTAACGCAACTTTCAATATCCCAGCCTATCGCGGGAAAATAACCCTGTGTCAACATGGAATTCACAACAAGGCGGTACCATGCGATAGACACCAGATAACGCATCAAATCACAGCATCAAAATCAACACCACGCCGCAAAAATGCGAACTGTGAACGCGGAAATTTATGCGATGAGGCCAATCGCAGCACAAAAAGTAGCGAAAAACAGCCACAGGCCTGCAAATCCCATGCGTCTTGCGGGAAAATGCACCATAAAAACCACAGAAACAACACACCAGAAACAAGCCTAAGCACGGAGCAACATGGATGCACCCTGACCCAGCGCAGAGGACAACACGAACCCCACAACCCCCACAGACCACCAGCAAGGAACAACTGGCATGGGGAAGGCCAAGGAGAAAAGGGAGAAGAAGATGGGGTGCAGACCGCAGGAAAACAAAATCAGCATCACAGAGGTGACAGAACACTACCAGCAACTGACCCACAAGCAGACTACCTTGAATGCAGCCGGAGTGTCGAGGAGGCCAACGGAGGGGGCCATGATGCGCCGGCAGGATGTGACAACCTAAACCAGGTACAATCCCCCTGCCAACAGGAAGGCAGCAACGGCGACAGGAGGTGGCAGTCCAGCACCACAGGAGAAGCTGGAGGGAACCCAGGCCACAGACATCAGTGTGGAGACGGTGCAAGCAGTAGGGAGTACGGACACAGCTCGAGAGGACCTGACAACATCAACAGGGAAAGTAAGGGAGAGGGACTGGTTGGCCGGGGGAAGATGGGCACAATGACACACATGCACAATGAGGCGTAGCACACTGCACACCCACAATTACCTACACGTAGATATCATGCCGAACTGGCTACGGGCACATGCGCCCGGCCCCTTTATTGGCAGGGCCACATGTACAGTGACGCATGTGCTGGATGTGCGTGGGGTGAGTGTAAGCTAGTCTCCACTGGTGCTGGCAACAACTTGAACATTGGACACCAGTGCAATGGAAACAGAAAACACATTCATAACAGAGTCAACTGCACAGCAACATGGATGGAGCCGGAGCAAGGACAGAGGTCACCCAATATTCAGTCAGCAGGTTCCGTGAGTTGCAGTGCACAGAGATAGGGGCACTAGAGATGAGCGCGCTCATGTGAAGGAATTGCTAGGATTGTGTCCCTTCCGGTTAGTCCTGATGCAGATGCAGTTAGGTGTGTTACACCTGCATCAGCTTCCTCATCAACGGCCTAGGTCTCCCACACTGCCTGAGGTGACAGTTGCGTTTGCAGTCCACAGCGCAATACCCAGTAATAGTTCTGGGTGAGTAGCTTGACTACCACCTCCAGTCTGCATTCCTGCCTTGGGGATGTTGCCTCCTGCCCTCCTATTGTCTGTGCCATCTCCCATACGCAGACTTGACACATCTTCCCATCATAGTCCCAGGTCTTCCCCACTGCATGAGGTGACATAGCTGCGCAACATCTCCACAGCACAAAACTCAATCACTAATGGACAATGGCTTGTGGTGCACTGAGTCACTGGTACCTGGAATGCTGAGCAGGGTATCAGGCTGATGATGGCATCTACGACAGGTCTGAGCAACTCCGTAGGTCTGTCAGGACCACCGTATCAACTCTGGCAGATGGCGGTTGGAGGTGGTCCCTGCAGTGGTGGCGTGTGCCTCCAGCGGTGATGCGACGTCCTGGCCGGTCAGGAACCGACTCTATGTGTGGGCCCTGGTGGCCCGCAGTTGAGGCCAGAGGCTGTGGACAGCACAGGGCCACAGACACATGGTGTTGATGACCCCAAGACCACCGTCACAGAGGTCATTCAAAATATCAGAAGAAGGGGTCCCAGACCTGAGCAGCACAGAGATAGTGGCGCCGGATACACTGTGGCCGGCACAGGCACTCTGCCATGGGACGGTGATTTGCGGTGCACTGAGGAAGGTCCATGTGCAGTGGGCGGGTCCTCATTGATGTCCGAGGTGAATGTGGCGCAGGCTTGTGGGGGAGAGAGGAAGGTGACCCCCAGGGCATGATGCGGAAGGTCTGATGTCATCAAGCAACAGCAAATGGAGGAGTGGAAAGCGCCAGCCTCATTTTCACCACCAAATCGGTATCAGCTACATGAGGATGAAAACAGCCCCTAGTCCATAGACTCAGATGCAACCAATGTACGACCAGAGAGTGTCCATGAATGTCGGGTAACAGACTTAGTGTCACAGGTGCTGAGCGGAGATGCAGTCTGCGATGATGCCGGTACACTGACATGAACTCCACCATTGCTAAATCAAGACTGTGACCTACTGGACCACAGTGTAGGCCAGAGGCAGTGGTCAGCAGTTGTCCACAGTAATGTGTCGTTGGCTGGCGAGGCACAGAGTTAGTGACACCAGGGCAGTTGTCAGTAGTGTTCGATCATCTCAGTAACGATGATCCTGTTCCCTCCGGACTGCAACGCGTCATCCTCTTACACCTCTACGTGCGTGCATTGACATGTATTCTGCCTTTTGAATGACCGATGTTCAGTTCCAAATCTGTGACCCACTCGTGCGCAGCGTAGGCCGAGGGCAGTTGTCCGCGTAGGCCCACAGACACGTGTGGTTGTGATGCCATGCACAGACTTGTTGGCACCACATCGAAGGGGGTATAGTGACCTGTCCTATACTTTAAATGGTGTTCACTGCCATAGTTCAATCAAGACTCAGTTCCAAATGTGTGACCTACCTGACCGTGGTGTAGGCCTGAGGCAGTGGTCAGCACGGCCCATTCACTGAGTGTCGCCGGCATAGGTTGGATAGCCCCACCGGCCTGCGTAGTTCAGGTTCAGTGGCACCTGGTGTCGCCGGCTGGCATTGAACAGGGTTAGTGGCACCATGTGTCGCCGGCTGGCATTGAACAGGGTTAGTGGCACCACGTGTCACCAGCTGGCGTTGAACATGGTTAGTAGCACCACATGTCGCAAGAAGTCCATATGGAACCATGCCTCACTGATCGGGTGGGGCCTGGTGCTGTTGCCGCTGGCCCGGATTTGGGGTCACTGCCATTCATGACTCAGGACAGTTTCACATAAGGGACCTACTGGGCCGAGGAGTAGGCCTATGGTGGCAGTAAAGTACATCAACGAAAAAGGACTAAAGTGGGCCTATGTCGTGGAGGCCGTGATGGTCTGAGGAGGATGCCAAGGTCGCGGGACTCGGGCCTTGAGCTTGCGCCGGAACGTGGTGGGCCCTCCTTGACACACGCCGGTGTCGGCAGGTGATCAGTGAGGCCTGGCTGCGCAGGGGCGGGCTTGATGGATTCTTGGTCCAGCGTGCCGGGGTCCGGCAGGTGCACAGCATCGCAGGCAACTCCGCTCAAGAGGATGGCGTTGGCCTCATGGCGGGGTGAGAGGCGCCGCCCTGGCAGAGATGTTGGGCTTTCCGGAAGACAACCACGCTCAGGGCTGCGTGCTTCTTATTCACACCCCTACGCTGGTGTGGCGTATGCCGGGCCATCCCACTCCGGTCACGCTTAGGGGGGGGAGCGTAACAGGCAAGATTTCCGCGAGGTCCCCAACTGGCTGTGGTGACATGGTTGCGTCCACTGTCCACTACACTCCATACACCAGAGGTGTATGTCACCATGGATATGGGTGTGTGCTGCATACTGCGGTCTGTCCAGCACATCTCTGCCACTCTTGGCATTGTGTACTTTTACAATCATGGTACTACTGCATCCTTCACACATGCCTTGTTTGCCACCTCTCTCCACATTCGGCTGTTGTGTGGCTGAGGTGCCATGCCATTGATGGCTCATGTTCACGGCTTTGCCAGGTAACCATTGTGAGTTGTTCTGTCGTGTCTGGTGGGTGGGCATGTTGTTGTGCATGTTGGTTGTGATTTTGTGATGTGTGCATTGCCAGAGTTGTGATTTGCATGGTTGTGGAGTTGAGGTGAGTGTGGTATTCATTTGGAACTTGCCAAGGGGCTGTGTATTACCCTTGTTGCCATCCTGGGTACGCTGGTTGATGATGGACAGTCAGAGTATGAAGGAATCATGCACACTGGCTGTGCATTTGAAGGCGCTATTGTTGGAGGTTCCACGGTGTTCTGTTGTTGCCTGCACATTGGGGTGGGACGTGTGCTTTCTGTTGCGGTGATCATATGCTGTGTCACCAGGGGGCACAGGTGGGACATGTGTGCTGTGGATTGCCCCCAACACGTGCGTGCATCCTGCTATGGCGTATAGTCCTTGCTTGGTCTCCAGCGTGACATGCACATTGGATGTTTGGGGACTGGGGTACCAGGGTGATGGTGATGTCCAGGACAGGTGTGAGGGACTTGGATGTGGCTGGCTGTGAGACTCCTCCGACTCTGGCGGGTGTTGGTTGGGGGGGTGTCAGGGGCCCACAGGTGCAGCCAAGCCAGCAGCTTGGTGTGGGGTGGGATGTTGGTTGTCCGCTCTGTTGGTGCCGTAGGCCTGTTGGGCGATGATGGTCGGGATGCGTGGGATGGTTGTCCCTTTCAGCCTGTGGTGGACGGTGACATTGTCCCAGGTTGGGTCTGTGCTTTTGGTACGCTTCCTGGGGGTCCGTTGTCTTTGTCTGTGCTGCATCTGTGGTGGTCGGGGGGTGTTCCAGGTGTGGGTTGTGGTCCTGGGGTGGTGTTGGTGGGTGTTGTGGCCCTCTTGGGTGTCCAGGCCGCATGATGGGTGGCTCCATGGCATCTGTTGCGCTTCCGATGTGGCCCCGGGCTGTGCTCCCTTTTGTTGTGCAGGCTGCCATCCGACTTTACACCAGGTCAGAGCAGGTGTAGATTTCCTGGTGCTAACGCGCCTTATCGCCTGTTTTGTGTTTTTATCGCAGTTCTGTCTGGTCGCTGAGAATGTTGAGGTGTGATGTTGTCGCGGCTTTTGGCACGGGAACGCCCACTCTGCATCTCATTAGCGATAGTTGCAGGGGGCCTCTGTGGCGATGTTTTTTGTGACTGCTATCGCCGGTAAAATCGTGCTGTGGGCTGTTAACACCAGCTTGTGAAGGGGGCGATAACTTTATCGCAACTTTGGCTGCGATAAAGCGCCGTAGTTCCTTGTGAATATGCCCGTAAAAGCTTCTGACAAGGGTTAAGTTTGACACCTTCCAACCCCTGCATGGAGGACTCACGAGAAACAACTGAAGTGGAAATTGGGAGTAATTTCTTGTGTAATACACTACGCATGCTCCTACATATTATGGCAGTATTAAGGAACAGGCGGAGCAGGAACACATCCCCGCATTGATAAACACAAGACTTCTCTAGAGTATCTCTAAGGACGAGTGCCCTCTGCATTCATAGAGGGATTGCTTGTCAACCTGTGGTGTGATTGACTAAGAGCGTGTTTGCTTTAGTTATTCACGTTCGTTAAATACCACTTAGCTTCTTATTTCATAACGTAGCCACAATAACCTGTCAGAAGGCTCTAATGCCATACGCAGTGAACCCTAACAGGCCCCTCTCTGTAAGAGATGCGAAGTACCGTTTCTCTTTGGCAAATGCTTATTAATCCGCCCCGGGGAGGTTGAGCAGGTGCGAGGGGCTCGCATTCGTGTTTAAATTGAACGCTCTCGCCCTGCGTGTTGAATCCCGTCATAAAAAACAGATACCAGTAAATAGTCGAAATGGTAATTAGCTTCCCTCCAACGGTGCAGAAGACATGGGCTCGTTGCCACGGCAACAGATGCAGCCAACCTGGATCGCGACCTCCCGGAAGAGAAGATGCCTAGAGGCAGCGCTAAAACGTTCAATCTGTGGATTTGGCCACGTGAATTGGTCGCTATGTGGCTGGAGTAACCTTTAAACCAAGAGGGAATTCAGGATTGCGATAAATGAGCGGGTTACAAAATGTAACACTCCGCCATGGTAATGCAGGTTTTAAGAATTCCTATGGCCATGTCATTTTTCTACCAGTTAAGCCATGGAATATCGGGCACGACGGCGATCAATAAAACCCCCATGAGACAATATAAGTGTGGAAAATGCCGTTTTAATTAAAAACACTGGCATCTAGCCATACAAACTAATCAATCTCATCATCACTGTATATTGTAACAACTATCCATCCATCCCCTCCCGTAAATAAACGTTTAAATATTCCATGCCACTCATGCCCTTCCAATATCTGCTCACTCAAAACTGCACCTGTCCAAAATGTTCAGTGTCTTCCAAACACTTGTCTTCATGTAACCTTTCAAATTGCCCCTCCCTCCCCCTGCATCCCTCAACAGAGTCTTAACTTGACCAATATCCTCTGTTGAACTACCTGCCACAAGAGAAAACCTATTGAGTGTATTTTTACACCCCCCAAGCACCTTAAGCTAGATCCCTCAACAAACTGGACAAACCATCCTCAACTGTAGTAACTACAAATTCATGCATAAAACTGATAAATGGACACCATAGTCTCTGGACAATGGTACTTCTTCGAACCTGATCCCTTTATGTTCCACTACATACACCCCTTCCTCTCTGCAGAATCTCCTTATGCCTCAGTTAAATGTTTTCTTTGCCCTGTCATTCGCCTCTCCAACATATCCTTGGCAAGAAAGCCATCCAAACCACCAGCGTCGTCCATGCCCACATTTGCCAAATCTCGCTCAGGTCCTCTTCGACATATTTGATGAGCTCTTCATTTTCACTAAATCATTCTCTACCAAATGAAGTACTACATCTGGACAATGAACATTTTTCCACAAAGCTTTCAACCTGGGCAAAAATTCTATGCAACGCATGCCGCTTTTCCCAAACCATTTCAAATGAACCTTCAAATCACCAAAACCCAATTGTTTGCTGAACTTCCTGGAATCAGCCTGCCGTTCTGCCCACTTCACAAAGGAATGCCCAGAAATCCAGGCCTTGATGTGTTCCCGCTCTAGCTCACCAATGCAACCTATAACAAATAGAGAATACTCTTTAAACCCTGTCTCTCTACCAAGCAAGTCCCCATCTCATGTAACGTTTGTAACATTCCGTTTTCCACCTCCCCACCCTCTGAATCTCATGTCTTTGACATCCACACATCTCTACCTCAGTTGCCATTCCAATTCTAAAGGAATGTGTGCCATATTCCCCTTCTGGCAAACCCAACCTGCGCTTGGCCTTCCGTAAAACACCCAAAACCTGTGACAGCAGCACTACGTTGAATGTTGAAAAACTGCACCCACCGGGGACTCCCCACCTGTGTACATTCACCACAACTGCTGCGGGCAAACCCTCTAATCAGGGTAGCTCTTAAGACTCACACACTTCCTGCCCTTTGGGTCTGTTTGAGACCTTGGCATCCACACCCTCAACTCATCCCACAACACATGCATGTTCCCCCCTTGTGTACCCTCCCACTCTCCCACTTGAAAAGCCCCAAAATCCAGCCAAACCAGAGGAAGCACCCCCACCGGTTGCTTCAATAACTGTAGCGTCACTGCCTGCAGCACCCTTTCCTGTGGATCTCGATGCCAGGCCCAGCCTTCCAGCAATCTCTCGCCAACTCAACCACCAACAGCTCATGGCCCATGTACAATCGGTCAAAAAAAGTCAATCATGCCAGCTTACCTATAATTGTCACTGACGACAAACCTCTTTCAATCAAAATCATAATGATCTTCACCACATCTGCTATGTGCAGCTCATCAGCGTTATTCAGTTTCCTCCACTGAGCACCTATCCCTCTGAATTCTCTCCAGGCCTGACTGTACGCACGCCACGTGGATTCTCACAATGAACTCTTGACCAGATGCATCCGCACCTTACTGGACAAAGGAGAAACAGCAGCCCTCATCCTCCTCGACCTCTCAGCGGTGTTCAACACAGTCTGACCGCACCCTAATACGCAGACTCCACGACTCAGGGATCCAAGACACGGCCCTCGACTGGATCCGCTCCTTCCTCTCCGGCAGAACGCAGCAGGTCAGACTCACCCTTTCCTCTCGGACCCTACACTTACCACCTGCGGAGTCCCCCAGGGGTCCTCCCTCAGCCCTACGCTCTTCAACGTCTACATGGCTCCGCTCGCCCCCATCTTCAGGACATACAGACTCAACATTGTTTCATACGCAGATGACACCCAACTCATCCTCTCCCTATCCAACAAACCCAACACCGCCAGACACAACTTTCGAGAAGGCATGGAAGCCGTCGCCAAATGGATGAAAAACAGCTGCCTACAACTAAACACCAACAAAACGGAAGTACTCATCATGGGCCCAAACCCTGATGCCTGGAACGACACCTGGTGGCCCTCCACCCTCGGAAGCCCGCTTACCCCCAAGGACCACGCACGCAACCTGGGAATCATCCTGGACTCAGAGCTCAAAATTGACCGCCAGATCAACTCCATCTCATCCTCCTGCTTCCACACCCTCCGCCTCCTACGTAAGACCTTCAAATGGATCCCCCTCGAACACAGAAAGACCGTCACTCATGCCCTGGCCACCAGCAGGCCGACTACGGCAACGCACTCTATGCCGGAATAAACAAAAACCTCACCAGAAAGCTACAGAACATCCAAAACGCCGCCGCAAGACTGGTCCTCAACCTGCCAAGACACTGCCAGATCTCCCAGCACCTGCTCACACTCCACTGGCCCCCCATCGAAGCTAGAGTCACCTTCAAGATGCTAACCCATGCTCACAAGGCCCTCCACAACACCAGACCAGCATACCTGAACAGCCGACTCAAATTCCAAGCACCCCAAAGGACCCTATGATCAGCCCAGCTCTCCTACACCGTGGTCCCCCGCACCAGAAAGACCAGATCGGGAGGCCACTCATTCTCCTTCGTGCGCCCAGAGCCTGGAATGACCTTCCGCTCCACCTCAGACAGACAACATCGCTCCCCATCTTAGCAAGAAACCTCAAAACCTGGCTCTTTGACAGACCCCCTTCTTGATGGACTGGAACCTGTGACCCCCCCACACCCCAGCGCCTTGAGACCCTTACGGGTGAGTAGTCGTGGTTGACAAACACCTGATTGATTGATTGATTGATTGATCAACCTCTCTCTCCAATAGTCTACAGGTGCCCTGGAGTCAATATCTTCTATGTGTCCACCACAAGTGCAAGCACACGGAATCTCTGCCACTGAGAACGAGAGAGAGCATCAGTAATGCTGTTGTCCACCCCGGCAATGTGCTGTGTCCTAAATACAATATGCAGGTGCGAACACTCCAATACAAAAATTCTCAATAACTTCAGAACCTGCAGATCTCATACCGACTGACTGTTAGCAAATTGCACCACTGCCAGCTTGGCCACATGAAAGAGAATGATTTTGTTGAAAAACTTGTGTCCCCATAAGCAAACAGTGACCACCAAAGGAAATATTTCTAGAAATGCAATACTGGAGCCCCCATTCCTCTAATGCTCTGGCATGCCTCCGAAAGCCAATGCCCTTGCCAGAACACACCAAATCCAGAGGCACCATCTCCATGGACCACTCTGCTTCTTCTCCCATCCCCCCCATCAAGAGATTGAAAACCTTTCAAAAAGTATTGCTATACTTTGATCACTCTTGCCCGTAACTGGATTCTATAATGTGGGAGCAATGCCCCTGACAAAGCCAAATCCAATATCTGATAGAAAGTCCACCCTGCCTTGACAGCTCTGCAGGCACAATTGAGGTGCCCCAGCAACACCTGAATCTCCTTCCTTTTGCTTTGTTCTTGGCTAGCATCTCACTCAGAAGACTCAACAATTTCTCTTTTTTCTCCCCAGGCAACCTTACTTCCATTCTCACTGAGTTCAACCCCGCGACCAAAAAATTCAACACCTCCACCGGTCTACATGTCTTCTCCAGGGCTATAGGAACCGCTATGTCCTGCAACAAAACCTTAAATCTGTTCAACAATTGCCTGCATTCCGACAAGTCTGGTGCACCCACAACCTAAAAAACATCTAAGTAATGCATCATAGCTTCAGAATCTGTAACTACTTGGAGCAACTGCTGCAAAATCGTACTGAAGGCTTCAAACATAGAACAAGAAAAAGAAAAGCCCCTTGGCAACATTTTATCCACAAATTTGCAACTTGCGAACAATAAAAACAAAAACTCTTCCTAGGCAGCACGAGTTAAATATGAAATAAATCAATCCCTCTTGTGCTCTGAATAAAAGGGGCCTTTATGTGCCTAACTAGTGTCACCCGATGACCGACTGACACACCAAAGGGGTTAATCCATGGTGATTTTTAAACATAGAAGGGCAGCTCCCTCTTCTGGCTCTGTTTAGAAACCACTGACTGCACTGCAGTGCATATCCCTCAGCACCCTTACATACTTTGCAGTAATTACTGCGAGTATGTAAGGGCCCCTAGGGGTATGCACAGCAGTGCCAAATGCACTTACAGTGCATACCCCTCAGTGCCCTTACATACCCTGCAGTAATCACTGTAGAATATCTAAGGGTGTTGAGGGGTGTGCACTGAAGTGTATTTGGTATTTGGCAGCACGATTTCTGTGTACAAAATACATCCTCGCATCCAATCGTGTATGTGCGGGTGCATTTTATGCTAAGAAAATAGCGCCAAATGCCCACACTGTCCCGATGTGGAATTCCACAGAATCTCACTGAATTTTAATGTAATTCTGCTGTATTTCGTACATCTGGCCCTTAGTAGGTCATCTGGGTTGCACATGATTGTTGATCTGATTTTCTCTGAGTTTATTCCATAGTTTGGATGTCTATTGGTTTTAGAGTAAGTTATAATAAGCAGCAGTGAGTAATACTTCGGTGGAGGTTGTTCCTTTGGTTGTGTAGTCTCTATTTTGACTGCACAACAGAAGCCAGGACCCTTGTCTTAGAATTCCTATGGTGCAGTGCAGTGCAGAGGGCATTAAGGAATAATCTTCTGCCCACAGGTAAGGTAATCAGTATAGTGCTATTGCCATCTGATCACATTTAGTTTTGGGTAGGAACACCACCATTTTACATGCTCAAATTTTTAAGTTGCCTTCTTTTCTTAAACACTATGACATTTGACATACATTTGTTTGCGTGCCTATACAGGAGAATATTCTCTGAAACTGCTTTGCTTACATTTACACTTTGTAGGCATATTATCAAATTCCTTGAACATTCTATACAAGGGTTAAGTTCACTGCTCAAAATGTTATTTCTTATTGCCTGTTCAGTTACTGAGCTATCACAATAGAATAAACAATATCGGTCCACTGGGAATTCGGCATGGCAACATGGGTGATGTCTATTATATAAACCACATCACTCCTAGTTTAGTTAGAGGAGCGTTTCGCTGGCACTGAGAGTACATCACATGCCGGAATTCCAGCCCAGCTAATTCCTGTTTACATCATGTGAGGGCTGAGGCTCAGCTCTCCACCAAGACGGGCTTCCTGATTACACTTACCCATAGGTAGCAGGGGAGTTAAATAATTCTACAGGGATTTGACAGATTCACCCACCCTAGGGCACACTAGTATAGGTAGAGCTAGGATGGAGTAATAGCATTGTATGGATCTCATCTGGGGCAGAGGGGAAAGTGCCTGAGTCAGTCCGTACCTTCGTAACATTGGCCATGGCCCCTTCCCTATGCTCTTGTACCTTGAAGAACATCCTAGGCTTTGTAAGAAGTGGACTGAGGTTCCCTGCGAGTGTATGCCACACATTAACTGACACATACTACCGTCCATTACTATTGATATGCAAGTCTGCATGACCACAGGCTTTCTCCCAGGATTTCTACTAAGAAATACAATGCTTACATAACACGGAGAACAACATGTTTGATGCTTATGAGATACTTAAAATATTCATACTTTAGAGCAACATACATTGTATGTGTCCTGCTTGTATGTAATTTAAATGTGTATGTCAAATTAAATTCTGTTAATTAGGATTCAATGAAGTATAATCTAAAAGTGCACATAACATTGACATTATCTCGTCAAACTCATCAATGTAATTTTCTACTCATTGAAAGTAATTTAAACTTTTGCCTCACAGCTTTAATTGGTTTGTTCTCTTAACCCAACATTGCAAAAGAGTATTGACCTTAAATTGATTTACAGAAATGAAAATAGGTCTTTTTACAGCTCATAATCACTTTCTCAATTGCCTTTCAAACATAAAAGATCTAATAAATGTGTTCCATCCTTACAATCTTTTCTTCCACAAATAATTAGGGTGAAGCCAAGCCCTCCCTCATATCATTTACAGCACATGACTTATTCATATTTCCACTTACTAATATGTTTGTGTTTTTGTGCTCTGCACTTCACTGATTTATTTAACACTATTTATTGAGTCTTTTGAAAGAGCTGTACAACCTCCTTCACTATTTAGGCGGGATGAGGGGCAAGAGCGGCTGCCACCGAGTAGCATAGGGGAGCGGGGGCCGGAATAGAAAAATACATTAAAAAAATTACTTACCTTGCTGCCAGACTGCTACCTCGCATCATCCTCTTCTGTTCCTGCTTGAAGCAGCAAGCAGAAACAGACTCCCCTAGTCAATCACAACGCTGCAATGCAGCGTTATGATTGGTCTGAGTGTTGTGGTTCGGTGCTCAGACAGGCAGGGGAAGCCTGTGCATGTTCCCCCCCAGGCTGTGTATTACAACGTGGTGGGGAACTTGCAAAGTATGCATGACTGTTTGGCCAGCCCAAGACGGCCGTTCAAACTGTCATGTGCACTTAAGTGACCATCCCTCCTCCCCTTGCTGGTTGTGACACGGCCAAGCCCCGCCCCGTAAAACCATAAAATGATAATAACATTATGTTATTATCATTTTATTTTTCCTTTATCCACTGCTCAAAATGTAAGGCAGAGAAGCCGCTGCTGATGAATGGAGGAAGAAGAGCACTTGCGTCCCCACACCACTTCCTACAGAGTTTTTCACTAAGAAATTGAAGAATTTGTTTTGCTTTGCTGTAAATTGTAATTATTTTGCCATCAACAGGATTTCATTCTATGTAAATGTTAAAGATAATTTTGGATTTTATTTTTATATAACACTGTAACATGCAGGAAGTTCAAAAGTCAGTCACGAAAATTGTCATATTAATATATGTGCATGTCTAATGTGCCTATTAAAGTGTGTTGGTCTGGTCAAAGGAACACCGTTCAACACGTACATTGACTGAGTCTGGTTTTTGCAAAAGCCGCAGCACCTTTCATTCAACAAACTGAGCTTGCAGATGGAAACAGAGCCTGAGTATTCAAAGTATTTCGTCCATGAGAACACATTACATGAGGTGGGTCTTAGTGAGGCAAAAAAAGCATCATTTGCAGGGTTGGCTGAAAGAGCTTTGCAGCACCAGGGCAGCCTTCCCTTCCTGTGGGCATAATTTGTTGCCCTGATCATTATTACTTTTATTTACAGTTTCATATAGCGCAAACTTTGTCTAGAGGGAATTAGAGCACTTTACAAGAGCACCAGATTACAGATTAACTGATTTGCCCAAACTCACAGGGTGATGAGAGACAGTACTCAAATTTGGTTCCCTGGCTCCTTAATTATAAAGGAGGCAGCTCTTGCTGTAAATCTACATTTCATTCTATGCCCTTAGTTTTCCCCAGTTTTGCATCCTAGAAGGCTATATAGAATTATAGATGGATAACAGTGAATTACTGGATGTTTTTCACCAGGGGTTCTGAATGACGTCAAAAAGGCAACAAGAGCAAAGCTTGAGGTGTCTGTGATGTCACTCAGAAAGAACCCTGAGGTGAAAAACATCCCTGTAATTCACTTTCCACCCATCTATAATTTTATGTTATGTATGTCCCCCAATATCATCTGCCCCTGCCTTCAATTACTCTACAGGGGCGGAGGATAATGGAAGAGCGATACATAACATGCCCTCTCCTCCCTGACGTAAATGTGAAAAATAACTACCTTTACCTGTTATCCTTATCAAAACCCACTATCGTCCTGCCTTCCTTCCCCCTCTTGCAGCTATGCTTTCTGCTTTCGGTCGAAGCAGACAAGCAGAGCTGCACTGAAGACTCTAAGGAAGCCCTGTCACCTGACCTGGGGCCTTTATGACATCACAACAGCTGATAACCAGTTTTGTTATCAACTGTTGTGATGTCATAGCACGAAGTTATGACTTTCAGAAACTGAAATAAATTATATTGGCTCTTTATAAGAGACATACATAACAATTAGTGTGTTCCTTGAACTTTACAGTTTAATAGTAGAAACTTTATCACGTACTGTTTCCTGAAGCCCGAGCTCCCGAATTGAATTTTTTTGTATACAGGACATATGTATGAAAAGTGTATGTTAAAGTATTATGCTTTGAATATTACATACAGAGAACCGAGAAAGGGAATATAATATTAGCTAAGTGGAACTGTAAAACACTCTGGGCCTCACAAGGGTCGACCAGATATGTCAGGAGTCCTGATTGATCTGGTGGCGCAGTAATGACGCATTGCTGGAGTGTGTTGGTAATCTGACGCAATGCCAGCAATGTCTCATTACACATGGGGCGATTCCCATGTGAAAGGCCCTCCATCACTCCTTACGCCTGCCTGAAGCAGGTGTAAGAATTTGACAAAGTCAAGTCGTAGAAGTGGCGCAGTGAAATCTCCTAGATTTCACTGGGCATCTTCGACAAGCCTTTTTTATGTGGGAATGCCCACCCTGCGTACAATATACCTTTATGAAGTGAGGCATTTGCCTATATGCATCACTTGCTCAATAGGGCGCGGTATGGCATATTGACTAAGCCAGTGCTTTAAATGGAAAAAATAAGTTCAGGTACTCATTAAATTGAGCTGGGGCGTGGTAGTGGGCGGGGTTAGAGGCAGGGTGAGACATGATGATACAAAACACTTCTGTTGAGTATTCATTTTGCCCTTGATAGTTGTCTCAAACTTTCCACATGTGCAGAGAAGGACATTTACACCAGTTGCAGGACATACCAAAACATGTGAGAAATGTATCAATATAAACAAAATGTGCTAACTTGTTACACAAAATGAATGTCAAACACCACATGCTAATGTTTCCTTGTTTTGTAATATTTGCAGCTTCTTAATGTCATACTGTTCCTACTTACTTGCATTTGGCGCAATCCTTTTCTATTCAAGAGTGCACACATATATACACACAAATCAAGTATTCCACGCATTTCTTTTCAAATACCTCCTGAGTGTCCCGATTCTCTTCTGCTCTGATTTCGTTTCTCTCACACACAAACAAGCAGACAAACATGCTCTATCAGTCATCACATCTCTAACCTATCGATCCCTCCCTCTCACTTCTCTCCCATTTGTATCTAACCTCGTCCCACTCGCTTTACCCCAATTGTATCCTATCATTCTCTACCATGATTCTCTCTATTTCTCCGTGCCTCTCTTACTCTTTCCATAGCTTTCTCATTTGCTTCCCCATCTCTAGCTGTGCTTAACCCTCCTGTCTATCTTTTTCCCCTTTAAAATCATCTCTGCTTCTTCTATCTCTGTCCCTTTACTCTTCACCTTCTCTCACCCCATTATCCATCCTCTTCCCTCAGCAGAAGGTCCCACGGTCAGTAACCTTTCAGTGGCAGACAGTGAGCACTGCTGGGTTGTGAACATGTGCAGTGTTCAACAGAGTAGAGGTCAAGGGCAGAACAATGCTCATCACGTCATTCAGGGAGCTGCAGCTGGCAAAGGGGATGGAAGCAGTAAGCCAAGAGGAACAAAGGAAAGACATGCAGGCCTATATGGAAAAAGCAGCACACTACTAATCTACCACCACAAAATGGCCACCAGCCACATGGTCACTCACAGTCACAACAAGCAGGAGGCCTGGAAAACAATGAACTCAAGCAGAGCTACATGGCCAAACAAAGGAGCATGCTAAACAACACAGCTTTAATGCAAAAACGAAAATCCACAGGGCTAAACAAGGTGTGCAAGTTACACAACAACCACACCACACACATCCAACAAAGGCATTTATTTAACACACACCAAAAAAGTGAAATACCCCAAAGAATACACATTTTGCAATTCAATCCAATGCCATCCATGCCCTAAATTATGTTTAAATTCAACAGACACCACAGAAACAGTTGGTTAATTTCATGCACCAATGACTAGCTCTGGGCCTACTGGATGAACGGCCTATTGGCAGACTAGTCCACAAGCTTGCAGGCCTATGGCAAAAGCCCACTGCCTGGCTTCAAAATGGCTGCCAGCCACAGGGCCAGGCCCCCAATAAAAAGAAAGGGAAGACAGACAATGCAGGCTTATGGCAAAAGCACACTGCCTGGCTTCAAAATGTCCGTCAGCCACATGGCCAGGCCCACAACAATAAGAAGCCTAGGCCAAAAGGAACAAAGGAAAGACATGCAGGCCTATGGCAAAAGCAGCACACTACTACACTACCACTACAAAATGGCCACCAGCCACATGGTCACTCACAGTCACAACAAGCAGGAGGCCTGGAAAAGAATGAACTCAAGCAGGCCTATAAGGCCAGACAAAGGAGGCATGCTAAACAACACAGCTTTAATGCAAAAAAGAAAATCCACAGGGCTAAACAAGGTGTGCAATTATACAACAACCACACCACACACACACACACAACAAAGGCATTTATTTAACACTCACCAAAAAAGTGAAATACCCCAAAGAATACACATTTTGCAATTCAATCCAATGCCATCCATGCCCTAAATTATGTTTAAATTCAACAGACACCACAGAAACAGTTGGTTAATTTCATGCACCAATGACTAGCTCTGGGCCTACTGGATGAACGGCCTATTGGCAGACTAGTCCACAAGCTTGCAGGCCTATGGCAAAAGCCCACTGCCTGGCTTCAAAATGGCTGCCAGCCACAGGGCCAGGCCCCCAATAAAAAGAAAGGGAAGACAGACAATGCAGGCTTATGGCAAAAGCACACTGCCTGGCTTCAAAATGTCCGTCAGCCACATGGCCAGGCCCACAACAATAAGAAGCCTAGGCCAAAAGGAACAAAGGAAAGACATGCAGGCCTATGGCAAAAGCAGCACACTACTACACTACCACTACAAAATGGCCACCAGCCACATGGTCACTCACAGTCACAACAAGCAGGAGGCCTGGAAAAGAATGAACTCAAGCAGGCCTATAAGGCCAGACAAAGGAGGCATGCTAAACAACACAGCTTTAATGCAAAAAAGAAAATCCACAGGGCTAAACAAGGTGTGCAATTATACAACAACCACACCACACACACACACACAACAAAGGCATTTATTTAACACTCACCAAAAAAGTGAAATACCCCAAAAAATACACATTTTGCATTTCAATCTAATGCCATCCATGCCCTAAATGATGTTTAAATTCAACAGACACCACAGAAACAGTTGTTTCATGTACCCATGACTAGCTCCGGGCCTACTGGCTATCCATAATAAAAAAATAATAAAATGATGAAAAGTACAAAAATTTTAGTTGCAACAACTGCAATGCCCCAATCAAACAACCAACTTACTTGTAAAATCTCAAATCCAAAAGCCCTCATAATCCAATGAAATATGATGCAGCAGACACAAAGTGTGATCCTTCCAGCTCCAAATCCAAATGAAAATGAACAGGACATGGACAAAGCACTGGGAGGAGCCTTCTGGACAGGAACAGGAAGTTGGAGAGTCTGGGGCACTTCCTTCCTCTCCCCAAAAAAAGTAAAAAAAGAAAAAGAACTCCTTGCACAAAAAAGTGCAGCCAAATGTCAATCTGAGGAGTTTTTTTCATCCAAATTATCATTTTCGAGAAGGTTTTATGCTGCTCAAGAGATATTCTTCTCCAGATTGCAAATTTTGCATGTTCGGCATCGCGAGCTTCACTGAACTTCCGCCGGATGTCCGATGGCTCGTCCGAATGACGTGTTTGAGATCGCACAAACTCGTGGGATCGCGCGGCCAGCTACCAAAATCTCATGGCGCATGCGAACGGATACGAAAACTCGTCGGCGAACGCAGGGATCCCGGTAAGTCACTACCGCACGCGCGAAAATGCATTTTGAAAGCACAAACAAGGGAAAATCTTTCGGTAACTCCGCGTTCTACGCGGAACACGGAGTTGCCAAAAATCCACAAACTCCGCGAGCGGACCGAATTTCACCGCCCAGGCTTATTTGGAATGTGAGTTCTCCATGGGAGGTGGAATGATGCATAAACCAGCCAATATCATGAGCTGAGAGGCTAATACTGCTCTGTGTGAAGCCGAAGCCCACTCTGTATATTTTAAAGAACGAGTAACAATAGATCTTGGAGACAGTTTCACCGCCAAGCCGGAAATAAAAATACCTCCATCATCAAAACAATTGAAGCAACACATCAGTGCGAGACAACATGCTCATGCAACAAACTAGTATAACTTACTTGTGACCATTAGAGAACAGAATTCTTGCGCTCTTTGAATGTAGGTACAACATATGAGGCATCCCTCTCCCAACTCGAGAGATCTTCGTCTATTCAGCTTACAAATGCTGTGCCCTAGAGCTGCAGATGCACCGCTTATTGAGATCGCGAAATGTTATTTTGGCTTCACATTTCTCTTGCCTCGAAAACCAGTTTGCCCTGTGAATAATGCATTACCACGTAAGAAAAGAAGGAAAAAACTCGCAAAACCTCTCCTTTTTATTACGTTTGCCCATACATGGAGAGGCGGCGCCTTGTAGTTGTGGAAACGCAAAATATGCTCGTGCTCGACATACGTAGGCGATTCAGTGGCATTTATTAGGACTAATTATTCACTGAACATTGTACAACGGCTTCCTACTGCTCCTACGTCACGTTCAATTATGTGCAAACGACTGCTTCGTATGAATCATAGACATTTTCTCCGTTAGGTGAAGCAGGAACTACAACTTTTTTTCCTCCTTTTCTACGCGAAACCCCAACTGTGCTTTTCAATCTCTGTGAATGACAGTCGTTTCTACATAACCCAGCTCACGTGCTGTAGTTAGTAGACTTTTAATAGCTCAAACATGCTGCTTTTTTATCAGCTTTTATATTTCAATAAAAGGTAAAAAAAATGTAGTAATCCATCAGATGTAAAGATGTTATAGCTACTTTAAAAGGGTTTCTAAATATCTCAACGCTTATTTAACATTAATTTTACCCTCCGCTCCCCTTAAAGTGGTCAGGTTTCGATTCATGTCGCTGTTAGTGCTTCCATTTGGGGTCACCGGCACCTGCATGTTTACATGTTCTAATGCAGGCCTTTTGCTTAACAAGTTAATGAACTTGGGTTGATTAGCCCTGATTTACTTCAATTTAATCAACTAGAATAACTCATCTGTTATCAGTGATTTAACCAATGATTTAATTTGTTGTCACTGGCAAAATGTAACAAGCGCCAACTAGTCACTGCAAGCAACATTTTATGTCAGTTTACATTTCAGAATGTGCACGTCATTGCGCTCATCATTCAGAATTTTAGGTCTGCCTCCAGCTCCCACAACTTGCGACTGCTCACCAGAACTGGTAAAGATAAATCTATTAGTGGTGAAGTAAGGCCTCCTTGGAGACTAATGAAAGCATGGAAATGAGGCACAAACTGTCTGATTTTATAGTAAAAGACAACCATAATAGTGATTGAGTGGGCCTCCCACCTGCTGGACATAGGTGCTACTGCACCTACTGCACTAGTGAGAGCTGTAGCCCTACAATGCAACTTGAGCTGGATGTTGATGGTGAGGGGAATTTGTTACACCACTTTCCTCCAAAAAGTGAACATCTTAAGATCAAACAAACCATCTCTACCTAATATTCCCTCTGTGGCAGTGCACCGCCATAAGCAGTATTTCTGATGACATTTGTCAGCATCACTTAACCCACTGTCCTCACCTGCCTTCTTACCCGTATCCTGCTAACCCGTTCTTGCCCCCCATCCATTTCATGTATTCTTCTTCTCAAGTCTGCACCCCTCAGGGCCTGCAGAGTACATGCTACCTTACTAACCCAGAGTGTCAACATAATAAAGTCTCAACAGAACATCATGTGGCCTGAAACAGTACCCCTAGCAAGTCAACAGGAGCATCTTTTCCAGGGACTCTTGACAACACACAACACTCCCCTTAGTCACTATTGGAATGCTATTGGAATGAACATTTAGCTCAAATCCTTCTCCCACCTCTAGCTGAGGCTCTACATATCTTCAATCTACATTTACATTGCCTTCTCACATCTGTGGTGTTGTCTCTCTTCCTCACATCCTGTCTGTTTGGTGCATCCCATGATAAGGGGCACACACCATTACAGTGGGCCAGCTAGACTGGTTCAATAATGTGTCTGTCCCATCTGCCCCTGCCAGCTCAGTGCTATTGATCTCTCCCTCACCCTGTGACAGGTTGAGCTTGCTCCCATCTCTGTAGATCGGAGGTCTTCAATCATATTTGCACTGAGCCCCCAGAAAGCAAAATGTTTTGAAGTTGGGTCCTCCTCCAATACGTTTGGGCGGGGGAGGGATGATTGCAGGGGTGGGAGGGTCATGAGATGATTTAAAGGGTGCTTTTATGTAGTTAATAACCCACACTAAATGTGAAACTTATAAAAGACCAATGACATCAAACAAAACAGAGTTGACCAAAAACATTACTCCCCATAGTGGTGGCTCTAGCCCTGAAAAGCAGGCTTTCTCCTTTTCTTCATTCACTCCTTCTCCACCATGCCTGACCATCACGTCAATCTCAAAACAAGCTCTGTCTCTTACTGAAGAAAATGAGGTACAGCATGTTGCCCCCCGTTTTGCACCAAGAGCGCCATCTGCTTTAATGTCAGCAAGGACGATGAACCACCATGCCCACGTTTTATAGTAAAACATTCAAAACTGGGATGCAGTGGACTGCTCATGCCACAGTGCAAAAGTGTCACTGCACCTGTTTCACTAATGATTGCTACTGCCTTCCGAAGCAAGCTGTTGCCTCTGACATTTGTTAACAACACAGGCTCCAATCTTACACCATCCCTCTCCCTCCCATCTCTCACCAGCTCTCTCCCTCTCATCTTTCATCTCTCCGATACCCAAATAAACTTGTCTCCTCTGCATATTTTCCTCTCGCTTGGGCCATTGCTCTGGGACTCAAAGAAAAACTGGCACAGCATGTATGCCCTGGGCCTCTAACCCAGCTGCAACACCAATGACACCTACAGCTCTGCGAAGCAGGCTATCCACTCTGCCCACCAGGGCCGGACTGGGAACAGAAACCGTCCCTGGCAAACTGCTCAGCTGGCCCCCCCTGGGGTGACGGGGGAGTGCAGCCGAGCAGTTTGCGAGGGCCGGTTTCGGCCGATTTTGTTACAGGGGGCCGATATTGCCGACCCCTGGTAACAAAAAACAGCCCCCACTATAGGGGCGTACCGGGGAAACACCCAATGCCCGCTATGGTCAGTCAGGCCCTGCTGCCCACTAAATGGGGCCATGATTTCTAGGCCAGATGCCCAAAGCAGGCTTTCTGCTGCTTTTTGTAAAAACACAACATCTAGCACCTGCCCCCCTTTGCTTGGGCCCTGTTCCGTGATTAGCAATGGTGAACTAAGCCCTATTGATCGTAAGGAAAATACAGTCCCACATTCTTTTTCATAGTAAGACTGCCATAACTGGGGTCTAGTGGCCAATTAATGAGGATGAGGGGAGGGACTTCTGTGCTCTGAAGTAGAGAAAGAGAGGGATAGAGAACTAAAGAAGAAACATGCCTTCTCACCAGGGTACCTGCTACCTGAAAGAAATGTAAGTGTGTGTAATTAGTTAATCACCAAATATAAAGGCTGCTTTGGAGACAGTATAGGTTTTAATTAATGGAGTCACTTGAAGCTTCATGGTGACATTTTGTTATTGTTTTTGAGAGGTGCTGTATGTGTCCATTAAAAGGAGTGTGCCCTTTTAATGGACATATATTGGCACTAGATATAGTATGAATGCTTATTACAAAAATTTATATTTTTAAAGCACTTTCTTTACCTTAAACACTGGTATGCAGCAGCCTGTTTTATTCTTTGTAATACAATATTAAAATAATTCACAGTGCTTTCTGTCACAGACTGGAACCCCGTAGCACTATAAATAAACAAGTCACTATTCCTCACTGCACTGGATTTAATTTGGGGAATCTCTGGTCACACACAAAAACATCTGCAGGGATCGCATTAGCCAACTGAGATTTCATAAGATTATATTTCCCTTTGAGTAGTTTAACTTGGATTTATTGTTTATTTGGGGATAGTGTGTGTTATTTTATATGCAGTTACCTGAAGGTGAATAAAAACAAAATGCAGAATACTTTCTCCTTTTTAGCAGGGGGGTTTTCTCGATCAGGGCTCAGCGCCCCTCTGAAATTCATAAACATTTACATAAAAACATATTAAATAGATCGATTTATTTAGAGATGCAATCGTATCTCTAAATAAATCGATGTATTTCAGTTTGGGCTGTCTGTTTCAGGCTGCCTGACCCGCCTCGCTCTGAAGCAGGAGACGGAAGGCAGGCAGTAAATCAACTTTCTGAACAGTGATGTAATCAGCGTCACAGTTTCAAGCGTCGGAGAATTCATCCCTGTGTTATTTCAGACGTCCGCCATTCAAAGGCATAGATCCCATCCTTCCATCATACGTGAGAGTGGATGCAAGCATGTTTGACCTGGTGCCTTGTTCTCGGTAATGGTAAGTGCTTGCAAGTTAATTTTGTGTTATGTATATTGTGCTGAGACCCCTGGCCTCATCACGCTAGCCTCCCCCACTGTGACACCCCAGGCCCTCGCTGCAGATTGCTGGTTCCCTTAGAAGTGGAGATGCTGTATGTGTTCCCCCGCGAAATGGATTAAAATGAGGAGCAGGGTTCTTGTTCCCTTGCGAAGTTGATCCAAATACAGGGGCGGTTCCTCCGCTATGGCGGAGGAGCATCACCCGCTGCCTTTAAGCAGTGCACTGCAAAGTAAAGGAAACATAAAATGATAACTTTGAGTTATTATCATTTTATGTTTCCTGCTGCTTTGCTGGCGGATGGACGGGGCTGCTCTGCTCTCAGAGCTGGGTAGGGGAGGAGTGGTTTGCCCACTCTTAAGTGCGCAATGACTGTTTGGTCTGCCCTCTCGGGCCACCCAAACCATTCATGCGCACTTTCCCCGTTCTCCATGCAGGCTGCATTACAGCCTGCGTGGAGAACAAGCTCATGCCCCCTATTCCCTGGTTGAGCGTCGAACCAGGACCATGGGTGCTTACCAATCACAATACTGCATTTCTGCATTCTGATTGGTCAGCGGAGCCTTGTATGTGCTTCCTGTGCCTCAGTCTGACGAGGAGAGCAGGAGTAGAGACGCTGGAATGGCGTGGCAAGGTAAATGTTGCTTTTATTACTCTTTTTTTTCCGTTTCACCCACCCGTGTGCCCTCACCCACTCCGCCACCCACCAATAATGCCGGCTGCCGTTTTCCAAATATCCGAGTCAAACAAGGCAAGAAATATGTGCTTACAGTGGCTGGTTCTCTGATGTATGACATTAAAACTGGCCATGTCTGCATGCCCCTAGGTTAACACTGATGCCAAAAACATGGATTGACTTGCAAACAATGTATGTTAAATACGTTAAGGGAATACATTCCTCTCTTATTTCACATGCTTTACTTAATCTTGAATTTCTGAAGATTTTTTTATTTTATAATTTTCTGTGCATACTTTGAGGCTTAAGCCATGCCAGGTGTTTATGATGGGCTTTGATTGAGCACGCAGGCGCCAAGGCTGAAGCCAAACAAAGTGAGTGTCAGTCAGTTGGCCTTTCTGCAGAGCACACAGAACAATGTTTATGTATTCCATTTGCAACTGAAATTCTGTGGATATGTGTGTGAAGGAGGTTCACAGATGTCAAAATATTTGCCAGGCAAAAGTAAGAGGAATTAAAGTGCTTAAATATGAGGGTGTGTAGTGCATGTTGGCGGCAGTAAAGTGGCAGAGATGCTAGGAAGTGCCTTCGGGGAAGAGTGAAAAGAGGATGCTGAAGAGGAAAGAGAGGTGGTTGAAGATCTGCAGATGGACAACATATGCAGAAAAAAAGAAGATACATATCTAACATAAAACACACATAACTGAAGGCCAAAACTCCTTCCACAGGCCTCAATGCTATTTAATTCACAGAATCGCAGTTTCAGAATTGAAACATTTCCATTGTTAATTATTTATAAAAAAATCCTTGTTGGTCCTCATTTATCTTAAACAGCTAACAGCCTTTGACAAAGCCAATCATACTGACAGGCTTTAGGTGTATGTCAGTTGTTGTGTCATTTATCTGGATACAATTACTTCTCAGAGAGAAACCAAAATACTGGTGAGGTGGCACACTATGTGAATCACAGAAATGTATTTGGCATGTTCCTTTATAGAGAGCCCCCACTTTTTTCATCCCACTTAAAGACCTGTCTGCACATATTTTTATATGACTGGTTGCAGCCTGCAGCTGTGGGTGCTTCTCGAAGTCTGGCTAGAGCATATTTTTCCAAAGGTAATTCTGCATGCAGTGCAAGACACTGTGCAAGCATACATTTTAAAGGGCTAAAGTTATCATGCTGTACAATTTGCACATTACAGTGACTGTTGAACATATTAATGCAGGAATACATTGGGTCGCTTTTAAAGTGTTCATTATTTCCCGACTATACTTTTCCTCTGCTTTATAAGCCTTGCTTTATGCTACATTTGTTTGCTTTAAAATGTACCATTTGCCAATCTTTTTTTCATTTCTTTCTCAGGAAAGGGACTCACTTTGGACCCCAGGTTTGTTCATTGAACTTGTCACATCGCTCGCTATATAAATGTCATGTCCAACATTTACCCCCACCACTTTCAAATTTCAACAGCCACCACTGCTTTTTAGCCATTTCTTTGACCCCAATTCCACACTCACCGACTCTGCCCCTCAGTAGCATAGTCCACACACTCTCTTTATGCACTTTAACTGATGCATGTAAATGAAGACAGCCTGGAAACACACCTGTCATACTTCCAGGCTAGCTTCATTTACAAGTAATTGCAGGTTAATTTTCGCCCCACTGGGAACACATCTACGGACCCCAAGGGAGAGCGCCCCAATCCCAGGGGAGTGCTTCCCACAGTTTGAAGACCTCTGGTTTAGATGCTTCAATGACAAAAATACATGACCAACCGAAACCCAACCAAGAGGTGGTTGCCAGCCAATCATTGCGCTGAAACCTGGTTTATGAGTACATGCCTAAATGTGTGTTATGTGTTAATGTGTTTTTGCCCGCGAAGCCTATAAAACTTAGAGAAACACTGAATGTCACATTGGGGCAAGAGGACACTGATGCGCATACTACAATTGAAACTCAAGCCCCTCTGATCAGCCTCATACGATTCGGGTCGTAGGTCATAAGCTCGAAGCCCTCCGGCAGAAACACCCACAAAACACGTAGATCTTTGGGTTTGTATACAGCAAGCACTCCTTGATCAGCTTGAGCTAATACTGACATGCTGCACTTTGTGCGGTTTGTTAACGCCTCACCACTTTCAAACTTCACCAGCTGCCACCGGTAAGTAAACTAGTATTCAGTAGCGGAAAAATAGAAGCACTACAAAACTGAATGCTATTCCACCTTTCCTCACCAAAAAACTCTACAGTTAAGAACCTGAGACTCTATATTGACCATCAGACTGACTAGAAATCCCAATCCTTTTTTCTAGAATTGGCAAACAGGGCATCATTTATGAGGGCTATTGTTTTATTTTGGGTGGACTTCGCCATGTCCTTAGCCTTTTAAATGGACATGGCTGTGGGCAGATTTACGCATTACTGGTGGTTTCAACACAGGGCTGTGCGATTGGCACCATATTGAAGAAACCACATCGTGCAGTGCTCCTTAGGAATAAAGGCAATATGCCTGACACAAACAGATTTTTTACAAAGGCCATTTGAGCCTTACATAGAAGATACTGCCCCAAAAGAGAGTTGAGATCATCAGCTCAGGTGAGATATATCTCTCATAGACACCGCAAAAGTGAATCTGATGGGGCCTATTTGGCCACCAATAGTGCATACTGCCTTTGGCTATCCAGTTGGCAGAGGTTCCTTACAGGCTTGGAGAAGCTGTAGGGTCTGCTTTTCCAAGAAAACCTATAGTTAAGGGGCAGAATCACAGTATTTATTGTTTTTTTCAGTTTTGTGATTTGTGAAATGACCCGTACAGTATATAAACCAAGTACACAAATCATCTGTAGAATAACACCAGATTATGATTATACATTTATAGCAGAATATACTTTTACTTTTCCCATTCTTTTCATACTCACTTCCCATATTTCTACTGATCTCTTTCATTCCTTGTTAACACTCAGCTTCATATGTCTCTTTCCTTTTGCTCTGTTCCTCACAACTTTCCTGTCTTGATTTCCTCTCCCTTTCCTAATCTTGGATTTCAACCCTCTCCTTTTTCATTGCTTTTTTGACTCCTCTCTCCTGTATCTCTCCTCCATCTGGTCGTCTTTCTTCACTCGTTTTCTATTTCACTTATCTCTGCGTGTCCCTCTGTCAATTGTCCCTTTTTCACCGCCTCCTCCTTCCCTTTTCATCTGTCTTCATTCTTACCTTTGTGTCTCTTCATTGCCCCTTACGTCCTTCTCCTGACTCTTGTTCAGCCATCTCTTTCTCACTTGGCTCTCTATTACTTTTCTCACCTACTCCCCCTTACCTGTCTGTTTATATCCAGTCTCTGTCTCTTTATCAACTTTCTCCAATTCTCTCTCCTCTCGCTGCTTGCTCTTTCTAACTTGTCGGTCTCTGTATCACCCCTGTTGCCCTCTCCTCCCCTACACCTCTCACCTGTCTTTCTCACCTGCCTCATTATTTACCTTTTTCTATCCTAGCTCACCTGACAGTCTCTTTATCAGTTCTCAATTGTCATGCCTCTTTCTCAATTTTCTATCACTTTATCACCTTGTCCGTCACTTTTCACTTGTGACTCTCTCCTTACCTCTCTATTATCTGTCTCTCCCATCCTATTTGTCAAATCACTATCTCGCCTGCATGGTTGTGAGTGGGCATCTTTCTCCCCAGTGCATGACATTGAGCCTGAAAGTAAGTATTCAGTTTTCAGACCTGCAGTCAAAAATTATGTTTCAAGTCCTGGTCAAAGGTACTAGCTCTGCTGTCTTTGAAATGAAATGCAAAACATTTCCTCCCCAAAAAAGTCTTCTTATACTAAACAACCAAGCACCGCCCTGGGAAGGGTTACGAACAATGAATGTGAGACAGTTTTATTCTGTGCCAGGTTCTTGTCCGGATTTTGGTTCAGATCCAACCACATTAACAGTTGACATGATGTATTTAACGTTTTGGTGGGCAACACTGAAATGCCACTCTATATAGCGTTTGGAAACTGCAAACTCTTGTTGACATGCTGCCAAGAAATAAAACTGCTCCTAATCTGCTGCCAAAAGGCATTGAGCTAAAAAGAAACAGAAACCTCGCAAAACAAACAGCCACAAATACATTTTACAACTGTACAGAACTGTGCTCAAATAAATGGAAATCCATACATGGCAAAGATTTCCAGGGAGAAAACCTTCACCTCCTCCCAGTTTGTAATTTAGGATGCAGACTTGTAATAGGGTAAAGCGACGAGTTTAAAAGCTAGAAAATAAATTAATGTTCCTACCACTTATTTGTAACTTTAATGCGGTCAGCAGAAGTGATGCTAAAGATAGGGAAAACCAGAAAATCTGTTTTAAAACCGTATTACTCCTAGCGGCACCGAGAGAAGAATGTAAGATTCATTTGGAAGGAAACAATTGTATAAGTCTGCAATCAGTGCATTGCAAGGATCTCATGTTTTCCAGCTCCATGCATGGTTAGGTAATCCAATTCAGGGTTTTAGCTTTTCAATTCTGGAATTTGGCACCCGAATTTTAATATAGGATTAAAAACCTCAGAATGCAATATAAAAAATTGGAATGCGTGATTAACTCATGAATGGTACTAGCAAACAATTATTGCTGCCTTAAATGACCTAACCATTTTTTCTTCCTTGGGTTAGAGCTATTGCCCTATTTCCTTTGCCACCGATAAGAAATCTTTTATCTGTAGGGTGTACGATAAAAAATGTTTAAATTAAGCATTTTGTTGATGTGTGTTAGATCTGTCAGCTAAAGGTGGTGTCCTCTCAAACTTTTTGCCTTACTCCTCAATATTTTTCGGACTTTCTCTTTGTTAGTCTTAGGACAGTGTGCACTTTACTACTGCTAACCAGTGCTAAAGTGCATGTGCTCACTCCCTAAAACGTGATAAGATTGGTTTCTCCCCAATTGGAAAACTTAATTTATTTTTCAGGCCCTAGTAAAGTGGTACTACAGGTTCCCAGGATCTTGTAAATTAAATGCTACTAGTGGGCCTGCAGCACCTGTTGTACCACCCACTTAAGTAGCCTTCCAAACCTGTCCCAGGTCTGTCATTGCAGCCTGAGTGTGCAGTTGTAAACTGCCATTTCGATATGGCAAAATAACCTTTTTGCCAGGCTCAAACCTGCCCTCTCAATACATATGTCACCCCTAGAGTAGGTCCTAAATATCCCAAAAGGCAGGATGCAATATTTATTTAAAATATAGGGCGTGAAATTTTAAGTTTTACATGTCGTGGTAGTGAAAAACTCTTAAATTAGATTTTCACTACTGCAAAATTTCTCCAAAAGGATAACATTGGGGTTACCTTATTCCATTTAATAGGAATAACTTCCAAATGGGAATTGCCTGAGCAGCATGAGAGCAGAGCCAGGATTGATAGAGGGGGAGTTAGACGAAGCTCTGGGAGTTTGCTGCCTGTGCTGGAGGAGACACTGAGTGCTGAGACGAAGAGGAGCAGTGGGGAAGTAAACCTTTATTTCTTTATTTTAATTGAAATGAACTCACTGACAGGCACTCTGAGAAACTCACAGGGGCTCATTTATGAGTCCTTGCGTCACTTTTGCGCCGCCGGTGCGTCACTTTTTGCGACGCACCAGCGGCATAAAAATTGGACCTTGTTGCACCATATTTAAAAAGTGACGCATCTAGGTAGATGCGTCACTTTGTAAACCTCTGCGCTACATTATACTTGCGTCGGGTATAATGTATGCAGGGTGGGTGTTCCCACGTAAGTAAGCATTGTAGAAGTGACGCAGCGAAATCTACAAGATTTCACTGCGCCACTTCGAGGGTGCAAATGCGTCAATATCTTACGCCTGCCTCACAGCAGGCGCAAGACTGACGCAGGCCCTTTCACATGGGGCTTGCCCCATGTGAAAGGACACATTGCTGGAGTTGCGTCACTTTTGTGACACACTCCAGCAATGCGTCACTTCTGCGACATGATGCGTCATAAAGTAAATATGACGCATCCATCAGGCCGCAAGGAGGGCGCACTGAGAAGTGATGCATCGCTGTTTTCACGCAGCGATGCGTCACTTCTCATAAATGAGGCCCACAGTGTCTTCAGCATCAACTTCAGAGCTCTCAATCTTGGCCCTTTATAAACACTGTTTAAAATGGACCACAATTGAGAGCTTTGTCGTTGAGCCTAAGGGCACTGTTTTTTTTTCTCCCCAGTGCCTGTCAGTGGGTTAAATATTCGCCCACCAGTTTCGCTTGCCGCTGGCCCCCACTGACATATAAGCTACCTCCCACTGGTGAAATGTGAGTCTGGGATATTAGGATTCTAGCCTATAGTTAATGGATTACAAGAAGGCTGCGTGTTATTCTAGCAGAAGGACCCAGTCCGGGTCTTCCCTTACATTCATCATTACATTTGGAAGAGCTGAAGAGCTCGACTGATCTGAAGCAACATGGCTGCCCTCAGAATACAACAGGTCGTTAACAGAAAGCCAGAGTGCCGGTCACACTGGCAAATATAGGGGCATATTATCAAGCCAGGCGATACAATTATCGCCGCTTTAGCGGCAGAAAACTGCCGCTAAAACGGCGATAATGGGCTTGATAATATGCTCTATGGAATCCTAATTGAAGCCCATATTAGACGTCCTTCACATTTACATGGGCTTCAATTGGGATTCCATAGAGCATTTTATCAAGCCCATTATCGCCGTTTTAGCGGCAGTTTTCTGCCGCTAAAGCGGCGATAATTTTATCGCCTGGCTTGATAATATGCCCCTATAGTGCGGTGGACTTCTAGAACATTTGCATTCATCAGCCATTATCAAGTTAGACATGCTTCTTCCCGATGTGCAATTAAATGTTTTCCCTCATTTGTTGCTTCTAAAGTCATGTTTGACGAGAACGCTCGGTGCAAAACTCTAGGGCACTTTGTCTATTGACAAGTACAGGCATTTCACAATTATTAATTGTGTTTGTTCAATAAAAGGAAATAGAAAATAGAACAACCCCCGCGAGGTACATTAAGTTCCTTGGGACACCGACTGGCATGTTTTATTTGATGGGGCCGTTCACAGCTTTGTATTGGCAGCTCCCTCCATACTCAGAGCGTTGGGTTGAAGGCGCCGTTTTACTCCGCGAGATCTCGATTTGTTTGAAGCGCCACTGATCTCCTGTGCGCAGCTCAGACCCCCCGGGTTGCCAAGGAGCTCTTACGTCATCAGCCATGATGGTGGAGAAAGTCCCAGGCGAGGCCGCCAGAAGCTCGACAACAAACACTTCTCGTCTGTCGCCGTGGGACTCTTCTCCACTAACACGTCAAATGATTGAATTGCGGCTGTCAGGGCTTTCTGTTGGAGGTAAGTGTGATGTGGGCTTGGGGGACGCATAGTCAGGGCCTCAAGAGCCCGTGAGATGAGATTCCTGCGAGCCCGCCGCCTCGCCTCCTCAGCCCCTGTTTGCCGAAGCAATGAGAGGAGCGCACCAGCGCGGGTTCATTCAGTTCAAGGTTCTCATACTGACGACGTCCAAGCTCAGTCTCTGGGTGACTGCCCGGGCATCTCTAGCCAAAATGGTGGAAAAGAAAGCGGTCTGGAAACGTCAGTGATTCCCTCAGCAGCTTCGAATGGAGCGCCAGTGATGCAAGTTGTAACTGCGCACAATAAAGCTCGCGCTCTCCTTCTGGACCTTTGAGGAGCAGGCAGCTTAACAAACTGCAAAACGTTTTTTTTTTTTTAAACGACACTTTCCTCATCACCACCATTGTCAGTGGCAGAACGTGATTCTTCCTTCCTTCTTGAAAACGTAAACATCGCCACAAAGATACACAAGTCTATGTGGCAAAATCTTTAAATGGTTACATATTTACCCATTTTAGGAATTCAGCTAGGTTAAAAACTTCCAGAACCCTCTGACAGGTGCAGGTTTCCATGAGGTATTCTTGGAAAAAGTTTCTTGCTATCAATAGGGGTCCCTAGTTGGCAGTGGTATGCATCCTGTCCAAGTAGGGACCCTTCCTTCTAGTCAGGGTAAGGGGACTACACACCCAAGATAACCCCTGCTCGTCCCCTGGGTAGCTTGGCACGAGCAGTCAGACTTATCTCAGAGGCAGTGTGTAAGGTATGTTTGTGCCCAACGCACACAGTTACACAGTGAAAACACTACAAATGGCCACTGCACCAGTTTAGAAAAACAAGCAATCTTGATCTAAACCAAACAAGACCAAAGTCACAAAAATCCAACATACAGAACTCAAAATATGACTTTTTAAAGGTTTCCAGCAATTCTGTCCATGAAACTCTATGGATGCGATGATTTTACACAAAGTATCTTAGATGCATCAAAATCCATAAGGAAAAACAGCCACAGAGGAGAAAAGCATCTGAAAACACAGTGATGCATCGATTCTTGAGTCCCTAGGGAAGTGATGTGTCAGTTCTGCTACAAGCAGGAGAAGTGTTGCATCGAATCCGGACTGTAAGGGGAAGAGATGCTTCGGAATCCATGACGGTTCTGGTCTGTGGGTGATGCAGTGGAAAACTTGCTGCACAGGTGCGATGTGTGGGAATCTGGACGTACTGGAGGTCGATGCGGTGACCGCAAACAGGAACTGAGTCAATTTCCTCAGCGGCAGTCCAACGATTCTTTCAGCTGCACAGCAGGGCCTACGTCGGAGTCAGTGCAATGGTCTTGGACTTCTGAGACACGGTGCGCTGAACTTTGGCTGCAGCGTTTTCTCTGGCCACGGGCAGGCACTGCATCGATTTCTTCATCCGCACAACGGTGATACGCGGAAACTTTTCCATCACGGTGTTGTGGCATAAGAAAAATAGGTGCTGGAACGGTGAAGCGCTGATTTTAAAGTCTTTTGTAGTTTTTTGCAGCAGGAACAACCTATAAGGGCCCAGAACTGGAAGTGGCACCACTTGGCAGGTCAGAACCTCCAGCAGTGGAGTTCAGGGGAACTGCAGGTGAAGTCTTTGATGGCCCTGAGACTTCTTAACAGGAGGCAACCGCACACAGGACACAAGACCTTGGAGAATTGTCACAAGCAGGATACACAGCAAAGTCTAGTCCTTTTCCTCTCCAAAGCAGAAGCAACAACTGCAGGTCAACCCAGCAAAGTAACACATAGCAAAGGGGCATTGCTCCTCGGTACAGCTCTTCAGCTCTTATCCTTAGCAGAGTCTCCTCGTGATCCAGTAGTGTTCTAAAACTGTTTGGGCTTTTGGTCCAATACTTATACCCCTTTTGGCCTAAAGTAGGCATTCTTCAAAGGATAGTCTTTGTAGTGCAAAAGTACTTGCCTTGCCCTATCTTGGCTCCAAATACACTCCAGGGGGGTGGAGACAGCACTGTGAGAGGCCAGGCACAGACCTATTCAACTGTCAGAGACAACTAATTCCACCACTATAGCTCAGGAAAGCCCATCACCCTGGTGATGGACCATCAGGATATGCAGGGCACACCTCCACTCACCTTTGTGTACCTGCCTAGAGTAAATGCACAAAATGGCCCCTGTCAGTCTAAACCAGATGATTCTTTAGGCAGGCAAAGGCACAGGATGGTAAAACAAGAAAATGGCCCCTTTCTAAAAGAGGCATTTTCAAACACAAAATGTAAAAACCTCCTTTACTAAAAGATGTGTTTTTAAATTCTGATCTCAGAGAGCCTGTTAGAAATGGGGGTCTCTAGTTGGCAAGGGCTTGCACCTTTGTCCAAATAGGGACCCTTCTTCCTAGTCAGGATAAGGGAGTTACACTCCTAAAATAACCCCTGCTCACCCCCTTGGTAGCTTGGCACGAGCAGTCAGGCTTATCTTAGAGGCAGTGTGTAAAGCATTTGCACATAACAAACAGTAATACAGTGTAAGCACTACAAACGGACACCACACCAGTTTAGAAAAATATCCAATATTTTTATATACTTAAGACAAGACCAAAATGATAAAAATCCCCAATACAGTACTTAAAAATCTTCAGTTATCAAAATAACCGTGCAAAACAGTTCCTTGATGTCGATAGCTCCGTCCGGGGCTATCACAGCGCAGTGAGCAAACAAATCCAAACAGTTCTGGCTGACCGCGGCGTCGCGGGCCAGCTACGGCGTCGGGAAGACCTGCAAACAGGACCTTTCAGAAATGCAGGGTGTCAATGACCTCACGTTGAGCTTCCGAACACATGGTGTCCGCAGGCATCGGTTCCGGAGGTCGGTGCAGGAGTCGTCGGGGCCCTCGAAGTCACACGTGTTGCAGATCAAACTCCTCTTCTGAAGTCAGGAGCGCTGGCATCGGCAGGCGTCAGGTGCTGCAGTGCGAAGTGCAGCAGTGCAGCGTGTGGTGCCCTCAGGTCGTGGTGCGAGCAGCGGCTCGGTGGCGGTGGCGGATGGCGTCGTTGGTGAGACCAGGGTCGCAATGTGAGATGAAGGCAGTGCTCGTCGCGGTGCTGGCAGGTCACGGTGCAAGCAGCGGCGTTGTCGTTGCTGAAGCGCTGTCGACGGCTGACCAACTGGAGTCAATGGCACCGGCGTTGGTAGGCCAAGGCTGTGGTGCGGGATGAGGGCGGTGCATCATGTAACTTTACGAGCAGTGCCCTCAAACCACATTGCAAGCAGCGGTGTCGATTCCAGCGTGGAGCAGCGGAGTCGGGTATACCAAGGCATCGTCGTGAAGCGAGGCGGTGCGGAGTGCAGTGCCCACAGGTCACGGTGTGAGCAGCGGCTCGGTGACGGCATCAGCAGGCAGCCTCGGTGAGACCAGTGTCACGGTGCGGCATTGCGGCGGTGCCCTCTGTGGTGCCTTCAGGTCACGGAGTCGGCAGTGGCGTGGTAGACGGCGTCGAGCTTTAAGTCTTTGCTGTTCCTGAGACTTCTTGAACAGGGGGCAAGCTGTACCTCAAGCCCTTGGAGAAACTCAAAAAAGTAGATTGCAGAAAGTTCACTGCCCAAGACAGAAGCAGCCACTGCAGGCCAACACAGCAAAGTGGTAGTTCCTCCTCACAGCTTCTCCAGCTCTTCTTCCTGGCTGTCTTCTTGATCCAAAAGAGTTCTGAAATCTTGGGGTCTGGGTCCCAATATTTATACTAGCAAATCCTTTTGTCCTCTGAAGGCAGAGGGTCCAGTACCTAGTTTAAACCAGTTCTGGGTGCATTCTGCCAGTGTGCACCTTCTTCCTTTGTCAGTGTGGGCCAGACGCACCACAGGAGGTGGAGCCAGCATTGTGGAAGGCAGGCCCAGTCCTATTCAGACTCAGGTGCTACTCCTCCCACCCATCTACATGCAGATAGGTCTATTCAGCCTTGTGCTGACTCACCCTGCCTCCTAGAGTCTCCCCCAGCCCCTGTCATTCACAAACCAGACAGACAATACACCAGCTAGCAGAGGCAGGCTGGATGGTTAGGTAAGAAAATACCTACTTTCTAAAAGTGGTATTTTCAAACATAGAATGCTAAAACCATCTTCACTACAAGATGTATTTTAGCATTCTGAGTTCAGGCATACTAAACTCGAATTTCTACCATGTTCCTTGGGTCAGTTAGGATTATAGGATGTTGTAATCAAACTGCCCATTCTGGCCTATGGGGAACAGGTAGCTTTGCAATAGTGAAAAACAAAGTAGGCAGTAATTCACTATCAGGACATGCCACACACACCAGGGCATGTCCTACCTTTCACATACAATGCACCCTGCCCACAGGGGTACCTTGGGTCTTAGGGGTGACTAACATGTAGAAAAGGGAAGGTTTAGGGACTGGCAAGTGTGTGCAATTGCCAAGTCGACATGGCAGCCCCAGGCTGCACACAGGCTCTGCAATGGCAGGCCAGAGTTACACTTTACGGGCTGTTTGCGTGGGTGGCACAATCCAGTGCTGCAGCCCACCAACAGAATTTGATTCATGGGCCCTGGAACTCGCAGTGCACATTACTAGGGACTGACACATACATCAAATAGGCCAATCATGTAAACACCAATCCCTAACATATTTTACCACAGGAGTACTTGCATTTTCCCACTGGTCAGCAGTGAGAAAAGTGCGCAGAATCATTACACCAGCAAATACAGAATCAAAACCAGGAGGTCAGAAAGCAAAAACGCAGGGGAAACACACCAAAAGATGCCAAGTCTAACAGAGCCCAAACTCCCAATTGAAAGTTACACTTGTAATATGTTACAAGGCTGCACCAATTATAGACTATGGGAGAGCTAGTCCTCCCAATAGTGAAAAATTAAATTGGCAGTATTTCACTATCAGGAAATGTAAAGCACACCAGTATGTGTCCTACCTTTCACATACATTGCACCCTGCCCATGGGGGTACCTTGAGCCTATCTTAGGGATGTCTTACATGTAGTAAAAGGGAAGGTTAAGAGCAGGCAAGTTGGTGCACTTGCCAGGTTGATATTGCAGTATAAAACTGCACTCAGACACTGCAATGGAAGGCCGGAGACAAGTTTATAGGGCTACACGTCTGGGAGGCATAGCCAGTGCTGCGGGCCCACTAGAAACATTTGATTTACAGGCCCTGCGCACACATAGTGCACTTTACATGGGACTTGCCAGTAGATCAGATAAGCCAATCATGGATAACCAATCAAAATCACAATTTACACTGGGAATACTTGTCGTTTTGTGCTAATTTAGAAGTGTCTCCTTTTTACGTTTTTAATCACGTGTGTGGTTTTTTTAATAACGTGTGTGGTGTTAAGGGCGTCATAAAGGTAGGAAAATAATAATGAAACTGATATTATTGTTTGTCCTTTTCAGACATTGGACCGGACTGCAGCTGGTACCATTGTCATAACTACCATGACAATTAAGTATGTTTTTTAAATATATTATTTTTCACTAGTTACTAGCAGAGTGACATCGCTTTAGGTCCTGATGAATGCCGCGGACCTTTTGGTCATCTGGCAGAAACATGTTGACCTCTGACGAATAGGACATTCTTTCAGTCTTATATATCACTAGCGTTTTTTTAATCCTAGTCTATGGGGACACGGAATAAATTTAGTTTAGTCACCCAGGAGCTAGTTTTAATGCACTAATTGTTGTTTTTTTGCACTCTGCCCCTCACCCCAATTGCCTAAATTGAGAACATTATAAAACACCTCACTTTCCTCTCCACAGGGAGAGTTGTAGCCCACACTGTGTACCTTGCGGTCACAGTGTGCAAGAGCGGACCCAAGATGAAGCATGTCACCCTTGGGTGAGTGAGGGTTCTCGTCTTTAAGATAATGACTCTCCCTTTCCCCATCTACAAGTGTGTTCTTGTTTTGTTTGAATTAACGTCCCATTACTTTTTGTGAGTACTATAATACTTGCACTTTAGCACTGATTAGCAGTGATAAAGGGCTCAGAGCACATGAACCAGCAAAAACAAAGTTCAGCAATGCATAAAAAATACAGGAGGTAGAGCCAAAAAGATAGGGGAAACCACACCAAGGATGCCAGGTCTAACATGTATGAACACCTGAATATATGTATGCATATTGAGGACTTTCTGCATGCATATACATAGGATATGATTGCCCATGCAAAAATGTTATCAGTTAATATGAGTGCATTTACACTTTTTGTTATAAACAGAAAGCTCCTTCACCTGCACTCTCACCAGTTTCTGACATATTCTAGCTCCATTACCACCCTGCAATAGGATTCACCCCTGCCCTTGTATACGCTGGATCTCCACTCATTTCTAGGTTGATAATAGCTATTTCTTAACATCAAAAGAGGTTTCACATTCTTAAACAAGCATTGGCAAAGCTAATTGGGCTAGCCTTGAAAATCATGCATTTTTAAAGTATGCAAACATATGAAATAGGTACACAAATGGCAAATATAAAACTGTAAGAGAGCCACACCAGGCGTCACTGTAGTACACTCTTTTCAGCCAGTTGTGAACATGTGATTAGTCCAACTGCCATCACTCACAGTGCAAGACTGCCAGTGGATGAAGTGGGCTGACCATTGCCCCATGCTGTCTGCTGTGTGAGGGAAGGTGGGGATGGGGCGGAAGGAAAATGTGAATAACAGTTAAACACACAAATGAATGACGAGGGCTCACTGAAAGTCACTGTAGTTATATCTCTAGGTATTTTCTATTGAAAACATGAGGCAGTCAAGAAAACGAAAGCTATCTCTAGACCAAACCTAAAAAGGCAAATTGTGCACATAAGCTGAATCTAACCACACCAATGGCTTTCAGAATTATGCTACCTATATTCTGAATGTTCACACTGGTTTTTGAGAATTCTAGAGATTAAAGCGGATAGAAATGTCGACCATTAGTGCTACTGCAGATCCATAAGAGACCGGGTGTATAAATATGTGTCTGCACATGATTGATTGAAAACTGCAACCAGTAATTTTGTGACCTGTAAAGATTTTTAAGATCCAATATATGTACTGATAGGTCACTTGTTAAAAATTGGAATTGAAGCATTTGCAACTGAAAAACTGCTTTGTACTCTAGCCCTTAGTTGTTACCAACAGCTGACTGGAAAACCTATGTAATTGCTGGATTTCTGCACATTTTTATCCCTTGGCAAGTAGAACCCCTTTGTTCTTTAATGGCTATTGCCATAGTCACAGACTTTGTTCAATGAAAAGCACAAATGGCTTGAGGCATTGTACCAACATTGAACATGCAGTTTTTTGTCAAATGTTCTACAACGTTTGTGAGTGTTCCCCTGTAACATGTACAAGTATCCTTTCGAATACGTTTTTTCAGATCAGCGTTGGTTTGAAGGTTGATATTTTATCTGTCTCTGTATGTATTTCTAAAGATAACTATGAGAGGTGCATATTTAATTCGATCATCTTGTTACGCATTTCAACCTGGAGTCAACATGGGTCAGATTTAAGACACCATTTATCAAGAGGCCTTCACATTATTGATTCACAAACGATGACATTGTTTGCACTATGGGGTATAATATACCTGAAGGAAGAGGCTACATATTGTTACTGTTGAATATTTTGAAGTGTCTAATGAGCAATTAATTTCAGCCCAATGGGGCATGATGTTGTGGGATGATAGGATTATAAACTGATAATTACCCTAGAACATAAAGGCATGAATTTGAACAGAATGTATCACTTTGTTGTGTATGTAAAATCTATTCGTGGATCACTCTATTTTCTAAACATGTAGTGCGACAGTCTTTTCTTTGTTTACATTGACACCTAATTTGTATAAAAAAAAGTTGTATGATGCCATGGGACTGTTGGGAGCAAGGCAAACTCTGCCAAAATACGTTGACATGGCACTGTGCTTGGGAAAGAACAAACAACGTGTTGAGCAGGAGCCTTGGTGTGCCATCCTCCTTCTTTTAAGAGTTGTTATGGTGAACCTAATGGGTGTCTTCTTCTGCTTCTGGCTTTCCAGGAGCCCACTCGCTAGGGCTCTGAAGGTTCCTTATATATAGATCTAGATATTAATATAGCAGTGACATAACACAAAATGACGGGGCCCCTCATGCAGACTTTGATGAGGGACCGAGTGTTGCATATCACACGGTTATGGGTTATCCATTGGTCTTGGGATTAATAGAGCCCCCAATGAAGGATTTGTGGCCCTGAGGAGTGTTCGGGGTCATCCTGTGTTGCAGGGACGAAGGTGCGTCACACCACTGAGATATAGATTAGTCACTAATGATGCATGTATGGCCATACCCCATGGAAAAGCATTTGCAATTTGTTAAAATACACTACACACATTCCTGAAATGAACAGAATGTCATAGAACATTACAACCATGCTTACAATCATTCTGGGTGTTAAACCATTTGAAAGTTGGCCACCTACACATTCTACATATATGAAAAATGTATAATGTTTCAAAACAGTATTCCTCCAGTTTTATATACAGACTCTCTATAGAAATGCATGTCAACTATTTAATGTGGGCACACACCCAGAAATCCACAGGTGGTTAATCTATAGTAAACTGAAGCTTTTGCTTTTCTCACATTATTTTGCAACAGACCTTGAATTTAAGCCACAACCAATTTCAAATGTGCCTCTGCACCACACACAACTTGCACTCTGTCTCTACCTTGTTTAACATGGAGAAAATCTTGCACTCAAAAATGTAACGGTAGGTTAAGTCTACTCTATACAACTTTTACCATAATGAACCACACTTGTCTCTAGGGCTATGCTATTTATACTCGATATACACAGACATATACACACAGCACTTCTGTGCTGTATATGATTGTAGGCCCTTGATTGTTAACTGGAGGCCTCAATTATAAGGTAATTGCACCCCCAGTGCATCAGTTTTTTGATGCACTAGCGGTGCCCATATTTAGAAGGCCACGTAAAGTCACCCTGCGTGACTTTTAATGGCCTTGTTAATATGGGTCCCTTTTACGCATTACTCTGCGTGAACGGGGCATTCCATGGGTGTTGCTGTGGGTGTTCCCACACAACATCCATGGACCCTGAAAGATTGCCAGATTTATAAAGTTTGGTAAAGCTTGGAATGCGTAATAATCTTTCACCTCCCCAAGGGAGGTGTATGATTGGGGCAACTAGGAGAAATACTTTTATTTCTTCTCGTTTTTCCCTCTTTCAATGCATGCTGCACTCTGCAGCACGCATAGAAAGAGGAAAATGCCATCAATTATCGTTTTTGTGCAGGAAGGTGTACCTTCCTGCACAGAAACAATCATCCCACAATGCAGGCACCCTTGCAACATGACGCAAGGGTGTCTGCACTGGGACATGGCAGCCAATTGTGTACCAGCGCAGGGGAAAGCACACGGATGCGTCGTATTGTTGTTAATACAATGCATCCCTGTGCTTTTAAAATGACAGAGGTCAGTGCAGCAAAATGGCTTGTGGCACTGCGCTGCTTATTTTTGTATTAAATGAGGGCCTATGTTTATTAAAATGATTTCTGTGTTTATGGAATAATGCGAGTAGCACTATTGGGATGATGTCACCAAAGATGATATCAATGAGATCATCGGAGATGTCATCAGTGATGTTACGGCTGAAGGCTCAGTGCGGTGGGGATGGGCTGCCCAGGTGGAGAGGAGGTATGGGGGAGGGGTGTTGGGTGTTGGATGCAGGGTCTGGCTGCAGGCATCTCAGTCATCCAGAGCTTGTAGCATCTGCCACCGCAGTTCATTAATCACATCTTACATTCTAAATTTCACGTGAGCTCACAGCTAACTGACCTCACAACCAGATTCCACAATCTAGAGACACCACAAGGATCTTGCTGGATTTGGCACATTCCACACAATTCCTAAGAAACTTTTAAATCGTGTCATCCTTATGTGGCCGCAAATACACAGATCTACTCACCTTGTTTTTTGCAGTCTGGCAACCCTGCCAAGCTGTCAGCTATCCAAATCCTTAATTCAGATACAGTGGCACCTCCTCCATTAAGATGGAGGAGCGTCACCCCACTGCATTTTAGCAGTGAAATAAAGAAAAATAAAATGATAATAACTCAACATTATTATTTTATTTGTTCCTGCTGCGGCAGCTTTGCAGGGCTGGGTGGGGCGGGGCTGCTCTGACGACAGGAGCAGGGCGAGTGGTGAGCACACTTTGTAAGTGTGCATGAATGTTTGGCCGGATGTCTCACGCCAGCCAAATGATAATTCGCACTTTGCGTGTTCTCCACCCAGGCTGTATTGCAGCCTGGGTGGAGACCATGCCCAGGCTCCCATTCCTTGGCCAATCACAACGCTGCACAACAGTGTTGTTATAGACTGTGGAGAGCCTGGGTGTGCTTCTTGTATTGGCCGGAGCGAGGGACTACGGAGGAGAGGAACGTCAAGGAAGCAGAAGGTATGTTTTTTCTTTCTTTTTTTTACACCCGCTTCCCACCCTCACACCCCTCCCCCATCACTCCCGATCCTTGCCGGCCGGCCCTGTTCAGATATGAATTCAATATCAAAATGAATTCAAGTAGGTGAGCCAGCAAAGCAAATCAAGGGAGATGAAACAAGCAGTATACATGGGTAAAATAGTAAAGAGTGATTCTGGAAGGAATCTCTGAAGTCAACGAAGTTGTGGATATTCCTAAATGTGGGGTGCTGTTGGATGGTGAGTTGGACATATCACTATTAGGCTTCCCATAGACTTAACTGTAACTGAGGGAAAGTGCATTCGCGGAAAATATTTGTGCGCATAAAGGAAAAACGCAATCATCAGATAGTTATCACGGATGTAATGGTAAAAGCAGGATCAATCTGAGGAATAGGCTGTTTGTAAACATTACAGTTTGCAAGGACTTCTCAAAGAGACATGATCGCTATGCCTGAGGCCCAAAACAGCATGCACTGTTGCGCTGTGAGCCTTTTGCGATAGCGTAACGTGTAACTGCTGATGCTGGAAGATCAGCATTAAGACAGTTGCAAGAATCAAACCTGGAGGTAATCAATGCTTCCTCCCAACCAAGGCAGCCTTCTTAGGAGAGACTAAAGGGAGAATAGAGTTTAACATTTCTAGTTAATAGAAACAGCTTCCCACCAACGTATCTATCTGTGCCCCTATAGTCACTCCATAACCAAATGTAAAACCTAGATAGTTCGCTTTGGATGCCAAATAAGATGTTTGGATCAGGGGACCAGGGATTGGAAGAGCTATTGGATCATCCAGACAATTGCCGCCCAAAAAATAATCTCCCTCTTCTTGTCAAATTGAAGCTAACTGATGCTTCCATTTTGGTATCTTAGTTAGAAGGTCCTGCAGTGGGTTGAGAACAGAGGGATTACTCTCTATTACGCTGATCACTGATGTCTACTTAAGTATTGTCAGAATATAACAGAACTCTAACATCAGAGTCCTTAACCAGGTTAAACAGGTGGCCTTATAGATGGAAATAGGACAGGAGATGAAGGGAAATCCTGCTAGCTGCCACACTTTGATGAAAATGAAGCAGACAGAAGGGAAGACAACTGCACTCTCTGTGATCTTTGATATATATGTCCTCAACCAGTTAATTGTTAGAGGCACAGCTTTAGCTACCTCTGCGATCCTATTAATTAATGATTGATCTTTACAGCGTCATAATCTGTGGATGGTCCAGCATGACAAAGAGCAGCTGCTCCTTCATCTGCCCGTTCATCGTGTTCCCCCAAAATTCCAAGTAACATTCTTTCCATCTCATGTAATGGACAAAATCCAGATAAAAAGATAACGAGGCGGTTGTCGCTAGCTACGAGTTCTTGTAATTAATTGACTGTTATTTTCCCCATTATTTTGGTTATTGTAAGATTTGAATTGTGACTAAAATTGGCAGAAAGATTGGGGCGATGTTGTTTCATTTTTTTAATAGTGGGATGACAATATCATATTTAAGCTCAACAGGTACCAGACTCTTCTGAAATGATGAGGAGACTAATATAGCAATGAAAGACCCAAAATCAAACATCCTCAGGAACCATGCTAATACAGCATCCATAGGACCATCAGTGGGTTTTAGTGTGCTGAGGAAGGTCATTATTTCTGCAAAACTAGGAGTAGATAGGTGGGAAGAGGGATGAAGGTCTGAAAGATAGAAGTAGAAACTGCAGCAATTGGATGTTCAACCGTCGCGCCCAAATCAGAGATTGTTGTTTGAATTTTGGTACAAAGAATGAACTCAGCTCCTATTGAAGGTGTAAAGTGAGAGTGACTGATGGTTAGCAGAATGATGGAGAAATGGATGTGTCTATCAGATTAAATAAAGCATAAGGCTTATTATTATTATGAAAATTTGTTTTTACCAAAAAGTTGTTTTGGCAGTTAAAATGCCTTGTTCGTAGAGTCTGTTCTGTCTAATAAATTTAAGTCAATCTTCAATGCGCTTGTGTTTCTTCCAGTTTGTTTCTAATCCGAAATTTGGTTGTTTTAATTTAGTTCTATAGTGAATTAGGGAATACTATGGGATTACAGGCTAGATTTCTGTTCACTAATATTGGCTGTCATCAAGGAACTGCATGAAGATCCAAAGATCCTAACAAGGTCACTAAATGACCGAGAGGAATTTGTATAATAACCTTGTTAGATGATGTTTGAAGATTAATGAATCACTATATCTGGACAGTTTAAACATTAAGGGGCTGATTAGGATGGCAGGCGGACTCACATCCGCCCGCCACCCTAACGGGGATGGGGGACCGCCCGACATAGTGTTGGCGGTCCCACAGGGCAAATAATGATGCGACTGCCACAGTGGTGGTCACATTGCCCATCTTTTACATTGCGGCGGGGGCTGGTGGCTGCAGAACCCGCTGCATTGTAAAAAAAGGGATGCTTTACATATCCCTGTACTACGTGACAGGCACCATAAGGTGCCTGTCACATGGTAGAGGGTTATGTAGTGGGGCACCATAGACACCCCCCAACACCAAAACAAAAGGACCAAGGGGAAAAGGGATCCCGCTACGTCCCCCAATGTCCATCCCCGCCAGCCTTTTCATGGCGGGTAACCCGCCATGAAACAGCTGGCGGGGTAGGAAATCGTAATCCCTGTGGCAAAGACTCAACGGCACCGCCACCATTGTAGGGATTACAGGCTCTCCACCCCACCGGCAGGCTCAAGGAGCTTGTCGGATTAGTGGCGGTCGGGCTTTCTGCCCACCAGCGCACCGCCCGCCATCAAAATCTGTCAGGCAGGAAAGCTGCATAGAATGGCGGGGAGACCACTACAACAGCCTGTTGGTGGTAGTCTCCCAGCCATCCTAATCAGCCCCTAAGATTTTAGGAATTGAGGTAGGGCAGGGATGAGCAAAATCATGCAATAAATCAATAAGGCAGTGGTCTGACCAGATCATACAAGATACACTCCTCAAAAGCACGTTAACATGTTTTACGAAGACTGGCTTATGGCCTTTGCAGCAAGCTAACTCTGAGATAACTTGTGTAAACCTAAATTAGCCCAAAGAATTTATAACATTGAAACGATGTGGTTGGATGCATAATCTTGGCAGAGAGTGGAATCCCCAAGCAGAAAGGTAGCTGAGTGCTGTGATAATGAAGTGGCTGATGTGCTACAAAAGAACGCTGAGTTGCAGCAGCAGCCGGTACAGGTAAGTGTGGTTGGGCGGGGCAGGGAGAGGCAGAGTGCGGCAGGGAGGGAAGCCGACACATGATATGTTAGGTATCATTTATTTATTTAATTGTACCTATTCCGTCATCTGTCAACTTCTCCCAAACCACCTCGCGCTGTCCTACTGCCCCACCGCGTTTACCTGTGGCATCCGCCGCTGCTGAGTTGTACCAAATTTTTCTCGGGATAACAAGAAAAAATACACGTTACTGTGAACCTTGGAGTAATGATAAGCTTTTGCTAGTGATGAAGACTTTGAAGACCGTGATGCGGAGATAAATGTATGGATGTCCAAATTGGTATAAATCAGATGGGTGTAAGAGTGAATGTGGTATATCAAGGTGAAACTGAGTATTTTTTAGTTGAGGGCTCATTGTGGGAGGGTAACAGACAGATTTCAAAGCGTTAGAGAATAAACTGTAAATCTGGCACATGATGGACTCCCCAGAAAAAGAATCGAGAATGCCAAAGTGAGACAGAATGTGTTGATTACCAAAATGGCTGCATATGTGGAAAAACTAGTGAAATCTTGCAGCCATTACTTAGCAAATAAGAAGGGGATGATGACAGAAAGGGCTCCTTTCTCCCCTGTGAAGAGTCTGGAGAAACCTTGCATCAAATTAGGGTTAAACATTAGAAGCCCATTTTGTGTGTTGCCTAACATAAAAAGGTCTTCGTTGTTTTTGGAAAGTCTCATTCCCATCACAGTTATGGGAACATATCCACTGAGTGTCCATGCAACCTGTCAAACTGTAACCTTACCACCCCTTACCCAGATACCCTATCAACCTTTACTCTCAGTCAAAATGCTGCCCCTTCCACAACCCAGGCCCATCCTTTCTGACCTTCTCTAACCCGCTCTCCTGAATTAATTCTCGTCACACTCCTCTCTTGATGCTTACAGGCACATGCATCAAAGCTATTTGCGATCGCAAACGGCGCGAATCGCAAAAATCGGCCGTTTGCGATCGCAAAAATAGCTTTTGCGATGCATGAAACAACTTGCCACTCGCAATTTAAGAAATCGCAAATTATTGTGATTTCTTAAATAGCGATTGCATTTAAGGAATCCCTAATTGAGATTCCTTAAATGCAATGCATTACAGTTTCCAAAATAGCGATTTCGCTATTAGCGTGAGCAAATTACCATGAGGCTGGACCTCATGGTAATTTGCGAAAACTTAGAAAAATGCACTTATTTGCATTTTAATAAGTTTCACGTTGCCCACACACATGCCCTTAGTCATGTGTGTATGCAACATTTGTGCAGAGTGAACATACATGGGTGCAATAGGGTGTCATTTTGACACCCTTGCACCATCGAAATTGCGGGGGCAATTTGCGAGTACCTACTGGTACTCGCAAATTGCTCCCGCAATCTCTAATTCATTCCTATGGGCCTGGAGGCCCATAGGAATGAATGGGAAGACCTTCCTTAATTGCGACTCGCAATTTGCTAGTCGCAATTAAGGAATTTGTGGGAATCGCTATTTCTTTAGCGATTCCTACATGCATAGGGTTTTGCTATTCCTTAATTGCGATTCCTTAATAATCGCTATTAAGGAATCGCAAAACCCTATGATGATGCATGTGCCTGTTAGTGTCTTCCCTCTCTGTGCAGCAATTTTTAGGTCTCGCCTTGGCAGCGCATGCGCTGCATGCGCTGTCTCAGCAAGACCTAAAGTAATCTCTATATGTTGGCAAGTAGCCGGTAGTTTCTCCTGCCGCTTGCCATTTGCTGATAGTTCGTATCGCTTTTGTTACCTTTGTTTTGATGTCCAACTGACTTCCGTGTAGTCCAGAAGCAGCGGCCACCAACTACAGTTTTCGTCCACACTGTTGCACTCTTTCTTTGTCTCGTGCATCTCTGCCTGACTTAAACATGGCAGCGGCGCATGCGCAAAGAGCCGGTGTGCGCGAGGGGTGGGCAGCGAATGCTGCTTATTTATGTTGTCCTCTAAGAAGCTCAAGAGCTGTGCGTGCTTGAATCTCTTCCCCTCGGCCTGGTTAGCTGCATGCAAAAGCGTTGGGCGGAGTCTGTAACCAAGGTTTCTGTGTCCTGCCCTGCCCAACTAGTGACCTATCATTGGTGTTTTGTAACAGCAAGCCGGTGCGGAACCATTGTTAGTCTTTTAATTAGCTAGCGCTGACAGCGGTAGGCGTAACTTAAGTTTTGGGAATTGTGCATTGGCTATGGTGTCCGGGAGAGCTGGTATACCCCGGCAGAGAATGCTTTTTGTACTCGCACCTCCCTTCAGTGGGCGGGTTGGGTGCTTCAGTGGGGGGTGTCCGCCAGTTCCTCTCAGTAAAGTCAGTGCAGCGGGGTCCGAGAAAGCGGGAACATTCTGGAGGGTCCTGTGTCCGGACATCCCTGATGGTAAGTGCATGCTTAGCCAAGGCCCTGCCCAGCTGCACTGCGGCTTCTCTGCGGCGCTGGCCGCAGCAGCCTGCATCACGGACCTGCCGCCTTCTGCAGACTTTAGTAGCAGGCTTCCGAGCGCCTCCAGTGTGCACAGCGCTCTCTTGCTGCATTAGGCCTGCTGCATGGTTCAAGTTGCCACTGATGCAGCGTGGAATTTTAAATCCTCCTTTCGTCACAGATCAAATATCACACTAGCACATTCACTCAATACATTCATTGGTGGGGCCCATAACACCAACACTCACACTTCATTGATCCGTTCTCACGGGAGAGATAAATTGTCCAAACGCTGACATAAAAGGAATACCTTTTCAACTAACGAACTTAATTTACTTGAACCTACATTAAGTACCTTTATTAAACTCAGTACCTCAAGATATTCCCTCCATTTAGTCGATGGATCAGTTAGTTGATATTGGATATTTAGTGACTCAATTCTTTAATCTACATTTAAACTTATTCTAGTTTCTCTAAATAAATCACCCGACACATTTGTTCGTTAGAATAATAATTTTGTTTATCTAATCAATTGCAATTTTAATAAGTCATAAACCAAATCACCGAACATCATATTAACCTAATCTGGCTATTAGTCGTCTTCTAAGTCAATCAAGTCGTGGAAAAGTCTTTAATTCATCAAAGTCAGGCAGCAATTCAGTCTGTCAAAGATTCAGGATAACAGCTGTCCAGCAGTGTCACCGTCCTCTCCGTCAGCATAACGTCAGGAAAAAGGAAAAGGTTCTTCTTCAACTCACTTGTCTACCATCTTTTATAATGAATTTAATGCCAAGATGTAACAAAAATCAGTTTTAGACAGTCCTGATTGGATAATTTGGGGTCATTTGGTGAAGTTCTCACATAGTCTGTTAGGTTAGGTCATCACACTTGCTGGTTCCGGTTTAAAGACAGTCTTTTTGTATGACAACTTGGCAACTCTCCCAGTGCGTCCTTGATGGATACATCTCACATGAGGTCAAGACGAGGCCACTTGTTGCTGGTCGTGGCGCAGGCGCACTTCACCCGAAACCTTGTGGAACAGTGACTAGGCCATCGTGTCGGAGTCAGCCATTTTTACGAAGGCCCAAATTGGTCAACTTAAGCAAAACAAACACAAAACGTAATTAAAACATTGAAATGGCTAACAAAATGTTAAACCCTCACTAATTTCCCTATGTATATGTAATTATCTAGCATGATAGCAACATTTAAAGCATTTATATTCACCCAACGATGTCATCTGGTGCAACTTACAATTACGTCACAAAAGCAACATATATCATGCAATATTCTAATTTTCTACCATTAGTATGCATACATATATTAGTATACAATTAATTCAGCCATGCAAATGCAAATCCCACGTGTAATTCTTTTGTTAATATAATTGGTTAGACATCACTTCAAACAGATTAATAATATTATAATTAATAGATTATTCGGATTAATATAAACATGCAGAAATGGGGGGGGTATACAAAACTTTGTACTACCCGCTCCATCAATCCCCCCTTTGGTTATTATATCACCACACCATCAAAATTTTGTATCCCTTTTACGGAATTTCAAAGTGATTTCTTGTTTTTATTCATAATCCAGTTTCCCCTGTCTCTTTTCTTTTTGCTGATTTGTACATACTCTCCTTAACTTCTTCCAATTCTATCTCATCAAATTCTCTCTCTTGTTTTACGTCTTTTCTCCTTAAATTTTCTCTTTTCAACTTTTTCTGTTTTTTATTGTTTTTGCAACAAATACACCCTAATCTTATTATTAATGCTATAAAAACCACACATGTTAATGGAAATAATATCTTACCGAAAAAGGTACTACCTAAATTTACTAAGAAATCTTTAATAGCTGATATTTTCCTTCCAATCTTTTCCCATACACCCTCAACCTCCAGTGGTGCAATTTCGTCATGCAATTCTGTAATATTTTTAATATAAATTTTCAAATCTTTACTTTAGTCAGGAATGTAAATACAACAATGTTGAACTTTCAGCATTCCACAGACTCCACCCTCTTTTGCCAATAATATATCAAGGGCAAGTCGATTTTGCATTACCATAGCACGCATGGCAACCATTTCAGTGTTTACCAATAAAAATCCTCCAGCGGTGCTTGTTGACAAGCGATCCACTACTGTTGAAAGTCTTCTAATTTTGTTTGCATTCAGAGATATTCCCACTGCCGGTATCAATGCTCAAAAAATATCACCTACAATTTCTGCCCAAGACTCTCTCTTACTATGTACTAAATTACTACCTAAGTTATGTACACCATCTTCTCCTCTATCCTTGTGAAAAATCTTCGGAAAAACCAGGCCTACATAACATGTGCCATACCAATGGTCTGGCAAACGATAATATGCCCTGTTCCCACAAATAAAATATAATCCAGGAAAAACTGGATCTTTTCCACCTTTAAATCCCCATCCACCCATGATTCGGTATGTATCATGGCACTCGCTATTCCCTACAAAATAATTATCATACGCAGTTTGATTCCTTCTAATACACAATTTCCCTTTCTGAGGCCAATCTAAAGCCATAGTTGGACTCGTTTCCCCTTTCAAGTGTTTTTCCATTTCTACATCCCATACTGTTTTCTCCACCTTTCCTTCTGAAGCCTTTCTTTGCATTTTCAGTCTCCTTTCTTCAACCATATCTAAAAATGTCTTTTCCTCTTTCTTTAAACTGCAAGTCAAATTGTTTTCAAATATGTATTCTAATGTTAGTTCTTTAGTCTCTAAGAAAAATTCACCTAATACCTTTGCAGGTTTTACCTTATTTAGCTTGTTAATTGATGGTACTTGTGAAAATATAGTATCTACATCTGAAAAATAATATTCTAATTTCCCTGTCTGATAAAATAGACTAGCTATTACACTACATGTTATTCCATAAGTTACTGGAAGGTGGTGATAAGTCATCCCTCCGATACAGAGGCAGGTAACTGCATACAGACATAGCAGTCCCTGACATCCATTGTTTTTACATATTCATACAATAATTTTGAAAATACATTATTAGAAAAATTAGTTATAGACCTGTCTTTGTGTAAATAGTTTTGATCTATTCTAGTCGGAACTACTTTTTGAAACTTCCCTATATTAGTTATGTTTTCACTATGCCCTTCTAGTGTATCTATAGTAACTTTAAATGAGATCAAGAGAGCAAGTACACTCCATAGAAGCATTAATACTTCTGTACAACACCAACACATTTTACACCATCTCTTCAAAAATTTACATCTACCTTTTCTACTATCTATGTTTGCCATCTGTGCTAAAATGGACTGTGTCTTTTGACTTAGCTTCTTCTACTTCACAACCAGTTTTCTAACCCAAGGATCTAAGCACCTACTTGGTTCTACCAGTATTTGTCTTTTTCAGTATTTTTATTGTCTTTCTATCAGTTGTTTTCTAATCTCATTCAGTTTGACATTTCATCATTTTTCACTTTTCCTTCGTGATCGGTATACAGAAAGTCCTGAACATCCGCTTCTTCTCCAATATCGGACAAGATAACTCTCAGGATTTCTGATTCTTCGACTTCCTCAACCACTTCTGGTAAAATCACCTCTGGATTTCCTTGGCTATCCGCCTCTTCCTTTACTTCAGGCAGGGCCACATACGTCCATTCTGGTGATTTATACTTCTGGTTAGGTTTTCTGGTTCATTTGCTCTCTTTAATTTCAGTGGTTTCTTCGTCTTTTGATTTCACCTGACTTGTCACTTCATTCACCTGTTCAGCTCTTGGTGAATTTACTCGTGTCAGTCGGGATCTCAACCTTTTTATTTTATTCGGCCAAACATCATCTTTTGCTGCTCTTTTCAATCTACTTCCTTTATCATTCTTTTCAGTTCTCCAAGCTCTCTTTCTTAGAACTCGACCTTCAGGTATTTCATCTTCGCTTTCTTCTGACTCTGTTTCAACTTGCTTTTTACTTTCAACAATTTCTTTTTCCACCACTTCTTTAGTTTTCCCTACTTCTGTCCCTCCTCGAATCTCCGACACGCAATCTTCCTGCTGACTACTTGTCCCTGTTTCTAACTGGATGTTGGAGTTCCCTACACTTCCTCGGGGGTCTTCCGCAATAATCTTTCCCTCTCTCTCTGTATCTGGCACCTGTCCATCTAAATGTGTTGTTTCAGGTGGAATTTCTCTCAATCTTTCATCCGGCACTTCCTTCTCATGAATCTCTTTTATTGTCTCTTTACTGTCTTTTTCTTTGGTTTTCCCTTGTTTTTCCCTTGAACACTTCGCTCCTTGTTCGGTCTCTGAGTCTGAACTGGTATCAGAAATCTGTAACCTTCTTCTCAGGGAAATACTTCTTGGAACATATGTTAGACTTTGTTCTGCTTCCCCCCTTTCAGGGTTTTCTTTTGTTCTTGGCTCTTCGTCATCTGACTCAGTACTGGATTCTGATTCATCAAAATACTCCTTCTCCTTGCTGTCTACTGGATTTGGGATTCTCAATGTATGGCTTGCATGGATCCAGTTTTTCAATCCAGCACACTTTACAGCTGTTGGTGTGGTCAAGATGACTTGTCTTGGTTTTCCCCACCTTGGAACCAAACAGTTTCTTCTTCTGTGTACTTTTACTCTCACCCAGTCCCCTGGGATTAGATCATGGGCTGGCTTCTTTTCAAGGGTGGTGGCATCCGCTCCAACCTGATGAAAGACAGAATGAACTGCGTCAGCCATGCTTTTACAGTATTCCAACACCATGTCATCAGTTATAGTCATGAGCTTGTTGACTGGTTTAAATACGTGTCTCATGGCTCGTCCCATGATAATTTCATGGGGGCTTAACCCTGTAGTTCTATCTGGAATTGATCTTATACTCATGAGTACCAGAGGCAAGACATCAGGCCATTTCATACCTGTGGCTAAACACATTTTCCCTATCCTGTTTTTGATAGTATCATTCATCTGTTCCACCACACCAGAAGCCTCTGGTCGGTAGGCACAAAGTAGTTTTTGTTGTACATTCAATGCTTCACAAATCAGTTTTATGATCTCATTATGAAAATGTCCTTCTCGGTCTGATTCAATTGTCACTGGGAACCCAAATCTAGGGATGAATTCCCTCAAAAGTAATTTTGCCACTGTTTAAAGAAAGAGGAAAAGACACTGTCATCCCATCATTCCTTCTTGTTGGGAATGCTTCTACCCATCTAGAAAACAGACAGACCATAACCAAAACATACCTCAGTCTGTTACAGGGAGGCATTTCAATGAAATCCACTTGCATTCTGGTAATAGGCCCTCCTTTTCGACCTATTGTTCCTAGACTTACTACTGTCTTTCTTCCAGGATTGTATTGCTGACATATTAGGCATCTCTGACAAAGACTTTCTGCTACAAGTCTGAATTTTGCATTGTACCAGGTTTGTTTAAAGGACCTGACCATAGCATCTCTCCCTATGTGTCCCTGACCATGATACATCCGTGCCATGGCAGACATCCTGTAATTGTCTCACTTCTTCCCATGTTCCCCACAATGTTAATAAACATCAAGGAGCAAGAAATCACTTCTCATTTCTTAGACCGATTAATGGAATTCTGATTTCGTGCACAGTATTGTGCCATGTCATTAGCGTAATTGTTGCCAGTGGTGATATAATCACCACTTTGACTGTGGGCGGCACACTTCACAACAGCCAATTGCCTAGGCAACTGTATCGCCTCAGGCAATTTTCCAACCACTTCAGCATTCTTAATGGGAGTTCCACTTGATGTCAAAAAGCCTCTCTGTAGCCATATTTGACCGAAGTCATGTACGACTCCATACTGGCTGTCAGTCATCACAGTCACTCTCACACTCTTTCCAATCTTACATGTTCTAGTCAAAGCGACAAGTTCAGCTACTTGTGCCGATTTTACTCCTTTCAGATATGATGCTTCCATTACTGCTGCAACCGTACATACCGCATAGGCTGCACTTAAGACTCCATCATCTGTTCTCAAACAAGATCCGTCCACAAACAGAACAAAATCACTTTCTGGTAAGGGTACATCTTTTATGTCAGGTCGAGGTTTTGTACAAAAATCAAGCGTATCCAGACAGTCATGATCTGCTTCATCTCTGACTTCCACATTCTCTGCATCCGGCAGTAATGTTGAAGGATTCACATTCAAACATCTCACAAGACTTACATTCGTAGCACCTAGTATAACTTTCTCATACTTAGTCAGCCGACTATGTGTCATATACTGAGTGCGACTTGTTAAAAGTATTGCCACATCATGAGATACGAACACTTTCACAGGATATCCCATCACAATTACCATACTCTGTTCCAAACTTCGGCATGTAGCAGCTGCTGCTTTCAAACACCCAGGTAAGGCTACAGCTACTCGGTCCAACATTGATGAAAAATATGCAATTGGTCTCCTCAGTTTTCCATGCTTCTGTATTAGCATAGAGAGCGCACATCCATTTCTCTCACTGCAATACAACTCAAACTCCTTTTCATAGTCAGGCATACCTAATGCAGGTGCTTCACACAACCCATCTCTCAATCTTTTGACTGCTGCCAATTCTTCTTTGGTCAAATGAATGGGATCTTTCACATCACTTCTTGTCAGTCACACCAAAGGTTTTGCAATCAACGAAAAATTGCTAATCCATTGACGACAATTTCCAACCATTCCCAGAAACATTCTCACCTCTCTTTGGGTCATGGGTGCACTCATTCTTGTTATGATCCTGATTGTATCTATCGTTATTTTTCTCAGTCCTTTTTCAATGTGATGTCCTAAATATTGTACTTCTTTCTTGCAAAATTGTAATTTTGATGGTGACACTTTAAGTCCTCCATCCGCCAAATGATTCAGCAAGGCTATTGGGTCAAGTTCACAAGCCTCACAGGTTTTTAACGCCACAAGAAGGTCGTCAATGTACTGGACTAATACTGAATTTTCTGGCATTTCTAGACTTTCCAAAGACTTCTTCAATAGCTGATTAAATATCGAGGGGCTTTCTGTATACCCCTGTGGAATTCGGCACCAAGCCAAAATACACTCGCCAAAACGAAATGCAAAAATTTGCTGACTGTCATGGTGCAAAGGGATGGAAAAGAAAGCATGGCAGAGATCAATTACTGTATACCATTCTGCATCATGAGGAATCTGATATAAAATCACAGATGGATTTGGTACAATGGGACAACAGGACAAAACAATTTTGTTTACCTTTCTCAGATCTTGTCCTATCCTGAACTTCCCACTAGGCTTTTTCAGTCCCATTATTGGTGAATTACATGGACTACTCGTTATTTCTCTCAAAATACCTTGTTTTATCATTTTCTCAATCACATGAGTCACTCCTTCAATTATTTCAGGTGTCAATTTATATTGGGGGACAGTTGGATAACTTACTCCTTCTTTTACTGTTATTTTTACTGGATCTACATTTCTCATTAATCCCACGTCTTCTCCTGTGAAATCCCAAACTTCTGCCTTAACAGATTGTTTTAATTCTTTAGGTAATTCATCAGGGTTAAATACAGCAAAGGTTTCAATAGCCTTATTTTCCCAGTTTGTCATTGTCATTTTATACAGCACATCTTCATCCGGGGTTTCAAATGCTATCCCATCCGGAGTACAAAATATAGTGCAGTTCATTTTGCACAAAAATCTCTACCTAACAGATTCCCAAGACTGGTTTCGCACATGACAAAGCGGTGCATTTCAGAAAATTTCCCTATGCTAATTTTCACTGGGTCTATAAGGTAAGTTTTAGTCTGCCTGTTGGATACACCAACTACTTGGATCGTTTCATCCGAGAGAGGAAGATTCTTAACATCAGCTGATCTGACAGTTGATCGAGTAGCACCAGTATCAACTAGGAAAGTAATGCTTTTATCATTAATCTTTCCATCTACAAATGGGCCTGACTGGTCTACCTCTAGAGTTGCGCCAAGTAGGCACTCTTCTTCCTCCCTTCGGCACCGTCAATAACTTTCTTCTGAATCACTCTCATCACGTTGCAGCCAATACTGCGAAACAGTGCTAGCGCGCGGCGGTTTATTTACCTGTTCTCCGTTGTAGAATCCTGTTTCACTACCATACCTCTAGGAGTTTTTGCTCTGTGGAAAAGGCGGTTTTGGCACCTGATTCTGTTGGGTAATGACCTGCTGCTGTTGCTGCGGTTGACCACTCACCTCATTCTGCACCTGTGGATTCAATGATGCATTTTCATCGTTAGTAGTTGGGTCTATCATTATTTTACACTCTGTCCATAGGTCTTCTGGTACTATTATGTCAAACAGGCTGTTTAGATCAATCCATAATACTTTGGACAATTTCACAAATCTGTCTACCTGTCTATAGCACTCGACGGGTTTTTCACGTAGTCGAGGGAAGTCATTTGTGAATGAAAAAATATCTTGCGAAGTCTGTGGCACATGTACATATCCTCCTCCTGGAATGTCTCTCATAGGGCATTCTGTTACTACCTGCTCCTTTTCTCTAATAGGAAAAACTGAAAAGGTTTTATCTGAAGCATCATCTCGTTTTCGATACCATCTACTTTTCCATTTGTCCACATCTCCCCATTTTCCCAACAAGATAATTATTTCCTTAATCTGACTCATTCGTCCTGTGGTATTCATATTTTCAATGTCCTTTTCAGTGAAATCTATTTGATATGGTTTCTGTAGGGCTTTTACCTTTTCAATATCTATACCCATTTCATTTGCTACTTCTTCTAATCTTTCATGGAGACTTTTTGCTCTCCAAGTTATGCTTTTACACAGAAATAACAACTTCTCATCCTGGTAGGTTTTTAACTTCTCCGTAAGGATAGTTCCTACTATTAACTCTTCCAGTACCATTCATAGTTTGGCCACATCTATTGACTGAGATTCTTTGTCTTTCCTCTGCAAGCTTCTCAACCATTCACTTAATTCCTCTGTAGATGGTCCTACTGACTTCTCTACATTACCTTGTTCTGAACCCTTTTGTGTTTCTAATATTGACTCCTCTGTTGTTATACGTCTTTCTGCACAATTCTGGCCTACAAACTGATTATTTGAAACATTTGGTTCAATCATACTTATTGTCTGTCTTCATGGATTTTCATTTTGACTCGGTTTTGACTGTTCAACCTGTTTATTGCTTTCATAAGGGACCGTTAAACAATGTTCGCCATCTTTTTGTTTATCGAAAATAGGCATTACTGGACCTATCATTACTGGAACTGTTACAGCCTCCAGATTTTTGGTAAATTCTCTTATTTTCTCTGTTAATTCTAAGGTTGTCTTTGCTAGTTCTGCTGAATTTTCACAATTTATTCTACTTTCGGACTTCCTTTCTACCTCTCTAATGGAATTGTTTTTTCCCAAATCCTGGAACTCGGGTTCCGTTTTTATGATTCGTAAAGTTTCTTTCATTGGGGCACTTGGTGTTAATATTTCTGGTTCTGGCCGATATGGGGGTGGATTTTTATAGAACATGTCATCAAGAACATCCTCCTCTGATTCATTCACTCCATACCCTTTCTATTCCACATTATGTCTCTTTTCTGCGCATTTTCTTCCTTCACTTTCTCCTGCAGTTCTTACGGGAAACAAACCCTCAGTCATACTCGCATTCCACCACCTTCTCATTCGATCATCATGATTCTCATGTCCGTATGACATACCAAACATTTACCTATACCTTCCGCCACTTCTCTGTCTTTCTCAGTCACGCATCTCATCTTCCCATTCTGTCAATGCTTCAAATTGTGTCGGTCTAGGTCTCGGTTCTAAATTCATTATTTTCTCTCTTAAATTTCTCAAAACTGCCCAATTAAATGAACCATGTTCTGGAAAAGCCAAAACTCCGTCATCCTTAGTATACTTGTCTCAATTGTCTAACCAAATACAGGTGTGATATCCATATTTCGCAACCATAAAGGATGCGGGGGTTTTCGGTGGAGGAAGTAATTGTCCTTCCCTAGTTACAATCGGTTTGTCCTTCTTAAACCACTTTTTAATTCTACCAAACCAGGACTTCTTCTCCTTTTCTGGTGGGTCATAATACATCTTTCCTGTCTTTTCGTGTATCACTGCTCTCTCCTTTCGACCGTACCGCTTTTCTGACCAATTGTAGCGCGACTCACACTAACGCACCAATCCGGAACGTCTACGTCACTCTGCAATTCTCCAATCCCAGCGCGACTCACACTAACGCACCAGTCAGGAGCGTCTACATCACCCTGTGATTCTCCACTCCTAGCGCGGCGTACACTAACGCACCAATCAGGAGCATTCTACGTTTCTGACTGACTGGCCAATCCCAGCGCAGTCGTTCTGACGTCAGCAGCCGCTGCCGCAGCTCCTGTTCCTGTCTACCCCTCCTTTACAAAATTCACTTGGTAAGTTTTGTTTCAAATTTACAAACCTGTTAGTTGCAACACAAAAACACCACCATTGTCCGCTTTGCTAACCAAAAAATAGCAATAGACCTTTCTCACAAGAATTCTGTCTTTCCCGAGAGCAGCGCTTACCTCTGCCCTACTACGGAATCGTTACTTCCGTTGATAAAGTAGCACATCACTCTACCATACCCTTCTAACAAGCATTAGCTAACCCGTTTCTCCAGAATTAAGACACTTGGGGGCAGATTTACAAGCCCCTTGCGCCTCATTTACGCCGCCGTTGCGTCACTTTTGTGACGCAGTGGTGGCGCAAATCCTGCGGCATGGTGCGGGGTACTTATAACGTGACGCATCTGGGCGATGCGTCTCGTTGTAAAACCCTGTGCCACATGTAGGCGTTTTTGCGCAGGGGGGGGTGTTCCGGCGCAGGAATGCCTCCTAAAAGTGGCTGAGTGAAATCTACAAGATTTCACTTAGTCACTTTTAGGCCTATGCTGCGTCAAAACCCTGCACCTGCCTGAAGCAGGCGTAAGGATTGACGCAGCATTAACAAGATAGGGCCCCCAGAGCATTGCTGGAGCTGCGTCGCTGCAACTCCAGCAATGCGCCACTTTTACAGCACAGATGCGTCACGCATCTGTGCCGTTTTTGCCCCATGGCGCGCCGCATTATAAATGCTGCGCATCCATGGTGGCGGATCTGTGGAGCACAATAACTGGCGCATCCCTGCTGATATGCAGGCATGCACCAGTTATTGTAAATATGCCCCTTGGTTGGAGACCCAATGCTCCAGAGAAATAAAACTAGAGTTTCACAATTAACCTGAATGCCTTCACATTCACGCACTTTCACACGAGAAAATGTAGTACATTCACACAGAATTCTGTCTTTCCCGAGAACAGCGAACAGTCTGTCCTACTACAGAATTATGACACTCGTTACCAAAGTAGCACTTCCCTCTACTCTGTTCTTCTAGCGAGCTCAGAGAATACCTGCTACCTTTCCAGTGATAAGCCTTATCAGAGTACCTTCTGGCCTCCTGGTACCTAAGACTAAACTTTCACAGGTAACCTTCGCTATTATACACTTCTTTCATACAGGAGATATTTCTAATGGCAACACGCAACGATGTCACCTGATCGAACCCAGACAATGCATCATGCAACTTCAATCGTTACACGTTTTCCCCGTGTGCCTACAGGGCAACAACAATTCTGTCTCTCCCGAGAACAGCGCTTACCTCTGCTCTACTACGGAACCGTTACAAACTTCCGACTTCCTACATGCCAGAAGCCGTGCAAACAACATAGAACTCGACGCGACTCAACTTAGAGTGTTAATACATAAACCAATATCAATTAATAACCAATAATCGATAAGCAATTTACAAGCAATAATCACCAAATCAAGACAATAACAACCATCATACTGTTACCAGAAAAACTGATGCGGCGTGGAATTTTAAATCCTCCCTTCGTCATAGATCAAATATCACACTAGCACATTCACTCAATACATTCATTGGTGGGGCCCATAACACCAACACTCACACTTCATTGATCCGTTCTCACGGGAGAGATAAATTGTCCAAACGCTGACATGAAAGGAATACCTTTTCAACTAACGAACTTAATTTACTTGAACCTACATTAAGTACCTCTATTAAACTCAGTACCTCGAGATATTCCCTCCATTTAGTCGATGGATCAGTTAGTTGATATTGGATATTTGGTGACTCAATTCTTTAATCTACATTTAATCTTATTCTAGTTTCTCTAAATAAATCACCTGACACATTTGTTCGTTAGAACAATAATTTCGTTTATCTAATCAATTGCAATTTTAATAAGTCATAAACCAGATCACTGAACATCATATTTATCGAATCTGGCTATTAGTCGTCCTCTAAGTCAATCAAGTTGTGGAAAAGTCTTTAATTCATCAAAGTCAGGCAGCAATTCAGTCTGTCAAAGATTCAGGATAACAGCTGTCCAGCAGTGTCACCGTCCTCTCCGTCAGCATAAGGTCAGGAAAAAGGAAAAGGTTCTTCTTCAACTCACTAGTCTACCATCTTTTATAATGAATTTTATGTCAAGATGTAACAAAAATCAGGTTTAGACAGTCCTGATTGGATAATTTGGTGTCATTCGGTGAAATTCTCACATAGTCTGTTAGGTTAGGTCATCACACTTGCTGGTTCCGGTTTAAAGACAGTCTTCTTGTATGACAACTTGGCAACTGTCCCAGTGCGTCCTTGATGGATACATCTCACATGAGGTCAAGAGGAGGCCACTTGTTGCTGACCGGGGCGCAGGCGCACTTCACCCGAAACCTCGTGGAACAGTGACTAGGCCATCGTGTCGGAGTCAGCCATTTTTACGAAGGCCCAAATTGGTCAACTTAAGCAAAACAAACACAAAACGTAATTAAAACATTGAAATGGCTAACAAAATGTTAAACCCTCACTAATTCCCCTATGTATATGTAATTATCTAGCATAATAGCAACATTTAAAGCATTTATATTCACCCAACGATGTCCTCTGGTGCAACTTACAATTACGTCACAAAAGCAACATATATCATGCAATATTCTAATTTTCTACCATTAGTAGGCGTACATATATTATTATACAATTAATTCAGCCATGCAAATGCAAATCCCACGTGTAATTCTTTTGTTAATATAATTGGTTAGACATCACTTCAAACAGATTAATAATATTATAATTAATAGATTATTCGGATTAATATAAACATGCAGAAATGGGGTGGTATACAAAATTTTGTACTACCCGCTCCATCACCACCTCCCGCCCGATGGAGCACATTCCCACCTTGGCTACGCATCCTTTGCCTTGATGCCCTCCATGCACCCTTTGCACCTACTATAGCTCGGTCGGTAATGCTCTTCCTCAATCCTACTTAGAGGGCATACTGGGAACTCGCCTTTAAGGTGGAAACTATCCGGGACACAACACTTCTCTGGATGCTCTTCCTTAACTTTCCCTAGTCCCACTTCCGATTTTACTGGCACTCCCCCTTCCGGGTCCACGTGCCTTCCTCCAGTTCTGCCCCCGCTGTACTCTATCAGCCATTTAAAGGAAGCATTCATCCGTATCAGAGTGCTACTAAATAAAGCCTGTCTAAGAACGTTAAAGCCCGAACCCAGCAAGCTCCAAACTCACCCCTTTTGCTCGTGTTCATCCAGCCTCTCACACTTCGATCAACAACTCATCCATCCACCAATCACTTCACAAATGTGCACATTCGTCCATATGCTCACTCATTTATCCCTCGTGCATCGATCAATTCTATGGTTGACACGCGCCCATTCACTCACTCATTATGCACCCACCTAACCTAGAAGCCTGTGTGCTTGCATACCTTCTTGAACTAGTTACTCAGTGACCCACTACCTCATCCACTCATTAGCCCATCTATCCATCACCATGCAATGTATCAACCCTCGCCTAGTCTTCCACTCACTCACTATTGTTAAGACAATATTATTGGTGTTTTCACCGATTCAGTGACTACCTGTAAACTGCATAATCATGAACTGACCAAGTGGCTGGTCTGTGTACTGAGGTACTCGTATGATTTCTAGTTTAGGGAAGACATCGGGCAACAGTGAGTTTTGTTCTCATGCATGTGGTATTGGGACTTAACACAGTTCGAGTTACTGGTCCCTGTGCCCTTTGAACTTGAGTATGAGAGGGGCATACTTTTTGTAATTATTAGTGTTCCATTGTCCTGAAACGGTGAATGCGTATTAGGAGGCATTATGGAAATTAAAAAATCAAGAGAGATTTATTCAATATTCTCTCCAGACTCACAAGTGGGCTCAGTCTTGTTTCCGTCAGTAGGGGGCGCTGTGCTGCAGGCAGGCCATCTCCTGTGGTTAGTGAGTTGCAGGCCTGTGTAACACTCTACTCAGGTGGCCCACTTCTCTCCCTCTTTGTTGAACACATCTCCGTACCTACAGGTAGGTGTAACAGGCATTAAAAATGCAATAGGTCTCGCCTTTCATTAACTTAAAGCCATTTGCTTTAACTTAATCAAAGGCGAGACCTATTGCATCTTCAATGCTTGTTTGCTTTATAACTAGGTTGGTATTACGAATGTTTAAATATAAACATATATTATGCTGGCGGCAGCAGAAACAAACTCGAGTAGGGTTCTGAAATCAGGAATCATTAGCAACGGTTGGCTGAGTTGTTGCCAGTGGATGGATGTCCCTTTATTGGCTTATTCTATTTCTTCTCTAACAAGAAAACATGCCTGCTAAAGGTGTTCCATGTCATGTGTCTCGCAAACCAAAATATCCTGCTGGCTTCAAATTGTTGAATAACTCCAACATCCACATCTTATTTACTCGACCTGAACTCGTCCAAAAGGTTCACAACAAATTCGATACCATGTCTCATGGTGTGTCGGTTTACATGCCAAGGGATTACTGCTAATTTCTGAGAGATTGTTTTACATGTGTGTCCTAGTTAGGCCATTTTCCAGGAAGGCGTTGGGTTGCCATTACCAGATAAGCAGATCTACCACCTGGCACAATCTAATAAGCTACTGGCTTTGTGCTTTCCAAATGAACATCGAAGAATGAATACCTGCCAATAAAATAACCTCACAAATTAGAAAAAATAAAGTATTAATGTACATTGTGTTTGTGCAATTCTAATAAATAGAAAGGTAAAATATTTCTATTCACTGGAGAACATTCAACTTTATGCTTAGACATCAGCATGCATCTTCATATTCAAGATGCTCCATACACTGCCCTACGTTAAGTTGTTGACTTTACTTTCCTTTCAAAGTTTTTTAGTAAAGGCATTCAGTGAAGAAAGCAATCTTCAGATCACGTTTACATTGATTAGAGCAATGATAGTGATGTAGCGCTTGAAAGGTTGAAAATTGTAGGGGTGCGTTATATTCACTGTTAGTCGGCACCCGCATATAATCAAATGTGTACTCAGGTATTTTGTGTGCGAAATGTATTAAGAGGTGTATAAGCTGTATCGATTTAATTTAGAAGTGATAGCAATGTATCATGATATTATGAATGTGTTTAGAGAAATGCATAGGGTTTAGTTTATATGAACGCAATGTGAAGTTAATGTGTAGCCTAGAATACGTGCTTGTAGACTGTTTAGTTTAAACATACATGAAAAGAAAGACGTAAATGTCAATAGTGTGATTTAGACATGCTTGTGTAACCGAAGTAGTGGCCAGAATTCACATATATCGTGGAGGCGAAAGGCCTGTTATTTTCTTATGTTAGCCGAGGGCAATAGGCCAAAAGGATTTATTCCAGTAGAGGTTTTAGGCTGTAGTAAATTGCAAAGTTAAAAGATGTGAAGTATGTCTGCATTGCATGATCTCACCCCAGGTGCAAGGACAGTTGCTCGTTAGTAGAGAAGTTCTTTGTTCACGAATTGACTTATGTAGTTAAAGCCAGACATGGGAGTGCATTGGAATGTGCCAATCGTAACTCCTAGTGCGGACGGTGTCTGGGACTCAAGGCCAAGCTGATGGACGATGGAACTGGACAGCGCTCGATGGAAAATTACTGAAAGACGACCCGGCTGAAGATGAGGTGCAAAAGGGCGTGTTCTGGGACTTGGGGTTCTGTATTAGGGAAAGCGCCCCGAGAGTGGAGGCAGAACAGAGCAGCCCAGAGCAGAGAAGAGTTAGGCGAGGAGCTAGAGGGGGCAACTTAGATCAAGCTCTCTAAGTGGAGACTTCTTAGGAAGTTTCACTCTGACACCTTTTTCTCGAATTTGAGGGTCTCAAGGGATTGCTAAGTAGGGATGACATCTAGTACAGAGTAGGGACAGAGATGGTATGGTCCAGTGTCCCTAATATCGACATTGGCTTGGTAGTTTTCTACCTCATGCTTTTAGAAATTGTGCTTTTAGTTATTTTTAGTCATATGCGGATTCTCCGTAGAGTAGCATTTGTGTTAGTGCCTATGTATTTGTTGTGCCTCGTATTGAGGAGTTTGTATCTTCAAATTTGTATGCTGATAATAAAAGCCAGAGAGCCAAGAGATTAAGTCTCGAGTCCTTGATTATGACAGATTGCGGACAGTATTCTTCGATAATTGTGTTCGTTCCCTCCACGCTATTGGGCAAGTAAAAAGTTCCATCCGACCAGAGTGGGTTCTTGTAGATAATTGACGGATACTAAAATGGGCCAGAGCAGTTGGTAGCAGAGACGGATGGTTACTTCCGATAGCGAGGGACGATTAGATTAGATAAGGATAAGTGATCCTTGAGGCCCATAGACGATAAGTGGTGGTGAATCATCAGATGGTGAGCGGGAGACGACGGCGGCAGATGAGCATCGGCGGCGAGTAGCAGTGCGGCAGGAAGCAGCAGTTCCAGGAGTAAGTATGAACAAAATGAGATGTTGTAGATTGCGGTGTTGATTTGTTGTGTGATGTCTTGTGGAGTTGATGTGTATGTTGAGTGATTGTGAGATCAGGCTGTGAGCGCGCGCAGCCCGGGAGTTGTGGTGTAGAAGACACCTGAGATAGATTTTGTTGACCACCCGAAGGAGATTGTGAGGTACCATCGATCACCTGGACCGAGATAGGGGGAGCGAACGTGTGTGTGTATGGCAACTTAACGATGGTCGTGGGTTGTTGTGTGTGGATTGGAGTGTTGGTAACCTATCAGAGGCGATCTGTCTGGCCGGACGGGGGCAGACGGTCGCCAATCGAGGTCAACAAGGTCGAGAGACTGTAGACGAACAGTCAGAGGCTGTGGACGGACAGCCAGAGAAGTAACTTAATCGGTTATTTCAGTGTATGAATGGGACGAGAGTAGGCGTGAAACGTGTCTGGAGAAGGGAACTGCTGCGAACGAAGGAAGGTGACGTCAGAGAGTGTCGCGCTGTGATAGGCCGGTTGGTGTGAGTCGCGCTGTTATTGGAGGATCTAAGAGCAAGAAGTAAACAGAGCGCGAGATCGAACTTGCTCGTCATGAAGTGTCTTAAGGTTTTACGAGAATTGTGTAGAGGCGACAAGCATGTGGTCACTCGGAAGGGAGAAGAAGCCCCTCCCGAGGATACCCCAGCACATTACATGGCAAAGAATGTGGGGTTACATACCATAGTTTGGATCGAGAATTGGCACAAGATTACACAAGGTGAAGGGGAACTAGCTTTCCCGAGGTATGGCTCATTTAGACTAGCGGTGCTGTACCAGCTGAAGTCGGTGATGGCGTCCTTAAGACCCTTGCCAAGACCAACACAGTTCGAAGCACTACATGCGTGGATTAGGGCAGCGCATGACAAAGAAAAGGGAAGGAGTCAGGAAAGGATGAGAAAATCGATCAGTGCATTCCAGGATGCCAAGTGGGATGCAGCGGAGAAAAGATGGAGAGTGCAGGCAATTGAGGAAGAGAAACTGTATCCCTTATTAATAGACTCGACGGGGATAAGGCATGTGAAAGCACAGGATGAAGAAAGTGACTCTGATGACGGAGTATTGGAAAGATTGTTGGAGGAGAGGCCACCTCCTTACAATCCAGAAGAAGCAGATGACAGGTGGGGTGAGAGAGGGGAAACTAGAAGGGTAACCATTCAACCCGAGACTCGAGTAGAAGGGTTGGTCTCGTTTGGAACAGAGAGTCCACGGAGTCAGTCTGAGGTTAGTGGGAGGATTGAGAGAGAGATGAGGTTACCGGATGCATTGAGGGTACCGGTCATCATTGGACCGATTGTGTCGATCTATAGTCCGGAATCGGAGGAAAGGGAGAGGTCCGAACAGGTAGCAGAAAGAACGAGGAGGGAAAGCGAGGAAAGTGGGTTGGAGGGGGCAATGGCCCGACCTCCTAGCCCTGTACAATGGAGTACACCATTGGTAGCGGTGTCAGACACATCTAGGGGCGAAGAGGAACAGAGACTGGTGAGGCCGAGGAATCTGATGGAGTCAAGGTCAGATTTAAGGTCGTGGGTACCATCAGAGAGGCATCAGAACCCGAATGTGGTCCAATCGGAGAGAGATCGGGCTAATTTTATGAGTCGTTCTGTTCCTATAGAAGCACCAGAAGAGAGTAGAGAGAAGGAACAGGAATGTGAATATGACGAGAGATATGGAGCAAGTTGTCAGGTGTTGAGAGGAGCCTTGAAAGCAGGGATGTTAGACATAGTAAGACTCAAGGCGGAGGTAGATGAAATAATATATGGAAGTCTACCGCTTGAGAGAATAGTAACATACAACCCGGATGAGCTGTTCTTTATAGCGAAAGATGTGACTCGTAAAGCACGAATCGCACACGAGAAATTGAGGGGATTGGCGAAGGAATATGATGTGGATTTATCCAAGACTAGGGCGTTGCAAGGAAGTCATAGGATGCATTATACCGAGCGGGAGCTGGAGGAGAAAAGGGTTGTTGGATTAAGGTCACATACCAGAGAACTGATTCTAGCCATGCGACCATGGCTGATGCTTGATAAATGGGAAGAGAAATGGTCTAAGAAAAAGACCTCTAAGGGAGCGGAAGGAGGAACTCCGGGTGAAGGGTTGCTACTAGCTAAGAGTAAGACCTTCCCGTTGAGGGAAGTGGCGAATGGAGGATATGTGCATGTACCATGGAGCAGGGGCGATTTGGCATCATTTACGAATGATTTTCCCAGGCTCAGGGAGAAGCCTGCAGAGTGGTACAAGCAAGTTGAGCTTTTTGTTAAGATTTCGAAGGTATTATGGATCGATCTGAATACCTTATTTGATATTGTGGTTCCAGGAGATTTGTGGAACGCATGTAAGGTTGCCGTTGATTGGCCGGACTATGAGCCTGATAGGAACATGATTACAAATGGTCCGTCGCCAGCGGTGATGAGGCTGTATGATAAAGTAATTACCTGGTTGAAATCGAAGGTTTCACCCCAAGACATTGATTGGGTGAAAATAGATAGGACAGTGCAGGAACCAAAGGAGACAGTACATGAGTTTTATGAGAGACTCTTGAAGGCTTTTAAGCAGTACAGTGGCCTAGACGAGTTAGAAACGAAAGATATGGGACAGTTTGTTTCTAAGTTTGTGTTGGGTTTGAAGCCAGAGGTTAGTCTTATGATACAGCAGCATTTGATCTGTTGGCAGAATAAGCCCGTGGATGAAATCTTACGGTACGCCAGGTACTGCACGGATGAGATTGAGTCGAAGCATAAGAAGATGAAAGATAATTTGTTGTTTATTCAGATGCAAGCCGCGTAGGGACCGCCGAATGGGGGACCCATGGTAAGGAGACAGGGAAACTATCAGGTAGGGAATCAGAATGTTCAGGGGCAGGGGAGGCCGAGGCCTATAGACCCTAGGACAGGCATGGATGTAGCGATACTGAAAAAGACGACTGCTTGTCACCAGTGTCACCAGGTGGGACACTGGAGACGCGAGTGTCCCCTGAACCCCTGGAACCAGCAACAGATGGAGGCAGGAATAGCTCAGGTCCCTGGGGCGGAGCAGGTACAGACGGTGACTACACCGAGAATGATGAAAGGGGGGACAGGCATCCCGCAGGTGCAGGTTCCCCAGCCACCCCGGATACAGAACATACAGCAGGGAGCTCGAACTTATTTGCAGATGCCCATGTTTGAAGTAAGCGAAGAGAAGGATACCGATTTGCTGGCCCGGTTGAGTTTAAGCCAAGACGATGACTGCATACTTAGGGCCATCCTAGAGGTAGATCAGAGAGGACCCTTTGTGGAAGCAGAGCTCGACGGACACCCTACTACATTTTTGGTCGATACGGGGGCTACTAAGTCGACTATAAGATCGGCAGTAGTTCCGGGGGTAGCACTTTCTGGGGAAAGTATACAGGTTGTTGGGGTGGCGAATAAGAGGCTAGTTAGCCCTTTGACGGAACCGATTCCAGTCAGGATAGGAAACTTTAGGGATCGACACCAGTTCGTGGTGTGCGATTCTAGTCCTGTTTGTTTATTGGGGAGAGACTTATTGTGCAAGCTCAATTGCACAATCTACTGTACCCCGAAAGGAGTAGAGGTACAGACAAGGGATGACGACGCGACCTTTAAGGTTGCGAATCAGCGGGTGTGCGTGGAAATGTACCCAGCTTTGACAGTGGAGGAGCTTCCACTTGATTTGAGGGAGTCAGTGTCGACTGACGGGTGGGACCTAAGTGGAGAGGAGATTGGTTTAGTCAGGGGAGTGGATCCAGTGAAGATACAGGTTAAGCCAAACGCGGAATTCCCGAGAACCCCTCAGTATAAATTATCCCCTGAAACGATTGCAGGGATTAAACCTGTGATCGAGTCCATGATTAAGCAGGGAATACTGGTGGAAATCATGGGTAGTCCATGCAATTCGCCCATTATGGGATTGCAGAAACCAAGTGGGAAGTTCAGGATAGTGCAAGATTTGCGAAAAATAAACGATATAGTTGTTCCATGTTGTCCAGTGGTACCAAATCCATCTGTGATACTGTTTCAGATCCCATGTGAAGCTGGATGGTTCACAGTGATTGACTTGTGTCAAGCATTTTTTTCGATTCCCCTACATGAAGAGAGCAGATTTCTTTTTGCATTTAGACTAGAGAACCGTGTATTAACGTGGTGTCGTATCCCACAGGGGTATACAGAGAGCCCATCGATTTTTAATCAACTTCTAAAGAAAAACCTTGAAAGTCTTGTGTTGCCACAAAACTCTGTTTTAGTGCAATACATTGATGATCTGCTTGTTGCGTCGGAAACAGAAGACGCTTGCAGAACGGATACGATTGCGTTGTTGAATTTCTTGGGCGAAAATGGTCACAAGGTGTCCCCAAATAAGCTGCAATACTGTTTACCTGAGGTACAGTATTTGGGGCACAGAATTGAGAAGGGTAAAAGAAAGGTGTCTCCAGATCGCATTGATGCGATTCTGAGAATGCCAGTTCCCTCGACGCAGAGGGAAGTTAGAATGTTTTTGGGAATGGTGGGTTATTGCCGCCAGTGGATCCCAAACTTTTCCTTTGAAGCGAAGCCTTTACAGCGGCTGACGCGAAAGGACGTAAGTGATCCGGTACCATGGGAGGACGACTGTTTGAAATCATTTCTGAGGCTGAGAGAAGCCTTATGTAGCGCTCCTGCGTTGGGAATGCCGGACTACAACAAGGCATTCGCATTATTCTGCTGCGATAGAGAAGGTTGCGCATTAGCAGTGTTAACTCAGAATCATGGAGGTGTCCGTAGACCAGTTGCCTATTTTTCAGCTACTCTAGATCCAGTAGCTTCTGCGTTGCCCGGATGTCTCAGATCCGTTGCGGCAACAGGTGTCAGCATCGAGAGATGTGAGAGCATTGTGATGGGTCATCCTCTTACTGTACATGTGCCACATTCTGTTGAATTGTTAATGACTAGGACTAAAACACAGCACCTCACGAATAATAGGCTGACTCGTTATGAGCAAGTCATCCTTGCAGCCGATAATGTGATATTGAAGAGGTGTGCTGTTTTAAATCCTGCTACATTGTTACCTGTCCCAAATGTAGATGATGGTGAAGATTGTGAGGACCATGATTGTCTCGATGTGACTGAACTATGCACCAAACCGAGACCAGACATTGTTGATGAACCGCTCCCAGTTTCAGATGAGATCTTCTTTGTGGACGGTTCATGCTTAAGAGACAGTGTCGGTCGATTGAGAGCAGCGTTTGCTGTATGCACCATCACGGGGGTGGTTGAAGCCGCTTGTTTAGAAGGAGTACACTCCGCGCAGGTGGCTGAGCTCATTGCTTTGACTCGTGCCTGTTTGGCAGCCGACAAGATCCGTGTAACTATTTACACGGACAGCCAATATGGGTTTGGTGTGGTTCATGACTTCGGACAGCTATGGTCCCAGAGAGGGTTCATGACGTCTTCAGGTTCACCTATTAGAAATGGCAACCATGTGCGGAGATTGCTTGAAGCATTGCAAGGTCCTGATGAAATTGCTGTTGTTAAATGTTCTGCGCACACTAAGGGAAATGATTTTGTTTCATTGGGTAACAATTATGCTGATGAAGTAGCCCGGTTTTGTGCAGAGCAGGGATGTAATTACACGGAGAACCACATTGACGAAACTGAGGAGAAAACAGTGTATGATCAGATGTTAGCAATGGCAGACTCATGGGAGAAATTGAAACAGCTGCAGGAAGGGGTTTTGGATCAGGAACGAGACAGCTGGATACGAGCTGGATGTGAGAAAGGAGATGTGGATATATGGGTTTCGAATGATGGACGAGCGGTGTTGCCGGAATGTTTGTTGAATCCCATGGCGAGGTTGATACATGGTGCTGTACATCTTGGTAGGGATGCAATGATGAGAGTGTTTCGTCAGACTTGGTACAACCCGAAGTTTCGGGCGGTGGCTGAAACCGTGTGCCAGAGGTGTGTCACTTGTCAACAGATGAATGTAGGAAAGAGGACAGCTGTGACGTTGAGTCACATAGGGAGGTCAGGTGGACCTTTCAATAGGATGCAGCTGGATTTCGTGGAAATGCCGAAGTGTAATGGGTTGAGGTACATATTAGTTATAGTATGTGTCTTTTCCAGGTGGGTGGAGGCATACCCTACACGCAGATGTGACACACTTACGGTAGCAAAATTATTATTGAGAGAACTTATTCCAAGGTACGGGTTCCCGACCTCTTTTGAATCAGACAGAGGGACTCATTTCCACAGTGAAGTCATGAAATTGCTCTGTGCAGCCTTAAATATAGATCAGAGGTTACATTGTAGCTATAGACCAGAAGCTTCAGGAATAGTGGAACAAGTGAAGGGGACTTTAAAAGCTCGAATGGCAAAGGTGTGTTCGTCGACCTCCCTGAAATGGCCCGACGCATTACCTTTAGTCCTCATGAGCCTTCGAAGTGTGCCTGATAGAAGAACTGGATTGTCACCCCATGAGATTCTCATGGGGAGAGCGATGCAATTGCCTGCAATACCTGACACTGCTCTGATAAATATCACTGATGATATGATCCTGGACTATTGTAAAGGCCTTATTGACGTGGTCCGTTCTGTGTCTCAGCAGGTGCAGACAGCAACGGTTCCAGCTGCGAGTGACCTGTGCCACGACTTATGCCCAGGCAATTGGGTCCTAGTCCGCAAGCACGTGAGGAAGAGTTGCCTGGATGCTAGGTGGCGAGGCCTGTTTCAAGTGATCCTCATCACGAACACAGCAGTCAAGTGTGGAGGTTTACCGAACTGGGTGCATGCTTCCCATACCCGCAGAGTTCCAGCACCCTTAGAAGATACAGCCCCTCTCGAGAACGAAAACCCAGCTGAGCCGACAGAGCCACCTGAGAGGGCCAGTCAAGCTGTAAGGGTTGCTGAAGCAGCTGATGGTGCACTGAATCAAGCTGAAGAAGAACGTGAGAGAAGCACTGACCCAGAAACAGGGGAAGGAATAAGAGGTGCAGTGGGCAGTACAGAATCGAGTTCTGCCGAGGAGGAGGAGGCCAGTGCACAGGGTATCGAGGGGAAGACCGGAGGTGCCACAGAAGCAGAAAGGGTTTGGCCCGCAAGACAGAAACGGGTAAACCTGAGGTTGGCACCGAGCACAGATCTTGCACCAGTTTCGGAGGAGCCAGAAGCAGAATCGAGGAGCATCCTCAAGGTACTCTGAGAAGGTCAAGAAGAACTAGAGTGCCAAGTCAGAAGTACGCTTCACCGGAGTGGGCATATCCAGTGACTGATGCCGGGTTTACCGAGCACGGGAAGATTGAGGTCAATGACATTGGTCAGCAGTGCTCCGTTTCCGAGAGTAGAAGTGTTGCTGAGAATTCCGGGATTGGAGATCGATGGAATCCTGACCATCAACATCCCGAATCCCCCATTTCTAAGCCTCATTCGTGGTATGATCTTGGACACTTTGGATTTCCCGACGTTCACAGTTGTGCCAGCTCCACAAGAACTGACCATTCTTAAGCTCGAAATATTGCAGGGGGTCCTAGAACTGTTGGGACCAGCAGTTATTCTGGACTGATTCAAGAGTGTCGTAAAGCAGGAAAAAGAACATAACCTAGATCCGAGTGGAAGAAGAATAAAATTAGGGACCTTCTGTTGTAGAACGAAGAAAAGTTAGGGAGGTTTGCCAAAGTTCGCAAAAGAGACATTAATGAGAAAGAGACTTACCATTCCAGAGACTGTATTGAACATTGAGTATATTCCGAAGATGACAGATCCTGCAAACACACATCGTAGGGCTAGATTGATAATAGGCACATTGGTAGGAGTTGTGATAGCCACTATATTTGCAGTAGTGATAAGTTCGTACATGGTGGCCCACAGGCAGGAGGGGGAGGTCCAGGGAGCACCTACACCTAGTACCCCAGGACAGGGAGGTGTCAGTATCAGAGATCAGAGAACATCAAAGTTAAGGGAGGATCGCAGACTCCACATGGATTTGTCGAAGGGTGATTTTAAACTTAATGCCTATGCAAAGTTGCTGTACGAGTATGTTGATGCGATGGATGTGAAGGATTGCTATGTGTGTATGCAGTTGCCTGCTTCAGTAGATGAAGGTATCAAGTATCATCATCTCCCATTGACGTATGGGATTTCTTGTAGTTTATTGCTTAGTTTATTCTACGACAGGAGGCAGTTCGAGTATTTCTTTTCAAATTTTGATACAGTACTTCCTGAAGTTCCAGCAATCAAGCATTTGAATAAGTACGACTATTATAAGAAAGAGGACAGACTCCTGAAGTATTTTAGACCTACTGTGAATTTGGATACTGCGCATGCTCACAGGCATAACCTGACATATGCATTGTCCGAGACGGAGAAGAAATTCATTGATCAGGTAGAGGACAGATATAGAAAGTTGACACAGACACGAGACACCGGAGATAGTCCAGTAGATTGGACTGAGGAGGAGAAATCTCACAAGTCCAAGGGAAGCTATGGACCAATAGCATTAGATGAAGTGCAGAAAGGGAATTTGTGTATTGGACGGCCTCAATCAGCTACTGAGAAGGTTGCAGTAGGACATAGCACCTGTTCTCAGACCTTCACTATGGAGGCTTCTGTTAAGGACTTTATGCAAGGTCCAGTACAAGTGATTCCGACAGTGTATTATGTATGTGGGAAGAATGCTTATGTCAGATTGCCTGCCAATTGGTATGGCATATGTTATTTGGCTATTATATTCCCGAAGATTTATCACACAGAGGACTTGGAGTTGTTAGAGACGAGACAACATTCTAGGAGACGTAGGACTGTAAAGGCAGGTGCAGTGATTGGTGATCTATATGGAGCAATGATACCTAGTATGGGTGTGGTTTTGAATGACGTGAAGATCAGAAGGTTGGCAACGGTAGTTGATGAGCTGTCTATGAATACGGCGAGGTCCTTGTTGTTGGTGACTGGAGAGATGTTGTCGATACGGAATATGGTTATGCAGAATTGCCTTGCGTTAGACGTGTTATTAGCTAAGGAGGGCGGGGTCTACAAATTATTGAAGGTTCAAGAATGCTGCACGTATATTCCAGACAATACGAAGGAGTTGGGGAAGTACATAGATAACATCACCACTATCCACAAGGAAATTATGGATTTGACGGAGGAGAATGTGTGGGAAAAGATTGGACAGGGATTTGGCAGGGTGGGAACATGGTTTGCAAATTTGGGTAAGGGATTTCTTGGATCGGTGTTGAAGCCAATTATCATTGCTGTAGTTTGTGTGATTTGTTTGTGGGGATGCGTGAAAGCTTGGAAGTGGTATCAAGGAGGCAAAGTTGAAAGAGCTCTTAGAGCAAAAGAGAAAAGAATGGCGAAGTTTCAGGATCAACAATACGAGAGTCTTAAGAGAATGGAGGGAGTTCGACATGGCAGGGCAATGACCAGCACTGTTTAAAATCAGTTCTAAAGAAAGGAGATTGTAATGGTGTGATGACAGATGTCATCAAAGGGGGGAACTGATGTAGCGCTTAAAAGGTTGAAAATTGTAGGGGTGCGTTATATTCACTGTTAGTCGGCACCCGCATATAATCAAATGTGTACTCAGGTATTTTGTGTGCGAAATGTATTAAGAGGTGTATAAGCTGTATCGATTTAATTTAGAAGTGATAGCAATGTATCATGATATTATGAATGTGTTTAGAGAAATGCATAGGGTTTAGTTTATATGAACGCAATGTGAAGTTAATGTGTAGCCTAGAATACGTGCTTGTAGACTGTTTAGTTTAAACATACATGAAAAGAAAGACGTAAATGTCAATAGTGTGATTTAGACATGCTTGTGTAACCGAAGTAGTGGCCAGAATTCACATATATCGTGGAGGCGAAAGGCCTGTTATTTTCTTATGTTAGCCGAGGACAATAGGCCAAAAGGATTTATTCCAGTAGAGGTTTTAGGCTGTAGTAAATTGCAAAGTTAAAAGATGTGAAGTATGTCTGCATTGCATGATCTCACCCCAGGTGCAAGGACAGTTGCTCGTTAGTAGAGAAGTTCTTTGTCCACGAATTGACTTATGTAGTTAAAGCCAGACATGGGAGTGCACTGGAATGTGCCAATCGTAACTCCTAGTGCGGACAGTGTCTGGGACTCAAGGCTAAGCTGATGGACGATGGAACTGGACAGCGCTCGATGGAAAATTACTGAAAGACGACCCGGCTGAAGAGGAGGTGCAAAAGGGCGTGTTCTGGGACTTGGGGTTCTGTATTAGGGAAAGCGCCCCGAGGGTGGAGGCAGAACAGAGCAGCCCAGAGCAGAGAAGAGTTAGGCGAGGAGCTAGAGGGGGCAACTTAGATCAAGTTCTCTAAGTGGAGACTTCTTAGGAAGTTTCACTCTGACACCTTTTTCTCGAATTTGAGGGTCTCAAGGGATTGCTAAGTAGGGATGACATCTAGTACAGAGTAGGAACAGAGATGGTATGGTCCAGTGTCCCTAATATCGACATTGGCTTGGTAGTTTTCTACCTCATGCTTTTAGAAATTGTGCTTTTAGTTATTTTTAGTCGTATGAGGATTCTCCGTAGAGTAGCATTTGTGTTAGTGCCTATGTATTTGTTGTGCCTCGTATTGAGGAGTTTGTATCTTAAAAATTTTTATGCTGATAATAAAAGCCAGAGAGCCAAGAGATTAAGTTTTGAGTCCTTGATTATGACAGATTTCGGACAGTATTCTTCGATAATTGTGTTCGTTCCCTCTACGCTATTGGGCAAGTTAAAAGTTCCATCCGACCAGAGTGGGTTCTTGTAGATAATTGATGGATACTAAAATGGGCCGGAGCAATAGAAGGGAATAATGGGCCAAAATCCAAGTCGCTTGCTAGAACACAGAGATGGCAAAGATATTACAAATTCGAATTTCCCAGCATCAAGGTCAATAACTGTTTTTTATTATTTTAGGTTGAAAACTTTGTACTCCAACTCTCTCCGCCCTCCCATACCCTCCCCCTCCCAAGCAGCTTCAACAGGAACAAGCATTTACAATGCAACGGTCTCGGCATTGTTAAAGTTAGAGCTATTGGCATTGCTCATGACATTATTTTTGTTTATGTTTTTGTTTTTAAAACATTTAAAGAAACGGCATTGTTATTTACAATGTCAATAGCTGTTTGTTAGTTGTTTGTTGTTGGAAGTGTGTACTATAATTACACAGTGTAGGGTATTAAGCAACACAGTGTAAGTATAATATACCACACAATCTATAATGCACAATACGAGAAATGTTCTACATTTACAACATAATACACAATGCAGCACAATTTTAATGCACTATAAATGGAAGGTACTACACGGTTAAATACATGTTTAATCTAATATAATACACACTAATATACCAAAGGCGTCTTGAACGGCCCCCTATAATCTACTTTGCACAAAATATTCTGTGGCACACTACATCAACAAATGAACAACTTGAGGTGATGTATTTTGCAACGGACAGCACAATGTATTGTAATGTACTTGGAAATACACATACGGCATAACGTTCTAAACTGTATTTGCTAAATAATATACAATGTAGTGCACTAAACTTGCAGCACGCGACCATGTAATATACTATGATTTCAATGTACAATACTATGTAGTTATATTTGTGATGTACAACGTCATGTAATACACCCTAGACATGGGGTGTTGGGGGAGGGGGGGAGGGGTTGGGGGCATCTGCCCCGTCTGGGCACGGACAATTCTAATTTGCACCTGGTGGGCGCTGTAGGAAATGACACATGTGAGCTTAAACGGTGGAATGGAATGGTGCACCGACTAGTTGGAAGAGGCCAGGACTGAAATCAAGCACACCGCATCACCTGACCCCCCCCTGCACCCTCACCTTCCCCCCCCATCATTTAGTGACGCCCCATGGTGTCACTCACCTCCTTCAAGTTCTCCATCCCAAGGTCTCCTTCCGGGTCACCGCCCCTCTTCTGCCCCCAGGGGTCAGTTCAGGGGCCCGCAGCAGGGCGCACACAGGGGGGCAGTGCCACAGGGCACCCAGCGGGCATCAGTTATCCCAGGGCTGTAGACGGCACCTCTTTTCTTGCCATACACAAGCAAGGCTTTCCATCCCTGGGGTGCACTTGGGTGGGGGGGGGCGGTCAAGGTGACACTCTTTCACAGTGGCACGTGTCAGCAGAAGCCAGAGATGAGAGCGGACGCGCTGTTGCCGGACATAGCCCCAGCCCTTCCAATGTGCCGATGTGAGCCAAGATGTTTATGGCCGACTCCAGGCCCCCTCTAGCGCTCCACGTAAAGTGCTTCTTTCAGAGATAACCCGCACTCATGCTCCAGGGGGGGCACATCCGGCGGCACAAACCACAAGAAGTGACCTGGCTTTAAATATTCTCCTTTTGGATCCAGGGAACGGGAAAGCGCGCGATGTGTGCAAGATCACACGCCTGGACGGCGCTGAGACTCCCATTTACACGAATCCTGTAAGATAGTGAGACGATGGTGGTCGTGTGACATGGGTCAGCTGTGATACACAGGGGGAGGAGAGGAGACATAGGGGGTGGAGGGAAGACACAGGGGTCAGCGGTGAGACACAGGGGGTGGAGGAGAGACACGGGGGCTGGTGGTGAGACACGGGGGTTGGTGGTGAGACACGGGGGCTGGTGGTGAGACACGGGGAGTGGTGGTGAGACACGGGGAGTGGTGGTGAGACACGGGGAGTGGAGGGGAAACACAGGGAGTGGAGGGGAAACACGGGGGTCAGCAGTGAGAAACAGGGGGTGAGTGGTGAGACGGGGGTGGTGGGGAGATACAGGGGGTTTGTATGACACAGGGGCTGGTGGTGAGGCACAGGGGGTGAGCGGTGAGACACAGGGTGGTGGGCTGATACTGGGGGTCTGTATGACTCAGGGGCTGGTGGTGAGACACAGGGGTGGAGGTGAGACAGGGGCTGGTGGAGACACGGGGTCAACGGTGAGACAGGGGTGGTGTGGAGACACAAGGGATCTGTATGACACAGGGGCTGGTGGATACACAGAGGGCTCGCCGGTAAAACACAGATGGACCGGACTGGGCGGTCCCAAAACAGAGCTTAAAGACTCTGACAGCCCGGAAATGCCAAAGCGCTTCGAATCTCTCAGTGTTTCCCAAAGCACTCCGGATGATGAGTTAGGGCGATCCAGGCCAGGACCCCGGAAGTCAGTCACTAGGGGTTCACGGATGAGGCTGGGGGAACCCCAGGGGGCGGGATCCCCACAACTCGCCTTTATTGCTGGGGTAACGTTGTATCCAGGTCGGTACTGCCCTGATGTCATTCCATGGGGGTGCTCCTCCCTAGGGGGTTGGTGCAGCGACTGCCCCCTCTACCGGGCAGGGGCACCATTTGAAGTGAGCAATCCTCCGGAGCATGAGTCAGACCAGGGAGTGGCAGGAGCCCCTGCCCCTCCGAGGTCAGTTCCTGTCGGGGGACCCCCCCTGGTCCTGTCCGATGCCTCGCACACTCTGTGCTGTCCCAGGGCAGGAGCGTCTCCTTCACCCCCTCAGGTAACTGAAGTTGTCTCTTCACAAGCCAGAGATGTCTCAGTCCCACAGCTGTGGCGCCGTCTCCCTAGCGGCCGCTAGGGTTGTTATAATGAAAACAAGACCACTGTTACGAAAGTGTATTCATACTCACAATTTATAGCATATCTGCTTTAGCATCAATAACACCATTACAGCTGCATTAATCGTACATAGCCTGTTTCATACAAGCTGATGATGGTGAGTCTTAAATCAGAATAGGACACAAATATAACCGAGTGTAATGGTTAAAATAGCTAGTGTCATTTTATGTTGAGTTTTTCATAAGCCGAACAAATCAATTCTCGTCACAGAGAGCATAGATGAACAGGGGGTTCTTGCCCTAGCTTCGCAGCCTTGTGACAACGATAGGGGTGTTGTGAGAGAGATGCGCACAGGTGAGTTGAATGCTTGCACACAGATGGACATGACGGGCAGGGTACAGTTGGAAAGATGAGGCCTGAATACTGATAAGAGTGACTACACTCAACAGAACGCTCAGCCGCCATGATGGATTAGGGGGTTCCTTCAGCGTTGTAAGACAACAGAACCAGGCCTGGTCACCATCTTGGATAAGGAGACGTGACGTCTAGTATTCCCACAGCGAGACCAGACTCAATCAGTTCGCTGTAAGGCTTTTGACCATCAAACACGAGACCAAGATTGTCCATAGCACTAACTCACAACCAGTTCCTTTTAAACATGTCATTTCCTGATCCAACACAGGATGGGACTGGCCGCCATGTTACGTAAGGAGGTGGCTGGAGTGCTATGAATACGGTGGCTGGAGAAGGCAGCCATGCTGGGTCGGGAAGAGGTGCCTTCGCCGCAGTGGGTCTGGCCGCCATGTTGTAGAAGGTGGTTGGATTTATTTATCGTTCCGCACAGACAGAACCCCCTCGCCGCCCCTCCCGCTCTAGCAGGCGTTGTTTCTTTCAGGTTCGCGCTGTTGTTGCCCCCGTTCCACTTTCTACCTGCCTCAGCCGCCGCAGAATCTGACCGAAGATGGCAGCAGCGAACTCGACATGTTAGCGCCGGAAGTATAACTTGTGATCTCCGCTGCAGAAGAACTTCCGTGTCATTGGCGTGTGGAGGAGTAGCGTGTGCAGAAGAAGTGTACGAAAAGGTGAGTATTGGAAATTAACAAATGCGTCCGGACGCCGGGACACCACCGCCTTTCTCCGAGCCGAAGCAGAAATGCCTCGGAGAAAGGCAGCAGCGGTTTCGGATTCAGGGGTGCCCCCGAATCCAAAAATGACGGGGCCTGTTCGGAGTGACGGACCTCTTCTCCAATGGCTGGCCAGCATTCAAGAGGCCAGCCAATGGAGAAGAGTGGAGAAGAGGGGCGGGTTCAAGCCCCTCTTCTCCAAGTCATTATATCTCGCGAGCAAGACTGCGCAAGCGCAGCCTTCGCTAGCCGAGACCTAAAAAGGGGAAGTCAAGCCTGCTGCGAGATAATCAGTGTGATAGCGGTTGAGTCATGTCTTGTGTCAACACGGGGAGGCGCAGTAGCCACAGATATCTGGGGCAGGAGAGCTTGCGGAATTCGGAGCACAGCAATGCAATAAAAGGGAGTCACAAATCAGCGAAGGAGGCCCCATCTCCCTGAAGTAAAAAGGAAATGCGCTCCATGCCAGCACAAACCACAGCCGATGGAGCCATCCCTGCACCGTGGGAGTTCTGTCTGTGCCCCAATGAGACAATATATTCTGTAGCGCTGCCCCTAGAGCTATTCCCATGTGCTTGCCTTTATGGGACTTGAGGGGGAATGTGAGCCTATCAGATACACCCAAGATGACATATTCTGGGAAGCGTCTGCGAGAACAGCTGTCTACTTGAGGCTGGTCCGTCGTGGGTTCTTCAATACCCAGGAGTTTATAAGCCGCAGAGAGTGAGCGTAGTTGTCTCAGTTCCCCTTTGTAAGGAAAGATCAGTCTGAACGGATGCCCACAGGACTATTTAATGGCAGCTTCTAGTAGTGAAGTGTAAGCGGACGGAAGGACTTGCGTTTAAGCAGGGTGGAGGCTGCTAGGTCCTGGTATAGCGTGGGCTTCTGGCCTTGGTAAGTAAAGTCCAAGCGGTGCCGGGACTCACGGAGGATCCTCTGTTTTAGTTGGTAGTCATGGACACAGGTCAGAATGTCTGCCGGGGGAGCAGGGGCTGCCCTCCTGGGCCCACCCTGTGAGTGCTGTCTAACTTGATCGGGAAGTCCAGGGATTCTCCTAGTATGGAGCAGAAGAGGCCCACCACCAGCGCCTCGATTTTGCCGTCTCCGTCGCCATGTGCCATGCCACGGATACGGATGTTGTTCCGCCGGGACACGTTCTCCAGATCCTATGTGTGAGCCTGTAGGTCCAGAGTCTGTTCCTGTAGGTTGAGGACTTCCTGCCGGAGATTCTTGATTTCCTTGTCCCGGCTATCTTAGCGCTCCACCAAAGTGTTAACTCGCTATCCCAGGGAATCCACGTCTCAGCGCACTTCCCGCAAGTCCGCCGACAGCTTGCGCTTCATTGCTGACAGGTCTTCTCAGAGCGAGGAGAAGAGCGACTCCAGGAAGGATCGGCTGACCGGGGACTCCGGGCCCTCGTCTCCCTCCACCTCGTCCACAGGATTAACTCCAGGTTGGCTCTCTGTCTGTTGTGCCAATTTTAGCAAGAGGTCTTTAACTGACCTGTCTTTCCTGCCCTTGGGGGCTGCCATAACGTGAGCAGGGTCCTCGGATGGGACGCAGGCCGGGTGCAAGAGGCTCTACAGGCAGGGCAGGACTGTGTGTGAAGGTGGAGCACTGTCTGGAAGAACAATATCGCAGCCAGTGCGCACCATCGCAATGCCGCCCCTGCGTAGGCCTACTACTCGTGTCCCAATTCAAGCGCCGTATGGGGAGCGAGATAGTCACCAGTAGCCTGCCACTTTAGTCTCAATGCAGCAGCGCTGTCTAACCTCTGCTCGCCTCCTCTCTCACCTCTTGGTTAGGGCTCCTGATGAAATGCTGTCCGGGCCTAGCCACTCCACAAGTCTTGCCCCCCAGCAGATTGCAGCTTACGGCCAAGGCACTCAGGGCCGCAGTGATCCAGCTGGTCGTCGCCACAGAGCCGATGGGTGGGGGAACACAGCCAAAGCCCCCCAGACAGGAGCACTCGTGTCCTTGTGTGTTCTTGTGCCCCCACCAGGCCTCCACGCTGTCCGGGTCCTGTAGGCCGCACCGTAGGTCTCACTCCAGGACTAACCCCGTAAGCCACTCCGGCGTGGTCCCAGGTCACAGGTGGCCACCGGGGCCCACGATGATGACCCCAGGTCAGGCTCTCTAGATGAGGTGTGCAGCAAATAATGTGGCAGCACAGAGCGGCCATGGGGTAAAAGGAAGTGGCGGCTCCGCCCTGGCATGGCCACTAAGGATGATATCCGCTCCAGCCCATGAAGCCGGGCCTCGCGTGGAAATCGCGGCAGGAGTCTGCCGCCGCTCAATGACGCGCGGACCCGCTTCTTGCCTTGCCGAAGAGGGCCGCTGTAATCTTGTGCTGCAGCGGTCCCCGATACCTGTGGGGACCGCCTGGGATCTCTGGCAATCACCTTTCTCACCTCCGGGCCTCAGCAGCCGTCCCCAGACACCCAGCCACTCTCCTAGATCCACTCCGCTGTGGTGCTGGAACCGCTGCCGGGACCCTGCCGGGACCCCAACGGCACCCCTAGAGAGACGCGCCATCCCCGGAATGAACCTTGCAGGTTTTTGTTCCCCTCCTGCCGCCAGCAGTGCGATAACAGGCCCGGTGGAAGTGGAGAGCCACGGAGCTCTTGGCCACCCACCCCTTTCTTTACTTTCAGTAGGGATTTTTTTTATTTCTAATTCAGTACTAAAATATGTTATGGTACAAAATAGCAATGTACTTCGTACGCTCAACTTAGTAATAACTCATATCACTACCTGTAGGAAACTCAGTTGCTAGTTGAGCCAAAAAAAACTACTCAAGTAGCAACAAGCAAGTATCAACCTGTGCTTAACCATCTGGTAGATTGGCACAAAAGCAGTCAGGCTTAACTTAAAGTCAATGTGTAAAATATTTATGCAGCGCCAAAAACAGCAATAAAATGAGAACACAACACAAGTAATAAAATTAAAACACCATACAAGAAAAATCCCATGCCAATTTCGAAAAATAGAGAAACATTTAAGAAATGATTTAAGATCAAAACATCAAAAATCCAATCAATTGACCCAGACATATGAAATTTTAAAGTAAAAATAGTGCCTAGCAACACAAAGCGTTAATTATGAATGTCTGGTCATGCCGGGATGGAGGCCGACTGCGATGGAGCGAGGGCTGGAACAGGAACCAAGTTAGGCCCACTAAACAAAGTACCTTCAATCCTAGTTTGAGGAGCTTTGCAGAGGATTCGTCGGGCAGCAGTGGTTTTGATATAGCTGTGGGGCTGTGATACAGAGTCCTTTTGCATTGTTTTAGAGGATGGTGTTGAAGAGGGGCTTGCAATGCGAAGACCTGTGCTGAGCAGCGGTGGTTCCAATGAAGCTGTGGTCTCTGATGCCAGGTCCTGTATCGGGGATGTGTCACGCAGTGGCGATTTCGATACAGGTACAAGGAGATGTGGCGTTCTGCATCAGTTCTGCTCACAGAACCATAGCTGAGCTGGCAGAGCACCTTGAAACCTACGTCCAAGGGTCCACAACTGGTGTGACACCACTTGGGGGGTAGGACTCACAACAGACAGAGTCTAGTGCTGGTTCAAGGCGGTTTGAGTCTTGTCTGTCCCTTAGGCTCTGATCAGGAGGCAAGCCACCTATTCCTTAGAGGAACTCTGGTGGTTCAAGGTTCAAGATGCAGTTCCAGTCCTTCTCAGACAGGCAGCAGGGTAGCTGAGTAGCAGTACATCTTGCTAAGCAGCACAGTAGTCTCAGTGACTTCCACAGGTCGAGGTGTACTAAAAAGTTGGGTCTGATGGTCCATTATTTATACCTGGTGCCCATTTCAAGTAGGAGAAGTTTCTAGAGGCTTCCACTATCAGAGGCTCTTCCTATCCTGCCTCCCTGCCCTGGTCCCAGCCCCAGCAGCTTGTCTGGGGTCACAAAACATTGGTGTCAAATCCTTTAGGAGTGTGATCAGGCAGATCCTTTGTGATTTGTAAGTGTGGTAGGTGACCACATCCTCTTCTTCAATTTAGGGCTAGCCAATACTGCCAATATCAACTCCCTCTTTATCTCACTGTCTGGAAGCATTACACAAAGACCAACTGCCAGCTACACCTAGTCATGTGACCCAGGACACAGGCTGCAGCCACCAAATGGTTAAGACAAGAGCGTGTCAACTTTGCAAAAGTGACATTTTCAGAATTGTGAATTAAAATCCAGCTTACCATTAAAAACTGGTTTAAATTACAGTTTTCTAGACAACAAACTTAGCATTACTATCTTTTCTCAAATGAAAGTTATCACTTATTAAATGTAATTATTTAACCCAATGGTATCCTATGGGAAAGGGAAGTCTCTTGGTAATGAAAACTGAATTTAGGAGTTTTTTCACTACTGTGCCATGTAAAACTTAAAAGTATATGTCCAACTTTTGAAATGCACTGCACCTTGCCATGTGGGTAGCTTATATGTGTTAAAAGGAGTGGTTTAGGACTGGTAAAAGGTTTATATTGCCAGGTCGAAATGGCAGTTTTAAAACTGCACACACAAGCTGTAATGGCAGGCCTAGGACATGTTTTAAGGGGCTTCTTAAGTGAGTGACACAATAAGTGCTGTAAGTTAAGTCAAGCTGCACGAAAACTAAAGGACGATGAACCTTGCTAATTGACTCATAATATCCGGTGTGTGTATATCCCTCCTGGTTTGTTTGGTTTTATGTAACCCATTGAGGCAGCTATACACGTAATATTACCTTAGGTCATTATGCACAAAAGAATCCATTTGCTCACAGCCCCCTTCACCATCCCTTAAATGAAGGAGTCCAGAAAATCAAGTTATGGCTGGCCAAGAAGTTAGTCTATTATAATAAACCATCACTTTGATAAATTTGCACAACTGCTTCCTAAATGAGAAAATGTTGCACTTTATTCTTACCCTAAGGTTCCCTTATTGGAAGCAAATGTGAAGCCGCAAGGCAATGAACAGATTGCTTGAGGTGTTTACATGAAATTAGAAATTTTTAGTTTTTATTGCCAGTGTCAGTTTTAGTTAAATACGCACTTAATAAATACATTTGACTTGACTGGCAATAAGTGCTCTAGGCCCTCTAGTAGCATTTAATTTACAGGACCTAGATACATTTAGAACCACTTTACTAGGGACTTACAGGTAAATTAAAAAGATTAACTAGGTGAAAGCCAATGGTTTTAAGCCAATGTTACCACGTTTAAAGGAGAGAGCACAAGCACTTTCGCAATGGTTAGCAGTGGTAAAGTGTGCAGAGTCCAAAGGTCAGCAAAAGCTAATTCAGCTCTAACAGGAGGTTGAACTGCAAAAAGTTGGTGGAAAACCATGCCAAGGATGTTAGGTCCAGCACTATTACACACAGATATGCACAGTCTGAATTTCTGGAAGCATCATCATTTCTATTGCACATGTTTCTCTTTGAGAAGAATATTGATACAAGCGAGAAAAGCAGAGCTAAATTATTTTGAAGATGAAATACAATTACTCCAACCTCAACATACAAATGGGGCATGTTTAATTCTTAAAATTCAAATCAATCGTCTTCAAACATCTCATTTTTGTTTTTAACTTTGTCGGCAACTTTCTCTATGCTTACCAAAAGCCACTTTTCTACTGTAGATTTCTTTGTCAACTTAAAATATCTAAGGCATTCCAGCTTTTCCCAAGCCACTGCTCTCAGCATCCTTAAGAGTCCTCTGTCTGACAAGCTTGAGAGCCTACTTTTTAATCACAGGAGAGCCAGCTATGACCGTTTGGGTCACAGATAGTTAGTTCTGAGTAATTCTTTCATGCAACAGAAAAAATAATGTGAAATCTTGCTATCATTTCCACAATTGGCTATAGTTCGCCAGGTCACATTGAGGCAGGGAGGGTAAAAAGTCAAAACATTTTCATGAAACCTGCAGATTTCAATGAAACCAGCTGAAATCTATTGTGAAAGTGAAGATATTTGTGAAAAAATGGTGAGCCGTATCTACAAGAAAATTTGTCTGTAGGCAGATGTTTCACATTTCAGAGGTATTTTTCACCCAATTCTACAGTTAATACCACCACCACAATGCCATACTGCCACAAGCAACACCAGAATTGCACTTCTAAACATTGCCAAAGCCAATTGGTCTTGCTTAAATTAGCTATTAAATGGAAACATCATTTCTGCATTCATGTGTTTTCCGGAGTTGTTATTTTAAACCAAGACCTATTAGATTTCTAAAGGATTGTTTCCATTAGGTGCAGGCTTAGCCATTATAAGGGTTTATAGTAGTGGAGTAGCAACAAACAGGTTAAACAAGACCCTAAACACTTGGGCCCCTGGAATGTATACTCTCAGTTAGGCGTACTTTCCCATGATACGACTTGGTAGAATGCCATTGGGCATTTTTGCCATTTAGCAAATCCTTAGTACAATTTTATCTTTGATCTAGGTTAGACCACTTAGAGATTAAAACGTTTGCATATTTGATAGTAAGCAACGTGCATATCCCACTGCATCCCAATCACCATTCTCCAAAGAACGTCTCAAACACTTTAACTCAGCCTAAGTTCTTTATTGCTACTTACCTTTGCCTTTAAGCCGGCGTGGTTTACAGTAACCCCATTGATTCATTAACTTTAGGAGGGTTTCTCATAGCATATCTATTTGTTGGGACTTTGAGCTGCTCTCAAGTCCAATCATCCCCCCATGGTTTCTCTGGCAAACAGGTATTTGCTGAGTTATGGGGAACCTTCTTGCACATATGTGTGTAAGATGCCCCTCCCAATTTGTTAGGCTCCATTTTACCCCAGTGTGAAGGTGATGTTAGATTTATTATAGTCTCTCAACCAGCTCTACCTGGGGCACATCGGACTCTGCAGAGAACAATCAGCTTTCGTTCACTCATTCACCTATGTGTCCTACACCCTGCCAGTCTTCATTAACAATGGGGAGCTCCTTGAGACAAGTGCACTCATTAGGATCCTAATAGATCACCCAAACCAAGGCTTCTGAGGAAATTACCTCTCACCAATGGTGATGAACTACCTCAGGAAGTGGCTCAACAGAACAGCCTTCAATAAGGAGCCTGAGCTGCCTTTCATACTAAGGACCTGATTATGAGTTTGGCGGTCTTGGGCCCGCCGTGGCTTCGGATAGAGTGCCACACCGCTGGCAGTCCAATCGCCTTATTACGAGACATGTGGTTACATAGACAAAAGACCGCCCCGGTCCCGCCATCACTGCCAGGAAATCCTGACCGCTGCAGCATTAATTAGGCCAATGAGTATGTCCACTGGCCCAATTATGAGTTGCCTTACAGCCAGTATGAACATGGCAGTCCAACCACCACATCTGAGCTAGCGCAAATGGAGGAAACTAAGTCCGAAACTCACCTGTACTCACCTCTACACATCCTATGCTGCCATGGTGCCGATCGTCCCCACCATGCCACAGTTGTACCTGCTTGATCACTTTCAAAACCGACACCATAGCGGACCCAACTGATGGTAAGTCAGACTTCTACCTGTTTTCATAGACTTCTAAGCAAATCAATGCCCCGTCATGGACCTGGCAAAGGGGTTGGGGTTCCTTGGTCAAACATATTTTGTGGGACAATACAAGGATGTGGCAGGGTAACCTCTGTACACAATTGCATTAAATATTTAAAGCATAAAGTCCATATTGGTGCTCCAAGGATGCGAAGTGGCCACTCCATGCTTCCAAATAGGTGACAAAGCTGCTCCCACATCGAAACAATCCAGAGCACCAGTATTCAAATCACAGTTTTCCGCAATGAGAAGATGTAGATGTGTTCTTCTTTTTATTTATAATCTTCTTATGCATCCAATACATCAAATGTAATATTTAGCCAACACGTGTTTCGTCTATCTTAGGTATACCTATGACTTCTTCAGGCCTACAAGATAAATCATAACCATCCTTAATTTTCTACACTATTATACTAGTCTGAAATTATCACCACGGTGATAATGACCATCAGTGAAAGTGTATATAGACCCCCTAGCCAAAAAGTAATATTTGACAATCGACATAGATATCCAGTGTAAATGTGTTTTAGTACCATGGTTGCACCAAAGAACAGTCCAGTGACTTGTGAACTATGTCGTAAAATAAATATTAGTCCATACTGAACGGAAACATAAAGAATAGAAGGACTAGAAGAAGGAGATCTCAGAATCCAATTATTAAAATCATGTCATGCCTCACTCCACAATAAAGTGTTCAAGATCGCCCATTATCTGAATGATCCAATATCGAACCTACTCATCTAATTTTTCTATTGTAAATGTCCTGTTGTTACAAGTACACAGAATTATATAGTGCCTTCCAATATCCTAAATGGACAAAGTCATACCATTAATGGTCTTAGATTCGACCACATTTCAAAACTCACTATAAGCCCCATAGGGCTCAGCTCCTCACAGTATTGATCAATGTGGCTGTAATCCATATCACAATCATCATCCTTCAGTCAAAGTCTTCCAAATATACTATCTGTAAGTGAAATATATCTATAATGGAATATAATTACAGCACTAAGGAATATCACACTCTGATTCAGAGATGGTATAAAAAAAAGGGATGCTTGTAACTGAGGAGTACCATTTCCTGTGTTGTTCCCAACAGCAGTTACCACCCTTTTATCATCTACCCAAAGTAGAGTTTTACATTTTAATATAAATGATTTGCTCACTTTTAGACTGCAATTGGGTGCAATAGCTATAAGACACAGTCATCTGAGGCTATTGGATTGATTATGGTGATAAGGTACCTAGACACTAATGGACACTTGTGCAGGAATGATGTTGTCATAGTCACACATTTGAATGACAGAATAGAGCAGGCCATGATTTTTTATGGACGATGCTTGATTGCGTTTATAGGTGTACTGAGTGTTGGAAAAATGTGCACTGGGCTGATTTCTATGGACATAAGAGAATTTGGGCAATAAGATTATGGAGAGGACGATCTGTTACTAACAACAAGGTTACTCAGTTGCAGGTTAGGATAGAAAACGTAATGGCCCATTACCGATCTCCATAATTCCATCACCATGCTTTATTACTTCCTTCTCACTATTTCATGAGGACATTGTTTAGTAATATTGATACTGAGATGCACAATTAGGTTATAATATAACATCTAAGTGTTTGAATACCATGCTAAGATGACGCTGAAAGAGGATGTAGATTCACAGTTGTTCCCCTCTTCTATGTTTATGACCTAACGGTTTGTATATATAGGGATTCAAAGATGGCGCGGATGTGGCACCCCAGTAATATTTTGTGGAGGTACTCTCCTTGTAGTGACTTGAGATTGTGTGTAAGATACCAATAAATAAGCCCCAAAATATCATGTGAGGAAGGTTACTTGTAGTGTATCCTGGAATCTTAGGGCAATATGTTGCAATGTATGATTTGTCTACTCTACTGTTATGCTGTGCCTGCTTAAAATCCCGATCACATGTGCTGAGGGGCACCACATATATGTTTTGGTTAATGACAGTTTACCTCATATTTAACATATTATTTGTGAATATGTGTTGCCACACTCCCCAAGTTTTTTTGCACCTCAACTCACTGTGAATTGTGAGCTATGCTAAATATAGCATAAGTCTAAATATTGCTGGCATGTTATGACTTCTTACATAGCATGGTGACAGATAGGAAAGGCGCATATTGTGAATCACGTAAAATATGAGGGTACCTAACTGCACTGAAGTAATTGCTACGGAAGCGGCGCTCTAGTCTTTTCCCGGCCCCAGCTATTTAATCACCATGCTGGGCTGTCCGCGTAGCGGCCGCGCCGTCGGCGCGCTGCCCGTCCGCGCCAAGTCTACGCCTTGCGCTAGAAACCCTGACCAATTTTCTCCCAACTTTGGCAAACCCCGTGTCTACACTAAAAATCAGCTCTTGGAGCTTCAATCTCAAGGGGGAGGGCATTGTAGTTTTATGAACCCTGAGGCCTTAGAGGGTGGTTTGAGGTTCAAATGTGCCGACTGTGAGGCGTCTTTTTTATTGGGTACTGCTCTCTATCCCATTGAGGATAGCTGCGAGCCTAATCCCCTGCCTCTGACACATTCATTTATGGGATATCTTCTCAATGCCAGATCCCGTATCAAACATGCTACTGGATTTAATGACTTCGTGTCCCTTCGAAAACCCGATTGGGTCTTCATTTCTGAAACCTGGGCCAGAGATTGCTCTGGTCCTGATTTAGTGGAGGCTATTCCTTGCGGGTATTTGTTGGATAGACTAGATAGAGAAGGGAAGCTGGGTGGGGGTTTAGGGGTAATGTATAAAGACATTTACTCCTGTTTTACCGAGGTCCTCACCTCTCCCTCAGATTCCTATCAGGCCCTTTATTTCTCTCTGAAGGTTCTTCCAACCGAACGTTTTATTGGCGTGGTTACTTACCGGCCTCCTGGACCCAGAGCTCCGTTTACCCAGAGTTTCAGTAGCCTAATAGAGCCCGATTTAGCTAGCTCAAAGGTTACGTTTCTTGGCGATTTTAACTTTCACTTGGAGAAAAGCCGTTGTCCTGAAAAGAAGGCCTGGACTCCTGTGGTTTCCCTCAGTTGGTGAAGAGTCCTACACATGCAGCGGGACATACCCTTGATGGGATTTTTTCTAATGATCCTAGGATAAAGGTTATGGACCCTATTCCTCTCTCTTGGTCTGACCATTTTGCTATCCCCTTCATCCTTGAAATGTTAGTATCCCACCATGGCTCTAATTTTAAGAATAGGGTGGAGCTGAAAAGAAACCTTAGAATGATTAGTAAGGAGAATCTGCTTGTTAAACTCATCAACTACTGCTGCCCCCCTCATGTTGATGTCAATGCCGTTTATGACGACTTTACCAACTGGTTAACGACAGCATTGGACTCCCTTGCCCCTCTTAGAAGCACTATGTGGGTAGAAAGCGCCCTTCAGCCCCATGGTTTTCTGAGAGGTTGAGAAAGCTTAGACAGGTTTGTCGACAGCAGGAAAGAAAGTGGCGCTTGGACCCTACTATAGCTGAAAGGGATCTGCATAAACTTAGGTTAAGGGAATATAAGGAAGCCATTAATAAGGAAAAGGTCTCCTACTACACTATAATGACGCAATCTTTTAGATCCCCTAGGGATCTTTTCACTATGATTAATTCCCTTTTAGCCCCCTCAACTGCTGTTAAAACCGAGGTCTCCCAGGACCGTTGTGAAAAAATGGCAGATTTTTTCCATGCCAAAATTAAGGACATTTAGTCCTCTTGTGGAAATGTGGATTTTCCTGATCAGTTATGTCCCCTATCTTGGACCCCAACGATTCTATGTGCATGTCACAAGTACATGTGTGTTCCCTCCAGTTCCAGTTTCCAAGACGCAAACATATGTGTGTCTACCGTCGACATGTTCTCTGTCAGATCCGCCATCAATGGGCTGGATATTCAATTCCTAAGTATGAAAAGCCACCGACTTTATATGGCTAAGGTACTCCATTTTTACAGTTCAGGCAAGTAGGCCCGATTCTTTCCTCAAAGCCTTTCCCTGCTCTCTGTCTCTGACAGTTTCGGCTTGAGCTCGCATCTGTATCCATGAACTTTGTCCTACTCCCTGTGCAGCTAACGGTGCCTGCCTCGGCCAGTTTTCGCCTGCCTGCCAAGAAGCTGTATTTCACCTTCGAATTATCTATTTTGCTCTTCAGCCGATGCATTCCTGTCTAGTGATTTAGGTAAACATTTCCTTTAGCTCACAGGCAAAGGACTCAGCCTTTCCGTCCTCCTGCAAGTGATTCATAGCCCTGTTGCCATGGAAAGTTTTCTGCCCCTCGCTTCTCATATAGACACTTAGACGCTTGTACACGCACATACAGTTAGTATAGAATAGATTCTGTCCGAGAGTCCTTCCTTGTGGATAACATAGTTCTCTAAACATAGGATGTTAGATATGATTTGGGATTAGGTTGACATGACCCCCTAGACTTCTCGTCTCCACATGTAGAGCTAAATGTCAAGTCCCCTTCACCCCCTAGTTGCACGTCAATCACACGTCATGCTGCTGCGCACGCATCCATGTTAAGTATTATCGTATAGATCCACCTATGTAAGATAATGAGAGCCAATCATGTTTCTTTTTGCTCCTTATTACGCCTAGTTTCAATTACGTATCACTATGTTAATTTATCTTATCAATTGTTACGCCTTTTTGCACTTGTTTCATTGTAAATGTATGACCTATAAAAGTTACTTCTTGTCAATAAAGTATTGTACTTCACTTCCTGAACCCTCGTGGTGACGGAACCTGAAGGCCGCGACTCGAGTCGGCCATTTTGGATGGAATAAAGCCCATTTAGAAACCTCTTATACCACGGATTCTGCCTCTTGTTATTCTGAGCTATTTTACTTTATTTTTAAAGATTCCGTATGAAATTCAGTTTCGGTAAAAAGAATATTTACCACATAATGGCGCCCTATTAGGGACACTTTCTCATCTCACGCGCCGGCGGTGCGTTGCAGGCCCGGTCTCCTGCCACAGCTGGACGGACCATAAACGCGTACCAGCAGGATTTCCTGTAAGCTCCCTCCGGTCAAGCGGGGGCGACTGAGGCTGCGATCAACCCAGACGAGGCGGTGAGAAGTGCGAAGTATCCCGACCAGAGCCTAGCTGAGAGAGCAAGATCCGAGGTATACAGAAGCCCACCAGGTTTTTCGAAATCCCGATGTCCAGAGGGTCCGCTATCCGCAGTTATCGAGTCCTGTCCATTCTCTGAGGCCTTCCGTTTCAAGGAGCTACTCGGTGAGTACCATCGCCGAGGAGGCGTGTTGACGCGCACATAGGTTGTGCCGGTCAAGACGGATTTGGGTACACAAATCCGGTCGGCACTGTTTAGCAGTGTATATGTACTGTTTAGCAGTATATCAAGTATTCCGAAGTATTCAGTTATTGTCAAGAATTCAACGTGGTGATTAGTTAGGCAGACTGTCATCATTGTCGGTTATTGTTAAAATGTTTTAATGTTTAATGTTTAAAGTGTTCAAATGTCTTGCATATTGTGGTATGAATGATTGTTCTTTGTTCGCTGTTCATTATTGTGTTTTTCGTATTAAGTGAATTCAAGAGTAAGTATCAGATCAGTTGTCAATATGCCACTCTTCTCGAAGTTAAGACAGATTACTACCAGAAAAGGGGTGCTTGAAGAAGCAGTTCCTATTCCTCCTAGGGACACTCCAGGGCATTTTATGTACCACAAGCATGGCTTAGATGCCATATTGTTTCTTGATCTATGGGTAGATTATACCAAGGGATTGCCGGAAAGTCAAAGGTGGCCCGCAGCGGGAACCTGGGATGCAGAGTGCATCATGAAAGTGGAGGAAGAGTTATGGAAAAGAAAGGTCAGACAGTCACAGAAAGACGCTGTTGAGTTATGGCGTAAAGAATCTCATAGACGTACAGAAAAAGCACGTAGACAAGAAGAGAGGAGTAAAGAAAGTTCAAATAAAGTTCAAGAAGATCTATTAATTGAGGAAGGTATCCGAGTGAAGTCAGAACAAGTAAATAGACAAAGAAATGCTCTTATGAATGGTATGTATCCCCTTCTAACCGAAGGACTACCAAAGGCTGTTCCAGGGATGCCAAAAGACTTGCCACCCCCGTTATTTCCAATTAAGGTACATCAAAAAGGGCATCCCAGAACCGCAGAAGATGTTTTTCTTTCCTCATATCTAGACGACACAGCTCCCGAGTATACTAACGCCACACTACATAGACCGTCTGGCGGAGGGGTTCAACGTCAGGATCAGGTATCCGACCCCGTGCAACAGCAAGTCCCGATACAAGCTTCGGCAAGCACATCTGTCCCCGCAGTCGATTCTACAGTGGTATCGACACCCATAGTTGCTGTGTCACGTTCAACGAACCCATTCACACCCGATGCCCCAGATGGGGCCACGGGAGGTGCTAGCAATACCTTTACACCACCCAGAATAAATAAACTTGTCTTTCAAGAATCAGCGCATTCACGTACACCTAAATTCGTAAGTGAACGTACGCTTAAGGAACTCCTTGTAAATTGTAGATATGACCCGGTGGTTGGTAAAGAGGACGAAATGGTCCTGGCATCATTACGCATCAGGCGAGCCGCAGAGTATTTAGCAAGGTTACCAGGAATGACTACGCATCTAGATAACATATACCATTTTGTTCAAACAGGACGAGATCCAGGATGTATTAACAGAGCTATGGAATTCCAGAAAGTAGAGATACAGGGGGAACTGTTACGTTTCCTCATAAACTGTGTGATCAGAAATCAAGACCGTCCGGGGGTAGACCCGAATGCAATGCTTATTCTTACAAGATGGAGCCAGAATATATCAGAAGGGAGACACGATAAGCAAAATTGTATAATAGCCATGTGCCGAAAAATCCGTAGAGAAATAGAGCGTATTCATGAAGAAAGATTGGGAACAGACGAGTTCGAGCAAGATGAAGTGTCCGAATCAGGGAATTCCGCAAGACAGTCAGAGACCATAGCCTATGTAGGCAGAGGAAGATCCTGTGATAATGCTAGATGTTTTTCTGATCCCATACACTCTGTATGCCCAAATAATAGCAGAACGTACCCGACGCCTGTAATAAATCTGAAGTCTCCTGAACATTTGTTTCAAGCCGCAGATAAAATACTACGAGAACGAAGGGGTTACCACCTCCTCGATTCCATGGATGAGCAAGAATTAGCCAGATCAGCTGTTCACTGGATTGACAGTCCTGAAATATACGGTGATGAGACCGTAGCACACACGTTTTTTAATCTCAGTGCAGATGAACAACGTTTAGCTGGAATCTATATGATTCAGCAACTCCTTATATTATATAAGAGCCAACATGCTGACCCTGGTCCTTTACCTGATATATTAACGGAACTACTCACGAACAGATGGAGAGGTTCTAGTAACAAGCTAATTAAAGAGATATTAGTGTCACGTAAACAGTATGTCCTTTTTGTAAATCCGGATTCTCTCTCGCTGCCCCACAGAGAAAGAACGCCGTACTATATGGATAGACAAAATCCTTTACGAGAAGTGCACCCAATAAAAGGCGAAGACAATGAGTTTCACCGTGTATTTGTTTACACACCCATATCAAAAATGGAATTATTAGAAATGAAGAAAGTAGTACCTAGTCATGACAAAGACCCAGCGGGTTTCCACCGAGAAATTAAAGACATGTTACTAATGGGAGAGTACACCTTTCCTGATATTATGACGATATTAAAGGTGCTTTTGCCTGCTGGCATCTATGAAAAACTGAAAGAAAAAGAGTGGGAAGTGGGAGACCAAAAGATAGACTGGACAGCATTAGCAGAGGAAGAAAGGGCCCGAACTGCAGGTTCAGGGCTCGGGGATAAAGTTAAACTGTTACCAGGTTTACTAGTACAGGTACTGCCACGTCTATTAACTACAAAAAAGGAAGATTGGGGTGCAATCACAGCCTGCAAACAAAAGCAAGATGAAGACACAAGCGATTATTATGCTCGATTTGAAAAATGTTTTGGTATAAACAGTGGTATAAAAGCAAGTAGTGACTCATATCCACATTTATTTGTGACAAAATTAGTGGAAAATGCATTGCCTCCAGTGAAGAATAGAATATTGAAATTCGAGAGTACCTGGCAAAGTAACACTCCGTCACAAATGCTACAAATGTTACAGTATCATCACAATAGAATTAGGGATGAACAAGAACACGAGCATAGACGCATGAAGGATACAAAAATGAAAATGCTAGTTTCTCAGACAGTACCAGCAGAGGGTCACAAAAAGGGTGTGACACATTCTGGTGATTCTGCAGCTCCTGTAAAAGGAACCTGCAATTACTGTAAGCAACTAGGCCATTATGTACACGATTGTCCAGTCCTGAAACGTAATATAGCTACAGGTATTGCAAAAGAGAGACCACGATTAGTTAGACAAGATCAGAATGAACAAGGAGCTATGCAGCATGGACAGTCCATGCCAGTTCAGCAACAGTCCATGCCAGTTCAGCAACAGTCCATGCCAGCCTCACAGCAGCCCATACAGTTTGTGCCAGCTACACCACCGTTGCCTGCTACTGCCACACAAACCACAACACGACAAATGTATCAGACTGCACAATATGAATATCCTGAGTATCAGCGTTACGCATGAACAAGCCTAGAGAGGGAAGTTGACTTACCGCTCATCGAGATTCCTGTAGATCAAGAAGGACCGTATGTACATAGTGAATTGTTAGGTCAAGATAGAAAATTCTTACTCGATACAGGGGCAAGTCGAACAACTATAAAACGTAGTGAAGTTCCAGGGGCACCCCTCTCAGGCTCTCAAAATGTTTCCCTTGGTTTTTCAGGAAAACCTATTGTTAATGAAGTATCACAGCCTCTCCCACTTACGATAGGACCTTTGACACGAACTACAGATTTATTGCTTACTAAATCATGCCCAGAAAATCTGTTAGGAATTAAAACTCTGAAAGCACTAGGAGCCATAATATGTTGTTCTCCGGAAGGAGTAAGGTTGTTTCTACGTGATTTTAAAGGTCACTATGTGTCTAGGGACATGGATCCCCGACTACAGACTTTACCAGTACATCTATGGGCACAAGGCCCTACGGATGTTGGCTGCATGAACATTACACCATACCGAGTCACATTGAAAGCAGGAGTGGTACTACCACGAATGCGACAATACAAGTTGCCACATGATGCTGTAGTGGCTTTGCTGAAAATCATTGATGAGCTAATTGCCCAGGGAGTAGTTGTAGAAACAGACTCCAATGTATGTAATTCACCGATAATTCCGATTCTTAAACGAACTGATCCTACTGCCCCACCAGTATACCGATTGGTTATTGATTTGCGTGAACTAAACAAGTGCATTGTACCACAATTTCCTGTGGTCCCTGATATATCATCATTATTGACAGCAATTGATTCCGAAGCAACATTCTTTACTGTAATTGATCTCAAGAATGCCTTTTTCAGCGTCCCAATAGATCCGGAAAGCCAATATTTGTTCGGATTCAGTTTAAATGGGCGCAGCTTTAAATTCTCACGCGCTCCCCAAGGATTCACAGAAAGCCCCAGCATCTACAGCCAAGCACTGAAACGAGAACTTGACAGTATCCACATGCCAGTCAATACTGCACTGCTTCAATATGTCGATGATCTGCTGATCACCGCGAGAAGCGAACCTGAATGTGAAAAGGCTTCTCTGACAGTTTTACATTTTCTAGCCGACAAGGGGCACAAGGTGTCTCCTTCTAAGCTGCAATTCTGTGTCCAGCGAGTTATTTATCTTGGTCACTCGCTGTCCAAGGAGGGAAGGCAGCTTACACCAGATCGCATCCAGTTAATTGCTAACATGTCAATACCCCAGACACAAAAGGAAGTGCGGGCTTTTATAGGCCTCACTTCATATTGTAGGCAGTGGATCCCTCAGTACGCATTTCTAGCAAAACCACTCATTCAGCTAACCACACAGGAGGCAGCCACATCGACTGTTCTCCCTTGGACTCAGGAACATACACAAGCTTTTGAAAGCCTAAAGGAAGCTTTATGTCAAGCACCTGTTTTAGCAACACCATGTTATAGCAAACATTTTACACTCTTTGTTACAGAACGTGAAGGTACTGCCTTGTCAGTACTCACTCAGGATCAAGCAGGATCACGCAAGCCATGTGCTTATTTTTCCAGTACATTAGATCCCGTAGCTCAGGCTTTGCCTGCATGCCTGAAATCAGTGGCGGCGACAGCTTTAGCAATCAGACAAAGCGATGCCATAGTATTAGGACATCCATTGACAGTACAAGTACCACATGCAGTAGAGGTTCTTGTGAACCGAACACAAACACAACACTTGACCATAGCAAGACTTACCGGTTATGAACTGACATTGTTTCAACCACACATAGAGATCCGACGGTGTAATACATTGAATCCTGCTACACTATTACCTGTAATTGGAACAGACCCACTAGCTCATGATTGTGTTGAAATCATTGAAATAAAGACGAAACCTAGACAAGACTTGACAGACGTTCCATTGTTAGATCCAGACCTGACGTTGTATGTAGACGGATCGTGCATGAGAACAAGTACAGGAGATTTAGTGGCCGCGTATGCAGTCACAACAGACACTGAAGTTATTGAGACAAATTGTATAGATACTTTGTCAGCCCAAGCAGCAGAACTTATTGCTCTAACACAAGCCTGTATTCAAGCCACAAATAAGAAAGTTAATGTATACACTGACTCACGTTATGCATTCGGAGTTGTACACGACTTCGGCGTACTGTGGCGAGAGAGAGGTTATTTAACCTCCCATGGTGCCCACATTCAGCACGGACCCCTCATTCATGCCTTGTTAGACGCAATACATCTACCCACTGCTATATCGATTATGAAATGTAAAGCACACACGAAGGTTACTGATATCATTTCTCAAGGCAATGATTTAGCTGACAGAACAGCTAAACAGACTGCTCAGAATCGCACATTAGACATGACAAAGCCAATAGTTCAGACACCAACACAGTGTATGACAATTAAGGATCCCGCACTTGACGTAATTGACATACAGACACATGCTACTGCAGAAGAATTAAAGAAATGGACTGAACTAGGAGGGATCCAGACAGATCAGGGATGGATGACGAAGGAGAAATCTGTATGGTTTCTTCCTGACTCTATGGTCCAAGCCATTATAGCTACAATTCACAGCCCGGCGCATTTAGGAGAAAAAGCTATGCTAGATAGCATTCAACACATTTGGTTCAATAAACATTTACGAGCAGCAGCTAAACAAAAGGTCCGTACCTGTATGATATGTTGTCAGTTCAACCCGGGAAAAAGTGTTCCCGTAGAACAGGGTGGATTCCAGACTCCTGATCATCCTTTTGAAGTGCTCCAAATGGATTATATCCAGATGGAACGATGTCGAGGATTCAAATATGTTCTTGTAGTTGTCTGCGCTCTCTCCCGATGGACTGAGGCGTACCCAGTATCAGATTACACGGCCCCGACTACTGCCAAACAGTTAGTTCGAGAATTCTTCCCACGGTACGGGCTACCACGTGTTGTATATTCAGATAACGGCCAGCCTTTCTCATCCGAATTAATGAAACATGTCTCACTTTTGTTGGGATATCAGTGGAAGTTCCACTGTGTCCGACACCCCGAGGCAGCAGGTCTCGTGGAACGACATAATCAAATTTTGAAAATCAGATTGTCTAAAATATGTAAGGAGAAAGGTGTTGACTGGATAGTAGCCTTACCAGTTGCACTATTTTACATAAGAATGGTAGCACACTCTCGAACAGGGCTATCCCCGTATGAGGTGATCTTCGGAAGGCCACCAAATATGTGGGGGACGCCTGTACCACGTAAAATAACTGATGTTAATTGTAATATGCTGACAGATTACCTGGCTTCCTTGATGTCTGCACTACAATCTTGTCGTTCACAGGTAGCTGCAGCTTTTCCTGACAACACTGAGGTGAAACCCCATGACGTTGCTCCGGGGGATCTGGTGTTTGTGAGGAATTTCGATCGGAAAACCCAATTGGAGCCCAGGTGTAAAACACCGAAGCTAGTCCTGCTGACCACAAGAACAGCCGTGAAAGTGGAGGGCCGCAAAGGATGGATACATTCCAGTCACGTTAAGAAATTTCATGGACTATCCTCGGATATAGACACTGTGCCCTGCACTCCCTCACAGACTGATTCAAAACTTCCCTTTGTTGAAAGGAATGACTCTCAGAACTATAAATTAAAACTTAGGCCCAAACAGTCGAGCAATTTGATTGTTTAAGTCCTCTCCAAGGTGAAGCGGTTGAATTGTCTCTGACATGTATCCCTTGGACCTGAGTAGAGAAAATACCAGAGAAATGTTGAAACGACAGGCGTATTGTAAATCACTGCGTAGCTACTGTGTGAGGACATTATTAATTCTGTTTTTATTGAGTGTTTTAATAATCATTACGAGTGTGATTTTGCACATATATCATCCTATTTCTAGACATGTTTATAATATTACTGCTGAACATTCTTTTAGTGACCTACCGCCACATGAATTATCTTATAGACTTGCGCTGCGCAATAACACCTTCATTAGTATGTTACATCATTCCCATCAGACTAGTAATGCCACCAATTGTTGGGTGTGTGGCCGACTCCCTCCCTATCAGAATAACAAAGGAGTTCTGCCTTTCTTTCCACATCCGTTCACACACAATGGCTCCTGTGGAGCATGGTTTAGTTTACTAAATTCCATAGACCCAGACACAGCAGTTTATCAACAACATTGGATATGGGGAAATCTGAATCTAGTTTTATTCAAAGTCTGTCACCCTAATAAGGAAGGTCACCCCAGTAGAACAGGAACTGATTTAGAAAATGAAGTGTATAAATTAGGTAATTTTACGCCTAACCTCATGATTTTGAACGTCAAATCCGAAGTTGAATTAATTCTGCCCACTATGTCAGTATTTCCAGTTAAGGGTGAATTATGTGTGAGAAAAGTTGGTTCCATACACATGGGCCATAGCAAATGCGTTACTACAGTAGAATATAGTGATCAAGGGAAATCTTCATTTAGAGCTTCTCGCCATTCTTACTTTATATGTGGTCAGACGGCATATATGCGTCTGCCTCTAGATTGGGATGGTACCTGTTACATAGCATTCCTTTTGCCACCTGTTTTCCTAGCTCCCCCTGATTATTATCGAAATGTTCATTTAGTACACAAAAGAGAGCGTAGAGATCTCCCAGTTGTCGATTATACTGAGACGGCATGGGACAAGTATGTAGATTTCAATAAAGGTATCTTTCCCTATATAGGTACAATATCAAATAGTAAGCTGATACGCAGACTCACCAAGACTCTTGAAGCTGTAGTAAACGAGACTATAACCGCCCTAGGCAATCTGACAGAGGAACAATCAGTGATGAGAATTGTTGTTCTCCAGAATCGTCTTGTCCTTGACGTCATCCTGGCCGATAGGGGCGGAGCTTGCAGGGTCATCGGATCCAGCTGCTGCATATTCATACCAGAAAATTCGCCATCTGTATATAAAGCTATAACACGCCTTCATAAGATTGTAAGCCAGATACACGAGAATACAGGCACTTGGACGTGGTCCGGGTGGTTTTGGAGTGTGATATCAGCCTGGGGATGGAGAGTTCTATCCTTCCTAGGTATTGGCCTTCTTATGCTCTTCAGTTGTTGTTTATGCCTGCAATGTGGACCAGCGATTTGTGGTCTGTGTGCCACATCATGCATTCCATATCAAAGTTCTCGTTCAAAATGCCGGAAAAAGAAGGAAGAAGAAATGATGCTCCATGAGCAAATCGATGGAATAATGAAGATTGATATCTCTTGAAGGGCAAGTAGGGGACAAGGAGGGAATGTGGAAATGTGGATTTTCCTGATCAGTTATGTCCCCTATCTTGGACCCCAACGATTCTATGTGCATGTCACAAGTACATGTGTGTTCCCTCCAGTTCCAGTTTCCAAGACGCAAACATATGTGTGTCTACCGTCGACATGTTCTCTGTCAGATCCGCCATCAATGGGCTGGATATTCAATTCCTAAGTATGAAAAGCCACCGACTTTATATGGCTAAGGTACTCCATTTTTACAGTTCAGGCAAGTAGGCCCGATTCTTTCCTCAAAGCCTTTCCCTGCTCTCTGTCTCTGACAGTTTCGGCTTGAGCTCGCATCTGTATCCATGAACTTTGTCCTACTCCCTGTGCAGCTAACGGTGCCTGCCTCGGCCAGTTTTCGCCTGCCTGCCAAGAAGCTGTATTTCACCTTCGAATTATCTATTTTGCTCTTCAGCCGATGCATTCCTGTCTAGTGATTTAGGTAAACATTTCCTTTAGCTCACAGGCAAAGGACTCAGCCTTTCCGTCCTCCTGCAAGTGATTCATAGCCCTGTTGCCATGGAAAGTTTTCTGCCCCTCGCTTCTCATATAGACACTTAGACGCTTGTACACGCACATACAGTTAGTATAGAATAGATTCTGTCCGAGAGTCCTTCCTTGTGGATAACATAGTTCTCTAAACATAGGATGTTAGATATGATTTGGGATTAGGTTGACATGACCCCCTAGACTTCTCGTCTCCACATGTAGAGCTAAATGTCAAGTCCCCTTCACCCCCTAGTTGCACGTCAATCACACGTCATGCTGCTGCGCACGCATCCATGTTAAGTATTATCGTATAGATCCACCTATGTAAGATAATGAGAGCCAATCATGTTTCTTTTTGCTCCTTATTACGCCTAGTTTCAATTACGTATCACTATGTTAATTTATCTTATCAATTGTTACGCCTTTTTGCACTTGTTTCATTGTAAATGTATGACCTATAAAAGTTACTTCTTGTCAATAAAGTATTGTACTTCACTTCCTGAACCCTCGTGGTGACGGAACCTGAAGGCCGCGACTCGAGTCGGCCATTTTGGATGGAATAAAGCCCATTTAGAAACCTCTTATACCACGGATTCTGCCTCTTGTTATTCTGAGCTATTTTACTTTATTTTTAAAGATTCCGTATGAAATTCAGTTTCGGTAAAAAGAATATTTACCACACTCTTTGGAGGAGTTAAACTCTGTGGGAGCTAAAACTAATCCCTATTTGATTCTCTGATAGTACCCCTGAAGGATTGCCGTTTGTGCTCCTTTCCCCCTATTTCTCAAGAGGATATTGAGCTGTTGTTAAGTGGGATTAGATCTGGCTCTCCCCTTGAACCCTGTCCTCTTAAGATTCTGAAATTAGGAAGCGAGGCCATTGCACCTCCTTTGACCACTATTCTTACTACCGTTATCTCTTCTGGCCAATTTCCCACTATTTGGAAAACAGCGGTGGTAAAACCTCTGCTAAAGAAGGCCTCCCTTGAGCCGACAGAATTTAAAATCTTTCATCCGACAACAGGTTGACGCTGGTCATAACACCCTACTGATCCTCCTGGACCTGACGGCAGCCTTCGATACAATTTCTCCTTGTAGACTGGTGGGCAGACTTTGGGAAATTGGGATAGAGGACTCTGCACTCAATTTGCTTTCATCGTTCCTCTTGAATCGCTCACAAAGAGTGAAGATGGGCCAATTTCATTCAGCCCCAAAACAATTGTTTTGTGGAGTCCCCCAGGGATCCTCATTGAGTCCCACCCTTTTTAATATCTATGTAGCCCCGCTCGCTACCGTGGTAAGGTTTTTTGGCCTAGAAGTGCTTTCCTATGCTGATGACACTCAGATTTTGATTTCCATCACTGAGAGTGTCTCCGCTTCAGCAGTTAATTTTAAAAACTGCATGCGGGCGGTGGCTGCATGGACGGTTGAGAACTGTTTAAGACTCAATGGGGATAAAACAGAGGTCCTAAGTTTTTGGAGACAAGGTGGATATCTGGTCAGAGGCCTGGTGGCCTGACTCTTTTGGATCTTGCCCCCGCCCCTGTCGTATTGCCAAGAATTTAGACATTATTGTGGACTCCTCGCTCTCCCTGGGCTCTCAAATACATAGAACTGTCTCTACCTGCTTTGGGATGATACGGACTCTCAGGAAGATCTTCCGCTTTCTGTCCCTTTCATCATGCAAACAGGCAGTGGTGGCTCTTGTGGTGTCTAGGTTAGACTACTGCAATGCTCTTTACCTAGGGATTAACAAGGGACTTCTTCATCAACTCCAATTGGTGCAGAACGCCGCCGCTAGGCTGGTGATGGGTCTCCCTAAATTCCACTCAGTTTCAGCTACCATCAGAAGCCTGCATTGGCTCCCGTTGGGGAGGAGAATTGTGTTTAAAGCCTTATGTCTGGTTCATAAGGCCGTCCACAATAAGGGGTCAGAAGGCATCAATAAAATGTTTCAAAGATATCTTCCTGACAAGGACTTGAGATCTGCAAGTAAGAACCAGGTTATAGTTCCCAGGGTCAAGAAAGCCAGGTGGGGGGTAGGGCTTTCTCTTTGATAGGGGCTAATCTTTGGAATTCCCTTCCTTCCCCTATCTCCATTCTGGAAACCCATTCAGTTTTTTGAAAGGCCTTGAAGACCTGGCTTTTTACCTGTCCTAATTCTTTGTCCAACCTTAACCTTAAGCTTTGAATTTGTTAGACATCTCCCACTATGATCCCGTTCCGCAGCGCCTTGACGCCCCTGGGCTAAGTTCACTCTCTACAAAACTTATATTCATTCACTGAAAAGCTTCTTCACGTTCAGTGCCTAATTGACTGCACCCTTGCACGACTGGGGAGCACTAATGATATCACTTTGGTGTGCTGATATAGCGCATATTACAAGAGGTGACTATATAGCTCAATCGGTTATTATAAGTGACAGTGATGAGAAGCAGATAATTAATGAGGGCTTTGATGTTATATGGAAGATCGCCATACGAGTGACTGACTAGCACATCAGTCATCGGTGTGTAATTGCGACATCACTGGTTCCCCAGTTACAAAGCGACCATGATTGGAAATTGGGGAGTTCTATGATGATGTTCAGGAAACTGTCAGTGATAATACTGGTGAGATCTTTGACACCACCCTGTCCTTTTCCCACCATGTGAATGCAGTTACCTCAGCAGCCTGCTATTCTCTGAAGGTCCTGAGGAAAATGTTCCCTTTCATACCACTGGTCCTGCAGAAAACAGTGGTCTTGGCCTTAGTCCTATCAATGCTGGACTATCGCAACGGCCTTTTGATTGGAATTAACAAAGACCGACTTGTTAAACTGCAAGTTATACAGAATTCCACCCGTCTGCTTTTTAGATTACCAAAATTCTCTTCTGCAAAGGCGGCCCTCAATACCCTACACTGGTTTCCAGTGGAAAAACTGATCAATTTTAAGGCTCTTTACATTGCCTTTAGGGCACTGGACAACCAGGGCCATGCATATCTGATTGACCTCTTTCACTGGTATACACCAACCAGAATGCTGCGGTCCACTTCTCATATGTTGGTGGAGGTCCCCAAAGCAAGACTTTCTAACTGGGCTGGCAAACGTTTTTAAAATATCGCTGCCAGATTGTGGAATCAGCTGCCGTTCACACTTAAAAACTCCCCTGATCTGTCCTCTTTCAGGAAGGGTCTAAAGACCTGGCTTTTTAAGGCATAACTTCGGTTACATTTTTATTTTTAATTATTTTGCACTTTGTACTTCATGGCTGCAGGATGTTGGCCGACAAGGGCCTAGACCCCTTAGGGTATTAGCTGCACTATTTAAATATATAAATAAATATATGATCCTACATTGAAGAGCACCACTTAAAACATCAAGGAATGGAATGGATTTGGTATTTTTCAATGATATAGTGAGGGTGCTGATATTTTGTAATGTTTATCTAGTATTTGATGTTATGACCGGATGACATATATATATATATATATATATATATATATATATATATATATATATATATATTACCTACTGGCGGTCGCCAGTAGGTAGTTATCGTTAGGACCACGTTTCCATAGGAAATCCGCAACATTCTATTTTGAATAACTTTGGCGCCGGTCGACGAATCCTCGCGAATTTTTCAAAATAGGTGGGGCGCTACGCTCCGCTCCTACCCTGAAAGTCTCGGGGGGATTCGTCAAGCGGGGGCTGAGATAAAAGGGGGGTCCCAAAACGCGTTTTTCCCATGCATTTTTCCATAGGACCTTTAGACAGGGCTACAGCCCGAACGGCCGAACAGAATTACTAGAAATTTGGCAGAGAGGTAGTCCTCAGGTCAAGGAAGTGCCTTTTGTAGGTTTGGTGTAAATCTGTTCAGTAGATTCTGAGAAAATAGTCTTTAAATCAATATATATATCTGAGCCAGCTTACGGTGCGCTTACGGTACGCTTACCGTACGCGTACGGTGGCGTGCGCGAGCGCGATTCGGATTGGCTCTTAGATCTTAGTAAACATTCGAATCGGCCGAAACCAGGAAGCGGCGGCCGCCATTTTCTCTCTCGCACTGAGAGAGATGTTTAAAATATAAAGCACAAAAACATGTAAAGGGGCTGTTTAGACAGCTCCCACACACATAACCATGTTGAGGGAGTCCCCAAAGAACCCCCAAGGCCAAAAACGGAATTTTTATTTTTTCGCTAATTTCGCCGATTACGCTTACCGTACGCGTACGGTAAAAAAGTATTAAAAAAAAAAAAAATTCCACACTCTCCCCACCCCGTGTGCAATTTGTGGCCGAAGGCCACCAATAGTGCATGGCTTATTACACCTGAGAAAAACTATAATATTTAAATAAAAAATAATAAAAAAAAAAATTATCCACACTCTCTCCACCCCGTGTGCAAATGGTGCCCGAAGGGCACCATTTGTGCATGGCTTATAAAAATTACGAAAAATTAAAATATTACCATTCAAAACGAAGTGCATCATATGTCCTCCATGTGCGCACGGTGCGCGAAGCGCATCGTGCGTACATGGCCCATCTAGCGTAACGTGGGCACGCGGTGCGCGTAGCGCACCGCGTGTCCACCGTGCGTGCACGGCACTAACTGCGTAAAGTGGGCGCGCGGTGCGCAAAGCGCACCGCGTGCTAACTGTGCGCGCACGGTGCGTGAAGCGCACCGTGCGCGCACGGAACAAACTGCATTAAGTGGGCGCGCACGCCACGAATGGCGTAAAGTAACTTAGCATTTAAAAAAACGTACAAATTCACTGAAAAAACCATATGTTTCACACACGTTATAGTTAGGAATTAGCATTTAAAAAACCTTGCAAATTCACTGAAAAAACCATAGGTTTCACACATGTTATAGTTAGCGGAAATTTTACTGATAAAAAACCAATGAAATTCCCCCGTTATAGTTAGTGCAGGCAACTATAACTCACGCGACCGCAATCTTCTGCTGATGACATATGTGTCTTTATGAAAAAAAAAATATTTGTAATATATGTATAGCTAAAAATGTATGGAAGAAGACATGGGCAAATAAGTGTCTAAATACAGTATTAGCATCAGCAGAGGATTGCGGTCGCGTGAGTTATAGTTGCCTGCACTAACTATAACGGGGGAATTTCATTGGTTTTTTATCAGTAAAATTTCCGCTAACTATAACATGTGTGAAACCTATGGTTTTTTCAGTGAATATATATATATATATATATATACACACACACATATATATATATATATATATGTAATATATATATATATATATTATATATATATATCTCTGAATAAAACAAAGGTTACAGAGACATTATAGTTAGGCTCAGATTTCATTCGTACAAAAACAGAGAAATTCAGCAGTTATAGTTAGATGAGCTATCTATATCTTGCGCCCCCGCAATGCACTGCTTATAACCTCAGACATTACATCACCCATGGTCAGTGACATCACTGATGACATCACTGATGACATTACTGATGACATCTCAAATGAGATCACTGATGACATAATCCAGTGACTGTGAGTATTTTTCCAAAGTTTATGAGTGTTAAATATATATACCAAGGTGTATTGATCAATCAGTGGATGCATAAGTGCCTATATGGATGATTCAGTGGGTGCATGACTGACTGTGTGAGTGAGTTGTTAGGTGTCTCAGTGAATGTATGGGTGAGTGACTAGTGAATGTCTGTATCAGTCTGTCAGTTGATGTTAAAGTGGCTATTTGGGTTGGTGTTCTGCTTGGGTTGTCGGATCAGATAGAACCCGCTCAACAGAGCCTCTCTAACCCAGCCAGAACGTTACCCCCTCCCTAGGGCCTATTCACAATAAGTAACTATATATATATATATACCACCTAAGGACAGGGAATTCCTACTATATATACCAAGACCTCTTATAATACAAGTGGCGGCCTCGCGATCCCAGACGGACCCAGGACTTCCTACCCAGACGGCAGCCTTAGCCTCGCGGTCCCAGACGGACCCAGGGCTTCCTACCCAGACGGCAGCCTTAGCCTCGTGGTCCCAAACGGACCCAGGACTTCCTGCCCAGACGGCAGCCTTAGCCTCGCGGTCCCAAACGGACCCAGGACTTCCTACCCAGACGGCAGCCTTAGCCTCGCGGTCCCAAACGGACCCAGGACTTCCTACCCAGACGGCAGCCTTAGCCTCGCGGTCCCAAACGGACCCAGGACTTCCTGCCCAGATGGCAGCCTTAGCCTCGCGGTCCCAAACGGACCCAGGACTTCCTACCCAGACGGCAGCCTTAGCCTCGCGGTCCCAAACGGACCCAGGACTTCCTACCCAGAGGGCAGCCTTAGCCTCGCGGTCCCAAACGGACCCAGGACTTCCTACCCAGACGGCAGCCTTAGCCTCGCGGTCCTAGATGGACCCAGGACTTCCTACCCAGACGGCAGCCTCAGCCTCGCGGTCCTAGATGGACCCAGGACTTCCTACCCAGACGGCAGCCTCAGCCTCGCGGTCCTAGATGGACCCAGGACTTCCTACCCAGACGGCAGCCTTAGCACGAGTTCATCCTATGATCACCATAACATACAACAAGGGAATCAGTGTTACTATTTATCATATCACACAAGAACTGCCAGTTTGAGCACAACCTGTTCTCTGGTTCGAGGGGCTCCTCTCTCCCTTATTCAGTTACCACTTACCTGATCAGGGTTAACATCTGTTCATGTCAAGTCACAGCTGACTAGAAGAATAGGCTACCCTCTTATACAAGAACACGCAGCACATGTTGATTCACTACAAACTGACTTTATTATATATCATATACGCAAGCACATAACATTACTGTGTAACACATAACCTGTAAAGAAAAGTGAAAGATTAGGTTGTACACTCTAATAAGAAAGGGGTCGACATCACCTTAGTCGTGTGTAGCCTGCACTCAATGGTCATCTAGGTTCCCTTCTCGTCTGTGCCTCGGCTCGCCTGGAGATCACACCTCCGTAGCTCCCTTCTCCGAGTCACTGGGACCTCTTCCTCATCGGCTACTCTCTCCTCTCTGGCAATTCTGCTAGAAGAGTATCTGTCTCTTGGTCTTTCTCCGCCCTCAAGTTTGTCATCTGTCTTCCCTGGAATAAGTAGTAGCTTTTCTGCTAACGGCTAGGTGCCGCCTATGGATTGAAAGAATAAGTGCCAGTATCTGCCTCAGACTTTCACTAATATAGAGGTGCATTTTCTCATGGAAAATTCCAGCCCGTAACCTGCCGCCCACCAAATTCTTGTACCTCCCCGTGCCAAGGACACTTTCCCAGCCGGCCGGCCTGATGTAGTGTCTTCGGCATGAAGAAAAATACAATCCTTCGATAAGGGCCGGTCTGAACCGGTTCTCTCCAAGCGAATAACACCTCATAACTAAAACATCCCCTTTAACCTAGAAGCATCTCAAGCTGCTGGAGCAGAAAGAAAGATGGAGTCTCCCCCGTTTGAGGCCTACCAGGCCTGAATTCAGCACGGCTCCATGAAATACCCTTACTACAGGGCAGGCTATCCCTAAGACTAACGAATCTATCACCTAGGATATGTGTGCAAGCCCTAATCTATGGGGAAGGACACAGGATCATGTCGAAGTGCCTAATAAATAGGCTCTATACACTACTCTAACCCTTAGACTTGGATGGAAAGAGACTGAAGTCACACTAGTTATTCTTTAACGCAAGAAAAGGCCGGAAAAATCGAGCAGTACATTTCACCCTTGACTTCAGTCTATTATACATTCATTAAACAGAACCAACATCGGTGGAAGAATAATATGAAACAAAACTAACTGATCTATGTCTAGTATCAAGTGTGCAGAATTGAAGTAGTGAAGGGATACACTGAATAAAGCAACAAATAGAAATCAAAACAGCGATGGTAATTAGAATACCTCCTAATATTCGACGTAACAGATACAGGTCAGGTAACCAATTAAAGAGCCAGTCAAACCAGCCCTGGTCAATGTGTTTTCTAACTTCCTCCGTCAAATCATGTAACCTGTCAATGTGGGCGCGAATAGATTGTGTATGATCAGACAAGTTAAAACAACAAAGACCCTCAAAATCAGAGCAGTCATGTCCATGTTTAAGCAAAAGATAATCAATGGCCGCTCTATTTTGCAAGATGGCTCTTCGTTCACCCTGGGCGTCTAACAGCATGTCAGATAGGACTGTAGAAGTATGATTAATGGATTTTACCATCCAGCAGGCCATTTTCTCAATAGATTTAGCATTATAAACCGCCAAAGCAGGAACACCAATAATTGAAATAGCCAGGCTAAGGTATTCAGACTTGGAATATAAATGCAAAAATGAGTCACAATCCTCCTGTAACATCACTGCATCTCGAATCACACGAGAATTGGCATTCGGATGTGACGAGAACATCAGTAAACTGAGTCTCGTAATGGCACAGGGGCCACCAGAAATATTTGCGGGGACATATGGCCAAGAAGTATTACCACATGAGAAAAGCCATCCGGCAGGTAGCAACATCGTGCGATAATGACTAGGGGTAACTACCAAACTCTTGCAAGTCATATTGTTCATGACCGAAGCACATGTTTTCGGTGTCCTTTGAAAGCACAAAGTTCGCTCATGAAAGGTGAAGGAAGTAGCACCTTTCAATTTCAGATGTAGACATTCAGAAATTGCACTAGGATTACATGTAAGAAAAAAGCATATATCACCTTGTGTGATATTATAGGTAACTATTTGGGACTGGACGGGGGGTATCTGGTCTGGTAGTTCAGTACATAAGGGGCAATACGTATGGGTGGCAAAATCGCCCAGAAGAACATTGGGGCGAGCCTTCGAAATGTTGAAAATATTAGTTAGGGTTTCCAGTGAAGCAGGGACAGCAACCAGACAGGTCGCTAGGATGTCATGTACAGATCTCATCGGCGTCAAACAAAAGTGAGGGGCATCGGTCACCCTTTTCGCCAGTAGTGTCCAAAAGTTCGATGACGAATCCCACGCAGCGAAGGAACGCGACACTCGGGCGCGTAGCTCATCCGGGGTTGACGGGAGTCCTCCTCTCTCGTCGAACCAACCCGAAAATAGTCCTGCGACGACACATCCTGCAGCGACAGTCCAAAGAATGATCTGAAAGAGAATCAAATACAGGCATTAATCATTCTCGTAAGTAACATTTGTCAGCCGGGACCGCTTCCCAGCTATCTTTCCCTGGTCTCATAACTAAAATGGTATTATCATGACCAGTGGCGATGACCTCTGCCTGTTCAGGGGGAGTCTTAGGCGACTGCACCCAAACCCTGGCCCCAGGGTTATCTGTGGAGCCAAAACCTTTCTGGCCTCGTACAGTTAGCAAAGTTGGGGCAGTGCCTTTTACCATCCCACCACTGAAGACAGGCATTATCAGTAATTGAGCCACTCGGTCAGTTCGATGGATCAGCAAATCAGCCTCACTGCTATTTAGCAGGAGCACCTTAATCTCTCCCTGATAATCGCTGTCAATGACCCCTCCAAGTACCTGAATGCCTTTTACAGCCAGCCCCGATCTAGGGGCGATTAATCCAAAATTCCCGGGTGGTATATGAACACCAACACCGGTCGCGATGATGACCCGATCTTTACCTTTTAGAATGGTGTCATCCATGGCATGCAAGTCTAAACCTGCCGACCCTGGGGTCGCTCTACATGGAGCCAAAGCTCCGGGAGTAATCTCCCAGTACATCACAGTCTCTTTGATTTCATTTGGCTGAGCATTAACATTCGGAGGGAACAAACGCATAAGTGGAGATTCAGCATTTAGAAAAGGACGATTATTCAAAATTAATAGTGCTTGGGACAAAAAGTCTCGCCAATTCTTATATTTGTCATCAGTTAGTTTACGCAGCTGCCCCTTCAGCAGACCATTCAATCTCTCCACAAGACCTGAGGCCTGTGGATAGTACGGGACATGAAACACCCAGTCAATATTGTTTTCCACACAGAATTCCTGTACCAATCTTCCACGAAAATGGGATGCATTATCAGATTGAATTTGGAATGGCACACCATAATACATGATAATCAATTCCAATGTTTTAATGGTATTCAATTGGGTAGCTTGCTTACAGGGAAGGGCTACCAACAAGCCACTGTATGTATCAACAATAGTGCAAACATATTGACAATTCCTACTCATGGGAAGTGGACCAATGTAATCAATTTGCCAAATTTGAGCGGGCAGTTTCCCGCGATGTAAATGACCTTTAACAATTTGGGGCACTTTGCGCTGTCTGATATGCTGACAAATGGGACAATGTAAAATAACATTCTTGATCAAATCTAAGGGAATATAAATTCCTCGATCAGCAGCCCACCTGCTAGTGGCTTTCTCTCCAAAATGTCCTGCCTTCTGGTGGGCCCATTTCGCCAATCCCGCCATATCAGAATCTTGCCTGTCCACCACTGCCTCAGCAATTTTAGATTTCTCATCTGCAATGTTATGAAAAAATGTGTCAAGAGAATCTATAGGAGTGTGAGCATCCACATGGAAGATTGTAACAGTACTCTGTGGGAGCATCTCCCAAATCTCTTGCCATAACTCTTTTCCCCACAACTGTTTTGAATGCAATTCCCAATTATGGGAATGCCAAGTCGGTAACCAAACTGCCAGTCCATTGGCAGTAGACCAAGAGTCAGTGAAAATATGACATGTGCCGGGTAATTCTTGTTTCAGGACTTGATAAACAGCATACAATTCAGCAAATTGACTGCTCTTACCTTCACCAGTTGTGCTCAGCAGTTTCTGTGTGACCGGATTATAGGACACCGCTTTCCAGTGCCGTTTCGGCCCTATGAACCTTGCTGAACCATCCGTAAACCAGACATGGTTCCTGTCCTCCGCGGACAAATCATCAAAGGGTCTACCCCACTTGACAGGAGACTCCTGTACTAAAGGTACGGAACATACACTCTCAGTCGATGGCGCTCGCGCCACCTGCTCATGTAAAGATGCAACTCCTTTCTGTCCCACACGTGCCCTGTCTTGTATATACCATTTCCATTTAATCACACTCGCCTCTTGAGCGTGTCCAATGCGGTGAGTTTTTGGCGAACTCACAACCCACTGCATAATAGGAATCTCAGGTCGCAAAACTATATCATGTCCCAAAGTCAATTGCTCGGTATCCACCAGAGCCCAATAACATGCAAGTAACTGTTTCTCAAAGGGTGTATAACGCTCACTAGCATCAGGTAACTTTTTGGTCCAGAAACCCAACGGCACTCTACTCCTGCCTTGCTTCTGCCACAAACTCCAATTCGCATAAAGGCCCTGTACAGACACATTTAAATCTACCTCCCCATCACGTACGGGCCATAAATCCAAAGCATGTTGAATTGCCTCTTTTGCTAGGTCGAACGCATCTTGCTGTGGTGTATCCCAATCAAACGCATTCTTTTTACGGGTGACACGGTACAAGGGGGCCAATATTTGACTCAAATGAGGAATATGCTGACGCCAAAAACCAAATAAACCAATGAAGCTTTGGGCTTCTTTCCTATTCCTTGGAACTGCAAAATCAAGAATTTTCTGTTTAACCTGAGGGATCACTTCACGGTGCCCTTCATGCCAATTAATACCCAAAAATTTCACAGCCTGGGACGGGCCTTGTAGTTTATCCGGATTGATTTCCCAACCTTTCTCACGCAGGCACCCAATGACTCTGTCCAATTGGGTCTGAACTTCCTCTTGTGTTTCGCCTTGGATCAAAACATCATCAATATAATGACACATCTGAACCTGTGGATGAACCGGTACCTCAGCCAAATGCTCTGCCACCAGCCGGTGACATATAGTAGGGCTATGCACATAGCCCTGAGGAAGACTCCTAAACGTCATTTGACGCCCATTCCACGTAAAACTGAACTGTTCCTGACACTCAGGGGCAATCGGAATCGAAAAGAAAGCATTAGCAATATCAATTGACGCATACCATGTACCCGGATGTTTTTGGATTCTTTCAATTAGGGTAATAACATCCGGTACTGCAACGGTCAAAGAGGGTGTGTGTTTGTTCAATTCTCGATAATCAACAGTCATACGCCAAGAATTATCACTTTTACGTACAGGCCAAACAGGATTATTCCAAGCAGAAGTAACTGGGGCTATAACACCTGCATCCACCAACTCCTGAATAGTGGTACTAATCTCCTCATGACCACCCGGAATACGATACTGCTTCTGACAAACCACTTTTGTCGCCTGAGGAACTGTTATGGGGGGCATTCGTAAACGACCAACCCGTATAGGCCTGGACGATATATAATGCGTAGTTCCAAATTGGTAACATCCATCATCTAAATGCAAAGTCATTCCTTTCAAAATATCTATTCCAATTATAAATTCCAAGAGAGGCACCACTAGTACAGAGTATTCTTTTCTAGGAATTCTACCTATTCTCATTTCAAGTAATGTTTGAATTGCGGGAGTTTCCTTTCCACCTAATCCGGTAATTGTAAAAGGCTGACCTTTAAACTTCTTTGATTTACCATGAATAAGAGTGGCCTCCGCTCCTGTATCTACCAATGCTCGGGCCCTTTGGATATTACGATGTCTCCAATAAATTTCAATATCTACATAGGGTCTATTATCTCTGTGAGCCCATCTGTGTACTGGAGCTTGACCTATTTCCTAGTCATGTTTACTGCATTCTGTGTACCAGGATAAATCAGGATAAAGACTCTCACGCTTCTTAGGTATCGGTACCTCCTGTTCATATCCATTCCCAGTACGAAATGGATTCGTGTCTTCTGCAGTACAGTGCTGGTTTCGATCGGCCAGATTATGACGATCCTCTCTCCTCCTCAACTCAGGGGATTGATCCCTATCATCTCTACGTCTGCTGTAAATATAATCATTTTTTCCCCTCTCTCTTTCCTCTTCTCTCTCTCGACGGGGGGACATATCACGTACATAACGTCGGTCATCACGACGAACAGAGCGCCCACGGCGGTCGTCATCACCGCTACCGTCAGAACCACCGCGATCACACTCAGACATCCGAACACGCCGGGCACCCTCCTTCCGATCCAAGCCACGTTTGCGAAACAACTCCCACAAACGAGCAGTTGTCTCACCGTCAATGTCCTCCCTCCGCACACCATCGGCCAGAAGACCAGAAAAGATATCACGTCTAGTAAGTTTATTGTCACCAGGAGTACGAGTGTCAGGCCGGGACTGACGTTCAGGTTTAAACCACTCGCCTAACTCACCGAGTTGGCGTACCGATTCCAGTACTGTAGATAACACGTTACCAGTTTGATTAATCAATAAAGTCATCATGACCTGCTTATAAGCAACAGGGGAAGAACGAATAATACGATTCCGCACAGAAGATGTCAACGAACCATCAAGCAACCTGTCAGCAGTACCTAGAAAAATCGCCGTTTTCATCACCTCTTCTTTGAGACGTTGTGCAGCGTCGCGCAAAGTATACCACTGTTTGTCATTCACAGGCCAATCAGACTCAGTAGGGTACTTTATATTACAACCCTCAGTCGCCAATTGAAGTAAAGAAATTTGACCACCACCATTATAGTTACGAAAATGATCCTGTACAGTAGAATCCGAGCTCAAGGAACAAAACTTCAAACAATCACCATTATCCAACATAATACCAGCAGCGCCCAGTTCATAAAGGCGCACCATCCATGTGAGTAATGTCTCACCAGCTCGCTGCCGAAATCGCTGCAAAATATCACTAATTTCCTGTTGAGTAAAGTCCTCTAAAGAGTCTAAAGAAATACCCTGCGGAGCAGCAGGAGACTGCTGCAATTTCCGACGAAAAACTGGATGCACCGAGACCGCGGGGTGAGCATCACAAGGAGCTCGACCAGTACACGTAGAGGAACAACCAGTGGAAGAAGCATCAACCCCACTCGAAGGACGAGCGCAATCACGGGGTGCACCATCAGGGGTGCGAGAAGCAGGCTTACAATCATGGCGGGAGCGGGAGGGCTCGCACTTAACAGATTCCTCACCCGAGGATCAAGAATCACTTGAATTCCAGATATTACCATCCCATTCATCAGGATTCCAATCCAGTCCGGCTTTCGCCACGACCAGACGCACCTTTCGCGTCGAAACCCGGCCGCGCCGATTTTTGTATTTATAACGGGCAATTCGCACAGCCGCCCTCTCGGCAATAGTCTGGTAAGTCTCAAGTTTGTCAGCAAGCAACTTATTTTGACACCGCAACAAAGTATGAGAATTCTGAATCTCAACAAAGTGCGCTTCAACATCCTTAAGAGAGATCTGTAGCTTCAACAACCTCTCATGCAGAATCCTGTACGCAGACAGAACAATCCAACCTCTGCGCCCCAAAATGGGAATCTCCTCACCCTTCGAGATGGGTGCCTTCTGTAAACAAGTAATCACATTAGCCGGCTCCGCCAGCTCCAAAGAAGAATTCCAATTCTCACTCAAACCAGTAGAATCAGCCCACTCACGGGCTAAGGCTTCATAAGGCATTGAATCCCATCCGGGAATATCAACGGGCAACTTAAAAGTAGATTTTGACTTTCTAGAAAACATTGTGAAAAAGAAAGAAGAAAAGAAAGGAAAAGAAAAGAAAGAAGAAAAACTATACACACAATTATACTACAAATAATATACAAACAAAACCACGCACACGCCGAAAGCAAACACGAGACAACACGACGCACACAGGTTTCGAAAACGGTTCGTGACGCCAAATGTTCTGCTTGGGTTGTCGGATCAGATAGAACCCGCTCAACAGAGCCTCTCTAACCCAGCCAGAACGTTACCCCCTCCCTAGGGCCTATTCACAATAAGTAACTATATATATATATATACCACCTAAGGACAGGGAATTCCTACTATATATACCAAGACCTCTTATAATACAAGTGGCGGCCTCGCGATCCCAGACGGACCCAGGACTTCCTACCCAGACGGCAGCCTTAGCCTCGCGGTCCCAGACGGACCCAGGGCTTCCTACCCAGACGGCAGCCTTAGCCTCGCGGTCCCAAACGGACCCAGGACTTCCTGCCCAGACGGCAGCCTTAGCCTCGCGGTCCCAAACGGACCCAGGACTTCCTACCCAGACGGCAGCCTTAGCCTCGCGGTCCCAAACGGACCCAGGACTTCCTACCCAGACGGCAGCCTTAGCCTCGCGGTCCCAAACGGACCCAGGACTTCCTGCCCAGACGGCAGCCTTAGCCTCGCGGTCCCAAACGGACCCAGGACTTCCTACCCAGACGGCAGCCTTAGCCTCGCGGTCCCAAACGGACCCAGGACTTCCTACCCAGACGGCAGCCTTAGCCTCGCGGTCCCAAACGGACCCAGGACTTCCTACCCAGACGGCAGCCTTAGCCTCGCGGTCCTAGATGGACCCAGGACTTCCTACCCAGACGGCAGCCTCAGCCTCGCGGTCCCAAATGGACCCAGGACTTCCTACCCAGACGGCAGCCTCAGCCTCGCGGTCCTAGATGGACCCAGGACTTCCTACCCAGACGGCAGCCTCAGCCTCAGCCTCGCGGTCCTAGATGGACCCAGGACTTCCTACCCAGACGGCAGCCTTAGCACGAGTTCATCCTATGATCACCATAACATACAACAAGGGAATCAGTGTTACTATTTATCATATCACACAAGAACTGCCAGTTTGAGCACAACCTGTTCTCTGGTTCGAGGGGCTCCTCTCTCCCTTATTCAGTTACCACTTACCTGATCAGGGTTAACATCTGTTCATGTCAAGTCACAGCTGACTAGAAGAATAGGCTACCCTCTTATACAAGAACACGCAGCACATGTTGATTCACTACAAACTGACTTTATTATATATCATATACGCAAGCACATAACATTACTGTGTAACACATAACCTGTAAAGAAAAGTGAAAGATTAGGTTGTACACTCTAATAAGAAAGGGGTCGACATCACCTTAGTCGTGTGTAGCCTGCACTCAATGGTCATCTAGGTTCCCTTCTCGTCTGTGCCTCGGCTCGCCTGGAGATCACACCTCCGTAGCTCCCTTCTCCGAGTCACTGGGACCTCTTCCTCATCGGCTACTCTCTCCTCTCTGGCAATTCTGCTAGAAGAGTATCTGTCTCTTGGTCTTTCTCCGCCCTCAAGTTTGTCATCTGTCTTCCCTGGAATAAGTAGTAGCTTTTCTGCTAACGGCTAGGTGCCGCCTATGGATTGAAAGAATAAGTGCCAGTATCTGCCTCAGACTTTCACTAATATAGAGGTGCATTTTCTCATGGAAAATTCCAGCCCGTAACCTGCCGCCCACCAAATTCTTGTACCTCCCCGTGCCAAGGACACTTTCCCAGCCGGCCGGCCTGATGTAGTGTCTTCGGCATGAAGAAAAATACAATCCTTCGATAAGGGCCGGTCTGAACCGGTTCTCTCCAAGCGAATAACACCTCATAACTAAAACATCCCCTTTAACCTAGAAGCATCTCAAGCTGCTGGAGCAGAAAGAAAGATGGAGTCTCCCCCGTTTGAGGCCTACCAGGCCTGAATTCAGCACGGCTCCATGAAATACCCTTACTACAGGGCAGGCTATCCCTAAGACTAACGAATCTATCACCTAGGATATGTGTGCAAGCCCTAATCTATGGGGAAGGACACAGGATCATGTCGAAGTGCCTAATAAATAGGCTCTATACACTACTCTAACCCTTAGACTTGGATGGAAAGAGACTGAAGTCACACTAGTTATTCTTTAACGCAAGAAAAGGCCGGAAAAATCGAGCAGTGCAGTTGGTGAGTGGGTACGTGAGTGGCTGTATGGGATATTGATTGGTTGTCTGAGTACCTGTATGGGTGTATGAGTGTCTGTGTGGGTGGGTGAGGGTGTGTGTGGCTACTTGCATGGATGAGGGAGTGAGTGAGTCAGTGGCTGTGTGGGTTAGTGAGTGCATCTGTGAGGGGCTGTATGGATGACTGAGTATGTGTATGGCTGTGTCAGTGAGTGAATGGATGTGTCAGTGGTATATGGGTGAGTAACTGCATTTGTGAAAGTTAGCATAGGTGCGTGTTGGAGTATATGAGTGACTGTATGTGTGAGTGAGTGATTGAGAGATTGGCTGTATGGATTAGTATATGCTTGTGTCAGTTACTGTATGGCTGAGTATAGGTTAGTATCTGTATGAATAAGTGAGTGGGTGTGTGTAGAACTGTAGAGGTAAGAGGCTTTGTGATTGACTCTATGGGTGAGTGAGTATGTGTGTAAGTAGCTCTATGGGTGACTGGCATTGTGTGAGTGGCTATATGGGTATATGAGTGGATATATCAAGGGCTGTATTAGTGAGTGAGTTGGTGTATGAGTGACTGTATGGGTGACTGAGTGGATGTGTGTGTGTGTAGATCTGCGAATCAGTGAGTGGGTTTGTAAGTTCTAGTATGGGTGTATCAATGGTATTGAGAATGGTAGCGTGGAAGTTGGATTGAGTGTATGAAAGGTTATATTGGGGTGTGAGTAGATGAGTCAGAGATTCTGTGGATGATGTCCTCAGTGATGCCATTTGAGATGTCATCAGTGATGTCACTGACAATGTTGTGAGTGATGTAATATGTGAGGTCATAAGCAGTGCATTGTGGGGGTGCAAGTTACAGTTAACCCTGGGCATAAAACTCTGCGCCGCTTGCGGAGTTTGCAGATTTTTGGCAACTCCGCATTCCACATAGAATGCGGAGTTACCTGAAAACTCTGCACTCCGCAACGGAGCGGCTTTTTTTTGTGTTTGCGCACCCAAAATGTGGTTTCACGCACATGGGAGCTACTTACCGGGTGCCTGCGATCACCGATGAGAGTTCCCATCCGTTCGCGAGTGCCACACGATTTGCTAGGTGGTCGCATGGTCCATCGAGAGTTTGCAATCATGAACACGTCATTTGGGATCGCCATCAGACGTCCGGCGTAAGTTTTGTGAAGATTACGATCCCGAACACGCAGAATTTGCAATCTGGAGAAGGTTCTCTCTTGAGTAGCATCAAAACCTTCTGAAAATGATTATTTGGATTAAAAAGACTCCTCAGATTGACATTTGGCTGTACTTTTTTGTGCAAGGAGTCCTTTTTCTTTCTTTACTTTGTTTTTGAAGAGGAAGAAAGTGCCCCAGATTCTCCAACTTCCTCTTCCTGTCCAGCAGGATCCTCCCAGAGCTTTGTCCATCTCCTGTTCAGTTTTCATTTGGATTTGGAGCTAGAATTATCCCTCTTTGTGTCTGCTGCATCATATATCATTTGATTTGAGGTCTTCTGAATTTGAGATTTCACATGTAAGTTTGAAAATTGGTGTTGTTCGTTTGATTGCTGCATTGCACCTACATTTATTTTTACTTTTCATTGTTTTTAAAACATTTATTTTGGTGGGTTGCCTGTAGTTTCAGTAGGGGCCTAGTTGTTTCTTTGTAAGTCATTTTCCATTTTATAAAGGAAACATGTTGCACAGTTCACAATATTTTCTCCAACTTTTGAAATCAATGTGCAATATTTATTTAATTCACTAGCCCAGTAGTCAGCCAAAAGGCCTTTCAGCCAGTAGGCTCAGAGCTACTCATGGGTGCATGAAACAACTGTTTCTGTGGTGTCTGTTGAATTTAAACATAATTTAGGGCATAGATGGCATTGGATTAAATAGCAAAATGTGTTTTTCTTTGGTATTTCACATTTTTTCATGTGTACTAAATAAATGCCTCTGTTGGATGTGTATGGTTGTTGTGTAACTTGCAAACCTTTTTTAGCCCTGTGAATTTTCATTTTGGTATTGTTGTATTAAAGCTGTGTTGTTGTTAGGTACACAAAAGAGGAGACAACATCACCCATTGTACTGCCAGACAGATGTCCTGCTGCGCACAACGTCACGTGACGTGTGACTACAGACATCTCTTCAACTTGTGCCACTGCGTGCTGCTGACTTCTTGAAGATGACCCCAAAGAAAGGTACCAGGTCCAGTGCCAAGAAAGTTGCCAGTGAGAAGAAGGGACTGCCACTTACCAAGACCAGTATGTCACCAAGACCTTTTTTGGGAAACCAAAAATTGCACCTGCAGCAGTGGGGTCTGGGGTGCAAGTTGGGAGCAGCACCCCTGCATCAGTGGACCCACCCCACCAACCTATGCCCAAGCCCATGTCTGTCTCAGAGGCAGCCAGTCTAACCGCGAGTCCAATGCTGACGAGCATCGATGTTGAAATAGACTTATAGCAAAGTAGTACCCAATCAATGCAGGAAACTCAGATAGGTAGGCAACAACAGCCGCAACCACCACCAATAGTAGTTGTTCCTCCCGAATTAGGGGCAGTTCAGAAGATCGAGATTCCTGCAAAGAAAGAAGAAGTGCAAGCCACTCTTTCAGAAGATCCATTGTCTTCCAGATCCCCAGCAAAGAAAAGGAGGGTTCGTCCATCAAATTCTTCTCTTCAAGCCCCCCTTCGATGATCTAGACACCACTTGGATCCCGCATCAGTCTGAGTTGGAGACACGCCACGCCCACGAGACAAGGCTAGGGAAAAGGATGGCTCCAGAAAGCCTTAGAGTTATGGAGTTAGATGCAGAAGAGGATGATGATGATGATGACGAGCCAGTCCTCATGGACATTAGTCCTGCCCCAGTGGAGAGCGACATTACCCCATCCCAAATTGTTGTGAGGGATGTGGCACGAATACCACCAAAACAGATGATACCACCAACACCACCACAAGCTTCCATATTTTGCCGGCAATGACCTACATCCATCACAACAACCTCAGTAGAAGTAGGTACTGCAGAGAGTCAAACTTCACACCCAACTACCAGTTCATCCAGCATTGCAAGTGGCACCAGCAGCGCCAGCAAGTTGACCTCCCCAGTTTGGGACTTCTTTTCGGTTAGCAGGAAGGAGGTGAACATTGCTATATGCTCCATTTGTGGACAAGGTGCTAGTCGGGGTAAGCTTGGTACAAACTATGGTACCGGAGGCCAAACAACCCATCTGAAAAACACTACTTGATCCAGTGGGAGGCGCACCTTAGCGGCCAAAAAACTGCAACCATTGTTGTTGGTGGGGATGAAGAAGTAGAAGATCCGATCACGGTGGACGGTGAACAAGAGAGAGACATTTTCTCTGGTACAAAAAAGCAGCCCTGTCCCCAGCAGTGCAGCGGTACCACCCACATCCTCATCAGCAACATCGCAGTGGCACAAGAGTCAGGCTGAGACACCAAGGGGTCCCAGGCAAGAGAGTACCTCAACGTGTGTTGAGCCTAACAACATCTGTCATCAAGAAGTCACCTGCATCAGTGTCACCAGAAAAGAAACAAATCCAGGCTACTATTCTCAGCATGTTTAGGTCAGAGGGGCAGTACGAATGCGACCACCCAATGGCACGTTTGTACAACTCAAAGCTGGCTAAAATGCTAGCACTGGACCTCCTCCCTTTTTCTTTTGTGGAAGGGGTGGGTTTTCTGGAATTTGCGGCAGCCATCAACCCGAAATGGAAGGTTCCCAGCCGGTCCTATTTCGCCAGAGTTACTGTTCCAGCACTACATCACGACGTGCTGGAATTGCTTGGACAAGCTTTGCAGCACAGTGCGGTTCACACTATCCACCTGACAACAGACATGTGGACCAGTTGCCAAGCCACTGATTACATGTGCATCACTGCACACGGGATCTCTTTTGAGGGGGTTCGAGAAAAGATATTTGCAGCAGGTGTTGACACTGCTGAGAATTTTAATGCCACTCGGAAACATGCAACTGTAGCCATGTTCGCCATGGAGAGATCTCATACTGCTGCAAACATTTACTTTGACAGCAAGGTCTTTGAAGGGCTGTGACCAAGAGGGCTTAACATTGCTTTTGTTGCCACGAACAATGGCAGTAATATAGTTAAGGCCAAGGCCGATGGTGGCTATTTCAGGGTCCTGTGCTTGGGGCACTGCGTTAACATCATTGTTCAAGACTTTCTGAAAAAAGAAGACCGAGTCAGCCACTTACTGACCACCTGCAGAAGAATCTTCACACATTTCAGCCAGTCTTTTAAAGCCCGTAAGCAGCTGAGGATCATTCAACGTGATAACAGAATGACAGTCAAAGCACTCATCCAGGAGGTGCCAACACGTTGGAACTCAACTTATTAAATGCTTGAAGGTCTGTTTGAGCAGTACAGACCAATCAATGAATATGTCATGCAAAGAGGGGATGCTGCTGTGAAAGGCATGATCATTGAGATGGACCAGTGTGGCCTAGTTAAATGCCTGACAGTGATGCTACTTCCTTTCGAGGTCATCACACGTGAAGTCAGCAAGGAGGACTGTAATATGGTCCAAGCTATCACATTATTGCACATGCTACAGGAACAGCTGAAGAGGGTGTCTGCAATGTACACAGGAAAAAAAGAAGCATATGAGTTGGTGGAGAATGTAACCCATGGCTTATCTGAAAATACAAGGGTGCAAAGAGGCATTGTGCCATCCAACCATTACATTTGTGCCACAATTCTGGATCCACGGTACAAACCATTACTGTATACTTTCATTCTTTTTTCAGACAGGGATGTTGCCAACTACAAAACTTGGATAGCTGTGGAAGTCAGTCATCTAGAAAACGGAAATTAGTCCTGCTACTCCAGGGCACAACAAGTACTGCAGGGCAGCAGGCTTCACGTTCAACTTCAGAGCCTGAGGGCAGTGTGGTTGGCTCACAGCAGCCAAAACCACCAACAACATCAAGAACAACATAAACAATAACAACAGGAGCATCAGCCCTAAAATTGGCACATAAATGATTTCTGCAGCAAGGGCTTAAGTCCAGTGCTGAGGAAAAGGCAAAAGAGGCCGAGCAAAGCAGAGCGCCCATGAGACTTGAGCAGATGGTCCAGGCCTATCTGGATGACCCAACAGAGGTCTTCTTTGATCAAAACCCATTGCTTCATTGGTATGGGAAAAGGCGCCAATGGCCAGTGCTCAGCAGGCTGGCGATATACTATCTGGCTTGCCCTGTCGCAAGTGTCTCTTCTGAGCACTTGTTTTTCAGTGCTGCTGGTGCCATTCTGACAGTGAGAAGGACCAATCTCTTGCCCCAAAACTAGGGGTGGGCGGAATTTGCGAAATTCACTTTCGCAAATTATCGCGAAAATGTTAAAAATCTCCGCAAACACACGGAAATATCGCGAAGATGCGGACGTTTTTTTCCTGCCAGTTCGCAGTATTTTCTGCGTGGTCGCGGCTCGCCAACTTACCCATGCGGTTGCTCGCGGAGCGGCCACCTTGTTTTCACTTGTCTCGCGGTGCATGATCCCGAGAAGAAAGACGTGATCGCACGACGAATGACGTTACTGCAGGCGCGAACTGTCGCGAGACAGCGTTAATGGCTACCAACAATCCAACATCTCGTGGAGAACGCGACCAGATCGGGAAAACTTGTCGGCGAACGCGGGGATTCAGGTAAGGCGATCGAGCGCACGCATCAATGTATTATTTTACAGCGTGAGCAAGCAAAAAATTTCCGGTAAAATGCAGATTGCGGAAATTTTGACATTTTCGCACTCTCCGCGGAACGCGAAAATGTCAAATTATCGCAATTTCCGCAAGCGGAACGGAATTTTAGCCCAGGCCTACCCAAAACATGGAGTGGTTAACCATGATCAAAATGAATCAGCACTTTATACGCACAAAAAAAGTGACTCAAGTCAATGTTTCCCTTCTTCTTGATCAATAACATAATTGTACTACTGCAGGCCGATCAACTGCATTGCTGATTACGGACTCACTCGGGATACTACAGAGTGGGACCGCAGTCAGTTAGTAGGATCGGAGATGATTGATGGAGTTTCATGAGGTGGTCTTAAGGTAAACAACAACAACACCACCAGACCTATATGTCTGTGTAGTGGTAGATGAGACTTAATTTAGAAAATTATATTTTGCTGTTTATATGTGTGCTCAGTGCTGTCTGGCTCACAAAATCTAAGCTAAGTGGAGGTTGGGAGGGTGGGCCTGCTCCTTTTGTTGTTGTAGGTTACTCTTAGAAACAGAGTAGACATGATTTAGCCATGCCGCCTCTGAAAGTTTTCTTGTTGCACTCCACCTTAATTTATGCAGCTTAACTTTACTTTTCTCCTTGATTTTTCAATATCATTTTTGGTTTTCCATCTACACTTACAGGCCAGACTTTACTCTGTGCTATACTGGGAAAAACAACTTACACTTATCTTACCAAACCACATCCGCCAGGCAGGCACCCAAGATTGACAGACGGAGCGTCCATGGAAGGACCAAAAGGAATGCCGATATGCAACTCCCAATTTGACCATAGTTATAGTATCATCATTTCATTTGATTCATTTTTTCTCTTCAGTCATTACGATTGTGTGTGTTGTTGTTTATTATGTTTGCTTCTATTTGATTACTACAAATATTTTTAAATGTTCTTTGCGAGCTTAAAAGGAAGTCCGGTACAACAGAACATAAAATTTAAGTAACTTGGGTCTCTCTGGGGGCAGACAGGCAAGGCAATTGCATAATAATAATGATACTTAATAATATACTGCTGCTCTGTACTGCTAGTCTGGTACTACTCATCAAGTCATCATCATGCATGCATTTCCTTTTTCTCCCTTAACAGATTTATGATGGTCGACTACCAAGATTGTGTGTTGTCCATGTGTAGTGTTTGTCTTTGTCAAACCTTTTCCCCAAACCCCCCTCCCCAACCATTCATCCAACCCTAACCCTCTTCCCCCGGGCTGTGTGATTTATATTTAGGTGTGACTAAATTAAATTTACACCAATATTGATCACACGCTTACTGAGGCGGATGTGGTGAAAGTAACACTATCTCAAGGCCGGGCGAAGATCTTCTTCTGCTCTAAGTATATATATACTTCACTTTAGCCCATGCACAGTATTCAATATTTGAATTTCTTTTCCAGATAAACATAAAGAATACATCAAATATTATTGATTGCCAGCATCGAGTCATCAATCATCATCCTAGTTTCAACACTAAAGTTTATGAAGGCGCTTGTACGCTTCATCATCATAGCTAGAATCAACTTCAGTTTGTAACTTGTACTAGGCTTGCCGTCCAGGTGTTCTGGTCTATTTTACTTTAGAATTGCTTAGCATCATCATGGTTTCTTGTTTTGCAGTCTTCTTGTGTATTCTACTACTCGTTTCCGAGTCTCCCTCAGGTGACTGACTGTCTCATTTTCATTTTTTGCAAACGCTACTGAGTGTCAGTGTCTACTACTACTACTACCACCACCATGGCACCTTGGGAAACCAAACCATCACCATGCAGCCATCTCTTCACCTAACATCAATCACAGGTAAGAGAAGAAGTCTGGGGGAGGCATACTTAATAATATGGAAATTAATTCATTAATTCACACACCCACACACTTCCGAGTCCATAGGGGTTTTAGTTGCAGACTGCATAGACTAGGAAGAAAGACTGACAGTACTAGTAGGACAAGTCACAAGTGAGGGTATCACATCTATCTGTTAGTGTATTACACTATCAGCAGATGTTTTCAATCAAAAACTGTCTGCGACCCTGCAGCAGCAAAGGAAACCGTGGGAAGTAAAAGAGTAACCCTCCCACAAAACATTTACATCCTATGTAAACTATACATAATGTATTCCCCTAACAAATAAACTAATGAAAAAAAAACACAACACCTGACCCACCCCGCTCCTTAACTCAAACCAATGTCCATAAGAGTAGAATGTCCTTTCTATTGTCCATAAATAAACCCAAACTTCTCCCCAACGCCCAATTCTCACCCACCAAAACAAAGATTTAAAAAGGAGCAAGGTGATGGAGTTCTAGCGGCTCGCTCACCGGTTACTCTCCAGGGCCTTTATCGGCTCCTCTAGGCGCATCATCCGGAGGAGCGTGCGAGGCTTAAATGCCTTACAGTTGCATGCATGGGGGGGCAACAGTGTTCAGAGAAGAAGTGCGGCGGGTCGCTGCCAGACCATGGCGCCGTACCACTGGAGGCACTGGGGGGTCTGGCTGAGGCCCGGGGCATTGGAAGAGGCTGCAGCTGGTGCCTCCTCCTCCTCCGCCAGATCCACCAGCTGCCGATATTCGATACGGATGGCCTCCAGCTTCCATTGCCAGGCCATGGCTGCTAACTCCGTCCTGTTTGGTAGTGGTTTCGGTTGGGAAGGCGTAGTTATATCAAGAAAGACAATTGTAACCAATACTCTTAGCAAAAGAGTAACACAAAATTAATTATACACATAAAATTATAGTGGCACAGTAGCACTAGCAAGCACAGTGCATAACATTTGTGGTATACTCCCACTTCCTCGGCATCTAACATTTGTGGGCGTTTCAGGCATTACTACTAGGCACTATGAGTGGACAAGTCTACTTTTTCTTTCTCTCTAGTTAAGCTAAATTTCTCTTGTAGGCATGCCAGCTCGGTCAGCTTGTGCCCTAGACAGACATACTCATATTGTGGACTCACGTTATTTTTATTTACTCTGTCTGCAGGTAGGGCAGCTGTAGTCTACAACTACACAATTATCTTATTTTTGTATTATGACCATACTCTGTTACATCAATGGCAATTGCTCAATTCCATTTTCACCCTGACTACTACAACAAGGCAGTGAGATGATATCTGATCTGAATGATCATTGATTATATATGGGACGACGTGAGGTACTATTGAATTTATTGATTGATTGTGTAACCAACCATGCCACCGATAGGCCACCCTTGGCAGGCTGACACGGTCGGAAATTGCATAGGTAGGGAGTGGGCCTCCAAGTCGGAGGGAGGCGATTGATAATGGGTGGGTATGGGTACATACATGCACAATATATATGCTGTGCTTGCAGACTACTGTGAGTCAAGGGAGTATTCTGAAATACAACTTTGAATCAAAAACCTTGAAAGAAAAACAGTCCTTGTTTCTCTTCTCAGCGAATTCTCCATTTATAATTGCTTGGTTTTCTAGCATTAATATTTTTTAATTCTAATCTTATTCTATTCTTCACCCTTGGTTTACCTCTCTAGCACAGTTTATTTTTCTTTTACATTGTCTTCATCAAGTGCCAGTCTCCACCTATGCTATGATTGAATACCATCCAGGCATTCATCCATTCAAAGTAAACGTGGCTATCATTCTTCTTAATATCTCAAAAACCACTAATGTATCCTTCCTTGCTTGCCTTTGAGCTTGATCCATCAAACCCCCCGGAGGATTCCTATCACCCATGCAGTTTCACCCACCCACCCAGGCAGGCATCCTTTCTTTCACCTTTCACCCATCCTTCAACCACCCATGCATGCGATTCCTATCAGCCACCTATGCATCCCATGCATTCCTCTCTGCCAGTCATATATTACATGTCACCCGTCCTTCCTCCTTCCATCCTTCTTTCACTTTTCCTTCAACCCATCCATCAAGGTCATCTTTCCCAGCTGAGTTGAAGCCAGATAGAAGAGGTTATTAGTTACTCAACTTCAGCTGCTAATGCTACTGCTAATGCTAAGTAAAAGGTGCCTTCTTCAACTGTTGTTCACAACAGCTTAGTCTCTCTCAACAGTACAGTTTACACCCCTGGAGCGAGTTTGAAGTGTCAATAACTAAGGAATATAACTTTCCATCGCCCGCCACTGCTGCTGGCTCACCCACCCCTGCAGCAGCTGCCGCATCTTCTCCCTCCTGGCTGGTGTCGCCTGCCCCCCACCCCCCCTGGCCCCGGCACTGGTGGTCAGTATGCCTAGAAAAAACATAACACATTTTTTAGATGCCATATACGCCTCCCCCTATTTATTTTGTTTTCAGTAGCAAGATTGAAAATACAATACATACATACACCACACACGTCACTAGTACAAATTGGGTACTAGTCTAGAGTAGCGTGGACAGAAGTATGACCTATCCTATCAAAAATAGTAAAATATCTGGTTGGGCATTTTTTGGTGGAAATTTTCAAAAAGCCTCAAGAAGAGGAGAACCCAAAGGACTGGACTCAGTGGCTAGAGCTATTGGTGAATCTAAGTTTTAAAACTTTTTTGAAAGAAAAAGAGTGGCCAACTGGGCAAGCTACAGACAGACTGATCGTAGTACAGAGTCAGAGGCAGTTACATTGATGTAAAAAAAAAAACAGACACTAGAAATATAATAACTTAGTAGGTAGGTAATGCAGGGATAACAAGAACTTAGAAACAGATAGATTGAACCAGAGTGGGTAATAAATAGAATTAGGAAACGGAAATATAGTTTGAAAAAAATAAGGTGGAGTGAAAGTTATATTTATTAATATTAACAACAGGAGGACTTACTGGGGCCAGCAGCAGAGCTATCTAAGGAGCAATCCTGGCCCTGGGAGGCATCGCCAGCTCCCGCCTCAGACCCCATCGTCTTCTCACCCCTGGATGCTAATCACGTAAGATATAATAAAGAGACAAAAATTGATTGGTGAGAAACAAATAAAATATGTTTAAAAATGCTAAAATTTTTGGACAGGAAATGGCAATTGAAATAAAATTGACCTATCTAATCTGATTGACTAGTAGTATCATGATTGTGGACCATCTACATATTTTATTTATTAATCCAGTGTTTTATTCGGATTCCAGAATCCTAAACTTAAGTACCACCTGGCCCGCCTATTCCAAAGACATTAGAATGAAATGCCAAAAATTACATTTGCTTCTTCTAAGTTCTGATCGCATTCGCAATCATCAATGAATCAACCCCCTTTGATGGCCAATCGTTCACTAAGTCTGCATTTCCATTTATTTTAGTCCTCAAAAATACATACTGTGCAGCTGCGGTCAGTAGGGCTGGGGCAGACGCTTTACTCACAGCGCTATTTCGATTCTATCCTTAAACATTAACATCACTTAGGCGCTTTTTAATCTGTTTTAAAGACTTGTTTTAAAATTTGTGTTTTACCTACCCATTGCTGCTAAACTGTACAGCTAACTTCTGTGCCTTTGTTACGTCATCGCTGCGTGTTGTAGGATGCTGTAACCTCTCTTTCTTTCTTCTGCCTACTTGGTGGCCATCTTTCCACCAGGGTTAGGTCCATTTACGGGTGCCATTTTGGTCGGCGCTCTAGTCGCTCGTCAGACCTGGTTCTTCCTCTATTTATGGCCATTGCTTTGCGGACGCGCCTCTGGCGCGCCGAAGGTGAGCCAAAGGCAAGCTCGTCTGTGCCCGTCTGCGTCCGGACTGCGGCCAGCACCAGTAATGCTGCCCTAAATGGTCCTTGTTTAAGAACTACTTGGACAAGAAAGCAGCTACTGGATCTGAATTTGATGCGCTGTGCCAAGCCCATATGCCTCGATCCCCGCTTGGCAAACTGGGACCAGGCTTACCAATGCAATTCCTGCTCCCATGAGTTTGGGGGGTCCGAGGTGAAACAGGGTGCAGAGGTAGTTGGTGCCAAATCATCAGTTATTGGTACTGGTGAGGATAAGCCTCTTATCAGAGTCTGCCTGGTAAACTGCAGGTCGCTCCCAAAACATTCGGAGGACATTTGTCTCTCCCTTGAGTCCAATTTCTGGGACTTTATGTTCCTAACAGAGACTTGGCTAAGAGAGACATCCAACCCTGATGTTTTGCTTGCGTTACCTGCAGGTTTTAAGATCTTCGTGGTCAATCGTGTGGATAATAGGCAGGGAGGAGGCCTTGCTATTATCTTGAAAGACATGTGGGAGATTACTTGTAACAAAATTGAGAACATAGGTTTAATTGAGGCCTTGTCATTTTCCAATAAAATCTCACCAGGGTAGACTCTTGCGGGCATTCTGGTCTATCGACCCCGGACTCAGCATCTGTCCATCTTTCTAAGTTGGGTGACATTATAGCTGCAAATTTTACGGTTCTTGGCGATTTCAATGTCCATATGGACAATGTGGAATGCACTCTGGCACTCCAAGTGGCTGATATGCTGGGGGGACTTAATTTGATGCAGTTGGTCATGGCCCCCACACATTGAGCAGATCACGATTTGGATCTTATTTAATCAAATGCTCCCACGCTTAAGGTTGAGGCTCCTCTGACATTAACTTGGTCAGACCATTTGTTGGTTACATTCAGCCTGTCGAGAAATTGTGGGAAATATATGTGAAGAAGAGAAACTGGAAGAGGGTTTTCCCCGAGTCCATAGGTTACTTCCTTCAGAATACCCCACCACTGCTGACCGGTGACCCCAGCGTGGATGCATCCACCTTTAATGAGTGGGTGGCCACCTCCCTTGATATCATTGCTCCTATTAAAACGGTAAAAATCGCTAGGAAAAAGCCTTCCGTGCCCTGGTTGTCTTCAGAAATTCGTTTAGAGAAAAGCGTGTGCAAGAAGTTGGAGCGTCTCTGGCGAAAAACGTACAACTTGGATGCGAAGAGTGTTTATAAAACAGCAATAAAAAAATTACATGCCCTCAAACGTCTGGCTATTAGGAATTATTTAGCCAACCAAATTAAAGAGTCAGACAACTCCTCCAAGGAAGTTTTTAAGATTGTGCAAAACATTATGAAACCTCAAGCTACAATTAGCATCATTATGCCTTCAGCCGATTTATGTAAAGATCTGTCAAACTTTTTCCAGAAGAAGGTTCAATCCATATACTCTTCCTTCTCTATGCCAGAGTCTCATACTGCCACTTCTTTGTCTCCTGACTCGCTTAGCTCCTGGTCAGAATTTCGGCATTTCTGTCTGAAACTGTCCCTTTCAGACCTGGTAAGAACCAAATTAGGTTCGCCACTTGATCCTTGTCCAGCTAGATTTTTCAAACTGCTGGCTCCTTATTTCAATCCCCACTTAAATTTTATCTGGAATGCTTCTCTGACGTCAGGTAGCTATCCCTCTGTATGGAAAAAAAGCATATGTTTTGCCTATTCTTAAAAAGGAAGACGCGGATCCTGGTTCATTTAAGAACTTTAGGCCCATCTCGCTCCTGCCCGCTCCTGCAAAAATTCTGTAGAAGGAAGTTCAGAGACAGTTATCTGACTTCCTGGAGTCCAATAACATTCTTCATGACTCCCATTCGGGTTTTAGGATGGGCTACAGTACTGAGACTGCTCTGCTGGAAGTGGCGGAAACCATCCGATAATCCCTTGACCATGGTAGCTGTGCCATGCTTGTGCTGTTGTACTTGTCCGCAGCCTTTGATACTGTCTCTCATTTGATCCTTTTAGACCGCCTGGCAAAGCTAGGTATCTCGGGAACTATCAAGAACTGGTTCCACTAATTTCTGGATGCACGGTCTCAGCAGGTCTTTCGGCGCCCTCATGTCTCTTCTTCCTGCACCATGGTATGTGGAGTACCTCAGGGCTCGGCGTTGAGCCCCACCCTGTATAATGTTTATCTTGCCGCTTTGGCAACGGTAGGGGATCACTGTGGGGTGAGAATGATCTCATACGCTGATGAGACGCAGCTCGTGTTCTTATTCAAAGACACTGCAAAGGCCGCGTTTGATTGCTTCAGGCATTGCCTCACCATGATTCTCTCTTTGATGACAGACAATTGCCTGAAATTAAAAGTTGACAAAACAGATGTGATGTTTTTTAATCAAATGTAAATACAACAATTAAGGAAAATTGAGAATAATTTAAGGACCTAAATAGCATACATAATTAAATATACATACACCCTGTAATGTTGGATATAAGAACAGATATGTTTTATTTATATTTTAAATCGTTGATATAAATCATATTTCTGTACAATCTAAAAAGAAGAACAAACAGTGAGGATGGTGTCCTCTCTAATCAGAAGTGCACAATATTTTCACATTTATAATTCCTGTTATACATCTTGGCAATGTGCTATGAATCTTTTTCTTCTCACACTGTCATCAGTAATTATAGTTGTATATGGGATTGATTCAACATTCATCAGAAAATATACAAATTCTTATTTCATTTTGTAGAGAAAACATTCATTACTGGCATGGCTTTGGGCATTTTAAATCCTACGGGCGTTTCGGCTGTACGCCTTCATCAGGAAGCCATGTACATAGATCAAGGAAACCTAAACAGGGTATATGTAAACAAAAACATATATCAGTGTTGCTTAAGGGTCCTATTTACATTATAAGTTCCAAAAGGGATCATTTATAGAAACTTCCAAAACATTCGGCATATGAGTTAAAAACCAATAGTCATGAATCTGCAGAAATACATCACAAACCTCTAAGGTGATGTCAATTAATCAATAACATCTAACAACCGTCACCAAGTGTTAGAAAAAGATATAACAGAGAAGTGAACATTAGCTTAACATAGATCTTTAAGAGGGAAAAGAGAAGAATAAGGCCAAGTTTGTCTTCATTACTATTAGGTTCACACATCCTGGAGTACTTTTAGTACTAACGACAACAAGGAGATTTTACCTGATCCCATGTGTTGGGTGCTCTAGCCTCTGAAAAATGCGAACTTCGGAGGCCCAATACTCATATGTAGCAATAAATTCTGTAAACGGGCAAAGGATGGTTTTTAGTTAGTAAAGAGGAGTCGTCCTGAGGTGACGATATATGGACCTTAATGTTAGCCATTTACCTCTATAGAAGATTATTAAGACGAATCTAGGGGACTTTTAGTATTCTGATTGTCGTTGTCCAAAATGGATCACTGGTTAGTCCATGAAATTTCTACCTTGTCCGGTCAGTACGTCAAAAAGCCTCTTCTATGGTAAAATATAATAGTTGTAATAAAAGAACTGCCCCATAAAGTGGAGACATAAGCACTCAACCACCATGGCATAATAAAAGACTACTACACTACGACACTAATCCCTATACTAATGATGATGGAAAGGTAAGACACATTTACAATGGTTATGTTTGGCTAGACAGATTAAAATATTAGCTGGAGGGTCGCGTAACTAATTCACCTTAACCTCTAAGCCAATTAACGGCATTTAATTGTGCCAGGTCTTGTATACAAACATATTCTTACCCATGTTTAGGAAAAAGGGAAGAAAGCATTTTGGAGGTCCCACAAAGTTTTAAATAGTCCTTATGTCCGTGTGGGGGCTCTATGTTCAACATTTTTTTTAGCCATTAAGTACCCTGATGGGAAAAATTATAGATTCATGCACAATTATACCTGATTAACGCAGTTTTATAGTGTTAAATGAGCGGTGCTTTTCCTTAGACACCCTCTACTTTAGTTCACAGTATTAGATCGATATCCACACTAAGATGGCCGCCATATTAGATAACGGCCTTTTACAACAGACATCTTAGTGCGGTCTTACACATCCTCGCGAAACAACTTCCGGTTCACATGGAACATATCCGCTCATGGTGGTGCGCATTTTTGGCAACTAATGGGATTTAAAAAGCCAACTGTGTCCGTTCACAATACCGCCATTCTTCACAGACGTCACACAGCATGCTGGATGATTCCTGCTCAGCTTCTGGAATGACAGCTCATATCTACATATCGGTAAGCGCATATCCGCTTACTTAGGGATAGCGTTAGTTAGATATAAAGCACCTCCCCTTGTCAACATATAGAGATTAAAATGCTGCACTCTTTCTATCTTTGGGTCTTTGTAGATATAGACCCTACACAGACCAGAGGACCTTTTAAAACTCCACAGGATTTATAAAGTGCTCTCCTTCTCCCATCCGAATAATGGGTAAGGACACGTACTGAAGTCAAGATCTGACACGACCACGAGGACTTATATCCATAAATAGGTAAGCGTATACCCATACACACATGGATAGCGTCACTTAGATATAAAATATTTCCCTCATGAACATATAGGGGCAACAACGCCCTTTTCTTCATTATCTCCTTGAACATAGAGCCCCCACAGGGACATAAGGACTATTTAAAGCTTTGTGGGACCTCCAAAATGCTTTCGTCCCTTTTTCCTAAACATGGGTAAGAATATGTTTGTATCCAAGAACTGGCACAATTAAATGCTGTTAATTGGCTTAGAGGATAAGGTGAATTAGTTATGCGCCCCCCAGCTAATATTTTAACCTGTCTCGCCAAAAATAACCATCGTAAATGTGTCTTGCCTTTCCATCATCATTAGTATGGGGATTAGGGTCGTTTATCAACACAGGAGTCTTTTATTATGCCATGGTGGTTGAAGGCTTATGTCTCCACTTTATGGGCCAGCTTTTATATTACAACTATTATATTTTACCATAGAAGAGGCTTTTTGACGTACTGACCGGACAAGGCAGAAACTTCATGAACTAACCAGTGATCCATTTTGGACAACGACAATCAGCATACTAAAAGTTCCCTAGATTCGTCTTATTAATCTTGTATAGAGGTAAATGGCTAACATTAAGGGCCATATATCGTCACCTTCGGATGACTCCTCTTTACTAACTAAAAACCATCCTTTACCCTTTTACAGAATTTATTGCTACATACGAGTATTGGGTCTCTGAAATTCGCATTTTCTCATAGGCTAGAGCACCCAACACATGTAATCAGGTAAAATCTCCTCGTTGTCGTTAGTACAAAAATCACTCCAGGATGTGTGAACCCAATAGTATTGGAGCCTTATTCTTCTCTTTTCCCTCTTCAAAATCTATGTTAAGCTAATGTTCACTTCTCTGTTTTATCTTTTTCTAACATTTGGTGACTGAACTTAGATGTTTTTGATTAATTGACATCACCTTTGACGTTTGTGATGTATTTGTGCAGATTCATGACTAGTGGTTTTTAACTCATGTACCGAATGTTTTGAAAGTTTCTATAAATTATCTCTTTTGGAACTTATAATGTAAATAGGACCCTTAAGCAACAATGATATATGTTTTTGTTTACATATACCCAGTTTACTTTTTCTTTATCTATGTACATGGCTTCCTGATGAAGGCGTACAGCCGAAACGCGCATAGGATTTAAAATGCCCAAAGCCATGCAAGAAATTAATGTTTTCTCTACAAAATGAAATAAGAATTTTATATTTTCTGATGAATTTTGAATCAATCCCGTATACAACTATAATTACTGATGACAGTGTGAGATGAAAAAGATTCATAGCACATTGCCAAGATGTATAACAGGAATTATAAATGTGAGAATATTGTGCATTTTTGATTAGAGAGGACACCATCCTCACAGTTTGTTCTTCTTTTTAGATTGTACAGAAATATAGTGATTTATATCAACAATTTAAAATATAAATAAATAATATTTTTTCTTATATCCAACCTTACAGGGTGTTATGTACATTTAATTATGTATGCTATTTAGGTCCTTAAATTATTCTCAATTTTCCTTAATTGCTGTATTTACATTTGATTTACACACCCTGATTTAGGAAATTGTGTCAGAGGTACCCTTATTCTTACAAACAATGTTTTTTAATCAACCTTCAACCCCACGGGCAGATCTCTGGTGGCCGGCGCAGCTGAAACCCCCCCATCCCTGTCACTTCTGTCAGAAACTTAGGCTTTAAATTTGACTCTAAACTGTCAGGCTAGTCCCAGATTGGTCAAGTCTCCAGAGCTTGTTTTTAGAAACTTAAAACCTTGCGAAGATTCCTCCACCTGTTGCTGATCGACTGTCGGGCTACAAAAGTCCATGCCCTTATTACATCTCAGCTGGACTATGCTAACAGCTTGTACCTGTGTCTCCCTGCTTATCTTGCCCAGAGATTTTAGACAGTCAAGAACGCCACAGCGAGGTTCATCAGAAATGTGCACCTCCGACACCACATTTCTCCTCACTAGCGTAGCCTTCATTGGCTCCCAGTGAAAAGGAGAATCAAATGTAAGGAACTGTCCCTTCCCAATAGAGCCACAAGACATAGAGGTCCAGGATACCTGAAATAAAGACTTCAGAAATATCACCAGACTCAGATGCTTCTCCACACTCCTCGCTTTGCCAAAGCCAGGATTGGTGGGCGAGCCTTCGCAGTTAGAACAGCCGTTCTTTGGAATTCTATGCCTGATCACCTGCGCAAAGCAAAATCAGAATCTACTTTCAGGAAGGCATTGAAAACATGGCTGTTTGATTTGCCCTAGCTGGTCCCTTTCCCCTGTCTGATCTTGCTGCTACTTCTAGCACCGGGACACCGCCGTTGGTGGTAGCCGAGCGCTTTATAAGTGTTTATGGATAGATGGACGCATGGTTGGTTGCTGCTGATGTGCTGATGAGTTGCTATATCACTCACTCACTAACAAACTACACAAGGTTCTACTAAGGACTGGAGTTAGCAGCACGTGACGAAGGACGCGTCACGCAGACCGTAAAAAGATTACTAACTAATACTAAGGGGGCATTATGATGGCGTAAGGCCCACAGTGTGGTGGCGGGCCTTCCGCCATTGGAAAGCAATTTTCCCCCACCACATTACAATGGCGGGGGGAATCTGACCGCAACCGTGGCGGGTGCAAAGACTGCCCACCACGGATCCACCATAGGCAATCGTTACGATTGCCTGGCGGAGTGGTCAGCATCAGTAAAATGGTGGCAGTGCCTAGCAGGCACCGCCCGCCAGATTAGGATGCTGGCCGTAGCCAGCCTTTCCGTGGTGGGTAAACCACCATTGAAAGGCTGGTGGGGATTAGTTATGGGGGCCTGTTGCGGGCCCCCCTTTTGTTGGGGGAGGTGGCTGTGCACTGGGGGGATGCCCACGGTGCATTTCCCTGCACTGAGTGGCAGGCACCACGTAGTGCAGGGAAAGTCACTACATGCATTTTTACTATTGCGGTGGGTGCTGCAGCCAGCAGCATCCGCCGCAATGGGAAACATGCAAGATGCGACTGCCACAGTGGCGGCCGGTCCCACTCACCACCTTGATGGGGCAGCCATTGTAATGACCCCCTTAGTAACAAACCATAATAACTACCTACCTACCACCACCATCTTAGTGACAGGACAAAGTAAGGGAGTCTCCCTAGCATTACCTAACTTAAGTTCTCTAACCTCTCTTACATAATCAGCCCAAGCGAGCGCAAAGTAGCGCTGAGCACCTGTCTAGAAGAATAACAATCCCATAATATAAGATTTTTAAATGCAACTTATCTGCATGTAAGCAGCAGCAGCATTCTTGCTATTTGGGAAAAAATAACATTCGCAATAACACAGAACAGAACACACAATAGTAATAAAATTAGCTACTCACCAAGCCCCATGACCTCAACACCCAGCAGGTCCTGTTCCTAGTTCAGGATGTTGAACCACTTGTGAGTCAGCTGGTTGTGGGTTTGCCAGACCTCAGAGCAGCGAAACACTGCTCGGCACACCCTCGCCCACAGGCGGTGACGCTCCTGAATCCCATAGCCGAATCCCGGCCTGCCGCCTGCTGCTAAAGTTAAGGGGAGGTGGCGCTGTACAAAAAAACACAAGAGCGCCCACCTCCACCTCAGAGAACAGGGCACGGGCCTGCACACCTTTCGGGCGCTGTCTTCCGCACGGAAGGCGGCTCCTGGTCACACTACCTTTAGCCTTGCACTTAGCCTTAGACATGGTTCTGGGGGGGGCGTAAAAGAAAATGTAGAAGTAAACAATAGTCAGGAGAAGAAGTAGGGAAGTCAAAATAAATGAAAAGCAAGTAATAGAAAAACAGTACAAATAACGCAGTAAAAGTATAAATAAAATGCAAAATATAAACTTAGGGAGATAGAGGGATAGATAATAAATAAAAAAGATCAGAAAAAAGTGTAAGAAACAAAGGATTGAAAATATTGGAGAGGGATGAAAAACAGGCCCCAGAACCATAACGTGGTGAAGTTTGCGTGATATTTTCCCACGAACACGCAATCCGCATTGCCAAATGTCAGAAACATCTTGCGAGCATGCGGAACAGGCAACTCCGCATGCTCACAGAACTCCGCGTAGCATTGCAGAGTTTTTTTACCGCTTTGCAGAGTTTCACGTAGGTATGCTACACGAACTCCGCCCGGGCTTAGGTATAGTTAGCTCATCTAACTACTGCTGATTTTCTCTGCCTTTGTAAGAGTAAAACTTGAGCCTAACTATAACGTCTCTGTAACCTTTTGTTTTTCAGTGTATTTCTAAGTTTTTTTATGTAGGACTTAGAGAAGGTATCAGGAGGGCTTCTGGGTAGAGGTGGGTGGAGTTCAAGGAGTACCTCTACGCGGAATTCTGCAGTCGCAAAAAAACTCCACCGCACTACGTGGAGTTCCGCGTTCGGACACAGTTTGCTGATGCGCCTGTGCGCGTTGCATTGGGAATACAGAGAGCATCTGCATGCTTCAAAATTGCATGGGAACAGCACTATGTAGTCCTGTAGTGTGCCCGCATGCTAAATCACGCGTGAACAACACCACACGGTCTGCATGGGTGGGCCATCTTGTTTTTCTGCTCTCCAAATTTTTTATCTCTTGTTATTCTTTGTCATCCTCCTCCTTTATTACTTTTCTATCCCAAATTTTAACTTTTTACAATAATGTGTATCTTTGTGTTTGTCTATTTTACGTTTTGGTTTACATTTGTTCATGTTTTTGTGACTTCTTTTTTGACTTAGTTTATTTCCCCTTCTTCCTTATTTCTTTTTTCTTTACTTTCCCTTCATTTCCTTCTTAGTTCATTTCCCCACCCAGCACCATGGCAGAGGGGTGTCTTCCATGTGGGCAGTGCCGCAGCCCCAGGTGATCTTTGGAGAGGAGGAGGTGGCTGCAGTAGTTTTTTTTGTGCAGTGCCACTTACCCTCTATGCTGGCAGCATGCTTCCGGCCTGATAGCGGCCACCCCCTGTGGGAGCGTCGGCATCGCTTGGGGACTGTGTGCCGGTGCATGCGGCGCACAAGCCAGGTTTGGCACACCTCCCAGCAGCTGACGCACCGCTGGGCAGACATTCTCGACAGGGAAATGGACCTGCTCGACCTGCTAGTCATAAAGATTCCGGGGTTCGGTGAGTATTAATTATTTGTTGTGTTTGTGTTCTACAATGCTAAAATAAATCCAAATAGCATGCTGCTCACACTCAGAGGTAAGTTATGTTTAGTAAAGTTTACGCTGGTATATTATTTATTGTGTGATCCAGTTTCTAGCTTCTGCTAGGAAAGTGCCGCTACTTAATCACATTCATCAGGCCCTCGCTTATTTGAGAAGCCATTGCAGACTGTTTCGTCTGTCACTATATTAAATCACTGAGTATCGCATTCTCTATGTGACTTTGTTTATGTGGCTCGTACAGTTCCAGATTATTTATTTGAATTTACAGTGATTATGTGAAGTATGCATTTATGCATTGCAAAAGGGAGACTGAGTTGGCTCATCATGGGTGTTGAGAAATGGGAATAGAATAAAATCAAACATCATTAACTGAAATACATTAGTTTCAAATGTCGTTTTTGTTAAGGAGATCTAGACTATGGATGTAACGACAGTTGATATACTTGAGTCGACAGAAACTAGTAGTGCTATAGGTGATCTGTTTTAGTGACTGCGATTACTTTTCATGCTACATTTTGTGGAGATTATTAACAGAATCACTAATCTATTTTTATTTATCTTTTTAATTTCTTTCATCAGCACCCAAGGGGAAGAAGAAGGATGATTCTGAGGGTCCGGGGCAAGCTGGTTAGCCAGCGCCAAACATCAGCGCTGCTGCCGATGGCTCTGCAGATCCCAGTAAGTCCTTTTATGATTGTTGTGTATTTCTTAGAGTAGAACAGTAGATTTTTGGGGTATTTTTTGTCTATTGGAATTTTGGTGCTATCTATCGTGTTTCAAGAAGATTCAGATAGTAGGCTCAAGTAAGCTTGTATTTTAAATAAATAAAATCACCATGTATATTTGTTCAGAAAGGCTTTTCTTTTACTGTTTATGCCTAGGTCTAACGCAGTTCAGTTCACAAGAGATTGGCCATGGTCATCATGGACCCCCCCCCCCCCCTCTCAGTGTAGTGTGCTGCAGACCTCATGATTTATAGTTACAGTACACTACCAGTTTCCAATGGCAGTGCAGCAAGGCTGGAAAAAAGTATGAGGTCCCTCTTGCATTGTATTTGCCACCCATCAACATAGGCTTTTCGTTAAGTGTTATTCCACTCCTGGCTTGTCTAACTTTATGAGCCAACCAATCAAATGCCCAGGGTGATATTTGGAAGATATGTGCTAACTGAGCTGTGGTGCTGCATTGCTGTTGTATTTGAGGTTGCATATCTGGAAACTAAATTATGTGTAATGTTTATATTCTAGCTACACAGAGCATTAGTGATGCCGGCTCCAGTGCAGCTGCAGGAGGAGACGGTGACGGCTCAGTTGGAGGGGGACAAGCAGCAGCAGGACCGGGCATTGGTAAGACACATATTTCTTGCTATTACTATGCTCACTAGCCATTGCCATGGTGTCACTCATCGTCGTCATCAAAAATGACTGTGAGGAAACCCCCCCCCCCCCAGCTTTACCAGCCACAGCGGTGGTATAGTTATTATGTACTCTTCTATCTGCAATGCACCAACATCTTATATAATGAGCTTTGATGGCTTGAGGGAGACATGAAGGAACAGAAGTTAATTTAAAGAAATGAAATGGTATATGAGTGAAAGGGTGGGTGGACCATTCTTGCCATGTGACTCATTGTTAATCATGCGATACCCATGTGAAGTGATTCCAGAACACACATCATTGTTTCCCATAACAGATTAATTTGCACTTGTTCAGATTTTTCCCTTGGGAATTGAACCTAAGCTAAAGATGATGAATCAATGATCAGTGTAGTGGCCCCTCTATTAGAAATTTTAAAAAAAGCTCTACCCTGCCTGTCTAATCCCTCTACCCTACTTCTTGCAGTAGAGAAAATCAAGTTTCCTTTCCTTGGTTCTTGCCCAGCAAATGAATTTGTTGAAAAACGTGGTGGTGGGCAAGGCCACAGAGTAAAGTGGGAGTAAGTGCATGATTTGATATCAAGTTTGGCATATGGGATACACTGTGAAAAATGTTCCAAATAAAATCAATATAATCCATTCCTTTACCTGTAGTGCAGTCCATTAGATTTATTTTCCTCAACATCTGCTTTACGGCAGACAGGATATTCTAATAATATCTGCATTTCATACATGAGGTGTGTGACTGATGTAGTATCTTATTTATTATTCATCAGACTCTTTGGAGATAAGGTAGCAAGAGGAATGCATTTGGCGAAGAGCAGGGCCATTGGAATGAGATAATTGTCAACTACAGCTGCAGCCAGTAGCAAAGAAGCAGAGGTGCTGGCTAGCATGAGCATGGCTTCATTATTTTAGCACCACACACAACCTATACTCCCTAAAAGTGCATAATGCTATACTCATCAATGAGAAGTCATTTATTTTTAAACTCAAGGGGTCTAACTTTGTTTATAGTTACTTGAAAAGCCTTTAGAAGAAAGAAATATTCCAATCACAGTTTTTTTAAACCTGTGATGTTATTCTCTGCCAGTCTACCTGTTACTTTTCTGCCACACAGTCTTTTTTATGTTTGGCAACGTGTGGGGTAAAAGAAAACATAAAATTGGCCTTGTGACTCTCCTAATCATAATCATCACATCAAATAAATTCCAATATCTCCAGGGAACCAGCAATGTACTGCTACTGTGCCATGCTGGCATTTAAAACTACTGTTTGCACAGAGCATTATTTACAATTTATCTTTTTTGTTTTTCTCAATATAGCTGCTCCTGCTGGTCCAGCCAGACCGCCCAAAAGGCAAGAGAGAGCAGCCCCTGTGCAGCGGCAGAGGCTGGAGCGTATCCAACAGAAATACCGATGGCTGGTGGTCCTGGAAGAGGAGGAGGAGGAGGAGGAGGAGGAGGAAATCAATGCACAGCTTCCGGGCACCAGTGCAGCCGGTCCCCCTCAACCTGCTGGCCATCCCATCACCGGCACCGCCACCAGCCAACTACTACCACCCCCCACCAGAATGGCTACAGGCCATTGCTGCGCTGCATCCTGCAGCGGCTGAACACTATCGTGGGCCGGTTCACCTCGATGGAGCAGAGCATGGACCAGCTCCGGACCGACGTCCATAATTCCCTCTTCTAACCCTTTTAAAAATATTTGGTGGGAGGGATTTGTTGTTTTTTGGGGCTGGGTGGAGAGGGTGGGAAGGGTGTTGGGAGTGGGACTCAAGAGACTTTCTTGAACATTTCGAGTTTTGGGGCTCGGGCCAATTTCATTTGGGAGAGGGGTGGGCATGTTGCTTGGGTGGAGAGGGTGGCTTGCTTTGTAAATAAATAAAGGGGGGAAATGTTTTTTATAATCTAAATTTATGGCTGAAGTAGTTTATTTTTTCTTACTTCTCACTGCTTCCTTCAAGTAGATTTATACTGCCTGTTTATGTGCTTGTAACTTAAGACTAGAGATAGCGTATCACTTAGTTATAGAGTTTAGGCTTATACTTCTCTAACTATCTTGACCATTATGGGGAGTGCTGCCAAGATGAGATGACTTAGGCTACATTGGGTGGAGGATCAGAACTATCTAGATAAAAAACCGTAGCTATTAATTTATTTCTAAATTAAATTACATCCATGCTAGTTATCTTACCTGAATATAGGTGCAGCAACAATAGGGGAGGCATCACAACTGCACAAGCGAGGTTCCACTTCCAGTTCCACCCAGGTGAGCTCCAACTGTAGGATTGTTCTGAATGATTGACTGATGATTATCCATCGTAGGCAACTAAATGGAACTAGAAAGACTGAGTAAGTGGGTCATATATATATCAAAGATTTAGAAACAATTGACACCCCCTGAGAACTACGTGATGATGACACAATGAGAATGTCTGATTGTGCTAAAATAGAAAAAATAGCAATACTAGTAAGTTTTGGCTAAAGTGGGGCTAGCAGTATTATTTGTGAAATCCACAATTTATGAAAAATTGACTCAAAGTCTGAAGTCGACACGCTTAGGTTGGGCGTGTACGGTTAGGCAACACAAGGCCTTAATGACGATGATGCTAATAACTGATGTTCTTCATTCTATATCTAAAAAACTATGGATCATTTTTAATGTGCAGGTGATCCATTGATGGTGTAATTTAAGCTACACCTCATAAATCACACTGCTCGGGGAAGAGGGTTAGGGGTTTGATGAACAGATGGGTAATGGGATTTGGGGAAAGGTTTGACAAAGACATATACTACAAAAGAAGGCTAACATTTATATGGGCAATCAGCAACAGCACATCATTCGCCATCAATCTGAAAGAAAGACATGATTATGACAGAGTACAGATACATGCATGGCAAACAGTCCTTCTGCCCCCGAGACCCAATTTAACATATATATAAATGGTCTGTCTTCTAGGTTAGGGAGTGAACCCACCCACCCACTTCAATTAGTTAATATGATTGTTAAAAAAAAATAAACTGTATTGCAAAATTGGGTGCTGCATCTTCATTCTCCTCGGGAATGTCCACTCTTTGTGGCCTCTCTGCGCTGGTCCGGTATGTATGCAGGAGTGTTGTTGAGCTCTGTTAGCTTTCGCGTTTTGTTCGTGAAGGAGACTAGAAGAAGGCCTGTGGATTGTGAAAGAGAAACTGTATTTTAGATTCAAGGAGAAGGACAGAAGTAAGGTAAGCTTCGTCAGGAGAGTATCAAGATAAGAAGACACAGAGGCAGAGCAAAAAAAACAAGAAGGGGACTCAGAGTTTCACTTTTGCCCCAAGTCCAATACCCACACACAGACCAGCATTTCACAAATGCACCACTCTCTATTCCAAATAGCTGAGTAGTATTAGGCTATAGACTCTTGGTTTAACTTTGAACTGAAGTTGATACTGGATAACTTCTTGCACTTTGTTTTTGATGTGGCAGACCTCCAGCTCCCAGTCCCGCCCTGAGTCTTCTCTCCATGATTCTCCACCAGTCCTTAGTGACTCTGAGTAACCCTGCACAAGGCCAGTCATCATCATGAATCGTGAGGACCCAAGCAAGATAGACGTGGAGTGCAGTGCACTGCTGTTGAAGAACAAGTAAAGAATGAAACAGAATTGTAGTATTTTGCATGGGTTTTTGTTTGATAACTAAAGTGACTGTTCTGGTGTCTGAAGAACCTGAAAAAAAGGAGAATACCCCAGAAATTAATTAAATCTGGCTAAGTGTGAAAGGGCTGATCATCACCTACAGGGAAAAAAAAGCGCCCATCACTCAAGCACCAAACAATGCAAATCGATATTCATCTTAAGAAATTTCCCATGTTACAGTACAACACACCCCCTCACTGAGTGTCCGCTACTACATGAATCATCAATCAACTTAAATCATCACTCACGCAATCAGTCACTGATCATTGCAATAGTTGAAGTTACATCATCCAAGGCAAGCACGGGTAGTTCAGGTATTGTTTATTTAGTCATCTTTGATGCAGGCAAAACATTGGAATTTGGTTTGGCAGGCATTCCTGTACATAATAAATGATTTCATGGGGCAGCCATTCTAGTACTAAGTGATGCAAAAAGGTATAGGAATTAGGCAAAAGGCATGCAAGGGGGGCAGGTATGGTCCCCAATGTCATGAAGAAATTGTAGAGGCAAACTGGTCCAACTGCAATCCTGCAATATATGTGACTTATAAAGAAAATGTGCGGCTGTATAAATCTGACACAAAAATAATAATGTTCCTCTAGCTAATTTTTTTGCAAGGAAAGAACTAAGTTCAATGAGAAAATTTGAAAAGTTCTATGGGGGCACTGGCATACTTAATCCAGGAAGTAGAGTTTGTCCTCAAACTCAGGTGGTTCACCCAGTAGTTAGGAAGCTAACACATTTGATTACATTTGGGACCAATCACCCTCTTCCGCCTCCTGTGCGGCTGTTTCAAGAATGGTGTAATTGTGTGGTATAAAATGTAAGGGTGGGCGTAATGTACGTAAGGGACCTACGCGGAGAGACACAGAGATGGAACCAATCTCCGCACTCTCTGCATAGTTCCGTTACGCACATCCCGCCTCCCGCCTGCACCCGCCCGCAGTATTAAATACATTAAAAAAGCAATTGTTTAATAACCTTAACTTATTGGCGGCGTCCCCGGGCTTCCATCCTTCTCCAGCGCGTCTTCTTCTGGGAACTGCGCATGCGCGGGAGCCCGCGCATGTGCATTCCTGCCGAGGAATGCGCATGCACGGGCTCCCGCGCATGCGCAGTTCCCAGAAGAAGACGCGCTGGAGAAGGATCGAAGCCCGGGGACGCCGCCTATAAGGTATGGTTATTTAAAAATTGCCTTTTTAATGTATTTAATACTGCGGGTGGGAGGCAGGTGGCCAACTTCTGGTATACCCGAGTGTGCGGAGATTTGTCTTGTTTCTCCGCCAATTATCGCAGAAGGGCAAATCTCCGCACATTCCGTGGGTGGAACGGAGTTGTCCGCCCACCCATAATAAAATGTTGGTTCCTTTTGATCATAGTCAATCTGTCCATATTTTGAGGCAAGAGACTGGTCCTACTTACTGTGACGACTGCCCCAGCTACATTGAGCACACGTTCAGTAGGCACATTGGCAATAGGAAAAGTTAGATACCTTATTGCCAGCCTGTTGAGCTCCAGCCATTGGTGCATCTTCCCATAACAATACATTAAGGGATTTTGACCCACATAGACCTCTTTTGGATCATCCAGATAATCCAGGAACATTCTGTGAATGGTCATTGGTGCTGCCACTTGTCTACCTGCTTTGCCATCTCCTCCGAACTGGACTTGAACCCTGTCAATTGTAACCAATTTAATGCAGAGGCTGAGTCCAGTCCTTCGTTTGCTGTTCTTGCCGGTGTTCTGGTTTGGTGTTGTTGGCTGCTGTGAGACAAGACTGCCTTCTCTGGAAGTTGAAGGTGGCACCCCAGAACTGCAGGGTGGGACTCAAAGTTCTAGTCGTTCTTCTTGCAAGTCTCTGACTTGCTCTACAATCCACCTCTTGTATTTTAAAACATCCCCTTCAGAAAAAGGGATGAAAGTGGGATGAATCTTTTTGTACCGTGGACCAAGTAGTGTGGCACATATGTACTCTTTGGACTCGATGATGTCATTTTGCAGCCTTATATTAGAAGCCAAGCGCAGGACTAATATCTCAACCAAGGCATGCGCTTCTGTGTTTTCAATCACACCTGCTGAGGCGAACATTTCAGACGCCTTCTTTGCCTGGTCTTACAGGAGATGCAGCAATGGGGTAGCTTGGCCCATCGTATTGTCCTCCTTGCTAACTTCCCAAAAGCCTCCCCAAAAACCTCAAAAGGGAGTAGCATCTGTGTCAGGCATTTGTCTAGGCCCTATTTGTCCGCATCCATGGGCAAAGCTTTCCCAACTGCATCCCCTCCTCTTTTAATAACATAGTCATTGATCTGTCTGTATTGCTCAAACTGCGTTGCAGCATGTAAAAGGCGGAGTTCCAACATGTTGGCACCTCTTGTATCAGGGTTTTAACTGGTGCTCTATTATTACACTGAATAATCCCCAGTTGCTTCTGGGCTTTAAAAGAATGGCTGAAATGGGTTCTTCTGCAGGTGGTCAGTATGTTGCTGGCTATGTCTTCCTTTTTTAGGAAGTCTTCTGCCACCAGGTTGATGCAATGGGTCAAGCACAGGACCCTGAAATAGCCCCTGTCTGACATGGCCTTGACTATGTTACTGCCATAGTCTGTGGCAACAAATCTAATTCTATAACCTCTGGGTCGGAGCCATTCATACATCTTTCTGTTAAATTCCTCCAAGATGTTTACAGCTGTATGTGATTTCACACTGGCGAACATGGCCTCTGTTGTATGCCTCCGAACGCTCTTAAAACTTTCTTCAGGGCCAAGAACTGAAGATATCTTTTGCTTACCCCTGCAAAAGAGATCCAGTGTGCAGTGATGCACATGTAATCAGTCGCCTGTCAACTGGTCCACATGTCTGTTGTCAGGTGGATGGTGTGAACAACACTTTGCTGCAATGCTTGTCCAACCAACTGCAGCACATTGTGGTGCAGCGCTGGAAGAGCCTCTCTGGCAAAATAGGTTCTACATCGTACCTTCCATTTTGGGCAGATGTCTGCTACAAATTCTAAAAATCCACTCCTTCCACAAATAAAAAAGGGAGGAGGTCCAGCGCTAACATTTTTGCCAGCTTCCGATTGTACAAATATGCGGTCGGGTAGTTTTGCTCGTAGGGCCCCTCCTGCCTACACATGCCCGTAATAGTAGCCTGGATTTTCTTCTTTTCATGGGGCACTGAGACAGGCATCTTTTGAGAAGTAGATGCTACTGGTAGACTCAATGTGCGTCATGATGGAGGGGCTGTCACTGTATGCCGTGGTGTCTCCATCATCTCACTCTGAGTCTTCTTGTGCCATTGTGAAGTCGCTTAGGTGGGAGATTCTGCTGGTGCACCGCTGGGGACAGGGCTGCTGTGTGTGAAGATGTCGCCCTCTTCTTCCTCATCATCACCTTCCACTGTTATTGGACTTATAGCTGATGTTACCCGCCTCTCTCCACCACCATGACCACGTTCAGCATTTTTTTAAGGTGCTCCTTCTACTTGATTGTGTGGTGTTTATTCACATGGGTCGTCTGGCCTCCAGTACCATAATGTGTACCCGGCTTACCTCGACAAAAATTTGTGTGTGGCAAATGGTGCATACGGCAATGTGCTCCCCCTGTGCCTGAAGATGAACTGCAGGTAGGTGCGCATGTTGTTGATTGCCTTTCTGCTTCTTCTGAGGCAGGGGTTGGTGCAGGTCTCAGCTGGGGCTTTGAAAATATGAGAACTGGTGTCGGTGCTACCTGTGCCACATCCCTCAGAGCTGGTTGAATAGCAATGTAAAATTCCTCTGTGTCATCTTTCACCATGACTACCTCGTCATCCTCCTCTTCATCCATTTCCATAAGTCTAAGTCTTTCTGGATTTTTACTTTTTCCTTGCCTCTCCTATTGTCTCCTGGTCTCTGTCGGGATCCACTCTATGTCCCTATCATCATCATCAGAAGTGGTGCTTGGAGAAGATGGTGCTGTAGTAATACCCTTTATTTTCCTTGCTGGAAATGTGGGAGCCAATGATTCTAAAAGAGGAGGTTCAAATTCTTGCTATGAAGGAAGCTCAACCTCCTTTTCGGCTCCAACATCAGACAAATCCATTGCTGGCTCCTGCCCACTTTCCTGTGTTTCCTGAAATCATTGTGACTACTTTGCGAAAGGGACAAATCCAATTCAACATCATTACTCATCAGCGGTGACATGATTGCACTGGCTGCAACTGTCGAGCATGGTCCTGGGCTCAGGTTTGGGAGGTAGTGCTGTTGATGCAGGAGTGCTGCTCTCAGCTTGCTCGCCGGAGACCAGTGCGGCAGGCACAACTTTCCTGTTAAAGGTTGCAGTCAGCACGTCAGTGGTGGAAATCTGCTTCTTCTGCTCCCCACTAGCCTCTTTCTGGGCAGCACCTTTCTTTGGGGCCATCTTGATGCTGTCAGTTTCCAGTGGAACATAGCTTCACAACAAGCTGAAGAGATGACCGTGTCACGTAGTCAGTCATGTGTCACGTCGTGCACAGGACTTCTGACTGGCAGTACAGTGGATGATGTCTTTTCTCTTGTGAACCTAAAAGCAAACAAGCAAGAAAAATATCAGTGAAATGTGGCATTGTTGCAGTTCAAGTAGTAGTACAAACAAACAATATCATTTAATGTGGTGCAATACAGCTGTAACTGCTTTATGTGCAATGCATCAAGTTGGTTGTGGCACGCAGGGAGGTGCAGCTGACAAATGCATTGACAAGTGAATTTACACAATGATAGCAGAAGTGGTTGATTCATTGATGCTATATGTCATGAAAATGGTTAAAAAACATTAAAAAAATTACAAATTAAATTTTTTTAAATAAAACTAAAATTGTCAAAAATTAAAATTAAAACAATTATAATCAAGTGACACTATCCTCAAGCATATACTTTTTTAAATTTATTAAACTGCTATCTCATTGCTCAACCATCCATGCAAGCATGTGGCAAAGGGCCAGACTGGCTGGACACACAAAATGGCTGCCTGCCATTGCCACCTGGTCATCAATAACAACAACACAGAGCAAATAGGCAGTGGGAATGGGAACAAAGAGAAGACGGCATACAGGCCTATGGCAAAAGCACCCGGCTACCTACACAAAATGGCCACCAACTGACCACATTGTGAACCAGCAAGCTAGGAGGCATGGCCGCAACATTATGATAAAACACATGCAAGCCTATGACAATACCACACTGGATGCCTGTCTATGCAAGATGGCAACCAGCCATATGGTCAAACAGCAATCAAGGAAGCAAAGGGAACAAAGAGAAGATATACAGGCCTATGGGGAAAGCAGTAGCACACTGGCTGTCTACACAAAATGTCCGCCAGACACATGGTCAAACTTCAGAACAACAACAACTAGCAAGGAAGCATGGCCACAAACAGAGTAGACATGCAGGCCTATGGGGAAAGCACACTGGCTGGCTACACAAAATGGCCGCCAGCCGCATGGTCATACAACAACAACCAGCAGGGAGGCATGGTCACAAAAAGAGTAGACATACGGCGCTATGGAAAAAGCACACTGGCTGGCTACACAAAATGGCTGCCAGCCACATGGTCAGATAACAAAAACCAGCAAGGAAGCATGGTCACAAACAAAAAAGACATGTAGGCCTATGGGTAAATCACACTGGTTGGCTACACAAAATGGCCACCAGCCAGATGGTCACAACAACAACAGCCAGCATGGGGGCATGGCCACAAACAAAGAAGAAATGCAGACCTATGGGGAAAGCACACTGGCTGGCTACACAAAATGGCCAACAGCCACATTGGTCACAACAGCAAAAAGCAGGAGGCCTGGAAAAACACATGCAGGCCTATGGTGGGCACTGACTATACAAAATGGCCCCTGGCCACATGGCATAATGATTCTTGAACAACAAAGGCAAATGGGGGCCTATGCCAAACACACATACACACACATACAGTGGACAGACAAAAGAGGAATCAGAGAACACAGAATTCAGCACTGCCAAAAACAAAAATTAACTGGGCTAAAAATGTTCACAACAATACACATCCTCCAAAAGGTATTGCCCAACCTAAACACTGTTTGCAGGAGAAAAATGTGAAAAATCGCAAAAAAAACCCCACATTTTGTTTTTTAATTCTATGCCATTCCATGACCTAAAAGATGTTTCAATTCTACAGAAACAGTAGTTTCATGCACCCATGAATAGTACAGGGCCTACTGGCTGGAAGGCCCATTGGAAAACTAGGCCACATAGTGAATTAAATCAATCAATATTGCAAACATTAAAAAACATGGAGAAGAAAATGTACTGAACTGTGCAATATTTTTCCTAGACAAAAGAAGATACATTTCATGCTAAAAAAAACTAGGCCCCTACTAAAACTGCTGGCCACCCATCACAATAAATTTTAAAAAATGAATAAAGGTACAAATAAATCAAGGTGCATGCCCCCAGTCAAACAAACAATACACTTGCACACCCGTTTTTCAACTTACTTGTGATATCTCAAAAACAAAGTCCTTAAATCCAATCGTATATATGCAGCAGACAAGGAGAGTAATCCTTCCAGAACCAAATCCCAATGAAAAAATGACCAGGAGAGCAACAACGCACTGGGAATTGCTTGCTGGACAGAAACGGGAGGTTGGAGTCTCTGGGGAACTTCCTTCTGGGTTGAAAAAAGAAAGTTTAAGAAAAATGGCTTCTTGCAGAAAAAAACCAACTCCAACTGCCAGTTTGAGAAGAAAATCCACTCCAAACGCCTCTCATCTGCATTTTCAAGCAGAAAAGATGCACAACCTCTCCATTTGTGATCGACTCTAAGAAAGCTAGATTGGTGCTGTGGTGGGCGAAAGCCGTGCGAATGAGCGCAAAGTCTTGCGAGAGCTCTTTAGCGGTGTGAGAAGTCTCTTGCACGCTCGCAATTGGTCTGAGAGTCTTGGCACTCGTGGTTGAGGGTCTAAAGAAAACTCGAGAGCACGAACGGGAAAAATTACTCCGTGCCCGAATGGCGAAATTCAGGAATTCCTCGTTCCTCCGTGGAGTGCAGAATGCCCGAATTCCGTAAACTCTGCGGGAAGAGGGGAGTTTACCACCCGGGATTACTGCTTGGCGCCGAAGGTCCCTCAGGAGTAAAGTGGACTTCAACCCCCTACAAGGACATCCTTGGGGGTGAACTACCCCTCCTGTTACCTCCAGCAAGCCCCACACAGTGAGTTTGTTAAGAGGTTTTTGGTGGCCATGCCCCCTTTCTCCACCACTCTGCAAACATGACTCCTTGTGCATTACTAGTTTGCAGATTAAGTTCCCTTGGCTCTTGAGGGTCCTTGGGGGCCAATTAGCCCTCCTGTTGCCTCCAGTAAGACCCACACAGGCATATTGCTGAGAGGTCATCAGAGGCCATGCTCCCTTTGTCCACCACTCTACAAACAAGCCTCCTAGTGCACTACTAATTGGGGGAAGAAGCCCATCTTAGTCTCGAGGCCCTCAGGAGGCAAGGGGACCTCATCCCCTACCAGCAGTGCACTGAGAGGCACGTGTGCAGATTGGTGGAGAAAGGGAGCATGGCATCCGACCACCTCTCAGCAATCTCACTGTGTGGGGCTTACTTGAGGTAACCAGAGGTCTTGTTGGCCTCTAAGGACCCTCAGCAGCCAAGGGGACTTCATCCCCCAACCAGGAGCATGCAGAAAGCACCTTTGCAGCAGAGCAATGGAGAAAGGGGGTGGGGCCTCCAGTGAGTGGGCAGCTTTTTTTCTTCTCTTTTAAAATATTTTTGGAAGGGGGGCCATGTGGCCACCTTTCTATGGACTATTTTGGAACTCTGGGACCCAATCCCCCCGGGCCTGACCCATTTTATTATTCTTTTTTTTTTAAATGGGAGGATGGCCTCGTGGTCCCCTTCCCAGGCCGATTTCGGCCCAGGGGACCCCATGACCTGGGGCCTGGCCTTTTTTTTTTTTATAATTCAAAGGAAAGGGGGTCCGAATGGTCCCCCGCCTGGGCCACTTTCGAACCCAGGGACTCCATCCCCGGGGCTTGCCCTTTTAAAAAAAAAAAACATTTAAACGGGAGGGGGGCTGTGCTGCCCTTCCTCCCCAGGCCCTTTTCGGCCCCTGGAACCCCATCCCTGGGGCCAAGCCACTTGGCTGGGACTGTGTGGGGAGCCTGAAGGCCCCCGTGGTCCCTGCCAGCTCCCCGCTGCCTGCAGGAGATGGCATTACTTTTACACACAGGGAGCTGCTGACATACAGCTCCCTGTATGCAAAAGCAAAATGCGCCGCTTTGAAGAAGCAAGAGCATTTTGCTCAAGGCGGAGCACTGTTTGCTATATTCTAGGGGTGGGCTCCTCATTGCTTGAGCTGGCCCTGGGATTGGTGGTCCCCAGGGCCATGTAGGGCTCATGGATGGGGGCCGCGATGTCCCCTCCTTTCTTCAAAGTTGCCCTGGGGAGGTAGGGGTTACCGCAATGGAATCCCTTATTTGTTGTATTTGTACCCAGGGGAGGTGAAGGTCCCCGGGGCTGTAGGGGAAGCCACAGGGCCTCCCTGCTTTTCTTTTAATACATTATGTGAGCCAGAGAGGTGGCAGTCCCTGGGGCAGTGGGGGAGGCCCTACGGCCTCCCTGCATTACTTAAAATAAAAAAACTGCGTACCCCAGAGAGGTGGCATTCCCCTGGGTGGTGAGAGTCCACGATGCCCCCTCACATAATTGCAACTAGCCCGGGGAAGGGGTGGACCCAAGGGCTTTGAATAGTCCAAGGAGGGGGGCCCCATGCATCCCCCTCCTATATTTATCCCATGCACCCAGGACCAGGCCCAGCCAGGGATTATTCTAAAGCAAGCGCAGGGGCCCACGCTTGCTTTTCAAAAACAATTTGCTGTGGATTCACGGATCCACCCGCCAGACCGCAAAAGGAAAAAAATGCCATTTACCCATGTCAGGGTCTCTTAGCGACCCTCCCCTCCATATCTGGGGGGTTATGGTATTCCTACCATGCCCCCTTTTCTTTATTTGTGACTTTTTTCTGAGATAGCTGCCAACATTTCCTGGTTGGCGTGTTGGCAGCCAATCAAATTTTAGTAGGATCTGTGAGTCGACGGCAAGGACTCATGTCCCCAAATATGTATATTTTTTTAAGTTAGATATCTGAAAAACTACTGAACACATTTACAGCAAATTACAAAAAGCCTGTTTTCTGGTGAAAACGCATTTTGGGATCCCCCTTTTTTCTAGGACCCCGCTTGATGGATCATTCCAAAACTTTCAGCACAGCAGCTGAACCAAAAAGAGGGAGTTTTGAGAAAATTTCATGAAGATTCAGCAAGCGGCTCCAAAATTATCGACAAAAGAAAAAACACTCTTCCTATGGAATCTTTGGTCCTAACTATAACTACCTACTGGCTATCCCCAGTAGATAATAAAAATAAATATGAATATATATATATATGCTCCACAATGTGACTCAAATTTCCAGTGCGCACAACAGCGGGTGCAGAAGTAAGGGCCGAATCCAAGCCCCTTATTTAATTTCCAAACAAAAGACGCCGCTATCTGGAATCCGATATTCAAGTTTTATTACACTTGTAACGCTCCACCAACACGTTTCAGCCACGCATGGCCTTTGTCACAGTTAATGAGTCCTTTTTCTGTTGCACTATATATACATATCACATTGGCCTTTTAATGTGGCATTGCGGGTAATGTAGTGCAACTTCTCTTTACAATTTTATTTACAAATATTTACAAAAAATAGAGATGTTGACTGTTGTTAGTTTACAAGTTTGGCAATATGCTAGTACAACCAGAATCGTGAGCAGTATAGTAATATGCTTAATTGTCCCATTTTGGGAATCATCCGCTTATCGTTAAGCTGCTGTCATGTTTTTCACTAGTCACTGTGCCATCGCTCATTTATACTGTGCCATTGCTCTTTTAGTTGTATGGCATTGTTTCTTTTCAGTGATTTTTTGCTTTAGCGGTTTTGGTATCGTAACCGTATTTCCCATTCATAGACGAGAGTTTCTGCTCTTATTATTCCTGTTGGTTCTCATACTCGTATTCTTCCATTGTCCGCGTTTTTTTCTAGATGGAAAAGGCAAAAATTGCACATTTTGTGTTCATGTTCCATTGTTCTTATAAATTCTTTTCCATTCAGCCTAGATGTACATATAATTCTTCCTCAGTGTTAATTCCTGACTGTGCCTTGTATTCTTAATCTTATTATGTAGTGCAATTCTAATTGTCAAAGTTTTTTTATTCGGTCCCCGCCGCGGTATGATGTTGTCACTCCATGGATCCCCAAAAGGTTTTCAGCCCACACAACAGCGGGTGTAGGCATAAGAGGCGAATCTAAGCCCGTATTTAACTTCCAAACAAAAGACGCCGCACTCTGTAATCCGATATTCAAGTTTAATTATACTTGTAACGCTTCACCAATGCGTTTCAGTCTTGCATGGCCTTTGTTACGGTTAGTGAATCCTTTTTCTGTTGCACTATATATACGTACCACATTGGCCTTTTATGTGGCATTGTGGGTAATGTAGTGCAACTTCTCTTTACAACTTCTTTACAAATATTTACAATTTACAACTTATTTCGGCCTCCCAACCTTTGTCAATGTCAGTGAACCTCCGTGAAACATCATCTTTTAACTACAATTAAAAACCATTGTTGTAATTCATGTGCTCAAGCTTAATCAACATTGCACACCGTTCATGCTGAGATCATAATCTCATTAATTCAAATTCATTAATAAGAAACAAAATTCATTCAATGTGAGACCTGGACAGTATCATATACGTAAATATTAATTTATTTAGTAAACAAACACAGTGGTCCCATCCTGCTGATGAAAATAATTTCATTCGATATGTTGATGAAGGGTGACCCCCCCATAGCCAGCATAGAGAATTTATAGAATGTTCTGGAATGTTAAATTGGCTAGAAAGACAGCTGATATGATACTGTCCAGCTCCCAATTGATCTTGGACACATGAATTCCACGTTATACTATGGCCACCATGAGCAACACTGACAGAATGAAACATACATTCTAACCCCTCGTTGATATTTACACTGAACTAGCTGTCAAATGAAATCAATTGTTGTTAAAAGGTGATGTTTCATGGTCAGGGTCCATTGCGCACCCCGTCCACGTTGGGAGGACTTCCCCAGGCAGCAGCAGCTGTCTCAGGTAAGCACGGTGGACAAGGCAGGGTACGGCTGCGGGGGAGCCGACAGAAGAGGCATAATTAAATAAATAAATAACACCTCTTCTGTCGTCCGTTGGCGTCCCCCACTGCGCCCTTCCCCGCCTCACCGCCTACCTGAGCCAGCCACCGCTGTCCCCTAAGTGGATCTCTACGATCTTCCTGGTCCAGCACCTCAGGGCCTCCCACCACTTCCTGCAATTAATTCTACACTGTTTAAAGCCCAAGGGTCCGCACCTTCCAGGTGATGGCTCTCCAAAGGGCTTTCTTCTGATGGGTGTTGATCTGTATGGATGCAATAGATGGAGAAACAGATTGTAACTGCAAGTTTTTAAATATCTGTTTGTTTAGCACACACTTATTGTATACAACTAACTTAATCATTCATCAATAGTCAACGCAATACATGTGTAAATGTCACCTGTTACACACTAAAAAAGCATGAACACACACTTTTGTGGTCATCTGCTGACAATCCTCAACCCTTGTCATGATCTACACTGACTAAGCCAGCCCTCTAACATCGTGTAGCCCAGGGCCATCCTACATGTACTGTAATGTGAGGCACTATGACACACAACACACCACTGAGACCTCCTGAAGGGTGAACTAATTGTGCATGACTGTACAGTCGCCTTTACAGCCAGGACTAGTGACTTGAGCCATATGGTCCCTAGAGCCTGGTACCATAGTATAGACTACATCCTGAGACTTAGGTCACAAAGTAAGGGCTGGCATGTATGTCACTGAGAGCTGACTCTCTGAGGATGTGTGTACATGTGGGCTACCTAATCGGCTATCATACTACATCAAATTGAGTTTGTGTGGTATGTATTGCTATCACAGGACACACCTTTTGCCATATGTGCCACTGTAACAGGAATGGCATTCAACATACAATTGTGTGTGATTTCATTGAATTGAAGGTAACAAAACTGGTGAATGACATTTCATAATTGTTTCTGAATTAACCAACTATCTGCACTGGTAATGTGCCAGATGTGCAATAGGCCTGTAGAGTGGAAGCATGACTTATGGAAAAGTGTCAACAGACCTGTAGGAGTAAGGGGACTGTCATAAGAAAAAAAGAGTCATAAGTAAAAGACGCACATTGACAATGTGGATCAATGGAGAGAAGTATGAGGGCAGGGGGTTACCTCAATCATCGTTCTAAAGAAAGTCCATATAAAAACAATCAGGACTGCCATTGCTTAATAAAACGTATTTTGGGAACATCCATGGATCTGCAGGTCTACAGGGAGATTACTTTGTGCATCAGTTGTCTTGCCACAATAACTCTGCCCCAGCCTGTTACATGGACCAGACTGGCACAACTCATTGTCAGACCCTGCTCTCTGAAGGCTGTGCCTACTGATCCTACATGAACATCACATTTCCACCAATTCAATACATAAGAGTGAAACTTCTGGCCATCAAATGCGTCGCCTCGAGGTTGCATGGCCCTCTGAAGGGGCCTGTGAAGTATAGCTAGTTCCTGATACAACAGTTTACCAAAGCCTGATGTGGGCTGAGTGATCTGTGTGACTGTACACATGCATAACAGCATCCTCAACCGCTTTTTACAGTATACAGACACAGCTCATGGTTTGACTCTGCGACTCAGACACATTTTAGCCAATTAGAATTGAAAAGATGATGTTGAATAGAGTAAAAATGTATTTGATATAGTTACCTGTTTCTCTGGTGAACCATACAGCTGGCCATACAGGGGAAGGACTTCTTCAACTAGGGTCTCCAGCTGCTCTGGAGAGAAGGGATGGGCCCTCCAGTGGCGGAGCTAGGGGGGGCGGTGGGGGCGGTCCGCCCCAGGCGGCCCAATTTTGGGGGCAGACAAAGGCATTCAGATAAGGCTCTGCTTGCTTTCGTGGACGTTCGAGGACGGTCGGAGAAGGAATAGGACTCGGGCAATGTCCTCTTCTTTTTTGTGCTGGCAGCTGTCCCCCCCCCTATTCCTATTATTCCCTCTCTTTCTGTCTTGCTCCTCACTTACTGAAAACCATAACTTGAAGAAACGGTTAACAACCTCTCTTTCCTATTTTCACATGTTGCTTCCCTGTGAAATGGATCCAAAAAAGAAAAACACTCTTGCGGGAAATGCCCTTTATCTGACATTTTTCTATTCCAAAGTGCAGCGGGATGGAGAGAAATAGACGGTTTTAAATATGAAAAATAAATACATAACTAAATAAAGCAAGACAGAGTGGTTGCAAAGTGGCCAGATTGGTTTTATTCACATCCAAATACACCAGCCTCACTTTACAGAGTTTGCCAGTGAAGCGCTACTTTTGTTTTCTAGTCTTTCTTTGAACAGCATTGTTGTCCCCAGTTGGGAAAGTGTACCACTCCTGGAGGGACTGCAATACCTGGTTGATGGGTGGATTGGAAAACAAAATGTGTACCATGGCTCTGTGTTTATGGATGTGGTCTTTTTAAACCATACTGCTTACGTTTTGTAAGGATATAAGCAATGGACATAGAAACGGTTCCCTTCAGGGCCCTGTAGTCATATCCTTAACTTTTCAGGTAAAACCACTCGCTGATTTCTGAATAGTGAGTGAGAGATCGTTAAGGTAACCATGTTGTTTCTGCCTACATTTCACATGCTTTACTTAATCTTGCATTCCCTATGACTGTTTGCTTTTACTTTTTTTTTTTAGGCAGCATATTACTCTTATCAAGTGCATAATTTGAATTGAACCACATCCAAGTGTTTATAGCGGGCACAATTAGGTTTTAGCTGAAGGCAGTGCAAGTTTCTCTCAGTGGGGCAGTATGGTGTTCAGTGGGGGAGAGGATGTGGCACTATGGTCAGAGCTGTCAAATTTAGAACTGGGTTCAGCCTTCATGACCAGTCCACCAGACCACTCTACTGAGGGAGCATATTCACTGCCAGTCACTGGGGTATTCAACTGTGTAGCCTTGGACCGTGTCATGTATGTGCATGTAACTTGCATGATCGAGGTAACTATTAGCGGCGATACTACGTGTCTCTCGGTCCTCTTTCAAGTGCTTGCCGTCCTTTTCCCCAGCAAACCTCCCCCCCCCCCGGGGGCGGCAATGTGAGGGATAGCCCCGGGTTCCACAAGCTCTAGCTATGCCTCTGGGGCCCTCTCACCTGCTTGCCTGGCATGATGCCTCCCAGGGGTGGCCAACAGCAGCTAAGGTGGAGGAGGACTTGATAGCAGAAGTGTCAGGAGGCAAGTGAGTGTCTTCTAAACTGCAGTTTATATGTACACCATGTACACAGTCATCAGTGTAGGCGCACACAACCATTGGATCATGACCATCACGGTCACCGTTAGCCTATGGCTGTGATGGAGCAAGGATTCGAGGAAAATACACTTGCTTGGATCAACCTCTCATTAACAGGTACTAATAATAAAAAATAGTAGATAAAAGAAAACTAACATACACATGACATTTACATATGGGGAAAAGAGCTTTTATGCATGCTTTAATAACAAAGAGTATTTGCTACGTAACTGAAATCCCGCTTCAAAAAGAAAAGTGGCTTGTGCATGTGCAAACCAGAATCTCGCAAATAACCATGGGACTAACAGATGTGGGAGGGAAACTCTCACGCATGCGCAAAGAGTTACTAACTGTAGGTCTTGAGGCACCGCGTGCCTGGCATATGCTTGCCTGAATTTAAAGAGAGCTGGCACTACTAATGTTTTTTGCTTAACAAAGAAGAAAATAGCATGGAATAGAGTAGAAGTGGGTGGTGAACAGTGATAATAACATATTTGAGAAATTAACATCTGTTTATGATTCCTTTATTAAATAGAATGCGTTTGCGCCTGATGTGCTAAGGCAAGGGAAAAGATGAAGGTTGAAATGTCTGCGCACTGAAGTTTTGAAGTGACCCACTGACCGGACGATTGACAGGCTGCCAAGAGACAAGGACAGACGCCTGGGAATTCTCTTCAACTGTAGAACTACATATGAATTTGTATCTAATCTGTTTCTTTGGATGTGTGTGCCAGGAAATGGCACCGAAAAATGAATAAATTAAATGGGAAGGGTTTGTTAGACAAAAAGTTCATTAAGAAATTGAGAATGACAGCATGAGGTGATGACAACTCCCCTGCCCCTGTCCAATCACAATCCATGATCCACTGGAATGTGCAACTTTTGAGGGTGGGACATGCAGAATTAAAGAGTATAACTAGAGTGACTTAAGTTAAGAAAGGGTAGACGTCATGCTGAGTGAGGTGTGGGCGAGAGCTGCTGTTGGAAAGTAGATAACAGACTGGGAAGATTCATTCCTGAAAGACAGCCTGATTAGATTGAAGATTTGCGAAAGAATACAGAGGAGAGAGAGAGTGTAAGAGAGGGATGCGTTCCGGTGCGTCGGGGTTCTAGAGAAGTGTAGTAAGTATTTCCCTGTCCTATAGTCTTTGTCTCCTGACTCTTAATCAGGTGACCTCCACCAGCCCTTTGGCCATAGGGATGGGTTTCCCCGTTTCACCATTTGGTAATTATTATTCTGTCTTAAATTTGCATATCTTTTGCAACTGTATGATTTATTATGTCTTTTGTCTCTTCATCTATCGCTCCTATTGCATTGATTTGTTGAATGAGTCTATAAATTGAAGGTATTTGATAAACAAACTTTTTTCTCCCATGAAAGTTGTTGGAGTTTGCACTGTGAATCTGTTCAAATGAGCATTCATTTTGACTGAGTTATTAGATAAAATTCATTGAATCTTACCCGGAGTCTGTGATTATTTTATTGAGAGTTATAAGTTAAATTAGTTAATTTGTTAATATCACCATCAACTACTCGACTGATTGGCCCATTGACCAAAGGAAGAGTGTTGATCTGTGAAGGTTAGGCATTGACTAATCCAGATTAAGGTGAAAATAAAACTTGACCCCCAGCGAAACAGCCAGGAAACTTGAGTATATATATGGGCCCATTTTGAGAACTTTGTTGATTGTGAAATGTTCATCCTGGCCTTTCGCTGGATCCGTTTTTCTGGTAGTAGAGCGATGATTATTATCGATTAGTTTGGTGATTATTGATTATTATTTATTGTTTTGACTAATTGATTATATGTTTAACACTAACAGTTAGTGTCGCGTTTTATGTTGTCTGGAAGCACAGGTACAGAGATACCTGGGAATCCCAGGAACAGAATTTAGAAGAGAGTGGTGAGGAAGTCACACTGCAGAAGATTACTCGTCTGTTGTCATAATACTGAGAAGCTACACAGGGCTGACAGTATTATATTAGGGACTATATGGTATAAGAGTAGAGTGTGAATGACAGCAGAGGGCCTGCCTGTGAAACTTTGTCTTTACCCAAAGGAGGAGTATCCCGAGAGGAGTAGCAGGCCCTCCATGAGCTCAAGTAAAGGGTAAACAGTGTTTTTTGCTTGTAGTGACAGGAAGGAATGTTCTCTTTAAAGCGAGTGAAGAAACTATCTTTTGTTTAGCGGAGCAAACAGAGTAGCGGTGTTTTACGTTGTTACTAACAAGAATTTTCATAAAGAAAAAAACTAGAAAAGACATTATTGTATTACCTTGGGAAAGGAGGGTCAGTGGTTGGAGCCATACTGATGTCACAGAGAGCCGCGCTGGTATTGTTTGAACATGGGGCATGAGAAAACTGCAGATTGTAAAGGGAGGGTCTGTAGAAAGAGTAATACTGACGTCACAAGAGATGCACTGACATTGGTCAGACAAGTGGGTGCGTTGTAAGCTCTGATTAGTCAGTAGACAGGTAGCGTGCTGGTATTGGGTGAAGAAGGGAATACGTAGTGAGCCCTGATTGGATTGTTGGTGTGAGTCAAGCAGGCATTGGACGAGTGTTGGCCAACAGGCTTCGTGAGAACATGAAAGAGTTTTTGGATTTTGTCAAGTGAATTAGATAAAAGAACGAAAAAATGACGTTGATTAATAAGATCAAGAATTTCTTTAGGAAGACAAGCGCATAGTAACTAGGAAAGGAATTCTTATTCCACCTCCCAATACGCCAGCTTCCTATATGATGATGGAAAGTGGATATCATATGGTTGGAAAATTGGGTGGAGTATACGAAAGATGATGGTGTTTTAGCTTTCCCTGAACATGTTACATTTAATGTAAGAATTCTTCAGAACTTGAGAAATAGGATGAATTTGTTAGAACCAAATCCTAGGTTAACACAGTACAAGGCTTTGGAGGAATGGGAAGTTGAGGCATTTGAGAATGAGAAATACAGAGGAGGCATGAGACTTAATAGAAGATTTTTACCCGGATACCCATTTGACACTCGAGGAGATCAAATGAAAAGATAGAGAAGGGCTGTAGTAACAGAGGGGTTGTATCCAGTATTAATGGACGAAGATCAAGAAGTGAGCAAATGTAAAGAAAAAAGGAAACACCTAGGTGTGGCAGGAATAGGGTGTGATGAATCTGATGATGAGTTGTTGGAAGATATTTTAGTAAAAAGACCTTGGCCTTATCAGGAAAATGCTAGAGATACAACTCCAAGTGCCTCTATGATGGGAACTCCATTGGTTCCACAAGTTCTATATGATCCAACAGTCATTTGAGAATCACAAGAAAAAGAAAGGGATGCATTGAACAAAACAAAAGAAGAAATAATTCAGAAAATAAATCAGTTAGGTTTAAATGCAGAAGCACTGACAGTACCGGTAACTATTGGTCCTGTAATTCCATTGTATGGTCGCAAAATGTGGTGGTCTCACAGAATAGTGCTAGAAAGGAGATAGCCATGCTAGAAGATCAAACTAGTGAGAGTGATTTGAATGTTTCATTATTGGATCTCCCAAATATTGAGACTGTGACTGAAACCCCAAAGAGAATTCTACCCATAGATGCAAGGAGGAAAGTATCAACTGTCACACCAGTGGCAGGAAGTTCTGCTGGATTTTCTCCTGAAGATCTGGAGGAATGGGCAAAAGGATTAGGAAAACAGAAAACGCCACCAAAAACTATAGATGCAAGTAAGTTAAGGGTGGAGTTAAAAGAAATGATCATTGATACAATAAGTCTTGACAGACTAGGTTCATATGAAGATGAAGAGTTGTTGTTTCTGTGCAAAAGTATAACTTGGAGGACAAAGAATGTTCATGAGAAAATAGCGGAAACAGCTTTAGAATTTGGAATGGATATAGAAAAGTCAAATGTACTACAAAAACCCCATAGATCAGAATTTACTGAGAAGAACTTAGAAAGCTTGAATGCATCAGGGAGGAGATAACAAATAAAGGAATTGATATGCCTTTTGAAGAAATGGGGAGATGTAGATCGATGGAGAAGAAGATGGACAAATAAAAGAGTTGAGGCATCTACAAAGGAGGTATCTACATTTCCGTTGAAAGAAGTAGAAAAGGTTGAAAGGATATGTCCGATGAGAGAAGTTTCAGGTGGTGTTATGTTCATGTTCCATGAAGTAGACAGGACATTTTGTCCTTTACAAATGACTTCCCTAGATTGAGACAAAAACCAATTGAATGGTACAAGCAGGTAGAGAGGTTTGTCAAGGTTTCAAAGGTTTTGTTGAAGGATTTGGATGGTCTGTTTGACATAGTGGTACCAACCGATTTGTGGACAGAATGTAAAATTACAGTTGATTGGCCAACTGAAGAGTATCCTAGAGACGCAAAGACAGGTGCGCCTTCAGAGGATGTAATGAAGAAATATAATCAAGTAATTACTTTTCTAAAAGGGAAAATTCCCCCTAAGGAAACAGATTGGGTTAAAATGGACAGAACAACTCAAGAACCTAACGAGTCAGTGCATGCGTAGTATGAAAGGCTGCTACAGGTGTTAAAACAGTATAGTGGATTTGAGAACATTGGTGATAAAGATATGGGACATTTTGTATATAGGTTTGTCTATGTGTTAAGATCAGAGATTAGCCAAATGATTCAGCAGCACATGCTTTGCTGGCAAAGTAAGCAGATCGATGATATTCTGAAGTATACAAAATACTGTAGTGACAACATTGATTGAACGCATAAAAAGTTAAAAGAGAAAATGATGTGGGCACAAGTGAAGATAGCAGAATGCCAAAAAGCAATTTATGGTCCTCAAAATGATAATCAGATGAATGGACATAATCAGAATAGTCAAGTGTCGAATGAAAGCAAGGGAAAGGGACGAGTGAGAAGAGAAGAAGCGAAAAAGAAATATCCTCGTCATGGGTGTGGAAAGCTTGGACATTGGAAGAACGACTGTAGAAATATTCAACAGAATATTGGGGTAAATCAACTTTTAAATCTGCAGATACAGAATGAGGCGGTTGTGAATCAACAGCAACAGCAACAGATAGTTACTCCTCAGTTGCAGGTGCCACAAGCCCCTTTGCCCAACAATGTGAACGCTCAGGTGCAGAGGTACAGTGTGAATACCGGATTCCGTGAAGAAAGTGATAAGAATACACAGACCGTTCGACAATATTGGATGCCAGGTGATGCGAGTGAACTAGGAATGTTGCAATGACGGTGCCTGAGGGGGGAGGAGGAGTGCGTGCTTGGCGCATCCTTGGCGGTAGATCAGTAAGGTCCATTTGTTGATGGAAAGGTTGAAGGAAACAACATCACTTTCCTAGTGGATACTGGCGCTACCCTTGCTACCGTAAGAACAGCAGAAGTACCAAACCTACCCCTCTTGGGAGAAACTATCCAATTTGTAGGAGTCTTGAATAAGCAGATTAGGATCTGAATCACAAAACCAACAGAAGTGAATATTGGATATTTCAGAGACATGCATCAATTTGTGGTATGCGGCTCATGTCCAGTAAACCTATTAGGTAGGAACTTGTTGTGCAAAATGAACTGCACCATCTTTTGTACATCTGAGGGTGTGGCTTTCCAAACACCAGATGAAGATGTAGCTTTCAAAATGATGCTAGCTAAACAGGGAACAGAAGTGGATGAGATGTTTTCACTTCTTACCAATAGTGATTTGCCTGATGAATAAAGTAATACATGTCAGATGTGTGGGATTTTACACGAAAAGAAATTGGTCTAATGGCAAAGGTAGACCCAGTCAAAATTGTGGTGAAGGAGGGTGCAATATATCCAACTACACCGCAATACAGAATGAGCCCTAAAGTAAAAGCAGGAGTTTCCCTAGTAATTGACCAAATGATTGCACAGGATATTTAAAAAAAGATATTGAGCAGTCTTTGTAATTCGCCAATCATGGGACTTGAAAGGCCTAGTGGAAAATATAGAATAGTGAAAGATTTGAGGAAAATTAATAGAATAGTAGTACCCTGTTGTCCTGTAGTACCAAACCCTGCAGTGATTCTTTATCAGATACCATGGGATGCCCATTGGTATATTGTGATTGATTTGTGCCAAGCATTCTTTTCAATTCCACTGCATCCAAATAGCCAATATCTTTTTGCTTTCCGGTTCGGTGACCGTGTTTTGGCATGGTGCTGAGTTCCTCAAGGGTACACAGAAAGTCCGTCGATATTCAATCAGATTTTGAAAAAATGTCTAGAAACTTTGGTTATAGCAGGAAATTCGGTCTTGGTTCAGTACATTGATGACCTATGGTGGCATCAAAGACACGAGAAGCTTGTGTCACTGACACAATAGCTTTACTGAACCATTTGGCAGAAAGAGGACACAAGGTGTCCCCAGAAAAATTACAGTTTTGTAAACAAGAAGTTCAATATCTTGGACATAAGATAGAGAGAGGAGTCAGAAAAGTGACACCGGAAAGGATAAAAGTGATTCGACAAATGAGTATGCATAGAACTAAAAAAGAAGTGCAAATGTTTTTGGGAGTGGTTGGATACTGTCATCAATGGATAAGTGGATTTTCACTACTTGCAAAACCTTTAATAAGGTTGACACGGAAAGATATGACGGATCCAATTAAGTAGGATGATGAAAGTGAGGAAGCATTCATAAAATTGAAAAGTTGTTTGTGTCAAGCACCAGCATTGGGAATGCCAGACTATACGGAAGAGTTTGCTTTGTTCTGTTGTGCCAGGGAAGGGTGTGCACTTGGATTGTCTTGATGTCCATTAGCATACGTTTCTGCTACTCTTGATCCAGTAGCTCCAGCATTACCTGGCTGCCCAAAAGCAGTAGCTGCTACTTGTGTGAGTCTGGAACAGAGTGAATCAATTGTGATGGGACATCCTACAAGGGTCTATGTACCACATTCAGTTGAGATCCTTTTAACAAGAACTTGTACTCAACATTTGACGCCTATTCGGCTGACTAAGCATGAAAGAGTAATCTTGGGTGCTGCAAATGTAAGTGTGACAAGATGCACTATGATGAAACTAGCAACATTGTTGCATGATTCCTATTGTGAGGAAGTGAAAGAGGAAGTTGATCATTATTGTTTGGATGTGACAGAAATGTGTACAAAGCCAAGACTTGACCTCCTTGACGATCCACTGGAAGAGTCAGATTTTGCACTATTTGTTGATCGGTCATGTTTGGGAATGGAGAATGGAGAATTGATGTCTGGTTCTGCTGTATGTACTGTATCAGGTATCATAGAAGCTTCCTTTGTTAAGAGGAGTCAAGTCTGCATAAATAGCCGAATTATTTGCATTGACGAAGGCTTGTAAATTTGGGAAAAAATTGAGAGTAACCATATTTACAGACAGTCAATATGGTTTTGGGGTTGTGCACAACTTTGGACAATTGTGGCTACAGAGAGGATTCCTGACTTCTTCAGGGTCTCCCATAAGAAATGGCAAAGATGTTAAAGAACTATTGGAAGCATTACAATTGCCAAAAGAAATCGCAGTGGTCAAATGTGCCTCACATAAGTCAGGAAATTATTATGTGACACTGGGTAATCGGTACGCTGACCAAGTGGCACAATTTTGTACAAGAAATACAATGTCTTTTAAACAGAGGGATGGAAAAAGAAGTTAACAATTTCCAACAAATGTTTTTCTCTGCTTTTGAAACATGGGATGAATTTAGACAATGACAGGATGAGGCAGACATGAAAGAAAAGGAACACTGGATAAAAACAGGTTGCAGAAGAAGGGCTAACAATGAAGTGTGGGTGTGTCCAGATGGTAGACCAATAATGCCAGATAGCTTGTTGTCACAAATGGCTAGGGTATATCATGGACCTACACACGTTGGGAGGGATGCCATGATTAGACATTTCAGACAGATGTGGTTTAATCCCAGGTTCAGGGTTGTTGTAGAAAGTCTCTGTCAAAGATGTTTGACCTGCCAACTACAAAATCCAGGGAGGAAGACAATGGTTAGTTGGGGAAAAATTGGAAAGCCAGAAGGGCCATTCACAAGATTGCAACTAGACTTCATTGAGTTGCCACCACGCAACGGTTTGAAGTATATCCTTGTTATTGTGTGTCTGTTTTCTCGATGGGGAATAACAGTCTCACACTTGCCAAACTACTGTTGAGGGAGCTCATTCCGTGATTTGGATTTCCAGTCACTATGGAATCAGATAGATGACCTCATTTTAATAATTAGATAATTAAACTAATTTGTGAAGCTTTCAAAATTGAACAGAAATTACATTGTGCCTACCGACCAGAAGCCTCTGGAGTGGTTGAGCAGCTCAATTGTATAATAAAATCCAGGTTAGGAAAGGTGTGTGCATCCACTTCACTGAAATGGCCCGATGCTTTGCCAGTTGTACTGATGAGCCTTAGAAGCATTCCTGACCGAAGACCAGGATTAAGTCCGCGTAAAATCCTCATGGGGAGAGCGATGAGACAGGCATTTGTTCCTGGAAAGAAATTGATGAATATAACTGATGATTTAGTGTTGGACTATTGTAAATGACTAGTTGATCTGGTACATTATGTTCCTCACCAGGTTGGAGAAGATGCAAATACAGCACAGCCAAATCAAGCTCATGATTTGTGTCCTGGAGACTGGGTCGTGATAAAGAAGCACACAAGGAAGTCGTCTTTGGAACCAAGGTGGAAAGGACCACATCAAGTCATATTGGTCACAACAACAGCAGTGAAGTGTGCTGGCTTACCGAATTGGATTCATGCCAGTCATACTCAAAGAGTCCCAAGTCCACTTGAACGACCAGAGCAGCAATTGGTAGAACAAAGAAAAGAACCAGAAGCTGAGAGTTGTGATGTCACAGAAATCAGAGAGACAGACTCTGAAGAACACATTGACGAAGAGTAACCAAGTACAAGTCGAGTAGAGTGGGCACCAGATACTGGGACTGAAGAGGCTGCTGTAGAGTCTGAGAAAGAGCCAGAGCTTGAAAGACCGGAACAACGTGAACAAAGAATAGAAGAATCTTTTATAGAAAATCTAGATCAAGCTCAGGCAGAAGAAGAAAAAGAAAGACTAGAGGGTTCAGAGCAAATACAAACAACAGAAGGAAAAGAAACAGAAAAATCAGAACAAGTTTAACCAAAAGGAAGAGAAAATAAAAGGACACTTGCGATAGGTGAAGACGGTGAAAAGGCAGTACAGACAAAAAGAGTTAAAAAGGGAGATCACTGGCCGAGTGTAGTAAAAAACTGAGATACTTTCTAAGAAGAAAAACAGGGAAAGAACTAGAGCAAGTAAACGTGGTATCAAGTCAGGTTGAACAAGAACAATCAAGAAGAAGATCACTTAGATTGTCAAAAAGAGCAAGGGTACTAAATAGAAAATATAAGGCTACAGAGTGAATCTACATTATATTGGAAGATTTTGAAAATCTTGATCTAAATGGAGAACCATAAAATAACATTGTTGAAGGATCTGATGAAAGAGATTTGAGACCACCTTAAATAAAATACTTTTGCACAAAGGGTGGATCCATTGAGAAATTATCAAAAGAAGAAAAGATCAAGAGTGAAGAAGAACTGAACAAAAGCTGAAAGCTTTTGAAGTGTGGGATCACACAAAGTTTTTACTTTTTACAATAATTATATTTTTAGAGAATTAAAATTTAGAAATACATTTTAGATACTAAAATGACAGAAGTAAAAGTGACTGAACATCCAAAATCTAATATAAAACGATGATGTGTTAAATGTTGTCTATGTAGTATCACAATATTAATTTTGATGTGGTTATTATTAACAGTTGTGATACCTGTCCTAATGGTAACTAACAATCAGAATAACACAAATACTAGTGAAAGAGTGAATGCGGTAACTAAGAAAACAACTACTACAGATTTAGTTCAAATGGATAAAAGTAGGTATTATCATGATAAATCAAATAGTGATTCGTCATTAAATGTATTTATTAAACTCTTTTACCAGTATGTTAACACAATGGATGTGAGTGACTGTTATGTTTGCATGAAACTACCTACTTCTGTTTCAGAGGGTGTGACATATCATCATCTTCGATTAACTTATGGTGTGTCTTGTAGTGTTGTAACTAGTTTGTTTTATATTACTGGTAAGTTACAATATTATTATACTAACATGGATTTAGTATATTCAGAAATCCCTATGAGAAGTAATATGAATCCAGTACTTAGTGGTAAAAATGCAGAGTTCATGGGAGAATTCTTTCTAACAATGAATCCCATAGACATAACACATGCACATAGAAATAATCTAACATGCCTTTTGCGTGATGAAGAAAAATATTTTTTTAATTTAATAGAAGAAAGAAGGCAGGATTTCCAAAAGAAAGTGGTTGAGCAAAAGTCCCATATACCTCCATGGGCCGCTTTAGAAGGGGATTATAAGAAAGGCGAGACTCATGGTGCAATGTCCCTGGCCTTGTCAAAATTGGTGAAATTCTGTCTACATAGATTAAAAACTGAATATAATAGTATTTTCATTGCTACCAGTGAATGTGAACATGCCTTCCTAATAATGGGGGCATGGGAACTAAAAGGGGTAACTGATCCTGTATTCCTAGGAATTTATTATGTGTATGGTAAAAATGCCTATTATAGGTTACCTGCACGATGGTATGGCAGTTGTTACATTGCCATTGTATTTCCGAAGGTATACCACATCACTAAGAACAATTAAATGAATGACATAAGTTAAGGACTAACCAGAAATAAAAGAGGACGTTTTTCAGAAATAGTAGGTGATATATTTGGTGCACTGATACCGTCAGTTGGAGTCATATTGAATTCACACAAGATACGTCAATTGTCCACTGTAGTTGACCGTTTATTAACAGATACTGCTAGAGGAGTCTTAATGATCAATACTGAAATGGTTGCGATCAGATCTATGGTTTTGCAAAAGGGACTTGCCCTTGATATCTTATTGGCAAAAGAAGGAGGAGCCTGTGGCATGTTGAAAGTTCAACACTGCTGTACATATATCCCGGACAAAAGTAAAGGGATTGAGGGATTTATCAAGACTATTACAAAGATTGAGGTTGATGGTGTATGGGAAAAATTTAGTAAAAGTCTTTCTAAAATAACTAACTCGTTTTCCACCTTTGGAAATAGTTTATTAGTAAAAAAATAATCCCTGTGATTTCAAGAGCATTAGTGATATTAATGATGGTAATGACCTATAAATGTTGCAAGGGAAAAATGATAACTGGGTCAATGATTGAAATAAAGAATAGAAGGATGGGTAAAAATAGAAAAAGGGAAGAAATAGAGTTAGAAGAAATGAGAGACAATCTACATGGTAAGATGAAAGAAATGAACATAAAAGAGAAAAATAAAGAATGTGTAGAACACAACGTAGGTACTAAGATTAAATGATAAAGTTGGCAATTGGTAATGATCGGTATTTTATGATGGCTCTAAAATGCCATCAGAGGGCGAATTGATAGAGCAAGAATTCAAGGAAAAGAAACTTGCTCGGATGAACCTCTCATTAACAGGTACTAATAATAAGAAATAGTAGATAAAAGAAAACTAACATACACACAACATTCACATATGGGGAAACAAGCTTTTCTGCATGCTTAAATAACAAAGAATAATTGCTACGCAACTGAAATCCCACTTGAAAAAGAAAATTGGTTTGCGCATGTGCGAACCAGAATTGTGCAAATAACCATGTGACTAACCCATGTGGGAGGGAAACTCTCATGCATGCGCAAAGAGTAACTAACTGTAGGTCTTGAGGCACTGCGTGCCTGCATATGCTTGCCTGAATTTAAAGAGAGCTGACACTGCTAATGTTTTTTGCTTAACAAAGAAGAAAATAACATGGGATAGAGTAGAAGTGGGTGGTGAACAGTGATAATAACATATTTGAGAAATTAACATCTGTTTATGATTCCTTTATTAAATAGTGTGCGCTTGGGCCTGATGTGCTAAGCCAAGGGATAAGATGGAGGTTGAAACGTAACGCAAGTTGAGTCTGCGCACTGAAGTTTTGAAGTGACCCGCTGACCGGACCATTGACAGGCTGCCAAGAGCCAAGGGCAGACACCTGGGAATTCTCTTCAACTGTAGAACTACATATGAATTTGTATCTAATCTGTTTCTTTGGATGTGTCTGAAAGGAAATGGCACCGAAAAATGAATAAATTAAATGGGAAGGGTTTGTTAGACAAAAAATTCATTAAGCAATTGAGAATGACAGCATGAGGTGATGATAACTACCCTGCCCCTGTCCAATCACAATCCATGATCCACTGGGGCTTGCAACTTTTGAGGGTGGGACTTGCAGATCAAAGAGTATAACTAGAGTGACTTAAGTTAAGAAAGGGTAGACGTCGATGAAGAGTGAGGTGTTACCGAGAGCTGCTGTTGGAAAGAAGATAACAGACTGGAAAGATTAATTCCTGAAAGACGGCCTGATTAGATTGAAGATTTGGGGAAGAATACAGAGGAGGAAGAGAGTGTAAGAGAGGGATGCATTCCGGTGCGTCGGGGTTCTAGAGAAGTGTAGTAAGTATTTCCCTGTCCTGATCCTGTCCTATAGTCTTTGTCTCCTGAATCTTAATCAGGTGACCTCCACCAGCCCTTTGGCCAGACGGTTGGGTTTCCCCATTTCACCATTTGGTAATTGTTATTCTGTCTTAAATTTGCATATCATTTGCAAATGTATGATTTATTATGTCTTTTGTCTCTTCATCTATCGCTCCTAATGCATTGATTTGTTGAATGAGTCTATGAATTGAAGGTATTTTATAAACACATTTTTCTCTCCCATGAGGGTTTGCACTGTGAATCTGTACAAATGAGCGTTCATTTTGACTGAGTTATTAGATAAAATTCATTGAATCTTACCTGGAGTCTATGATTATTTTATTGAGAGTTATAAGTTAAATTAGTTAATTTGTAAATATCACCATCAAGTACTTGACTAATGGCCCATTGACCATGGGAAGAGTGTTGATCTGTGAAGGTTAGGCATTGACTAATCCAGATTAAGGTGAAAATAAAACATGACCCCCAGCGAAACAGCCAGGAAACTTGAGTATATATATATATATATATATATGGGCCCATTTTGAGAAATTTGTTGATTGTGAAATGTTCATCCTGTCCTTTTGCCAGATCAGTTGTGTTTGCCATGGATGCAAGCGCCTGCCGCAACGTTGTCTTCCCTGGCAGTTGTCGTTTCAAATGTCCCATATGTGAGATCAGGCAACTGCAATTTTAGCGGTTTGAACTACAGTTTTGGTGACTGTTAAGTGCGTCACCACCACAACAAATGAGAGTTAACATGTTTACATTTGAAATACTCCCTTCTCATTTAATACCAAGCTCAAAAATCATCTGTATGGTGCATTAATGTGCATGAAAGGCAAAATGTGTGTGGTGCACTCTACACCACCGTTGGTGGTTTTTGACCTAAAATGTTTTGAAAACCTTGGCTTTGAGAAAATGTTACATTTCGGAATTGGTGATGTGCACATTTCTGTTACAGACACATGTGAAGGCCACATTAGGGATTATTGGAGGATGTTTAACAGTAGATAATGATAATGTGAATTATATGTAATATTTTTAAAGCAGTTATGTCATGTCACAGGAGTTTTGGCTTACTTTTCATATCTGTTACTCTGGACACTTTGACTAATGTGAAAAATCATGTTCACTCCTCACATAGGTAGCTGGGAGAGGGAGGAGACAACAGCCTCCAGTGTACCATCCATTTCCAGACATTCAGACCATGAAAGAAAAATATATGATCGAGAAATGTTCTTTGAAATCAGCTGAGATTATACCTGTTTACAAGAAGCGGGACAGGACAAAGCCAAGTAGCTGTAGACCAATTATTTTAATAGATTCCCTGCAGAAAATATTCTGCAAACAAATATGGCCTGTCTCCTGGATTGGCTCTCAGAAGTGAACATCTGTCTGACTTCCAAGCTGGGTTTCTTGCCAACATCAGCACCCTGGACTAGGTCTTTCACTTCACCTGTATCTATTGGAAAGAAGTATTAATTAAATGGGGCAAGTTGTACGTAGCTTTCGTGGACCTGCATACAGCTTTTGATCTGGTCACACAGGGCAAGCTATGGAAGATGTTGGCCGAGATGGTAATCCCACTAAACTTATTGGATATTCTGATGAGTTTACATGAAGCCAATAAGGCTCAGGTTAGGTGGGGTGAGGAGGGACAGCTAACAGAGCCCTTTTTGATTAGGCGTGAAGTTACACAAGGGTGTGTTTTAGCACTCACCCTGTTTTCACATTTTATAAATGGAGTAGCAAGGAACCTGAATAAGGATGGGTGCAATTCCCCTTGAGTCGGAGAGAGAAGGGCGCCTGCCCTTCTCTTTGTCAACTATACATTATTGTTATCTAAGCCTCTCCAAGGGCTCCATTCGTTTTTGAATGATTTTAACCACTTTTGTAATGAGCGAGGGCTGGAGTTAACTGGCTCAAAAACAAAGTATATTGTCTTTTCCAAGAGTACTCAGAAGACATCCAAGAGATGTATTCCCATTGGGGATAGCCCTATTGAATTGTTTTCCACCTTTGATTATTCAGGGATACGCTTAGCCCCAAATCTGAGCTCGGTCCTACATCTTGAGAAAGTACATCACTCGCTCATCCAGCAAACCTCCCACATAATCAAGATTCACAAAAGAACTGTGTTGGGTAAAGTGACTCCAAAACTAGAAACTTATAACACTAAAGCCTTCGGCTCAGCCATCAATGGAGCAGAATTGTGGAGTAGTGGGAATGCTGATTGCCGTTCTGTGACAAAACACAGTTTTGTAAGATCACTCCTCAACGTTCCAGTAAGCTCACCCCTGATTCCAATTTTCCTCAACCTGGCTCAAAGGAAGATTGCCCTAATGTTTTGGCATCAAATGTGGCCTACTGAGGCACTTGCCCCCTATCGAGTGGGCCTACTGCAACTCATGGTATCCCAAAGGGTTAGCAAGATCAATTGGTTTTGTTCACTTAATGCACTCTTGAGGAAATTATGATTACAATTTTATTGGACTGATCCAGAAAAGATGTCCCTGATTACAAAATATAAGAGTTAAGGAAGTTGGCTGGGAATTTACTATGGTGGAAAGTGTCTCTAATGTTTGGGGATCACTTACCCAGCAGTCTGTTGCTTTTAAAGCTTTCCCCGAGTACGGAGATACAATTGACAAGATTTTCTTGCCTTTGGCGTGGGCATTTTTTCAACAATTTAGGTTAATCCCTACCAAGGTGTTCTGTAGCAGATGGCAAAGTAAAGCTCTCCTTGATGACACGTTCCAGCATGCAAAAGAGGTCCCGAATCCCTGGTCCATTTATTATTCTTTTGTCCCTTCTACAAAAATTTGAGGGTCAAGTGGATTATTCCGCTTTGTAGTACTTACATTGGCAATAGACATTATCTGGAAGTGCTTAGAATAATTAGTACAGATACAAGGAAAATTGTGGTATTTAGTTTATCAAAATTCCTGATGGCCCAATGGATCAGACGCTTGAAGTGTTTTGTGCAAGATTTTTGCATTGCTGTTTTAATGGATATAGGTCCTTTTAATATTGCTTCCTTCTCTATCTTTTATTGTGTTTAATAATTTAATTACTCGCAATGAAATGAATTGTCTACTTTTGGCATTTCTATTTATATATGTGATTATGTGCTATTATTAGATTGTTGTTTTAGCATAAAAAAGCTGTACCCTCTTGCTAGTTGTTTATTAAACACGTTAGCTATAAGGTAACTTGTCATTTTAAATCATTCTTTTATGGTGTTGTATGTATATGTATGTATTGAGATGTACTTTATAAGACCTTTCTGATCGAAAATAAAGTTTTATGATGATGATGATCAAGAAATTTAGTTTGAGTCGGCAAACAATACAGGATTTATGTTATCATTTGGAGCCTGACCTTCTTCTTCAAATCAATTTTCCTACATCTCTCACACCAATTGTGAAACTTATGCCAGTCTTGCATTTTGTGGCCACAGGTTCCTTTCAATTCACTGTGGCTATTTCTAGTGGTTTGTCACAGCCAATGTTAAGTCGTGTACTAAGAGACATGTTTTCAGCAATGATGAGATATATGGCAAGCTACATCCAGTTCCCCAGACGTGAGGATTTAGCCTTTGAGAAGGTCATGTTTTTGATAGATTTGGTCGCATCCCACATGTGCTTGTAGGCATTAATCACACCCATATTGCCTCAGTACCACCGCAAGCCAGGGAACAAGTGTACCATAATAGGAAGCACTTCCATTCTATCAACGTGCAAGTTGTCTGCTTACCAGATTTGCACATCTCAAACATCTGTGCCTGGTTTCCAGGATCTGCCCATGATTCCTCCATACTGCAGAACAGTACCATACCCCAGCTGATGTCACAACTGCTACCGGAGAGGGCCTGGCTTGTTGATAAGTGTGATCTGTCCTAACTTTGTGTGGGTAATGTCAGCTAGTACAATTTAAAAGTGTGTAACTCATTGTTGCACTGCTGTCTGTCTTCCATCTAGGAGACTCAGTGCATCCCATCTGCCCATGCTTGTTGGCATCGCTGAGGAATCCTACTACACCAGGGGAAGTCTGCTTCAATGAGGCACATGAAAGAACACTGTGGCCATTGGATGGGATTTCAGGCTCCTGAAAGCCAGATTCAGATGTTTAGACATGACTGGGGGAGCCCTCCTCTACTCACCTGGGAAATGTCAAATCACCGTAGCCTGCTGCATGCTCCACAACATTGCCCTGCAACGGAACATCCTTTATATCCAAGGGATGAAGACCATGAAGAGCCACTGGGTAAGGAACCTCAAATGCCAAATGATGATAGATAGTAATGAAGCGGAAAGAGCTGGCTTGCATCAAGATCTCATTGAAAGCTTCTCCTCATGAGTGAAAGTATGGTGTTAAATGTAATGACTTTGACTCTTATAGCAACTCTTGTTGTGATGATGCGAGGAGGGTGTTTATGCAAAATACTATGAATATGAAACTCTGGCAAAATCTGGTGAAAGATGTTTGTTTTGTTACTGTAGCTTTGTTTTGTTTCAAATTTTGTCTTGGGCTTTGTTCTCTAGAAGTTGACTATGTGAATTGAGTCATATGTATGGTTTCATAGCTAAACTCTTTGTTTCGGTTTGTTTTAGATTCCTTTACCATGGCATCTTCATTTGGACATTTCAGAGTTGTGACTTTAGCAGGTATATGATGCTGTTCAGACATTTGAAATGGACATGGGTTGCTCTTGGGAATGTCTGTTACAAACTTTGCGTGTACAAAACCTTTACCAAGACAGCTTGCACAGCAATAAGATGGGAGTTACAAGGGATCCATTAAACTTGTTGCCTGTGGTGTGGTAGTCCTAATGCAATTTGCGTGCCTTCATGTGCTCCAATACAATGTTGTGTTGGTCCAAATCATGGTTTTCTGCCTTCATATTGGCTAAATTATCAATGTGTGTGAACTGTATTTAGCTGTTGATGTGTCTTCTCATTGAAGGCCAAAGTGCTTGTGGTAAATCACTGACATTTGTTTGTGACATTCCACCAGATGCACCAACACTGGATTGGAATGACCCTCTGCTCAGGAACTGTTGTTGTGTAATGTGTCTGTTTCTTGGTTTAATTGATGTGGGATTCCTTTTGTGAGGTAGGCAATATGGCTCCAGCTGATAAAGTAGACCTATTTCTTTGTTGCCTGTTGTATAGGTTATTGTCTGATGTGTCCCCTCATTCCATGTTGTTAAGGTCTGTAACTGAATCTGTGATCACTGACACAGGATATTTGAGTCGTGTCTTATTTGCTTTGTTTCTGACATCAGGCAAGCCTATGAATCCAGCAATGGAATAAAACTGTTATAAGACCAGACACTTGTATTTATGCGTTGGTGTGACATGGCTGTGATCCTGAGTTAATCATAGTTTACATTCAACATATCCATGCTTAATTACGTACCTTGTTTTGAAATTCTAAAGTTCAAATGGGAGCACATATAGATTGGTGGATGTGAGAGATACTACAAGAGACAATAAACTTGTTACTAGTGTATTTATTGCATTGAACAAGGAGAAAAGTAGAAATGTTCAAAATAAAACAGGGCAAACCAAAAGTGAAGAAGTCAGGCATGGTGGATGAAAACATAGTTGTAGATCTACATTGCCTGGAGTCAAAAGTTCAACATACTACTCTAATCAGAAATGGAAAGGTATACAGGAATAGTCCACAAAGGGAATGTGTTGCACACACAGGAGGAAATTAGGTGCAAGGTTTCTTACTGACAGTGGTGGATGTCTTGCTATCTCCACCTCCTAGTTTATTTTGGTGGGCATCCCCTCTTTTTGGGGGAGGAGGATCTGCTGCTGCTTAGACAGGGTTGTCTGCAGACATGTCTTCCTCTGACAGGGCCTCTCTTTTTGTGGCTGTTGCAGATCCTGATGGCCTGGATCTACATGGACCACAAGAAGGGGTAGATACAGGTGGCAAAGCACTGCAGATGGAAAGTCCTGCAGCACTCCAACCAGGGAGGCCATGTTCGTGTTGATGCCGTCCACCGCCTGGTTAGTGTCCCTCTCCATCTGCTTCATCTCCTGGATTTCAATAAGTAACTAGCCAATCATGCCTTGGGAGTCTTGATAGACTCCCAAGACTTGGGTGGTGGTGGCCTTGGAGTCAGTGGCCCAGGTGGGCTCACTCAGCGGGTCCACAGTTTCCCTCCCATGAACCCTCCCACCACGGGCCTATGCCATCGACCCAGACTGCACCATCCCACTGGCTCCTGGTTCCTCAGTGACTGTGTTGGTGATTGCCACCTCAGAATCCAGGACTTGGGGCACAAGATGTTGCTTGCTGACTGTGCAAGGTATACAGTGTGGGGGGACAGTGGTTGGCTGTGTTGTTGCAGCTGGGCTGGGAGGTGTTGTTGTGGTAACAGTGAGTCACACTGTTGCCATCTGCCCAGGCTGACCAGATGGACCAGAAAGGTTATACACACCCACCTCTTCAGGAGTGTTGTCATCACTGAGGGCTTGATTCCGGGGTGAAGGTAAAGTCTATTTGGTGGCCATGGTCTGGCCAGGTGCACAGCCAGAGAGACCTGTTGAGAAATTGAGAACATTGTTATTGGTGGAGGTGTAGTATCTACTTTGACATTGTTTATGTCACAGTAAGTAGAGACCTAGAATTAAACTAAATAGGTAGAGATTGCTATTGTGATCTGTTTGCGTGTTGTTGAAGTTGTTAACTAGAAATTTGGAGACATTCAATGCATGTAGTAGAATTGAGCAGCTCTTTAGACGTGCTGTTATGTTGTATTTTGGATTTAGGGATAAACATGACATCTACTAAACATATAAGTCAACACAGTGTAGAAGTAACATGTGAATTTGACCATTCCAAGGTCTAGTTGTGTAGAGTACAGGCGTACCCACAATTTGGTTGTATGTTTAGCATTATTCATCATGTGAGCAGTTTAGAATCAATGAGTCACCTGCCACCTGCCAGATATTTGAGGTACACACATTGTATGATGTCACTCATGCCATCAAAGGTTTCAATTGAGTATACCAGGACACAATCAATTATAGTAGTCAGACATGTCTCTGAGTAGAGCATTATATGTACATTGCAAAATCCATGTAAGGTGAACATCAGTTGTAACATGGCAGACAAGTGAGAAGAGGCAAAAAGACTATTGCATCTTGGTTAGAGGAACAGTCACAGTGGCTCATGGTAATTGTAGGCATTTCCAACTCGCTCTACCAAGACTTGACAAAATTGTAAACTGTATGGTAAGGGAAAATCAATTGTAACATGGCAGACAAGTGAGAAGGGGCAAAGAGACTATTATATCTTGGGTGACAGTCACAGGGCCTCATGGTAGTTGTAGGCATTTCTAACTCGACTTACCAACACTTGACAAATGGTTAGTGTACCATACGTGCTGACAATGAGATGGACCATAGAGTTATAATCTGACACATATCATGGGTCCAGGGAAGATATTGTTCTGACTATATACTTACAGACAGCATTGCAACATTATGCATGTTATGGAGATTGATACATGTGATCTTATATGCAACAATACACATTAACACAGACAAACCAACGTCTCAGATACTTTGAGGACTGCATGTTTGGGAAGTAGATAGACAACACAATTGCAAAAGCATAGTTGAGAGCAAACAGGACATTGTGTTAATGTGACACCTAGGGCCAGATATACGACCATTCACTTTTGCGAGTTTCAAATTGCTTCAAATTGCGATTCGCAATTTGCGACTCACAAAAGTGAATGTACAGCACTGTCTCAGACACTGTTTGCGATTCCCAATGGGGTCGCAAATGGCATGCCTCATTAATATTCACGAGGCAAGCGCAATTTGCAACCCCATTGGGAATGGCTAGCACTCCCAGGGATGGTGGCCTGCTGGGGTCAGCAGACCACCATGTCGATGCCTGCTTTTTCAATAAAGCAGGTTTTTTTTTTAAATGCAGCCCGTTTTCCTTAAAGGAAAATGGTCTGCATTTAAAAAAGAAAAATGAAACTTTTCAGTTTCATTTTTTAAGGGCAGGCAGAGGTCCCTGGGACCACTGCCTGCACTTAAAAAATATTTTCACACACACTCACAAAGGGGAAGGGGGTTTGCGAGTGGTTTACCACCTACTTGAAGTAGGTGGTAAACTGCAAGTGATTTGCGGCCGCAAATGCAGTCGCAAGAGAATAGTACATGGCATTGAGATTCGCTATTAGGAAGGGATGCCCCTTCCTAATAGCGAGAGTCGGAAAAACTATTTTGTGAGCCAGACAACATAGCATTTGTACATGTTAGGACCCTTTGTTCGGTCGCAACCGGGCCGATCTCCCGTTTGCGAGCACAAAAAAGGGTTGTATATCTGGCCCCTAGTGAAGTGTAACTTACCAGACTCCACTCCCGTAGGTATTCCTGTCATGCCATCAGTATTTAGGATGCCCAAGATCCTTTCCTCCCAAGGAAAGAGTTGTAATGGGCCGCTGGACCCGCCACCGGCAAACATCTGGGCATCCAGGTAGTGCATGGAAGCCAAGTATATATCTTCAACCTTAGGTCGTGGCACCTGTTCCTAATTTCTAGCTGTGTGTGCAGGGTGGTATGTACAGAATTCACTCTATTGACTATCCTGTTCCACAATTCTGTCTTCCTACTGAGAGGATTATGTCAAATTAACACAAAAAACAAGAGATATTAGTGAATAGGCTAAAGCAAAAAAGGGTGTAGAAAGTGCTAAATGGGAAAATTAAAAAAGGGCTGCTTTAACAGAGAATGCACAAAAAGGCGGGGCCTATCTTGTGGGACCAGGTTGAGAAGCAAATAATCATGGTCAGGGATGGGGTGTGTTTTATAGTGTGATTTGCAGGTGTGCCCACTTGACCAAAACATCGGCTGTGTAGTTTTTTAAACCATCCAATGAGCACTGTTGTGGTGACATGCTGCAAGCATAGCGCGGCGGTCTACCACTGTTGGAGAACCGCTGCTAGGGGACCGCCAGTACAAAAGTGTTGTCCTAATAGGCTCCACGGGAAGCCACAGCATTGATGGTGTCAAAGTATGAATCAGCAACATTGCATATTGCCGCGGACCAGGCAGAAACCAGGCCGTCGACGTGATCACTGTTTCAGGCTGCATGACGCATAATACACGGGCGGAAGAGAGCTGGTGCAATGGTTTTCTAGGGACTGTGACCATGGTGGTCAGACCGCCAAAGTTGTAATCAGTGTCTAACTGCAAGAACCGCCCCCGTAATGCTTTAAGCAAGTACTACTGTGAAATGTAGGTCTGATTGAAGGAGTCCTCAAAAGGATTCTGAAATGATAGTAGGTCTTGTCACCTTGCTTGGCTGTCTCCCTGACTCGCATCAGCCTTCCTGCTGTCAGCTCAAGGAGATCAGTCTCAACCAGGCTCAGCATCTTACTGTGGTATTTCAGGCACTGGTCTCTCTAACTCAGTCTCATGCTCAGCCTACTGCTCATAGAAGCACACTTTTACACAGCCGCACTACTTCAAATAAAACATGTTAAGGCACATATCAGCTATCCATTAAACATGATACATGACCTATTACTGGAACGCAACTTTGGCGAATTTGATCAAAGGTAGCTCAATATAGGCACGCACTGAATGGCCAAACTGAAACAGGAACATTTCCAGAGAGGCCGGAACATCGGAAAGGCCAGGGAAGTTCAATGTTAACCCTATGTAAGCCTAAAGTCCTAACAAATATTTATAGGCACTGGACTATCGAAAAATCTCCAATTTACAAGACAGAGAAGTTACCCCACATTTAGATTGAGTTGTGTTACTCATGTATTTAACATTACGATATACTATTCAAAATTGAATTATTGTTGCCACTGGGAGCCATAAAAGAGAACGCCAACCTTGGGATTAATAATCATATTTTGTGAATATCAGAGGTAGAGTTGAGGCGCTGTCAGTATCCTAGAGGTAATAAAGCACAGAGAGCACTGCACTATTCAAGTGTTATATTCAGAATGGTTGGCTTTCCATTAGACTCAGCAAGAAATCTAGGGGGAAGAGGGAAAGAGGCCCTGGAACTAGAATAGACTTTAACACTTATCTAACAAGGGACGTCTCATCTAAAATCTAATTGATTTCTGACTGAGCAGATACATATATTTGTTGCAAAGAAGGCTAAACTCAGATTTTGTGGTATCTAACCTGAACAGGGTGATTACATGTCTGTCAAAATGTCAGAGTGCTGAGGAAATACAAAGCGAGAAAAATGTGCTTACAGTAGACAGTTATCTGCTGTATGACATAAAAACTGCCCCTGAGTCCTGCAGCGAAGTACATGCTGTGTGCTGTAAAGTCTCTCCAGTCCAGCTGAGCTAAGTTGGCCCATTTGATATAAATGCATTGACGTTCTAATGTGGTCTACCAGCAGAGTGCCTTTAAATCAGCTGCATGCCTCACTTCAAGTATTACATCCCTGCAGAGGTGCATGGCTATGCTGCTTAGTCTCCAGACCAAGAGCATGCAATGCAGACTTTAACAATCACATGGTATTAATGGCACAGTTTTCTGTTCCCAAGGTTTGATGAAATTTAATTTACAAGATAAAGATGGACGTTAGCGATCATAGAATTCCTGAAGCATTACTGCAGTCTTGAAACATTTTGAAGGTTTAATTATTTATATCAAATCCTTGTTGTTGCTCAATTATGTTAAACAGCTAACAACCATTGACATAGCCAATCGTGCTGGCAGGTTTTAGGTGTAGGTTAGTTGTTGTGTTATATATCTGAATGCAATTACTTCTCAGAGAGTAAACAACATACTGGTTGGTTAGCACACTATAGGAATCACAGAAATGTATTTTACGTGTTTCATTTTAGAGAGTCATCACACTTTCCATCCCACTTAAAGACCTGTCTTCACATACTTTTATATGACTGATTGCAATCAGCAGCTGTGGGTCCTTCCCGTAGCCTGTTCAGAGCATTTTCTTCCAAAGTTGATGCCGCATGCAGTGCAAGACACTGGGCAAGCACATACTTTAAAAGACTAAAGGGAACACAATGTTCCCATTACAGTAACTGTTGAACATATTAATGCAGTAAGATATAGGGAAATTCTTTTTGGGTTTAAATATTTAAAAACGATATGTTACCACTGGTTTATAAGCCTTGCTTTATCACTAGAATAATTTGATTTAATATGTACCTATTGCCAAGCTTTTTTTCAAAAAATTTTCTCAGGAGGATGAGCCAGCCTGGATCCCACGTTTCTCCATTAAGCTTGCCCACGTCGCTCACTACATAAAAGTCACAACAAATGTTTACATCTCACCACTTTCAAATGTCACCAGCTACCACTGGTCTGCAGGGCAGAAATTGCGGGTACACGCAGGTAGATGCCATCTACCCACTATTTTCACAGGGTGGACACTGTCTCCCCTGCCAAGAAGTTGGGCCCCACAGAAATATGCTGAACTCGCCCCATTGCAATTTTCAGACACTGGGACACGTTCACCAGGGCCTGCTCGTTATTGGCTTTCATTCTGAGCAACAAGGTGCAGGCAAAGGGGGCTTTATTATTTTAAATATCAGTTGAGGCCAAAACAAAGGCCAATGTTAAGGGGCCTTCAGGCTTCATTTTATTTGAGTAACCTGGCTGGGAACAATCTGGAACCTCACACCTAGCTGCAAATGCAATAGAGGGAAAACAAAGGCTTACGGCTTGTTCATTCCCTGTTTATAAGACATATGTATACACCGTAAGAATGTCAGTTGTGTTGGTCTGTCCCAAAATTTAAACAAATAACAATTTAAATACCTCTATTTTGTTTTATTTCTTTTATAGCGCTAACCATTCCAGTCCAGGGTGTTGAAGCGCTTTACATCACACATGCTCAGTATACATTAACAATCAATCATATGTTTGTAAATCAATGTACATGATGTGTTCCATAAGACAGTGAGGGTTACAAGGTGTAGGAGCACATGTCCTTCATAGCTCACTGTGCTACATTAGAAGGATTGTAACTTATGAACAACCAATTACAATTTATGAACTGCAAGTAACAGAAGGATCTCTGTGTTAAAAGCAGTAACCATTTACTCATCTACATAAAATAAAAATCTATCATCTGTGTGTCACACGATGTGCTTTGCAAGATATGCTACTTTGATTCAAAACTGGGACTAGACAAAACACAGATCTTGCCATCCGAGTGCATTAACCTGCAGAGTTATCTTACTATTATTATTTCCTGAGATTTACTGGGCACACAGAGATCTATGCAACAGGTGCCTTAACCCCATAAGATATTCTAAAATGCAGACTTTGTAACCAATTAAGCAGAACAGATGTGCTACCACGTTTCTCCTCGTTACGAATTTCTTTGTGGCAGAGTTTTAAGAAAAAAGGGGCTTATTTACAAGCCCCTTGCGTCGCCCGTGCGTCACTTTTAATATGGGAAAAAGTTACATACGGGCAGAGCAAGAGACTTGTAAATAAGCCCCTAAATGTATGTCATGGCCCAGATTTTGCGTCTGGGTTTCTTCACTTGTTTGGCTTAATTCCAATGCAAAATCAAATTTGTTAAATCTTGTAATATGCTCAAATATGCCCTTGAGAGACCTGCTAAAAATATGCGTGAAATCCTACGATCTGATGTCACTTCTTTTAATGTCACTTCCTGTGAGGTCATGGGTTGTGACACCACTTCCTGTGATGCCACGTGTGATATCACACTCCGCGATGTCATGTGCAGTGATGTCATCATATGCCATGATGTCACTTGAATACTGCCTAACTTGGTTAGTCCCCCACTTCTTCTTTTAGGACTTGTACCCTGACTGTCTGTTGGAGGTTAATCATGTGTAGGTCTTGGAGTGCCTATGGTAACCTTTTTGATGTAAGATGTTTCATTTGGAGAAGTGTGGCTCAATGGTTAGAGTGGCAGACCTCGATGCAGAGCACTGGTCCGGGACCAGGGATTGATTCCCGTCGCGGCAGGGTCTCGGGCTATAAATTCTGCGGACCGGATATTCTCGCCTCAGTGCCTATTCTAATCATGGGTCCCACGCTGCAACTCTGGGCAATAGCTTGCTTAATCTCCACAACGGCCCCAACAGCGCTGGGATGCCTGGCCTCACCATGGGGGTGCCCAGGAGTGGACACCTCACATGGAAAGCCAGGAAGGGTTCCTTCAGCGGTATGAGTACAGCGCTGAGATACCCGTAGTGGTGATCGGCGCTATATAAATACCTATACATTTACATTTACATTATGTGAGGAAGGCTGAGCAGAGCAAACAGACAAAGACTCCGCGGGAGGGACGGTGGTTAACTTGGGGCGAAGCGTCAGGTGGGAGGGGAAGCTTTCGGCCGTCAGAAAGGCCTAATACATGATAGATAAAGTTACAATGCAGCCTAACAATTTACCTATCAAGGAGAAGAATTAAGCAACAAACAAAGGGTTATTAAATCACAATAAACTATATTGTGTTGCACACACAGCCTCTGAAAGTAAGATGCAATGTCAGAAATAATTGCATAGTCTCAAAAGCAACTGTTCCAAAACTGCGTGACATACAGTAATCTAGCCGAGAAAAAGGGAACAGTCTGACCTCATCGAATGAAAGCAGGGTCGGGCAAAAAAACCGAGTTTCTAATAAAAATCAATTACTCCATGAGAAATATAGACTCAATCAGATCTGTTACCCGCAGTTATGCAAGAAGCGATTTCAAAATCTATAAAAGTGCTACTTTCAAATCCATTTAGGACGCGCCACAATGCTGTCTAGTGTTCATACGCTATTGATTTGTGCTTAGATCAAACTATGGCATGGGCTCTGCTTGCCATCAGAGAGGCCTGAGGGCAGAAAGACACGTGTTCTGGTGCATTCGTGCTGGTGTTAGATTGTTCCGATCCTCTGTTCCTCTCCTGTGTCTTTTCTATTCAGCTGAGAGGTTGGTAGAGGTGGTGGTTGGTGGTGGTGGTTGGGGGGGAGGGGGGCTAGATCGCGCACTGTTGCTTTTATGCCTGTTCATTTTGCCATGTTTGATGGCGGCTTTGGTCAATTCTATTCCTTCGCCTCCTTTCTAGATTTGTGTCCCCTTCTCTCGCCTTCATTTACCGAGTTTCTTCCTGGGGCCCAGGATCCTCATCAGGTTCCCCTAAGTATTTTGGGGCAGATTTATGTTTCCTGGCGCATCCCTGCAAATCAGCAAGGATGCGCCAGGAATGATGCGTCACGCAAGTTTACCCTTGCGCCACACATGATGCGCCGCATTTACAATGCGGCGCATCATGGCGCAGGAATAAACAGATGCGTGACGCATCCGATGGCGTAAGGTTGGCGCAGTGCTTCAGTTGCGTCGCAAGCGCGACGCAACTCCAGCACTGTTCCAACCTACCCTATCCCTAACATGGTGCGTCAAGCCTTACGCCTGCTTCAAGCAGGCGCAGGGTTTTGGCGCATCAGCGTTGGGAAAGTGACTCAGTAAATTTTATAGATTTGACTGAGTCACTTTTCAGGGGCATTCCTGCGACGGAACGCCCCCCCCTCTGTCGACACGCCCACGTGAAACCTGACGCAGGTTTTACGTGGCGCAGGGCTTTACATCGTGACTCATCTCCATAGATGCGTCACGATGTAAATATGGCGCAACGTGGTGCAGGGTTTACACCGTGGAGAGGTGTGGCTCACTGGTTAGAGGTGGCAGACCCGTAAGCAGAGAATCGGCCAGGGACCAGGGTTCAATACCCGACGCGGCAGGGTCGTGGACCAGGGTCAAAACGGACTCGATAATTCTTGCCTCGGTACCTACTCTAACCAGGAACACACTCGGCAACTCTGGGCATTAAGCTTGCCTCATCTCTACAACGGCCCCCCACAGATGCCGGGGATGCCTGGTTTCACCTTGGAGATACCCAGAAAGGGACCATCCCACAGGGATAGCCAGGACGGGTTCCCCAGCGGTCTACAGTGCTGGGACGCTGGGACGCTTTACAAGTCTACAACATTTACATTTACACCGCCGCTGCGTCACAAAAGTGACGCAACGGCGGTGTAAAAGTGGCGCATCTCCAATATAGATCTGCCCCTTTATTTTTTGCTGGGATTTGGCTGCCAAAGGTCCTTGGACAGGCCCAGTGGCGGGGCACAGTCAATAATACTTAAACGTCCCAACAAGGAACATAGCGTACCCAGCTAAAAAAGGACTGGAAAGCCAAGTTAAATAATGAACAAATGCTAGACAATACAATAAACCAAACAAATGACAAAGTGTCATGTGCACAAAGTGGATCAATGGAATGCCACATTCACATGACATACACTAGTATGTATGCACGCAGGGTATAAAATTGTGCCACTTTTATACTATGTTGTGTACTTGACGTGGATCACTGAATGGTGCATTTTTACTAAGTTCCTAAAACCCCTTTGCTGCCAGTCCTTTCCCCCGCCCTGTACCACGCCCCTTTTTGGGGGTATTTAGTGTAGTTTAGCCTTAGGGCCCCATAACGTTTTGTCTACATAAGGTATCCATGCCAAATTTGTGTCCTTTTCTTCCAGCATCTTGAGGATTCAAAAGGTACCCAGGGTTTGTGAATTCCCCTGAAGGGAGCCGAGAAATTAGGCAAAATACAGCTAAAGTTTGTTTTTTGGGGAAAAAGTGCTGAAGAAGAAAGTGTCTGGTTTTTTTCCTGCAAATGGTATCAATGAAGGGCTTGTGGTGCTAAAATCACCATCTTCCCTGCTTTCAGGAACAGGCAGACTTTTGTCAGACATTTAGCATTTTCTACACAGTTTTGGTATTTTACTGGTACATAGCCTATTTTTCCTATTTTTGTGCTTTCAACCTCCTTCCAGTTAGTGGTAGAAATGGGTGTGAAACCAATAATAGAGCCCAGAAAGCTATACATTTATGAAAAGTAGACAATTTTCTGAATTTGACCAGGGGTCATTTGTGTAGATCCTTCAAAGTATTGTTAAAGAAAGTAACAGTTGAAATAACAACAAAATTGAAATTTAGTTGAGAAAAACAGCCATCTGTGCCTACATTTTCACCTGTATCTTCTTCTAACTATATTAGATTTTTGAAAGCAATATGCCGTTATGTCTGCAGGACCCTCCTGGTTGGGGGGATATATGAGGCTTGTAGGTTCACCAAGAACCCGAGGTACCCAGAGCCAATAACTGAGTTACACCTTGCAATGGTTTTTAATTGTATATCAGGTTTACACCAATTCAATTGGTAAAATGTAAAGAGTGAAACCTATGTATTTCTGAAATGAGAACAAGATATTGAGTTTAGACCCATATTAGAATGTGAATTAGAGGGTATTGTTAAAAAAAACTTCTTTTATACATGCAGTCTTACATTTGGAAGGCAGCAATGCATAGAAAGACAAATGGTTATAACACTTGTTCTACTATTCTGTATTTCCCTATGTCTCTCGATAAAAATGGTACCTCATTGTGTGGGTAGGCCTAGTGTCTGTGACAGGAAACGGCTCAAAAGGCAACGTGGACTCATCACATTTTTCCACTGAAAACTGACCATATATTTGCAAGGTGCCTAGCTGCTGATTTTGGGCCCTAGCTCAGCCGGCACCTAGAGAAACCTAACAAACCTGTACATTTTTTAAACCTAGATACTGAGGGGAATCCAGGATGGGGTGATTTGTGTGGCTCACACCAGGTTCTGTTACCCAAAATTCCTCGAAAACCTCAACATTTGTAAAAACAAAACACATTTTCCTCACATTTCTGTGATGGAAGTTTTGGAATCTGCGGGGATCCACAAACTTCCACCCACTCAGCATTCCCTCAGTAACCCAACAAAAGCGGTACCTCACTTATGTGAGTATGCCTTGTGCCCACAACAGGAATAGGCCCAAAACACAAAGTGGACACATCACATTTTTCCAGTGAAAACGGACCCTTTTTTTTGCAATGTACTTAGCTGTGGATTTTGGGCCCGAGCACTGCCAGCACTTAGGGAAACCTAGAAAACCTCTATATTTTTTAAAACTAGACAACCAAGGAAATCCAGGATGGTGTGACTTGTGCATCTCTCACCAGGTTCTGTTACACAGAATTCTTTGCAAACCTCAAACTTTGTGATGAAAAATAAAAAAAAATCCACACATTTCTGTGATGGAAGGACATTTCTGGAATCTGTAGGGAACCACAAACTTCCACCCACACAGCATTCCCCCAAGTCTGCCAATAAAAATGGTACATCACTGGTGTGGGTAGGCTTAGTGCCCGTGGCAGAAAGCTGCCCAAACGGCAATGTGGAAACATCACATGTGTCCAGTGAAAACCGTCCCTTTTTTTGCAATGTGCCTAGCTGTGGATTTTGGGCCCTAGAGCAGCTGGCACCTAGGTAAACCTAGCAAACCTGTACATAAAAAAAAAAACACCAAATGGAATCCAGGATGGGCTGACTTGTATGGCTTTCATTAGGTTCTGTTACCCAGAATCCCTTGCAAACCTCAAATTCTGTCCAGAAACACATTTTACCCACATTTCTGTGATAGCTCTGGAATCTGAGGGGAGACACAAAATTCCTTCTAGCCACCAATTCCTCAAGTCTCCTGATAGAAATGGTACCTCACTTGTGTGAGTAGGCCTAGTGTGCGTGATAGAAAATGGCCCAAAATGCAATGTGAACACATCACATTTTATACTGAAAACTGACCCTATTATTTAACTGTGCCTAACTATGGATTTTTGACCTTAGTGCAGCCGGCACCATGGGAAACCTAGCAACCTGTAATTTATTTTTTAACTGAGACAGCCAGGGTAGTTAAGGATGAGGTGACTTGTGTGGCTCTCATCAGGGTCTGTTACCCAGAATCCCTTGCAAACTTCAAACTTTGTCAAAAAACACATTTGCATTTGCCTCACATTTCTATGATGGGAAGTTCTGGAATCTGTGGGAAGCCACAAACTTCCACCCACCCAGGATTTTCCCAAGTTTCCCAATAAAAATGGTACCTCACTTGTGTGGGTAGGCCTAGTGCCCACGACAGGAAACGGGCCAAAACACAACGTGGACACATCAAATTTTTCAATGGAAAACTTACCCTTTTTTGCAATGTGCCTAGCTGTGGATTTTGGGCACTAGCTCAGCCGGCACCTCGGGAAACCAAGCAAACCTGTACATTTTAAAAACTAAATCCAGGATGGGGTGACATGTGTGGCTCTCATCAAGGTCTGTTACCCAGAATCGCTTGCAAATTTCAAACTTTGTCAAAAAACACATTTGTCTCACATTTCTGTGATGGCAAGTTCTGGAATCTGTGGGGAGCCACAAACTTCCACCCACCCAGCATTTTCCCAAGTCTCCCGATAAAAATGGTATCTCACTTGTGTGGGTAGTCCTAGTGCCCGTGACAGGAAACGAGCCAAAACACAACGTGGACACATCACATTTTTTAATTAAAACTGATCCTTATTTTGCAATGTACCTAGCTGTGGATTTTGGGCCCTAGCTTAGATGACACCTAGGGAAACCTAGCAAACCTGTAAAATGTTGTCAAATAGAAACCTAGGGTAATCAAAGATGTGGGTACCTGTGTGGCTCTCACCAGGTTCTGTCACATAGAAGCCCTTGCAAACCGCATAATGTTTCTAAAAACACATTTTCCTCAAAATTCTGTGATAGAAAGCTCTGGAATTTGAGGGAAGCCACAAACTTCATACCACCCAGCATTCCCCCAAGTCTCCTGATAAAAATGGTACCTCACTTGTGTGGGTAGGCCTACTGTGCGCAACAGAAAATGGCTCCAAACGCAACATGAACACATCACATTTTTCCACTGAAAACTGAACTTTTTCTTGAAATGTGCCTAGAAGTGGATTTTTGACCTTAGCTCAGCCGACACCCAGGGAAACCTAACAAACCTTCAAATTTTTTACAAACTAGACATCCAGGGTAATTAAGGATGGGGTGACTTGTGTGGCTCTCATCAGCGTCTGTTATCCAGAATCGCTTGCAAATTTCAAACTTTGTCAAAAAACACATTTGTCTCACATTTCTGTGATGACAAGTTCTGGAATTTGTGGGGAGCCACAAACTTCCACCCACACAGCATTTTCCCAAGTCTCCTGATAAAAATGGTATCTCACTTGTGTGGGTAGTCCTAGTGCCCGTGACAGGAAACGAGCCAAAACACAACGTGGATACATCACATTTTTCCACTGAAAACTGACCATTTTTTGCAATGTGCCTAGCTGTGGATTTTGGGCCCTAGCTCAACCAGCACCTAGGGAAACCTAGAAAACGTGTACATTTAAAAAATAAATTAGACACCAAGGGGAATCCAGGATGGGGTGACTTGTGAGGCTCTCTCCAAGTTCTATCACCCAGAATTTCTCGCAAACCTCAAAATGTGTCTAAAAAACACATTTTCCTCACATTAATGTGACGGAAAGCTCTGGAATCTGAGGGTAGCAGCAATCTTCTTTTCACCAAGTATACCCCAAAGTCTCCTGATAAAAATGGTACCTCACTAGGACTAGTGCCAGTGACAGGAAACAGTTCAAAATGTATTGTGGTGACATCAAAATTAGCTGTGCCAAAACTTCCTGGTTTTGGAAGAGGGTAACCTGTGTTTGGTCCTGTGCTCGGTAGCCATCTATGGAAAACTACTAAACCCAGACATTTCTGAAAATTAGACAACAGGGAGAGTCCAGGGAGGTATGGTATAGCTAATAAAAAATCAATGTTTCCTCACATTTCTGTGTGGAAAATCTGTGGGATCACATGGCCGGCACAAATTTCCTACCACCTAGCATTCCCCCAGGTCTCCCGATAAAAATGCTTCCTCACATGTGTGGATGGGCCAAGTACCCACGACAGGAAGGACCCAAAACATGGTGTTGAGGCATCAAAATTATCTACCAAGGCATTCTGGGTAAGAAGATGTTGGGAGATCCAAGCAAGCAACACTACCCTGGACTCCCCTGGGTGTCTAGTTTTCATAAATGTCTGGGCTTTGTAGGTTTCCCTAGATGGTCGATGAGCCCGGAATCAAAAATGCAGGTGACCCCTTGCAAAATCAGATCATTTTGCAATCGATTTTTTTGATGCCTCCACCAAATGTTTTGGGCTCTTCGCTGTTGTGGACACTTGACCCTTCCACACAAGTTAGATAGCAAGTTTATCGAGAGACCTAGGGAAACGCTGGGTAGTAGGAAATTTGTGCAGGCCCTTTGATTCCACAACTGGCCCACACAGAATTGTGAGGAAAATTCGATTTTTTTAGCTAAATTTGAGGCTTGCAGGGGATTCTGGGTAAGAAAATGTTGGGGGATGCATGCAAGCAACACCTCCCTGGACTCGCCCAGGTGAATAGATATTTGTATGGTTGTAGATTTCCCTAGATGGCCACCAAGCCAGGGCCAAAAACGTAGGTGCCTCCCTTGCAAAAACAGGTTGTTTTGAGATAGATAGGGCTATTGTAAACAGCAGAGGGATTTCCGGGTCGTGTGCCACGGATGTAGTGGTTACAACCTCGGTACACCAGCACCACAATTGAGGATGTAATTGTGACATTCGAGGCACCAAAAGGGTTAACACAAGCATGTAAGTGTTTAGACTCAAGCATGTCTGTTTGTAAGTTTCTGAGAATAGTAGTGTGTTCAGAAGTCAAATGTTTATCGGGAAAACCTGTACGAATTAAGGGGCATATCAGCAAGAGAATTATCGCTGCTTTAGCAGCCGTTTTCGGCCGGAAAGCAGCGATAATTGTATCGGCCTATTAGCAAGGTCATGCTATCGCGTGAATTCTTGCCTCAGCGCCCATTCCCTTAACGCCCAACTTTGCATCTCTAATGAGATGCAAAGTGGGTGCTCCTCCCCAGAATAACGGGAGAAATGTCGCTAAGGGACATTTCTCCTATTATCAAGCCTCACGCTAACCTGCAGAGCGATAAGAAAAGTAGCGCTAACCTCGGTTATCGCTACTTTCCTTACGCCTGCTTTTCATCTGACTTAGCCATGATACCCTATGGAAGGTGGATATCATGGCTAAGTCTGTCCCTGCCCTATCAGCAAGCATTCTCCAAACGTTGTGCGATTATCGCTGGATTTCCAGCGATAATCTCACATTTGGCAGTTTGCGCCTTGATTTTTATTGCTGTTGAGATGAGTGTTGCTGATAGCACGCTATCTCAGCGATAAAAATCAGAGTTAGCCGGCAATAATTATCCTCACGCTAAGCGTGCTGAGAGATAATTATCTCCGGTTCTTGCTGATATGCCCCCATGTTGTGCAATTGTTTAACCCATTGTTCATAGGGAGAAAACCTAAAAGTGATTGAAGCTTCTTCAATGTATTTGCTGTTTTCAAGAGAGCACATTTCTTTAAGAAATGTAAAGTGAGGATTTTGCCTCCATTTGGTGGCACATATCCCAAAAAACATGACACTAAGAAACGCAATTTTAGATTTTGGAAAATTTAATTTAGAGTCATGGTCAGTGAATCCCCCAAAAATACAATACATTCTGGTCAAATATGCTTTTAAATCATTATCTGTGTGGTAAATGTCATCAACATAGGACAGAGCTTCTGAGTCAATTTCTTGTAAATCTGGCGTTACTCGAGCAGAAAACATACCTGGACTGTTCTTATAGCCCTGTGGGAGCCTACAGAACCTTGTCTGGGCTTCTAGTGTTGAGTATGCAGTAACATTGCATCTTTCAGGCATTATATTTTGACAGAAAAAGACATTGGAAATGTCCAATGAAGTTTTGTATTTTTTTGCAAACAATGTTGCTTATTACACCTGTAGGAAAGTAGGACGTGTGGGTGGTATAATTCCAAGCACAGGAAGAGCCCTCCATTAAGCTCTCAGTGCTCCCGGTACCAGTCTTCTAGATCCGGACAGCACAACATGGCTGCTGCCGACCAGAGACACGATTCTGCCCTCCTGCTGCTGAGCCAAGCTTGAGCAGCTGAAGGCAGAAAAATAGGTATCCTGTCACAGGGAGGTGTGACCACCTCCCAGACAGGATATAGAGTATTGGGGCAGAGTGGGTCCGCTTGCCAGTGCCACTCAGTCTGCATGAGGGGCACATTTGGTGCCTGCTTGCATAGTCCTGTTCAAACCAGCTCTAGCTCCTGCTCTGGCAGGAAACTGGACAAAGGGCATGGGAGTAACCTCCCCCCCCGTCCTAACCGTCCTCTGGGAGGGTCCCCTGATTCGTCCCAACCCTTTACTTAGGGTACTTAAGGGCTTACCTGGGTTTAGGCCCCTTGATTTGTCGTGGGACATGATTCATCGTCTGTGCCTGTGCACAATACAGGAACCTTCCAAGGCCTGGGGGAATCCAAGACCTTGAAATGAAGGAGTCACTTCCTTGCATCTGCAGGCACCATAACTAAGCTGACCGGTCTGCTGATCCTGAGCTCCTACGGACTCCAAAAGGTTTAATAACACAGGTGGTAGTTCTTCACAGCTCTCAAGGAATGCCCTGCCCTCTCTCCAAGTTTGAGGCCAGTATTCCTCGTGGGAGCCACAGAAATCGAACCCCTGTGCACAGCGTTGACTTGCTGTTGCATAGGTTTGTTGGGGTCCTTCCACCAAGATCTTTGGGCTCCAAGTAGCCCCAACCTCAATCATCTCCTGTGACCACAGTCCTTGTCCACATTGCATAATTTTTACAGTGGCCTGCATCTTTTGTTGAGCTGCTTGAGGTCCTATTGCAACTCCAGTGCCTCCGGCCAGTGGGCCCTGTTGAGGGTAACCTTTGTTTCTTTAGGGCTCCCCTGATTGCTCGGGCCTGTCCTGACTCCCCTGCTTGTGGTGAGTCCTCTGGACATTGCTGGTACCGACTTTGCACCTTTTTCAACTTCTATGTTGTTTGCAGTTGCTAAGGCTTGTTGGTGCTCCCGACGGACACTGACCCCTCAACTATCAATATCTGACATGGGACAGCTCATGCACAGCTTCTGGTCTTTCACAGCATCACCTGGTCCTCACAGCTGCAGAGTCAGGGTCACCGTCAACTCTCCTGCAACTTCCGACATCGGTGGGCATTCGTATTCCAGGTCTCCGGGTTACTCCTGAGTAACATAGACTCTGTCCCCTCTGCTTGCAGGTACTTCTCATCCTAAACCCATCTTTGTATTCCACCGGACACTTTCTCCTTCTCCAACAGCGGCACTTTCCTGAAGTCCTCCATTGGGTTTGACGGTGGTGTCCGACACCACTTCACATCTATGCACCTCGCTTCCATGGTGCAGGTAACATGGGTACTAGGGTATCCACGGTTAGGGTGGCTCTCCAACCTTCTGTCTTCCACGGAATGTCTTCAGGGTCCACTGGGAAGGGTCCTTAATCTTTAAAATTTCAACAGCGACTTAAACGTTGATTTGTTCGGAGAACGCTGTCGCGTTCCCACACTGCACATGCTCTCTGTGGCGTTCCTAGTCACTTACCTTGTGTGGTGCCTTGGGTCCTCAGCACTTCTACGTCCTCTGGACATTGTCTTGACACAGGTCGTGGTTCTTATACCACCTTCTTAGTATATGGTTTGGTCCCCCCCCCCCCGTGATCCACTGTGAATTCTGTGTTATTTACTTGATCTCTATACAAAGTATTGTGTGCATTGTGTATATCTCCGGGTAGGAGATATCTCTACGTATTAGTGAGTGTTATATAATTAATACATATTTTTATAAATACATTGTGTGGCTCTTTTTCACTTAATCTATACCTATAAGATTGCATTCTGGTAAAACAAGCTGCTTTACACTCCTTCTGGACTAAGCCTTAAGGCGGCTCTCCACAGATATCACTTAGAGAGCTTTCTAAGTTTGTTTAAGACCTCTTAAATCACCCTAAGGGTTGTGTGGACTTGTGCAGGGTGCATGCTTACATAAGTGGACATCTCAAACCAGGCCAGCCTCTCACAAAGCCTGTGCTATGTGAATATTCTACAGCAAAAGTGGGAGTTTGACTGTTTAATTCTCGATAGTCTAAGACTATACAGTAGGAATGATCTGGTTTAAGCAGAGGAAATAATCGATTACTCATATAGGAGACACAAGGCAGAATCACACCTTGGTATTCTAATTGTGTAGTGACAGGTCGTTTAGCTTAATTTTTAATAGGGTATTGTGCTTGTACTTGCGGACTGGACCCTTTATATATAAAGTGATATGGTGAGTCTTTATACCAACTCTCCTGATTGAGATATAATGCTGGGATTTGAGCCCAGTCTGTAGCTAATGCAGCTTTAGCTTCCTCAGGAACAATAACACAAAGGATGGAAATATTACATCCTCCCCATGTGGGACTTTTTGAAAAAACTCAGGTGGCCCATTAGTCTCACAAGAGAATGTCATATTCATTAGTTAAATTCTGCCAGAATATTGCTTTAATTGTATGCGGTATGTCACCCTCAGTTTGTATGTCTATATTATAGTCAACCAGGAGGGCCTAGCCGCTGATATGGCGTTTTTACTTGTAAGCAGTCATTAGTCGGTCTCACTATTAGAGACTCTAGAAGAGTCTGTTGAACTATTGTGACCTCTGCTGCGCTGTCGAGCAGAGTTCTTGCCCATGTCTTGTTCCAAATAAGGGTTTGGGGTATTTCAGTCATATTTAGTGGAAATTCCGGCCACTTTCTTCTATTTAAATTATGCTTTTTGTTGTGAAAGTTTCTCTTGCTTTTTATGACTACATCAGAAGAGTGGTGTGAGATCGTTTTTGGTTTCACTTACTTCTCCGGTCTGCTGTCATCTCATCCTTCTCTCTCTGACTGTCTGAGAAGTCCAGAAAGGAACAAAAAGGATGTGTATCAGAATACTGATACCTACCAGGCTGTTTAAGCGAATCACGATTACGTAGATTGTAAAACATTTCTGAAGATCCCAGTTGCAGAGATCAAGCCTGTGTTTTAGCATTAGCTTTGTTTTTATCCCAGCGCCTTTTAGAAGACTCAGGTGCCTGCTTGGTAATTTTAGCATCAGATTTTCCTTCAAGTTGAGGCTTATTAAGCCTGGTTCCAAAACTATCATGACTTATAGATGTATACTTTTCAGAAATTATTTTAGGTAACTGCCAATCCTGAGCTGCTGGAGGAAGCTGCTGAAGCTAGCCGTTGATGTATCGCCAAAGTTGCTGACTCCCCTTTAATATTACTTAGAACAATTGAGGACACTGTGGCAATTTACCAATGAGTTTCAATGCCAAATCCAGGGCGGGGCCACTCCAAGTTTAGCCTGACACTGTTTAAGGACTTCAGGTAAAACAGCAATTGAAGGAGAAGGTTGGGTAATGGTGTAAATTGCAACAAATGCAGTACCCCACGTATTACACTCCTCAACAGAGGGAACCATACCAAGTAAAAGACACATAAGGAGAATTCTAAATGTATCTTTGAGTACGGAATAGGAAAACACTGTCTCAAGCTGATTTATTTTTTGTGCAGTCCAAAATGGAATTTCATCACATTTGGTAGGGCCTTTGCCAATGATGGTATTAACAGTAATAGAACTAATTGTAGGCGCAGCTAACTGAGCCTGACCAGCTTGAAAAGCCCTCGCTGAGGCAATAATTATTGTACACATAAAACACTGCATCTGACGTCAATACAGTCTAACCAAATGGCTTAAAAGAGCAAGTGTAGCACACTGGTTTAATGCCTGTGCATTCGGATAAGGCATATCACCTGTAAAACTGTCCAGGTTGCCCCATCTTTACTGAGAGGGCCCAGTTTGACATTGTGAAGTGTATGTGGGAGGGCACCTTGGAACCAATTAGGATTTTCTTGGTAAGTTTATGGTATTTCTAAATATTCATAAGGGCCATATTGAGCTGAAACTGCAGCCTCAGTGTATGTGTGAAATGAGCGTGAATTGGCATCGACTGCAGGAAAATCAACCAAGGTATAAAAAACTTCACATTTGTACACTTCGTGTGCCTCAACCGCTAAAGTAACCTCCGCCATTCGCGCGCCCATGTCTAGTTAAGTGTGCAGTTACTGCTTGTCTACAATTAACTGAAATAATTACTGATTGCGCCGTATTTAATGAATGGAACTGAGAGAAAGGAAAACATAATAGGGAACAATCTTTTTTAAAAATCAAGCTTGATTAACCTCCAGACATAAATAGGTGCTTCCTATTAAGCTGAAGGAGAATAAACCCTTATTACCACAACAGTCTCCATATAGACGTAATAAAGGAGCCCTGGACACACACAAGTAAACGACTCAGGAGACCCTATAAATTAGTACCGAACCTTAAATGTTGGTGGCACCATGTTATACAGTTCCTACGAATTTAGTTGGACTGTGTATTCGGAACAACAAAACTTCGTAATAAAAAGACTGAAATTTCTTATATGATCAGTAAATGTCGGTTTGTTTGGCTAGCTTACAGTACCACATCTAACTCCTAACTTCACAGAGTTATAGATGTAGTCGGTAACTTCGAACATGACTCTAGATTCCCAAGGAATATGTGGAAACAGGCCTAACCATTTCATTTGTAACTTTGCATCCCTAAGTTGTGACAAAGAAAAGATATGATAATGCATTTTCAAATGTTGTAAATAAAACACGAAGTGCGGTTATCAAAAAGATGAGACACATCATTGTTATAAGCATTATTAGAATGATCAAAAACATCAAAATGTAACCACGTTAATTGTGTATAATGTTACTAAGATTACTCCTATATATTATGAATTACTTTGTGTTAAAGAGAGCATGTTGGAAGTACCCATCTGCCTGGACTATTGGAATGACTTAACCCCATACCTTGGTACTGTATGTCAGGAAGCCAGTCTCAGTGAATTCACAAATGCATCCCCGTCTGAGTGTACAGGCCTGCATACTCCTCTTCCACCGCTATCTTCCTTCTCAGTATGATGGCCAGAGACAGCGAAACTGCATTTCAGTCACTGCTCAAAGTAGTTTCCATGATGACTCCGGCAGGAAGTGAACCTCTCATTGACTTCAGCATGGACGCTGTTTAAATACAAATATGGCAAGCTTATCATGCTGTGCCAGAGGTGCAGAACATCGACTTTAATTAGTCTGGGGAGAAATAGTCATCTTCTATGAGCAAACAAGGCATCTTGTTATAAGTTGTGCGACCCTGGAACTAAATGTGCAAACTACAAGGCAACAATGTCTATCAGAAATAAATGTGTACATGGCACATTCTCACATTAGGGAAACTGTGTAAACTACCATTAGAAAATGATGTTAAGTTAAAACGAAAAGGTCAAATGGAGACTAAATTTTAGCTGTGCAATGCAAGATTGTGTCCTATGGACCAGAAGATATGAAATGTGAGAGTTAATTGCTATCTTATGGGAAACTCTTTACTCTTGAGGCCGGAGAAGATGAAATAGTAGTGCGGCACTGATAAATAATTACACTAAAAAACCACTTCCCTAAACTGTAAATTTAACAATGTATGTCCTTGGTCAGACTAAGTGTATGTCATGAGCTGTAACAGTGTAAATATGAACTGAGTATAAGATATCAGGTCTGCATGCACCAGATTGTGACAGATGAACTAGGCAGAGTTTGTACACTGATACGTCAGTGTGGCTATGGGGGTAAATGCAGGAGATGCGCGCTATGTTATCCTATATCCCCCCGTAACTGAGTATAAAGTATGAATGCTGAAATAAACAGGGATGTATGATATAGAAAACATTTTTTAAATGGCTATTCATCATTTTTATTGCTTTACCCTGGAGAGTCCACCCCTACCTGCAAGATTGCTTTTGTATCATTTGCTTCAGGTTAGACTTGACCTAGGGCTACAAATGATTTTGTAGTTTAGTTGGTGTAAGGTTTTCAACAAGTGTGTCCGCTGTTCAGTATTTCAGAACAGTAACTGATCACATGATCCAGCCACACATGGCAGCTTCTGTGATGTAAAAATAGAATGATTGGACGTAAGTTCAGGTCACGTTAGACTATACTGTCATAATGTGTTCTGCATGAGGAAGCCAGTCCAGCCAAATAACTTTATTTCGGCAAACTAGTGCCATAAAAGTATAGAATAAGAAAAAATACACAGTGAGCGTAGAAATATCATCACAGTCCGCTAGGCAATGCAGTCAATAAAAAAAGTTCTATGAATAAATATTTCATAATAAGATAAACATTGTCACAAGATGCAAAAATTGGACCAATTCAATAGGGCAGTGAAGGTCATGATTCTAAAGGGTACAATAGATCTCACAGATATCACCGAAGACAAGACTAAGCCCTAATATGCAAAAATACAATAAAGTGCATAAAACCTTAGATTGTCTCATATACAAATTAGCCTCTGGTGGTACTAAGGGGAAAGTAGCCTTCTTCTGATGAACCACATACGATCCAGAAATTAGGCAACAGCGCAAGCATACATTGGGCAAGGATCAGATCTAAAAGTTCTCAATGCAGTACTATGACTATGTGTACCCTGCTGGGGAAGGAGGAGGGCACCAAGACAGGGTGACTAGCTACAAGATTTAGCGTATTGTAAAGCGGAACTGGAAACATGCAGAAGAACTACCTTTGTCATCGAGGTCAAGAGACTTTTGGGCCCCATATATAACCTATATGCTGTCTACAAATAGGGAATAGAGTGACTCGCTAGATTATACTGGAGTTTAATGTAGGGGTGTGCTGGGTATAGAAGGGGCACAAGGCTAATGTATTTATCATGTCTTACTACATACGTGGGACTGCTATGTTGGAGTTGATGGAGCAGGTAGATCAAAATTTTGTATACCTCCTCTATTTTGCATGAAAAGACTAATTATATAACCTACTGATTATAATTTTACTAACGGATTGCTGTGTGATACTAAATCAACCTTTTGCAGACACCAATTATACGTGGGAAATTGCTACTTGCAAGGCAAAATAACTCTAATAACTAAAATATGTACAAATATTAATAGTAGTACATGTGGTAATTAGATATCGCATGATTTATGTTGCTTATGTGATGTTTGCGTTCCTGATTGGATCCTAAAGGTGAATATTATCGCTTTAAATGTTGCTATATGCTAGGAAAATACTAATATATAAAGGGATTAGTGAGGGTTTAACATTAGAATCATCATTACTTTGTATTAATTATTCTTTTGTGTTTGTTTCGCTTAAGTTGACATTTGGGCCTACCCTAACATGGCGTCTGATATCGAGTTCAGAAGTGGCCACCGTCTCATGAGCGCGATGCCTACTGCGCAGACTCGGATGGCTCCGTGAACTTCCTGACAACCCCTGTGCATCATGTCCTCGGTCAAGGATAGGATCTTGGTGGACTGCCAAACTTCAGTCAGTAAAAACTGGTCTAAATGAACAATTGGGACATACAAGCCAACCTTAAACATTGTTACATAAGGACAAACTACAGCTACGGAAATGAACCAGCAAAATTCATGAGACCCTCAAAGAATAAAAATCAGACATTTTTCGATCAGCCAATCACAGACCTTCTCCGCCTAAAAATGTTTCATATTATCCCGAAATTTATTATAAAAATAGTAGTAGAATAGGGAGGGAAATCCCCATTTTTCATGTTCCATTTATCTTTTCTCTCTCCATTTCCCATTTTCCCGTTGGCATGCTGGCATTTGGCAGTTTGTGGCCTGCACACCCTCTTTGACCCCACAGGCGATGACAGATGCTTGCACGATTTCTGGTCCTTTTGAGATCTTTGGGACTGTAACGTGCTGAGCAAAGAACTTCGGACTTTGAGCTTTGGCCTGCTTATTTTGGACAATTAACGGGTAAATTCGGCTATGCAGAGCCAAATGAATTAGAGAAAAATCCAGCTATCAAGAATAGGTAAATATAAATGTCCAGCAATCTGTATTACTTGACTAAATTTCTAAACTTTGATTAATCATAAATGTTGAAAATTAATTGCAAACAATATTTAGATAAACAAATATTTGATTAACAGAAGTTATGAGTTTGTGGTTTTTTGATATAGAGAATAAAGGATTCTGAGTCTTAAAATGTGTTTTAGTTGGTTCTAAATCACCATCAACCAATCCAACTAATTGGTCCGTCGACCAAGTGGGTGGAGTACCTTGATGTTTAGGATTAGGAATCTATAGGTGGTGAATGCTAATGTATATTTTGTAAAATAACTTTTCTTTCCTATAGGTAATAAGGTACCCCCCACATGTCCAGCGCTTGTATTATTCAACCCTCCTGTGTGCAGACTCGTTAGTAAGAGACGTGTGAGTGTTGGTGTTATGGGCCCCACCAATGACTGCATGTGTGAATGAGCTAGTGTGACGTTGGGTCTGCGACGCAGGGAGGTTAGTTGTGTATAAATATATTTGTACTTTTCTTTTCCTCCTTTTTTTCTCCGGTCTCGCACTGGATCAGTTTCTCTGGTAGCAGGATGATGGTTTTATTGCATTGGTTTGGTGATTATTGCTTATAGATTTGATTACTGCTTATTGATTTCTTAGTTTTGAATATTGATTATTGATTGTGGATGTTCGGATAAGTATTGGTTCATGTATTAACACTCTATGTTGAGTCGCGTCGCGTCGCATTCTATGTTGTTTTGACGAATTCTGGGATGTAGGAAGTCGAATGTAATGATTCCGTAGTAGGGCAGATTGTAGCGCTGCTCTCGGGAAAGATGGAATTATTGTGCCCTGTAGGTACACGGGGAAAACGTGTGACGATTGAAGTTGCACAACGCATTGTCTGGTTTCGATTTGATAACATCGTCGTGTGTTATCGTTAGGGATATTTCTGTGTGAAAGAGGTGTATGGGTAGCGAAGGCCACCTGTGAAATTTTGGTCTTAAGTACCAGGAGTCCACATGAACTCTGATTACACTTATCACTGGAAAGGTAATAGGTGTTCCCTAAGCTTGATAGAAGGGTAAAGTAGATGCTACTTTATTAACGAGTGTAATAATTCTGTAGTAAGGCAGATTGTTGCGCTGCTCTCTGGAAAGACAGGATTCTGTGTGAATGAACTACATTTTCTGTATGAAAGTGCGTAAATGAAACGACATTCGACTCAATTGTGAAACTCTGGTTTTATTTCTCACGAGCAGAGCGTCTGCAACAGGTGTCTTATTTCCGAAGAAACGGTTAGTTGATGCTTGCTAGAAGGGTAAGGTAAAAGGAAGTGCTACTTTATCGAAGGATGTAATGATTCCGTAGTAGGGCAGATTGTAGCGCTGCTCTTGGGAAAGACGGAATTCTTGTGAAAAAGGTCAAGACTATCCTTTTGTTAGCAAAACAGATAATGGTGGCGTATTTATGTAGTTACTAACAGAATTTGAGTAAAAAGTCAATGTAAGAAAGTTTGCCGATACATTTTGTAAAGGAGGAGTCAGCAGAAGCAGGGGTAGCGAGAAAAGCTGATGTCAGAAAGACCGCGCTGGGATTGGTTAGTCAGTGAGTAACGAAGCCGCTCCTGATTGGTGCGTTAGTGTGCGCCGCGCTAGGAGTGGACAATTATAGGGTGACGTAGACGCCCCGGATTGGTGCGTTAGTGAGAGTCGCGCTGGGATTGGAGAATTGCAAAAGTGGCATAGACGCTCCGGATTGGTGCGTTAGTGTAACTCGCGCTACAAATGGATAAAACAACTGAATAGTCGTAGGAGAAATCTAACGATACTGAGAAAAGAGAAAATGATGTATTACGATCCACCAGAGAAAGAGAAAAAGTCCTTGTTCGGAAAGATCAAGAACTTATTTAAAAGGGACAAACTGATTGTGACTAGAGAGGGACAGTTGCTTCCTCCACCGAAATCGCCTGCATCCTTCATGGTTGCGAAATATGGCTATCATACATGTATTTGGTTAGACAATTGGGCAAAGTATACAAAAGATGATGGAGTTTTAGCATTTCCGGAACATGATTCATTCAATTTAGCGGTATTAAGGAATTTGAGAAAAAGAATGATGAAACTGGAACCAAGACCTAGACCTACACAGTTTGAAGCATTGACAGAATGGGAAGATGCGATGTATGACAGAGAACGACAGTGGAGTGGCGGAAGGTACAAATATATGTTTGGTAGATCGTATGGATAAGAGAATCATGATGATAGAATGAAGAGATGGCGAAGTGCAAATATAACTGATGGGTTGTTCCCTATGAGAAATGTTGAAGAGACTACTGGTAGAAAATGTACAGAAAAAAGAAATAATACAGGATAAGAAGGTTATAAGTATGGTGTGCATGAGTCGGAGGATGATGTTCTTGAGGACATGTTTTATAAAAATCCACCCCCGTAGCAACCAAATTCCACATTATTGACACCAAGTGCCCCCGTAAAAGAATCACCACAAAATATAAAGTTCGAATCAGTACCACATGAGTTAGGAAGAAATAATCCCTTCAGAGAAACGGAAAATAATCAACCTAGTAAAATGGCAAATGAAAATTCCGCTGAATTAGCCAGAACTACTTTAGAGTTAACTGAAAAGATCAGGGAATTAACTAAAAATATGGAAGCTGTAACTGTTCCTGTAACAATACGACCTGTAATGCCAATTTTTGATAAACAAAAGGATAGTGAGCATTGTCTGACGATTCCTTATAACAGTAACAAAGAAAATAAAATACAAAGAAGAGGTTCAAGAGAAAATTCATGGGGACAAGCGGTAGGAATTTCTGAACAAAGTACTCCTAAAAATGTGACAGTAAATCAGAGTCTAGCGAATAGAGCAATAATGACGACAGTATCAGTACCATGATCACCAAAAGTTTAGAACAAACACGAAATGAAATGGTTCCTGTAGGTCCTACTTCTGATGAATTAAGTGAATGGCTAAGGAGTTTACAGCAAAAAGATCCTGAGCCTAGACCTTTAGATGTGTCCAAATTAAAAATAGTGTTAGAAGAATTAATAGTAGGGACCATTCCTACGGAAAAGTTAAAAACCTATCAGGATGAAGAATTAATGTTCCTATGCAAAAGTATAACGTGGATAGCGAGAAATTTACTTGAAAGATTAGAAGAAGTAGCAAGTGAAATGGGTATCGACTTCGAAAAGGTAAAGTCATTACAAAAACCATACAGAGTAAACTTTTCTGAAAAGGACATTGAAAATTTGAATACTACAGGACGAACAACTCAGATTAAAGACTTAATTATTTTACTGAGAAAATGAGGTGATGTAGACAAATGGAAAAGTAGATGGTTTCGAAAACGAGATGATGCAACAGCTAAAACGTTTGCAGCTTGCCCAGTAAGAGAAACAGAAAAGGTAGTAACTGAATGTCCCATGAGAGAGATTCCAGGTGGAGGCTATGTACATGTCCCCTGGACCAGACAAGATATTTTGTCATTTACCAATGACTTTCCACGATTGCGCGAGAAGCCAGTGGAGTGGTATAGGCAGGTAGACAGGTTTGTGAAATTATCAAAAGTATTATGGATTGATTTGAATATTCTATTTGACATAATTGTACCAGCAGACCTATGGGCAGAATGTAAAGTTACGATAGGATGGCCTACTCAAGAATACCCTAGAGATCCAAAAACAGGAGCCCCTGATCCAGAAGTAATGAGAAAATATGAACAAGTAGTTACCTTTCTGAAAAATAAAGTACCCCCTAAAGAAACTGATTGGGTAAAAATTGATAGGACTCATCAAGAAGTGAAAGAGTCTGAACATGCATATTAAGAAAGGTTGTTATTGGCCTTTGAGCAATACAGTGGTGATGAAAATTTGAGTGAGAAGGATTTGAGTCATTTTGTGTATAGATTTGTGTATGGGTTGCGACCCGAAGTAAGTGAAATGATTAAACAGCATACAGTAGATTGGCAAAATAAAAAGATAGATGAAGTACTGAGACATGCAAAATATTTTAGTGATGAAATTGAAGCAAAGCAGCGTAAATTAAAAGAAAAAGCCATGTGGGCTCAAGTAAAAGTGGCAGACAGGAAGCTCAATTGATTGAACAGGCAAATGGTATGGACACGAGACAAAAACCTAACATTGGGAAAGGGAAAGGGCAGATTAGTTTAGATGAAGCCAAAAAGAAATGGCCATGTCATAATTGCGGAAGAATAGGGCATTGGAGAACAGAGTGTAAATTTCCCCCGAGTGCTAATGGTGATAATGCATCATTGAATCCACAGGTGCAGAATGAGGTGAGTTGTCAACCGCAGTGACAGCAGCAGGTTGTTGCCCGACAGAATCAGGCGCCAAAACCGCCTTTTCCACAGAGCGTAAATCCTCAGAAATACATTAATGAGACAGGATTCTACAACGAAGAACAGGTAACAAAGCTGACGCGCGCTATTGCTGTTTCGCAGTATTGGCTACAACGCGATGAGAGTGAGTCAGAAGAGGGTTATTGACGGTGCCGAGGGGAGGAAGAAGAGTGCGTACTTGGCACAACTCTAGAAGTAGACCAGACAGGCCCTTTTGTGGATGGAAAGGTAAATGACGAAAACATTACTTTCCTAGTAGATACTGGTGCTACTCGTTCAACTGTTAGGTCAGCTGATGTTAAAAATCTTCCTCTCTCGGATGAAACGATCCAAGTAGTTGGAGTATCCAACAGACAGATAAAAAAGTATCTCACTGAACCAATTAAAGTTAACATAGGGAAATTTTCTGAAATGCACCGTTTTGTTGTGTGCGATTCAAGCCCTGTAAATTTGTTAGGGAGAGATTTGCTGTGCAAAATGAACTGCACAATATTTTGTACTCCGGATGGTATAGCTTTTGAAACTCCTGATGAGGACGTACTGTATAAAATTACTATAGCTAATATGGAACCTGAGATTACCGAGGCATTTGCTGTATTTGACCCCGAGGAATTGCCTCAAGAATTGAAAAAGACAGTAAAAACGGAGGTATGGGATTTTACAGGAGAAGATGTGAAATTAATGAAAAATGCAGATCCCGTAAAAGTTCCTGTAAAGGAAGGAGTAAGTTACCCAAATATTCCCCAGTACAAATTGACACCCGAGATAATTGCAGGAGTCACTCATATAATAGACAGAATGATTGAACAAGGTATTTTGAAGGAAATAATGAGCAGTCCATGTAATTCACCAATTATGGGCCTGAAAAAGCCTAACGGAACTTTTAGAATAGTACAAGACCTGAGAAAAATAAATAAAATCGTTGTATCATGTTGTCCCATTGTCCCGAATCCATCAGTGATTTTGTATCAGATTCCTCATGATGCAGAATGGTACACAGTGATTGATTTGTGTCACGTTTTCTTTTCCATTCCATTGCACCCTGACAGCCAACAGATTTTTGCATTCCGGTTTGGCGAAGGTATTTTGGCATGGTGCCGAATCCCACAGGGGTATACAGAGAGTCCCTCAATATTCAATCAGATATTGAAAAGGTCCTTAGAAGATTTAAAAATGCCCAAAAGTTCAGTACTGGTCCAATATATAGATGACCTGCTTGTGGTATCGAGGACTCGAGAAGCTTGTGTAGTGGATACTATTGCATTTTTGAATCATTTGGCAGATGGAGGACTTAAAGTATCCCCATCGAAATTGCAATTCTGTCAGAAAGAAGTACAATATTTAGGCCACAAAATTGAAAAAGGATTGAGAAAAGTAACTGCAGATAGAGTCAAGATAATAAAAGGAATGAGAGCCCCAATGACTCAAAGAGAAGTAAGAATGTTTCCTGGAATGGTTGGATATTGTTGTCAGTGGATTAGTAACTTTTCCCTGATTGCAAAACCTTTGGTACCCTTGACAAGAAGTGATGTAAAAGATCCCATTGAATTAAATAAAGAAGAGTTGAAGGCTTTTAAACAATTGAGAGATGGGTTGTGTGAAGCACCAGCTCTTGGCATGCCTGACTATGAAAAAGAATTTGAGCTCTATTGCAGCGAAAGAAATGGATGTGCACTTTCTGTGTTAATACAGAAACATGGAAAACTGAGGAGCCCGATTGCATATTTCTCAGCTATATTAGACCCTGTAGCTGTAGCATTGCCTGGTTGTCTGGAAGCTGTAGCAGCTACTTGTAAGAGTCTGGAACAGAGTGAAGGAATTGTGATGGGGTACCCTGTGCGAGTGTTTGTACCTCATGTGTGTCAATCCTTTTAACAAGGAACCGCACTCAGTTCATGACGCATAATCGTCTGACTAAATGTGAGAAAGTCATCTTAGGTGCAACGAATGTGAGCCTTGTGATAAGTCTGAATGTGAATCCTTCAACATTGCTACCTGATGCTGAGATTGTGGAAGTCAGAGATGATGTGGATCATGACTGTTTGGAAGTGCTTTATTTCTGTACCAAACCACGTCCTGATATAAAAGATTATGCAAAAGTTGGTCGCACACTGCTCGTCACACCAGCAAGTTGCCCCAAAGGACTGTGGTAAATGTAGTGGCGACGGCGGGTACGCCTATGCCACGATGTGTAAAAAGAACAGTATGTGTTGCGTTAGCCATCCCTGGACACGTGTTTCGAGGTAGTTGCCTCTCGTCAGCAGGGAGCAGGTCAGTGTAAAGGGGTGCCGTGTGGACTGCCAAAATGTAATTAAAAACAGGTCAAGTACCTCTCATGGCGCGCAGGTGCAGATCCAAGGCTCGTCAGCCCGTTGGCTCAAGGGAGCCGTAATAAATTATGCAAAAGTTGGTCGCACACTGCTCGTCACACCAGCAAGTTGCCCCAAAGGACTGTGGTAAATGTAGTGGCGACGGCGGGTACGCCTATGCCACGATGTGTAAAAAGAACAGTATGTGTTGCGTTAGCCATCCCTGGACACGTGTTTCGAGGTAGTTGCCTCTCGTCAGCAGGGAGCAGGTCAGTGTAAAGGGGTGCCGTGTGGACTGCCAAAATGTAATTAAAAACAGGTCAAGTACCTCTCATGGCGCGCAGGTGCAGATCCAAGGCTCGTCAGCCCGTTGGCTCAAGGGAGCCGTAATAAATTATGCAAAAGTTGGTCGCACACTGCTCGTCACACCAGCAAGTTGCCCCAAAGGACTGTGGTAAATGTAGTGGCGACGGCGGGTACGCCTATGCCACGATGTGTATCGTGTACATCGTGGCATAGGCGTACCCGCCGTCGCCACTACATTCACCACAGTCCTTTGGGGCAACTTGCTGGTGTGACGAGCAGTGTGCGACCAACTTGTGTTCAAATTATTACGGCTCCCGTGAGCTAACGGGCTGACGAGCCCTGGTTCTGCACCTGTGCGCCATGAGAGGTATTTGACCTGTTTTAATTACATTTTGGCAGTCCACTCGGCACCCCGTTACACTGTCCTGCTCCCTGCTGACGAGAGGCAACTACCTCGAAACACGTGTCCAGGGATGGCTAAATGCAACACATACTGTTTTCTTTTTACACATCGTGGCATAGGCGTACCCGCCGTCGCCACTACATTCACCACAGTCCTTTGGGGCAACTTGCTGGTGTGACGAGCAGTGTGCGACCAACTTGTGTTCAAATTATTACGGCTCCCGTGAGCTAACGGGCTGACGAGCCCTGGTTCTGCACCTGTGCGCCATGAGAGGTATTTGACCTGTTTTAATTACATTTTGGCAGTCCACTCGGCACCCCGTTACACTGTCCTGCTCCCTGCTGACGAGAGGCAACTACCTCGAAACACGTGTCCAGGGATGGCTAAATGCAACACATACTGTTTTCTTTTTACACATCGTGGCATAGGCGTACCCGCCGTCGCCACTACATTCACCACAGTCCTTTGGGGCAACTTGCTGGTGTGACGAGCAGTGTGCGACCAACTTGTGTTCAAATTATTACGGCTCCCGTGAGCTAACGGGCTGACGAGCCCTTGTTTCTGCACCTGTGCGCCATGAGAGGTATTTGACCTGTTTTAATTACATTTTGGCAGTCCACTCGGCACCCCGTTACACTGTCCTGCTCCCTGCTGACGAGAGGCAACTACCTCGAAACACGTGTCCAGGGATGGCTAAATGCAACACATACTGTTTTCTTTTTACACATCGTGGCATAGGCGTACCCGCCGTCGCCACTACATTCACCACAGTCCTTTGGGGCAACTTGCTGGTGTGACGAGCAGTGTGCGACCAACTTGTGTTCAAATTATTACGGCTCCCGTGAGCTAACGGGCTGACGAGCCCTGGTTCTGCACCTGTGCGCCATGAGAGGTATTTGACCTGTTTTAATTACATTTTGGCAGTCCACTCGGCACCCCGTTACACTGTCCTGCTCCCTGCTGACGAGAGGCAACTACCTCGAAACACGTGTCCAGGGATGGCTAAATGCAACACATACTGTTTTCTTTTTACACATCGTGGCATAGGCGTACCCGCCGTCGCCACTACATTCACCACAGTCCTTTGGGGCAACTTGCTGGTGTGACGAGCAGTGTGCGACCAACTTGTGTTCAAATTATTACGGCTCCCGTGAGCTAACGGGCTGACGAGCCCTGGTTCTGCACCTGTGCGCCATGAGAGGTATTTGACCTGTTTTAATTACATTTTGGCAGTCCACTCGGCACCCCGTTACACTGTCCTGCTCCCTGCTGACGAGAGGCAACTACCTCGAAACACGTGTCCAGGGATGGCTAAATGCAACACATACTGTTTTCTTTTTACACATCGTGGCATAGGTGTACCCGCCGTCGCCACTACATTCACCACAGTCCTTTGGGGCAACTTGCTGGTGTGACGAGCAGTGTGCGACCAACTTGTGTTCAAATTATTACGGCTCCCGTGAGCTAACGGGCTGACGAGCCCTGGTTCTGCACCTGTGCGCCATGAGAGGTATTTGACCTGTTTTAATTACATTTTGGCAGTCCACTCGGCACCCCGTTACACTGTCCTGCTCCCTGCTGACGAGAGGCAACTACCTCGAAACACGTGTCCAGGGATGGCTAAATGCAACACATACTGTTTTCTTTTTACACATCGTGGCATAGGCGTACCCGCCGTCGCCACTACATTCACCACAGTCCTTTGGGGCAACTTGCTGGTGTGACGAGCAGTGTGCGACCAACTTGTGTCCTGATATAAAAGATGTACCTTTGACAGAAAGTGACTATGTGATGTTCGTGGATGGATCATGCTTGAGAACGGATGAGGGAATTCTGAGTGCAGCGTGTGCAGTATGTACAGTAGCAGCTGTACTGGAAGCATCTTGTCTGAACGGAGTAAGGGTTGCTGAACTTTTTGCATTAGCAAGAGCATGTAAGTTGGGAAAGAATGTGAGAGTGACTGTGATAACCGATAGTCAATACGGCTTCGGTGTAGTGCATGACTTTGGGCAAATTTGGTCCCAAAGAGGGTTTTTGACATCGAGTGGAACTCCTATAAGGAATGCTGAAGTGGTTGGAAAATTGCTTGAGGTGATACAGCTGCCAAAGCAGTTAGCAGTGGTGAAATGTGCTGCACATACTAAGTCCAATGATTATATTTCAGCGGACAATCGGTTTGCCAACGACATGACTCAGTATTGTGCACATAATCAGAACTCGGTTAATCGTGGGAGAGAAAAAGAAATGAATTCATGTCCCTTGTTGTTTACTAACACTGTGAATACATGGAAAGAAGTGAGGCAGTTGCAGGAAGAAGCAGGAGATGAGGAAGTGAGACAGTGGGTAAAAGCAGGATGTTCACCACGGGAAACAGATCATGTGTGGGTTTATCTGGATGGAAGACCAGTCATGCCTGATAGCATGGTTTCTACCATGGAAAGGATGTATCATGGACAAGCACATGTAGGAAGAGATGCTATGATTAGAATTTTCAAACAAATCTGGTATAATGTAAAATTTAGACTCGTAGCTGAAAGCCTTTGTCAAAGATGCCTTATATGACAGCAATTCAATCCTGGAAGAAAAACAGTGGTAAGTCTGGGAACGATAGGACGAGAAGGAGGGCTTTTCACCAGAATGCAGATTGACTTCATTGGAATCCCCCCTTGCAACAGGTTGAGGTATGTTCTAGTGATGGTTTGTCTGTTCTCTCGATGGGTGGAAGCCTACCCAACAAGAAGGAGTGATGGAATTACAGTAGCAAAGCTGTTATTGAGAGAGTTCATTCCTAGGTTTGGTTTTCCAGCTACGATCGAGTCAGATAGAGGAAAACATTTACATAATGAAATCATGAAATTAATTTGTGAAGCATTGAATGTACAACAGAAACTACATTGTGCCTATCACCCAGAGGCTTCTGGTGTGGTGGAACAAGTAAATGGCACCATTAAAAACAGACTGGGAAAAATGTGTATAGCCACAGGTTTGAAATGGCCTGATGTCTTGCCTCTGGTACTCATGACTATTAGATCTATTCCAGATAGGAATACAGGCTTGAGTCCCCACAAAATTGTGATGGGGAGAGCAATGTGACATGTTTTCATACCCGTCATCAAGCTATTGCCTATATCTGATGACTTGGTGTTGGCTTATTGCAAGGGGTTGGCTGATTCCGTTCATTCTGTGTTTCATCAGGTTGGATCGGATGCCACCACACTTGAAAAGAAGCCAGCTCATGATCTCAGCCCAGGTGACTGGGTGAGAATAAAAGTGCACAGAAGAAGAAATTGTTTGGTCCCACGGTGGGGAAAACCACGTCAGGTGATCCTGCCCACGACGACAGCTGTAAAATGTGCAGGAGTGAAGAACTGGATTCATGCTAGTCACACCTTACGAATTCCAAATCCAGTGGATAACAAAGAAGGAGAATACTTTGAAGAATCAGATACAAGTTCTGAATCAGATACAGAAGAAATAAGAGCAAGACAAACTCCTGAAAGGGGTGAGTCAGAACCAAGTTCAGTTGTAGCACCAGAGAATCTACCATTAAGAAGAAAATTGCAGATTTCTGACACCAGCTCAGAATCAGACAATGAACCAGTACAAGCACACAAGAGAGAAAATAAAAACAGTGAAGAGACTGTCAAAGAAATTCTTGATAAAGAAGTTCCGTATGAAATGTCAAGAGAAATTCCACCTGGTACAGAGAGTGAGGGAAAGATTGTCGCGGAAGAACCCCGAGGAGATGTAGGGAAACCATACATCCAGGTAGAAGAAGGGATAGTTAGTCAGCAGGAAGATTGTGTGGAAGAACCACGAGGAGGGACAGAAGTATGTAAGAAAAAAGAAGTGGTGGAAAGAAAGACTACTGAAAGTAAAAGTCAAGTTGGAACTGAATCGGCGGACAGTGATGAAGAAGTACCAGAAGGTCGAGTCCTGAGGAAAAGAGCATGGAGAACTGAGAGAAATGAAAAGGGAAGTAAGCTAAAAAGGCCAGCAAGGGATGAAATTTGGCCAAACAAGATAAAGAGATTGAGATATAGATTCACACAAGTAAATTCATCCAGAGCTGAACAAGTGAATGAGGTGTCTAGCCAAGAAAAATCAAAAGACAGAGAACAAACACCAACAAAGGAGAGCAAAAGGACTAGAAAGCCCAACCAGAAGTATAAGTCACCAGAATGGTCATATGTGGCACTTCCTGAAGTACGAGAAGAGGCAGACAGCCAAAGAGATCTAGAGGTGACTATACCAGGAGTGGTTGAGGAAGACAAAGAATCGGAAATCCTGAGAGTTATCTTGTCCGACATTGGGGACGAGACGGATGTTCAGGAAATTCTGAATCAAGATTGTGAAAGAAAAGTGAAAGACTATCAAATGCCAAACTGAAGAGACAAAAGTGCTCTGAAAAGAGAAACTTGAAATTTACCGGAAAAGACATAAACTGAAAGAACCAAGTAGGTGCTTAGAGCCTTGGGTTAGACAAAACTAGTTGTGAAGTAGAAGAGGCTAAGTCAAAAGACACTGATCATTTTTCAAAATGGCAAACACAGAAAGTAGAAAATCTAAATGTGTGTTCCTTAGAAGATGGTTCAAAATGTGTTGTTGTTGTACAGGATTACTAATGCTTCTGTGGAGTGTGTTTGCTTTAATGGTTTCATTTAAGGTTACATTAGAAACAATAGAAGGACATAGTGAAAATAAGATTAATGTAGAAAAGATTCAAAAGATTTATCCGACTAAAATAGATAGAAATTATTTACATAAAGATAGGTCCATAACTGACTTTTCTAACAATGTTTTTTCAAAATTATTATACGAATATGTGAAGACAATGAATGTGAGGGATTGCTACATCTGCATGCAGTTGCCTGCATCTGTATCTGAGGGAGTGACATATCATCACCTCCCAGTAACATATGAAATAACATGTAGTGTATTAGCAAGTTTGTTTTACAATATAGGGAGACTAGAATATTACTTTTCAGATGTAGGTAACATATTTTCACAAGTACCTGTAGTCAATAAACTGAATAAAGTAAAACCTGCTAAAGTATTAGGTGATTTTTTCTTAGAAACTAAAGAATTAACATTAGAGTCAATATTTAGAAATAATCTAACTTGTAGTCTGAAAAGAGAGGAGAAGACTTTCTTAGATATGGTAGAAGAAAGGAGATTAAAAATGCAAAATAAGGTACCAGAGGGAAAGGAAGAAACGACAGTCTGGGATGTTGAAAGAGAAAAACATTTGAAAGGAGAAGCTAGTCCAACAATGGCTCTAGATTGGCCTCAGAAATTAAAGTTGTGTATTAGAAGAAATCAGACTGCATATGATAACTACTTTGTAGGCACAAGTGACTGCCATGATACTTATAGAATCATGGGTGGATGGGGATTTAAAGGAGGAAATGATCCGGTTTTTCCTGGATTATATTTTATCTGTGGGGACAAAGTTTATTATCGATTACCTGATCATTGATATGGCACATGTTATCGCGGCCTGGTTTTCCCAAAGATATTTCATGTGGGGAGAGGAAAAGATGGTAGACAACTAACACGTAGGAGAAGAGAATATTGGTGAGAGATTGTAGGAGACATTTTTGGAGCATTGATACCAGCAGTGGGAATATCTCTAAATGCACATCAAATTAGAAAATTGTCAACAGTAGTGGATCGCTTGTCAACAAGCACTGCTGGAGGATTTTTATTGGTAAATACTGAAATGGTTGCCATGCGAGCCATGGTAATGCAAAATCAACTTGCCCTTGATATAATTTTGGCAAAAGAGGGTGGAGTCTGTGGAATGCTGAAAGTTCAACATTGTTGTACTTACATTCCTGACGAAAGTCAAGATTTAAAGACGTACATAAAGAATATAACTGATTTGCATGAGGAGATTGTTCCACTGGAGGTTGAAGGTATTTGGGAAAAGATTGGAAAGAAGTTTTCTATTATTAAAGACTTTTTTCTAAAACTAGGTAGTACCTTTATTGGTAAGATATTATTTCCAGTAACATGTGTGATTATTTTAGTATTAATTCTGAGATTAGGATGTTTATGTAGCAAAAGAAGAAAAATATACGAAATAGCATAAAAAGAGAAACTCTAAAGAAAAGAGAGAAAGAAAGGATTGAAAGAGAATTTGAAGAGGTAGAATTAGAAGAGTGGAAAGAGAATATGTATAGAAAAACAAGAGAAGAAGAGACAGGTGAAACAGTAATGTGATCTAACAAAATATTAAGAGAACTGAATTCATTTCTATTTACAAAACTTTTCAAAATTTTAAGGTAGTGTGGCGATGTTAAAAATCACCAAAGGGGGGATTGATGGAGCAGGTAGATCAAAATTGTGTATACCTCCTCTATTTTGCATGAAAAGACTAATTATATAACCTACTGATTATCATTTTGCTAATGGATTGCTGTGTGATACTAAATCAACCTTTTGCAGACACCAATTATACGTTGGAAATTGCTATTTGCATGGCAAAATAACTCTAATAACTAAAATATGTACGTATATTAATAGTAGTACATGTGGCAATTAGATATCGGATGGTTTATGTTGCTTATGTGATGTTTGCGTTCCTGATTGGATCCTAAAGGTGAATATTATAGCTTTAAATGTTGCTATATGCTAGGAAAATACTAATATATAAAGGGATTAGTGAGGGTTTAACATTAGAATCATCATTTCTTTGTATTAATTATTCTTTTGTGTTTGTTTCGCTTAAGTTGACATTTGGGCCTACCCTAACATGGCGTCCGATATCGAGTTCAGAAGTGGCCACCGTCTCGTGAGCACGATGCCTACTGCGCAGACCCGGATGGCTCCGTGAACTTCCTGACAACCCCTGTGCACCATGTCCTCGGTCAAGGATAGGATCTTGGTGGACTGCCAAACTTCAGTCAGTAAAAACTGGTCTAAATGAACAATTGGGACATTCAAGCCAACCTTAAACATTGTTGCATAAGGACAAACTACAGCTACGGAAATGAACCAGCAAAATCCATGAGAACCTCAAAGAATAAAAATCGGACGTTTTTCGATCAGCCAATCACAGACCTTCTCCGCCTAAAATGTTTCATATTATCCCGAAATTTATTATAAACAGAGTAGTGGAGTAGGGAAGGAAATCCCCATTTTTCATGTTCCATTTATCTTTTCTCTCTCCATTTCCCATTTTCCCGATGGCATGCTGGCATTTGGCAGTTTGTGGCCTGCACACCCTCTTTGACCCCACAGGCGATGACAGATGCTTGCACGATTTCTTGTCCTTTGGAGATCTTTGGGACTGTAACGTGCTGAGCAAAGAACTTTGGACTTTGAGCTTTGGTTGCTTATTTTGGACAATTAACTGCTAAATTCGGTTATGCAGAGCCAAATGAATTAGAGAAAAATCCAGATAGCAAGAATAGGTAAATATAAATGTCCAGCGATCTGTATTACTTGACTAAATTTCTAAACTTTGATTAATCATAAATGTTGAAAATTAATTGCAAACAATATTTAGATAAACAAATATTTGATTAACAGAAGTTATGAGTTTGTGGTTTTTCGATATAGAGAATAAAAGATTCTGAGTCTTAAAATGTGTTTTAGCTGGTTCTAAATCACCATCAACCAATCCAACTAATTGGTCCGTCGACCAAGTGGGTGGAGTACCTTGATGTTTAGGATTAGGAATCTATAGGTGGTGAATGCTAATGTATATTTTGTAAAATAACTTTTATTTCCTATAGGTAATAAGGTACCCCCCCACATGTCCAGCGCTTGTATTATTCATCCCTCCTGTGTGCAGACTCGTGAGTAAGAGACGTGTGAGTGTTGGTGATATGGGCCCCACCATGACTGCGTGTGTGAATGAGCTAGTGTGACGTTTGGTCTGCGACGCAGGGAGGTTAGTTGTGTATAAATATATTTGTCCTTTTCTTTTCCTCCTTTTTTTCTCCGGTCTCGCGCTGGATCAGAGTCTTCTGTTTTCTTCTCTATTTTTAGGGGTTGTCTTGTTTCTTTTTTCACCTCTTTTATTGTTCCTTGAAATATTGTACAAGTGTACACCTATGCTACGAATAAAACTTTAATAAAAAGATGAAAAATAACTCTCCCATCTTGCACTTTGTAAAAGGAAGTATCTGTTGCCCAAACTTGCAATTCCCCAACATATTAAACAATTTGGGACCCATCACCATTACTTTGCACCTTCTTACTCTGTAATGTATTGTTTGTGCATCTATGGATCCTCTGGGGGCTCCAGTGGAAGTGTGGACCTGTCCCCAGAGTACGCACCTCAGGTGGCCACTACAGCTACCCACCACCATCCCCAGGTCCAGTCACCCTCCTTCCATTCTGCCAGTCGAAGTAACACAGCCACACCAGTACCTAGAGTTCCAGGACTATCCTGGGTGTGAAGATGTAGACACGTTCAGATCATTGTCTCTGGTCAAATGGGCCTGGCCGGTTCGCTTTTTCCTCTCCTTCCAATGGCGATGATTCCCCACCAGCAGCTGCCTTACTTGGGACGAATGTTACCCGGCCCTGCCAGCGATGGGGCCTGGGTAGGGCATGCACCTTCTAGGTGTCCATCTCTTTCAATGTGTGGTCGCTCCTAGGGGTCTTCAGTGGTGGAATCTCCTCTGCCAATTCCCAGGCTTGTGCCACAGTGCCCAAACAAAGTGAGCCTCTCCTTGGTGAAAGGCTTTTAGTTAAGCTGGATAAAGATGTACTTAATTTGCATTTCTCTGAGTTTGGCTTTCACTTCCAGGAATGTACACTATTTCGGCTGAAAGTAAAGTCTAAGACCATGATCTGGGCAAACTCTAAAGAGGATGACTGATATCCGTGTGCCATCCAAAGGATAACATTTCCGTCCAGGTAGAGAAGCAGCCACAGAATCACAGGTCTAGGTGGCACCACGGGGGGAATAAAGGCTCTGTGAGCCCCTCTATTATGAAACAGGAGGAGAGTTTGTGGGCTGGGACCCAGGATATAAAGCATTGTGTAAAGTATTGCTCTGGACACATGCCCTCGAAGCCCTCTGGAACATCCAACCAGGCACAAAAGACTCTTTCAGGATCTGCCCTTGGCATCTTCTGTATGTTTCTCGAGCTGCAGGGTCACTTCCCCAGTACTTAATTTGAACCAGTGGTTTCCTGTTCTTGGCATCGGCACTTAATTACCAACACTGGTGCTTATGAAAGTCTGCCACATGGTGGAGCTGTTTCTCTCATTTAGAAATGAGCACAACAATGTTGATCATTAATTCAGTATGCATTAAAAATGACTGATACCTGCCACCCAAGTGATTCTTATAGCTGTTGGGGTGTGGAATTATCTCAGTTGTCACACTTGTAGGTGTGTGAGGGCAGTAGTTGCTTAGTATTGTCATTGGCACTGCTGGCAGGGGCAATGGGTTTTGCAAGCTGTAGTAACCTCTGGACGAGGGCCCCAGCACATATGTCTTTTACAAATCAAGTACTTCACTTCCCACAGCTTTGCGAAGTCCTGCCTAAGGGTCCACACTTCAGCTTCCACCTACGAGACACTCGTTTCCATCTCAATCATAGACTCCAACACCTTGTAGGAGTTGTGCTGCAGAAGGAACACCTCAGTTTCTGCCCTCAGTTTCTGCCCTCAGTTTCTGCCCTTTATTGCTTATTGCTTAGTTGTTGTTCTGTGATAGTTTTTTGCTTCTGCCCTTATTGCTCATTTGTGTTTCTGTGATCGTCTTTTGCTTTCCCCCCTTTTCGTGCCTTTTGCCTTCTGTTCCCTTCGCTGTCTCCCCCTCCCGTTTTCCTGCTGCTGCGTCCCCGCCCCCCGCTCGCCCATTCGTCCAATCCCCCCTTCCAGCTGTTCCTCCCTCCCACCGCCCCTTCTTATGGTGGATGCTGCGCGGTGAAGAGAGCGACCCTTGACCCTGTCTCCAGGCAGGTCGCTCCCCATGCCGCGCAGCTCCACCTGTCTGTACCCGTGTCTCTGCCCAGCTGCCACTGCTGCTGAAGGAGTTCGAGGCCCGCCTCCACCCGCAGGCTACCACCTGCGCCTCATCCCTGGTGGCCAGTGGTAGGCCGTAGATATTTGTGTCCAGTATCTGCACTGTTTTTGTTGACTGTTATCTGCTTCTGCCCTGTATTGCTTATTTGTTGTTCTGTGATCGTTTTTTTCTTCTGCACTGTATTGCTTATTTGTTGTTCTGTGATTGTTTCTTGATTCTGCCCTGTATTGCTTAGTTGTTGTTCTGTGATCGTTTTTGCTTCTGCCCTGTATTGCATATTTCTTTTTCTGTGATCGTCTTTTGCTTTCCCCCCCTTTTTGTGCCTTTTGCCTTCTGTTCCCTTTGCCGTCTCCCCCATCCAGTTTTCCCGCCACTGCGTCCCCGCCCCCCTGCTCGCCCATTTGTCCAATCCCCCTTCCCAGCTGCTCCTCCCTCCCACCGGCCCTTCTTATGGCGGCCGCTGCGCGGTGAAGAGAGCAACCCTTGACCCTGTCTCCAGGCAGGTCGTTCCCCACGCCGTGCAGCTCCACCTGTCTGCGCCTGTGTCACTGCCCAGCTGCCACTGCTACTAAAGGAGTTTGAGGCCCGCCTCCACCCGCAGGCTACCACCTGCGCATCATCCCTGGTGGCCACTGGTAGGCCGTAGGTATTTGCGTCCAGTATCTGCACTGTTTTTGTTGACTGTTATCTGCTTCTGCCCTGTATTGCTTATTTGTTGTTCTGTGATCGTTTTTTGCTTCTGCCCTGTATTGCTTATTTGTTGTTCTGTGATCAGTTTTTGCTTCTGCCCTGTGTTGCTTATTTGTTTTTCTGTGATCGTCTTTTGCTTCCCCCCCTTTTTGTGCCTTTTGCCTTCTGTTCCCTTCGCCGTCTCCCCCCTCCCGAATTCCCGCCGCTGCGTCCCCTGCGGCCCGCCCCCCCGCTCGCCCATTCGTCCAATCCCCCCTCCCAGCTGCTCCTCCCTCCCACATCCCCTTCTTATGGCGGCCGTTGCGCGGTGAAGAGAGCGACCCTTGACCCTGTCTCCAGGCAGGTCGCTCCCCACGCTGCGCAGCTCCACCTGTCTGCGCCAGTGTCTCTGCCCAGCTGCCACTGCTGCTGAAGGAGTTTGAAGCTCGCCTCCACCCGCAGGCTACCACCGGCACCTCATCTCTGGTGGCCAGTGGTAGGCCGTAGGTATTTGCGTCCAGTATCTGCACTGTTTTTGTTGACTGTTATCTGCTTCTGCCCTGTATTGCTTATTTGTTGTTCTGTGATCGTTTTTTGCTTCTGCCCTGTATTGCTTATTTGTTGTTCTGTGATCGTTTTTGGCTTCTGACCTGCATTGCTTATTTGTTTATCTGTGATCGTCTTTTGCTTCCCCCCCCTTTTGCCTTCTGTTCCCTTTGCCGTCTCCCACCTCCCGCTTTCCCGCCGCTGCGTCCCCTGCAGCCCCGCCCCCCGCTCGACCATTCGTCCAATCCCCCCTCCCAGCTGCTCCTCCCTCCCACCTCCCCTTCTTATGGCGGCTGCTGCGTGGCCGCGCCGCTGGTGTGCCGAAGGTGCGCCTAAGGCAAGCCCCTCCGAGCCTGGACCGCGCCCAGCACCAGAACCCCTGGCCCCCACGAAAGCCACGATGCCCGAATCTGCTACGACGCCAGCACCCTCCACGCACTCAACACCGGACGAGCACACACCTGCTTCCAGGCTGCCCCGAAGCGCACCCAAGGACCCTTCTCCTGCCGTAACTGCAGCTTCACCAGCACAAGAGCCACCAACCCACCCACCAGGCTGGGACGCAACCACCTCAGATGCATTCTCCTGAACACCCGCTCCGCACGCAAACACGCCATCGAACTCAGGGACCTGCTCGACACATCCTCCCCGGACGTCGCCTTCCTGACAGAGACCTGGCTGAACGACTCCTCTGCACCCGACATCGCCATAGCCATCCCGGATGGCTTCAAGATCACCCGCAAAGACCGCGCCAATGGAATCGGAGGATTCCACCCTCAAAGTCTCGACCAACTCCAGCCACACCCTCAACACCATCGAACACCTGCACTTCCAGATCCACACCTACCCCAACACCACCCTCAGAGGAACCCTGATCTACAGACCCCGACCACAGTTCAGCGACTCCATCGCCGACTTCGTCAGCACGCATGACCTCGCATCCATGGATTACATCCTCCTAGGAGACCTCAACTTCCACCTCGAGAACAACAATGACACCAACTCCTTCAATCTGATCGACAACCTCGACAACCTCGGACTCAGACAGCTCGTGACAACACCCACCCACTCCGCCGGCCACAAGCTGGACCCTATCTTCTCCGCCAGCACCCAAGTCTCCTTCAGCCACACTTCCAAACTCCACTGGACCGACCATCGCTGCATCCACTTCACCTTCCCGAAACTCACCACGCACCACCGCACCCAACAGATCCCCCGCCACTGCTGGAGCAAAGTCACCGAAGACCAGCTCACCACCACCCTCGCCCGGAGCCCTCACACCGACCCCACCGACCCTGACGCCACCACCAGCAAACTCAAATGCTGGATCAACGACTGCGCCAACACCCTCGCACCGGTCAAGAATCCCTCCAACAGATGCAACAACAGGAACACCATCTGGTTCACTGCAGACCTCCAGACCTCCAAGCAACACTGCCGAAAACTGGAGAAGAAGTGGCGCCACGACCAGACACCAAAGAACCTAGCAGCCCACAAGGACACCCTATGCAAACATCATCACCTCATCAGAACTGCCAAAAAGACCTAATTCAAGGACCGCCTCGACAACAACGCACACAACAGCAAAGAGTTCTTCAACATTTTGAAGGAACTCTCCAACCGCAGCTCCAACACCAATGACATCCCACCATCGCAGGACCTGTGCAAACCCCTCGCCTCCTTCTTCCACCGCACGATCGCAGACATCCACGACAGCTTCAACAACCAGACTGCCATGGCAGCCAACACCCCCCGAACAACACGGCCACCACCCACAGCGAGTGTCAACAAACAGCTGACCCATTACCTCGAGGAGAACAACGTCCTGGACCCGTCCCAGTCCGGCTTCCGCAGCAACTACAGCACCAAAATGGCTCTCATCGCCACCACCGACGACATCAGGGCCCTGCTGGACAATGGCGAGACCGCAGCCCTCATCCTCCTGGACCTCTCAGCTGCTTTCGACACGGTCTGCCACCACACCCTACGCACCCGCCTCCACAACACAGGAATCCGCTACAAAGCACTGGAATGGACCTCCTCCTTCCTCTCCGACAGAATGCAGAGAGTCCGACTACCCTCCTTCAGATCCGAAGCCTTCAAAATCATCTGCGGCGTACCCCAAGGATCATCCCTCAGTCTGACCCTGTTCAACATTTACATGGCCCCTCTCGCCCGCATCGCCAGACTGCACGACCTCAACATCATCTCCTATGCTGACGACACACAGTTGATCCTCTCCCTCACCAAAGACCCTCGCACTGCCAAAATCAAACTCCACGAAGGAATGAAAGCCGTCGCCGAGTGGATGAAGAACAACTGCCTAAAACTGAACTCGGACAAGACGGAGGTCCTCATCCTCGGATCCACCCCCTCAGCATGGGACGACTCCTGGTGGCCAACTGCCCTGGGTGCAGCCCCAACACCCACCGAACACTCTCCATGACCAAGCAAGTCAACTCCGTCTCATCCTCCTGCTTCAACACCCTCCGCATGCTCCGAAAGATCTTCAGGTGGATCCCCACCGGCACAAGAAGAACTGTCACCCAGGCCCTCGTCAGCAGCAAGCTGGACTACGGAAACACCCTCTAGGCGGGAGGCCCGGCCAAACTGCTGGAAAGACTGCAACGCATACAGAACGTCTCTGCACGCCTGATCCTCGACATCCCTCGCCACAGCCACATCACACCCCACCTGAGAGATCTGCACTTGCTTCCCGTCAACAAGAGGATCACGTTCAAACTCCTCACCCACGCACACAAAGCACTCCACAACACCAGACCAACATACATCAACAAACGACTCACCTTCTACACCCCGAACCGCCAGCTCCGCTCCGCCGACCTCCCCCTCGCCACCGTCCCCCGCATCCGAAGAACAACCTGCGGCGGCAGATCGTTCTCCTACCTCGCTGCCAAGTTCTGGAACAACCTCCCCATCCTCCTACGGCAGACCGAAGACCTCCTGACCTTCAGGAGGCTACTCAAGACCTGGCTATTCGAGCAGTAGCAGCTACCTCCTCTCCCTCAGCGCCTTCAGACCCTTACAGGTGAGTAGCACGCTCTATAAATGCCTTGATTGATTGATTGATTGAGTAGGGACCCCATCAATGCGCCCCTCCAGGGCCTCCTATGAGTCTCGCATGGCCTGTAGTATGGTCACTGTAGTTGTTGGATCATCTCCTCACTGTGTCGTCTCTTGGGGACACCGTCCTGCAAGGGAGTTGTAACTTTAATGCTCAGTTTTGTAAAAACGATCGATCTTTCGCTGGGAGGAAGCCGCTGCCCCATTTCCCTTCAACAAGGCGAGGTCAGTCGGTGACACTTGAGGGCCTGCATGGTCCTAGTGTGTGCCTTGGTGCCACTGGGCCTACACACCCATGTCTCACAAGCTCTCCACTTTTCAGGAGGCCAGCCGACATCTTACACCCACCTCAAAGACATGCCACTCAGTCTTTGGCACACCTATCGCACAACAGCGGGGTGATACTGGTGGACCCAGCTTTGCGAGCACTGCAACTGTCGCTGAAACATCTTTTATGACTAATCAGTTAAAAGGAAGGTCACTACTACTTACATGCAGCAGCAAAATGCATAGGAGCAGATTGCTAATGGGCCAAATTGCCTAACAGGCACCAATAGGTGTTCTGATTTCCACCAATTTAGTGAACACAGTCTGTATGTATTCTGCATCTTTTCTCTGCAAAAGGCTTGGGCAGAGTGTTTGGTGGATGAGGGATTTTGGAAAGTATGTAGAATGTATCTGTATCTTCTCCCCAAAACACAAAATTCAAGCACCCAGTTACAGAAACAATCGCCGTTTTGGGTGAATGAGCTCTTTCTCTTCTATTTACCCAAAACTCATAGGGGCTTATTTACAAGCCCTTTGCGGCATTTGTTTTTTAAGCACCGTCAGCGCAGTGTGCTGGCCAATATTTACAATGCCAAGCAAAGCCACTCCGTGTGGCTTCAAAGGGGCATGCCATGGGTGTTGCTGTGGGTGTTCCCATGCAACACCCATGGATTCTGGCCCATAGTCAGATATACAACATTTCATAAACCTGGGAATGCGTCAGAATCCAACGCCTCCCCAGGGGAGGCGCAACGAGGAGACATACTTTTATGTCTCCTCGTTTTTTCCACCCCATTATGCGTAAATATGACACATCCCTGTGCTTTTTAACATGAAGCAGCTCGGCACAGCAAAATGGCGTGCGGCATCGCGCTGCGGCATTGTGTTGTAAATGAGGCCCATAGCATTTTAGAAGCCTCGTTTTCTGCTAAGTACACCGGTCCTCTACTGACACAGTTAGCATAGTGTAGCCTAAATTCATTTTACAGCATTGAAAGATTAAAGACCGCCTTTTTCCATGTTTGTTCTGAACAGTCAACGCTTCATTATTTATTCACTCTGAGCTATAAATAAAACACCAATAAATATTTTAATACAACTCTGCCTGACACATATTAACGAGCATTCCCACAGACTCTCGAATAATGTTTTCAAGATTTTTCATTTAGTCTCTTACAACAAGGTCCCTTGCATGAAAGCGACCATGCTCATCCATGCAACAAGGTCAGGTGTTAAGAGTTGAAACCATTTCCAAGGGACCATAATGATGGATTAAATCCTCCCAGGAAACATATAATTTTTCTGACGGCAGGTGAAAGGAATGCAGCACTGCATAGGCATCGCTGAATCTCCGAGCCAAGAACTGGTCTCAGATGAATTAACCCTTTGAGTGCCCCGCCCTTTCCCCGCCCTGTGCCGGCCCTTTCATTAGCGGGCGAGGTTCATGACGAGATAGTCTCGTCATGGGCACAGCGCAACCGCGCTCCATGACGAGACCATCTCGTCATGGGCACTGAAGGAGTTAAGCAAGCCCTTCTAATTTCCAAGCCTTGTGGCATGCACAAGAAGATGCTCTGGTTTTGTCTGTAAGTAGACATGGATGAGCCCATATTCACATTGTGCCATCAATTGCTACATTGCAGCCAGGGCTACTCAACTATGCGTCAATAGAGGGACACATTATGTGGCAGGGTTGAAAAAAATGATCTGTAAAGTCTGCAGCAGATGTATTGTGTGTAAAATAAAGCGTATCAGTAATTATCAGGAAAATAATCTGACCATAGAATTGCATAATCCTAGCAGCCCTGTTTATAGATTACTCTTTGGTATCGAAGTTAGGGGCATATCAGCAACAACCGGTGATAATTATCGCTCAGCGCTCTTAGCGTGAGGATAATTATCGCCGGGTAACATGGATTTTTATCGCTGAGATAGCGTACTATTAGCAACGCTTATCTCCTCAGCGATAAAAATCCTCACGCTAACTGCCTAACGTGAGATTATCGCTGGAAACCCAGCGATAATCTCATGTAGTGTGGTGTTAGCTTGCTGATAGGAACTCACAAACTTAGCCATGATATCCCTCCATAGGATATCATGGCTAAGTCAGTCCTGAAGCAGGCGTAAGGAAAGTAGCGATAACAGGGGTTATCGCTACTTTTCCTGACGCTATGCTTCATAGCGTGCGACATTTCTCCTGCCATGTTAGGTCAGGAACGCCCACTTTGCATCTCATTAGAGATGCAAAGCTGGGCGTTAGGAATCCGGACGCTAAAGCAAGGTTTCACACCTTAGCGTGACCTTGCTAATTAGGCGATAAAATTATCGCCGCTTTTCGGCCGAAAAAGCGGCGATCATTTTTTATCGCCAGCTTGTAAATATGCCCCTTAGTTGGGCATGAGCTGGGTACGGCGTTCTGAGAAGGTAAGTCACTAGCTTTAGGAGACGAGCATGTCTGGGATCTGAGAAAACCCTGAACCACCTATGTGTTGGCTCCTTGGGCAATGAATCCACCTCTGTGTGCTTTATTTTCCCGTGTATTCCTCCGTTTGCCTCAGTTTGCAGAATGAATCTGTGTGCCTCAGTCCTGGAGAGCCCACTGTTCTTCAGTGCCACCGGTGGAGCTCTGTAATACACTCTAGCTTCAAGTCTAGGGCATAGGAATACTCTTCCCTGCCCCTCTTTCCTTTATTGTCGGGATTGGGACTGACTTTTAAGCACAGGCTGCAACCAATTCCAGGGAAGGCAGCATCCCAGTGGGTTGCCGGGCTCCACCTAAATCGCACGAACCTCTTGACCAAGGGTGGCCTTGGGAAGGCTTAGGGTACCAGCACATCGTTTTTCCCTTTTCCATTTATTCTTCAGACATGTGCAGTAGCTCCTGCTAACATCGTTCTGATACACATGCCATTTTAGCTTCATTTTTCCGGAGACATTAGCAGTGAGATCCTCACATCTGCCTTGAAAGGCTATCCAAGACCTCTCATCCTCCTAGATGTTTAACCCTTAATTGTTGGATCGAAAAAAGGAAGTCAGGAACTCACTTTTATGTGCGACTTCTCAAGGATGCCATGTAGCACCATGAAATGTGATACCAGCAGCCATTCCAGGCTTTTCGTCCAACATGTGCATTGTGGGGCTTGTAGTTTTACTTCTACTACTGCCATTAAGGACTCAAAAGATTGCAGAGCGCTGTTGGTTAGAATGCCAGAATTGACCAATCACAGTTATGCAGAGCATGGAGCCACTTGTAGCTCTATTCTCAAACTTTACAAAGTTGCCTAGCATATTTTATAAAGTGTATGTTTCACACATAAAACCAAAAGTAAACTCTGCTTACATATGTTGTGAGAGTTTACTCTTTCGTTCACGTCATGCACTAAGACAAGCATTGGCAACGCAAACCATTTTCTTTTATGTAGTGAAAGGTTTCATACCATAATTCACAACAAAGGTAATTCATGCTCAACAGCATCACAAACGTCCCTAGCACAAACAGTAAGTGAAGAGTAGCTGGCAGTAGAAGGAAACACATCACATGGTCCTCACACAGCTTGAGAATAGGTTTAACACAGGCAGTAGCGGCTCATATAGGGCGTGTGGTGGGGCGGGGGAGGGGCAGGGTGTAGGGGTAGCAAACACGGACGTACAACAGAACAGAGGAACGTAATAATTACTTTCCTCCGTTCCGTCCTATGTCCGTGTTTGCTACCCTCCGCAGCCTGCCCCTCCCCCGCCCCGCAGCACGCCCTATACAAGCCGCTACTGAATTTATACCGGCATCTAACAAACTAAAGAGGGAGTGAGTGGAGTTAAGGTGCTGTTGAATGGTCTCCTTGAATAGATAAACACACAAGAAGTACGACCCCCCCCCCCCCACCCCCCAAGAAATAGCCAAATCGTATTTGAAAAAATATCACTTTACTCACATAAGATAATGAACTGTTAACTTCCTGGCTTGGTGTGCCTCGAAAAGTGGGTTCAACATATAGCACTGATAAGCATCCACGATTATTGCTGTTCACTGGTTGTACAGCTTCTCTAGTTTGGGTGACGTTGTCAGACCTATTTAAAAACTGTGTGTGCATGAGCTAAACATGTTTTTACTGGTGTCTTGCTACCTCAAGATTAAACAAGCATTTGCAATGCAATAGGTCTCGCATTATTAAAGTTTGAGCTATTGGCATTGCTAAATAATGCAACACCAATAGCTCAAACTTTAATAATGCGAGACCTATTGCATTGCAAATGCTTGTTTGAGAATGCGTGTTATATAACTTGGATTCTCAAAGTATGGTCCGGGGGTCACTTTTAGCCCTACTGACGTTAATATGCAGCACTGGGCTGCTGTTTATTTGACAGAGCGCTACAATTAAGTAGCAGCACTAAGATGCTCATCCTTCCGAGGTCGATAAAATGAGCACAATTCTTCATCTCTAAAAAAAACAGCTACTTTACGTGAAGGCGCGCTTTAAAACTACATGCAATTTATGTGACTTACATGTGTGTAGACAAACACACGTATCCAGAGTCGCCCACGCGGGATCTGCAGTAGTTTCTTAAAAGCAGGACAGTTTTCAGTCGCAATAACTTCACGAGTGCGCACTTATACTTGCGTTTTAGCCCTGGTCCGCGCTTTAATAAGTATAAAGACACACAAACTCGAGCGCACACACATGGATACACCCTGACACACGCACACACACATGCATACACCCTGACAAAGGCACGCAGACAGGCACACACAGACACGTGCACACACGCACCAGTACCTGTTGGGGATCAGCTGCTGGTGTCCACACGCGGGTCCTGCACGTTCCTCACTGGTGCACACGAGGGTTTGCCCATACATTCTGTGCATCATGTGCTGACACAGCCTTTTCTCTGCACAGTATGGCCTTGTGCTGGGAGTGTGCTTTCTTCCTTTCAACAATGCGTCGGCCCCGTTCTCTCTGAGTAAACACCGCGTGAGCGCTCCTTTTATTAGCGCCTCGAGGCGTCGGGCCTGCTCTCCAGGGGTCTGTATGCTGCATACAAATGACACCCCTGCTGCTTGTGCGCTCCCTGACAAAGGGTGAGGCTCACCTTACTGTTCACTGAAGCCTCGAGGCCCTGCGCAAGCTAGCAGCACTAGGATGTTTATCCTTCCGAGGTCGATAAAATGAGCTCAATTCTTTATCTATTAAAACAAGACTTCATAGAGAAACACCCCATCTCTAAACATTACCCCGAGGAGCAACGTAGCACACCGAATCTTCGCAAGGCTGGTGGGTGGACTTTGGTGAATGGGTCTCGTTGCAACATTTAAAAAATGATAAAATACTGGTTTAAAATACGAGTGTGAATTTTTAGCATATGGGCCATCCACAGTACACGGATGCCATAAAGGGGAAAATTCTGGCACTTGCATATTGTATGTAATTCTTGGCATAAGAGGGTATTTGGAGTGCCTCTGTGACAAAATGCTGGCCATGGCACAGTGGATGTAATTTCTGACACACAGGAAATACAATTACACAGTTTGAAAAACGGTCAACTCCTCGAGAGTATGAGGCTTCATTTGATTGACAGGTCAATTGCTTTAAAAAAATGTATGTGAAAATGCATTGGTTTACATGAATTTTCATTCATTTTTTTCGTGTGCCAAGAAGACTCCTTCTAAAATATTTCTGGAAGAAATCGGACTTAGTCAGTTTCATTTGGGGCAAGCATTATGCCCACGCTTTCTAAGATCTACAGTAGCCTCTGGGTAAAGCAATATTGTGGAAAAGCTTGTTTATTGCTCAAATGATTATTTTATCAAAGTGGTTTGCTATTTTTGTCAGATATCCTATGCTGAAAATAAAAAGTGACACCACCCAATACAGACTGGAATGGCTGTTATTTCTGTCATAGTGTCGATATGTCACCAGTTATGGTAAGATTTCAGCTGTTGATTAAGAAAACATGTTTTGGGCAACTTCTGAACCTTGACAGTGTTATCCAAGATGAAGAAGTGAGAACACCAATGTATTTACAGCTCATACACCGCATGGGGGGATCCCAACCAATCAAGTTGTCAGGTCTCAGCAGTAGCCTACGAAACAGCACAAATATGTAGGTAGATCTACATCGATCTCATGCCAGGTAAACGGCGGGTGATTGCTTGCTGGTCTGAAGGTTGACTCTGCAAAAAAGTTCTCATAATTGAGAAAGGCATAGAAATGGGGTCAGATTTGTGACCCCAGAACATTTGTGACCACAGGGATAACTTCAGCGAAGTGCCAAAAATTTACGTACGTTTATATTCCCTGAGGATTAAGGAGCACATAGTTGTTGGAGGTTTAATTTAAAAAAAAAAAAATAGTACATGCTGCAGGCAAACCTATCTTTGTTGATGCCAATATGAGATGTACAAGGCCCGGCAGGCAGGACTCCATCCAGAGAGACGCCGGGCACCGAACAAAAAGAAGAAGACACACAGTCAAAACACCGCGGACAAGTACATAGGCGCTGAGAACAACCAATCACGTCAATCGGCGGTCATCACAACCAGAAGATAAATATCAGGGCCTGAGAAGTGCAAGGGGAACTGAACACAATTCACACAAGTGCACGAGGCACTCAATGCAATCCAGAGAAGCCAGCATGATCCAAAGAACCCACTAAAAAAAACTATGTACCCAATCAAGCCCCAAACACAATCGAGGTTACTGAATGCACTGCAGTGAAATCCATCACATACTGACCACATGCCATTTGTGACCATGAGGCACTGCAGAGGGTATCAGGCACCAAGCAAAAGCTAGGGAAGTATATTGGGCACTGCACGCACTGCACGAGGCACACCCGGCACTGCACGTAGAGGCACAGTGCAGTTGTGTAAATCTATACGCAAACACTTCATAGTGAAGCACGGCGCAGTGAAGTGCATCTGCAGTGTTGTGCATCTGGCACTAAGCATACTCCAGTGATCCACAACATGCACAGAACACACCCCAGTGGAGACAAAGAGGATGACACTGCCCTGAAACACATCGGACACAACGTCCATTAGACTGAGGTACATCAAGCGCCTCGCACAGTGAAGGACATTAGGCAAAGAGGACGCCGCAGCACAAAACACACTGCAGTGAAGAGCATTAGGTCTGAGCACACTGTAGTGAAAAAAGAGAACGACACACTGTCATAAAGTACAACAGACACAACCTCCACTGGAGTGAGGTACTTCAAGAAGATTGTACAGCGTAGTGACATTAAGCACAGAGCTCACTGCAGCATAAAACAGGCTTTAGTGAAGAGCGTCAGGACTGAGCACACTGCAGTGGAAACAAGACAAGCCCGGCGGAGCGTGGCGCGCGCGCTTGGCGGGGGAGCGCATTCCAGGCTGGGGAGCGGACCCTTTGAAGTGCGATGCCAAACGGATTGCATGGCGGCACGATGCGCGTGATTGTGCGCGTGCTCGCCATGCAATCCGCTTTTGGGAGCAGTTTTGGGAGCCCCTTTACTAGAGTCTCGCATAGCTATGACTGCCAAAAATTAATGTAAATGAAAATGTCCACTAATTGTTAGAATTCTTAGAGCGCTTCATACAGACAGACCCGTCTTCTGAGCACTCACATTTGATTCAAGTATTGAATGTTACGCACATGAAAAAAGTAATTGGTCAGGATCACACAGCTTTAATTAAAGGTGACAGTTTGGCGTGTTTTCTGGTGCAAGAAGCAAATACCACATGTCTCTTACATGATTCCAGAGCTGCCCCTCCACACTCACCATTTGACCTCATGACCTCCCCAGGCCCTCCTTCCTATCAGCTCACTGTGCAGCCCAGTGATGAGCACACAGTGACTCCAATATTTTCACCTCCCCATTAATCTTCCCTCACAAGCGCTCAGCCTCTTATCCCGTGGTGTGATTTGCAGTGATTGACAACCTCTGCCTGGGCACCAGTGAGGGTGAGGTGACAGGCAGAACCAATGCCGCCCCCTCCCTCCCCCCCCCCCGCGCTGCCCCCTACGTGTGTCCTGACAGCAGGACGAGCCCTGATTGTTCACACTGACATTTCCGGATGCTTTGAAAATGTGTTAATTAGTCCAGCAGACATCACAGCTGAGGGGGGCGGGGCGGCTGACGCTCCAGTCCTTCGGCAACAACTGCAAATGTGATAATCACTCTACCTAGCCATAGTTGCTGGTAAGTGCTTTGATCTGGTCACTGTTTCCGCCTTACCAAAACTATTATTTGTATTACACTCACTGCAATGCAATTTTTCTAATAAAGAACTGATTTCTATTATGCCTACATTTGCTGATAATTTTATACTTGTCGATCTTTAAATTCTAAAACACGGTGGCGCATCTTTTGTTTGGGTCTGGTTCACGCTCTACACGTGCTAGATAAATACAAATGAAAGAAAAATATACAGAAAAGCTTGCCACGCAGCAGTACAAACCTCCTACCAAAACACCTTTTGAGATCAATTAAATTAGTATAATTGAGTGGGGGCAATATTAACCCTTGACATAACAGCGGTGTGATGTCACAAGTGACCGTCATAAGCTCTAAGTAGAAGGGAAACAAGCATTGGCATAGCCAATAGGTCTCACCTTTTGGACTTTATAAGTGTTTAACCATGCAACAGTTAATGTTGTTGCACCAAGGATATTGTGCTGCATATCTAAATACTTATAAGGTCCCAAAAGCGAGACCTATTGGCTATGTCAATGCTTGTTTCTTATGGGGTATTCCCTTCACTGTGAAGTCTGATCACAAGCCCCTCATGTATGCGTTCACCACAAAAGGGTCAGCAAAAACCACACCGAGGATCGCAAGATGGATCCTGGGACTGGAGGGGTACAATTTCACAGTCAAACATGTGTCTGGTACCAAAAATGTTGTAGCCGATTTCCTTTCTCGCTCACCATCTGTGGTTGATGATTGTGCTACTTTGGTGGAATCTGATGAAATTATACTTAAACTGACTTGTCTTAATAAAGAGGAATGGGACAATTGCTTACAAACAGACGAGGAAATGAAGGCCCTCAAAAATTATATAGTCAATGGGTGGCCTAACATAAAAAATGAGGTCGCAACACCCTTGAGTAGTTACTGGGATGTGAAACTGGAACTAAGCATTCAAGAGGGAACGGTTTGTAGGGGTGAGAAAATTGTTCCACCTGTAAAATTTGGACAAAACATTGTGGACTTAGCCAATATTGGCCACTTAGGGCGTAGCCTCACTAAAAATAAGATCAGACTGGACTACTGGTGGCCAGGGATGGATACTATGGCTGAGCACACGGTAAGGGACTGTCTAGAGTGTAGCCGCTCAGACAAAATACATCAAACCTGTACCGTACACCCCCCTGTCCCCGGTGGTAGTGGCAGATCGCCCGTGGTCCAAACTAGCTCTTGACATCATTGGTCCCCTCAATCTCAAAACCTAAAATGAACGCATCATACTGGTCATGTTGGACTATCACACTCGTTGGGTGGTTTACAAGTGTGTGCACCAGATTAATACAAAGGTACTCATCAGCTTTCTCATGGACGTGTACTTCGATGAAGGTATCCCGGACATTCTGGTTACTGATAACAGGGTACAGTTTACATCGGAAAACAAGACAGATTTCTTATCTGAAATGGGCATTACTCATCACAAAACGGCTCTATATTGTCCCCATGCTAACGGGTTAGTGTAACACATGAACCGTTTAGTAAAAGAGTGTCTACAGCGAGCAGAGATCTTAGGAATCTCAGCGAAAAATGCTTTGCAAGATACATTTTGGGCCTCTTGCTCAACCCCAAATTTGGTCACAGGGGTTTCCCCTTTTAGCTCCTTGAAGTGTAGAGTCCCCAAAACCAGACTCTCTCCTCCTTTGAAAAGACAAAATACATGTGTAGTAGATCATGACGAGATTAATCATCAATCCAAGTACAAAACAGGTATGATGTAACAAAACATGTTAAATCTCGTACGTTCAGAGAAGGTTATTGTGTTCCCGTGGACCTTCCCAAACCACTTAGAAGGGAGGCTACAAGATTCTCAGAACCCATAAGGGTAACCAAAGTGGGCAGAAATGTAGTTCAACTTTCTAATGGGCAAACCTGGAGCATGAACAGAATTGTCCCTCATAGGCATGTAAATGTTCCTCATGTTGATGCCCAAGGGGGTGAGCGGTGTAGTGTTGCGCCAAGGAGAGCCAAAAGAACCAAGTCCATGCCTGTGTGGATAAATGACTGTTGTACTATAGAAGGTTTATCAGTTCTGTGTTCTATGGCTTTTCCCTTTGTTCTACATATGTGTTCCTTCCTAAGATTGCATTTCACGCATGGGGAATTTAGAGACCTCCACATTTTGCGGATTAAACTGTTACTGCCTGTATTTTCCTGGCTCTCCCGCTTTTTCCTCCCTCCCTGTACTTTCCTTTCCTTTGCTTTCCTTCCCTATGTAAGCAGATGTGTTATAATCTGTACTTGGTATGCCCCGCCACCCCCCTCCCTCCACCTCTTGGTATGTACCACTCTGATGTGTTAAGAACATTCCACAGCTGACTCCAGCTGACTGGAACCTGTGATGGTGAAAGGAACGAATAAAGAAGACTCTTCACCTTACTACGCTTCATCTTCTCTTTGTAACATATATTTTTTGTGTCACCCACTCTAGCAATGGTGTCACATTTGCTGCTCCTACTGATAGCGTGACGCCCTCTGCTGGAGGCGGCCTACGTTTCTGCGTAGAACCCTTATCCCTAAAAATTGCCTAGCTCTGCCTCACACCATCCTCTCGTCTCGGAACTACACTCTTGAATTCTATCATTCATCCTCCTTCCTCTTCTTAAATTCATGATCCTCACACTTACTTCCTCCTCCTCACATACTGTCCTCTCTCACAGGGGTTAAAGAAGAGCATTAAGAGCATTAAGTGAGCACGGTAAACAAATGGAAAAGTATGGTGCAGAATTGTATGTAAATGGAATGTAATTCTACAGGAAGTTACAATGATGGGGACCTCACAAGCTCTCGGAGTCTGCTGCTGACTTGAGGCAGACTCACCTACATGTGATGCAGATGAAAGAAAATTACATTTAAAGTGATCTGAATATAAGGAAATAAGATAGGGAATTATACAAATGATAAGTAGTGACAAGGTAAGGGATAAAATATCGACTCAAACATCATGCAGGCTGAAAAAAAGGAAGAAGAGACCCTGAAGGAAGACAATAATAGATACTCAATTGATGGAGATAAATGTGACTGTACAGGAAGCAACAAAGATGTAGGGTCATTATGTACGAAGTAATAGAGTGAACTGCATGTAATGAATTACCTGGAATGGACTGACCCAGGAAATTCTACTGAGAGCCAGGAAGCATACCAGTATTCTTTATGTGTTTAGGGAATAATATAGGTAATTCCAGAAATAGGAGGAATGATATGAGGCGCTAAAGAGAACAAGCATTTGCAATGCAAGAGGTCTCGCATTACTGAAAGTTGAGCTATTGGTGTTGCAAATATTAATGCAACGCCAATAGCTCACACTTTTAGTGATGTGACACCTATTGCATTGCACATGCTTGTTTGCTAGCTGTGACCTGGCTGTAGGTGTCTGCAATAAATGGAAACCCAGCTACATATTTTTACGGACTCATCAGACCATTGGGGTAAACACAGATACAGCTGTGAATACAGCGTGCAGCTGGATATTAAACTCTTGTCAACAAACCCTTTTCCTTAAAAAAGCAAACATGTACCTCGGAGCATGTTATTAAGCGTCTTTTGCTCTGTGTGTGCACTGCAGGTGGCAGGGGCGGAGCGGGAACGCCAGGAATTCACAGGCAGCCGATAAATTCACTTTTTGCTCCTTTAAAACAAGTGAGCTGAGGCAGGAGGTCTCTTGGTTAGGAGGGGCGGGGAAACCTGAAAGATGGCCTTTGGCTATCACGCTTTTTCGCAAAAAAAACAAGACAATCTTCTGGATGCCTCCAAGAATCACCCAAAAACGTTTCAAAGTGATCAAAGACCAAACAACTCCACTTCCAGGGCAATGACACGTCATGATGCCCCATGCCCTAGAGGAAGTGCAAAGGCTTCCTGAATTGCTCCAAAATCTGTAGGCTCAGATGACCCCATTAACCTTCAATTATTTGTCTTTGAAACATTTATAAAAAATTGCAATAAAAACAGGAAGTTAAATAAAATGTAGCTAAACTCCTGGTGATTTTGAATGGCTAATCCCACGGAGCGAAGATATGTTTTTAATCACAACTGCACCATTTAGAAATGCCATTCCCATGCCTAATTCTATCACAGAAGCCGGAGTGCTAGCACCATATTTTAGAGAAAGAGGATGTAAATGCCTTTCATTTAAAAACAATAGCGATGGCATTATTTAACAATGCATAATGCAAATACGCATGTGTTTTAAAAAAATAAATTATTAAAGGGCCATCATGTGAACCAAGCCACAATTCTTTTTTAAACCAAAACTGAAATAATTTACAAAGGAACATTCTAGAATATCTATTGTAGGAGATTGAAAGCAATGCTCGACTTGTTCATATAATTATTTTTCTTTCCATTGGAGGGCCCCTTTAAATTGCCAATTTCTAATTTAGTTATACAAAAAAAAAAAAAACGCAGGTGCTTTAGAAGAGTAACAAATTCCCTAATAATCACAGCACTGTATCATAGGAGTGATGTAAAAAAATATTTGGGGTATTTTATTTATTAATATTATTTTTTTTATATAGCACAAACTCGACCCGAAGGTATCGAGTATCGGAGCGCTTTACATAGCGCCAGTAGCGTTACATGAGGACACATTCATTTTTCATTTTTGTTAGGCACCGGGAGATTAAGTGATTTGCCCAGAATCACAGGATGTTCAGCATCATTGCCGAGACTTGACACCAGGTCCCCGGATTCGAGGTCGACCGCCCAGGCCTTAGGCCAACTCCTCTCCCCGAGAGGAGAATCTTGAAATAAGCCCTAAATGCTCGCCATCGACACACACAGGGAACAGCACGAATAAAACCTCTGGTCTGTAAAGAGGAGTCTGTCACCAGTAAAAATTGTTTGGGGAGAAGGTATGTGGGCTGACCAACGACGTCCCCGCAAGGGACCCTCATGAGAGGGCAGCCCCTTTAGTGCCACAGGACAGCCTAGTGTCCGGAGACCCCTTCGGGATCACGCTTGTCACTTCCAGCCGAGGTGGGGGAAGGGGAGAGGTATAAGTTCCTCCCCCGCCCACCTGCCAGCCTCTTTGCCCCTTACCCTGACGCCGTTTGGCTGCGTGCCCAGGAGCTGCTGCATACCATTCGCATGGTGAGTGCATTTCTTGGGCCTCCCCCGCCCGATCTTCCATATGGGTTGGATCATGGGCAGGGCGGCCCAGCCAGGGCTGTAGGCCGCCTGGGGGGGGAGGCAGCAGCAGCCCTCGAGCATGCACGGGGGAGACCGCTTGATTTGTGGCCCCCGTTTCCCTTCGGTGGTTAGAGGGTCTTGGGTCCCTCACAAGTGACGCCGTTTAGACAAGTTTAGGAGATGCGGATCGGCGGTCACGCAGTGAGTCAAGAAGGTATGACTTGATGACTAGGGCTGCGGCCTTTGAAGCAGGGAAACCAAGTTTGGGTCTGGCAGGAGACTCAAGCATCCATTGATTCTGCACAAATAACTTAAATTCCCCCTGCCTAAAATCGAACGTGTTCCTCTGTAATGCAACTGGTGCTCATGTAAAGCGCGTTGATACCTTTCGGGTCAATTTCAATAAAAGGGCATGAACAAATAATTACAAATATCTCCCATGAGCCTCCTACTCAGTGCAGCTGCAGCTTAAGAAGGTAACCTTTATCTGCTGCGGCCAGAAGGCCACCAGTGAAATGACCCTGCGTAAAATGTCTCAGCAGGTTAGGCACCATACGAAAATGCCTGGTAATTCAACTGTGAAATTAGCATTTGGCGCCCGCTTTTAATGATATGTTTGTTCACTAAAAGGAGAAGCAGAAACAAAACGCTATTTATTATTTATGCGGCATAAATGATGCCACATTGTTGATTCCTTCAATAAACTTTATGTGCCGGGCAAGTGTTGTTCTTCCTTAATTCTTTTTTTTTAATTCAAATTGTTTTTATTAAGGAAACAGAGACAATACAATAACTCTTCCGTGTACAAAGATCAAAATAGTCATGTCATACGTACAAATACAAAAAATAGAAATGAGAGACAAGACAATAAAATGAAGAATAAAACCCCGTTCCAGCTCGCATCAACAAATACAGGTACATTCCCATTACATTGCTTCATGTGTGGGCGCAGCGCCCCGGGACTCGATGGATCAGTCACGCCTCACCCAACAACAACCCCACGCAGAGGGGACAGACATAGTATACCTCTCAGGGTGGTTCGTAATGAAAGGAGGATGCATCCAATGATCTCCAAAGCTTTTTGTTTGAAGGGCTCCAGGTAGAAGCCTGCAGCGCCGGATTACTAGACCCCCTCAGGAAAGATAGCCATTCCTGCCAGATTTTAAAGCTCACTTCAGACGCATTTTTCCATTTGCAAAGAATCACTTTACATGCCATTGTTAACATTAAATCCATCAGTTGGCGATCTTGGTCAGTTGTTATTTGTGGGTCCAGTGCCCCCAGAATGACGTAAACAAATTCCTGTATAGGTTTTATCTTGAAAACATGGGAAATGCAATCGAATATCCTCCCCCAATAATCCCCTAATGAAGAACAGGAAAAGAGCATATGCGCAAGATCCCCAGTACCTGACTGACAATTCCAGCACACAGGGGAATCTCTTAATTTACATCTGAAAAGCCTGTCGGGCGTCCAATAGGCCCTGTTGAGAAGCATATATTTCATCTGAAATAGAATGGGTGAGACTTTATGTGTAAGGGCTAACTTATGAATCACCTCCCAGTCAAAGGATATGCCTGATAGATTTGGCTCCGCTTCCCATACGCTTTCCACTCTTTTGTGTTTTTTCATGGGTAGGGGCAACAACAATTTATATACCTTCGACACAAAGTGCCCATCATGTATTAATCGTGGGATATACTGTTTTAGCCAAGGGACATAAGGAGAGAAGCTATTCGCTGTCAGAATCGATTTAAGTTTTAGGAAATCATAAAAATCCATCGGGGTAAGATCATGCCTATGCTGTAAGGTCGAGAATGGCAGGGGAACCCCATCATCATACAAGTCCTTCACCAAGTTAATACCCTTCTTGGACCAAGACTCCCAGAATATACTACTACCCTTATGTTTAAGATGGGCATTCCTCCACAGGGACATAAACGAAGATCTGGCAAATGTCAAGTTTGTTTTATGTGTTTGGTCGAGTCTAAGTAAGGCCCTTCTAGTATTAAGCATGATGTATTTAGAGTGAGGAAGGTGTGACAGGTCCATCGTAAGGAGGGCCTCCAAAGGCGCGTGATCCACCAGTGCCTCTTCAATATTAATCCATAGTGGTGTATATGTAGGGGATTTTAACAGCCACTGAGCGCCCTGTTTGCACAGAAACGCTGTCTGATAGCACCTGAAGGAGGGGAGACCCAGACCGCCTTTATCTTTTGCTAATTGTAACTTCTTCAGTGAGACTCTGGCCTTCTTGCCCTGCCACAGAAAATTCCCAAACACCTGATCCACCTTAGTAAGAAAAGCATTAGAGAACGTCATAGGGAGCATACTGGCCAGATAGTTGACCAACGGAGTCGACATCATTTTAAGCGTCTCTGCTCTACCCCACCAGGAGAGAAACTTTGGTGACCAACCGTCTAGTAATGTAGAAATCTTTTTCAGGGTCAAGTCTTCATTTACTTTCAGCGTGGAGATCAGATCCTTATCAAAATCCAGCCCAAGGTATTTAAAGCACCGAGGCTGCCATGTAAGCCCAGAGTCTCCAATAATCCCCTTGTCCCCAACACTGTTCAGAAGTTTGACCTCCGTTTTATCTTTGTTGAGTTTATATCCAGATACTCTGGAAAAATCTTCAATGTCCGTCATGAGGGCCGGAATCGCTTCATCCGCTCTTTCCGACATTATCAGCACATCGTCCGCATAAGCCGTTAATTTTATAGTGCAATCACCAAACGGTATACCCGCTATATTAGGGTCATGCCTTATATGATATAAGAACGGTTCAATCGCCAACAGAAACAGTGAGGGTGACAGGGGGCAACCCTGTCTCGTGCCTTGTTGTAAGCGGAAGGGAGAGGAAAAGGATCCACCAGCCCTAACACGCGCCGAAGGGCAGCAGTAGAGGGACATTACCAGTTTAGTAAATGACTCCCCTAAGTTGAATTTACAGAGAACAGCCCGGAGGAAGGACCAATCTACCTTATCAAATGCTTTTTCAGCATCTAGTGTTATTGCTGCAGTCGGTGTGTCTAAAAGTTTCGCCTTTTCTAGTACGTGCGCCAGAATTCTTGTGTTGTCACTGGACAAACGATTCTTAAGGAAACCAGCTTGGGATGGATGGATCAACTTCGGGAGAACCCCCTGCAGGCGGGCGGAAAGTATCATGGCCAGGAGTTTGCAATCAATATTAATCAATGAGATCGGCCTATAGTTTTTCGGTAGCGAGGGGTCTTTCCCATCTTTAGGAAGTACAGCAATTATGGCCTCAGCCAAAGTACCTCTAACTTCACCGGATTTATTAATACCTTGAAATAGCTGTAGGAGGGGGTCGACCAAAAGGGAGGGGAAGGTTTTATAAAATTTTGCAGTGAATCCGTCAGGGCCCGGGGCTTTCCCTACTTTTAAGCGTTTAATTGCAGCCTCTATTTCTAAAGAGCTAATTGGACCATTAAGATTGACCCGGTCCTCCTCCGAAAGCTGTGGGAGATCACACTCATCTAAGTATTCCTTAATTCTAGGTTCCTCCACCGCCTCATTTTTTGCATAGAGGTCCTCATAGAAAACTCTAAACACCTCCGTTATTTTGTCAGGGTCTGAGTGCGAGTGCCCAGATGCATCCTTAATGACACTAATAGAGTTCTTCTGAACCTTGAACTTTAAGTATGAGGCGAGGGACTTACCTGCCTTATTAGACTCACAAAGCTTAAATCGCCTGCCCTTGTCAAGCCAGACTCCCGCTCTCTCACTAACTATTTTATTATATTCATATTTTTTATTCGCCAACGCAGCAAGAGACATCTCATCCCTATCTTTTAGATGTTTAATCTCTAGATTTCTAATGTCCATCTCCAAAGCCTCCAACTTCTCATTATAAGATTTATTCATCTCTGACCTAATTTTGATACACACTCCCCTAATAGTACTTTTCAGAGCCTCCCACCTAATGAGATCGGACGTGTCCCCTTGTTTATTAATCTGAAGGTAGGAGGATATCGCCTCCTGGACTGTGGACCGGTTCTTGTCACTAGTTAGGATTTCATCATTCAACCTCCAAGCTGTCTGACGAGAGGATGGTTTAACATTCGTGATTGTTAATGAAATGCACGAATTATCCGATAGTACCCGAGGCTCAATGGTTGTAGAGTATAATCTAGGAACGCCATTCTGTGTGATAAGGAGGAAGTCAATCCGGGAATATGAGTCGTGTGGTGGAGAATAGAAAGTATAATCCCTCTCCGTGGGATTCTGGAGTCTCCATGTATCAACCAAGTGGAAGCGCTTACACATACTAAGAAAAGCTTTATGAGCTTTCGTTGATTTAAAGATGCAGCGTGAATCTCTATCTAAAATTGCATCTATTGGAAGATTGAAATCCCCAGCTACTATGTGCAACGCATTATCCGGAATAGTTTCAAGGTGTTTATTCAGTTTGTCCCAAAAGACCAGATCGCTAGTGTTGGGTGCGTACACGCTAGTAACATAGAACTCTGTATTATCCTTACTCATCTTGGCCGTGACCCATCTGCCATCTGCACTAACTTCAGACGATAAAACCTCCACCTTAGATTTCTTCGCAACAAGTATCAGGACACCATTCTTTTTATTCACAGCCTCTGCACCCACCACCTCATTATAAAATTTATTCCTCAGGTGGTAAAACTGCTTTGCTTCAAGCTTCGTCTCCTGGAGCAAAACGATATCACCCTTCAGTCTTTTAACATAATCTAATATCTTCTGTCTCTTCACAGGCTGGTTCAGGCCCTTAACGTTGAGCGACAGTACCTTCAGTCTGTCCAAATTACATACTCCCACCGGCGAGCTAAGTGAGTTATTTATCATCAGGAGGTTGCAACAACATCACATCAAGCATATACTTCACAGTGTAAGCGCACTTAAAGCCGCAGTAGAGCCCAGTACCACCCACACCCACAAGAAGCAAGAAGATGGAGACCATGCAAGCCGGAACAAACAACAATAAAAGCAAAAAACAAGGAACACATACCCCTACCCAAAAAACCCCCAGCCCCCCACCCTCCCCACCCCAACTGAACGAGTTAGACATGGTGACTGGAAAGAGAATGCGTCAGAAACCCCCCCGTGCATAGCTTGTACTGAGAGATAAGAACCATGGAACAGAGGAACTATCCCCCTTAAACTAAGGCCTGTTACCACCCTTTAGGCATCAACACCCCCCCACCAGCGCAACCTACGGGCACCTCATCAACCATTCTAGACCAGTCGTTTAAACAACAGCCCACCCCCGTCAATCGCTACCAACCCACTTAATAAACCTGTGAAACATTATACATGACCATTAGCCATCTTGGCCCAGTAAACTGAAACCCCTCTATTCGAAAGGTAATAATTCTAAAACATATCATGTGGCCAAGTACCCTGAGCATCTGCAACTGCATACTGCCAATAAAACTGTTTTGGAGAGAGCCCCGAGGCAGGGAATATGCCCCAGGCAACCTGCCCCTTCAAGAAGCATTAGCTCGTACAGAGCTGTGTTCACTTATAACCTGAGGCTGAAGCCTGCGCTACTGCCCCCATTGAGGCGCTTGTATCCATGTCCTGATCGTCCGGACCATCAAGCATGCGTTTCAATTTCAAAGGATCAGAGAAGAAATGAGGAGACCCGTGGATCAACACACGGTACTTTGCAGGGCCAGCAAACCCATACTGGAAGCCCCTTTTCTTTAGCATTGGTCGCAGTGCCAAGAACGCTTTCCTAACCTCCACCGTCTCTTTACTGTAGTCCTGTGAGATGTATACCTTGACCGATTTCCATAAAATATGGTTGTTTTTCCTCATGAAGTCAAGAATCTGTTCCACATGTTGATATCGCAATGGCTTGCACACAATCGCTCTGGGTCCTTTCTGGTTTTTACTTATCTTGCCTGGTACTCTATGAGCCCTATCAAACTCCAGTGGATGGTGAAAGGATAGATTAGTAGCCTGGGAGAACCAAAACTCCAGGAAAGCCCCGCAGCTAGCATGCTGATCCTCCGACCCCTCCGGAAGGCCAAAAATGCGTAGGTTCCCCCGTCTGTTCCTGTCCTCCAACTCCGCCAGTTTCCGCATAGTTTGATCCGATGATATGCATAAGCGGTTGATGGCTGCACACGACTTTACTTCTAGATCCTCAAGCCTGCTGATCCTCGACTCTGCCTCCACCAATTTTGCATTGGTTTCACGATTATCCTGCCTGATAGCCGCCACCTCATCTTTGGTAGCCTTAGCTAGCTCCCTAACTTCATCCAGTTTATTAAGTATCAGTTCCATCGGATCGGGATTACCTTTCGCTCCCTTGCTGGGTGAACTAGGATTTGATTGATCAGATTTGAGCCTCTTCATGCTTTTCATCGATTCCTTACTATCAGCCATGGTAGTCCGTCGTGTAGATGCCTTTGCCAGACAGAAATGTCCCAAAGTGCTTCAGCCTACTCCTTGGAGTACCTCTTGATCGCCGTTCCCTCTGCCTACTGGTATCAGCCAGGTAAATCTACTTTGACTTAAAACATATCCATGCGTGCAACTAAGGCTTCATCCCCTGGCGCCTTCCCGTCTTCTAGCTATGTGATTGGAGGATCTCAGAACATGGCGCTCGTGTTACCCACCAAGCGCAGAGGTGCGTGATCACATCATGGAGACCAGTGCAGACGAACAGGGAATGGTCGCGCCTCCACTCACCGGGACCATGGTGCAAGGCAAAAGATTGCAGGCGAGGTCACACGGTAGCAGGGAAGCCAGGCAGGCTCAGGGCAACACGATCGCAGACAAGAAGGATCACCCCCTACGAGACAGCGCCTTAGACAGTTACAGCTCCACATCCCCATGGAAGGTACCTCGAGCTCCAGATAAATAAAGCAGAGCGCGCCGCCGGCGGAGCTCCAGATTCACTCTGTAGGCTTAGTTCCACCCTGGAGGGAGACGTCCATTCCATGCATTCTGCCACGATGACATAAACACCATCCTCATTATTACACGGGCAGCACCGAAGGGGGTAGAACCGGCCTCACATCTCAACAGTTCACAGCATCAGGGTACACACCAGTAGGCACACCTCCCTCGCGGAATGCAGATAGCTCAATATGCTCAAGCACCCCACAAACTCTGCAGCAGAAGCGTCAGGGCTCTCCTTCTATGTCGCGGTAGCCGCCATTTTGTCTATGCGACATACATCAACGACTGTCCATCGCACTGCGCAGCTCCTCCGCCTCACCACAGATGCGCTCCTGCGCATATACCGGCTGAGTTCCGATAGCCGTCGCACTTGGCCTCGATCCACTCCGGCAACCGCCCGGCCGCCGACACCTCTCCCGTCACGTGGTCCCGTAGTCTGTCGAAGTCCTCACGGGCATCGGGCGGATCGCTTAAGGCTGCGGCCGAGCCGCTTCCCAGCAGCAAAAAGTCTCCAAACTTCGCCTCTCAGGCCCCCTCACCTTCCGATCACTATTTCCGCCATCCGATGCTGGATAGGAGCGGTGAGACCCGTTCCTCTGCCCTCATTCGTTTAACGCACGGGCAGAGAGAATCACCGAGCCGGCATCTCTCTCGGCGTCCAAACCACGCCCCTCGTTCTTCCTTAATTCTAATCTTAAATTCCCAAGCAAGTTTGCCGGGAATGGAGCTGAAAGCTAGTGTGCGGCTCTGGTTTCAGGGCCATAAATCACAGAATAATCAGGCATTCCAATAATATCACCATGAAGACTGGCGTGTGTGCATTTTGAGTGCACTCTGTGGCCTCTTCAACAGTTGCTTCAGGAATAAAAACAGTGGGTTAAAGCAGGCCCTAGGCAAGAATGGAAGGAATATAGGCTGAAAGCGAAAGCGCAAGAATGAGGCAGCACTGGGACAAGGCTGCACTGTGCTACAGTAAATAAAGCAAAGAGTTCTGAAAATAAACAGATGAAGAATGACATGGTAGGCGTGGCTAGGCGCCCGTAGGAGATGGCGGTGTCCGGGTGACGGCTCCGTCCGAACCGGAGGATACCGGCGGTTCGCGTACCCGTTTCCAGTAACGGAGGGAAGCCCCTTGCACCGGAAGATGCCAGGCTCACTTTCATCCCCCTTCCGTTCCTAAGGCACAGCTATTTTGGACTTTACAGCCCATTTTACCTCCGGTCGCGGCTTATCATCGGCCGCGACCGCCATTTTGTTTATTTTTGCCCGCGAACGCTTCAGCAGCGCGTCCTAGCGCGCATGGGATTCCTGGATGCCTCGTTCGCACTTAAATGACCCCAGCAGCCTCTGAGGCACAAATGTGGCGGATCAATATTCTAAGGTGACTTTTCTTTATTTTTCTTTTGTAAGGGTGGCCTTTTTCATGGTTTTGACTGGAATTTTTTGGCTCTCCTCATGCACGGCGGCCATTTTATGACCTTAGTCTTTGATACCTACGTCTACAGTTTTTTGTCCGGCACACCTCTACATTAATCTGTCCTTTGGAGCTTTTTTTAGTTGAACGCTGAGATCTTCTTGCATGTTCTGACTGGAAATTTCACCTCTCCTCATGAAGGGCGGCCATTTTTAGGACTCCTGTCTCTAACACCTATGAGTCCAATTTTTCGGCCTGGCATGTTTCTGTATTAATCTGCTTCTGGTCCTTTTTGAGCCGAGCAATAGGATATCTTAAGACCTCACGCTACATAGGCGTGCTGATGGCGGATTGCTCCAGTAGAGTTCAAAAGCGTAATTTCATTAAAAATTCCAAGTTATTCACTGCACTAGCCCATTTGGAAGCTTCAACTGAGATGTCGTCGATTGCGGACACCCCCTCACAATCTTCAGCAAAAGCGAACTCTAAGAGGTTAAAAAAGGACCCTCCTTCGCCTCCTAAGTCCTCTTCGCCCATCTCTATGGAATTACTTCTCGAAGAGATACGGGCCTTGCGCCCTTACATGGAAGAGACTAATGCTAAGTTGCAGATTCTCACTGACAACTGGGCTTCGATGGATGAAAGAGTATCGTCGGTGGAGCGTGACGTCTCCTCTCTTCAGGACTCTGCGACCAAGGTCTCCCACATGCACACGCAGATTTCCTCTCTTCAGAAGCAGGTGGAGGACCTTGAAAATCGCAACAGACGCAACAATCTCCGTATTTACGGCTTGGTGGAGGGTTGTGAGGGAAATGATCCCATCAGTTTCTTCAAATCCTTTCTCCCGAAGCTTCTTCACCTACCTGAAGACACCTCACTAAATATCCAACGTGCCCACAGGCTTGGTCGAGCTTCCTCCTCTCCTTCCACGTCAACGAAGCCTAGAGGTGTAATAACGTACTTTCTAGAGTACACAGACTTGCTGAAAGTCCTCTTAGCTGCCAAAGCCTCTCCTCGCCTCACATGGTCAGGCTCCACTTTGTTCTTTGCACAGGATTATGCCAGGACCACTGCAAACCGCCGTAAGGCCTTCCTTGATATGAGACCTGACCTTCGCTCCATTGGTGCCAGATATGGACTTTTTCATCCTTGTCTATTTAAGGTCACTCATAACAACAAGACTACGACATATGAGGATCCAGCGCGACTTCGAAGCTTCCTGAACTCCTGTGGTCAACATGACATGGAGATAGCTGGTCCCTCTTCCCACCCACCATGACTTGTTTTTGTAGTTGCAATTTGATCCTCTAATTTGTTCTGCTTTATTGCCTTCATTTTTGCAGGTTCCTCAGATTGTATGACTTCTAGTTAAGATTATATTTCTCATTTTATCGTCTGATAGTGTTGTTCTAGTTCCTCAGTTGGTCATATGTTTTCTTTTTTATCTTCGTTGTGTTCGAGTTTCTAACCATGTTCTTTTTCTCCCTTCACAGATCATTGTTTTTGCGTTCCGTTGTGTTATCTCTGGTTGGACGTCTCCCTCATCCCGACTGCCCTGCCTCTCCCAGTTGGCCCTACCTCCCTCCCCTCATCTCCACATGTATTTCCGTTTGTTCCCAGTTCCTGATTGTATTTTTCCCATGCTACCCCTCGTAAGTACTCTTCATTCCTTATTTATCATGTTTTTTTACGTTCTATGTTTTCTTACCTCTCCTTTCCCCTCGTTGATTTCAGATTTATTGGTGTCATTATCTTTTCCATGGTTCTTCTTCACTTCTCTTTCGTCATTCTTTCTTCTCCCCATTGTTTATTGGCTCTCTTGCTTGTATTCATCTCCCTCTACCTATTTGATTCTCCCTCTGACCTTACTCATCATTATCTTTAAGAATTACTGTATCTTCTTATCATTCTTTTTATTTTCTCGGCTCTTTCCTATTTTTATGGCTTCACTGGTTCCTCTCTCTCTTTTTCTTCTACCCCTGTTCCATCACGTTAATTCTCACCTCACTCTCTTTTTCTCTTGTGCCCTTGCTCGCTGCGAGGTATTTCCTTGCTGTCCTACCTTCTAATTGATCCACTTTCTGATTAATCCTTAATGTCAGTTCGAATTGTTTCCTGGAATGTTAAAGGTCTGCATTCTCCTATCAAGAGACAAAAAATCCTCTCTCATTTAGCCAAATTGAATGTAGACATTGCCTTTTTACAAGAAACCCATTTGTCTGACGCTGAGGCTGCTAAACTTAAGAGAGGTTGGGTGGGTGCTGTATTCTCATCTCCGGGTGATGGTAAGAGGAACGGTGTGGTTGTATTAGTTCGTAAATCTTTTGCTCATTTGCTCTTGACTTCTGAATCAGACCCTGAAGGTAGATGGTTATACGTCAAACTCTCCTCAAAGGGCGCCCCTCTCTCCCTCCTTAATATCTACGCCCCTACTGGTGGTGATCAGATTTTTTGGCGTGCAATGGCCTCCCGTATCACCGAATATATTGATGATAATTTTATTTTAGCAGGTGATTGTAACCTTCCCTTTGACCCTTTTTTAGACAGGAACTCCAAGGTACCTTTTGTCCCTAATAAATCTCACAAGCTTTTCGCTCAAGCGATATCCCAACATAAACTCATTGATGCTTGGCGTCTCTGCAATCCTACCTCTAAAGAATTCACCTTCTACTCCCCGACTCACCATTTCCAGTCGCGGATTGACTATATTTTCCTTTCCCACCATATGTCCCAATCCCTAACCCACGCTGATATAGGCCCCATTTTATTCTCTGACCATGCCCCCGTTTTGGTAAACATTGACATCTTACCCAAGTCCACCGGACCAAAGAGATGGCGCTTTAACAACACTTTACTCCTCGACCCCAAATTCTCCGCCTCCTTTGTAGATTTTACCACAGAATTTTTCACCATTAATGACACACCCACTGTGCCTAACCACGTTGTTTGGGACGCCTATAAAGCAGCAGCTAGAGGTTTTATCATCAGCTTTGTGGCTACCAAACGCAAGAATGCTCGTAAACGCACCAGTGACCTCCTTTGTACGATTAAAAAGCTAGAGCATTCTTTCTATACATCCCATTCGCAAGAAAGTCTGACCGCCCTCATTGCTGCTAAGATGCAATTTAACAAACAATCCACTGAGGATGCTTCATTGTATTTGTTGAAATCCAGTTCAAAATTCTATGGTGGTAAAAATAAGGCGGGGAAGGTCTTAGCCAACTATTTAAAAGTCAAACAAAACAAACTGAATATTGAATCTGTTTATGATGCTAATTCTGTTTTAAAGCATACAGATGTTGACATTTTAGAGCAATTCTCCCAGTTTTATTCCAAACTCTATTCTTCTGAGACGCACCCCACTGCTCAATCTCTTGCTACTTTCTTTGCCACCATCCAACCGCCTTCCAATTTCCCTGTTGATTTATCTGCCCTTGAATCACCAATCTCCGGTGATGAATTACTCACAGCGCTTCAGTCACTCAAGAAGGATAAGGCCCCTGGACCAGACGGATTCACAGTTGAATTTTATTTGCATTTCTCCAAATTGTTGTTGCCCAGACTCCATTCCCTTATTGATTCCTTCATATTAAATGGTTCTTCCTCAGGTACATTCTCAGACGCCCACATTTGTATTATACCCAAAGAAGGCAAAGACACCCAGCATTGTAAGAACTACAGACCAATTTCTTTGGTCAACATTGATTATAAACTGTATGCCAAATCTCTCGCTATTCGATTAGACCCTTATCTTCCTGAATTGCTAGGCCCTGAACAATCTGGCTTCGTTAAAGGTCGCTACATCACAGATAACACCAGACTTTTGTTTAATGTTCTCTCCAAATCTCCACAATTCCAACATTCACTAGCAGCTATTGCCCTAGACGCAGAAAAAGCGTTCGACAGGGTGGAGTGGACTTTCCTCTTCTCCGCCCTTAAATGGTTTGGATTTGGCCCACATTTCATCTCCTTTATCTCCTTCCTTTATTCCAGTCCTAGAGCGGCGGTTTGTGCCAATGGTCTAGTTTCCTCTTTTTTCAATCTAGGTAGGGGTGTTCGTCAGGGATGCCCTCTTTCCCCTTTTCTTTTTAATTTGGCCCTGGAACCTTTTCTTTCAAAGCTTCGTCAGAATCCCAACTTACACGGTTTCCAAATCTCCCACACTAATATTAAACTTGCTGCCTACGCAGACGATATTCTATTATTCATGTCTAATCCCGCAACTTCTATTCCCTCATTCCTAGCTGAAGTTCATGACTACTCCCAGATCTCAGGTTATAAGCTAAACAATGACAAGTGTGAGATTTTACCCCTTACTAAGTTCACTTTTAAACCGGACTTTATGGCATCCAATTTTACTTGGAGCCCCTCACACATCAAATATCTAGGTCTACACATTACTCCCTCCCTCTCCGACACTGTCTCGCTGTGCCTCAATAAATGCACCCAGAAATGATCCGACCTCACTTCCAGATGGCACCCATTATACCTTTCCTGGTGGGGTCGTCTTGATACGATTAAAATGATGCTCTCCCCGTTAGTCCTTTACACCATCTCCAACATCCCAATTCCTATCCCTGCTAAGTTCTTTAAGAAAATTAACACTATTCTCTCTTCCTTTCTTTGGTCCGGCAAAAAAGCACGTATGTCCCTGCTTAGATTGCAACTCCCCAAATCCGAGGGTGGAGTTAATTTCCCGAATTTTCCCGCTTACCACAAAGCATTCCTTTTGCGGCAAGCTTCCCATTGGCTGCAAGACCCTGCTGAGCCGTCCCCCTTGTGGGTTATCATTGAGCGGCTTTCTTTATCCCCTTTCACTTTTGCTGAATATCTCTCATTCTCTCGTAAGCCTCACTTTTCCTCCATTCCTATCCACAAGTTCACAGCCAAGTTGCTTCTTTCCACCTCTCCAGGCCCCCCTTCCTCTATAGCAGAGTTTCTCAATTCCACTATCTGGCACAACAATAGTATAACCATCAATCGCAAGCCCTTTTATTGGAAAACCTGGAGACAGAGGGGTCTAATCTGGGTATCTCAACTCTTCTCCAATTCTGACTTCTTATCCTTCTCCGCTCTCAGCCAACACTTCCATCTCCCTCGCTCTTTTGCCTGCAAGTATCTTACGCTTAAAAATGCAGTCATGTCCACTTATGCTCTTCTCTCCAACCCCCTCACGCATGCCCATCCTCCAAATCATACCTCACAGCTTCATTCCTTCTTGCGCACTCACCCTACAGCCTCTTCAATATACCACTCATTTCATACGATTCTCACACCTAGGCCAAAGTCCAAAGTTGAGGAACAGTGGGAATCTGACCTTGCCATCTCTTGGCCCACCTCCCTTTGGGATAAATTATGGACCAAACTTCGCAAGACATCTAGAGCTGCTTCTCTTACACAAACTCTCTTTTTCATATACAACAGGCTTCTGTTTTCTCCCCAGGTGTTGAATAAGAGATTCTCTTCTACACCGGATCTTTGTTGGTCCTGCTCTGCTCCTAAGGCCACTCTTTTTCACATGCTTTTCTCTTGCACTTTCACGCAAAACTTCTGGACACTAGTTTGGGCCCAAATCAATGCCATATTCCACACCACATCCCCCTTCTCTTTTGTCAATATTTTTTTAGGAAGCCTTTCTCCTTGTTGGGATGACATTGATCTTAACACGCAAATTGTTGACTTGTTGTTAGCTGTTGCTTTCCAGCAAATCACCGTCAACTGGAAAAACTTTACGAATATTTCTTTTAAAGCATGGTGGTACAATGTTTGTTATAATCACAGGCTAGATACTGCTTTTGTGCACCCCCTTAGTCTAGCTGCTAAACGACATGATTTATGGCTTCCTGTAACCTTGTATCTAGATACCTGTGCTAAACGCTCCTCTCATGTTTCACCTATTCAGCAAGAGGTCTCTAAGCCTCCCTGAGTGACATTGCTTTTCATTTGTACTACTCTTTTCATATAAGCTACTTTATTGCTCATTAGTACCAGCGCTGCTTTTTGTTACTTAGCCTTAAACTTCTGTTATCCTCTGATTAATTGTATATTTTCATTACCATGTTTTACTTTTCTCCTCTAATTGAAGATATGTTTGTATTCTTTCTCATGTATTGACACCTTTACTTATCCAATAAAAACCTTTTGAACTTAAGAATGACATGGTAAGGAGACTGTAATCTGCCGGTGCTCCTCTGACTTGAGCGGAAGTGAGCTATCAGCACCCAGAACCAGTCAGGATGCACCAATTAGTAGGGGCACTGGAGGGAGCCTATGGCAGACAGCAGGCGGGAATAACCTTGTGTTAAGAGATTACAAAAGGTCTTGTAGACAGCGCATGCGCTGTAGGCTCGACCTAAAAAGAAAAATAATAAAAAAAGGAAACAGAAGAAAAAGAAAAAGAAGAAGAAAGAAAAATGATATAGAGGCAAATGTTGCTAGAAGTACAAGTGCATAAAATGGCGAATAAGTAAATATTTCATCCAATATTTAACCCCTTCTGTGCCCATGACGAGCTGGACTCGTCATGGAGCACAGTTGCGCTGTGCCCATGACGAGTCCAGCTCGTCATGAGGCATTCCCTGGGGAATCCCTCTGGTGCGGGCACCAGAGGGATTCCCTTTCACTAAAAATAGCCTCGGGAGCTGGGGAAGAGCTTCCCCAGCTCCCGAGGCCCCCCCTCTGCTTTCAGTGTAATGACGATCGGCGCGCACGTCGCGCCAACGTCATTACACTGAAACTGAAACTGAAATGAGCCAAGAGGCTCATTTCAGTTTCATTTTCTACATGCTATCTACGTGCTATCTCAGCCCCCTGAGCACGTAGAAAGACAGGAGAGGTATCGTTGGAAAGGGGAGAATCTCCCCTTTCCAATGGTACCCCTCCCCCCTGCTTGCAGATCGCCACAGGAGGGCGATCCCCTAGCATGGATCCACCCACTAGACACCAGGGAGGGAGAGCGGCCCCTTGGGCAAGGGCCTTTGCTCCCCCTAATTATTTTGGCACCATAGAGTCTTTTTGCCCCCCTGGGGGGCAGATAGGGGCAGTAGCCCCCAATCTGCCCCCCGGGGGGGCAAAAAGCCCACTAGACACCAGGGAATAAAAAAAAAAAGAAATAGGGGTGGGGGCTGCCCAAAACGGGCAGGCCCATGCCCCCACCCCACCCCCCAATTATCACAGTCTTTCTGCCCCCCGGGGGCAGATGGGGCATTGGCCCCTAATCTGGCCCTTCGGTGGGGCAGAAAGCCCACTAAACACCAGGGATTTGTTTTTAGTTTTTTTTTAGGGTGGGGGCTGCCCAAAACGGGCACACCAATGCCCCCACCCACCCGCCATCATTACAGCCTTTCTGCCCCCCCAGGGGGCAGATGGGGCAGCAGCCCCCAATCTGCCACCCCCAGAGGGGCAGAAAGCCCACTATCCACCAGGGATTTTTTTTGCGCAATTGGTTTTAGGGTGTGGGCTGCCCGAAACGGGCACGCCAATGCCCCCACCCCCCCCCACAAAAATTACAGTCTTTCTGCCCCCCAGGAGGCATATGGGAGCTGTAGCCCCCAATCTGGCCCCCCTGGGGGGCGCAGAATGCCCCCTAGAAACCATGGATTTTTAAGTTTTATTAGTGATGGGGCAGGGGCTCCCAAAAATGGGCATGACAATACCCCACCCCACCTCCAGAGAAATTCCAGTCTTTCTGCCCCCCCCGGAAGGGCAGATGGTGGCAGTGGCCCCTGATCTGCCCCCTGGGGGGACAGAAAGCCCACTAGGCGCCAGCGAGTACGCAGGCTTTGTATATGCATGGGGGTGGGGGCTGCCCAAAATGGTCATACCAATGCCCCCACCCCCACAAAAAATAGCAACAGTTCTTTCTGCCCCTTTAGGGGCATATCAGGATGAAACCCCCTTCCCCGATTTCCCCCCCAGGGCGGCAGAAAGCCCACTGGGCTCCGAATTTTTTTTAGCAGTGTGCATACCTGTGGATTTTGGGCCCTAGCGCAGTTGGCACGTAGGCAAACCTAGCAAACCTGTACATTTTTGAAAACTAGACACCGAGGGGAATCCAGGATGCGGTGACTTCACTGGCTCTCACCAGGTTCTGTTACCCAGAATCCATTGCAAACCTAAAAATGTGTCCAAAATAACACATTTTCCTCACATTTCTGTAGTGGAAAGTTCTGGAATCTGCGTGGGTCCACAAATTCCACCGACCCTGCGTTCCCCAAAGTCTTCAGAGAAAAATGGTACCCCACTTGCGTGGGTAGGCCTAGTGCCCGCGTCAGGCAAGGGTCCGAAACCTATTGAGGAGACATCAAAATTAACTATCACAAAACAACCTGGTTTTGCAAAGGGGGTCCCTTGAGTGTTTGGCCCCGGGCTTGGCGGCCATCTAGGGAAACCTATCAAACCCACACATTTCTGAAAACTAGACACCCGGGAGGTATGGCTTGCATGGATCCCCCAACGTTTTAGCTGAAAAAATCACCTTTTTCCCACACAAATTTCCTACCACCCAGCATTCCCCCGGGTCTCCCGATAAAAATGGTGCCTCACTCGTGTGGGAGGCCCAAGTACCCGCGACAGGCAAGGGCCCACAACGTAGTGAGGCGACATGAAAATTGCCTATCTCAAAACGACCTGCAAGGAGGGTCACTTGGGTTTTTGGCCCGGTGCTCAGCGGCAACCTAGGGAAAACTACCAAACCCACACATTTCTGAAAACTAGACACCCGGGGGATTCCAGGGAGGTATGGCTTGCATGGATCCCCCAACGTTTCCCAACCCAGAATGCCCTGCAAACCTCAAATTTAGCTGAAAAAATCCCTTTTTTTCACACATTTTTGTGTGGGAAAGTTGTGGCATCACTGGGCTGACACAAATTTCCTACCACCCAGCATTCCCCCGGGTCTCCCAATAAAAATGGTACCTCACTCGTGTGGGAGGCCCAAGTACCCGCGACAGGCAAGGGCCCACAACGTAGTGAGGCGACATGAAATTTGCCTATCTCAAAACGACCTGGTTTTGCAAGGGGGGCTCACTTGGGTTTTTGGCCCGGTGCTCGGCGGCCACCTAGAGAAACCTACCAAACCCAAACATTCCTGTAAACTAGACACCCGGGGGATTCCAGGGAGGTATGGCTTGCGTGGATCCCCCAACGTTTCCTTACCCAGAATGCCCTGCCAACCTCAAATTTAGCTGAAAAAATCACTTTTTTCACACATTTTGGTGTGGGAAAGTTGTGGTATCACCGGGCTGACACAAATTTCCTACCACCCAGCGTTCCCCCGGGTCTCCCGATAAAAACGGTGCCTCACTCGTGTGGGAGGCCCAAGTACCCGCGACAGGCAAGGGTCCAAAACGTAGTGCGCCTCAACAGGCAAGGGTCCTAAACGTAGTGCGCCTCACTATGTTTTGGGCCCTTGCCCGTGGTGGGTCCTTAGGCCTCCCACACGAGTGAGGCACCGTTTTTATCAGGATACACGGGGGAACGCTGGGTGGTAGGAAATTTGTGTCAGCCCGGTGATGCCACAACTTTCCCAAACAAAAATGTGTGAAAAAGGTGATTTTTTCAGATAAATTTGAGGTTTGCAGGGCATTCTGGGTAAGGAAACGTTGGGGGATCCACGCAAGCCATACCTCCCTGGAATCCCCCGGGTGTCTAGTTTTCAGAAATGTGTGGGTTTGGTAGGTTTCCCTAGGTGGCCGCCGAGCACTGGGGCAAAAACCCAAGTGACCCCCTTGCAAAACCAGGTCGTTTTGAGGTAGGCAATTTTCATGTCGCCTCAATAAGTTTTGGGCCCTTGCCTGTCGCGGGTACTTGGGCCTCCCACACGAGTGAGGCACTGTTTTTATCGGGAGACCCGGGGGAATGCTGGATGGTAGGAAATTTGTGTCAGCCCGGTGATGCCACAACTTTCCCACACAAAAATGTGTGAAAAAGGTGATTTGTCAGCTGAATTTGAGGTTTGCAGGCCATTCTGGGTAAGGAAACGTTCGGGGATCCACGCAAGCCATACCTCCCTGGAATCCCCCGGGTGTCTAGTTTTCAGAAATGTGTGGGTTTGGTAGGTTTCCCTAGGTGGCCGCCGAGCACCAGGCCACAAACCCAAGTGACCTCCCTTGCAAAACCAGGTCATTTTGAGATAGGCAATTTTCATGTCGCCTCACTACGTTGTGGGCCCTTGCCAGTCGCTGGTACTTGGGCCTCCCACACGAGTGAGGCACAGTTTTTATCGGGAGACCCGGGGTAATGCTGGGTGGTAGGAAATTTGTGTCAGCCCGGTGATGCCACAACTTTCCCACACAAAAATGTGTGAAAAAGGTGATTTGTCAGCTAAATTTGAGGTTTTCAGGGCATTCTGGGTAAGGAAACGTTGGGGGAACCACGCAAGCCATACCTCCCTGGAATCCCCCGGGTGTCTAGTTTTCAGAAATGTGTGGGTTTGGTAGGTTCCCCTAGGTGGCTGCCGAGCACCGGGCCAAAAACCCAGGTGACCCCCCCTTGCAAAACCAGGTCGTTTTGAGGTAGGCAATTTTCATGTCGCCTCAATACGTTTTGGGCCCCCCTTGCCTGTCGCGGGTACTTGGGCCTCCCACACAAGTGAGGCACCGTTTTTATCTGGAGACCCGGGGGAACGCTGGGTGGTAGAAAATTTGTATCAGCCGGGTGATGCCACAACTTTCCCACAGAAAAATGTGGGAAAAGGGTGATTTTTTCAGCTAAATTTGAGGTTTGCAGGGCATTCTGGGTAAGGAAACGTTGGGGGATCCACGCAAGCCATACCTCCCTGGACTCCCCGGGTGTCTAGTTTTCAGAAATGTGTGGGTTTGGTAGGTTTCACTAGGTGGCCGCCGACACCGGGCCAAAAGCCAAGTGATCCCCTTGCAAAACCAGGTCGTTGTGAGATAGGCAATTTTCATGTCGCCTCACTACGTTGTGGGCCCTTGCCTGTCGCAGGTACTTGGGCCTCCCACACGAGTGAGGCACTGTTTTTATCGGGAGACCCGGGGGAACGCTGGGTGGTAGGAAATTTGTGTCAGCCTGGTGATGCCACAACTTTCCCACACAAAAATTTGTGAAAAATGTGATTTTTTTCAGCTAAATTTGAGGTTTGCAGGGCCTTCTGGTTAAGGAAACGTTGGGGGATCCACGCAAGCCATACCTCCCTGGAATCCCCCGGGTGTCTAGTTTTCAAAAATGTGTGGGTTTGGTAGGTTGCCCTAGGTGGCCGCCGAGCACCGGGCCAAAAACCCAGGTGACTCCGTTGCAAAACCAGGTCGTTTTGAGGTAGGCAATTTTCATGTTGCCTCACTATGTTGTGGGCCCTTGCCTGTCGCGGGTACTTGGGCCTCCCACACGAGTGAGGCACCGTTTTTATTGGGAGACCCGGGGGAACGCTGGGTGGTAGGAAATTTGTGTCAGCCCGGTGATGCCACAACTGTCCCACACAAAAATGTGTGAAAAATGTGATTTTTTTCAGCTAAATTTGAGGTTTGCAGGGAATTCTGGGTAAGGAACCATTGGGGGATCCACGCAAGCCATACCTCCCTTGACTCCCCCGGGTGACAAGTTTTCAGAAATGTGTGGGTTTGGTAGGTTTCCCTAGGTGCCGGCAGAGCTAGGGTTAAAAAACTACAGCTATGCACTTTGCCAAAAAAGGGTCATTTTTCAAAGCGAAATTGAGGTGTGTCCACGTTGCGTTTTTGCGCCGTTTCCTGTCGCGGGCACTAGGCCGACCCACACAAGTGAGGTACCATTTTTCTCGGAAGACTTTGGAGCACACGGGGTGGGTGGAAATTTGTGGATCCATGCAGATTCCAGAACTTTCCACCAAAGAAATGTGGAGAAAATGTGGTTTTTTTGGCAATTTTTTAGGTTTACAAGGGATTCTGGGTAACAGAACCTGGTGGAAGGCAGTCAAGTCACCCCATCCTGGATTCCCCTTGGTGTCTAGTTTTCAAAAATGTATAGGTTTGCTAGGTTTCTCTAGGTGCCGGCAGAGCTATGGTTCAAAAACTACAGCTAGGCACTTTGCCAAAAAAGGGTCATTTTTCGCTGTGAAATTGAGGTGTGTCCACGTTACGTTTTGCGCCGTTTCCTGTCACAGGCACTAGGCCGACCCACACAAGTGAGATACCATTTTTATCGTAAGACTTTGGGGGACGCGGGGTGGGTGGAAATTTGTGGATCCACGCAGATTCCAGAACTTTCCACCAGAGAAATGTCGGGAAAATGCTGATTTTTTGGCAATTTTTTAGGTTTGCAAGGGATTCTGGGTAACAGAACCTGGTGGGAGGCAGTCAAGTCACCCCATCCTGGATTCCCCTGGGTGTCTAGTTTTCAAAAATGTATAGGTTTGCTAGGTTTCTCTAGGTGCCGGCAGAGCTATGGTTCAAAAACTACAGCTAGGCACTTTGCCAAAAAAGGGTCATTTTTCATAGCGAAATTGAGGTGTGTCCACGTTGCGTTTTGCGCCGTTTCCTGTTGCGGGCACTAGACCGACCCACACAAGTGAGGTACCATTTTTCTCGGAAGACTTTGGAGAACACTGGGTGGGTGGAAATTTGTGGATCCAAGTAGATTCCAGAACTTTCCACCACAGAAATATGGGGAAAATGTGTTTTTTTTGGCAATTTTTTAGGTTTGCAAGGGATTCTGGGTAACAGAACCTGGTGGGAGGCAGTCGAGTCACCCCATCCTGGATTCCCCTGGGTGTCTAGTTTTCAAAAATGTATAGGTTTGCTAGGTTTCCCTAGGTGCCGGAAGAGCTATGGTTCAAGAACTACAGCTAGGCACTTTGCCAAAAAAGGGTCATTTATCGCTACGAAATAGAGGTGTGTCCATGTTACTTTTTGCGCCGTTTCCTGTCGCGGGCACTAGGCTGACCCACACAAGTGAGGTACCATTTTTCTCGGAAGACTTTGGGGAACGCTGGGTGGGTGGAAATTTGTGGATCCACGCAGATTCCAGAACTTTCCACCAGAGAAATGTGGAGAAAATGTGTTTTTTTTGGCAATTTTTTCAGGTTTACAAGGGATTCTGGGTAACAGAACCTGGCGGGAGGCAGTCAAGTCACCCCATCCTGGATTCCGCTGGGTGTCTAGTTTTTAAAAATGTATAGGTTTGCTAGGTTTCCCTAGGTGTCGGCAGAGCTATGGTTCAAAAACTACAGCTAGGAACTTTGCCAAAAAAGGGTCATTTTTCGCTGTGAAATTGAGGTGTGTCCACATTACGTTTTGCGCCGTTTCCTGTCACAGGCACTAGGCCGACCCACACAAGTGAGATACCATTTTTCTCGTAAGACTTTGGGGAACGCGGGGTGGGTGGAAATTTGTGGATCCACGCAGATTCCAGAACTTTCCACCAGAGAAATGTCGGGAAAATGCAGTTTTTTTGGCAATTTTTTAGGTTTGCAAGGGATTCTGGGTAACAGAACCTGGTGGGAGGCAGTCAAGTCACCCCATCCTGGATTTCCCTGGGTGTCTAGCCTTAAAAAATGTATAGGTTTGCTAGGTTTCTCTAGGTGCCGGCAGAGCTATGGTTCAAAAACTACAGCTACGCACTTTGCCAAAAAAGGGTCATTTTTCATAGCGAAATTCAGGTGTGTCCACGTTGCGTTTTGCGCCGTTTCCTGTCGCGGGCACTAGGCCGACACACACAAGTGAGGTACCATTTTTCTCGGAAGACTTTGGAGAACACTGGGTGGGTGGAAATTTGTGGATCCAAGTAGGTTCCAGAACTTTCCACCACAGAAATATGGGGAAAATATGTTTTTTTTGGCAATTTTTTAGGTTTGCAAGGGATTCTGGGTAACAGAACCTGGTGGGAGGCAGTCGAGTCACCCCATCCTGGATTCCCCTGGGTGTCTAGTTTTCAAAAATGTATAGGTTTGCTAGGTTTCTCTAGGTGCCGGCAGAGCTATGGTTCAAAAACTACAGCTAGGCACTTTGCCAAAAAAGGGTCATTTTTCGCAGTGAAATTGAGGTGTGTCCACGTTACGTTTTGCGCCGTTTCCTGTCACAGGCACTAGGCCGACCCACACAAGTGAGATACCATTTTTATCGTAAGACTTTGGGGGACGCGGGGTGGGTGGAAATTTGTGGATCCACGCAGATTCCAGAACTTTCACCAGAGAAATGTCGGGAAAATGCTGATTTTTTGGCAATTTTTTAGGTTTGCAAGGGATTCTGGGTAACAGAACCTGGTGGGAGGCAGTCAAGTCACCCCATCCTGGATTCCCCTGGGTGTCTAGTTTTCAAAAATGTATAGGTTTGCTAGGTTTCTCTAGGTGCCGGCAGAGCTATGGTTCAAAAACTACAGCTAGGCACTTTGCCAAAAAAGGGTCATTTTTCATAGCGAAATTGAGGTGTGTCCACGTTGCGTTTTGCGCCGTTTCCTGTTGCGGGCACTAGACCGACCCACACAAGTGAGGTACCATTTTTCTCGGAAGACTTTGGAGAACACTGGGTGGGTGGAAATTTGTGGATCCAAGTAGATTCCAGAACTTTCCACCACAGAAATATGGGGAAAATGTGTTTTTTTTGGCAATTTTTTAGGTTTGCAAGGGATTCTGGGTAACAGAACCTGGTGGGAGGCAGTCGAGTCACCTCATCCTGGATTCCCCTGGGTGTCTAGTTTTCAAAAATGTATAGGTTTGCTAGGTTTCCCTAGGTGCCGGAAGAGCTATGGTTCAAGAACTACAGCTAGGCACTTTGCCAAAAAAGGGTCATTTATCGCTACGAAATAGAGGTGTGTCCATGTTACTTTTTGCGCCGTTTCCTGTCGCGGGCACTAGGCTGACCCACACAAGTGAGGTACCATTTTTCTCGGAAGACTTTGGGGAACGCTGGGTGGGTGGACATTTGTGGATCCACGCAGATTCCAGAACTTTCCACCAGAGAAATGTGGAGAAAATGTGTTTTTTTTGGCAATTTTTTCAGGTTTACAAGGGATTCTGGGTAACAGAACCTGGCGGGAGGCAGTCAAGTCACCCTATCCTGGATTCCCCTGGGTGTCTAGTTTTTAAAAATGTATAGGTTTGCTAGGTTTCCCTAGGTGTCGGCAGAGCTATGGTTCAAAAACTACAGCTAGGAACTTTGCCAAAAAAGGGTCATTTTTCGCTGTGAAATTGAGGTGTGTCCACATTACGTTTTGCGCCGTTTCCTGTCACAGGCACTAGGCCGACCCACACAAGTGAGATACCATTTTTCTCGTAAGACTTTGGGGAACGCGGGGTGGGTGGAAATTTGTGGATCCACGCAGATTCCAGAACTTTCCACCAGAGAAATGTCGGGAAAATGCAGTTTTTTTGGCAATTTTTTAGGTTTGCAAGGGATTCTGGGTAACAGAACCTGGTGGGAGGCAGTCAAGTCACCCCATCCTGGATTTCCCTGGGTGTCTAGTCTTAAAAAATGTATAGGTTTGCTAGGTTTCTCTAGGTGCCGGCAGAGCTATGGTTCAAAAACTACAGCTACGCACTTTGCCAAAAAAGGGTCATTTTTCATAGCGAAATTCAGGTGTGTCCACGTTGCGTTTTGCGCCGTTTCCTGTCGCGGGCACTAGGCCGACACACACAAGTGAGGTACCATTTTTCTCGGAAGACTTTGGAGAACACTGGGTGGGTGGAAATTTGTGGATCCAAGTAGATTCCAGAACTTTCCACCACAGAAATATGGGGAAAATGTGTTTTTTTTGGCAATTTTTTAGGTTTGCAAGGGATTCTGGGTAACAGAACCTGGTGGGAGGCAGCCGAGTCACCTCATCCTGGATTCCCCTGGGTGTCTAGTTTTCAAAAATGTATAGGTTTGCTAGGTTTCTCTAGGTGCCGGCAGAGCTATGGTTCAAAAACTACAGCTAGGCACTTTGCCAAAAAAGGGTCATTTTTCGCAGTGAAATTGAGGTGTGTCCACGTTACGTTTTGCGCCGTTTCCTGTCACAGGCACTAGGCCGACCCACACAAGTGAGATACCATTTTTATCGTAAGACTTTGGGGGACGCGGGGTGGGTGGAAATTTGTGGATCCACGCAGATTCCAGAACTTTCACCAGAGAAATGTCGGGAAAATGCTGATTTTTTGGCAATTTTTTAGGTTTGCAAGGGATTCTGGGTAACAGAACCTGGTGGGAGGCAGTCAAGTCACCCCATCCTGGATTCCCCTGGGTGTCTAGTTTTCAAAAATGTATAGGTTTGCTAGGTTTCTCTAGGTGCCGGCAGAGCTATGGTTCAAAAACTACAGCTAGGCACTTTGCCAAAAAAGGGTCATTTTTCATAGCGAAATTGAGGTGTGTCCACGTTGCGTTTTGCGCCGTTTCCTGTTGCGGGCACTAGACCGACCCACACAAGTGAGGTACCATTTTTCTCGGAAGACTTTGGAGAACACTGGGTGGGTGGAAATTTGTGGATCCAAGTAGATTCCAGAACTTTCCACCACAGAAATATGGGGAAAATGTGTTTTTTTTGGCAATTTTTTAGGTTTGCAAGGGATTCTGGGTAACAGAACCTGGTGGGAGGCAGTCGAGTCACCTCATCCTGGATTCCCCTGGGTGTCTAGTTTTCAAAAATGTATAGGTTTGCTAGGTTTCCCTAGGTGCCGGAAGAGCTATGGTTCAAGAACTACAGCTAGGCACTTTGCCAAAAAAGGGTCATTTATCGCTACGAAATAGAGGTGTGTCCATGTTACTTTTTGCGCCGTTTCCTGTCGCGGGCACTAGGCTGACCCACACAAGTGAGGTACCATTTTTCTCGGAAGACTTTGGGGAACGCTGGGTGGGTGGACATTTGTGGATCCACGCAGATTCCAGAACTTTCCACCAGAGAAATGTGGAGAAAATGTGTTTTTTTTGGCAATTTTTTCAGGTTTACAAGGGATTCTGGGTAACAGAACCTGGCGGGAGGCAGTCAAGTCACCCTATCCTGGATTCCCCTGGGTGTCTAGTTTTTAAAAATGTATAGGTTTGCTAGGTTTCCCTAGGTGTCGGCAGAGCTATGGTTCAAAAACTACAGCTAGGAACTTTGCCAAAAAAGGGTCATTTTTCGCTGTGAAATTGAGGTGTGTCCACATTACGTTTTGCGCCGTTTCCTGTCACAGGCACTAGGCCGACCCACACAAGTGAGATACCATTTTTCTCGTAAGACTTTGGGGAACGCGGGGTGGGTGGAAATTTGTGGATCCACGCAGATTCCAGAACTTTCCACCAGAGAAATGTCGGGAAAATGCAGTTTTTTTGGCAATTTTTTAGGTTTGCAAGGGATTCTGGGTAACAGAACCTGGTGGGAGGCAGTCAAGTCACCCCATCCTGGATTTCCCTGGGTGTCTAGTCTTAAAAAATGTATAGGTTTGCTAGGTTTCTCTAGGTGCCGGCAGAGCTATGGTTCAAAAACTACAGCTACGCACTTTGCCAAAAAAGGGTCATTTTTCATAGCGAAATTCAGGTGTGTCCACGTTGCGTTTTGCGCCGTTTCCTGTCGCGGGCACTAGGCCGACACACACAAGTGAGGTACCATTTTTCTCGGAAGACTTTGGAGAACACTGGGTGGGTGGAAATTTGTGGATCCAAGTAGATTCCAGAACTTTCCACCACAGAAATATGGGGAAAATGTGTTTTTTTTGGCAATTTTTTAGGTTTGCAAGGGATTCTGGGTAACAGAACCTGGTGGGAGGCAGCCGAGTCACCTCATCCTGGATTCCCCTGGGTGTCTAGTTTTCAAAAATGTATAGGTTTGCTAGGTTTCCCTAGGTGCCGGAAGAGCTATGGTTCAAGAACTACAGCTAGGCACTTTGCCAAAAAAGGGTCATTTATCGCTACGAAATAGAGGTGTGTCCATGTTACTTTTTGCGCCGTTTCCTGTCGCGGGCACTAGGCTGACCCACACAAGTGAGGTACCATTTTTCTCGGAAGACTTTGGGGAACGCTGGGTGGGTGGACATTTGTGGATCCACGCAGATTCCAGAACTTTCCACCAGAGAAATGTGGAGAAAATGTGGTTTTTTTGGCAATTTTTTCAGGTTTACAAGGGATTCTGGGTAACAGAACCTGGCGGGAGGCAGTCAAGTCACCCTATCCTGGATTCCCCTGGGTGTCTAGTTTTTAAAAATGTATAGGTTTGCTAGGTTTCCCTAGGTGTCGGCAGAGCTATGGTTCAAAAACTACAGCTAGGAACTTTGCCAAAAAAGGGTCATTTTTCGCTGTGAAATTGAGGTGTGTCCACATTACGTTTTGCGCCGTTTCCTGTCACAGGCACTAGGCCGACCCACACAAGTGAGATACCATTTTTCTCGTAAGACTTTGGGGAACGCGGGGTGGGTGGAAATTTGTGGATCCACGCAGATTCCAGAACTTTCCACCAGAGAAATGTCGGGAAAATGCAGTTTTTTTGGCAATTTTTTAGGTTTGCAAGGGATTATGGGTAACAGAACCTGGTGGGAGGCAGTCAAGTCACCCCATCCTGGATTTCCCTGGGTGTCTAGTCTTAAAAAATGTATAGGTTTGCTAGGTTTCTCTAGGTGCCGGCAGAGCTATGGTTCAAAAACTACAGCTACGCACTTTGCCAAAAAAGGGTCATTTTTCATAGCGAAATTCAGGTGTGTCCACGTTGCGTTTTGCGCCGTTTCCTGTCGCGGGCACTAGGCCGACACACACAAGTGAGGTACCATTTTTCTCGGAAGACTTTGGAGAACACTGGGTGGGTGGAAATTTGTGGATCCAAGTAGGTTCCAGAACTTTCCACCACAGAAATATGGGGAAAATATGTTTTTTTTGGCAATTTTTTAGGTTTGCAAGGGATTCTGGGTAACAGAACCTGGTGGGAGGCAGTCGAGTCACCCCATCCTGGATTCCCCTGGGTGTCTAGTTTTCAAAAATGTATAGGTTTGCTAGGTTTCCCTAGGTGCCGGAAGAGCTATGGTTCAAGAACTACAGCTAGGCACTTTGCCAAAAAAGGGTCATTTATCGCTACGAAATTGAGGTGTGTCCATGTTACTTTTTGCGCCGTTTCCTGTCGCGGGCACTAGGCTGACCCACACAAGTGAGGTACCATTTTTCTCTGAAGACTTTGGGGAACACGGGGTGGGTGGAAATTTGTGAATCCACGCAGATTCCAGAACTTTCCACCAGAGAAATGTGGGGAAAAAGTGGGTTTTTTGGCAATTTTTTAGGTTTGCAGGAGATTCTGGGTAACAGAACCTGGTAGAAGGCAGTCAAGTCACCCCATCCTGGATTCCCCTGGGTGTCTAGTTTTCAAAAATGTATAGGCTTGCTAGGTTTCCCTAGGTGCCAGCAGAGCTAGGGTTAAAAAACTACAGCTAGGCACTTTGCTAAAAAAGGGTAATTTTGCATTATGAAAATGTGGTGTGCTCACGTTGGGTTTTGAGCCATTTCCTGTTGTGGGCACTATGCCTACCCCTACAAGTGAGGTACCATTTTTATCGGAAGACTTAGGGTAATTCAGATTTGTAAAGGAACTGTTATTACCTATTGACTTTCGATGCATTTCCGCCTTCCAAATGAAAGACATTGTGTAAAAAAGAAGTCATTCTAAAAAATGACTGATAATTCTCATGCTAGTATGAGTATTCCCAATTTCGGAAATGTGCAAATATCTACTGTTTCTAAACTCTATATTTTGTTCCCATTTCAGAAATACATAGGTGTCTTTCATACCGATTTTTCCATGTACACATTTTTACAGAAAAATTACTATATACCCGGTACATAATGAAAACCATTGCAAGTTGCTTCTCAGTTTTTGGCTCTGGGTTCGTCAGGTTCTTGGTGAACCTACAAGTCCTATATATCCCCACAACCAGTAATGTCCAGCGGATGTAACGGTATATTGCTTTCAAAGAGCTGTCATAATTAGAAGAAGTTACAGGTGAAAACGTTGACACAAAAAGCTTTTTTTTTCAACAAATTTTCAATTTATCCTATATTTAACTGTTAGTTTCTATAAAGAAACCTTGATGGATCTACACAAATGACCCCTTGCTGAATTCAGAATTTTGTCTACTTCTCTAAAATGTATAGCTTTCCAGGATCCATTATTGCTTTTGTACCCATTTCTACCATTAACTGGAAGGAGGTTGAAAGCACAAAAAATAGCAAAAATAGGCTATGTCCCAGAAAAATGACAAAACTGTGTAAAAAATGTTGGGTTTCTGACAAAAGTCTGGTATCCCCTAAAAGCTGGGAAAATGGTAATTTCAGCCCCACAAACCCTTTTTTGATAACATTTGCAGGGAGAAACCCAGATGCTTTCATTTGCAGCCCGTTTTTCCCATTTTCCCCCAAAAAACTAAATTTTGCTGTATTTTGGCTCATTTCTGTGACCCCTCCAGGAGAATCCACAAACCCTGAGTACCTTCAGAAGCCCCATGATGCTGGAAGAAAAGGACGCAAATTTGGCGTGGATACCTTTTGTGGTCAAAATAGTTACAGGGGCCTCAGCACGCACTACCCCAAATAGCCAAAAAAGGGCATGGCACAGGAGGGGGAAAAGGCCTGGCAGCGAAGGGGTTAAGTAAGCAGGTGAAGATTCAGTAATTACTTATGGAAAACACAACAGACGTTGATGAAAGGCTGGAGCTTGAAATGCCTGACCCCAGAAATGATCCAGATGTAAATAAATGATCCAGGATGTGAAGTACAAATAGCAAGGGGTGTCTCCCCAGGATGGTTAGCTCTTTTAAGTGTGCTATATAAACATTTTCACTCACTCTGGGTTGCGACAGAAGTGATGTACTGGGAAAGCTTGGGTTAGGGAAGTTATGCATTTAACAGGCAAGGAGGCTGCAGTAATGGGGATGCCGAGAAAGGGCACAAGAATTAATGCACAGCCAGGGTTGGAGGGATGTTTTAAGGATTTTGGGGGCCCGGGCCAAAAATATTTTGGGGGCCCCTTTATGGGACAGCTTTGATTTTATGATCCATTTTCAGCTCTTTCGTGCCCTCTTTGGTCAAATTCTAAATGTGTGTACATCTGATATTAAGGGATAATGATGTGTGTTTTCAGTATTGTAACACAGCAGCAGCTCACTACTATTACTACAAATAATCTGTCACTCCCTCCCGTTTCTCACGTATGAGAACCTGTATTGATCTAGGAGAAACATTTTATAGGAATGTTGCATGAAACAAGCACATTGTGTCTGCAAAATGCATTTAAAAGTCTTGCACACATAAAAAAATAAATGATAGAAAAACGCTATTTACAACAATCTGTTTAAAAATGATTCAAGGTCATCAGAGCAAGACTTTCTGCAGAACACAGCTTGCTCTATAAGGGGGGCCCCTGAAGGGCTGGGGCCCTGGGCCAGAGCCCACTTTGCCCATGCCTTAAAAAGTCTCTGCAGTGTTGGACTGCCCTATAGGGGAATCCGGCAATGTCTGATGTACTGATCTGAAAGCTAAGTGTGTGGGCTGGTTTTTTTTAACAGTTTGTGGACCTGTTTTATGACTAGGTCGGCCAATTTTCACTGTTGATGTCCCTGATCTTACCACAAATATTACCTCAGGTAAAAACATATGCATGCAGTCTGCCATGCCTTGCAAAACACATGAGTGTGCCACAACTGTCCCACACAAAAATGTGTGAAAAATGTGATTTTTTTCAGCTAAATTTGAGGTTTGCAGGGCATTCTGGGTAAGGAAACATTGGGGGATCCACGCAAGCCATACCTCCCTTGAATCCCCCGGGTGACAAGTTTTCAGAAATGTGTGGGTTTAGTAGGTTTCCCTAGGTGCCGGCAGAGCTAGGGTTAAAAAACTACAGCTATGCACTTTGCCAAAAAAGGGTCATTTTTCAAAGCGAAATTGAGGTGTGTCCACGTTGCGTTTTTGCGCCGTTTCCTGTCGCGGGCACTAGGCCGACCCACACAAGTGAGGTACCATTTTTCTCGGTAGACTTTGGAGCACGCGGGGTGGGTGGAAATTTGTGGATCCATGCAGATTCCAGAACTTTCCACCAGAGAAATGTGGAGAAAATGTGTTTTTTTTGGCAATTTTTTAGGTTTACAAGGGATTCTGGGTAACAGAACCTGGCGGGAGGCAGTCAAGTCACCCTATCCTGGATTCCCCTGGGTGTCTAGTTTTTAAAAATGTATAGGTTTGCTAGGTTTCCCTAGGTGTCGGCAGAGCTATGGTTCAAAAACTACAGCTAGGAACTTTGCCAAAAAAGGGTCATTTTTCGCTGTGAAATTGAGGTGTGTCCACATTACGTTTTGCGCCGTTTCCTGTCACAGGCACTAGGCCGACCCACACAAGTGAGATACCATTTTTCTCGTAAGACTTTGGGGAACGCGGGGTGGGTGGAAATTTGTGGATCCACGCAGATTCCAGAACTTTCCACCAGAGAAATGTCGGGAAAATGCAGTTTTTTTGGCAATTTTTTAGGTTTGCAAGGGATTCTGGGTAACAGAACCTGGTGGGAGGCAGTCAAGTCACCCCATCCTGGATTTCCCTGGGTGTCTAGTCTTAAAAAATGTATAGGTTTGCTAGGTTTCTCTAGGTGCCGGCAGAGCTATGGTTCAAAAACTACAGCTACGCACTTTGCCAAAAAAGGGTCATTTTTCATAGCGAAATTCAGGTGTGTCCACGTTGCGTTTTGCGCCGTTTCCTGTCGCGGGCACTAGGCCGACACACACAAGTGAGGTACCATTTTTCTCGGAAGACTTTGGAGAACACTGGGTGGGTGGAAATTTGTGGATCCAAGTAGGTTCCAGAACTTTCCACCACAGAAATATGGGGAAAATATGTTTTTTTTGGCAATTTTTTAGGTTTGCAAGGGATTCTGGGTAACAGAACCTGGTGGGAGGCAGTCGAGTCACCCCATCCTGGATTCCCCTGGGTGTCTAGTTTTCAAAAATGTATAGGTTTGCTAGGTTTCCCTAGGTGCCGGAAGAGCTATGGTTCAAGAACTACAGCTAGGCACTTTGCCAAAAAAGGGTCATTTATCGCTACGAAATTGAGGTGTGTCCATGTTACTTTTTGCGCCGTTTCCTGTCGCGGGCACTAGGCTGACCCACACAAGTGAGGTACCATTTTTCTCTGAAGACTTTGGGGAACACGGGGTGGGTGGAAATTTGTGAATCCACGCAGATTCCAGAACTTTCCACCAGAGAAATGTGGGGAAAAAGTGGGTTTTTTGGCAATTTTTTAGGTTTGCAGGAGATTCTGGGTAACAGAACCTGGTAGAAGGCAGTCAAGTCACCCCATCCTGGATTCCCCTGGGTGTCTAGTTTTCAAAAATGTATAGGCTTGCTAGGTTTCCCTAGGTGCCGGCAGAGCTAGGGTTAAAAAACTACAGCTAGGCACTTTGCTAAAAAAGGGTAATTTTGCATTATGAAAATGTGGTGTGCTCACGTTGGGTTTTGAGCCATTTCCTGTTGTGGGCACTATGCCTACCCCTACAAGTGAGGTACCATTTTTATCGGAAGACTTAGGGTAATTCAGATTTGTAAAGGAACTGTTATTACCTATTGACTTTCGATGCATTTCCGCCTTCCAAATGAAAGACATTGTGTAAAAAAGAAGTCATTCTAAAAAATGACTGATAATTCTCATGCTAGTATGAGTATTCCCAATTTCGGAAATGTGCAAATATCTACTGTTTCTAAACTCTATATTTTGTTCCCATTTCAGAAATACATAGGTGTCTTTCATACCGATTTTTCCATGTACACATTTTTACAGAAAAATTACTATATACCCGGTACATAATGAAAACCATTGCAAGTTGCTTCTCAGTTTTTGGCTCTGGGTTCGTCAGGTTCTTGGTGAACCTACAAGTCCTATATATCCCCACAACCAGTAATGTCCAGCGGATGTAACGGTATATTGCTTTCAAAGAGCTGTCATAATTAGAAGAAGTTACAGGTGAAAACGTTGACACAAAAAGCTTTTTTTTTCAACAAATTTTCAATTTATCCTATATTTAACTGTTAGTTTCTATAAAGAAACCTTGATGGATCTACACAAATGACCCCTTGCTGAATTCAGAATTTTGTCTACTTCTCTAAAATGTATAGCTTTCCAGGATCCATTATTGCTTTTGTACCCATTTCTACCATTAACTGGAAGGAGGTTGAAAGCACAAAAAATAGCAAAAATAGGCTATGTCCCAGAAAAATGACAAAACTGTGTAAAAAATGTTGGGTTTCTGACAAAAGTCTGGTATCCCCTAAAAGCTGGGAAAATGGTAATTTCAGCCCCACAAACCCTTTTTTGATAACATTTGCAGGGAGAAACCCAGATGCTTTCATTTGCAGCCCGTTTTTCCCATTTTCCCCAAAAAAACTAAATTTTGCTGTATTTTGGCTCATTTCTGTGACCCCTCCAGGAGAATCCACAAACCCTGAGTACCTTCAGAAGCCCCATGATGCTGGAAGAAAAGGACGCAAATTTGGCGTGGATACCTTTTGTGGTCAAAATAGTTACAGGGGCCTCAGCACGCACTACCCCAAATAGCCAAAAAAGGGCATGGCACAGGAGGGGGAAAAGGCCTGGCAGCGAAGGGGTTAAGTAAGCAGGTGAAGATTCAGTAATTACTTATGGAAAACACAACAGACGTTGATGAAAGGCTGGAGCTTGAAATGCCTGACCCCAGAAATGATCCAGATGTAAATAAATGATCCAGGATGTGAAGTACAAATAGCAAGGGGTGTCTCCCCAGGATGGTTAGCTCTTTTAAGTGTGCTATATAAACATTTTCACTCACTCTGGGTTGCGACAGAAGTGATGTACTGGGAAAGCTTGGGTTAGGGAAGTTATGCATTTAACAGGCAAGGAGGCTGCAGTAATGGGGATGCCGAGAAAGGGCACAAGAATTAATGCACAGCCAGGGTTGGAGGGATGTTTTAAGGATTTTGGGGGCCCGGGCCAAAAATATTTTGGGGGCCCCTTTATGGGACAGCTTTGATTTTATGATCCATTTTCAGCTCTTTCGTGCCCTCTTTGGTCAAATTCTAAATGTGTGTACATCTGATATTAAGGGATAATGATGTGTGTTTTCAGTATTGTAACACAGCAGCAGCTCACTACTATTACTACAAATAATCTGTCACTCCCTCCCGTTTCTCACGTATGAGAACCTGTATTGATCTAGGAGAAACATTTTATAGGAATGTTGCATGAAACAAGCACATTGTGTCTGCAAAATGCATTTAAAAGTCTTGCACACATAAAAAAATAAATGATAGAAAAACGCTATTTACAACAATCTGTTTAAAAATGATTCAAGGTCATCAGAGCAAGACTTTCTGCAGAACACAGCTTGCTCTATAAGGGGGGCCCCTGAAGGGCTGGGGCCCTGGGCCAGAGCCCACTTTGCCCATGCCTTAAAAAGTCTCTGCAGTGTTGGACTGCCCTATAGGGGAATCCGGCAATGTCTGATGTACTGATCTGAAAGCTAAGTGTGTGGGCTGGTTTTTTTTAACAGTTTGTGGACCTGTTTTATGACTAGGTCGGCCAATTTTCACTGTTGATGTCCCTGATCTTACCACAAATATTACCTCAGGTAAAAACATATGCATGCAGTCTGCCATGCCTTGCAAAACACATGAGTGTGCCACAACTGTCCCACACAAAAATGTGTGAAAAATGTGATTTTTTTCAGCTAAATTTGAGGTTTGCAGGGCATTCTGGGTAAGGAAACATTGGGGGATCCACGCAAGCCATACCTCCCTTGAATCCCCCGGGTGACAAGTTTTCAGAAATGTGTGGGTTTAGTAGGTTTCCCTAGGTGCCGGCAGAGCTAGGGTTAAAAAACTACAGCTATGCACTTTGCCAAAAAAGGGTCATTTTTCAAAGCGAAATTGAGGTGTGTCCACGTTGCGTTTTTGCGCCGTTTCCTGTCGCGGGCACTAGGCCGACCCACACAAGTGAGGTACCATTTTTCTCGGTAGACTTTGGAGCACGCGGGGTGGGTGGAAATTTGTGGATCCATGCAGATTCCAGAACTTTCCACCAGAGAAATGTGGAGAAAATGTGTTTTTTTTGGCAATTTTTTAGGTTTACAAGGGATTCTGGGTAACAGAACCTGGTGGAAGGCAGTCAAGTCACCCCATCCTGGATTCCCCTGGGTGTCTAGTTTTCAAAAATGTATAGGTTTGCTAGGTTTCCCTAGGTGCCGGCAGAGCTATGGTTCAAAAACTACAGCTAGGCACGTTGCCAAAAAAGGGTCATTTTTCGCTGTGAAATTGAGGTGTGTCCACGTTACGTTTTGCGCCGTTTCCTGTCACAGGCACTAGGCCGACCCACACAAGTGAGATACCATTTTTCTCGTAAGACTTTGGGGGACGCGGGGTGGGTGGAAATTTGTGGATCCACGCAGATTCCAGAACTTTCCACCAGAGAAATGTCGGGAAAATGCAGTTTTTTTGGCAATTTTTTAGGTTTGCAAGGGATTCTGGGTAACAGAACCTGGTGGGAGGCAGTCAAGTCACCCCATCCTGGATTCCCCTGGGTGTCTAGTCTTCAAAAATGTATAGGTTTGCTAGGTTTCTCTAGGTGCCGGCAGAGCTATGGTTCAAAAACTACAGCTAGGCACTTTGCCAAAAAAGGGTCATTTTTCATAGCGAAATTGAGGTGTGTCCACGTTGCGTTTTGCGCCGTTTCCTGTTGCGGGCACTAGGCCGACCCACACAAGTGAGGTACCATTTTTCTCGGAAGACTTTGGAGAACACAGGGTGGGTGGAAATTTGTGGATCCAAGTAGATTCCAGAACTTTCCACCACAGAAATATGGGGAAAATGTGTTTTTTTTGGCAATTTTTTAGGTTTGCAAGGGATTCTGGGTAACAGAACCTAGTGGGAGGCAGTCGAGTCACCCCATCCTGGATTCCCCTGGGTGTCTAGTTTTCAAAAATGTATAGGTTTGCTAGGTTTTCCTAGGTGCCGGAAGAGCTATGGTTCAAGAACTACAGTTAGGCACTTTGCCAAAAAAGGGTCATTTATCGCTACGAAATTGAGGTGTAACCATGTTACATTTTTCCGCCGTTTCCTGTCGCGGGCACTAGGCTGACCCACACAAGTGAGGTACCCTTTTTCTCGGAAGACTTTGGGGAACGCTGGGTGGGTGGAAATTTGTGGATCCACGCAGATTCCAGAACTTTCCACCAGAGAAATGTGGAGAAAATGTGTTTTTTTTGGCAATTTTTTCAAGTTTACAAGGGATTCTGGGTAACAAAACCTGGCGGGAGGCAGTCAAGTCACCCCATCCTGGATTCCCCTGGGTGTCTAGTTTTCAAAAATGTATAGGTTTGCTAGGTTTCCCTAGGTGTCGGCAGAGCTATGGTTCAAAAACTACAGCTAGGCACTTTGCCAAAAAAGGGTCATTTTTCGCTGTGAAATTGAGGTGTGTCCAAGTTACGTTTTGCGCCGTTTCCTGTCACAGGCACTAGGCCGACCCACACAAGTGAGATACCATTTTTCTCGTAAGACTTTGGGGAACGCGGGGTGGGTGGAAATTTGTGGATCCACGCAGATTCCAGAACTTTCCACCAGAGAAATGTCGGGAAAATGCAGTTTATTTGGCAATTTTTTAGGTTTGCAAGGGATTCTGGGTAACAGAACCTGGTGGGAGGCAGTCAAGTCACCCCATCCTGGATTCCCCTGGGTGTCTAGTCTTCAAAAATGTATAGGTTTGCTAGGTTTCTCTAGGTGCCGGCAGAGCTATGGTTCAAAAACTACAGCTAGGCACTTTGCCAAAAAAGGGTCATTTCTCATAGCGAAATTGAGGTGTGTCCACGTTGCGTTTTGCGCCGTTTCCTGTCGCGGGCACTAGGCCGACCCACACAAGTGAGGTACCATTTTTCTCGGAAGACTTTGGAGAACACTGGGTGGGTGGAAATTTGTGGATCCAAGTAGATTCCAGAACTTTCCACCACAGAAATATGGGGAAAATGTGGTTTTTTGGGCAATTTTTTAGGTTTGCAAGGGATTCTGGGTAACAGAACCTGGTGGGAGGCAGTCGAGTCACCCCATCCTGGATTCCCCTGTGTGTCTAGTTTTCAAAAATGTATAGGTTTGCTAGGTTTCCCTAGGTGCCGGAAGAGCTATGGTTCAAGAACTACAGCTAGGCACTTTGCCAAAAAAGGGTCATTTATCGCTACGAAATTGAGGTGTGTCCATGTTACTTTTTGCGCCGTTTCCTGTCGCGGGCACTAGGCTGACCCACACAAGTGAGGTACCATTTTTCTCGGAAGACTTTGGGGAACACGGGGTGGGTGGAAATTTGTGAATCCACGCAGATTCCAGAACTTTCCACCAGAGAAATGTGGGGAAAAAGTGGGTTTTTTGGCAATTTTTTAGGTTTGCAAGGGATTCTGGGTAACAGAACCTGGTGGGAGGCAGTCGAGTCACCCCATCCTGGATTCCCCTGTGTGTCTAGTTTTCAAAAATGTATAGGCTTGCTAGGTTTCCCTAGGTGCCGGCAGAGCTAGGGTTAAAAAACTACAGCTAGGCACTTTGCTAAAAAAGGGTAATTTTGCATTATGAAAATGTGGTGTGCTCACGTTGGGTTTTGAGCCATTTCCTGTTGTGGGCACTATGCCTACCCCTACAAGTGAGGTACCATTTTTATCGGAAGACTTAGGGTAATTCAGATTTGTAAAGGAACTGTTATTACCTATTGACTTTCGATGCATTTCTGCCTTCCAAATGAAAGACATTGTGTAAAAAAGAAGTCATTCTAAAAAATGACTGATAATTCTCATGCTAGTATGAGTATTCCCAATTTCGGAAATGTGCAAATATCTACTGTTTCTAAACTCTATATTTTGTTCCTATTTCAGAAATACATAGGTGTCTTTCATACCGATTTTTCCATGTACACATTTTTACAGAAAAATTACTATATACCCGGTACATAATGAAAACCATGCAAGTTGCTTCTCAGTTTTTGGCTCTGGGTTCGTCAGGTTCTTGGTGAACCTACAAGTCCTATATATCCCCACAACCAGTAATGTCCAGCGGATGTAACGGTATATTGCTTTCAAAGAGCTGTCATAATTAGAAGAAGTTACAGGTGAAAACGTTGACACAAAAGGCTTTTTTTTTCAACAAATTTTCAATTTATCCTATATTTAACTGTTAGTTTCTATAAAGAAACCTTGATGGATCTACACAAATGACCCCTTGCTGAATTCAGAATTTTGTCTACTTCTCTAAAATGTATAGCTTTCCAGGATCCATTATTGCTTTTGTACCCATTTCTACCATTAACTGGAAGGAGGTTGAAAGCACAAAAAATAGCAAAAATAGGCTATGTCCCAGAAAAATGACAAAACTGTGTAAAAAATGTTGGGTTTCTGACAAAAGTCTGGTATCCCCTAAAAGCTGGAAACATGGTGATTTCAGCCCCACAAACCCTTTTTTGATAACATTTGCAGGGAAAAACCCAGATGCTTTCATTTGCAGCCCGTTCTTCCCATTTTCCCCCAAAAAACTAAATTTTGCTGTATTTTGGCTCATTTCTGTGACCCCTCCAGGGGAATCCACAAACCCTGAGTACCTTCAGAATCCCCATGATGCTGGAAGAAAAGGACGCAATTTTGGCGTGGATACCTTTTGTGGTCAAAATAGTTACAGGGGCCTCAGCACGCACTACCCCAAATAGCCAAAAAAGGGCATGGCACAGGAGGGGGAAAAGGCCTGGCAGCGAAGGGGTTAAGTAAGCAGGTGAAGATTCAGTAATTACTTATGGAAAACACAACAGACGTTGATGAAAGGCTGGAGCTTGAAATGCCTGACCCCAGAAATGATCCAGATGTAAATAAATGATCCAGGATGTGAAGTACAAATAGCAAGGGGTGTCTCCCCAGGATGGTTAGCTCTTTTAAGTGTGCTATATAAACATTTTCACTCACTCTGGGTTGCGACAGAAGTGATGTACTGGGAAAGCTTGGGTTAGGGAACTTATGCATTTAACAGGCAAGGAGGCTGCAGTAATGGGGATGCCGAGAAAGGGCACAAGAATTAATGCACAGCCAGGGTCGGAGGGATGTTTTAAGGATTTTGGGGGCCCGGGCCAAAAATATTTTGGGGGCCCCTTTATGGGACAGCTTTGATTTTATGATCCATTTTCAGCTCTTTCGTGCCCTCTTTGGTCAAATTCTAAATGTGTGTACATCTGATATTAAGGGATAATGATGTGTGTTTTCAGTATTGTAACACAGCAGCAGCTCACTACTATTACTACAAATAATCTGTCACACCCTCCCGTTTCTCACGTATGAGATCCTGTATTGATCTAGGAGAAACATTTTATAGAAATGTTGCATGAAACAAACACATTGTGTCTGCAAAATGCATTTAAAAGTCTTGCACACATAAAAAATAAATGATAGAAAAACGCTATTTACAACAATCTGTTTAAAAATGATTCAGGGTCATCAGAGCAAGACTTTCTGCAGAACACAGCTTGCTCTATAAGGGGGGCCCCTGAAGGGCTGGGGCCCTGGGCCAGAGCCCACTTTGCCCATGCCTTAAAAAGTCTCTGCAGGGTCGGACTTCCCTATAGGGGAATCCGGCAATGTCTGATGTACTGATCTGAAAGTTAAGTGGGTGGACTGGTTTTTTTAACAGTTTGTGGATCTGTTTTCTGACTAGGTCGCCCAATTTTTACTGTTGATGTCCCTGATTTTACCACAAATATTACCTGAAGTAAAAACAAATGCATGCAGTCTGCCATGCCTTGCAAAACACCCATCCAGCATGTCTTTAAAGGAGATAATAATTCACATAATTAAAATCGTCTTCTAAACAAGAACCAATGTAGAAATCCTGACTGAGGCAACCACCTTTTTTCCGCTAGCATAGTAGTATACATTTTGAATCAAAGAATGATTAATTCTAAAACCGTGAGGTTAAAAATCAGTCATTTTTCAGCCTCCCACTAATAATCCAGGGACTCCAGATATACAAAGAAACTGTACAATAGATCTATAGATGGTCTGTCCTACAATGAGGGCTATCGTATCTGTCTCATTTGAAACATTGTAAATGGAAAATAAGGGGGTAAGCCATTTCATGCACACTCTCACTGCATTAGGGCAGAACAACATAAAATGGGTGATATTTTCAATTTTCCCACTGGTAGAATCACACAATTTATCTTTCTCCTTGGCATTGCTCCATTTGGTAACATAGGCCTTCAACGAAGGGATCCCCAGGTGAAACTTCACATATAATGAGCACCGTACCTAAGGGTAAGTGTCGTCCAAATAAGGTTCAAGGCCAGCAACTGTCTTGTGCTTTAGAAATCCATGTAACTCTCTTACCAGACTCATAAAAGTTGGTTTTTATTCTGTCAATATTCCCCCTAATCCAGGGTATCTTTTTTCCAGTAACCACAGTGGGATTCTTACAAACTATATCACGTTTCAGCAACTGTAAAGTGCTGTGAAAATGATTCCACTAAGGCAGCCTGGAAATCCCAGGTAATGGGCTACCACCCATACAGCATCCAAATAAGGGCTCACTAGTCGGGGTCTCTGAGCTAAAGCAATGATATCGGAAATTGGTATGATGCCCAGTTCCAGATATAGCAGCTAGAGGCATGCCAAGGCCCACCAGCAAAACTGCTCTCAGAAACCTGTTCTCAATTTTCTGGAGTATAGATAAACCTGTATAACCTCAGATTTCTGCTTCGTATAATTCTGCTGTAACTGCTTTTGTTCTGTAAACATGTAATAGTGAACTCAGTGACTGACCCCCTATTCTTTGCTTACATCTAATGATTGCAGCTGTGGTCTGCTCTAATATTGCAGCTGCATTTTCCCTGCGCTGTCTCCAAGTCAGTTTAGTGTCGTACCGTATCCTAAGGTAGTCAAAATAATGTAGATCTTACAAGATTTCATTGTTCACAGAAAAAAATAGAACTTAAGCCTAATCCTTGGCTTCAATTTCATGGATTTAGTTTTGGAAACATTGATGGTCAAATATTTCCTTACAGTGTAGTCAAGGAAGCCCTTAATCAATTTATGCACAGAAAGCTTGGTAAGAGAAAACAAGACTGTGTTGTCCGCATATAATAAAATGGAGATAAGCGAATTACCGAGCCTCAGGAAATCTACATTCAAACTATCTAGGTAAGGTCCAACATCATTCAAACATAGTGAAAAGAGCAGGGGAGTGCAGCACAAACCCTTGCTGCACCTATCAGTGGACTCTCCATAATTCCTCCCCAAGACCCATAATGCACCTGAGGAAATGTATCTCTATGTATGTTTTGTAAGGCTGTCAACAGATACTGGTGCAGACCCTGCTGTTGTAATGCTACCAAAGTAGGTCCCTATCTACTAGATCAAAGCTGATTTTAAATCAATGAACGTTAAAAAACAATGGGATCTTCCTTTGTCTGGTGTACTTGACACATATAGAATATAAGAGCATGGCCTGCTCCACCTTTCAAATGCGCTTTCTGAATCCTCCTTGATTGTCTGCTAATATTTTTCTGTCTTCAACCAAACCGTGTATGCGGTTGGAAAGCACCTTCTTATAGATCTTTCCTTCCCCAACTAGTAGTGAAAATGGGTGATAATTGGATGGGTCTGTTTTAAAGCTTTTTTTAATTAGTGGAAGAACTATCGCCCCCATGCCATGATTAAGGGGTAGCTTCATATCTCAACACAGCATTAAAAACAGTGGTAAAAATCTGGGCTCATAGTAAAGGATCACCCTTGTAAAAATCTATGGGGACAATATGTGGGCCCAGGCTTAATGAGGCTTTTGTTGTAGGATGTCTTTTTTTAAACTCATATTAGGTGAAATCTCAACCATTCACTCCCAGAAGTGGTTGCTTTAGCATAGCTGTAACCTGTTGGGAACAGTGCCTCTGCCTAGTAGGAGCATAAAGACAGGAAAAATGCATAACCCATTCCTGCACCCATATGCACTTGACCTTCTTATCCTAGCGCTGGTTATATCCCATTGTAATGAGTGACTTGAAGTTCCTAGAATTCATTTGCTGACTGCCTGTTTGACCTTGTCCTAGATTTTCAGTCCCTTTTCAAGCTTCCTCCCACGGATCAATTTTCTATATTCCCTTCTCATTCTAATAAAAGTGCAATCTGAGGCTGTGCTGTTGTGGCGCCTGACAAGGTATGTGAAAGCTCCTTTTTCCTCATTCAACATTCATGGTCAAACCAATTACCAATGGGGTTATTAACACTCACATGTTCCACCCTCCTAGTAGTCATCATAAAGGGTCAGATCTCCTGTTGAATGATTTGTTCAAATAGGGCCAGTAACCTTCTACCATCAAACTTGTCGATCCATTTAGCGGCAGCTCCTCAAAACTAGACTGTATTAGATTTCTCAAACCATGCGCAAAATCATGATATTTTTCAGGATTTCACCTGAACTCCCTTCTAAAGCCTCCTCTCTTAATGCTTGTTTGAGCGGTGAACCTTCCAATTTCAATTTAAGTCCTACATAGTGGTATACGACAAGTGGGTTATTGTTGCTGCCTGGGCGTACGACTATTACCATGGAAGGTCACATTTGCAGAGGTGTCAGAAGGGGTACGCTCATTCAGGTGTCTTATGGTGCAAAACAAGAACTTCGTCCTATTCAAAATGTACTGCTTTTCAAATGAAGGCCACTTTTTCTGCTTTCCAGTGAGCTAATGGGGGGGGGGGCAATTTTATTTCAGTTCCCCAACCTATTTTTGGTCCTACTCCGACCCTCTGCACAGCCTGATGCATTAAGCTATACAATATATATATTGAGCAAAACAATCAGCCATCTTAAACTTAAGATACATACTGTAGCCATGAAATGTAGTACTGTATATTGCACTGTTTAGTCAACATTTATTTGAAGACAATACTTTCCCTTCTTTTTAGATTTGATCAAACTGTTTTTAGTCCTGAAGAAGGTGAAATCACCGAAACGCCGCGTCGACTTTTTGATTTTTGTGACATGTATTCACAAGGATTTGTTTTTACTGTGATGAATTGAATTTTATTAAAAGATTGTAACCCATTCTGGGAGGGAAGGATATTTTTATGTTGTTCATTAACAATAAATAATTGTGATTTTACTGATAAGTACTTTACATTTTATTTAGTGCATATACAAGCTACTGTATGTAGACTCTATGTTGAAATCTTGTTTATGAGATAACCAACAGAATCTGTGAATATCGGACACTTGACGAATAGGATAATTCAGTAGGCCTTTCCTAATAGGGACATTTTTGTTTTCGCTGCTGTTAAGCTATACACTAAACATATACTGCAAAAAGTTAAGTAAATTAATTGAGAGATTTAGGACCGAGCGGCAATGCAAAGACACAATGCTGTAAGTGTATCATATGGACAACGAGACAAAAGATGACCAGTGAATTGGACGAAAAGACAGCAGAAGAAATTTAAGAAAGCGGCGAAAGACAAAGTAACTGGTGTAGGTCAGATGTAAAATATGCATGGTGCAAATAACCTTCTGGGCAAAAGACAGGACTACTACAGAAACTGACCTACCACTCCAACTCAATCCACATGAACAATATTTGTAATCACAATTTAATACATGTATACAAAAAAGGCATGGAGAAACAACAATTGGGAACGATACCTGGTGCTTCCTAACATTTTTTCAATGAAACTGAGGTGGCCACTCTTTGAATTCTGCATCGACTGAAACCACTCTAAGCAGGCAAGCCTTTATCAAGCCTTATGGCAATTATTCCACCATCATAGAGCTGCGATAAGCTGCTACAACAACATGCCTCCTGTGGTAAGCAAACCAACAAACAATAGAACTTTTAGTACAAAATGCCAGGTGTGAAGAAACTGATCTCCCAACTATTACCAGTTGTTCTGCTTCTCTTTTGAAAAGCCAAATTGATAGTCCAATGGACTTCAGATTGTCCAATGTACTCTGCTTGGATGCAAAGTACCATGAATAGGCCAATAAGTGACATGCTGGCAATAGACAAACATCTCAATAAATAAATATACTGAATCCATACATGACAAATCTCAGATACTCTCTCCTCTCTACATGCATTTGAAGTGATTAACAAGCGCTGCCATTTCCCTGCCTAATATATATCTTGTTAATTCAGTATCACTGTATACATGAACTCTATGGTAACTCTGTTATTTTCACTACATTGAGCTCATGTCAGCTTTGCAATCCATTTATGAACTTTATGGTGAGCTCTGCCATAAATGTGTCTATCCACCCTCTGTCTATATCTACTATCTTCATACCCATTATCCATATGTTTAGTTCTGCTATTTTTATAACACTGACCTCTCACTTCATCTTGGCACTTTCCTACTTTTGAAGTCTATTGTTAGCTCTACTTTCTTCATACCCATGGGCCCTCATTTTAGCACTACTACCCCCCTTCCTTTGAACTCTATGGTTAGCCATGAAGACTTGATACCTGGGATTGACTTGACCTTTGCTCACAACCCCATAAACATTGTTTTGAAACATCTGCATACATTGAAATGTTTTTGATTTCCCCTCTCCTTTAATTTAAAGTCTAAAGGTGTGTTCTACTGTCACTAAATGTAGGAACCAGCTTAATGATTTATTCATTAACACTTTTGTCAATAAAATCTCACCCACATTTGCACAACTAAAGAGGAAAAGACAATACAAATGAGAGAAAGGAATATCCAGCTCTGTAGATAGGTTGAAAGTTGGAGTTAGGTCAGGTCTAATGCGGTACGGTAAGAACAGCTCTTAGAATGAAACTAAGGATAGATTTCATTTCCAACTCATCGCCAATTAAAGCCTATCAATTATATCAGAGCAACTTAATTTTTGCTACTGAGATCTGGCCCCGGTGTAGAGCCCAGGAGTACATGGTAATTTATTGTAATCAACACTATGATTATTGACAAAGAAACAGCATTATAGTAAAGCGAGTCCATCCAGGTCTAAGAATCAGCAGTAATTATAAAAAAACATTGACATGGGTTCCGACAGGGCCCTACATTCGTGTTCTTAACTAAAACATGGATAGATTTCTGAACAATAACTTTAAAAAACATTAAAATGATCCATGTCAGTTATATAGCTCCTGTTTACAATCTCAGATGTTTTACTTAATCCTGCATTCCCTAAGAGTGATTGCTTTTTCCAGTATTATGTATTTCTATAGCTTTCTTTTCATGGGGCACTTTACTTTTGTATATTGTGTACTGTGAATTGTGTTGTCTCTAGGTGTCTGTGAGTGTTGAGGTTGTGAGTGGTTGTTTATATTAGGCTTCAATTGAGAGCTCTGGAGTTCAGGCTGAAGGCATTGCATGCTTCTTGTGGTGCCTGTCACAACAGATAATCATCCAATCCTTGGCTTCTCGGCAGATTGTACAGAGCAGTGGTCATCTGTGCCAATTATAACTGTGATTCTATGTGAAAGTGTGTGAAGGAGGTACACAACTGCTGAAATATTGACAGGGTGAAAATAAAAGAAAATGAAGTGCTTACAGGTGATTGAGTGTCTTATGTTTGAAGAATGGATGGTGAAGTAAAGGTGATATAAGGAAGTACATACATGATAGATTGAGACACCCCAAAGATTACTACCTCTTCCATAGACATTAGTAAATGTTAATTCATACTCTCTTATTATCAGAATTGAAACATTTTCAATGCTAATTATTCACAACAAAATGATTGTTGTTATTTATTTGATACTTCTAACAAGCATTGGCAAAGCCAATAGGTTTGGCTTGTTTTAGTTGCATGTTCATTACTGCGCTATATGTCTGGCTGAAATAAAGAGAGCTCATACAGAGGCACCAAAATAGTGGTCATGTGGTACACTATACGTAGCACAGGGATTTAGTTTGCATGTTTAAAGCCACACTCTTAAATTTATAGTCCACGGGTTAGGAAAAGATTACTAGTTACACATCTTAGACGACTCCCCATTTAGAGACCCCCCACCCACTTTTTCTTTCCCACTTAAAGTCCTGCATTTAGGTTTTTGGCCACAGCTCCAAGAGATGGTGTGCTCTGTAATGTGTGCTGTGTAAATTTTACACATTCATTCATGTCATTGTGTCAATAATTAAACACTCCTGCCGCCATTCCCAAAGCTCACTTGTCTTTCGTCTGGGCAGCCCCTGCCTGCTTACCTGTGCTGTCTACTATAGTGTTCTGTTTTAATGTGCATTATCCCATGCGCCACAGCTCACCCCGTGAAGATGCAAGAGAAATGATTATGTCATAGGAATCCAAGGCTGTAAAAGGTAATATCAACCATAGAGAGCATGGAAAGATAAGCTAAGGAAATAAAGTTGCTGCACAAACCAGACAACCATGAAGTGAACGTCAATCTGATTCATAAAAAAGAAGAGCAATCTGCAATGTGGCTTGGAAGAACAACAAAAATAATGCCTCAAGTACACACAGTAGCAAATGTACATGCTATTGTTGTGGATCTAGTGCACACTTGGCATCTAATAAAGGATGTCCTGCTTTAGGCAAGATTTGCAAGGGATGCAGAAAAATTTGACATTTCTGTAAAGTTTGCAAAACATCCTGTGTATGGAAAGTCTTTTCTGAAGATGATTCCATATCAAAGGAAGACTCTGATGAGAGTGAACTGATGGAAAATTTGGTGTTATTGGTGGCCATCATCAACAAGGAAGATGTACACAAGCATCCCAGGTACAATGTTCATATGAATGGAGAAAACGTGGAGATGTTGGTGGACACCGGATCCAGGATCACAATCATTTCAAACGATACTTACATTAATTTAAAGTGCAAGACTCCACTAGAAGCCAGCAGAATCCTTCAAGGTGCCTACGGTGCTCACAAAAACTAGGAGTATTCAAAGCATTTTTGGCATTCAAAGAGAAAAATGCTTTCACAAGAATTTTCATGGTAGATTACGTCAACATCCTTGACTGGTTAGAATGACAGAAGCTGAGAGCAAGGATTAACCCATGCCAGCCTCCGTATGTGTTTAGCATACAAGAGGATAACTTGCAAACAATACTCGAAGAATACAAGGGAATGTTCAATGAGCAACTGGGCTCAAATAACTTCAAATATGAGATCATTTTGAAAAACAACACATGCCCTGTTAAACAACATGTCAGAAACATAACTTTGCCAGCTTGTGCGTAGGTGAAAGCCATTCTGAACAGTCGGTATAGCAGTGGAATAATTGAACCAATCAACGTATCCAAATGGCTATCGCCCGTGGCCATTGCAAGAAAGAAGAACGGAACGATCTGCTTATGTATTGACCTTCGTGAGCTTAACTGCCATGTTATAGCTGATTGCCAGCCCCTACCTCGAATAAATGAGATGGTAATGAACATTGGACCAGCCAAAAATCTTTGCAATGCTCGATTTCAGTGCAGCAGACCATCAAAAACAACTGGATGAGAGGTAAAAAAATGATACAGCATTTATCACACCTGAAGGAGCATAGCAGTTGTGCAGGTCACCTTTCAGGCTGTGTTCGGCATCTGCTGTATTTCAACATATAATGAGTCAACTGTTCTGTGGCTTGGAAGGCGTGAGGTCGTTCCAAGATGACATACTGATTTACAGCAAGACGAAAGAAGAGCACACAGTCATACTAAAGACAGTGGTCTCACCATGCAAAAAGACAAATGTAAATTTTTCAAAGCGACTTGAGTATTTAGGTCACCTCATTGATGAACATGGAGGTCCATTAAACCGTCTTTGATAACTGCAATTTCTATGTCACCAAACCCATCCAATAAAGAACTAGCATAATTTTTGGGCATGTGCGAATGCCACTCCAAGTTCATACAAAAGTAGTCTGTTAAAGTGGAACCGCTCTGGAAACTGATAATAAAGATGCAGAGTTCATAAATGATGACAAATGCGAGCAAAACAAACAACATTAAAAAAGAACTTGAGCAAGCACCATTCATGCAGTGATTCAGTGAAAAATTGCAAAGCATAGTGACTATGGATGCAAGTCAGATCGTACATGGGGGCGGTGCCCAACCAGAAGACAGAAAAATGGGGAAAAGGTAATTGATTTTGCTTCACGCTAGTTAAGAGAACTAATAAGTAAATACTCAGTAATTCAGCGCATGTTATTGGCTTGTGTTTGGGCAGTTACAAAATGTAAAAGCTTTCTTTGGGGCAAAGAGTTCACCATCCACACTGATCCTAGAAAGAAGGGATACTAGTCAACCCTCCCAGAGGATAGCAAAGTTATCATGAACATTGCAGGAATATCAGGTTAGGATGAAGCACATTCCTGGCAGAGTGAATGTATCGGCGATCTAATTGTCAAAAGCCCCCTGTGATAGTGAATCGGATTGTGATGAAAGTGCGCGTGATGACCTGCTGTTTGCATGTCTGCTTGAATGTGATTAATTAAATGGTAACATTACCAAACCTGAGTGGATGGCAGCCATTATGAGTGTTTGCAGAAATGAAAATAAATTATAGTTGAAGGATGACTTCGAGAAAGAGTGTTAGACGAGGCATTAAGATTGTATTTTAAAATAAAAGACGACATCAGTGTTGTCGATGATGCCATTCTCGGTGGTGAAACCTTGATTGCACTGACATCCTTGATGGGAAGGTTAATAACCTTAGCACACAAGGGCCATGTGGGAATGACTGGTACAAAACAAAGGTTAAGGTAGAGATACTGGTGGCCCTCAATGTATTGTGATGTTGATGTGTATGTAAGTCATTGTTCAGTCTGTACCAAAGCAGATAAAAGCATGACTACATACCAATGCCCCATGACACCAGTGAAACTGCCTGAGGGTGCCTGGATAAAAGTCGGCATCAACTTTAGTGGACCAATGAAGACTTTAACCTTAGAGATGTGTTTTGCCATGGTGATAATAGATTATTTCAGCAAGTGAGTAGAAATTAAATTTGTATCACAACCTACCACGTCTGAAGTGGTGAGCTTCTTGAAGGAAGTGTTTTGCAGAGAGGTCTTCCCACATCAGTTAGTAGCTGATAATGGAGTGCAGTTTGTGTCCTCGGAACTGATTGCCTTCATGAAAATATGGCATGGAACATGTAAGGTCCTCCTTATACCACCCACAAGTTGATGGGCAGGTCAAGGGAGCCAATTGCCTAGTTAAGGAAACAATCCAAATGGCTTTCAGGTCTAACATCCCCATTGAGGCAGCGCTCAGAACCAGATTATGGTCATAACCTACCACTTAGCACAAAAGCACAAGCTTCAGCTGATCAGGGGTAGAGTAGCTGTCACACAATTGCGGCCATAGTGGTCTTTGGCTTGGAACAAATGGGAAGGTGAGAACAGGAGGGAGAAAGAGATCAAGATGAGAAGTTTGGTGGACAAATGCCAGAAGTGCATGTGTAGCAATCACAATGCTAGGAATGTGGTAAAGGAGATGTCTGTGAGAGCAGGTGATGTTGTGAGAGTGAAGAATCCAAAAAAAGAGCAAACAAGAGCGGATACAGTGAAACAAGGCATGTGGTCAAGACCAAAAATACTGCTATTTTACTAGACAATGGTCAGTGGTGGAATGGATCGAATGTTGCTACCAGTAAGGCCCAAGAACAAGTACGCAGGCATGATGCAGTGCAGAACAATGCATTAGCATAGGCTGGACATGCCAACAACATTAACCAACGTTGAACATGCACTGAGTGTGCTACTAAAAATAGTCCTCCAATTGTCTTCTCTCAGGATTGCAACTAATCCCCGGGGTACTGTTCAGAATAAAAGAACAATTGTTCCGCCTGTCAAATTTAAAGATCATGTAATGAAGTCGTTTTTGAAAGAAGGGAAAATATGTAGTGTTCTGTTTTAAGGTGCATTGTCCCACTCTCCACATCTCACTCCGCTACTATTCCCACCTCGTGTGTCTATGCCCGTGGCGAATGCCGCACACTGTGGTTAGAATGTTGAGGGCATGGAGGTCAGTGAGGGAACATTAACGGCATTCTATGAGGAGTGTACCTGGAATAACGTCACGCTTCATTCGACCCCTGTCAGGGGCGTAACACTGCCCTTCGGCTGGGGAGCTCCTGATAGAGTCCGGAGGGGGCCCCTCCACGCACTTTGCAGGGGGGCCCCCTCAATTATCGTTACGCCACTGGCTCCTGTCTCCTCATTAATACACAACCCAGGATAGACTGCAAAGGCTCTGCTCCCACAATCCCTGGCTTGTTATCTCCCTTGAAGCGCCAGCCAGTCAGGATCTTTGAAGCTGACGATAAGGGCCCCCAAGCAAGTCTTTATAGAGCCGTATCTCACCGATAATGATCCCTCCCAGCTGCGGAATACTAATAGCCCTCTGACATTTGTGCAGTCTTGCATTTACTGCAACTCAATTCAGCTCTTGCGACATGGGCATTAACTTGTGAGTGTCAGAGAAGCTGTGTATATCTCCTTCATATTTTGTTTTTGTCATATTTAGTGCGTTTTTAACATATCATCAAATGCTTTCTCATAATGATTCTTTTTTGTGGTTTTTTTTTATATTTGCTTTCCAAAGGGAGAATAAGCTGATGCTTTCTATGTTTATTTGCTTCTTTTTTTCGTGAAAAGTTTTTGGTGTCCAATATGGTTTCTCACTGGCAGTGGCCCACAATGCAGTGACAGTACAATAATTAGTTAAAATGAATACAAGCGCATTGAGGAAAATGTGTCCCAAGTAACCCTGCGCACTAAAGTCAGCCATTTTTACGCTTGTCAGTGTGATGCACTTAAAAGGTGAGCAGATGGTCACAGTTAAGCATACTAACTAGTACAAACTGCAGATGGAGTTTTATGTAATTACACTTTCTTCAGAAACCAACAATATTGTTCATCTTTAGACAACCCTCCAGCATTATTGCTATTGAAGCAGGTTAATTGGATCACACGGATCAACAGAAAATTGCATGGAAAACGTCACCATACTATGGGTGGGTACAATGTCTGCCCGCAGAACTGGCAATATATGGAAACTCCACGTTGCACTTGTTACATGGAATTCCGGACAAATTCTGCCAATCTCCACATGTCGGAATATATTTCCCGTGAGGCTCCAGAAATGCAAGCGCTTGCGAGATTTGGCACCCCCTGGAGCCATTTTTAATGTCCGCGGCCGCGGTCAGAGGGTTGCTTCTCGAGTAGAATTGATGCAGCTTTAGTAGATTTTCTAATTGAGCAGCAGCAACATCAACTGGGATGGTTACATGCTCTTGCGCAACACATGGTGTCATCCGCACTGACATTTCAGGATTGCTCGCGCATCTGTTGCAACATTGCAGCGCGAGCACTGTGACATGCATATTCCCACCCATTTATGGAACTCGGTGGAACTTAATGGCATTTTTATGCAACTCAGTGGAATTCCGTGGAGTGAAACTCTGCGAGTTCCATGCACCCCTACTCTATACTTCTTGGAAAGAACATTTAGGTTTTTGCTGGGTTTTTCCAGAGAAAACAGAGGGTAATGCTTACAGAGGCCCTTGCTTGTATCATGCCATGGGCAGAAAGAAATTTGGCGCCGTCATGCTGTTTGTGAATAAAGTGAGGCAGCAAGGGATTGGAGGTGGTGAGGGGCAAGGCAGTGGGGGACACCTTTTGTGTTCGGATATTAGGGGATGTTAAAGTCTACATTTTCATTAAAATTTGCCTTGGCTAACAATGAAGAAATGTTCCTGACATTAAAACATGTGTTTAACTTTATCATATCTGTAGAAGAGATAACAAAAAATATACAAAATGATTCTCTAAAATGTGATAAATAAATAAAGCTTTAACCATGGGAGAAGATCCCTTCTGAACATGTAAAAAATAAATAAACGTGCACCTTAAACAAGTAGTAGGCTTTCCTACCTGATGTGCTGCAACAACCAGGCCTGAAAAATATTTTGTCCACTTCTGCTTGACATGTCTTTCAGGAACTGCAGACCTAATCCTCTGACTGTAAAATCCTTTATCACTTTAAAATGTGTTGTTCTGAGAGAAATTTATTTATTTTGCTTTCTCACACTATATGATTTCCCTCATTTCACTAAACAATGCATTCAGCTATATTTTATAATGAATAGAGCATTAATAATGTTGAACTTATTGATGATATTTGTTTGTATGGCCTCATCAAGATGTACTCTACTGATAGAAAAGTTTCACTGCTTTAGACTAGCCCCTTGTCCACACAATGGGATACTGACAACAGCTAACAGAATAGGCCTGTAAAGCGTCTCATGAGAATCTTGCCCCATGTATCTAGTGCAAGACATATTTGAAACTTTTAGATAACTGCTCACCGGCGTGAATGTTTACCGTGTGAAATAGGAGGAGAAACGGCAGACCATCGGAAGACCCATTTCTATTGGATGAACCATGCTGGATGTTGAAAATAATTTATGTTTTCATATATACGTGTTCCTAGTTAGAGAGCCTTCATTCGAGTTCCCTTTTCCATGCCACCTTACCCTCAATGCTTTATGCATTATTTCTTAGTTAATTTTGTCCAGAAAGTTGTTTGCTACTGCTAACATCAATTTCCTATTATCTTGATCGTTTTGGGAGGAGACATTCTCCTACAGCTCATCACAGCTACTGCTTTGATTAATTCTCTTTGATTTAATTAACAGTTGCTACTGCAACTTGTTAGGGAACTAGGCTGAGTTTTTTCCAACTACTCTTTATGGGGAGTTCATTCTTTAGAGCACTAAATGCTCCAGAATCTTGCTTTTTCCAAGAGAACTCTTTCTGGGTTCTTAATAGAGTACGACTCTTAGACTAGGATCGGGACTATTTCCTTTATGGAACACGCTGTCTATAATATGCTGCCTCTAACTAAACCTTTTCTTCATATAACTGTAAATTGACTAACCTTAATAAAAACAACAAGAGCAATACAAATCTCCTAATGAGAAATGGAGCCATAAAACGATTCTAAACCTCTTATCATTGACTGTACATTAAGTTACTGAAAGTTGATGATTATATTTGAAATTAAGTTTATTACAGCTCCATTCTGCCAAAATCCATTGGACTGAATATCAAGGAATGCCAAAAATAGGAGGCTTTTGTTGTAAGTGCTTCGGTCTGCACTGACCATCAAATCACCCTCCCAAATTTTGGCCTGTAACAGGAGGTTTGCTATTTGCATAATCTTAATGCAAAAGCATTGTTAGCTCTCCTGAAGACTGCTTACTCATGCCATAAACCGGCCAGGGGGATGCTTATCAAAATGTATATATCTCATACCTTCAAAGTATTAGTACAGTGTTGACTTTCTGGTGTTACGCATAGTGGCAGCCGGCATGGATCTGAGGTGGCGGGGCGTGGAAGTAAGGGTATCTAAAAAAGATTTAAAAAAAAAGAAAAATACACTTACCTCCTGCCTTGTCTCTCCCATGTCATCTCTCCTCTGCGTTGGGCCAAAGTCGCAGAACAGAAAAGCACTTTCAGGCTCCTCTGAGCCAATCAAAATGCTGTGATGCAGCATTGGGATTGGGATTGGTCTGAGTGCTGTAGTTCGGCTCTGAGATGGGGACTGGGGGCTGGACATGTTCTCCACCCAGGCTGTAATGCAGACTTGAGCCAACCACAGTGCCGCAATGTAGCGTGATTGGTCTGAGCGCCGTAGTTCGGCGCTGAGACGGGGACTGCAGGCTGGGCATGTTCTCTACTCAGGCTGTAATGCAGCCTGGGTGGAGAACATGCAAAGTACGCATGACTGTTTGGCCGGCCCTCTTGAGCCGGCCAAAGTTTCATTCGATCTTCAGTGTGTCCATCACTCCTCGCCCTGCTCTGTGAGCAGAGCAGCCCCGCCCCGCCAAGCTCCAGCAGCAGGACAAAATAAAATGATATCAAGTTATTATTATTTTGTTTCCCTTTCTTTCACTCAGGGGCAGCTCGTCCACTAGGGCGGTGGAGCATCGCCCCACTGCTTTCTCGCAGTGCGAGAAGCAGAAACATAAAATGGTAATAACTTTCTGTTATTACCATTTTATGTTTGGCTGCGGCCGGCGGGTGGGCGAGGCTGCTCTGCGAGCAGCCAGGGCAGTGGAGGAGTGATGTGCCCACTCCTGAAGGTGCAATGAATGTTTGGTCGGCCCTCTGGGGCCGCCCAAACTAGCCATGCACACTCTGCCCTTTCTCCATGCAGGCTGCAATGCAGCATACATGGAGAACATGGCCTCCCTGTAAGCCCCTGGCAGGGGGGCGTCCCCACCAATCACAACACTGCTGCAAGCAGCGTTGTGATTAACTTAGGGGAGGGAGGCTGGCTGCCTGCTTCCTGTTGTCGGAGGCAGGAGAGCAGGAGCAGGAGCCGGGAAGACTCACGACCCGGACGGTGGAGAGGTAAGTTTTTTTTGTTTTAATTTTTTAATCACCCCCCTCCCTACGCGACACACCCTCCCTGAGCGACCCCCCCAGCTGCAAGCCATGCCAGCCACGACTGCTTCAAAGCAGTGTGGCGACGCTCCTCTGCCTTAGCAGTAAGGGACTGCTGAAGATTGTTGAACATGCTTTGAAATCGATCATTAAATTACATTAAAGTGAACGTTTTTAACTTACAATAAGAAATTTTTAATCTTTTTTTTTTTTTTTTTTAAATATATCTGTGAAACCAAAAAAGGCACGACTCGAATCTCTTTGCATCATCTGAATATTTCTGATGTGTGCCGCGTTTCTTTGTTACCGTGACTACGACGAGGTAATAATAGATCTTAACCATTACTGTCCTCTTTCTCTTTTGATGTCTTATTTTAGATGTCAGGGTAATGGAACATCAGACCGAAGTATGAGATAATATTCTTCTAGAGTTTAGGTGAATTTTGACTTGTCGGCAGGATGCGCGAGCCTGATGTGGAATCTATAGCGTCAGTCTGAGCGGAGCAGAGACGTTTTATATGATTTCTGAGAAAAGTAACTTCATGGAATGCCAGTTTGACGTGTCTGTTTCACCTAACCCATTTCCCGAAAATAACATTCACTCTTGTATGGGAACCTCATTCACTCAATACAAGTTTTTTTCTTTGAAAAGGCTGACATAAATCTTTATTTTCATTTTCTTACTACCCCTAGCCATTCAGTCGTCTGCTGACCTATTGTTCTCCCATTTGTTTTTCTCTTTCTTATGTGATCCCCCGAACTCCCTGTCTGTTATCATCAATCTCTCTTTTTACTCATCCTTCTTCCTATCTTTTTCGATTTTCTTCTTTTTCTTAGAAGAGACCTCTACACCTCACCGTCCTAATGCTTCTTAACTCTGCTTTATTTTTCTTTGATTTTTTTTCTTCCACTGCTCGTCCCAAACTGTTTTTCTCCCTTACTCCTGACGTTTTTTCTTTAAATAAATGCGACTCCGTTCACAATAACTGATTTAGCTTTATCTACTCACAGAGTTTCCCCACCCCTTCTCCTTAACTATTTTCCTATTGCTAGGGGTAGCCAGAATTTGCGTAGTCGCACTACGCAAAGCTTTGTGAAATGCTAAAAAATCTCCGCGAGTACGCAGAGTTCCGCGAGCACGCAGAGTTCCGCGAACACGTGGAATTGCTTGTTCCGCCCGTTCGCAATGCTTTTTTCCTGTTCGCGAACGCTTTATGCGTGCTCGGGGGGAAATAGCTCCCGAACACGCATTTTGAAAGCGCGAACAAGCAAAAAATTCCGCGAAGCTGCGGATCGTGGAATTTTTGCCAAATCCGCATTCTCCACAGAACATGAAATTACCTACATTCCGCAAATTACGCGAGCGGAACGGAATTTACCGCCCATGCCTATTGCTGATGTCTGTCGCAGGTGTTCTTCGTGTTTTTTAGGGTCGTGATCGAAAAAGTAAAAATTCACGGTTACCGTACATTATTTAGTGTCTCATTGTTTATTCCTTGTCAATAGAAAATTTCAATCTCCCTATTCATCCTTTTCCTGGAATTTGTCAATGTTTGTGTGTTTCGAATTTAATACATGGACTGTGAAGTGCTTTCTAACTTTTCCCACATTTTTCGATATTTTCATAAATATTATTCCTCACAAAGCTATGTTCATTGATTTGGAGTGTCATATGTTGTAGTTTCAAAACTGGTTATCTTGGCAGAATGTCAAATCAAAGAGGGACGCCATAAAATAATCGGATACATATAATAATTCAAGATTTTTTCTTTAAGCACAGTAAGAATGAAATGTGATGTCCCTTATAGAAGGGGCCTTCTTAACCCCATTATCTGGTGAAAGGACCAGCAGGTGTTTGGAAATACGCCAGTTTTTCCCATGCAATTGCTATTCAGCTTAAGATGACAATTTGCCGGTTGGAAATGTGGTGGCACAGAATTGCATAGGGCATGAAAAGTGAACCAGTGACTGACAGTTATGAAGGAGACAGCTTATTGGTGGCACGGTCTGTCAGTCACCAGTGGCACAAGCCTCTGTGAGAGACAGTTGGCCATTGCATACTGTGCAGTAGCTCCTGACAGGCAGAAGCCCCCTTCTACAGCAGGATGGAAGGCACCACCTATATTCATAACATGATGGCAATATAGGCAGCAGGAGAACCCAAGCCCTGTAATTATTGTCTATGAGACTGCCAACTTTTTCAGGAAACTGGCACATCACTACTAGTAATCTAGCTACCCTGCATCCAGAAAAGTATAGTCAATTTCAGATGTTGCTCTGTTACCTAAAGGCTTCTGTGTGCCACTGTGAATTTGCAATGATCTTGTACTTGCACCTGACTCTTGACTTTGCCCCTGTAACATGAACAAGTGTTCATAATAACTTAAATAAAACTCCCCTATAAACACTAAAGTTGAAGGAATGTTTAGGTTGTCAGGGTCAATAGTGGTTACAGTACAAATCTAGAAATTTCCATCTTTAAGATAATATCTACAACATAATTTCCCACGCCTGCTATCATTTGTGAAATATGGAAATAAGATGCGGAAGAAAAATACTGAGTATGTTTATGAATGTGAAAGTGTATAAATGAGCATGTGTGGAAAGACAATGGATAGAAATGATAACCACTGAATAGTTTTCTGAGTAGGGAACGTACTATGCCATTATATTAAGCATTCCAATGTAGAACATTAATGGTGGTTGTATTATTATGCTCATGAGGTGTTAAGTTTTATTTTGTATGTTCTTTTGAATGCACGAAAGTTGGAGCGCTTTACAGCAGAACTAAAATACATGCCAAATTCTTTCTCTTTTTTTAGGAACAGAGAGATCAATTGATTTGGTCAGAATAACAAGATGATGAGCCAGGAGTCGAAGCTGGTTCCGAATGTTGGCAGCTCTAGTCACTAGGCTACATCGCAGCCACCTAGTACAACTTTGTCTGTATTTGAACAAGGGTCATAACTTAGTGACATTCTGCGGAGTGAATCTCCAATTTCCCAACTAAAAAGCAGTGGGTTGCAGGGTGGAGGGGTGAGATAGGCAATGTGTGGTATGGACTGTTTCCATGAGGAACAGGGTCTGTACAGATCTGTATTAGCTGGGCCTATGTCTAGAGTGGTACAGTGGTCAAAAATGATGGGTTGGAATACTATCCCAAGCAATTGTCACTGGTTATTTGCAAGAATTCGTTCCATCACCTTTTGGGTTTTTGATTGCCAGCAGTATTTGATTGCCAGTAGTATGCCCGGAACCTGAGACTAGTGCAGCTTTCCAAGCCCACTAATGCCAATTTTTGTAAATTCCAACGAGTAATAAATTTGCACCAAGTCAAGGAGGACTTCTATGGCTGCAGATGTAATATTTATTTGGTAGACCAGTCACTGTATCTATTTAAGTTACTGCTTCAAAAAATGAAAAAGTTAAAAGCTCTTAGTGAGGCAGCCGAGTCAAGGTTATTTAGGCTCCTCCACCCCGCCAGACCATGAGCCAAATTTTGATTAACTACTAAATACTACGCGTTCAATCTAACCGTATGTAATTGATTTACGCTGACACTAATGTGCGCCTTTATTTTTCCGTTTTACTTTATCACCTTATTATAGGTCTTTGCAAAGAGTGGTACACATGGGGCTGGTCCCCATGCGGTCCTGAAGAAGAGGTTTAGGGGATAACCTCGAAACATGTTGGCTTTCAATATTAGGGACTATTAGCACATTATTACCTAATTCCTCCCTTTTATTAACCCCCCTTTTTATCCTTTACCAACTAGGAGCACTTATAAACTAATTTACGCTCACTAGCTAGGTAATTTTTAATTTAAACCCACACCACTCCCCTCTCACTGCACTACACATAGTCTTCACTAAATAGTGCTCCTACGTAACTGTCGCAAGTCGCAGCACGCCCCAAGCAGTAGATGCTTGGGATGGCCCCAATGATGAAGCATGTCACCTAGGGGAAACCTTTGGTGAGTGAGGGGACTCAAGAAAAGCATTTTCTTTTCTCTATTTGAGGTGCGTCTTACTCACTAAGTAGACCCCTCCCTTCCCATCTAGCTAGGTTCTCTGATCCATGATGTCGGATCTTTTTTTGCGTTATAGTGCAATCCTAGCCAAAAGACACTGTATAAGGTCAAAAGCAAGCAAAAAGTGAATGAGAGACAGTAGAGGCATCTTGGTTATAGACAATAAGTACATTGTGGTGTAGTGTTCTCTAAAGAGGTGAGTCTTCAACTCTTGCCTAAATTAGAGCAGTGTTTAGGCGGCTATGATGAATACAGAGATGTTGTTCCAGATTCAGGGTATTTAAGTGTTTAAATAAGTCCACTACTGTACTTTTAACCAAGCTGACCAAAATTTAATATAATACACATTTACATTAATAAGCTAATAGGCTGTAACAGTTTAGTTTTAGTTCCAGGTAATTAGAACATATTTTGAAATTCTTTTATTCATTAAAAAAAATTAGATAAAAAAAGATACATTTTATTAAATCTCTTGATATTTTCCCATGGACAAAGGCCTACCTCAGTAGTAAGGATATCAAAAAACAGGTACAAATTTACTAGTGGGAACTTTACACTCCTAAATTCTGTAGTAGGAGACCACTTGATGATGCCGTGACCGAATGCACGGATAATTCTTTGACCATTTGGTCACAATAAAACTTTAAGTTGACCCAGGTCTAATGAAATCTATTTTCAGTCCTGAGGAAGTTCAAGGCCGATAGGCCTTACAAAACATGTGCTGGCTGGCTGTTGATGGTTTTGATTTCGAGATAATAAAGAACAAAGGTTTTGTAAATGTTCTCAAGCTTCAACGAGTATTACTCTTTGGTGCCCACAGTGATTCCTGAATCAAGCCTAATGTTATGAAGAGTGCAATAGAGTGAATCAGTGGCGTAATGAAAGTTTAAGGGGCCCCCCTGCAATGTACACAGAGGGGCCCCCACTCCGCATTTTATCCAGAGGCCTCAGACCGTAGTTCTGTTCTGAGGGTGCCCCCCTGGAGCTGGGGCCCCCCCCACACTGCGGGGGTTGAGGGGGCCTGTGTTACGCCCCTGGAGTGAATTCTTTTGGGATGAGTGATAAACCTTAGCCACAAAGGCATGAGTGCCCCTCTGTACCACATGAAGTACAGGGACAACTCTGCCCTTGGCACTAAGTTTTGGTATCAGGGCAAGCTGACATTTGAAGCTGGACAAGAAGTCACTTAGTAAGACAACAGCTCTTGCTGATCAGCAAAATAGTCTAAAGATCTCTTGCTTATTTAATACTTTAAAGTCAATTTTAGAAATGACAATTTAGAAATGACAAAGCAGTAGAAGTCAGAGTTAAAGTACAAATTCTAAAGAATTTACATTAAAATCTCCCACCTCCTACGTGTGTAGAGGTGGACTGGCTAATTGGTAATCATGAAGCTTTAAGAAAAAGCTGACAATGTCAAGTGCATGAATGAGCTCTTTCACTCTTTTAAAATTAGCGGCTTGCTAGTAAATTCAATAATTTCCACACAGGTTTCATGTGCCAATGTCAGACTGTCACTTCAATGACACTTCAGGTCAATGTTCTTCACGCTTATACTTTTCAACAGTTTGCAAACTTTGATGCTAACAGACTCTCAAATTAGGGTGTCAACTGATTTTCAGAAAGGAAGGGGTCCCCTTTGGCCCCTTTCTTTTGTCGATCAAGGTGGCAATTAAGGGTACAGTAGGGAGTGGTGTTGAGGACCCCTGATAGCTCAGCGTGATTTTTTCGCAACTGAAAGGCCCCATCTCTCATCCGCGAAGCCCTGCCTACTCTTTCCGCCCTCAGGATCATCGCAAGTGATGCTTTACTTGCTCCCGGCGACAGTCTAGGACCTGTTTGGATCTGTATCTGACCTGCGCTCCATTGCAGTTGGCCTGAACATTGGATGGACCCCAGTTTAGCGGGACCTTACGTAACCTTTTAGCACTATTGACTTCTAATCCCTGGGGTATAGTTACAAGAATTGCCATTAACCAGATTTTGCCTTAGTTAGCGGCAATTTTCTTAATGCTGTCGATAGTCAAAAACGATCACCCTGTTATTAATGTATTTACAATACGTTGCTACATGGAGATAGTATCAGCTAGCCGCATTGAAAGCTTCCACTAACACTAGCATCAAGGTGATAAAAATGTTACATTAGCAAGAGAAAAGTGGCGAAAGGCCAATTAGTGACAAAGAAATTCACGTTAGTCAGCCCAACGTCACTTTTCAGCCTCTTGAGGCAAAAATAGCCTATGAATACAACTCTAATGAAAAAAAGAAAAGAAAAACAATGCAATGCTGAATGGAGCAGCGAGGGCCAAGTTCAGCACAGGTCAACAACCCCACCAAACCCTCCCCAACAGCCAGGATGACCAGCGAGACTCCCAGGAGAAGAGGAAATACAGAATCAGGGCCTCATTTATGAAAAGAGGCCCATCGCTGGGGAAAAACAGTGATGCAGCACTTTGCATAGCGCCTTGTGACATCATGGCAGAAAATGTCTGGAAACACGTACAGTCTCTGGGGCCCGGAGGCCTCGCTGGGCCTGTATCTGAGACTCGAAGTGGGAGGAAGCAGTGCTGTGGAGTCGCTGCGGCCTGACGGTAGAGGCGGGCTGCATCGGGCCTTGTCGGGCCCAAGCCTGTGGTGGTGGACATTGAGGCAATCGGCAATCGCCCTTACCTGGTGTCAAAGTCTGATGGGTCACATGGAGACACGTTGTTGACCTGTGAGAGAAGAGCTCCTGGCACCGCTTGGAGCTGTGATCAGTAGAGGAGCTCCTGCACACCAACATAGGGAGGTCTGCATTGCATAACATGCTCCAGCACTCCACCGGGGTGCAAGGAGGAGATCGCCAATGGTGGGCCGCGCCTCTCTGCATCATAGGCCAGAGCATGTGGCGCTTTTGTCTGACGCTGTGGAGGGTGAAGCTCCTGAACTGCGCCAAACTTGTGTGGTGGGAGCATTGCAACTTCACTCCTAAGGGGGCCCTGTTGCATCATCTGCATCGGGAGGTTCCCCAGTGGACTTGGCGGAGACTGCTGTACCCAGGCTTGTGAAATCCCACCTGGCTGAGGCTCCTGCTGGATGAATCACAGATTCGGAGAGAGTGTGGTGGATTGAGCCCCAGTGTCAATGTCCAAGGGAGGATGAGGTGGGATGTGGAGCAGAGGCCTGGGAGTCGAGTTGGGTCCAGGCCTAGTGCCTGTGGGTGGCGCACACCATGCCCTGAGCAATCCCTGCACAGCGGCTGACCTATATCACCGAGGTACAGCACAAGACTGTTGAGGGACTCCACTAGCGGGATCTATTGGCTAATTTTGGCCGTGCATGGCACGCACCTTGATCTGCCGTCACTCACTGGGGCACTGGGGAACACAGAATCTGGTCTCCACTGTTAGATGGGAGGGGGCGTGCGTGTGGTGTTGCCTTTCCTCATCCCCTGGTAGTGAGCTCTTGGGTGTACGGGGAATTTCCATTGGTGCCGCCCAAACGAAGATTCCTGGCTAGCATACACCTGACTGGAGGAGAGGGGCCATCAGGCCACACTACACTGCACTGCATGTCATACATAGTGCCAGGGCATCTGGTGCCACGCTGGCCCACCTGCAGACAGGGCGGCATCAACATTTGGCCGCTCCTCCATTTCAGTGAGCCGTGCAGCTGGTGATCGCTGGCCTCCAGGGCGGGTGACAGTGGACAGCCTTGACTCCAAACTAGATAGACTCTGTACTCCCAGTGGTAACCTCCCTCAAACAAACGGGCACTTCCTTTGAGGACCGCATAGAAAAAATCACAGTCAACTTCATCCACGTACATGACATTGAGCAAGAACTGGCCAAAGTCTCACCGAGTACCCTGAGCACAGCGTTGTTGGAGTTGTAGCAGCTAATGGCACATGTGAAGTCACTGGCAAGAACAGTGGAGGATATGGAGGGCTGCTCCCAGCGTAACAATGTGAGGGTGCTGGGTCTGCCTGAGGGAGCAGAAGGGGCTGATGCAGTGGCATATACTGTGACATGGTTGCGTGACCTACTGCCAGCAGGTGCAGTTTCCCCATTCTTCATTGTGGAGCAGGTCCATTGAGGGCTGGTGAGCTGCCCACTGCAGGGGACAGATCCTATATCCTTTCTCTTCCACCTGCTACAGGGATCATGATGCTGTCCTGTAGGAGTTACGCAAGCTGGAGGAGGTGAAAGTAGATAATGCCACAGTTATTTTCTCCCCTGGCAATGCCACGGGGGTGCAAAGGCAGAGGGGCTCATCTCTAGTGGTTAAGCGATGCAGCAGAGAGTTGAGATATGAAGTACTCCCTCCTCTTCCCATAAAGGCTGTGAGTGATCTCATATACTGGCATGCAAATCATTGATGCCACTGAACAGATCTGGATCTGGCTGCAATCTACTGGTCGCCAGGTGCTGTGGACAGGGAGTGCAGCGTCTGCACAACAAGCTGCCATTCGTGCAGCCAGTGGTACTGGAAGGCGTAGGAGGAGCAGGCGTCCCCGCCACAATTACAAGCCAACCCCAATCTGCAGCAGGTTATACAAGGGAGGCGGAAGGCGCTGCATGCAGCGGCAACAATGTGCAATCGCACTCAGAGACAAGATCCCGACATTTCCCCTGAATGCTCCCCCAGCAACGTGGGCTCCACTTCCACATGGTCATCCAATGCTCTGTGAAGCCCTCGGATGTGACTCCTCAGACAGCAGATATCCTAATTTAATGTTGACTGGTTATGTGTCTCTGCTTCTTCCATGGTTACAGACAATTCCAGAGAGCTCCTTGTTCCTGAAAGTTCCGGTGTACAAAGGTCAGCACTTAGAGGTGATAAGGTTCAGTCGTCACCCAAAAGGAACGGAGTAGTTGTTCAGGTGAGCGATGCATGTCAGGTAGGTGTCCCTTCCTGCACAACATCAATCAACTCCACAGCACAGTCACACTTTCACCATGGCGCAAGGGTGCCTGCGTAGGCACATGGCAGCCATTGTACGTCAACGTAGGCAAAAAATAAAGGGGGGCTTATTCATGAGCCCCTTCCGACAGTTTAATGCCACTAATGCATCATTTTCTTGAAGTACTTTCTGCGTGAATTTTGCACCACGTTGCACCGTATTTACAAAGTGATGCATCTGGGCACATGCGTGACCTTGTAAAGCCCTGTGCCACAATATACCTGCATCAGGTATGATGTATGCAAGGTGTGCGATCACACACAACAAAGCCTCATAGGAGTGGTGCAGTGAAATCTATCAGATTTCACTGCGACAATTCTAAGAATGCCAATGCGTCAAAACCTTACGCCTGCTTCATGAAAGACGTAATGGTGACATAGTGCCATAGGGATAGGCTGGCCCCATGCATTGCTGGAGTTGCGTCATGCTTTTAACACAACTGCAGCAATGCATGACTTTAGCGCTGGCAGATACGTCAGGATTGCAGACATATCTGTCATTGATTGCGAGATGGAGCGCAGTACAGTAAATATGGCGCAGATATGGTGTCGCAAGGAAGGCGCAGTACAAAGTGTCCATCGCTGTTTTATCACAGTGATGCAACACTTTTCATGAATGGGGCCCCGGAATGCGCCCAATCTTATTGATAGAGCGCATTCCTGACTTTTTGTTTTGGCGCAGGGCAGTGCAGCAATATTCCTTGCAGCGCTGTCCAGCACCCAGACATCTTATATGTGGGCCCATATGTTTGCACCAATTTAAAGACCAGCTATTTTCTGGCCTTAAAAAACTGCCTCTAATTGCCAGTTTTTAGGGGTTTATCGACGTACTGGAAATTTCCTTGTAAATGTCAGGTTGTGTGTTTAGCAGCAGTTTTTTCACGGGAACCCCTGCCTTGCATCTCATTTTCGTTAATTCCCCCTAACAGAAGTGGCGATCTTGAAAATTCACATTTAAGCTGGAAAATAACTTGTAAATATGATGATAGAAAAGCTGCTGTAATGTCAAAAAATGTACGCTACGATGGCGTTAAGTTCTTGTAAATATACCCCTCTGTTTTTAGTTTATTATTGAAAAAATCATAACTCCGGTTCTACGTATTGGATTTGTGTCGTTTTGGTCTTGTTTTTTCATAAAAATATCATCTATATTTTTTAAACCTATGTGGAGTCTTTCTGTGGTGTAATCTTTGTTTTACTCTGTGTGTGTGTGTGTGTGTGTATGTGTTTCACAAACACTTTATGCATTGCCTTTATAGATAAGCCTTACTGTTCTGTCTCAAGCTACCAGAGGGTGAGCACAGGTTATTTTAATTTGTATCTAGTCCTAAGTATAGTGGTGATTTCTGCTTTGCCTGGGTGTATACCTCAGCCAACCAGAAATCCCATTACTAACATAGTCTATGGGAGAGGAGGGCGGAGGAGCCTCTTCCAACCTGGGGGGGTCACTAAGGCCCACACATTGGGAACAGATGGCACTTGATTCCTCTTCCTTAGTGGCACTGTCAAGCAGGAACATTGACTGCTCTCGCTTTTTTCCAATGAGCTCAGGCTAAAAGCGGTTAGTTTACATAATCACTTTCTACCCCAACATCAACACCCATCAGAATGGAAACAGTGTCAACCAAGGCAGATGGTATTTTGACGTACTGTAGCTTGATGATGTTTTTGGATTCTTGGGTTTGGCAGTAAATCAGTTTTACCTACCCAGTACTCAAGTGAGTCTAAATTATAGCAGAACCACAACACTGACATAGCCATTCATCCGAGCTTAATCCTATTCCTTATGCGGTGGCAGGGATACTGGAGAGTTCCATTAATGGAAATGAAGAAGGTTGTGAAGCTTCAGCAGTAGGGGGGGGGCCCTTCCACATGTTAGGCTCTGGCTGTGCACTAGGCCCCATCGGGGGTAATCCAAGACTCTGCCCACTTATGAATTTTGGAAAGAAATTAAACATACAGAATCCTGATAAATAGAGGAGAACTAGCAAGCAACCTAGAACTAAGCATGAACGCTGTACATATATAATATGGGGATTGTTCTGCTTGCAATCAAATTGCAGGTTAAAGCAGAATAAAATAAATTATGTTGGCAGACTAAAGTAGAGTTTAACTTCACAGCATTAGTAGTTGGACCCTGAGAGATCAAATGCCAAGGGATCTCAGTGATATAGTTGATTTTCTTACCCAGTTTATTGTCTCTAATGACGTTTAGGGATTCTTCTGAATAAAATTACTTGTTAACTCAGGAGAGGATGGTACTAATGATACAGAGTGATCTGCCTTCCCCTACAATTGACTGGGTTCTGTGAAAGTAAGACAGATGCAAGTGTTGATTCTCTCATTTATGTCCCATGATAGACTGTAGCATAGCTTATCTGAGAAATATTTTATACAGTGTTAGGTTGCAGCAATATTGCCCAGTGATCAAATTGCGAAATGAACGAGAAATGTGGGCTCAAAACCCCCACCCACTTCCACACTTAAACAAAAGAACCAAATTGTGTGACCACAGGTATATCACTATATCACATATCACTATATCACAGTTACTAATGGGTGACTCCTCTTTAAAGCGGCGGAGTGTCGCCCCACTAACTAAAATGCCCCCAGAGATGAAAAATAAATTGGTAATAAAGTTCATTTATTACCATTTTATTTTTCAAATCCCCATCCCGAGCCGAGCGTCAGGTAAGGGGTGGGGCGCTGCTGACTGGCAGCAGCAGAGAGCAGTAACAGACAGGGCACTTTTAAGTTTAAAGTGCGCATGTGTCTTTGGCCGACCGTCTTGCGACAATCAGGCAGACAAGTGAATTTGAAACCTCTCTAATCCAGCTGTCTTAGACAGCTGATTTAGAGAAAGCATAGGGCTTCAGTGTCCTAGAGAGTGATGAAGGAGACCGCTCCATCCAATCCTGGCGCTTCTCTCATGCTGCATGAGAGCAGCGCCCGTATTGGTTAGTGAAGTTTCCTGGGTTCTTTATTGGCACCTGCCTGCCTGGAGAAGACCATACGGAGAGGACATCGCACAAGGAAGGTAAGTGTAATTATTTCTTTCTTTATTTACTTTTATTTTGATCCCACATGCTAGCCGGCACTGACTTTACTTTGTGTGCCTCACTTAGCTCAACATGGCAAATTCGGGAGAATCTAAAAGTATTTATATATTGAGAAAGAGAACAATACAAAGACAAGCACTGGCAAAGTCAATGAGAGCAATTGGCTTTGGTAATATTTTGTGGTCATGCTGTACAGAAACAGGGATGCTTTGTATAGTGTCTAAAAATTATTAAAAATAAGTGACATGATGCAGCCAAGGCTAATGCACTGGATGCATCATAGTCATTTTTTTATTATAATTTTTAGTCATGGCGCACAGCAGGCATGCTGCTACACAGCATTGTTGCAAATCATTGCCAAAGACGCCAATGACCATGCTGTACAACATGGACAAAAAGCAATGCAGAGCCAATAGTCTCAAAACCGAGACCAATTGACTTTGCCATTGCTTGTTCGGTCTCGGCACAGCAACTCTGTGATTCTGAGTAAATCAGATAATCTCCAAATGCATGAAAAAGAAAAAAAAAGGCATTTGGAAAAAATCCTAGCGAATAAAGAAAGCAATTGCACCCATATCTATGTCTTAGTGAAAATGCATTGGGAAGCAGATAACATCTGTTGTCACAATAAACATTTCAAAGGCAAAAAGGGGTTCTTTGAAGCACATGTGGCATAGTAAAACATAGCTATAAATGCAAGTGTTTCAACAAGGACAACAGGGAAGAAAAAATCAAAGTAGCTCCTCAATCACAACGTGATTAGCAGACGGACAGCAATCAAGCTGAAGCAATCAGTACTTGGTCCATGGTGTGCAAAATCAGAATGGATTGGGATGCACCTGAATGTTTATGAGTAGCTGAGATTAACCCAGCCGATGAGCCTATAACTAGAACGAAACCCATCCTGGGTTGCTTGTGTTCCAGTTCAGAGAGGACCCGACTTGGCTGTTTGGGCTGGACTATCCCCACTGAAGCAGGGTCAAGACGGATTTACATATACCTGGGTCCAAGGTGTGCAAAATGACAATGGATTTGGATGTGGCCCTGACTAATTACCAGTTGCTGAGAATAATTCAAGCCTTCTATCCATCACTTTTGTGTATACTTTAGTGTGTCACTCTGAGTGGGATGGGTATGCCCAGAAGTGGGTCCTGTGTACACTGTGTCACTGGAACCAAGCTGTATCAGGCTGATAGGCCCATAACTAGGAAGAAACTGGTCCTGGGTTGGAGCAGGTCCTGATGAAAGCTCCCCCTTGGTGCTTTTTTCCCTCTGGTTAATTTGTCTATAGGCTCTATCTCTGAGAACCCATTAACAACTAATTGGTCAGACAAAGCTACAGTTAAAAGGTGAACTATTAAGACTCATAACAGACAAGAGATGGGAGATTGTCTTAAAAAAACAGTTAGTTGTGTTATAGCTACCAATGAGTACCACACCAATCCCGGAACCAAACTTGCTAAGGGTACCACGTAACTAGAGGTTCTACCTGACCAGGTTTAGGCTCTCACTGGCTCATTTTCTGGTGCCTTACCCCTCCAATGCATACACCAGAAAAGATCTGCTCCCATGCCCATACAATTCAATAGCCCAACAATCCCATCATTTGCTTTTCTTCTGTGAGCTATATGTTGTTGAGCACATATGCATACTCACAACTTTACTGCAAAATTTAAATATACGGAAATGCAAGGAAGCACTTGAGTACCTTCAGTTGCTTCAGACTGATGAAGTGTGTCACACCATCTACAGATTCATGCCCTCAGGATATAAGCACAGGCCATTGTGGACAAGTAATCTATACACACCCAGAATACATCTCCTTAGTGAATTAAAAATGGTAGTTGCCACTGATTAGTACCTATGTAAAGCCAAACTCACATGCAAAGCCAATTTGTCTGAAGGAGAGGAAACATACTGTATTTTTTTTCTGTCTATGTAGACAAATTGTATATTTGTCAATCTTTTATTCTTTGCAATGAATTTGATCTTTTTATGCTGTGTTTTATATTTGTTCTTTTATGGTTTGCGCCAAACAGAATAAAGTTATTTGAACTTGAACTTGTCTGGTTCTTTGTAATATTGCTCACTTGCTTAAATTCAGCTTGTTTTCAGTTTTTTATGCCTTGCTTCCTCTTATTTTATTTTTCCTTTATGTTAGATTGCCGCCTGCTCGCTTAATAACGTTTTTTCCTTCCCGCTTCCTGCCTCTGGCTGACCCCGTCCACCACTTCCCAGTGACCCTCCTACCTCCCAGGACCTACTTAGACCACAGCGCATCCGTGCTGCATGCGCACCAAAGGCAAGCTCGTCTGCTCTCGTCCTTGAATGGACTACACCCAGAACCAGAAACTCTGGTTCCCCCAGCACCCAACGATAGACCGCCACCGAGATACGGGCCTTGGAACCTGGACTCCCCAACAACAACTGCTGACGAATCTCACCTCGATCTGTGGTAGGACCCTCCACCTGCCTGACTGTCTCTTCTCCTACAACACCTGCATGCACGACGACCACCACCACACCAACCAAGGCTGCTTCAAAACAATGACACTACCTTTTGCTCAATGCACAATCCTTCTGTAACCACGCCACCGATATATGGGACAAAATCACCTCCCTCACCCCGAAGTCATCTTCCTCACCATAACGAGTCTTAACCCCGCTTCCACACCCAACATCGCGGTAGCAGCTCCGGACGGCTTCAAGATAGGGACACCGGGACCACATCAACAAACACAGAGGAGAAACCACCATCATCCACAAAGAAATCATCCACTGCACTACCACCACAGACGACACAACCCCGATAATGGAACACCTCCATTTCCAACTCCAAACCAACAGCAAAACCACCATTAGTGGCACCCCTGACTACAGACCTCCAGGACAACGCCCCAGTTTTGCCAACAACATCCCCAAATTTATTGCCCCTCTCGCCATTGACTACAAACAGTACATCTCCCTCTGAGACCTAAATTTTGACCTCGACGACCACAATGACATCAACACCACCAATCTCCTTGAAAGCATGAAGAACATCGGCCTCACCCAACTAATCACCAACCCCACACACGATGCAGGAGATGCTCCGGACCCCATCTTCATGGCCAGTGACAGAGTCAAGCACAGCCACGTAGCCGGGTTCACCTGGACAGACCATGCCATCATCCACTTCACCAGTTAAAGCACCACCACCAAGCCTCCCAGCACCTCACACCACAGCTGGAACAAAGCATCAGAGAGCCAGTAGATCGACACCCTCAACTCCTCCCACCCTGATACCACAATCAACCTAGGACAGACTTCTCTACCTGGATCACAGATTGCACAAAAGGAGCTGCCCCCGTCAAGCCCACCAAACTTAGAGATCCATTAAAAAGTTCAATTGGTACACCACAGAACTAAGAACCATAAAACACAACTGCAAGCAACTAGAAATGAATTGGCTCACCAGCAAGGACTCCACAGACCGAGCCATCTTCAAGACATCCCTCAACCAATACTACCAACTACTGAAAAAGATAAAAAGGAGCATACTAACCAACCGCATCGATGTCAGCGCTAGACACAGCAATGTGTAGTATCAGGGCTAGTCTGATACAGCTGGGTGCCATAGGAACGGTTACTATGGATGTGGGGGTTCTGGAGTTGTGGGAACAACAGTTAGAGATAATTGTTAAGAACAGAGGCTGTTGCTTGCTCTCCTGGAATAAACTTCTAGTATTTAACTTCTGGCTCCAGTTGTTGATGAGAAAACACTACAGAAAGAACTCTTCAACATCATCAGAGAGTTTTCCAACCCCACTGCCATAAAAAAAATCACCAACCCTTCCCAGGAACTCTGCGACACACTTGCGGACTTCTTCCACTACAAGGTCTTCACCATCTACAAAAAATTTAACTCTACCCCCTTGACAACGACAGCCTGAGCTTCTTCACACTCACAGATACAAACCCCAACCACCTGCTCACCACCTGGGACCAGTTCACCAATCAAAACAACACAGCCAATATGAACTTCGTCCACTCAGGAGCACCCATAGAACCCTTTCCCCACCACATTTTCAACTTCGGGAGCGAGATATTCAGCAACAAGCTCACCACCATTTTCAATGCATCCATCATCATGGCCACCTTCTACAAAGAATGGAAACACGTTAAGGTCAAATCCTTTCTCAATAAACCGTCCACTGGCCCCAGCGAACTGAAGATCTACTGGCCCATCTCTCTGCTCCCCTTTCCCACCAGGTCCTCAAGAAGGCCATTAAACCGCCTACTAACGAAACACCTGGAGAACAACAATCTTCTGGACTCCTCCCAATCCCGGTTCTGCATCCACCACAGCACTGATACTACCCCTATCATGGCCACCAACGACATCATAACTCTCCTCGACTGGGGAGAAATGGCGGCCTTAATCCTCCTCGACCTCTCAGCAGCATTCGATACTGTGTCCCGCCACACCCTTATAAAGAGGCTTAATCACATTGGAATCCAAGGAGACACCCTCAAATGTATCGCCTCCTTCCTCACCAGAAGAATCCAGACTATCCGCCTACCACCTTTCACTAGGAGTAACCAGCAAAGGTAAGAGCGGTGGGGTGAGTCAGGGGCAGGGCAAGGTAAGTGGTTTTATTATTTTTTTACATTTTATTTTACCTATGCCATTGTCTGTCGACTTCCCCACACCCCGCCCTGCCCCACCGATCTTTCCTGTGGCAGACGCACCTGTCTTTCACCTCAGAACCCAAGAACCTCATCTGTAGGCATCCCTCAAAGCTCATCTCTTAGCCCTAACCTGTTCAACACCTACAGGACCCTCTTGGACAACACCCAGCTCATCCTCTCGCTATCAGAAGACCCCTCCACTACGATGACCAAATTCCGCAGGTGCATGAAAAGTGTTGCCGACTGGATGAAAGAAAACTGCCCAAATTCAACACAGAAAAAAACAAAGTGATGATCTTCGGAAACAAAACTTCCTTGTAAAGTGCTGCCTGGAGGCCTTCCAAACATGAACCCTCACCAACTCCAAAAGACCATGCCCGCAACCTTGGCATTTTCCTGGACAGCAATCTTACCATGAAAAGCAAGATCAATGCAGCCTCCTCCTCCAGCTTCCTCATTCTTCACATGCTCCGTGAGATTTTCAAATGGCTCCCTGTCAACACCAGATGTGCTGTCACTCAAGCCCTAGTCACCATCTGGCAAGACTACGGCAATGAACTATAAGTAGGAATCACCTGACATCTCCTAAAGAGACTACAGACCATACAGAATTCAGCAGCTAGACTCAGCCTTGACCTCCCAAAGCAAACCCAAATCATCCACCACCTCAAGAAGCTCAAACTAACTCCCCATTCAGAAAAGATGTAATTTCAAGATGGTGACCCACATCTACAAATCCCTACACAACCAAGGACCAGCATACATAAACCACCGCCTGAATTTTCACCAACCCACCAGACACCTGCGCTTCGCCTCCCTCTTCCTCACTCACCTCCCCCCACATCAGCCCAAGCAACAGTGGAGGACACTTCTTATCCTACCTCACTGCAAAGTCCTGGAAAAATATCCCCCTTCAACTCCAGACCTCTTCCTTTCTGCTGGAATTCAGGAAAGGACTCAAGAGCTGGCTGTTTCAACCAAACTCTCCCTAAGCAGCAAGGTTTTCAACACCTTAGCCGTCTTTTATAAGAACTGTCTGATGTCGGATGATGTGTTCCTCTTAAAGAAGGACCTGGCTTGGCAGTTAAGGCTGGACTGCTCAGATTTGAGCAGGGTAAAGAGTGATCTGCATCAAGCTTTGGCCAAATTATTGTAACATGGTGTGCAAAATAAGGATGGATTGAGATGCCGCCATGAGTAATTACCAGTGACTTAGATTAATTCAAGCATTCCATCTATCACTTTTTTGTATACTTTAGTGTGTCGGAATTCCCAGAGCAGTACTTTTGATAGCAGACCATTAGGATTATGCTACTCCTCGATCACACTTTGAGTCGGTACAGGACTGGCATTCCGGAGCGCCAGCAGGGATAAAGGAGTCTGTCATAAAACTTTGTCCGTCTTTGTCAAGGGCAAAGTTTCTCGTCTTCACCGATTACACAACTGTAGTTTTGAGTACACACACTATTATTGTTTGGTTTAGTATCTTTTAATAGACTATGATCTTGCAAAACGGCATATGATCTTGTACCATAACGAATGTAAACATTCAAAATTTATATAGTGAACGTCACAGACTAAATTGTTTTTTGATCACTGTTGGCAAGGCTGCCAGGGATTTCTTGTTTAATCATTTTGGTTTAAAGTACGTTAATAAAGGTCTAAACATGAAGAAATGTGATCTAATGATTTAAATGTCCACATTCAGAAGTGAAAATCAACTTTTATATTTTATAAAGTCATCACATTTTAAGATGTCATCTGTTGATTGATTTTAAGTTGTATTTATTTTGATTGCTGGCTCGTGCTTCAGCTCTTGTGTGCAGGACGGTTTCTTGGCTTGGGCCTGCTCAAATTTTCCAAGTGAATTTCTGGCTTGTACACCTATATTTTAAATAAGCAAACCCCCAAACATATTTTCTTTGACCAGTACTATTGGGATCCCTGTTTCATGAGGTTTAAAAACACCAATATAAATCAACCATTGGCTGGTATTAATGTGCGCCACTGTACTTACTCTTTTTGGGGCTTCCCACAGCATACTGAGGTGAGAAGGTGGTACTTCGGGCAGGGCCCCCCATACTTGGCTCAGAACATCATCGTTACTCTGGATCTGAAAGACAATCCAACACAATGACTGTTTAGGAAAAGCGCTTCATGCTGGAGTTTCTAATATTGAAGCACTTCCCTCCTGCGGTTTGAAGATTTGGGTGCCACGGGTGATATCATTAGACAAAGAAATGGATGCACCTTTCATATATTAAGGGGTAGGTAATGAGACATGGAAAGGAATTACATACACATATGAAAGTATTTTACCCACAATGCTCCACCAGGCTGTCAGATGTCACACGGGTGATATAAATGCTGATGTGTTGTCAAACCAAACATTAGCCAGATGGTCGTCTGGAGTTGTTTCAGGTGTGTTTCTTCACCAGACAGTTGGTTTTGAGACATATCCAAGAAGCCCTGCATCAGCTTTTTTACCGAGCTCTGCCAAAAAGAGAATGGACAGGATCACATCAGGTGTGATTGTTTAACAATCTTTGAGTGAACTGTTCAAATTTTGAGTGTCCAGTGACAGGCTGGGCTCCTGGGACGTCCTTGGGATGGCTTCCAAAGTATGGCTATCAAGAGGCCTGGTTTTCCTTGTCTAGCACAAACTTTGTGTTGGATGGGCATGGGGAGTCTAAAGTCCTACCTCAATGGGGTGGGCCCTATCTCTCGTCCATGCAGTTGCTTGTCAAATTTTGGCAAGAGGAGTAGCAGTCACAAATCTAAGTCTTGTAAATCTGGACTGGAAATACCGGGAGAGAGTAGATGACTGTATGGAAAACAATAGTGCAACTCCCCACCTTTCTGTTGATAACCTTTCTCTGCCATCATAGCCATACCCTAAAAATCATTTAATTTTTGATTTCTATCCTATTATTAAAGCAAGCAAAGAAGCCTGCCTATAGCTGTGTATGTAAATAATGCATATTGTGATCTTCAGACTTAAGAAAGACAGCCAAAGATAACATGAATGACTGCCATAGACACAATCAACAGCCTTCATCAGGAAAAAACTGATTAGGTCTGAGAAAAACAATATTCCAAGGAAAAACACATGGATTCACCAACTAAGTAATTTTTACGTACAGTAACAAAGCATGCTAAATTGAAAAACAAAACTAATGCTACAGTAGGGAAAGAGGTTTAAAATAAAAATCCATTGGTTTGGCTTGAATAACTAATGTTTCAGGTTAGGGCAGAAATGTTTTCTTCAGAAAGTCCTTGGCTCTTATGTTTGGTTTGGTAACGTTTAGTCAACAGGTGATCACAGACAAAGCGTCTAAGAAGAGTATGTTAAAAGGCTTGTCTCACAAATCTCAATTTCAGGTGCTGATTATGGACACTGTTGTTAGCGCCCAGGGTTTGATCAAATCAGGTCTTAAATCATTCACCCCAAACTTACAGCTTGGATCCTAGAACTCCTGTGGTGCTTCGTCAGGTTGCTAGACCTTTGTCACAGTTTGTTAATGGAGCTTAAACCGAAGTATAGGTAATGTATATCATCAAATGTTAGGTTCTTAATTTTTAGTCAATGACCAGAAGTTGAAGGAGTTTCTAAAACCTTTATTTATCTTAATGAGTTAGTATGGTTTTGACATTTTTATTCAGATTAGTCCAATTACAGAAATATTGAGAAAAAGGTTGATTAGCGACTGCATAAATCAATAGTGTTCCATAAGGGAATCAGTCACTATTCTATCTAAGAGCCTAACCTACACTATATAGATCCCATGAAGAGTCTCTTCTGGAAAAGAAAAGGATTTTTGGAGCATAGATAAAGTCTTGAACTTTCCATAAAATGTTGTTCTTGAAACGCAGTCGAGTTCTCCACAGTGGCAGTAGCAACCGTTAAAATAAATCCGTGATAGAGGAATAATCACAGCAGTAGCAATAATCAAAAAGTATCAGTGTAAAAGAGCGTGAAGTCACTGTCAGCAGTAGCTTTGAATAACAAGGAAAGAATGCCTGCAGCATCAAGCATTGTGCAACGTGAAAGGTTTTATTCTTCATCTCTCTAGCTAGGAACACTCGATTATGCACAATAATATAACGAAAATATGTAGGTGAACGCCATCTTCAGCCAACGGAAACCACTTATCCGATGGTGTTGTTGAGATCCGCTGCTTCTCCTGGTTCCCATGATAAACATTCACACCAGTCTAGTTGACTACTGTTTCAATGTTTGGATACATGGGGGAAAGTTCTCATGAGAACTTTCATACCCATATCATTAGCTGCTTCCAATGTCCCGTTGTGAAGGCAAAGGACTAATCAAAATGTAATGAAACAAATCTATCAACAATGTCCTGGTTAAGCATACACAAGATATTTCTAATTTGTTATTTATTCTATTCATTATAAATCCACAGCAAATTCATTGTTGAAGCAGGGTGATCTAATGTGGTGTAATGAAGCAAAGGAACAGAATCTTAAAGTCAGCACATTTTTTACTAGGATGCTGGTGCTAGGCAAAATATTCTAAATAAAGGTCTATTTAGCTGCCAGCAAGAGTCAAAAGAAAATGGTTTGGGCCTAGTTACAGAAGCACTTTGAAAATGATAGCCTACTGCATTTTTCATTACACATCAGTTTTCCTTTAAAGCAAGAACATTTTCCCTATGTGTGATTTATTCATGCACTTCTTTAACAGAGTTTTAAATACTTTCAATTGTGCCATTCAAGTTCGATATGCAAGTCTATTTTTTATTTTAAAATTAATTTCTAACAATCCCTCCCTTCTGATGATTTTTAATAATCACACAATTTTGTTTCACATGCTAATTCAATTTCCAGAAAGTGCTTTCATCCTCGGATGTGTCTTGTCTTTTTCTTCTTACCCCCTAGCTTTAAATGACTTCATAAGTCGGCATTCATGATGCCACATAATCCCAAGTCCATCATGTACATTTTCTTTTGGAGCTTTTCCTCTTGTTTGCGCAAAAAATATGTACAACTCAGCAATAGTGCATAAAGAAATATTAAACAAAGTCCCCTTATTATTATTGGCATTAATTTTGCTTTCAGTATACCTTCCCCTGCTGTTGAAAATCAATTTCCAATAGTGCTCAATCCTTTCCCGAGGTTTTCCTACAATCTTTGTGTTTCCAATTCATCTAATTTCGGGTTCTCAAACAGAAATGCTCTTTGCATACCTTTCTATTTTTTTGCCTTCATCAGTGGGTTAATTTCAACAAGTGGCAACTCCTACCTTCTTTGCAAGTAGTATGTCTAATGCAAGAGGGTCCTTCAAAACTATGGACCTTATAGCAATTAGTTTGGTATTTATTAAGATTAAAGCTCCAACTAGCACAAATCAGTAATATTTCCCCTTACCACGGGCACAACCAGATGGGACTGTGAGTACTCACTCACTTGGTGCCCAGACTCTGTCAAATATCTGGGGATACATATACACTTAAATACTAACAAACTCATACTATTAAACTATGGCATGGCAATACACAATTTAGAACAGCAGGGCGAGGGATGGCTTCGTCTTCCTCTCTCAATTGTGGGATGAGTGGCATTGATTAAGATGGTAGCCCTGTACCTATTTAACAATCTGCCCATCGCGCTCCCGAACCATTTTTTCGAATCGATCCTCACTCACCTGATACGGCTGACTTGGGGGGGGGGGCAGGTGTCCGAGGGTCCGTTGGGAGGTCATGACTCTACCTTATCATAGGGGAGGCTTGGGAGTTCCTGACTTCCAGTAATATTATGTAATCGCTCACTGCAGTTATGCACATTCCTGGTATCACCTTTACACCAGAATCCCTTACTTACGGCCTGAAGCTGATCTGGTTCTGCCGAATTCCCTGAACACTGTTCTACCGCAAGGCTATCTTCGAGACCCTAGAGATATCCAGATGGTTTCTACCACCAGTTGGGCATGGCAAAAACTATGTAGGTGGCTGAGATCCCCAACCATGTATTCCCTGAGCCTCCCGCTCCCAAATCAACGCTGGATACCTATAACTGGAGAAAGGGTTGTGCAACGCATACTTGCTAAGTTTGATGTATCCACCATAGGTGACCTTTATATGGGAGGTCAAGTCCTCTCAGTTTCCGATGGGGACACATTTTTAGATGCAATGTTTATGGAAAGATTTGTGCTTACCCTAATGTGGGCGGCCATAAAAGCTAAGCTTCCTGGCTTTCCAGTAGAGCCTGACTTATTCACTCCTTTGTCCACCATCATAGAGAACAGCACAGGGGTTCACATGGTTTCTAAATGATACAGGGCCTGTGCAGAGCTCATCCCAGTTATAACATCAAAGTACGTGCAGCTTGGGAGGCCGATCTGGGTCACCCTATCACGGATGAGCAGTGGGCCGATTGCTGTTTGCAAACTAAGAAGGTGTCATTGAACAGCCGACACAAGCTTATCCACTTCATATTTTTAAGCCGCATTTATGTCACACCCAAGATGTCCCAAAAAATAGACCCAAACAGGACACACTATTGTCTCAAATGCATGGCCCCCCATGCAGACTTTGCACATTTAGCTTGGACTTACCCCAAAATCAGCTGGTTCTGGACTGACATATTCCACACGTTGGGGGACATGGTGGGCTTTGACATAGACCCTACACCGGCCATAGCCCTACTGGGATATGTAAACAATATCCCCAAACCGCTCCGGAAGTTCACAGCCTTGGGAATACTACTAGCAAAAAGGGAGTTTGTGCTCAAATGGGGGCGGAAAATTGTTCCGAAGTGCAAGGATTGGCTGCGCAGTCTAACATACTGCAACATCAACTACGATTTATATGCTACCACGCTACCAAGTTCGTCACGCCCACGGGATATTTGGGGCCCCTTTAAACATTATACAACCTCAAACACATCACAACCTAACACACGGCCAAATAGCGGGCTAGAACCTGCGGGAATTGGCTAATTTTTGAAGCGCTGCGCTCAGAACCCACAGCTTTTGACACAACAATTTGAAAGTCATGCCCGTTCCAAAAAGAGAGTTGAATGCGGGGTATAGTTGGGTGGATATACTTTACACATGGTTATAATTAGAGCATTATGCCCAGGTACCGGTACAGTTGATAGATGTCTACATGTAAAAATGTGGATCTCCATAGCATGAAACATGGACTCATAAGTTGTATAAGGTGTAATATTGGATTTGAGCTGGAAATGATGCTGTGATAATTATGAAACTGGTAAATACAGTTTTAAAAAAAAGAGTAAAGCTCCAGACGTGCTAGTTGCCATTTAGTCAACAACTGTTGCTAACATCCTAATCTTTTCGTTATTAAGGATGACTGCTACATGTGGTATCATTGCTCTAAATATATCTCCCACAAGTCAGTTCCTTTCCCTGTGCTACGATTTTGTCTGTGTGTTGGTGTTAGCGTTAATGCATCTAAGCTTGTGATATGGTACATCTTTGGAATCAATTTACCTAAAGAGCAATTTCCCTTCCAGTAGGAAATAAGTGTTTTGTCCAGAAATGTAATAAACCCCTGGAATTGCCTTTTTGTCTCCCTGTAATATTTGCCAAGATCCTCCTGTCAACGCAATGTATGTTCACAACTACTGATCTCTACATTTCTTGTCCTTTTTGGAGTTCTCCTTTTGTAAATACAAATCTTTCCTTTGTGTCTGTTATTAAGTCTGAATTTAGGGAAAACTATGTTCTTTCAAATTCATTTTCTTTCTTCTACCATTCATTCTCTAATATGTCTCCCTTTCTATCTGTTGCTTTTGTCATGTTCATGTATCTTTCTTCTAAAGTCATCATATATGCTTTCTCTACAGGTCGCGCTAAGCAAATTAAATTGCTTTTCTAAGCCTTTACACTATTTATAGGTGTAGGTGGAAAGAAATAATGCCAAGCAGTGTCCATTACTTTTGCTTGTGGGTGTAAATGTATTCTTTCTATTAAAGGCACTCTAGAAAGTACTAAATCATGATTAGAATTAAAGTATTCAAAATGTCCTAATCTATAAACTAATGTTAGTAAAATACAACAGCATAAGACAAAGACAAAGGTATATGATAGTATGCAACTTCTCCAGAAGCGGAAGTAGGCAAGTGTGCACAGACATAGCAATCTTTAGCATCCATAGCATTAGGGTATCCGTGAATTTACATCAGTGGAATATTCATCTATTTTGTAACTCACAAATGTTTTTGTGAACAAGCTATCCCTAATGTTGTGTGTAAGTATTTTAGTGACTTTCGTGCTTTGTGGTTCTGATATTGTGATCATTATAACTGTTATTACAAAAACTGCACCCATAATATATTTACACCTATTTCTAATGCAACACATCTTTCTGAGTCAGGGCTTGAATAACTTGCTGTAGAGGATTAGTAGACGATCTTCTTTGAAGCTGATCCATTTTCTTTTAGCAATTCAGTTTCCTAATAGACAGTCCTTAACCCTACTCAGTGTTCTTCTAAAAGTTTATACTTATTCTTCAGTAACTTTCTTTTTGGACTTAGGTTAGCCTTCTGTAAAACAAATAACTAAAACAAAGACATCTAATACATATTGTTCAGAGTCATTCTTCACTTTATCATTAAGTTAGTTTATTTTCAAATTGAGGTTTTTAGCTTTTAATATTTCTTTATTTCGGCATGGTTCTAAAAGTTCAGGATTTACTTTGCACAGAACTTCGAAATTAACATTCAGTGTAGCATTCACGTAGTAAGATCATTCAGGTGCTGAATATCTTCTGCAAGGTACTCAGGTCCCTTTTGATTGCATTGAGATTTGATGTTTTGCATCAAAACCACCTTTGCCTTCTGTTTCATTTTTATCTTGTGCTGTCTCCAGAATTCGTGCTATTGATGTACTTCTCCTTAGTCTTACAGGGTTGAGACTTCTTGGTTACTTTGCTTGATGACGGACTGTTCTTGTCCCAGTGCTTGTTCTTGTCCATTTTCTTGCTGTATTTCATAGATGTTATCAGCATGTGATCCAGTCTCTGTTTTGTCAGTCAGAGATCTCAATGCCATTGTGTCCCCTGGGGCACTTGTGCTTGTCTATCAGTTTGCAGATCTTCACCCCTTTCGTCTCCTTGTGTTTCTCTCTGTATCTGGACTGGTGCTGGTTCTGCAGGTCTACTGGTGGTGTGACCGCTAAAGGACTTCTTACAGGATCATAGACCAAAGACATTTCTTCTGGATTGCTCACTCTTTTGTTAGTCAGAATGACTTGGAAGGGGCATTTCTACTGTGGTTCAAGACAAGTCTTCCAAATGTGCTTCTTGATTATGACCAAATCTCCAGGATTGATAGAATAGAATCAGAGATATTGAACTTGAAAGATGTTAGTAAAAATAGCAGCAACAGGCGTAATGCGCTAACTGTGGGTATCTGGTCGCCCCAGACCAGGACAAAGTCTTAAGCTCAGGCCGACTGAGATGGAGCGTAGGCTGGCTACTGGGACCACATTAGGCCTGCTGAACAAAGTACCTTTAATCGTGGTTCACAGAGCATTGCGTGGATTCAAGTTGAAAATGCATCACACAGCCAAAGCAATGCATCGGTTCCGAGATGTGATGAGATTGTGGTGCGAATCCTGTTGCTTCATCGTCAAAGACCCCAATAACGAGGGCTTGGGAGGCGAAGTCCAAAGCTGGGGATGCATATAACAGGCATGGCAATACGTTGGTCCCGAAGAGCTACAAGGCTACAATGAGGAGTCCATTGTGTCATCAAAGTTGCTGTCGACAAAGGATGCGAGGGTCTAAAGCAAGGTTTACAGCATAGTGGCAGTTCCAATGCAGCAATGGACTTCGATGCAGTGCGGGCCCTTGCGGCGGTTCTGATCCCCGCATCAGTGGTGATGTGCCATTTTGTTCAGGGTTGCTCCGCGCAGCAGGAGATTTATTGGTTCCGCTGGATCCACAGAGGATGGCAAAGCACCTTAGGCTCACTTTCAAGGGTCCAAGACTATGGTGGCACCACTTGGCAAGGCAAACACACAGATTCCAGAGTCTAGGGGCAGGTGCAAGGTTGTTGGACGCCTGTTATGTCCCTGAGGCTTCAGATCAGGAGGTCAGCCAGGTACCCCTCAGAGTCACTCTGAACTCTGGGTTCAAGAAATGCAGGTCCGGTCCTTCTCACCCAGACAGGAGGGCAGCAGATCGCAGGTCAGCACAGCAGGCCAGCAGTTCCTTCAGAGCAGCAGTCCAGCAGAGTGGCAGTCCCAGTAGCAGCACAGTAGTCCCTCTTAAAGGCAAAGTATCCACAGGTCCAGAACTGTACTGAAGTGGCGGTGTCTTAGGTCCAGTATTTATACCCAGTCGTAAGCACACAAAATAGGGACCCCATCCACTTATCAAACCTCAATTATCAGGTTTTGGGCCTGGAGGGAAGAATAGAAACAAAGCTTGCAAGGAAGGTCCCATTACCCTGATTTACTTACACCACTGGAAAAATCACACCGTGAAAAGGTCCAGATCAATAATCCAATTTTATTTAATAAAATTCAGATTTCTTACATTTTCTCACACAAACATTTATTTCTCCTCCCCTTCAAAGGCACCTGCACCTAGTGTCTTTGAAGTGGAGAAAGAAGCTTCTAGAGGTTTCTGTTTGAACTACCCAGGCATCCTGCCTCCCCTGTCTTGGCCCCACACTAACTCCTAGGAGTATGTAATCCTTTGTTTGAAGGCAGGACACGGCCTATTCAGGATTAAAGTGGGGCTATGCGAAACTCCCCCCTCCCATCCTGTCAGTGTGTCAATAATTTGCACAGGAGCAGAACAATGACAGTACCCAATGCCCCACCCTGAACACCACCTGCTCTCTCTATAATATACCGGACAACAGAGGCGCTCCAAGAGGGAAATAGGATGGGGAGGAAAAGAAGAGACAGCCTGTCAAAAAAGGTTTCCTCCCCAGAAAGGTGCTTCTATCTGCATTTGTACTGATGTATTGTGAACGCTTTCTCTTGGAGGTCAGAAAGTGCAAAAGAATACAAACATGCTTCCTATCTATCTACACTAACTCCTGCTCAATCAAATTTATAACTTGACCTTAACCCTTTCAATGCGCATGACTGAGCGGTTCCGTCATGCGCGTCGGTCGCGCTGTGCATATGACGGAACCGCTCCGTCACGGCCCCGCCCGCTCAATAGAACCTTCAGCACGGCGCGGTAATCCGCGCCGCGCTGAAGGGGTTAACATACCCAATCTAAGACTTTTGCTCCTCTTCTATTTTATATGAGTTGTACTCTTTTCAATATGCAAAACTGGATTTCATCATTCTCATTTTCATAATGACATTTACTGTTCTTTTACTTTAAATGCAGTTCATGTTATCTATATGCAATTAAATGTTTCTTGTCTTTTCCTTCCAGAGGAAGTACTTGCATAAATCAGATGGCAGGCGTAGGCTGATGCACACAAATTTAGGTCCGCGTTATTCTTCACTTGAAATTAATAGTAATCATAAATCACTTCAGAGTCATTATTATTATGCCTGGAATTTTTCTCAAGAGAAGGAAACATCAGGTAAGTAATTCATCTTAAACTGCAGCCGATAATGTTTCCTACGAAAGACTTTGATGGGCCCCGGGGGAAGTGAAAGTCACAGACTAGTCTTCCACCGGGGTCTTTCGCGCTGGGAGGGCCAGGCTGGGGGACAAGGGGTGTGGTTTGGGGGGTGGGTATGAGAATGCAGGGGAGGAAGGCGAATTCCTCTTCCTGCATTCTGGCATTGTCGGGTGGGATAGTTTGAAAGGCCACCCACCCACCCTACAGTTACTAGGGTTTCAGGGTAGGGTTGGTAGAGCGTGCCAGTTTAGGACGGGCTGCGGGGTTGGATGTACTTGAGAGGGGTGGGAGAGCTACTAGCGGGTGCACCCATCCCCCGAGGGGGAAGAGTGAATGATAAGGGGGGACTGGAGGCATGAGTGTAATGCCAGGTGATATCGGGGAGGATGCTAAAAAGAGATCTGAAGAAATGGATGAAGAACGGAGTGGGTCATGGAGTGGAATGGAAGGTGAGTCTGGAGTGTATGGAGTTGGAGTTTATGTTGGGGAGTTGTTGTTAGCTATTGTTATTTGGTTGTTGTTTATGTTGTGCAGCCTGGTCCTAATAAATGGCCTTTTACGCTTAAAGACATCAGTGTGGCCTGATTATTGCGCGAGGAGTAGAGTTGCAGTAATTGGAAGAGTACTCTCCCAGATAGTGTCTCAGAAGAACTCTGTTCTTAAATTAAATGCTCAGGCACGACGGGATTCTTCAGCGCTCGGGGAAGAGACGCTACTCTCAATAGAAGAGTAGACTCTAGGTTGAGACTCTATATATTTTAACAGACTCTTTACTGCAAAGACAACGAGTTGAGATGACGCCACTACCCTGACTGAAGCTTTCATGATGGAGGACTCTGGTGAGCCTGCTCCCTCAGGAATTCACTTAGGTGAAGTGTACATTATTTAGCTAGCGCTTCACTCCATTCTTCCTTGTAAAGAACAACTAGTGCACTGCAGGGAAAACTGCTCTGGCAGCCATCTTGACTTTCCAGCGCTGCCAGCTCATTTTCCAATTATTGTTTTTGTTACCATTCCTTTCCTTTTTTAGACTTAGACATAAAAATACTGGCAACTATTGTGTTTTCAAAAGACACACAGATGATGGACGGAATGCAGAGCAAATCAAACATTCACTCCCAGTCAAAAGATCCAGGTTAAATCCATCGTTATTTGGCTCACCATGCCACCCCACTTTAGACCCAGCCATATGCAAATCAGTCTTGACCCTGTGCCTCATGGGAACATTCCAGGTCTTCCCTGGACAGCAAACAAGCGTCCTGGGACCGGTTTCGGGCAATCTTCATCAGCCAGGCTAGCTTGAATCCAGTGGCACAGTGAGCCCGGAACCCACGTCTGGGCATGCTCGGCGCACTTAGGGCGAGAAAGCAAAAGACACACAGAAGATGGAACAAAGAAACGATGGGTTTAGGCCCAGATCTCTGTACTGGGGTGAATGTATGACAACGTGAAAGAGAGGGGCTCTATGCCACAAATAGGGGTAGAGCACCAAAAGACAAAAGTCAAGAGAAAATTCCCCTATTTGGTACGTCACTAGGTAAACTCACAAGTTCATACTCACAACCTACCAATCATTCACCAGGACAAAACACCACAATCTTGACCAAATCCTGACTCGTTGTAATAAAAAAATTCTATATTTTATTAAAAACAATGACATGATTAAATGATTTTTTATATAGTAATCACAGGACAATAAAATCAGCGCCTGATATTGTATTTGTTGGACAATAAGCGAATGAAACACATCAAAATGTAAAAAATGTACAATAAGAAAACATACAGTAAAAATATGCACTAAACTAATTTCATCCTAAAAAACATTTGTAGACAAAGGGAGAACCCAAGGAAGAAAGATGTTTTCTAATCAGAATGCAAAAGGAAGACAAATGACCTAGATCAACTATTCTCATTACAATGAATACTTATTATTTGATATTTTTCAGAGAACAGATGTCATTCCAATCTATAGTCTCCTTTTTCAGACTAGCGTCGACGCGTTTCGGTGGAGAACTAATGATAGAGGACCACCTTCTTCAGGACAGTTAATTATGATCTCCCAGAGTATAGACAATCTAGACAAATCATAAAAATTGACATTAAAACACAGAAATTCATACATTTTATATACATATTTAGAATGAACGCTGGTGATTTACATCAATAAACGCCCTGAACAAATATCGACAGTTTTGTAAACATCTCTATATCAATTACTGGAAGACTAACAAGGACAGCAAAGCCCATTCAAGAAAAGAGAGGTGTGGTTCTCCTGGTGATTCATCATCCAAAGCCTTACATGTGCAACCATTCTCTTAAACCACTATTCACAACACATCATCCATGCGCTCTTCTTATTTAGATAGGACAACTAAGTTTCTATAAGATGAAGGATAATACCTTATAAGTTAAACAGTACACCCGAACGGTAGGTACTCGTAGATTTCTTCCCTTGTAATTCTTTAGGGGAGTACGATAAATACATAGGGAACGTAAGGGTACAAGCCTCTTAATCTGAGGAGATAGAATTAATAATAATTATAGCGTCGTCTCTTTACATGCTCACGAGAGATATATTACCACCATACCTATTTTATTGTATCTATATATATATATAAATATAAATATATACCTGCCATCCTATATATCCGTGTTATAAATGCGGTCGGGATGCGAAGGTAGTAGGACCGGTTTATACTGTAAAGGAAGTCCAAGCATAAATATCATATGGACCAACTACCAACCTCAAACGATATTGGATACAAATCCCACTTACTGAGAAAAGGGAACATTCCCGTCTGTAAAACGTCTCTGAGATACTCTCTTATTTTAAAAGCATGCCCATCCAAGATATCAGTACTTTTTTATGGGTCTCGGATATGCATGTATTCTCGAGGTTCACAAGATTTCTGTGAAGAATAGAAAATAGGGCAAAGAGATCATAAAGGTTAAATCTCTTGTAATTGCACACCTATGTCAATAATTCTAAAAAATCTTAGCACTGTTATACAAAATATATGACTGCCTCGATCAGTTAGATGGGTTTAAAAATTGGGCCACTATCCCCCAAACAATAAGATTATTTTTACGGTTCCCCGCAGGCTCGAAAAAAATGCTGAAACCGCACCTTCAACAGATGCTAGTCAATGAATTCCCAGAGACTAAACGGAAAGGCTACACTCGCCGCAATCCTGCTCAACTCACCCCGTTGAAGAACGTGGAAGTCTTAACACCTTGACCTGGTCCAAAGGGCAGCGCGTATCTAAATGAGCAGCAAAAAGACCCGCCTTTTATCCCTTGCTCCTCGAGGACGAGGTGTTTAAATCGGCCTCAGCTGTGAGACATATGAACTATGACGGCGAAAATAGGCCAAAAGCGTGGCCATCTTGGACTATCAAGAGTTAGCCACTAATATACATAAAGTTTATACGGGTTGTACTAACAAAAACTAGCAATCCGTCAAAAGCCCTCGTCAGAAATTTCCGAATAAATTAAAGTGAAATGCCGGCTATGTTTTCCATGACACCTGGGGAGAAAACCCCCCACATCGTGAATAACCACAACGAGATCGTTGCGAACCTGCAGCACACAATCTAAATGAAGGACTTCCAATGGCAAACAGGCGGGGCGGCCATCTATAAATGAGCAAAGGGAAACAAATTCCCATCATCCCTTTACCTGCACCCTCGCTATTTATGAAAAATTGTCACATACGTGCAACAAGATGATGTGAAAAACCGAATCAACAGAGACCAAATCATAGAGCATAACACCCGTCTACCTTCACAAAGGCAGATATATTTTATGTCATTGCTGCCAAAAGTTTCTCTGCTACACAACTAATGCCGTGCGCACAAATAGGGGCAACGGATGTTTAATGGAACCATAGGTTGCTGCCGTAAAATAAATAGCATAAATCATGTCAAAAACCCAAATGCGGGCGACAGTAGATAAACAGTGCCAGCTATCCGGATAAAGCACACTGAAATAAAGGTATTACTGACATGTATAAGAAACCCGTACGCAGTAAGTTACTATTTGCAGAATACTATATTCGGGGCATATACAGAATAGAACCACAGCAAAGGTGATCGACCCGAATAATGCGGAGAAGCTAATGGGAGATGGAAATATTATCTGATCAGACGATCCCATTCCTCCCTCGAGTTAAGGCCATTTCTCACTGTATTGAAGAGCGAAATATACCATTGCTCTCTAAGTTTCCTTTTTTGTTCCATATTCCCTCCGCGGGGCCCTATCCATATCTTCTCAAGGATGAACCATTTTAAGTCTGACTCATTGTGACCCTTTTCGATGAAATGGGTGACTAACGGGGCATTAACTTTCTTAGTTCTGATGGCGGTGCGGTGTTCTTGGAGTCTGATTCTGAGCTCCCTACCTGTTTCCCCCACATAACCTTTCTCACATGGACATTGGAGGAAATACACAATGTTTTTACTCCTACAATTGTTAAGGGATCTAGAGGATACCGTGTGTCCATTGTATTCCAAGCTATCTGACTCCATACATAATGAACAGACGTTGCATGTGCCACACTTTACATTTCCCAAAGCGATGGCTCTGTCCAGCGTGCTTTGTACTTTGCCACTGTTCTCTCTATACGTATGGACCAGCTCGTTTATCAAATTCTTGTTTCTTTTAAAAGCGAAAATGGGTCTCTCCAATTTACGTTCTTCCTCATTGTTAATGATATGCCAGTTGCTGTTGATGACGTTTTTGATACGATTACTGATATGGGAGAAATTGCTCACAAAGACCACTTTGTCAGATTCCTTATTCTTTTTAGCAGTGTTACTAAGCATGGCCTCTCTATTATAGAATCTGGCACGCTTAAAAGAGTGAGTAATGAGTTTTTTTGGGTACCCCCTTTCCTTGAATTTCTTCTTCATGGTCTCCGCATGTCTATAGAAATCCTTAATATCAGAACAGTTCCTCCGCAAACGGAGAAACTGGCTAAATGGTATATTGTCGCGCTGCGATTTAGGGTGGAAACTAGAATAATGCAACAAAGTATTTTTGGCCATTGGTTTTGTAAAGAGTTCCACCGCCAACCTACCATCAACATCTTTAATCGAGATATCAAGGAAATCGACCCTTGATCTACTTGACTGTGATGTAAACTTTAAATTGGGATCACCCAGGTTGATCCAAAGTAGAAATTCTTCCAAAAGGTCAGACGTACCATCCCAGATAAAAAAGATGTCATCTATGTAGCGGTACCAGCCAACTACATTTTCAAAAAACGGAGCGAGTTCATTAAAGATATGTTTGTTCTCAAATTCACCGACATAAAGGCAGGCCAAGCTCGGCGCACAGGTCGCCCCCATGCTTGTACCTTTCTTTTGTTTAAAGAGCTCGTCCTTGAATAAAAATATGTTATTCATAAGTACCATCCTGGCACAGTCTACTACAAAACCCTTTTCTACTCCTTCAAGATCAATGCCAGCAATCGCTCTGCGAACCACCTCTACAGTTTCAGTTTGAGGGATGTTCGTGTAGAGAGACTCAATGTCCAGAGTAACTAGACATTGAGTCTCCCCACAAAACTAACGGCCCTCAAGAAGAGATAGCATATGGGAGGAATCTCTCACATATGATTTAAGATCCATCACTATGGGTCTTAGGAAGTGGTCTATATACTTGCTAAGGGGCTCAGTTAATGAGTTGATGCTACTGACGATGGGCCTCATAGGTGGGTTCTCTCGGTTTTTGTGAATCTTTGGGAGACCATACAGTGCTGGGATCCTAGGTTCTTCGTTATTCAGGAATTTAAATTCCTCTTCACAAATCCATAGATTGTCCCTTGCTTCAATCAAAAGTTTACGACAGTCACTCATCAGCTTCGTGAGTTGAGTTCTAGAGATTGATTCATAATGTTCTTTTACAGCAAGCATCTCTAATATCCTCCGTTCATAATCAGAGGTATTAAAAACCACCACTCCACCTCCTTTATCAGCAGGTTTTATGGTTAGACTCAAATCATCTTTTAGAGATTTGAGGGATTGCTTTTCTTCTCTGGTCATATTATGGTCAAATTGTCTAGGGTTCTGAGAGAGAATGGATTGTATCCCGCTCTCTACCGCTTTTTCAAATATTTCATGATTTTTACTCACTATGGCTAAGGTGGGGGTAAAAGAGGATCTAGGTTTAAGACCAGAGGCATTATTATTAACCCTAACGGGGCGATCCTCAAAAAATCTCTTGAGCCTAATTTTTCTAAAGAAGGCTCGTAAATCTCTCTCCTATTGGTACTTATTAATCCCTGTCGATGGAACAAAACTAAACCCTTTGCTGAGTACTTTAATCTCTATTTCAGTGAGGTTTCTGTTGGATAGATTTATTACTGGTGTTCTGTCTGACACCAATAGCGTTGGTTTCTTGTTCTCAAATATTCTTGTTGGGGAAGGGGAGGGCCCCGAAATTGTTGTCCTCTCCCCTGTTTCGAATTGAATCTCTGACCCCGCCTGGGTCTTCGATCTAAAAAAGACTGGGGACCTGTTTCAACAAAGTTATTCCTGTTGCTGTCATCTTCTTTATGACTGATCTCGTCATCACTGCTCGACCCTGATGTGTCTGAAAAGGTAACCTGTTTTCTGCCCCCTCTCCTGTAAATGGGTCTATTATATGGTCTTGACTTCTGGGGTGAATGTATATCATTGTTCTGCATTCTGTCCATCAATTGTTCTTTTTACTATTGTGTTTTCAGTAGGGATCCTCCTGAGGAGGACCCTGACACTGTGATAGCTCATCCAGGCACAAGTAAGCCCCCCATTGTGTGTGGCAGTCTAAAAGGAATACACAGAGCCCAACTATCAGCAGCACCCAGTCATGTGACCAGAGACAGGCTACAGTCACTAAATAGCTAAGGCAGGAAAATGCCAACTTAAAAAAAGTGGCATTTTCAAAACTGTAATTTAAAATCCAACTTCACCATATGTTAGGATTTGAAATAAGGATTTCCAGGGACACCAAAATAAACTGGTTACCTATTCCCACTTGGATATTACACAGGAGTAGCAAAATGGGGCCACTTGAACGCCGTGCTAGCCATCCCCCATGGCTCTAGCCCTAGTTGCAGTATGATGGTGAAGAAACTGGTCCCCACCAGGTGAAAAAGCTGGGGGAAATGTTTTTGCAGGTGACTTACCTCCCAAAAGTAATCCAGAGTTGGCTTTGGAACAATATATCGTCCCACAGACCATGAGGCATGGTGGCAGCGTTTTTTTGGCTGGCCAGCAGTGTTGTTGGCACCCTACGCCAGAGGTTTGAGCAGCATCTCTAACCAAAAATGCTGCCAAAAACAAGCAAGCTGGGGAAGGAAACTTCTGTATCAGCTCACCCCGCTGCAGTCTGGCAGCCAAGAAGCCTGGGGATGTGGCTGCTCCCTCAGCGGTGAACGAACTGGAGGAGAGAATCCAAAGCAAATGGCACTGAAGGCCAGTGTGAATCAGGGTGGTCCTAAGCAGCCCACAATCCAGAGATATTCTCGTCTGCTGCCTCAGGCTCGAGGCAGCCCTCCAAAAGTTCGGAGTCAGCACGCACTCCTGCAGCCCTCGGTCAAATTGGAATCCTCTGCAATGCACATTCCAGTGCTCTCCTGACGGCCGTGAGTAACGCTACTATGTTGCCGCTTGAAAGGGGTGTGATAGCTGGAGCAGTGACAAGTCCGAATTTACAGGGCAACTTGGTGTCAGCGGCAAATGAAGGAGGCTTTTCTGGCCAGGGTGTGCTGGAAAAGGAGGGGGCCTCAGAGTTTCTCAAAGGGGCAGATACAAATTAAGTACTTCCACCCTCACCCTCACCCTCTGGGACAAGCTTGTCGGGAGCTAACATCAGGATGAGGCTGGCGTCCCCTGAGTTTGGGGAATTTTTTTTCTCTCGCAGGCAATTCTGAGCTTTCTGTATCAATTGCTCGACTAACTAATAAGGAGTCCGGCTCTTGAGCCTCAGGAGGCAGTCCCGTTGGAAATCATGATAAACCATCCACACAGAGACGAGCGCAATCTCAGGGGGGAGGAAATGGAGAGAGAAAACCAGGGCCAGCAGATCGGAGCATTACTCGGACACAAGTACTGTTCAGAATCTAAAATGGGATTACTCTGCGACCCAACAGGTCTACAAGTTGGGAATGGTTGTAGGCAAGGGGCTGCCGACATCCACTCTATCGAGCTTATATATTCTACCATAAAAACAATGCAGAGGAAGCTCATATAGATAATCGTAGGGCTCACCTGGTCTCCAAGAACTTGCAGGAGTCAAATCGGAAAGTCAGTAAGGTCTTCTCAGAAATGGTGCAAATGGTCACCCTGGTGGAAGAACGCACTGGGGTAATAGAGGTTGAAGTTGGAAAGTTACAGAATCATAAGGAGGCGCAGGAGTATCAAATAACTGATGTGATGAGGAAACTCGAAGAATTCGAAAACCGTTGTTATATGGAATTTAGGGTCATTGTCCACATTGCTAAATTAGCATGAGCTCTGCTGCCATGATGCTGCTTTTGCACACGTTCCTACATGACTTTATTTTGCAAGACTCTGTTTGTGCCTTTCACATGAGAACTGTCTGCTTTCCACGTTCTCTGCTAGTTCCTGGAGTTTAGTCTGTACACGATTTGCAAGGTCGATAAACAATGTCCCTTGTTATTCTGTTATCGTCTGTCCCTAGCACCTAGACAAAACATGCTAACACAGCTCCACTGCTCGAAACTCATGCTTTGATATTACGGGGATGCATGTTGTTCTGGAACACACTTGAAGAGGAACTTTTCCAGGAAGAAGAGCAAAGCAGTTCCTATGATGTAAAACTACCATCTAGGCACTAAGGTATGGGGTCTGCTGACAAAGCCCAGAGAGCTTCCTTTTTATAATAAAACGTCACCTTGCCAAGGAGAGGGTGGTTAGGCCTTATAATCCTTTATGCACTGTCTGTATACAATGACATCCCCCTTTATATTCTATGGAATTGTAACAATGCTAACTGTTTTAGGCTTATGCATTTCGCTGCTGGTAGTGGCTCGTATACTGCATTATAGAGCATGATACTTAAAATAAACATTTTGAACTATAACAGTGACTCTGTCAATTCTTATTGTGGACAAGTATGATTGAGTGAGCGAAAGGGTATGTCGTGCTACCGTGGTTCCTGAGAGAGTCTGGAGTGCTGTGTTCTGGGCTGTCTAATCATTTGTAGCTTCATGATTATGTAGGAGAACGAATGAGACACTATAGCTAGTCGGTTTTGGAGTTTTGGGTACTAAGGTGGTAGGAAGGTTCAGCCCCTATACACAGAGGTCCTGTTTTCCTGCTCATAGTTCTGTGTATGTGCAGAATCCCCACAACACCGTCAGCTCAGGAACAACTTAAGGTTTGTAGGCCTTGCCAAAAATATTGAGGTAAATGGCATCAGATCATTTATGGTGGGTTTGCTTAAGAGAACGTTTCCTACATCTCCCACAGTGGGTCTAGAAAACTGAGGTGCAACATATTCATTGATTCCCACTGATGCTCAGGAAGTGTGGTAGTGGGTGGCATCACCAGGATCAGACTTGACCTGTTTACTCGTTTGTGGTGGGGGGTGTTCTGGATGGGTTCAGGGTTGGGTTCAGGGTGTTTGGGGAGCGGGGTGAGTGGGCAACCCAAGATTTTGTACAGCATGAGGGTGGGAATATTAGGATCAGGTACACTTGATACTATATTAGATTTCTTTTTAGTGACAATCAATGCATAAATTGCATATTCTGAAAATTAATATCTGTGGCTTAAATGATCAGCTAAAAAGATTCAGGGTGGCCCTCGATTTGCAATTTCTTAAAGCTGATATAATTTGTCTACAGGAAACGCATATCGAGCGTCAAGATATAAGGTTTTAGAGTCATTGGGGTACCAGGTCATGTGTTGTAGCTCACAAAAGAAATTTACATAGGGGGTGGCAATCTTGGTCCAGAAGGGAGAAAGTTCCTTTCCCTGTGCCAGGGCAGCTAAGTATGGCGGCTGGGCAATTACGGAGTGTCAGTTTTCCTAACAGGGTGCTAAGCTTTGTTTGGTTTATGGGTCAGTCTTGGACGATCAAGCAGTATTTGATTGGTTAAATAGCGATCTGACTTTATGGCCACTCCTGCTTATCATATTTGGAGATTTTAATATCAATTTAAATACGGATTCTCTGGATGCAAGTTTTAAACAGTATCAAGGACGTAAGCCTAAGGTTTTTAGGTATTTGGTGGATCTAAGTGCAGCCCATGGTTTAGTAGACATCTGGATGGAGAAATGTGCCTCTGATCCTGGTTTAACATTTGTTTCAGCTCCACACCAGGTGCACATGAGGCTAGATTATTATTTTATTTCTCAAAACCTGCTACAGAACAGTTGGATTGAGAAATATCCAAGGGTCATGTTGGATTATAACCTGTTCGTCCTGGAGGTCTCACTGACTGACATATTGCGTCAATTTCAGAGTTGGTCCTTTGAACGAGCTTTACTATTGGACGATGAATACCTTAGTCATATGCAGGAGTGGATTCGGGTCTTTATGTCTGAAAATGTAGGTAGTACCCCCGTAGGGATGCGTTAAAGGCGGAGGTTCGTGGGGAGATGGCTCATTTCAGTTGAGCGCGTCAAAAGAAGGAAAAGTTACACTTGGTAGATCTGTATAAGGGTCTGTCTCTTGCAGAGACTAACCTGGTAGAGACAGTAGCCAGGGGTATGGAGATCCAGTCGGAACAATCAAAAGTGGCGGTTGCACAAGCAGTTATAGTAAATATTTCAACAAAGAAAGTGGTGACAAATATATGGTAAGGAAACATAATTTTTATGATTATAGCAAGAGTGTGGGGCATCTTCTGGCTATTCGGACCAGGCAGCAAGCAGTCCAGTGTCAAGTAAGGAAAATCAGAGATCCCCAGCTAAGACTAGTGTCTGACCTAGTAGGAATCCGGGCAGCCTTTCAAAGATCTTACCAGCAGCTGTTCACCGAGGAAGTGTGAATGGAGAATGAGGACATGACAGGGTATTTGGACTTGGTTGTCCTAAAAAAAATAGACAAGGAAGACTAGAAGTATTTAGGCCAACCCATTACGTTGGAGGAAATTACTACAGCAATTTCTTGCTTTCCATCAGGTAAAGCAGTTGGAACAGATCTCATCCCTGGGGAGTTCTATAAGATTATGTTTTCTAGTCTTCTGTGAATATTGTAGTGTTCCTAAAAAAAAGGGAACGCCCCGTAATAATTAGGTTCTCACTGGCCCATCACTTTAATGAAAAGTGATTCTAAAATCACCTCAAAAATTCTGGCATCAAGGCTGTCCGGGATAATCAGCAAGATCGTGTCCCCCAGACAGCATGGTGTTATTCCAGGGCGGGAAGCAACAGACCATATTCGACAAGTTATTATCAGCCTTTTCGATGCAGCTGCTGTAAAGGGAGACCCTATGGCTTTAATACTCTTGGATGCCTCCTGGCCATATCTCTGGGTATTGATGGAAAAAACGAGTTTAGGCATTGAGTTTGGTTTTGGCTTAAATGCACTGTATTGGAATCCAAGAGCTAAAACCTCGCTGATGGGGGGGGGGGGGGGGGCAATCATAGTCGATAATGACACAACAGGGTACAAGACAGGGATGCCCATGTTCCCTTCTGTTATTCGCCCTCTATATAGATCCACTGATAATGAGGATAGAAATAATAAATTAATCTCACCAGTAAAATAAAATCTTAGCATACACCGATGATCTAGCGGTTGTTACCCCAGATCCAGTGAAGGCAATGAGAGACATAGAGAAGGAGGCTAACAGGTTTGGCAAGTTCTCATGATACCTTTTATACCAAAATAAAACTCAAATTCTCAATAATGGGGAGGTGAAATTTAAGGATATTCGGGTGGTAGAGGGGGCTAATTATCTTGGAGTCAATATAGTAGCTGAAGTGGAGAGAATTGTCAAGACTAACTTAGATCTGCTGATTCGGAAAACTAAATTGGGTTTTCGAAGAATGAACAACCTACGGCTATCTCTGATAGGAAGAAACAATGTAGTTAAAATGATTTTTTACCTAAAATACTTCATTTATTTAGAGCCATTCCTCTCAAGGTAGGAAACCAGTGGTACAAGGCAGTGATGGGACGATCTCAAGATTTTCTTTGACCATATGCTAGGCCCAGAAGGGGGCTTAAATGTTTGTCCCTTCCGAGATTTTGTGGAGGATTATCTATCTCTAATTTTAGACTCTATTATTGGGCTTCCGCACTGCAACATATGACAATTTTCATTAGGATTAAAGAGGAGGTGGGGCCTGATATCAGTTTCTCTCCTACTCTGTACAAACTGTTGATTGGGGATGAAGCATGGGGGTTCTTTTACAGCAACTAGAGTTTGGGTATTATAAAAGAGTGAGATTCAAGATCCTCTGCCTATAAAATCTGGTCCGCGGTCCGGAGGAAAGTAGGTTTGGGTTGGTTTAACTTTTATACTCCCTTACAAAAGAATCCTATTCTGCCAGACATCTTTTGAGACTCTCATGTGATTTGTTGGGAAAAGCATGGCCCCTTCAGGCTGGGCGATTTTTACCAGGAGAATAAATTAATCTTGTTTGAGACCCTGCTGCGTCATTTTAATCTGGGCCATAATCAACTTTTGAAATACTTGCAGATCTGTGATTTTCTTCAGAAGAAAGGGGGACCGGGCAGAAGGGTTTTCTAGGATCGAGTTGGTGGAAAGGGTCTTGGAAACAAAAACCTGTATTGGTTCATCCTATCAGCTATTGAATGGCTTAATGCCAGATGATATAGATAAGCACGATGAGTGGTGGCAAGAGAAGGTGCTCATAGGAAAAGACATATTTTCTGAATCGCACTCAGTCTATTTTAGTCTTGGCAAATCTGCAACTTCAGCACTTTAGAACCCATTGTAAGTTATACTATACCCGGGGAACTTGCTAAATGAGGCAGGTCTAAAAGTGTGCATTGCCCCCGCTACTAAATAAATGGCACTGATTTGATACATATGTTTGCAGAATACTGGGGTTCTGATAGGGGACATAACTGTCTTTTTGGAGAAAAGCTGGGTCTAAGTCTGGAAATGACCCCGCAACGTATATTATTAGGGGCTTTTAATGAAGTAGTTTATGTTTATTGCAATGCAGGTGTGTAGCGACGTCCTGGCTGGATCACTCCCCACCCTTGTTCAATCAATGCAAAAAGAACAACTGTTGACAGAATGCTGAACAATGTCAAACATTCACCCCAGAACAGGGATCTGAACCTAAATCTATTGTTTTCCTGCTCCCATGCCATTCCAGTTTGAACCCAGCCATATGCAAATCAGTCTTGACCCAGTTCCCCATGGGAACTGTCCAGCCGGAACTGCCAGGCCAGGTTCTCCCTTGACTGGAAACAAGCATTCTAGGATTAGTTTAGGGGTTTCACCCCTCATCAGCCAGTCTAGCTTGACTCCAGTGGCATGGAGGGCACGGGACCCACGTGTTGGCATACCCGTCCCGCTCAGAGTGACAAATGTAAAAAGAACAGGGAAGTCCTGGCTTGGCAGTTCGGGCTGGACTGTTGCAATGGGAAATAGGGTGAAGACTGATGTGCATATGGCTGGGTATGAACTGGGGTGACCAAGTGAGCTAAAGAACGATGATGGATTCAACCCAGATCTGTGACTGGGGGTGAGTGTCTGAAAAGTTTCAGTGCTCCGCCCATCATCTCCTAGTGTTTGCTTCGTTCCATCAATGGCTATCCCGCCTTAAAGCTATGTATCAGACAGAGATGACAGTTTGCGCACTAAAAAGGTAAAGATACCAGGAAAAAAGGGTCAAGGGTGTGGGCACCTTTTACAGATTTGATCAAAGTGATGGTAGAGAGACAGGAGGGGGAAGAACTGGGAAAAGATGGGCGGGGAAATTCTAAAATCCTATGCACTTTATCGGATGACTTACTTTTTTATTTATTATTTTTTATATGAATAATGCAATTGTCTGTAATTATTGGAATTGTATCTTTTTACTCTCTGCTGGAATTGATTGTAATATGAAATGTCCACTTGGGTTGCGGGGGGTGTTTATTGAGAAAAATTCTGATAAAGATTATTTGAAAAACAAAAAAAACATGAACTAGTTACCTATTCGCATTTGGCTATTACACTAATAAGATAACTCCAACGTTAGTCTATGGGAGAGGTAGGCCTTGTAGTAGTGAAAAATGAATGTAAAACATAAAAGCACATGTCCTACGTTTTATAAACATTGCACCCACCCTCTACCTGTCCAAGGCCTACCCTAGAGTGACATATGTATTAAAAAGGAAAGTTTGGGCATAGCAAAAGGCTTACTTTGCCATGTCCAAATGGCACTTTAAAACTGCACACACAGTCTGCAATGGCAGGCCTGAGACATGTTTAAAGTGCTACTTAAGTGGGTGGCACAATCAATGGTGCAAGCCTAATAGTAGCATTTAATTTACAGGGCCTGAGTACATGTAGCACCACTTTACCATGCAACTATAAGTAAATTAAAGATGCCAATTGGGTATAAACCAATTTTACTATGTTTAGGATTGGTCAACAGTTGTAAAGTGAACAGAGTCATAAGGCCAGCAAAAACAAGGTCAGGAAAAATGGAGGAGGAAGGCAAAATGTTGAGGGAAAGACCACCCTAAAGCTGACAGGTCTAACATAAGCCATTTTTTAACCTGAGCCCCAAACTCTCCCTAGACAATGACTCATGTCTCAATAGTAAGGCCAAGAGAAACAATGAAAGCTGCTTAATTAATGGTTCTAGTGCTAGTAAGTCTTTTCTACTAGGTGGATCAAAACTCTAACCAGGTTATCTAGCATGAAAAAATGTGGACATATTTTCAAAGATGTTTCAAAATACTGGCAAGTCTGACATACACACATGTTTTCAACACTTCTTTCTTCGCAACAAATTTTCAGTGTCGCGTACCTCATGCTAGAATGCTGTAAAGTGGCATGTTCCAACTGACTATGGTTGAAACAAGAGTGTTGATTTCACCAAGAACCTCCGAGTCTGATTTCTTTGGTTTCCTCAAATATACCTTTGTTGCTTGTCTTACGTAGAATGATGATTATGCCACTGCGGCTTTAGAAAGTGGGCGGCTAAGAATAATCTTGATTAGTTCTGTACTTGGAAAGTCTTCTTTATCTGAATTGGAAGCGCTTTTGACAGGAAAGTTTGGGCATAGCAAAAGGCTTACTTTGTCATGTCCTAATGGCACTTTAATGGCATGCTAGAATGCTGTAAAGTGGCATGTTCCAACTGACTATGGTTGAAACAAGAGTGTTGATTTCACCAAGAACCTCCGAGTCTGATTTCTTTGGTTTCCTCAAATATACCTTTGTTGCTTGTCTTACGTAGAATGATGATTATGCCACTGCGGCTTTAGAAAGTGGGCGGCTAAGAATAATCTTGATTAGTTCTGTACTTGGAAAGTCTTCTTTATCTGAATTGGAAGCGCTTTTGACAGTGAAAGTTTGGGCATAGCAAAAGGCTTACTTTGCCATGTCCAAATGGCACTTTAAAACTGCACACACAGTCTGCATTGGAAGCGCTTTTGACAGTGATCCTTGCAGTCTTGTTGAACATGGTGAAAAGCTATGGACAGAGAATTGCTTTGCATGCACATCCCCAATAGCGCCAAGTCAGTGATCACGTCCTACCTAAGTGTTGAAAGATCCAATGCCAAATACTGTTTTAAAACAAAAGAGAAGCCAACACAAAGCTAGAGCAGACTCAGGAATACAAGACTTAAAAAAAAATAATGTTGAGATACATTTGCGTCTGTTAGCATATAAAAGATTCTCAGAATGATGCATGTTAGCTACATAATGCCTGCAAGTCTGACATTTCAAGTCCAGTGGTCTCCATTTGAATTGCAGACAGGCTGGCCCTAGTATGTTTTTAGCTTGCAATATTTTACAGCTGGTTTTCCACGTGGTAACTGGGGAAAAATAAACAGACTGCAATTTTGAATAAGATTGAATTGCAACATTGTACAAGACTTAGGCAGTAATTCCTGTTTTAATTCAAGAACTTATCGATAGCAGACAAAGTCCAAGAGGACAATAGTGCACTGTAAGTAGCAAACAGGGTACATATCCAATACATGGAAGCATGTGAGCATGCTTATAATGAGAAGTCAGGTAATACAAGTAAAATGCAGAAGAAAAATGTTTCTGAAAGGAAAGAACAGGGGTAAATACAATGTCTAGTTGGATAAGAAGATTGTAAACAGGTGAGTTTTTGATACCCTTTGTAACAATGAGGGAGAAAGTAGAAGGTCATTCCAGGGTTGTAGTTTTTATTGTATTGTATTATATTGCAATAGCATTTTTATAGTGCTTACTATCCCTGACGGTGTTCGAAGCGCGTTTTCGGCGAGTAGCATGTTACTCCGGAACCCAAAAAGGATTAGTGGTGAATTAGTATAGGGAATTATGAAGTTAAGCTGAGTGGTGAACATGTTAGTCTGTTATTTGGACTGAAAAGGATAGTGTAGGGATAGAAGAGGGAAGGGTTTGCATTTATATAACGCTTGCTACCGCTGATGCAGCGTTGAAGCACTTTTTGGCGAGTAGCACGCTACTCCAGAAACCAAAAAGGATTGGTGGTGAATTAGTATAGGGAAATTTTTGTATTGCAAAAAGGTTAGTGGAGGGATAGACAAGTGAATGGGTTGCATTTATATAGTGCTTGCTACCCCTGATGAGGTGTTAAAGCACTTTTCGGCAGGAAGCACCCTTCTCTGGAACCTAAGCAGGATTATGAAATTAATTTGAGTGGTGGACATGTTAGTCAGTTCTTTGGATTGAAAAGGAATAGTGGAGGTATAGAAGAGGGAAGGGTCTAGAAAGTTTATTTTTGAGGGCGTTCATAGCAGTAGCAGGAGGTTTGGGATGAGTAATGGGGAGGTTGAGGGTGAAGAGTCAGAGGGAAGGGTTTAGAAAGGCTTGTTTGGGAGATCTGAATGCTAAAAGAGGTATGAGATGATGCAAGGAGGGGCAGAGGAGGGAAGAGTCTAGAAAGGGTTATTTTAAGGATCATAGTAGTAGAATGGGGTTTGGGGTGAGTGAGAGAGTGAGGTACAGGATATATTGAGAGATGTATAGAGTGAGAAATTGGGTAGTGCATTGGAAAGAGTAGTAGAATGAGGTTTGAGATGAGTCAGAGTGGAGTTAGAGGATATATTGCGAGAGGTGTGAGGTGAGATATATGGTGGTGCATTAGAGATGCTTAATTAAAAGCAAAGTAATAAATATAAAGATACATATGTACATGGAAGGTAAATATGTGTAAGGAAGGTAATATATGAAGATTCAGTTTGTATTTATTAAACTCAGACTTACAAGTGTTGCTGTACTTTAAGTTAATTTATTTGCTTTTATTATTATTATGTTTTTATTCATTAGTGAAGCAATTGCAGATAAATAGTTATGATAAAAGATGTACTTATTTATAGTCACCTATATACATGTTAAACATAGCACAATACAACTATAAGTAATATGTACATTTGTTAAGCAGAACTAACAAATATCTATATATTTTAAAACATAATTATTATCATGTTTATACAAAGCAATACACATATGTAGGTACACATCTATAGTCCAAATAAATGTTTATATACGGAGGGATGTGCTGTATATTTATGTTTGAGTATGGTGGCTATGTGGAGAAGAGCCAACTCGTGAGTAGTCTTCTGAAGATAAAGTAGTTTTCTGTGGATCTTATGTTTGGCGGTAAAAAGTTCCATAGTTTGGCTGCTTTAACAGTGAGGGATGTGCCACCTATGGTTTTCTTCATGTATGGTGGGATTTTGAGGTGAGTTGCCAATCTAGAGCGAAGGTTCCTTTGTGTATACCCTGAAAAAGCTTATTGTCATGTGCATTCTTTACGAGCCTTTGGATTTCCAATGTGCCAATGGGAGCCTCGTTGAAGTATGAATTTCTCCAGGTGTACTGAGTTTAATGACCGAGAAGTCCAGTTTTCTCAGGTGAAGTAGATCACACTTTCGACTTTAAACTGGATTTTGGCAGAGAGCAGGAGCCAAAGCAGGTCTTTCAAGTTACGTGAGATGTGTCCAATCTTTGTTGGGATGGCTATTAACTGAGCCACTGTATCAAAACTGCTTTATTTGGTGGCAAAGTGTACTCAGGGAGACCATTTATTAGGCTACTAATCCTTTCAAGGTGTAAAACAATGAGGGGTGGCAGGCTTGATGGGGCATCTGAGCTGGAAGAAGAGCTTTATTTTGATATTAATGCAAGCTGGAAACACTCTGTGTGAGTTTTCCATTTTAGGCTGAACACACAAGACAGTGCCTGCATTTTCTTTTGCATGGTATATTTTGGCTTACCATGAAGATAAAGGGGCTTGGACCCTGCCCAATGCTTGCCATTGGTTGGCTTTCCTTTTCACTCTCATTTGCCTGCTTCTTATTCATGTGATAACTTGTCAATCTTCTGTTTGTCCGCCCCTCTGTACTAACACTTGGATTGGCTGGTATCTCTGATTCCACTGTCTGCTTTTCAACCATTACTTATTTTGCATGTGTTTTTGCTGTTTCCCTTGTGTGCTGTGCTTCTCTCACCCTGCAGTCTGTGTTTCTCTATATTGCTTGAGTGCTTTGCCGGGCCATCCTCCCTGTTGGAATGGCCCGTGTGCTTCTACCTACTGCCTCCCCACACCCTCTGTCTTGCTACACTTCACCAACATCCTAAATGTTCCTTTACAACAAACCTTATGTTGCTTCCCTCTCCCTCCTGACCTCCTCTGTGTTGCTTCGGCATCTCCCCGTGTGTTGCTTTGGTGTGTATAAGCATGGTGCGCATTTCTGTAAAATGACATGGCCAGCCCAGTCAAAGGTCTTCTTTATAAAAACGTTAGTCAAAGTCAAAATCAGCTTTATTCGATTTCATGTTGTGATAATCATAAAAATATACATAATTAAATACATTTGTCAACATTTCTGGTATCATAGATACAATCCAAGAGAAAAACACAAGGTAAAAACCCAAATATTTACAATATAAAATACACAATAGTGTCAAATATATGTAGAGTAAAAAGATAAGACACAATATATACTGACACAACTAATCATAGTCATACACCAGTTTGTCATATAAAGAGAGGACTTTCCTTTCTATTATAGCACCCCTAATAAAAAGCGAAACAGCATGGCAAATACAGTCAGTCTTGAGGCTACATATAAACGTATAAAACATTTGTCACACTACATAGCATCAGAGATGCTGTGCAGTGTGGCTACAAACATTTGGCAAAGCCAGCAGGCCTCAAAGGCAAGGCCTCTTGGCTTTGCCAAACCTCGTGTGTACCACAGATGCAACAAGCAGCAAAAGGAATAAAGAGTGGTTTACATTTTAGGCTTGTAATCATTAAAACTTTGTTTTTAAGTATCTGATTGCCTAAAATGTCTTATCAGTGTAAACAGAAATAACAAATGTAAAATGTGAATGTATATTTAAGGCTCATGCACAGCCATGGCCCGTATAGGGCGTGCCACCGGGTGGGGGCGGGGAAGGGACAGGGTGGGGGGGTTGTAAAATGCGGCATACGGAAGATTTCAGGTAACGGAAAATGCAGCGGCGCGATGAAATTCATTTTTTTCGTAACTTATCTGAACTTGTCCGTATGCCGCATTTTACAACCCCCCACCCTGCCCCTCCCCACGTCACCACCCGGTGTCACGCCCTATACGGGCCGTGGCTGCTCATGCAACAACCTTATTCTGCTTTGTGGTTGTACAAATCAGACCGAGGAGCAAAGCTAAACACTAGTAACGCCTCCAGCAGTCTTATCAGGTTGCTATTGTCTTGCTTACTAAAGTTACAGTACCAATGGTACTGAGAGCAATGGTTTGGGAGTTGAACAATAGTACAGACCTCCTACCTGTGTTCCCCACCAAAGACCTCTTCTGTCACGTGGCCCATGAGGATCTCGTCGTTTCTCATTAAGTTAGCATGCGCACGTTGCAGCTTACCTGCTACTTTTGTGCATGTTATTACACGTCTTTATTTTTGCAATATTTCAATGACTGCTTTCACATGAGAACTCATCTCTGTGTTCACTCTCTGCATGTTCCTGGGATTTTGACTGAATATTATGTGCAAGGTCGAACAACAATGCCCCTTGTTATTTTGTTCTGGCCAGACCTTGGCCCTTAGACAAAACATGCTGATGCAGCTGTTGTTTGGACAAATGTACTTGGGTTTTATTAAAATACACAAATAGGTAGTGCACACTTGGAGAGGGACCTATCCAGGTAGAAGAGTGAGACACCACCTATGATGTAGATCTACCATCTATAGGCTAAGGTATGGGGTCTGCTGACAAAGCCCAGAGATGTTCTATTATATAATAATATTTCTTCTGGGCAAGGGGAGGGAGGTTAGGCACTATAGACTTTTCTCCATTGTCTTTCTATGATGACATTTCCCTTCATGATATATGGGCTAGCTGCTATGCAGACTGTATTTGTACTATACATTTTCCTGCTCATTGTGGCATGTATGTTAGGGCATGTTAGTTAAAAATAAATATTTTAAACTGTTTTGTGTCTCTGTCAGGTGTTATTGTGAAGAAGTACAAAAGAGTGGGCAAAATGGTGTGTTTTGTTACCGCAATTCCTGAGAGATCAGGGAGTGTTGTGTTCTGGAGTGTCTAATCATTTGTTTCTCTGTGAGTGAGTAGGAGAGCAAGTGAGACACTATAGATAGTCGGTCCTGGGTCTGTGGGTACTAAGGTGGTAGTAAGGCCCCATCCTTGTACACCAAGGTCCCATATTCCTGCACATAATTCTGTGTTTGTGCAGAATCCCTGCAACACTTCTACACATACATTATTGATGGCATGTTTCCTCTTCCAGGTGTGCCCTGATAACCCCCTTGTAGCAGTATGTGTTTACAATCAGAGAGGCATTGCTTAATTTTGGGAGTATATTTGTATTGTGATGGATGGGTGAATGCATGGGATGAATGAACGAGGGGATGAATAAGTGAACTGAGAGATGGGTTTCATCGGTGATCAGGTGGGTGGCTAGACAAAAGGACAAATATGAGAATGAACAAAGTCATGAATGAGAATTATCGCTTCTAGACCAAAGGTTTTCAATGACTTTGCAGATATTGTGATTTACATAGCAAAGATTGGGGCATGCAAAGTACTTCATATACTGAGGTACCGTGGCTTATTTTAAGAGGCGATTTCAATGTCAGAAAAAGCATCGCTAGTTAGAAACACCTCATTGTTGTTTGGTCTATTTAATTTCCACTGTCTATTACACAAGGAACCCTATTTCCAAAAATGGGATCCCCTAAAGCCAGTTTAAGAATATACTTCAGATTTATGGTCCAAGTAATATACTATTGGCATGACTTTTAGATAATTTCAAATCTGTTAAATGTTCTCTTTATTTTATGTCATGTCATTTAGAATTTGTTTGGTTTCCGAACCAATCAAGATTGATGGGCGTTCCCTTCTGTGAAAAATATATGTAAGGAAAGGCCTATTGGCTTCGCCAATGTTTATTCTTTGAGGTGGTTCTTGAACGAATGAGAGGAATACATGAGAAAACCAAAAAGATTCTGTGGAGGGTATAAGACAGTGAAAGAAGCCATCTAAATCCATATTATTGAGTCATTCCTGAAAGAGTAGCTCTTAGACATCTCCATTTATTAGGGTGAACTGTGTCTTTATTAGGCTCAGTTTAAGATATGATAAAGATATCCATGTTTGAATGAGGACTAGGCAATAATGGATTTTTAAAGGCATTTTAGGTAATGATGCCTGGTTCTCCAATATCAGTTTTTGTTAGAAATTCATCTACAACCTGCAAGGTGGCAGTCTTGTTAATACCCATGGGCAAAAAGTCAGACTGATGAGCTTAGAGGAGGTTGCAGTGATCGGTGTGACTGTGGGGCTCGATGACATACTCTTTTAAGAATTCTTTTAACAAAGGCTTGGAATGTGATAGACAAAATAATAAATTAATATTGTGTTTTTTTAGCAGGTGCATTTCATACCTCTACAAGGAAGAGGGGACAAGACCTGTGTGAGGAGGTGTTGCTATTCAAGATACAGGCGTGGACCTCAAGATGCAATGATTTAATGAAAAAAGGCAGAATTTAGTCACCATCCTAGGGTTTGCTTTTGATGTCAATGGATTGAAGGAATGCCAAGGATGTTTAAGATGGAGGGAAGTGGAATTTATAATGCTGAGTTTGTTGATTTAAAAAAATAAAAATGTGTTTACTAGTATCCAGTTGATTTCTGTACTGAATGTGCAATAGCTAGTGCTGGGAGGGGAGAATGCAGTATTTTAGAGCCTCGAATAATGCGTTGCTTTCAATGTAAGCTTTGAAGAGGTTCTCAGTGGTAATTAGCTGTGGAGGATTCATTCTCTTTTTCAGATATGTAAGTGCTCTTTTGGATTCTGCGAGGTTAGCTGAAGACTTAGGTCATATTTACAAGCGCTTATCGCCACCAGAACATCACTTTCTGTGACGTTGTGGTGGCGATAAGCCCTTCGCCTTATTTTCAAGATGGTGTCAAGCCACATAACGTGGCTTAACACCACCTTGTCAATAAGGCCCACTTTCATGCACCACTTATTGTGAACGGGGTGCGCAATGGGTGTTGTGGTGGGTGTTCTGCCACAACACCCATTGCTTTTTTACATTGCCCCCTATTTACAAGGGTGGCGTAAATATTGGGCAACACCAAAAATAAGACCAGGGAAAACCTCGTATTAACCTGGCGAAACATGGAGAAATTATGTATTTCTCCTTGTTTTTGCTGTTTCTATGTGCACACATAGAAACAGCATTTGCCACTAGTGATTGGTCATGAGCAGGAAGGTGTCCCTTCCTCCACATAAACAATCATTATAAAATGGCGATTCACAACTTCTATGTATGCTGCATAAAGCAGCACACATAGAAGTTTCTAATCGCCATTACTGATTGTTTATGTGCAGGAAGGGACAACTTTTGGCACATGAGCAATCATTCCCTGAAACGCAGGCACACTTACAATATGGTGTAAGGGAGCCTGCAATGGCGCTAGGCAACTAAATTTAGTGCCAGTGCTAGGGGAAATGCAGGGGTGCACCACATTCTTGTAAATACGGTGCATCCCTGCATTTGGAAACTGTCCGACCGCAGTGTTAGCAATCTTGGCTTAACGCCACACTCCAACAGTTTCCTTGTAAATATGCCCCTTGAGTTAAGACATTTCAAGTTTGCTGATAGTCATGTCGCTAGCATTCAGACCCTCGGTGTTCCGAGGATGAGAGGGTTAACGTCTGACCTTTATAGCGTCTAAGGGAGCATAGCAGTCCACTAAATGTTTAGGGCAACTGTTGGGGTGGAGAGCAGTGCTCTGTTACAGCAAGGCCAGCAGGGGCGGTAAAAGGCAGTGAAATCACTGTTTGTGTGAGAGTTTCTAATTTGAAATTCTTAAATGATCATATAGTTATTGTTTTTAGTTGTTGGGGTCCTGGGTAAATGAATATGAATACGAATTGGTAGTCAGTCAGTCCATTCTAGAGCACAGAGCCAAGCGTAGGCATAAATGAAACAGTCACCTAAACTCAACTGTCTAATTTTTATGAAGAGATAAAGGCACCATTGCAGCTACACATTGGCTTCCTGTAAGACAGCAATGTGGGTTAAGCTCCCACTGCCAAAATCTATGGATATTATGCAAGTAAGGGCCTGAAATTTAAGATGGCGGCCCCAGTTGTTCATCAAGCAGAATGCAGCACACATAGAAACAGGAAAAGCGATGAGAAATAAAGATATTTCTCTTTGTTGTGCCTGGGAACGCCCCCAGCAACACCCATTGCATGCCGCTTTAATTTAGAAAGCTGCATTAAAGGGAATGCTATTTACAAGGCAGCATTAAGCCAATAAAAGTGACTAATTGCTGCCAAATAAATATGGGGCAGGCTCCTGCACCAAGGAGCGGCACAAAAAGTGATGTTCTGGTGGCCCAGGGGGCTTCATCAATGAGGCACCTAGTATATAGCACTATTTGTACCCAGGGCCTGTAAATGAAATGTTTCCAGCTGACCTTCCGCACTCTTTGTGCCACACACTACAGTAGCACTTTAAAACAGCCATTGCAGCACGTAGTGCAGTTTTAAAATTCCAATTAAACCTGGCAAACTAAACCTTTTGCTAGGCCTAAACCATCCGGTTGGAAAGTGGATTATAAGTAGTGGTAAATACACATCTACTATTGGTAATGAGGTCACTAACACAGTCTAGGGCTCAGAATAGGTCTAAGAAAACTATTGTCATACTCAACCGTTGGTAGCTTGGCTACAGCAGGCAAGATTAACTTCAGAGTCAGGTATGTGAAGCATTTAAGACACCCATTCAGTAAATAATTAAGACACAACACACAATAAGAGTACAACCCCAATTCATAAAAATAGAACCTATCTTTATCTTTAAAATGGCGCTGAAATGAAAAAGATCCAATGTAGGGAACTGGAGAAATGAATTTTTGAAGATTTAATATTATATAGCACACAGAAACCTCTTGCGCCTATTGGGACATCTGGTCGTGCGAGATTGGTACAAAGTAACATTTTCAGGCTGACCGCGATGGAGCCCCGCGCGACTACCCTTCACAGTGGGCCTCGGTCAAAGTTTTTACCTTCTGACTTAAAAACTTTTTATGGAGCTTTTTCTCCGAAGGTCCCTCAAGGCTATCCACCAGTCCTGATTAGGTGAGGGTTCGCCGGCTAGCCTTTTGATGAGATCTCACTCAAACCTATGGAAGTCAGACCCCCGTCAGACCTCCGGAGCTTTTGAGTGGGACGAAAAAGACATCTAAGCCGGCTCGCAGTTGAAGATGGGTGGCTTGACTCTTGCGGTTGGTCCCAGTCACCTCTTCTATTTTCGGACTTAGAAACTTTTAAGGTCCTTTTTCTGGAGACCCTTGATGCTCTTCACCAGGCCAGATTTGGTGAGGGTTCTCCAGCTTGGGCTTCGACCTGCTCATGTTAAACTCTGGAAGTCGGACCTGCTGAGCTTTTCAACATTACGAACCCGGAGGTCAGCCTGGTTCGCGGTTGAGGGTTGCTTGCTTGACTGGCTTTTTTTCAAAGTTGCTCCAAATTTCTCTAAACTTCTGGAACTTCTTCTTGAAGTTCTTTTGAGGGTCCCAAAGTGTCCATAACTTACTCCAAGGGTCTGGGAGCTCCAAGATGGCCCTTGAAAGTTTGGGACTTCAATTCCCACAATCGACTTGCACAAATCCCTTATAAATCCAGTAGAGTCACACAAGGCTGGGGGTTCTTGGTGGTGATGGTCCACGTGAGCTTGGTTAACCTATAGCTTGCAGGGAGTCCACCTTTTGAAGCACGTTTGATCCACAGGGCTGCATTTTGCAGCAGGCGCAGACAGTCAGAGTGCAGTGCCTACTTGGTGCAAATCAAACTTCCAACATGGACCCTTCTTCTTCTGTGGTTTACAGCAGCAGAGCTGAGAGGCACTGACCCTCTCAGATACTTATTCAGTGTTCTCCGGGGTCTCACAGTAGGGCACTCCTGTCCAAAGAGGTGCAAGGCAACACCCCAGAGCATGACCATTTCCTCCAAAGAGTGGCACATTGGTCTCCAATAAAGCACTATTTCTCCAAACTTCAATATGGCTGAAGTCTCAGCAGAGAGGCAAGAGCTAGCTAAACCAACCTCCAGGATGGTTCATCTCCATAGTTTCCCCCCGCCCCCGGCATCTGGACATTACTTCCTTAAGTCTGCCATCTAGCTGGGTTCAAAGAGTAGGGGTGTAGGTGGGTCTGATGTCTTCTGCATGTCCCCTCCTTGCTTTGAAGCTCATAGTTCATGACCCCTCTCCCTCTGGCATTCAATGCAGCAGAACCCTCTCATCCCAGAATGGCTCTTCACCCAGGAGCCACTTATCACTTCATCAAAGCAGCCTGGCTAGCCCACTTAACTCTGACCAATTATAACTTAATGTCTGTGCATATTAGGATACATTTAACAACAGCATATTGTTGAATTAAATGTTCCTGATTTTCTAGTGAGAGTTATTAATTAATCACTTCTGGCCATGTTACCCTATGTGGCTGGGGATCTGCAATGGGGAAAATAACCTGGGCAATTTCTCCAACACCAGGGTTCACTATCCTTTGGGCATATACAACCTATTTTCATAAGAGTCCTCCTTATAAGTACCTGAACCCCCACCACTGGGGCACCTAAGGGTGACCCTGGGGGTACCTAATATTCTAGTTTATTATTTGTAAGTGCCCCAAACACCAAAGATGAGTTTGCGCACAATTTACATGTTAAAAGCAGTCCTGCAGCTCAGGGCTGCTTTTAAAGTGATCCCAGGTTTGAGCAGTAAACACATGCAATTTCAGAAAGGGCTGCTGGTCTCTAAACTGCCATGCCCTATTATATACTAGGGACTTAAAGGCAGTTTTAATCCCCTGCCCTATTATGTACTAGGGCCTAAAATGGGAGGTCATGCCAATGACAGAGGTAGCGGAACCCATAGTGTACCTTAGTGTAAATAGGTGTCTTCACTGTATTCTAAGTAAAGCCTACATCTCGCACAGGATAACATTAGGTTACCTTATTTACATTTAACTGTATTCTAAGTAAAGCCTACATCTCGCATAGGATAACATTAGGTTACCTTATTTACATTTAAGAAGTGCTAAATTTTAATAGGGTATGTCAACAAATAACTGTGGTTCGCTTGGGATAGCAGCAACCATCATGGACTTAGACTATCAACATGTATGAAAACACATAGGAGCACATGCATCAACCAAAATACCGGTCGCAAACGGGCCAATTCACAGAATCGGCCCCTTTGAGACCAGTTTTTTGGCATTTGGGATGCATCAACCCAAATCCAAATTTGCAAAATAGGTAATCGCAACATTTGCGATTACCTAAATTGTGAATGCATTTAGGGAATTGCAAATTGTGATTTCCTATTTGGAATGAAACAAGACTTTCCTAAATGCGACTTCACATTTAGAAAACACTAATAACCATCAACTTCAAGTTGATGGTAATTTACAAAAATTTTGATAAATGCACAAAAGTGCATTTTTCAAAGTGCCATGTGGCGCACACACATGCCCTTAGGCAGCCCCCCCCCCCCCCCCAGGATATTGCAGCATAGATTGGCAAATTTAGCGGCACAAAAATGGAAATTTAGCTGCACAAAAACTGAACTGTCGCGGCATTATAGCGGCACTTTATTTTACTCGTAATTGTTTCCTTTTCAGCCTTAAATCAATGTAAACTGATTTACCAGAGTATTTAACTTTAAAACAGGCATTATAAACTTTTATTTGCTCTATTCTCCTTTGTGGCGACATTCTGGAGCATAGGTTAAGCCAAGCACAATAGCACAGGGAGACCCCAGAGACACCCCTGACCATGGAGATGTCAGAGACACCCCAGACCATGGAGATGTCAGAGACACCCCTGGCCATGGAGGCGTCATCTCCTCACACTCTCTTGCAGTAACAATGCTGTTCCAGGAAAGAGTTGACAACAAACGCACTATTAAATGGCCCACTCTGTAAAGTGGCCCTAATGTGTATGCGTGTGACTGAAAACACCCTGGTCACTTTGCAACCAGTATGTCTAGTTGCATGCAGCTATTTTCCATATATTGTATTTATTTTTTTTTTATTTATTTACCTTTCTGTCCCAAGGCTGCAGCTCGAACAGCATATGCCAGAAAAAAATAACATTTCCAACTAAGTTTCTTTCTTTTTTGGATCCATTTCTCAGGGGAAAGAATGAAGGAGAGGAAAGAAACATAAGAACCGCTTGCTGAAGTCACGGTTTTCCTTCAGCAAGCTTGAACAAGGGAGGACATGGGGCTCCATGGACCACTTACCCACCGCCCCTTTTCACCAGAGCTGGCAGGTCAGGACGCGGTGACAGCGCCATGCGGACACACTCATCCCAGCTCTCCACCCCCTACCAGGAAGGATTAACAACCAACTGGACCGCAGGAATACGTGTGTGCGTACAGCAAATAGGAACTCCCCATTTTTTTGCTATCTGCCGGGTGACCATTTTTTGCGGCCATAATGGGAAATATCGCTGTCATTTCGCTGTAATTTTGTGAATAGCAAAATGCTGGAGGGTCTGCTCAGTGTGGCCCCTCTTCATTGCCTCCCCCTCTCTCCATCCTGCTTCATCCACCCCTTCCTCTTGCTTTCCCAATCAAAGAATTGCCAAAAGGCTGGCGGCCAACGACTGACCTATTGGCTTTGCCAATATTTGCATAGATGAGTTCTAGATTCTGTCAATTAAAGCCTGTACTTGGTTCCAAGCAGCCTGTAGATTTGCTCATTAACCAATTGCACACATGAATATTTCTTTCAGCTAGTAGCTACCTCGCTCTTCTCTAACTTCACTTTCAACCTGCAACAACTCATCTGTCAGGAATGACCACTTTTTTTACATAAAAAGAATGGGAACTACTTTGATCAAATTAAGAAAGCTTGCGAATGTCGTTCTCCTGTCCCCCTACCCACTTCGACCTTTGATTCAGTCCCTTTCTTTTTGCTCCCTTAATTTTCTAGATCTGTCCGCCATGTTGCTCTACCTGCACCCTTAGCATTTTTTTTTTTACAGAGTTTTATATAGTGCGGACTTGACCCGAAGGTATCGGGTATCTGAGCGCTTTACACAAGCACCAGTTGCGTTACATGAAGACACATTTTTTGTTAGGCACGGGGAGATTAAGTGATTTACCCAGGATCACAGGATGTTGCGCGTCCTTGCCAAGACTCAAACCCGATTCCCCAGATTTGAGGTCAACCGCCCTAGCCTTTAGGCCAACTCCTCTCCCCAAGGGTTACCATGTTAAGATTAGTTTCTGGATAACCGATCAGATGGGTTTATTGATGACCATCTGGCTATTGTTTTGTGCCGAAATGAATTGCAGTAGTTAAAGAAAAAAAAGGTGGCTGGTCAGAAATAAAGCAAAGAAAGTAAAAGTTAAATCCTTACACCCGTGAATTATATAAGCTTTTAACTTTACCTTCACATTAGCTTGGACATTTCACATTCCTGTATCTTTTAGCAGGGGCGAGGCTGTTACCTTTTGTAATAAAATATTCCCTTAATGGAAGAGGTTAAGTGGAGTGAGATCTTATTACTGTTTGTGATTCAACTTTTCTGAATGGGTCAGCAGCCTTGATATGTACATCTTAGGGTTGGACTCTCTATGGTCAAGTCAAGTAATGCAATCCATTGTTGCTGAAGTAGTCGTTATTATGCTGTGGTTAACTGTGTCTGTCGTTGGTCTTGTTACTGGTATCTTTGACAGTGGAAAGCTAGTACCTTTAAGGCTTTCAGGGCACTGGAGCCCAGTTTTGAGAGACAAAAGCATCCCTATGGAGATTTATGACATTAAGAAAACTATATGATGGCATTTTCACTGATTAGAATAATCCCTGGTAACCAACTGGTGGCACTGGATGGGAGAGTTTGTACAGATCAACCTACAAGGCAGATCTTTACAAAAGTGCAGACACTTACCCAGTTAATGTTATCACCTTGTCAGTGGACATTTGTTTATTAACGTTTGCAACAAATTCTCTAATACTGCAGAAGATGGAACTGATCACTTCCCTCTTTTTGTGGTTCTTAGAATCACTGTTGAACGCAACTCATAGTGGAGCCCTCCGATCGAGGTTCAGTTTCCAAAAAGAGTTTGAAAACAAAGTTATTTATTTCAATACTAACTGGAAGTGAGACATCTCGCTGTGCTCGACGAAAGTCGGAATTCATTATTAAGGTATCAAAACTTTATTCAATCTAAATGTATGACATAGATTTGTTAGGGAAAAGAAAAGGATTAATGATAGCAAAAACGTTTCTTCCTCTTTGTCTTGGTTTGAGTCCGAATTATATGAATTAAACAAATCACAGTGGAAAAGCAGCCAAACACAAACAGATGGGATTGACTATAGAATGCTAAGAGTAAATATACTTTTAGGACTAACTTACCTTGTATAAAGTATTTCAACATATGACTAATGCATTTAATTCAGCCAAAATAGAGTGTTAGTCAACAGCTGTTTAACCCATAAATCAAGTTAGAACCCTCTTGAATGTAGACTACATTTAAAGATAGCCAGTGTATTCCATTTCTGATGGGTTTTGTTGACACTTCACCTTCCAGGATTTTTCAGATGAACAACCATGTAATTTAGATAAAAAAATAGTAAGTGCAGGAGGAGAAATAAGTACGATCTCTCAGCTAAACTCTTAAGGCTCAGACTACTAGATTTGTAACTCGGCACCCAGCCTACGCAACTTTGTGGACAAAAAATCTGTTGTAATTTACTTGTATTCTGTTGTGCAGAGCCAATGTCAGTGGTCGTCCTGGTGACAGAATGTGGGTCTCATGGTTCTATGATGAGACTGGCATTCTGACTGAGGAGACGTTGGAGATCTGACCTGTTGGCTGAACCTGTCGGTGGTTGAAGATAATAAAGTCTTCCTTTGGATTACAATTCCTTTGTGTATTTATTACAATCTCTTCATTTTTCTGAAGTGTTTATTCTGTACATAACTATTATGTGTAGCAGAGAACGCACACGTTCTTCACTGGTGTCATCCTCTAGACAGGTGCGTATTTCATTCATTCCGCTCCCAAATTAAGCTCCTCAGGCCTCTGGAGCAAGCAACATTAACAGTTTGCTCCTGCTCATGTCGCAAAAAAAACTACCCACCACGTCTACTCACTCACAGCGACACCATAACTAACAAACAGCTGCTCGGAAATACCGACACGACACGAATCTGGCACCTGCGTATTTAGGAAAATATGTGTTTACACTGGAATTCTTCGCCGTATTTATTGACACTCAAACGAGGGGGGGAATCAAAGCTGCGCTTGTTCAGGAACGAATGAAAGAGAGGAAAGAACCGCTTGCTGAAGTCACGGTTTTCCTTCAGCAAGCTTGGACGAGGGAGGACATGGGCTCCACTGACCACTGCACCATGCGGACACACTCACCCCAGCTCTCCACCCCCTACCAAGAAAGAATATTAACAACAGACCGGATCGCAGGAATACGTGTGTGCGTACAGCAAATTGGAACTCCCCAAAAATCTGCCGGGAGACCATTTTTTGTGGCCATAATGGAAAATATTGCGGCCGTCGCGCTCCTTAGCCGATTTCGCGGTAATTTTGTGAATCGCGAAATGCTGTAGGGTCTTCTTAGGGCATGTGTGTGCGCCACATGTGCACACATGCCAATTTCGGGGGTGCATCAGGCCTTTTGGCCCCCTTGCACTCTTGAAATTGCATACGCAATACCTGTTTGGTACTCTCAAATTGCGCATGCAATTCCCATTCATTCCTATGGGCCTCTAGGCCCGTAGGAATGAATGGGAAGCTATTCCTTAATTGCGAATCGCAATTTGCGATTCGCATCTAAGGAATATATAGGACAGCTAATATTTTAGTGAAACCTACATGCATAGGCAATTGCCGTTCCATAATTGCGATTCCTTAATAATCACAATAATGGAATCGCAATCGCCTACCTTGATTCATGTGCCCCCTAGTATATAAATTGAAGTGAGCCTGCCATGTGAGGAACCCCAAACAATATATACAAAAAAATAACAAAAGAGGAGAGACAAAAAACTACATAAAGAAGAATTTGACTAACTACCCAATGACCACCTGAACACAATAATAGTGACCTTTTAAATAATTATTAATAAAGACTGATTTACCAAAATTCCAAGAATTATTCACAAAATAATTTTTATCAGACATTGTGAAAATAAACACCCTTAAAACTGATATGGACTGCCTTGCTGCTTGAACCCAGGACTATCAGTGACTTCAAGGGCTAGTTGGCTCGCCTCCTGTGTGAGCTACAGGGACATGACACGTTCCAGAGACCTCGAGCCTTGCCCCTGACACCCCTGCTGGAGTGAGTCCTAACCTCCAAGTGATGCTCCCCAAGCCCTGGACACTTATTAGTGGTGATAGAGGTGTTGCTCCTGCCTAACCCTAAAAGTTGAGACTTGGAAAAATGTTTATCAAAAAGTGCCAGAAGAACTGACAGAAGACCGAGACCTACCTGCCAGCTGATATGCCCAAGGTGCATCACCGGTTGGCCTGGCTTTGCGGTAGCTCCCATGATGTTCTTCTCCGCAGCAGCAAAGCATGTTCAGTGGGACCTCCAACCAGTGGTTTCTGGCCTCGTGGATCCCTCTTCAGGTATAGTTTGCAGCTTGTCCCACTGGAGGATTTTCCGAAAAGTTGTCTAAGTCTGTAGGTAAAGATCTTCACCCGGCTCGACCACGACAGGCCATCATCGATGTCAACCTCCTCAGCCTGCAAGTCCAGTTTCGCTCAGAGCTTTTTCTCGCCACCATTGATGGCTTTACTGAGCTCCATCCAGCACTTCCTGGTGGCGACGACGACACCTCCCCCTCGGACACAGCCTGCTGCCTTGCCCTGCTGAACTCTACCTTCTCTTGGACTTTTCATCAATTAAAATCCTAAGCACACAGCTAAGCCTAGACTGGGCCCAATCCATCTTGTGTATCTCACCTGTTCTCATTAGCAGTATGCCTAGGTGAACAAGCATCTGCAATGTATTGGGTCTTGCATTGGTGAGAGTTCGAATTTTTGGCGTTATGAAAGATGATAATGTCTATTACCCATGTGTTTTTGTTTGGAGTGTTGTGAATGTATGTGGTCTGGAGTGGAGTGGAATTATGTGGCTTGGATTTAAATTGATAGTTGTGGAATTGTGTGGGGTGTTATTGTGAGGTGTGTAATGTATTTGTGTAGTGGAATTATGTGTCATGGTGAATAGATAGGGATGAGAGCTGCAGAGAATAGATAGAAAGGAAGTTGGTGAGGGATAGGTAATTTGTGCAAGAAGTGGTGATTGAACCCCAGACAGAGGAGCAGACAGAGTTTGTGAGAGAGAGAAAGAAGTGGACAGCAGGCCACAGGCATATAAAGAGTAAGCATCTGTGTATGCAGAAGACACTTAAAGAAGAGGAGGAGAGCAAGGGTTTGAGGGACAGAAGCCTTGAAAAGACATGGGAAAGATTTTGTGCTTGAAAACCTGAAGTGACTCAGATGACAGAGGCAGGAAGAGTGTGTGTGGGAGCAAGAGAGAGCGGTGAAAAATGGTACGAGAGAGGCTGCATGTACCCACAACGGCTGCTAAATGGAGGTGCATGGTTAAAATGTCATGTTTAGGTGCCCCAAGCTTGCACGGGAACAAATAACAATCAAGTATTTATATAGGAAGCTAAATCTGTCAACGTTGTTTTTATGAGTGTAAATTATATTTAGAAGTAACAAATTACAAATGCATTGTAAGTTGTAATACCAGTTTACATAAGCTATAAGGCATGCATTAATAAATATGTAGTTGAAACCAAATAGAGAAACAAGTTGCAACCAATGGCATATTGTTATTTGGTAACCTCGCTTGTTGCAGATATATATCAAAAACACCAAGACGAGGACTACATTTTAGGAGGCAATGAGTGTGTCTTGAAGTCACACCTTGTTTTTAGGAACAATTGAACAATAAGGAGGATCTTGAGATCCCAGATCATGACAATTTATCATCACAAATGTCCTGATCTCGGGGCAGGTTTTTTAAAAATAATTTTAGTGAGACTCAAATATGTGTGCTATATGTATGCTTCAAAGATGACATCACCATGAGGCATATGCACATAATTGGCATCAGAAAGTCCTGATTTGAATATTTTCCTATTGAAGCTGTTGCTTTCTCTTGCTGTGCCTAATTCAATGGCCTTTCATGGTGGTAGTCAACACAGTTTTCACTTTGCATTATGGCATCAGATCAGGTTTTCTTTTTCATAGGGTATTATAATGCATGTGACCAACTACGATTTAACAAAAGGAAACTCAGATATGAAGAATGCATTACTGAAAACTTCATCACACAATCAGATAATCATAAATTGGCTCTAAAGGGTATTTTTATGGTCACCAATTTCTATAACAATTGTGGCTTAGCAAGTAGACCTACCAGTTGGTGGGGAAAGATGCTGACAACTGAGGTTCCAGTTTGAAGCCTGCTGCTATTCTGGTATTCCATGGGCTTTAAAAGACCCAGCAAAAATGATGGCATATTTTGAACTGATACATAAATGTAGATTCAATATTGTTATGGGTTTCTACTAAGTGGTTATATTATGTTAATCTGATTTGTAAAGTGCATGGCTGCCCCAAAGGGGCTTCCCAGTGATGAAACAGAAAGAGGTATAGAGAATCGGGCAGCAGAGAACTAGAAAGGCTACGATTTCAGCAGTTTCTTAAATCTCTCAATATCTAACTTCAACAAGAGGTACAACCAAGCATAATTAAAAATTACCATTTTCAACCTCCGAGGCCCAGGGGATTAGGAGGTTGGATGGGGATAAAAACGGGGCTTGATGCTTGCTCAGAAAAATAAAATGGTGATCCTCCATTAATGAAAGACTGAGCGGCTGGTTAGGGATGTGTTAGGGATGTTTGATGGACAATGTTTGGATTCAATTTAGTTTCAACACTTTTCCTATATCAAAATGCTGAGTAAATGTTTGTTCAGTGTGAAATCTGCTAAAGGGAGTAGCATAGGACAGAGAGAAAAGAGGTGTGTAAGCCAGAACTGCCTATAAAAGTGACATCCACCATACAGGAATGGTAACTTAATTTAAGTTAGATTGAATTTGGGAAAGATGTTGGCTATCCAGGTTCAGGAGAGTAAGAATACCATTCTATTGATGGTTAGTACAAATAAGATGGAAAGTAGGGTAAGTACTCTTCTTTCAGAGTCTGACGGCCACAGTTTTTATTTCAGACATTTACGGCCTGTTGCTTATCGCTGATTTGACCATTGTGAGGAAGGTCAGTGAGCAACTGACCAACCAGCGCATAAGAAATCAGAAGGGAAATTCCCGCCATCGCATTTGCATTCCCTAAAATCAGCTTAAGGAACAAGGCACATGATGGAAAATACAGGAAGTGACATCACCTGCCCTTTGACCCACTCCAACGATGTCACAGGAAGTAACCTTGCAAGGCATTTAACCTGATGACATCACAGGAAGTGACATCACCTGACCTTAGGACCTAATGAAGTCAAAGGAAGCAACAATGTAAGACCTTTGGCTTGGTGCTATCACAGGATATCACAGGAAGTGATGCATCTAACTTTTGGTTACTTACATCACACACAAAGGCTGGAAAATCTCTTCTGATACAAAAGAAGTACCCTATAAACAGACATACTTCAAATCCTATTGAAAATGGAGTTACATACATTGCTTCATATAGTATCATCAGATATACAATTAATATATTGTCGCACACCTATCAAATAGTGTACAACAATAGAAAATACGCTAGTCAAGTTACAATCAGCCTTTATCAATGTCAAATAACTTATATCATGGGAAGGTTGATGGGCCTATAATGTTAAACACAAGTTCATGTTAGCATTTGTTTTAGAAACTAAGAGCACCATGCAATTTAATCTCAGTCTTAGAATGTAGATAACAGTGCTATTTAATGCAGGTAAGGTTCTCCCACCAACCCTTCTGTCCATGACATGGAATACATACTTCTAAACCTGTGGACCCATTGAACCTTTCCAGGTTTACTATCATTAATTTCTTTTATAGAAAACATGCACATCACTGGTACAGTACTTTTGTTAATTAATAATATGCTTGTTCTGCAATAGCATGTTTAGAGAGTATTAAGAACATTTGAGCAGATTTTACTCACATGGACGAAGATACTGCCTGTCATGTTGATTCTGCATTGCAGATAAGAAGAGATGCTTCTACTCAGCTGACTGGGCGAATAGAAAGAGGCCAACAGTTCACATCTCCCCATCTAGATATATCTCTGCTGTCATGAGCTGCTGCTGGTTCTAGTGATGATTGTGGCATCCTCCTATGTAGAGATTGACTTGAGGGTAAGTTGATACTCATCTAATATGAAATCCTGAATAGGCTGACAGTGTCACTGTCTCTGAATAGGCTCCTTCCTGGAACAAAGAATAGTTGCTGTACTGATAATTAAAAGTCTTGATGGGAGAACAAATAGTTAGACAGAAAGTGCTTGGCTGCAGGGAATCAAGGTATCTAACAGTGCTTTGGAATATTGTTTCCATATTTCTACACATGACAAGCTGATGTGATGAGGCTGCATATCCACTGTGACAGAAAGAAACAAAATGGACAGCTAGTTGGTGCTTTGCCATAGGGCTTAGAAGCGTGGTGGCTGCTCTCTTCTTGCCCCTGCGTAGGTTACTGACTTCTGTGATCACTGACGGATATCATATGGTGGCATAGGCCTCAAGGAGAATAGAGACTGATTGAGTCACTTTTGTATGCCTAGCCATCAGGAGAAGGCCAATACTGCATGGCAGCATGGTAGATGCTGTCTCCTTGTCCCTGCAGAGGATACTTTCTTCTCTGATTACTGGCTGATGTTTTTGGACAGCAAATGGTTCAAGGTGAAAACAGTTTGACTGGAAAGCAGCAGCTGCTTGCCTGGCCATATTGAGGGGGCAGATATGCTTGACAGCATGGTAACAGATGTCTGTTCCCCTGCAAAGGTTACTAACATCTGTGATCACTCGCGGATATCTTCAGATGGTATATGCCTCAAGGTGAGAAGAAGAGACTGACGGGGAAATAAGCTGTTGCTTGCCTAGCCACCAGGAGAAGGTTAATATTGTTCGGCAGCTAGATAACTTCTGTCTTCAAGACCCTGCATAGGGTATTGGCATCTGAGATCAGATATCTTCAGGTGGCATAGGCCTGAAGGGGAACAGAGACTGTTTGAGGAGTGACTTGTGTTTGCCTGGCCATGGCAGCATGTCAGATGCTGTCTTCTTGCCCCTTCAGAGAATACTTTCTTCTGTGATCACAGGTTGATGTTTTCAGACAGCAAATGGTTCAAGGTGAAAACAGATTCACTGGAGAGCAGCAGTTGCTTGCCTGGCCATATTGAGGAGGTGGATATGCTTGGCAGAATGGTAATTGATGTTTGTGTGCACCTCCATAGGATACTGACTTCTGTGATCACTGACTGATATCCTCATGTGGTATATGTCTCCAGGGGAGAAGAAGAGACTGATTGGGAAATAAACTGTTGCTTGCCAAGCCGTGATCAGAAAGAAGGTTGACACTGTTTGGTAGTGTGATAGCTTCTGTCGTCTTGATCCTGCATAGGGAACTGGATTCTGAGATTTTACTGGCAGATTTCTTCAGGTTACGTAGGCCTCACGGGGAATGGAGACTGACTGAGGAGTAACTGTTGTTTGCTTGGCCACCATACTGTATGGAAGTGTGGTAGATGTTGTTGTTGTGCTCCTGCATAGGGTATTGACTTCTATGATCACTGCCAGATGTCTTCACGTGGCATATGCCTCAATGTGAGGGGAAAATGACTCAAAAGCAACTGTTGGAGATTCGGATATCAATGAAGATAATAGTGGCTGGCAGAGTATTGCATGTGGTTTCATTATTCACTTGGTGCTGCACTGGTAGCAGCACTACTGATGCTGCTGCTTGCTTCATGAGAAGGGTAAATATAAATCAAAGTGTGAGGTTGCTTTTCTGAATGAGGGGTAGTACCAGCACATTTTGTAAGAGGTTGCCTCTGGTGGCACATGTCAGAAAATCTGTCAATGGTTTTATTCAAATTTAGCTGCTTAACCTCATTAGGATCACAAACCATTATCATCTAATCACGGAGTCTCTTGTCTCCACAATTATTGGGCAAATAATGTTTTACCCTTTTCCCATAGAGGAGAAGAAACTCTGCCTGGAAAAGAATCCATTACTGTTGTCCAAAGTAAAAAGGAATTAAAAAGCACTGGTAAGCTAGAACACTGCGGTTTAAAAGAAGGTTCTGCATTTTTGAAACCTGCACCTTCACTTAACTCCTTCTTTGTAATCAAAGAACAGGCTATGACATCCCAGCTGATGTTGGGAAGTAAGGTAATCTACAGCTGATGCTGTCGGGTCAAACAATTGCTTAGTGTGCAATGCTGGATAAAGTTTTAAAACAATCAATTATTCCATCATGATTTTTTGACAGCTCTGAAACACCTCAAACAAAATGAACAAATTACTCATACAATGTAAATAATCACTTTTTGTTTTTTATGGAAAATAATTGGACATATATGGCTGTCGCATATGCAGTTTCATCAACAATAGTCAAAAAGTGACTTATGTGAGTCAAGTGAGACAAGGTGACAATATGGTGATATCAGTGAAAGGTAGAAAGATCTTTACATATATATATAGATAAAAACAAGAATGGTCTGTCCTTTCGCAATTATGTGTGTCCTCCTCAATGACCCTGGTGATAATTATTCCAGTCTTAGGGTAATAGGACTGATGGAAATGGCCTAAGGACACGTCGACGTTTCAACCCAGAAATGTGGCCAACTCAAAAGGCGTCACAGCGGGTCTTCATCAGGACTGACAACCTATAAGGGTCAAAATAATTAAATACGAGTATGGAATGATTCAGAGGTGTAGCAGAGGATGGAAAGTGCCAAAAATTATTAGTGCACTCACCAAGACAATACATGGTGGAGGTCCTCCGTTTTGAGGGATGAAGTTTCGGCTAGTTAAGCAAATACGTGGTGGAGGTCCTACACATTAAAATTCAGCTAATGTCGGGAAGAAGAAAGAGACAAGGGTAATTGATTCCTCTATATCCAGTGATTTGATAATTATAGTGGAAAGAGACGCAAGGCCTATCTTTATTGTAGGTAAAACTCGACATCCAGTTGGAGTCTTGAAAAGAAACTGATTGTCACTTAGCAGCTCAAAAGTCAATTAAACAGAGTCCATCATCCGGCTGGAATCTAGAAATAATCAAATTTCCGAAATGCAGAGTAAGCGCGCATTGTCGTTAGAGATTTTATGCAAATTGTGTGAAACTGTGTGCCAAAGTGTCTTAGCTACTTGGCCACACAGTGTGTGATTTTAGCTGCTGGATAGTTTACATCAGTCACTAGAAACTGATAGTAGTCGTTAGTCTGCTAATACTCTTTACTATGAAGTAAAAGGGAGAATATATAATCACAAGGGGTGCTCTGTTTTAAATGCTAGCCATTACTTTAAGATCTTATCGCAGAGGATGCTGCCAAAGGCATGCGTGTCTTAGCTTTCAAGAGGGGCACCAAATGCTGAACGCTGCAGATGTGCGTGCTCCCGGTAACCTGTATTTGACAGCCCCTGCCCGCGTGGACGTGCGAGTCCGCACATACAGACATATCAGCTGTGTGTACGTCAGACAACGAACCCAAGCTGTTAGAACATCTCTGGGCGTGCATGCCAGAGAGCAGCAGCTTGATCGGGCGGACGGGCAGGGTTTTTTTTAGTGTTCCAAAACATGGCCTTCATAAAATGCCTGCATGTTTAAAAGGTTTGCGTGTTAGCCATATACACACCAAAAGTGTTTATTATTACATAGGAATTATTATTAAACGTACATTGTTACACAAAATAAAATGACAAATCATATGTTGTTGTGCCGTTATTCTATATGCATGTAAAACAACACTTTTTAAAAAATTTTATTGAAGTTTTTGCATTAGCATACAGGATATACACATTCCAATAAGACAATGCAGAGATAATCTTCAAAACAGTAAAATAACACAAACGTAAGATGAAAATAACAATAGGTACATTCCAGTGATAAGATGATGTCACATATGCATATGTATTACTTTGCATTTTCTACCAATTTGAACAATTCGGGTGTTTCGGTAGCTTGTTAAGTGTAGGTCACAGTTAGAGTCACACAGAGTCAGCAACAGACTGAGTTATTAAATAGTCTCTCAAAGGAGTCCAGATATCCGTGGGTTTAGATATCGTCGATAGTTCCTCAGCATAAAGGTCTAGCTGTTCACGACAGTAAACCATATCTTTAACCCATTTGTCAGCTTTTGGAGCTAGTTTACTCTCCCACGTAAATAGAACACGCCTCTTTGCGAGTAGGAGGGCCACCCTCACAAACCTACCCATAGTGGCCTTTATATGGGGGACATATCTGAGGAGGCACTCTAGGGGTGTGCATTGTAACACCTGTCCTGTCATAGTGTGTATGACGAAAACATAGGGGCTATGACGTTTTCCCAGTATGTAAACACAAGGTTACATTGCCATGCAAGATGGAGGAAGTCAGCAGTCAGCACCGCTCTGGCCACACCGCCTGCAGTTGTCCGATTCTCTAAGATCCATTCTATGTAACTTAACAGGAGTATAGTACACTTGATGTAAGAATTTGAAATGAATAATTCTCAAATTACCATTCGGGGTCAGGCAGCCAGTCAGTGCACAAATCTGTTCCCATTACTTATGAGTGATCGGGGGAATCAACATGTCATTCCAACGTTCCAGGCTTCCATCTACCCTATGGATTGTTTCCTCCTGCACCACCTTATATAATTTAGTGATCAACTTCTTCTTAGTTGGAGCTACTAGTAGTGACTTGAGTGTGTCCGGTTCATCGGGAAAACCAGTATAATGGTCTTTTATGGCCCGCCTCAACCGATGACATGTGTACAGGAAGAGCGGGGAGGGGTTTTGAATATAATTTAGATCGTCGCCTGTAATATATTGTCCCCCCGGGTATAGATCGCTCATGTGTGTGATTCCAGCCTCTTTTAAAGCAGTTATGGGTCCGTTTTCCTGTGTGACAGATAATGCCGCGTGCCCAGCGAGGGGTAGTACAGGGGCATATAAGGGAAGCTTGTGTGTGCGCCTACCAATTGCCTGCCAGGCTGCGACAGTGGTGTCAATTGTGTTGATCTCTGTCCTGGGCGTCTGCCTACGAGTATGTGTGATGACACTTTTCAGAGACACAGGGTGGGCATCTCCGTCTTCCACAGCAACGTGTGGAATAAAATCATGGGATCTGAACCAATAATAAGCATATTGGGCCTGCACGCAAAGATAGTTGATATATAAGTCCGGAGCAGTGAACCCCGCCCTTTTCATAGACCAGTGTTAATGTAAACCAGCTAATTCTAGGTTGTGTATTCCCCCATACTAATCTCAGCAACTGGGTTTGTACTGTTTTAAAAAAATATTTTGTCGATTGGATCGGTATATTGCAAAAGAGATACAAAAACCTAGGAAGTGTGACCATCTTGATTACTGCAATATGATCCGCCAGGGACAGTGGCAGACGAGACCACTTTTCCACTTGCTGTACTAGGGTGTTATATGCCTGGCCATAATTCTCTTTGATCACAACATCGGGATCTCGGTGCACCCATATACCTAAGTATTTGACCGGGTCCTCAGACCAAACCAATGGGTATTCTACCTGGGGCGGGGACGTGGCCAGGGTCAGTGGAATGATTACAGATTTTTCCCAAATTATTTGGAGTCCAGAAAATAGGCCGAATTGAATATATTCCCGGATAATCTGGGATAAATGGAGTTGGGGATCACGTATAAAGAGGACCATATCGTCCACATACAGAGAGATCCCAACCGGACGGTGATTAAAATTAAGGGCAGCAGCCCTATGACATTGCCGGATCTTACATGCCAGGAGTTCCAGAACAAGGGTGAACAGAAGGGGGGATAGAGGACAGCCCTGTCTGGTTCCACGTTCTATAATAAAGGGTTCTGATGTGAGCCCGCCCACCCGGACCCTCGCCGAGGCACCAGTATAGAACACCTGTATCCAGCGTGTCAAGATAGGGGGGAATCCCATTCTGTGTAATATGTGCATCATATACCTCAACTCTATGGAGTCAAATGCTTTCACTGCATCCAACATGACCGCAGCTGCAGGTAAGTCAGGGTTAAGGACATGGAACATGGCAAATATAGTGCGCAGATTGTGTGAGGTTGAACGTTCTGGAATAAACCCAGATTGGTCCGGGAGCACTAGCAGTGGCATTAGAGGTTGTATTTTCGCGGACAAAATCTTCACTAAGATCTTTGCATCCAAATTTATCAATGAAAGTGGGCGATAAGAGTCACAGTCTTTTTTGAGGATGGTAATGATTAAGGCCTGACGCAAGGAACGAGGGAGAATCCCAGTGTCATGGGCCTCAGCATACATGTCCAGTAAGTGTGGTATGAGGAGATCCACATAAGCCTTGTAAAACTCCACCGTCAGGCCATCAGGCCCAGGGGCCTTATTGTTAGGGAGAGATAAAATAGCCTCTCTGACATCTGTCTTGTCGATGGGCTGGCTCAAATATTCTCTGTGAGCGTCTGAGAGCCACGCGCAGGCCGTGTCTGCTAAGTATTCATCCATTGCTGCCTCATCCATCCCGCCGCGTGTGGTATATATCGATGAATAAAATTGCTGGAATTGCACCACTATAGCGTGTGGAGTGTAGTGTGCAGACCCATGAGTGTCAATGATGCGTTCAATTGGGGGATTTTCAGTCCTAAAGCGTAATTTTTCAGCTAGGTTTTTTCCAGGCCTCCCCCCCTCTCCGTAGACCCGGGCCACATGCCATCTAGATATATATCTCGCCTCTGTGTCAGCTAGGGTGTTATATTCTCGGATCAGCTCATGAATTCGCGCCAGGGTATCTGTGGCCGGAGATTGCAGATATTGTTTCTCGAGTGTCTCCAGATCCCGTTCTATTTTGAACAGCTGGCCTCTGATGTCTTTTAGGATCCCCGCTGAGGTACCTATGCACACCCCCCGTATTGGCGCCTTAAATGCTTCACATAAGATAGCCTGAAAATCCACGGAACCCATATTTAATTCAAAATATTGTATAATAGCTGTTCTGTCTCGTTGTATATCGAGTCTAGCAGCACTTCTGCCCTAAATCTCTACGTGAAGGGGCGGCGGGGATTAGTGAGAATGCAGATTGCAAGGACAACGGGGTTATGATCAGATAATATGTGCGGGAGCGTATGAACTTGTTCTACCCACCCATTAGCTTCATTATTCAACAGCCATTAATCTAAGCAAGACCAGATGTTAAATGCAGGAGTGATGTGTGTGCCCACTCGTGCCCCCTCATTGCGCAGTCGCCACACGTCCAACAACCCCATTTCTAACATGGCATCTCTGATACACTGTGCAACCTTGAGCGTGCCTGCGCCTGATGGATTAGATTTATCCACTCGCGGATTAGGATGGGTATTCAGGTCCCCTCCCCATAGGATCGCAGATTCAGGCCATGCGCGCATCATATTAAACATTTGTAAAAAAGGCGTTGGGTCGTCCACTACAGGACTATACATATTCACCACAGTCACTAGTGCCATCCCCAGCTTGCCCTGCGCCATGGCCCAGCGGCCCTCAGTGTCTGTACAGGTGTGTATAGGCTGAAACGGCACTCCCTTTTTAATGAGGATAAGAACGCCCCTAGAATAAGTAGAGTATGATGAGGCCAAACAAAAAGCTGCCCATCGGCGTGCTACATTGGCCTCAGCTTGTTTGCTCATGTGGGTCTTCTGCAAGAGAGCGATCTTCACAGCATGTCTATCCAACTGCGCCAACACTTGCCTAATCTTTTTGGGTGTGTTCAGTCCGCGAATATTCCAAGTTATGCATTCGTACATTTCACCCATTATTTATACAGATAAGCACACCGACTTATATAGCATTGCATTGTATATAACGGGCACACATAGTGCCATATACCATAACTACAGTTATATCTCTGATCACAGTACCTCCAGCATAATAGAAGAAAAAAAAACACTCCCTCCCCCCACCCACTTTAGCAGCCCCAATTTGCCAAAGACAGAGCCCACCAACAGAAACTTTCCCAACAAAAACAAAAAGATGTGATGTGTCAAGTGGGGAATACCCATTGGGGGACGTAGTGGCGAGATCCACTCCCAGATCTAGTAGGGAGGGGGCCGGCGATAAACTACTATGAACTGCTACCGACAACCATCTTATCAGTCCTGTGTCAAGAGGCCTAGTGCGAAATATTAGACTCAGGGCCTCCCATCTGCAACAATATACACATTATGCATCTATCTATATAACAGTGAGCATTCCGGACTCTCGAGCGTCAGAGCCGAAAGTACCCAGCTAACCGGCAATGGTATATGATCAATCATGTCTGCAGTAGGAAACAGTAAATCTGGGGGTCAACCCTCCGAATATGCAGGGCGTGCTCAACTCAGACCCGTACATTGAACAATTCAAACATACAATGCGACTCCGATCAACATCTTGGCACACTTAATTACAAATATGTAGAACTCATTGGCAGAGCTCAGGGCCCCTTACTACTCAGTCTTCAGTGTCCGAAGTATGAGCCGGAGGGCTCCGCTGCCGGCAAAGGGATTTGGCATGCTGCATTGCCTGCCTAGGATTTGTGAAGATCTTAGCGGCGTCCGTTTCGCTGATGCGCAGCCGCGCGGGACAGAGCATAGGATATGGAATCTGTTCATTCTTGAGTAGTTTTTTCACTCCTTGGAACTCCTTTCGCGTCGCCTGTACTGTGGCTGTTAAGTCCAGATAGAACGAAAGTACATTGCCCTGGTAGTTTTTGTTCCCTTTTGGCGAGTGATGCGCAGCACAGTATCTCGGTCCCTAAAGTTTAGCAACCTGGCGATGATTGGTCTTGGGGGTGCCAAGGGGTGGGCGCACGCCAGGGATCTGTGCGCCCGCTCCACGGCAAACATGGCCGATAGGTTGTCCGCAGATGTCTTGCAATAGAGTCTCTATGTAGTCTTCTAGGCGCCCGACATTGGTGGATTCCGGAAGGCCCAAAATGCGCACGTTATTGCGACGCGAGCGCGCTTCACTGTCCTCATTTTTCACCTGGATGACAGCTAGGAGTTTCGTGATATTGGACGTCTTCGTGACAACTTGCTGGAGGCCGTCCTCGGCATCAGATACACGCTGTTCAGCCTCTCCGATTCGTGCTGCCTGTTTATCCAGTTTTGCGGAGAAATGGTCTATCCTGCCGTTAAGCGCTTCAATTTTACCATCAATGGCCTGCAGGCTGGCCTGAATGAAAGACAGGGATTTTTCGGGAGCCTGAGTCACCGAATCCAGCTCTGAGTCCGAGGCCGCATTTTGTGATGACTTGCCGCCTTTGCGTAGTTCAAGTGTAAGCCGCGGCTGGTTTTTCTCTGGTTTGCCCATGTTGGTCACAGCAGCTGGGGTCCTGCTCAGGTGCAATGCATTGCTGCACGAGGCGCGGAGAGATTATAACCTAATGGCACTATCTGTGAGATCCTTTTCTGAGCGTGTAGACACCAAATTGCATTGTGCTTCAAGCAAACACGACAATGCCCCATCCCACAGGGAATCGACGCTTACTTTATCCAACCCCCAGTTGAGAGAGTTCCGGGGTCTCCAGTTAACAATGTCGCCTGGTAGAGTCAGCGCGCTACACGATGCCCCCTCGTCGCTGCAGAACAATAGATTGCGGCGCCAAACTCTGCCACTGTAATCCCTAGGCCCAAGGCCTCCTGAGTCTATTGTCCAGCTCTCACAGTAGCGAGGCCCGAGTGAATAGTTCACAATGCGGGAGAAGTAGACTGCAAGTGCCCACAGACTATGTGTATTATACTGTCCGTCTCCAATATATTGCAGCTATAACAGTAGTTGCCCTCTCCTCCACGAAGCACACTGTTGTCGGTATCCCACCCGCAGCTCCACAGCCCAGGGCACCCTCGCACTCTGGGAGCGATATTGGCTAGTCCAGGGACGTCGCTTTGGAAGCTGTAGGTAGCGCACCGTGAATGGGGGCAGGGGAGTCCCTCACAAACTGTGACCCAGCCGCTGCAGATTGTTCGCGGCCTACCGTCTAGGCCGAGGCGGGCCGCTCGTGTACTTTAGTGTACCGGCCGCACCGCAGGGACCGCACATGCGCTCACCTCGCCAATCAGCACAGGCCGCCCCCGCGTCTTCAGCAACACACCTGGTGCTGCCGCTGCAGTCACCGACCTGCGCGCAGCTCCCCAGTCCTTGCAGAGCCCCTCAATGGTCACGGCAGCTGCAGCCTTGAGCCCGCAGGAGTCATCACAGCCGAGATCGTAAGGCCGCCATTACAACGTGGTCCGGGTGTGCCATCTGTCTCTCGGCCCCTCCAGAGTAATTACGCCGCCAATAGAAGCATCGCCAGGACGCCCCCGATGTCACCAGTGCTCCGACACATAGCATTGCAGTAGATAGCTCGGTAGAGGTAGGATTATTACGGCGGCCGGCAGAGCAACACTACTGTGCGGCCATCTTGCCGGATGCCAGGCCACGCCCCCCCATGTAAAACAACACTTATCTTCTTATACAAGGTAATGAACAATAAAATCTGAGTGACAATATGATCCAAGACTGATGTATACATATTGTTCTGCATAATGACCATACTTGCACGGAAAACGTACATTGTTGCACAAAACGAAATGACAAATCAAATAGAAAGGTATGTATCCATATTGTTGTGCAGTTATCATGTATACCCATACAAATAAATGTGTATATTGTTACAAGAGCTAATGCACAATATAATTCAAGTGATACATAAAGCATTTAAAACCCCATAACTCTATTGCTTTGTGCAACCACAGTATTTACAAATACAGTAGTTCTTCGAGAGACAGTACAATGTTTCAGCAAATATATGATCATTACATCTAAATTAATTTGGCTATTCGCAGTTTACACTACTGGGCAGTGGCACATTATCAGTGATAAAATAGTTGATGGGGTTTTTTGTAAATAATGTGCATTAAGAAATAATAATATTGAAACAGAACAATGGGGAAGATGGTATGTATATGATTTATGATCATTTCAATGTTGGTACTTACAGTCAATGTTTCCATTTTTCCAAAAAAACATTGCAATCAGTTAGGAAAGGAGTGGTTATCTGCTTTATATATGGAATGGTATAAGACTTATAGAAACCCATGAGGTCCACAGTATAATGAATATTTGAAGGAAGTGGATGGTTCATCTAGTGAACCAGTCACTGTTTGAATTGTGAATAACCAACAGGTGGTGATCAGTTTGCAAATGAATTGGAGGTCTACGTATTTAGACACATCTTGTTCATACTGGTGTAACAGGTCGAAATGGCAAGTATGGACCAGAGTGGAAAAGCCCATGTCACATTCATGTTTGTACGGGCAGCTATGTCAGGTGCAGAAGATTATGTGTTGGTAAGTTGACCCATTTGTCTGTAGGTCTCTTCAAATTTGTTGAGGACCTGGGTAACCGTATCTAGAATGTGTAACCATCTACACTCCTTCAGGTTCAAGACATATGTGATGCTACCTTCCCTAGGGTGTGGACTAACCTTTTCTATCACCCACCATTTTAGACTGTCTGCAGGATGACCAGTGTTTGTGAAGTGCTCAACCAGGAGGGGGTGGGGGCCTTGCACCTTACAGCGGATTCTACTGCAGTGCTGTAGAATTCTGTTTTTGACCTTCTGGGTTGTTTGGCCAACATATAGCTTGTCACAGGGACATTTTATTGCATAGATGACATTTGTACTGTTGCAGTTCGTATGTATTGCCAGTGAGTGTGTACGCCCCAAGTGTGTAAAGAACATACTCTCCACTGTGAGTTTGCTGGCTTTACAGTGGGTACACCTGAAGTGTCCCATTACGTGGGAGTAAACCCAATTGCATCCTAAGGTCAGGTGTGCCTGGTGTTTTCAAGTATGAATTTATGACATAGTCCTTGACATTTTTGGCTCTTTTAAATGCAAAGATCAGATCTTCTGTGAAGGTAATGTCCGTACTGACTAGGTTCCAGCATTTTTTCACCACCTTTTTTATCTCATTGCTTCTGGTCTTGAATGTTGTTACACATACTAACTTGTTCATTGTAGTGTCTTTCGGTTTTACTTCCAGTAATGTTTCATGAGGCAATTGCTGGTCCTCTTTAACAGGCCCTTGGGGAAGCCTCTCTCTCTGTCAGTCTTAATATCAGAATATCCGTTTCCCTAAAGAAGTCATCTCTGTGTGAACAATTGCGCCTTAGTCTCAGGAATTGACCAAAGGGAAAATTGTCCCTCAGTCTCCTTGGATGGTGTGAATTGTATTTCCGGAACATATTGCATGGGTAAGCGAAAACGTTGCGGTTTAAAAGAAGGTTCTGTATTTTTTAAACCTACACCTTCACTTAACTCCTTCTTTAGAATCATGCAGCAGGCAAAGACATCCCAGCTGATGTTGGGAAATACGGCATGCGTAGATAAGGAGGTGGGGGATCATGACATTTTGCAAGGGATTAAAAAAGACTCTTATTCCCACTAGAAATCGTTTTGACCCTATGGCAGACTTAGATATGGAGGAGCAGCAGTGCGTAACGGGAAGAACGGTGGTGGCACGCACTTCAGAAGTGTTTGAAGAAAGCAGCCAACAAGCTCTGAAAGGCAATCCACAAATCGGAGATAGAGCACAAGATCCTTTAGAGAAAAATACTGTTGAACTTTAGAACTGATATGATGAAAGATTCAAGATATCAGAAGTAAACCAGAACGGCAAATGTGTGGTTCTAGAGGAAAAATTAGATGACCTTGTGGAACGTACATCAACCTCAGAGAAGAATTTGTAAAAAATAACTAGGATGGTGAATTCTAATTCTCGTAACATTGAGGCCTTGAAGAAGAAGAATAAGAGCCTGTGTGAGGATTTAGAAAGGTTGGAAACCACTCAAGGTGCAATAACCTTAGATTATTGAACATTCCAGAAGGTTCTGAGAAAGGGGATGTGAAAGAGTTTGTCTACAAATTATTAAGAGAGGGGATCATGGTCGATAGACCGGATGTGGACCTGGATAAGGAGATCAAAAGAGTCCATAGAGATCCATTTCTATTAACTGCTAACAGGAAATCCTCCAGATAAATCCTCGTAAATGTCCTTACCTATGCGGTAAAGGAGTTGGTCTTAGGTCGTGCATTGAAGGAGGAAACTCTAAAGTATGAGGGTTTCACCTATCAAGTGAGGTGTTATATTGGAAAGAGTACAATGCAGAGGCAATGGGAGCTGGATTCTAGGATAAATGATCTTCAGAAGATGGGGGCCAAGGTACAGATGAAATTTCCTGAGATGTTAAGGATTATGTGGAGGAATAAGATGCACAACCTTCAGGACCTAGAGGAGGTCGGCGCCCTGATAGCTCAGATGGAAGAGACTTCTGTTGTAACCTCAAAAACATAGATGTCACTTTGAGTTAGAGGGGGGAGACATTTGAAAAGATTCACATGTAATGGAGATACCCAACTTATCCCACGGGTGGGAGCTTACGAAAGACAGACAAGACCGCCTATAGATAGGAGGGGTAGTTGCTCGTGGAGGGGGGAGAGCACTGGGAGTTGGGAGCATAGAGGGAAAACATTAAAAAATAAGTTCTCATCTCATAATTTATTAACAATAAGAAACACAGTAAGTTCCAGGAAGATCCTATCATATAATGTCAAGCAGGAGTGCATACAGGGAGGGATTCTGGGATACCAAGAAATGGATAATGGATAGTATTGGTTAAAATAATTACCTGGAATGTTAATGGTTTGAGGGGCAGGAGAAAGCAGGCATTGGTGGCAGAGTTACTTAGGCATAATCGGGCACATATTATAATGCTTCAAGAGATCCACCTAGAGAGGAAAGAGAGTAGATCTTATTTTAGGAAGCTACGGTGGGTTTAGGAAGTAGTGTGTTCAGACCAAGGGGGCAGCACTACAGGAGTGGCTTTAGTTATTAGGAAATATTGCGGAATAAAATTACTGAAGTATGATACGGATAGCTTGGTAGATGGTTGGTTGCAAACCTTTTGGTCAGGGATACGCAGATAACTTGTGCAACATATTATGGCCCAAATAGTGATGAGCCAGAAGCTTTAGATAGGTTGAAACATCAGCTTTTGGAAATCTCCGTCCCATTGTTATAGGGGGAGATTTTAATATTGTATTACATGAAGACCTAGATAGAACAAAGAAAGCTAAATATACGAGTACACCTAAGACTTTGACTTCTCCTTTAACTGTAGTGGCTGTGGATGCAGCTTCAGCCTTTGATAGGTTCCATTGGGAATATCTGTTGGAAGCCCTTAGGAGCTTTGGATTTTCTCAAAATATAATAAGCACAATAAAAAATCTGTATAGAGCCCCAATTACAAGCGTCTTGATAAATGGAGAGCTACCAGACAGCTTTCAGATTACCAGAGGCGCAAGGCAGGGTTTTCCTCTATCTCCCCTCCTCTTCAATCTCTATATTGAACCTTTTGCACACCAGATTAGAACAGATTCTTCTATTGTCCCATCTAAGTCGGCTGAGTTGGAGATCAAATTTACCCTGTATGCGGATGATATGTTATTGTGCACAATGAACCCGCAACTTGCAAAAACCAGATTGATTGAGGGGGCCGTAGAATTTGGTAAAATATTGGGGTATTTTATTTGATCAATGCAGATAAAATTGAGGTCATGGCTTGGAACCCGGATACGATCAATCAGGACGTTAAGTTGCAGATGAGATATCTGGGAGTTTTTATAACTATGAAACCTGAGGACATCCTGTCGATAAATTGGAAAAAAGTGAGTCAAGAGATTCAGAAACTTTTAGTGAGATGGACCAATATGCCTCTTAACATCTATGGTAGAGTTAATTTAGTTGAGATGATTGTTCTCCCAAAAATTACTTTTCTGTTTAACTCATACCTCTTATATTCCCTAAAGAGGGTATCGCTAAGCTGCAGGGAAAAATTGCTAGCTTTATTTGGGCCTCAAGGGGGATCAGGATTGCATGGAAAAAACTGAGGTTAAAGTTGATGGCCCGAGGGCTGGATTTGCCTGACCTCTAGATGTATTGCTAGGCATTCTGAAGAACCAGAACCTTTTGGGCCTGGCGGCGCAGGGTACGCCTTCATCTCCTGGATTCTCCTGCTCAGCTACACAGAGACACGGGACACTCTGTTAGGCGTTAGAAGATTAGATTTATTAGCTGCAGCTAGTACAGTTATCCCAGAAGTACACAAGGTAGGTTCTCAGGAGACTGCCACGTCACTCTGTGGCGCACAATCTTATATAGCATATAGGTAACATATACATTAACCAAATATACACCCAGAACATACAAGAAAGAGCCAATAAGGAAAGTTGGAAAACAGGGTAGAACCAATAGGAGAGATTTGAAAACAAAAGTGTCAGATGACTCGAAGAAACCTCTCCTCCAACTATGTTTGTCACCCCTCCCTCAAACTAATTCATTAACGGATTCGTAACTAACTTGCAGGTGGCGAGATACGTTTGTGTGTGTTGGAGGACAGTTGTGAAATGAGAGAATGCTAGCAGAGGACAGTGAAGGCCAGACGATAAGATAAAGTCAGAAAAGAAAAGTGTGAACCAACAGATAGTTGAGACGGGGATTAGAAAACCAGATGGGGATTAGTGTACTCGGCCAGTCCTAACACCAGCTTTGCAAATAGAGGCAGAAGGGCTGTTTTAACACGAAGCTGCAGAAAAAAACATAATAGACTTTGTTCGCCGTGCTGCCTGAGTGATGGCAACACAAAATGGCGGTGGAGCACAAAATGGCGGGTCGATTTGTTCATGATCGAAAATCGAAGTTCCTCAATTCCGTTTTAAAAAGTTTCGGATGTTGGCTAACAAACCAGATCAATCCTCAATGGGTAAATTATATGAGGTGATGCTTAGTGGGTTGGGGCAGAGCCACTTCTTGTTGAAATATGGGGATCGAAATTCTTTAAAAGAGTTAGGCTGAAAGTTTTGAAAACAGAGTTAAGAACTGGGGTATACTTTAGAAAGAGCTTTAGTATCCCATATTATATGTCTTCAGTCCCAATCTGGGATTCCCCGGGTACACCAGAATGTTTGGCGGACCAGTTAAGTCACCCCTTACAGCAAGTGGGCCTGAACTACTGGGCAGATTTGAGAGTAGGATCGGGATTGGCAGAGGGGCAAGTTTTAAGTGCATGTACTAATGGCCAGCTAATGAGATTTAAATAATATCGGCTACAATCATGGTGGGCAACTCAAGAGTGGGTAGAGGAAGAGGAGAAAGTATGGTTTGAATGGGTGATAAAGACCGGCCCATTAAAGAAGTAAGTATCGTTATGGTATTGGGATTTTGTGGAGGCTGATGACAAGAAATATCATGATCTATCTTCAATATGAGAAGAGAGAACCATAGAAGCAGATATGAGGCAGATATAACAAGTATTTCCTAATACATTATAGGCATTGGTGAAACCTGCCTCACTTGAGAGAAATCATCTGTTTACGACCCACAGGGCCTACTGGTCTCCAAGTAAGGTGTCAAGAATGGCTGGGCAAGAAATCAGATGTCCAAAATGTAAAGTCATAAAGGCAGATGATATACACATGTTCATACAATGTCCAGCTTTGGCATCTTACTGGGACACGAGATGTAATTTCATCAGTGAAATAATAACACATCATACAGAGGTAAGCCCTCAACTTCTATGTTTTGGGATCAGTCCTAATGGCTATTTTGGTTTGAACTCTTCCAAAACAAAGTTTGTTTGCTATGCGGTACTGTTGGCAAGACAATAGATATGTAGGATTTGGAAATCAGCAAATGCACCGCTTTGTAAAGATCTTTCCATAAATATTAAGTTAATAAATCAGCCAGACATAGCCTGTGACCCCTGAGCCTTGAGAGGGTCTGGAATTATTATGTAGTTTGGCAAATAACTAGAGGGTCCGATGATTAAGCAATGCCTGCTGTGTTTTTGAGCCTGGGGAGGCTGTTTCGAAACAGCAATAATCTTGAGTGGGTTGTTTTCTCCCACTTTTAGGAGGAGGAAACCACACAAGCAAGAAAGAGATGTCGGGATGAGGACAACATAAAGATATTTTTTTTAAATAGTTATAGGCAATGTTAGAATTAGATTTAAATGATCCAAAACCGGACAAAATGCTCCTAGGAGATACATGAGATACTGACTGACAGAGTAAATACCTGCTATTTTCTTGTCTCAAAGATGCGATTTTGCAGTTTCCAGTTTGAATTGTAAAAGACTTTTCTACTGCAGCCTCTGAATATTTGTCATTGATAACTAGTGCAGAGGAAATGTTCAAAACATTTTCAGCTTTTGGAACGAACATTCTGACAGCAGCCATGAGACCCTGTCTGTAAATCAAGCATCAAACTCATTGACAAATCTATCTAAAGTAGAGAAATACGTTTCTTGCTTTACGCAGTCAGACAGAGAACTTCACCTTTCTGAGACATCAAAATGGGGGGATTTTTTCCCCACAGAGGTTTAGTCAAAATAATCTGTAAATTTGTTACTCAATTTATGGTGTCTCACAGGCAGAGTCCTTGGATTGGATTTTTCTTGAATCTCAATTCCACACTGCTCTTCTAAGTCCTTAGCATGACTTAACAATTCGGTGCACTGAATGTCTTGAAATAGTTTCACTAAATCACTTCTCATTGACTTAATTAGGTCACATGCAAGACAAGGTCTTTTCTCTGCAGTTCTTGGTATAGACTGTGAATCTTTTGGAGAATGAGTTCCATACACTGCAATGTAAGTAAGAAACCAAAGTGTTTAATGTTCTCAATAATTCATTTTGCTGCCTTGTCATGGTATTGTGATTCTATTACATGGAGAACAACGATAATAGAATCAAATTGCATGTGTACTTTTCTAATACGGGAGTACCAGTAAAACCATCTCGTACCTGAGAGTCTTTCTTGCTCCATTGCATACAGATGACTCTCTTTATAAGCTTTCACAAAGAGCTCATGCCATGGAAAACTTTGTGAAAGAAAAACATAAACTGCGTGCAATGTTGAAAAGAAATGTTTTACTGGTTGTATGTTGTTACTGTGTGCACTAACGCAAGATATAGGAGACGAGAATGGCAGTGTGTGTGAATTGCTTGTGATGTGATCTCTTATTTTTGCTTGGACACTTATAATGGCTGCTCCATTGTAGTAATTTGCAACACATTTCTTCCAGTCAAGTCCAGCTTTCTGTACTGCTTCAACAATGGCTGCAGCAAGGCTGGAGGCATCTAACTTCTCCATATGGTAACACCCTAGCGCATTCTCCTGAACTTTTCCATCACCATCAACAAAGTGAATAATAAAACTCAGTTGCTATTTATGTGAAACATCTTCGATTTAATCAACTAGCACTGCAAAATATTTTGTCCATTTTTTTACAATGCACTCAGAGCAAAGCGCTGCCACCACAGATATCATGTCATCTTGGTAGTCAGGAGAGGTATAGTGCTCATACCTCCTGGACAGTTTTGCTTTTTATCTAGCAATTCAATTACATTTCTCTATTGTGAGAATCCTCAGTTTCATCTGTGGCACAGAATGCAAGCCCTTGACGACCTAAAAAACATACTATCTTAAGCAGATGCTCCACATGTTATCTTCTACTAAATTTCCTGCCTCGCACCTCGTACTAGTATGAAAGAAACTGGCTGATGACAGTTTGTAGGCTGCGGTAATCTTTAGAAGTTGGTCCAAGCAATAAGTGATGATTTAAGCTTCTCTGACTGTCAATGTCTAGGCAAAGAACGAGTAAGCTGTTCCCACTTACTGAAGCCAATATGAACGAATACCACATTGCCAGGTTCACGTCATTCTTTTCCCACTGTAATAGCACTTAAATGCCTGCATGCAAAACACCATTCAGCATCTTTAAGAACTGAATACTCTACCCAAGGATGGGTTTTGTAATCTCTATTTAACCTTTGGCAAGCAGTTGAGGGGGAAATTTGAAGTGTTGGCTGCACTGGGTCACTATAATGATTCAGTGACAAGTCATCTGCCAAGAATTTGCATGCTGGGTGGGATTTTGATGTTGGTGTCTGACTAGTTTCTTTGATTCTAGGTGTCTGTATTATGACACTACCCAAAAAACGGCTAGCTGTTTTGTCATCGCAGAATGATGAACCGTCAGCAAGGCCAGCCAGGGAAGTACTGTCTAAGCTGCCAACATAAGAAGATGATACTCCAACCTCAGTGTGAAATGAACACTGTCACCATGTGAAGAAATATCACTGTCAACAAATGGCAGAACAATCATCAGCACAGGAAGAAACAGCTGCCGCAGCAGCCGGTAATGTTTCAGGGAGGTCATAAGAATGTAAACATATGCCTTGACTGCTAGATAGAGTAGCATCAAACAGCTCTTTTGTTCACTCCCACCATTAGAACCTGTAGGAGGGTATGTTGTACTTGTACTCCTTTTATAGTGATTTTAAGAGATTTTTGTTTTAGATCTTTAGGTTTTCTAGTAGGGAAAGACATAGTTTTCTTTGTTCCTTTGCTTACAGCTGAACTCAGCAATTCTACTGCTAACATGTCAAAAATACATAAAAAAGGGTTAGGGAATAGCATAGTACACTGCACATACCAGTGAGGAAACACAGACAGCCTTTCACTCACACATGTGCATTTCTTTTTATGGTAATTTTGTTAAACAGCATACAAGAGATGTATTGCAGATAGTATTTTTGGTATGTTAGCATTGTATATTATTGTATATACAACCATGCCGACTTCCAATGGTGACTGTAGCTGAAGGCGTGCCTAAGGCAAGCCCGTCTGCACCCGTCCGCGCTGGACCGCACCCAGCGCCAGAACCCCTGGCCGACGCGAACGCCACGACACCCGACTCCGCTATGACTCCAGCACCCTCCACGCACTCAACACCAGACGATCCCGCATCTCCTGCCTGGCCGCCACGAAACTCACCCAAGGACCCTTCTCCTGCCGGAACTGCAGCTTCACCAGCATCCGGCCTGCCAAACCACCCACCAAAGAACCCAACCACCTCAGATGCATCCTCCTCAACACCCGCTCAGCACGCAAACACGCCGTAGAACTCTGGGACCTACTCAACTCCAACACCCTAGACGTCGCCTTCCTGACGGAGACCTGGCTGAACCCCGCCTTGGTACCCGACATTGCCATAGCCATCCCGGAAGGCTACAATATCACCCGCAGGGACCGCACCAACGGAGTAGGAGGAGGAATCGCCATCGTCCACAGGAACACTCTCAGAGTCTCAACCAACACTGACGACAAACTCAGCACCACCGAACACCTGCACTTCCAGATCCACACCGACCCCGACACCACCCTCAGAGGAACCCTCGTCTACAGACCCCCCGGACCCGACCACAGTTCAGCGACTCCATCGCCGACTTCGTCAGCACACACGCCCTCGCCTCCACGGACTACATCCTCCTCGGGGACCTGAACTTCCACCTCGAGAAATACAACGACACCAACTCCACCACCCTGATCGACAACCTCGCCAACCTCGGACTCAGACAACTCATCACTACACCCACCCACTCCGCCAGCCAGACGCTGGACCCCATCTTCTCCGCAAGCTCAAACGTCTCCTTCAACCACACCACCGAGCTCCACTGGACCAACCACCGCTGCATCCACTTCACCTTCCGGAAACCCACCACGCACCACTGCACCCCACAGATGCCGCGGCGCTGCTAGAGCAAAGTCACCAAAGACCAGCTTTCCACCGCCCTTGCCCAGAGCCCACCCGCAGACCCGACCGACCCCGACGCTCGCAACCTCAGACAGTGGATCAACGACTGCGCCGACACCCTTGCCCCGCTCAAGAAGTCCTCCAACAGCCACACCAGCAAGAAAGCCAGCTGGTTCACCGAAGACCTCCAGGCCTCCAAGCGAACCCCCCGAAAGCTGGAGAAGAACTGAATCCACGAACCAACACCGGAAAACTACGCAGCATTCAAGAACGCCACCCGCAGACACCACCACCTCATCAGATCTGCCAAAAGGGCCTCCTTCAAAGACCGCCTAGACAGCAACACACACAACAGCAAAGAGCTCTTCAACATCGTGAAGAAACTCTCCAACCCCAGCTCCACTACCAACGACATCCCGCCTTCCCAAGACCTGTGCGACTCACTAGCCACCTTCTTCCACCGCAAGATCACTGACATGCACGACAGCTTCAATGCCCCGTCCGCATCGGCAACCACTGAGACCCCCACCCCCATGACCACCATCCACACCAACCGCCTGCTCTCCTGGACCAACATCAACGACGACGACACCATCAAGATCATGAACACCGTCCACTCCGTATCCCCTTCAGACCCCTGCCCACACCACATCTTCAACAAAGCCAGCACCACCATCGCACCCCATCTCCGGAAAACCATCAATATCTCCTTCGAGACCGCTACCTTCCCGGAGAGCAGGAAGCACGCAGAGATGAACGCCTTGCTCAAGAAACCCAAGGCGGACCCCAAGGACCTCAAGAACTTCCGACCCATCTCCCTGCTCCCGTTCCCGGCGACGGTCATCGAGAAGGCCGTCAACAAACAACTGACCAGCTTCCTCGAGGAGAACAGCATTCTAGACCCCTCCCAGTCTGGGTTCCGCTGCAACCACAACACCGAAACCGCCCTCATCGCCGCCACCGATGACATCAGGACCCTGCTAGACAATGAAGAAACCGCGGCCCTCATCCTCCAGGACCTGTCAGCCACCTTCGACACAGTCTGCCACCGCACCCTACGCACACGCCTCCACAATGCCGGAATCCAAGAGAAGGCCCTGGACTGGACCACCTCCTTCCTCTCCAGCAGAACACAGAGCGTCCGCCTCCCCCCCTTCCGCTCCAAAGCCACCAAGATCATCTGCGGCGTACCCAATGGCTCATCCCTCAGCCCAATGCTGTTCAACATCTACATGGCACCACTCGCCCACGTTGCCCGACTGCACGACCTCAACATCATCTCATACGCCGATGACACCCAGCTGATCCTCTCCCTCACCAAGGACCCCAACACCGCCAAAACCAACCTCCACAAAGGAATGAAGGCCGTCGCCGACTGGATGAAAAACAGCCATCTGAAACTGAACTCGGACAAGACAGAGGTCCTCATCCTTGGATCCACCCCCTCGGCCTGGGACGACTCCTGGTGGCCGACTGCACTAGGAACAGCCCCAATGCCCACCGACCAAGCACGCAACCTAGGGGTCATCCTCGACTCCACCCTCTCCATGAAGAAGCAAATCACCGCTGTCTCTTCCTCCTGCTTCAACACCCTCCGCATGCTCCGCAGGATCTACAATTTGATCCCCACCGAAACAAGAAGGGCAGTCACCCAGGCCCTCATCAGCAGCAGGCTGGACTATGGAAACGCCCTCTACGCAGGAGCCTCGGCCAAACTCCTGAAAAGGCTCCAACGCATCCAGAACGCCTCCACGCGCCTGATCCTCGACATCCCTCGCCGCAGCCACATCACACCCCACCTGAGAGACCTGCACTGGCTCCCCGTCAACAAGAGGATAACCTTCAAACTCCTCACCCACGCACACAAGGCACTCCACATCGGACCAGCGTATCTCAACAGCCGACTCAGCTTCTACAACCCCATCTGCCAGCTCCACTCCGCAGACCGCGCCCTCGCCTCTGTCCCCCGCATCTGAAGAGTGACCGCCGGTGGCAGATCATTCTCCCACCTCACTGCCAAGACATGGGACACCCTCCCCGTCCACCTACGGCAGACTCAAGACCTACTGACCTTCAGAAGACTCCTCAAGACCTGGCTCTTCGAACGGTAGCAGCACGCCCCCCCCCTAGCGCCTTGAGACCCTTACGGGTAGGTAGTGCGCTCTACAAATGCCATGATTGATTGATTGATCGACCTTTTGAGTGCCCAAGGGTGTCAATTCCTTATTTTGGGACACAAAGTCAGTGAAATCAATGGAGATACAAAGTGTTTTTGATTCTGAGCTGAGCCAAGTACTTTTTTCAGGACAGACACAATTGAGTCTTTCAGTGGGATTTGTAATATTTCGAAATGGAGGAAGAGCCAAAGGGTGGAGACTACCCCATATTCAGGGTGAATTAGGAGTTATGCAATAGCTTTCAAACTGTTTTTATAATACAACTATAACAGGTTACTGATATCAGCAAAAAAATAATATATGTCAATGGCCTACCCCTTATACCTAGTCAATTTTTCATGCCGATCTCAAGTTCATGGGAAGCTGACCCAATCCTGGTTTTCTCTTTGCATTTACAAGAGAAGTCCTGTTAATCCCAATAAGATGTCAGTGCCAATATTCAAAGATAACACTTGCTCTATCATTAACCTACAATATTTAACAGCCCTACCTAATGGATTCAAAGCACATCCTGCTCTTTTTACTGCCTTTCAGCTGTACACACACTGTACAACATTTCGCTCTAATATTTAGCAAATTATCAACATGCTAAAGAAAAACTTTACACATTTTCAAAATTAATCACACACACATACAGATACAATTAATCATATGTGTGTAAATCAGTGTATACAAAATGTTACATAAGGCAATGGAGGCTATAAGGTATAGGATTCACATTCACAGTGCTTGGTCTGGAGAAGCACAAACTAAGAATGAAGTACAAAACACAGTGATTAGGGTTGACTTTAATAATAAGAATGTATTTCTACCCAAACAAACCCTTGTTAGCAACATCAGGATAGAAAGTCTGGGAAAAAAACATAACTTTCTAATGTGTAGCATGTAGTTTTCATGCAGCTCTTAGATGATAGTTCATAGCTCACTGTGCTAGATTCCGAATGTATATTATGAACTGGACAGAAACAACAGAATCTCTGTGACAGAAGCAGTAACGCACTGAGCTATCTACATAAAATATTGGTCACGTTTGTTTTTTTGAACAAATTTTATTAAGCTTTTCTTCCATATCATTTTACATTTCAGATGATACAATGGAGCTTTCCAAGTTTACCATAATTACCACATAAGCAGGAATGTAATAACTTTAGTCAAGTGCACTGTCTCATGATGAGGCATGTTAAGTTCTCCCTATATTACCTTATCCTATCAATCAATCAAAAAAATTTATTTGGATACTGGTATATCCATAAAAGCACAAGTCTCATAATAACAGAATGGAGTACACATATACATTAGTCATAAAAGCAATAAGATAAATCGTACATAACAAAACATGTTAAGACCAGTAAAAATAGTTAACAATAAAAAACCCTATAAATCGTTTGAGGCATTGTGAGCTGATTAAAAACTAATCCATAGACAATATCCACTAAGTTCATATAAAACATGACCACAATATATCAAATTAGTTCAATAAAATGAGCTTCATAAAGTGCACATTGTGTTTCAGGTGAGTACTGCAATTTTTTGAAAAGTGCCTACACAAACAGTTAATTCAACATTTTCAACTTGTGAATTTCCATATAAGCTGCATCGAGATGAATAGGTGACATTTTTTAGAGAATGGAATCAGAAACAGTTTTGTGTATTCTTTGTAGAACTTACAAAAAAATAGGAAGTGGAGTGTTGTTTGCCCACTCCTATCATCACATGGGCATGGTAATTGATCTAAATTAGCAGTGTACCCTAAAGGGAAACACAATAAAATTTTCACTGTGCCAGCCCTTAAACGGAAGAGGAGTCCTCTTTCCCAATGACCTATTGATTTTAAAAGATAATTAGATGGTATGTTCGATACATCCGAAATGGGCATATAGATTGCTACAGACGTTTTCTGGGCCTCCCTTTTGTGTCTTATGGTTCTGTAATGATCATAAAGGGCCCCCCGGAGGACTTTTTTATTCATACTATCAATTTCGGTAGGATTTGTAAAAACCAATACATGGTTAATACTACTCAAGCGCTCCCGCACTGCGGCAAGCCATGGTATTTCTTTTCCCTTGTCACACTTAAGACAGTCTCTTATTATCTCTCTAGTGAGGGACTCTGCAGGGTTTTTCCAGATAGTGAGCCCAAAAAGGGCAGTGCGAGCCTTTATGTAATCTTCAACATAGTGCAATTTTAATTCGGCATGGCAAATATATTGTGAGGTGGAGATCGGTGCTCCCAAGATTTTCCGACAGAATCAACTTTCTTCAAGCTGTATATTGTTACCCTTTGTGTAGCCCCATACCCCAGAGCCATTTGTCGCTGTTGGAATGCACTGTGTTTTATAAATTTTCAAGAGAGCTAACATTATCCCTATCCTTTTGGGCTGCGGTAAACCAAGAATTGAATTATTAGCTTTGGAGAACTTATTCCTGCTATATGCCACATGGTCAACCCAAGAACTATTGGCAGAGAAAACTAGCCCCAAATAGGGAAAAGTACTGGTGCATTGTAAGTTTTGATTGTCTACAGTAATAGTGTTTAAAAGATAAATTTTCAGCCCACAAGACATGATAAACGATTTTTTAAAATTGGTACACAAATCTAAACTACCCATAAAATCCACAGAGCCCCGCACTAAAATACGTAAGGCATTAGGTGTTTGGCCCATTAGGACCGCATCATCGGCATACAGTAGAGTGGGGACTGGCTTAATCATTAATTCTAAGGACATCATTGGTGAGTACGATCAAAGATTTATGTAAATCATTATTATATAGAATAAAAAGAAGTGAGGCTAGGACACACCCCTGCCTTACCTCTCGGTCAACTCTGTCGACTCTGATGTCATCTGAAACCTGTCAAAAAACAAAGAGATCCACCCTTATGGAAGTATAGAAGTGTTCCTCCAGACTACGTGTGTCTCCTACAATTGCTTTCCACCATTGTAGGAGACACACTTAGTCTGGAGGAACACTTCTATACGTTCCCATAAGGGGGGATCCCTTTGATTTTTGACAATATAACTTGAGGAGGATGTATCCACCTCTTCTGCTCTTTTGAGCATTACCTCTTCACTCCCTTCTTGTGTTACTTTGGGGTCATCTGAAACATCCCCACTCTTATTGACCCTCACACAAGCTCTCAAGTCCTTATGCAGGTAGGCTAAAAAGTGGACTAAAACCTCATCTAAACCATATTCTAAAGGGTATACCATAAACGGGACTGGTTAACAAAATCAAACGCCGAGGTAAGATCCATAAAAGCCAAATATACAGGGAATTGCTGGACAATAGTATACTTCTGAATAATTAAATTGGGATTCAGGCATTGCTCAATAGTACCTACTTTACTTCTAAATCCCAATTGGCACGGTTGTAAAATACAATCCTCCTTGGCCCATGTCTTTATCTTGTTATACAAAATCCTTCCTAAATTTTTCATGGTATTATCTAACAGGGAGATTGGCCTATAACAGTTAGGCTGGGAACGGTAGCCCTTTTTGAAAATTGGTACAATAGTACTTGTTGACCAAGTACTTGGAAGTGGGGCATTAGTTAAATTATTAAAAATGTTTAATAAAAGCGGCGCCCCAAACTTATGTTTGAATTTAATCAAATCAATGAGCAACCCATCAGGTCCTGGGGCTTTATTTCTCATACTATGATTTATAGCGTCTTCAAATTCCTGTAAGGATATTGAAATTCCCAGGGGGCCTCATACTCTATAGACGCCTCAGTCTGTGTTGGTACTGAGTAGATCGCAGAAAAATGGACTACCGATGCCTCACTATTTATATTGCAGCTTATAGAAGACAATGGTTGGCAAGGGATCTCATGTATTTAACCGCAGCCCAGAAAGCATTTCCATTATTTAGTATGGCGGCCTTTGCTAGTGCATCCCAATGCTCATTCACGATTTCTTCTTTACTTTATGAGACGGCTACCTTATACTTTTTTCTAATGTCCTCAGAGGCCTCTGTTATAGAAGTTCCATATATGTCTCTGATATAACCGTTAATTTAGCTAGCTCCTTCTTTCAAGTCTTATTCTGAAAAACACGATTAACGACCCAGCTCCCTGTCCTCCCCCCAGTCTCCCCTAGGCATGCCTGGATGCAGTAGGTTTCGATCAATGTTACCCTATTGAGGTTCACACCTTGGTTTTATAAGACCTTTGTCTCCTGTTAGGTAATGTGAGAAAGTATACTCTTGATCTCTCTTGGCCCCCCTCCACAATGGTCTCGTCCCATGCTCCTTTGTACTCTTTGTTAAGTGGGTGCTTTAATAGAGTCACTAATGCTTCCCAAGCTCTGGCTGTTTGTAGGGATCCCCTGCCTTGTCTGGCTTCATCCAATCTTACTTCTCCCTCATATGTATATGCATGGTACACGTTGTTTGCAGCAGGCATATTAACCCTCTGCACTTTCTTAGATATGTGAAAACTGCCACTAGACAAGACTCCCATCTCTCTCCAGAAGGTGCATTAATACATCTCCAGAGTTAACATGACACTTTTTATTGTTGCCTGAAAACTGCTGAATATACAAGGAAATTTGCAGTGCTTTTAAAATTGCTGCACTGCTACAAGACCAGCTCCCACAAACAAAACCTGCCCCCAGCCTTATAGCCTCCCAATGAAATGCCTGCCTGCCTGCCATACCAGACTTAGTGGGGTTCAAAAAAGACAATGTCTTGTTGGCCAGTCCACCAGCACTGACCGGCGTGCACATGCTGTGGCTACATAGATGCAGTATTCGATATAATACAATGGCAATTAATGTGTTATTCACATTACCTAAACAAGGGCTAGAAAACTAGAATTATGAAGTTTGGCAGGGCATTTGAAAATCGTGTGTCAACTCCAAAAACAGATCATCTTATCTTACTTTACTTGTTGCTTCTGTTAGATATTTGCCCAGGGCCCGCAGCTCACAGGAGTCACACTGGCTGGCATCACCACATGTCCCGCAGACTGCCCGAGGTCTGGCCATACAAATAAGTAAAATGGTTACAATTAAGTGAAGAAAGTCACTCATGGCATGATCCAGAACTTGCGCCAAGAATCCGACACTCTACAGGACCATTAGCTTCCGAAGATACCAAGCAGGCATTACTGCTTGTTCCCAGTTTCCATACAAGATTACTGGGGTTATCAAGAATCTGATCATACACTTTGCAATAATACCCTGATCTAATCTATGCTGTACCTCTATCATTTTGGACAAGAAGATAAGCTGAAAATATATATGACATGCTCTGAAGAAGTCTGATGTCATGACTACAGCTAAAGATGAAACATGTGTTGGCACATGGGAAGTCCTATCATAAATGCAGAACTTTTTTGAAAGGCCAAGAAAGAACAGTTCAAACCATGACCTCGACACCTGAACAGTTTTTTGGAGTGCTTCGAGAAATCTTTCAAATCAAAACTTGCATTGATTTTAGTCCGTCCCTCCAGAATCTTGACACCAAGCGCCAATGCAGCAGGCGCGAGTCCAACTCGACTCCAATGCGGCGCCACACCAGCACGGCTTTTATTTCTGAGCGTGGCTAGCCAATAATGTTTTTCTAGGGGCGTCATCACTAGATTGCCGGCCCTGGAACCTGATGGTACTGATAGAGATTAGGGTGTGTGTAATATTCCCACTACCACGGATAGAGTAATCTCACAGTTACACGCACATGCATACATCACACGCTAGGGCCCATTTCACTACACTAACATACGCTCAAATACTCTACCAGCAATAAACCTGTGGAAAGAAAACCTCCTAATCACCCTGCATCTATATCGAGGTCGATAAGACCTGGTTTTTGTGACTGTCCTTAAACATAATCTATACAACATATACAGTAATGATCAAAAATGTAAACCCAATAATTGACAAGAAAGAATATCCAACACCATGTTTAAAATTATATTGCTTTATCTAAAATTAGTCAAAGGAAATCAATCAAAGTAAATAATTTTCTCATAGTTACCTATTCTAGCTAAATGTCAGAATGGGTCAGGACAAGTCTCTCGGTAAATGTCTCTCAAGACGAAGTCCCTTCAGCATCAATCCTCAGCAACGCAGATTCGGTACGCGGCAAAGGCAAAATGGCAAGTGGCAAAAAACCCTCTCTAGGCTAACATTTCTTATAGTTTCTAAAACAATGGAAAGATACATTGGAAACATAGAAAAAGCTGTAATGTCCGCCGGACCTGCTGAGCAGAGCGAGAAGGAAAGGATGTAACATCGCTACATTTGAAAATCTCCGCTCAGGAAAAGTTCACATAATAAAGACTACGGAACAGGAACCAAGAAATAAAAAATGTATCTTATTAATTCTACTTCTCCTCGGCAATCGAGCCACAGTTCAGAGTTTTTCTCTAAGGCTCCTTTGTTTCCCAAGGCTGCCAAGGACATTTTCATTTCACTTGGAGATCTCCCAAAACTGCTGCTGTCCTCATGGAAAGTTTTCAAACAAGCAAGCAAGGACCATGGTCAGTTAGCTTCAGGACCATTTCCAGCAGGGGTCTCCCTCGTCACAGTTTTCATATTATAAATCACAGCCAGGCTTACAAATCGGCCATCTTTTCTAGGCCATCATAGGCCTCAATAGACCATCTTAATTAAAAGAAACAAAAACAACGTTACCACAGCATAGTGATTAAACAGTGTTAACCCCACTAATACCCTTATGTGTATGCATCTATCTAGCACTTGCAACATAGAAAAGCATTAATTCGGAAAGCATTTTGTGCTCAAAAATAAACAGCACATAGCAACATTTAAACATGGAAACACGCACATTATAATTAATCAGCACGTTTATGCGTACCCTCGTGTAACTCTCTCTCTCTTGTTAAGACAAACGGATTGATTAATATAAACACACTTGCACAAGACAAATAATTAATTGCTAGTAATTATTAAAATTAATATGACAAATAGACATGCCAGAGCTTCAAAAGCCAGCGATTTTTCAAACAGAAAACTCTGCTCCAGCAATCCCCCCTTTGGTGATTTTATCACCAAATAAACCCCCAAAAAAAAATTAGTGAAAATTTAGTCCCATTTTAGGAGAAATCGGAAATGTCTTTTTCCCCTTACACAACATTACACACCAGTCACTCTTTCATCATCCCTTTTTGTCTCTAAGTAAACACTCTCCCTTAATTCTTCTAATTCAATTTCTTGAGGTTCTCTTTTCAACCTCTTATTTTCCTTTTCTTTATTCAATTTCTTCCTCCCTCCCCTGTTTTTACAACACACACACACCAATCTTATCATCAATAAAGCAATAATTATACAAGTTAAAGGAAACAATATTCTACCTATTTTTGAAATAAAATCCTTAACAGCTATCATTTTATTAGCTATTTTAGTCCATAAATTCTCAGCTTCAAGTGGTACTAATTCTTCATGCAAATCAGTAATATTTTTGATATAGACCTTCAGGTCTTTACTTTCGTCTGGAATGTAAGTGCAACAATGTTGAACTTTCAGCATTCCACAGACTCTACCCTCCTTGGCCAATAGAATATCAAGGGCAAGTCGATTTTGCATAGACATGGCACGTACGGCACTTAATTCCGTATTCACCAAAAGAAACCCTCCAGCGGTATTTGTCGAGAAGCGATCAACCACTGTGGACAGTTTCCGAATTCCATAAGCATTCAAAGAAATTCCCACTGCTGGAATCAAAACCCCAAAAATGTCACCCACTATTTCAGACCAAGTTTCTCTCTTAAAATGCATTAGTAAATTAATATGTTCTACATCTGTTATTTTATCTATATGAAAAATCTTTGGAAAAACCAGGCCCACATAACACGTGCCATACCAATGGTCAGGCAACTTGTAATAAGCCTTATTCCCACAAACATAATATACTCCTGAAAAAATTGTATCTTCTCCACCTCTGAAACCCCAACCTGTTGCAATGAAGTATGTATCATGGCACTCACTAGTCCCAACAAAATATGTATCATATTGGGATTTCCTTCTTGTAATACAAAGTTTACCTTTCTGTGGTGCATCTAAAGCTAAAGTTGGACTAGCCCCATTCTTCAACTCTTTTCCAATCTCAATGTCCCAAATTGTCTCACTCACTTTATAATTTCCTGCTTTTTCCTGCATGTTCAATCTCCTTTCTTCTACCATATCCAGGAAAGCTTTCTCCTCTCCTTTCAAATTGCAAGTTAAATTATTCTTAAAAATGTAATCTAATGTTAATCCTTTTTCTTCAATAAAAATCTCACCAAAAGTGTTAGCTTCTTTAGCTGGATTCAGCTCTTTGTTCATTGGCAAGTGCCCAAAAATACTATCTCTGTTAGACATCTTATAATCTACTTTCCCTAACAAATAAAAAACACTACTTAAAATACTACAGGAAATACCATATGTAGCTGGTAAATGATGATAAGTAACACCCTCTGAAACGGATGCAGGTAATTTCATACAGACGTAGCAATCCCTTACTTCCATTGTTTTCACATATTCATATAACAATTTTGAAAAAACATTACTAGAAAAGTTATTAATTGACCTATCTTTGTGTATGTAAGTATTACTAATTCTAATGGGAACTACTTTTTGCGAATTCTTCTCTACATTTGTCACATTCCCTTTGTGCATCTCAAACTCTACTTTAAAAGTAACTAATAAAACTAAAACACCCCATAGAAGCATTAATAATTCAGTACAGCAACAGCACATTCTACACCACCTTTTAAAGAAGGCACATCTATTTCTATTATCCTCTATGTTAGCCATTTTACTACTTTAGTTTAGCCTCTACTACTCCACTACTGTTGGAACTTCTTCAATTCTTCAGCAATTCTTCAGCTTTCAGTTTTTCCAAATGATCTTTTCGTTCACTTAATCCAAGTGAATCCTTCCTTTATTCAGTTTGGATACTTGTCATTCTTCACTTCAATTTCTTCAACATCAAATTGTATTAGATCTCCGACATCAAAATCCTCAGTACTCGACTCTTCTCCAATGTCAGTCAAGAGTACTTTCAGAATTTCACCAGTATCTTCCTCAACCACTTCTCTCAAGATCTCTTCCGGATTATCTCGAGTCACTGTTTCTTCTTTTCCTCCTTCAGACAGTGCCACATAAGACCATTCCGGTGATCTGTACTTTTGGTTGGGTCTTCTTACTCTTTTTATTTCCACTGGTTCTTTTGACTCCTTTGATTCTTCTCCTTCAGCTTTTGAACTTTGACTCGAAACTTCATTCACTTGTTCAGCTTTCGATGTAGTTGCTCTTATTATTTTGTATCTCAGCCTCTTAACTCTGTTGTTAGGCCAACGATCTCCTCTTAACACCTTTTTCAGCTTTATTTCTTTATTACTTCTTTCTCCAATCCAAGTTCTCTTTCTCAGAACTCGACCCTCTGTTTGTTCATTCTCATCATCTGTTTCAAATGCCTCTTGTTTCCGTTTTCCAGCAGCTTTCTTCTTTTCCACAGATTTTTTCACCACTGTTTGAGACTTCCCTACTCCTGTCCCTCCTCGGGTCTCCGACACGCAATCTTCTTGCTGTCTACTTGTCCCTTCACCTGGCTCATCAAGAATGTTCCCTACACCTCCTCGGGGGTCTTCCGCAATCTGTCCCTCTCAATCTTCTTCTGACCCTACTTCTTCAAGTATAATCTCAAGTGGTTCTTCAATCTCCTCCTCTTCTGATTCAGGAGTAGTCTCTGTGAAATTTCTTTTTTCTTTTCTTTTTCCTTCACTGCTGTTTGAAACTTCAGGCTCTCTTACAGAATCTGATCTCTTCTCTGATACTCGCAGTGGTTCATTCGAAGTTTTTCCTACTTCTTTCCCCACTGATTCTGTATCTTCATCATCACTGGAATCTGACTCTTCAAAATACTCTTTACCAGTCCCTTCTTTTGGGTTTGGAACTCTCAGAGTATGACTTGCATGTACCCAGTGTCTCACTCCAGCACACTTTACTGCAGTCGTCGTAGTCAGAATAACTTGTCTTGGCCTTCCCCACCTTGGAATCAAGCAATTTCTTCTTCTGTGTACCTTTATCCTCACCCAGTCTCCTGGACTCAGATCATGGGCTTGCTTCTTCTCAAGTGTGGTAGCTTCTTCTCCAACCTGGTGAAACACAGAATGAACTGCGTCAGCCAGGCCTTTACAGTAATCCAAAATCATGTCATCAGTTATTGTCACCAACTTATTGACAGGCACAAATGCATGGCACATTGCACGTCCCATGATTATTTCGTGCAGACTCAAACCAGTAGTTCTATCTGGAGTAGATCTCATAGTCATCAGAACTAGAGGTAAAACGTCTGGCCATTTCATGCCAGTGGCTAAGCACATTTTTCCAATCCTATTCTTGATTGTGCCATTAATCTGCTCAACCACACCAGAAGCCTCTGGTCGGTATGCACAATGTAGCTTCTGCTGTATTTTCAATGCTTCACAAATCAAACCCATAAGCTCATTTTGAAAGTGTCCACCTCTATCAGACTCAACTGTTACTGGAAACCCGTACCTAGGAATCAACTCCCTTAACAGTAACTTTGCCACTGTTAATCCATCATTTCTTCTAGTCGGGTAAGCTTCCACCCACCTTGAAAACAAACAGACTACCACTAAAACATATCTCAGTCTGTTTACTTGGGGCATTTCAATGAAATCAATCTGCATTCTTGTAAAAGGACCTCCTTCTCTACCTATTGTCCCCAGACTCACCACTGTCTTTTTTCCAGTGTTAAATTGCTGACAAACTAAACACCTTTGACAGATGCTTTCTGCAATTGTCCTGAACTTTGCATTGTACCAGGTCTGCTTGAACGACCTAACCATCGCATCCCTCCCCAAATGTCCCTGGCCATGATACATCCTTGCCATTGACGACAAGATGGAGTTGGGCATTACTGGTCTGCCATCTCTGTAGACCCAAACATGGTCTGTTTCTCTTGGAGCACATCCTGCCTTAATCCAATCTTTTTTCTCTTCCTCTCCTGCCTCATCTTGCAACTGTTTCACTTCATCCCAGGTTTCTAAGACATTAGTAAACATCACAGAGAGTAAAGACATTTCCCCCTCTCTGTCCCGATTGATGGACTGATTTGTCTTGGCACAGTATTGCGCAACATCGTTGGCATGACGGTTTCCGACCGTTATAAAATCCTCCCCTTGTCCATGGGCAGCACATTTTACAACTGCTAACTCCTTAGGCAGCTGTATCGCCTCAAGCAATTTACCAATCATTTCAGCATTCTTTATCGGAGTTCCACCCGATGTCAAGAAACCTCTTTGTAGCCAAAGCTGGCCAAAATCATGCACCACTCCAAATCCATACTGACTATCAGTCATTACAGTTGTCCTCAAATCTTTCCCAATTTCGCAAGCTTTCGTCAATGCCACCAATTCAGCAACTTGCGCAGATTTCACTCCTTTCAATGGTGATGCTTCCATGACCTCTGAAACTTTGCATACCGCATATGCTGCGCATAGCACACCATTATCATTTCTCAGGCATGATCCATCCACAAAACAACACATGATCACTCTCATCCAAGGGTAGATCCCTTATGTCTGGTCTCGGTTTTGTACAGTAATCAAGCACATCCAAACAATCATGATCATCTTCCATTTTCACACCCACATTTTCTATATCTGGCAAAAGTGTCGCTGGATTCACATTTACACATCTCTCGAGAGTCACATTTGATGCTCCCAGAATCACTTTTTCATATTTAGTCAACCGACTATGTGACATGTACTGAGTTCTGCTTCTTGTCAAAAGAATTGCCACATTGTGAGGTACGAATACCCTTACAGGATATCCCATTATGATTCCCTCACTCTGTTCCAGGCTTCTGCATGTTGCTGCCACAGATTTCAGACAACCTGGTAAACCCACAGCTACAGGGTCAAGTGTCGATGAGAAGTACGCAATAGGCCTTCTCAGTAATCCATGTTTCTGAATTAACACTGAAAGTGCACATCCATTTCTTTCACTGCAGTACAGCTCAAATTCCTTTTCGTAGTCAGGCATACCCAAAGCTGGAGCCTCACACATTTTACTTTTGAGCTCTTCAAATGCTGCCATTTGTTCTGCATCTAGATCCAATGGATCTGTCATCTCACTTTTTGTCAGTTTAATCAGTGGCTTTGCTATCAAGGAAAAATTAATTATCCACTGACGACAATAACCCACCATACCCAGGAACATTCTCACTTCTCTCTGGGTTTTTGGAGCTTTCATTTCTCTGATTATTCTGATCCGGTCATCAGTCACTTTTCTCAGACCCTTTTCAATATTGTGTCCAAGATAATGCACCTCTTTCTTGCAAAATTGCAATTTGGCTGGAGATACCTTTAACCCTCCATCTGCCAGATGATTCAGTAAAGCTATGGTATCTACTTCACAAGCTTCACGTGTCTTTGATGCCACCAGTAGGTCATCAATATACTGCACTAGCACTGAACTCTCGGGCATGATCAAACTTTCCAACGATTTCTTCATTAACTGATTGAATATCGAAGGACTCTCCGTATACCCCTGTGGGATACGACACCATGCTAAGATACGCTGGCCAAACCTAAATGCAAAAATCGGCTGGCTATCATGATGCAATGGAATTGAAAAGAACGCATGACACAAATCAATCACTGTATACCACTCAGCATCATGTGGAATTTGATACAGGATCACTGATGGATTTGGCACAATAGGACAACATGCCACCACAATTTGATTAACTTTTCTCAAATCCTGTACAATCCTAAATTTCCCATTGGGCTTTTTTAGTCCCATTATCGGTGAATTACACGGACTACTCAGTAGTTCTCTCAGGACTCCTTGCTGAATCATTTTCTCAATTATAGGAGTTATCCCTTCAATTATTTCTGGTGTCATTTTGTATTGAGGAATGTTAGGATATGTAATTCCCTCTTTTACTGCAATTTTCACTGGATCTACATTATTCATCAATCCCACATCCTCTCCAGTAAAATCCCAAACTGTCCTTTTCACTGTGTCTCTCAGCTCTCGAGGCAAATCCTCCGGATTAAACACAGCAAATGCACCAATTAACTCACTTTCTCTATTCTCTAGAGTCACTCGGTACAAAACATCTTCATCTGGTGTCTCAAAGGCTATTCCATCCGGTGTACAAAAAATCGTACAGTTCATTTTGCACAACAAGTCCCTACCCAATAGGTTCACTGGACTCGTGTCACAGACAATGAATCTGTGCATGTCTGAAAATTTCCCTATCTGTACTCTTACAGGTTCAGTAAGACGTGTTCTGATTTGCGTATTGGCTACACCAACTACTTGGATTGCTTCATCCGAGAGAGGAAGATTTCTAACATCTGTTGACCTGACAGTTGATCTTGTCGCACCTGTGTCTACCAAAAAAGTAACACTCTCCTCATTTATTTTCCCATCCACAAATGGTCCTGCCTGGTCTATTTCTAGAGTTGCACCAAGTATGCACTCTTCTTCCTCTCCTCGGCACCGTCAATAATCACCCTCAGATTCACTCCCTTCACTCTTTAACAAGTACTGTTGTACTTTGTTAGAACGTCTTGGTTTGTTTACCTGCTCATCATTGTAGAATCCTGAATCCTGATTATACTTTTGTAACCCTCTATTCTGCGGCAAGGGCGGTTTTGGCTCTTGACTCTGCTGTCTCACAACTTTCTGTTGTTGCTGCTGTTGATTATTTCCTTCGTTCTGCACCTGTTGATTTAAGGGTTTATTTTCATTACTTACTAATGGTGGATTAGGACATTCCGATCTCCAATGCCCCAATTGGCCACAGTTGTGACAAGGAAACTTTTTTTTCGCTTCCTCAAGACTTCCCTTTCCTTTCCCTGCATATCTAGGTCTATTCCCTGCATTGTTTCCTGGATTATTCGCCTGTTCCACTAACTGTGCTTCCTGTCTTTCCGCAACTTTCACTTGTGCCCACATTGCTTTCTCTTTCAGCTTTCTTTGTTTTGCTTCAGTATTTTGCATGCCTCAGGATCTCATCTACTTTCTTACTCTGCCAATCCACTGTGTGCTCACGAATTCTCTCACCAATTTCAGGTCTAAGGCCATATACAAATCTGTATACAAAATGACTCAAATCTTTGTCACCCAGGTGTTCATCTCCACTGAATTGTTTAAATGCCAGTATCAGCCTCTCGTAAAAAGCATGAACTGATTCTTTCGCTTCCTGTTGTGTTCGATCTATCTTTACCCAGTCTGTCTCTTTTGCAGGAACTTTACTCTTCAGGTATACCATCACCTGATCATACTTTCTCATTACCTCTGGATCTGGTGCCCCTGTTCTTGGGTCTCTTGGATATTCCTCAGTAGGCCAACTCACAACTATTTTACACTCAGTCCACAAGTCTGCTGGAACAATTATATCAAAGAGACTATTCAGGTCAACCCACAGCACTTTTGACAATTTCACAAACCTATCTACCTGCCTATACCACTCGACGGGCTTTTCTCTCAATCGAGGGAAATCATTCGTAAATGATAAAATATCCTGTCTGGTCCATGGAACATGTACATATCCTCCTCCAGGTATTTCTCTCATAGGATAATTATCCACTGGTTTCTCCTTTTCCCTCACTGGAAATGCTGAATAAGTTGTTCTATCTTCAGCCTCATCTCTTTTCTTGTACCACCTATCCTTCCACTTTTCTACATCACCCCATCTTCGCAATAATGCTACCATTTCCTTAATCTGTCCTGTTCTACCAGTAGCATTCAAATTCTCAATATCCTTCTCTGTAAAATCCATCCTGTAAGTTCTTTGTAAAGCTTTCACTTTATCAATGTCAACTCCCTGTTCATTTGCTATCGCTCTTAGCCTGTCATGTGTATTTCTTGCTCTCCAGGTAATATTTTTGCACATGAACATTAGTTCACCATCATGATGACTCTTCAGAATCTCTGTTGGAACTGTTCCTGTAACAAGCTCTTCTAGTTCTACACGTAACCTAGCTACATCAATTACTTGTGAATCTTTATCCTTTTTCTGTAGAACTTTCATCCAATCATTCAAATCATCAACTGTTATTTCAGCAGTTTTTCTCACTGGAACCACTCTCTTTTGCGGTTCTAAAATTGGCATCCCTGAACAACTAGCTTCACTAGCATCCAATATTTCACTACATGTGTCATGTCTTGATTGTCTCAGGTCACTTCTTTCTGCTCTTTTACCTGAATCTCCTGAAGGACCAACTGAATTTGTCAGATTATTCCCAACATATGGAATCACTAGTCCATTTTCACCTGTCCTCTGTTTGTCAAACACAGGCATAACCGGACCTATTGTTACAGGCACCGTAACAGCTTCTAGATTCTTCGTTAACTCCCTAATCTTCTCTGTCAACTCTGTTGTAGTTCTGGCTAATTGTCTGGCATTCTCATCAAGGTAATGATCACTTCTTACCTCAGGTGTCTCATTTTCTGTCTCACTAACACACACTGTATCTCTTATCGGAGAAACAACTGGTGTACTTTTATCCGGTTCTGGTCTATATGGAGGTGGTCTCTTGTAAATCATGTCATTCAAGACCTCATCCTCATACTCATTAACTCCATATTTTCTCATTTCTGACTCAGGAACCCTTTCTGCTCCTCCTTCAACTGTTCTCATCGGATATAATCCCTCTGACATACTAACATCTCGCCACCTTTTCATTCGATCATGATGAGTCTCACGATCATGTCTCCTCCCAAACATGTACCTATAGTACCCTCCAGATCTCTGTTTTTCTCTCTCATGTACTTCCTCTTCCCATTCCACTAAAGCCTCGAACTGTGTAGGTCTCGGTTTCGGGTCTAGACATAGCATCTTTTCCCGTAAATTTCTCAACACGGCTAGATTAAATGAACCATGTTCTGGAAATGCTAGAACACCATCTTCTTTAGTATACCTAACCCAATTCTCCAACCATATACAGGTATGAAACCCATGTCTTGCAGCCATGAAGGATGCAGGTGTTTTCGGTGGAGGTAACAACTCACCCTCTCTTGTTTTAACATCTTCATCCTTGCTAAACCACTTTTTAATTTTACCAAAAAATGTTTTCTTCTTTTTCTCTTCTTGGTAATACATTTTAGCGTTTACCCAAAACTCTCTACTCTTTCCGTATTATAAATATACAATACGAATTTTCAACCAATTGCAACGCGATTCACACTAACGCACCAATCCTGGAACGTCTACGTCATTAAATAGCCCTTCCAATCCTTGCGCGGCTCACACTAACGCACCAATCCTAGCGCGAGCACTATTCTGATCTACCGTGCAATCAGAGCGCGGTCTTTCTGACGTCAACAGTCGCTGCAGTCGCTTGTCTCCTGTCTTCTGTCACTCGTCTACCCCTCCTTTACAAAATCTTTTCAGTAGACTTCGTGTCAAAATTTCTACAAAATCTATTAGTTACAACATAAAAAACATCTCCATTGTCTGCTTCGCTAACCACAGAACAGTAAAGAGTGTCTATTTCATAAGAGACCTTTCATTGACACAGTAGCACTTCCTCTACTCTGCCCTACTAACATACATTCATTAACTGTTTCCTCTAGGACTTGTCCAAAGAGTTTTACAATCAACTAAATGTACAAACATTCACGCACATTCATACAAGGAAATATAGTACATACGCACAGAATCCTGCTTCCCGAGAACAGACAATCTGTTCCACTACAGAATTATAACATACATTAACTAAGCAAGCTTTCTTTGCCCAGTTCTTCAAACAAGCTCAGAAAATACCTATTACTCCTTCCGCGATAAGCTTTAACGGAAATCCTTACGGATCCCTGGGACTTAAGACCAGAGTTTCACAGATAACCTTCACTATCATTGTTAGACCTGTCAGCCCTTTGGGTGGTCCCTCCTCATCATTATTTATTTTGTCCCACTTTTGCCTCAAACCCTGTTTGAATTTTTCCTTTTTGGGAACCACCAGACTTTTTAGTGTTGCTGCAGATTCAGGGAGCCATTTTAGCTACCCCTGAAACTTCTGTCTGAGGGCCTGGAGCACAAAATGGTGGCCACCTGTGACATCACCAGCATCCACTGGAACCTACTAGCACCTTCCAGAACATTCCAGAACCCTGTGACCGTTGGAGGCGGTTTAGAATGTTGGGAAGCTAAGACAGAGAGTTGGCAGTTGGAGCTGGCAGTTGGCACCTGACTGGTGAGGAGAGAGCAGCACAACAGTGAAGGAGGAAGGAGTGAAGCAGCAGGGGTGGAAACTTGTGCCTGGAGTGGGGTCCATAAACCCACCCTTGATACTAGTCCCTACTGATGGATCCCAGCCTGTAGCCCTGTGTGGGAAGAAGCCAGAAAAACTCATCCTAAGGACCTGGACAGCAGGAACAGGCCTTAGAAGCAGAAAGCAGCAAGATCCTGACCTGGAAACTGGTTTCCCTGGAGTCCGGCGTCGAGTAGCCTAAGACCTGGAGCCCGAGGTGGAGAAGCGGCGCTGACTGAAGAAGCAGACGTCATACCCGGAGCCGCCTGAGGTCGTGAGAGGGCGCCGACGGAGGTCGTGAGGAATACCAAAGGTCGAGGAGGAAGTTAACCGAGGTCGAGTGAGCGGCGTCATCGGAGGAGTGAAGTCCGCCCTCCGGAGTCGTCGGAGACCGAGGTGAAGTGTACCGGAGGTCGGGAGTGAGGATCGCACTCCGGAGTCGCCCGGAACCTGAGAGGAGGAGCACCGGAGGTCGGGGGTGAGGATCGCACCCCGGAGTCGCCGGAAGTCGACATCGAGGCCAGGCCGGCCGACGTCATCGAAGCCGAGAGCGCCATCGGACCGGAGCCGCCCGAAGTCGACATCGAGTAGAGACTGCCCGACGCCGTCGAATTGGAGGTCGAGATCGAACCGAGGCCGCCGACATCGGACCGGAACCGCCTACCGGCGTCGTCTAGAACTGACATTGTGCCGAGGCCGCCGAGACCGAACCGGAACCGCCTCACGGCATCGACACGACTCCAGCGGCGTCGGAACATCAGAAAAAGGGCAGTAAGTGGAGTAGAGGGCGCCTAAGGCCCTGTGGAGACCTGAGAGACTGCTCTAAGGGGCTAGGGAGGTGCTGGAACCAACCTGACTGTGCCAGGGGTGAATTGGGACTAACCTAGAGAGGTTGTGTGGAGAGAGAAAGCCAGGGCACTGGTATTCCCCCCTTGATCTACCTCAGTTTAGGCCTCAGCCTTGTCCCAGCCAGGGAGTAGAACCCCTCAAGCCTTCCACAACCCTACAAGCTGTGCCTGGGCCAAATCAGCCCTTAGGAATTGAAAAGTGATCTGATTACATGAGTGCTGCTGTATACTTTTAATTATTTATTGGGGGCACTGTATTTATTGTGTTAACCTATTTATTGCTTCACTATATTTATTGGTCTACAGGACTTGTTGGTGTACAATATTTATTGGTTCAGTATTTATTGCCTCAGAATATTTAATTGCCTGTATTACCTGCACTTATATTTATGTCCCTTGTATTTATGATCATCCCTATTTATTGAATCTCCAGACAGTATTTATTTGACCTGCACTATTTAAAAGTTGTACATTGTGATTGACTTATTTATTTTCCCAATCAGCAACTAAGAGAAAAAGATAAAGAAAGATATTTTCATAATTTTTACGGTGTAGAGTCGTTTTTGGAACGGATGCACGCATGGTTATTGTATGGGTATATTGTATGCTTAGCACGGTGCCTGTGTCCTGACCACTCGAGCCAAGCTACCACAGTGTGTTCGGGGAGTCCACCACCACCCTGCGGAGTGGGAGTGGGCTGTTTCCAACATAAATTGGTGTTCAGTGGTGGGATCGAGCTGTGCCTACGTATACTCAACAATAACTGTGGGTAGTCCATAGGCCTACACCGGGAGTTTTCTCAAAGCGGCCTTCCTAATTGTGGGTTTTTGTTTTTCCAAATTTACTCTGGTGGTGGGAGGAGGTATTATTAAAGGTACCCCCCTGCATTGTTACTGCACAAAACCTGTCCTCTAACCTGAGTGGGCAAGATATAGTTTGTACTAGAAAATCTAGAAACGTACACTGTGGCCCAACTCAGGGAGTTTTGCCAGCGGGAGAGGGTGTACTGTCCCCCAGGAGCAAAGAAGGGTGCACTCCAAACCAGCTTAAGGGCTTGGGGGGAGGCACGCCGAGAAAGCAAGGCTGAGGAGGAAGACAGGGATGGAGAGCCTGACCCTGAGGGGGCTGAGATGTACCAACCTGAGGTGGGGAACCTGTCAGCAGGGCCCAGAACCATTTCTAGGAAGGGCAGCAGTGCCTCTAGCGGTGGCTTGTCTGAGGTGGAGTTAACAGACCGGAGGGAGAAAAGACAGCTCACATGGGACTTAGCAAGGCTGGAAAAGGAGAAGGAGGAGCAGAGGATGGCCCATGAATTACGACTGAAAGAAATAGATCTTCAGATCTTGAGAATCGGGGCACAACCTGTTCCTAATGGTGGCAGCCAAACCCAAGAGATCACCAGGGAATCTAAACCATACCTGCCAAAGGACATAGTGGCTAGCTATGGGGTGGGTGATGATATCGCCAAGTGGCTAGCGGCCTATGAGGTCTCATTGAGGGCCCATGGGGTTCCAGAGAAGTACTGGGGAGGGGGATTGTACAAGTACATGCCTCCAGCGGGTAGGGATGCTTTATTGGCCCTCGAGGAGGATGAGCAGACCCACTACCCCACCATGAAACTGGCGCTCATCAGAAAGTTTGGACTAACACCTGAAAAGTACAGACAGAAGTTCAGGGGTAGTCACAAACTGGGCACGCAGAATTGGGTGGACTTCCTGGACTATGCGAAGAAGGCAATGGAAGGTTGGATTCAGGGCAGTGAAGTGAGGAACTACGAGGGGTTGTTTGACCTGGTACTGAAGGAACACCTGCTCGAGAAATGTTTCCCTGAACTGCGGCAACACCTGGTGGATAGCAAGCTGACCAGTCCCCGGAAGCTTGCTGAGGAGGCGGACATTTGGGCTAGTACCCGGGTGTCCACAAGGGGGACTGGAGGGGATACTCAAAAGGCCGGACAGGGCGCCCCCCAGAAGAAAGAGGGAGGGGAAAAGAAAAAGGAGTTCTCCAAAGGCCCCCAAAATAACTTCCAAGGGAAGGGAACAGGATTCACCTCTAAGGCTAACCCACCCAGAAACCCTAATCCTGGCCAGAGTCAGCAGCCAAGGGTTGTCCATTGCTACGAGTGCGGTGGCGTTGGACACTATAAAGGAGATCCGAAGTGCCAGAAACGACCACCCCCTCCCACTGGAGGAAAGACCCCCGGAGTAGCTAGTGCAGTGCTCGGGGAGGAGATGCCCTTAACTAAGGGAAGGGAGTGGGCGGGTGTCACTTTAGTGTCCCTGGGAGAACGGGAGATGGTTCCTAAGATCCAGGTGCCCGCAAATACCGCAAAGTATGGGCAGTGGGTCACCATCAACGGCCAAAGAGGGGAGGCTCTGAGAGACACAGGAGCCAGTATGACTATGGTGCGTAGTCAACTGGTGTCTCCAGAGCAGGTAATTCCCGATGTACTCCACCCAGCCGCGATGGCTGACGGCAGAACAGGTCACTATCCCGTGGCCGAGGTTCCCTTTGAATGGGGGGGGGTTGCAGGTTCACTTTGAGTTGCCGTAAGCCCTGCCGTGCCAGTCGATTGTCTGCTGGGGAATGATATGGAGCACAACGCTTGGAAGGAGGTGGAATACCGGACTCACACCGAGATGCTGGGTACACCTGACTGGGCCTGTGTTAGCACAAGGTCCGCGACTACCCGAAGAGGGAGTTCATTTCGGCTGGAGCCTGGAACAAAGGCCCAGCCAGCTGCCAGTCAAGGGAAGAACCGAGGACAGGAGGAGCCTGCCTCGGCGTCTCCACCCCGTAGGACGGATAGGCCACCGGAGGTGGTGGACCAGGAGTCTGCGGAGGGGGACGTTACCAACCTGGAGGACCTACCCATCCCGGCCGAGTGGCACGTGGAGGGAGGCCCGTCCAGGGAGGAATTCTGCCAGGGCCAGAGGGAGTGCCCTACCCTTGAGGGGCTGAGGCGACAAGCCGAAGCCCAGGCAGCAGGGAACGTTGAAGGGAACTACAGTGTTTACTGGGAGGATGGCCTCCTCTACAGTGAACCCAAGGCACCCCTACATGGATCGTCACGAGCCTTGGTAGTTCCTCAACGTTATCGAGCCTTCCTTCTGGAGTTGGCTCACGAGATACCATTGGCAGGACACCTGGGGCAAGACAAGACCTTCGCCCGTCTTGTCCCACACTTTTATTGGCCTCAGATGAAAGTGTCGTCCGATACCTACTGCCGGACATGTGTGTCTTGCCAAGCCAGTGGGAAAACAGGGGTGAAGCTGAAAGCTCCCCTGGAACCACTTCCTGTCGTTAGCACCCCCTTTGAAAGGGTGGGCATCGACATTGTGGGTCCGTTAGATCCGCCAACATCAGCTGGTCACAGGTTTATCCTGGTCCTGGTGGATCATGCCACACGGTACCCAGAGGCAATACCTCTGAGGACCATAACAGCACCTGTTGTGGCTAGGGCCCTGATGGGAATCTTTACCCGAGTGGGTTTTCCCAAGGAAGTTGTGTCCGACAGGGGGACCAACTTCATGTCAGCGTATATGCGGGCGATGTGGAAGGAGTGTGGAGTGACCTACCGGTTCACAACTCCTTACCACCCCCAGACCAATGGTCTGGTGGAGAGGTTTAACAAAACCTTGAAAGGCATGATCAGAAGTCTGCCTGAAAGCCTGCGGAGGAAATGGGACGTCCTCCTACCCTGTTTACTTTTTTCTTACAGGGAAGTGCCACAGAAGGGAGTGGGCTTCAGCCCCTTCGAGCTTCTGTATGGGCACCCTGTACGTGGACCTCTTAACCTGGTGAGAGACGGATGGGAAAGAACTCCCAGAAAGCTCCCCCAGGATGTGGTGAGCTACATGCTGGCCTTCCGGAGCCAAATGGCTAAGTTGTGGAAGCAAGCTTCTGACAACTTGGAAGCCAGCCAAGCAGTAATGAAGGCGTGGTATGACCACAATGCTCACCCGGTGGAGTTGGAGCCTGGCCAGAAGGTGTGGGTGATCGAACCAGGAGAGCTTAGCGCCCTCCAGGATCGCTGGTCAGGACCCTTTGAGGTGTTGGAGAAGAAGGGTAAGGCTACCTACTTGGTGGACCTGAAGACCCCTCGTCAGCCCCTGCGGGTGCTGCATGCCAACCGCCTCAAACCCCACCACGAGAGGCCCGAAGTCATCTTGATGATGGTGACTGACGGAGGAGAGGACGTGGAAAGCGAGCCTCTCCCTGATCTGTTTGCGTCTCAAGAAAAGGATGGGTCGGTGGAGGGAGTGATTCTCTCCCCATCTCTAACTCCTGAACAGCAGGAGGACTGTCGCCAGGTCCTGGGGCAGTACTCTTCGTTGTTCTCCCTTGTCCCGGGTAGGACTCACCTGTGCGTCCATGACGTGGACACAGGAGACAGCCCACCTGTGAAGTCCAAGATCTACCGGATGTCAGACAAGGTGAAGGCCAGCATTCATAGTGAAGTCACTAAGATGCTGGAGCTAGGAGTGATTGAACCTTCTAGCAGCCCCTGGTCTAGTCCGGTGGTGTTAGTACCGAAAGCTGCACCACCGGGTGCCCAACCAGAACTGAGGTTCTGTGTGGACTACCGGGGACTGAATTCAGTGACAAAAACTGATGCTCATCCGATCCCTAGGGCGGATGAATTGATTGACCGGCTGGGAGCTGCCCAATATCTAAGTACCTTTGACCTTACTTCAGGGTACTGGCAGATCTCTTTGACTGATGGAGCAAGGGAAAGGTCAGCCTTCTCCACGCCCAATGGCCACTACCAGTTCTGTGTGATGCCCTTTGGGCTCAAGAACGCACCTGCCACGTTTCAGCGCCTGGTAAACCAGATCCTCACCGGAATGGAGAGTTTCTCTGCTGCTTATCTGGATGACATAGCAGTCTTCAGTAACCGCTGGGAGGATCACTTGCGTCACCTGCAAGCTGTTCTCCAGGCCCTGAGACAAGCTGGATTGACGATCAAGGCCAGCAAGTGCCAGATCGGGCAGGGGTCGGTAGTGTACCTTGGACACTTGGTGGGTAGGGGAGCGGTGCAACCCCTCCAGGCAAAGATCGAGGCCATCATGGCCTGGGAACCCCCCAAGACACAGACTGAGGTCCGAGCATTTTTGGGCCTCACGGGATACTACCGCCGCTTCGTGAAGGGGTACGGTACCATCGTAGCCCCCCTCACGGAGCTCACGTCCAAGAAACAACCTCGACGGGTAGTCTGGACGGAGGCTTGTCAGCAAGCCTTTGAGAGATTGAAGAAAGCCATGTGCGAGGCCCCGGTCTTAAGGGCCCCAGACTTTTCCAAGGAGTTCATTGTCCAGACAGATGCATCAGAACATGGCATTGGGGCAGTGTTATCGCAACTCAACGAAGAGGGTCTGGATCAACCCGTGGTCTTCCTATCCCGGAGACTACTTCCCAGGGAACAGAAGTGGAGTGCAATAGAGCGTGAAGCCTTTGCAGTGGTATGGGCTCTGAAGAAGTTGCGGCCATACCTGTTTGGCTCGCACTTCCTAGTTCAGACCGACCACAGACCCCCTTTGCTGGCTGATGCAGATGAAGGGGGAGAATCCCAAGTTGTTGAGGTGGTCTATTTCCCTACAGGGGATGGACTTTCAGGTGGAACATCGGCCTGGAGTGGACCACGCCAATGCAGACGGTCTCTCAAGGTATTTCCGCCTTAGTGATGAGAACTCCCAAGGGGTTGGGTAGCTCTCCCCACTTTCAGCTGGGGGGGACGCGTGTTAGACCTGTCAGCCCTTTGGGTGGTCCCTCCTCATCATTATTTATTTTGTCCCACTTTTGCCTCAAACCCTGTTTGAATTTTTCCTTTTTGGGAACCACCAGACTTTTTAGTGTTGCTGCAGATTCAGGGAGCCATTTTAGCTACCCCTGAAACTTCTGTCTGAGGGCCTGGAGCACAAAATGGTGGCCACCTGTGACATCACCAGCATCCACTGGAACCTACTAGCACCTTCCAGAACATTCCAGAACCCTGTGACCGTTGGAGGCGGTTTAGAATGTTGGGAAGCTAAGACAGAGAGTTGGCAGTTGGAGCTGGCAGTTGGCACCTGACTGGTGAGGAGAGAGCAGCACAACAGTGAAGGAGGAAGGAGTGAAGCGGCAGGGGTGGAAACTTGTGCCTGGAGTGGGGTCCATAAACCCACCCTTGATACTAGTCCCTACTGATGGATCCCAGCCTGTAGCCCTGTGTGGGAAGAAGCCAGAAAAACTCATCCTAAGGACCTGGACAGCAGGAACAGGCCTTAGAAGCAGAAAGCAGCAAGATCCTGACCTGGAAACTGGTTTCCCTGGAGTCCGGCGTCGAGTAGCCTAAGACCTGGAGCCCGAGGTGGAGAAGCGGCGCTGACTGAAGAAGCAGACGTCGTACCCGGAGCCGCCTGAGGTCGTGAGAGGGCGCCGACGGAGGTCGTGAGGAATACCAAAGGTCGAGGAGGAAGTTAACCGAGGTCGAGTGAGCGGCGTCATCGGAGGAGTGAAGTCCGCCCTCCGGAGTCGTCGGAGACCGAGGTGAAGTGTACCGGAGGTCGGGAGTGAGGATCGCACTCCGGAGTCGCCCGGAACCTGAGAGGAGGAGCACCGGAGGTCGGGGGTGAGGATCGCACCCCGGAGTCGCCGGAAGTCGACATCGAGGCCAGGCCGGCCGACGTCATCGAAGCCGAGAGCGCCATCGGACCGGAGCCGCCCGAAGTCGACATCGAGTAGAGACTGCCCGACGCCGTCGAATTGGAGGTCGAGATCGAACCGAGGCCGCCGACATCGGACCGGAACCGCCTACCGGCGTCGTCTAGAACTGACATTGTGCCGAGGCCGCCGAGACCGAACCGGAACCGCCTCACGGCATCGACACGACTCCAGCGGCGTCGGAACATCAGAAAAAGGGCAGTAAGTGGAGTAGAGGGCGCCTAAGGCCCTGTGGAGACCTGAGAGACTGCTCTAAGGGGCTAGGGAGGTGCTGGAACCAACCTGACTGTGCCAGGGGTGAATTGGGACTAACCTAGAGAGGTTGTGTGGAGAGAGAAAGCCAGGGCACTGGTATTCCCCCCTTGATCTACCTCAGTTTAGGCCTCAGCCTTGTCCCAGCCAGGGAGTAGAACCCCTCAAGCCTTCCACAACCCTACAAGCTGTGCCTGGGCCAAATCAGCCCTTAGGAATTGAAAAGTGATCTGATTACATGAGTGCTGCTGTATACTTTTAATTATTTATTGGGGGCACTGTATTTATTGTGTTAACCTATTTATTGCTTCACTATATTTATTGGTCTACAGGACTTGTTGGTGTACAATATTTATTGGTTCAGTATTTATTGCCTCAGAATATTTAATTGCCTGTATTACCTGCACTTATATTTATGTCCCTTGTATTTATGATCATCCCTATTTATTGAATCTCCAGACAGTATTTATTTGACCTGCACTATTTAAAAGTTGTACATTGTGATTGACTTATTTATTTTCCCAATCAGCAACTAAGAGAAAAAGATAAAGAAAGATATTTTCATAATTTTTACGGTGTAGAGTCGTTTTTGGAACGGATGCACGCATGGTTATTGTATGGGTATATTGTATGCTTAGCACGGTGCCTGTGTCCTGACCACTCGAGCCAAGCTACCACAGTGTGTTCGGGGAGTCCACCACCACCCTGCGGAGTGGGAGTGGGCTGTTTCCAACAATCATACACACTCCTTATATACCAGAAATATCTATTAGTAACATACGACGATGTCACTGATTCCGAACCCAGACAATGTGACGCGCAACTTCAATTGTCACACATTATTCCTTACAATTCCGTCTTTCCCGAGAGCAGCATATACTTCCCTCTGCCCTACTACGGAACTGCTACAGCTTCCAAGTTCCAGAAGCACTACATATAACTCAACATTACGACTCCAACATATACTATTAGTACATATACCAACATGAACCAATAATCAATAATCAATAAACTAATGTACAAGCAATCTTATCAGATCAAGACAATCATCAAAAACCATCAAATTCTGCTACCAGGAAATTGATAGAGATTAGGGTGTGTGTAATATTCCCACTACCACGGATAGAGTAATCTCACAGTTACACGCACATGCATACATCACACGCTAGGGCCCATTTCACTACACTAACATACGCTCAAATACTCTACCAGCAATAAACCTGTGGAAAGAAAACCTCCTAATCACCCTGCATCTATATCGAGGTCGATAAGACCTGGTTTTTGTGACTGTCCTTAAACATAATCTATACAACATATACAGTAATGATCAAAAATGTAAACCCAATAATTGACAAGAAAGAATATCCAACACCATGTTTAAAATTATATTGCTTTATCTAAAATTAGTCAAAGGAAATCAATCAAAGTAAATAATTTTCTCATAGTTACCTATTTTAGCTAAATGTCAGAATGGGTCAGGACAAGTCTCTCGGTAAATGTCTCTCAAGACGAAGTCCCTTCAGCATCAATCCTCAGCAACGCAGATTCGGTACGCGGCAAAGGCAAAATGGCAAGTGGCAAAAAACCCTCTCTAGGCTAACATTTCTTATAGTTTCTAAAACAATGGAAAGATACATTGGAAACATAGAAAAAGCTGTAATGTCCGCCGGACCTGCTGAGCAGAGCGAGAAGGAAAGGATGTAACATCGCTACATTTGAAAATCTCCGCTCAGGAAAAGTTCACATAATAAAGACTACGGAACAGGAACCAAGAAATAAAAAATGTATCTTATTAATTCTACTTCTCCTCGGCAATCGAGCCACAGTTCAGAGTTTTTCTCTAAGAATCCTTTGTTTCCCAAGGCTGCCAAGGACATTTTCATTTCACTTGGAGATCTCCCAAAACTGCTGCTGTCCTCATGGAAAGTTTTCAAACAAGCAAGCAAGGACCATGGTCAGTTAGCTTCAGGACCATTTCCAGCAGGGGTCTCCCTCGTCACAGTTTTCATATTATAAATCACAGCCAGGCTTACAAATCGGCCATCTTTTCTAGGCCATCATAGGCCTCAATAGACCATCTTAATTAAAAGAAACAAAAACAACGTTACCACAGCATAGTGATTAAACAGTGTTAACCCCACTAATACCCTTATGTGTATGCATCTATCTAGCACTTGCAACATAGAAAAGCATTAATTCGGAAAGCATTTTGTGCTCAAAAATAAACAGCACATAGCAACATTTAAACATGGAAACACGCACATTATAATTAATCAGCACGTTTATGCGTACCCTCGTGTAACTCTCTCTCTCTTGTTAAGACAAACGGATTGATTAATATAAACACACTTGCACAAGACAAATAATTAATTGCTAGTAATTATTAAAATTAATATGACAAATAGACATGCCAGAGCTTCAAAAGCCAGCGAATTTTCAAACAGAAAACTCTGCTCCAGCAGTACACATACTGCATCAGGCACCACGTCCACAGCTAGGGTAGGGTGCAACAGGTGCGCGCTTTCACTCACACACACGTTCTGCTAGCTGCAACACATGCAATTAGTCACTGTCCAATCATGCTCAGCCATGCTGTGCTTGACACATGCTCATTCACTCAGCATGCTAGCCCAGGTCCGCAGCAGAGACATACAATGTATCATATCAAAGACTGCATCAGCACGGGGTTACCATAGCAACGAGTGAAACAAGTTCTTGCCCCACCCAGGATGAGCTTGCAGGCCATTATGATGTCTCTGCAGGCAGAGCTTCAGCATAGCAGTGAAATGAAGCGCTGCTCACACTGCTGACGATTTTATGCCACTAGTGCTCTTGCTAAGGCTAATCTCCACAACGGCCCCCACAACGCTAAGGATGCCTGGCCTCCACCTTGGGGGTGCCCAGGAGTGAACACCTCACAGGGAAAGCCAGGATGGGTTCCACAGCGGTATTCGTACAAGCGCCTTGAGACCCTTGCGGGTGAGTAGTGCGCTATACAAGTATCAATTTACAATTTTACAAGGGTAGAAAGCAAGATGGCATGGGTGGCAACAGGTGGCGTAGGGGCCCGTTATTGGCATCCATGGAAATTACTTTGCCAACTACTTAAGAAAAATTGTAAAAATAATTACAACAGATCTTCCCGTTTATGGCAAACAAAAAGGGCTTTGTTACATTCATCTCAACACTTGGCTAGGTAATTAAATCAATAAATAAAAAAGTTCCTTTATGAATAAATAGAAAAATTGACATTATTCTTTTAAGTTTGAAATGGAGAATTTAGCCACACAAGCTATTCATTTTCACTGCTGGAGATCCAAGATTTATATCAGGCATCACATTTCTGCTCTCATACTACAGATGGGTCCCACACCTGTCCATGATCCTTAAGCAAGCTTTTCTAATTGCTGTTATCACCTGCCAACATGTCATAGCAGTGGAAAACAACAATGATTTGTCACTGCTCTAATGTAATGATGCTCAGTTCTGGAGCTGGAGCCAGCCTCTTTCAATCCATGTTGATGATTTTTGTGTTGAAAAGACCACCATTAGAAAATGCCTTTTCACAATTATGTATGGGTTTGGGACCCGTATACAACAAAAAATGGGAATGACTAACTGTGATTAAAGGAGATGCTTTTCACCATGGGGCTTTAAGTGTTAGCTAGAACTCCTTGAGTGTTGCGTAGCCTGGTGGAATCTTTTGTATCATTTATGAGTACTGTAGATATAAAAAGAAATTTTGCGAAATCACACATTATGACTCGGACCTGATAGGAAAGCGTTGACAGTGTTAAAACTAGACGAGACAAAGCTTAGTGCAGTAGGAAATTTCTGCGATTTGGTGTTAAGTGATTCTTGGCAGATACAAATAAATACAGCCCCGCAGAAAACTCAGAAAGGCAGCAGGTTCCATTTATTATTTACCTACGGACGATAGGTCCACGATTTCCCCATTTATTAAAGTGTACATAATGTAATGTATCCTAACTGCCCCATATGGAGCCAGGGGGTTGTGGATTTCATAATGCTGTTACCATACAAGTAGATGAAAACTGGATCTGTAGGAGAATCCTTCCGCCCTCATGTGCAAATTTTATTTTGAACTCCGAACTGAACCTAGACTACATTTCTGATAGTATTGACCGGCACCCCTCCGGCTTTGTGTGTGTGGGGGAGGGGGTGTGTGGAGTAATAGTGAGGCAAGTTTCAATAGGGCAGTTATTGAGGAGTGTCTACGTCTGGATAAGGGACTCTCCATTCCCTGTCTGAATTATGTCCATAATCTCTGGTTGATATTGGCCTTCTTGGTTGTACCCCTGGTTTAATTACTAAGACCGAAAAAAGGGTGGTCAAGCAGAGGTTTCCTGAACGTACCTCCTCACAGAGGATTCAGGAAGCTATTTGTAAACACACTATTTGCCATCATTACTCCATTTTTGTGATGGGCGATACTGCTATGTACCTTATGCTAGACTTAACACGTTGTGAGCAGTCTCTCCTTTTTAGATTCAGGTAGGGGTTGGTTTAGCATATTTTTATGATGGGGCGAATGCGTGGGGTAGCATGCTGCCCCTCGTCCCTGCAACGGTAAGGCAGAACAATCTTTGATACATTTTATTGTTTTTCTGTGACTCATATGGTAAGTTTTTTCAGCTTTGTCTTAAACCCACATTGGAAAAGATAGCCTTTTAGAAATGTAGGATGGCCTTAACCTTCCTTCAAATGTTAAATAGCCCTGATATCTGTCATAGCTTGTGCTGTTTTCTTAAGATGGCTATCTGCAGTAGAAACCCCAAGGAGGGGAGCCAGTAAGGTAGTTGAGGCGTCTAGAGGAACAGTTATACTCTGTTTTAATTCAATTTGTTTCTGTGATGGATTGATGTGATTTTTATGTTTTTAGCTAATCATGAATGCATTGAGAATGTTATTTAAGATACTGCGTTTATTGTATATGTTTTATGGTATTGTTTTTACTCTGCGCTATTATGACCTTTTTAAGATCAAATAATGATTTATTGAGTTGAATTGAAGTGACATTAAAGGCAACTAATGTTTTGCTTTTGTTGTCTATTTCATATTTTCACACAACTGATTGCAAAATAAATCCTAATTCTTCAAGTTACATGTGTTTCTATATGCTTTCTCCTTTCAGTTCCCTAACTCTTTGATCATAAAAAATGGTGTCATCTCTTTCAACTTGTTCACTACACCTAGCTCTGTGACTTGACGTCTTTGCTAATTACATTCATTCTTTAATCTTTGCAACTCCAATAGTTTTTATCCAAATGTTATTGTTATGTGTATTTCTGTCTACCGCCATCCATACCATGCTATCTTGTAATCTCTGTGCCATCTATCACTAATAGTACTACACAGTGCCTGTCAGAACCCCTTTCAGAGGGTTATGGCTCAAGCAGAGGTTACTGGGCCTAACAGTGGTGGTGAGGCCTTTTACTCTGGAAGTCCCAGGGCCAAGCTTACTATTGCTCCTCCTCAACTGGACCAAGTACCCCTTCTGCACTTGACTCTCAGTGGTAGCTGTGGTGAAGCAGTCAAGGAACCTTAAAGGAGGATATAGATCAAGGTCACTGTAATGATGTAACATGGCTCCATGCCAGAACACTAGGCATGGAACCAGCTTGTTCTGAGGTTCTGTCATGTGAGGGTTCTATGATGACAGTTGATATGCTGGCTGTTGGTTGAGGCTGTAATAAATACCTCTTACCACATATTTTCATCTGGTGTGGATTTACTTTATTACACTGGCGAATATACCTCTCCAAAAACTATCATTAAGCTGTTTAAAAATGCTGTCAAGACGGATGATGGTCGCATCTGGAATCATAGTTGTGTAGCACATTTTCGGGGGTATGGTGTGGCCAACAGGAGGGATGATACTTCTTATCGTTTTCCCTCAGACATTGATGTAAGGTCTCATAGTACTTGTAGGGGTGTCAGAACACGCAGGTTTCCTTTGCATTTACGTGATTTTGTGTAGTTCTTTCTACCTTCTTTTTCTTGTTGTTCAAATGTGTTTATTATTCTCATGTTACTTTTGTTCTAATGTAAAGAGGAAGAAGTGTAATGATGTAACATGGCTCCATGCCAGAACACTAGGCATGGAACCAGCTTGTTCTGAGGTTCTGTCATGTGAGGGTTCTATGATGACAGTTGATATGCTGGCTGTTGGTTGAGGCTGTAATAAATACCTCTTACCACATATTTTCATCTGGTGTGGATTTACTTTATTACAGTCACGTAACGCAATTCATGACCCAAAGTGCAAACAGTACGAATAATAAATCAATGTCCAGCCAAATACTTGCTGTTGTTAAAAAAGTAGTTTGTTATTTCTGACTCTACGTATGCAACGAAGTGCAACATTCAGAAGCAACAACACAATCCCCTTAAAGTCAGGGCTCTAGTAGTTGTCAGGCAAATCCCAACTCCTCCCTCCTTCATGTAACATGTTCAGGGTTATTATCATTCACTAGTGGCCACATAAGGGAATGCAAACTATTAGGCCGTCCTCAAGAGTTCTTCATTTGACGCTTTAGGAATTTAGTCAAAAGTGTTGATGGTGCAGTAGCACCATTAGCAGATAATTCGCTGGGGCCCAAATGGTCCAGTTCACTTCTTGCCCTCTCTTGCAGCACAGAAGAGTTCATCAATGTAATGGGCACCTTCAACTTGGACCCGCAAGTCCTGCTCAGTTTTCAGAAGTAAGACTGCTTGCCACCCTCTCTTCTGAGTGGCACTGCCGGAGTTCTCTCAAATGTAGGAGCAGCTTCCTGCTCGCAAAAATGTTGTAAGTTGAATTTGCTCAACTGGTGTGGGGAAAAATACTCTCTTCTGCTCCCGACCGGAGCTAGCAAGGATGCTGCATCGTCCATGACTTCTCCAGCAGTCCTCTACTGTGAGTTGGGGCAGTTCTCTCACGCATTGTAGCTTCAGTCTCTCTATAGGATAATACAGATATCAAAAGATACAATAGTTGAGGTAGTCATAAAACCTGGAAATCTTGGCACTTTTTGGAATGGTACGCTACTGGTGGCCCCCTCTGGCATACCATGTCACCACAGCACGGTGATACAGGCCTACAAAGATCCGCACGGGGCTCAACACAAGGCTCAGTCTATGGCAGCCCTCTCCCGGTATACGGGGGTCACTGAAAACAATCCTGAACACGTGTGACAGTTCGACCGATGCACAGCTAAATCCTCACATCTCGCATAGGGAGTCCTCATGGTTTTGATCTCTACTAAACCCTGCTCTTCCTCAAACGGCACACGTGTCTTGGCAAGCAGGCAGGCACTGGTGCTCCAGGGCAGCTGGTCTAGGTGTCCCTGAGTGATATTCCTTCACCCAGCAGAGAGATAAGCAGGCCTTGCCACCAAGTCCTGGTCACAGGCAGAAGTCTTGCATAGCTTCCCCTTCTCACACAGCCCGTCAAGCTGCTCGGCAGATGATCGATTTTTGGGGACTCAACCTCCCCTTCTTATTGTTCTTTTCCAGACACCGAATGTGATATAGAGTAGGAGTCTTTGAAGGTTTATGTTGGGGTTCTCCTTCTTTTGAAGTGAACACTCATCTCTTTCTTCTTTCCTCATGAAAGCAGCCGGTGTGACTCCAAATCTGACTGTCCCATAACGTAATTCATGGGAGTGGCCAGAGTTCACACCTGGATATCAGCCACACTGGTATGTGCATCAAAAGTTAATCCCAGGCTTCCAGCCCTACTCTTTATGATTTCCATGTCAGTCCCCTTCTTTGTGATCTTTCATTGAAACAAAGAGCAACCTCTTAAAATGCAAAATGAGTCTCTTCTCCCTTCCCTCCAGTGTGTGTCCCTCCCAGTTCACATGAATGTAACAATCCACAAATCTGTCTGGGGGAATCCCCTCCTCCACATGTCTTCACTGGGCAGGCATGGGCTTCCCAAATTGGAACCCAGGGTCCTCCATGTAATGTACCACTGCAGGTACATCAGCACTCATTGTGCATTTACAGCACACTTATATACAGCACTGTCCCTTCCATGCATTGTACCATTACAGGTACAAATATATTGAGCACACACATTCACACTGCACACTATTTAGCACTGTTGCCTTTCTGGATTATACCAGCATGTAGCTTCCGCAAAAACACACTGCCAGCACACACGCATGCTCAGCCTGTGCACGCTGCACATTTCACCCTTCATATATTGTACTCCACACAAGCACACATAACCCAAGAGATGATTTTTCCTGTGTGCGCACTGAACAGCACTACATCTCGCATGTAATGTATTACTCCCAAGGATATATACAATCAGTAAATGTATTATCCACACATGCACTGCACCATACTGCTCTATCCCAGTACTGTACCCTTCCCAGGTACACATACATCCAGCTCGGAATCACTACCTCTGCGCTGTGAAGTTCCTGTTTACCACTACTGTTCAGTACCCGGTATGCTGCCACCACAGCGCTTGTGCTGCTTAATTCCTGGTGAAGGCAGTATCCTTCCACCACTATGAGAGTAGTGCTTTGGACATCCGTCCCAGGCCAACAAGACTGCAATCAGTGAGACATGCCTATGAATCATGGCACACATGCATGATCCATGCTCATCTATGATATAAAATCAGCATTATAGGTCAATACAACAGTCCAGGTGGGCACTCAAGGCAGGGATACACTTTCTTTACCATGCAGAGAACTTTTCCATCCCAACAGTACCTTTCAGTAGTCTTCTGTGCATAGCCTTGTACAAAACAGATTCCGGAATAATTTCAATCTTCTTATTGGCTATATCAAATTATATCACTCATTTTTCAATCTATCATTTGGGGTTAAAGATTCTTCAGATAAATAAATCTGCCAATATCTTCATTATCTGGGAAAAGTGAGGTATGCAGCTTATTAACAATGGGTTTGAGACTCATCCATGTCCAGCTGCACCAAGCATATTTTTATTTATTTTAAATGTTCAAACACAAATATTTTTCTTGGTGATTTCAATTTACTCTTGGAAATTCTAAAACCAGGCTGCCAACATGTTCACTTCGTTCTTCTCTAGTAATGGTTTTACCAACTACTACAATAAACCTACCCATGGCTCTGTCATGTCTTTTTCAAACTTTGTGTTGGAGGAAGTATGGTCCATTCCGGATTCTTTACTGCCCGACCATTTAAGATCAGATAAACGAGGTTTGTCACTTTTTCATAATCTGAGAATGTTTGACCTTGTAATGTTAAATGGCAGATTTCAAGAGGATTCCCCTGCCTCTTATACTTACCGGGGCCCATATGGACATTCATTAATTTTTACATGGTGGTATCTTACCGATTTTTGGGTGTATGTACACAATTTAAGGTACTAGCAACAGGCATGAGTAATCATGGAGTTTTGGCTGTGGATGTTGATATGCAATTTGAGAAGCATGAACTCTGAAATCATAGGGATGAAAATATTTCATATAAACGCAGTAACAGGCACACATTTTGGTCAAATAATTTGCTTCCATGTTTTAAGAGAGTTTTTGAAAATGTGGCCTTTATTCATATACAAGAATCCCCCATTACCAGGTCCGAGAGAATCCTGGCTGTAATTAGATTGTGTGGAAGTAAAAAACAAGTTGCCAGTTCTGCATTGCCAGTGGCTAAATCATGGGAAATTAAAAAACTATATTGGGAAATTAATACCTTAATCAGAGAACAATTCAGGCTGTCCTCAATACCCAGGCAAAGGGAAAGCAATAGACTAAAATAGGTATGGAAAAGAAAATGGTATCTGAACATAGTAGGGTGGAAGACACAAACTGGGTTAAACTACGTGAGGTCGCTCAATCCGGTGACATCAGGAAATACTGGGCACTGATAGCTAAATTTTGTCATGGGAGAGATAAGGCAAAGCCCATTCTGATATCAGATTAAGAATGGTCTAAGTATATTTCCCAGCTGTATGCTTTAAATTCTTCAGTCGGATGGAATTTTGATGTTGGCTCTGCCTTTTCCGTGGGAAGTGATTATGGAGCCCCCTCGTGCACCGAAATAGACGGTTATATTAAAGGGGCAAGATACTCTAGTGCGATGGGTCTAGACGATGTACCAATAGCCATAATTAAACAGGATGGCGAAGCATGGGCAGAATTTTTACATCCACTGTTTGTTCACTGTTATACTCATGGCGACTCCTGGAAGGGAAGTATAGTTGTTCCATTATACAAAAAGGGTCCCAAAAATTCCCCTGCCAGTTTAAGACAGATATCTCTTCTGGATGCGACTGGTAAATTGTTTGTGAAGAGCATTCTTACCCTTCTTCAGGATTGGGCTTTCAGAAATGGTTTCATTCCTGTAGAGCAAACAGGATTTGGCAAAAATAGTGGCACCCTTGATAACATCACCGCCTTGCAAACTTTAATTGAAAAGTATCCAGTGAGCCGGGAAATGCCATTATTTGAGGCTTTTATAGATTTCTCTAAGGCCTTTGACCGGGTAGATCGGGGGAAATTGGTTACCATGAGGATACCAGGGAATTTACTACGACGGATTATTGCACTGCATTGTTCTACTTGGATGCAGGTTTTATTGGGGGGAACAAAGGGCCTGTCAAGAAAATTAGAGACCCATAATGGGTTGAAGCAAGGGTGTCTTTTGGCCCCTCTTCTTTTTCTCTTCATGTTAATGATTTGCCAAGTGGAGTGGGGCTTAGCAAAGGGGATTCCCCTGAATTAGGAGTTGAGCTGCCTGCTATATGCAGACGATGCCATATTAATGGATCTAACCCCAACCGGACTTCAAAGACGATTAGCTGAGTTGACTAGGTATACAGAAGAATACAACCTAAAAATAAATATTTTAAAGAGCAAAGTTATGGTTTTTAGTTAACGGGGATGTAGAGTCAGAAAGAACAATCACTGGTTCTTGGGGAATGAGAAACTGGACATAGTAAAGTTTTATCCATATTTAGGAAAAATCTTTACAAACAGGTGTTCCAGTAGCAATCATATGAATCAATGTAAAGGCAAGACAATTTCACAGGCCTCAGCAATCAATCGATGTTATGCACACTGTGGGAAAAGACATTTCGCACATATTTTATCAGTTCATAAAATAAAGATACCGCCAGAATTGAGCTATGCCTGCGAAACAGTAGATGCACAAGAGTGGGATAAATTTGAGAAAGTAGAGGGACAGATTTGGCACCTAATCTATAATCGGAATCGTGCTGCTCCTATTGCAGCAATTCGGCTAGAATTTGGTTTACTCTCCACCTATGTGCTCTCTATGGCTGCGTGCTTAAGATGGAGCAACGCATTAGCAAATAGCTTACAAGTAGCATTGTGTGAGGAAATTTGTGTCATTATGAAAGAAAAAGAGCTCTTTTTAGGAATCAACAAAAAGTCATAAAATTGTTCGGCCTCGAGATGGAAAGTGTGGCGGTGCTTTGTAAACATGCTCAGAATTAAAAAAGCAATCTACGGGGTATCTCGTAAAAGAGATATTTTATTGTGTAAAGAGAATTGTAAAAATGACTGTTTTGCAGGGAGTACTATTTACAAAAAACCTCAACCTTATGTTTTATGGAATCTCCAACATGGAGTACGTAGAGATATTCTGCTGCTTAGACTGAATTTACTCCCTTTAAGAATTGTAACAGGAGCTTGGGAGAGCATTGCTAGATAGGAAAGACAAGACTTAAATCATGTCCTATTTATTTGTCCCACATTACAACCTTTACGTCGTAGATACCTAAGGAATTTTTTTCTAAAGTACAACATCACCACAGCAGAAGAGGCCCGTAACTGTCTGCTGGCATCTCCTTCTGAACTAGTTTGTTTTAAATTATTTTGCGTTTTTAAACAATTTTTAAATATATTTTAGAACAGTATTGGTTTATTATGTATGTCTCCGAGAACTTGCACTTTTTCTAGTCATTATGCTGCTAGTTATTGAGTACTGTACGTGAAATTGTATATTCTTGTCTTACCATGAGTTTTTATTTTTTACCTCGAATTGTACAACCCTGAATTTACTACAAAGTTTTAAATATCCTTGCACTTTCATTACGCTGCTGGTTATTGTGTACTGTAGTTTGAATTTATAAATCCCCGCTTATACTATATGTTCCTAATTCTTAAAGTTCTTACTGTAGTATTGGATTGTAATCTTCATAAACGTTTAACGAAAGTCCTCTAAGTATTTAATGATGGCAATCTAGTTTTTTATCGATCAATTTACTTGGCACCCGTAGGACGGATAGGCCACCGGAGGTGGTGGACCAGGAGTCTGCGGAGGGGGACGTTACCAACCTGGAGGACCTACCCATCCCGGCCGAGTGGCACGTGGAGGGAGGCCCGTCCAGGGAGGAATTCTGCCAGGGCCAGAGGGAGTGCCCTACCCTTGAGGGGCTGAGGCGACAAGCCGAAGCCCAGGCAGCAGGGAACGTTGAAGGGAACTACAGTGTTTACTGGGAGGATGGCCTCCTCTACAGTGAACCCAAGGCACCCCTACATGGATCGTCACGAGCCTTGGTAGTTCCTCAACGTTATCGAGCCTTCCTTCTGGAGTTGGCTCACGAGATACCATTGGCAGGACACCTGGGGCAAGACAAGACCTTCGCCCGTCTTGTCCCACACTTTTATTGGCCTCAGATGAAAGTGTCGTCCGATACCTACTGCCGGACATGTGTGTCTTGCCAAGCCAGTGGGAAAACAGGGGTGAAGCTGAAAGCTCCCCTGGAACCACTTCCTGTCGTTAGCACCCCCTTTGAAAGGGTGGGCATCGACATTGTGGGTCCGTTAGATCCGCCAACATCAGCTGGTCACAGGTTTATCCTGGTCCTGGTGGATCATGCCACACGGTACCCAGAGGCAATACCTCTGAGGACCATAACAGCACCTGTTGTGGCTAGGGCCCTGATGGGAATCTTTACCCGAGTGGGTTTTCCCAAGGAAGTTGTGTCCGACAGGGGGACCAACTTCATGTCAGCGTATATGCGGGCGATGTGGAAGGAGTGTGGAGTGACCTACCGGTTCACAACTCCTTACCACCCCCAGACCAATGGTCTGGTGGAGAGGTTTAACAAAACCTTGAAAGGCATGATCAGAAGTCTGCCTGAAAGCCTGCGGAGGAAATGGGACGTCCTCCTACCCTGTTTACTTTTTTCTTACAGGGAAGTGCCACAGAAGGGAGTGGGCTTCAGCCCCTTCGAGCTTCTGTATGGGCACCCTGTACGTGGACCTCTTAACCTGGTGAGAGACGGATGGGAAAGAACTCCCAGAAAGCTCCCCCAGGATGTGGTGAGCTACATGCTGGCCTTCCGGAGCCAAATGGCTAAGTTGTGGAAGCAAGCTTCTGACAACTTGGAAGCCAGCCAAGCAGTAATGAAGGCGTGGTATGACCACAATGCTCACCCGGTGGAGTTGGAGCCTGGCCAGAAGGTGTGGGTGATCGAACCAGGAGAGCTTAGCGCCCTCCAGGATCGCTGGTCAGGACCCTTTGAGGTGTTGGAGAAGAAGGGTAAGGCTACCTACTTGGTGGACCTGAAGACCCCTCGTCAGCCCCTGCGGGTGCTGCATGCCAACCGCCTCAAACCCCACCACGAGAGGCCCGAAGTCATCTTGATGATGGTGACTGACGGAGGAGAGGACGTGGAAAGCGAGCCTCTCCCTGATCTGTTTGCGTCTCAAGAAAAGGATGGGTCGGTGGAGGGAGTGATTCTCTCCCCATCTCTAACTCCTGAACAGCAGGAGGACTGTCGCCAGGTCCTGGGGCAGTACTCTTCGTTGTTCTCCCTTGTCCCGGGTAGGACTCACCTGTGCGTCCATGACGTGGACACAGGAGACAGCCCACCTGTGAAGTCCAAGATCTACCGGATGTCAGACAAGGTGAAGGCCAGCATTCATAGTGAAGTCACTAAGATGCTGGAGCTAGGAGTGATTGAACCTTCTAGCAGCCCCTGGTCTAGTCCGGTGGTGTTAGTACCGAAAGCTGCACCACCGGGTGCCCAACCAGAACTGAGGTTCTGTGTGGACTACCGGGGACTGAATTCAGTGACAAAAACTGATGCTCATCCGATCCCTAGGGCGGATGAATTGATTGACCGGCTGGGAGCTGCCCAATATCTAAGTACCTTTGACCTTACTTCAGGGTACTGGCAGATCTCTTTGACTGATGGAGCAAGGGAAAGGTCAGCCTTCTCCACGCCCAATGGCCACTACCAGTTCTGTGTGATGCCCTTTGGGCTCAAGAACGCACCTGCCACGTTTCAGCGCCTGGTAAACCAGATCCTCACCGGAATGGAGAGTTTCTCTGCTGCTTATCTGGATGACATAGCCGTCTTCAGTAACCGCTGGGAGGATCACTTGCGTCACCTGCAAGCTGTTCTCCAGGCCCTGAGACAAGCTGGATTGACGATCAAGGCCAGCAAGTGCCAGATCGGGCAGGGGTCGGTAGTGTACCTTGGACACTTGGTGGGTAGGGGAGCGGTGCAACCCCTCCAGGCAAAGATCGAGGCCATCATGGCCTGGGAACCCCCCAAGACACAGACTGAGGTCCGAGCATTTTTGGGCCTCACGGGATACTACCGCCGCTTCGTGAAGGGGTACGGTACCATCGTAGCCCCCCTCACGGAGCTCACGTCCAAGAAACAACCTCGACGGGTAGTCTGGACGGAGGCTTGTCAGCAAGCCTTTGAGAGATTGAAGAAAGCCATGTGCGAGGCCCCGGTCTTAAGGGCCCCAGACTTTTCCAAGGAGTTCATTGTCCAGACAGATGCATCAGAACATGGCATTGGGGCAGTGTTATCGCAACTCAACGAAGAGGGTCTGGATCAACCCGTGGTCTTCCTATCCCGGAGACTACTTCCCAGGGAACAGAAGTGGAGTGCAATAGAGCGTGAAGCCTTTGCAGTGGTATGGGCTCTGAAGAAGTTGCGGCCATACCTGTTTGGCTCGCACTTCCTACTTCAGACCGACCACAGACCCCCTTCGCTGGCTGATGCAGATGAAGGGGGAGAATCCCAAGTTGTTGAGGTGGTCTATTTCCCTACAGGGGATGGACTTTCAGGTGGAACATCGGCCTGGAGTGGACCACGCCAATGCAGACGGTCTCTCAAGGTATTTCCGCCTTAGTGATGAGAACTCCCAAGGGGTTGGGTAGCTCTCCCCACTTTCAGCTGGGGGGGACGCGTGTTAGACCTGTCAGCCCTTTGGGTGGTCCCTCCTCATCATTATTTATTTTGTCCCACTTTTGCCTCAAACCCTGTTTGAATTTTTCCTTTTTGGGAACCACCAGACTTTTTAGTGTTGCTGCAGATTCAGGGAGCCATTTTAGCTACCCCTGAAACTTCTGTCTGAGGGCCTGGAGCACAAAATGGTGGCCACCTGTGACATCACCAGCATCCACTGGAACCTACTAGCACCTTCCAGAACATTCCAGAACCCTGTGACCGTTGGAGGCGGTTTAGAATGTTGGGAAGCTAAGACAGAGAGTTGGCAGTTGGAGCTGGCAGTTGGCACCTGACTGGTGAGGAGAGAGCAGCACAACAGTGAAGGAGGAAGGAGTGAAGCAGCAGGGGTGGAAACTTGTGCCTGGAGTGGGGTCCATAAACCCACCCTTGATACTAGTCCCTACTGATGGATCCCAGCCTGTAGCCCTGTGTGGGAAGAAGCCAGAAAAACTCATCCTAAGGACCTGGACAGCAGGAACAGGCCTTAGAAGCAGAAAGCAGCAAGATCCTGACCTGGAAACTGGTTTCCCTGGAGTCCGGCGTCGAGTAGCCTAAGACCTGGAGCCCGAGGTGGAGAAGCGGCGCTGACTGAAGAAGCAGACGTCGTACCCGGAGCCGCCTGAGGTCGTGAGAGGGCGCCGACGGAGGTCGTGAGGAATACCAAAGGTCGAGGAGGAAGTTAACCGAGGTCGAGTGAGCGGCGTCATCGGAGGAGTGAAGTCCGCCCTCCGGAGTCGTCGGAGACCGAGGTGAAGTGTACCGGAGGTCGGGAGTGAGGATCGCACTCCGGAGTCGCCCGGAACCTGAGAGGAGGAGCACCGGAGGTCGGGGGTGAGGATCGCACCCCGGAGTCGCCGGAAGTCGACATCGAGGCCAGGCCGGCCGACGTCATCGAAGCCGAGAGCGCCATCGGACCGGAGCCGCCCGAAGTCGACATCGAGTAGAGACTGCCCGACGCCGTCGAATTGGAGGTCGAGATCGAACCGAGGCCGCCGACATCGGACCGGAACCGCCTACCGGCGTCGTCTAGAACTGACATTGTGCCGAGGCCGCCGAGACCGAACCGGAACCGCCTCACGGCATCGACACGACTCCAGCGGCGTCGGAACATCAGAAAAAGGGCAGTAAGTGGAGTAGAGGGCGCCTAAGGCCCTGTGGAGACCTGAGAGACTGCTCTAAGGGGCTAGGGAGGTGCTGGAACCAACCTGACTGTGCCAGGGGTGAATTGGGACTAACCTAGAGAGGTTGTGTGGAGAGAGAAAGCCAGGGCACTGGTATTCCCCCCTTGATCTACCTCAGTTTAGGCCTCAGCCTTGTCCCAGCCAGGGAGTAGAACCCCTCAAGCCTTCCACAACCCTACAAGCTGTGCCTGGGCCAAATCAGCCCTTAGGAATTGAAAAGTGATCTGATTACATGAGTGCTGCTGTATACTTTTAATTATTTATTGGGGGCACTGTATTTATTGTGTTAACCTATTTATTGCTTCACTATATTTATTGGTCTACAGGACTTGTTGGTGTACAATATTTATTGGTTCAGTATTTATTGCCTCAGAATATTTAATTGCCTGTATTACCTGCACTTATATTTATGTCCCTTGTATTTATGATCATCCCTATTTATTGAATCTCCAGACAGTATTTATTTGACCTGCACTATTTAAAAGTTGTACATTGTGATTGACTTATTTATTTTCCCAATCAGCAACTAAGAGAAAAAGATAAAGAAAGATATTTTCATAATTTTTACGGTGTAGAGTCGTTTTTGGAACGGATGCACGCATGGTTATTGTATGGGTATATTGTATGCTTAGCACGGTGCCTGTGTCCTGACCACTCGAGCCAAGCTACCACAGTGTGTTCGGGGAGTCCACCACCACCCTGCGGAGTGGGAGTGGGCTGTTTCCAACAATCATACACACTCCTTATATACCAGAAATATCTATTAGTAACATACGACGATGTCACTGATTCCGAACCCAGACAATGTGACGCGCAACTTCAATTGTCACACATTATTCCTTACAATTCCGTCTTTCCCGAGAGCAGCATATACTTCCCTCTGCCCTACTACGGAACTGCTACAGCTTCCAAGTTCCAGAAGCACTACATATAACTCAACATTACGACTCCAACATATACTATTAGTACATATACCAACATGAACCAATAATCAATAATCAATAAACTAATGTACAAGCAATCTTATCAGATCAAGACAATCATCAAAAACCATCAAATTCTGCTACCAGGAAATTGATAGAGATTAGGGTGTGTGTAATATTCCCACTACCACGGATAGAGTAATCTCACAGTTACACGCACATGCATACATCACACGCTAGGGCCCATTTCACTACACTAACATACGCTCAAATACTCTACCAGCAATAAACCTGTGGAAAGAAAACCTCCTAATCACCCTGCATCTATATCGAGGTCGATAAGACCTGGTTTTTGTGACTGTCCTTAAACATAATCTATACAACATATACAGTAATGATCAAAAATGTAAACCCAATAATTGACAAGAAAGAATATCCAACACCATGTTTAAAATTATATTGCTTTATCTAAAATTAGTCAAAGGAAATCAATCAAAGTAAATAATTTTCTCATAGTTACCTATTCTAGCTAAATGTCAGAATGGGTCAGGACAAGTCTCTCGGTAAATGTCTCTCAAGACGAAGTCCCTTCAGCATCAATCCTCAGCAACGCAGATTCGGTACGCGGCAAAGGCAAAATGGCAAGTGGCAAAAAACCCTCTCTAGGCTAACATTTCTTATAGTTTCTTACACAATGGAAAGATACATTGGAAACATAGAAAAAGCTGTAATGTCCGCCGGACCTGCTGAGCAGAGCGAGAAGGAAAGGATGTAACATCGCTACATTTGAAAATCTCCGCTCAGGAAAAGTTCACATAATAAAGACTACGGAACAGGAACCAAGAAATAAAAAATGTATCTTATTAATTCTACTTCTCCTCGGCAATCGAGCCACAGTTCAGAGTTTTTCTCTAAGAATCCTTTGTTTCCCAAGGCTGCCAAGGACATTTTCATTTCACTTGGAGATCTCCCAAAACTGCTGCTGTCCTCATGGAAAGTTTTCAAACAAGCAAGCAAGGACCATGGTCAGTTAGCTTCAGGACCATTTCCAGCAGGGGTCTCCCTCGTCACAGTTTTCATATTATAAATCACAGCCAGGCTTACAAATCGGCCATCTTTTCTAGGCCATCATAGGCCTCAATAGACCATCTTAATTAAAAGAAACAAAAACAACGTTACCACAGCATAGTGATTAAACAGTGTTAACCCCACTAATACCCTTATGTGTATGCATCTATCTAGCACTTGCAACATAGAAAAGCATTAATTCGGAAAGCATTTTGTGCTCAAAAATAAACAGCACATAGCAACATTTAAACATGGAAACACGCACATTATAATTAATCAGCACGTTTATGCGTACCCTCGTGTAACTCTCTCTCTCTTGTTAAGACAAACGGATTGATTAATATAAACACACTTGCACAAGACAAATAATTAATTGCTAGTAATTATTAAAATTAATATGACAAATAGACATGCCAGAGCTTCAAAAGCCAGCGAATTTTCAAACAGAAAACTCTGCTCCAGCAGTACACATACTGCATCAGGCACCACGTCCACAGCTAGGGTAGGGTGCAACAGGTGCGCGCTTTCACTCACACACACGTTCTGCTAGCTGCAACACATGCAATTAGTCACTGTCCAATCATGCTCAGCCATGCTGTGCTTGACACATGCTCATTCACTCAGCATGCTAGCCCAGGTCCGCAGCAGAGACATACAATGTATCATATCAAAGACTGCATCAGCACGGGGTTACCATAGCAACGAGTGAAACAAGTTCTTGCCCCACCCAGGATGAGCTTGCAGGCCATTATGATGTCTCTGCAGGCAGAGCTTCAGCATAGCAGTGAAATGAAGCGCTGCTCACACTGCTGACGATTTTATGCCACTAGTGCTCTTGCTAAGGCTAATCTCCACAACGGCCCCCACAACGCTAAGGATGCCTGGCCTCCACCTTGGGGGTGCCCAGGAGTGAACACCTCACAGGGAAAGCCAGGATGGGTTCCACAGCGGTATTCGTACAAGCGCCTTGAGACCCTTGCGGGTGAGTAGTGCGCTATACAAGTATCAATTTACAATTTTACAAGGGTAGAAAGCAAGATGGCATGGGTGGCAACAGGTGGCGTAGGGGCCCGTTATTGGCATCCATGGAAATTACTTTGCCAACTACTTAAGAAAAATTGTAAAAATAATTACAACAGATCTTCCCGTTTATGGCAAACAAAAAGGGCTTTGTTACATTCATCTCAACACTTGGCTAGGTAATTAAATCAATAAATAAAAAAGTTCCTTTATGAATAAATAGAAAAATTGACATTATTCTTTTAAGTTTGAAATGGAGAATTTAGCCACACAAGCTATTCATTTTCACTGCTGGAGATCCAAGATTTATATCAGGCATCACATTTCTGCTCTCATACTACAGATGGGTCCCACACCTGTCCATGATCCTTAAGCAAGCTTTTCTAATTGCTGTTATCACCTGCCAACATGTCATAGCAGTGGAAAACAACAATGATTTGTCACTGCTCTAATGTAATGATGCTCAGTTCTGGAGCTGGAGCCAGCCTCTTTCAATCCATGTTGATGATTTTTGTGTTGAAAAGACCACCATTAGAAAATGCCTTTTCACAATTATGTATGGGTTTGGGACCCGTATACAACAAAAAATGGGAATGACTAACTGTGATTAAAGGAGATGCTTTTCACCATGGGGCTTTAAGTGTTAGCTAGAACTCCTTGAGTGTTGCGTAGCCTGGTGGAATCTTTTGTATCATTTATGAGTACTGTAGATATAAAAAGAAATTTTGCGAAATCACACATTATGACTCGGACCTGATAGGAAAGCGTTGACAGTGTTAAAACTAGACGAGACAAAGCTTAGTGCAGTAGGAAATTTCTGCGATTTGGTGTTAAGTGATTCTTGGCAGATACAAATAAATACAGCCCCGCAGAAAACTCAGAAAGGCAGCAGGTTCCATTTATTATTTACCTACGGACGATAGGTCCACGATTTCCCCATTTATTAAAGTGTACATAATGTAATGTATCCTAACTGCCCCATATGGAGCCAGGGGGTTGTGGATTTCATAATGCTGTTACCATACAAGTAGATGAAAACTGGATCTGTAGGAGAATCCTTCCGCCCTCATGTGCAAATTTTATTTTGAACTCCGAACTGAACCTAGACTACATTTCTGATAGTATTGACCGGCACCCCTCCGGCTTTGTGTGTGTGGGGGAGGGGGTGTGTGGAGTAATAGTGAGGCAAGTTTCAATAGGGCAGTTATTGAGGAGTGTCTACGTCTGGATAAGGGACTCTCCATTCCCTGTCTGAATTATGTCCATAATCTCTGGTTGATATTGGCCTTCTTGGTTGTACCCCTGGTTTAATTACTAAGACCGAAAAAAGGGTGGTCAAGCAGAGGTTTCCTGAACGTACCTCCTCACAGAGGATTCAGGAAGCTATTTGTAAACACACTATTTGCCATCATTACTCCATTTTTGTGATGGGCGATACTGCTATGTACCTTATGCTAGACTTAACACGTTGTGAGCAGTCTCTCCTTTTTAGATTCAGGTAGGGGTTGGTTTAGCATATTTTTATGATGGGGCGAATGCGTGGGGTAGCATGCTGCCCCTCGTCCCTGCAACGGTAAGGCAGAACAATCTTTGATACATTTTATTGTTTTTCTGTGACTCATATGGTAAGTTTTTTCAGCTTTGTCTTAAACCCACATTGGAAAAGATAGCCTTTTAGAAATGTAGGATGGCCTTAACCTTCCTTCAAATGTTAAATAGCCCTGATATCTGTCATAGCTTGTGCTGTTTTCTTAAGATGGCTATCTGCAGTAGAAACCCCAAGGAGGGGAGCCAGTAAGGTAGTTGAGGCGTCTAGAGGAACAGTTATACTCTGTTTTAATTCAATTTGTTTCTGTGATGGATTGATGTGATTTTTATGTTTTTAGCTAATCATGAATGCATTGAGAATGTTATTTAAGATACTGCGTTTATTGTATATGTTTTATGGTATTGTTTTTACTCTGCGCTATTATGACCTTTTTAAGATCAAATAATGATTTATTGAGTTGAATTGAAGTGACATTAAAGGCAACTAATGTTTTGCTTTTGTTGTCTATTTCATATTTTCACACAACTGATTGCAAAATAAATCCTAATTCTTCAAGTTACATGTGTTTCTATATGCTTTCTCCTTTCAGTTCCCTAACTCTTTGATCATAAAAAATGGTGTCATCTCTTTCAACTTGTTCACTACACCTAGCTCTGTGACTTGACGTCTTTGCTAATTACATTCATTCTTTAATCTTTGCAACTCCAATAGTTTTTATCCAAATGTTATTGTTATGTGTATTTCTGTCTACCGCCATCCATACCATGCTATCTTGTAATCTCTGTGCCATCTATCACTAATAGTACTACACAGTGCCTGTCAGAACCCCTTTCAGAGGGTTATGGCTCAAGCAGAGGTTACTGGGCCTAACAGTGGTGGTGAGGCCTTTTACTCTGGAAGTCCCAGGGCCAAGCTTACTATTGCTCCTCCTCAACTGGACCAAGTACCCCTTCTGCACTTGACTCTCAGTGGTAGCTGTGGTGAAGCAGTCAAGGAACCTTAAAGGAGGATATAGATCAAGGTCACTGTAATGATGTAACATGGCTCCATGCCAGAACACTAGGCATGGAACCAGCTTGTTCTGAGGTTCTGTCATGTGAGGGTTCTATGATGACAGTTGATATGCTGGCTGTTGGTTGAGGCTGTAATAAATACCTCTTACCACATATTTTCATCTGGTGTGGATTTACTTTATTACACTGGCGAATATACCTCTCCAAAAACTATTATTAAGCTGTTTAAAAATGCTGTCAAGACGGATGATGGTCGCATCTGGAATCATAGTTGTGTAGCACATTTTCGGGGGTATGGTGTGGCCAACAGGAGGGATGATACTTCTTATCGTTTTCCCTCAGACATTGATGTAAGGTCTCATAGTACTTGTAGGGGTGTCAGAACACGCAGGTTTCCTTTGCATTTACGTGATTTTGTGTAGTTCTTTCTACCTTCTTTTTCTTGTTGTTCAAATGTGTTTATTATTCTCATGTTACTTTTGTTCTAATGTAAAGAGGAAGAAGTGTAATGATGTAACATGGCTCCATGCCAGAACACTAGGCATGGAACCAGCTTGTTCTGAGGTTCTGTCATGTGAGGGTTCTATGATGACAGTTGATATGCTGGCTGTTGGTTGAGGCTGTAATAAATACCTCTTACCACATATTTTCATCTGGTGTGGATTTACTTTATTACAGTCACGTAACGCAATTCATGACCCAAAGTGCAAACAGTACGAATAATAAATCAATGTCCAGCCAAATACTTGCTGTTGTTAAAAAAGTAGTTTGTTATTTCTGACTCTACGTATGCAACGAAGTGCAACATTCAGAAGCAACAACACAATCCCCTTAAAGTCAGGGCTCTAGTAGTTGTCAGGCAAATCCCAACTCCTCCCTCCTTCATGTAACATGTTCAGGGTTATTATCATTCACTAGTGGCCACATAAGGGAATGCAAACTATTAGGCCGTCCTCAAGAGTTCTTCATTTGACGCTTTAGGAATTTAGTCAAAAGTGTTGATGGTGCAGTAGCACCATTAGCAGATAATTCGCTGGGGCCCAAATGGTCCAGTTCACTTCTTGCCCTCTCTTGCAGCACAGAAGAGTTCATCAATGTAATGGGCACCTTCAACTTGGACCCGCAAGTCCTGCTCAGTTTTCAGAAGTAAGACTGCTTGCCACCCTCTCTTCTGAGTGGCACTGCCGGAGTTCTCTCAAATGTAGGAGCAGCTTCCTGCTCGCAAAAATGTTGTAAGTTGAATTTGCTCAACTGGTGTGGGGAAAAATACTCTCTTCTGCTCCCGACCGGAGCTAGCAAGGATGCTGCATCGTCCATGACTTCTCCAGCAGTCCTCTACTGTGAGTTGGGGCAGTTCTCTCACGCATTGTAGCTTCAGTCTCTCTATAGGATAATACAGATATCAAAAGATACAATAGTTGAGGTAGTCATAAAACCTGGAAATCTTGGCACTTTTTGGAATGGTACGCTACTGGTGGCCCCCTCTGGCATACCATGTCACCACAGCACGGTGATACAGGCCTACAAAGATCCGCACGGGGCTCAACACAAGGCTCAGTCTATGGCAGCCCTCTCCCGGTATACGGGGGTCACTGAAAACAATCCTGAACACGTGTGACAGTTCGACCGATGCACAGCTAAATCCTCACATCTCGCATAGGGAGTCCTCATGGTTTTGATCTCTACTAAACCCTGCTCTTCCTCAAACGGCACACGTGTCTTGGCAAGCAGGCAGGCACTGGTGCTCCAGGGCAGCTGGTCTAGGTGTCCCTGAGTGATATTCCTTCACCCAGCAGAGAGATAAGCAGGCCTTGCCACCAAGTCCTGGTCACAGGCAGAAGTCTTGCATAGCTTCCCCTTCTCACACAGCCCGTCAAGCTGCTCGGCAGATGATCGATTTTTGGGGACTCAACCTCCCCTTCTTATTGTTCTTCTCCAGACACCGAATGTGATATAGAGTAGGAGTCTTTGAAGGTTTATGTTGGGGTTCTCCTTCTTTTGAAGTGAACACTCATCTCTTTCTTCTTTCCTCATGAAAGCAGCCGGTGTGACTCCAAATCTGACTGTCCCATAACGTAATTCATGGGAGTGGCCAGAGTTCACACCTGGATATCAGCCACACTGGTATGTGCATCAAAAGTTAATCCCAGGCTTCCAGCCCTACTCTTTATGATTTCCATGTCAGTCCCCTTCTTTGTGATCTTTCATTGAAACAAAGAGCAACCTCTTAAAATGCAAAATGAGTCTCTTCTCCCTTCCCTCCAGTGTGTGTCCCTCCCAGTTCACATGAATGTAACAATCCACAAATCTGTCTGGGGGAATCCCCTCCTCCACATGTCTTCACTGGGCAGGCATGGGCTTCCCAAATTGGAACCCAGGGTCCTCCATGTAATGTACCACTGCAGGTACATCAGCACTCATTGTGCATTTACAGCACACTTATATACAGCACTGTCCCTTCCATGCATTGTACCATTACAGGTACAAATATATTGAGCACACACATTCACACTGCACACTATTTAGCACTGTTGCCTTTCTGGATTATACCAGCATGTAGCTTCCGCAAAAACACACTGCCAGCACACACGCATGCTCAGCCTGTGCACGCTGCACATTTCACCCTTCATATATTGTACTCCACACAAGCACACATAACCCAAGAGATGATTTTTCCTGTGTGCGCACTGAACAGCACTACATCTCGCATGTAATGTATTACTCCCAAGGATATATACAATCAGTAAATGTATTATCCACACATGCACTGCACCATACTGCTCTATCCCAGTACTGTACCCTTCCCAGGTACACATACATCCAGCTCGGAATCACTACCTCTGCGCTGTGAAGTTCCTGTTTACCACTACTGTTCAGTACCCGGTATGCTGCCACCACAGCGCTTGTGCTGCTTAATTCCTGGTGAAGGCAGTATCCTTCCACCACTATGAGAGTAGTGCTTTGGACATCCGTCCCAGGCCAACAAGACTGCAATCAGTGAGACATGCCTATGAATCATGGCACACATGCATGATCCATGCTCATCTATGATATAAAATCAGCATTATAGGTCAATACAACAGTCCAGGTGGGCACTCAAGGCAGGGATACACTTTCTTTACCATGCAGAGAACTTTTCCATCCCAACAGTACCTTTCAGTAGTCTTCTGTGCATAGCCTTGTACAAAACAGATTCCGGAATAATTTCAATCTTCTTATTGGCTATATCAAATTATATCACTCATTTTTCAATCTATCATTTGGGGTTAAAGATTCTTCAGATAAATAAATCTGCCAATATCTTCATTATCTGGGAAAAGTGAGGTATGCAGCTTATTAACAATGGGTTTGAGACTCATCCATGTCCAGCTGCACCAAGCATATTTTTATTTATTTTAAATGTTCAAACACAAATATTTTTCTTGGTGATTTCAATTTACTCTTGGAAATTCTAAAACCAGGCTGCCAACATGTTCACTTCGTTCTTCTCTAGTAATGGTTTTACCAACTACTACAATAAACCTACCCATGGCTCTGTCATGTCTTTTTCAAACTTTGTGTTGGAGGAAGTATGGTCCATTCCGGATTCTTTACTGCCCGACCATTTAAGATCAGATAAACGAGGTTTGTCACTTTTTCATAATCTGAGAATGTTTGACCTTGTAATGTTAAATGGCAGATTTCAAGAGGATTCCCCTGCCTCTTATACTTACCGGGGCCCATATGGACATTCATTAATTTTTACATGGTGGTATCTTACCGATTTTTGGGTGTATGTACACAATTTAAGGTACTAGCAACAGGCATGAGTAATCATGGAGTTTTGGCTGTGGATGTTGATATGCAATTTGAGAAGCATGAACTCTGAAATCATAGGGATGAAAATATTTCATATAAACGCAGTAACAGGCACACATTTTGGTCAAATAATTTGCTTCCATGTTTTAAGAGAGTTTTTGAAAATGTGGCCTTTATTCATATACAAGAATCCCCCATTACCAGGTCCGAGAGAATCCTGGCTGTAATTAGATTGTGTGGAAGTAAAAAACAAGTTGCCAGTTCTGCATTGCCAGTGGCTAAATCATGGGAAATTAAAAAACTATATTGGGAAATTAATACCTTAATCAGAGAACAATTCAGGCTGTCCTCAATACCCAGGCAAAGGGAAAGCAATAGACTAAAATAGGTATGGAAAAGAAAATGGTATCTGAACATAGTAGGGTGGAAGACACAAACTGGGTTAAACTACGTGAGGTCGCTCAATCCGGTGACATCAGGAAATACTGGGCACTGATAGCTAAATTTTGTCATGGGAGAGATAAGGCAAAGCCCATTCTGATATCAGATTAAGAATGGTCTAAGTATATTTCCCAGCTGTATGCTTTAAATTCTTCAGTCGGATGGAATTTTGATGTTGGCTCTGCCTTTTCCGTGGGAAGTGATTATGGAGCCCCCTCGTGCACCGAAATAGACGGTTATATTAAAGGGGCAAGATACTCTAGTGCGATGGGTCTAGACGATGTACCAATAGCCATAATTAAACAGGATGGCGAAGCATGGGCAGAATTTTTACATCCACTGTTTGTTCACTGTTATACTCATGGCGACTCCTGGAAGGGAAGTATAGTTGTTCCATTATACAAAAAGGGTCCCAAAAATTCCCCTGCCAGTTTAAGACAGATATCTCTTCTGGATGCGACTGGTAAATTGTTTGTGAAGAGCATTCTTACCCTTCTTCAGGATTGGGCTTTCAGAAATGGTTTCATTCCTGTAGAGCAAACAGGATTTGGCAAAAATAGTGGCACCCTTGATAACATCACCGCCTTGCAAACTTTAATTGAAAAGTATCCAGTGAGCCGGGAAATGCCATTATTTGAGGCTTTTATAGATTTCTCTAAGGCCTTTGACCGGGTAGATCGGGGGAAATTGGTTACCATGAGGATACCAGGGAATTTACTACGACGGATTATTGCACTGCATTGTTCTACTTGGATGCAGGTTTTATTGGGGGGAACAAAGGGCCTGTCAAGAAAATTAGAGACCCATAATGGGTTGAAGCAAGGGTGTCTTTTGGCCCCTCTTCTTTTTCTCTTCATGTTAATGATTTGCCAAGTGGAGTGGGGCTTAGCAAAGGGGATTCCCCTGAATTAGGAGTTGAGCTGCCTGCTATATGCAGACGATGCCATATTAATGGATCTAACCCCAACCGGACTTCAAAGACGATTAGCTGAGTTGACTAGGTATACAGAAGAATACAACCTAAAAATAAATATTTTAAAGAGCAAAGTTATGGTTTTTAGTTAACGGGGATGTAGAGTCAGAAAGAACAATCACTGGTTCTTGGGGAATGAGAAACTGGACATAGTAAAGTTTTATCCATATTTAGGAAAAATCTTTACAAACAGGTGTTCCAGTAGCAATCATATGAATCAATGTAAAGGCAAGACAATTTCACAGGCCTCAGCAATCAATCGATGTTATGCACACTGTGGGAAAAGACATTTCGCACATATTTTATCAGTTCATAAAATAAAGATACCGCCAGAATTGAGCTATGCCTGCGAAACAGTAGATGCACAAGAGTGGGATAAATTTGAGAAAGTAGAGGGACAGATTTGGCACCTAATCTATAATCGGAATCGTGCTGCTCCTATTGCAGCAATTCGGCTAGAATTTGGTTTACTCTCCACCTATGTGCTCTCTATGGCTGCGTGCTTAAGATGGAGCAACGCATTAGCAAATAGCTTACAAGTAGCATTGTGTGAGGAAATTTGTGTCATTATGAAAGAAAAAGAGCTCTTTTTAGGAATCAACAAAAAGTCATAAAATTGTTCGGCCTCGAGATGGAAAGTGTGGCGGTGCTTTGTAAACATGCTCAGAATTAAAAAAGCAATCTACGGGGTATCTCGTAAAAGAGATATTTTATTGTGTAAAGAGAATTGTAAAAATGACTGTTTTGCAGGGAGTACTATTTACAAAAAACCTCAACCTTATGTTTTATGGAATCTCCAACATGGAGTACGTAGAGATATTCTGCTGCTTAGACTGAATTTACTCCCTTTAAGAATTGTAACAGGAGCTTGGGAGAGCATTGCTAGATAGGAAAGACAAGACTTAAATCATGTCCTATTTATTTGTCCCACATTACAACCTTTACGTCGTAGATACCTAAGGAATTTTTTTCTAAAGTACAACATCACCACAGCAGAAGAGGCCCGTAACTGTCTGCTGGCATCTCCTTCTGAACTAGTTTGTTTTAAATTATTTTGCGTTTTTAAACAATTTTTAAATATATTTTAGAACAGTATTGGTTTATTATGTATGTCTCCGAGAACTTGCACTTTTTCTAGTCATTATGCTGCTAGTTATTGAGTACTGTACGTGAAATTGTATATTCTTGTCTTACCATGAGTTTTTATTTTTTACCTCGAATTGTACAACCCTGAATTTACTACAAAGTTTTAAATATCCTTGCACTTTCATTACGCTGCTGGTTATTGTGTACTGTAGTTTGAATTTATAAATCCCCGCTTATACTATATGTTCCTAATTCTTAAAGTTCTTACTGTAGTATTGGATTGTAATCTTCATAAACGTTTAACGAAAGTCCTCTAAGTATTTAATGATGGCAATCTAGTTTTTTATCGATCAATTTACTTGGCACTTGAAAGGTCCTTGGAAGGTCTCATATGCTTTTTATCGGCTTTTATATGATGTGATGAATTTAGTAGAGTAAAAAATTTAGAACATTCCTCTTTTATAAGAGTGTTACGCTGATTTTGGATGCATATTTTCTATTTTATGTGGACCTTTTCAGAGTCCCAAATCATAATAAATAAACTTGAAACTTGAAACTCCTCATAGCAAAGGCTGTACACTGGACCTAGTAATCTCTAAGGTTGAAATAGAGTCACTGCACACTGGTCCAATCATCCCCAGGTCTCCCTTTTATTCGTTATTATGCACCACAAATGCTTGGGGAAGGTTTACTTGGTTCAGGGCCTCCAAAATCATTTATGTTAACAAACCTGTACAGCTGTCCTCGAATTACCTCTTTTTGATCTCCAGAATCAATGATTTTACTTCCGTCCCACCACATACAATGTTTGTATGACAGAACTCCTTAATGAGTTTGCTTCTGTTAGGAACAGAAGACGATCTCTTTGCAGTACGGAAATCTCTTGGAGCATTGGAGAAATACTGGGAACAATCTCCCTTCAACCTAGACTGGGCTCTATAGAGGCAGTATGGAGCTTTAATTTATCTCAGAAACCACTGACAAAGAGAGCTATATTATTAATTTACTCTTTTACCCAGAAGGACTCTTTACTATTGCTACGACTCTTCCTTAGGTGTGGAACAATCACTCTCTCTTTTCCAAATCTGGCAATCAGCTTCATCATGACTTTGCTGCCCACTCAACAATAAATCCATCACGCCTTGCCCCTGGGCTAAATTAACCTGTGAAGCATTATCGACTACTCTCCCTACTATCCCTGAAGTGTCATTCAAAGACATGATGGAGGAGGCCCTTGAAGCCTATCTCCCTGTTCACCGCACAGTTGAGGATGCTTCAGATTGCTACCATAACTTGATTATCCAGGCTTTAGATAGTATTCTTCTGTACAAGAATATCTGCTCTTGTGCCCGGCCTTCTGCACCATGGTACAGTGACCAGCTTAACTTGAGTGTAATAAAATTGAGAAATGCTGGTGAATGTCCTACTCTCTTGGTCTTAGAAATCAGTTAAACATTGAGCCAAAAACTTACAAACAATGTATCCTTGCTGCTACAGCAAACTATTATGCTAAATCAATTCTCATCACCCCAAACACTTTAGTATCAGTCACTTATAATCCTCCTTGCTATTCTCAGGCCATAGAGCATACACAACAATTGTGTTACACCCTCTCCTTTTATTTTGTGGAGAAAGTCTGTAACATGCTTTCAAGTCTTAGAAATCTCACTTCACCTGCTCTTTATCCAGGTGCAGAATCATTACCCGGCTTGAGCTCTCCAGATATTAAGCAGACTTTGGTTGTTGAGAGCATGTTACCAACTATTACAACTGTGGGTTCAATCAGCACCACTGACTTTTTGAAAATTGCCAATTGTTTTCCGTCTGGATCACCATTAGATCCTTTTCAACCAAAGTTCTGAAAGCAGGTCTATAACTGTCTTGTTAAACCTTTGAAGTCCTTATGTAATAGTTCGCTATCATCTTGAGTTGTACCTTCAGACTGAAAAACATCTATGGTGGTCCCACTGCTCAACGAACCCTCTTCGTTTCCCCCCTTTTTAAGCACTTTCCAGCCAATATCTCTCCTCCCTTTTCCTGTGAAAATCTTTGAGAATCATGTTAATAAAATCTTCTCCAATTTCCTTGAAGGTAATAGTTTACTTAATCCAGCATTTTCAGGCCTTCACCCAGCCCACTACACTAGATCTTTATTGGTTGCTGTATTAGACGACCTCGGAACGGCGGCAGACAATAGGCCCTTTTTAGTGTTAATAATACCAGACCTGTCAGCTGCCTTTGATACAGTAACCATAACCGCTTAATCTCATGGCTAGGGAAATTGGCATCCAGGGTGCCACCCTAAATTGGTGTAAATCCTATCTATCAGGCAGAGACCAAGTCATATACCTCCTGCATTTTTAATCCGGGTTCCTAAAAGTGGAGCAAGGGGTTACTCAGGGAATCCTCCCTTAGCCATACACTATTTCATATATACCTGAAACTAAATTGATTCATAGTCATGGAACTAATTTAATGAATTATGTTGAAGACACACAAATAATATTGTTATTTGATCAATCTAGCCCCTTGCCCTTGGAAGCTTTCCACACATGCCTATGGGACATCTCATATTGGTTAGGGCAGAATTCATTAAATTTAATAGAACAAAAATGGAAATCCTCAGCTGTGACACAGGCAGACCTCCCCTTTCTTTACCAGCAATCTTTGGGCCGTTACCTAGTAATCCGACGCCGAAGCCTCTTTAGTAGAACAGAGGCTTGGAGTATATAAGGACGCTGAGCTTTCATTGTCTAGTTATGTAAAGAAGGTCTCTAATACCTGCTTAACCTTAATGCAGCTTCTCAGCAAAACTTTGCCATTTCTGCCTGACCATGTTCACCCACTGTAGACCAGTTACTTATTTGAAGTTGTCTGGATTATTGCAACTCTTTGTTTCCCGTTCACGCTATTCATCTATCAGCCACCCTGTATTAATTATATTGGATCAAGTTTAAGCTGCTATGGATAGTTCATAAATCTATCCATCTGGTGGGGCTAGCTACCTGCAAACCCATTTCACTCACTATAGGCAGACGCACATGCTTCGCCACGCCAGTGTCAATCTGCTTACAGACCCCAAATTCAGGAAGGCACCAATAGGTGGTTGAACTTTTCTATCCCTCCTTTGCCTCACTCTACTAACAAGCTAAGATTTTATTTAGAAAGCTATTGAAAACCTGGCTCTATGTTCTGTAGGTTGTTCTTTTGACTGGTTCTCCTTCCACGTTTGTTTATTTTCTCTAATTTTCCACTAGGCAGCAGACGGTTCTTAGGGCCAGAACACCTTTTTGTAACAGTGGACCTCTACAAATGGTAATAATAATTATAATAAAAACAACTTGAGGGTTGCCAAAAGATACTATAAACGGAATATAATCTCTGCAAAGTCCAAGCATATCAAATATTTTATCGACACTGTATAAACTGCCTGGAACATTCTTTGGAATAGATTAGCTAAGAACCCTTGACCCGTTGTCAGAGTTGGTAATCCTGCTGCCAAGTCTGAAGAAGTTGCCAGGTTCTTTAATCAAAACATTATTGCATTGAACTGCTGTTGCCATATCTACACGACTCTCGAAGAAACATACATTCCTTGTAGATCCAAGATTAATTGCTCTCGATTTGATGTAATCACAGATTATGTTTTGTAAAAGAACAATTGCGAATTTGAAAACTTCTAATCATTTAATTGTGCCTCTTCCAAATATTTCTAAAAACCTGACTTAACAGCTCCTCTCACAATGGTCGAAAACCAGTGACTCTCTCTCTGGAGGAAATGGTGTCTTCAGACTGACTTAAAATTGGCCAAGTCACTTCTAAACTGAAGAAGCCCACACCAGACTTGGGGGATCACAATGTATTTCCTGTCTTAAATGCACCCTTCCCATTTCAACAATCGAACGCTGTGTTGCAGATCTGTTAGTTGGCCAACATATCTCTGATAATGAGATGTTTTCAGTCAAGATTTAGAGAGGGTTGTCATACTGTAGTCAATGTGCTCTAGGCGGTCAGCCATACACTATGTATGCTCGACACTGGTAACTCCTGTCTCCAAGTCCTCCCCAATACACTTTCAAGGATTCTTAATAAGCGCATGGGCATCAATCCAATTGTCCTCAACTTTTTTATCTCTTACTTGACCAATTAGTCCCAACAGACCAAATTTGGCAACTGCTTTTCCAGATCTGTATTTCTGAAGCAAATGGTCCAATAAGGGTCCACTCTTGACCCTGCACTCTTTAGGTTACAGATAGAACCACTGGGAGTTCTACTCAAGAACTCTGGGATCTTGTAGCATACAAATGTTGATGATACACAACCATAGCTCAAGATGTCTTCTGCTTATGGCGTGGTGTACTCACCCAAACATTCCAAACTGCAACAAGAGTGGATGGCATCTCACCAGTTATCAATCACCCTTAGCTAATCTTTGCATTCGATGCTACCAATCCAATCCGGGATTGACTCATGCAATATTCTCGACTGCAAATCTGACGTTGCTGACAGCACACACTTGCCATACTTCATTTAAAACAGAAGGCTCAACCAACAAATACAAATAAATGACATTGGCAAGAATGCACGTTTCAGAGAGTGACATCTGTGGGGTGATCGCCACTCCATCCTTGATCAGGACTCGTTAAACGTGTCCAATCCCCGTGCTGTCGATCGTTCATCACTGCAACTCTCTGTTGACTGGTCTTAGTAGAGTACTCCTCTGAAGGTATTCTTCCTGCATTCCTTAGTGCGCTGTCTCTCTCTGGAAACCGATTTATCACATCACTCCTGCACTAGTAACACTTTAGTGACTAAACATAGAAAGAAGATGACCCTTCAAGACAGCGAGTATCACTCACAATGAGCTATACACATATAACTTTCCACCCTCGCTTGACTTTGAGCTAAAATTGTCTGCACTTTTTATGGCACCACGCAGTGCAGAAACAGTTCCCTTAGAACTTCTGGCCTTCTAAAAGTGAAAGTACAATGGCCCGAACATTAATGGTAGTGTGACCAGAATATGGAATTGGTTCCTAAACAAATCCTTCAAGGATTTTTTTTTGATAAACACATTTTTATTGATTTCACAAAAAGCATCAGCCAATCAAGACACCATGATAACGAAGGAATATAATCCTTCAAGAATTTTAAACAACTTTTAGACCAAAACACTTCCATTCCTTCCTTTCCAACTTAACGAGATTTCCTATTATGTCTGCACGCCCACTTGACTTTCATATGTATCTACTGAAACCTCTTCCAATCTTCCCCTGCAATTAGTTTTTCTACCCCTCCCCCTGGCTGCAAACATCGAACGGTGAAGGCTGTATTGTGAGGTACGGTTCTTTCTCCTTGTCATCTATTAGATGCATAAGATGATGTATTATGATAGTTCCATTTTCTTATAAATAGGCATGTGAAAAGAAATTACTTTTTGGACTATATTCATTTTGCAATTGTTCTTTTAATTAGGTTGATTGTGTTTGTATGGTATCTTCCCACTCCATCAACTGTGTCCAGTGAGATGGTCTTGTCTTTTTCAGCTAGAGGATAGCAGGGCCATTAAATGCGGACAAGAAATCACATTTTTGTTTTACAGCTGAAAATAGGTTGAAATCCCTGCAACTGAACATAGGGTGAGTCCCTAGAAACTTGAGAATAGAGTAGAAGCCTTGCAATAGAAAAAAAGAGTGGTTATAGGGTAAGAGACAAATTAAATTACGTCAATCACCACACCATACACATAGCAAACCCTTCTATCAAGAGCTTTAATACCAGAATAACACCCTCAACTGGGACTAGTAGCATGAACAAATAACATACCAAGTAGTGAGCCTGACATCAAACAGAAAACTCTTGCCTTTCTAGACTCAAAAACTGACTGCAATATAAGCATTATAGTCACACCCCTATCCACTAGGGGGACAGCCAAACATATATACCATGTACCTGTACTTTTGACAAAGACAGCAAGTTGGGCTGCCACCCTATAACGAAAAAGCGATGATAACTATATGTGTAAAAATCCATAAAAAGTATATTGAAATTAACAAAAAAAATTCACACCCCAGTCCTGGATAACATAATACCAATCCAAAAGTGAAACTCGTTAGGGTCACACAAAAACCAAGTGCAAATCAATGTCTTAAACACTGAACACCTGTAGAACACAAAGGTTCCAGACCAAAAGATGTTCTTTAAATATTGAAAAGAAAATGCTCAGAAATGCCCATCCGAAAAAAAATGGATAATTAAATGGTGCTGCATCAGTAAAAGGTCAGAGGCCTTAACCTGTAGCACGCAGATTGCTATGAAAATAAGGCCAGTTTGCTCCTTACTCCCACGGCCAGAAACACATTAGGGCAATGAACGTAGGTTGTGGGGATGAAACGAAGGCCCTAGTATCTATTTCCGTCCATGCTTGTTCTAGCTGGACGTATTGCGAAATGAAATTCACATTATGCCCTTAGAGTGCATGTCAAATGCAGCAATATACATAAGCCCAATACTTGCATGTCACATACAGAAAATTACATAAAGCCCTTAGTAACTGCCACGTATTAAAACAACCCACAACCATTTTAGGGCAGAAGGACAAATGGTAAAAACCGTCACAAAAAAAAAAAAACTGGCGGTAAATCGTTACCTGTAGATGGCAGTACAGCATAATTGTTCAATTACACCCAGGCGTAACTTATTCACAAACTGAAACCCAATGCTGAATACAGTTCACGTAATGACTTGTTTTTCTCTAAATGAACATAATTGATGACTCACCCAGGGCAGAGCTTGTGACCCAGGGCAGATATCCAGAAATATCCTGCCTTTCACATAGTCTCTGGGTGTCTTTCCTCCTTCATATATATTTTTTTTTTTAGCTTATTCGCAGATCTTCTTTGTGCTGTTTGTAAAAATACCTGGGGTTTAGCAGGGCTTTAAGTGTGAAGAAAAAAGTGTGTGTGTGTGTGTGTGTGTGTGAAGGGGTGGGGGGTCCGTCTCTAAAAAGGACATAGCCTATGTCATTTCAGGCGTAGCTTAAACACAAACTAAATTTCAGTGATTCCCATTGTGCACCACCCGGCAGATATTTTGGGGTCTCTGTGAGTTTTCTGTTATTGCATCATGATATATGTTCAAAATAATTGCCATACACCTAAACCCAGCCACCTTTGTCAATAGTTGTCTCTGTGTGAGCAGCAGAGAGGCCAAGGATTGGATGGTAATGTATTCTGCAAGATTTTCAGTGAAAGGCATTGTGAGAAACTCGCACTTCCTTCTGCCTCAACTCCAGAGCTCTCAATTGTGACCCATTCTAAACACATGGAGGTGAGTTCAAAGTATGCCCTATACAAAAGTAATATGCTATACACAAAAAAACATACAGGAACACTTCCTGGAAATATGGAAATAGCTAACTCGCTTAAGCAATGCAAGATTTGGTAAAACCTGAAATATAAACCGGAGCTAAATTGCTGACACGGATTACCTTAACATTTTGTACATACATTGTTGCGAAATCTGTAAGTGTTTTTACCAGTAAAGTTAAGGACATGACGAAAATGCCCAATAGGGACACATTTCAATGTCCATTGTAAATTACTGCGGGGCCTGGATAAGCATCGTGTCTTTTTCTAGTATCATTAACAGATGAGTGTCATCTGAGCTCTTCTTTTCAATAACACTGCTCATATATCTTTGGGGATGTCTGGTGGAATCGCACTAATGGGGTTGGAGCAGCATTACATTGACTCTACCCTCATTATTATTGATCAGGCCACATATGTATATATTGGCCCTATGTATCCATGAGATATAATGTAACCTGCAAGAGAAAAGTGCACTTAAAGCCATATATGAATGGCACATGCTATGTAATCACGACATTTATAAAAGCGTGTTCATTAATGTTTTATTTCTAGTAATAAAGAGTTATGGTCCATATGCATTCATAAGAAGATGTTTTGCTTTGTTGTATAATGGAATATATCAACATGAGAGATGTATTTATAATATAATGTCACTTTTGTGTATTAGGATTTATTCAGTCATAACTTGTATTGAAGTTCTACATTAGTTAACTTGACCAAAGCACTTGGGTGTCACAATGTTTAATCTTCAATGTGATTGTTTTTCTTCCATTGAGTGCTTTCCTCCCCTCTCCAGATGCCTGGTACAGTCACCTAATGAATGGAAAGATGTCTTATTTGTGCAGAACTGATAAGGCAGTGAGAAGGGAGTCAAGAGAGAAATAAAACAAGACCAGAGAGGAGGCTTACTGGCTGTGTGGACTGAAAGCATACATTCAAGGTCTAGAGATATGTGGATCAAATGAGAAAGCAGTATTGATGTGTTTTCGAAACATACATCTAAGAAGAATGAATTATAACTGTGTCTTGATAAAGAAAGTATTGTTTGAAGGTGGTCTTTAATCAGGTCCATGACATAATTTCTAGGTCTTCAAGAGTATAACTAGGCAATGCTTGTGGCTATGAAAGCACACTACGCCAAGCCTTCTTTATGAGAGGAGAGGTTTAGACCTCTGTGCCTAATGTTTCTATGCTTTATTCTCTTTGCATGGCATCATGCATACTTTATTTTGAAAAATTCTACTGAAGTTTCTCGATGTCACAGTTTGCTCTATCATTTGGATCTAATCAAATCCTCGTTTAACAGTTTATAGTTTAGTTTAATTGAAGATTTAGAAATCTTCATGCATCATAGACAGGAGAATCAGACTTTTCAATCTTCTCATTCTGCTGTGTTTGTGTTGTTTTGTACCATCGCTACTGAGGCTACTTAATATTGAGAATTAACTTTGATCGTAGAGCTAGAAGCCCAGTGATGGTTTTGTATTGCTATGAATGTTCCTGAGATTGATTTAAATTACACTGACTTTAAATTTGTAATATATGCCTGTTTATCCTGATTTCCTGACCTGGGGCCAGATGTACGACTCACCAATTTGTGACTCGCAAATGGCACCGCATTTGTGACTCACAATTTGCGACTCGCAAATTGGGATGTATACCAGTGTCTCAGACACTGTTAGGGAATACTAATGAGGTCGCAAATTGCATGCCTCATGAATATTAATGAGGCTGTCGCAATTTGCGACCCCATTAGGAATGGCTAGCACTTCCAGGGATGGTGGCCTGCTGGGGTCAGCAGACCACCATGTCTGGGACTGCTTTTAAATAAAGCAGTCTTCTTTTTCAAATGCAGCCCATTTTCCTTAAAGGAAAACGGGATGCATGTAAAAAAAAATGAAACTTTTCAGTTTAATTTTTTTAAGGGCAGGCAGTGGTCCCTGGGACCACTGCATGCTCTTAAAAATATTTTCTCACATACTCACAAAGGGGCAGGGGTCACCTGGGGACCCCTTCCCGTTTGCGAATGGTTTACCACCTACTTGAAGTAGGTGGTAAACTGTGAGTGTTTTGCGGCCGCAAATGCGTTTGCAAAACAATTGTGGATGGCATGGTGACTCGCTACTAGGAAGGGACTCCCTTCCTAATAGCGGGAGTCGCAAATGCTATTTTACAAGTCAGTGACTCGCAAAATTACATTTATACATGCCATTACCCTTTTTTGCAGCCGCAAACGGGAGGCTCTCCCATTTGCAGCCCCAAAAAAGCATTGTACATCTGGCCCTTGGAGCTTTACTATGTAGCCAAATGGGTTGCACTGTATGTTGAATTTGAATTGAATTGTAACTCCTTCATTTCTCAAGCACTTAAAAGATAAGAATCGGAGGGGACAAAAAGGGGCCAAATCCCCTCCACTGGAGCAGGGTCCTCAGCTGTAGCGCTGAATTCTATTCAACAGTTCTCCTCTCTGGATACTTTTCTTCACTTCTTTTAATATGCTGTGACCTTTTATTTTTACAAGAGTTTTTTTGTTTCAGTCTCATCGCTATTGTTATGATGCAGGTTGGTGATGAACACACTCTGAGACTATGTTAGCAGGAGGATTTATTCAGCTTCATGCAGACATGTACAAGTAGAAGTACATACAGCCAGGCCGCCAGGAGCAGATTTTAACAAGTGCTCAGCCCAGGTGAGGATATCTATTGACAGCTACCATGGAACCTCCACACAATAGTATTCCATAAAATCATGGGAGAGGTGCCTGGGAAGTCAGCAAATGACAAAGTGGCTGACAGTTGCTAAGATAAAGGGGCCTGATGGCAAGTTGCCATGGAGTCTCAGCCAGCTCGCCCAAGCTCAGTTCTACTAGATGAAAGGAATTTCAGTGGCCCTGGCCGCAACACTATGTAATGCCCTGTAGTTTGACTCAGACCACCCATAATATTGCAAAATGGGTAAGCAAAATGTTTGGCAGCAAAAATTTAAATTATGCAGCTCACAATTGTGTTTCTGTTTGCAACATTTTTGTCAAACTTTACTGTAATGCCTGTTGTGTCTTCCCCAGCCCGGGAGCATGCAAATAAATATGCCACACATGGAGCTCTGCAACAGATGTCTTTATTCCTGAGCATAGAATCAGACACTGCACTCTCATTATGACATTACCATTAATAACCACACCTTAACAACTCCCAGTAAGTCACTCTGTTGAGTACACCTAGAACCAAAGGGTCCTAGCGCCCATAGTCTCACAACACTACATCTCCTCCTTTGTTAAATAAAAAGCATAAACAAGTCATATCAGTGTTCTTCAATAAGTCATCAAGGCGCTCACACTAGTCGGCCAGTTCGATTGGCACAAGGTGCACTCTGATTGTGCACCGATGGCACAGGTTCTGATGCTTGATCTGGACTATTAGGTGGGGTCACCCCATTCACGGTTGCAGGACCTGATAACGTTAAGGCAGGTGCTTAAAGTGCAACAAGTCTCATGCGATGGGCTTTCTGGGATGACGTGCTGTTACCATGTGTCCTTTGCACATCACAACCCATTGACAGCAAACAGAGTGTCTGATTTCTGATTTCATTTCTGCTTGACCAGATCCCAATCACCTTTATTGAAGACTGTTTCCTAAGCTTGTTGATGCCGATTGGCATATGTTTTTATTTTGCACTTTCGAGATGTCTGTGCCAGAAACCTTATACGCATTCATGGATCGGTTGACTGTTCACTGTGGCAGTTTGGTTGAAATAGCTATCTCAAATAGCAACGTGTAAGGACTCTCACTAGTTCTGGAGTGAGGAGTTGAACAATAAGCATTGAGAGCTTGACACAGGCCCTGGTTTAACTCAATTCCCTCTATCGATACTCGTTGAACTACCCTTTTGAGGGTTCCCATGAATCATTCCACAACACGATAGGCTTGAAACACATGAAAATGTTCGCAGGCCCACAATACAGCCAGACTCTCCTTCTCAAACTGAGAATAGGTACACTCTGTGTCAGACAGGCTTTGACTGGCATTGGCCACAATGTGTCTCTGAGCATTTGGATGACCATTATGTTGAGCGAAGATTGCCTCCAGCCCCACTGGGCTTGCATCGACTGTCTCAGTATGTAACTAGGGGTCAAAATAGGCCATCTCTGTCGCATTCCCAATCGCATGTTTTTTTCTTTTGAAACGTTGATCATTTTCAGGAGACCACTGGAAAAGGACATTTTATTTTGTCAAGTCTCTCAATGGTGTGCTCACAGTAGCAAAGTCATGAATGTGCCTTGAGTGATAACTGGCCATGCCTGAGCAGGATCGCAGCATGGTGACATCTTGTGGGGGGCAAGTAGCTGACAGTGCTTGGACTTTTCTCTGGGTCAGGAAGTCATTAACCCATCAGAGAATATGTGCACAGAAGAACTTAAGTTTGATCTGGTGAAACACACAATGCTGCATTCAGAGAGAGATCTGCATCCACAAGCAGCTGGCACACTTGTGTAAGAGCCTTGTCATGCTCCTTTTGCGTTGTCCTAAATACCAGTATGTCATCACTGTAGTTAAAATGATGTGTATCAGTTTGAATTATTTGATGTATAACATCCTGAAATATTTCCGCAGCCAAATACACTACAAAACTCAACGAATTGTATCTGCACAAACCAACATGAGTCGAAAAAGTAGTAATGTACCTACAGTTCTCTTCCAGGTTGAGTTGATGGTATCCTTTGTTTAGGTCAAGAAGGGAGAAGGCTTTAGCTCTGTTCAGCTACATGATCATGTCTGCTAGGTGTGGACCAGGATGTCTTTCTCTCTCAATTGCTTTGTTTGCCTGGTGCATATCAACATAGTTGTGCACTGCACCTACACTGTCGTTTTTTGGCACTACCACTATGGGCGAGACCAAGGGCATAGGACTGGTGGAGCCCTCAATGATGTCATGTTTCAACAGCATTTCCAGATATTTCTCAATGGTTCCTTGCAAGTGAAAACTGACTCTGCTGTGACGCTGGGCAAAAGGGCAAATGTCCTAATTATTATAAAGTTGCACTTACATTTTCTAAAGCCTTCCTAGGCCATGAAAGAATGACTGGAACTGACTCACAATTTCAGATTGAGCATGGAGATTGCAGTCGAGAGATATCAATCCCATGCCCACAACAGGGGCAAAACAGAGTAGGCATACACTGGTTGACGTGCCTTGAAGAACGTGAACGTGAATTGGTGTTTCCACTGACGTTGTTTTATTTAACATAGTTTCTATGAACAGCCCTTGACACGTTTTTGGCAGCAGCCCACGTGTATACCTTTGTGCTTGACGGGTGGGGGCATTGCACAGGAAAGAGGGTGTGAATCTTTTTGAATGACATGATGTTGATTGACACACTACTATCTATGAGAAAGGTTATGGGACAACCGTTGACCTTTAATGGAACTCTGGGGCAGCATCCAAATGAATTCTGTTATTTTGTTTGTTGGCTTGCCCTTGTCCTTTGTTTTTCTCTGCAAGCAGCCAAAGCTACACATGCATGTTGTTCTTTGATCGATATCATTATCACACATCCATCTTCTTCACTGGCAATTGATAATGATGTTGAAGAGCCTTTGTAGGATGACCTTGATGACTATCTACTTTGTCTGGTTTCTACTTGTCTGAACTTATGTTGCTTTTTGTCCTGGAAGGAGTGGCGAGACTGCTTCTGTAACCTTCCGGGATCTGTTTTTTATTCTCATTGTGACTCAGTTGGTTTCTCTTTTGCCTTGTAAACTGTTGTGAAGTGGTTCTCCTACCCGCAACATTTGCAAATCTGTCCAATAGTTAGTTAGACATTTACCTTCTTGGGGAACCCCACATCGGAAACACAACTTTTTCTTCTTTGGAGACATCAACTTGCATGCATCTACCTTGTACTTGTGCTTGCTTTTATTCATCAACTCTGATTCACTTTTCCATTTCCCAGCTTCCATATGAGCAACTTGTCGGTCTGCTCTTTCTTCGCCGTTGCAGCCACTCTTACTTTCTACAAACTGAGAGTCTCTTGCTACATGCCTCTTCTGAATGAGTCTGAAAGAAAGCCATCGATGACTCTGAGGCATACAGCTTCTTTGTCATTAATCTCATTAACCTTTCAGTGTTTGATAAGCAGGTCATGTGTCTCAACAAACCCATCCCTCATCCATCATTTCACCATCTTGCTGCCTCGCTTGATTAAAAATGCACCTTTCATAGTCAACATTTGGCATCAGATTGAACTTGGTTCCAAATGCTTTTCTGATCAAACTGTACATTATTGTCTCGGTCTGAGAGATTTTCATCAGCACTTGTTTTACTTCATCACTGGCAAGGTGCTTTATGTATTTAAAGATTTTCCTATTATCATCTACTTCTTCCAGGGCATCTATGAAGTCATAGAATGGCTGAATCCATTCAGTCCACATGGTGTCAATATTGTACTTCTTGGCAGTGTTGAATGACAATGGTGTCTTCAGGAATATGGCTGCATTGTAATTTGCACTCCCTTCAGCAGCCATTGAGAGCTTTCACTATTCCAAAGGACTTCTTTGCGTCCACAGGAGACTGCAGAATCTGCAAGGACAATCCTGTGCTTGCGCTTGAGTTGTCTTACCCTATTTTGAGGTCATGTGGCACTTCCTTCTCAAGCAGGTTGTTGTGCCATTCCAAACTATCAGGGCTAGCAGTCCTTGTTTCTTTGGGGTATGTATCCCTGTTCTGCTTGGGTTTTCGGATCAGATAGAACCTGCTCATCAGAGCCTCACTAACCCAGCCAGAACGTTACCCCCTCCCTAGAACCTATTTACAATCCTGCAACCACATATATCTATCACCTAAGGACAGGGGATTCCTACTATACATACCAAGACCTCTTACAATCGGCGGCCTCGCGATCCCATACGGATCCAGACCTCTCTGCCCATACGACAGTATCACAAGTGGCGGCCTCGCGGTCCCATACGAACCCAGACCTCTCTACCCAGACGGCAGTCTCAACACAATCGGCGGCCTCGCGATCCCATATGGATCCAGACCTCTCTGCCCATACGACAGTATCACAAGTGGCGGCCTCGCGGTCCCATACGAACCCAGACCTCTCTACCCAGATGGCAGTCTCAGCACAGTCGGCGGCCTCGCGATCCCATACGGATTCAGACCTCTCTGTCCATACGACAGTATCACAAGTGGCGGCCTCGCGATCCCACCCGGATCCAGACCTCTCTGCCCATACGACAGTATCACAAGTGGCGGCCTCGCGGTCCCATACGAACCCAGACCTCTCTACCCAGACGGCAGTCTCAGCACAGTCGGCAGCCTCGCGATCCCATACGGATCCAGACCTCTCTGCCCATACGACAGTATCACAAGTGGCGGCCTCGCGATCCCACCCGGATCCAGACCTCTCTGCCCATACGACAGTATCACAAGTGGCGGCCTCGCGGTCCCATACGAACCCAGACCTCTCTACCTAGACGGCAGTCTCATACGACAGTTCATCCTATGGTTACCATAACATACAAAAAGGGAATCAGTCTCACTATTCATCAGATCACACAAGGATTGCCAGTTCGAGCATAGCCTGTTCTCAGGTTCGAGGGGCTCCTCTTTCCCTTATTCAGTTACCACTTACCTGATCAGGGTTAACATCTGTTCATGTAGCCGCAGCTGACTAGAAGAATAGGCTACCCTCTTATACAAGAACACGCAGCACATGTTGGTTCACTACAAACTGGATACTTTATTACTCATTACATACACAATCACATAACATTACGATATAACACATAACCTGCAAAGAAAAGTGAAAGATTAAGTTGTACACTCTAATAAGAAAGGGTCGACATCACCTTAGTAGTATGTAGCCTGCACTCAGTAGTCATCTAGGTTCCCTTCTCGTCTGTGCCTCGGCTCGCCTGGAATCACCCTTCTCCGAGTCACTGGGATCTCTTCCTTATCGGCTACTCTCTCCTCTCTGGCTATTCTGCTAGGAAAGCATCTGTCTCTCGGTTCTTCTCCACCTTCAAGATGGCGTCTGTCTTCCCTGGAATAAGTAGTAGCTTTACTGCTAACGGCTAGATGCCGCCTACGGACTGAACATGTAACTGCCTCAGACTTTCACTAATATAGAGGTGCGTTTCCTCATGGAAAATTCCGGCCCGTAACCTGCCGCCCACCAAATTCTTGTACCTCCCCGTACCAAGGACACGTTCCCAGCCGGCCGGCCTGATGTAGTGTCTTCGGCATGAAGAAAAATACAATCCTTCGATAAGGGCCGGCCTGAACCGGTTCTCTCCAAGCGAATAACACCTCATAACTAAAACATTACGTTTGACCTAGAAGCATCCCAAGCTGCTGGAGCAGAAAGAAAGATGGAGTCTCTCCCGTTTGAGGCCTACCAGGCCTGAATTCAGCACAGCTCCGTGAAATACCCTCACTACAGGACAGGTTATCCCTAATACTAACGAATCTATCCCCTAGGCTATGTGTGCGAGCCCTGATCTATGGGGAAGAGCACAGAATCATGTCGAAGTGCCTAGTAAATAGGCTCCATTCACTACTCTAACCCTTAGACTTGAATGGGACGAGATTGAAGTCACATTTAATCATCTTTTCCTCAAAAGAAGGCCGGGAAAATCGAGCAGAACAATCCCCTACTCTTCGCCAGCTGTAGCGTCCACTCCAGTCCCGAATCATGTAAATAAATACACCACACATTGAGCTCTGTAACAGATGTCTTTATTCTTCAGCATACGATCATGCACTGAACTCTCATTATGCCAGAACCGTAAATAACAACACCTCCCAGAAAGTTAGTAAATTCCTCTGTTTAGTCCACCTAGAACCACAAGGGTCTAGCGCACATAGGGGCATATTTACAAGCCCCTAGCGTCACTGGAGCATCACTTCTTTTGATGCTCCGGTGGAGGTGTTCTGGCCCATATTTACAAGGCCACGCAAAGCCACTTTGCATGGCTCTACACTGCCTTGCAAATATGGCCCTCTTTCAAGCAGTACTCTGTATCAAAGGCACATGTCATGGATGTTGCTGTGGGTGTTCCCACACAACACCCATGGCTTTTTGACAATGCCCCAGAATGTGTAAATCTGAGACAGTGCCATAAATTAACTCCTTTCCAGGGGAGGGGTTAAAGTGGCACAACAAGAAGAAATATGTTTATTTCTCCTCATACTTTGCTCTTTCTATGTGTCCTGTATTCGGCAGCACACATAGAAGGAACAAAACGCCATTAATGATTGTTTTTGTACAGGCAAACACAATCATCCCTGCAATGCAGGCAACCTTACACCATGGTGCAAGGGGCCTGCGCTGGCGCACTGCTTCTATTTGTGCTCCGCCACAGGGGATACGTAGGGGAGAGCACAGGAGTGCACTGTATTCTTATAAATGTGGCACATCCCTATGTTTTTTAAATGATGCAACTTGGCACAGCAAAATTGCTCGCAGCACCGCACTGCGCCATTTCACTGTACATATGCCTCATAGTCTCATGACACTACAATGCCCGCAAATGTCTCTTTTTGGGTGTGAGGAGATGGTTCTATGGTGGCCACCTGGTGCACCAACTTTGCTTTTATGTCTACTCAAAATGACTCGCTTTACCTATCCAAGTGCAGATGACCATTCTCACCCTCCTTTTTCGCTGTGTTTGGGCCTCCTTTTACCCATTTTTCAAATAAGTAAGCTGCCTGCCATGCTTTTATGCAGACAGTTTCACTCTCAAAAACAATACCAAAGATTAGGAAATTTGAATCAGAACTGCTACTTTCTTCCCAGCATCTTTCAGGCCAGTTACAGCCCAGTCTCCCCCTATTGCATCACCCAGTGAGACCCATTCTTATGGATCACGCTTCAAAAAACAATGCCACATGGAATGCCTTAAAAATTCCAAATGAAGTCGATATACTTAAAACAATAACATCAATTAAGCTCTCCAACTACTTCAATGAAACCATGCCTGCCAAGCTCAAAGAGTTCAGATCCTCCATACTCCCTCTTCGGACTAAAATAAATAATGCATCTCTCTCTCTCAAGGCATACTTCCGGATTGCTAAAAAATAGGCCAAGTGACCCCTATCCCCAACAAAACCAATGCTGACCTGTCCAACCTCAATAATTCCTTTCCAATTATCAGCATCCCAACTCTGGCAAAGTTACTTTAGAAATGTGTACACCTGCAACTCTGCAACCACATTAAGCAGTTTCAGCTCCTTGACCAATACCAATATGGCTTCAGAACTAGTCACTGTACTGAAATGGCTCTATCCACATTGTAGATGACACCTTGAGACTACTTGATCAAAAAGAATCATGACTGCTTATACTTCTTGATCTCTCCTCTTCATTTGATACAGTTAAACATGACAATATACTGGACTTGCTGGAAAGAAGGATTGAGCTGTCTGGCCCCATCTTAAACTGGTTTGCCTCTTTCCTTCAAAACAGAGCTCAAAGAATCAAAGTTAATCAAACCCTCTCTGACACTGCTCTGGTTTCGATAGGAGCCCCACTAAGATCGTCTTTTTCACCCACTCTATTCAATTTGTTCATGAAACTTCTTACTGAAATTCTGAAGCACGCAAACATTTGTTACCAAATGTGTGTGGATGACACACAACTGTACTTGAAAATTTACTCATCCAAAGATATCAAAGCTCACAACTGCACCCTACTCGAAACCCAACAATGGTTAACCCGCAATCACTTCTTGCTCAATACACTTAAAACTGAATTACTCTTAATTGCACCCCTAATTACCTTACCACCATAAAAGAATGGTGCAAACAACTTAAAGCCCTCAACTGTATCCCCCACATCATTGACTCTACCAGATCGCTAGGTATAATGCTGGACAAACACTTGAATACGCAAGATCATATGAGTACTACCATCAGGGGAGCCAATTACCAACTGAACATACTAAGGAAAATGAAACAATTTTTGCCCCCTGATGACTAGCAGTCCAATCTCTAGTTATCTCCTGATTAGATAATGGGAATCCCTACTCTTGCTAGTCTACCCAAAGTAGGACTGCCACCTCTAAAAGCCACATTGAACTCTACTGCTGGGCTCATCACAGAATCCAGTAGATTTGATGACATTACATAAATTTTAAAGGAATCTATACTGGCTTTCATTTGAAGCAAGGAGCCAGTTAAAGCCTGTATGACACACAAGGTCCTTCACCACAACACTCCTGTCTACATGGGCAATACCTTGAATTGTCCAGTGGTAGTCATTCCTTAAGAAGCTTCAAATCCCTTCTGGTAAAACCAAAGAAGCTTTCCAAAAATAAAACGTACAATTTCTCAGTCGCTGATCTAGGCCCAAGAATTTAGAATGCACTTTTGCTTGAAATCAGAAGAAAAAACCTCAACTACCGTATTCAAAAAAGACGTTAATGCTCTTCTGTTGAACAGACTCATTTATTAGTAACCCTGTCATTACTCAGCCTGTTAACTAAACTGTGGGCACCGGATTCTGACTCTACTATGCAAAGTGTCTCATTGTATCTACATTGCTATTTTGCTTATTCGTTATTGCATCTCTCCCTGTAAGCATTACTTGTATAATATTTTGTACAGAGCTCTGATACCCCTTAATAAATTTCTCCCCATATGTGTAACTTGTATAGTATTTTGTTCAGCTCTCTGATAACTGAATGGGTCATGTATGCGCTTTTTAAAACTCCTCAAATAAATGAATAAATAATGTTGCTAATATTATTATGTCTTTGTCGGGTTCCATGCAACTTTATAGCTTTTAAAATATAATGAGCCACTAGAAAATGGTCATTGTGTGTAACCCCCTCCTGTATCACTCTCTCTCCTTTAAAGTGTTCCTCTCCGAAGTGTGTTCCTCTCCAGGGAACTGCCCTGTCTTTTCTCTGGGGCTACTCTAGCTGACATACCACCAATCTCTCTTAAGGAGTGGCACTCTCTTCAAAGGGATTACCTCCAACTCAACATAAGTCAGGGTATGCAGTTCCCATCTATGGGTACAGCCCTCACCCCTCTTAAAGCCTGTAATTTCTTAATGAATTAAAGAAAAACTTGTAAATTGCATGTTCATCTAGAGGTGTCTTAACACTAGGACTGAGCATGTAATGCTGAATGTGGAAGATTGTGCAAAGTTACTGAAAGAGAAGCCCTTTCAGGGCTTTGCAAAAAGATGTATGGTTAGTAATGCAGTGACAGAAAGAGGTCAAGTGAGTCCATAGTCTAGAGGCTATCACTGAGAAGGTTGTACCACCTAGTCATGAATTTCTAAGATGAGGGACCACTTCCATAATATAAAGAGCCAGATAGGAGTGGGCATGTCAGCAAACACTGAGAGATTCTGGCGTGAATGACTGTAAGGCCTATGACTAGGCATAGATTCGAAAATTCAATTCTCTGCTTCACACTCAGCCAGTGTACCTTGCATCGGGCTCCCATTACATGCTCACACCTGCCCAACACATAGGCCAGTCTCACCATCATGTTCTCTATTAATTGTAGTTTGGTAATGGCCTTAACAGGGAGCATTAGGTAACAAGCATTGAAACAATCAAATATATACAAGATTGAAGAATATACTGAATCTCTTCTTGAGAATGATCTGTCTAAAAAAGAGCAGAGTGTAATTTAGCCTTTAACTGTTGAATACGATTGGTGACATGAATGATACCCGAGGTACTTGATACTTAACTGAGAAAGAGATGGATTGAAAGGTAGAGAAAGCAAGTGTTTGGCTATATCATGATGGAAAATATGAGAGCCAAGAGAGAGCAGAGCCACCTAATCCACCTGATTTAAGAGAATGGAATGAGTAAGTGTTGTGACACTGGCTGGACAGATGTCATCAAGAGATCCAGGTTTGATAAACTAGGCTTGGTGAGAATTTGATTCAGGAATGGGGATTGGTGACCTCCATGAGAACTTATGTGAAAAGAGTATGTGGGTTTTCCACTACCACTACCTTTTTTTCGCTTTGTGTGTAGTTCTTTCTATCTCTTAATGTGCTGCGCTTTTTCTTTTAGGCTCCCTGTGTTGCCCTGTTTACCTGAGCATTTCCTCCTCTTCAGAATGCTGCTGTTTTTGTATTTTCAGAAAGCATTTTCCTGTCAGTCTTAGAGTGCAACTCTCAAAAGATTCTGCTCTCTATCTTTGTGTAATGCACTCTCTCTGGTGTTTCTCCACCTCTTGCTCCCTCTGAAAGTTTATGCTCTCTCCTTTAAAAAGATTGTCCTTCCATTGAGCATGGTGCTATTTTGAGATATCACATATTTGTGTTCTTTCCTCAGGATGCCAGCTTACCCTCACACAAACACGCAGCTGTTGCTCTCACTCTGAGTGCTTCCCTATGCTTGTCATGGTGCTTCCCCCAATTAAAATCCTATCAGTGTGCACCTCTGTCAGTGTGCAGCCAGATCAGCTTGAATCCACTCCCTGCAAGTCCCTCTCTAAGGGTGCTGTTTCTTCCAATCTTTACGGTTTTACTGTTGGACTGCAGTCTCTTCCTTTGTGTAATCTATCAAACCTCTTAGATGTCGCTCTTGCTCAGTGGTGTCCCCTCCCAGTGAAACACCTGATAGTGTACTATTCACACTTGTGGTTACCTCCCTCTCTTTCTCCCATGCTCTGCTCTCTTCTTCTGTAAATCCTCTTGGGTACAGTTCAATGTCCCCCTTCAGAACGCCGCCCTCTCCAATGGTGCTGCTTTTCTCCTTTCCCAGCTGACTGGCAGGATACTCACCCCTCCATTTGCCCCCTTTCATGGTACTACTCTCATTGCCCTCTCAGGGGACTGCTACTTATCATGGTGCTGCCTCCTTCCTGTGAAACCCTTCTTAGAGTGCAGCTCTATCACAGTGCTGCCCCCTCCCAGTAATAACCCTCAGTGCACTACTGTCACTCGAGGTACTACACTTTTAGGATACTACTCCCCTCGCTGTAATGTGCCCCGGTGAATAGACTGGGGGCTGTGCACTTCTGACTTAAAACATCTGTACCCAACTATTTATCAGAAAATACATTTATTGGGGGATATGACAATCTAAACATCCCGCCTGAAGGCATGCCACTGAATGTGCTGGCTCCTCCCTGTGAGACCTCTACCAGAGCACTGTTCTAATAATTTCCACTTCAGGACATTGCACTCGCTCATGGTGAAGCTCCTTCTCTCATGGTACCTCCCACTCTGCTGCCTCTCAGCATATTGTCCTCTCCTTCTTCCCTCTTGGGATGCTCTTCCGTCTTTCAGTCAAGTTACTGCTCCCCCTCAGCTACTCTCTGGTGCTCACCATATCCCAACAAATTGCTCCCAGTCCCACCTCTGAGTGATCCCCCCCAAAAAATCAGATGACATGGATGAAAGAATGATGTTGATTAACGGTTGCTGTCATTAACTATTGTCACCATAGAATAAACTGTGCCATAAACTGTGATTAATCATTTCACAGTCCTGTTGCCAGCCTCTCAGAGCCAGTCAATGAGCTGCACTTTCACACTCCTGCCACTCTCTCACTGGCGGCTGTGCTCTGCCACTGCATCAGAAAACACCTACCAGGGATGTATGGTGCCACATCGAGGTACATCATGACATGCTGCTTATAGTGCAACTTCCCAGTCAACATAGGTGACTGGGTATTGCGGTCAGGTTCTTTGTTGTTTATGCACTTGTCAAAAACAAAGAACCTGACTGCACAAGGCTATTTTTTAATTTTTCCTAACCTTGGGGTTGTTATTTTTTATTTTTTTGGGACAGTATTTTAAATATTGTGAGCATGGCACTCAACCATTTTTTTTTAGGAAATTAGTAAATCGCAAAATTGTGAACAGCTGGAGGTTTTGAATAATGAGAAAAATAATATAAATATTATTACAAGACAGGAGGCTCTATTATGCAGTCTTCCATCTTTATTTATTTTGTACAGCTGGAAGGTATTAACACATACAAAGTACATTCCCACTTATAAATAGCAGTAACTCATACACAATTTGCTCTCTTCTTGCTGCTAAAGATAAGTGCATTAAAAAACACACTTTGCCAGCATTGCATTGTGATTTTTGTAGATGTATTTATTGTTCACTTGGTTTTAATTAGACATGTTGATTTCTTTAACTCGGGTTCACAAAGGTCCCTGCTTTAACCCCTTGTGTGCCACGCCCTTTCCCCGCCCTGTGCCGGCCGTTACATTAGCGGGCGGGGTTCATGACGAGCTGGACTCGCCATGGGCACAGCGCAACCGCGGCCCATGACGAGTCCGGCTCGTCATGGGCACACAAGGGGTTAAAGCCTGTGTGTGATATTGTTATTTTTGTTTTGTATCAATTCCACAGGAGTCTGCTTTTAAGGTTTGCTTTGGAAATGTTTACTTTGTTTCAGTGCGCTGTGCTTGGTTTATTTATTTAACGTTGAATTTGTATGTTTTTAAAGCTCACATGACTAATTATATTGTAGAAGCTCAAGACTGCTGGGGGAGTTTTGCCTATTTGTTTTCATGCTCTGGTACATTTTATTATTTGTTGCCGTCCAGAACCTTGCCTTAGGAATTGCTTATGTAAGCTGGTGCTGGGATTTCTGTGAATACTATTTAAAGGCACACCATTTTTTCTGTGTACTTGTGTTAAAATATTTGATATAACTTGTTCAAAGAATATATTGTGGGGCGTTCAATTCCCTGATTTTTTCTGATTATAATGGTTGACCACAATGTTAATAAAGAGGAGGATGTTTTTTAAGAAAAACTTTGTGAATATTTCGACTTTTCAAGTTTCTAATTAAATGAAGCAGTCTCTTCATCATTTAAAAGTGCAGCCACTGATATGTAATAATCTGTGTTCAATGCTATTACAAGCTCTTTAATTCCTATCGATGGCAGGTTACATTCCCAGCAAGGGGAAGTATATAGCTATGGTGACAAAAGAATAATGAAGAAAAAATATGTTTCCCCTCATAGGTAAGAGGGAGATTCATTTGGTGATGGTTCAATTCCGCAGAGAGATAATAACTTTATCTCAATGCGGCAAAACCCTATTGTGGGTAATACGGAAGGCCCTAGCAAGAGGCCCAATGATGATTTATGTTCACAGAATTTCGATGAATACTATGACAATGACAATTATTACAGAGATGTTGATGGTGGTACTAATACCCGTAAAAAGATAAAAAACTGGGAATAAGACTCATATTGTTATTTTGCCTAGGGATATATTCTCATGTTTGAGTCTGAGCTCCTTCATCATCCAAATTCAGTGGAGTGGGCTCCTCTACCGGTTATTGATGAATATGTTAGGTCGAAGATAAAAAGTTCAGTGGATAAGAGTGGTAGATTTAAAAATGAATGTAGAGTGCCCAATACTGACAGTACCTGAGAAAGAGGCCACAACTCCAGGACTGGATTAAAAAATTATAAACTTTTTAAAGCAAATGTCGGAAGGAAACTAGAAAAGGAATGGATAGGGCATAGTCCTTGTCCAATACAAATTATTAGATAGCCTGGTTCTGATTCCCATTTTTTTAGAGCTGCTTAAGACGTAAGGGTCAATTGGACCCAGAAACAATTTCTGGTTGGGCCAAAGGGAGGATCTGCGTTCTTGGGAAAACAAATGGGTGGCTTTCATTGGAGACACACAAGGGACTCTAGTTGCATTTTGACCCCAAACTGGTGTAGCCAGCAGGCTCGGTTCTAGGGGCCAGTTCTCAAGGGTCACTGTTTAGGGATTATTTTATTAAAGAAATTGGGTATTACTTTAGGGCCTTTGCCTCTCTGGACAGACAAGACAATCATCCTTGGCCCATGAGTTTGGATGGGACTTTCCAAGTGCCAGTGGAAATGGCGGTTGTTTCATTGGCGGGGGGATCTTCTACAGACCGTTCAACTGCTAGCAGTGTAGATACTCTGGACCAACATTCTTCCCATAAAGAAGCAGAGGAGGATGCTTTATTGCCAACAGAGGCGAGGGTAAATTCAACGAAAGTGTAGTATCCTTTGTCCTTTTGACAATGGAATATAGGTGGTCCCTTTTTCTTTAATAGTAGATATTTATATCAAAAGACCCACGCTAATTACAGATGGTTAGAGGTTTTAAATAGAAATCTATGCAGTGCCAATGCAGACCAGATGGCATTTGGCTGTACATTTGTTTCAGCAAGGTTGTGATCTTGTCACAGCAGAGGTATTGGAGTTGTTGCGGAAGGGTGATGTAGAACCATGCCACTTGTATCTGGAGGGTTTTGCCAGCAACATCTTTCTAGTGGGGAAGAAGAACAAAACATATCAGTCAGTAATAAATTTGAGGGAGCTCAACCAAATTGTTCTGTAAGCCATTTCAAAATGGAGATCTTATGCCTGTGGGACATCTTTCTTACATGGGACTGGATGCTGTGTCTGGATTAAACAGTCTACCTGACAGGGAATAAATAAATGAATGAGTGAATTTCCAAAGCACACAGCTACTACGAGATTGCCCCAGCGCTAATGCAGACAGCGACGCAGGAGAACAAGTTTGAACAAATGTGTTTTCTGCTGTTTTTAAAATATGATGCATCTTAGTGGAAAAGGGAGCTCGTTCCAGTACTTGGCTGCCACATCTAAGCAGGCTGGACCGCCCCATTTATATTTGGTGTAGGGAATAGCCTGCAACCGGGCAGACGGGGAAGGCTAAGTTCTTTTAGGACAGTATGTGACAATCTTGTTGGACAAGTATTTGGGTCCAGCCTTGTAAAAGGCGGAATGTGCCACAGTCAGTGCTTTAAAAATAATAATTTTTTCACCAGTAGCCAGTGCAATTGGTTACAGTGGTGGGAGACTGAGTCTTTTTTGGGGAGTTTAAATAAAAGGCGAATTGCCATGTTCTGCACCATTTGAAGTCACTGTATTTGGTAGTTCAGGACCCAAGGTCCAGAATGTTAGCATAGTCCAGTGTGGAGAGGAGCAATGTCTGAACTACGGGTTTATGGACTTCCCAGGGTAGGAGGGCAAGAAATGTTTTTAACACCCTCCATATCCAACAGGAGGTTTTAACCACTGCTCAGATCTGGAATTTGAAGGATAGATGTGTATCAACGTACTCCCCAAAATTCTTGCCCATCTCCAACGGGGGTGGTGGGGCAGAAGATGTAAAGTGCCTTTAATCGACAAGGCCCTTGACCATCCGGGAAAGGGGTAGGCACCAAACAACAAGACCTCAGTTTTTTCCGAGTTACTTTGTAGAGAGTTAGCTTTAAGCCATCCCATCACTGATACCATGTAAGCTGCAAATTTTGACTTAGCTTCCAATGCACTGTGGTCATAAGTCAGCAGAAGCTCGGTGTCATCTGGATAGGAAACCACTTTGATAACGCATTATTCAATTAGGTATACCAGCAGCGTCATGTTAATATTAAAATGTGTGGGGCTCAGGGCAATAAGTACCTGCAGTTTCTGTGGCAAGGACAGGCGTTCAAATCCAAGTCTCTTCCATTCAGTCTATCCTCCACTCTTTGGTACTTTACTCAGTTGATGAGGCGTCTGGCAGAGGCCCTCAAGGCACAGGTACTGATGATGGTGGTGTACCTGGAGGATATATTTCTGGGAGAGGACAAAGGGAGGCTGGTAAAGCAAGTTCAAGAGGCCATAGCATTGATTCAGTCATTGAATTTTGTTATCAATGTGGAAAGGCTGGAGTTCATCCCCTTGAGAAGGATTGAATTATTGGGGTTTATGATGGATGCTGAAAAGGATACTCGTTTGTTGCTAAAACCAAGTTAAAAGTGATAAAGAAGGGGTCAAGGGTGACGTTGTCACATAATCAGATTTTACTCTCCCATTTGGTAAGACTGGTGGGCCTGCACTCCTGAATTAATACAATTTTCCAGGATCTCTTTATTACAGTGCTCTCCAGCATAAAGTTAACACCTTCAAGTGAGGTCTTGCATGCTCACATAAGGCCGCTTTAAATCGGGGGTCAAAAGAGGAGATGGGTTGGTGGCGAAATCATGTAAGCACATAGAATGGGTGCACTATCTTTCCCACATCAATACATCTTGTCTTAGAATCAGATGTGGTGCAGGATGCTTCAGGAAGGAATACTTAATGCACGCAAATTGTTCAGAGCTTTATGCAGGCTCCTATGCAATCCAGAGCCCTGCAAAAAAACAGGGCTGAATGCGTGATCCTCCTTCACATGGACACCATTAAAGTAGTCAGGTACATAAATGGACTGGAAGGAACAAGATCAAAGCTATTGATGGGTCTAGGTAGGTTCCTATGGGAATTTTATCGACAGATGAAAATATCTCCAATGGCAGAAGACCTTCTGGGACCGAACAATGCAGTAACAGAATGGTATTTAAGGACCACATATAGCAACAGTGAGTGGTGTCTCGAGCTCCAAGTATTTCAGACTCTCAACAAGACATGGGGTCCTATCAGCGTAGCCCTTTATGTATCCTGCTTGAAAATTCAGTTAGGAAGATTTTGCAGCTGAAACCACATCTCAAGGCCCTGGCAATGTATGCGTTTCAGAGAATTCTGTGCAAAATATACAAGTTCCTATAAGGCAGGGTGGGATATCTGGAGCAGCTGACGTGTGGGAGGAGGAATTAATAACGTTTTCTAAGATATCACAAGTGTTCTAAATGTTCTGACTTTCTTAGCTGTGGAACCGCTTCTTATAGAACTAATAATGGATATAGATCAGCTATAGCAGCAGGACATCAGAAAGCTCAAGGTAAATTGCTTGGGAAGGCCCACTGGGTTGTAGACTATCGAAGGGTATCAGGTATATGCATCCAACCAAGCCAAGGCATTCTACTTTATCTGATATAGGGCTAGTTCTCCAGCTGTCTCTATAGGGAAAGGATAATGACAGGTTATTCATTAAAACTGTTGTCAGCAAAATTGGTAATGTGGTAGCCTTTGGTTTCTTTTCAAAGAGCATAAGCTGTTAGGGTGCTTGATATTTCTGCCATGCATTTTTCGCTTATGGGAGTTCATTTATTAAGGGTGTGCAAACTTTGAATAATTTGCTTTAGCATTATTCCACAAAATTTTGTCAAAATTCCACATAATGCTTAAAATTCAAATCCATAATTTTGTGCTATATTAGGGTTAAGTGCATCCTTGGGTCAATTTTTGCTGTAAGGGTGTATTTAACAAGAGCACAGTGAATACGCGCTTGAGCTCTGGTTTTTGTGTGAGCTAGTGGTAAACTTGTACAGTGAATTGTGCATTTTGCCATACATCTTTTAAGGGAATGGCACACAATAATGCAAAGTGGCATAATGGCATCATTTGGGAATTTTCCATATCAAGCATAATGCAAAATTCCAAAAATGATGAGAATTAAGCCAGTGTAATTTAAATTTCGCCCAGGCCTATTCATTTTACAATATCAACATTTACCAAAAATGCCTTTACTTCCATTGAGTTTCCTGCCTTTCCTCTACAACTTAAGAGTTTGAGGACAACTGACCTACAACTTTTGATAGCTTTACATAGGCTATTTAAGCCTGCGTCTTCTACTATGTTTAGTTGGTAGGTTGAAGGTATAATGGTCATGGCAGGGGTAGAAACAGATTGTTTTGGGGCTCACTCAGCAAGGGTTCTAAGGCGTTTTGGGCAGGGGAAGGTGGGAGGACATGTTGAGAACTGTAAATTGTTCAAGGGTACTTACTATTGCAAACCTATAGAGCATACAGCTTTAGCAGTTGTGCAAATGCTTTGAACGCAGCTTATGGAATATATTGCAGCCCAAATATGCCTTGACCCCTCACAGTCTGGTTTTAGACCAAGAAACTCCAACGAATCCACCCTTATAAGTGTGACGGACTTTATTAAGCTTTCTCTAGATAATAATAAGGCAGTACCATTAGTGCTGCTGGACCCGTCCGTGCTTTTGATACTGTAGCTCATCATAGGCTACTGCAAAAACTGACAAAATTGGTGTGGTAGGGCCAGTTCTTCAATGGCTTTCCAGCTTTTTAGATCAGCGCACGCAAACCATTAATCTGGGTCCGTTTCGATCTGGTGCTAAATCCCTTATGTAGGAGGTTCCTCAGGGATCGTGCCTCAGTCCTACTCTTTTTGATATATATGTGGGCCCCCTTGCAAATATCATCAGAGACCATGGCTTTGTTCCCTTTTCATATGCGGACGACACGCAACTTCTTCTTTCGTTTGATAATAATACGGTGGCAACAAAACAGCTCTTTGCAGACGGTATGCGAGCCCTCTCTGACTGGATAACGAATAATTTTTTCCAGTTGAATGCCTATAAAATGGAAGTTCTTCTATTTGACAAAGCACAGATTCTGTGGTACCCCGATTGGTGGCCGTCAGAATTAGGCCCTGCCCCACAACTACAATCAAGGCAAAAGATCTGAGAGTGTATCTGGACCTCTCTTTATGAAAGACCAAGTGGCTGCTGTTTCAGGCACCTGTTTTCACATGCTGAAGCTCCTTTGGAAATTTTTCTACCTTCTCCCTTTATCTGTCCGTAAGACCCTAATTCAAGCTCCGAGAGTCAGTCGACTTGACTACTAAAATGCACTTTAGGGAGCTGCAAATGATGCTGTGTTAAACAGATTGCAAGTAGTTCAGACCACGGCAGCGCGGCTGGCTCTTAATATGCCTCCCAGATCAGTATCCTTGCCATCATTTAAATGCCTTCACTGGCTCCCCATCCATGACAGAATCAAGTTTAAAATCTACTGCTTGGTCCATAAAACAGTCAATGACAGGGGACCCAGATATCTGGCGGAAAAACTCGTCCACCACCGTCCTAGCAGATCTCTGCACTCTGGAGAGAAGGATCTGCTATTAGTCCTTCGGTTCGATAAACTTTGAACTGGTGGCAAATCTTTTGCCTATCTTGCCCCGCATTTTTGGAACTCGCTCCCCATCACCTTACACAAGTGCCCCAATCTTCTTAAATACAGGAAACTATTGAAAACTGAATTTTTTAATAACTGATCATCCCATTACACTCTATTTCTTCTGCTGTCAGCGTGGAGATACACCTTCGGGGGTGATTCCTCTATAAATTCTTCATTCATTCCTTCATTCTTAATAGAACCTTCTGTCTAGTAATCAAATTGCAGATTTTCCTAGAGAACATTGAAGGAGATTGCTGATTTCATTAAAGTCAAAGGAGGCAAACATTACCCCACCTCTGATATTTGTTAGTCCTCCCTGTTGCTCATAGTGATATATCTGTTGAATGACTTTTAGTACTAATCCCGACTAGCCAAGAGTCTATAATCTAGCTGGACAATTGCATGTGATGCAAGTTTAACATTCATCCTGGGAGGAGGATGACCAAAGGAAAGATGTTGTTTGGCTGCTTCTTAGTTTTCTGTTACTGTGTGAGATATTTTTATTCTTTCATGGCCTATAGATTCTGACGAATCAAGAAAAGGGGAAATGATGTTTGGGCTGCTGCTATTTATAGATGAGGGTGTACTTCATTTGTGTTAAAAATGTACTGCCTGGGCACGCAGGATTATAGGGATTGTAGTGTTCTTTTAAGTGCTGTACAAAAAATAAAGCAAGAAGAGAGACTGCATAATATTCGACTCCTTTGTCTTTAAGAAAATCAGGACCCTCCTTTAATACTCTCTAGGGGAAACTGCAATCCAACTTCACTACTGAGCTATACCATAACTTCAACCATTCCATATGAATTGCAGCTTTAAAAGGAAGTAAAACATTGGTTCATTTAAAATAACAGATGAAAAAGCACATGACAAATGAAATAAGTGAATGTTCAATATGTGTTCCAAAAAAGGGATGTAATACATTACTATTACATTTATCCTTATTTTATGGGCCTACATTACATGTAGGATTCGAGCTAACTTAATGACCATTTTCAGGTTTTTATGGTTGGGATTAGCCAATCTTTTAAATAAACTGATTTCTTTGCTCATATTTGCTGCCTGCATTAGCATCAGAGATTATTTTCCCAATCATTTTTAATTAATTAATTTAATTATGTCTAGGTTTAGGGTTAAAGGTTTTTTTTAGTGTAGGGTTTGCAATTCCATTATGACTGAAGTTAACTTAAGAGTTATAAATATGGCTAAACTTGTTTATAGAGTTAGGGTCAGTGCTCACATTTAGCTTGAAGGAATGGAATCACATTACTGAATATTGTAATGCTCTTGATTGGAAAGTATCGGAGATTTTCCACATTTTGAAATGGGAAAGGGGTTTTAATCGATGGTAAATTGATGGTGGCCGAAGGTGGGAATGATAAAGGTTCCTAACCCACTGCTGTTATCTATTTTCTCTGAGGAAAGACTGCTGAATGGAAAAATGCCCTCCAGCACTACAGGGATGTCTGATGTCTATGTTACACCCATGCATTGAATCGGCTAGTGATTTCATGGGAGACTTTAATGGAAAGGGTTAGGCCAAAGTAAGTGTTGAAGAAATGGAGAAGAAACCAGGTAGACCGGGAAGTGCTAAGACACACTTATTAGCAGTGAGCTCTGGTGATGGCTGGAAGGCAATTGAATAAGATGATTTATCAAGAGGCTGGGCATCTGAAAAAGTAGTAGAGTTCTAGGAGTCAATCAAATATCAGGATTGGAAACGTCAGGCTGCAGACAACACTTTGTGATTCCCTGCTAAGACAGAAACGGCTGAATGGCGGTAACTTTGCTTTGGCTAGAAATGTGCAAACAGCTTCCTGACTTCATACCTGTGGATGCATATGGTTGACAAAGAAGAATAGAAACAAATTATCAGTATGGCATTATGTTTTTCGCAATTCACTCCAGCTTTCTTCAAAAGAAGGATATCTTTATTTTTCCTTCTCCCAATTACCTATTGTCTCTTCATGTGCTGTTACTGTTGGACCATTCTCTGGAAAAAAATACAATTTGTTTTGGGACTTTAACCTCTTGTCAGGTCCAGGAGGTGGAGTTCTTGTCTCTACTGATTTTAACTTGACCATATTCAGAACAGAGTGCTTAGTCCTCCCTGAACCCTGTAACATTTCAGTATGACCGACAGACCAAGCTCCTCCTGCTGTGACCAGTGACTTATTTATGGACTTTGAGGCCTCAAATCTCTTGGTCGGCATGAAGTGTGGTGCTCTCCCCTCTGAGGCATTCAAAGTCTCTTCATGTGAAGTCAACACAGAATGTCCCTCTGATGATACATCAACATTTTTCTCACTTTTCAGCTTTTCCTCTCGAACAATCTCCAACACTTCATTCACCACCATGTCCAGGCTGTTGAGCTTTTTAGGGGTGACCTGGTTAGTGTTATGAAAAGATCCTGTGTCTCTGGAGGAGGTGTACAGGCACATTCGGGAAATCGCTCTCTTAAGCCGATTGACAGGAGAAATGGGCTCTTGTTTTGTTGGTGTAATCATGCTGTCTGGAATCTCTCCATAGTCTACAAAACTGAAGGAGGGGGCAATCTTCTGCACTGGAGTCTTGGAGACGTAGGAATAGAGGCAGAAGAGAGCGTTAGCTGTTGCAGTCAATGTCTCCACTTGTTTAAAGCGATCTGAAAACAAAAATCAATTTTCAATTTTGAAGATTGGCTTTGAAGAGAAGTAAAAACTACACAGATATGTGAATGAATGGGGCAATACAGTTGTTTTATGGTCTTTGCGACTGACATGAAGGAGACCCAACTGCAAGACTCCTGTCCATGTCTACTGACCATACACAATGGAGCAGGACTGCCTACCTATATACCTATTGATTTGTTGGACAATGTTTGCACTCTACAGATCTGCTCTATTGATTAAGTATACACAGTGGAGCTCCCACACACTTTTTGTAGTAGAACGTGGCCAATGCCTGCTGAATGATCTTATCAAAGAGTTTAAGATTCAACAGTTAATTGGGTTAAGAAATCTTTTCAACATTTGCTGAGAAGTATTATCTTCAGCGTGATCTGTGGGGTGGCTCAATGAAGTAGGGCCATCTGCTTCATGCCCCATTGGTAGAAGCAACAGATTAAGTTTCCAAAAATAAAAAACTATTTCTGTTTTACTTCTTGTTCTTTGTACTGGACTCACAGTAGTCAACCTTTGGTCCGAATAATCAGTTCTTGACTAAGGATGGAACTTCACTAGCCCTTGATGATTTAAGAACTACAATGAGGAGAGGCAAGGAAGGGGAGGAGAGGAAGGGAGGGCAGGGGAAGAGAGGGAAGGGCATGGGAAAGGAGGGAAGAGAAGGGGAAGAGGAAGGGAGGGGAGGGAAGGTGGATGTAGAGGAGGATCAGGAAAGGGAGGGGGAAGAAGGGGATGGGAGGGAAGGGAGGGGAGAGATGGAGAAAGGATGGGAAGAGAAGGGAGGTTAGAAAAGGGAGGAGAAGGGGTAGAAAGGGTGGTGAGTTGAAGGAAGAGGAGGGGAGGGCAGAAGTTCCTTCCTGTATAATGTTGGCTTACCCTTGGAAACATGTAACTATCTTTCCTGTAGTGTTATATTGGATCTCCACAAAGCCAGACACTCTCCGGTTATAAAAAGATGCGTCCTTAAATCAGATATCAATCTAACTTAATCCTTGTCACCTTTTGCTAAATTATAGACCTATTAACTATTTTTCCTTTGTCATTTGTTCCTCTGACATGATTCTTCTTCATTTAATTTCTTTTCATAATTGTCAATCTAATGCTAGAAAAAGATACAGTGCGGGGTTTGCTGAGACATGCCACACAAATAAAGGACACTGATTGAAATAAAGCTTGCCTTCCACAAGCTACAGGGACTGAAAAGCATCACAAAAGTGGACCAAGACCTTCTACACAATCCTCATATGTCGATGTTCCTTCTACACAATCCTCATATATCGATGTTAATGCCACTTATTTAACAAATAGTGCCCTTAGGCCAACTTGCTTGGAAACATTGGGTGGTAAACGTGCCTGGGAAAATACCACTGCAGCAAAGTCACAGTATAATCCGTTGGATTTACCATGTGATTCCTACTATCGGAGTTTCGAATGGGGAATAACTAGCAGGAAACATTTATTTGCAAGCAATTGCATTTTCTGAGCAATTTCCCCCACACAAATTCCTCCAGATCATACCATGGGGCATTTGCCCATGGAAAAACCTGGTCCAAGGTCTGTTTACTCCTAGTTCATAAATAAAAATTGGACGTAAGCACAATTTGCTCCCGCTTTTAGAATTATAGTGGGAATTAGAATGAGCCTGAATGTGTTACCACTAACTCTGGTTCAAGAGAGACAGGTTGTTTGCTGTACTCAGTCCTCTAATAAGGAAACATGCGTTTGGTAGAAGCTGAAATCCGTCTCACATTCCACCCACTAGGAAACAATAGTGGAGGTGCCCACATACATTACTGGTGGATGTAATACCCAATCATGGTACATTTAAAATATCAAAATCCTAAAGGGTGAAACTTTCAGCCTGTCAGGTATTATACTCACTTGCCAACATCAAGCATGGGTCCTCCATCTCTATCCTCTGCACCTGTGCTTCAAGGAACACCCGGAAATCGATGCCTTTCAATTGCGAAGGGGTTCGGAAGAAACGGGCAGGGATCTTGGAGGCTGCCTGAGGTTTTTCGGCTGCAAAGCCTAAGTTACACAGGATGCCCTCGGCGTCTTCTTGAAACAAGTTAAGGAGTTCAGTGACACTAAGAAGAGACAAAGGTCAGATCAGGCATCATGTATTATGACTTTAGAACGACTTTGGACTGCCAATAAACACTGGAAGCACAAATTAAATACAACTCTGTGACTGAGCCAATTTAGCTCAGCTGGTTTAGAACCCAAGAGTACAGAATCTGTTATGTTATGTTATGTTATAAAGTTTTTGTATAGCGCCTATCACCGCCGGTCTCTAAGCTCTTAAACAGAAAGAACATAACATACTGTCACCCTGAAACCCTCTGCCATCTCTGATTAGGCCGGAAGTATTGCCTTTTTAAATAGGTACGTCTTCAGTTTCTTCCTGAAGGAAAATAGCTGTGAATCTTCCTTCAGACTGGCCGGTAGCTCATTCCAAAGTTGCGGAAGAATCACTGAAAAGGCTCTAGCTCCTTTAGTTTTTAGTTTAAATCTGGGTTGAGTCAGATTGGAGGCCTGACCTGAGCGCAAAGTTCTGCCGGGAACATACCTCCTCAGGCGCTGCTTAATGTACTCTGGGGCTTTACCAAAGAGTGCCTTATGGGCCACACAGAGACATTTGAACTGAACCCTTAACTTCACAGGCAGCCAGTGCAGCTTCCAAAGGAGTGGGGTTGCATGTGAGTTTCTCGGTAGAGAAAAAATCAGTCTAGCTGCGTTGTTCTGCACGACCTGCAGCTTCCTCAGCAACTTCTGTGGCAAACCAAGATACAGAGCTTTGCCATAATCTAGCCTCGAGATGATTGTAGCAGAGACGATGGTTTGTAGGGTGGAGGCTGAAAGAATAGGGGTCAGCTTGCGTAATTGCCTCAACACACCCGTGCAAGAGCCTACCACAGCCGAAACTTGAGGGGCCATGGTAAGATCTGCATCGATCTTTAGACCTAGACTTTTTACCACCGTACCAGGAGTAGGAGTTTTTCCTAATTCTGGGTGCCAGTACAGATCATCCCAAGGATTAGGCTGGTTGGTGAGCACCAGTACCTCCGTTTTCTCTGCATTCACCTTCAAGAGGTTATTGGTCATCCAATTGACCGTGAATCTGAGCAAGTTCCTCACTGATTCCTGAGCCTCTCTTGATTCTTCCAGCTGCACCAGCAGCTGAGTGTCATCTGTGTAATTAAAGATTTCACAATTCCTACGCATGAGCTCCTCCATCAGAGGTTGTAGGTAGATGTTAAAAAGTAAGGGGGAGAGTGCGGACCCCTGAGGCACACCCCATGTCACCTCACCAATCCCTGACAGCTGGTCCCCCATCTGTGTACTCCATAGAACTTTGCTCCCAAGCAAGGCCATCTCTGCGTTCTAACTGGTATATTAGTCTTTGCAAAGCATCTCTAGACCCTTTGCTTCAGTGCTTCAAGTTCTATTCGGCATGATGAATAGTAGGGTATTTATCGAACACCCAAACATGCTGTGTGGGCTGCTTGGTATAGAAGTGTTTGTGATGTTTTTAGCATGGCAGAATAAACTGTAGTATTACAAAATGTAATCCTCCAAGTGTTTAAACACAGCGAAAATGTCTGTGTACTAATAAAAAATGTGTGGCAAAAGTCAATTATAATTAAAGATGACTGTGCATCAGGAGGTAAACGTCATATATAGGTGAAGTACAACAGAGCAGCACTAGTACTTGCGACCCTGCCATGTTCAGAACAAGTACAGCACAAACTAAGCAGTACAATTTAGCTTCACATACAGAAAGGCTGCAGATCAATAAAAGCATTGTAAGATTTCCCCCATAACACTGTAAAACCCCATCAAGACATCAGCTCTTCAAGCTTTCTTCACACAGAACATAAGCAGGTACTACATGAGCAGCAGACTTTATATCTCACAGCAACAGTAAAAATTTACCACATACAAAAACTATTCTTTACGATCATCAATGAAATATCCTGGCTACACACAGAGAAGGGACATCATGGGTGGATACCGACCTGCTGAATTTCATTGCTCTAAAAAAACCTTACCTGGTGCCAGTCTTATTGGTCCCACTGGATATTCCACTCGAGGCCATGCTGTTGCCCAGCTGATGTAACCTGATGCATGATGATCTGTCCAAAACCTTTCTACTTAAAAATATAGAGGCAATGGAGCATTACATATAAGCATGTGTAGAATCAAAATAGATACATTAGGTGATTATCCATCCACAAAAAGACTGTTTGCCACTAAAGATTCCCAGTAACATCAAGTCAATGATGGGGAAGTAAAGCTCATCTCAAGCAGTCTAACATTGGGTACCATAGGGTGGCAAAGAGATGACGCTAATTGTTCCAACATCTGTAACCTATTAGTTATAAGTAAACCCCACCTGTTTCCCTAACTCTCCTTCCACTGCTCTTGTGGGCCTCTTTTCTGTAAATAACCTGTAATAATGAAGCATCAATCAGGTAGCCAGGTAACGTAGAACAGGTTGTATATTTATTAGGCAGGTTACAGGATCAAATACGATGGTAAGATCTCAAGTAAAGCCTCTGTAAGACCACTAATAAGTCCCAAGTAGAACCCCACCAGGAGCAGCCACCCTGCTGCTCAGCCCATCTCTTCAAACTGCCAACTCCTCCAGTCCCCCACTCCCAACATTCTAAGTGACATCACACATGGCTGAGCAGCAAGGGACAGAATAGTAATAAGGAAGATGCACACAACACAACAGGTTATAACACATCTTCCTTCCTTACGAAAACAAAGTATGAAGATACAAATACACAAAATCAAAATATCACCAAAAACTCCATTGCTTACATAAACAGAAATTCATTATGCAAGTGAACATAAATCAAATCAGAAAAAACCTACAAGAAAAACACTAAAGCAAAAGAATAATGAACCCATCCCCCTCCCTAAGGAAACTAAATAGATGGGTACACACCACCAACATAAGGGAAAACACCACCTCCCTTAAACTCAGAAATAGGGGAACTATGTCACCCTATAGGGGAAAAACACCTCCCTTAAACTCAGCAATAGGGAAAATAAACCTCCCAATGATACAAAACACAGAAATAGGGGAACAACGTCACCCTATAGGGGAAAAACACCTCCCAAAAGACTCTGAAATAGGGAAAATAAACCTCCCTATGATACTCCATCACACAAAACACAGAAATAGGAGAACAACGTCACCCTATAGGGGAAAAAACACCTCCCAAAGACTCTGAAATAGGGAAAATAAACCTCCCTATGATACTCCAAAACGCAAATCACAGAAATAGGGGAACAACGTCACCCTATAGGGGAAAAACACCTCCCAAAAGACTCCTAAATAGGGAAAATAAACCTCCCTATGATACAAATCACAGAAATAGGGAAACAACCCCCTATGATCCAGAACTGGGCATTTAGCTCCCAAAGACGTCACAAAAATTGAAGACATCGCTCCACACAGCTCCACAACCCCACCAAAATAATGGGTACACATACTCCCAAACCCCGGTGAGCGATCTCTCACTCAAAATTTCCACTCAAAAGTTCAGTGTTCAGTGAATTATGCCTCCATCACCCGCCAGCTGCTCATGCACAGAGTGTGAGCCATACTTCAGGAAAACTACAACACCTCTTCAGAAACAAGTTTCAGGTCGAGGTTGGCAGTACTTCGTTTCCAGTCATGTTGGCAAAAATACCATGACACCCTCGAGAAAACAGTACCTCAGAAAGCAATCGTGACGAAAGGCAAGATTCAACGTGGAGTCACGAGTAAACCAGGAGCTAAAGATGCAGTTTGGCAGTTCCACCGAGCAGATATCCTCCTCAGCCCCACACGACGAATCCAAAACACACACATCAAATCAGAAACAGAAAAAAAAATGAAAGAGTAGGTTTTTCACACCAACGCGCATGTGCGCACGTAGATTAGCTACTGAAACGAAGGTGTGCGCATCACCGCGCATGCACAGAAGAAAGCGATTCACCCATCAACGCGCATGCTTCAAAGATCTGTGACTCCGACTCCGCTGCTCCTTCACCGCACACCCGCTACCACAGAAGGACAGGTTACGGCTTACGGAAGAAAACAAGTGCAGCAAATCTCCTCATCCTCGTGCAACCACACAACCACAGCTTGCGAACATCATGAGAACATCACCACCACGCGTCGTAAAGGCAACAAAGGTAAGTGACGTCTTTGCTCAGATCCCATTCTCTCACGTCATGTAAGACTCTCCAGCAGTCCCGCATGGAGAGGTGAGGAGCGCGCGATCAATTTGAATTATTGAATGGCTGCTTGGCGGTTTCCTTTTAAACAGTTCATCACCAGTTAACGCTGAGACCCAAACTCTGTCATAACCTCATAACATCACGCCGGGGCTCGACACTTGCCCCCGAACACTTAACGGTCCGGTTACCACATCTTAGGATAGTTTAACAATAGAAGAACCGTTAACACCGAGGCTCGACATATGCCCCCGAATTATGAATTTTCGCTGTTAAGCAACACTGCAGTGAAAGTTAATGCGTGGCTGGATGCACAACACATACTGCCAAATCGCGGCACATGTAGGCAGCAGGCAGTCAAACAGAAACTGGCACACTTGAGTTGTGGTCACTGGTGGAGTGTTTCCAATTCCTTTTTTCCAGTTACTTTTATATATTCCAATAGTTTCTTAGCTCTTTTAAACACAGTCTCATTCCTCAAGCTTGTCATAAATAACTAGAGCATTTCCGTTACATTTCCTTATCCTTTTTCTCAATACCTTTAGTACATGGTACAACACGGTACAGAAGAAAGAAACTGACACTCACATTGTAGGGCGACCGATGGATAGGTCACTGGTGGGGCTCTTGAGTGTCAGCTTACCAAATTTCACTTGTAATCACTTTTCAAGTTCCAGTTCATAAGTTTCAATCACAGTTTCCTTCAGCAAAAACGTAGCTTGTAATCTCTATTCACTCACAGTTTCAGTACAATTTCTCTCAGCAACCAGCTTGAAAGCTCTCTTGAAGTTCCTTTCCACTTGTAAATCCATTAAGTTCAAAGTCCATAATCCATAGAAGTAGCACACACGTAGATTCTTTTCCAATCGTCGCCAGTGTAATAATGAAGCATCAATCAGGTAGCCAGGTAACGTAGAACAGGTTGTATATTTATTAGGCAGGTTACAGGATCAAATACGATGGTAAGATCTCAAGTAAAGCCTCTGTAAGACCACTAATAAGTCCCAAGTAGAACCCCACCAGGAGCAGCCACCCTGCTGCTCAGCCCATCTCTTCAAACTGCCAACTCCTCCAGTCACCCACTCCCAACATTCTAAGTGACATCACACATGGCTGAGCAGCAAGGGACAGAATAGTAATAAGGAAGATGCACACAACACAACAGGTTATAACATAACCATGAAGGATAACAAACAGACGAGTAAGACCACATCATATGAATTTGACCTGATCTCTCATGACCTCAGCCCTTGTCTCATGCCAGAGGGCTACCACTTCTTATGTTGTTGGAGCGAGAAGAAACATCTATGCTGTGCCCCAGTATTGCTTATAGACTCACCACTGGTACTGCTAGCACATCTGCAAACTATGCTCCTGTTTGAACAGATGTTCCTGAAATACCATGGAAGCAGCAAAGTCACTAGGAGGGTACCATCCAAGGCTTCCATTCATTTTATAACCTGCTTTGGAAGACCTCAAATCCTTCTACTAATGTACCTATGGTACAGCCATCCTTCAAGCCGGGCAATCATCTAATATTTTAGCTGTCAGATTTCTAAGTCTGATGTAACAAGTACAGTCCTCACATGAAACCTGAATAATCCTGCTAGTCTTTTAAGCCTTCTGGAACAATACTGTTTTATTCTTCTATACAAAAGGCTTCATTTAGGAGGAATATTATATTGAGGTCAAAGTTCATTCCTAAATCAAGTAATTAGCCAGCTATTTGAAATTTCTGGGAAATTTGACTGACTTGCCAGATATTGCGAAGCTGTGGGTTAGCTCATCTCATGATTTCAGTGCACACATTTGTGCAGATCATTATTGGCCCTGATGAAGGGCGTGTATCCCAAAATCTATTAAGCTGAGACCAGAATTTTATTTGCTAAACATTTTCAGGTGAACTTTTTTTTTAAGTTGATAACTAAATTTTTTAATTCTATCAAGAATCTTCTCAATGCATATGTTAAAATAGGTGAGTGCTTGGAATATGCACCATGTACCAATTGGAAAAAAAAATATTTCTTACTTCCTGATAACCTAGTTGCATACTGATTGGGACAGTTCAGGGCATCACCCACAACTATATGTAGTAAAAACAATATTACCAATGAAATGATTTGAGATGTGTGTGGAAACATGAATTTTACTAACCTTAGTGCGCCCTCCATGGTAGTCATCAATTCAATTGTTTGCATTCATTGACTATGTAGTGTAAATTCTGGATGTCCATGAATTCTCCCAAAATTCCTTTTCCCTCAAAATTATTTTTGCTAAATAACACAACCTGTTTGTTAAAATGCATCCACTCTGCAAGATTTTGTGTCACTCTTCAAGAGTAAGAATGTAGATTATTAGGTACACTAAAAATATATAACAATATACATGCCATCCATATTTGGTAAGGAATCAAGGCGCCACACCAACCCAACTTCTTTGCACATAAATTCTTCTTCTCACACAGTTGTATATGCTAATCTATTCACTTCTCAAAAATTGGTTTACAAACAGAGGGACAATATCTCACCTTGTTGTGGTTTTATAAACACCAGGCAACGGCATTGCTGAAAGTAAAAAGAAAACACATGCATTAACTACAGTGAAAACCAAAGAGCTATTTGCAACCATATGAACACCCTATTAAAATTAATGTACAGTGATTGGAACTGCACTAATAAGATATCAAATTCCATTGTTTTGGATCAATTTTAGTAATATTGCACCCATCCTAAATATCATGTAGAAGTCCTCAGCTTTTAAGTTACCAGGACCTCAATTATAAAAGCATTTTTATCATCGATTAAAGGTGTCTTAAATGGGGGCTTGTATTTCTGATGGAAAACGAGAAATACACACTCTCTCACTCATCATCTCATCATAGATTTAGTAAAGTAGAAAAATGACAAACCTTCTTCGCCTCAGTACAGCGACACTAGTGGCATGAGTGTACCTGCCACAGGGCAGACTTGCTAGTAAGAACAAAGCAATCTATTTATGTTTTTATACAAAGTGCATAGAATAAAAGAGTTCTGTATGTTTAACCCGGAAAGTCTCTGAAAAATACTAAAAATGTAATGTAGGACTGGAGAGAAATGGGGGCACACTGGGCCTGAAGGACAGTGTATCAGATATTACATTAGTTCTTACTGGTGAGCTCAAAATCCAAAGTAATGTTTATAACATGTCAAAATACTAGTTAAATTCTGTTACCACAGTGACTGCACGTGCCCAAGCCTGGAACAGTGCCGATAATCCTCATCCAATGTAAATGGTAACCAGCCTTTCTGTAAATCTCTTGGCTGGAATTTATAGGCTGGAATGCCCTTTATGATGCTAACAGGCCAAGTGGCAGAGCTAGTTTTCTTGGAGCGTCAAGCTTAGGACATAGGCTTAAAGCACAATGAGATGCACCTCCCCTAGCCCCTGACTGATAATTTACTGTATATTTAGTACAAGAGAGAAAACTAGGTTGTTACCAAGAACAGATTTGGGCCATTTTTAAAATTGGAGTGAATGGGGGGGAGGCGCCCCTGATGCGACCTAAGTTGGCTGCCTAACTACAGAACTCTGCGCTGCCTCAGGAATCGCTGATGTGATTACGGCAGTTTTTGCGCCGCTTTCTTCTTGAAACGGATGTTTCCTGCAGTATGATCCCCTGCTCCAGATGAGGCTGCTGCTTTTTACCTACAAGCTCCGCGTTGGACCCTAAATTTATCAGGTCGCCTTACAGGCTTCCTAGCGCCCCTCATTTTGTTTCCTTGCTGCCTATGAACTTCTCCTCTGAGATTAGCTTGCCTTGATTAAGAGCACTCTTTTTACATTTTCTATGAATCCTCTTTTCATTTTTTACATCTGAACTGTTATTTTCTTCCGGGAGGCTTATTTGTTCAGAGGGATTTACTGCCTGTGTAGTGTCTTATGCCTATTATTGTCTTTCGCCTCACAAGCCACTTTTGGTTCTACTGTCTTGGTTCATGTGCATAAGCAAAAAACTACTGCACTCTATCAACAGACACACCATCAGTGATACCCTCTCTAGCTCTGTCCATACTGTTTTTTTGTATCCTTCTGGGGAAATGGCTCAATCCGTGTCTTCTCAACCTATGGCTTCACGTATCCCTGCATTTAAAGTACAGCTACCATCTTCTACCAACAAAAGGATCAAACAAGGGGATCTTGTTTGATCCTTTTGTTTGTAGAAGATGTCTGCAGTATCCTTGGACATTGTTTTGGAAGACATACGTGCTCTAAGACCTTTAATTGAGGGGACAAATACCCGCCTACAGACTCTGGCCAATAAATTGTCATCCATGGATTCTTGCCTATGCTTGGTGGAACAACAGATCAGTGATCATAGAGGGAACCTTGCTCCTGAGGCGGAAAGCCGGGAGAAATGCTTGTGATTTTTAACTTGTAAATTGTATTGCCGACTTTTACTTACTTGCGCTCTTTCTACTGGGAATTTTCCCCTTGACACCAGCTGTGGCTGCTCTTCGTGCAGCAGATCTTGTGCTGCCGAGGCTTGAATACACACTCGCCGCCATTCCCCACTGGCCCACAGGACACGCTCACGGCCGCGAGGCCACACCCCTTTTTTTCCTCGCAGCCCATTTAAGACGCGCTGACTGCTAGCGCGTGATAGAGGGAACCTTGCTCCTGAGGCGGAAAGCCGGGAGAAATGCTTGTGATTTTTAACTTGTAAATTGTATTGCCGACTTTTACTTACTTGCGCTCTTTCTACTGGGCATTTTCCCCTTGACACCAGCTGTGGCTGCTCTTCGTGCAGCAGATCTTGTGCTGCCGAGGCTTGAATACACACCCGCCGCCATTCCCCACTGGCCCTCAGGACACGCCCACGGCCGCGAAGCCAGGCCCCCCTGCCCCCTTGATCATGAGCATATGCCGTACGCGCAGCGGACGAGCGCAGCGGGAGCGACGGCAGCGCGCCGAAGGCGCGCCTAAGGCAAGCCCGTCTGTGCCCGTCCGCGGCCGACCGAGGCAAGGGGCACACCACTATGCGTGTCTCCTAACATATACTACCGAACAACTGCGCTTCCTTAACAAAGATTAGCCTCTCAATCCGGCAACACGGACCCATGTCCAAGATCTTGGCATTGCTTTGCCCAAAACCGTCTTGCTCGCCCCGCCCCCTCCCTTCACTTCTGCTCTCCTTCTGAACACCAGGTCAGCTGTTAAACACCAGACCGAAATATTTGATCTCTTAGACTCCAACTCTCCAGATCTTCTGTTTTTAACCGAAACATGGTACCGGCCTGATTCCTTGCCGAACGTCCTGGCGGCCCTCCCCCCCACTACAGTATGCTCCGTGCAGATCATTTGGAGGATAAAGCGGGCGGAGGGGTAGCCTTGATTTCCCGCAATAGACTTCACTTTCAGACACTCGTTTCGCCCATGATACCAGCAGCTGACTGTCTTGTAGTACATTCTACCTCTTCTAAGACCCCAATCACCTGTGTATTAATATATCGGCCACCCCAGCCTTCCCCTGGCTTCCTCCCTGCCTTCCAGGACTTATTGGCCACCCTAGCAGTCAATAGCAGATCCGTCCTCGTTCTGGGAGATTTTAATTTTTGGCCCACCGATCCCGCCGAGGATGCCATATCCAAAAACTTTACTCAATTGCTCCTCAGTCTTAATTTCATTCAGCACGTTCATGGTCCCACCCACATCCGGGGCCACATCCTTGACCAGATATGGACTCTAAATATCCCGATCTCCGCTCCAACTATCTCGCCCTGTCCATGGTCCGATCATTCCGTGCTCGCTTTCTCCCTGGACTTGAGCCATAAATTAACACCTTCCTTCCCCAACATCATCCGGGCTAGGAATTGGAATCGAGTTGACATTCCATCTTTGTGCAACTTGTTAACTGCCACCTGCCCGGATCTATCGGGCATGGCTCCACATCTCCAGACCACCACTCTAGACGGCTGGCTTGCCAAAGCCTGCGACCAAGTGGCCCCCCTGAAGCGGATCACCACTAACCGCACCCATAACGCCAACAAGTGGTTCAGCCCCGGCCTTAAAGCCAAGAAACTGGAGTTACGGCAGGCTGAACGAGCCTGGAGAAGAGCATATTGCTCGACCCAGAGGCTACACTACAACACCATACTCAGCGAATATAAACAAGCCATCATAGCAGCCAAAACAGAACATTTCTCGGGGCGTATTCTAGCCGCAGAAAGCCAGCCACGCGAGATTTTTGCCACCGTCCACGAGCTGGCTTCATCGGATTCCCCTTCCCAGGCCTTATGCAACTCGCTCAACGAGTTTTTCATTGAAAAAATAGTTTGCATTAAAGCCAACATTCCCTCCCCTTTGCCCACTTTCACTCACTTCCAATCACCTGGCAACAACCTGTTTTTCACCTCTATTCCTGCACTGACCAGAGAAACGCTGCCCTCCCTTCTCAGGCATGTCAAGTCGGGCTCTCCAACTGACATCTGCCCGGCACGCATTCTCCGCCAGATTTTTGCCGAGTGCCCATCCCCAGTCCTTGCTCTTCTGAATGACTGTTTTTCACATGGCCTTGTCCCTGCCACTCTCAAGACCGCCATAATTTTCCCTTTACTAAAAAAACCCGGAGCGGACCCGGCCTCCCCGGCAAACTACCGACCCATATCCCTTCTCCCCTATTTGGGTAAGGTAGCTGAGTCTCACGTAACCCAGGCGCTCAGCTCCTTCATAGAGGACAGCAATTATCTCTCACCCTATCAGGCGGGCTTTCGCCCCCGCCACTCTACTGAGAATGTGATCATCTCGGTCATGGACCAACTCAGGGAGGGGATCGACACCAACACCCCCCAGGCCCTTTTCCTCCTCGATCTATCCGCCGCTTTTGACACGGTGGACCATTCCATTCTCTTGTCCCGTGTCAGGGCGGTGGGTATAGGGGGACGGGTGCTGGCCTGGCTAGGCTCCTTCCTGGCTGACCGCACCCAGGCCGTCCACCTAGCCGAATTTTCTGCTCCGCCTCGCAGTGTGCAATGCGGTGTCCCTCAGGGCTCCCCTCTTTCCCCCCTTTTATTTAATCTTTATATTTTCCCCCTCAAATCTGCACTGCAACAAATGGAGGGCGCAGTCTACAACTACGCTGATGACCTCCAACTCATTTTTAATTTCTCCTCCCCTTCACTAGGCACCTCTAGCTTCCAGTCCGTCATGCTGTTTATCCGGGATTGGATGAATGCGAACCATCTTAAACTTAACCCGGATAAGACAGAGCTGGTACTGACTGGAGGCAGTGGCAACCCCTGGTCTTCTTCTTTCTGGCCCCCCTCTCTTGGCCTTCCTCCCACCCCCTCTCACTCAGCCAAGACTCTTGGTATCACACTCAATCATCATCTGACACTTCATTCCCATATAAGTGCCGTGGTTTCCTCTTGTTTCCTTTCCCTGCGCATCATTAGGAAAGTCTCCCGGTTTTTCTCTCCCTCTGCACTCAAACTGATTGTAATGGCTATGATTCTTTCCAAGATCGACTATGGAAACATTATTTATAATGGTGTTCCCACTTATGCTCTTCAACGCCTTCAACTGGTGCAGAACCAGGCAGCTCGTTTGGTACATGGACTATCTAAATCTCACCATTCTTCTCCCCTTCTCATCGCCCTTCATTGGCTTCCCATCAAACAACGGGCCCTTTTTAAACTTGGCTGCCTCACCTTTCAAGCTCGGGCTGGCACAGCTCCCGTTTTTATCAATTCTGCCATCACCAATTACCACCCTTCTGGAGATCTTCGCTCTTCCACTAAATCCCTACTTGTCATTCCCCGCTTCAAGAAACAAATATCGGGAGGCCTGAAATTTTCAGTCCTCGCGCCCAGTTTTTGGAATACCCTTCCGCTCTCGATTCGCCTCTCTTCCTCTTATATGGAGTTCCGTAAGGCCCTTAAGACCCTTTTGTTCCAGCAAGCTTTCAGCCCTTAGCCCCTTAGCCTCCCGTGCCCTTTTCCCGCCCAGGAATCCCTCCAGCGCCAAGAAACTGCATAGTGTACGTGCGCTTTATAAATTTCCCAAAATAGAAAATAGAAAATGTACAGGATTTCTGTGCCAGAATTACACATTTAAAGTGAGAGGTTTTGCTGCTTAAAAAGTCGACTGAAGACTTTGAAAATAGAAATCGCGCAATAATCTCCATTTATATGGCCTCCCTCAAGGCCTTGAAGGAGAAGACCCTGTTACTTATTTTACCACCTTCCTCCCACAGCTTCTGGACCTTCCTACGTCGACTAAATTAAATATACAATGTGCGCACAGATTGGGCCCGTGCCTCCCTTCCTCATCTGCTCCTTCAAAACCTCGTGGAGTAATTCTTTTATTTTTCAATTCACTGACCTATTACAAGTCCTAAATGCAGCTAAACTCAAGAAACAACTACTCTGGTCTGGTGCAAGACTGTTTGTTTCTCAAGATGTCTCTATGTCTACTGCTAAACGGAGGAAGGAATTCCTGGATCTCCGCCCTGCACTTTGTACTCTTGGTACTTGCTATGGTTTATTGCATTCTTGTTTGTTTAAGGTCACCTTTCAGAACAAAACTTCTTCATTTGAGGACCCTGCAGTTCTCAGGAAATTAATTCACTCTCATTCTACTTCCTTCATGGTGATTGCTGGTCCTTTTTCTGTTACCTGACTTTAATAGTAAACTCTTGTAACGTTCAATCCTTTTTTGTTTATTCTGTAGCTTGTTGTTCCTAACTGCTGTTTGATCATATTAATTCCTTATTGCCATTGCAGATTCCTTGGAGTTTACAATGTTCCCATTTCCTTTTCCTGTTCCTATCTGCGTTACAAGGTGTTTCGATGTGGTGCTTTGCCCCCTGTTGGATGTTCTGTCTTTGTATGCCCGTTGCCACTCCTTATTTTCGTTTTGTTTCCCTATGAAGGTACGTACTACAGTTATCAGGTTCTGGCATGTACTGTCATCTCTCACTGTCTCTTTTCTTCCCCCTTCCTTTCCCTCTCTACCTCTTTTCTCTTTTTCCTGTTACTCTTAGTACTGCCATGTTTACCTGTTTTACCTTCTCCTTCCCTTATGTATGCACTTTGTTGTTTCATTATAGATCGTATAGTCCTATATGTATTCTTTATGTATCCTATCTTTTTATTTCTTTTCCTTTTAATTTTATTATTGCAATATTTCTCTTTTTCAGTTTTCTCCCCCCCTATTTATTACATTTACTCTCTTTGTTGAATGTGTTGCTCTATATATATATATTTGATTTTTTACATTCAGAGTTGTTTCTTAGAATGTGAAAGGTTTTATTAATCCTATCAAAAGACAGAGCATTTGATTTCATCTCACTTCCTATCACCCAGATATGGGGGCATATTATCAAGAAACAGGGTTAAAATTATCGCCGCTTTAGCAACAGAAAATGGCCGCTAAAGTGGCGATAATGGGCTTGATAATATGCCCTTGAGAATTCCCATAGAAGCCCATGTTCTGGTGTCAATATGGAATTCTATTGGAATTCTCTGCGGCATATTATCAAGCCCATTATCGCTGCTTTAGCGGCAGTTTTCTGCCGCTAAAGCGGCGATAATTTTAACATCGTGCTTGATAATATTCCCCAAAGTCTTTTTGCAAGAAACTCATCTCAACGAATCAGAAGCATTGAAGTTAAAATGGGGTTGGGTTGGTTCCGTTTTAGTTTCCCCCACTTCCACCAAGAGAAATGGAGTAATTTTCTTATGCCATAAAAAATTAAAATGTAAAGTTTTATCCCAAGAAACTGACTCTGAAGGGAGGTGGTAGTTAGCTAAATTACTCATTAATAATATTTCTTTGACGGTATTTAATGTTTATGGCCCAACTCAACCGGACCATTCATTTTGACCTACTGTTGCAAAAAAAGTACTCATTTTAGGGATGATTTTTTTATTCTGGGAGGTGATTGCAATCAGATTATTGATCCATTTATTGACCGGCAATTCCAAGTTCGCTTTATTCCCTACAAACTCCATAAACAGTTTCTTAATTCCATTTCTCAGTCACACCTTGTGGATGCATGGAGATTATATCACCCAGATGCTCTTGACTTCTCTTTTTACTCTCCACCTCATGGCTCGCTTTCTTGGTTAGACTATATCTTTCCTTCTAAATCTTTAACTCAAAATCTTATCCCTGACTCTATTGAACCTATTGTCAATTCAATTCAATTCAGCTTTATTCGGTGCCTACAAAATCATCATAAAAGCACAAAATTCATACAACATCGATATCATTAATAAGAATCACAGTCATACAATATGAAAATAATGAATACAATATTTCATTAATACATGAAATACAAGTACTAATTTTATTTGATGGAATATGTATAATATATAGGGGCTTAGGATTCTCTTTACGTGTTGAACTATCAGTTACAAAAGATTATGTTTACACAGCTAAATTATATCGTCCACATTCTCATATAATAAGGCATCTAAAAAGATAAGTTATTTTCTTTTTCTAATTGCACATTGTACATATCTGATAACGGAGTTAATGATTTTTACATTTCCTAAATTACAAATAAAACTAAAAGCATGTTTGTAATTAAAAAGTCCATTAAATAAAAATAAAGGCTTTTAAAACGATTTCCGCATATCTATATAAAATTTCCAAAATAGGAGAAAGTGCATAGTTGATTGTGCAGATCTTCCATCACAGGGACAGTTAGGTAGTTAGTGGCTTCATTATTCCATTTTTGGGAAGGCTACTATAAAATGTAATGTGTCCATCCTCAGCCTTGTTAAATAGAATCTATACTGGTTGCTTCTCACTAATACAAGGTATAAGGGTAAGCCAACCGTGGCCACCCGTTCATGGTAGGAGACAACACTTTCTTTTAATTTAGCATCTCTATCTCTATCGTTTACTGCAAGTTTGAGATATCTGGCCCTCAAATCCCTTTTACTAATCTCCTGAATTTTCGAGGGATTCTTTTTATTAGTCGATTTTACAATATGTTAGTAGTTTGAAAATGTGCTCCAGCCATGGGATTTTCCTGTAAGATTCAAGTGACAAACAGTCCATTATAATTTCTTTTGAGAATTTAGTTTCATCCTTGGACCATATCCTTTTCCACAGGAGCAAGCCAGCTAAATGTATCGTATCAGTTAGATATGGAGCCATTAGTTCCTTATGTACTACGCAGTTTGCTGTAGCTTGGGGAACCGCTAATAATCTTTTAAAGAATTTATTTTCTTGTATTTGTAAGGTAACAACAGGTGTTCTCCCCCAGATCGCAGCCCCATAGCAAACCCCAGTGATACACTTGCTCCGATAGAGGGGTAAAATCTCTTGTATGGGCTTATTTCCTATTTTGGTGGCAAATCTAAAAATACTTTCCGTCACTCTTAAAAATGTCATGCTGTTCAGTTCAATGTGCGAGTTCCATCTACCAGTTTTGTTAAAAGCATTCCTAAGTATGAGAAGGTAGAAAATCCACTAACATGATGTTGTCTAATCTTGGGTCTATTTTTCCCACATGTCATCACAAATGTTTTTTTTAAATTTAGCCGCAAACTTTTATCGGTCATAAAAGACACAAAGTTTTCGATTACAAGTTGCAGCCCGTTTGCTGTCCTAGAAATTAGGACAGCGTCGTCCGCTTATAAAAGGACAGGCGTAGAGCGCATACCAACTTTTGGGGCGTCTGCAGGTAATGTTTGTAAAAAGGAGTCTACACTGTTAATGTAGAGAGAAAATAAAAAGGGCGCTAGTACGCAACCCTGCCTTATGCCACATGTAACTTTAAAGGCTGGAGTACATTCTCCCCTTTTTCCATAGCGTACCCTAGAAGTCAAAAAATTGTAAATCTGGGACAGGTAGTTAATTATTTCTAAGGGTGCTCCTTGCCCCATTAGTGTTTGCCATAATGTTTGATAATTAACTAGGTCAAAGGCACTAGTTAGATCTACAAAGCATAGATGTAGCACCCCTTCTCTTACTAATGTATATTTCACTATTAATAGATCTAAATTCAGGCATTGTTCCACCGTTCCAATGCCTCTTCTGAAACCATACTGGGCATCCAATAAGATGTTGCCTTTGATTGCCCTGTTTTCAAGCCTTTCTAGCAGAATGCGGCCCATCACTTTAAAGGAGGAATCAAGAAGAGATATTGGACGGTAGCAAGAAGCCATTCCCCTGTCCCCTTTTTTAAAAATGGGTATGATAATGCTCTCTACCCAAGTCGCAGGTAAAACGCCTTTCAGAGTAGCATTAAAAACATTCATTAAGATGGGTATCTAAAGAGCCATGTTAAACTTAAATACGTCAATTGGCACACCATCTGCACCAGACGCTTTCCCATTTGCGCTTTTTTCCAGAGCTGTTTTTATCTTATCAGGAGTTATTGGAGCCGTTCCGACTGATTCTATAGTTATAAATGTGTCTGCAATGGCGCTAGTGCTTATTCTAGTGCCAGGGTTAAAAATATGCTCAAATATATATAGATACCCAGACTTCCGGGGCTATGACAGTGTCAGTTTTTGCTACACTGTTCTCATTGAAAAAAGGATAATTTACAGTTTTCCAAAATAGCACTTGGTCGTTTTTAGCTGCAGCTTGGGTTAATAATTCCCACACTCCCTCCCGAATCTCTGTTTTCCTTTCTATTAAAGCAAGATGATAATATTTCCTCACAGTGCGAATCCTAATGTTATCTCTTGGTTTATGTTTTATCGCCCGTTTCAGGTCTCTATTTAGTTTGGTGCATATGTGGTTAAACCATCTGGGGTTTATATTGCATGTTTGCTTTTTCCTTTTGGTTGTAAGATCCCCGGCAATTGAGGTAGTAATTTTGCAAAAAGCATTTACAATTGCCTGGGCAGTAGAAGAGGCTTCGAGGCAAGTATCGATGTCACCTTGTGATTTTCCCAAAAACGGTTCCATAAAAGTTACTGGATTCACTCCTGTCCATTTTATGGAAACTCCATTATTCCCATGGATGGCTATTTCTTCATCCAGTTGTTTACTTCTTGTTCTTGGCAAGAGATCTAGCCTGATTATGATAGTTAACGGATTATGATCACTAAAGAGGCCATTTTCTATATAGGAGGAAATCACCTGGTTACAGCAGTTAAAAGATACAATGAAATGATCCATATTAGAGGACGACCTGGTTCCCCACAAACGAGGGTACCAAATGTTTTCCATCAGAGTCAGCTGGTTCTAAAACAGATAGATCATACTTGTGCATCATATAATTAATTGACTCGCCATACCCATCGTGCACAAAGTGCGGGATCCTTTCCCCTAAAACATCATGATACCCACAGGGTTCGCCCCGTCATAAGCACACTTAACACAATTAAATACGCCTGCTCAAATAAGATTATAATCCCCTTTAACACCCTTCAAAAAGTTATCCAAATCATTCTCCATCGATGTAAGTACTTTAGATTTAGTTTTATTAAAAACATTGTTATAAAAATTTATAATAACAAATGCTTGGCTTTCTAGCGATCAAAGTTTCAAAAATTGGTAATATTCAGACGAGTCAAAGATTTTACTTAAGGCTGGTGGTGAAGTGACCGCAATCAGGGTAGCGAGACCACCTTTTGCTCTTCCCATGATTGACAGCCTAGCACTGGTACTGATTGTTTGAAAACCATCTATAAACAAAGGCTCAGTACACCATGTCTCTTGGATTAAGATGATCGTATATCCATCTAACATTTTTAGCCAATCCTCATCCTTGAGTTTATTTTTAATGCCCGCTATATTCCAGGTCAAAAATTTAAATATTTCGCCAGTGGGTTACAAGATCCCACCACTCTCATGTTTGCCATTTAATTGGTGTCTAATGTCATAAGTATGTGTTTTAGCCATATCCACTTGTAAACCCAGGGCCACTTGATTTCCTTGCTCATTAGTAATGATTGGATTTATTATATTAGGGGTATCTTCGCCGGCACACACATGGTCCGCTTCGTCTGTCCCCTCTGGTTGTATAATTATATGTATATCGGGCGACCAAAACTTAGCGTTATCACCCAGGTTCGGTCTCCTTAGCTCACCTCTTGTTTGTCTGAGTCAGTCCACTTCACTACATCTGAAAGCATAGATGTAGAGTGGAGAGTATCTATTATACAAAGGAAAATCGGTTGATATCTCTGTTTTATAGGTTGTTTATTTAGGATGGGTTTGTAAAAGAAGCCAAGTGGGACTGCCATAATACAATCTTTTGAAGCTAGACAAAATCCATTATAATTATCCACAAAGTGATTTAACAAATTGCCCACCAGCCTGCGGTTTCTAAAGTTAACCACAATACACTCTCCTTCACATGATTTTTTGGTATCGCCCACCCAATCAACTCTCCTTAGCATGATTATATCTTGATGGAGGATATGCGCCCCAGCGGCACTATTGGTAGCAAACCAGTGGGCTACTTGATTTTTTAACATATCATATGGTTCTCTCTGGTTTGTATTTAGCTTTGGGACATTTTTTAAAACAATAACATATGGTGTAGCCTGGGGCGGAAGATTAAACACTACTTTACGATTGGGGTCGTCCTCACTAGGAAGTGCTCTACTAGGAAGTATTCTACTAGATAGAGGCAGAGTGTTAGGTTTCCTAGCAGAGTGAAGATTGTCATGGGAATTTACTTCTTTATCTATTCTCTGGCCTATGGCCGGTCGTGCTATAGTTTCTTTATTCATATTTGGCCTATTTGTCTCTTGTAACTCTCTATATACCGCCTTATCTATAGTGGTTAAACAGTCCCTATCCTCTATAACTCTACTGGCTAGATTTTGATCTGCTCCTTTAACACCAGAAGTATTATTTTTTGTATTTGGCAATTGATTATTAAGGGCCAGGTCTGTTAGGAAAGCCACATCTTTCTGTAAAGATTTCATTTCAGTCATAAGACATCTTTCAATGTTATCTAATTTACCGTGAAGCTTTTAAATAACTTTTAACAGTCATGTTCCACCTGGCTATCCTTTTTGCAATCATCCCCTTTAGGAACAGGTTTAGTAACCCCCCTTTTATTCTTAGGTTTTAGTTTTATTATAGGGATATAAATAGCCTTAGTTGCCTGCCCCTCAACCATTTCTTCCATCAGAGGGATAGTAACAAAGTACAGTTAAACAATGACCCCACCCTCTCTCCTCGTGTATTGTGGAACTCTTTTAAAGCTCGTGGTTTAATCTGAGATGTTGTCTCTAAAAAGAAGAATCGTTTTCTTCAACAGCATAGATCTACATTAGCTCATATCAAAGCCCTGGAACACAAATTTTACACCTCACCTTCTGATTCTATTATGGAAGAGCTTGTACGTGCTAAGTTGAATTTTAATAAAGTAACTACTGATAATGAAGCATCAATACTACTTTGTAGTAGCGTTCGCTATTATGGTGGACGTAACAGTTGGTAACCTTCTAGCTAACTACGTCAAATCTCGGATGGATCGAATATTAATTGACTCCAGACACTCTTCAGATGGGGAGCTTATGTATAAGGATCAGGATATTTTAGATGAATGTATTACATTCTATAAAGACTTATATACTCCACAATATTCCTCCTACTTTTTCCCTCACTCAATGCTATTTCAATAACATTCCTTCCTCTTCTAATGTTCATCTCAACTTCTCTATGCTTGAGTCTGATATTCTTTCTGAATCCTCCTCTTTCACACCTTTATGGGTTACCATTGAACACTTTCTACTTGCTCCTTTCTCTACACAAAAGGTTTTGGCCTTCTCTTCCAAGACTGTTCAAAACACTCTCCGCTTATTCAAGCATTCTTGCTCCTTGTTGTTGAGACCGCTTACCCAACCGAAGATTAACTCAAGAGATTCATTTTTGCATTTGCCGATATGGCATAATCACCTCATTACTATTAACAACAGACCCTTTCTTTTGGACACTGCTGATGATAACATGGGTCTATGACCTATTTGATGGTACAACACTTTGTTCATTTCCTCAATTTCAAACCACCTTTAAATGTCCTCGCTCATTCTGTCACAAATTTTCCATTTTAATGGCAGCCATTCTAGATGCCTTTTACTCACATCCTTTAGTTACATATTCTTTGGAGGAAAGCTCTCTCCCTAAAATACTTACTGTTCTCCCAAAGGCTTCCTCAATTTACAAACATGTCTTTTCTCCCAACCCTGCCTGCGTTAAGAGTAAGGTGGAGCTTGCCTGGGAAGCGGATTTGGGTTGTGTTTGGAGTTTCTGGGACAAGATTTGGAGTCGATCACTTAGACTCTCTAGATCTGCATCTGTTACTCAATCTATGCTCTTTCTATACCATAGACTATTTTTCACACCTACGTCTATAGCTTCCTTCTCTCATACAGCTGACGTGTTGTTAGACTTGCGGCTCTCCTGCAGCTGACTTAATGCATCTTCTCTTTCTCTATCCTTCTACTGCCTCTTTGGTTACATAGAGCCTTGTGTGTGTGGGTCAGCATCTTGAATTGGTACCTCTTCTGTACGGGGAGCCAGTGGATTTGCCAGAGGTGGGGTGTGATGTGGGTTTAATGAGGAAGGCAGAGGATGAATCTGGCTGCGGCGTTCTGTATGATCTGAAGTCTCTGTAGAGGTGTGTGGCAATTCCTACACAGTGGGCATTGCCATAGTCCAGTTGGCTGGCGATGAGGGTCTGTGTCACAGTGCATCTTGTGTGATAGGGTAGCCACCTAAAGAGCTTATGTAGCATGCGCAGAGTTAGGAAGCAGGCAGAGGAAATGGCGTTGATCTGTGATTTCGTGGTGAGCTTGTTGTCAGTAATGATTATGAGGTGTCTGATGGCCACGAGGAGTTGTTGTTCTATGTGTTGCTGCTGTTGTCAAAGATCTGTACTTCCATCTTGGCTGTGTTCAGCTGTAGATAGTAGTTCTTCATCCAGTCAGTGACGCTTGGCATGCATCTGCGGAAGTTGGTTCTGGTGGTGGTGGGGTCATCGGTGAGTGAGACGATAAGTCAGATGTCATCTGCATAGAAAATTATGTTGAGACAGTAGAATCTAACAATGTTGGCCAGCGGGGTCATGTATGTGTTGAACAGCATGGGGCTAAGGGATGAGCCCTGGGGAACACTGCAGGTGGTCTCCTTGGATTTGGAGGTGCAATTTGGGAGGTGAACCCTCTGGGTTTCTCCAGTGAGGAAGGAAGTGATCCATCTGAGAGTGTACCCTTGGATCCTGATGTAGTGGAGTCTTTCGACCAGCATATGGTGGAATACTGTGCTAAAGGCTGCTGAGAGGTCAAAAAGGATCAGAGCTGCTGTTTCTCCTCAGTCCAGGAGGGTTTGTATATCATTGGTTGCTGCGATCAGGGAGATTTTGGTGCTGTGATTGCTGCAGAAGCCAGATTGGGAGGCATTGAGTAGTTGGTTCTGCTCCATGTGTGTCATTTGTTGCTTGGTCATGATCTACCTTAGCTAGTAAAGGGAGCATGGAGATTGGCCAATAGATTTTGAGCTTGCTGGGTTCAATGCAGGGTTTTTTGAGTAGTGGTTTGACATTGGCATGTTTCCAGGTGTCAGGAAGTGTTGCAGTGGTGATACAGGTGTTAAGTAGGGTGGTGAGTTCCTGCCCGATCCCTTGGTTTACTGAAGTTGAAGAGGTGGTGCGGGCATGGGTCTGTGGGTGCCTCAGAGTTGGAGGATTTCCTGGTGGTGACCTAGGTGGCGAGGAGGTTCCAGGTGGTCAGTCTGTGGTTCATGTCAGTTGTGGTGGTGGCGTATCTGTTGAGGAAGTCCATAGGTGTGGGTTGAGGTTTGAAGTTTCTTTATATGGTTGCGATCTTGTCACTGAAGAGGTTTGCAAAGTTGTCACCACATCGCTCCTGTGAGGGTTTGGTATTGTTTTGACTGGCAGCCAGGTTTGAGAATTCCCTAACAATGTTGAAAAGCTCCTTGGTGCTGTTGGGGCTCGATTAGATGCATGTGGTTAGGGCTGTCTTTTTTGTTGCCTTCCGCAGGCGGTGGTGGAGGTTGAGGGATGTCTTGAATGCTGTCTTGTCAGAGATATCCTTCCATCTCTTCTTCAGATGTTTGTTGTCTCGTTTTGCTGTTCTGAGTTCCTGGGTGTACAAACTACCCTTTTTGGTGAATTTTCTCTGGATGTTGCTCTTGATGGGGACAATGCTGTTGGTGCAATTGATGATCTAGGCATTGAAGCTCTTCACTCCCTGTTCAAGGTTAGTGGTGGTAGAACTATTGTAGGTGTTGAGGGTGTCTGTCTAGCTGGTCTCTGAGATTTTATTTCATCTCTGATGGGGGTGACTGATCATCTTGGGGATGGCATTACAGGGCTGGAAATGCCGAAGTGGACCATGGAGTGATCGGTCCTTCTGAGTTCTGGGATGTGGCTGTATTTGACGCGGTTGCCTGAGGTGAAACTGGGGTCCAGCATGTGTCTAGCAGTGTGTGTAGGGTCATGGACGATCTGAGTCAATCTGACGCTGCTCATTCTGTCGAGGAGGTGTGCGGTGTTCTCGTTCGGGTTAATGATTGTAGAAATTTAGGTCGCTGAGGAAGATGTAGTCCTTGGAGTCTAAGGATATGGGCACAATGAAGTCTGCAATGGTATTGCAGAAGCTGGAGAACAGGCCTGGGGTGCCTCTGATTGTTGCCTTATCGTCCTTGTGGAGCTTGAAGTTGAGATGTTCCATAAGGGTGGTGGTGGTGTTGTAGATAGTGGTGGTGCACTATATCGTTCTTTTGAGGATGATGGCTGTTCCTCCTCCTGGCTTGTTGGTGCAGTCCTGGGAAGTGATTTTATACACATTGGGCGTCACTGTTGCAATGTCTGGGGTGGATGTGGGGTTGAGCCAGGTCACGGTGAGGAAGACAATGTTGGGTACAAGGGTGGTGATGATGTCCCATAATTCAGTGGAATGCTTCCATAGTGAACGTGTGTTGAGAAGGGTGCATGCAAGTTGATATCTTTGTTCAGGTGATGTCTTTGGTGTTTTCTGGGTGGGGCTGGTCAGTAGGCTGATGTGTGTACTGGGCCAGTCAAGTGGCAGTGGGTACAGGAAAAAGGTCCTAATGTGGAGCATTGGTTGGTGTGATGGCAGTGTGTGTTGCGACATTTGGAGTTGAGGGTATAGAGCTCGGCGATGGCGTATCTTCGGGGGTTGGAGGGCCTGTGGTCATGGCAGTGGGCACATGTGGTCATACCTTTGGTCTGCATTAAATATATCCTGGGGTGAGCAGGGCTTCTGTTGGCGGGAAGAACTGTGAATGGGGAAACCCTGGCAGGAAAACCCTGGTGGGAAAACTGGGGGCAGCGGTGGTGTCACTGTGTCAGTCTGGAAAAGCAGGAACAGAAGGCCACAGGCAACACTGCCATTGTAATGCAGCTCCTTTATCAACATCCTTACTGGGAGCTTAAATTGTGCTGTTGCACTGCACAAGAAGGGCTGCAGAAATGATCCAGCAAGTTACTGCTTGATAATCCTGTATTATGGCATCAAAAAACATTCACATGCCTAGAAGCATGGTCTGAAAAGAAAAATATGTTATCAAATTATCAGGCTGGTTTTAGAATGAAAACCAGCACTGTAGATCCAGTGTTCAGGTTCCATTTGCTCCTGGAAAAAACACATCTCACTTGGGAAAGTGCAATTACATGTGGTATCTTTTATTCTGCCTCACGCTTCTGGTAATGTTCCCGGACACCTGCTTTGGAGCTCATTCAAGGGTCTGGCTATTCTATTTCGTCTTCTGAGTATTTTGGTAAGGCTCAACAAAGGAAATTTTCCCATGATATACTGAGGGCCGATTGGTGAAACCACAAAACCCTTTCCAGTAGACAGAGGTGTCCACCAAGATTGTTCACTGGCACCTTTGCACTTTTCCTTGCATACCAACCATGTCGCAGAGGCACCGATTGGAAGTAACAACCCATGGACTAAGACTGCAGTACTTCTATTCACCAGTGGCATTTTATTGCACTCAACGACACCAAGTAGTCTACAGACCCTACTAGATGCATTTGGTGAGTTCTGTAGATTAAAGGACCTAGACATTAGCAGCGCCAAAACGAATTTGATGATGTTCAGCCCACAGAAGTGTTTCAAGAATAATTTAAAATTGGACACTTCAGTCCTTGAACAAGTGAATTACTTTTTGTGTTTGGGCATTGGTATATCATCAGGTACAAAATGGAAAAATCACATATTGAGATCAGTGAACCGAATGATCAAGGTATCAAGTGACTGCATACTTTGCAAAGATGCAGTGTGGACAACTGATACCTCCTGCCCTTCTGAATTCTAAGGTGCCTCACTCTATAGAGCAGAAATACAGGATTATACAAATGTCACACTATTGTCGGTTTGGGAGAAACGTTTTTCAAAGTGGTTGTTGAGCCCTATGGCCTCATTGTTTTAAGACCTTGGTATTATGCATACTTCTTCACTGGTCAAGCTGAAATCACTTCTGTATGGGGTTGGATCAAGGGGGGAACTAGGGCTAATCCACTTTACGGAGGCTTTGTGCGATGTTTTTGGACCTGATGGGTGGTGGGTCTCTTGGTTAAGCATTATCGTGTCCTGCTGGAGAAGATAGGCCTATCCAACCAGTGGTCCTTCCCTAAATCCATTAACTTTGGTACAGAATATCTGAGGTTAACTCCACATATAATTCAATCATTACAGGAGATATGTTGCCTAAATCATTCCCAGGGAAGCCTGACCAATGCATTTCTAACTAACAAATGTGTTCTACTGGATGAGGTAGAGGCCATGCTGGCAAATATCTTGTATGTTAAGTTCTGGGTAGACATTCTATCTTTCAATGTTGAACTATAACTGGGGTACATCTCCAGGTCATGCAAAACGATGCTACTATTGCTTTAATTGATTTGAAGACAATTCACACTGCAGGCAAGCCCTAAGGGCAAAATGGAGCCAGCCGTTGCTGAGAAAATTAACAATTCAAACTCTGAGGTCAGCTTTGGACCTAGGAAAAAAAGACATGGGTCGCATAATCTCTCTTTGAGAGGCTTTCCAGTGGTCCCTATTCATTAGTGACTGTGTTCTTTCTTTGTCTGTTTTTCTTAAATTATTTCTTTTTTTCAGTCATTACCCTATCTTTGTCCTTTTTCTTGCTGGTTATTTTCCTCTTGGCTCCAACTTTCCTCTCCCCCCCTCCCTTTTTATGCTGCGTTCTCGCCTTTCCCCTTGTTTTTTCTTTTCCGTTCTTTTTTCCCTTTATCCACAATGTTTCCTCCCCTTTTTTACCCTTGTTTTTGTTCTTTCCTGCTTTTTGACCCATTCAATCTTAATAGATTCGGGTAGAATGTATACCCAAGATGGCTGCCACGGTAGGTGGTCTAGTGTTCAACAAGGACCAGAGGAAGTAAGAGCATGCTGAAACCTGCGCACCCTTTCCCACTATTTAGCTTTTGGATGCAGATGCTACAGGTACACAGCACTGCATAGTGACAACCTCATGGGATTGTGATTTGATTTGACCTTCTTTACAGAGATGAGGTGAGATGTGTTCCATTTGAGATCCCTCTAATGATACTTACTTAGAGATTACACTAGTGTACAGGGCACATTGTGACACCGAACAGTGTAGGTGTTTACAATATTGACTGGTTTACCACCTATGTTTACATGGCATGATGAGACATTTTGCACATAGATTGCCAACCATTATAATAGAAAGGACTAAATAACAAGGCGATTGTTCACGGGTAGTAGTTAGAACATTGCACAACCTGATAGAACATATTACATTGCGAAGAGGAAAGCTGTAGACGATGTTGCTTACAAGCCTCCACCATGGGTTGGTGATGTTGGTATAGGACAGAATCAGAAGTATCCATACCAGAGTCTAGAGTATGACTTAATTTCTTTATTTGGGATCCAGAGACTAACTACCACAGCACATGATGTACACTGCTTGGAGGATGATCTCTACTCATTAAGAAACAGTTTATTAGGAAAGATATGTCTGATGTGTGTATTGAAATAGCCTCCCTCTACATTCTGCCCCAAAAGGGGGTTGTGCCAGACAGCATGCTTATGTCCCGAAGAGACCAGAGTAAATTGTGTGTAGGGTCGAAAAGTCAATTTTAATGGGGATATTCTGATATTCAATCAGTTGAAGCCAGGAATTAGTGTATATACATTGAACTGTTGATTTATATGAAACTTTGAGTCATCCCGTTTGTATATACATATATATCGTTGTAAATGTTGCACATCACTGTATCTTTGAGCACTGCAACTTCTCCACATATTCTGATTGTATAATACACAATATACCTATTTTGGAGAGTACACGAAGTAAATTGGTTTTATTGTCAAGAGAGAGAGCTATATTGACTATATAAGAAACTAATCCCATGGAACCCTTTAGTGTGCAATTGTTTTTGACCTTTGTTCTGTTTTTTGGACATAAGGGTTAGGTCCTATGTATTGCTATTAGTACCTGGGTAATCAGGTACCTTTTTATCAACAATTTGACTACTCTGTTTTATAAATTATAAATTATTGTGTATGCACCTCAAATTATTGTATTTTAATGGAGTTTTATGGATTGTAAACTAAACTACTACTGCTGCTACTACTACAAAATATGTGGTAAATGATGAATATTTTCTCAATTTTCATAAAATTGGTGTGGACCTTTCATTCTTTATTCTATTAACTGAACTGATTTTTCAAAAGTTTAATGCTTGAACCCTTCCCTGTTTGCTCACTCTGTGGAAATTTAGCTTACAAACTGAACATTATCTGCGCCATCTTGCCTCTCCCCAGCGCCACGCACAGCGAATGCACGGCCGCCATCTTAGGCACCCCACTCTCTCATTGTCACTCGCCAGCGCGGTCCCCTTGGCGCTGCGAGCATCCCCCGTGCGCTGGCCACCCCCGCTCTCTCATACAGGCCATAAACCCTCTCCTTCTGCGCGACCTTGCTACGGAACCACTTCCGACCGACATCCCATACATGGTCATGCCTCTCCTTTGATAACCCCCTTCCTCTGCGGCCCATTGTCTGAACTGGTCCCAGGCCATCACCTAGCCCTGCGGATGCAGTTTATTGCCCCTACTGTAAGGGAAACACCCCACATCAAAGGGATTACAGTAGATCAAAGCCCTCACCCCCTGAGACCCGACCGGTCACACACGCCCCCGGGAATTGACGGAATACCCTGCTGCGCAATAGCCATCTCCTACTGTGAGTGGGGTGGGAACTTCTACTGTATCTATGTATGGGATCGGATCTGAACCGGGGCTTCAGGGGATATTCCCCCATGCATCAAGGGAATCTCAAGAATGTACTATGTGTAATAAAGCAATAAACCAGTGTATAAGAGACCAGGTCTCAGAGATGCAGTTAGAGCACCTCGTGACGATACCTTGCTGTCTGATCTGATGTGTTCTGCTCCGACGGAATAAAACTTTGTTTCCTGCCTTCCAGTCTCCGGCGCCTGCCTCTTTCATTGGTAAATTATCGAGTGGTATAAGAGGCGATTACCGCCGGGCAAATACTTGAAAGGTTATCGACTGAAACTGCCGCTACCATTTAACAATTGGCGTCCCAAACGTGGGGCCCATCAGCGACACGTGGATCCAGTGGGAGAGGTCCCGACGACAGAGTGAACGACTGCAACGATCGGGAGAGCTCCTGCCCAATAGACCCTCGTCTGGCAGCCGATCATCCGAACTTCACTGATTCCGAGCAGACCTCTCTCTCGAGTGATCTACGGTCCTGACTGGGAACCATCAGGAGTGCCGCGGCAAATACGGAGAGTAGAGGACGATCGGGCGCTGGAGGCGGAAGACGAGAAACTGTCCACGCGGTCCGGGTAAGGTCGTGATACACGACAAATTGAGAAATAATTGATTGATTGTTTAAAGCTTTGGAAATACTAGTATTGCTCATTGATTGTTCTTTTTGAGATATTCGCTGTCTACAAACGGGGAGGAGTAGAAATACTCTCTCTCTCTCCCTTTGCAGATAGTGAAGGGTAGGTAACGCAGACTTTTGTCCCCGTTGAAACCCGTCGTGCCTATCTTTATCTCCCCATTGATTGATTGTCCGAACATTGATTGTTTTGAAGAATAGTGCTTTTTGAGATATTCTCTGTTTGCAAATAACGTAGAATAGGAATATTCTGTCTAGTCTTTGCAAATAGTGAAGGGTAGGTAACGCAGACTTTTGTCCCCGTTGAAACCCGTCGTGCCTATCTTTATCTCCCCATTGATTGATTGATTGATTGTCCGAACACTAGTTGTTCGATATTGGTTCTTTGGAGGTATTCTCTGCTTGCAAATAACGAAGAATAGAGATATTCTGTCTAGTCTTTGCAAGCAGTGAAAAGATAGGTAGTGCTGACTTTTGTCCCCGTTGAAACCCGTCATGCCTATCTTCTCCCCACTGATTGGTAGTTGGTTCTGCCCGGACCGCTTATTAGAGGTGAACCACCCGGCTCCACTGGAAGGCACCCCTAATAAGGACATGTTCACTAAATATGGACTAGTCGCCGTAGCTTATAGCAAGCTGTGGCATAAATATACCAAGAAGGACCCCGAAAGTCAGTGGCCACTGATGGGATCCTTCGACGACCATAAGATAGAAGCGCTAGAAATAGCTCTGCGTAGCAATAAGACGACGCCTACTATGCTTGACAGTATCGGCATGTGGCGCAAAGAAGCAACGCAACGGAAAAAGAGGGAAGAAGTAAAAGCAGAAAAGGAATTACGAAAGGCAGCTCACCTTGCCGCTAGAAAGTTAGAAGAAGACATAAAGGAGAGAAGGGAAACTAAACTAAGACAGGAGCCCGAAACCTCAGGCCAGTACGCTGTTAGGACCCCTTCAGTGCTCTACCCTGAGTTGTCCTCCAAGCAGCGAACGAATGACGAATTACTGTTAGGTCCCCCGATCATTTACATGCCCCCTCCGTATGCACCCTCCCAATCAGTAGTGCAACACCCACAACCCCCGAACACGAGCGAAAGCAGTACAGGGGCCTCGGCCCTCACGGCCTCCGCGCCGGCTGAGCCTCTTGTGCCGAACCCAACATCGACTACAACGCTAGACGACCATGAGATAGGAAAGAAAGAGTCCACCAGAATGAATCGATTAACTAAGGATGAACGAGCAGGAATTGACAAGATAGTAGGGACGCTGGTGGAGCGAAAAGAAAGTGAGGAGTATATAACAGACGTGTATAACTCGTATGCCGACAGCCGCAGACGACACTTCGTCGTACGGCTCTGTTATCACGCCCTGAATGCATATGAGGATAGGTACCACGATAAAGGTCCCGAAGGCTTAGCGGCCCTATATAGGAAGGTAGACATTGGGGAAGAAAGAGAGGGCGATGTAACGAACCTCTTCACTCGTACACTCGAGGTCTACCGACACCTTAAAGAACATGGACAGACCACCAGAACAGAAACCCCCATAGCAACTAAACCCCAGGGAGGAAGGGCTGATGCCATGATGCCCATCAAAGAAGCTGCCCCCTACTGGGTCCCCCCACGGGGTCAGGGAACACACGACGACATCAACCACCAAGATGCGAAGGGAAGGGTTGTATATAACTGGGTCTATCAGCCGTGGGACCGGCAAGATATTTTGACTTTTAGAAAGACTCTACCCGACTTAAGAAAGAACCCGACTGCCTTCTACACGGAATTGGGTACAGCCTTAGGCTCAACGATAATGACGTTAGCAGATATCGACTTGTTCTTTGGGCTATGCCTGCCGGCTGATGTGTGGAAACAAATCCGGAGAGTTGACCACGCTGAGCCGTTCGGATATACCTGGGTACAACTCGATACCATAGATAAACAGCGAGAACCAGGACAGAAACCCCCGAAAGCCATCTTAGAGCTCCCAGACAAGATTGTACAAAAGCTGAAGACTCTAATCCCAGAAAGAAAGGTAGACTGGTCGATAGTGACGGCTTGCCGTCAGAAACCCCAGGAAGATGTGTCTGAATACTTCTCCCGATTCGAGACTGTGTTTTCCGATTACAGTGGCCAAGACATGACCACCGCAACCGGACACCACCTCTTTGTCCAGAATTATGTAAAGGGTCTGTCACCAGAAGTTTCCCAGAAACTACAGACCAGCGAGAGTAGTTGGGCAGCCTCCAAACCCGCAGCAATTCTCCAGATGGCCCAATACTACGAAAACCAGAAGAACGAGAATGATAGGGCGTCAGAGAAGAAGAAAAAGGAATTAAAGGAGAGGGTAATGATAGCACAGTTGCAAGGGGTGACCATGGGAAGGGAACCCCCGAAAGAGAATTACCAACCAACCGCCCCTAGAAAGCTACCCCCTAGAGATCATACCCCTACACCCTACAACGGACGGAGAGACTTAGATGGGAATCAATGTGCGTTCTGTAGGGGGTTCGGACACTGGAAATCCCAGTGCCCGGTCCTTCTGGAAATGAACAAGAATAGGGACCCCAGAGACACAGCATATGACCCCAGAAATAGAGGACAGGGACGAGGGCACACGAACAACACCATCAACGACAGGCCAGGCAGACCAAACACCTTTGATCGCCCCCGCCAAAACCAGTGTCAGCAGTCCGACTATGAGAGCACTCATGACTTCGCATAGGACCGCCAGGGGCAAGGGAGGGATCCAGTCGAACTCCGTGTTGACCAGCAAGGTCCTTACGTCACCGCTAAGGTCTTGGGCACAAAATCTCCATTCCTGGTAGATACTGGGGCGACACGTAGTGCGTTATCTAAACGACTGATTCCTAGGGCACCCTTGTCTGGCTCACACGTAACCTCAATAGGCTTTGACGGAACGCCCTCCACTAACCCCTTATCAGCACCAATCTCCTTTGACTTAGAAGATAACACCACTGACACGACCTTTCTGCTCTCCTCCAACACCCCCGATGCTATTATGGGACTTGATTTGCTAAAACATTTTCGAGCCACCATCAGATGCTCCCCAGACGGAGTTCGAGTCATCCTACACGATAACCCAGATCTGTCCAGACCCTGTCACACACGGCGTATGCTCTCTATAACCGATGCTGATATGTCCCTACTCGACACATTACCTTCACATCTATGGGCTAAAACCGACTCAGATGTAGGGCGCATGGTGATCGACCCGGTACACATAACCGTCCGACCGGACGCAGTGCTCCCAAAGCTTCCACAGTATCGGAAATCACCCGAAGGCGAGAAGGCATTGGTGGAAATCATCGAGTCCCTGGTCGAGGCAGGAGTGGTAGAAGAAGTAGTCAGTAATGTTTGCAACAGCCCTATCCTACCCATTGTAAAGAAGCAAGGCGAGGGGGATGAGAAAGCCTACCGTTTCATTGTTGACTTGCGAGAGGTTAACAAAGTAGTCATACCCCAGTACCCCGTAGTCTCAGACATCACCACCATCCTCACCCTGATTCCATCCACTGCCACCATCTTTACTGTTATTGACCTCAAGAACGCATTCTTTTCCATCCCCATCCACCCAGACAGCCGCTACCTGTTCGGCTTCACTTTAAAAGCCCGTTCGTACAGATTCTGCAGGGCACCCCAAGGCTACACTGAGAGTCCCAGTATTTACAGCCAAGCCCTCAAGAGGCAACTGGATGCAGTCCAACTACCCGATGGAGTGGTGTTGATACAGTATGTCGATGACATTCTTTTGGCGGCCGACACCACTCCTCTTGCCGTCACAGCCACCATTCACCTCCTCCGCTTCCTTGCGGAGAACGGTCACAAGGTCTCCAGAAAGAAATTGCAATTCTGCCAGCCCCAGGTAACGTATCTAGGCCACCTACTATCCAAAGACGGGAGGAAGCTTACCCCTGACCGAATTCAAACCATCCTAGAAACCCCTGTTCCCAAAACTCAGAAGCAAGTACGATCCCTAGTGGGCCTCACCTCCTTTTGTCGACAGTGGTTGCCAAACTTCAGTCTTACCATAAAGCCTCTGCTTTCCCTGCTGGCTAAGGATGTCCCCTTCCCCCTCCCCTGGACACCTGAATGTCAATCCTCCTTCAAAGAATTACGAAACGCCCTCTGCTCGGCCCCAGTCCTAGGAACCCCAGACTACACCAAACCTTTCTCCCTCTACACCCACGAAAGGGAGGGATGTGCGTTGTCTGTCCTAACCCAGTCCATAGGCCCTAAGCAACGCCCTTGTGCCTACTTCTCTGCCACTCTTGACCCCGTAGCCAGAGCTTTGCCCGCCTGCCTTTGAGCAGTAGCCGCCGCTGCTGTCTCTATCCGACAAAGTGAGGGGATCGTGCTCTCGAACCCCCTCACGGTATTGGTACCCCATGCTGTTGACACCCTCCTGAACCAAACCAAGACTCAACACCTGACTAGCGCACGACTGACTGGTTATGAACTGACTCTGCTTGCACCCCACATCACATTGAAACGATGCACCACTCTGAATCCAGCTACACTACTGCCTCTCCCTGACGCTGACCACAATGCATCCCCTATACATGATTGCGTGACCCTCACCGACGAACAAACCAAGAGTAGGGTTGACCTCCGGGATACTGCCTTCCCGGACCCTGACGGAGAATTGTGGGTGGATGGCTCATGCATCAAGCTCCCCGATGGCACCACCTCAGCTGCCTATGCAGTCACCACAGCCCGAACAGTTGTTGAGACAGCCCGCATCACACAGCGATCCGCACAGGCGGCGGAACTAATTGCTCTTACACAAGCCTGCATCCTGGCAGCAGGGACAACCGCAAACATTTACACAGACAGTCAGTACGCCTTCGGGGTAGTTCACCACTTTGGGCTCTTATGGAAAGAGAGGGGATTCTTGACTTCTCATGGCACACCCATCCTGCATGGAGATCTAGTCTCTGCCCTGACCGAAGCAGTCCTCCTCCCCACACGGTTAGCTGTGATCAAATGGCAGGCACACAAGAAGGTGACAGACATTATAGGACAGGGAAATTCACTGGCTGACATTACTGCCCGAACCACAGCCGAGAATAGGTCCACGACCCGTATGTACGTGACCAGGTCACAAACTGAGAAATGGAAGGATGCTAGGGAAACAATTAGGGATATCCAACTAGCCAGCACACCACACGAGTTAACTGAATGGGCCCGGGTGGGATTGAAGGACGATGACGGTTGCTGGCGAACCAAAGACTTGAACAAATGGTTGTTACCAGATTCATACTTGATCCCCATGCTGACCATGGCACACTCCCCCGCACACATAGGGTCTGCCCCCATGATCGAACTCATCTCTAAAGTCTGGCACAACGACAAAATACCAGACTCAGCCAAACGTCTAGTCCAACAATGCCTAGTATGCCTCCAACACAACCCTGGGAAAGGAACTGCTGTACCCCGGGGAGGGTTTGGGGTCCCCAATCACCCCTTTGAAGTCCTACAAATGGACTATGTCCAGCTAGAAAGGTGCCAAGGTTTGAAGTATGTACTTGTCATTGTGTGTGCCTTCAGCAAGTGGGTGGAAGCCTACCCAACCCATGACAACACCGCTATGACTACCGCAAAAGTACTACTGAAGGAATTCTTCCCCCGATATGGCCTTTGTCGAATTTTGTGGAGCGACAATGGCCCCCACTTCGTAGCCGAAGTTATCCAACTCATCTTAAAAGGGTTGGGTGTAAAACAGAAGTTCCATGCGGTCTTCCATCCCCAATCTGCAGGCCTGGTTGAGCGACACAATGCCACATTGAAGCTTAAGATAGCAAAAATAGTCGCCACCACAGGGCTAAGATGGCCAGACGCTCTCCCACTAGCATTGCTATCAATGCGTTCCACCCCCACCAAACACCACTTAACCCCCTACGAGGTCATCTTCGGGCGGCCCATGAACCTTTTGACTGCACCAAAACCGACATCCATCCACGACGTCCCGGACGTCCTCATGTCTGATTATCTGTACAATCTAACTAAAACGTTGTCTATCATCCATCAGCAGGTGCTGCACGCCATTCCCGATGTTTCCAGGGGCCCCGGGCACGACATCCAACCTGGTGACTTCGTCTTAGTGCGTAACTTCCAGCGCACCAAGAGTCTGGAGCCCCGGTGGACGGGCCCCCTGCAAGTCCTGATCACCACCCGAACAGCTCTTCGAGTGGAGGGGAAACGCAATTGGCTGCATGCACACCACTGCAAGAAGGTATCACCGACCCTGACAACCACGGACAACGTCACCGCCCAAGAGGAACTTCTGGACAAAGACCGACCATCCCTGAGCCGCTGCCCGGATACAGAGACACTTGAATTGATTGAATATCCCGATCCCACTGTGCCATCCAAAGAAGGGTATAACTTGCGACGAAAGGAGAGGACTTCGGCTAAGCAGACCACAGGCTAAGTGGAAATCTCAGAGCGGTAGCCTAGTCACCTCAAAGGCCACCAGGAGAGAAACTAAGCAAAGTCTGTGGTTCTGCCCGCTACCGAGTCTCTCGAAGGTGATGGAAGCGCCCGACATGAAGGTGATGGAAGCAACCGGACGTCCGAAGATCCCCTACAAAAACCCAAAGACTGACCGAATGCACAGCTTTAAGACTATAACACTTTTTATTACCCTTCTCTTTTGCCTTCTCCTCATGGTCACCTTCTGGATCATGGAGGAGAACACACCCGCTCATAAGACATTGCTGACCACCGTTCAACCTACCACCACGAAGGAGCACCATCTGATCTCACTTTCACCCCAACTCCGAGAAAGGCGTAAGGAGTTCTGGAATAACTCTTTTGTGCAGTTGCTCCACCAACACAATCTTACCACCAACGCCACTAACTGCTGGATCTGTGGATTGCTACCACATGCCACTGGGCACTCAATCCCTTTCATCCCTTCACCTTTTTCTGTCCATGGTTCCTGCCTCGCCTGGCTGATCCTTCTGCAGGAGAGCTACAAGGACAATGCCACTTCCGGCAGAACCATGTCACACTTCTACCATGGGTTCTGGATGAACAAAACTGGTAGAACTTCCGCCCTCTTCTGCCCTCTGAGATCGAACGCTTCCTTTCACATGGACATCCCTGCCAAAGAACGAGTTGAAATGCAAGTGTTCAACAATCCAGCCAGACCCACCTTCTCTTACCTCCGAAAACGGACGGCCGCCACCCTAACAGTGGCCCTGTCCGTCATCAACATCACTGGATCTGTATGCCTCGAAGGCCTGGGGGCACAGCTGGTGGGCCACAGCTCCTGCCTCATCACCCGAACATTGGATTCAGTTGACCCACCCTCCTTTGTTGCCTCCCCGAATATGTACTTCGTCTGTGGTACTAAGGCCTACACCTGGCTCCCGAAAGGTTGGGGAGGCACCTGCTACATCGCCTTTGTCCTTCCTCCGACGTATGTGGCTCCAGCAAACCATCACCGACAGAAACGGGCCAAAGACATTGTGCAGGCCGACTCCACCGGAGCACAGTTCATGGACGCAGTCAAAGGCCTTGTTCCACTCTGGGGCCCAATGGCAAACAGCCGTGCCATCCGCCACTTAACCCAGGCAGTCGAAACGGCAATGAACATTACGGCTGGCGCCCTCGCCAACAACATCGCCGAGCTCCAGGCCGTCCGCTTAGTGGCCCTTCAGAACCGCCTCGTTCTAGATGTGGTTCTGGCTGATCGTGGAGGAGCATGCCGCATCATTGGGTCCAGCTGTTGTACCTACGTACCAGACAACTCACCCTCAGTCTACAAAGCAATTGAACACCTCCACAGACTGTCCACAGAGGTCCATCAAGAGCAAGAAGAATGGTCGCTGGGGAGTTGGTTTTGGGACGCTATTAAAAGTTGGGGATGGAGGCTGTTTTCATTTATCCTAATACCGATTGTGATACTATGTGGATGTTGCTTGGGGATTCAGTGTCTGCCACCTTTATGTTCGCTTTTTATGAACTGCATCTGCCCTAAGACTTTGAACTTTGAAACAGAGCGGATGAAAGCCCTTTATGAGGTGGAGGTCCGCAGTATTATGGGGATAAATCCGAACTAGACAAGCTGGCGAGATATGTTAAAAGGGAGGACTGTGGAAATTTAGCTTACAAACTGAACATTATCTGCGCCATCTTGCCTCTCCCCAGCGCCACGCACAGCGAATGCACGGCCGCCATCTTAGGCACCCCACTCTCTCATTGTCACTCGCCAGCGCGGTCCCCTTGGCGCTGCGAGCATCCCCCGCGCGCTGGCCACCCCCGCTCTCTCATACAGGCCATAAACCCTCTCCTTCTGCGCGACCTTGCTACGGAACCACTTCCGACCGACATCCCATACATGGTCATGCCTCTCCTTTGATAACCCCCTTCCTCTGCGGCCCATTGTCTGAACTGGTCCCAGGCCATCACCTAGCCCCGCGGATGCAGTTTATTGCCCCTACTGTAAGGGAAACACCCCACATCAAAGGGATTACAGTAGATCAAAGCCCCTACCCCCTGAGACCCGACCGGTCACACACGCCCCCGGGAATTGACGGAATACCCTGCTGCGCAATAGCCATCTCCTACTGTGAGTGGGGTGGGAACTTCTACTGTATCTATGTATGGGATCGGATCTGAACCGGGGCTTCAGGGGATATTCCCCCATGCATCAAGGGAATCTCAAGAATGTACTATGTGTAATAAAGCAATAAACCAGTGTATAAGAGACCAGGTCTCAGAGATGCAGTTAGAGCACCTCGTGACGATACCTTGCTGTCTGATCTGATGTGTTCTGCTCCGACGGAATAAAACTTTGTTTCCTGCCTTCCAGTCTCCGGCGCCTGCCTCTTTCATTGGTAAATTATCGAGTGGTATAAGAGGCGATTACCGCCGGGCAAATACTTGAAAGGTTATCGACTGAAACTGCCGCTACCATTTAACAACTCCACCCTCTGTAAAGTCTTTCTAGCAAAGGTCTCATAGGCATTGAACCTCATGTACATAAGGCCACCCTCCCCTGGTGTGTTTACTTACTTTAATGCTATAGAAATGTGGTATGATCCAAAGTGTTTTATATGCCTTCTACATTCCTCTCTTAAAACTGGAATAAAGAAATTGCGATATAAAAAAAAGTTGTTGCCAAAATAGATTTTTCAGATGTGCAAATTTGGCTAACAAATAATTTGTGTGAATTAGTAATTTATATGATGCATATTACCGTAATCAATGAATTTAATGATTTTACACTTAAAATTAGATGATTATTTAAGAGTGTGAAAAATAATGTAGTACAGTTGTGGCACATTTTGATGTGAGATACTGTAAAATCTATTTAGATGAAGTTTCTGAATACTATTTATCTTGCTCATTCCCCCTCCAAATCAGCAGCCAGCTGCAAGTCATCTCTTTTCACAGTTTCTGTAGAACATGACAATGACGCCAATTGATTGTAGTGATAAAAAGAATAGAAAACATGTACTGTGAATAAAACCTTTTATTGTGTTCCTAAAGTGTCATTTTGAAGGATTTTGACTGGAAGTTCCAATGCAAGCATGCAAAAGAGCATAATTCTATGGGCTATTGTTTAATAAATGTTTGAAATTGGATTTAACATCTCCAGAGTGAAGTTGCTGAGGAATCAAGCATAAGATTTCTCTTACCTTAAAAAATGGGCTACTGTTAAAGACTTTTCAAAATTACAAAATTGTTTGTGATTTGCCATTTGTTATTTAACCATGATCATGCTATGCAGAATTTGCAGTTTTATTCATTAATATGCATTAAATGTGTATAAGAAACCCTGGTCTAGAAAGATCTGGGGCAACTTTTAATTTTCCTCCCGAAATTCAATACGAGTTCTCTGAGATTTTTCTTTCTCACTAACAAGTTGTCAGCACTTTTCATGAGTTTTACATATAGAGGGGCTTTTATTATTGACTTGATTTGTGATCCTATGTTTCTATATTAGTGAGACTTTTATGGCTAAACTTTGCAGTTTTCTGTCACTGACCATGTCCTGAGTGATGTAATATGTGATGTCATCAGCAATGCATTGCGGGTGCGCGGTTTATAGTTAGCTCAACTAACTACAACGGCCGAATTTCTCTGATTTTGTACGAGTAAAATGTCCAACTAACTATAACGTCCCTGAAACCTGTTAATTTTTCAGTGAATTTTAAAGTTTTTTTAAATGCTAATTTCTAACTATAACGTCCCTGAAACCTATGTTTTTTTCAGTGAATTTCAAAGGTTTTTTAAATGCTAATTTCTAACTAAAGCGTCCCTGAAACCAATGGTTTATTTCAGTGAATTTCAAAGGTTTTCTAAATGCTAATTACTAAATATAATGTCCCTGAAACCCAAATGTACATTTCCACACACTAAAACAAACTACCATAATCACTAATCCACCTTCCAATATACACATATTACTATACAGAATCTATTTAAAAAAACATTTAAGTACAATAAAACAAACTACAATACACATATCTATTTCAAACATCACAATTCTTGAATCATTTTTAAAGTGTAAAAATAAAGCTAATACATAATACACCTCACAAATTTATAACTCAACTTCCAAATTGATTTGTAGAATAAAAATATCAGAAACTCATAAAAGATTTTCTTATGCACACAATCAATGTAATGCACCGCTCTCAACAAAGTAAAACCAGGAATGGCAACATTTTACTCTCTGTCTCCACACAAATAAATGTAAGTAACAAATCGCATTGCTTCCTACATAATTTAAGATTGTAAAACACATTTCTATTGGTTAGACATATTAACCCTTATCAACTGACTTCTAAAAGTGCCCAAACTGGTTCTGGAATTTTCCAGAGTTGAGACTCCACTGTGCACCCCCGAGATGAAGCCGCAAATCCATACAGGAGTTCAAAATTATATTACAAATAATAATACCACTATTTTTTAAGAACAAGCCACTTCTAAAGATAGTACTGACTTGCGAAATCTTACTTTAATAACATATCACTTATATATAAATTACAATTCCATATTTTAAAACCACATATAACATTCAACCCTTCCCCCATTCTGCTTAATCCCAGTTTCCATAGTAGCAGTTTCTGCAACATTCAACTGAAGAGGCAGTTCACAAGTTCACCATATTTTCAAGTTCAGCACACAAGGTTACAAATGCAAACAGTAGGTGTGGTTGACATATGCAAGATATGACCTTGTCCTATCTACAGTACCTTTCAAATATTTTTACTAACAATTAAGAAACATGTTTTTTAAAGAAAGTAACATGCACCCTATTTTTGAGTGTACAATGATCTTAAACAGCCAATCAATTCTCTACTTTTTTTAAAACAGCATCTTGTCCACCATTTTAGAGACCTCTCATTCTACCAACTGACTACCTCAGCTACAGACATCTTTTCATTACTTCCAGACATCCCTTCAAGATGCTTACAGTATGGATTGTTGGACACAGCTATGTTTTCTGGTGCAAAAGGTATGCTGAACTCAGAGGTATTGACAAAGTCCTAGCTTTCCAAAATGTGGATATTAAATAGATTGCACAGAGAGGATTAAAGTGGAACCAATTGATGCATTTGGTTACAACCTTTTTGCATCTCCAACCCCTTCCTCATGATTGTACACTGTGGTGGCAATGACCTAGGCACATTGACTGTGGTAGGTCTGGAAATGCTAATGAAGAACACCTTTGCACAATTGATGTTGCTTTTACCTGAAACTGTCTTTGTGTTTTCTAATGTATGCCAAAGACAGAAATGGAAGTGGTCAAATCAACTCTGTCCACAGATTGAGAAAGCTAGAAAGAATGTCAATAAAGCTATTTCTGCTTACATCGGAGACCATTGGAAGGGCTCCATCTATAACAACAATCTACGTTTTTAAATGGATGGCATCTACAGAAGTGATGGAGTATACTTCACAGATCAAGAAAACAGAGTCTTTCTCAACAACCTAAAGCTGTGCATCAGCACTTACATGTAGCTACAACAAACTCATTATGAAAACAAGAGCTCTTTTTAGAGCCCCCCTATAACACAATTTTGAATCTAAATTTTTTTACACATATATATTTTTTTTATTTTTTGTGGATTCGCGCACCCAACACGAATCTGCAAAAGCATGAATTCAATGTACTACAACACAATACACTTTTCTGGTTTAACTATTAATTTTTAATTTTATTAACAACTCAATAAATTGTAATCTTATCATTAACTTCAATCACACTACCTCTTTAAAACAACTTCACAAATACAACACTACCTTCTAAATTATAAACTACAAAAATATTTATTTGAGTGAATTCGCAAATCCAACATGACGTTACATGGGGGGGGGCCATGCTGAGAGCCGCGTTGGGGTTCGCGACTCTAAAATAGAAAGAAAAAAACCCGCCCCACTTCCATTATTCAGTATTCGCCCCGGGGACCCTGTCCCCTGGGGCACTACCTCTCTTATTATTATTTTTTTTTTAAAGGACGGGGGCCACGTGGTTACCCTTCCCTCAGCCACTATTGGCCACCATCCCCTGGGGCCTGCCAGCATTTTGTTTTTCAACTTTGGAGGAGGGACACAAGGCCCCCTCCTAAGGCCAATAATGGCCCCGGGGACCCCAGCCCCTGGGCCATAGCGTCTTTTTAATTAAAAAAATAAATAAATAGTATTTTAGGGGGGCCACATGGCCCCCCCTTCCCAGGGCTACTTTTTGCCATGGGGACACCATCCCCTGGGGCCTGGCATCAACATTGGGGACCACGGAGGCCCCAATGCCCCGGTGGTCCCAGCCGGCTCGCCGCCTCCTGTGGGAGCTGGCATTGCTTTTGGACAAGGGTAGCTGCTGAGAAGCAGCTTCCCTTGCCCAAAGGCAATTCTGCTTTGCTTCTTGGAAGAGAGATCAGGTTTCCTGCTCTCGCTTCTAAGAAGCAAAGCAGTGTTTGCTATGGCAGGGCTGGAGCAGTGCTCTCGCCCTGCCTATTTATTAACTTGAAAACTCCACCTTCTTTCACCAAGATAATATCCTCTCCAAGACAGTTCTGCTTTAACATTGCTACCATTATTAATTTAAAATACCCTGCTGTATCTATAGCAAGCAAATCTACTAATGTAGACAATTGTCTGATGTTCACATCACTCATGGCCACACCCATTTAAGGCACCATTGCTCCGAAAATATCTAAAACCACTTGTCCAAAACTTCCCCTTACTTTCTATATGTCATGCTCTTCATGTATGTCGTCTATACGATAAAGTCTTGTAAAAACTAAAGCAAGGTAACACAAACCCACCCAATTTCTTGGTAGGTTAAAATAAGCAGCCCTTCCAGGGACATAATAAATTCCTCTCAAAACAGGTGCTCCTCCAGACAATAGATCTCTACTTACTTCATAAAATGTGCCATACATACTCTCTCCTACACATTCCTTTTTACCCTTTTCTCTATCATTTTTATTCACCATACAAATGTCACCTTTTCTTTCCTGCTCTACTCTTAAACTAGGATGTAAGCCTGAAAACCTAAAATCTTCTTCTTTCATTTCTTCTAAAGCAATCTTTTGATCATCCTAATGTGTTACTACTTTCACTCCTCTTTAATTATATTCTCTGATAAAATCCTGTTTCTCATTACTCAAAGAACATAACTAATCTTTATTGAAGTTAGTAATATTGTCTGTTTTGTGCAATCACCCTCATATAATCACCACATTTGATACTTTAATCGTTGTCATCAAGAAGGAAATTCTATAAATACACATTAAAATCTGTTGAATAAGGATAAAGGAATTGCTCATGATTAAAAATAGCCACAAACATGTTCCAGGATAGTGCACAGGGCATCTCTATTTGTACGTATGTTGATGTTTTCCTAGCTGAAACAGGAAGGCCAGTGCACAAATAGCAACAATTTATTTTCATTATATCCACATACTCCCTAGTCATTTTAGTATACACATTATCTTTAAAACCACTATCTAAATGTTCTTCCTGTATTGGTATCATTTGTCTAACATTTCCATAATTAGTTTCAATTTCAGCATTACTTTTCATATAACTTCAAACATTTCCTACAGGAATCAGTAAGCACACCAACAGGCCAACTAATACTGAAAAGGTTATAATTAGCAATATCATCCCTATAATATTACAGAGTCTGTTGTATCAATTGAGACCAAAACAAAATCCTTCCTTGGCAAAAATTGTAGCCAAAACAAAATGTTCCTTCAAACAATAACAATTTTCTTCTTATTTCTTCAAAATAATAATAAAATAAGGAAAAGGAAAAAAATCAATGTCTCAGCTTTTCAGTCTTTTGGTAAAAAAATGTTTTGGGAGAACCTGCTAGATCAGTATCTTCATCAAAATGAATTTTTATTCTTTTCCAGATCTTCTTCATTAATACTAAATAATTCTCTATTTAAAAAAAGAAAAACTTCAGGGTGGTTCTTCTGTTGTACTCTCTATGTCTGAACCACTCTGAAAACAATATTGGCTTTTTCTCAAACAAAAGTAGTCCTCCTCAGTTGCATCTACTTTCTCTTCTCCAGATACTGTAGCTAGATACACTCACTTAGGTGAGGCATATATTCGATTTGGAATTCTTCTTTTGGTCTTTTAGCAACTGGTGATTTACTCTCATTATTTCTGGATTAAGTTGTCTCTCGAAACCTCTCAAGACTCTTTCTGGCCCACAGTGCTTCTGTTAATAGGTTCTATGCCTAGGAACCTCTTCAGCTCCTTCTTTTTCTACTTTGTTTTTCCTGTTTTCATCTCCTTTTCGGCTATGACTTGAACCCAATCCTGAGCTCAGACTCCAAATTGAGCTTGTTCTTTGATCAAAGTTGTCTTTCTCCGCTTTCTGCACAGCAAATCTTTCTTCTGAGAGGAGTCTTTTTCACTTTAATTTTCAACTGCAACTTGTCTCTGCTTTCATCAGAGGCTACTTCTTCTTGCTGTCACACATGCTTTGCTTTTTTGCATAGTAGTAACTCATCACTCTAACTGGACTTCAGTAATTTCAGGTCCTTCATCTGGACATTCGCTCACCTGATATTTATGTACATTTTTCTTTTTGGTTTTTACTTTGATTTCACTCATTTCAGAGAAATCTTCACCCCTTTTGGCTTCATGCTACAAGCTGAAACTTAGCCCTGTGCTCGTTGAGTAGGCCATGCATCCTGATCATTCAAATCATTTGCTTCCTCAACTACTCTCTCTTTCTTAGTGTGAGTAGCATTGCTCAACCAAGGTACTCCTGCACACTTGACAGCACTATGCGTCATCAAGCTGATCCATAAAGAACCTTCCCGTATTTCGACCATGCATCCATTGTGAACATGTTTACGGACAACCACCCAATTGCCTGCGTTCAGGCTAGCAGGGTGTATCCTTGTAATCTTCAGTAGAAATATTCCCCTGATTGAGAAACAGATTTCACCATATCAGCCAGACCATAGCAATCATCCAGAATGATGTCATCAGTTATTAAAACTAATGCTTCTGAAGGTCTCATACAAGCCTCATGGCTCTGCACATCAGTATTTCATGTTGAGTCAAGCCTGTGTTTCTGTCTTGAGCTCTTCTCATAGTCATCAAACTAAGAGGAAGAGCATCAGGCCGTTTTAAACCAATTGAGGCAGAGACTTTTGCCAGTTTATTTTTCAATGTGCCATTGGTAAATTACAGCAAAACCTGAGGATTGTGGTTGGTAAATACAATGAAACCCTTCATCTTTCAAGTGTGTGCCACGATTAGTCTCAATAGAAGTTGGGAGATCAAATCTTGGTATCAGTTCCCTGAACAACAATTGGACAGCTGTAATTCTATAGCTCTTCTCATGGGAAATCTTCCACCCATTTGGAGAAAAGGCAGACTATTATGTATGTATGGTGGAACCACACATGCCATTACCACGCATGCCTTTACCACGCCTCCATCACCATGCAATGCCTTCACCAAACATTGCCTTTACCATGCAAGTCATTACCACACACATGCCTTTACCACACAAACATTTCCAATGAAAATGTAAGTATATAACGCAATGAAGTGTAATCCTATATATATATACACACACACACATCAATCAATCAATCAATGAAAACTTTATTCGGATCATTGACAATCCATAAAAGTACAAAAAAAACAATTATAAAATCATGCAATAAGATAAAATACTGTTTACACATGGGGAATAGTCCATCTAAACTTTAAGACATTGTAGACCGGGCACGAACCGCAGTTTTTAGAAAAGAGCTCACACGAAAGACAAGTTCATCATCGTCCAGGGACAAAATCATTGAAAATGCAAGTTCCAGGCTAATTGGTTTTGATTTGTTAAAATACGGAGTTAAAAACCATTTAATATACTTCATATAGAATTTACAAAAGAATAAAAAATGTAGAGTTGTTTGCCTACTCTGGGAGTCACAGGGGCATGGCTCAACACATTGGTCATTAAAATTCCATAAAGGGAAGCTAAGTGCATGTTTAATGGTGCCTGCCCTAAGGCGAAATATAAGGCCTCGCTCCCAATGACTCAACAGGAGAGTTAAATATCTGGGTGTGGGATATATTATAAAATTACAGGCTAAGTAACCAGAAACGCTAGGTTTCAAGGACTCCCTTGCTACCCTTTCGACATCAAATAACGTATAAAGTGCTTTTTTAAGTTCACTTTTAGTGGGGTGCTTAGTAGTGGAGGGTTTCAGAAAAATATCTTCGAAGTTCACGCTCCGAAGAATGCTATGCACCCCTGATAACCAGGGAATGGTCATGCCCCTGTCGCAGCGAAGACAATCCTCAATGATGTCCCTAGTCAGTTTGGCGGCGGGATTTTTCCAGATTGACAGCCAAAAAAGGGACGGACGGGCACGAATAAAATCCCCTATAAAATGCAAACCCAATTCCCTATGGCATATAAAATGTGGGGAAGTAATGGGAACACAGAGAAGTTTCCTACAAAATCTATGTTCCTCGGTGGTTATGTCTAAGCAACTGGCAGTACCCCAAACCTCAGCGCCATAAGTAGCAACCGGGACGCATTGAGTTTTGTATATTTTTAGGATAGCAGGCAATGCCCCGGTCAGTTTTGGATGGGGGAGGCTCAAAATTGAATTAATGGACTTTGAGAACTTACTCCTGGCGTGGGCGATATGCCCACTCCAGGAGTTGTTCGCAGCAAAGACCACTCCCAAATACGGGAAACTGCCAGTTGACCCCAGTCTTTCTGCCCCCACTACTATGCTGCCAATATGATGCCTCTTCGGGCCGCAAGACATTACAAAAGATTTTTTAAAATTGGTCTTCAGATCTAGGGAGTCCATGTGTGCAACAAAGCCATTCACCAGTATGCGTAGTGCATTTGGGGTGCGTCCCATAAGGACCGCGTCGTCTGCATATAGCAGTGCGGGGAGATGGTTATCTTTTATAAACGGGACATCACACACACATATATATATATTATCTACTGGCGGTCACCAGTAGATAGTTATAGTAAGGACCGTGTTTCCATAGGAAATCCGCAACATTCTATTTGGAATAACTTTGGCGTCGGTTGACGAATCCTCGCGAAATTTTCAAAATAGGTGGGGCGCTCCGCTCCGCTCCTACCCTGAAAGTCTCGGGGGGATTCGTCAAGCAGGCGCTGAGAAAAAAGGGGGGTCCCAAAACTCGTTTTCCCCATGCAATTTTCCATAGGGACCTTTAGTCCAAGGTACAGCCTGAACGGCTGAACAGAATTACTTGAAATTTGGCAGGTAGTCCTCAGCTCAGGGATGTGCCTTTTGCATATATGGAGTCAATCTGTTCAGTAGTTCCTGAGAAAATTGCAGTTAAAAGCACATACATATCTATAGCCGCGCACCGTGCGAGCACCGTGCGCGCACCGTGCGAGCACCCTAACGTGCGCGAGCGTAATTCTGATTGATGGTTACACGTTAGTCAACGTTCGAATCGGTCGAAATCAGAAAGTGTCGGCCGCCATTTTGTTTGTTTTCAGTGCGAGAGTGAAAAAGGAAGGTGGCGAACGTGAAAAGGGGACAGGGTAGAGAGTCCCTGACCCCCTAGCCTTTGTCAGGGGGTCCCTGAAGGACCCCGAAGGCAGAAAAAAACATTTTAATTTTTTTAAAAAATAGATCGCGGGGGTGCGCGCACCGTGCGCGCACGGTGAAAAACCAAAAATAAATAAATACGTAGTTTATTGTAAAATAAATATATAAAAAATATAATAATAAATACATAACTTAGCATTTAAAAAAACGTACAAGTTCACGGAAAAAAACATAGGTTTCACACACGTTATATTTAGGAATTAGCATTTAAAAAACCTTGCAAATTCACTTAAAAAACATAGATTTCACACATGGTATAGTTAGGTGGACATTTCACTCGTAAAAAAACAATGAAATTCCCCTGTTATAGTTAGTTCTGATAACTATAACTCGCGCGTCCGCAATCCTCTGCTCATGACATCACATATTTCATCACTCATGACATGGTCAGTGGCATCACTCTTGACATCACTGATGACATCATCCTTGTGATAGAGTGGCGGTCGCGCGAGTTATAGTTATCTGAACTAACTATAACGGTGGAATTTCATTGGTTTTTTACGAGTGAAATGTCCACCTAACTATAACATGTGTGAAACCTATGGTTTTTTAAGTGAATTTGCAAGGTTTTTTAAATGCTAATTCCTAACTATAACGTGTGTGAAACCTATGGTTTTTTCAGTGAATATATATATACACACACACACATATATATATTTCAGAAACCTTCCTCCACTTTACCATGCAAACATTTCCAATCAAAATGTAAGTATATAACGCAATGAAGTGTAAACCAATATATATATATATATATATATATATATATATATATATATATTATCTACTGGCGGTCGCCAGTAGATAGTTATAGTTAAGACCCTGTTTCCATAGGAAATCTCAAAATTCTATTTTGAATAACTTTGGCGCCGGTTGACGAATCCTCACGAAATTTTCAAAACTAATGGGGCGCTCCGCTCAGCTCCTACCCTGAAAATCTTGGAGGGATTCGTCAAGCGGGGGCTGAGAAAAAAGGGGGTCCCAAAACGCGTTTTCCCCATGCATTTTCCCGTAGGACCTTTAGTCGAAGGTACAGCCCGAACGGCTGAACAGAATTACTTGAAATTTAGCAAAGAGGTAGTCCTCAGGTCAGGGATGTGCCTTTTGCATATATAGAGTCAATCTGTTCAGTAGTTCCTGAGAAAATTGCAGTTAAAGTACATAAATATCTATAGCCGTGCACCATGCGCGCACCCTAACGTGCGCGAGCGTAATTCTGATTGGTGGTTACATGTCAGTCAACGTTCGAATCGGTCGAAATCAGGAAGTGTCGGCTGCCATTTTGCTTGTTTTGAGTGCGAGAGTGAAAAAGCAAGGTGGCGAATGTGAAAAGGGGGCAGGGTAGAGAGTTCCTGACCTCCTAGCCTTTGTCAGGGGGTCCCTGAAGGACCACGAAGGCAGAAAAAAAACATCTAATTTTTTTTTTTTAAATCGCGGGGTGAAAAACCATATAAAATACGTAGTTTATTGTAAAATAAATATATAAAAAATATAATAATAAATACATAACTTAGCATTTAAAAAAAACGTACAAATTCACTGAAAAAACCATAGGTTTCACACACGTTATAGTTAGGAATTAGCATTTAAAAAACCTTGCAAATTCACTTAAAAAACCATAGCTTTCACACATGTTATAGTTAGGTGGACATTTCACTCGTAATAAAACAATGAAATTCCCCCGTTATAGTTAGTTCAGATAACTATAACTCACGCGACCGCCACTCTATCAAAAGGATGATGTCATCAGTGATGTCATGAGTGATGCCACTGACCATGTCATGAGTGATGTAATATGTGACATCAAGAGCAGTGGATTGCGGGCGCTCGAGTTATAGTTATCTGAACTAACTATAACGGGGGAATTTCATTGGTTTTTTACGAGTGAAATGTCCACCTAACTATAACATGTGTGAAACCTATGGTTTTTAAGTGAATATATATATATATATATATATATATATATCACAAAAACTAAATGAGGCCCAATACTGGAGACGCGTTTTTATTGAAGGCCAGCAGCACAGCAGGCAAATCCCAACACAGCAGGTAAATCCCAACGTTTCGGCACGTAATTGGCCTTGGTCACGGGTCAAAGTACTATCTGCAAAGTGCATTCATGTGTGCTGAACTATTTTTAGTCACGTGGCCGCATATTCAAACTACAGCTCCCACAGTGCATTATTACAGTTCTTACGTTTGTGCATACGGGTAGTCCTCATTTTTGCAGTTTAATTACAATTCTTACTTGGCACATGCACTGCGAGCATTTGGAGATTTCTGTTGAAAAACAGCCAGGTGAGTCAATATTGCTTCGTGGTGATGTTATTCCCTCTGTGGCCTGCAACAACTCCAGTCTCAAGCACGATCGAAGCAGGACGTCATCCTCTTCGAATCCCTTCCTCCCACGCACAGCTTTCACTCTAGTGGCATTCCTTTTCTTTAGTAGGTGGAGCGTGGGAGTGGGTCATGCTCCTCCATCAAACATATAGTTCATCCTCCTGTTCTGGAGCCCCCGACCCTACAGGGCGGCCTCATCAATGGGCACGGAGCAGCCCATCCAGCAACAGCACAAAAACAAAATGAGGCCCAATACTGGAGGCGCGTTTTTATTGAAGGCCAGCAGCACAGCAGGCAAATCCCAACACAGCAGGTAAATCCCAACGTTTCGGCACGTAATTGGCCTTGGTCACGGGTCAAAGTACTATCTGCAAAGTGCATTCATGTGTGCTGAACTATTTTTAGTCACGTGGCCGCATATTCAAACTACAGCTCCCACAGTGCATTATTACAGTTCTTACGTTTGTGCATACGGGTAGTCCTCATTTTTGCAGTTTAATTACAATTCTTACTTGGCACATGCACTGCGAGCATTTGGAGATTTCTGTTGAAAAACAGCCAGGTGAGTCAATATTGCTTCGTGGTGATGTTATTCCCTCTGTGGCCTGCAACAACTCCAGTCTCAAGCACGATCGAAGCAGGACGTCATCCTCTTCAAATCCCTTCCTCCCACGCACAGCTTTCACTCTAGTGGCATTCCTTTCCTTTAGTAGGTGGAGCGTGGGAGTGGGTCATGCTCCTCCATCAAACATATAGTTCATCCTCCTGTTCTGGAGCCCCCGACCCTACAGGGCGGCCTCATCAATGGGCACGGAGCAGCCCATCCAGCAACAGCACAAAAACAAAATGAGGCCCAATACTGGAGACGCGTTTTTATTGAAGGCCAGCAGCACAGCAGGCAAATCCCAACACAGCAGGTAAATCCCAACGTTTCGGCACGTAATTGGCCTTGGTCACGGGTCAAAGTACTATCTGCAAAGTGCATTCATGTGTGCTGAACTATTTTTAGTCACGTGGCCGCATATTCAAACTACAGCTCCCACAGTGCATTATTACAGTTCTTACGTTTGTGCATACGGGTAGTCCTCATTTTTGCAGTTTAATTACAATTCTTACTTGGCACATGCACTGCGAGCATTTGGAGATTTCTGTTGAAAAACAGCCAGGTGAGTCAATATTGCTTCGTGGTGATGTTATTCCCTCTGTGGCCTGCAACAACTCCAGTCTCAAGCACGATCGAAGCAGGACGTCATCCTCTTCGAACCCCTTCCTCCCACGCACAGCTTTCACTCTAGTGGCATTCCTTTCCTTTAGTAGGTGGAGCGTGGGAGTGGGTCATGCTCCTCCATCAAACATATAGTTCATCCTCCTGTTCTGGAGCCCCCGACCCTACAGGGCGGCCTCATCAATGGGCACGGAGCAGCCCATCCAGCAACAGCACAAAAACAAAATGAGGCCCAATACTGGAGACGCGTTTTTATTGAAGGCCAGCAGCACAGCAGGCAAATCCCAACACAGCAGGTAAATCCCAACGTTTCGGCACGTAATTGGCCTTGGTCACGGGTCAAAGTACTATCTGCAAAGTGCATTCATGTGTGCCGAACTATTTTTAGTCACGTGGCCGCATATTCAAACTACAGCTCCCACAGTGCATTATTACAGTTCTTACGTTTGTGCATACGGGTAGTCCTCATTTTTGCAGTTTAATTACAATTCTTACTTGGCACATGCACTGCGAGCATTTGGAGATTTCTGTTGAAAAACAGCCAGGTGAGTCAATATTGCTTTGTGGTGATGTTATTCCCTCTGTGGCCTGCAACAACTCCAGTCTCAAGCACGATCGAAGCAGGACGTCATCCTCTTCGAATCCCTTCCTCCCACGCACAGCACTTTGCAGATAGTACTTTGACCCGTGACCAAGGCCAATTACGTGCCGAAACGTTGGGATTTACCTGCTGTGTTGGGATTTGCCTGCTGTGCTGCTGGCCTTCAATAAAAACGCGTCTCCAGTATTGGGCCTCATTTTGTTTTTGTGCTGTTGCTGGATGGGCTGCTCCATCCCCATTGATGAGGCCGCCCTGTAGGGTCGGGGGCTCCAGAACAGGAGGATGAACTATATATATATATATATATATATATATATATATATATATATATATATATATATATATATATATATATTATCTGTTGGCGGTCGCCAGTAGATAGTTATAGTTAGGACCGTGTTTCCATAGGAAATCCGCAAAATTCTATTTGGAATAACTTTGACGCCGGTTGACGAATCCTCGCAAAATTTTCAAAATAGGTGGGGCGCTCCGCTCCGCTCTACCCTGAAAGTCTCGGGGGGGATTCGTCAAGCGGGGGCTGAGAAAAAAGGGGGGTCCCAAAACGCATTTTCCCCATGCAATTTTCCATAGGGACCTTTAGTCCAAGGTACAGCCCAAACGGCTGAACAGAATTACTTGAAATTGGGCAAAGAGGTAGTCCTCGGCTCAGGGATGTGCCTTTTGCATATATGGAGTCAATCTGTTCAGTAGTCCTGAGAAAATCAAAAGTAAAATCATATATATATCTGGGCGGAGCCTAACCACACATCTCATCCTGAGATCTGATTGGCTGTCAGCACTTCATCCAAGAAGTGTTGGCAGCCATCTTAGGACCAATATACATGATAGCACCTCATTAAAAAGCATTGCAGTTAATAGAAGGTTTTAAGACTTTAGTTACATTATAAATCATTTGTTGATGGTACCATACTCATTTAAGGAATTGTGGTGTGTTCTAAGATGATTTTACCATGTGAAAAAGCCTTCTGCTGTGATATCATGAACCATGTTTTAGAGAAAACTATTTTCTCATGCTTTTTCCACAGAGGTTTGGAAGGTGATCTATAAGCTAAACTGAGAGCATATTTTCTGTAAATTCACATTATCTTTCTCAGTCATGTGAGAATGAAGTCTGACATTCTCAGTAAAACATGTACATCCAACAAGGGCAGAGACTGTCAGTTGATTCCTTTGTGTTCTACTGCAGCTTCCCAGAGTGTTCTAAAGAACAACTAGAGCGCTAACAGTCTTACTTATGACAAAAGTATGGCACACCTGAAGCCATCTTGATTGGAATAAAGCGGTAACACTTAAAACATTTAATTTACAAAGGAACAAAATGAGGGGGTTCATTTTGCCATATAAATTATGATTAGTGCTGCAGAAAGAAAAACACATTTTGACTTCTGAAATCCTCTTTTATTTCATGCACTTTCAATACCAGCAGCAGATATGCCTGGTGAGCAGTAGCTTTACTACAGTGATCTAATGAGCAACTAGAGTGCTAACATTCAGAATTTATGGAAAATGTGTGACACATCTGAATGCCTTCTTGATGGAATAAAAGTAAAAAACTGAAAGTATTTCCTACTGAGGAGACTGCAGTAAATGAGGAAATTAGGAAACTTCATAAAAAATAAATCTCCCAAGATGGCCACCAGAGACAAAAGAGCCCAAATGTAGCCCAAATGTAGCCCAAATATCACCCAAATGTAGCCCAAATGTAGCCCAATGACAGAAGTGTGCAAAACACTTATTTTTTGTGTATTTGCAGCTTTATATAGTGCAGACTTGTCAGGTATTGGAGTGCTTTACATGAGTATTGGTTACATCACACAAGATCAAATTCATTTTGGTTGTAGACATGGGGAGATTAAGTGATTTGACCAGAATCACAGAATGTTGTGCTGAAGCAGAAACTCCAACCTGGTTCCCCAGTTGCAAAGTCTGCAGCTCTGGAAGTAACACCACACCCTCTCCCCTTGGATGCAACATTTAATCAAGTGGTCAACTGGATAAAAAAACTAAGATTACAAATAATTTAAAAGTTCTTTGTCGCTATTTGAAAACTCAGAAAATATGTCCTCATTTTAGTTTTTTAGAGCACTAACCATAATTTTGATGCAAATAAGACCATCTCATATATGTAATTTCTAAAGAAAATGCTCTAGGCATTACAGTTTTGATTACATCAAGATGACGTCAGGCAGTCCACACTTTTGTAATAAATATAGAATGTTAGCAATCTAGTTGTTCATTGGGATACTGTTGAGAGGCAGAGGCCAGGGGCACGGACTCTGAAAATTGAAGGCAGGCAGGAGAGTGCAGAGGCAACAATTTGACCACACTAGGCAGGCAGGAAGGTCAGTGGCAGCACAATAGACTATGGAGGGCAGTGGAAAGGGGGGCAGGGGCTACAAACCAACAATACAGGACTGGCAAGAGAGGCTGTGGTGATGTAATAGACCATTGTGGGCAGAAGGAAGAGGCAGTGGTCATACAACCATACATGCCAACAGACCCGTTTCAGCCAGGAAACGTCCAATGTTTTTAAGCTCAAATGGGCTTTACTTGATCTGGTTCCTGTCAACAATCTTCTCTTTTTCAATGTAACTCAAAGGGGAAAATCAATACCCCAGTTTTATTTCAAAATCTCCCTCTTACCAAGTTCAAAATGTTCGCAAGTATGGTACATTGGATCATGGTAGGCAGGAGGAATTGGGGTAGGGACATGGACTCGGATAACAGAGGACAGGAGGGACATTGAGAGGTGCACCAAACTGACCCTACAGGGCAGGCATCAGGGTTTGCAGCAGCACAATACACCACACAGGGCATGCGGGACGGGAGTGCAGCACAACAATCCATAGAAAGCAATAGGGAGGGGACAGGACCATGCACATGGACAACAGACAACAGAGGGGAAAGAGGCAATGGTAGCTAGCTGACCATAATGGACAGACAGGAGAGAAAGCTGCAGCATAACAGACCATAAAGGGCAGGAGGGACGGATCAGGGGCATTACAATGGAACCGACAAGCCAGGAAGGAGGGAATAGGGGTCTGCACATGGAAACAGAGGGCTGGGGACAAGGGGGCAGGGCAGGAGCAGCAAGATGACCATGGAGGTCAGGCAGGATGGGCACTAGAAACAAGACACACCATGGACAGCAACAGTGAGACTGATGGCATACACACAGACCATGGAGGGAAGGTGGGAGGGGGTCAGGAGCAGCTAGACCGTGCATGGCAAGTGGGAGGGTTAGTGGCAGCACAATGGCTATGATGGGCAAGAAGGAGGGTGCAGGGGCATGCACAAAGGACCATGGAGGATAGAAGGGAGGGTCAGGACCTGGGCACAGACAAGAGAGTTCAGGGGAAGGGGCCTCACAACAGACCGCGCAGGACAGGCAGGAGGAGCAGTTGCAGCACAACAGACCAGGGAGGGCAGAAGGGTGTGGCAGTAAAATGGACCATGAAGGACAGGAGGAAGGGGATAGGGGCATGGCATGTGGACAGGCAGGGTGGAGGTGGCAGGGACAGGTTACAGTCATCTGACAATGCTGGGCAGGTGGGAGGGGAGTGGCAGCTCAACAGAACACTCAGAGTAGATAGGAGTGGCAGGTCCATGGAACATGGTGGTCAAAAAGGATGGAGCAGGGGCATGCAAAAAGACATCGGAGGGCAGGGGGAAGGAGAATAGGAGCAGCAAGCTAAGCACAGAGGCTAAGCAGGAGGTCAATGATTGCCCATAGAATTGGGCAGTGGAGGGCAGGAGGAGTGGACTGGTACATCATGCTAAATGGAGGGCGGTGGCAGCACATCAGACCATGCATGGCAGGAGGGAGGAGGCTAGTCCATGGATTCAGACAACAGAGGATAGGGAGGAGGTGGATGGGGCAGCAAGCTAACTGTTCATAGAAGGTGGGTATTAGGAACTTTATTGTTTTTAAAATGTGTGTCTGTGCGAACTACTTAAAATATGAACAAGTATGCAGCATAATCTCACTTTTATTCAGGAAGAAGAGAACGTTTGGGACTGTGACTCCGGGCTCACTTGGCAGAAACATCCCCTGACCTTCCACCCCCCATCGCAAAATGTAATGCCCGTGAAAAGGGTAGGTGGACGCAGTGTTATATAGAACATAGTCCTGGGAGCACGATTGAAAATGAAAACTAGATATAGTATATGGTATAAACTATGCACCAAAAAGTGTGATATAAGATTAACCGGGGCGTGAAATATAATATGCAATACATTGTGCGCAATGACAGATTCATTGGAGAGCGCGAGATAGCACAGGCACTAGTGCTTGCTATGTGATATGCGCCTTGGAGAGTAATATGCACAGGGCAGTGTTGTGTAACCTAAGTAGTCTCTAAAGTTGTAATATAAAATATGTGCTGGGTAGTGTAACATTGCATATGCACTGTGACAAAGATATGGATCCCAGATTGTAATAAGTATGGCATAGCGCTGTGCTTTATAACATAGGCATCGAGGAAGGCACGTTAGATGGGGCAATATAACCTGTGCGAAGGCAAGTGTGGCATGACATATTCACGGGGTGGTGTTACAGTGCACATGGGCTAGAGAGTGTCATAGCATAAGCACTAGATGGTGGAATACAACACAGAGGTGTGTGGCACTCGGCAGGCAATGGTGGGTGTAACACAGCATTGGGCTCAGCCAGGAGCACGCTGTGACTCTCAAGTGAGGTTTGTCTCCTTTCCAGAGAGTAAAATAAAAAGTATTACACATCCGGCGGTGGATGTGTGTTTTATTAACCGTGAGGGGGTTTCTTGCATAGTTTGGGCGAATTTTTGTCGAATCCCCTTTGAATGGCTTGGTGTGCATGTGTATTAAATGTGCCCGTCAATAGCTACCCATGTTTGTATAAATAAACGACAAGGGTGTCTACTTGGAGAGTACCCACCAGCGGGGGCGCCGGGATTAGGCACGGTAGGGTGTCAGACATGTCAGAGCTTCACTAGCGGTGTGAATACATTCTACGTGGATTCATTGTATGCATAGTCGCCTTTTAATGAATATCACGCAAATCGTCATGGTGATAGGTACATACGGTTTGTCCAGCAACACAGCCCCCCTCCTAAAGAATAAAAAAAAAGGCCATGACCCGGGGGTTGGGGTCCCCGGGGCCGATTAAGGCCTTGGGAGGGCCAAATTAATTTTTTTCAACAAAAAAAATTAGGGTGCAGGCCCTGGGGGATGGGGTCCCCAGGGCTAATAAATTAGAAAAAGAAAGGGGGCCACACAGCCCTCCTTCTTAAAAATAAATAAATAAAAGACCGGCATCTCGCCGGAGGCCATGCCCCCTCCTTGCAGCACTCTGCAAACGCGCCCCCTGGCCAGTTGTAAGTCAATACTGAGGGTACTGAGGGTCCCTGAGGGCCAACTAGCCCAACAGGTATCTCCAGTATGCGCCAGGGAGCTGCGTTGCAGACAGGTGTTCTGAGGCCACGCCACTTTTTACACCTCCATGCAATGCAGCTCTGTGGCGCTTACTGGAGGTACCTAGTGGGCTAGTTTGACCCTAGGGACCCTTAGGATTCAAGGGGACTTAATCTCTCAACTCAGAACGGCCACAGGGCGCCTTTACACAGTGGTGAAGGGAGGAGACGGGGCCTGAGGTGACGTGTGCAAACACGCCCTGTGGCGCGTTTTTAAGTTGGGGAAATAATTCCCTTTCAATCCCGAGGGACCCTGGGGTCCAACTAGCCCACCAGATGCTTCCAGTAAGCACCACTGCTCTGCGTTGCAGAGAGGTGGTGCAGGCCGGGCCACTTTTTACACCTCTCTGCAATGCAGCTCTGTGGCGCTTACTGGAGGTACCTAGTGGTCTAGTTGGACCCTAGGGGCCCTCAGGATTCAAGGGGACTTAATCTCCCAACTTAAAATGGCTACAGGGCGTTTTTACAAAGTGGGGAAGGGAGGGGACGGGGCATGAGGTGACGTGTTCAAACACGCCCTGTGGTGCGTTTTAAGAGGTAGTTTTAATCCCCTGCCCTATTATATACTAGGGGCTTACAGAGGAGGTCATGCTAATCACAGGGGGACCCCAACGCATAGTGTGCCCTAGTGTATGTAGGTGTTTTCACTGTATTCTGAGTGTCTTTTAACATAGCACTGGCTCTAGGACTGGTTAGTCAGACTCAGTTACCACCAGTATCCGTCTGAAAAAGTTGAGGGTACAGGATGATTTTGCAACAAGGCTTATTTCTGCTCTTCTGTTTGTTCTTTCTGCACGTTATATTTCTTCCTGCACTTTTCTTCGTCTTTGAGGACTTCTGTTGCTTCTTTCTGCATTTGTTTTTTTTTCTTTATGTGCGTTTCTCCTTCTTTCTTCACATGTCCTATCTCTGTAGGCATAGTTAGAAATTAGCATTTAAAAAACCTTTGAAATTCACTGAAAAAACCATAGGTTTCAGGCACGTTATAGCTAGGAATTAGCATTTAAAAAACCTTAGAAATTCATGAGTGATGTAATATGTGACGTCATCAGCAGTGCATTGTGGGCGCGCGAGTTATAGTTAGCTGAACTAACTATAACGGGGGAATTTCTATGGTTTTGTACGAGTGAAAAGTCCAGCTAACTATATCGCCCCTGAAACCTATGGTTTTTTCAGTGAATTTCTAAGGTTTTTTAAATGCTAATTCCTAGCTATAACGTTCCTGAAACCTATGGTTTTTTCAGTGAATATATATATTCACTTAAAAAATCATAGGTTTCAGGCACGTTATAGTTAGTTGCACATTTCACTCCTACAAAACCATCGAAATTCGGCCGTTAGAGTTAGTTGAGCTAACTATAACTCACGCCCCCGCAATGCACTGCTGATGACATCACATATTACATCATTCATGACATCACTGATGACATCTCAAATGACATCACCGATGACATCATCTAGTGACTGTGTGTTTCTGTAAAGTTTAAATATGTTTTATAAATATATTGGCAAGGTATATTGAAGAATGAGTGGGTGTAAAAAGTGTGTGGATGGGGGATTTAGTAGGTGCGTGACTGACTGTATAAGTGAGTGATTAAATGTGTCTTACTGATTTCATGGGTTAGTGACTAAACTGTGTGAATGTCTGTATCAGTCTGTCTATTGCTGTGTAAGCTGCTGCATTGGTTGATGAGTAGCTACATGAGTGTCTATATGGGTTATTGATTGGTTGCCTGAGGATTTGTATGGGTTCAAGACTGCATGTGAAAACAGCTGTATGGGTGGGTGAGTGTGTGTATATGGGTGTGTTGGTGAGGGAATGTATATCTCAGGGCTACATGTCCAAGTAACTACATATGTAAAACGCAGTGTATGAGAGAGTTGGAGTATATAAATGACTATAAGTGAGAGTCAGTGATTGTGAGAGTGCTGTATGGATGAGTGTGTACTTGTATCAGTGATTGTATAAGAGAGTAAGTATATGTTAGTATCACTATGAATAAGTGAGTTTGTGTGTGTATAACTGTATAGCTGAGTAAACAGAAGTGTGATTGATTCTTTGCATGACTGACTAGATGTGTGAGTAACTCTGAATGAGTGGTGGTATGTATGTATGTATGGCGTATTTATATAGCGCGTACTGTCACCCGAAGGGTATCCTGGCGCTTTAGACAGTTATACCAACACCACACATAGCAGTCAGGTGAAATTAAGCAAACCTAGGAAAGAGAAACGTTTTTAGTTCCTTCTTAAAAGAGGGAAACTCCCCAGAACTTCTCAACAGCAGAGGGAGAGAGTTCCAATGTTTGGCCGCCACGAAACCAAAAGCTCGGCCGCCCATCCGAGCTCTCAATACCTTTGGAACTACCACAAGATGTGCTGACAGTGACCTAAGGGAACGAGTGGGCACATACCACTGGAACAGCTCCTGCAATGGAGCAGGTCCTTGCCCATGAAGTCCTTTAAACACCAAACAAAGTGCCTTAAAGATAACTCGCTGTGAAACCGGTAGCCAGTGAAGATCGGCTAGCGCCATATTCTGCACGCGTTGTAGCTTGTCCAACAATTTATTTGGAGCTCCCAGGAGTAGTGCGTTGCAGTAGTCTAACCTACTCAAAATGGTACTGCGAACCACTTCTGGGCGAACATGGGCCGGCAGCAGCGGAAGTATCTTCCACAGCATGCGAAGCAACATCATGCAGGTGGTCACAGTTTTATTTACGAAAAGATCCAATTGGAGATCAGGCCCAAACACAACGCCCAGGTTCCTGGCAGATGCTGCTGCAAAAGGAGCTTCCTGAAAAGAGGAAGGCCAAAAATCAGGAGGCAGTGGCCGAGGGATGTGGTCCAGCGAGCAGTGTAGAACCTCTGTTTTAGAGCTGTTGAACTGCAAAGAATTCTGCCTCAACCAGTCCGCAGTTGACGCCATACATTGATGGAAAGTCTCCAGCGACACCGCATCTTTGCCCTCGATGGAGAAGATGAGCTGCGTATCATCGGCATAGTTAATAACCGAGATGCCAAATGATTTAATCAAGCTCACCAGAGGGCGAAGATAAAGATTAAACAGTATAGGGCTGATGGCAGACCCTTGCGGTACGCCCTGCTCAACTGTTTTAATCTCCGACTGGAATGGTGGCAAGGCCACTACCTGGCGTCTGTCTCCCAAATAGGAAAACAGCCAATCACGAGCCGAGCCCTTCACCCCTGTATCCTCAAGTCTTCTGACCAATATGTCATGGCTGACCGTGTCAAAAGCGGCCGACATGTCGAGCAGCACTAAAAAGGCCGCTCGCCCAATGTCGGCTCGCGAACGAAGATCGTCCAACACGGTCACCAGGGCCGATTCCGTACCGTGTGCTGGTCTGAAGCCATATTGAGACGCGTCCAAGCAGCAGTTGGTCTCCAGGAAACTGGACAGATGTTTAGTAACCAGTTTCTCCAGAATCTTAATGGGAAAAGGAAGCAGCGATATAGGTCTGTAATTCGCTGGACAGATGGGATCCAAAGTTTCCTTCTTCAACAGAGGTGAGACCACTGCTAATTTCCAACACTTTGGAACACGTGCCAAAGAAAGAGACTGGCAACAGATAGCATACAGCGGAGGGAAAAGCTCCGCCTGGAATACTTTCCAATATTTGTGTGGCAATGGGTCTAAAGGAGAACCAGAGGATACACTGTTAGCCAGCAGACAAAACTCCTCAAAAGACGGAAGGGAAAAACTATCCAGCTGTGCCTGACTACCAACTACCCTTACTGCCTCCATTTCGGCCGCTAGAGTGGAGCCAAGTACGGGCTGAGTGACAGTTGTAGTTGTAGGAGCAAGCTTACTTAAGATCAAAGCGATCTTATCTTCGAACGCCTGCGCTAAGGAGGAACATAAAGCTTGGGAGGCAGGAATGTTGTTGGCCACAGAAGCAGGTCGAGAAAGATCCCCAACAATCTTAAACAAGGCCTGCGTTTTATTCGGTGCATTTAAGAGCGATTTCTCCAGGAAACGTGCTTTGGCGCCTTTAATCTGCATTTTATAGGTCAACAAGGCCTGCTTAAAAAGGGCTTTATCGGGTTCTAGATAGTGTTTCCTCCAAGCTCGCTCCGCGCGTTTACAACAGAGCTTCAAATGCGATAACTCCGCAGTAAACCACGGCATAGCAGTCTTGGATCTATTCCTAATTTTGTGCAGAGGAGCCAGCACCTCTAAGGCATTAATAATTTTCTGACTAAGGCTCTCGTAGCTTGCATCCACAGAATACCCTAAAGGGGGGGTTGCCCCGGCCAGCAGGGACGGCAGGCAGGATTGTCTAAGTAACCTTGACCACTGCCTGCCCATCTTGGTCTTAATGCCAGTACTTCCATTCCCGGTTGAAGCCATAGGACATGCCACGGAGAAAAGGACCAGGGCATGGTCCGTCCAGCACTGCGGAAGAATATCTCGAACCACAACCTGGCTAGTATCGGCAAAGACCAGATCAAGAGTGTGGCCCTTAATGTGGGTCTGTGAGTGCACCAGCTGCTGCAGATGAATATCGCTACAAGCCTGAGTCAAATCCGAGAGAGCCGACCTTGTAGGACCATCAGAACACAGGTTAAAATCTCCCAGAATCAAAGTCCTAGCATGGGTATTAGAGAGCTCATAGATTGAATCAATTAGCTCTGGTACTGCTGATAAAGAGCTGGCAGGGGGCCGGTAGCACAGCAGCCCGGAGTAGAGAGTTCCTCCATGCCCTTTCAGAGAGAAGGCCAGAGTCTCGCAGCCCAAAATGCGCTTGGTGTCAAGCACTGAGACATCAAGCGACTCCCTAAATATAAGGCCAACCCCACCTCCTCTAGCTCCCTCCCGCGGGTTATGTCTGATCTTAAATCCAGGAGGACAGGCTAGCCCTAGTTCCACTGCACAATCCGCTCTAGTCCATGTTTCTGTCATGAACAGAACATCTAACCTATAGGAGTCTATAAGTAAGGCAATTTCCGTATGATGTTTGCTCAGAGACCTCACGTTAAGCAGACCACATATCAGGGGCTGCACCCACCGCTCGATGGCATGCGGCTGGTGGCACGTATTCGTGCCTGGATTGAGTTTTAACAGCATGTCTCTGGAATAAGCGAACCGACCATCGGGCAGTGGAGCAGAGTTCCCGGCCCTCGGCACGACCTGTGCGCGAACGGGCGCAAATGGGCTTACCTCTGGCGCACCTCCGGCGTGCCGCCGTCGCGCTCGCTGCGCGCCAACGCTGCGCGCTAGAACACACATCCCTTAAATGCTGTGTCGGTAGTCCACGCGGGAGTCCTGCGAGGACACACCTCTATCCCCACCAAAGATGGCCCCCGAGGTGGACCCAATCCAATGAGCCTCACCTAAGATGGCGGCCGGAACGCCGCGATCGCGTCCTGAGTAGCCCCCCAACAGCTGACTAAATCCCACAAAGTGCAGGTGAGTTGTAAATTTTTATCGTGCAGGTATGGTCTGACTAATCCCCCAGTAATTATGCCACCGAGAGCACAAAGCGCCAGAAATAGCTGCGCAAAATACAAAATTAAAACAGGTTAAAACAGAAGCAGCAGCACCAAACTACGCGTTAGCGCTGGGTATAAAGGTATGTTAGTGTTTGTATAGGTGTATAAGTGCCTATAATAGTGTTGTATTGATGAGTCACTGCATGTATGGGTGAATGAGTGGATGTGTGTGTAGACCTAGGAATCAGTGCGTGCGTGCGTACGTAGTAACTGGTATTGGTGTCTCTATTGTTTCGAAAATGGTAGTCAGAGTGGTTGTATCAAAGATTTTATTAAGGTATGAGGAGGTGCATCAGATTTTCACATGGATGATGTCATCAGTGATGTCACTGACGATGTCATGAATGATGTAATATGTGACATCATCAGCAGTGCATTGCGGGGGCGTTAGTTATAGTTAGCTCAGCTAACTATAATGGCCGAATTTCTATGGTTTTGTATGAGTGAAATGGTTTTTTTCAGTGAATTTCAAAGGTTTCTTAAATGCTAAGTTGCAACTATAACGTCCCTGAAACCTATGGTTTTTTCAGTCAATTTCAAATGTTTTTAAAATGATAATTTGTAACTATAACGTCCCTGAAACCTATGTTTTTTTAGTGAATTTCAAAGGTTTTTTAAATGCTAATTTCTAATGATAATGTTCATTAAACCTATGGTTTTTTCAGTGATTTTAAATTATCATTCCATTCTCAACCTGGTGAAAACAGCCGATATCGCCAATTTTCCAGCAATAGCTTCAGCAAAAAAAAATCGCCACAAATGAGAGCAGAGTTCTGGATTATTGCTATGGTCTGGCTGATATGCTGGAATATTTCTACTGAAGATTACAAGGATACACCCTGCTAGTCTGAGAGCAGGCAATTGGGTGGTTGTCCGTAAACATGTTCACAATGGATACATGGTCGAAATACGGGAAGGTTCTTTATGGATCAGCTTGACAACGAATAGTGCTGTCAAGTGGGCAGGAGTACCTCGGTTGATCAATGCTACTCACACTAAGAAAGAGAGAGTAGTTGAGGAAGCAAATGATTTGAATGATCAGGATGCACGGCCCACTCAACAAGCACAGGGCTAAGTTTCTGCTTGTAACATGAAGCCAAAAGGGGTGAAGATTTCTCTGAAATGAGTAAAATCAAAGTAAAAAGCAAAAACAAAAATTTACATAAATATCAGGTGAGCGAATGTCCAGATGAAGGACCTGAATTACTGAAGTCCAGTTACAGAGTGATGAGTTACAACCATGCAAAAAAGTGTGACAGCAAGAAGAAGCAGCCTCTGATGAAAGCAATGACAAGTTGCAGTTGAAAATTAAAGTGAAAAAGACTCCTCTCAGAAGAAAGATTTGCTGTGCAGAAAGCGGAGAAAGACAACTTTGATCCAAGAACAAGCTCAATTTGGAGTCTGAGCTCAGGATTGGGTTCAAGTCATAGCCGAAAAGGAGATGAAAACAGGAAAAACATAGTCGAAAATGAAGGAGCTGAAGAGGCTCCTAGGCAGAGAACCTATTAATGGAAGCACTGTGGGTCAGAAAGAGTCTTGAGAGGTTTCGAGAGACAACTTAATCCAGAAATAATGAGAGTAAATCACCAGTTGCTAAAAGAGCAAAAGAGGAATTCCAAATCGAAGATATGCCTCACCTAAGTGAGTGTATCTAGCTATATTATCTGGAGAACAGAAAGTTGATGAAACTGAGGAGGAACACTTTTGTTTGAGAAAAAGCCAATATTGTTTTCAGAGTGGTTCAGACATAGAGACTACAACAGAAGAACCACCCTGAAGTTTTTCTTTTCTTTAATAGAGAATTATTTAGTATTAATGAAGAAGATCCGGAAAAGAATAAAAATTCATTTTGATGAAGATACTGATCTAGCAGGTTCTCCCAAAACATTTTTTTACCAAAAGACTGAAAAGCTGAGACATTGATTTTTCCTTATTTTATTATTTTTTTGAAGAAATAAGAAGAACATTTTTATTGTTTGAAGAAACATTTTGTTTTGACTACAATTTTTGCCAAGGAAGGATTTTGTTTTGGTCTCAATTGAGAACATGGGAAACAACAGACTCTGTAATATTATAGGGATGATTTTGCTAATTATAACCTTTTCAGTATTAGTTGGCTTGTTGGAGTGCTTACTGATTCTTGTAGGAAATGTTTGAAGTTATATGAAAAGTAATGCTGAAATTGAAACTAATTATGGAAATGTTAGACAAATGATACCAATACAGGATGAACATTTAGATAGTGGTTTTAAAGATAATGTGTATACTAAAATGACTAGGGAGTATGTGGATATAATGAAAATAAATTGTTGCTATTTGTGCACTGGCCTTCCTGTTTCATCCAGGAAAGCATCAACATACGTATAAATAGAGATGCCCTGTGCACTATCCTGGAACATGTTTGTGGCTATTTTTAATCATGAGCAATTCCTTTATCCTTATTCAACAGATTTGAATGTGTATTTTATAGAATTTCCTTCTTGATGACAACGATGAAAGTATCAAATGTGGTGATTATATGAGGGTGATTAGACAAAACAGACAATAATACTAACTTCAATAAAGATTAGTTATGTTCTTTGAGTAATGAGAAACAGGATTTTATCAGAGAATATAATTAAAGAGGAGTGAAAGTAGTAACACATTAGGATGATCAAAAGATTGCTTTAGAAGAAATGAAAGAAGAAGATTTTAGGTTTTCAGGTTTACATCCTAGTTTAAGAGTAGAGCAGGAAAGAAAAGGTGACATTTGTATGGTGAATAAAAATGATAGAGAAAAGGGTAAAAAGGAATGTGTAGGGGAGAGTATGTATGGCACATTTTGTGAAGTAAGTAGAGATCTGTTGTCTCGAGGAGCACCTGTTTTGAGAGGAATTTATTATGTCCGTGGAAGGGCTGCTTATTTTAACCTACCAAGAAATTGGGTGGGTTTGTGTTACCTTGCTTTAGTTTTTACAAGACTTTATCATATAGACGAAATACATGAAGAGCATGACATATAGAAAGTAAGGTGAAGTTTTGGACAAGTGGTTTTAGATATTTTAGGAGCAATGATGCCTTAAATGGGTGTGGCCATGAGTGATGTGAACATCAGACAATTGTCTATATTAGTAGATTGACTTGCTATAGATACAGCAGGGTATTTTAAATTAATAATGGTATCAATGGTAATGCAGAACTGTCTTGGAGAGGATATTATCTTGGTTAAAGAAGGTGGAGTTTTCAAGTTAATTAAGGCAAGAAGATGTAGTACATTTACTCCTGATTATAGTAGAGCAACTTAATATTTTATTACTAACATAACTAACTTGACTCATTACATTTAGACAGTGACAGAACCAGGATTATGGAAAGGTGTAGGATCCTGGGTAAGGAAGTTGGGAATAGTTTTATTAAGTAGGTGTATGGTCAGGTAATATTGGTAGTTTTGTTCTTCAGTCAGTTTTAACGCCTATAGCAATTGTAATGATTTATGCAATTACTTTATTGCTTATATTAAAGTTTTTGGAGTGTATGATTAATAAATATAATACTATTAATAGAGGCTATAATAGATTAAGAAAAAGAAAAAGGTTGACAGATGTGAAACTGGATGATTATAAGGATCAAGTGTATCAACATTTACAAGAACTAGAGAAAAAAGTATGATTACCTAAGAAGATGAAAGTTTCAATGAACAAATGCCTGAATAATAAAGGTATTTTATTGGGTGTTAGTGATTATTCAAAAATAATCACAGGGGGAGATTGTTTAAGATTTTTCAGATGTGCAAATTTGGGTGACAACTAATTTGTGCAAATTAGTAGTTTTTATGATGCATATGACCATAAGTGAAGAATTAATGATTTTATACTTGAAACAAGATGGTTGTTTTACTTAGGAGTGTGAAAAATAATGTAATATAATATAGTTGTGTCACATTTTAATGTGAGCTATTGTATAATCAAATTAGATGATGTTTCTGGAGTTCCGTTCATCTTGCTTCTGCTCTTTCCACTCTCCCATTCAGTAGCCCACTGTAAGTCTTCTCTCCTCACTGTTTCCGCACAACATGACAATGACATCAATAGATTGTAGTGATAAAGAGAAAAAAAAACGTGTCATGCGAAAGAAACTTTTCATCGTGTACCAAAACTATCATTTTAAAAGATTTCTCCTGGAAGTTCTGATGTAAGCATGCAAAGGATCATAACTCTATTGGCTATTGTTTATTAAATGTTTCATATTGAATCAAACATTTTTGTAGTGCAGTTGCTGGGGGAGCAAACAGAAAATTTCTCTTACCTGAAGAAATGGATAAGTGTTAAGGACCTTGTAAAATTACGACATTGTTTGTGATTTGCCAGTGCGATTTAACCATGTTCCTGGTGCGCTAAATTTGAAATCTTATAATTTAATATGCACAAAATGTGTTTAAAAAATCCTGGTTTTGAAAGACTGCGGGTGACTTTTCACTTTTTTCCAGAAACTCTGTCCGAGTTCTCAGAGATTTTTCTTTCTGACTTAGACATTCTCAGTACCCTTCATGAATTTTATATTTAGGATTTAGAAGGGCTTATATTTATTGACTTGACTTGTTTTCCTGTACTTCTGTATCATTGAGTTTTCACGGCTAAACTTTGTTCTTTTAACGATTCTATATTAAATCTTTGAAGCAATTCTGATCTAGTACTCATTCATTCATTCATTAAGACTTTATTCGGTTATAAAACAATGATAACCATAAAAGTACATAAAAAGACATGTTATATCACATTTCATAATCCAAAATTCAAATTTCAAATTTGAGCAAATTCATACTACAGATAATTTCAAGTCAATAATGATAAAAGTAAAATAAGTGTTAAAAGGCAGATGGGCTCTAAAATACATTTAAAACAATATTGATTTTCTTAAATGGAAAACATTTCTTAGAAATACAGAAACCGAGGCGACCGTAAATATATCCTCAAGTTTTCGTATAATCAAAAAGGCAGGTCGGCATTGTCTAAGATTCATATATTTTATGATTGGCTTAATCCACCTTTCCCTAGGTATAACATAATATTTACAAAAGAATAAAATATGAATGTCCGATTGGGAGGAAATGTTATCACAGGGGCATTTAATAATTCCAGCTGACCAATCATTCTTTACAGGAAAACTCACAGACCTAAAAAGAAACCCAAGTCTAAAACGTATCAACAGGAACTTTTCATGTTCCGTCAACCGCAGGGTTAAATATGGTTGAATATCCTGCGATATTAAAATCAATTGATGGGACATCACAGTTTTCTTTGTCAGTTCCGTTCGTTCTCTTAACTTCTCTAGGTACATAATACATAACCTTTTCAGTTCCTTCCTAGAGATCGTTGCCATAGACTCAGGATCATCATAAAATTCCGGATGGTTAATGTGACCGCAGAAGCTTTTAATATACTTCAGCCATTTTATTCGGTGCACATTCTCCAGATTTAGGGTGTCCCTCAATATGAGGCGGTTCAGGTGACACTCAATTGTAGTCCAAACCCTATACCACAGGAGGACAGGTTGAATTCTAATGAGGTCCTCAATATATAACATTCCAAGCTCAGCATGGACGTTAAAAGTTGATGTACCGTCTGGGGTAGCTAGAAGAAATTTTAAAAAACTATTCTCTGTTAGCTGAATACTAGCTACATTTGAGTAACCCCAAATTCCTGCACCATAAGTTGCCACGGCCACACAACTGGATTTATAAATGCACAATAACTCTTTCAGTGGTTTCTTACCCATCTTTTTACTAAAAAGTTTAAGGGCCATTATGGACTTAGTGAATTGCATGTTTCTTCCCTTAATTGCAGCATTCCACTGACCTGAGCATTCAAACATGATTCCTAAATAGGGGAAATTAGAAATATGTTCTAATGGCTTAGACTCTATGAACATAACTTTTTTCCTCTGTTTAGTTTTGGTGCCACAATTCATGGAATACGTTTTTGTGCAGTTCACCCTCAGCTCCAAACTAGTCATGAAAGTGGAAAAGGAAGTAATCATAGTTTGCATTGCAACAGGGGTCCTTGCCATCAGAACGGCATCATCAGCATAAATTAAGGCCGGGATATGGCGTTTTATTGCCGATGGCATGTCTGTGCAGTCCCTCAGCAGGACATCCTCAAGCCCATTGATGTAAATTGTAAATAAGAACGGACTTAGGACGCATCCTTGTCTTACTCCCCTCACAATGTTAAACATTCTGGTGCATTCTCCCTTTAGACCAAATCTAACTGTAGCCCTGGCCCCATTGTACAACTCTCTTAGAAAACAAATAATATTATCCTCAACTCCCAATCGTGTTAAAATTAACCATAGTTTGCTGTGTGTAACACAGTCAAAGGCGGAAGTTAAATCAACGAAAGTTAAAAACATTTTCCCGCCCTTAGCCTTTGTATATTTTTCCAAAAGGATGAATAAGTTAAGTCCTTGGTCAACAGTCCCGACCCCTTCCCTAAACCCATATTGCAAGTCGCTGATAATCTTGTGCTCGTCTGCCCACGCCTGCAACCTTTCAAGAATAACCCTGCCCACAATTTTGATGGTGGAATCGAGTAGGGATATAGGGCGATAGCATTTACAGCTTTCCCTATCGCCCTTTTTAAAGATTGGTACTATTATTGATTCATACCAGGTGGTAGGGAGACCTAGCTTACAAGCAGCGTTCAAAAATCTGGTTAGTAGGGGAGCCCATAGTGTGAGATTATCTTTAAAGACATCTACAGGTACCCCGTCAGGGCCTGGTGCCTTGCCCCCCTGACTCAAGCTAATACCCTTCATCACCTCGCTCAGTGTGAATGTGAGGTTCAAGCTCTTAAATTTTGTGGATATGTTAGGTAAATCTTGCGTTAACGAATCACTCAAAGGGTTAACGGGGCTGTAAAGGGACTCGAAATAACTCACCCATTCATTCTCACCAATGACTATCTCAATCCTCGCCTTGGTGTCATCCTTAAAATATGGTGCGTTTACTGCCCTCCAAAAGGCAGTCATGTCTCTCCGTTCTGAGGCACCTAGTAATTCCTCCCACGCTTCCTTCTTTAAACTGGCCCTCCTATTCTTGATTGCCAGTTTGTAAGACTTACGGAGTTCTCTGATCTGAATTTTATCCCTTACTTGTCCATTTAATGCCAATTTAAGTTTAGAGTGTGCCTTCGTACACTCATGATCAAACCATCCCTCCTTTTTCCTGTTTTTATTATTATCTTTTTTCGAACTAACCCACAGGCTTTCCTTAATGCATGTTACAATAGATTTAAAATCATTTACAACTTCTTGATCTTTGGAGTCAATATCCAGACAAGTGTTGAAACATGTGTTACATGTCTTAATTAGGTTAGAAAGAAAGTCAGCAGGTACAATTTTTGACCATTTTAAAGCGTATCCATTTTGTCTAGAGATAGCAATATCTTTAGATTGTGGCCTGGGAATGCTATCGAGGATAACGCGGGGGTTACTAAGTTCCACCTTAATGGGAAAATGATCACTGAGGGATAGATCTAAAACATCATAATTTCTAACACAACTCCTATAGCACGAAGAAATCAAAACAAAATCAATTACAGAGGAGAGTCCCCTACCACAAAAGGTGGGAGTAAACAAAACTTCTGGTTGACATAAAGTGTTTGCGAACCCTAAGTCATTCACAAAAAGAGTCTCATTTAGGGCATCGCCCTTACCATTATGTTCAAAATGTGTTGGTGCGGACTCTTTATCCAAAGTTAGACCACAAATTCCGTTCCTGGCTCTATTACAAATAGTGCAGTTAAAATCCCCCCCCCATATGGCGACACACTCCTTTCCTTTATTACAAAGTATCGAGTTAATTTCCGAGCTAAGTTTTTTAAAAATTAGAGCTGAGTCTGCCGGGGGAACATTATTGTAAAAATTAATAACCAGAATACAGAAATTTTTCTTCATGTGTAGGCCAACAATGTGGTAGTAAGTGGTATTGTGAAAGACCTCGATAGTTTGACAAATAAAACGGTTAGAGACATATGTGCAGAGCCCACCCTTAGCTCTGCCGTGCACTGAGCCAATTGCCGGAGTAAAAATAGTTCTAAAACCATTCATATGATATACGTCTTTCGTCCACGATTCCTGTAGGCATATAACATCGTGGTCTTCAATTAATTTATGCCATAACGGATTATCCAATTTTGTCCTGAGGCCGGCGATATTCCAATAGATAATAGACCAATTTTTTCCAGTCCTATCATATGTGTCATGTCTTGGGTTGATAGTAATCTTTTCTCTAATGCCCTTTCTCTCTTCTTGAGTTCCCAAAAATGTCCTGTCCACCCTTTCATTAGGTTTTAGTGTGTTACTAGCCAAATCCTGTGCTGCTTGGTCATAGGGAAGCCCCATTTCCTGACTGTCCCCTACTTGAACAGGGGTGGAATATTCCACACAGGTATCAGTGGTCTGTTCCCGTGCTGGTCAATCCACCCCCCCCCAAGCCTGATAGAGATTCAAATCTGTTGTGCGTTGGGACATTAAATAAATTCCCTATTTGTTGATAATGGTCAGGGTTATACGGTCTGAAACCACCAAGCGTCATAGGCACCCTGTAATCCTTACGATGATTTCTGACATAGGGGGGTCTTCCTTCATAGCGTGTTGTAGTCAGTCTCTGACCAGTAACAGCAAAAGGGGGAGCCGGTGGATAGAAGTAACTTAAATCCAAAGACCGGATTCCTCCGGGGTTTCCATAATTTGGGAAGCCACGAATGAATTCGGTAATTCTTGCGTCTCTGAAATTTACGATAATACAATCCCCAATAATGTCTTTAGCTGTCGGCCCGAGCCAATTTACACGGCGAACATTAATGATTTCCCCACATAAATCAGGTCTGAGAGGTCTATTTTTCCCTAGCCAAAACATTACCTTGTTTTTTAATTCAGACGTGGTTTCATCCCTAATGTTACTCCACTCTGGGACCCCTGCAAGTACAATCACATAGGGGTAGGAGTCCGTGGTAGATCAATTCTTTTTTTATGATCTTTTCCGTTATTTTCTCTTGCTTTTTGTAACCCGGATGCCGTGTTATCAGAAACTTCATTTATACATGAATTAAGACTATCTATGGTAGTTGCTTTTATAGCCTTTTCATTTTGTGTGGTGTTATCGGTATCCATCATCGTCATTTCACACTCCTGTGGAGCCAAGTTTATATTACCTTGTCCAAGTTTAGTACTTAGTGGTACTGCTTGTGTATTTTTGGGTGCTACAGTAGGATTATGTGTCATGAGTTTAGCGTCCCCTAATTTTTTTAGCAAGGCTGAGTTCTCCCTCGTAATTTTTTCCAGGACTTCTAGCTGTGTGCCTAAGCGTCTGGTACGTTCTAACAGTGGGAGAATCAAAGACCTGACTAAATGCTCGATGTTATCCAATGAGCATACTGTGTTTCTGTCAATTACAGGTGGACTGTCCGTTTTATCAGCGGTTGAATTTGTGTTGTTGGGGACAAGATTTTCAAATTGTATGGGGTTTTTGTCCCTATATGTTATCCCCTTTTCGTTGTGGATAGGTAGTGTACTTTTGCTCTTTTTATTGCGCCCACCCTTATGCTGCTTTCCACCTCGTTTACGCTTTAAGCTGGAAACATTTCCCTCTACTTGTTTGCGATTAGTGCAATCAGGTGATGGCTTGTTATTAATTGGTAGAAGGCTTTTTCGTCGACAAGGTTCCATAATAGGATAAGCCATGAAAGATTCTAAGCTTGTATCTACGCCAGTTATGTCCAGTACTGTGGAAAGATTTTGTTGTTGGGATGATGAATGTACGTTTTGGGTCTCTGTTGGGTCGGGAGACAGTACATTAGCAATTTTCCCCAAGGACGACTTTCTCATAAACACAGGTTCAAGGGATAGTCTTTGTTCAGTTAGGGCTATCTCCTTCTCCAGAACAGTCACAGCCTTCGTAAAAAAGGCGTCTATGGTACCAATTATCCCAGTTCCAGCCCCGCCAGAATGCGGGGTATTTTTTGATACCATATTTACTAATCCTATCTCAATGACCACGATCACACGCTGGATGTCACTATGGATGTGGGCGTCGATAGTATATACAAAATATCAATTAAAATGACATTGTACTGAATAAAGTCTTACAACCTTACTGTAATTAAAATCAATAGGGGGTGGCCCAGTCCAGTCTCCTCCGGTCTTTGACGGGCTTAGACGGGCCCGCCCCTGGCCCGGGCTTCGCCCGGCGCGTCCCGCGCGCGATCCCACGACGCGGGAAGCTCGAGGTGCTTTTCAAGTCCGGTGCAAAGGGAGGGAGGGGCCGCTGCTGGTCACTAAGCCCCTAAGCCTCCTGGAGCCTGTAGTCCGCTGCCGCCTTAGAATTCACCGAGTTCGTCCCACACTGGCGCTGCGCTTCCCGCGAAGCGGGAAGCGCGAGGTGCTTTTCAAGTCCGGTGCAAAGGGAGGGAGGGGCCGCTGCTGGTCACTAAGCCCCTAAGCCTCCTGGAGCCTGTAGTCCGCTGCCGCCTTAGAATTCACCGAGTTCGTCCCACACTGGCGCTGCGCTTCCCGCGAAGCGGGAAGCGCGAGGTGCTTTTCAAGTCCGGTGCAAAGGGAGGGAGGGGCCGCTGCTGGTCACTAAGCCCCTAAGCCTCCTGGAGCCTGTAGTCCGCTGCCGCCTTAGAATTCACTGAGTTCGTCCCACACTGGCGCTGCGCTTCCCGCGAAGCGGGAAGCGCGAGGTGCTTTTCAAGTCCGGTGCAAAGGGAGGGAGGGGCCGCTGCTGGTCACTAAGCCCCTAAGCCTCCTGGAGCCTGTAGTCCGCTGCCGCCTTAGAATTCACCGAGTTCGTCCCACACTGGCGCTGCGATCTAGTACTCAGTTCTTGAGTGGTCTCAGTTTCCAAATGGTTTTACTCTGCTAAATTCGTCTGATTAAAGGGAAGGGTGGTCTCTTGCTCTAAGATCAATTAGAAGGTTTGTGTAGCCTAACTGCTCAAAGTAAATATTCGGGATTTTTGATATTGGGATTCAGACAGTTATTGGGGTTCAGCTCCCAAATGGAAGAGGGGTAATTGAAATGTGAGTAAAATTGAAAGTAGACTTAAATTAACATCTGATCAGGTTTTAAAGAAGACATTCTGCACAGTGTGTTCCCAACTACCCAATGTTGTATCAGTCAATCAGTCTATATTTGTATAGCGTGTCTAATCACCCGTGAGGGTATCCAGGCCCTGGGAGTGCTGCTGTAGGGGGCTTAGTTGAATAGCCAGGTCTTGAGTCCTATTCTGAATTCCAGCAGGGAGGACGAGGTCCGAATGTGAAGAGGGAGGTAATTCCAGGATTTTGTGGTGCCGAAGGAGAAGGAGTGTCCTCCACTGTTGCTGTATAAATGTGGGGATGTGTGGGTGAGGCAGAGGGAAGTGGAGTGCAGGTGTCTGGAGGGAAGGTGGAAGTTCAGTCGGTGGTTGATGTAACCTTGTCCCTGGTTGTGTAGGGCCTTGAAGGTGTGGATCAACATTTTGAACTGGCATCTCTTCTGAATGGGGAGCCAGTGGCCCTTCTTGAGGTGGGTGTAATGTGAGTCCATTTAGGGAGCTCTAGAATGAGTCAGGCCACTGAGTTCTATATAGTGTGCAGTAAATTGAGGAGGTGTGAGGTGATTCCTACGTAGAGTGAGTTACCATAGTCCAGTTGGCTGGTGACAAGGGCTTGTGTGATGGTCATTCTGGTGTCAATGAAGAGCCACTTGAAAATCTTGCAGGGCATCTGGAGGGGGAGGAAGCAGGCAAATGAGACTGCAGTGACCTGTCTTCTCATGGTGAGCTTGCTGTCCAGGATGATGCCAAAGTTGTGGGCCTGTTTGGTCAGTGTGCGTGAGGGTCCTAGCTTGGAAAGCCACCAGAGGTCATTTCAAGGGAAGGTGTTGGTCCCGAAGAGCAGTACTTCGGTCTTGTCTGAGTTGAGTTTTAGGCAATTGTCTCTCATTGAGTCGGCAATGTTCATTATGCACATGCGAAGTTGGTCAGCGTGCTGAATGGGTCTTCTGACAGCGAGAGGATGAGCTGGGTATCGTCCGTATTGGACATGATGTTCAGTCTGTGATGACTGAGGATGTTGGCCAAGATAGTCATGTTGGTGTTGGACAGGGTAGGGCTGAGGGACAAACCTTGAGGGAAGCCGCAGATGGTGCTTTTGTGTTCCGAAGTGAAGGGAAGAATGTGGATTCTCTGTTCTTCCAGTGAGGAAGGAGGCGATGGACTAGAGAGTGTCTCCTTGGATTCCAATGTTGTGAATCCTTTTGATCAGTGGGTTGTGTGATACTGTGTCGAATGCTGCTGAGAGGTCAAGAAGGATCAGGGCTTGGTCCCAGGAGATATCTGATTTCGTCTGTGGTAGCAATCAGGGCAGACTCAGTGCTGTGGTTGCTGCGGAATCTGGATTCCGAAGAATCCAGATGATTGTTGGTCTCCAGGTGTTCTGTGAGTTGACGGTTGATGGCCTTCTTGAGGACATTGGAGGGAAAGGGCAACAAGGAGGTGGGGTGGTCATTCTTGAGTTTGATGGGGGTCAGCAGAAGTATTTATGTGAGTAGGGCTTGATGTCTGCTTGTTTCCATTCTTCGGGGAAGGTGGCCAAGGTGATAGATAGTTTAAGAATGGTATTGAGCTCACTCCTGATCATCTTATTCTAAAAAAATGGAACAAGTCTTGTTATGTAGCCCATATCTTAAAACTTTAACTTATCCTGTGTAGAAAGGTTTCTTTTTAGGTTGAGTGCCTCAGACAGCGCAGGTTGTCTGATTGCAAAAGACCGATTAGGGCTTATCAAGAACTTACAGGGGCTTACAGCCCACCTATTGCTTACCATTAGTTAGCATTATCGTCACTCTCATTAGCTTGATTATTCTTGAATGGTGTAACATTTAACAAAATAAAAGATGACTCCTTGTGTTGCTGCATCCAGATGTGGGTTTATTCTTAGTAATCAGGAGTTAATGTACAGGATACAAGCAAGAATGTAATTCAGTAAAGGCCCCAGTTAAGTCCCCACCGGGAGCAGCTGCCCTGCTGCTCAGCCTCAGATATAACTGACCATAGAATCAAATATACACAAAGGAACTCTAAATGACATCATAGATACAGACTGAGCAGCTTAGAACAAACACTAAAGAAGGACAGAGAAGGAGGAAAAGCAGGATGTAACACATCTCCCTCCTTGACAGAAATAAGAGACAGATGTGAAATAGAACATACAGCACAAACAAATGTAACACATCTCCCCCTTTGACAGAAATAAGAGACGTACGGAAACGACGGAAAGAAGGAAAGTAGGTGATAGAACATACAGCACATACAAAGTAAATCCTCTTCGCAAAGTAAGTGGAAGAGGATAAAAGATCAAATGGTGACAGTACGAAAGACAGTACCGTCACCTGAAAATGATGGAAAGGAAAATAAATAAATATGGTAAAGGCCAACACATAACAAAATCCACAAGAATGGAAGTGGATGGATTCATCATAAGCAACCAAGTAAACTGAACACTCCAAAAGATATATGGCAATAAAGGTTCAGATACAAGAATTAATAAATGAAATATGAACTCCTCTAAAACATTAGAGCACTTACGTGGTTCATATCAATGAACAATCTGCGGATCATAACTCCACAATAAATTTGAACACCTCTAAGCGATAGAGTACCCAAGTAGTTCATCATAAATAAGCTTCAACCACACAGAGCACAATGAGCACTTACACAGCTCTTCATAAAACCGAATACCACCAAGAAATCCCAAAATTGAGAAGCACTAAGACTCCTCACATAAAACTGAGCACGAATATAACTGAGCACACTATGGCCCTTTATCATTAAACCTGAAAAGAATGGAGCGCCTCACAAATGAGCACCAATGTGGCTCCGCAACAATACACATCTAAAAGTCCAAACACTGGAGCAACTAATCTCCAGAAAATTCAAAATGGAAATGAACACCTCAAAAACAATTTGAGCACTAATGTGGTTCAATACTAATAAGAAAATATAGCCCCTGTATGACTCCTCACAGTAAGAATGTGAACCCCTCTAATAGAATAGAGCACTAATAAATGTGGTTCATCAAAAATAAAGAATAAACTGAGCATCAACATATCTCATCACCTTTAAGTATAATCAGTGGAAATAAATAAAATTTGAGCACCCCAACAAAAGTTGAGCACATAAGTGGCTCAATCCAATAAAAGCAAACTAATCCAGCACATCACTGTAGTCTAAAAACTGACTAAAATGCGATAACCACCACGGAATGACAATGCCATACATATGTAACATGTAGAAAAACATAAAAGTAGCATAAACAGCACATAGATGTAAATTATGTCATCAACAATACAATAAGCATGTTGGTCAATATGAATAGCAAAGCAGATTACAAAGTTTTCAAAATAAGAAATTAAAACAACAAAAGTAGTCACCGTAGTCAGAATTTTGAAATGTCACCGTCACAGTCATCGTAGATTAGCAATGAGATCGAATGACCAAATATCCACACAGCTTCTCCCTCTCAATCACATAGACGTTGATAAAAGCTAGCATCAAGCATCCGTGTACAAGTTCCAAGTTATTCACATCAAATCACTTCCTTTTGTAAGATGACTGTAAGGCAGGGAGTCTCCACATGAAGCTGCATATAATATTATGTAAAAGCAGATTTCAAGAAGCAGGTGACAACTTAAACATCCAACGTTTAGGTGTACTTTAACATGTTCCAAACCCAACTTACTTCAGGCTGTCTGTTGTTGTAGACACCGGTGGGGCAATCAATGGGTTGGGCATGAGGTTCAGTTAATTTCTTCTAGTTTCTCTTGCAAAATTTTTGATCACGCGTGGTTTCTTTCCTTAAATCGTCGCCAGTGTAACATTTAACAAAATAAAAGATGACTCCTTGTGTTGCTGCATCCAGATGTGGGTTTATTCTTAGTAATCAGGAGTTAATGTACAGGATACAAGCAAGAATGTAATTCAGTAAAGGCCCAAGTTAAGGCCCCACCGGGAGCAGCTGCCCTGCTGCTCAGCCTCAGATATAACTGACCATAGAATCAAACATACACAAAGGAACTCTAAATGACATCATAGATACAGACTGAGCAGCTTAGAACAAACACTAAAGAAGGACAGAGAAGGAGGAAAAGCAGGATGTAACAAATGGCTTTCATTTTCCCAGCTTTTCCTGCTTGTGTTTTTTCCTCCTGTGGCGCATAGTACCAGAAGAAAGAGCTATTGGCTTTACCAATGCTCTTTTCTCTTAGGACTGAATGGGTAACTTCATACAACATGCAAATATACAAGCTTTGAAATTGTGCCCTCAAACGAGCAAGACATCTTACCAGATGCCATTTCAACTGGCTAGTTTTGTATATGTGCCATTTCATTAAAGTGCAACGCTGCAATACAATGAATTTAAAAGGAGTGAGGCTCCGGGCTAATGTGTGAAGCCAGACATGCATAGGAGATCTGATTGACTTCTTCTACTCATTAATTGCCAATCATTAGATATAGACGGGACCATTATGATCATCCAAGTCTCACCTTCTGCTCCAAGAGTCAGCTCATCGTCTAAGCTACTCCCATGACTGTGGACACCTGAAAAATGCAAGAGGAAAAGAAAATGGTTCTCAGAGGTCTACTGAGGAATCACATATAATCTATACAAATTTCCATATGCAGGAATCACAAAAGGGCTTTGTTTGGGAGATATCTATCACTACTACACCAGGGAGCAGATGACCTTCAAATGCTGAGTCAAGTATAAGAAGCAAGTAATTAATTGTTATCTATCAAGCAATGTGCTGTGTATCAAAAGATAACACTAGTGAGAAATAGTGGCATACATTTAGATCATAATAAAAGCAACAGGAAGAATAAGCATGTGCAATGCAATAGGTCTCACCTTTGCGACCTTATAAGTCTTTAGCTCTGCAGAACATAATTGTAGGTACAGCAACATTTTACTTTTTTATTGTGCGCAAGGCAGTGAAAGGGTGCAGTAACACAGGTTATTACTAAATGTCCTTTGGGACCCCTTTTCGCCAGATATGGTACTGCACCCTGTGAGGGATTATGCTCAGCGATACAAAAGACATTTATAGAATAATACCAGCAGTGGGGAAACCTGATCCGTGGAGGATCTATAAAGTGTATGGGGTAATCTTGAACAAATTATTACAGAATGTTAGTCTCAGTGGAATGAGGCACAATAAAAGCAATATCTATTACCTTTTTTCTGAAAATCTGTGATGGCATGCTTTAATCATGACAAAAAACCCACAATGATCGCAGATACAATTTGTATACATGTGGAATTTACTTAAGGAAAATGAGATCAGGTGTGCCGAATCCTGAGGTATTGCTTTTGAAAGCAGGAAACCATTTCCGAGGTGCAAGTATCTATTACCTGCTCTTAAGTCCTGGTCCTCAATTGTAATAGCAGAGATGTTGTATAGTGTATGCACCCAATACAGCCTCTGCCCACCCATCAGATAATACGATTATCTATGCCCTGTTTAGTGACAGAGACGTCCCTAGCTACGCACAGCAGCTATGCGCACTTAGAGGAACGTTTGGGGTCCCCAGCTGTCGTATCTGGTAAGAAGGGTTCATAGAAATCGGGATATGGTATTTTGTGGGTTTGAACCCCGGTTTGTGTGTCTTGCTGTGTGGGGAGATGTCTCCCTATTATTCGCTGGCTTTCTCATAGTCCGGGCTGGCTTAACCACTCTCCCCTCTTTGTGAATTGGTTGCTGTTTGCAGATTATATGACCTGGTAGCGTAATTGCCAGCTGAAGCTTTTCAACCAGCATGTTCTGCGTGGTTCTGTATAGCGTCAGTTTAAATAAAGTAGTACAGAGTCAAGACTGCACCTCTTCTATCTGTTTTGCTGGGTCCTACGTAGAGAATATGCAGTTGAGTTATAAACGCAGCTAATAAAAGGGGTGGAAGGTAGTAGATGGCGATACATGGCATAACGCGGCATGAAAGGCGGCATAGGGATTTTTTTTAAGTTTTGAAAGTACTTTGCCATAAATGTGACTTTTCAAACACACTCGATTAAGAGTCTGTAGGGCTAACTCTAACTTATATTTTTCACAGAAGGAAATTGTCTGGCCATTCAACGCTCCTCGGTTAAAATACCTCTGGTGTGTATTGGAAAATGCAATAGCCCTCGCTTATTCGAGATCTATTGATTAAGTCAATGTTTTGTTAGCCATGTTTCTAGCACAGCTGCTGTACAGCGTTGCTGAGAGTAAAGGGGGAAAAAACGCTATGACACTTCTTGTGTCGATCTCGTCATAGCCCTTTTGTTTTGTACTCTCAGCCATGATGCATACATAGTAGCTGTGCTGTTGCGCTCCATGGCTAAAACCATTTACAAAGATAATAGATCTCACATTGGCGAGGCCAATTGGCTTTGCCAATGTTTATTTGTGAAGTATGAGAGATGTGACCTTCCAGGATTCCACCGGGGCATTGGTTGTGGTATAGTTGCGTGGAGGCACTGAGCGGGCATGAAGGAAGTAAGTATAACTGGCAGCCATTGTCGTTATTAGCATGCATGCTGTTCTTCGTCGGTTGCGTTCCTTGGAATTATGGACGTGGGTAGAGCGTGGATCCAAGCTTAAATAAGCAATGACAAAACATGAGAATTAGCTTCAGGACAGGCAGGGCATGCATGCACCCGGAGACATAATATGCACACACATCCGCACATGGATAACGTACAAGTTCACGCAGAGCAAGATAGAGCTTACGCATATACAAACAAGCAGTACCTGCAAAGACCACCACGTTCACAGTCAACTATGCACACAAACCAACATTGATGCACAAAGAATGAAAACAAAAGTCGTCTGGACCTACTAGCAAAATATCACACTGACTCTCCTGCCGCGCAGTTGTCGGATGAATGGGTTGCATTCGGAAACAAGGCACGCAAGCAGCGTGTGCACTGCTGCTCGTTCCCGCGGCAGTACTCCATGGGAGTTAACTTGAGAGAAAAGTTGGGACATGCATCAACAATTATCTATTTGCAGGCAACCATTTTTTGATGACACAGACAAAAGCCAGTCCAAAGCGGTGGAAGGAGTCAGACCCTACAAAGTCCATACAACAGATCGCGTGACACCACAAGCACTGTTTAGGCTTGACCTAAAAATTCGAGAAATATAAACGCTTCAGATACAAAAAATGGCGGAAGGAAACAGATATGCGAAAATGATAGGGATAGGTTGAGATAAGAGTAAATGAAACAATCATGGGTAACAGTACATAAACAGAGAAAAGTTTAAGGGATGGAAGTACAGAGAATACCCTCCATAAAAAGTAAACGAAAATGTTATCTATTAAAAATGCATTAAAAAAATGTTTTGAGCACAGGAAATTGTCTTCCGTTAGTATATAAGAAATAGATTCAAAGAACATCGATGATTTACAAAAAAATAGACACAAATATAATACATATGAGTGTTGCATTAAAACGAAAGTAGTAAACATTATTAATGAAAAATGAGATTCAGAACTGAGCCTTATTGCTTAATCACTCCTAGATCAATCGCTGGAAATTAATCTTGGAGTAATTATTCAATGCAAAAATATCACATGCAAAATTGTCAAAACAAGCAGCACGAATTTGGCAGCTAGTTGAAATAAAAATGGACTGTCTATGGAGGAAAATTTGGTAGGAGTAATAGAAAACTAATTTTTTAAAGAATAATGATCTTCATTTAACATTTACTTCTAAAATCATATGCAAATATTAAAAAGGATATTATTTCTCGAAAGAAACAGTTCTTTACAGCGGAAAATATTATCACAATGATGACTGCACAGTTGATTGTTAGAGACGCATTAGTACTAATGAAGTAAACAATATGTTGGTGGCCTGAGAAAGAACAGTCCTGACTAGTTGGAGTCCACGTTTAAGAGTATGTAGCTTTAGGTGGGGGCCCTCAACCCCCAGGAGACTCGTGCCCAATTTCTTTTCAGAGAGACAAGTTTCTTGGATTCCCCTATCAGGTAAGTAACTGCAGTTACTGAAAATGTGTAGTTTTTTCGCTGACCATAAATATTCTCCTGTGGACCAAAGCTCCTGAATGCTGGTGAAATCTTTGGAGGAAAATGTGGGGGAGAATGGGAAATTACCTGGAACATTAAGTCAAATTACAAATTCCCCTAGTAAATCCTCATTCCTCTTAAGATTGTAAGGGTTCAACTCTGATATCATGTTAATTCTGCACCCCTGGAATTAACCTACACACAAAGTACTGTTAAGTCAGGGGTGCAGAATTAACACCACCTTACCCAGGGGAGCCATGATGGCCATTTTGCTCCTTGTTGCCTCTAAAACAAAAAGTCTTTCTAGTGTTCGTTGTAGGGGCATAATGTGAACAAAACATGTATTGAAGAGAAATAAATCTTGCTAGAGAACGCACAACTATGAATATTAATCCCAAGGGTGCAGAAATAATAGGGAATCAGAATCTCTGACCAGAAGTAAAAGAGGCAATTTTATCTTTACTCCAGGGTAAGGCCTCCAGTGTCAACAGGGTCCCGGGCAACTTGTTAAAATCACTAGTGGATCTCTTGGCCCCTGTTTTACTTTTAACTCTCCTTGTAAATGTGGCTATCAGAGGTTTGCCTCAGGAGGCCTGGAAGTGGTCAGTAATAGTCCATATATTCAAAAAAGAGACAGAACAGATTCTGCATGCTATAGGCCTATTTCCATGGTCAGTGTTGAAGTGAAGATCATAAAGAAAGTGGTTCTAGAGAGACTCATTTCCGGGGCTACTGATAAGGCAATCCTCTCTGACCTGCAATATGGATTAATACCCGGGAGAGGTACAGTTAAGAAGAACTTAAATCTACATCTCCTGACATCTAAATAGACTCGGGCAAGAGAAGATTCTGTCCACTTGTCCTTCAAGGACCTCAGCTCAGCTTTCACCTGTGTCAACAGAGATAAGCTATGGACTGAGCTGGGGACCTTAGGGAGTGGATCAGGCACTTGTTTCATTTATGAGTGACCTATATAGCGGCCTCACATGGGTGATTAGATATGGACACGGGGGCTAATGCACTCAGTCCTTTGAACCAACGACTAAAAGTCCAATGACTTAGACACATTTATCGATTTTATGAACAGTTTGGACTTATCCACAAATGTTCAGAAATCACATTTTATGGTGGTAGGCCCCAAGAATACTAAATCTTGCAATCTTCAAGCACAGGGTCAGGTTTTAACTGTAGTGGAAATGTTTTATTATCTGGGTCAGTTACACAATTCAGGTCTCAGTTTGAAACCCCTACTCACAAAAAATGTAGGGATCATACAAAGAGCTATCTCAGGGCTATACGAGTTTGCCAGATGCATCCCAAACATTTGCTAGGGCCGCCCGATGGCCTACTTTGACTGTAAAATTTGTGGGTATGCAAATGTTGTCCAGGTGTCTCCACTAAGGAGGAGGAGCGCCGCCCAATTGTCTTTAAGCAAGGTAAAAAAGGACAAATAAAATGATAATAACGTAATGTTATTATCATTTTATTTTTCTGTGCTGGGGCAGTTTTGTGGGGTGGGCGTGTCTGGGCTGCGCAGGGGGGAGGAGTGGCGACACCCTCCTAAGTGTACATGAAGGTTTGACAAGCTCTCAGGGGATGGCCAAACATTCATGCGCACTTAGCATGTTCTCCACCCAGGCTTCATTACAGCCTAGGTGAAGAACATATCCCGGCTTCCATTCCCCATCTGAGAGCCGAACCACGACGCTCAGACCAATCACAATGCTGCATGCAGCTTAGGGGAGCCTGGATGCTTACCAATCACAATGCTGCATGCAGCATTGTGATTGGCTCAGGGGCATTTTCCAGCAGAAGCCATGAAGAGGAGGGAAGAGAGGCGACAGCTGGCCAGCCAACAGGTAAGTGATTTAAAAAAAATCCCCCCCATCTACCCCGCCCACACCCCTCCTCCCCTGTACCAACCCGCCCCACTACTGATTCGCGAGACCAGCTGCGAATGTGAGAGCAGCAGGTAAAAAAACTATTCAAACCATTTAAGGGTGCTGTTTCTCATACGTACAGCTGCAAGGCAATCAACCAGAAATGTGTGGTTGAATGTACTGTACAAAAGAAACTGATGGACTCTCGTTTTGACAGCAAAACTGCCTCACACATTAGGCTTGGATGGTTTCATAGATCAGAGAAAAATCCCAATCATCACAGCCTTACTCACCTGTAACATATCGCCTCAAAATTCAGAATGTTGATTCAGAACTATATATTTTGCCTTAATTTTGCATAAAACACAATGCCCTCCTATGTGCAACTGTGGTTTGAGGGAACGACAAGATCATGTTTTTTTATATACTTTTGGTAGGTAACCCATTAAGAAACCATATTAGCTACAAGTAGTAAGCTTCAAAACCTCACATCATATACTGTATACCATAAGGCAATATAGCATCACAACATTACATAACTTGACTTAATATGACATAAAGAGTGTCATAGGAGAGCAATACTCAAAATAATAGCTGCTTGTGTTGCAAAATCAACAGACACTCAACATTTGATTAAAGTTCACCTTGTTTTCGACCACCAATCCTTGAGATTTTGAGTCTTTTCAGAGAGCAATCTCATCGCATTCTTACCTCACTCCATAGCATTTTCTAGGGTCTTTAATGAAGTGAGAGAAGCACAACTGACAGTATTTCCAAAGGTAACGGCCTAGGGCCTCATTTCAAACTTTTGGGGATACTAGGTGGTAATATCACACTCAGTAAACATGAATACGACAAGTGTAGTAATGCCATGTCATGTCAAATAGTGTTCCTCAAAAGGGTGACAATGTGGTACTTCTATGTTTTCCCTTGATCCAAGGTCTTTAACGTTCAGAATGGTGTGGATGTCCCAACACAAATTCGTCAAGGGTTTACTTGAGAGGTGCAGTAATGTTCACACAACTTGGAATCCGACTAGTATTGAGATTCTTGTGGGGCTCATGAGGCCTATGAAGAATTCCTTCTTTTCTTCTTAATATTTGGGGTTAACCATGACCGCAACACTAGGTTTAGCAATTTGAAATTGAAAGGCGGCAAAACGTCCGATGTGCAACAGCAGAACATCCTTAAATTAAAAGACACAAGCATAATTTAATGTCAAAGGGGCTTCTAATGACACACACATTACCAAACTAAATGCTAAGGCAAAGCATGGTAAGAGTCAGAAAGGAAATCAACAAAGGAAGTCAAGGGTTGGCGTGTCACATCGGCATTAATAATGCTGCTAGCCTTGATGGTTCAACCTAAAAGGCAAATATTCATGGGCAACTTAACCAGTCCCGGAAACATTAAGGGGCTTATTTATAAGCCCCTTGCGCCACAAGTGCATCACTTTTTGGCACAGGAGCCTGCTCCATATTTACCAAGCAGAACTAAGCCACTTTTTTGGGCTTAATGCTGCTTTGTAAATATTGTTCCCTTTAATGCAGTTTTCTGTGTTAAAGGGGCATGCAATGGCCATTGCTGGGGGTGTTCCAAGCAACATCCATGGCTTTTTGACACTGCCCCAGTTTTATGAGAAATCGTAACTCTGAAGCAGTGCCAAAAACGTACGCCAGGGGAGGCGTAAGAGAGGCACAACATGGAGAAATTTCTTTATTTCTCCTTGTTTTTCCTTTTTCAATGTGTGCTGCATTCTGCAGCAGACATAGAAAGAGGAAAAAGCCTCTTGCAATTGTTTTTTATTCAGGAAGGTTTTCCTTCCTGTACAAAAATAATCATCCATGCAACACAGGCACCCTTGCACGATGGTGCAAGGGTGCCTACGTTGGCACATGGCAGCCCATTGTGTACCATGTCAGGGGAAAAGAACAGGAATGTGCCATATTTAATAGATACGGTGCATTCCTGCCCTTTTCTTTTGCTGTAGGGCAGCGCTGCAGTACGGCCTACGGCGCAGCCTTGAGGCAAAAACTCATAATTAAGGCCCTGAATATTAGCACTTACAGAACAGTGAAGTGGAGAATGAGCACCTAAGCAGTTGGTGTTGAGAAATAATTGGAGTTCTACAAAAATACAATATGCCTGCTTTCACTGCAACAGCCAAGCAGGAGAAACTTTATGCACCTGTAGTAACTGGAAGGTACAAATAACCGTGAATCCCAGAACTTTGATGGATAACTGTGGTGTTCTGTATCTAAGCTATGATGTAGAGATTTGAAATGTGAGGTGGTTGCTAATGTGGAATGTGCTGGGTTAGATTCTGGGTCAGTTGCTGTGGCACTTAGATGTGGGTGGGGTACCTGCTGATTCTGTACTAAATAAACTGGATTATCATCACCAGAATCTAGTGTGGCCTTATCTATGGATCTCACATTCAGTGACAAGCAATGTGCTTGACACCCTGTCACCTCATTTTGTCGTTCTGGATTGGGATTGATCTTTTACTCTTCCTGTGGTGGAGACCTCAACACTGCTAGTGTGGTGTTTTTTTTAAAATCAAGCCAACAAGTTTTTTGGGAGAAAAGGAGACTGTACCTGCGTTGTCTCACCATGGATGTATGAACTTTGGGATTTAATTGGGGTAGACTCCTTGTGCCCTTTCTCTGCCACGTGAGGAATGGTTGCAGTTGCTGGGATCAGAGCACGCACTTCTGCTGTTGCTGGGATCGACGTTTCACGTGTTGCGGCCTGGATCCAACGTGTGACATGTTCCCTGCCTACAGCAAGCTCTGTTGACCGCATTCATTAACATGTGACTTGTTCCCTGGACGAATTTCTGTTGTCCTAACAACGTGGCAATGGTGAAGCTTTGCTTCGGCCTGCTGTGCACTAGCATTTCTTATTGCTTATCAACCTGTGGACAGCCTGTGGTGAACCAGAGTTACGTACTGCATGTGAATTGGCGCTTCTAGTTGCCTGGCAACTAGTGTCTCATTGCTGCCCTGAATGCGGCCAGACAGCTGTGAATGAGCCCTGTTGCTTATCAACCTGTGGACAGCCTGTGGTGAACCAGAGTTACGTACTGCATGTGAATTGGCGCTTCTAGTTGCCTTTGCAACTAGTGTCTCGTTGCTGCCCTGAATGCAGTCTGACAGCTGTGAAAGAGCCCTGTGGAAATTTAAAAACATCTGGAGCATATCTGCGGTGATACGCCCACCATTGGGGGACCTGTAAGTTGGTGACTTGAATGCAAATGCTGTGACACACTCAACATTGGGGCCTATAATTCTAGAGCAAATCTGTGGTGATATGCTCACCATTGGGGCCTGTAAGTCATTCTGTGTTGTGTTGAATGAGTAAGAGATTTGCCTCAGAAAGGTAGATTTGCATCATCTTTCCAAGGTTAGGACCATTCTTGAACTATATCACTTTGGGAGGAGAACGCAATGTCAAGGTGAGACAGTGGAACAGTACATCACAGAGTTACGCAAATTGGTGTCTACCTGTAATTTTGGGGCATCTCGGGTGGAGTGACTGAGAGATCAACTGATGCTCGGGTGTGCATTGAACAAGGCTCAGAAGAGTATGTGGCAAAAGGACAACCCCTCCCTACAAGAGGTTATTACTATTGCCAAAACGCATGAACACTAAAATGTTTGTGTGGATGTCATACACAAGAATGCTGCTGTGGACAAGAGTGATAGTGGTGTTGTAAATGTTGATCAGGAAAAATTGGCAAAGAATAAGGCCTCCACTTGTATGAAGCCTATTTCAAAGTCATTTCAGGGCAAGTGCTTCGGGTTTGACAAATCCGGGCATGTTGCGAATCATAAGAACTGTCCAGACTGGAAGGTCACATGTAAGAACTGTGGACGCAAATGTCACAGTTGCTATAGGTTAACAAAAGATCTAAATAAGTTGAGGGAAGTTGAGTTTAACAATGGGGACATTGAAGAGATCAACATTCGTGTGAAGGAGTCTTCTGTTAAGGTCTGTTGGAAGTGGTCGTGGTCAACAATGAGACAGTAAAAATGCTGTTTGATTCCATCGCTAAAATAACTCTTATCCCAAGACCATTTATGAGCAGCACCTGCTTGGCAAAGGAGACTGTTGAAGCCAGCTATGAAACCAAAAAGGTATGGGGGAGAGCCCATTGACTGGGTTACTTCTGGGGTATAATTGAATTTCGAGGTAGAATTATCTCAGGGAAAGTTTATATTTCTGTAAAAGCAGACTCGCTTATTAGCTGGTTCCAACAGCAGGATCTGTATGTATACTTGTATCCCAATTAGAGTTCATCTGTGTGTGTTAATGAAATGCCGCATGTCAGGGGGGAGAAATATTTGGGCAAGAGATTTTTCTGAGATATTTGCCAGCAAACTGGCTTGTCTGAAAAATTGTTATCATCTCATAGAGCTTAGTAGCCCTAGTGGGGTTGCAATAACCAAACCCCTGAGTACTGCATCCCCTTTGCAAAGGCTTGTTTTTGTCTTTCCAAGAAGATCTTCAGGCTCCAAGTATCCCTAACCTCGAGCACCTCTAATGAGCAGAATCTTCAGCCACACCACATTGTGTGCATCGTGGCCTGCATCTTGCAGTGAGCTGCTTGTGCTCCTCTCGCGACTACAGTGCCTCTGGCCTGTGAGTCCACTTGAGGGTCCCACTTGTTTCTTTTGGGCTCCCCCGATTGCTCGGGCCTGCCCTGACTCCCCTGCTTGTGGTGAGTCCCCTGGACCTTGCTGGTCCCAACTTTTCACCTTTTCGACTTTCTGCAGTGTTTGCATTATCCAAGGCTTGTTGGTGCGCCGGCCGGACACCGACCCCTCAGCACTCGACATCCTTCATGGGACAGCTCTGTCCCCTCTGCTTTCAGGTACTCCTCTTCTAAAATCCACGTTTGGATTCATCCAGACACTTTCTCCTCTTCCAGCAGCGGCACTTTCCTGAAGTTCTCCATTACGTTCGACAGCGGTTTCCGATGCCACTTCCCACCTATGCACCCGGCTTCCCTGGGATAGGTAACTTGGGTACCATAGTATCCACGGGTGGGGTGGCTCTCCAGCCTTCTGTCTCCCACGGGGTTTCTTCAGGGTCCAATGGGAAGGGTCCCTATTCTTTAAAAATCCAACCGCGACTTGCACATAGACTTGTACGGAGCATGCGGTCGTGTTCACACACTGCACACACTCTCCATGGGGTCCCTATCTACTTCTGTGGACCCCCAGCAATTATATGTCCTCTCGACATCATCCTGACTTGAGTCGTGATTCTTATACCACTTTCTTAGTATATGGTTTGGTCCCTCCCTGGGGCCAAATGTGTAATAGAGCTATTTACTGTGATTTCTTTGCTAAAGTAGTGTGTGCTTTGTGTCTATCTGTGGGAGATACTGTAATGTACTAGATAGTGTTATATAATAAACACATATTTTTATACATACTTTGTGTGGTTCTTTTTCATTTAATATATACTACAAGATTGCATTCTGGTAAAACAAGCTGCTTTACACTCCTTCAAGACTAAGCCTGAAGGCTGCTCTACACAGCTACCACTTGCATGGCTTTCTAAGGTTGTCTGAGACCTCTTAAATAACCATAAGGGTTGTCTGGACTGGTGCAAGATGCCCACTTACATTAGTGGACAGCATATACCAGGCCAGCCTCTCACAGTGATGATGACGTAAAAGCGTACTGGCATGCCAAAGATAGTTTGATTGTTGTGGACTTCAAAAGAAGTTGCTTGATAGTGCTCACACTAGCTACATGGGTATTGCCAAGACAAAAGAGAGGGTACGAGAAGGCTATTGGTGGCTGCAATGGACTTGGGTATCAAGAGAGAGGTAAGGAATTATTTGAAGGGCTCACACAGCAATGAAACACTAAAGTGTAGGACACAACCAATGGTGCTGAGAGAGCATTTGAATGTCCCTTGGTCTGATATTGCCCTGGACAGTCTGTGTCTGGTGAAAATAAAGTCCTACGATTGTTATGTTCTGGTGTGTGTGGACATGTTCTCACGCTGGCCTGAAATTAAGGTTGTGGGTTTGGTTGAATCAGTAGTGGTCATAGATTGCTTACAGGATGTGCCTTGAAATTACATGCACCTTGCCTTGTATATTGTTTTGTGTTTTCTCTCAGTGTAACCATGTTGCTACTTAACATGGCAGTTGCTGTGGCACTTCGATGTGGATGGGGTCTTTGCTGACTTTGTACTTAATAAACTGGATTATCATCATCAGGATCTACTGTGGTCTTATCTATGAATCACACAGTACTCTTTTTAGGAAGAAAAATGTTACAAAATAAAAACGTTACAGATCTTTGCTATGGCTATTTCTGGTGGATATTCTATTGTCCTGCATACTGTGTATCTGTAGAAAAAACCCCGAGGCACGTTACTGGGTCATGATGGTTATTTTACTTGCTGTGTAGGCACTAGTTAGAAACTTCAGAAAAGGAGCCACATTGTTGTGACTACAGGAAGTGACACCATAGATCCACAAAAGCTTGCATGTTTTGCCCATTTCACTATTATTTCCAGGAAGAAAGCAGCAATGGTGAGAAAAGTACTGCTACACATTTATAAGTTACCCGTAATTTTATAACCATGGAGAGTGGGGAAACAGTGAGTAGACAATGTACCCATCAAAATTTGCAGTAAGCACGGTGAGTTACATATAGTTCCAACTGATCTTGCCTCTCAGCATGACAATAACTCGGAAGAGTTTCAAAGAAGAAATCTGTTCAGTTACAGAGAAAATTGTTGAAGCACAATCTGATCAAACTCCATTGACCTCAGCCTTCCATCCAGACCCATGCTGCAGAATATCACATATTCAAGTTAATGGTCAAACCTAGAGGAGTACAATTTCAATTCCATCCTTTATTCGTTATCATTGTACTTATTTTGACAATATATTTACTGTGTGCCATCACATTATTAACGTGTGTGAAAATTTTAATGTATTAATGAAATGTATTTACTTTAGGAACTAGAGTTTTATTAAAAGCGTGCGCAAATGTTCAATTTAACATGAAGACATGTATTCTGTATTCATGTTTGCATTTATACTCCAAGTCACATTTGCATATGTTCTGAAAGACATATTTGAAAGTGGAATCATGTATGCTGTTACTCATGGTTGCATTTATTTTTTAGTTACATGTGCACAAGTATAACCATGTATCCGAAATGCACATTAAATGTTTAAATAAAGTAAGCCTGACTAAAGGCCTTAATTTTTAAATGTACTTTGCTTGGTCAATGTGTACTTTCTTTTGCAGGTGTGTTCTCATGATTTCATTTGCTAAAGAAAGGAGTTTTGTTGTCTGTACTAGTTTATTGATAGTAAGGCCTGAGAAGAGAAATCTTGGCAAGACACTTGAAGGCCTAATGAGCATTTGTAGCCTCCTATTATTCGCGTATTTGAAATGGAGAATGTTCAAGGATGCAGTAACTGTCCAAGTTCTGTGGGATGGGAAAGTCTGGTAATGTTGCAAATGCACAATACGAGAAGTGAAATGAGTGGTTGCTGGTGGTGTGGGGAGAGATATGATTGTTGTTGAAGTTTTACTGGTTTAAATTAGTCTTCACTCTCTTAGAAGTTAGAGAAGATTACCTTAAACTTTGAGAGGTACAGACCTCTCTGCTTCCTTTATTCTTGCAAGTGTGAAGCTTCATGCTAAACACTTATTCCAATTCTGGAAGACTACTATTGGAGTCTTTACCATGCTGACACTTTCTTATACTTCCAAATTTCCTTGAGACCCTATTCTATGAACCATTCTTATACTAAACTTAGAGCCCTGATTAGATGACTTTAGTACTTATTCATGTTTAGGAGAGAGAATCAGAGTTTCTTTAAGGAACACCTATTTCTACTTTTCAGTGTTTGTATTGCTGTGGCTATGATTATTTCATATCTTATTCTACTGAGACTGAACCTATTGAGATATTTTAGCATTCTAGCTGCAATGCAGTATCTTCTTTATCATATTCTCTTCATAAGCCTATATACTGGTCTGATTATTAATTGGTAATAAAACTTAACTTCAATCACTGATTCCTCGTTCTTATTGTTGGGGCCAAATGGGCTTCATGAAAGTAGAATTGCCTCTATTATTGATAACTCCCTCAGCATATCAGTCAACTTAAAAATATCCATAAGATCAGAGATTGTTAATCACTCACTGCGCGCTCTCGAATCAATACTGAAAAGTTAAAGATGACCATTGCAATGTAAAAGAAATATACTTTAATTATTAAACGGTGAATAACCAAACATTAATTAACTGCATGTTGAATACTGTGTGGCACCCCTAGCAAAACAGAATAGGGAAAACTGCAGAATATGTTTACCTCAAGACGTGTGCAATGTTTGTCGGAGATGTTTCTTTTTCTGCCAGCTTGTAGCACTATTTATCACAAAATGGCCTGTAAGATGCTAATTTGCCCTTCTTGGCATCATTGAAACCAATAAACAGTTGCTTTCTTGAAAGGAAAGCTCAGGCCTAAGTGACATGAAATAAAGAATCCTTCTTAGTATCCAAGACTGATTTGTATATTGCTGGGTTTGAACTGGAATGGTAGGAGGAGCAAAAATAACAATGGATTTAGGGCCAGATGTATGACCTGACAAATAACACCTTGCAAATTGGTTGCATTTGCGACTTGCAATTTGCGAGGCGCTATTTGTCATGTGTGTTTAACTCTGTTTGCGATTCCCAATGGGGTCGCAAATTGAGGGGCTCATGAATATTAATGAGCTTGTCGCAATTTGAGACCCCACTGAGAATGGCTGGCCCTCCCAGGGATGGTGGCCTGCTGGGCTCAGCAGACCTCCATGTCTGGGATTACCTTTCAATAAAGTTTTTTTTTTTTTTTTTAATGCAGCCTGTTTTTCTTAAAGAAAAATGGGATGCATTTAAAAAAAAAATTAAACGTTTTTGTTTCATTTTTTAAGAGCAGGTAGTGGTCCCTGGAACCAAACAGGAAAGAAGAGCTTCCCCAGCTCCCGAGGCTCTCCCCCTGGTTTCTGTGAATTGAAGTTCAGTGCACATGTTGCAGTGATGTCATTTTGTAGAAATTGAAACTGAAATGAGCCTTTAGGCTCATTTCAGTTTCACTTACTATCTGCTCAAGGGGCTATCTCAGCCCCCGAGCATGTAGAAAGATGGGAGGGGTATCATTGGAAAGGGGAGAATCCCAGTTGATCCCTGCTTGTGGATCTGTAGTGCTAGAGGCACTCTTATGGTCTGACACCACTTGATGAACTTTGACTTCCATAGTTTTAATTGACTTTGGTGAGTTATTTTATCCTAGCCCGAATGTACGATGTCCTGCATATGCCTTGTTTCTCTTTTTGATTTCTTCTCGTAGTTTTGAAGTGGGAGCTGTCACAGTAGAACAGCCTTGCCAAGAACAGAATGTGTGGGATGTGCATCTGAAAACATGAGAGAGAGAGAGGTGTGGAATGTACTTTTGGTCTCGGAGTGCAGTGTTATGAGCAGTGGTACACAAATGTGCACTGTGTTGTACATTGAGAGATAACATATGTGATGCTATAAGCAGTGGTGCACAAATGTGCATTTTGTTGTACATTGAGAGTTCAAGTATGTGATGCTATAGGCAGTGGTGCACACATGAGCATTGTGTTGTACATTGGAAAGTATTATGAAGTTCTTACTATTGACTTTGATATGGCCTCATGTCATCCTGAATTCTGACTCTGCCTTGCTTGAGCCTTTCTGCGTGCACAGAAAGGCCCCCAGAGTGTTTGCAAGATTCTTGCGTTAATCACGTTCAAGGTTTGTTTTGATAGGGATTGTTTAATGCACCCTGGAATGCTTTCGTAAGCTTTGTCGAGATAAAGGTTGGACCATGTGAGAATGTAGAGGGAACGTGGAACTCCTTCTTGCCGTGGATTTTGGAATCCGAATGGGGACGGACACGTCTACTTCGGTACAGCGGAACCCTAGTTGCTGAAGCTCTTATCCCCGGCTGTTAAATCCCCCGGTATGGAGTGGGCTAAGATGCAGTGTTTGTACCAGGTGAAGTGTTGAGCTTTGAATATTGCCATTGTGATGTGTGGCCATAAATAAAACCCCAGGACTTATTCTAAAAAGAGAGACTTTGCATTTCGTAAAGTGAAACCCCTTTTCTAGGTGTTGTTGTGTTTTATGTCTCCTTTTTCGCTGTGTTTGAGCCACCATGTGGGAGTGGAATTTGTGGAACTCTGTATTATCTGAAAGGCGAGAAATACAGGATCGCCCCAGGAGGGGGATCCCCAATTGGGGATCCACCCACTAGACACCAGGGAGGAGTGAGCACCCCCTTGGGCAAGGGCCTTTGCTCTCCCCAAATATTTTTGGGCAATAAAGTATTTCTGCCCCCCCTCAGGGCAGATTGGGGCAGTAGCCCCCAATCTGCCCCCACCGAGGGGGCAGAAAGCCCACTTGCAAACAGGGATTATTTTTGTTTTGATGTAGGGGTGGGGGCTGCCCAAAATGGCCATAACAATGCCCCCCCAGAGAAATTCCAGTCTGTCTGCCCCCGGGGGTAGATTGGGGCAGTAGCCCCCAATCTGACCCCTGGGGGGCAGAAAGCCCACTGGGCACTAGGGATTTTGGTTTTATTTTATATATGTAGGGGTGAGGGTTGCCCAGAATGGGAATGCCAATGCCCCCACCCCATAAAAAGTGCCACAGTCTTTCTGCCCCCCTAGAGGGGCAGATAGCCCCTTATCTGCTGCCCTGGGCGGGGGCAGAAAGCCCAGTAGGCATCAGGGAACATTTTTGTTTTCAAAATTCAAGGGTGTGGGCTGCCCAGAATGGCCTGCCAAATCTTGCCCCACCCCCACCCAAAAATGCCACAGTATTTCTACCCCACCAGGGGGCAGATGGGGCAGTAGCCCCTGATCTGCCCCCTCCCGGGATGCGGCAGAGAGCCCACTAGACGCCAGCAATTATGCTGGCTTTTTTTATCCGTGGGGCTGCCCAGAATGGGCATACTAATGCATCCACCCCCTAGAAAAATTTGCCACAGTTATCTAGCCCCCTTTAGGGCATATCAGGGCAAACCCCTCGATTCCCCTCCCCAGGGTGGCAGAAAGTCCACTAGGAACTGACTTTTTGGTCGCAATGTGCCTACCTGTAGATTTTGGGTTCTAGCGCAGCTGGCACCTAGGGAAACCAGGCAAGCCTATACATTTTTGAAAACTAAACACCCGGGGAAATCCAGGAAGGGATGACTTATGTGGCTCTCACTAGGTTCTAATACCCAGAATACCTTGCAAACCTCAAACTTTGTAAAATAAAAACCATTTTGATCACATTTCTGTGATGGAAAGTTGTGGAATCTGTGTGGTTCCACAAAATTCCACGATCCCGCATTCTCCAAACTCTCCTGATAAATATGGTACCTCACTTGTGTGGGTGAGCCAAGTGCCCTCGGCAGGGAAAGGGCCAAAACGTATTGTGGAGACATCACAATTCTCTATCACATAACGACCTGGTTTTGCAAGGGGGTCACCTGGGTTTTTGGCCCCGGACTTGGTGGCCATCTTGGGAAACCTACCAAACCCCCACATTTCTGAAAACTAGACACCAGGAGGAGTCCAGGGAGGCATGGCATGCATGGACCCCCCCAATGTTTTACTACACAGAATTCCCTGCAAACCTCAAATTTAGCCAAAAATAACCACTTTTTTTCTCAAAGTTCTGCGTGGAATAGCTGTGGGGTCACTGGGATTACACAAATATCCTACCACCCGCCTTCCCCCAGGTCTCCCTATAAAAATTGTATCTCATTTTTGTGGGTGGCATAAGTACCCACAATAGGCAAGACCCCAAATCGTATTGAGGAGACATCAAATTTACCCATCACAAATCAACCTGGTTTTGCAAGGGGGTAACCTGTGTTTTTGGCCCCGGGCTCGGCGGCCATCTAGGGAAAACTACAACACCCACACATTTCTGAAAACTAGACACCCGAGGGGAATCCAGGGAGGTATGGCTTGCGCAAACCCCCCAACGTTTTCCTACCCAGAATCCCCTGCAAGCCTCAAATTAAGCTGAAAAATATCACTTTTTTCTCAAATTTCTGTGTGGGAAAGTTGTGGGATCACTGGGCTTACACAAATTTCCTACCACCCAGCGTTCCCCCAGGTCTCCTGATAAAAATGGTGCCTCACTTGTGTGGGAGGCCCAAGTACCCGGTACAGGCAAGGGCCCAAAATGTATTGAGGAGACAATGAAATTCCCTATCACAAAACGACCTGGTGTTGCAAGGGGGTCACCTGGGTTTTTGGCCCCGGGTTCTGCGGCCATCTAAGGAAACCCACCAAACCCACACATTTCGAAAACTAGACACCCAGGGTAGACTAGGTAGGTATGGCTTGTGTGGACCCCCAAAGCTTTCCTACCTAGAATCCCCAGTAAACTTCAAATTTAGCTTAAAAAATCACTTTTTTCTAAAATTTCGGAGTGGGAAAGTTGTGGGTTTACTGGGCTGACACAACTTTCCTACCACCTAGCGTTCCCCCAGGTCTCTCAATAAAATGGTACCTCACTCATTTGGGTGGCCCAAGTACAGTCAAGGGCCCAAAACGTATTGAGGAGACATCAAAATTACCTATCACCTGGGTTTTTGGCCCCGGGCTCGGCGTCCATCTAAGGAAACCTACCAAACCCACACATATCTGCAAACTAGATACCCAGGGGAGTCCAGGGAGGTATGGCTTGCATGGACCACCCAACATTTTCCTTCCCAGAATCCCCTGCAAACCTGTCCCGGGTACTTGGGCCACGCACACATGTGAGGTATATCATAAACTTTATTGGGTAGTTACAACCATAAAAGTGCAAGTGCTTACAGTACAGTGATCCAACATTATTTATAAATAAGAGAATCATTAGATAGTACATGTCTTATGCCAGAAGTTTTGAATCAACACTGTATAAAACATGAAAACAATTTAAAAAAGATGAAACCTATTATTATTTTTAAAACATATACCATGTTAGAAAAGGGAATCAACCGAAATTCAAAATTTGATCAATTTACTAGAATAAAATATACCATATTTGTTACTAAGCCTGGGGATAATTATTTGATACAATTATGAAATAAAGACTATCGCGTCTTGGACGCATACCTTCTGATAATCCACATTTTTCCAAGGAACTTTGCTTTTAGGATGCGCAGCGCTTCCTGGTGGCAACGAATTCCCAATAATCTACAAACAGGTACTAGCCACTTATGTCTCGAGAGTCTATACAGAGGGCAAACAAAGAAAATGTGACCAATTGTTTCAATCATTGTAGGACAGCCCGGCAGTGCTATTTTATTCCCAAAGGCTGCCGCCAAGCAGCTGTAAAGGAGTTCACAGGAAGGGATCCAAATCTAAATTGGATATAAAGTTTCCTATCCTGCGGGATGGTAATGAACTCCATATACTGTTCGAAAGTGCTTTGTATTTTGAATTCCATGAATTCTAGTGTGAGATGGCCCACAAATGATTGAGCAACAAAAGACTGTGATACCTAGCTCCAGTAGTGGTTTTTAACCACTTCTTCCCTTGGCAGTTGGCCAACGTCTTTGATTTCCCAAGAGCTTCCCAGACCTATCACTGATAGTAGTGACCTAACCTCATTGAACCACCTAATCTTTTTGAAGCGGTCAAGCTTGGAAACCTCGTCAAGTGCTGCAGCATAATAGGATAGCTCAAGGGGTTAGTTTGAGACGCAGCCAAAAAAGCCTGGGGCGCAGCTTAGCTTTGTCCATAATTCAGCGTCTACCCATAACTAGCCGTAGTGAATGAAGTGGCGTACTCTGGGGAAGTAAACATAAGGATCTTAAAACTGTATTCTCTGTAATTGAAGTGAGTAAGGTATCATTTTGATCGAGAGAACTGGCGAAACTCTGTGTAGTAGGAACTTTGTGTCAGCTCGGTGATCCCACAACGTTCCCACACAGAAATTTGAAAAGAAAGTGATTGTTTAGCTAAATTAGAGGTTTGCAGGGGATTAACATAGGGGGGTCCACGCAAGCCATACCTCCCCGGACTCCCCCGGGAGTTTTCAGAAATGGTTGGTTTTGGTAGGTTTCATTAGATGGTAGCTGAGCCCGGGACCAAAAACCCAGGTGACCTACCCTAGCAAAACCTGGTCGTTTTGTGATAGGTCATTTTCATGTCTCCTCAATAAGTTTTGGGACCTTCCTTGTCGCGGGTACTTGGGCTGCCCACACGAGTGAGGTACAATTTTTATCGCGAGACCTGAGGGAACGCAGGGTGGTAGGAACTTTGTGTCAACCCTGTGATCCCACATCTTTCCCAAACAGAAATTTGAGAAAAGGTGATTTTTTTCAGCTAAATTTGTGGTTTGCGGGGGATTATGGCTAGGAACACATTGGGGGGTACATGAAAGACATACCTCCCTGGAATCCCCTGGGTGCCTAGTTTTCAGAAATGTGTGGGTTTGGCAGGTTTCCCTAGATGGCCACCAGGGCCAAAAACCCAGGTGACCCCCTTTGCAAAACCAGGTCGTTTTGTGATAGGTAATTTTGATGTCTCCACAATACGTTTTGGCCCCTTCCTTGCTGCGGGCACTTGCCCCAAACACACGAGTGAGGTACCATTTTTATCGGGAGACTTTGGAAAAGGCTGGGTGGGTGGAATTTTGTGGATCCACACAGATTTCAGAACTTTCCATCACAAAAATGTTGGGAACCAAGTTTGAGGTTTGCAAGGGATTCTGGGTAACAGAACCTGGTGAGAGTCAGACAAGTCACCCCATCCTGGATGCCCCTGGGTGCCTAGTTTTCAAAATTGTATAGGTTTGCTAGGTTTCCCTCAGTGCCAGCAGATCTAGGGTTCAAAATATACAGCTAGGCACTTTGCAAAAAAAAAGGTCAGTTTTCAATGTAAAAATGTTGTCAGGAATCGCCTTCCTCATTTCAATTAGTTTGGAAACTACAATTCGTATGAAGCCATCTGGTTAGAGGCTCACGGGATGAAAGACAATGATGCACAACGCTTTCCGTGCATAATTCCTATTCTGTTTCAGTACGACCAGGTGATCCACGTTCTCGGATTCGCCTCCAGAAGTTTCCTTCGGCTGAAGTGGTTGCCTCTAAAACTGCACCTTATTTGTAATCTCTGCAATCCTGCTGTAAGGAAGGGGGGAATTTGGCAGTGTGGTTTTCTTCCCTTGAGCGGAGTCTTCCGCATTCCTGGTTCCAGAGCCTCGGAGGTCTCCTGCGCTGGTGAGGTACGGCCTCGGAGGGCTGTTCTCTGACCTCACTGTTTTCTTCTCCTGCGGGGATTGTGCAGGGAACGGAAGCAGTTTGCTCCGCTTCGAAGAAAAAGATCCTTTTTGTTTTGAATACGGAAGTGGAACATTCAGAGACATCTACTTTCCTCTGGGTAACCACCCAGCTACCAGGGGTGTTGATTCTGCTATAATCACTGGTGGAGTAAAAAACTTCCAGGTAGGAAGTATTGTGATTTACATTACGCCACTTGTTTTCTTTTATTTTTTCCTTCATTTTATCATTTCACAAACATTGATTTTGGCATTTCTGGGAGAATACCTCCAATTGGATTAGCGTTCAAATGTGAACGTGAAGATTGGGGGGTGCTACGAGACTATGACTATAAATCGAGGACTACCCTATGTCTAGAAGAAGATGCTCTTAGGTATTTTTCACTCAGAGCATGTCAACAAACTCCTTTGCAAGGCTTTCTTGGTCTATTTTGTGCTTTACCTTTTTTGCTCTCTCTTTTGTTGTATGAGGTATGTATGGTTATTAGTCAAACCTATCTCAAACGTTGTATGAGGTGTGGATTGTGGGTGTCTGAATGAAAGGAAGGGGTTGAATCTTTCTGCTTTGTTTCTACAGGCATTGGCAGGGAATAAGTTATTGAAAGTCTTGGCGTGTTCTGTGGAACTTCAGGAAGTTTGGTCATCCTTGTTTCCTAAGGTATAATTTGTGTATAGTGAGACATTTATGAGAGTAGTCCTATAGGCACAGGTGTTCATGTGTATTTTCTTGCTTTCTACAGGTTCATATTCCACGCTGTTTCCTCTTCCCATTACCCTTACCCTCACCTGCTCACCCTTTTTCTCTGTGTGATATTATTATCAGAGTTAGGGAAAACAGGAGGTGGACCCCTTTTTGCATCATTCCGATTCTGAGGAGACTCGTTTGAAGAACCTGACAAATGTGGTATGTCCACGTTTTGTTTTGGGCCGTTTCCTGTCCAAGGCACTAGGCCTTCCTACACAAGTGAGGTACCATTTTTATCGGAAGACATTGGGGAATGCGGGGTGGGTGGGATTTTGTGGATCCACGCAGATTCCAGAACTTTCCATCACAGAAATTTGAGGATTTGTTTTTTACAATGCTTGAGGCTCGCAAGGGATTCTGGGAAACAGAACCTGGTCAGACCAGACAAGTCACCCCATCCTGAATTCCCCTGGGTGCCTAGTTTTTAAAAATGTATAGGTTTTCAAGGTTTCCCTAGGTGCTGGCAGAGCTAGGGTTCAAAGTCTACAGGTAGGCACTTTGCAAAAAAGGGTTCGGTTTTCACTGTAAAAATCTGGTGTGTCCACGTTGCATTTTGTGCCGTTTCCTGTCGTGGGCACTAGACCTCTCCACACAAGCGAGGTAGCATTTTTATTGGAAGACTTTGGGGAATGTGGGGTGTGTAGAATTTTGTGGATCCATGCAGATTCCAGAACTTTCCATCACAGAAATGTGAGGAAAATGTGTTTTTTTTTACAAAGTTTGAGGTTTGCAAGGGATGATGGGTAACAGACCCCAGAGAGAGCCAGACAAGTCACCTCATCCTGTTTTCCCCTGGGTGTTTAGTTTTCAGAAATGTATAGGTCTGCTAGGTTTCCTTAGGTGCCGGCAGACCTAGGGTTCAAAATCTACGGCTAGGCACTTTGCAAAAATAGGGTCAGTTTTCACTGTAAAAATGTGGTGTGTCCAAGTTGTGTTTTTGGCCGTTTCCTGTTGCAGGTAATAGGCCTATCCACAAGTGAGGTACCATTATCGGAAGACATCGGGGAATGCGGGGCAGGTGGAATTTTGTGGATCCATGCAGATTCGAGAACTTTCCATCACAGAAGTGTGAGGAAAATTTGTTTATTTTACAAAGTTTGAGGTTTGCAAGGGATTCTGGGTGACAGAACCTGGTGAGAGCCAGACAAGTCACCCCATCCTGGTTTCCTCCATTTTTATCGGAAGACTTAGGGGAACACAGAATTGTGGAGCAACTGTTATTAGCTATTGACTTTCGATGTATTTCTGCCAATGTGTAAAAAATTAGCAACTTTGAAAAATGTCCTATAATTCACATGTTGGAATGGGTACCCACAATTTCAGAGATGTGCAAATAGCTACTGTTTCTAAACCCTATATTTTCTTCCCATTTCAGAAATACATTGGTGTTGTTTATACCAATTTTTTACTGTTTGTATTTTACCAAATGATTTGCTATATTCGCGGTACAGAATAAAAACCATTGCAATAAGCTGCTCAGTTATTGGCTCTGGGTTCCTCTGGTTCTTGGTAAACCTACAAGTCCATTATATTCCCACACACAGAAGGGTCCAGCAGATGTAACGGTATATTGCTTTAAAAAATCTGTCATACTTAGTAGAAGTTACAGGTGAAAACGTTGGTATAAATGGATGTTTTTTTCAACTCATTTTCAATTTTTACTATTTTCAACTGTTAGTTTCTATGAAAAAACCTTGAAGCATCTACACAAATGAACCCTTGCTGAATTCAAAATGTTGTCTACTTTTCTGAAATGTATAGCTTTCCAGGATCCATTTTTGCTTTTATACCCATTTCTACCACTAACTGGAAGGATGTTGAAAGCAAAAGAAAATGGCTAAAACAGGCTATGTCCCAGTAAAATACCAAACAGTGTAAACTTTTTTGATTTTCTGACAAAAATCGGTCAGTCCCTGAATGCTAGAAAGATGGTGATTTCAGCACCACAAACCATTTGTTGATACCATTCGCAGGGAAAAAACAGACACCTTTATCTGCAGCACTTTGTCCCAATTTTTCACCGAAAATCCAACATTTAGCTGAATTTTGGATGATTTCTGGGTCCTATCCAGGGAAATCAACAAACCTTGGGTACCTTTACAATTCTTATGATGTTGGAACAAAAAGGACACAAATTTGGCATTGATACCTTATGTGTTCAAAAGGTTACAGGGGCCTAAGCGCGAAGTGCCCCAAATAGCCCAAAAAAGGCTTAGCATGGGGGCAAGGGGGGGTGAGACCTACCAGCGAAGGGGTTAAACTGTGTGTGTGAACCTGGACAAATCACTGATTACTTAGCATGATACAGCTTCCTCACATTTTGTAGGCAATGCTGCACTTTAAACCGGTTAATATTTTATTTAGTCGTAATCGAAAAAGCAATTTACGATTCTTAAAATCAAATAAAACAGTAATTTAAACATGTCTCTCTCATTTGTCTCATCCGTTTATTACAGTTTTAAGAGGCAACAGATTCAAACGCATTTTAAAGAATTGTTTCCTGTGTCTCAAATGAGTGTCCGACAAAGCCTTCATTCCTTAAAAGTTGGTTAAATGAGTTTAGTAGATTTAGGTGATAAAAGCATCGCTAGAGCAGAGCTAAGAAAAAACACACGCTATGAATCACAATATGAAGACAAGCTATTATTAAAATAAGTTGGGTTTTATAAACTGCATAGTACTGTTGTTTCTGATTCTAATTTGAGGTTCCTTTTGACCATTTGCATTTATCAACCATGTAAGATGAAAAGCACAGTTGATCGTTTTATTGTTTCAAGTAGTCTGTGGACCTCATCAATTGCCAGCGACAAAATATAAGACAGGGGTAAAATTGGACTCAATGGTCAGCATTAGCACAAACATATTCACGTAACAGGCAACAAGGAATAGCCAGGGCTTTACGTGGTCCAGGTCCCTCCAGGTCTCAGACCCGGTAGTCATTAAAAACGGACATTGAAACGGGTCCCTATCGGGTCCAGTATTCATGTCCTTAACTTTTGTGGCAAAAACACTGATCTATTTCTGAAAACATGAATATAGAAAAGGTTACAGTAATTCTTGTCAGCAGTTTATTTCCTCTTTATATTCCATGTTTTATTTAGTGTTAGCTGTTTACAGGATGTTGTGTTTCACACAATGCAGTTTTTTGTGCTTAAGCCCAGCCCCTTTTAGAGACCCCTTCACTTTGTTCATCAAGCTTAAAACCTTGAGAATATCTTGTGTGACATAAGCAACATTGGACAATCTTATGTAACATGCACACTGGATAAAGATGAGCAATGGGGTTAGCAACATTTGTTTTAGGTCCATAATACTATCGAAACAAACAGACTTTGCATACTGGCATGCTCCATTATGGTTTTGCAGAATGGCAAAAAAGGAGAAAATACAGGTTTTGCTGTATTTTCAGCTCTAGTAGGAGTACCAACAAATCAAGCTGATTCTGCCTCCGCTTGTCGACTTGTCTAACACATTTGGACAGTGGAGTAGAATTTGTTTGGTTTGTGCCCTGTTACATACTCAGAAGCCCAATAGGAAATCTCAGTGTTTAGTGCTGGTGGAAAATGTAGATTTTCCCCAGCTTTGATGGACCGAATATCTGGATTTTATTAAAGACACAGAAGCTAATATTTTTCTAATCTCCTTTATCGCCACCTCTCAGTAGCCCCCTTAAAGAACTTAGAAAACTCACAAAAGTTCCAACATAATAAAAGGTTAGAACCCACAGCCATCTTCCTTCTTTTTAGCTCACTGCAACAAGTCATATAACATATAGAACATAAATACAGTCTCAATATATCTCAAGAACACATATCAAAATTTGTTAATAACCAAATCCCTACTCCAGATGTAAAGTGAGAAACTCAGTATTCCAAAAAATATCCAATGTTCTCTGTGGATTCAGATTTCTCTAACCGCTTCCTCTATTGCTGTCCATGAGCTACAAGAAAAATACAACAATAATGAAAGCAGGGTTGGGATTACGTGTGGGATAATATTAGCCTATGTGTTTTCACTAAAATCTAGATTTTCTAAACTGGGGAAAATCTAGATTTTATGGTAAGACCAGAGCCTAACATTATTGCAAGTTTTAAACTTCTCTATCAAACAACAAGCCACATTCTCAACAGTCTTAAAATACAATCTTCAAAAAATGGCATCATTTGACCAATTAGCACACCTCAAAATGTCTTGTGATACACTTCCCACCATAAAAGCTTTTGAAGCAGATGCACTCCTCACAGAATGTGCTCCAAACAAGTTAACATCCACATCCGAACATATCATCACCTCCTTCACCTATCTAGCAAGAGGTGGAGACAGTGCAATCTTATACAGTTGTCTAAATGAAATAAAAATAACTGATTTACAGCCACGGAACGGAACAGTAATGTTCTAATCTCATTCCCTTTGACACAACGAAAACACATAGATTCTCCTGCTCATCAAAAAATGGATAAAATATTGTCACTGAATTAGTTTTTGTCCTTTTATTTAAATAAAAGTGCACCCTTTCTGGTGAATTACCCTCCTAAATGAAATTAGACATAATAACATTGTTACCTTCTGTGATGAATCCTTCACATTTAGAATTTCATCAGCACATAATCCCTCCAGATAAATCAGCACTTTAGAAACATCCCAAACAGAATTATACCTAGCGACTGGCGGTTTCAAAATCCTTCTACTCCTCATTAATCTCTTCACCTAAACATCCTGTCCCACCATAATGCCATTGAACAAAATAGGGCCAGTGGCAATTGCTGATCTATATAGATTAATTGTACTGTAAAATAATCCCTTCTCAAACATTTTAGATAAATAATTCACCACTTCTATGACATCCACCGAAATGAGATCATAATCCTTCACCACACACCAGCAAAACCATTTCTGCCAAGCCAATTGTACATTGTCCTAGTACCAATTGTCCAGATTCCTTAATGAGAGCCGCAGCTCCATGTGAAAGCTCTGGCACCTCCCAAACTCACCTCAAATTCTCCAAGCCACCAGTTTCAGCTGCCGTGCCATTACTAAATTGTACAGCCCTCCTGTTGGACCTACTAACATTTCCTGAAATACTTGCAACAGAATTTGAAAATCCACTGAGAGTTCTAGAAGTATTGGATACCAAACCTGAGATCTCCAAAGAGGTGTTATACAGACACCATCATCTCCTTCTACTTGCGGACTATCAAAGTTCCTAGATTAATCTTTGAAATGGGAAGAAAAGCATGCGGTTCGAGGCCCCTCCAATCCTGTCGGAATGCATCTATGCCAGCTGACTCTGGGTTTGGAACCCAGCTGAAAAATCTCCTTAACTGGGAATTCAACCTGCTTGCAAATAGATACACCTGAAAGGGCCCCCAAAACTCTGTCATCTTCAGGAAAACTGATCTGGCCAGAATCCAATCCCTATAATTCCTCAAGAACTAAACTGCCTCCACATTCCTTAATCCTGGTATGTGATGCACTTGCACTAAAATATTCCTTCTCAAACAATACTCTCAGAATACTCCACCAGATCAGCCAAATCCTTTGACCTCAGACCCTCTAACTGGTTTTCATATCTCCCTGCTGAGATATTGACCATCCATAAAAGAACTGAACACCTTACCTTCCCTTTAATGAAACTTATCGCAAAGGACCCTGCAAATATTTCCAAACAGTTTAAGGGTAATCCGCTCGCCTCTTCCGACCATATTGCTCTTGTAGATACTGTACCACAACAAGCTCTCCAATCTGCTAAACGTGCATCTGATTCTATAAGTATCTCTGGATTCTCCCCAAAAATAGCTTTTCCATTCCATGCCTCCATATTCCTTAACCACCAACAAAGTTCCTCTTTCACTCCCTCTGTAAGCACAATCTCTTCCGAATACTTCAGCCCATCTCTGAAATGCTTTGCTTTCAATCTCTGAAGCGCCCAATAATTCAAAAAGCCTGAAAAATTATCAGGAATCATTGAAGACAACAGGCCTACCACTTATGCCAACATTCTCAAAGCAATTAATTCTAAATTCAAAGCATGTCCTTCCTTATCCTGCGGTAGCTTCAATTGTCCTTCAGTGGTATTTACCATAAACTGCAAAAAATGAGTTTCCTGACTCAGAACCAGACACAACTTCTGTCTGTTCACTACAAAACCCAGGTCTTCCAGCAGGGACACTGCCATATTTGTGTATTCCACTATATTTGATCTCTTCTGATCCATGAACAATATATCATCCAGATAAATTATGAGACGTACACCACGTTCCCTTAGAAACACTACACCAGGTGTAGTATAATTATGAAACACCACGGGGCAGAAGACAGACCGAATGGTAGACAAACAAACTTCCACATTCTTCCATTCCATCTGATCTGTAAAAATCTCTGATGAGGTTCCCATATTAGAATTGTTAAATAAGCATCTTTCAAATCCAAATGGGCCAACCAATCCCCTGTCTGCAGTACATCTCTTAACCAGTGCATGCCTTCCCTGTTGAAATGGTGGTACTCATTCAGGTACCTCAGATGTATTACTGATCTCATACCCTTGTCCTTTTACTCTACCAGAAATATATTGATTACAAAGCCTTTAAATTCTTCTGTTCCTGAACCTCCTTGCTTACCAGTTCTGTAAGTTCTGTACTGAACCTTATCATTCCTAGGAGCTGACAGTACTGGTTCTTCTATAAAATCTATGTGATAGACTTGCACCATCTCTAGTACCCAACGTCCCCACTTACCCGAATCCAGTTGTTAAAAAATATATCAAATCTGCTGCCCAATTTTAATTGGGTAACAATAGGGTCTCTACTCTTACCTGATCTCGGGAATGATGGTCTCCACAAATTCCTCTCACTCTTGGTATCTGTTTCTGGGTGTAAAATCCCCCTGATTGGTTTGAGGTATTATACGTATAGGGCCTAATTCCTCAAAATAACAAAGCCCTCATGATGCCCTAACCATGGCCAGGGAAACAAACCCTTGTACACCCAGCCCAGCGAAAAACACGTTTGTCAAACACTTTCTTGATCTCACATTGAGATTTTTGTAGGGAGCTAAATGACCATGCATACCTTGACATTTCCTTTATAAATTCATCACCGAATAAAATTCCATTTGCAGCTTGCCCTGCTTCATTATTGCCTAATCCCACCAATTGTGGGTGCATTTTCAGCAAAATACTTTTCCTGAGCTCAATAGACATTTCTTAATAGACAATCAGCCCTTTGAACCCACTCTCGTAGCTCCTCAACAACTAAAGCATTCTTACTAACATATCTTTGTAAATGGTCCTGTGAGATGCAGCAACCTATCCTGACACATCCTTGGTCTTTAGCCAATCCCTTCCTGGAATCTTGTCCCCCTTTGCCAATAATTGCTAGTATTTTAGTCTTTAAATCAGGCGTCATCACTCACATTATTTGCCAAGTTTGGGCTCAGGCATTCTGATCTCAGACGTAACCTTAGATCTTTAAGAATTTGTTTCCTTAGCCATGTTTCAACAAACTCAGCAACATGTGCCGCCGGGAACCACTCAGGTGATAGATGGTGCTTCAATATCATGGGGCCAAACATAACGTCCCCTAATGGGTCTGTTAAAGACTCAGCTTCTCCACTCCTTGTGCCCGCTAATGCCTCTGTTCTCTGTATATTGCCTCTGTTCTCATCATCAGAATCAAACTCGGAAGAATACCTCAAATCTCCTTTTGTGCTATCAGAAGAATCATCACAGAAAACAACTCAATCAATCACTCAGTAGTTGAATAGCGCAGCTTGTCACCCGTGAGGGTAGCCAGGCGATGGGTTGCTGTGGCTGCGGCAGATGGGCAGCATTTGTGCAAGGGCGAGTGAGGTGAATGAAGATTTGTGGACAGTTGGTGGAAGTTTAGGCAGAGGTTCAGGTATGCTGGTCCTTGGTCGTCGAGGGCTTTGTGGGTGCATGTCAGTAATTTTAATTGTCATCTTCTCTGGCTGGGGAGCCAGTGGAGGTTCCTCAGGTGTTGAGTGATGTGGGTCCATTTAGGCAGGTGGAGGATCAGTCTGGCCTCTGAATTCTGTATCATTTGGAGACTTCTCATGAGTTTGGTGGTGATTCCTGCATACAGTGTGCTGCGCTAGTTCAGACTGCTGGTGATTAGGGCTTGCATGACTATTTTTCTTGTGCTTATGGGGAGCCATTTGAAGATTCTTTGGAAAATGCGACGGGTGTGGAATCAGGCAGCGGTGACTGTGTTGATCTGTTGTTTCATGGTGAGTTGGCTGTCCGGGATGATGCTGAGGTTGCGGGCATGGTCTTTTGGTGTGGGTCCGAGTTCAGCGGGCCACCAGATGTCTTTCCAGAGGGAGGCATGGTTATCAAAGATAAACATTTCGGTCTTGCCCGTGTTGAACTTCACACAGTTGTCCTTCATCCATGTTGTGACGTTCTTCATGAAGTTGTGGTCGTTGTTCTTGGTAGAGGTGGTGCCAGCTGAGAGTAAGAGGATGAGTTGGGTTTCTTCGGCTTAGGATACGATTTTGATATTGTGTGTTCTGATGATGTCAGCTTGATGAGTCATATAGGTGTTGAAGAGAGTAGGGATGAGGAAGGAGTCTTGAGGGATGCCGCAGATGGTGCTCGTTAGTTCCGAGGTGAAGAGCAGAACAGAATCTCTGTTTGCGTCCCATGAGGACTGATGCAATCCATCTGTGTCTGCCTCCCTTGATTCTTATCTGGTGCAGTCTCTTGTTGAGTGTGTGGTGGGAAACAGTGTTGAGGGCTGTGGAGAGGTAAAAAAGTATCAGGACGGCAGATTCTCGTCTGTCGAGTCAGGTGTGGATGTCATCTGTTGCTGCAATCAGGGCCGTTTTTGTGCTGTGTTTGGCCCAGAAACCAGATTTGGAGGTGTCTAGCATTTTATTTCTCTCCAGGTATGCTGTGAGCTGGCGGTTGATGGCCTTCTCGAGGACTTCGGTGAGCAACCGGAACAGCGAGATGGGGCAGCAGTTCTGGATTTTGCAGGGCCTGTGGAGTCTTTCTTAAGGAGAGATCTAGCCTCTGCGTGTTTCCATGCATCAGGAAAGGTGGCTGTGGCAATGAATGTGTTGAGGATGGTGGTGAGTTTGTGGCTGATCTTGTTGCTTCCTAGGCGGTTGGGGCAGGGGTCGGTAGGTGCTCCTGAGTGGCTGGATTTCATAATGGCTGTGGTGCCCCATGTGGAGTGAGGAGGCTGAGGAGGTCGATGGGTTTGGGGCTCGAAGTTCCTGTAGATAGCGGATATCTTGTTGTGGAAGTGATTTGCTAGAATGTTGCAGAGTTCCTGTGAGGAAGGGATCATGTTCTCAGTGGCTGTTGGGTAGGAGAAATCTCTGACGATGGTGAAGAGTTCCTTGGTGTGCTGGCGCTAGCAAGGGTGTCCTTTTTCACGTCTTTGAGTCGGAGGTATTTGTTGAGGGCAGATTTAAAGGTGGCTTAATCTGTATTGTCTCTGCTGATGTGCCATCTTCTCTGTAGTTGTTTGCAGCTGTGTTTTATTGTGCTGAGTTCCAGTGTGTACCAGCTGGCTTGTTTTGTGGATCTGAGGGTTTTGAGTTGGCTATGGTGATCCAGGTTTTGAAGTTCTCGACTGCCTTTTTCAGGTTTGCTGTGGCATCGGGCTGGATGGTGTTGAGGGTGTCCATCCATTGGGTCTGTGTCTCTTTGCTCCAGCTGCAGAAGGAGAAGCTGGGGGGGTTGGGGATGGTGCGAGGTGGACCTGTGGTCGGTGAAATTAATGATGGAGTAGTCGGTCCAGGTGAGTTCTGTGGTATGGTTGTATTTGACTCTGTTGCTGGGGGTGAAGATAGGGTCCAGTGTGTGTCCTGCTATTTGTGTGGGGTCTGTGATCAACTGGGCGAGGCTGATGTTGCCCATTTGTTCCAAAAGGTTGGTGGAGTTTGTGTCGTGCAAGATGTAGTGCTTGGATTCGATGGTGAGTGGGGCAAAAAAGTGTGTTATGATGTTACAAAAGCTTGTGCGTGGTCCAGTGGGTCTGTAGGCAAGGGTGCCTTTTATGGTTGTTTTGTCGTCAGTGAGGAGTTGGAAATGCAGGTGTTCCTTAATCGGTAAGGTATCATCTTCAGTGGTGGTGCAGTAGCTTGATGCCACCTTTGTGTTTGTTGGTGTGGTCCCGGTGTGTCATCTTGCAGCAGTTGGGTGTTATGGTGGCGATGTGGGGGTCAAGGAGGGGTTGAGCAAGGACTCTGGTCTTAAGGTTACATCTGGGTTAGGGTGGAACTGGTGTCCCAGACTTCGGTAGTGTGTTTGCAGACTGATCTGGCATTGACCAGGAGGCATCGGAGTGGTTCAGAGGTGGTGTTGGTCAGCGGGGGGGCTTGGTGCAAGATTCTGTGAGAGCGGGTGGTCCTAGGCTGCAGGTGAAGACACAGTGGTTGCAGATAAACGGTCCTGTTGTGTAACTAGGAGATGTAAGGCAGCAGTGGTTGCGGCGTCTGGGGTTCAGGGCTCAGAGATCTGCAGTGGAGTACCTGTGGGGCCAGAGTTCCTGGTGCTGGGTGGGATCCAGGCACGGACGGGAGCAGACGGGCTTTGTTTTGATTGGCATTTGGTGCACCAGCGGCACAGCCTTGTGTAGTCTCCATTAAGTATGCCCTGCGAGGGGCGATGTGAGGCAGGAAGCAGGAGGCGGAAGCGGCGGGAAAGCAGGCAGCAATGCGGGATTACTCGCTGGGACAGAAACAGAGGGATGACCACAATGGATACAAAGTTAACAAATCCGGAGCAGAATGGATTTAGAAGGCAACAGAAAATGAGGTAGAAAGAACAACAAAGCACAATAGAGTTAACAAAATGCAGTCACAGAACAACAGTAACGGGAGGAGTGGCAGTCAGACACAGCAGGAGACCAAATAAGCATGGATGTGACAAAAGTAGAGAGACACAGCGGGTGAAAAATAAGCACTGATCTGACATAATGACAGGCAGTGAGGAAATGTGGGCAGGAGAGTATCAGGCACAGAACAAAATATAGGCGGATTCAAGGAGGGAAATCACAGGGAAACTGTGACGGGGCTGAGAAGTGATGCAGCGGGCGAAGGAAGAAGCACAGAGCTTCACAGCAGCAGGGGGAGCTGGCCTAAGGTCCTGCTCCAACTGTATGTTTATGTCAAATTTTGAAATTCCTCTTCAATTTTTCTGGACCCTTCTATTGGGCCCCATGTGTGTCCTCGACGCAACCATGTTCTGTGTGCTCACAAAACCCAATGTCTGCCTCTCCAGTTATCTTTTTCTTTGCTTGTGTCAGGTTTACTTCAACATGTTTTCTTTTCCTACTACCTTTACCACCTTTTTGACCTTGTGAATTTTCACCAGCTGACCAAAATCTCTCCTCCTCAGAGAACAAACCCCTGGCCTGAAATCAAGCCTACAATTTTTTCTCCATTTTGCCATTTAAATCAGCAGTAAACTTTTGCAGCATATTCTTTATTTTGTCCTCTATTAAAATCTCCTTTTCCTTCTGTGCAATAGATTCAGCAATTTTCAAATACCACCTCTCTCTCAAGTAAATATATATCTAAATCTGACCACTAAGCCAAAACATCATAAAAATGTACTAATGAAGAAAAAATCTACTTAAACACAAACATAAACCACAAACATCTCTCTACATATTCCTACAAATGTTCTCTGCCACTGCACTATGCAACCAACATTTCCCCTCAGCTGTTCGCAAAAGCGAACAATTAACTAAGCCTGGGCGTAGTTCCCAGAGTTCCCGTGAAGTGCAAAAAAAACTCTGCCGCACTACGCAAAGTTCCGCGAGCAGTGGAGTGTGATAGATAAATGGCAGTTTGCTGTGATTTTCAGTGCCAAGTGCTTGTCCGCACTGTGCAATCATCGTGAATGGCGCCATGCACAGCGCAAGCACTCGAGCGGCAGCTTTTCTTATACGGGACCACTCGCAATTAGAAATCTGACCGCCCGCATTGAGAAATCTCGCCCGAAGGCTGATTTTCCACGCTTGCGCTCGCCAACTTGATGTTGACAATCGCGAACAAGGGAAAATACTGCCGGGAAGTGGATTTTTCACGCTCGCGCTCGCCAACTAGATGTTGACGAACGCATGCAAGGAGAAATACTCCGCTCCGCAACGCGAAGCAGAGTTTTTCGGAACTCTGCGAGGTTTGCGTAAAGCGATGTATGGACAACCCAGCAAACTCCGCGAGCGGAGTGGAGTTCACCGCCCAGACTTACAATTAACTGCCTGGCGCCGATACACGCTTCCCAATCTGTCAAGAGGGTTTTTTCCATTGGTTTCTATTGTATTTACCCAAGTTCTTAAAATGGCTGCTTGTGCATCATGTAGTACTTGAGGCGGGTGTGCCCTAATATGTGCCTAGCCCTTTATCTGTTTCATCTGGGCTTCTGACACTTTTCCTTCCTCGTAATTGACCCCGAGGCTGCTTGTGAATGACGAGTACCTATGGGGACCAAATCCTTGCAGTGCATGACTGTATGGAGCTAAGAGCAGTAAAAGCACTGGAAGGCTGTAGCGAATTAAAGAATTAAAGGGCAACAGACAGACAGAGAAAGGAAGGAGAGAGGTCAGTGGGAAAGTAGGATATTACAAAGGCTCGCACTCAGCATGCAGCATCGGAGGCTGTATGCTCAGATACCCACATCACTGGCACACACTCAACCTTGAACATTGCTAGAACCATGCAACGCTGCACAAGACAGTGTCCTCGCGCTCAACTACTGGAACTATGTGCCATAGCCTCTTGCACTTCAAACCGCTGGACTTGCTACTTTGCTTCAACAGTAACTTCGATATTATTGTTTAAAAACAGTAAATTAAGGAAAATATGACTATCCAAAGCATATTAACCTCACATTGAACATTTTTACAATCTGTAACGAAATTCCTTCTTTAAGAAAGCTTTCAATTTCCAGCCATATGCTCAACACACTGACTTAAACCACTAAAATATCTATCATTTCTTTTGTTAGTGATCCCATTCAACACTATTAAGTCAAATATAGGCTGTTTATACAGTCCACTACCATACGCTAGTTTAAAAGGAAAAACTGTACTTATCTGCATGGAATACCAGAAAAAACAGAAGGAAGATGGCTAGGGTTTAAAAAAATCTTTTTTTACGGAGTATTATACAGCGCAAACTTGACCCGAATTGGGTATCAGAGTGCTTTACATAGCACCAGTTGTGATACATGAGAACACATTCATTTTTGTTAGGCACGGGGAGATTAAGTGATTTGCCCCAAATCACAGGATGTTCAGCGTCATGCCGAAACTCAAACCCAGTTCCCCAGATTCGAGGTCGACCGCCCTAGCCGTTAGTATTTAGGCCAACTCCTATTCTTTAATTATGTTTGAACTTTTGTTAGTATTCTAAGGGCCTGTTTTAGATCTTGGCAGATGGGTTACTCCTCCACAGGTCGGCCAGGACGAGACAGAGAAGGACAAAGGGGAGGGTAAGGAAAGCACAGTGGGGGTCACGGGCGGGAAGCGTAAGCCACAGGCACTTCCTCTGTGATCTCTTCTTCACACTTCCCCAGATAGGGTGGAGGGAAATAGACAAGGAGGTAGTTCAAGTACTAAGACTATTTTGGGTGTGGCTTAGCCGGCGGGATGGACCATATTGCTTTATCATGCTGTCTGATAGAGGATGAGTTAAGCCCCAGCCCGCCCAATAACAATCCTCAAGAGAGTAACTCAAATCCCTGCATATTCTGTGGGGACCCCCCAATTTGCGTTCCGCCTCTGCCCATTCCTCATCGATGTAAGAATAGCCGGTTTAGCACTTTATTTGCTGAAAGACAGACTTCGGTACTTTCTAACCTCCCTGTATGGAGGGTGTATCCATGACTGCAACCTATCCCTCTCTTGTGTTCAACTAAGAGCTGTGACAAGCACCATTTATGGTCTGAAAAAGTGGTTCAAATAACGTAACCCATCTCTAATGCAGGCCATCACATAACTGTGAAATATAGCTGTATATACATTTCACAACTAATACTAGAGCTGTCAGAGCAGTCAAACTGGATCTCAGATATACTTCCTACAATTCAAACTGCAACCCAAGCTCAGGAATAATTTGATACTATAGTGCCATAGGATGCACACCTGATTTTGTTATCTGTGTGTTATCTGCTGTAAAACTCATCTTCCAAATCCAGTAAAATGGCCGAGTAGATTTTGAGTCTGCTGATGAAATTATTGAATCACCTATACATTACATGTTTGAGTGTTTAACAGGGTGTTACATTGTGCCTACTGCTGAGATCGCTGTCAATGCTGCTGGAAGTCACAGATTTCAGTCACACTAAGGCAGATGAGAAAAAGAGTGCTTGAATTATTTTGTAGCCCCACGCTTTCATGGAGTGCATGCCTACAAAATGATGCAGTGGGTCACAATGGCGTTTCTCTTTTTAAAAGCCATGCCACATAGCAGAGATGCAATAAGGCATGAATAGAACCACTAGCAAAGCCAATAGGTCCCACAGGCGAGACCTATTTGCTTTGCCAATGTTTTGTTCCTGTACTTCCTTACAGGATGAGCTGGAGAAGAAAACTGGTGCCACAGCACCCAATACTAGTCTCCGTAGCCTCTTTGTACTAACGTCTTGACACACACTGCCTTGATTTTTGCTGCTATGGGTGATGGTGCTATCAACTAAAATGAGGATAGGCAGGTGGAGAAGGTGCAGGTGTGTGACAGGTGGTGGGGGTGGTAGAGGTGGGAGAGTGGTAGGTGGCCATAACCCCAGCAAGTTTACAGTATTAACACTGTATCAGGTACTTTAGGGTGTCTCCAGTTAAGGAGATGGTCAGGGTTGTAAAAGATAGTTAAAGGGTATGAGAGACAACTGAGAGAAAGCCAAGTAGGAAGGTAACCCACAGAGCCCCATACCTTCAAAAGAAAGTGAACATCTCACAGAAATCAAACTCGCTGCTGTTCCAAAATACTAGTGACATGACTACGTATGGGTTCAGACAGTAACTCACCAATAGGAAGAAACAGTCACCTCACAAACAAACCCCGAAATCAGCCATCAGCCAAATCTACATTTCTGGCTCGTCACCAGTCCATGTGTAAATACATCTTGCAATTCTGTGGCACAGTAAAACTGTTTTGTGCATGTCTAACACAATTTCTTGTATACCAGAAATTTCCTGTTGCAAAGTGATCTAAATGCTATTTCAGAGTCTTGCAAGCATGGGTCAATGAAAAAAATGTTATCCCACAAATACAAACTAGATTCAGACCAGGTATGGGGACCCTCACAAACCTAACAGCACTAAGCATCTTACAAGAGAAAGCTGAACAGAGAAAAACTGAGTTGGTTGTGAGTTTTGTTGACCTCAAGTCTGCCTTTGACCGGGTCCCTCAAAGCTCTCTCTTGGCGAAATTGGAAGAATGGGGTATCTCGAGAGATTTTTTGAGGGCAATTACAGCATTATACTCTGAAACCTGGGTACAGGTCAAATAGGAGATGCAGCAGAGTCAGGAACAAAATTGCCACAATGAACGGCGTTAAACAGGGATTCATACTCTCTCCCACATAATTCCCCTCAGGTGTCTGGCCCATTTTCCTCCAGGGAAGCTATGCCCCCTAACCCTAGCGCCCACTCATAATTTTCTCCTTTCCATCTGAGGCGGAATTCTTCCACTGAAGCGGTCCCCCCCTCCCCCTCGTCCCCCTTATTTGCACTCACCAACGTCCACCGGAATGAACCTTACCTCTCCTCACATCCACACAAACCACCAAGGGATCCAGCTGCTAAGCTCAAGGAAATCAACCAGGAACTTCTTAATCTCAAAACGCCCATTCAAAATCTTATTAACACCACCGCTGACCTGGCCCATGACCTCGCCTCCAACAAGTCATCGCAGGAGTTACTGCATTCGCTCTAGCACCACCCTATCCCTCTTCCCCCCACCACAATGCTAGCCTCCCATACAATGCTACAGACCGACCCACAGCTGAGACCCCCAGGCTAGAAATGGTATACCTCCCCCAACCCCAATGCCCAATCCAGACCCGCCAGATTCAACAATCAGTTATCAGAACTTGATCTTCTCTCCCTCCTCCGAACGTACAAAACCACCCATTCGACCACATCAGCCCCCTCTGGATCCTCACAATCCACCCCTATAAATCCGCCTGAAATGGCAAAGCCCATACAAAACAGCGCCCCCTATTCAACTGCATCAGCCCCCTCTGAACTTAACCTCCTTATTCTTACCGAAACCTGGCTCACTGGCTCCTCAGGCCCCATCCTTGACATTCTGGTCCCGCCCAGCCACAAAATTGTCAGACTTGATCGAGCTAAGAAAACGGGTGGAGGTATAGCCTGCATCTACCACACCTCTCTGTCAGCTAAACATACCCCCTCAGCTACTCTCCCATCCTGTGAATATCTATGCATAGATATCACTAGCAAGCATAGATCCATCTGTACCCTGCACATCTTCTATCACCCACCGGGTGACAACCCCCCCTTTATTGAACATACTATGGAAACCATCTCCTCCAACCTGGGCCGTCACTGCCCCCAGATCTTCCTTGGAGGCTTCACCCTCCATTGGAATGACCCACTTGATCAGGTGGTTAACACTCTCAAAAACCACCTTAATGATCTCTCCCTGACCCAATACTGTGAGAGTCCCACGCACTACCTAGGCACGACCCTTGATCTAATCATCGCTAATCCCAACTTCATCCAACTCGATTCTATTCTTCCCTGTAACTGGTCAGACCATCACTATATCACCTTCTGTATCCTTGAAAGCTGGAACTCCAATAGATCACAACCACTAAAACAGAAACATTGGAAAAGATCCCTCCACAATACAAACATCAATGAGCTCATATCACACACTACCTCCCTACTGCCCCCTGTTAACATGGCCAATGTTCACGACCTCAATAATAACAGCGCTATGCTGTCTGCCCTGAATGCAACTGCACCCCTTCAACTAAAAAGAAAGCCCATCAAAAATTCCAAACCCTGGTTCAATGACAGCCTAAATTCGGACAGACGCAGCCTTAGACTAGCAGAAAGTGCCTGGAGAACAGCTCCATCCACGGATCCACTAAAAACCCTTAGACTAAAAAGGAGCAGATACAATAAACTCATCAGAATGGCAAAAGCAACTTTCTTAAAATCCCAACTGGATAAAGCTAAAAATCGCCTGAAAAGACTCTTCGAGTTGATTAAGTCTCAATCTAATAACACTTCCGGCCAATCACCTCACATCTCCTCCCATCAGCCGAGCTGTGATGCCATTGCTGACTTCTTCCTCGAAAAGGCGAATAAGATTGAATCGGACCTCAAATCGGCTCCAATCAAACTTTCACCCTTGCCTGAATCCTCATCACCTGCCCCCCCTCGTACTTCGTGCTATCCTTCCCCAAAAACAATGCCTCTTGGAACCAATTCACGCCCGCCAATGACGCTGCCATCCTCAGCATACTATCAACCCTGAAACCCTCCAATCACTTCAATGACCCCCTCCCCCCAACTTCTTCAAAGAATTGGTAGGAACCCTGGTCCCGCTCTGGTCCAAAATCATCAACGCTTCGCTTCTCGAAGGGGAGATCCCAGACTGCCTGAATGCAGGTCTAGCTCTCCCTATTCTTAAAAAACCCATGGCTGACCCAGAAGACCTGAATAACTATCCACCAATCACAAACATTCCTACCCTGGCAAAGCAACTTGAGAAATGTGTACATGAACAACTGCGCAATTCGAATCGGGCTTCCGCGCTGAGCACAGCACTGAGACGGCCATCACGCATATAGTGGACGATGCCCTCTCTTCGCTCGATCAGAATGAAGCTTGCCTATTAATACTACTCAATCTCTCATCTGCATTAGACACAGTCAAACATGACAACCTTCTTAACCTCTTGGAATGTAGTATGGGGCTCTCTGGCATTGCCCTAAAATGGTTTGCCTCTTTTCTCAACAACAGATCACAAAGAGTCAAAACCAATCAAACTCTATCCAACTCCAGTCCCTGTACTCTGGGTGTCCCTCAAGGGTCATCTCTCTCCCCCACGCTCTTCAACCTTTTCATTGAACCTCTGACTGTAATCCTCAAAGCTTCCAACAGCCAATATCACATGTATGCGGATGATACCCAACTGTACATGAAACTATCTTCTCCTGAAGACATCCAGTCACTCAACGGAACCCTGCACAACACCTTAAACTGGCTAACCTCCAACCACCTCAAACTTAACGCCCTTAAAACTGAAATCCTCCTCTTTACACCTACTAGGCAATCCCCCATTGCGGGGCAATTCCTAACAAACCTCACCACGCTCAACTGCACACCACACATCATTGACTCCACTAAATCACTGGGAGTTGTTCTAGACAAGAACTTAAACATGCAAGACCATATCAGAGCATCTTCCAAAGGAGCGAACTTTCAATTCAGCATCCTTTGAAAACTCAAACCTTACCTCCCACAAGAAGACTTCAAATCAGCGGTGCAAGCACTAGTCATCTCACGGCTTGAATACGGCAGTGCTACTCTTTGCGGTCTCCCAAAACTCAGTTTAGCCCCACTCAGAGCATCTCTCAATGCAGCGACTAGGCTTGTCACTGGCTCCAAGAAATCCAACCACATCTCTCCTGACCTAAAAGCTCTCAACTGGCTCCCATTTGAGGCAAGGATCCAGTTTAAAATTGCTTGTATGACCCATAGAGCACTACACTTCAATACCCCTATCTACCTGAAGAATAAGCTCGAGCTATCTGGAAGCGCCAGGCCCTCAAGGAGCACCAGCACTATGCTCCTCAAGCCAAAGAAATTTAAAAAACTGAAAGCCTACAAATGCACTTTCTCTGGCGTTGCCCCGAGAATATGGAACTCCTTACCTGCCGAAATAAGACTAATTGCCTCAACCCTTGCCTTCAAAAGGGAAGTGAAAGCTCTACTGATGAACAACACACTGACCTAGAAGCATTGTCCCTTTTGGCGACCTGCCTGTTTTTAACTGTCTTAGTCACATCCTGGCCTCTGCTACGGACCTTTGTCGCACGCCACCTTTCCACTGTTATTCCTTATGTATTGTGTCGCGATTGCTATCTGGCCACTGTCACGGACCACTATCACCACTTTTTCACTGTTGTTACTGATGTATACTGCCTTAAATGTCTCCCACATCTCTCGATCTATGTCGTCCGCAACCGTCATGTAAAGCGCTCTAATACCTGCTCGGGTCATGTTCACGCTATACAAAACTTCAAATAAATAAATAAATAAATACTAGCCCCAAGCCCATTTAACTTATATCTAGCAGACCTAGCATTGTATCTTCCACAAGACAACAGTCATACCTCAACCCTGGCATCAGAGAAAGGACGGTGAATACAGTATGTAGATGACATTGTTCTCTTTAGTCAAATGACAATAGGCCTGCTGCTCAGCATGAAGGCTCTAAAAAGCTACATGGACCTCCAAGGGTTACAGATAAACTGAAATAAAACCAAAGTGGTCCTACTGGTCAACACCAAATACAAGTCATTCTCCTGGTTCACGGAGGAGAATAAGGTTAAGGTTGCGACTACATATAAATATTTAGGCATACATGTGGAAAAGCAAATGACATTTAAACAGCATTTAGCCACTTTGCAGGCCAAAGCAAGTTGCAAATATTGAGGTTCAAATTACTGAAAAAGAGACTCAGCTGGCCGTCATTTAGCTATCTACTCACCATAATGTCAGCACAGCTAATGCCAACGATGGTTTATGCACTGAAGGGAAACAGCAACATTCAATAAGCTCCAAACAAAACTATATAAAACTGTGTTTTCCATACCAAAAACAACGTCACCAGCCGAGGTTCAGCTTGAGTTTGGTTCAAAAAATTAATACCTACAAAGAATCAATGCTTTTGTCAATCTGTGTTGGAGATTGGATGCCTCTGAAAATGGATCCATTAACAATCTATGTTGGATTGAAATTGTGGAACAACAGACAGACAATCAAAAAGGCTCATGGTGAGAAAAGTTAAGGCAGGCAATTTAGGAACTGGGGATATTTCCAAGGAAATGGTGCAGTGCTGCACGCAATTTATCAGTGCTGCACTGCGTCATTTATAAAACGCGGGATATGCTGTATTCACAAGAATACTGTGCACCCTTGTGTTTTCCTTTGTGCTGGCGCAAAAAAAAGCTGCCTGGCACCAACACAGACACCCTTGCGTCATAGTGCAAGGGTACCTGTGTTGCAGAGAATGATTGTTTACGTGCAGGAAGGGACACGTTTCTGCACATAAACACTCTTTAAAGTTCAATCTGCTCTTTCCATGTGTGCTGCAGAATGCAGCACACATAGAGCAAACATGAGGAGAAATAAAAATATTTCTTCTCATTGCACCAATCCAATGCCTGCTATTCAGTGGCTGAAATAATTCAGCAACAAATAATTTACAACAATACAGCGCATCTCTGTGTTTTCTCTAGCACTAGTGCTAAATATAGCTGCCTAGCGCCAACACTGACACCCTTACGCCATTTGTTACCTCTATGAGTGATGCATTCTGCAGCCCACATAGAAGAAGCAAATCATCATTCTTTAATGATTGTTTATGTACAATAAGGGACACCTTCCTGCACATAAACAGTCATTAATGGAGTTTTGCTCTTTCTAAGCACACATAGAAAAAGAAAAGCCAGGAGAAATAAAGGTATTTCTCCTTGTTGCTCCATTGTAATGCCTGCTATTGCATAGCGTCAGTTTTTGGCGCTGCCTCAGATTTACAGATCCTTGTAAATCTGGGGCAGCGTAAAAAATCAATGGGTGTTGTAGTTGACCACCCACAGCAACACCCATTGCACACCCCTTTCATGCAGATACTTGCAATAAAGGGGACGATATTGTCAAAGCAGTGTTAAGCCATACCACGTGGCTGAACACCACTTTGTAAATATGGAGCACGGCATTGCGCCACCGGAACTTCAGAAAAAGTGGTGTCTCGGTGGCGCTATGCCCTTGTATATATGCCACTAGGTATTAAAAGAGACATGGGCCACCAGCATGGGAAAAGCCGCCTTTTGTCGAGTAACCAACTCCCCAACTCAACTCCTGTCACATTTAATTGACCAAAATTCCTTTGCAAGGACAGGACAGTAATCAATTCCTAAAAAAACTCTGAGACCCCGGGAGTACCTGTTAGCTCATTTCTCCCAGGCATCAAAGAAGCAGTTCATGTTATTTCGATTTGGGATTTTAAACCCTGAGGGGCATATTTATAATAACTGACGCATCCCTGCATATCAGCAGGGATGCGGCAGTTATTTTGCGCCCCAGCTCCGCCACCATGGATGCGCCACATTTATAATGCGGCGCACCATGGGCCAAAAACGGCACAGATGCGTCACGCATCTGTGCCGTAAAAGTGGCGCATTGCTGGAGTTGCGTCGCAAGTGCGACGCAGCTCCAGCAATGCTCTGGGGGTCCCTATCTGCACAATGCTGCGTCAATCCTTACACCTGCTTCAAGCAGGCGCAGGGTTTTGACGCAGCATGGGCTCAAAAGTGACTGAGTGAAATCTTGTAGATTTCACTCAGCCACTTTTAGGAGGCGTTCCTGCGCCGGAAAGCCCCCACCTGCCCTGGAACGCCTACATGTGGCGCAGGGCTTTACAACGTGACGCATCTCCCAGATGCGTCACGTTGTAAATACCCCGCACCATGGCGCAGGATTTGCGCCGCTGCTGCGTCACAAAAGTGACGCAACGGCGGCGTAAATGAGGCGCAAGTCAAACATAAATCTGCCCCTAAATACTTTATCCCATCCTGGAAGAACGCATCACAAAACCTAAGCTGTTGTTTATATAAGTAAGGTACTTTATTACACAACATACTCTGTCTATGCCCGGTGCCCAAGGCTCAAAGGAAAAGGTTCTTAAAGACAATCAATTTAAAACTTCAAGTTCGCTCCTGCAGGCAAGCATTAACCACCCGGCTAAATGGCACCTCAATCCCCCTAAGCTTCCAGGGACTAACATTAATATTAAGGGGCATTGGACCAGTGTAGGAGCAAAACCAGGCAACATTTTAGGAACATTTTTTGTAGAAGCCACTTGCACTTTACATCCTACATGGCGATTCATCTTGCACTACCTAAAAACACTTTACAATTCTTTAAATAAGAATTGAGGACATTAAGGCTTCCACATTTAAGAGGTGCAAATTGCGTAAATAATTGTAACTGCTAATTTTATCAATACAAGTATGTTTTTATGTTTCTTTGCTCACACTTGAGTTTTTTTAGCCATTGGAAGAAATTGATTTATTAATAGCTGCATGCAATGGTTTTTATTAACTATGAAAAATAAACAAAATTGAACTATTTTGAGGTTTGCTTGTTTGGCAGGTAGCAAGAAATGTGTGTTTCTCAAGTTCTCTGCAGTTATGATTACTGAAGTAATGTCGATTTTTGGCCTATTTTACACATGCCAACTAATCCTCCCCCATATCCTGCCCCTTCTAATTTAGGAAACCGTTTGTTTTTTTCTTTGAAAAGAACTGCTAAAAATCATTTTATTGTTACTTTCCATCTTTCAAGAGAGATCTGGCTTCATTGGGCACAGTTGTTGCCCTTGGTCTTGAACATTGTCCCATTCGTAATACCTACCGTACCGGCTAGCTGCAACTCTTAACCCAGGCTCGGCTCACAGCCACTGCCCTTCCGTGGTCCTCCACCACCAGATGGGGGTACAGAAGTTTAGGCCCCATCATCTTTAATCAAATGATAAAAAATGTATGGAAGTTGGAAAGTCTGGGAATGTCTGTGGTATGGAAAGGCTCTTTGCACACTCACATGACCTGGCCTCACTGTGTGCGTTTTTGGAAATTCCAAATGTTATTTTGGGTGTGTCTTTTGTTCCATTGAACAAGTTCTGACTGGCCTATAGGGCAATACGGTTGTGCCCAAAGGTCTGGTCTGACATGTCAGTGAGTGGGCTTACTGTTTTTAGCTGTTCGTGAGCCTATTTTATGGTCTTGGGAGCCGGTTGATTTCTCTGATATTACCACAAACATTGCCAGCAACAAGCACAAATGCATGCAGTTCTCTATACAGCATGTCATTAGAAGTTCAAAACTGCCCTGTTAAACAAATGTGGGCCGTTTTTTCAGTGGATTCCCAAATAGTGTTGCCTGGACATATTTTCTATCCCAGTCAAACCATACCATTGAATGCAAGATATCAAGGAGTGTAAGATTTAAAAGATGCCACTCTCCCTAAAGCACTAAAATAATGCAATCAATGTTTTATAAAAAAAACAATTGTGTAGTTTTATATAGTGCAAAATCGACCCTGAGCCTCAGTTCCATTACACAAGGAAATATTTGTTTTGTTAGACATGGGGAGATTAAGTGATTTGCCCAGAATCCCAGGATGTTGAGCCAATACCGAGACTTGAACCGGATTCCCCAGTTCCAAAGCCGGAGGCTCTGACCGTAGTGCCAATTCCTTTCCACGGAGGCATTGTAGAGTTACCCCCTCCCTCACCATAGAGACTATAGAAAACTCTTCCTGCATACAAGGGGAGCTGGTAAGGGCTACGTCAATGGTCTTCAAACTTTTTAATGCCGTGCTATCCCAGTGAAACAAAAAACATCAGCACCCCCCTTAAAAAATGTTCACAACTATTATATTAAATTGCCAATGTTTAATGGGTCTAGACTTGTTTAAACATCGCAGTTAAGTTCTATTTACCATTTTAAAATGAAATCAAATACATGATTGCCAAATATACTATTCTGGTCAGGCAGACCTTACTAAAGTGTAAAAGTATCCACAGTGTAATTATCAGAAATCCCTTCCCTGTTGACACCTTCCCCCACCCAGGATATAAATGACAAGAAAAGATGTTAGTGGTGGCCATTTACAGAGCAGCTTACTGCCACTCATGTGTTTCTTTAGCTGAAAACAAAACAAATATCAGCATAGTACTTCTTTTGGCCAGAGCCTGGTACCTCCCTGGGATCCCTTGAGGGCCCCCTAGGGGGGCCCACCCCCCAGTTTGTAGCCCCCTGGGCTATGTTGTAGTTGAAAACTTCTGTCTGTATCCCCTCCTTTTGTATTTGCATCTGAAAGGGGTTGACCATGTCAGGAAGTCCATAACCTGGAAGAGTTTCTTCATAATCTTCGGGAAGGTCTTGGAAAAGGTTTGAGTTGTAATCCTTCATGATCAGGCAGCTGTATTGGTGTAATCGTTGAATAAGTCACACAGGATTTGAGTTAGATGCTTCAACTCGGACCTTTTCTCTCTGGCACTTGGACTAATTGTACACGTTTATCAATAATAATGATTGCTGTGATCTGAAAATATTGACTCTAATGCCAGTAAGCCAGCCCTCCTCAAATGATAGCTGGTCGATTGTTGCTTTTAGCTTGACTGAGGCATAGATTGATAGCCCACCTTTCGGTCTGCCGAACTTGTAGGGTAGGTCCTTGTGGCAGGTGACCTGTATTCTAGATAGCCTACTAATGGCAGGCTTGTCTCAGCCCAAGTTTCCTGGAGGAGTCTGACTTTGTGATTTTTTAAAAACGAGTTCACATCCAAGGACTGGAGTTTCAGTGTGAGACCAGACCGTTAATGTTCCAGAAACACATGGATGATGAGGGGGTATCAGCATGAGCAGCTATTTGGGAAATGGTTCAGTCGTGACTTCTACTGATTAATGTGCTGGCAGCCATGCCCAGTCGTCCCTCATGTAGTCTGAATCCTGCACCTTTTGAAGCTTATCATTTGAGAAGGCACGACTTTGAGCATTTTTTTATATTGAAAACAGATTCTTCCTGGCAGTGTTTGTAATGACCGATGGTTTTGATAATACCGTTGGATAGCCTGGATCTTTCAAGGGAATTATTTTACTACCCCACGTCTTAAATTGCTCTGTTCTGAATAAGATTTGCTCTGTGTTTACTGTCGAAATTAATGTGACTAATGTAGGTTCTGTTGTTTAGTGACCTTTGGGGGGGGAAGAAATTAAATTGCTACGATATCACCGGACTCCAGTTTCCTCAGTTCGAGGATAGACTTAAACAGCCTAAGGATATTCCCTGAGTTTAAAATATCATGGGGACCTTGAGAGCGAGACTCTGGAATGGACAATACCCTAGCATTTTGATTTAGGGGAGCCGTGTCATAGCAGTGATCTTGATTATAATCACTAGTCCCTCAAGGGGCCTGATCCCTCCTATGTGACTCAGTTGTTATTCCCTGCTGGTGTTCCTTGTGTTGATCATCGTGCGAATGTTCAATGATGAGCGATGTTCCCTTGTACACTTTCAGAATGTCCAAGCCTTTTGTAATTGCAACCCTAATGAATTCCTTGAATCAGGGTATTGGATCGTCGTTGGTTACTTTGTTGTAGTTGTGTCGCTCCATAACTACGTTTCTGGAGGGCTTCGGGGTTTGTTTACTCAGGTTCCCTTTGTCAGCATTGCTTGTTATGGCTCCCGTTCCACTGAGGATAGATAAGCGTCGGAGGTGGTGAAATCAGATCTTCTTTGGTTGGCTCCGCTGTGATTGGTATGTTGTTTCCACCCTTAGCCACCCTCGTGTGTACTGGGGGTTGCCTTGGGTCACCCTTAGGGCTGGGTTCCCGTGGCTAAGAGCCCTGCGACTTGAGACCTGTGGATTCGGCTACTGCCTCCAGAGATTACATCTGGGTAGGTTGCCATTGTGGAGGTCTGCTTTCACCACCAGTTGGATGTGATCCTGCTTTACCCCTGAAGATTGGAAAAGATCACATATTATGTGTTGGGTCGAATTGTTGACCTTGATGCGCTGTTTTCGAAGTATTTTCTTTTTCCTCTTGCTAAAGGGTCATTGTAGCAATGGATCTTCAGTAGCTGAGTAACTCGGTCCGGCTTCACCGCTACCCGGTGGTGTCTTCATCACAGTCAAGGGTTTTGTGTGCAGCCCTGTCTGATACAGATTACATGTCTGATGGTGCTAAAATATTCTGCTCTTGTGGCTTGCGCCATGATTGTCTGGTGTTGATATGATTACTTTTTCTTCCTCTGCTGCTGTGGTCGCGCTCAAACTCGGGGTGTCATTTCCGGTGTTAGTGACATCGTTATATACTTTAAGAGGTAGCCGAGTAGCTGTGTCCATTTGTTGTGGGCAATATGTTGGACCCATAGGAAGTTTCTTGATTTCTGTCAGGACTGTTGTGAGGAATGATGGGAGTGAGGACAAGCTGTCCATTATTGGGGAACAGCAGCGCACGGATTGAACCAGGTTAGTCTTTGATTGTGCTCTTATAATCAATTTGTTTAGACTTTTCAGTTTGCTGTCTATTCCTGCTGCGTACACTGTGAGTGCATTTAAAAGATCAACTTGAATGTCTAATTTATTGGAATAATAATTTAGAGCAGAGACTGTAGATTGCAGAGTTTGCAGAAGTTGAAGCCAAATTGTGTTTGAGGTTTCTGCAACCATTTTAAAAGCCTATCCTTCTTGTGTACTCCGATTCCTGATGGCGTCCGATTGGAAAAAGGATAAATCGAATAATGATTGGTCATTTCTTTCTCCTGGTGCACTAACGGGGTGTTCTAGGTCATCCAGATGATGTGATGTCTTTGGTGTTAGGCGTTTTATATTTCCATTTGGGGCCTGAATCCATTGTGCTGTGGGTGGGCTGGAAATGTTTTACTAACAGGATTGCGTGTTGATTTGATGAGGCTCTTGCAGTTCCTGATTTATGGAAGTGCTCAAATTAATGGAGGAGTTGTCATTTGATATGATGATTGGTGATAGTGATAAATTGTGTACAGGGAGGCCAACACTGGAAGGTGATTGCTGGTCGACCTTGTCTTCAGTCTTTGGAACTGCTTTCATTGTAAAGTTGACAGGTTTTACAGGCTTGTATTTCTTGGCTGTACTACTAGAAGGTGTAAAGTCACCCTGTGTAGGGGGAGGGGCATGCACCATGGCGCGAACTGTAAATTGCACGGGTGTCCTTGCAGGGAGCTCAGAACTAGTTTGTGTAATTGGAACAACCTTTTCAGCTAAGCTATTTGTCTTGGTTATTATGTGGGTTTTCTTAAATTAATCTCTAAGTGTCACATTACGGAAACCAACGATGCTTGCTATTTGTTTGTTATCCAAAGGGGGTATGGGTGGATGATCGTGTGCTATTGGAATTTGTCTCTCTGTTGGGTGACAGGTGGTGAACAAAGCAAACACAAGGAGATGATGGACGGAGCGCTGAAACTTTTCAGACACTCACCCCCAGTCACAGATCTGGGTTTAATCCATCATCGTTCTTTAGCTCACTTTGCCACCCCAGTTCAGACCCAGCCATATGCAAATCAATCTTGACCCTGTTACTCATGGGAACAGTCCAGTCTAAACTGTCAAGCCAGGTCTTCCCTAAATCACAAACAAGCATCCTTGGCACAGTTTCAGGGTTTCACCCCTCATTAGCCAGGCTAGCTTGAATCCAGGGTCAAAGTGAGCAAGGGACCCAGGTCTGGACATACCCTGCCAACTTAGGGTGAACAAAGCAAACACAAGGGGATGATGGACGGAGCATTGAAACTTTTCAGACAATCACCTCAGTCACAGATCTGGGTTTAATCCATCATCGTTCTTTAGCTCACTTTGCCACCCCAGTTTAGACCCAGCCTTATGCAAATCAGTCTTGACCCTGTTTCCCATGGGAGCAATCCAGCCCAAACTGCAAAGCCAGGTCTTCCCTGAACAGGAAATAAGCATCTTAGAACCGGTTTCGGGATTCTGGGCCTTGTTCTATGGGCGATGATGAGGTGGCTGAGGAATTACTCTTTTGGTTAAGTCTTAGGATCAATGGTGCGGATTCCCCAAGCCTGTCAGGTGCTTTAATGTCTCCCTCCTTATTTATTTATTTATTTATAAAGTTTTATATAGCGCGAACAAGATCCCAAAAGATATCAGAGCGCTTTACAGTCGGCAGAAAGAAAGAACAAGGGGGTAGTATGGACATCAATTGGGAAGTAGCAGCAAAAAAAGGAAGATAATACAGTAAACAGGTGTCCACATGTGGGAAAGAAAAAAAGACAATTGGAAACACAATAATCAAAAAGGCTAAACAAATACACAGTTGACATGTAGAGAATCTGCACAAGAAGAACAGAAAGGAAAAACAGTATGAGTTCCAAACATGGATCAGAGACTTGACTCAGGCATGTCAACAAAAATCATAGGAAATCCTCACATTGGACTTCGATTAACCCCAAACATAGTCCTTGTTCTTCTTATGACTCCAGGCTGTCTGTATTTCTTTCCTTGATCTCCCAGATCTCATTGTTCAATGACAGTAAACTGTGCCACCTTTCTTCCTCAAGTTAATGCTGTCAGCAGTGCACTGTAGGGAGGGGCATGAGCACTCAGGTTCTTCTGTAATGGCTTGTTTGTTACTGAGTTTTGTGTCTCTTCACAACCCATAAACAAGGTTTTCAACTCAGTGCTAGTGCTGTTTGCAAAGAGCAGGTTCCCACAGACCTGCTAAGTGCATTGATGTATTGCTTCTATTTCCTTCTGGTTCTTCATATGTCTGGTGACAAAGTATACCCAATAGTCAGTTGGTGGTTGGCAGACTGAAGGAAGGGAAAATAGGTGATCCCCTAGGCACAAGCCACACCAGCGCCTTGGGAGGCTGATTCTGTGCACTGAGAACCCCTGTCTGAGTCTAATATGCCCCATTTCCACAGTTAGCTCACAGTCCCCTAGGCCACCTTACAGGCCTGATTTCACTTAGGACCTAGGGCTCAAAATAATTCAGTGTTGGTCCCATGCTGGAGCAGCGTGAATTGGATCCGTTTACCGCTTTTGCCCTAGGTGCTGATGTGGATCATGGTCTGGGCTTATTTGGGAATGCTCTGCTTCATGGAGCGCAGGATCTCGAGGGTGGGCTCCATTGCCCCTGGCGTACGTTAGACTGACATGCTGGTAGGGCAGACTAGGGAAGAATATTGCTTCCTGCTTCCTACTATCCGCTTCCACTCAGGGACTCCGTAACTCTGAATGGCCTCCTAAGCTGGCCTCCATGTGACGCTCCAACAGCCCACTCTCCACTAGCACACTCCTCCTCCACCCAGTTATTCCTTCCATGTGTGGTCCTTTTTTTTTTATATATATATATTTTTATTAGAACACGAAAAAAATAGGTAAAGCAAATATTTTACATGTCGGTTTATATATCAACTAGCAAGACCAATAAATTAAACAAGCATGTTCAACAATTTAGAAAGAGCATTTCACATTACATTTTCAAAAAGCAACTGATAAAGAATCAAACTCCCACAGTCCTCGGCTCAAAAACATCCTAACTAAACTATTTAATTTATTAAATTACATTAAATAGAAGTAAAAGATAAAGTGCAAAGTGCAAAGATAAAGTGCAAAGTGCCATTTGCAATTCATTTTTTTATTTTTTTTAGAAATACCCTACCTTCTACAAAGTGCTACGTGCAAACGTGTGGTCCTTCATGCACAAAACATAATGCGCCACACAGCTCGCTTTGGTTCATCTCTTGATGATGCACAGGTCCTGAGCTCCACCAAGGTCACTCTTGATTTGCCTCTTGTGACCGATCACAGCCAGTGCTGCGTAGATGTAGTAGAGAGCTCGTTCAGCTAAACAAATGGGGAAGCAGGGAGGGGGGGCAGGTGGCCTAGTAGACACAAGCCGCACCAGCCTAATGCCATCCGCCTCCATGAACAGCTGAGAGTCCTGCAGCTCTCTTTCGTTCTTTGGTTTTCCTTTCTTTTTTCTTTATTTCTCGTTTTGTCTTTTGCCTGCCTTCCTTTTTGTTTCTTTTGTTTTCCTTCTTTCACTTTTCTTTCTTGCCTTGTTTCTTTCTTACCTTCCTTCTTTTTTGCCTGCCTTCTTTCTTTTTTGCCTGACATCTTTCTCTTTCTTTTTTCTGCAATAACCATGACAAAACAAGAATTGCCAAAAGGCTGACGGCCAGCACCAAACCTATTGGCATTGCCAGTACTTGTTTTTACCCATGCCAGATGATGGGTGAGCAGCCACTAGGCTCAGCAATGTAGAATTCTACTCTGCTTCACGTAACCAGGTCCTTTGCTACGTTCAGCATGTAAGCAGTGTATCTTATACTGGTGTTTGGTAGCATAAGTGGTGAGGGTATAGATCCTGCGTGACTGTGACCCTATTGGAATACATCTTGGATTGCAACTAGAGACTGGCTTGAACAACGATAGATACACAAAACTGCCAATATTTCCTGATCCAGTTCTTAAATGCAAATAAGGAGTTCACAATTTCTGTCTGGAAAAGGAGCACGGAGAAGGACTAAAGCATGCAATCTTAGGTATAGGACTTCTCGTTGACATTTGAGGCACTGTCCTGCAGCATGTGGAAGAATCCCTGAGAAAAAAAGGCTGGTGCCCTGACAGCCAGCACCTCAGTAAAGTGAAAGGAAGTCACCTGAGAAGTCAACAATCCACTTCTTAGGAAACTAAGGTCCTACCTTGCATGAGGAATCACTGTAAAAGCTAGACATTGGACGTTTTCCTGTCAGATGAGTCTGCTCAGAGGAAAGCCCATCTGCAGCCCTGGTGGAGGTGTTGCCCAGAAGATGACACCATGGTTTAGTGGGAGGAGAAGAACATCTGGAGTTAATAGCAAGGCCAGCGAACCTGTCCAGGAGTGTGTGCCCTCTATAGCCTACACTGACCCTTGAGATGATCCTCAGCCTTCTCCCTAGGATGGTTGATGTGGCTGTCGGCGTGAATTGGAAGGGTCCTTGAGTGTACAATCCATCCGTCTCTGGTTGCAGGTAACATCGGAGGCTCAAGCCTGCTGCCCCAAAACAAGACTGATGTGCATCTCTGAAGTCGTATTCCAAGACTGAATTGCGCCTGGCACTTGCAAGTGTGTTTGTGACCTCTGGCCCTCCTGTCATGTGATGGAGATCCCAGAGCAGGGTTTTTGGACTAACATTAATTCCCATATCGAATCTTTTTACCTCCTGCAAGAACCAGTTTGTGAATCTGCCTCTTGGCTTTGGTGTGGGGGGAGTTGCTGGGTCTGCGAATCTGAAACCTGAATTCAATCCTTGGTCCAAATGCGCCCCACTGATCAGGGCTGGTTGAGCGACAGGGCTCAAAGATTGCAGCTAGCGACTGAAGCCGGGTCTGGTGGCTTAGTGGACTAATGCATCCACTGCAGGGGCCTGTGTTTGACCTCATGGTCACAGGTTCAAGTCCTGGCAGGTCCACTCAGGCTTTCATCCATTTGAGGTTGATAAAATGAGTACCGTTGGGTAACAATAAACATCTGTTCCTCAGCACCTTGAGACCCCTGGGTGATAAGTGTGCTTTACAAATACAAATGTGATAGTATGAAGCTGCTACATAAGTTAAAAGTAAGACAACTCCTGCATAAGTAGGGACTGGGACTGAACATTGACAGAGATCACTTTAAAGGACTGGTCTCGAGATCCCTGAACCACAGCACCATAAGGGATCCTGGATCTGTCTATACCTCCCAGAGTTTCTCTCATTAAACTGAGTAGCATTGTGTGATGTGTTTATGACTACGCTTGCATTCTCCACGATTTATTAGCTTAGTGGTTAAATAGTATTGTTTCTTTTTAACCAAAAGTATTGGATAAACAATCATTCATTGGGTGTTCTTGCGATAGCTATTCTTTTCTGAGTCTCTATCCCCATATCACCTCTCAGAGTCAACTTCGCAGTCCTCTCCACCCTGAGAGTCAAGTGCTCCTATAGTGTGGCCAGTTTAAGAGTGGGGCCCACATGCAATCCTACAGCTTCCCAAAGCGTAAGTCAAAAGTAGTGCTTGCAGAATGTGCAGAAACCTGGGGGTAGATTTACCATAACCTTGCTCCACTTTTGCGTCACTTTTAACATGGGAAAAGTGACGCAAAAGTGGCGCAAGGGGCTTGTAAATAAGCCCTCTGATTTTGATACTTCTCATTAAGATTAGCGGGAATAATTTGGGCGTAACTTACCACTGGCACCAGTTGGATCGGTCTCTTCCGGCAAATTCTCCACTGACGATCTGAAACGTGTAAATATACAATTAAGATCCCACCACAAGCTTCTGAATAACGTACAGAATGAATCACTCATTAATGCTATTTCAGAGATGCTTTGAACATCTGGAAGTTCGGGAGGGCTCAGTCAAAATCAGTCACCTCCGACTTGCTTACCATCAGACTGGACGGACCAAGCACAACTTGGCATTTAATGCACACGCCGTTCAGAAATCTCTCATCACAATTTCTATTAAGACCATGCTGTGTTATTTAGTTATGGAACGCGACAGTTTTTCTAAGTAGTGTGATTTCTTCTAAATTATTCTGAGCAGGTTCTAGTGTGCCAGCAGAACTAGCCATGCATAATTCTGAGATAAATAGTCTGTGGTTTTTTTATGTTAAAAGCGTTGAGTCAAAAAAGATGCCAAAACAAACTGAGGAATTCACAAGTACCGGATGCAATTTGTCTTCCTGTGTTTAGTGAGAAACATTAGAAACAGGTTGGTGTTATTTGAAAGAATTAATTGCAGGTGTTCATGAAAATATTCTTTTTCAGTACACCTCAGGTGACGTTCTTATCTCAGGTGAAATTCTCCTGCAGAAAAACACATCTTAGTCAATTTCTGTATTTTGTTTTGGCTGACTTTTACTCCCACCGTCTTTTGTATTTTGTTTTACCACTTTTAAGAAATACTATTATATTTTTACCAAATGTTATCCAAGAATTATATAACTGGGAAGCACAGAGATCGCACAATTGCCCTTTCTCATTGGGGATCAGGTCCCCAGCAGCCTTTCCCAGTGGGCATCTATCTAACAGTGTTTCCCAAAAGTGAACAGGCTTCCACAACAATAAGGTTTTAAGTAGCTGTGAGGCTCCTGTACGTTTTCATTTATTTATTGAGTTGCAGAATATCACATCAGTCATGTCTGGTAGTTTCTTTCATAGATTCAATATGGCAAATAGGAAACATTTCATGGTTTGGGTTGGTACAAGCCACGAGTTCAGGTTCAGTTTAGGTTGGTCATATTCTAAGAACTACAACTCGCAAAGTAAGAGAGTTATAGATGGATGTATTTGACAAGTACAAGACCGGTGAGATCTCCCTGTGTCCAGTAGGTGAACGTTTAGAGCCCTCTTAATTTCTGCAAAGTTGTAGTTGGTAATGATTGGAGTGGAGGGGACTTGAGTGTAGTGAGTCTAGGATACTGAGGGTAAACTGCTGGGTAGTTGCCAGAGATAGGAGAGCTTATGTCAGGGATGGCCATAAAGTCCACAGTAAGAGGCTTTTACAGTGTCTTGCTAGTGGCAGTGAGCCACATGTTCTTCTGTCGGTGGAGGCTGGTAAATGAGTGAGGGCTTTCACGATGCACCATTCTTGTGCGGAAATTGATAGTTTTATTGAGTAAAACACGACCTAGAAAGGCCTTCAAGTAGGCTGTTGCAACAGTCTAAGTTGATTAAAACCAGCATGTTGATAACAGATTCGACTGCATGACAACGTTGGTAATAGGTGATTGATCCGTTGCTGAAAAGCTGGATTCCTAATGTTATATGTTATGTTTGTGTTGATGGAGGATCCTATTCACATATTGTTTAAACAAGAACAGCAAGATTCCTGGCTGAGTGATAGCTGTCAGGATATTTAGAGAAGGGCAAGGCAGAAGTAAGGGATATCGGAGGCTGATGATTTACAGGCACATGCATCAAGAAAAGCTTTTGCGAGTCCCTAATTGCGATTATTAAGGAATCGCAATTAAGGACTCTAGGAATGAATGGGAGATTGCATGTGCAATTTGCGAGTAGCCATAGGTTCTCGCAAATTGTGCAAGCAATTTCAAGGGTGTCCATAGGACATCCTGTTGCACCCCTGAAATTGCTCTGTGCACACATGCTGCGCACACACATGCCCCAATTGCAAATTACCATCAAGTTCAACTTTATGGTAATTTGCACCCTCTATTAGCAAATTCGAAATTTGCAATTCCATCATGCATTGCATTTAAGGAATGGCAATTTGCAATTCCTTAATGGCAATCGCAATTTAAGAAATCTCAAAAATTTGCGATTTCTTATATTGCGAGAGGCTGACAGGTTGATACACTGCAGAAGCCCTTTTTGCGGGCGCAAACGGACGATTTTTGCGAATCGCACCATTTGCGCTCACAAAAATGGTTGATGCATGTACCTGTTAGTGAGGTCCATGTTTTCATTGAGGAGTTTGGCATTACAGAGGCGAGTGTCGTCCAATCTCCTTGAGAACAGTAAGAAATGCTCTATCAGAGAAGAAGGGTGATGGTGGGAATGAGAAAAAAGATCTGAAGCGTCAACAGAGATGGTTAGGTGGAAATGACCTCAGAAAAAAGCAGTGGCAATTGTAAGTTTAGTTGTAGTTATATAGCACTCACTACCCCTGATGAGGTGTCAAAGCACTAGTATAGTATTGTATAGTATAGTATAGTATAGTATAGTATAGTATAGTATAGTATTAGGATTAGTATAGGGAGGTATATGTTAATTTGAGCGGAGGACATGTGAGGCTGTTAGTTGGATTACTGGAAGGATAGAAGAGGGAAGAAAACCAGAAGTGTTAATTGGTAGTCCATCGTAGTAAGTTGAGGTCTGGGATGAGTAAAGGCGAGATGGTGGAGGGAAGAGCCTGTAGAAAGGGATTAGGGAGAAAGAGAATCGGAGTAGAAAAATTAGGTTTGGGATAAGTCACAGGAGAGATGATGAGGGAGAATTTAGTACAGTAGTTTGGGTGATCATAGTAGTAAACATAAGTTTGGGATGAGCCAGGAGGTGTAGAGGAGGGAAGAGTCTAAGAAGAGTTATTTAGGCGATCATAGTAGTAGAAAGGGTTTGGGATGAGCGAGAATGAAGATAGAGGATACATTGATAGAGGTCTTGGGTAATAATGGTAGGACAGAGTCTAGCTTTTGAGAGAGTATTTTTTTTCTTGTACAATAGGACTAAAACAATAAATAAATAGATAGCTGATTACATAGTAAGGGAATATATGTGTAAGGAATACAATATATTGAGATTTGTGGAGTAGTGAGAGGAGATATTGATGTAGTGGCTTTCTGTGAAAAGATTTGTATGTGCAGTATTGCTGGTGAGCGGTATTCTAGACAGATCACTGAAGAACATAAACAAATAGGGACAGTAAGGAGGACCTTGAGAGGAAAGCTGAACCAGTCTAATGCCTTTCCTATACCCATGTAGAGGCAAGATTGCAAGGAGTGTTGGGTGATGGACTATATTCAGCACTGTTCAGAATTGCAGAACTATTAAGAGGGAGGCGAGGTGATGATTCCGAGACATTGTAAGGAAATTGGAGACATTTGGCAAAGCCATTTGGGTGGTGTGAAGCTTTTGTAAGAACAACTGTACTTAGATTAGTTGTTAGGAGAGCACATAATTCAAGTGAGCTTGTTAAACATGAGATGTTTAAGAGTTTCTAACATAAAAGTTAGTAGATGGGGAAAGGTCGGCAGTTGAATAGGGCGGTGGGGTTGGAAGTGGGATAGGAAGAAGGTGTTGGCAGTGAACTTTCCAGAAGATTGGTAAGTTTGTGGGATAACGGCTGAAGAATCAATGTCAATGATGTGAAGGCTTTGCAAATATTCAATAGCAGAAGGCTGGACGGGTTATGAAGGCTCCCGGGGGAGAATCCAAAGATGACCCTGATCCAGCATTTTCTGGGCCCACTTGCTCACCACTGGCCCTTTGATAGACCTTTTCATCCGCCTGAGAGGTGATGGGAGATAGCATTAGCATTAATCAAAATTAAATTAAGAGTGCAACCCAGATTGCTACACACTGGGGACCAGGAATAGGTAGCTTGTGTTAAGAAGATTTTTTTACAAATGAATAATCAAATTCAAATATACCAGTCATAGCACCATGCTATAAAGATGCAGAGTAACAACTGGGATTCTCAGACCCCTGAAGAAATCAGACGAATTATATTAAACAAACAAGCAATTTTGTCACAGCAATGTAAAATAGTAGCATCAAAATTTGGTGCTCAGAAAGTAATTTAAGGCTCTCTCTCCTATACATTAGCAATCTAGAGTTGCAAAGTCCAGAGAATAGTTTGGGAAAATGATCCCTAGCAAATTAGTGAAGTTCCATAAAGGAATACAGATCAAGACAAAAAGAAATCAAGTAGGGAAACATTAGCATCTCAGAAGTAGGCCTGGGCTAAAATTCCGTTCCGCTCACGGAAATTGCGATAATTTGACATTTTCACGTTCCGCGGAGAGCGCGTAAATGTCAAAATTTCCGCAATCCGCATTTTACCGGAAATGTTATGCTTGCTCGCGCTGTAAAATAATACATTCTCGCGTGCGCACGATCACCTTACCTGAATCCCCGCGTTCGCCGACAAATTTTCCCGATCCGGTCGCGTTCTCCACGAGATGTTGGATTGTTGGTAGCCATTTGCGCTGTCTCGTGACAGTTCGCGCCCGCAGTAACATCATTCGTCGCGCGAACGCGTCTTTCTTCTCGCGATCATGCACTGCGAGACAAGTGAAAACAAGATGGCCGCACCCGCGAGCAACCGCATGGGTAAGTTGGCGAGCCGCGACCACGCAGAAAATACCGCGAAAGGGCGGGAAAAAAACTTCCACATCTTCGGGATATTTCCGCGTGTTTGCGGAGATTTTTAACATTTTCGCGATAATTTGCGAAAGTGAATTTCGCAAATTCCGCCCACCCCTACTCAGAAGCTCGGTCAGGAGTATATAAGCGTTAGTCTAACCCACATTTAAGCAAGATTTAAAAGAAGCATTGAGGTATAAAGCCTCTCAAAGTCCATTCCGATAGCAGGGAGTCGCGAAAGGTGTCTGCTGGATCAAAAGGGTAAGAAGGTGAAGGATCTGATCTGAAGTTCAAGGGGAACGGTATAACATGCGAAGTCCATTAGACAACACCCTCTTGACCACCAATAGGGGTCTATTGTACTCGTCAAATCCAAAAGTTGCAGACTGCAACATTGCTGGTTTGTCCCACACTGGACATGGGAGCGACATCTCTCCCTTAGACACACGTGGATGGTAACAATTTGTAATACAGTTCATTCAGTTAGGGCTCTGTTTCTCCATGTACCTTCATTAGGGTACTATTCTCAGGCTCTTTCCCCCTATCTGTTGTACAGTAATGTATTGTTCCACAACTAACAATGCATGTGAATACCTGCAAGAAATGTCGAGTTAGCAGAAAAATGAAATCAGCTTTATGCAGCATGGTGGAATACAGGCCTGCTCCTGACACGTTAAATGTTGATTTCAATGGTGCACATTTAATATGCGTTATCCCATTTAAACACAAATAATATACATTTCTAATGTATTAGGTTTCATACACATGTAATATTCAATAAGACATTAAAATGTTCAACTGCAAGTTAGACTGAAAAAGCATATTTAAATCAAATATATGGAATAGAAATGCACACATTACATAAATCTTTTATCATTTCTAGTAGGATTACATTCTACATACATGAGGATGGTTTTAAGCACAGTTTCCATTCATTAAATATTATTCATGTAATGTAGCACACACATTAGGAAAGTCACATTTGATCTCAATGGTGAGTACATTATCTACTAAATGAGCATGATTCTTTATTAATCACACTTAATATTGGTAAAACATTTATGTGAGTAAGTTCTCTAATCCTACAGTGAAGACACTCTTTAATAATGTGAAGTGCAACACTTACATTAGTTTGTTAAACCATACATGAATCATGTGCTTAGTGCACTTTAATACCATGTTTCATAAGTATGTGACATATAAAGGGTGGACAACCTCTGCACTGTGCCAACACCTTGCAACCCTAAAATGCAAATTTCAGTGACTCACGGAATACCCAAAATATCCCCCTTGTAATAGGGTGAGCCCCTTTTCATAGTGCTAGAAATGCCTGCCTTCCCCTACAGGAGATGTTAATATGGATGACCCGACCCCCCCAAAAAAATATGCTAATATTTAATGTTTTATTTATTAAATTCTCCACATTATAATATTCAAGCACACTGGACGACTGGGTTGTTTTTGGATTCACGTCTTGCTAATAGCCTCGACTTCTTTCAGCCCAGCACTTCCCATGCCAGTGATTACAATCACTCACATGTTGCCTGTCAAGGAACGTTTCAGCAATTATTTACGTGCTCTTTTTCTATTCAAGTTGACGAATTCTACATTACAGAACATTATGTATTAGTTGTATATCCTGTGAAATGCTTGTTGAAGCCAATAAACCCAATAACTATGAGTGGGAAAAAACCAATGATGCCCGCCTGTACTATAAACAAAACTACTTATGAAACTGCATGAAGATATTACCTCAGTACATTGAACACATGTGTACTAAGTACTTCTGCTCTTTCTGGATATGGGGAAAATGGGAGAAGCCACAGAGAGTCCCAAAATGAATGTAACAATTTATTTAATTCTACATCTGCTTCCATCATTGGGTCTCCTTAATCAGTCAACCAGAGAGAGACAATTCACATACATAACAAGCTGTCAAGAAAATCAACTTTTATTGCATGCATAACTTGAATAGCATGATGATCAGAACAAGCATCAAATTAAAATATTGATAAACATATATTCTCTGGCTTGTGGTAGAGCTCTTGCTGTCATTATGGTTTTGTTAGCTGGCTGTGATGAATGCAATTTTTAAAACTTCATGGTGCTTAATGTTAAGCTCCGTCTTTACTTCCACTCTTTCTGACCCAGCTGGGACTATAAACTTTGGTACAGAGCCGAGATGGTAAATGATAAAATATGCTGGGCTGATATTGTTATTAAGATGATCTCACACCTAGTTCTGTCTAAACAAGAACATGTAGCTTTCATGCTAAGGCAGGCCATCATGGATAAAGAATCTACACTTTAAGAACTTTCAGGTTGCTCTACCAAAACTTTAGAACTCATTCCTATCAGTGGAACAGAGACCTACACAACATTTGCAATGCTTCATGAATATATAATGAGGTACAATTCATACAAGAAGGATACAAAACAGTTATTATTCAGTGGATAAACAGAACTGGATAAAGGTTTATTTACCCTGTTCGAGATACAAGTGATAGAGTCAGGGCTGGTTGTATTTTAGGAATGTTTCAACATTTACATGTAGGCTTAAGGGACCCTTTTGGAGTCATGCAACCTTACTGATGATAGTGTAGTGTTTTGCCACTGTGTTTTTACGGTAGGCGAAAAACCTAATTAAAGTATTTAGCCCTTATCGTTGAGACAGGATAATAAAAAGACTAATCAAAACCAGCCAACTTGGATACTGTCAGGATTAAGTGGCAACAGTTTTCTTCAGGTACAGAAACACTTGTAAATGTAAGTTTAAATGTAATCTATCTATGGTGCCATTGTGGTTGAGCTAGAAAGCTGTACAGCAGTCTTCTTGTAGAACCCCGACAATCATTTCCAAAACCTAAACAGAAAGCTCTGTCAGCACTTCCAGACCTGGGAGTGAGAAAATCCAGAAAAACATGGTTTATGGATTATCTGCGGAGGACCCTTTCTGACATTTTCAACTTCAGGCGGTCAGATGGCAGATACATCATTTGTCAAAAATTGTCTGCTCAGGTTATGTTTGATTCTGGCCTTTATCAACTGGTGGCATGAGTCTGGCCAGCACTATGAGGGAGAGCGCTTGCTCAAGCACTGCTTCTTGAGTATTCAAACACACAAGCTGTTATCTTGACGCTCTTTCTTGCTCATATCAACATATCAAAACACAAGTGACCAAGAAATATTTCTTCTTCATATATCTCCTTCACATAAGGAGCTATAGGGAGGACAGCTCCATTGCAATATGTATGCATAAGACATCTTCACTACAACATTGGAATGTCTTCTTCAAAAGGAAGAGGACCCTAGGTTTCAGTCAAAGAATAAATATCAAAGGTGGCAACCATCGGTCATTCTAAAGAGTTTGCATCTATATCACCTCAGCTGCGGTTAAAGGAACTTTAACATGCATAAACGACAGGCAGGGTTTGGTTCTGTTGCTAAGCATTCCAGACTAGGGGAACAAAAACTTGTATGAAGGCTCTTTTTTGGCTTTGGTGGGGTTAATATTTGAAAAATGTAAAATCATAGTGCCTGAGAAACTACGATTCTTTGCCTAGTATGTGGGAACATTGCTTACTTTAACTGCCTGCGACTGCCATGCCATGCATTATGGCCTGAGTAGGGAAAAACAAGAATTAGAAGCCCCACCCTAATAAGGCAAACATCTGAGACCATGGACCTGACTGTTCCTTGGGAGATACCCTATCACAAAGGTATTTTCAATGGCAGATGGAGCAAAGGATGGTTTTTGACAGATGCCCCATTTCTATCCACCACTAAATGAGAATTAAAAAAAAAAGTTTAGCAACATTTTGTCCTTCCTCATTGATTTTATACTCTAAATTTTAGTTTTCAATTTCCTTTGTCCCATTTATTTCTTTTGGGTCATACATGCATGTCCTCATTTTGATGCGTGCATTGTATTCCTATTCCTTTTCATTTTTACAATTCATTTTCCTGACATTACTTTATCATTAGGTGTCTTGAATAGTGTTGCACTGACTTATACACCCTAATACCTCCTGCAGGGTTCTTCCAACACTATCAAACAGTGAGAAAAGCCTAATGTTGATGACAATATTCATTTGTAAAAGTAGATATTTATCCTACCTCATGCCTCTTTCTTCCACCGCACTACCTTTCCTGTTGCTTTCACTTTTGTGTAACTCTTCCTTCAGGTCTGATTTGATTAAGGTGAAATGTCTTGACAGCCATAATAAATAAGGAGTGAAGCATCTTTGAATTGCTGGCATTTCCTTATTTTAGGACAGTCCTTGCATATATTGATGAGTACTTGCATCTGTGGACCATTCCATGAAAACACACACACGCAAACACACACAGTATGGTGCCGATTCCGATCATGGAAAAATATTCCCCGTACGAATCGTATCTGGATTTTTTTCCGTACGAATCGTACAAGTCCTGTACAAACTGGCAAGTATGATTCGTATGTGAAAAAGTCCATACGAATCGCATTGGGTAAATACCCCGACACGTCCTCGGGTCGGGAAAAGTGTCCGACACGTCCCCGGGCAGTTGTACGTACGAATAGGAAAACTGAAGTCCGAGCGCACAAGTACGATCCGTACCCTCCGTCCGATTGTACAACCGTATGGAAAAAAGACCGTCCGGAGCGAACTCCTATAGCAACCATGGAGACGTCCAAACAGGTGCCCGGTACGCGCCAAACACCCCCCCAGCCCCCCGTATGTATGCGCCGTACCCCCAGCCCCCCCCCGCAGATGTACGCGCCGTACCCCCACCCCCGTAGGTACGGTGCGGACCCCCAGCGCGTAGCGCTGGGGCTCCGCTCCGTACCTACGGGGGTGGGGGTACGCGCCGTACATACACGGGTGGGGGTACGTGTTTTTTCCGACTCGTACGGAAATGGTGTTTTCGTACGAATCGTACTTGCATGTTTGTGCGGTCTTTTTACCGGGTACGAGTCGGACGGAGAAAACGCTCCGACCGACGGTTCGTACCCGGTTTTTCCAGGATCGGAATCGGCCCCTATATATTACACAGCAGCAGCCACCACAGTGTAGTTATGCTTAGGACCTAGTTACCATAGAAAATAGATTTCTTGGTTTTGCTAATAACTTTGGCACCATTTGATGAATCTTCACAATGTTTTCCAAATTAAAAAAGTGCTACAGCCAAACAACTTAAAAGAATTATACCAATTTTCGAAGAAAGTTAGATCTTTACCCAGAAAGTGTCTTCTTGGTGATTTGGTGTAAATCTATTCAGTGTTCTTTGAGAAATTAAGGTTCAAAATATGGTTGAATCTGCATGTTGAGTGATGGAGTCCCACTGGTCTGTATGGTTGGGCCATCGGGAGTCCTGGAGGCATGCAATATGGTTGGATCTGCAGGAGGACTGTGGGTTTCTCAATGGTTGGGTCTACAAGAGTCCCGCAAGCCCACATCGTCAAATAACAGAGTGATCTGATTAGCTGAGGGGGATTTTTCCCCCATCACCAGTTTTTCTTCAACTAGAGTGAAAAGCTCCTCTGAGTCCAGAGGGAGCTCATACTCTGATTTGTTCACCGCAAGAAAAGAGAAGTGTTGCATACTCTGATTTGTTTCCCGCAAAAAAGAGAAGTGTTGCAGCAGCCATTCCATGACATGGGGACTTCGTTCCTGTGTCCTAATATTGAAAATAAAATAAAGTATAGGGGTATATTGACCCCTTGCACCTTATGGGGATTCACCTGGGCCCCCAAAAAAACAACAACAATTTTATGGATTGCATCAATCCTGCAGACCTCTCACAGGAGCCAACATAATTAACTTTACGCCCTTGTAACACAGTATCTACATTGGGGATGATAGTAACATGAAGGGATGATAATAACAGTAATTTATGTTAAATAAAGCCTTCAAAATATACGGAAAAAAACAATGGTTAAAGTTACTTCATAGTTAGGTATGGTAAAAATATCTTACTTTACATTTTTTATAAACTCAGAAATTCGCTGATAAAAGTAAAGGTTAAAGTGATGTTTTACTTATGTGAAAATGTAAGTAAAAAACTCATAAAAACCACTGAATTTCACCAGTTATAGTTCTTTTTATTAACACTTGTTGCTTTAAATTGGCAGTTATTGACAGTGACAACAACCTCAGGTAATCAGCATCATTTGGGCTGTAACTGCAGCTGGCGTCCTACTGTCATGTTGACAGGAGCTTGACTAGGCCTCTGATTGTGGCCACACTCTGTAAAATGTTTGTACCCACAATAAACATACATGGCAATGCTTCCTTAAAATAGATTGTTGAAAATATCAGGCGTCAGAACATGGTGTTTGGTGAGATAAAATGTCACTCAATGTAACTTCTGTTTCCTTTCTGCGGTGAATGAACAGGAAGTAATTAGACACCTCATTGTTTCTCAGGGGGGTGGAGTTCAGATGTAGATTTATATTTGATGTGCTGAACATTTCCAGTAACAGTGGTGCTTTACGCCCTCACACTGAGGCATCTTCTCAGCAGCCTGTAAGTAATTTGTTACGACTTGCCGACCTTGATAACACAGCACTATATAACCCAAAAAAGTGAATTTAATTCTTTCTTGATTACACATACAAATACACATCTTTCAAAAGCAAGCATTGGCATATTCAACAAGTCTGGCCTAGTGTGTTGAGACATGTGGAGGAGTGTGGCTCAATGGTTAGAGCGGCCGACCCTGAAGCAGAGTTCTAGCCAGGGACCAGGGTTTGATTCCTGCCTCGGTGGGGCTCGGGCACAATATCATCGGACCTGTCTATTCTCGCCTCGGTGCCTATTCTAATCACAGGCCCCACGCTGCAACTCTGGGCAATAGCTTGCTTAGCCTCCACACCGGCCCCAACAGTGCTAAGGATGCCTGGCTTCACCCTGGGGGTGCCCAGGAGTGGACACTTCACAGGGAAAGCCAGAGGGGTTCCACAGCGGTATGAGTATCAGCGCCAGGAAATCGCAAAGGCGACACCGCAAGGTGGCTGTCTGGTGACAGTGCGCTCTATAAGTACCTTGACATTTTACATTTTCTTTTTTTTTACATTGACATCAGCGTCGGCTCCTCCGCAATGGCGGAGGAGAGTCCCCCCACTGGGTCAGAGCCAGCAGATGAAAAATGAAATGATATTTTATTATCATTTTATTTTTCAGTGTGTGTGGGCAGGGGTAGGGCTGGGCCATGGGCAGGAGGAGGAGTGGAGTGAAGTGCACTTATGAATATGCATGTGAATTTGACCGGCCATCTTAGGCCGGCCAAACAGACAAGTGCAATTAGGTTTCTCCAAACCAGCTGTATTCCACAGCCACGTGGAGAAACAGCACAGACTCCCTGTGCCTGAGTGAGCGGCAAACCAGCCCACTCAGGCCAATTCCCGGACTTCTCTCATGCAACATGAGAGCAGAGCGCAGATTGGATCGGTAGTCTCTGATGGTGTCCCAGGGACTGCTGGGAGCAGGAAGCAGAAGAGTACTGAGGCACAAGGCAGCCGGCTGCATCAGGTACGTTTTTGTAAAATTATTAATGACACTCGCTGCTGCCGCCCCGTCACCCGCCACTTTTTATTGCCAAAAGCTGCGTCTGTTAAACATGCACAAATAAGTGCAGACTATTTGTCCCCCATCTCTGTCCAGCCTGCCTATTTTTGTGGCTCCACTATCTGAGCCTTACTATTTATTTCCCAAGCATGTAGAGTTGCATGCCACCAGCACCATTCAGTACTGAAAGCGCAAGTAATAAAAACTAGGGCACAGAGGTTGGAAGCACAGAAATGAACAGCTTGCACTGATATGAAATCCAGGCCTAGTATTTATTTAATTTAACCTAGCCTACGCTCTGCTGCAGTTTAACAAATAGGAACAGTGAGAAGAAAACACTAATAACACCAATAAAAAAACACACAAGACTTGTAGGAGGCCCTCAATCCTAGTTCTTATATATTTATCCATACTAAAGTTAAACACCTACATCTAGTCCAGATGTTATCTGATCCAAGTATACTTTTTTAGAAACCTTTTAACAATGATAGCTATAGAGCCTTCATTATTTGTCTTACACCAGAGAGGGATGTTAGGGTAAAACCTGAGTCCTTTAGTGACATTTGTGAGATGGCAAAGGAAGAGGAAGAGGGTGTGGCTTAACGGTAAAGGCGGCTGACTAAAACTGGGGAACCAGGTTCGAGTCTGGAGGGAGGCTCAAACATCCTGTGGTTCTGGGCAAATCACTTAATCTCGGTTTGCCTACCAAAAATGAATGTGTTCTTCTGTAATGCAACTGGTGCTCATGTAAAGCGCTCTGATGCCTTCGAGTCGAGTTAATGTTAACCCCTTCAGTGCCCATGACGAGCTGGACTCGTCATGGGCTGCGGTGGCGCTGTGCCCATGACGAGTCCAGCTCGTCATGAACTCCGCCCGCTAATGAAAGGCGCGGCACTGGGCGGGGAAAGGGGCGGGCACCGAAGGGGTTAATGAAGTCTGCCTAGGCTTGCTGATCAGAACCCTAAGTGGTTTGATTCAGCATGTCGTCTGGTAAACCGAAACCTGGGACTTGCCCTCAGAACTACACCAAGGAATAAGGAGTTGGTAAAGAGATGTAGGGCTCAATATAAATAAACTTTAAAGCAAAATAAAAGGAGATCAGAATAGAGACTATAATGGTGGCTAAGAAGAGGAATGATGCCAAAGTGTTTGGTTTAAGATTAGCTGTTTAAGAAATGACAGCAGAAGAATGTCACCCCTTAACTCACACATCCCGGCAGCTGGCTGAGTTTGGCACTTTTCTAGTGTTTATTGCTTTAACCAGGTAAAACATGAGGCGGGTGGTGATCAGAATTTAAGTACAAGTTTATAAATCGACTTGAAGGAAGTGATTTGAGCTCCCCAGAACTGTGCCCCTAATAAAGACTCTGGTCCAGATGGCGTACTGAATGACTTACTGAAATATAACCATGACTTCTGGGCACCTCTGCTAGCAAACATCTTTAACCAACTGAATTACGCATCTTTACCTTCCTCATGGTCCTCTTATCTAATCTTGCCTATCTATATAAGTATATTTTATACATTAACGAATTGAGTAGCCACCTGACTGCTTGCGGACAGGAAGTACCTCTGATAGGTGAACTGCAAGTATCATCACTATCTATGGCGACAATGCAGTATTAATGGCTCGTACCCCAAGGAGTGTATCACAACTACTATTGGGTTTTGCTAATTTTATGAGGAAATTAGACATGGATAATAATTATTTTAAACCCCATATCATGACATGTGGATCTAAGAGACATAGATTAAGACCAGTCCATATTAACTCCAACATGGTATCCATGTTCTAAAGCATCCATAATTGGGAGTCCGTTGATTTCTCAGGTCAGTGGTACTCTAATTTATCTACTAGGCAACTGTAACATATCCAATCTATTGGAACACTGTTTAACTCGTGTTCTTTTATAGGAGGCAAATTGGTAGCACCTTTTTAGATATCTATAAAACATAAAGGCCCTGATTATGATGTTGGGCAGAGTTGCCTCCGACCGACATCGCTACGGACGGGGAACCAACTGACCTCAGGTCGGCGGTTCTGACACCGCAATGAGGATTCGACTACACATGGTGCGGTCGCAAACCTTGATTTTTCAATGGGAGTTTGTGTAGTAGGCCAAAACCCCCCACACACAAGATACCTTGAAAAGCTTTTAAACATCCCTGCCACACGATGCAGGGATGTGAAGCGGGGCACTGGGCCACATGCAGTGGCCCAGGGGGGCTGGGGGTACTTGTGTCGTAAAGTGCCATCTTAACCCTGGCAGCGGAAACGCCATCCTTAAGGGATTATGAAGCCTTTCCAACTGGCCGAGAGGCTCCTTGAGCCTATCGGAACTGAGTCGGATTCTCCGGCCCATTTAAACTCCGACCCCTATCATTGTAATACTGCGCTCAGAGTTTAAACCTACAGTGGTCGGAGGCTTTCCGACCAACATTGTAATTAGGCACAATGTGTTCCTGCCACTATGTATGACACAGGTTCATCAGGTTATGCAAATGTAGATATTATCCAGCTAGTTGAAAATTACTTTTGCCGTAGACTTCGAACTGACCCAGCTAGCTGTCCACACCTTGCTTGGCATAAAGAATTAGGACTCACTTGCCTGAGTGCCTTATAAAGATTTCACCTCTGATGCTGTAGTTGTTAATATGGAGTAATCCTCAGGCAATTTTTAATCAAGAGTGGAATGCAGACTACTTTAAATGTGAGCAGGGGACGAGCACTCATTGGTTGCCTAAGCCGAAAATGTTTTTTCACTTTTGACGGACACCTGGTTTTATTAACCCTGACAATATAACAGAATCTGTAATGATTTGGGTGAAGCTCGATTTTATGGAAGCTAAGAATTCTCAACTGGCCTATAGGGCAATCAGGCAGTGCCCAACGGGCTGAACTCTTAGGTTAGTTTGTGAGCCGTTTTTTGGGGTGATAGTGGGCTTGTTTTATAGTCTGCTGGGCTGTTCTGTCACTGTTGATTTTCCTGCTATGAACACAAACATTGCCAGCAACAAGCACAAGTGCATTCTGTCTCCTATGCCTTGCAAAACACGTATACAGCTTGTCTTTCCAAGATCAAGACTGCCCTAAATTTCCAAACCTTGGCCAGACTTTTAGTTCTTTAATTCACTAATAAGGGACTCTTTTATTTTGGTGCTCTGGTCCATTTTCTGTTCCAGTCTGACCTTGCCTTAGGGAATTTAATAAAGTGGTAAATAAAGAATGTCTTTCAAAACAGGCTACTGCTGGCATTGAACCTTGTTTGCTCAGAAACGTTTTAAGACATGGGCAAAGTGGGCTCTAGCCCCAGGCCCCAGCCTTTCAGGGGGCCCGTGTTAGAGCCAGCTCTGTTCTGCAGGAAGTCTTGCCCTGATGACCTTGAATAATTCTCAAACGTTTCCTTTTAATTTATTTTTAATGTGAGCGATGTGCATGAGTTTAATACAGACATTTTGCAGCGAAATGTTGTGTTTGATTTTCATGCAACATCCATAAAAAAGTTTCTTTAAGATCAAAACAATACCTCACATATGAGAAATGGAAGGGAGTCACAGAGTTTATTGGCAGTAATATTGGTGATCTGCTGCTGTGTTGCAAATATTGAAAACATGTCACTATCCTTGAATATACAATGAAAAGCCTTCAGAAGTAGGACGAGTGTGTCTGTGCACTGTCAATGACCTGGTCAAAGAGGGTGTGAAATAGTTGAAATAGGATTATAAATTAAAATCTGTTCAGAACAGGGGCCCACAAAATACATTTAGCTCTGGCCCCCAGAAACCTTAAGATGTCCCTGTGTTTGCTATATACCTCTTGTCAATGGTGGAGGTATCTATTGGTGAGGTTTTCGAACAGGTTCCATCAGTAATTTGCAATGTTTACCATTAGGACATTTAGGAAGGGACAGTCAACTTGATTGTCCGTGTGATGATGACTCTAATCAAACTTTGATACATTTTACTTTCTTTTGCAAATGCTATGTCAAGTTTACTCAAATGTATCACCTTCTACTCTTGAAAGCTTACACTTTTAGACAATATAGGGTGGCTCTTTTCTCCCTTTGGCCTCTTACGGATCAAGCAATTTGCTTTGCTATTTCCTTTTTAAAAACGTTTATTCGTAGCAGCAAATCTATGGATTTCTAAATATCTCTTTTAAATCATTTTTGTCTTAGTGGTTGCAATGCAATATGCACTTTTTAAAAATATTTTATCTTTGTGAAATGTAATCTGTGATGTCCTTTTATGATTAAGTTTCTTAATCAAATAAAGCAGTTTAACTGACTGTCATTGAATTTAATTATATTGAGAGTAATATTTTTTTTTTTTAAATAAAACATTCAAGAATACTTTCATGCCCTACCGACATTACCATGAGTTACCCTAACATGTCAGTTTGTCATATCATATTATGACTATAACTTATGTTTATAAATGTAAATCAAGATTATTGTATACTAACCGTATATAAGTGGAGTTTTGTAGAGCGCAGATCCAGTACCTGATTACTTCAATGTGTTCTCAAGGTGGATGGTTAAGGAAAATGATACATGGTGAAGTAAAGAAACAGACTCTGGATCACACAATTTGGCACAGTGGGGAAGCTGGTATTTGCATCCAGGCCTGCATATTGTACAGCTTAGAGTTATATCCTTCGCTCTTCAGTTTAATGCCAAAGATAATTGAGTTGTATTCACTTATTCAATTAGTGTTAGTATATGGAGTTCAATAAATACACTTATCACACTTCATATGCAGCTGACACTATATGCACACACATATACACATGTGTAATCATAGGATTTAGAGGTGTGCTTTTATGTTTAGAATTGTTGCATTTGTTGTCCGAAATGGGAAGGGTGTGCCCAGATGTGGGACCCATGCTCGCTAAGCTACCGGATTTAAGCTAGCCTGGCTAATGAGGGGTGATACCCCAAAACCAGTCCCAGGATGCTTGTTTTTGGTTCACGGAGAACCTGGCATGGCAGTTCAGGCTGGACTGTTCCCATGGTAACCAGGGTCAAGACTGATTTGCATTATGGCTTGGTCCGCACTGGAATGGCATGACAAGCACAAATACGATAGATTTGACCCAGATCTGTGGCTGGGAGAGAATCTTTGATTTGTTCAGCATTCTACCCATCTTCTGTTTCTTTTGCATTTGTCGCCCAAAGTGGAAAGCATATGCCCAGACGTGGATCCCGTGCTCACTATGCCACCGGATCCAAACTAGCAGGGTGGATGAGGAGTGATACCCCAAAACAGGAAGTTCGGGATGGGCTGTTCCCATGAGGAGCTGGGTCAAGACTAATTTGCATTATGGCCGTGTCCAAAATGGAATGTCGTGGTGAGCAAAATAACGATGGATTTAACCCAGCTCTCTTACTGGGAGTGGATGGTTGATTTGGTCAGCATTCCGTCCATCGTTTGTTCTTTTTTTGCATTTGTTGCCGAAAGTGAGAAGGGAATGCCCAGACATGGGTCCTGTGCTCGCTATGCCACTGTATTCGAGCTAGCCTGGCTGAGGAGGGGTGATTCCCAGAAACCAGTCCCAGGATGCTTGTTTCTGGTCCTGGGAGGACCTGGCCTGGCAGTTCGGGCTGGACTGTTCCTATGGGGAGCAGGGTCAAGACTGATTTGCATATGGCTGGGTGCAAACGGGAATGACGTGATGAGCAAACAAACAATACATTTTAACCCAGATCTGTGACTGGTGGTGAATGTTTGATTTGTTCAGCATTCCGTCCATCAGCTGTTCTTTTTACAGACATTGTAGATCAAACACTGTCACAAAACACGCCTGTTTGATATTGTGCTGCTAGAGTGAAATCCTGGGGGGGGTCTGAGACCTGAATGTTTTTGCTAAATATTTTTCTGCGGTCATTGAGGTATCAAGCCTTAATTTAATAATTACCAAAACAAAGAGGTCATAGCTCTCACATAGTTTGCTCCTCAAGTTACAGCTCTTCAAGCAGACTTTAGCGTTGTGCAACATGGCTTCTGAGGAATGGTTTGCAGCTGTTTGAAAAACGTTTCTACTTAAAACTCTGGGGAAATATTGTCCAATGTGTCCCTCCAACTCCAAAATCAGGGTGGGAAGGGATATATATACCCCCTGTTCTCCAAAGTTCCTATGTCTATGGTGGACATGGACCCCGGTGATAACCTATACTTATCCATATTCAAAGCTAACGTCATACAGTTAACACCTTCACTTCTGAATAGAAAATTCAAGCTACCCAGGGGCATGCTACCTATTTATTAACACGAGTGAAAGCCACAGCAATAACAGGCTCCTAATTACCAATCTTTTAGATTATAAATATACCTATTGATTTATTTAGTCCTTTAAAAGTATTCCAAATCCTATTGTACAACAACAGATAAAGATTGTTCATGGATTTAATTTTTACAGTTCCGAGTTTACCTTCACTGCAGAAATAATGGGGTTCCCTTTGAAACTATTATGGTTCTGAAAACTCAGATGTCTCAGATCCAGCATCTTTCTGTGGTCCCTACATCCTAATCATAGGACAATGCCAATACCCTTAAAAACATACAGAATCACCCGAATTTCAGGCTGGCAATATATGGTCCTCTGACAACTGGCAAGCAGTGAAATTACTCAGCAGTGCACTGGAAAGATGAGGGACATAAAATGCCTTGCTTAGAGAATAGCTGAATTGTATCTTTGAAGCACAAAATACCTCGCAATATATCTTTAATACTTTTCCTCAATTTACCAAGCCTCCCAAAGCTACAGAATCCTAGTTCCCCTATGTGTCCTTTGGTCAAAAATTGAGGCGTTTCGTCACGATGTCTTATGGGTGATCAAGGACACAGCCAGTGTTAACTAATCAATAATATGCCAGCAGATAGCCTTCTGTGAGTTCCCCTTTGCTAGCAGTCCTCATAAAAATGGAGAGAGAGGAGTGATACCCATGTACCCCTTAAGGTTTCATTTATATCATTTACATGCAAATTTATGGACGTGAAACATGGGATGAAGCCTTTATGGCATGCATGCAAGTTTGGAACAGAACCGGTTACCAATCTAATGCTGGTAGGTTATGGAATAGGAGACCTGAGAGCAGTTGGGCCCGGGTCTACGGGAAGATGGTCGGGCTGTCGTCCAGCGCAGGACAGAGCTGACAGTAACGGGGTAGCATATGACTCCTTAGGTTTTAAAAAACCTATTTTATAAAAATATATTTTCCAAAACATCTTTGACAATGACTAATGCTTTCCTATAACTTCTCAGACCAAATTAATCATAGCATTCCATGACACAAAGAACTAAACTTAGCTGAAAATTATGTCTTTCTAATTTGAAAATACGTTTTACAAAAGTAAAATGTATTAACTTTTAATGAATACATTTTGTAACTAAGGTCGCGCCCCCGCTATGCACAGTGTTATCATCAATTATATCATTTTAGATGTTGCTTTGTTATCAGTGATGACATAGAATATCATGAGTGATGTAATATTAGCAATAGGTAATATATTAACACATTGTATTCACAATTCATTATTTTAGATTAGTACCTAGAGTTATAGTCACTTTTAGGGCATGAGTTATAGTTACTTGAGACAATTACTTGAGATAATTATTTTAGATTATCTGTGATAAATATAGATAGCTATAACTGTTGAATTTAAGTGGCTTCTTCGTTTAAAAGGGTATGTTTTAACTGACATTTTTGCCTAAATATAACATCCCTTTAACCTTTGTTTTTTTTAGTGACTTTTCTAGGATTTGTTTTAGTGTAAGGTTACATAATACTACAATTCCTAATTAAAACATTGCTTTAACCTTTGGTATTTCAGTGAATTTCTATGGGTTTTTAACATGAAAAAAGATGTTGATTGCCATGCGGGGTTTGCATTTGTGATGCGGCCAGGCCTGGCGCCTAATTCCACACTTGGGCACCCAACCCCCCATTCACAGCCTCGTACACAGCCCCACGCATGGCAACACCAAGAATACAAAATATTAATGTAAAAGCCCTAGGGCATTGTGGGGCACTCCTGAAATGGAGCAGTGAATAATAAATGAGCGACTCCTGCTGTCATTTATTTATTTTGGTCCACCCAGGGCATCTACAACATATCCATGTATTGGGAGCTTTGGGTAAGCCCTGGGGCCCCCACTCCACCTGCCAGCTTCCCAACCCCCCACCGTGGTGAGGTCTGGTATTTGTTTCTTAAAATTGGGTGCCCTGATGCACACCAGGAACACCCACATTTCTTGTAATTATTGGGGGCTGCAGTGAGAGCACCATGTCGTCTGAGGTAACCTGCCGGCTCCCAAGCCACCACCCTGGTGAGAGCTGCCATTTTTTTGTTTTGGCACCCACATTTCCTATAATCGCTCAGTGACTTTGCTTCCGCCCAGGTGGAAGCAGCATTTTTCACTGGTCCTGCCTGGGTGGGAGTAAAGTTGTGTCCCCTGCCCAGCAAACTGCGGGGAGGGTATGCCCACACTCATTTCAGGCAGAGAACTACAGCTTCCTGGATATGGGTTCCCCAGGACACTGCAGCTCTATCGGGCCCTAGGAGATGGGGTCTCCAGGGCCAGATCAACAGTTCAGGATGGAGCCCTGATTTCCCGCTTCCCCAAATAATAAAAATGTAGCTCTTGGGATGGGTTCCTAAAAATCTTTCCCTATGGAAGGTACATTGCGCCACTTCCCCAGGTCCCAGGCCCACCCCAGGGTAATTATTATTTTTTTTTTAAATGGTGGCTGCCACTTTAAAAAGAAATGAAGGCCTAGGGGGCAAGGTATCCATAACCTGCGGTATTTGCTTTTTAAGCCTTTTTTAGGACAGGGGACTGAGTTCCCGAGTCCTAAAAGGGCTAACACCACATTTTTGTGGATGTGGTGGCAGTCACTCAGATTTTACCATTTGATCTGCAAATCCTCCTTCAACTGATATATCGATACATTATTAACTTTAATTTCTCTAAAACCTCCTGAGTGGAATTACATCCAATCACAAAACACACACTTGCTGGACCTAGATCTAGCTGTCTGCTAAATTGGGTGTAATTCTGTTCAGCCGCTTTGGCTGTGTCTCATTTTCCTATGGAAAACTGAATGGGAAACACACTTTGGGACCCCACCCCCCACCTTTGCTTCAGCCCCAGCTTGACAGATCACCTCAAAACATTCCAGGGAGGAGCTCAGTTTCTGAGGGTGATGATTTTTGGGGGGAGGGGGATGGACATTTTGTGACAATTCACCAATCGGAAAACCAAAAAACTGAGGGGCCAAAACAAAAAAAGAGGAGTGTCACAAAACATTGATTTCCCATTTTATTTCCTATAGGAAATTATGGGAATCAAAACAGAAACAAATCGGCTGAAAAGGATGCTAGAACTTTTATCGTAGAAAGTATGCTTTTCATAATTTGGTTGCAAATCCTCTCAGCCATTTGAGAAATTTGCTATTATAAATGTGCTTGAGGTGGTCATGAAGGGGTTTAAAATATCTTTAGATTTAGTACCGGGGTACTGACTTTTTTAAAAATAGGGTCCTCTGATTGGCTGAGGGTGCTTTTCCTCCCATCGGCCTATTTGGTACAGCGAAATGGGTATAGGTTCTGTTACAACGACAGATCTGATTGGCTGGCTGCAACTCAGAGAAATGTTGTGGTTGCCATTATAAGACTTGCAGAATGTGCCTCCCGGGCCAGAAGTTTAAAAAAAGTGTTAGGGTGCAGGGTAGGTACATTCTGAGCCCCTAGGTCTTATGCCTGGGGGCAGGGACAAGAGAGACTTAGCAATAGAGCGAAGAAAATATAATTATATGTGTGTTCTTATATACATACTAAGTGGAGGTTGTCTTAGTGTAGTTATAGTAAGGTAAGACTTTAAATAGGAAGATCGGTTTTTCTTTGATCTTTGCTGTCGTTTGATGAATCTGCATGAAACATTCCAAACAAAAAAAGTTCATCCTCCTCGGCTCCTTCCTAGAACGTTTCATGAAGATTGTCAAATTGCTTTTATTTCAGTTAAACAAGATTTAAAAACATGCATACTGCTTATTCATCATGCAGTGCATATTCAGAGTAGTCAAAAAAGAGCATACAGCTTAGTCATCGTACAGAGGTGCCGATTAGGATCCTGGAAAAAAATTCCCCGTACGACTCGTATCCAGTCTTTTTACCGTACGAATCGTACAAGTGCCGTACAAACTGCCAAGTACGATTCGCATGGGAAAAAGTCCATACGAATCGCGTTGGGAATAATTCCCCACACGTCCTCGGGTCGGAAAATGTGTCCGACACGTCCCCGGACGATTTACCGTACAAATGTGAAAAGTGAAGTCCGACCGCGCAAGTACGATCCATCCCATGCGTCCGATGTTACAACCGGATGGAAAAAACACAGTCTGCACCGAACTCCTATAGCAACCATGTAGACATGGGCCCGCATACGCGCCCAACACCCCCCCAGCCCCCGTATGTACGCGCCCAACCACCCCCCCAGCCCCCGTGCGTACGCGCCGTACCCCCCCAGCCCCCGAGAGTACGCGCCGAACCCCCCGTGTATGTACACCCGTGTACGTACGAGTCGTACCCCCACCCGTGTATGTACACCCCCACCCGTGTATGTACACCCGTGTACGTACGAGTCGTACCCCCACCCGTGTATGTACACCCATGTACGTACGAGTCGTACCCCCACCCGTGTATGTACACCCGTGTACGTACGAGTCGTACCCCCACCCATGTATGTACGGTGCGTACCCCCAGCGCGTAGCCCCAGCGCATAGCGCTGGGGGTACGCACCGTACATACACGGGTGGGGGTACGACTCGTACGTACATGGGTGTCCATACACGGGTGGGGGTACGACTCGTACGTACACGGGTGTACATACACGGGTGGGGGTTCGACTCGTACGTACATGGGTGTACATACACGGGGGGTTCGGCGCGTACTCACGGGGCTGGGGGGGGTACGGCGCGTACCGGGCCCCCTAATCTGGTCGTTTCGCGGCGTACTTCGCTTTTCTGGCACTTTTTGGGTGCCGTAAAAATATTGCCGTCCGGACTGCTGTCGGTTCGATTCGTACTTCCTGGGTCGTGAAACGCTGCCTGAAAGCGTCCCGACGTCACGTCGGAGCATTCCTGGATCACATTCGTATGTATATTTGCGTCGGTCGGTGTTTTGTACGACTCGTACGGAAATGGTGTTTCCGTGCGAATCGTACTTCCATGTTTGTAATGTTTTTGTCCCGGGTACGAGTCGGACGGAGAAAACGCTCCGACCGACGGTTCGTACCCGGTTTTTCCAGGATCCTAATCGGCACCATATCCAGAATTGGTAATTAATTGCATACAGAAAATAATCCTTCAGAATTCTGATATTATAAAATCTGTTAAAAGATAAAACTACTATTGGAAAATAAAACCACATCAATTAAAATTTCAATTCTCTCTTTTCTGTATCAATATAGTGCAAACAGCCTATTCATCATGCACTGCTGATCAAGTGTTGTCAATAAAGAGCCTGCACATACCAGTCCTTGAACAGTCTCATATTATAAAATTTCTTGTAAGATAAAACCATGCGTGATAAAGAGGACTACACTAGTTAGAATATTAATCCCCTCTGTTTCCATACAAATCCTACTGCTAATAAATATCCACTTAAGCTAAAAACTATGTGCGGAGTAGTGTCATTTTTTTCAACTCTCAATGTGTCTCCATGTTTCTTAAACCTCATGTTGCAGCAGATATGGCAAATCCATTTCCTTCTAAAATTGGAATAAACCAGATGGAGGAATAAAACATATGCAACATTTTCTACAGCATCTAGGGTACACAAACCGCATTTAGTTTCTTCATTTTCATTATTGGCCGGTCTCCACCTTGCTGTAAAGGATTTCATTTGAAGGATGTGAAAACGAAATTTCATATACAGCGTTTTGCTGATTGGCGCTGGACAAGATCGAGATACTGTTGAAAACTTGGGCTTGGTTTAACAGAAACAAATTATACAGTCAAACTTCCCAATCTAGGGTCATGATGAAGAGTGTTCAAAACATACCCCAAGTATATCTGCTTCAAGTGCTTTTTTGAATGTACTGTTTCTTTTTGGAGATCACTTCAAAAGGAGGTTAACCAAAGCTTGCCAAACCAGGTCTGAACATGGTGGAAACAAGGAAAGGTGTAAAGACTGTCAATTCCCAACAGTTTCCTTAATTCCTTTCTGTATTGTACCAATCATTTTGTGACCCATACCCTTAGCCAGAACAGCATGGGTCTCAAGATGGCTAAGTGATCTATTATTTTGATATCAGTATACTGATAAACAGGTATCACTGGTGTAGACCTGGGAAGGCATAATAACATTCTTATAAACTTGTTCTCACTCAGGATAAACAGGTATAGATTGTTAACACCCCACAGCTCTGTGCCATATAGTACTGCTGTTTGAGCCTCGTACTTGTATACCTCAAGGTCCGGGGAGAGCACTTTGGATGTTGTGGCTTGATGCTTGTTTATAATAGCCGTAGTGCTATGAGCGAGAACAGTTGTGGATTTGATTAAGTCGGGGAGCCATGAAAATTTGGAGTCCAACATTCTATCAAAATATCTCAAATTATGTACATGCTCCAATTTTTGCTGCCGTACCACATTGTTTTTATGGTAAAAGTCTTATGGGGTCCAATGGCCATATATTTTATTTTACTAGAATTAATATCTTGACCCTCGGCTATGCATTGCTCATTGAAACTGTCTAGTAGCTTTTGTAAGCCCTTTGACATCTGGGACAACCAAATAGTATCATCTGCAAAGAGTGATGCAGGTACTGTGGCCCCAAGGAGCTTTGTAGAGTCATAGTTGCACTTCAGTAGACGCGTTACGACGTCATTACCATATAGTGTGAACAGGGTGGGTGCTAACACACATCCCTGTCTCACTCCTCTTTTTATAGGGATAGGTTCTGTAAGTTCACCGCGTGGGTCCCAGTGGACTTTGGCATAGTTATTCTGATGCAGCCTAATTCTTTTGTTAAAATTTCATTAGGTACACCTAGGCTTTTTAAGGTGGCCCATAAAAGGCCCCTTGGGACAAGATCAAAAGCCGACCTTAGATCGACGAATGCACATACAGGTGCCCTCCCCTCAGCTTGATGTACTTCCACATAATACACAGAAGCCTAAAGGCCTGATCTAATGTACGGGCGCGAGTCCTGAACGCTGTAAGTTAGGGTGTCAAAATGTTATTTTTGCCCTTCCAAGCGTTCAATTTATTCAGGACCAGTCTAGCATATATTTTTTGTAAGGTGTCTAAGAGACTTATTGGTCTACAGTTACCTGGTTCCTGTCTACTCCCTTTTTTAAAAATAGGGACTATTTCAGCTCTTCTCTATGTCGGAGGGACCGGGCCTCCTGTGGCCGCTGCATTCCTTTTTTTTTTTTTCAAAGTTCTTTATTGTTTTAAAACAAAAATATCCCCAACCCACCCCCCACCCCTTCTCAGACAAAATAGTTCATTGTGTTATACATACATATATATATTAAATACTAAATTCAATGTCATTAGAGTTTTGTCCATTGGGTTAAAGGATCCCATATCTCTAATCCTTTTAATCTCTTATTTTTACCCTTTCTTTTATATATAGCTAATTCAAGGCTATGTGTCGCTAACATTCGATATCGCCATTGTTGAAACACTGGTGGTGTTGGGTCTAACCATGCCGAGGCAATACATAGTCTTAAAATTGACATTGAGATAAATATTAGCCCTTTTGTTTCATTTGGTCGATTGTTATCGTCAATGCCCAGCAAGATTTCCCCCACGGAGATTTCAATTTTAGTATGAAGAATTTCAGATAAAAAATCAGAGATATCTTTGATCAACCCCTGTAGGGTGTTACATGTAGCAAATATATGTACAATGTCTGCTTTGTAAAGATTGCATCTAGGGCATCGTGTTCCCATTCCGGTCCACCATTTTGATATTCTACTAGGTGTATAGTATAACAGAAAAAATGTTTTATAGTATTGTGCTTGTAGTCTGGTGGAGATTAATAATATTTGAGAAAGTTCGAATGATTTAATCACTGTGGAGACCGGCATATCTAAGGTTTCTTGCCATTTTGTATAGTATTTATCCATATCATCTGGACATAGGCCCAGGAGGTGGTTATATATTTCTCCTATTTTAGTCCACTTTCCTTGATTCACAAATTCTATACATTGAACTTTTTCAAATTTCGATCTGCCACCTCCTTTTCTAGAAATAAAATCCCAGATTTGAAGATATTTGAAAAAGTCTCTATAGCTCATCATATATTCTTTTCTAATTTCTTCGAAGGATTTTATTCCTGTAGATGTAAAAAAACAACCCAGGTGTGTAATCCCTGCTTCTATCCACCTTTTCGTATATATGTCTCTAAATAGCTCCGGTAGGTTATTATTATCAAATAATAATGTATAGTAGGAAAGCCTTCCGATCCCCAATATTTTACGAATATTACTCCATGCTTTATGTATTCCTAAGAGAGTTTTAAATCGTACTTTTTTATAGTAGCTGTCGTATAAGTGTCGCCAGAGATACCCTCTAGTTTTTTCCCCTAATATTAATTCTTGTGGTGTAGGAATTCCGTTTGTTGGTCTATTCCCTTGGGTAATGGATAGTAGCTCTCTACAGTATGTCATTATAGTTGTCCAATAGTATAGTTGGATATTAGGCAGGGAAAGTCCCCCCCTGTCCTTTGAAAGTGATAGAAATTTGGATGATCTACGGGATCGCTTGTAACCCCAGATAAATTGCGAAAACATACTTTCAATGCATTTAAACCATTGTGGTTGAAAATCAAGACAGATGGTTCTAAATAGATATAGGAATTTAGGCAGATAAATCATTTTAATCATGTTGCACCTACCTATAATAGATAGATGAAGATTATTTAATCTTCTTAAATCTTTATCTGTTCGTTGTATTAGTGGTTCAAGATTAATTTGAACAAGATTGTCTAGTTTCGCTGTAATATTAACCCCTAAGTATATGGCATTATCCACTACTCGAATATCATTTATTTTAAGATTATTGTTCAGTACTATCTGTGTTTTGTTTTGATTCAGCTTATATCCCGAGATCTTGCCAAACATTTCCGCCTCCCTTTCTATGGCCTGAATAGAGGCTGTAGGGTTTGTCGTTACCACCGCTATGTCATCTGCAAAGACAAGTGTTTAAGTTTCTATATCTCTTATCTTGATTGGGTTGATTATAACGTTATTTTCGAGTTTGTTGATAAACGGATCGATAAATAGTGCGAATAGTAACGGAGAGCATGGGCACCCCTGTCTTGTCCCTCTAGTTATATTGAATTTTCCAGAGGCAGATCCGTTTACCATGACTACCCCACAGGGTTTGATATACATCATTTGGATTGCCTTGATAAAGGTTGCCCCGAGTCCAGCTCTTGACATGACTGACCAGAGGTAGGTCCAGGAGACCCTATCAAATGCCTTCTCAGCGTCTAGCAGTATGAGCGCCATAGGGTCTCCCGATACCTCGGTCATGTCAAACAAGGCAATTACTCTTTGAATGTGATCCACGGTGGATCTTCCGGGTATAAACCCATGCTGTTGGAGGGACACAATCTTATTGATGATTGGAGCTAAGCGACTAGCTAGTAGCTTTGAGTATATTTTGGAGTCGCCATTGATCAAGGTGATAGGGCGATATGATCCGAGTTCTTGGGCCTCCTTATTTTTTTTTCAAAAAAACGACAATTTTTGCATTGGACCATGATTCGGGGGCCGTTCACCTTGAAAGACGTGAATAAATAGATCGGTTAAGATTCTCTTTAGGGGTGCACTAAAGGTGACGTAGAATTCTGTAGGGATTCCATCAGTTCCAGCTGCCTTTCCTTTTTTCAAGTTGTTCATAGATAATAGTATTTCATCCCAAAATGGTAAGTGACTAAGGCTATCTAAATCCTCTTGTTCTATCTTAGTAATAGAGAGTTGATCTAAATATTCATCGATCTTATCTTGTTGTTTACCCTCTTCCTTATATAGCTCTTGATAATATATTTGAAATGCATGTTTTATTTTATTTATATTCGTTGTGAGTCCCTCTCTTGGATCATTTATTTCTTTTATTATATTGGCAGAGTTTTTTTGTCTGGCTTGTATCGCCAATTGGTGCCCTACTTGCTCACTTAATTCATATACTGATTCTCTATTTAGTGATGCTTTGATTATTGCTTTCTCGGTATAAATATCTATGATAGCATTTTTAGCTATTGCCACCCTTCTTATTTGCTCTTCAATATCTTCTCCTATTTGTACTGCCATTGTTAGGTGTTCCTCAGCATTTGCTAGAATATTATGGAGAGTCTCCATATGTTCTTTTGCCCTCCTATTGTTATTGAATGAAAAACTAATAGTTTCCCCCCTGATTCCAGCCTTCAGGGCATCCCACACTACCTCAATCGTGGTACTACCAAGGTTGTCCTCCAAAAATTCGGGTATCCATCTGTTCATATGCTGGCAAAACTCTTTGTTCAGTAGCAGTGCTCTTTCGAATGTCCATTTTTGTATCTCCCTACCCATTTCTCCTTTCTCTAATTTAAGCATTAGGGGGTTATGGTCTGACAGGACTCTTGGTAGTTTGTCTATTTGGCAATTTTCTATCAAAGAGCCAGACATCAGCATATAATCTAATCTAGAATGTTTTAGATGGGGATTAGAAAAAAAAGTGAAGCCAGGGTCATCTGGATGTTTGATTTGCCAACAGTCTATTAAGCCATGTGTTTCACACATCTCATTAAAGGCCTTATATACTTTCGGTTTCCTACCCTTATAGATATATCTGGGATCCGTTGACCAATTGCATGGAAGGTTCAGGTTGAAATCCCCACAGATGATTATTGGCAGTGGCCATTGTACCAATTCATTAGAGACAGTTTCCAAAACACTTGGATCGTCACTTATATTACCATAAATAGTACACAGAGTTATTTTATTACCATTCCCCTGTGTACATTCTGTAATTGCCCAGCATCCTAGATTATCAGCTATCGATTTGGAAAACTGAATCTCGCCCCCTTTATATAGGATTGCCACTCCTCGTGTTTTTGATCCTTGCATTGAGGCTATGATTAATTTGTAACCTAGTGTATTTAGGAGGTGCTGTTGTGAGCCTTCGATATGTGTCTCTTGAAGACATATAATATTGGCCCCGGTTGCTTGTAGTCCTATCGCCACCCTTTGTCTTTTATTTTGGTCATTAAGACCGCATACATTCATAGAAAGAATCTTTAGCCTAGCCATATATACATGGTTTCCTTTTTTCCCTTTTTAGTAATTTGTCTGGTGTAATATTCAGTTGTGTATTCAGAAGCTTATGTATAAAAATGCATAGTTCATCTTTAAACCTTTGTATTATTTCCCTCTTTAGAGTTAACTTCCCAATTTTGTCTGAGATTATTCTCCTCCACCCGTATCCCCCCCCCCACCCATACCTCCCCCACCACCCATGGTGGCAATCTGGTTCAGAAGGAACCAGTGTGATGACGTCTGTGCAGACGCGAGCCCGCGTCTCGTTCCCCCCCTCAATCCCAATCAACCCAACTAGATTTGTTTGAAGTATACATAATATAGAGCGTTTTTCTTAACCCTCTCATTCTTTTGAGCTATATCTTGGCCGCTGCATTCCAAAGTAAATTAGCGTAGGGTGTCCATACATCCTTATCATGCCTAAGGAGGTCCCCTGGATTTTTGTCCGGTGCTGGAGCTTTTCCCAACTTAATGGCATTGATGGCCCTCTTGTCTCTTCTAGGCTAAAGTAGGATATGTAGTCTAGGCCATTGTTTGTATAGTCATTCAGTGCCTCTTGGAAAGATCAAAAAAATGTTGAGTCCAGGAGGCTGGATCTAAATAGTGCTTTGTACAGATGGCTAAATCCTTAGCCTCTTCCCATGTCCTTTCGGCTAGGGATAATACTATCTAATAGTTAGACCTGGCCTCTAGCACAACCTTTGCACTTTTAGTCTTTACGGCCTTAAGTAGCAGCTTCTTGGCCACTTTACAATCTTCCGTATACCAGGGATTTGCACAGAGGGAACCTAAGTGTTTCTTGTCCTACCTTTAGGGGAGGCATCTTGGTTAATAATGGTTTTAGATTTACAATCATGGAACAGTGGATTTCTGCGATGGGAATGTCTAAGGGAGAGTAGTCAGTGAATGGGCACATTTCATCGGAAAACACATTATAGATATTAGCCATGGTCTCCGAATTATTCACTCCTAATGGCCACCTAACTGAATTTCGGTTGTTTCCAATGTTTGTTTGTGTTATTAGTGGACCCCTGTCCTGTGTCCTTGTCTAAGATAGAATCTTTGACATCACTAGGCATAGTGGGAAATGATCACTCTCTTCCCTACTGCCTTCTTTAGCTTGCCCCAAATGGCTACACTAATCAGCATATAATAGATTTTAGATCAAGCCTTACCTCTTTTAAATGTAAATGAACTACGGCTGTCAGATACCATTCTGCCATTGCAAGCTTTTAGCCCATGTTTCATTGCAAAGTGTGCCAGTTGCACAAAACATTTTTTTTTTAAAGTTCATCCACCTCGGCTTCTTCATACAAAGTTTCATGCAGATCTGTTTAAATGGAGGGCTCCAAAACATTTACTGCCCATGGTAATTGCTACTGAAAACTTTTGCTTGCTGATACAGAAAAAATGGCTGAAGGGAATTACACCAAATGTGGCAGAAAATTAGAACCTTACTCGGAAAGTGTGCTTTTTATGATTTGGTGTAAATCTGTTGATCCAATTTTGAGAAATTAGTATTTAACGAAATGCTTAGGTCAGCATGAAGGGGTTAAAAGGTTAGGGATATGTAGACGGTAATTCCAGCTGGAGTCCTGCGGTACAAAAAATTTGAAAAGATAGGGCCTTCTAGTTAGCTGAGGGTACTTCGTCTCCCTTAACTATTTAGGTACTATGGAAACAGTGTCGGTTCTAGGGTGTCAAGAGATCCGAATGGCTGGCCGCAACTCTGAAGTAAGCTTTGCGGCTGCCATTACAGGACACAGTTACTGTGTACTTAAAAACCTTTTTTTAAGTAGGATATAAGGGGGCATGATGGTGCACCATGACCCTCAGCCAATTGTGGAGAGGACTCAGAGAGGGTCATCCATTAAAGATTAAAATAAAAACAAATTCTGGCTGTAGGTACCACAGTACTCCTGCTGGATCCAGCATGGCCCTCCTGCAAGGTACTGTCATACTTCTGTGGGAGAAGCCGCACAATCTTCCACCTAATGATACCGCAGAACCATGCATGCTTCCTCAGGGAAACTTCATCTGTACCACAGTATCAGGGGATCAAAGCTTGTGTGGCAGGTGCCACTGTAGTAGCATGGTACCAGAGAAAATTTTTTTTAAAAGAGAAGAAAATTCCAGGTTGGGCACTTGCAGAGGGTTGGGTGCAAGATTGGGTTTGAGGTCAGGCCCTGTTGCCAACTCCCAACTACGCACAGACTTTGGCCGTGTGCAGCGTGGGGGTTGACCGGCTGCCTTGTAGTTTGGTGCAGAACCTTGCCAGGGGTCAGGCCCTGCACCGAACCCCTTATAGTGCATGCTCAAAGGTGGGGGCTTGGATAGCATGGTGCATTTGTCAACTTAAAATAAGCCAACACACTACACGTGTGGCCAATTTTAAGTCAAGAGGTTAACAGTTATACATTTCCCACTGCCCTATGCTATCGACAACCCTCAATAGTTCAGAAAAACACACATTCCTGAGATGGGCATAATGCCATATAACCTCAGAACAATGCTAATAACAGCAGTGTGAGATAAACCACCTCAGAGGGGGACACTCCTATATGCTACATTTTCAACAATCTGCAATGCCTTACAATCTTTAAGGAAGTTCTAGAGCTAAATATCCACTTCTTATAAATGGCCTTGCTATATAGAATTTGTCTATAGTGCTATATTACAACTACTTAACATGGGTCTATGCCCAGATATCCTTAGGTGGATAATCTTTTGCCAAAAGAAACTGTGGCCTTTATCGCTGTTATTTTGAAGAAAACCTTAGCATTAAGCCACAACCTAATTTGAAACATACCTCTGCAACCCACATCAGGTGAACTCAGCCTTTACCTTGTTTAACTTAGAGTACTACTTGCATCCTAAATTTTAGTGATTTGTAAACTGTGCAACATATAACTTTCAACTTACACAAACACACTTGCCTCCAGGGCTTATGATTTTCCATGCCAAGGAGCTAGATGTGTACAGTCAGTAACTCTAGATGGCTACGGTGTTATCAGTGATGCCATCAATAATGTCATTTGAGATTAGTGATGTCATCAGTGATGCCTTTTAACACTTCATGTGTGATGTAATTTGTGAGGGAATAAGCAACGCATGGTGGGTCTGAAAGTTATTGTTAGTAAACTACAACTGGCAAGTATTTTAGGTTTTTAACTTATTTCAAAACCTAACTATAACTTCACATGAATGTTTTTTTAATTACTTTCTGCTTTTTTGTTAACTGAAGCTAAGATCTTACCATACCCAACTATAATGTCACTTAAACGTTTCTTTTTTTCAGTGCAAAAGTAAATATGTGTGTGCGTGTATGTGTGAATAGAGACAGATTTGCATAAGACACTAATTAAATAAAAAGATGTTAAGCACGGTCGAACTTTATGAAAAGTCAACAAAGTCTTCAGAACTACAGCTTGAGAAGCCTTAGACAGAATCATAGAGGTATTATTCCAAGGGTTAGAGTTTTAGACCAAGAATTAAAAATTATAGAGAGTTAAGGTTCACGTGTAAGGCCATAGGTGATCTTTGCCGCACTATGTGGTGACATTCTTAATATGTATTGCCCAAGGCAGCGACATAAACACAAAGTATTGGGTGCCATTAGTCCCTTGTCTTCATTTATTTGGGTGATAGAGGTTTGTTATAACGCCACTTTGCCCAGCAGGGGAGATGTACATGGCTTATTCCCCCAGCATTGTTCCACACACGCACACACGGAACATTGGGAAAGATGGAGGGATGTAAAACTTTATTATTACAACTAGCCTCTGCCTGTAGGCAAGGCACGGCCAGTTGTTTTTGCCCAAATATGCAATTTCAACAAAACAAGTTTTCATACCGAATTTGCAATTTCCTTGTAAAATGTCTAATTACTACTCCTGACCATAGGGCAACTGCTGCTATACTCAATATCAAACCCTCTCAAAAATACAAATAGCACTAAAACAAAAAACACATAATTACCATTAAATGTATATGCCACTCCAGCTACCTAGTCTCAACATCACACAAAGTCCTACACACCCAACTGCCTGAATATTTTCTTTGAGATCTCATTTACACTAGGCCCGGGTGTAATTTTAACTCGCATAAATGGATGTGAGGGTGCATTTTGCGGTAAGAAAATAGCACTAGATGCCAGGAGTGAGTTGGAGGGAAAATTCTACCCCAACAGCACATTTAGCACTATTTCATGGCGCAAAATGCTTTCTTGCGCTCATTTTGGATGCGAGCGGGGCAATTGGGCGAGCTGGGCATTTTGTGATAAGAAAATGGCATTAAATGCTTTAGGGTAAATTGGGTGATAATCCTACCCCAAGAGCATTTATAATGCGCGCGAGCAGCCGCTTGTGCTTGCTATTCATGTTTTGTTGCATTTAGCACTATTTCTTATTGCAAAATTCATTCTTGCGCCCATTTTGGATGTGATAGGGCAGAAATAGCATTAAACGCAGAACTACTCTTCTCACGCAACTATGCGTAATCTTCCTAATTTGTTTGATAACTCAGCCTGATTATGATACACTGAATTATGGAAGTTATGCACACCCCTAGTCTACATGTTCCACAAATGATGGTGGCAGGTGGGAGTTATGTTTAAATGAATATGGTGGTTCACGCCTGTCACCCATAATTTCCATTTCATTTTAGTTTTTTGTAAGAATTATACATATATTGGGAAGAAAAAAGACTTGCAACTGTTATAACCTCCGTTTCAAAGAAAAAAGAATAGGCTTCGTGCAAACATAAAATGCAATAAAAACTCTTCAAGTTGGAGCCAAACGATATTACATTTATAAATAATGCCCCAAAAAGAGGAAACAATATACCCTGCAAAGTTTAGTTTGTAAACCGCAATGAATTACACAATTTAATAATTAATGGCTGAATATGAGATTTGGTAATAAACAGGAGATTCACTAATTCTATTTTATAAAGACATGAATTCACATTGTGGAGAGAAGAGACTTTTGTAAAATTCACACTGATTTTGCTAAAAGAAAAAAGGCAACCTTTCACAGAAACACATGTTTTGTGAGACCAACTGCAGCTTGTGACCGAGCGAATCATATGTCAAATCTGAATTTTACAAATTGCGATGGCATGCATAGCTTATAATACGATGGCGAACTTCACAACATAGGCACTTTGAGAAGTTGCAAGAGAATGCACGTAGCAGAAAGAGAATGCACTTAGCACAACTTGACCTGCGGCCAGCAAGGGGACAAATACATTTAGCCAAATCGAAGTTATTACGCCCTCATCAACCTTTTCTATTTTTTGTGTTGCCAATTACATTATTCTAAAGTCGCCCACTTTAAAGTGCAATCTGGCTTGGTTTTAAGGCTTTTCCAGTGTTTTAAAACCCCTAACTCGGCTATAGGTAGATTACAGCCAATTCATAGCTTTAGAAACGAGGAGGTAATACAACGGTCTGTGGTGAACGAGAGTCGGTACATTCTTTTTCAACTTACCGGCAGTCCTGCAGCCAGTTCTGGATCTTCTTGGAGGGCGTTCCTGTTTCAGAGAATGGAAAGTCACGGTTCAGAGTTCAGCGATAAGCAATACACGCAAGTCATTGCCAAGGCGCGGTAGATAACTTGTCTTTCTTTTAGGTAAGCTTTGTTCAGCACGCAGCGTTTCTAAGTGGAACAAGCACTTGCAATGCATTCGATCTCGCCTTTGGGACTTTAAATGTTTTAAGCTATGCAGCACATTAGCCTGGGTGCTGAAACATCTACTGTGTTTTAACATAGAGGGAAAGTAAGCGCCAAACTGCGTGACACCCCAGGTATGGGAACACATGGAGAGAAATATTGCCTTTCAGCTGAAAATGGTATAGTCCAAAGCTCTGTTTGTAATATAAAAGCAGGGCCTTCAATAATCATATCACTGAAAATACAAAATTTGAAAAAAAATATTATTGTCTACGGGTGCTTGTGGAAGACAATTTCTATGGACTGGAATCCAGAAAATGGATTGGTGTGGCTCACTGGTTAGAGGCAGCAGACCTGGAAGCAGAGGACAGCCCGGGACCAGGGTTCAATTCCTGATGCGGCAGGGTCGTGGACCAGGGCCAGCGGACTTGATAATTCTTGCTTCGGTGCCTACTCTAACCTGCGATCACACTCGGCAACTCTGGGCATTAGCTTGCCTCATCTCCACAACGGCCCCCCACATTCGCTGGGGATGCCTGGTTTCACCTTGGAGATACCCTGGAGGGACCATCTCACAGGGATAACCAGGACGGGTTCCCCAGCGGTCTACAGCGCCACGACGCCTCAGGGCAGCAGTGCGCTTTACAAGACACATACATATATTCTGGCATTTTACTGACCTCTGCTGGTCGTTTTCTATCAAGAAAGTTAAATAGAGGCAGTTGCCAGAAAAATAAAAAACAGAAAGTCCCTCAGCAGAAAGCAATTTTAGTATTTTACTGACCTCTGCTGGTCATTTTCTATCAAGACAGTTAAATAGAGGCTGTTGAACAGAAAAGAAAGTCCCTAAGCGGAAGCAGACAAGTCCTAGGGCTGATCTCCAGAGCCCACAAAGTACATACACATATAAGTATATACTAAAGTATATCTACTAAAGTATATACTAAAGTATATACAAAAATGGTTTCCTACTTTCACGAGCATGATGCTATTCAATCTCCTCAGTTCAATCACGATTTATGAGGGAATCCACCTGATAATATAAAAGAAGCAATAGTTAGTTTCTAGAATGTACAAAATACAGACTTGAAACCAGAAGTGGATTCAGGGTTGAACTGGCCAGTATGGCAATCAGGCAGTGCCCGATGACCTGGCCTGACTGGACAGTGAGTGGGTCTGTTTTTTTTTAGCAGTTTGTGTGCCTGCTTTATGGCAAGGTGGGTGTTTTTTATTGTTGATTTCCCTGATATTCCCACAACATTGTCTGCAACAAACACAAATGTATGCAGTTCCGTATGCCGTGCAAAATAGCCAAACAGCGTGTCTTTAAAAGTTCAGAATTGCCCGATTAAAATGCAGGCCACTTTTTGTTAGCTGTCTAGTTAGCTAACGGGGCCAATTTGTTTTTGGTGCCAAAGCCTATTTTTTTGCAGTCCGACCCTTAGTGGATTCACACTTCACTTGTAACTTGATGTCTAGAAACTAACTGAATATCCCGATCAATTGCTACTCTAATGTAACCATCCCTCTTCCTCATAAACAGAGCATACGTCTTCAGTGTTTAGACCTATATTTTAGTAATTTATCATACTGAGCTCTCTCAGCCAGGGTTTCCAATTTCAAATCTGTAAAGTAATGGAAAAACTAATTTGTTTCATAAACCTTTGTAGCACAAACACTGCAATATCCTCCATAGGCCACCTACCTTCACTCTCCATTTTCATCCAAGGTGCCCTTTAAAAGTGGGCTGATGATTAGCTGCAAACATACCATGGCATTAGCAATTCTGGGTGTGTGTGTGGGTTTATGCTCGGAATAACATTTTAATGGGAAGTAATATTTGGGAATCACTATTTTCATACCGATGCTCACAATTGTTCCCCTGTTTTTGTCAGGAGTTTTACCCAGACATTTTCTTACTTTGCACAGAGGGGCCCAGATGAAAACTTTAAACCGTGGTGCTACTGGTGATTTTTTAATCCCAACTGGGGCTTTTAACAACCGTTATCAGACCCAACAGGATTATCGGGCTGCTAGTATGGGCCCCTAAATCAGCTTTGCTTTCTTACCATGCACTTCACCTTCAGGTTTGTTCCATTATCTTTTTTTATTTTTTTTAATTCTTTTTATTGAAATAATCCACAGCACATACAAAAAACTATATAAGCATCTTATATCGCATCATATTATTATAAAACACTTTTAAAAGTTTCAATCCATCATATGATCGATCATGGGGCCCCATATATATTTACCCAATTTACGCTTTCTAACCCCTTTGACAGCATAAAGGCTGTATTCCAAGTTAAACACATTAAAAAACCTGGCCACATCTCAAAAGTTGGTGCCTCTTGATGTAACCACATAGAAGATATACACAGCTGAGCCACCGCGGTGGCAATGAAAATAAGATAGCGTAATTTATACACAGGTACCCCCGGCCGTAGATCTTCCCCAATTCCTAAGAGCATTATAGCGATAAAAATCTTTTTCTCCGCCCTTGTTATTTCTAAGGGAAACCTTTCAATATGTTCAACCAGATGTAATACGTTTCTACATGAATAAAAAATATGCACAATATCGGCAGTATCCGCTCTTCATCGGAAACATTTCCCATAATTAACCCCATCCCACTTCAGCATTTTTGCAGGAGTATGATACAGATTAAATAGTCTTATAATGTTGTGCTCTTAAATTGGCCGATATAAAAAATGTCCCTGCTATGCTAATTGAATGTGCGACAGCCACATCCCGCTCTCCCAACCGATTTTCTCATTTAAGATCATGCATATCGAGATCATCCCTTCTAGTCTCCAACAAGTTATACAATATCCCAATCTCACCTTGCCACCTAATAGCTTCTATCAATTTATGCTGTTTACTCATAATTTGCAGTTTACATAAAAAATCACGAATTTGTAGAAACTTAACAAATTGATTTTTAGGCAAATGAAACTTATCCACCAATATTGAAAAGGAGGAGCATAAACCCCCTTCACCATAAAAATCTCCCACTATTGCAATACCTTTTAATCTCCAATTATCCACCACCTGGACCCAAAAAATCGCCAGTAATATTGTAGTCGCTGAGGTGGGGGTGTAGTATGACACGCTTTTAATCTGGAGGCTTGTCCGTACTGCCTTCCATACCTTGAAAGCTGTACTGATGATCTTAAAACAAGTTCTTTTGTAATAACTGCCCTCTAGTTCTTAGCTTCAGTCCCCAATACCATATCATATAGAGATGGGGCTTCAGCAGTATTGCCGACTTGTTCTCCTGTTAAAAGTATTCGTAAAGTTCTGTAATATACAGGCATAATAATAGAAAGTGAAGTTCGGGACCGACAACCCTCCTTTCTCTAGGGGGAGAGTCATAAAACGCATTGCTCTGCTTGGTGACCCCAGGGCCCATAGAAATCTAGCACATACTGACTGCAATTGTTGTAGCTGCACACGAGACAGTTCCAATGGAACTGCCTTAAAATAGTAGAGAACCATGGGTAATATGTTCATTTTGAGAATGTTACATCTTCCAACCAGTGAAAGATGTAAGCATTTCCATCTCTCCAGCGAATGCCTTTTATTAGTTATAATAGCCCCCCAGTTAACCTCAACCAATTCCTTTAGACACACCCGGATCTTGAGTCCTAAATATGTCACTTCTTTAACAATTCTAGGCTCGTTAACAGCCACTTGATTTGTGTAGAAAATCTGGGTTTTGGCAGCATTCAGTTTGTAACCTGAAATGGAGATGATCGATTGCGCTAGGTGTTCAATTTCTGACATTGCTGCAACGGGGTCAGGTGTTACGACCGCTACGTCATCAGCATATGCGAAGACACAAAAACGATCTTGCCCTATAATTACAGGTTTGATCCCAGCACTTCTCTCCAGCATATTTAGAAAAGGATTGATATTGGGCGAATTAAAGTGGAGAGCAGGGACAACCCTGCCTAGTCCCTCTAGAAATGCGCACGAGATCGGATTCAAGACTCATTGCACATATCTTGGCCACAGGAGCTCGGTATAAAACCTGAATAGCTTCGATATACCCGGGGCCAAACCCCATCTGTTATAAAAATTTCCCATAAAAAATCCCATGCGACACGATCGAAAGCCATTTCGGCATCTAGAAGAATCAACCCAAAATCATTGCCCTGTACCTTTGCTATGTCGAGTAGAGTCACAACCTTATTGATATGATTAATAGTCCCCCTATTGGGTATAAATCCATGCTGTCTTTGGGACACTAGTGTAGTAATAATTTTGGCCAACTGATTTGCTAAAATGTTGGCGTATTTCTTCCCGTCGCAATTGACTAAGGTCGATAAGACCCCGGGAGATTTAACGGTTTATCCTTCTTCTTGAATAAAACTATGTTTGCTTGATCCCAGGATCCTGGGGTAGATCCCCTTTGTGTGGCTTGAAACGCTGCTAGCTTATCCAATTTTAAGTCCTGAAAGAAAGTCTTATAGACCTCCGAGGGTAGCCTATCAGGACCCGCCGTCTTGCCATTAGCAATACTATCAATGACCTCTTCTAATTCCTCTGCAGTAATTGAACTGTCTAAAAGGTCTACTTCTTCCCATCTCAATTGCTTGAATACTAGATTGGGCAATCCAATCTCCACAGTCTGTCCCCCCTACCTTATCTTCTGTATATAGCTCTTCATAAAAGCTATGGAAAATTCTTAACATTTCCTGGGGGTCGTGTACCAAAACACCCTGTGAATGTTTCATACCCTCAATTCTTTGTGAGGCTTCTTTTGAACGAAGTCTTTGCACTAGACAGCGCCCTGTGGCTTAACCATATTCATAGCAGTCTTGCTTATATAACTGGTATTTAATAGCATTTTCCTTACTCCATTGCAAATTAACTTTAGCTTTATATCTAGCAACATTGGATTGTAGTTGTCTAATGTTGCCATTTGCCATTATCCCTTGGGCTAACCTTTCTTCAGCTGTTTTAAGATTAAGATATAGTTCCTGGGCTGCTAACTTTACTTGCCTCTCTTTATGCAGTCCATAGCTCAGAGCTTCCCCCCTAAAACCAGTTTTGAGGGCATCCCAAACAAAACCCGTATGTGGAAGAGTTGCAGTTGTTTTCCAGGAACTCCTTAATCCAACCTTTCATATGATCTATAAACATGGAATCTAATAGGAGCTTCCTGTCGAATGTAAAAACTCTCGGAGTCTTATGGCTACCAAGAGCTGGGATATCCATCACTACTGGCCCATGATCAGAGGTAATCATAGGAAAGACTTGAATCTTGGCTCCTGTAACTAGTGGTGGAGATACAAAAAAATAATCAAGTCTCACTAATTTTTTACGCGGATGGCAATAAAATGTATATCCCAGATCCGACTCCTGCAGTGTTGCCCAGACGTCGATCAAACCATGATCTGTCAACAGGTGCTGTAATGCTTCAAACAGCTCAGGCTTCCTACCTTTATATCTTTGCCTACCGCATTGTAATTCCCCAAAACCCATATGTATATTGAAGTTCCCGCATAGTATCAGAGGGGTGGGCCATAAGGCCAATTCGATGTTTAACTCCTCGAGGACTGCAACCTCATCGAAGTTGGAGCCATAAATTGTACATACCGTATACCTACTTCCCCCGCCATACATTCCACAATGGCCCAACGACCCTGCTTATCCACTAATGCTCGCCCTGATTGCTGGATTTTTCATTTAGCTAATATTGCAACCCCCGAGTTGTTGTGGATTATTGTGAGCAAGCCAGAACCGCGAAGCCTAGTTCTGTTAGATTTTTCGGCTTTGCCCAGGGTACATGCGTTTCCTGTACACACACTAAATCAGGGTGAATAACTTGCAACTCTGCGGCTACTCTTTGTCTTTTATTAATGGTATTTAGCCCTCATACATTAAAAGAACAAATATGTAATCCTATTTTAGCCATCTTATCTCCCAGTTGGATATGGATGCATGCCCAAAATCGATACTTCTATTATCCAAATGTGTGCTTTCTCATCATTATCATATTTGAAATGCTGTGGATTATTATTTTTTTTCTATTTTACCCCCTCCCCCATATCCCCCCAAAACAGCCCCCCTCCCAGTCATCCCGCCCACCAGGCCCAAACCCCCCCCCGTAGTGAGGCTTTAGGACCAATGGTCCCTATGATGACGAACTCCCGTTCCCCGATAGCGCCCTTCCACCGGCACATCCCTTGTGTTTAAACAAAAAAAAAAAAAAACACCTATGCCGTTAAAAAGCCCACAGTTAACATCCGTGCTATTATTGTTTATCTTACAGAACCATATAGATATGGGACCATGAACACCCAGGACCAGCAAGAAGAACCCCCCCTCCTTGACGATCCTAAAAAAGATATAATGACCCTCCAATCAAAAACACCTAGTTGTAAGATTCAACTTCATATTTGAAACCATCATCTAATACTACAGAAAGGAGAAAAAAATGCCAACCGCCTGTCCTGACCTCACATAGACTGTAGATACTCCTTTGCTTGTATTTCAGATGTAAAGAAGAGCGTATGCTTCTTATATATCACCTTTAGCTTAGCGGGATTTAGCAAAAAAGCTTGCGCCCCTTTAGCCTGCAGTGGTGCAATAAGTTGCCGTAACTGCCAGCGCTGCTCTACTGTTTGTTCTTGCTTACATTCACTCAGTATATATAATCATTTAACATAGACTATTGTCATTGTTTTGCCTACTTCGGGCCAAAATCCACATATCTCATATGTTATTATCACTTTGTTAAAACATTTGTAACAATAACTATAAACTTACCCCCCTCCCACCTCTCCCTCCCCCGGTTCATAAGTCACAACCTTCACTTTAAGGCTTGAAGGCCATCTGTTCTATTGTGTACCTCAACTAACTATGCTATCCTCTGGGATATGAGGGACCTCAGGTATGGGTAATGAGCCAATCCCTTCCGGAATGGTGCGCAAGTAAAGCATCTCCTTCTCCGGGGGATCTTTTCCTGTGGTTAAGTCTGTGATCATTAGGTACCAAGCCCTCGCATCTTCCTCAAGCTTATCATCCCTCCTCACCTTTTTCATCCATATTAATTCTGCAGTGGCCCACTCTAGCATATCTCTAATCCACCTCTTGAATGTGGGTGGATCTGGGTTCAGCCAATGAATTGTGATTCACCTTTATGCTAACACGAGACCCAGTTGTATGAACTTTCTAGTGAATTTTTTGACTTTTGGCATGGTCAGTAGTCCCAACACCACTTATTTGATAGTGGCTGGTATGGTCCATCCTGTGACAGTCTGCAGGATATCTATAACTGTCCCCCAGTTGTGCGCCAACTCAGGACAGTCCCACAACACATGTACAAAATTCCGCATCCGAGGATTTGCATCTGTAACATGTGTCTGCCCGGTCCGGGTATATTTTGCGCAGTATTTGGGGAGTGAGGTAAGTCTGATGTACAACATTATATTGAGTTAATTTAAAGTGTGTGTTGGAGCTTATATGTCTGACCCCTTCATGTACTTTCTGCTATTGCGACTCCGTAAGGGGCTCACCCATTGCATCATCCCATTTCGTGTGCAGTTGAAAGGGAGTAGTGGGGACATCATCCTTCAGCGCTCTATATATGTGCGAAACGAACCTTCATCCTCCCGCCAGGGTGACTATCTTCTGAAACACTGTTGTGACCTGTGGCTCCTGTGGAAATGTCAGCCACAGTTCTCTAGTCACCGCCGAAATCTTAGCGTATTGCTGGAACTGTCCCCTGCCTAGTTGGAACGCGTCATATGCTTCCTCTCTCGTCATGAACCGCTCCGCAATGTACAGATCTCCCATCAAAAGACAGCCACCCTCCCTCCATTTTCTAACATTCATTGTGTGCCCAATCCGTTTGAAGGGTGCTACCGCCCACAGTGGAGTTTTCCGGGGCAGCCGGTGCTCTCTATAGTACCTTCTGAACCACCATTCCTCAAAACGATGCAACATGACGTATGGCATAGGGAAAAGAGCCTGGCACCCCTGACCCCATCATAAAAATTCAGGGAGGGAAATCTCTCAATGCTTGCCCGCCAACAATCGCTTCTCCCAATTGTCTTGCTCATCGAACCAATGCACCTCGTGCTGCAGTTGTGCAGCCATGTAATAAAAATTCAAACGAGGGACCTCCAGCCCTCCCATTCCCCATGGCTCTTCAGAGCGCTCAGCTTTATCCTCATCCATTTGGGCCCCCACAAGAGTTCTACGATCAGGCTATCAAGCTGAGAAAAAAACGTTTGCGGGACCATATATAAAGAATTCTGTAGGGTGTACAGGCATCTCGGCAGGATAACCATTTTAGTCAATGCTACCCTCCCCATTAATGATAACGGGTGTCCCTTCCAGAAGGCAACATATCTTTTAATACTGTCGACTCTCTTCACAATATTGTGGGCTAGGTATGCCGTGCTAGTATGCGTCAGTGTGAAACCCCAGGTCACGCACCCCATCCAGTACCCATCTCATCCCTACATTTGGTAGCTCATTATCAGGCTTCCCTATAAAACTCCCCATGGGAAACAGCTTGGATATTCTGGGGTTAAGGAGGTCAGACCTTACACCAAACCTATCCAGTACGGCAATAAGCACCGGGACTGCTTCCTCCGGGCGGTGCAAATATAACAGCGTATCATCTGCAGACATAGAGACCACATGTACCGTCCCCACCAATCGTATCCCCCAGTTCTCCATCTTTGTTCGTAAAATAATAGCCAGTGGCTACATCATGGTGGTGAACAGGAGCAGGGATAGGGGACACCCCTGCTGAGTATCCCGTTGTAAACTGAAACTCTGTGAGACTTTCCCTTGTATGCGCACCTTGCGGTCGGTCTATTATATATGACTTGTATCCATTGTATAAATGCTTGTCCCAGTCCCATTTTAGTCAGTACTGCCCACATATAAACCCACTCCACCGAGTCAAAGGCCTGTTGGATATCCAGCAGGCCTAGCGCCCACTCCTCGGATTGCAGACTCGGAGCATGCCAGACGTGTGCCAGAATTATCCATGTTCTTCTTATGTTTAAGGATTACTGTTGAAACTGAAGATCGTTATAATGTCCCTCGCCTCGTGGTTTGCAAACGTTTGCAGTAAGATTATTTATTTATTTGGGTAATATGTATAACATTTTGATCATTATATCATACAGTTTTGCCTACAAACAGTACTAACAAAAGTCTGTCGAGGTGATCAAAGCACTGGTCTGCAGGCTCTTACCGTCCAGGAAGACGTCATCCAGCTGCCGCTGTGGCAGTTCTGGCACATCCTGCATGGCCGCATCGGCATCCATCTCATCCACTGTGGTGTGCCAGTGTCGCGTGCGCCGGGCCCAGGCTCTTCTTTTATCCGTAGATCGGCTGGCGAAGGATAGGCCTTCCATCATGGCGCGAGGCAGTTACTGTATATAGCTGAACTTGTTAGGCCTGCCTTAAAGACCTAGAAGGAAGGGAGGAAGAACAAATAAATTGTTTGAAGGATTTTTGAGACAACACCTGTTACTGCAGCATAGCGGGTGTGATGGAACAATGTGAAGCCCTGCTGGGAAGAAGTCCTAAGTTAGTTGGGTTCCGGCCCCAAGCCAGCAGGGAACCAGCCCTAAAATCATAAATGTAGTCAGCCTGCCTGGCATTAGCCAGATAGACACAATGGGCAGTCAGGCATATGTTCCCTCGCGGAAAGGAGCAGAAATGGAGAAGATGCAGTTTTAGCTGAATTCTGGATTCTGAATTAGATGTGGTAGGAAGTGTGCCTGAATGCATCCCAGGCCTCTATGCTAGAGCTACTTTGTCACAAAGGATTGTGCAATGTTGACTGGTGTCGAACTTCAGCCCCTCCTTGAATTGTAAGTCCAGCGTTCCACAGTGCTCATGGAAGAGTACAGAGTTACATTTCTACAACTACTCTAAGGGTAGAAATGTAATTGAAAAAATGCAACACCTTCTAAATTTCAGTGGGTAACAGTGTCGAAGAGGCAGGAGAATGATGGCATCAGTAGGCACTGCCCGCTTGGACCATGGGAGTTAAGGCATATCCGAGCTGGGAGGCACCTGCCTGGAGCTCTCACATGATTAATGACCAGAGTAGTGACTGGAACTTATTTTTAATCATCATGCTTTGACCCTGAGTTACAGAGAGAGTGTCTGTGACGACTAGCTTCCTGGCTCACCACAGCAGCTAGGGGTTACCACGCTTCAGTTGCATCAATTGGAGTTGTTCCCCACTGGTGTCCGGGGCCACAGTACTACTGGACCCCAAACTAGATAACCAAGTATTTCTCTGCAGCACTTGCCTCTCTCAGGTTAGTGCGACAGAACAGTCTTATTCAAGGGGGCGGGGTCAGGGACATATCAAGGATTTAGTAGACCCAGGACCAAACATAATTTGGGGCCCCCTGCTTGAAAGAACACTGAATTCATTATACATTTTGAACTCATTCAAACCCCCTGCAGCTATGGTGAGATCAATGAGATCCCTCTTCTTGGCCGACGACATATTGGTCCAACCCAGCAGCGCACAGTTTCATTTAGGCTGAGCAGCACCAGAGAAGCATAAAGAGTAGCAGCGTGAACATGCCGGCTGCATGTGGTGCAGTGGACTGGTGTCTGATCTTTTGGGTCTGTGCATATGGAGGATGCAGTTTTTGTGCAATGTTCTCCCGTTCTTGCTCTATGAGGAACATATATTCTGGATCAGTTGGCATTAACCTGTGATCACACCAGCCCAGCAGCAGCTCTGCATGTACAGTGCAGACATGAAGGGAGCATATAATGTTGCTCTGCAATGCATGTGGCCTACCATCACGGTCTACACTTGGGTCGCACTGCAGCACAAGCAGTCTCCCGCTGGACTGCACCAGAAAATCAGAAAGACTAGTGATCGAACCAAGCCTTTTACCCACAATGTATGGTGAGGCTAGTCTGTCATCCCCTTCAGGCATATGGTGCTGATGGGTGCTTTTGTTTACTGCGCTGTCTCTGCTGCATGAGACTGGTATTCAGAGTCAGGAGGCCCAAGGCTGTAGTCACACCGGTCTGGCAGCAGCTTCACAAGAATGATGCAGTCGCAGCGGGAGCACACAATGCCCGGCTTTAGTCCATAGTAAGTGGCACATACTGCATAGAGGCAAAGGATTGTCAGTGGGCTGGGCATACACTTTTTAGAATGTTAAATATTTGCTGAATCTAACCAGAATCTAATTGGTAATTTTCTTTATACCTCACTATCACTCAGGTAGGGGTCAGAATGGACAGACTAAAAAATGGCAAAAAAATAAATAAGTAGACAAACCAGTTATATAAAAACTCTAGACTGTCACAAAAGCCTAAAGAGTGGTCCACTTAAATGGTGGCCCACTTAGCTCATGCCTTAAAATGTCTCTGGGTTTGATGGGTGAGACATTTGGAATACAATTTACTCGGTAATACAACCTACTACGACCAGTGACCAGTCAAGTCTTCACATTAGAAAGGAAAATAACTTTAATATACACAAGAACACATGAAAAATATACTACACATAAAACTAAGATACACAATAAAAACAGAAGTATCTTTGTCCCTCTGGGCCAGAGTTCTGGTCTCGAGCAGTATTATATCACCTAGATCCTAAGCATTATAAAGAACAAAGTTAAGATTGCATTATACAGGTGCCTTCTGTCTTGACATTGTTAGCAGAGTCCCACTAGTCCAATAGTCACTGGACTAGCTGTAGGAGAGTAGTCGCTCACCATGGTGCCAGTCCACTCTGATACCCTCCAATGACAAAAAGGTGGTCACAGTCTAGATCTCCTAGCATTATGGCACCCACAGGGATGGGTCTACTGCTATTAGCACAAGACAGGTAAGGGAAAGCTGGAGTCTATGCAATACCTGAGGAAGAGATGTAGAGTTCAAATGTTAACATTTTTAACACGGCATTCTTTTCCCAGCTACAGATGGTGCCTGGAAGCACCCACAGGCTCCCACAGCACAGGAGAGGGGCCAGGGGTGAACCAGTCTCACCTTTAATGAACGTATAAAGCTTCCAACGTTTACCTTGGTGATAATGTGCATTAAGTTTCCTTATCTTGAGCATCTGTTCAGCTGTGTGCAGTCGCCTCATGTTTCAATGTGGCATTTGCCTCCACAAGCATCACAGAAGCTCATTCTCTGCTTGGATGCCACCTGATGAGATGAAGCCCAGCTCCTTCTGTCAGAATGGCAAATTCTTTTCATGGATGGTCTGCCACAGACAGGCCTTCTCAAGTCTAATCTTTGTTCCCGGGACTGCAAAGGAGAATAGCAATCTAACTCCTCTGGATTCCACTCCCGTATCTCAGTTTCCTCAACAACCCTGGTGGGTGTCCAGTAAGAAAAAATGGAAAAGCCAGATCAGTGAGTGAAGAGTGCCTGCAGCCCTGCTTTCCAGTCTCTTGGTACTTGTTTGGACTGTCCCACAGAGAGGAAATTGTATTACCTCCGGACCAGGAGCCCTGACCACCACCCAGCAGATTGGGAGGGGGTTGGCCAAGCAGAGGGAGTCTGAGTTAAACACATTTAAGAGATAGTGCCTACCCCTACCAACCATATTCCTACAAGGAGTAGGGAGGGACACAGGGGGAGCTCGAATATCCAGAAAAACAGGCCTGTGTACTGAGGTACTGTGATGACAAAGGGGTCGCTGCGGGCCTGTGAGGCCAGCCCAAAGGGAGAGCATGGAGGCAGGAGTACGTTGTGCCACCTACAGCGTCCAGACACAAGGTGAAAGACTGATGCCTGAGACTGAGGGTGTTGGACTCTGGAGGAGTAGCCTACCTGCAGCTTAGAGGTCGAGAATGCTCACCAGATGATGAGGTGTCTCCTGTGGACGAAGATGAGACTGTAGGACTCCAATGGTGTCATTGAGGCCTGTGGCCTGGACCTCCGAGACAGTGGTGAGGCCAGAGAGGGGTCTATTTTTGGGGGTGACAGATCCCAGTTTGTTGGTGCAGGGGGCACTGGACCCTTCATGCTCCAGAACTATAACTATCTGGACGCTACTGGGTGGATCGGAGACGAGCGCTGGGACTCGGTGAGACCGTGAGTACTTTTTGCCTAAGCTGCGCTGAGGACTGTGCTCGAGGTTTCACTGTGGCCTGCTAATGGGCATGGATAGGGTGCTGTGAGGAGCCCAGTAGACATAAATGGATCGGTACACAGCTTATGGAACTGGGGGTGCCCCACCGGCTGAAAGCGGAGGCGGGCTACATGTGAAGTGAAGGAAAACGCTAGTAATGCGCACTTTAAGCTGACACAGTTCTATTACCTGCACCATGCATATAGTATGACACAACCCTGCACAGAATATTTTCAGATCAGGCAGAGGGCTGCACTAGATATAGTGTGAACCCAGCTCACTTTTTACACATGACATGGGGATGCCACAAGTTAGGGGCTGACTGGGCAGGGTCAGGTGGACACTTCAGGAGGTCACATGCACCCGGATATAGCTAACGGCTCAAGATTGTCTTCTCGATCTCCTACTGAAGCCCACAACAGGGAGTAAGATTAGGCATAGGTTGTTGGACTGGTGTTAGCGAGTTGACGTATAGTGATACACTGGACTAGGCCTGAGCCCCCACACCCTCACTACACAAATGACTGGCTGAACTGCGGGAGTGCACCATAACTGAGCGGTGCAGGCTGAAAAGAGTGTGAAATTATGAGAATGAGGAACAAGACCTAGAGATATGGGCAGAGTTGGTGAAGCAGGTTGAGGCGGTGGAGCGGAAGAATGATGATCCCTGCCCATTATGTACTGGTGCTGATGAGGGGGGCCCCTTAGGCGGGAGTGGGTCCCTGGAAAAGTGCTGAGATGCTGTGGGAGTGTGGTGACCCCTGGTGGGGACGAGGGCTGAGGACGTCTGCTGGTCCTGTGGTCCTGGGCTAAGCTAATGTATGTTTTTTACCGTAGGTATGTAGTACGAGCAAACTAAACCTTCCTGTGCCACCTGGCATGGGTTTCTCATGGGAACTGTGTATTGCATATGTGGAGAAATGCTGTAATGTTATACTGTTGACATGATATTGTTGCACGTCTTTGTCACGAAAACGTAAAATAAAAACAATACTTTGCAAAAATCACCAAAAATAAATAAATATCTAGAGTATTATTAACTGGCCCAGTAGTAGTAAAATATTATGATTTTTTGAGGGATCTACTTTTTCAGGACACCTGGATTTGAGGTCTGAAAAAATGCAATTTGAATGAGACTGCAGGTGTTTGGGCACTGAGTATTTGAACTTTACAAATGCCAACAAATGAACACATCTGGAGCTTTCTGAGAAGCTTTAAATGAGGATCCCTCGTGCAGTTCAAACATCAGCTAATTCAAGAAGTGTTTTGATTAAATGGAGAACTGTGTACTCGACTGAGCTTCAGAAAAAATCATTAATATTTCAAACTATTGCATGTAAGTCTGGCACCAGGGTGATCTACTGCATCAACACGATTCCTCCAGGGTTTCAGCTACATCACACTAGATGCAGATAACAGAAAATATTTTTTGTGAGGTCAAAAAATAAGATATAATGGTAATATACTTTACACTCTCTTTACGCTACTTTTAGCATATTTGTTTTATTTCATATGGGGTACCGCAGAAGATTTGCAACACGTTTCATATCACAGATCATTCCAACTGTATAATAAAGACGAGAATATATTTATTTCTGTCTCTTTGGTCACTCCTATCATTTTTTAGGTCAAGCCTACACAACGCATACGCTCTCCCCTCGAGTCATGTTGTATTCACTCTGTGGAGCTAGTTACATTAAACAAGGTCAGATACATTTTTTGGGGCATTTTCATAGAGCAAGAACTCGACTGACCCGAATGTATTCGAGCGCTTTACAAAAGAGGCAGTTACATTACACAAGGTCAGGTTAATCTTTTTGGTTTTAGTTATATGGAGATTAATTTATACCGACGTCGTCCCTGTTTATTCATTATTTCCTCTCTAACCGACAAATGGGAGTATTATGTTGTTGTTGCTATGTCCATTGCCCCTATACCCATGGGCTGGGACAGAGGGCGGGCCCGGGTTTTGCTGGTAAATGGATGGTGCGAGCAGCGTTTTGAATAAAAAAGTCTGGGAAGGGTGCCTGGTGTATAGAGGCCCGGGGGAGGAGAGATGTGACATCCCCACCATTGGAAAGTACTGAACTGGTATTTTTTATCGGTTGTTCAATACTCTAGTGAGACAGTCGCACAGATAATTGCTGTGGACTTGCATCGAGGCACTTGCCTTTCTGTCTCTGCATTAAAAAGCCTTGGAATGTGTCCATAAATGTTTCCTGAGGCAAGTCTGTATTTCTGAATCACACTGCATGTCCGAGTGTGTTGTAATTGTATAGCTCTTCAATCCCTGGTGGCACAGCACCCAGGGTAATGTGCTGCATGGTAAACACTTATAAGGTCCGAAAGGCGAGACCTATTGGCTATGCCAATGCTTATTTAGGTTTGAAATGTATTGGCACCGGCACCGGCACCATAAAATAATACAGCAGCTTAATCCTCGGGAATCCAGAACAGAGCAGAAATGTAATCAACTATCAGGACTTACCATCATCTCTTATTTATTACTGGATCAATAACTTAACAAATGCCAAATGCACTGTGCTTTAGCAACTCACCGATACTACGCTCTTGGGACATGCAACAAAATAAAGGGACGATTTCGGAATGTATGCCATCAGGTCTTGCTTGGACTTGGCAGCACCTTCCCCTCCGCTGCATACCTTCTTTAGCAGAAGCATGGCTCAGCAGTACTTTTACTTTTCTTGCTTCTGACCATGACTCCTTTTTAAAGACCACCATAATGATTAGGGCACTTTTTTTATGACTAGTTCTTTTTAGGTCTCGCCTGACCCAGCGCATGCGCTGGGTCAGGCGAGACTTATTGAGAGGGCTCCAAAAAGTGCTACCAGGCCAGCCTAGAGCTACAGTGCATGTGCGCGGGCGCGCGCACCGCGCTTTACCGCGCTTTACCGCGATTACTTCCACTTTCACGGCCGCTTTGATATTTGATCACGATTGCGATCACTTTCACTTTTTCGGCCGCTTGTTGTTTTTGTTGTTGTTTTTTTTAAAGTAAAACTCCTTGTGTCTGCTAGATTTAACATGAATTTAGATAATACTGTGCACCTATTCAGCACCTAAAATAATTAAACACCAATAATTATCCTTTGGGTTAAACAGGAGAGAGAAAAAGACTCGCATCCAGGGGCTGAATTACACAGTTTATAACCAGGAAACCGGTGTTCAATCTAGGCTTTCCTGCTTGAACACATTATTTTGCCGTTCTGCCCTTTCCTTGATTATCACATCTGGGAGCTCCTTGAAATTATTTGGCTCAGGTTCTGTGCTGTACATGCGTCTCTCTTGTTGATGGTTTAATAAACTTTGATGTTGCTTCATCTCTAATAATAATGTAGGTGAAATGTAAGTGGGTACATGACAGCCGACTTGCCTCTTGGTTCACTAATGCTATTGTAGCTAGACAGCTTAATACTGTTTTAGTTCCTGCATACATATTATCAATTTTTTTAACTGCCAGTCAGAGTGATTTATTCTATTGGATTAAAGTTGTACGCTTCCGCAGAGTAAGACATGCACATATAAATTAGGAGCTGTATTCATCATATTTTTACAAGACGTTTGTTGCCCAGTTTTCAGGCTAAACACAATGCTTGGATCTAAAAACACAACCAGAACCTTTCTCTGTGTTTGCTTTCCCTTGTACCTGGTTTAACTAGGTCAGTGGGCTGCAGAGACAGTAGGGAGATGTTCACGGCTGGAGATCCAGCTGAACTCATGGGACCTGCTCTGGGCACAGATGACTCACCTCCTCCATGCTGCCTCCCTGACGTGCCTCATTGCGAACTGACTGCGCAATGGCAATAGGGCCATGGCCATGATCTCCTAATTCCTATATGCCTTTGCGGGGCTGCTCTGTGTTCTGCAGTACAGGAACATTGTCACACATGAGGTGGGTATATGGAAAATCCTGAGACTGCTGTCCCCAGCCCTCGTGGAATTGGGACAAGAATCCTTGGTGGTGAAGGCACACTGGCGCAAGGCCACCAATAACTATTCTGCAGTTAGCTGCACACTCCCTCTGTATGTTTAAATTCACAGTGCAGGTTACTCTCACAATGTCCACAACTGCTCTGTGAAATAAGCCGGCCTCCTGCCATCCTCCACCTCCCATCAAAACAGCAGCATGACGTCCATTCACTAGTACAAAAAATTTAAATAAATTCACTGTGACCTCTGAGCTTTTTTGATTCCCACCCACTGCGGGCATTATTCAATGGTCACGCTGGGTCAGTGGGTACGTCGGGACGGGTGCGACACCGGACCCACCTGCCTTTAACTCCCCTAACCCCGCATCCCTACAGTAGTGAGGCGTGCACAGTTTAACAAGCATTGGCATAGCCAATAGGTCTCGCTTTTGGGACCTTATAAGTATTAAGTTATGCAGCACAATATCATTGGTGCAACAACATTAACTGTTGCATGGTTAAACACTTATAAGGTTCCAAAGGCGAGACCTATTGGCTATTCCAATGCTTGTTATCTTCATGGTTCATGGCGCACCTAATGTGTTCACAATGCTTTTTTATTCTTTATTTTGCAACTGAGTGCAATAGTTTTTATTAATCGCGCAAATAAAGTCTTGATCACTAATCACAGCAACGGGCTCCATGCCAACTCTCTTCTGACGTTTCTTCCCAATGGTTTGTCAAAGTGCCATTTACAACCTAGGTCCACCCACAAGGCTGCCTACATAAAATAGGGAAATGGGTTAACCCCTTTAGGCATTGACTGTCATTCACATTTTGGGCTAACCCCCATTGGGAGGTTGCAGCAGTAGGCATTTCTAATGACGGAATTTACCCTACTAATATATGACTCAGATTTGTGAAGGAGAGCAAACAAATTACTCTGCAACCTCACCACTTTAACTTCATTAAGCAGAAAGTTTTTGCAACATCTGAGTTAACCGGTGTGAAAGACTTCCTTGAATACCACATATGATGTTAACCTGCAACCAAATAAAAAATGCTCAGCACCAGAGTGGCTTCTGAGGCACACTCCAGCAGCAGGAATCACACTCACAGCACTGTCGTCAGTAAGTGTGTAATCTTGTTCTATTTCATAATCCTACCTCATACATGAACCCCACCCCTGCTAGCAGAGTGCTTGCACTATCCTTCACACAATAGTGTTGCATTTGGGAGCACATTGAACCGAATATATGACTAAAGCATGATGTGGTAGAGTACTGTCATTTTGAAAGAGCACATGTAAATTTACATTTCCTCTTGATATTGCCACTATATTCTGACATGCACATTTGCTGCTTAATATATGGTGCACAAATTTGAGAAAGCAAGAAGGTTAAGAAAATAATTGCGAAAGTGTAGACTTAAAAAATTGAAGCAAATAAAAGCAGGTTCCATATCTTACTGATTAAAAATGCTCAAAAGTTATAGAAGCGTGCTATTCAGTGCTTTGCTACAAAAATAAAGTTCAAAACTATTTTTAGAAGAAGTTCTATAACTGTTTGCAACTAAGGATCCACTTCTGCACCTTATATTGATAATATATAAATTATACAAAACAGATTATTATCTTGCTGTGTGCTGCAGATGAAGCAGCACAGCACATCTGTGAACTCCCTGGCCTGGTCACAAGAGCAAACTAGTGTGCAATAAAGGCACGGCTGGCAGGGCCTCCCTGGGATTTCCTTTCCAAAGTTTACACTACAGTAGACTACAGCCCATTACCATATGTACATGCCATTGCCAATCTGCTCTGTTGCCAGGTCCTGTGTTTATGCCCTGACAAATTACTTTAAAAGCATTGCTTGCATCTTGATAATGGGAATGTATGAGCCATGAAATGCTCTTTTCATCGCACTTTTCAAACTTAGCTGTAAGAGAAATTAACCACGTTTCATATGAGCGCAGTACCGTTTCAAGGAAGTGTGACTGGTGGCTTAGCTTTGACTGTCCTCACTCTCACCATCAGTGAAAGCAAAGGGTGAAGGCAATGGTACAGCTAGACAGATGTCAGGGTGGCATGCCACAATCAGTATGATACATTTTATATGTGCATGCCTGCAGTACTTCATTTGTAAAAAAATAAGTGCCAGGGCTTTTGTCAAGAGGCCACTGCAGGTTGCACCACACATTGTCCCTCCATGCTGCTAATGGTAATAACAAAACAACTACTAACCATCACACTTCTACAAGTGTGGCAATTCGGATTATTTCAGGCCCCCCAACGCTATAAGAATAGCTTGGGTGACAGGTAATAGTCATTGTTAATGTATACTGAATTAATAATTGACTGTTGTGTTGGTCATCTCAGACAGCGGCACCTTGTGGCAGACTGCCACAAGCTCCGATGTTGACAATGAAGTGCCAAGGCCGAGCACCGGAAACCACCGGTTCAAATTAAGCACTGCTTGCCTGATACCGATTTGCTCAAACATTACTGGGCGTGGTGAGGGGACGCAGGCGCAGCCTTTATTATGAGCTAGTATCAGCAGAGAGTTGAGTACCCTCGCTTCACGGGCAGTTCAGCTTCTGAATAGCACAACATCCCTGAGCCAGCACCCTCCCGCCAGCTCACCGAACCCCAGCCAAGCCGCCGACAACCTCACGAAATGGATCTCCACCTGCGCGGACGAGCTCGCCCCTCTGAGGACCCCACCCAGCAGACCCGGAAGCAAGAAGGCCCCGTGGTTCACCGACGAACTCAAGAGCTCCAAGAAGAACTGCCGAGCCTTCGAGAAAGCCTGGAGAAGAGACCCAATGCCGGACAACATGACTACCCTCAAGCTCGCCACCCGAATGCACCATCAACTGATCCACGCCACCAAGAAAACAGCATTCAAGGACCGGCTGGACAACAACGCACACAACAGCAAGGAACTCTTCAACATCGTCAGAGAGCTCTCCAACCCCAACGCCGGAACCAACGACATCACCCCATCGCAAGACCTCTGCAACTCCCTCGCCTCCTACTTCCACAACAAGATCGCTGACATACACAACAGCTTCAGAACACAACCAACGCTCCCCACGACCAAACCAACGCCCCCCACCACCACCCTCAACGCCTGGATACCGATCAACCTCGAAGACACCATCAGCACGATGAACTCCATCCACTCCGGATCCCCAACCGACCCCTGCTCTCACCACATCTTCAACAAGGCCGACGCTGTCATCGCACCCCACCTGCGGGACATCATCAACACCTCCCTCGACACCGCCACCTTCCCTGAGAGCTGGAAGCACGCCGAACTCAGCGCTCTACTAAAGAAACCAACGGCGGACCCCACCGAACTCAAGAACTACCGCCCCATCTCGCTCCTCCCGTTTCCAGCCAAAGTCATCGAGAAGACCATCAACAAGCAACTGGCAGCCTTCCTCGAGACGACTGGTTCCCTCGACCCTTCCCAGTCAGGCTTCCGGGCCAACCACAGCACCGAGACTGCCCTCATCGCCGCCACCGACGACATCCGAACCCTGCTGGACAACGGAGAAACAGCGGCCCTCATCCTCCTGGACCTCTCCGCGGCCTTCGACACTGTCTGCCACCGCACCCTAGTGCAGCGCCTCAGCAACGTCGGGATCGAGGAGAAGGCACTGGAATGGATCATCTCCTTCCTCACCGGAAGGACACAGAGAGTCCGCCTGCCCCCGTTCAGATCAGAAGCCACGGAAGTCATCTGCGGCGTCCCTCAGGGCTCCTCGCTCAGCCCCACCCTCTTCAATGTCTACATGAGCCCCCTTGCGGCCATCGCACGCCAACACAACCTGAACATCATCTCCTACGCCGATGACACCCAGCTGATCCTCTCCCTGACCAACGACCCCGCCACCGCCAGAGCCAACCTGCACGAAGGGATGAAAAACGTGGCCGAGTGGATGACGACCAGCCGCCTGAAACTGAACACAGACAAGACGGAAGTCTTCATCCTGGGCTCCTCACCCTCCGCCTGGGACGACTCCTGGTGGCCCCCCGCCCTGGGCAACGCACCCAAACCGACAGACCACGCACGCAACCTGGGCTTCATCCTGGACTCCTCCCTCTCCATGACCAGACAAGTCAACGCCGTCTCCTCGTCCTGTTTCAACATCCTGCGCATGCTACGTAAGATCTTCCGGTGGATCCCCACCGAGACCAGGAAAACGGTCACCCAGGCCCTCGTCACCAGTCGACTGGACTACGGCAACGCCCTCTACGCCGGTACCACCGCCAAGCTCCAGAAGAGACTCCAGCGGATCCAGAACGCCTCGGCGAGACTAATCCTCGACGTCCCCATACGAACTCACATCTCCAGACACCTGAGAGACCTGCACTGGCTCCCGATCAACAAAAGAATCACCTTTCGGCTCCTCACCCACGCACACAAAGCCCTACACAACCAAGGCCCGACCTACCTCAACAGCCGCCTCAACTTCTACGCTCCCAAACGCCACCTCCGCTCGACCAGTCACGCCCTCGCAGCCGTCCCCCGCATCCACAGAGCGACAACAGGAGGAAGATCCTTCTCCCACCTGGCCGCCAAGACTTGGAACGCCCTCCCCACCGACCTACGCCTGACCCATGACCACCTCTCCTTCAGGAAGAAGCTCAAGACCTGGCTGTTCGAGCAGTAGCGGACCCCCCCCCCCCCCCCCTAGCGCCTTGAGACCCTCCGGGTGAGTAGTGCGCTTTATAAATGCCTATGATTGATTGATTGATTGATTGAACATGTTGTTGTACCCAGGCAGGTTGGAGTTTTGTATCTATTGTCCACAAGCCATAAACACTGTTTTTTCTTTAATCAATTTAGTCATGGTAGCAATAAGCGCAGAAACATCTCAAAGACCTGCAAGGTTTATTACCAAGTGCAAGCATAAATAATAATATGCCAACACCACCATGTCCACTTTTTATTCATCACAGCTCATACAAAGTGTGAGGTTCAACCCCAAAAAGAGGCAGACTTGATTATCCCTGTAAAAAATGAAAACACCTCAAAGTATTTACATAAAAGGTATGGTTTCACTTTGATGACTTTTATCTTAGACTTCTCTTTGTGCTGAAAGGTTCTTCTGTCTTGTCTCCCAACCAGTATGACATGTTTTTGAGTTATATGAGGTTTGCCACTGGGATCGATCGGGCCATTACATGTCACTGAGCGTCTCTCAATGCCAAGAGTTGCCTTATATGATTATGCCTATGAGTAGTTCAAAACAATTGCTTCTCATCTCCACCTTGTGTTTGTACTTTTTAGGATAATAAATCACCATATTATGGGCCTCATTATGAGAGCGCTAAGCTCGGATGGAATACCATTCCTTGCACCTACAATAGCCCTGGTGTTGCAATAAATACCTCTGCATTCACTCCAGACAGCCACACAAATGGAGCTGACTTGTGCCTTCCATATCCTGATGGCCCATCACCAGGCTGATGTGCCTTCCTGAGCTAAAATGGTGGGAGTAGTTAGTAGTCACTGACACCAAAATAGGGCTGTGCCTGTACTCACAAAAATCTGTCTGGACTACCCTGTAATGTGTCCTGAGCCCGTTCAGGGACAGGCAGGGTCTTGTTCACTACAGAGACTTATCTCTGAAGTGGGCCTACTTCAAAGGCAGAAAGGGATAAAAGTATTGGACCTCTGACACCCCAAAATCAGAACACGTCTGCAGTGAGGACATTCTGCCAGGAAGAAGAGTTGGATGCTGTAGGTGGGACTGCCACTCTGCCTGTTGCTTTGTTGCGCTGGGCAGCTGCTTGCTGGGTCCTTGGAAGGGTAACCTAGTGATCTTAAGGGGGAAATCCATGCATCAACTCCTAGCGCATGTCTTCTCGATGTACCACTGCAAACGATTGTTGCATCACTGCTGCCTGCACCGAAGCGTGGTTCCCGCTTGAAGCAATGACCTGGGCTTTCATGGCAGGCCCCAGCTCATGGTCACTGTGTGTCAGAAGAATCATTGCAGGATGAGTCTCGAGCCCACTGTCACATCGATACAGCATGTCTAGATTTTTGATGCATCATCCCTCAATGCCGATTCTCATTTACACTGCACCACAGTCAGAAACCGAGGCTGAGTGTCTGGAAACCTACGCATCACCTCACCTGCCAGTAAGGAACTGAGACATCACCTCCCCTGTCAGCAGCCACGGCCCATGCAGGTAAGAGCGTTAGGTCGGTGGGGCTGGGTGGAAGGGATTTCGACAGACGACAATGAGGAAAAGATCATTATTTATTTAATTTTCCCTTGTTGTCGTCTGTCAAATCCCCCCCAACCCGGCCCCACTGCCTCACCGTTCTTACCTGCGTGGGTCGCGGCTGCCTGTCTGTAAGGAACCAACGCATCACCTCCCCTGCCTAGCAGTAAATAACCCATGCATTACCTCCCCTGCCAGTAAGGAATGGACAAATCACCTCCAGTGTGCAGTAAGGAACCAACGTGTTGCTTAGCTTTTCAGGCACCTCACCTCCCAAGCGCCATGCACCGTCTTCGATTTTCGACATATCTACGGTACTTTGTGCTAAATTGAATGCATCCATTTTAATGATTGTTAATGTGGAGGAAGAGACACCTTCCTGTGCATAAACAATCAATGGCATTTTGCTTTTTCTATGTGTGCTGCACAACGCAGTACACATAGAAATAGCAAAAACAATGAGAAATAAAGCATTTCGCCTCGTTTCGCCAGGGGAAGACCTGGTTTTACCTGGTCTTAATTTCGGTGCTGCCCCATATTAACGCCACCCTTGTAAATATGGGCCAGCAATAAAATCAATGGGTGTTGCAGCAGAATGCCCATGGCAACACACATTGCCCACCTCTTTCAAGCCAAGTATAGTGTGAAAAGGGGCCTTAGTTACAAGGCAGCGTTAAGCCACGTTAAGGTGCCTGGTAAATAAGACGAATCCTGTATCGCCACAACAACATAAAAAAAAATTACATTATAGTGGCGATAGGGGCTTATAAATATGTCCCTCAGAGAGCAAGGGCAGAAGGGCCAATCACTGCATGGCTTCATAATAAAGCCACGGTAATTGGTTGTGAGTTATATGGGCCTGAAAGGAACCTCCCGCACCCACGTGGCCTCCTGTGCAGCAGAGAGGCCTACTAACTGCGTCTTTTAAGCCAATTCCGACACTGCTCTCTTGCTGTAATAGTACCAACATAGCATGAGAGCAGGGCCAGAATTGGCTTGAGCAGGAGTATTTAGAGCTCATTAGGTACTGGGGGCTGCATCTGTGAGTCCCCCAGCTCACTAATAGAGCAGGTGAGAAGGTGCTCTAGTGCGCATGCTGGGTGGGATGGCTGCCTTTATGTGGCATGCCTGACATGCACACTTCACTGAGTGAGTGACTATCAATCATGTGTACTGTGCACGTGTATTTTGAAGTCCCACCCTACCCACCTCCCTCACTCAGCGTTCAGGAGCTTTACTTTATGCAACTGGCCCGTGGCTGAAAAACCTGACCACTGAGGCCAGAAAAAAAATGTTTTGCTTTATTGCATTATTACTGGGGATTGGGGGCCCACAAATAGGGGTCAAGGGGCCACAAATATAGAAGAACAAAGCCCTAATGCTGTGGAAGAGGAACCGCCTCTGGTTTTTGGCGTACTTTGATCCTATTGAAAGGTTTTTTTCCATCACAATTCAGAATTATAGAGAAACCCATCAAGGCTCCTTTGTCTCTTTCATACTGCTGGTGTACTTTCCAATATTTGTATAGCTCGTTTACAACTATTTTAATGATGGGTGTTACAAAACATTTGACATCCTTTTTTGTTTCCTGTACCCCAGCAAGATTGTCCCTTTGATCATATTACAAATTTCCCTTGGATCTTATTACAAATTTCCTCACCATGCTGACTGAGAAAGGTAAAGTAAACACCAATCTCTGTGTTAAAAAAATGAGCACCATATTTGTCAGAAGACTTTGCCTGACGTTTGTCCACTGTCTTTAAATGCTTAGTAAATGTAATAAGATAGTTCAAGCACGGCTAGGCTATGGAAGATCCCGCCTCCACGTAGCCTAGGTGATTATCGCCTCACCCCGTACCTGGAAGCACAAGAGGTTTGATGGCGGCCTGAGGATCAGCATCTTCGCGTTTCTCTCCACTAATCTTCTTTGATGCTTGATGCTTGGAGCCTCAGGATTGCTGGGACTAGGACTGGTGGAGCCGGAGTTGTGTTTGAGACCCACTGCCTGCATTTTTTCAGACTCTCCCGAGGGGTTGTGCTACTCGAGGGCTGGTACCTTGGAGTCTGTTCCTGCTTCCTGCTCCGGTTCGATCGCTGCGGTTCTCCTGTGGGCCGCTCGTGTTTCGATGTGTTGGATCCGGAGGGTTAAGGGAGCAGGTAAACTTGGTGACACTCCGACAATTTAATAATTTGACTGTGGAGGAGTGAAGAGAAGACGATCCCTATCAGGGGTTGGGTTTCTTTTTTAAATCTTTTTTTCCAGGGGATTTGTTAAAATACCAAAATACTGGACTGAAGTGAAATTAAGGTGATTAGGAGTAGGTGGAAAGCGGACTTCTTTTCAAGGGGAAAGTGCACTGGGTGTGGTCTTTGTCAGTTAACCATATATATTGTGATAGTGATTAACTCCAATATTATGGGAAGTCACACTAAAAATCCCACTACCCCGTCTCAGTCAGACTCTAACCCACCCTCAAAATCAAGAACTCGCAATATACAAATGAAAATGGTCCAGGGTACGTCAAAAGTGGACCAGGAGCGAGTTCAGAAAAATCGTAGAGGGTCTACCCCCATAGCCAATTGTTCGAGCTCAGAGGAGGAGTTTCCAGATCAAGGCGAAGGTGGTCAAGAGGGGTCGCAAGGTGGTCGCAAGGAGTATCAGTCAACACTTGCCAGGTACCGACGAATTCAATTACACTGGACATAAAAGGCAGTAGTGTTGATACAGTCTGGGAGACTGAGAACCGGGAAAATCAGGACAAGAATCCCCTAACGGAAAACCAAGAGGGCTTGCGTATAGACCCACCCAGTTTATTGGCAGGTAAAAACAAGGACTACTTGATTTTCCAGAAAACCAAATCTTCTCAAACTTTAATACAGTCTCTGCTTTCTCCTCAGCAACAGCCTCCTAAGCTGGACATTCAAAGTGTGAGGGTTCCACAAGTTGACCAAAAAGCTCAGCCTTCTTCTTCTTCCCCGACTCCTACTCATGCACCCCCCCTGCTCCTCCATCCAATGGGGCATTCTTCTCCTCTTGAGTTATCATCGGAGCTACTCGAAGGTACTAAGCAAGTAGCTTTGAAAAAGGTAAATGCGTCTGCAACAGGATCCGCGACAGGATCAGCATTAGGATCCACAACAGAATCTGGGCCTAGTTTTCAGTGCGATATAAAAGTATGCTCAATCTAATTCTTGAGGAGATCAGGGAAATGAAAGCTACCCAGGCAACTGAAATTGCAGCATTACGTGCACAATTATCAAAAATTGAAGAGGTAGTGGGGACTATGCCATCTCGACTTCAGGAAGCTGAATCCAGAATCTCTCAGTTAGAGAATCAGATCACCTCAATCCACCAGCAGGTCTTAGATGATAAAAAACTAAAGAATGCTCTGGAACTGGAACTCGAAGATCTAGAAAATCATGCACGTCGGACTAATCTTTGGTTGTTCGGTGTTCCGGAGGGATGTGAAGGATCTCAAGCAATTCAATGGATGGAGTTCTTCATAAAAGAGACAGTTCTTCCTGAATTTTCTGGGGACCTTACGATCACCCGTGCCCACAGAGTTCCAACCCAGCCCTTTCCTAATTCTAAACTTCCTAGAACCATGTTAGTGAACTGTTCAGATTATCGCATAAAGGAGCAAATCTTGACCAGGGAAATTCAAAAGAAGCAATTTTCATCATCTGAGGTCCCCCTCTGCCATATTTTTTCAGATATGAGTGCTGCAGCGGCACGCCGTCGAAAGGAGTTTGTTAAGCTCCTCTATCTATTTACGGCACAGGGGGTGCAAGCAGGTATTGCCCAGCAGTCAAAACTGCGAGGCCTGGTTCATGGAAATTTCCATATGTTTTCAAATCTGGATGAAGCACAGGAGCTTCTGCAGCGAATCACGAAGGACAAGGAAAAGGAACAAACAGCTTTCTATGCTGCTATAAGTCGCTCTTTCTTTAAAAGGGTATGTTTATCAAAGAGTTTTATTTCAACAATAACGTGAAAAATGGGAACTAATGTTCGTATTATATCGATTAATGTAAACGGTATCGTGAATAAGCGAACGTATGCTGGCCTGATAAGATGGTTGGCAGCATTCTCCCCCCAAGTTTTGGTCTTACAGGAGACCCACCTTAAATCCAATCAACCTAATCTGTTTATCCCAAACAATTTCTCAAAGGCCTATTTTGCCTCAGCCCAGGCAGCAATACGAGGGGTCGCTATCTGCTTTGGACGGGGATTACATTGGGAAACTGTTCAGATTGTTAGAGATCCATATGGTAGATGGATTTGGATTGTGGTAAGGGCGAATGGCAATCTGCTGAATTTAGTGAATTATTATGCACCTGTCGTAGATGATTATACGCGCTTAAAAGTATTAATGATAAAGCTAGAACAGCGCTAGGTCCAATTATTCTAGGAGGAGATTTTAATTTTATACAGGATCTGCAATTAGACACATCTAATAAAGCAAAAAGGCAGATGAAACCTGGGACCAAGAAGTTGATAGATGTTATTAAACAGGATCCTCAACTGGTTGATCCTTGGAGAAGGGCTCATGGTGTAGCTAAACAGTTTACTTATTACGCTGGTCAATTCAGGTCAGCTTCACGTATTGATTTTTTTTTTAGTGTCACGCTCTCTATGCTACTTAAGAGATTATGGCCAATTCTTTCTCAGACCATTCTTTAGTTAAATTGGAATTTGACTTAGGGTTGGGGGTTACCAGATGGTAGATGGATCGATTCCTCTTAACCAATCAACGGTGGATTGGGAATATGCAAGAATGGATCAGGGAATTTTTTTAGATTAATAGAGGAACTGCAAGTCTTTTCTCAGTTTGGGGGGCTTTTAAAGCGGCAATACGAGGACAAATGATAGCTTTTATGGCAGGGCAAACTAGAGAACGTAAAGTTCGAATTGGAGAACTTCAGAAAGCAGTGGATATGGCTTTGATTAATAAAAAGAGAGGTTCTTCTGAGAGGGGTCAGGGTGCTGGAAAGGAACTTAATAGGGCCAAACAGGAATTGAGGGAATTTTTTATCATGAAAGAGATATGTAGTACAAAAGCATACCAGCAGAGAACCTATGAAGAAAGTTAGATGGTAGGGAAATTATTTGCATGGTCAACTAGAGCTAAACAAGAGGCAGCGGTAATCGATGAACTGCTAACTCCTGGGACACAAAATTTAGTTTCTGGACAAGATACTATCTCAATTTTTTTTAGATCACTATAAAGATCTCTACTCAACTGACTATCAGATATCTAAACAAGCTATCAAGTCTTATTTTGATGATTTAGTCCTTTCTCAACTTTCTATAGGACAAAAAGGGGCTTTAATGACTGATATTTTGATAGAAGAAATCTCCTTGGCTCTAGCCTCGGTGCCTGGAGGTAAGGCTTGTGGAAATGATGGTCTTACGACCAAATTTTACAAAGCCTTCTCGGCAGAACTACTTCCTTTTTTGCTTGAGCTTTTCCATTCTGTCAGAGCAGGAGGAGAAATCCCAGCGTCTTTTAAGGAATCATCAATAGTCAGTTTTGTAAAAAAAAAGGAAAAAATCCCAGAGAAGATAGCTCTTATAGGCCAATTACTCTTTTAAATTTAAACTACAAAATTCTGAAGAAAATCTGGACAAACAGATTTACTTCTTTGGCTCAACATGTAATTCATGTCGACCAATCGGGCTTTATAGCAGGCCGGTCAATGTCGTCAAATACGTTTTTTCTTATTCAAGCAATTGATTATTTTAACACTCATCAAACCCCTGCAATAATATTAATGGTTGATGCTGAAAAGGCATTCGACCTAGTGAACTGGAGAGCATTGTTCTATGGCCTTGAAAAGTTTGGCTTTCCAGGGCAAATTATTACTATGCTTCGAAATATGTATCAAGGAGCTCAGACCCAGATCAGGATTAATTCTAAATCAATAGGTCTAATTGATATAAAACGCGGGACTCGGCAGGGGTGTCCCCTGTCGCCTGTTTTATTTACTTTCTTCATAGAGCCTTTAGCAGTGAGGATTAGGGATAATAGAGATATAAAAACTCTAAAAGGGGGATGTCTAAAATCAAATTGTTTGCTGATGACGTGATACTTTACCTCAAACCGGAAAAACAAAATGTTGATTTAATATTAACCCCTTGCATGCCCGCCCCTTTCCCCGCCCAGTGCCGCGCCTTCCATTAGCGGGCGGAGTTCATGACGAGCTGGACTCGTCATGGGCACAGCGCCACCGCAGCCCATGACGAGTCCAGCTCGTCATGGGCACTGAAGGGGTTAAAGGAGTTTGCTCAGTTTGAGGCAATTGGAGGATATAAAATCAACCATAAAAAAACTGAAGTATTGGCATTAAATGTCTCCTGCAATTATCTTCCTGATATTTTGAAACAGCAAGCACATTCGTCTGTACCGATCCGTTATTTAGGAATTTATGTGTCAAATCAATATGCAGATCTATTTAGCCTAAATTATGAAGCCACATTGAGTAAGATCAAAGATTTATTGGGAAAGTGGAGATTGCTTCCTCTTTCATTGATAGGGTGTGTTGCCCTGATTAAGATGTCTTGTACTACCGTTATTCATTTTCCTTTTTTCAAATGTCCCGATCAAAGTTGGTGCAGCATATTTTAGGGAATTGGATAAACTTTTTCGCCAGTTTATTTGGAATAAAAAAGCATCAAGAGTAAAACTATCAATTCTACAACTAGATACAAGTTGGGGTGGCTGGCACTCCCCCATATCCGAACTTACTATGAAGCTGCATTTATGGATATTTTAGTTCGTCTGCTCGATAATAGGGGGGCTTTGGATGGTTTTTTTATGAAGAAAATGGCTGATGAAGCTGGGACTCAGCTACTGGTCTTCTTAAAAACATCAAAATTGCCTTCAAAAGTAAGCTACAAGACGTTTCAAAAATTTTCCATTAGATTTAGGAATATTTTTTCTCCAAAAAGTTAAGTCTTTGGGATTTGAATATTTGGGGTTGACAGAGGCTAGAAGCATGGGCCTCTTTATTCGTAGTAATCACATCAAACTTTGGGAATTAAAAGGTTTTAAAGAGTTAAGCCATTTTATAATAAGAGGTAGATGTATCACCTGGGAGGAGGTTCAGTCCAGATGAGGCACTCAGAGTAGGCTCCTTTTCTTCAGCTTCCTCCAGGTAATATCTTTGATAGATAAAAATTTACCTTTAGGTAACATAGGCACCTCTTTGATCCTTCTGTCCGTGTGTAGAACCAAATTGAGAGGTATAGGGAATTGGTATAGACTTTTTCAAAATCAAGGGGAGCCTCTCGTTGTCACTAATTTTCTGGAAAAATAAAAAATGAACTGTCCTGCAACTTCTCAATCAGCGAATGGCAAGCGATCTCGTAGTACTGTAATCAGGCACTTAGAGCTGCAAATTTCAAGAGGATGGCTTTCCTGTCCCGATGGTCAGCTTATAATATGCCATATGCTCTTCATAAAATCTTTCCAGAGATTGAAAATATTTGTTTTCGCTGCCAACAACCTGGTGAGGGCAGTTGGCTTCATATTGCTTGTACATGCTCTAAATTGAGTCAGTTTGGATGGAATTATGTGCTGGGCTCAGCCGCACTCTTGGAAGCAATATGCAATTAGAACCGGAGATGGCATTATTTTGTCTATTAAAAAAAAGCCCAAACCAGGTTATAACAAAAGAGGGAGAAATGTTTTTATCAATCTCCTTTCTGGTGGCACGTTCACTGATTCTGCAGAAATGGAAAACAACAAAAACCCCAACTTTTATTGAATGGTATAAAAAAATTAAACGAGTTAGAGCTTATGAAGAAGTATACGCGAAAAGGGTTGGAGCTGTTAAAAATTTGTTTCGGCTTGGAAACTTTTCGATCAAATGGAAAGGGATTTGCAGGGATAAATGTTATTAATTTTATATTATCATTACTACCAGGTGTTTTTCTCCTTTTTTGAATTATATCCCAATATGATATCAATTGTATGTGTACTTTAGTTGAAGAGAAGGGCTTTTCTCTCTGGAGTATTATCATTCAGGTGATGCTCCAGATTTGCATTTTTTTATCTGAAGAAATAGCATCCGAGATGTATGTACTTTTCTTCTAAAGTATATTTGCACTTCCATTTGCACTTTAGTTAATTGTACTAATTTTTCTGTTTAACTGTTTAATTGTATTTCTCTGATCTCAATCGCATTTGCACTTGCACTTTAAATTAGGAGAATGGCCTAACCTTGAATATATGTGACCCAGGTGATGATTATCGTTGATGATGGAAAAATAAGTTTTTTGAGTTTGTAGCACTCTACTAGATGCACTTTAACTTTTATGATTTGATTATTCCCCCGATTATTCAAAAATTGGTGATCTTCTGTATTGAATAGCATTAACTGTATTAGTATGTATATATATGTTTATTGATGTTTGTTCTAACTTATATTTCCTATTCTGCTCAATAATTATTATTTTTTTTTTAATAAGATTAAAACAAAATGTAATGCAGTATATATTGCTCATTTGCCTTCTGACCTCGTACAAGGGTATCTTTAAAGGTGCTGCAGCACCACTTGGACCGCTGCTTCCGGAGCCTTGCCCTAATTTTGGATTCGCCTTTTTGCTTGAAAAATTGCCACACCCCATCACCTTTCATGTCTCACTTGTCTCTTATTTTCTAAAATGACCAAAGGTCAGCTGCGGCTCCCCTGGTACAGCACGAGTGTCGCCCCACTGCTTTTGAGCATTGAAAAATGAAAAAGAAAATGATAATAGCAAAGTTTATTATCATTTTATTTTTTCTCCCTTCTCCATTACTTCCTGCAGCTGAGCCAAGGGCGGAGCCATCCATTTTGGAAGGTCGCTACAGAACCAGAAAGTAGGAGAAGTGGTGGCACTGTCTCAAGTGGCAATGACAGTCTGGCCGGCCGCCAAAGGCCCGGCAAACACTCATGCGCACTTCGATTTCTCCACCCAAGCTGTGTTTTATAGCAGACAGTCATAGACCCTTAGTGGATGCATAACTACACAGACAATAGCGAGCAAATAGGGCAAGTGTCATACGTGAAGTTACATCTGGCAGGATATGTCTAAAAGACTGCTGCTGACACTGGTGCACACACAGCCTAATGGACCGTCCCACAGCACTGAACAGGGTTTCCTTTCAAAGACAAGAATGAACATTTTATAAACAGCTTTGACTTTACTTAATGTCAACTCCCAGCATAAACGATTGATATGTGAAAATATTGCTAACATAGCATGCAGTATTCTTTCTAACACAGCAGGGCCAGCCATTTTTATCACGTAACAGCGTTCTCCTGTTGTAAGGTCTGAGCAGGTGAGCTAGCCCTGGTTGATTACATGTATGTGAGAATGCAAATGAAAAACAAAACAGGATGAGAGGCTTACTCCTGGCATGGGAAAAATCCCTGGTCTTTGAATTGTGAATTGGCATTTGATCCAACTCGTAATACTCAAAAGATTTTTTAAATAATGCAAACTATGCATAACAAAGCAGATCGGGTTGCACAACTAATGCCAAGAAGTGCGCATGTGTCAGTGAGGACACATGCTGGAATCCTAGCATAGATTAAAACTGGACTATTCCCATGGGAGGTTACACATTTTATGCATTTATGCAGTCTCCATAAAAACGTTAAACCCATTGGCTTTGCCAATGCTTGTTAGTTTTAGTGTTTTGTAAAACAGGGAGCAGGCCCACTAACGATGTTAGAGTGCTCTAGAAGAATGCCATTTTCCATAGAAAGTCATGTGTTCCATCGTATCAAGGAGGAGAACACATTCTCTGCTGTTTGTCTTCAGCTCTGGAATATTGTTCTAGCTTAACATTTTAAAAGCTATGTCAAGAGTCACCACCTCTAGAATTGTTTTCCTTTAAGAATGAGAACATGGTCACTACAGCGTCCCCTTAACTTGCCCATCTTTAGCCAGGAAATGAGGTCTACCATGGCCCCTCGGTTCAATAAAGCACTCCCACCATGATCGATCAAAAATTCACTGACCATGATTCTCAGCTCTAGAAAAGTCGCTCCTCTTGTAGGGGGCATGGCCTGTGCCCTGGCGTCTCAATAACGCTTTTCTATTCTGACTGTAATTCCTCTTAACATTCTCATCAGGAGCAGGTCCATGTTCCCTGTAATGAACGTCAGCTCTAACATACTTGCTCATCATCAGTAGGAAAATATTCTCTGTCATAAGTAATGCTCTTCCTTCCTGATAGCTGACATGTACTCAATCCTGGGTTCTTAACTCTGGGTGGTCTTCAGTTCTCCACCTCTATGCATCTAGGTATCATTAGTAATCTTTTTTCCCAGATGGACTCACGCGACCGCAATCCTTTGCTGATGACATCAGATATTACATCACTGTATTTAGACACTTATTTACCCATGTCTTCTTCCATTAATCTTTAGCTATACATATATTACAAATATTTATTTTTCATAAAGACACATATGTCATCAGTGATGTAATATCTGACGTCATCAGCAGAGGATTGCGGTCGCGTGAGTTATAGTTGCCTGCAGTAACTATAACGGGGGAATTTCATTGGTTTTTTACGAGTGAAATGTCCAGCTAACTATAACATGTGTGAAACCTATGGTTTTTTAAGTGAATTTGCAAGGTTTTTTAAATGCTAATTCGTAACTATAACATGTGTGAAACCTATGGTTTTTTCAGTGAATTTGTACGGTTTTTTAAATGCTAAATTATGTATTTATTAATTTTTTTTTTTTCAGGTTTTTCACCGTGCGCACACCGTGATTTTTCATTTTTTTTTTTAAATCGCGATGTGCGCGCACTGTGGGCACTCGGTGCGCTTCGCGCACCGAGCACCCACGGTTCGCAGTGCGTGCCGTGTACGCGCGGTGCGCGCACCTCGTGATTTCTTTTTTTTTAAATTGTTTTTTTCTCCCTTGGGGGTCCTTCTGTGACCCCCTGACCAAGGCTAGGGGGTCAGGAACTGTCCACTCTGCCCCCTTTTCACGTTCTCTACCTTTTTTTTTCACCCCCTCAGACTGCGAGAGACAAAATGGCGGCCGACACTTCCTGGTTTCGACCGATTCGAATGTTTACCGACATCTAACAACCAATCAGAATTGCGCTCGCGCACGGCAGGGTGCGCACACAGTGCGCGCACGGTGCGTGTGTATAGATATTGATATGCTTTTAAATGCTATTTTCTCAGGAAATACTGAACAGATTTACACCAGACCCGCAAAAGGCACTTCCTTGACCTTATGGCTACCTCTCTGCCAAATTTCACGTAATTCTGTTCAGCCGTTCGGGCTGTAGCTGCGACTAAAGGTCCTATGGAAAAATTCATGGGGAAAACGCATTTTGGGACACCCCTTTTTCTCGGCCCACGCTTGACGAATCACCCCGAAACTTTCAGGGTAGGAGCTGAGCGGAGCGCCCCATTAGTTTTGAAAATTTCGTGAGGATTCGTCAACCGGCGCCAAAGTTATTCAAAATAGAATTTTGAGATTTCATATGGAAACTAGGTTGTAACTATAACTATCTACTGGCGACCCCCAGTAGATAATATATATATATATATATATATATATATATATATATATATATACGAGGAAACTATTGACGAAATTGTAACAGAAATTATTTATTCTATTTCATTATAAGTCATTACCCACCAAACTGTTTTGTAAAAAGTGGCATATAAATATTTCTTCTGGTGACATTTGTTCAACTTGTAATTAAAGTCCCAAATCCCTGGTCCTTTTGTTATTTTTCTGTCCTTGAGGGGCAAGAGGATAATCCCCCTGTGTAAGCAAATTGGTCCTGGCAATTACTTTATTTTGAGAATTGTATCCACCAATACTCGTAGGGTAATAGTCTTTGGCTTAGCCAAATATTGGTATGCACTATGGATCAAAGCTCTAAATATACTGTATGAATTCTTTTTATGTATTTGTAAACCTGTATATATTGAATAATTGTTTCCTTTCAACACTGGGTTTTATCTCTATATCCATCTTAAACTGTGCGTTTTTTAATGTACTTTTTAAGATCTCTGTGATTGTAATAAAGTGATATATATATATATGATGCACAGTCACTCTCCCTTTGTTAAACTGAAGAATTCCAGCCACACCGGTAGGGTAATCAAGCATCAAGGTGCTTTATTAGGCACCATGAAAGATAACGTGTTTTGTCCTACATAGATATTCACTGAAGATACCAAAGGTTACAAGGACGTTATAGGTAGCGAGAGGTATGAGTGAGCGAGTAGGTGTGTGAGTGGCTCTATGCATGAGTGAGTGGTTGTGTGAGTACTTGTATGGGTCTGTGAATGGGTATGTGAGTGGTTTGTGGGCGTGTGAGTGGGTGTATGAGAGGTTGGATGGGGTGTTAGTGGTTCTGTTGACAATGTCATCAGTGATGTCATTTGAGATGTCATCAGTGATGTCACTGACCATGTCATAAGTGATGCAATATGTGAAGTCATAAGCAGTAAATTGCGGAGGCATAAGTTATAGTTAGCTCAGGTAACTATAACTGCTGAATTTCACTGATTTTGTACAAGTGAAATCTGAGCTTAACTATACCGTCCCCGTAACCTTTCGTTTTTGCAGTAAATTTCTAAGGTGTTTTAAATTATATTTCCTAACTATAACGTCCCTGTAACCTTTGGTTTTTTGAATGAATTTTTAAGGCTTTTAAAAATCTTTTTCCTAACTATAACATTCCTGTAACCTCTGTTTTTATCAGCGAATGTCTAAGGTTTTTAACATTTTATTTCCTAACTGTAACTTGTAACCTTAGAGAGCGAGTGTGTGAGTGGATGCATGAGTGTCTCAGTTGGTGTGCCAGTGGGTGCATGGGTGTCTGAGTGGGTTTGTGAATGGGTGCATGAGTGTCTGAGTGGGTGCATGAGTGTTGGAGTGAGTGCATGAGTTTCTTACTGGGTGTGTGAGAGGGTGCCTGAGTGTTTGAGTAGATCTGTGAGTGGGTGTGTAAGTGTCTGAGTGAGTGCAAGAGTGTCTGAGTGGGTGTGAGAGGTTCTGTGTGGGTTTGTGAGTACCTCCATGAGTGTGCCAGTCAGTCTGTGAGTGAGTGCATGAGTGTCTGAGGGGGTCTATGAGTGGGGGAGTGAGTCTCTGAGTGGAACTGTGAGTGGATGTGTGGGTCTCTGAGTAGGTCTGTGAGTGGGTGAGAGAGAGAATGAGTGATTCGGTAAGTGGGTGCATGAGTGTCTGACTGGGTCTGTGAGTGGGTGTATGTCTGTGTTCATCTGTGAGTGGATGCATGAAAGTCAGAATGGGTCTGTGAGTGACTGTGAGAGTGTCTGATTTGTTCTGTGACTGGGTGCATGAGTGCCCGAGTGAGTTCTGCTCATCTTCTGCTCAATTTCTTACTCTTTTTCTGCACTTCTGACTTTTATTTTGCCTTTTCCCCTCATTTATGACTTCTATTTTGCTTCTTTCAGCTCGTTTCAGACCTCTATTTTGCCTCTTTCTGCTCATTGCTAATCCCTATTTTGCCTCTTTCTGCTTATTGCTGTCCCCTACTTTGCCTCTTTCTACTCATTTCTGACCTTTTATTCCTTCTTTCCGCTCAATGCAGCTTTCTGCTTGCCAGAGCAATCTGTTTCATCTCTTTCCCTGCCTGCAGACATGTCGCAGACCTTGTCAAACCTCCTGCCAAGCAAATGAAAACAGCTATGCCGCGGGGGTTACAGTCCTCAAGGCCATATATGGTTCCAAGCGAGGGGGGGTGTGGCCCCCTCCTTCTGTTTGAATGGCCCGCTCCAGGGAGGTGGTGGTCCCCAGGGCCGCGCAGCTCCCCCTTCTTAAAAAATAAAAGGCCCCATGGAGGCACTCCAATACCTTCAGGTCAGTCGAGATTAAGCTCAATAAAAATGCCCCCAAAAATTAGTCTAACCTTGTGTAATGTAACCAGTGCTCATGTAAAGTGATCCAACACCTTCGGGTCACTCGAGTTCTCATTATCTAACACAAGATGTCTCACAGTCCCAGAGGAGATGCTGTGAATGCTATGAGAGGAGGAGGACGACAGGGAAAGGCAACGGGGGGCATGCATCAGCATGGGAGCAGGTGAGAGGTGCGAATGCAGCTCCTATTTGTCAGGGTAGAGGGGCACTAATGAATAAATAGGGGCGGCGTCAGCAACACTTAAACTCTGCATACCTTAAACCAAAAAAGTTAACCTGACGTTGTGTAATGTAACTGGCACTTTCAGAAATTGCTGCAATACCTTTTGGTCAATCGAGTTTGCATTCTATAAAAATGCACCCACAATGTAATCTGTCATTGTGTAATCAAGTCAAGTCAAGTCAAAGTATGCTTTATTCGAATTTCATTCATAAAAGCAAGAACAAATACAATATAAAACAGATACATACAGCAATTTAAAATAGAATTAAATTTCAATCAATAACATCAAAGTACAAAGCACACTTCTTAAAGTTTTCTGACTCGATTACTAGACCTATATATACGTACTATTCTATTTACAATGGCAGATTAAGAAATATTAAAATATACGGATAAGAATAATTTAAAAAAGCATACAAATAAAAATGCAGAGGAGGATAACATAACAGAGAGTAGTCAAATGGCTAGCAATCTCTGTCTAATCAAGAGAATAGTCAAGTGACTAGCAATCTCTTTCTGATCGACCACGCCCATCCTAAATACTTTGCGGTAGCTACTGAAATCCATGTCAAAGTGCTGGTGCATATAATACGCAGAGCCACGATACCTCTGGTTGTCCCCAGATTTTTACACATTGGGGACAACCAGATACGCCTTGGCACCGCATAAGATCTGCAAGAAAATAAAAAATGACCGATAGTTTCTTTAGTAATACCACAAGCAGGGCAGCTATCACAAGATCCGCCTGCCCACTTAGCTGTCAAAAATTTGAGGGGAAGTGCACCTTCTCTGAGTTGGAAGAGAAGCTTCCTTTCTCCAGGGCTGGTTATGACGTCCCAATAGGGTTCTAAACAGGGATACATTTTAGCCTCCAAAAATTCACCAGTCATGGAATCAGCACTGGAGCTACTCCAGTGCCGGGAAGCAACCATCTCCCAGTAAGTACTATTTAAGATGCTTTTGGACGGAAAGAGTGCTCTCACAGGGTCTTCCCAGAGTGAGCACATGCAAAGCTCGGTCAGGAAAATCTTTAGTGATTTCAACCATCCAATTTTATGGTATACATCAGATCTTATAATATCTAAGAAGCCCTCTGCGTAATGATGGAGCACAGGAGTAGTCCATAGCCTATGCCAGTACATAATCGGGCGAAGCTTTATCAAATCTGAAACTGCTCTTCTACCCAAATCATATTTTAAGGGCAGCAATGGGGTGCTTTTGGGGACACCAGTTATAGCCCTGAGAAATTTATTCTCCGAGGATTGGAGTGCAGCCACCTTCTCAAAGCCCCAAAGCTCGGCACCATAAAGCGCAGAGCCTAGAGCCTTTGCTTCATAGACCTGCAAAGCAGGTTTGACAGGTTTGGTTAAAGATTTTCTGTGCTCAGCACAGATAGCACCAGACAATTGCCTATGTCTAAGTGTAGCAATATCAATATGATGCCGCCAACTCTTCTCGCTAGATATGTGTATACCTAGATATGTAAAAGTATTCACTACCTCTAGTGGGCGGTTATTCAAAGTGATTTTAGATTTAAAACTACAATGGGGGTTAAAAATCATAAGTTTTGTTGTGGCTGTGTTGACCTCTAAGCCATACTCCCCACAAAATTGATCAAAAATAGACAAGGCATGCTGCAAACCGCTAGGGGTTTTAGATAAGATGAGCGTGTCATCTGCAAACATTAAAATGGCGATTTTAGTCCCAGCTAAAAAAGGGGCATCCACTTGAGCTGAAAGCATACGGCCCACAACATCATTAATATACAATGTAAAAAGCACGGGAGCCATCGAACATCCCTGGCGTACTCCCCTCTCAACAGGGAAGTCCGCAGTTACCGAACCCAGCCCCCCCCCACGGAATTCTAGCATAGTTAGATTCATGGAGTCTCATTATGAGGGATAATAGCTCGTTTGGGAGTCCCTGCTTCTTGAGGACCGACCATAACTTAGAACGAGGAAAAAGGTCAAAGGCGGCCCGCAGGTCAACAAAAGCCGCGTACAAGCTTCCCTCACCCAGCACAACGGTCCTCCATTGCAACAATGTAAAACGGAAGACCTGGTCCACCGTACTTGTGGATCGACAAAAACCTGCCTGAAAGGGTGAAAGAGCATTAAACTCCTCCGCCCAGTCCAGGAGCCTGTTGACGATCACACGTCCCACAACCTTTTGAATAGTATCTATGAGACTTATTGGTCTATAGTTACCCGGCTGGGACCGGTCGCCTTTCTTAAAGATAGGTATAATTACTGCACCCTGCCAGGATGTTGGTACCGCTGCGCCCAGTGCAATTGCATTCATAAGAAGATGAATGTACTTACACCAGCGTTCTTTATCATTAATGAATAAATCAGCTGGGACTCCATCAAGACCAGGGGCACGTCCACAAGCCACTGAGCCAAGGGCCATCATTATTTCTGAAATACTAAAAAAGGTTTCCTGGAGTTGATCTAGACTAATTTCTGGGCCCAGATCGAAGCTATTTGGCTCAGCATACTGTTCTCTAAAGAATGTTACCCATTCTTCCTCTGGCACATTGTTATGCGGTGACTCGGGAAAACCCGAGTTTCCCCACCTGACAATGTGCCAGAATAACCGGGAATCCCTTCTATTGCTGGCCGCCCTTAACTCAGACCAGTGATGCTCATCCCAGTCTTTCTTTGCCTTGTATATACTAATTTTATAGTCCTTTCTAGCTGATTGGATTAGTGCAGGTTGACCGCCCTTTATGGCATTACCCAAGGCTAATCGTGCTTCCCTACACTGGTTGTTATACCACTTAGCAGGCTTAGGAGCTATAGCTCCATTATTTTTTACCGGTTTAAGGAAGTAGTCTTTAATTGTACAAAAGAGGGTATTATGTATTCCTACTACCTTATCTAAGCCAGTGCCAGGAGAGTTGGAGAGCTCTATAGTCAATATTGCTTTATCAACCTGACCACTAATGTTAGCAATAGCTTGATGATTAGTTACTATATTTTCCCACCTTAATCTACGCAGGTCGTTAGTGGGAACAATTAGGGGAGGGACGAGCTCAGAGGAGCCAGCAGGCTGGTTAGTGTGGGACCACCATTTATGAGTTGCGCACAGGGGATTGTGATCGCTCTCTATCCTCCCAACGACCTCCATATCGCATATCGAGGGCCATAGTTTAAGACTACATAAAACGTAGTCAATTCTACTATTGTGTCGCCCATTGTCAAATGTACTGGTCCCATTTCTGTCACTACTAGTCCTTCCATTTAGAGCTCTTAAGCCCTTTTCATAACAGAGGGTGTTTAAGGCGATAACATCATTGGTCCATCGCCCAACCGGATTGAGCTCCAGTTTAGGAACTCCCCATTGGCAATCCTCTTCATCCCCGAAAAGGTCATCTTCATTGACTAGGGGTTCAAATGTTCTATTAAAATCACCCGCAATAACGATGTTATTGTTTGAAGAGTAGGTGTCAAGGAGACAACTCAAGGCTGCTAACGCCTCGGACCTCCCTCCCCTATTACTCCGAACATAGACGTTATAAATATCCAACGTTCCTAGTTTTTATAGGTTCATTTTAACTAGTTGAATATCTCGGTTTTTAGTATCAACAACTTTAATAGATAGTTTTAGACTCTGGCGGACCCATATAGTTAATCCCCCCATAGGTCTCCCCCTAGGTCCTTTTAATGCAGGCACCGAATAATTCAAATATCCCTGGGTAAAAGAGGGTTCACATAACCAGGTCTCCTGGAATATGCATAAATCAAAATTATTAACAAAATATATCCAATCCTCAGATTCCAATTTGGAGGAGAGCCCGGCAATATTCCAGGAGAGTAAGTTCCCCGTGGTAGCCTCGGTGCCAGCCAGACAGTTGACAGATGGTAAGGAATCTGGAACAGGGAAATAATTAATACAGGTGTCCACACTTGCTTCTGATACTGAGTTTCTTAGCTCATTAAAGAAAGGAAGTGTATCAGGAGGTAGCTCATCAGGGACCGAAGACGAAGCTTTGGGACTATTAAGTCAATCCACGTCTTCAAGATTTGCTAATGCCTCATAGCGATTTCTGGTCAGAATGGGAGGATTGGATTGATTACAAAGTGAAACCCCAGATTTAATATTGGGAGCTATCTGGGTTCTAGGATAGAAATAGGTCAGTTCCCAAGTAGTAATAAAAGACCTCATATGGTTTGCATGCCAGTTAAGAATATGGCTGACAGCTCTAGGGTCCCTAAAATTAATTAAAATGATGTCCCCATTTATATTCTTTGGTGTATTTCCCAGCCAGGGTAGGCGCCGAACATGTAAAATTTTCCCATTGATATACGACGGAAGAGGGCGGTTCTGGCCAAGCCAGTGAATCACCTTATTTTTTAACTGCAGATATCCCTCTGTTGTACCATCTTTTAGAGTAGGAACGCCCGCAAGGACTACTACAAGAGGGACAGCCTCTGGTGGCAAATCAATAGAGAAAGGCCCACGTGACTTTGCAATAAGAGATGAATTGCGTCCTTTTCTATCGCACATTGGACCTTTTTGTGACGGGATATTTTCTCCCAGGTGGTCGCTGCCATTATTTGGAATAATGGGTTGCATTAGATTTGGGATAGTAGTTCCACCTACATTGGTACTAATTACCTTGTTGGTGCTCGGGTGGGTTTGGGAGATGGACTCCAATGGTGGTGCAATTAAAGATGATTCAGCAGAAGCTGAAACAATAAGGGGCACTATATTTGGTTTTAGAAAATCCGTGGTTAGTTCCCTTTTATTACTCATTAGGAGTTCTACTTTCTCCAACCTTTTTTCGATTGTTTTTAAGCTCTCAACAATAGGTAAAATGAGAGATTTCAGTAGCTGATCTATATTTCCCATTAGCTCTGTGACAGTTGTAACATTTAAAGGACAAGATACAGACTTGCCTGAGAAGGATGTGTTAGCAGTACAAGGTATAGAACCTTGATCTATATATGCCAGACCAGAATTGCGGCTAGGTTTTTTTTTATTCCTTGATAACTCAGAGTCTATCTTTCTCCGTTTTCTAGGTAATGGGCCTGTAGATTTAGATTGCCTAAATGAGTTGACCTTATGTGGTAGAGGCTTGATGACTTGTGATAATGACCCATTCGATACGACTGGCTCAACAGTTAGGCTAGGGGGTACAGATAAAACAATTGGGGACAAATCATTCGATATCTCAACAGTAGTTACATTTCGAGGCAATGTGGCGGAGTCATTATTGCCAGAGAGAAATGAAGTCTCTTTAGGAAGAAGCCCACTTATATTTGGAGAAGTCATTACATGAAGTGGGGTCGCAGATGGGGGCGTACTTTTAATGAGCTCAATAGAGTTGCGACGCCTCGCTCTTAATTCTGCGAGAGTTGCCTCACGATCTAAACCCGAGTTAACTTTAAATAAATAGCCATCAAGGGTACCCTTATTAGCACAATCAGCCATGTCAAAGCAACTAAAAATGCACTCCACTAAAGCAATGCATACAACAGAGATTAGGGAGCACGACAGAGATATCACTATAAAACACAAAGTGACGTGCCAAGGTAAAATAAGAACAGTACAAACTGAAGTCAAGGGAGTGAGCCCGGCCCGGCCTCCTTCGGCTCCTGAGGGCTACAGAGGGCCCGCCCTTTGCCCGGGCTTAGCCCGGCGTCGCCCGCGCGCGTCCCGCAACGCGGAGGGAGCCTCTGCCTTTTCTGCGCCTCCGGGCGCGAAGACAAGCGGAAGTTGGCCGCAAATCAGCCTGGGAGCTGTAGTCTCCCCCTGTCGCGGGCACGATTGCGTTATGCGCCGACAGAGGAGACACACAGCGTCAGCACCCCAGGAGCGGCAAGACGGCAAGAGGATCAGCAGCAGGTCCGCAGGTAAGTGATGCAGCACAAGGAATGTCACCCCCGCTCCACCGAGGGAGCCTCTGCCTTTTCTGCACCTCCGGGCGCGAAGACAAGCGGAAGTTGGCCGCAAAGCAGCCTGGGAGCTGTAGTCTCCCCCTGTCACGGGCGCGATTGCGTTAGGCGCCGACAGAGGAGACACACAGCGTCAGCACCCCAGGAGCGGCAAGACGGCAAGAGGATCAGCAGCAGGTCCGCAGGTAAGTGGTGCAGCACAAGGAATGTCACCCCCGCTCCACCGAGGGAGCCTCTGCCTTTTCTGTGCCTCCGGGCGCGAAGACAAGCGGAAGTTGGCCGCAAAGCAGCCTGGGAGCTGTAGTCTCCCCCTGTCGCGGGCGCGATTGCGTTAGGCGCCGACAGAGGAGACACACAGCGTCAGCACCCCAGGAGCGGCAAGACGGCAAGAGGATCAGCAGCAGGTCCGCAGGTAAGTGGTGCAGCCCAAGGAATGTCATTGTGTAATGTAACTAGTGCTCATGTAAAGTGCTTCAACACCTTTGGGTCGCTCGAGTTCACAATATACAATAAAAAATGCGTCACAGTCCCTGGAAGCTACTGTGAATGTGCTTTGAAAATTAGAGCTTGAAGAGGAGGCGCACAACATGAAGAGGCAGGGAGGCAGGCATGCAGCGACATGATAGGAGGTGGGAGAGATGAATACTGCTCCCATTTGTCAGGTAGAGGGGAAATAACGAATAAAGAGGGTTGGTGGAGGCATCACAATCTTACTGCACCTAAAAACAAGCAAATTGACCTGACCTTGTGTAATGTAACTGGTGCTTTCCAATACCTTTGGATCAGTCGAGTTTGTGCTCTAGAAAAATGCCCCCAAAAATGAATCTGACATCATGTAATGTATATAGAGCTTACGTAAAATTCTCCAACATGACGGGGTGGCTTGAGCTCACATTATATGAACAAGCGTCAGCGAAAATGTGATGGGAGTTCCCCAAGCCTTCCCCTTAACTGTGCTGCAAGGTTGAGCTTCTGCAGGTCCGATGACTGAGGCTCTCTAAAGCAACAAGCAGCAAAGCGGGAGGAGTTTAGAGGAAATCCTCACACTTTGAAGTCAGAGAAAATTGAAGAGGCAATTTCTAAAACAGAGTCTGAAGTGTCTGACATTTAATCTTCATATTTGAACATGACAGGGAGATAAAGTGATGGGCACTAAAGCTAAACCATCGCAGATGGGTAAACAGTGACATGAGCAGGAATCAAAGAAAACAATAGCCCCCCCCATATGATGTTAACAGTAATTTTTCTGTGCTCTGTGGGACTAAACTAAACACAAAAAGGAGGGACAAAGAGGAAGGATTAACTACTAGCAAGCAAACATTTTTGAAAAACAATAGAAGGGATGAATAAAAAAGCAATGAATGAGCTGTAAACCCAAAGAGGGAACGCAGCATGTCTCGCAGATAAAGTGCATGTGCTGCCTAGGCTCAACTAAAAAACTATCGAGGACCCAGAGTCTGTAGTAGAAATATCACAGTGCATCAGGGACATTACTGATTATATATTCCAAAGCAAACTCTAATATGGAAATAAATTAAAACATTTTGCCATTGTTCCTTTTTCCCAGAAGTACTCCATGTGAATATCCAGGAGCGCTTTCAGCGAAAAGCGCAAACATCTTAATTTGCCACTCCCTCCCCAGCTGCCTGGTAGCCAGCTTGAAATACTTAAAATAAAGTCCTTTATACTGTTCTGTGAATAGACTTTTAAAGGAAATACAGTTTGGAGACATATATTCAAAATAGAACTCACTGAGAAGGGAACATGAGAGCTGTGGTGAGCTTTACCAGCCTTTTTTCTAACTTTCATGGCAGTAGCTCTTCTTTAGTGTTTGAAGGGGAGTAGGCTCCCTCTGGTTACACCCTCTAAGAGTGTGTATGGAATGCAGACCTTGCATGTTCATCTACTATCGATTGCTAAGGGGTTAAAGGAAGCTGAAGTGGCAGTGCAGGAAGTCAGTTGTCCCTCATGGGGCAGCAAAAAAGCATTTGTTGTCGAATTTGAAAATTGTTCCATCTATTCTGTCTAGAGAGTATTTACACTATGGGAAGACCACAAGCACCACATTTACTGTGGGTGGCATGGTTCCAAGAGCCATCAAAAACATGGCTAGCATTACAGTGTCTGTCTCTGTCACCAGCATTGGATTCAAGATGGCCACTAATGCCTACACACCTCTGAGCAGTTCCAGGCGGGGATGAATTCAAATTCCTTGTGTGTATACAGCATCATACTTCGGCTCATATGCAACGGAATTCTATTCCACGGATACATACTCATAATTTATTTACTGTATGGTACTCTCTGCAGATATGAGATAATGGTCATTTGCATTACGTTACAGAGGTATACGGAACTACCTTGCTAACATATCATTACACTTGTGAAATACAGAATACTGCTTCAATCTGTTCTAGTATTTTTTTTATGTACATATTGGGCGTGATACACACTGTATAACTGAATTGGTTTTAGGTGCTGGCAAGAGAGCGAAGGGTGAATCCGACAGAATAGGGTGAAAGTCTAAAAAATGACGTTTTTCTGCTGTTTTCTAAATGCCAGGAGGTTGTTGCCGTTACCTCAACGTTGAGGCGGGTTGTTCGTTCCTTGGGTGATGTTCAGCCACTGACAAGAGCTTGTATCTTTGCGTCCTGCAGTTTCTTTTAAGGGCAGCTGGGAGGTTGCAGATGTTAGAGCTGATGGCCAGGACTAGGTTAGTTCTTGATTTTTTCTGTGGGTGTTTAGGTGCTGAGCCATCAACGCATTGAATGTGATGCAGAGTCTTTTCGATTTAACCCTTTCCTGTGCCACCAGTCAGTGGAAGTTTCTGAGATGCTGGGTGAGGTTTCTGAGATTTTCCCAGGCCACATATAAGACCGAAGGAAGCATTTTAGAAACTAAAGTTTGTTAATTCAAAAGACAGAAAAGCCAATGTATAGGAATTAGCAGTACTTTAACAATGAATTTAGTAGAGGTCAGGCTATCAAGGGGTGGTGTTCTTTGGGTATCAATGGTAAAGTGTAATTGACCAATTGTAGTTGTGGAATGAGGACTGTCCACTGACTCAATTTGGGGGCAGGTACAAAGCATCTTGCAAAACTTGGTTGGCTGCACAGCATTAAAAGGTTGTGGAGTAAAATACTACTTCAGTTGTTCTTCAGCACAAATGGGGGGGGGGGGGGGTGACCATCAGCTGCAACGCCATATGCAGGGCAAATGTAAAAAAATTGAATACAAAGCCTCAAGTGAGTCATGTTGGCCCTCCACTCTAATAATAATAATGATAATAGTAATTATTATTATTAATAACAATATTAATAACAATAAATAGCACATTAACCTCGGTGAAGCTGCAGATATGTTTAAAAGCATGGGATTTTTTCATATGTACTTGTTTAACAAAACCAGGTTGCAAGGGGTTACATTTGTGCCTTGCGGTAAAATCACACGAGGAGACCTTGTGACTACTAGTTGTTACTGCACATCTACAGCATACTAGATATGCTATCTTCTATCACACAACACAGCGATGCAACTTTCCTGTAGCTACACTGCAACTTAACCCACACATACACAGCACCAGTCCAGATAACACAGAATCTTACTGCACAGCACACATATAGAATGCTGCTTATTTTATTCTGTATAATGCTGCACGTGCACATACATACTAGCTCACTTACCCTCCATTATCCTGTCTTTTAACTAGGCGCTTTCAATATCAAAACAGACATTGACACTGAGAAATAACTATTTTGTTATGCAGCGAAAAAAGGGTAAGCACACAACTGAACGCAGCTACAAAGTCGTAGTGCAGCAAACAGCGCTAAACACATTAATGACCTCCGTACCCTTACCACGCAAGACGCAGCCAAGCGGCGCGAGGAGGCTGTACTCACCCAACACAGCTCCGGCCGGGTGAAACGCTGCGCCTCAGCCGCGGGCACGCACTGACGTGACTTATCAACGCCGCCACCTTTAGCAGTAATAGAGAGGCAGGAAGCGTGGAACGAGTTGATCCTGATGTGCTGCACACCAGGAAGGAGAGCTAGATAAGGAGATGGTTTTAACTCCCTCTCTCACCCACAGACACACTCCCCTCCTACTCACTTTCTATGACTTGAGAGGCCGTTAGAAAAGGCAATGAATGTGGTCTGGTGACAGAAAACATACGATTGCAGCAATATGTCCAGAGCACACTGCATAAATGTGCAGCACTGCATCTGGGACACTCCAGTGAATTCCACTGGTGCAGAGAACGACTTAAGGTTAGTTGCATTGACACAGGTAACTTTAATGGCACAATAATAGATGGCGCTGCAAGGTATACCCTGCTCCTTCAGTAATCGTGTATATCATATCACAGCTATACAATACATGTAGGGCGGCTCCTAGTGGCATTTGGGCATCTTGAGAAGCCTCTGCTATAAATGCAAGTCCAAGCAGGAGAGCATGGCAGCAGTTTGCATGTGATCTGGTTGTAGGATTGGGTTTCGCTTCATTTAACCAGTTTCCATTTAATGGACAATCCACATGTATTTTTTTGGGGGGTGGAAATGGGAGCAGCTCAAGGTTCATTGTGAATTCCAAAAAAGTTAGGAATCTAGTCCTACCTTTACTAGTATGGACTTTTTGAATCTGGCCTAAGGAGTATATTTGCTTTACCAAAAGAGCCCTCTTTTTTAGTTTTCTTTGAGCCTGGTCCTCTGGGAGCCAGATTCGTGGTGTCATAGGGACTTATTTGCAAATATATGTTTTGCTTTTACATAGATCCTATCCTACTACCAAGCCAATTCAAAGTGACATATTATAAAATAGGGATTGTGGTGCAGCAGTACTGTACATCGATAACGGATATGGCATCATGGTGTGTTACCAGTGTAGACCAACATCTACTCATACCTAAGTGACTCAGCCTGGGCAGTTAGTAGTACCAAACCAGCTCACTTGGTACACCGATGAAGATCGCAGAATAGGTACTGGACTTTGCATTACCATGGACAGGCCTAGGCCTCTGTGTCGACATTAGACTAGCATGGCTTCAGGGCCAAACAAAAAGTCAGGATACCAGTTTCATGTGCAGTTGGGCACCCCGGCCAGGGGTACATACCCATTTACAATGCAGAGAACATTCCAGTTCCAACACTGATATAGGAGATTGTTCACACCAGAGGATGGTGACAAAAAAAACAGACTAAAGAGGAGTGCTAAAGGAGTCTTTATCTTTTTCTCAGATAAACTTTACTACTGCACTCCGAAGGAGACTCCAGTTCCAGGCACTGGAGATGGACCTAGACAAAGTTCTTGATCATGAGCCCAGAGTTTTGGCAGCAAGTGTGTCTTCTCAAATGAGCCCTAGAATGTGCTCTAGGTTGCAATGAACACAAACCCTGGAGTTACTAGCAGTTTCACTTGTATAGCCCACTCTCTCCCCTCATGACAGTAGCCCTCTAGAGAATTATTTCAGCAAAGATGCACCAAAAAATCTCTTTACTTATATGTCATAGATTATATAGACATAAATGTCCACAGTAAAACTTATATTTGGTTAACAACCCAATTAAATAATTCTCCTAATAACAACTTTATGTACAGGAGTGAGCCATGAGCACTGACTGCAAAAGTCGATTACCAAGTGGCAGCAAGCTACCGCCCTGAGGTAAACATTGATTCGCTGCTGACATCTTCTGTTCAGGGAGGTCATGGGTATGAAGACCAGCAAAGTGAACACAGTCTGCCATCCTTCTGTGGCTGTTAATTTGATTTTCACTAACCAGGGTAATGATTAACACCTTTGGTACAGCACGTAGAAGAAACAGAAATTTGTTACCAGAAATCACACAACATTTAATTATTTTTATGAGTAGATTTTAACAAATGTTATCTTATGTATGTTATGTTAATAAGTCTTATAAAGCATGCGATTACCCTCAGGTGTCTTGGGCATAGTGAAATGTGTTTGCTTACAGGACAGTTACAAGCTATTTTGTAGGAAAACCTTTTGCTTTGCCACTGCCCTTTTCAGCACACAAACCAATCCTGGAAAATTAGGTACCATTCATGGGCGTTTTCCAAACCTAATTCCTCATCTATCAGCAAATCATTCTTGACCCTGCTCCCCGGTCAAGTCCTCCCTGGACCAGAAAGCAAGCATCCTGGGACCAGTTACGGGGTATCACCCCTCATTATCCAAGCTAGCTTGAAATCAGTTGCACAGCAAGCACAGGACCCACATCTGGGCATACCCTTACCACTTAGAGTGACTATAACAACACAAAAAGATGATGGACTGAATGCTGAACTTTGTCAAAACTCACTCTCAGTCACGGATTTGGTTAAATCCATCATTTTTTGCTGACTTTGCCATCCCAGTTTGGACCCAGCCATATGCAACTCAGTCTTGGCCCTGCTCCCCATGGGACCAGTCCAGCCCAAACTGCCAGGCCAGATCCTCCCTGGACCAGAAAAAAGGATCCTGGGAGAAATAGGAAAAAACCTTACCACTTCGGGCTTCCTGCTTCTTATAGCACTACAATTAAGTCTTGGGACGGGTTTACTGTGCTTGCTGGGGGGAAAGTGGCACAGAAAAGAAAACGTACTGTCCTTGGAGGCAGAAGATTTGCTGCAAATTTCAAAGACGGATCTCCAGTCCATGATTTATCATGTGGTAGAGAGTGTGTTAAATGATACTCATAGCAAGAAGCAGAAGGGGGAAATGGATGATAATCATGATACTTCTTTTGAAGGAAAATATGGCCAGTGGAAGCTTTTTTCGGACATGTTGGTACATATAAAAATGTTACTTGATTTTGATACTAAACATTAAGGGGCAGATTTACAAGCCCCTTGTGACAACTTTAACCAACCGTTGCGTCACTTCTGTGATGCATCGGCATCATAAACAATGCGCCACGTTGCGACATATTTACAACGTGACGCATCTAGGGAGATACATCACATTCTAAAGCCCTGCGCTACATTATACCTGCGTCAGGTATAATGTATGCAGGGTGGGCGTTCCGACATAAGAAAGCCTCGTAAAAGTGATGGAGTGAAATCTACAAGATTTCACTGATTCCCTTTTACGATGCCACTGCGTCAAAACATTACACCTGCTTGAAGCAGGCATAAGGAGTGATACAGCTTAATAGAAATAGGCATTCCGAAGCATTGCTGAAGTTGCATCGTGCTTGTGACACATCTCCAGCAATGTGTTGCCTTTACGCCAATAGATGCGCCACGCATCTATCAATCCTTGTGCCACAGTGCACCGCATTGTAAATGCGACGCATCCATGGTGGCGCAAGGGTTTTTTTCCGTGACGCAAATTAGCTGGCGCATCTCTGCTGATATATAGAGATGCACCAGTTCTCGTAAATCTGCCCCTAAATGTGTAACAGTTCTGTGCTCAATATAGTGCTCAGTAGTTGATGATCTCCCCCTTCACGGTGTATTAAAGGAGCTCATTGCCAAGGAATGAAGAGATATTGATAAGCAGAATATTCCACACTTTTGGAATAAAAGGTATCTAATTAACCAGTTTGAAGGACAATTTCCGTAAGTCCCAAAGTTTAATACTATTTTGTAGGTCATCCTCCTTTTGACATCAATGGCATCTTCATATTTTTTGGCCTCTGAAGACTCTACCCTGGCAGTACAGAAAGGTTAAGGCAACCTTAAAATGTTCATACGCAGCATGTAACTTTTGTTTGCGGGCCAGCACATATGCTTCATATGCCTGTGTTGTTAAAAAACTTTGAGAAGTTGTTTGATTGCTTACAGGAGAAGAGCGATCTGACTCCCATTCTGGCTAAGATGAAGATTCTGGCTCAATTTCTACGTATGTGGCATTTGTGTCTTCCGGTCCTGTGGTGGCTGGATGAAGCCTTGGAAACTGGAAATTAACCAAAAATTATTAGTCCATAAACTTCTCTTTTTAGGGTCCCGAACTCTATGGTGAACAGTTTATGGATATGGTCTAATGCTCAGCGTAGGAGAAAAAATTACTCAAGCCCTACCAGGGTGGAAGTTTTTTTTCACAAACAATGTTCATGGACAGCAAGATAATAGTTGTCCCTTCCATGGCTGGGCTCAAGGTCGAGAAGTCACATTTGCGGCCAAATCCTGACCACAAAAACAGGTTTTTCAAGAACCAAGTCTGAAATAACTTTCTAGAAGTGGGCTCAAGACTTCAGTTTCTCTTCCTTCAATGGATGGGACAGATTTGCGGATCAGTGTGTCCTGTCCATCATTCATCAGGGTTATCGGATTCCTTTTGATGGTCATCCTCCTCTAAATTTCCTCAGGTCTACACCACTGTCAAAAAACCCTCTAAAAAGGGAAGAAATTATCAATGGTGCTCAGAAATTGCTTCTAAAGAAGGCAAAGGGGCCAGTTTAGGTGGATCAGAAAAGTCTGGGAATTTATTTAATACTCTTTTTGGTATGAAAACAAGACAGCTCTTTTTGTCCCAAACTGGATTTAAACATATCAACAAAACTGATTCAGAGAGGCAACAATTTGGCTACTCTAGATTTGGAAGATTCCTCTTTCCACATACCAGTCCACAAGGACAGCCAGAAGTATCTAAGATTTGTGTGGAGGAGAGACACTATTAGTTTTAGACCCTTCCATTCGGGCTATCAACTTCATCAAAGGCTTCTACCAAGGTACTGGCTCCAGTTTTGGCAGTCTTACAACTTAAAGGTGTCTCTCTCTTTCCATATCTTGATGACTGGTTAATTTGCAATTCTTCTCTGAAACTCAAGAAGCGGTGAAGTCGCACTTAGCCAATTACGACATACAAGTTCCTTTGTTGGCAACAATTGTATAGGAGTTGAGTTAGTCGCTGTACACACGCAAATTGTAGAAGGATACTCCTTTTCAGATGACCCCCCCTGTTCTATTGACAATATATGCCAGCCTGTGGGGTTGGGGAGTGACCCTGAGAAGGCTGTAAGCCAAAGGCCAGTGGTCGCAGTTTGACAGGGCCTGTTCATCCTATTGGAGAGAGTTGGCTTTGGTGTGGGAAGTAGTCTAGTATTTGCAACCCCCACCTGTTGAGTTCAAACCTGGTAGTACAAACGGACAATCAGGTAAAATGGCACTACTTTAATCACCCTAGAGGTAAAAATGTTTTCCTTTAAATACATTAGCACTGATGATTTGTTCACGGACAGAGAACAATCTCATGGCCATGTGGGTAATTTATCTTCAGGGAGATCTCAATTACCATGCAGACAGCCTCACAAAATCCCCTTGTGTGTTCTTTTCCACCTGTCTCGTTCAGTGTTTCATCAGGTTGTCATCTGTTCGGGGATCCCTGGATAGATCTCTTGATATGTGTCCTGAAAAAACAAGACCCCTCTCCCTGAGAGTTTGCTGAGGTCTAGCAAACTTCTCGTACATGCCACATGTGCTCCAAGAAGCAGGCTACAGTTGGTGTAGGTGCAGTAAAAGTGCCGCTCTAGCTTATACAATACCCTCGAAGAAGGTTAAGGCCTTACAGAGGAGCACAGTCAGAAAGCCCAGCAGAATCGTATTGGTGAGGCTGGAAGATGAGATACTGCACCACAGCGTAACACAGACCCATACAAAGCAGAACTGCTAAGAGCAGAAACAACCAGGTACAAAGAAGCGCCAAAGGCAGCGACAGTGAGGTACAAAGAATTGGTAAAGCCAATGACAACCAGGTATGATGCACAAAGTTGAGAGCGGTGGTGAACATATGCAAGAGACAAAAACGTTACTCACCATCAAGAAAGAAGATGACACCGTGTAAAAAAGTAGGGTCTACTTTAATGAGTACCCCCACTTTTTGCCTGGTGCTAAGCTGTATTATGACTAGTCTGACTGGGATCCTGCTAATTAGGACCCCCATCTATCTGCTTTGTCCCTAAATTGTTGTGTTGAGCACTTAGGTACACTCCAGATTGGATACTGGGTTACCCGTATCAGCCCCTAGTATATGGTACAAAGGTACCCAGGGCATAGGTACCCTAGAGGTCTCCCGTGGGTTGAAGCATGCATTATGCCACCCATGGGAGACCATGCAAAATGGAATTACAGGTCTGCCATTGCAGCCTGTGTAAGCTGGTGTATGCACTACTTACTGAATATATAGGTTTACTATATCTAAGGGTCACTGCACTTAAAACCTATGTCACTCCTATAGCAGGCCTTTGCACTCCTGAAGTCAGGGTGCTTGGTTCTAAGTGAGAGGGTGCCCCTGCATGTGCAGGACACCCCTACAGCCTACGGAGTCCATTCTCCCGGGTTGTCAGTTGGAATCATTGCACTTCATTGCAGAACGACATGCACATGTTGAATTGGCTGCTTGCAAAGAAGAACACAAGTCAAGGAGAGATCGCCACGTAAAGCAGCCAAACTCATTTGGTAGTGCCCCAATATCATGCTAAAGGTGAATGGCTGCCATATATTAATTATAGACAGTTATGCATCGATCAACATCGTGCTGGCAGAAAAATACAGTAAACTGTCTCCAATATCACATCTAACACCATCAAAAGCAAAGGTGTACACATGGGCTGCTTCTACACCATTGCAAAGTCAAGGGTCATTTGTAGCGACCATGAGACATAGGAAAACGACAGTACAAGCACCAATTTATGTTGTCCAAGGTACTTCATTGAGTGCGTGTCTACTCAGTCTCAGCACTGCTGCTTACATGGGACTGATATCCATCAACTACAACCTCAATGCACATTCTGAAATAGTAAGTCAATTTGCTTTGTTGTTTCATGGACAAGGAAAACTCAAGATAATGAAGGTGCAACTTCACATTAATTAGGACGTTTGTCCTGTTGCTCAGTGACACCAACAAATTGTTTTTCATTTACAGGAGGCCGTTGAGCAATAACTAGAAACATTATTAAGGCATGACATCATCGAGTGCTCCACTGGTCTGACACCATGGGTTTTGGCCATAGTGGTAGTGCGAAAAAGGAAATGGAGGTGCACTGCGCATATGTTTTGATATGCACTAGGCCAACAAAGCAATCGAGAGAGAAAGACACCCAGGTCCACACAGAGTGGACATAATTACACAGCTGAATGGTGCCAAAGTCTTCTTCCATCTTGATTTGAGCAAAGGATACCATCAACTCGAGCTGACCACTAGGCATTGCTCTCCATTTTCAGAAATACGAATGCGAAGATGCCCCCTTGCATTGAGAGGTAGAGATTGCAATTATAAGAGCATGATTGTACCCTTGTGCATAAGCTGGGGAAGGATCAAAACCCCGCTGAATACTTCCCAAGAGTACTGTTACAGAATCACAGTGCAACGTCTAAATTGGGTGAAGATTATATCAATTTCATAGTAAAGTCCAGCACCCCTGCATCTCTATCCATTAAACTGATCACTGCTGCTATCAACACAGGCAGAGACATGCACATACTTAAGGATATCATTGCAACATAATCATGGAGAAAACATACTCAACCTCTCACAGATGACAATAAATATCAAAAATTCTAAAATGTGCAGTTAGAATTTTCTATCACTCAAGAAGGTATTATACTAAGAGGTTCAAGAACTGTCATACCTGAGAGCTTCAGACTTTAAGTCATTGAAATGGCACATGAAGGACATTGTGGCATTGTAGCCACCAAAAGAGGCCTCAGAGACCAAGTGTGGTTTCCTCGCCTTGATGAGCAAGTCAACAAGAAACTGAAAGCATATCACCTGTGCAATTGCTTATTTCTCAAGACAACACAGCATCAGCTAAATATGTCTGACCACTCCCCCCAACGCGCTTGAGAGAAAATTGCAGTTTTCTTTGGGCCCTTAAACAATGGACATCATCTCATAGTAGTTATTGATGAGTACTTGCGTGTTCCCTTCGTGGAAGATTTATCATCGACCACCCATAGCAAACTCATCGAGAGTCTGGGTGATATTTTTGCACCGTGGGGTGTTCCTTCCATTTTCAAATCTACCAACAGTCCCTTCAATAGCAGAGAGTTAAAAGACCTTCTTAGTCACTTGAACATCAAGCATCAGAAAAGAACACCTCTCTGGCCACAGGCAAATGGCATTGTTGAACAATTAATGGGCACCCTGAAGAAAGTCGTTCACCGCGCTGCACTCGAAGGAATAGATCTCAGGTCAGCCCTCTGTCCAGCCCTTCATGCCCATTGGCCAACTCTTCATTCTACAACAGGTGAAAGCCCTGCCACCTTGCTGTTTGGCAGAACACCTGGGACAAAGCTACAACAATGGACTACGAGCCGAGTACTAGACACTGATGAGATTTGAGACTGATGAGCAAGATAAAGGTCTATGTACATAAGCGCAGATGCGCTAGGGACACAGTTTTCGAAAAAGGAGACAGGGTTTTAGTCAAACAAAATCAAAGATGCAAGACTGACGCTCCGTTTGATGCTGATCCATTGAGAAGTCGTGACAAGTAAAGGACATATGGTGACCGCTCAACATCCTGGAAAGTCCATTACGAGAGACTCGTCACATTTCAAGCATCTGCCTCGATGTTCGTCGGCTCAAGACATCACGAGTGAGACAAGTCCACCTGGGTACCCAAGTCAAGCATCTGAGTCTACATCTAGATCACATGGAGAACAGAGCACTCAAGTGATAGACCCAATGATGACACTATCCACCAAACCACACGAGAGGAGAATAAATATACACTGCATACTGTGAGTGTGTGGTTGAGGGTCTCCTATACAATTTTCCTGAGGCTCTGAAATATTGACACAAGTTATTTATTCCCCTTTTATTACAATATTGTTAACTCCGGAAGCTGAATTAATCTCTGCTTCTCTCTCCCCCCAACTTCTTTGAGCCTAGAGATATAATGCCAAATAACAGTGCAACTCATTCACCTCATATGACTGGATCTGGAAGATTAGTCCGAGCACCTCAATGACTTATTGCAGAATTCTAATGTATATATGTTGGCCGTACTTTTAGGTTGAGCATTTGAGACATCTTTTATATCCTTAATATATACTTATATGTGATGTACTTTGTGGGTTCTGGAAATCAGCCCAAGGACTTGTCTGCTTCTGCTTAGGGACTTTTTTTCTGTTCAACTGTCTCTATTTAAGCGTTTTGATAGAAAACGACCAGTAGAGGTCAGTAAAATACCGGAATTGCTTTCTGCTGAGGGACTTTTTTTTTTTTCTGGCAACTGCCTCTATTTAACTTTCTTGATAAAAAACAACCAGCAGAGGTCAGCAAAATACCAGAATCACTTTAGCATTCTCTAGATTCCATTCCATACAAATTGTCTTCTATGACCACTCGCAGGCAATAATATTTTTTTCAAATCTTATATTTTCAGTGATATAACCACCGAAGGCCCTGATTTTATATTAAAAACAGAGCTTTGGACTATACCATTTCCCGCTGAAAGGCAATATTTCCATCCATGTGCTCCCATACCTGGTGTGTCACAGAGTTTAGTACTTACTTTCCCTCTATGTTAAAGAACAGTAGATGTTTCAGAACCCACGCTAATGTGCTGCATAGCTAAAAACATATAAGGTCCCAATGGAGAGACCGATTGCATTGCAAATGCTTGTTATTTAAGAAAGGGGGAGATGTAGTGTCATGTGATCATGTGCAGCTGGACCCTTGTGGTCCTTGCCAGACTCCTTACAAAGTTATATAATCAGTTGGGAGTTTACTGGGTCTAGGCAATAAAGTTTATGACGTAGTGCATTCAGTTAACGGTTGCATGCTGAGGAATAAAGACGCGTGTTACAGAGCTCTGTGTGTGCGGTAGTCTTTTGTGTGTTCCAGAGCCGGGGTGGATTCAACACCATTCATTCCTTCTCCTCTGCAATCCCCACTCTTACCTCTGCACCAGCTTCAACCACTAAAGCTGACGGCATGGCACTTAAGAGGTTAGCATTAGAAGATATGGGTTGTTCTAGCAAGGTAGCCAGAGACGCATATCTCTCTCAACAAACCTTCTACAGTCTCATCCTATAAGAAAAGTTGGGGTTCACATGTTAAATGGTGTTCTCCTAAAGAGATAGATCCAGTGTTGGGAGATCCATTTCAGATCTTGGATTTTTTTATTTTTTTTACAGAGTTTTATATACAGCGAACTTGACCCGAATCGGGTATCAGAGCGCTTTACATAGCACCAGCTGTGATACATGAGGACACATTAATTTTTTTTTTTTGTTAGGCACGGGGAGATTAAGTGATTTGCCCAGAATCACAGGATGTTCAGCGTCATTGCCAAGGCTCAAACCCAGTTCCCCAGATTCAAGGTCGACCGGCCAAGCCGTTAGGCCAACCCTCTCCCCAAAAAAGGGGAATTGACTCCTGCTACCTTGGCAGCCCAATGGGTGGCAATAAGAGCCTTTAGGGGTTCTAGAGGTGAGATGGATCAAATTGCTCTATTGGTTGTTTGCCTGCTGAAAAGTTTACAGATACCAATTTCACAGGCTATTTTTACATACTGGGACTTGCCTACGGTACTCAAAGGTCTACAACTTTTGCCATTTGAACCTCCTGAACAGGCAGCCATGAGGTGAGTCTCAGCCAAAGCTATTGTTTTCTAGCTATCACATCAGCTGGGAGGTTAAAAGAACTGTGAGGCCTGGTTATTTCTTATCCGTATTTGCAGATTCCTTCAGATAGGTTGGTTTCGTGACCAGATCTTAAATTAATTCCAAAAATCAATTAAAAACATCACTTACAGCAGGAGATTGTTTTCCTGTCCTACAGGAGGAAGGTGACCAAGTTCCTTCCTTTCTGGATGTGAAAAGGTTGTTTCTTATTTATCTGCAATGCATTAAGGAATTTCGGATATCAAAATCTCGCTTTATTTCTTCAGGATGTGTCAATATTGCCAAAAAAGTTACTTTGAATAGACAGATTCGACTAGCTATTTGTCAGGCTTACCAGTCGTTGGGTGTGGTTCCCCTAGCTCAGATCCATTGCATTAGGACCTTTCCCACTTCTTGGGTAGAGGCAGGGGGAATTTAATCCATGAAATCTACAGAGCGCCACATGGAAATCTCATTATTTTGCTAATCGTTAACAATTGGAGGTTCAGAATGCATCTATGAATAATTTAGCATTTTGGGGTTCTCACAGCAGCAATGAAGTAATTGTTATTTTCAATAAACACTGAGCTTCAAAACACTGTGTACAACATTATTTGTTTATTGCTTGTGATGTTGTCACTTGATTTGGACTGCGACAAGGAGGACAAACGAGGGGGTAATAAATACACTACTTGGTAAACTTCATTACCCCGATTAAGGTACTCCTCGTCCCACTCATAGCTCCTCCCTCCCTTTTTATGCCTCTGTTTTTTGACTTGTCACGTACAGGGATGGTGGAGAGAGGGAGGAGTCTTAAGTTTTTACAAAATTAGAAACAGGATTAGCGTGAGTATAGCATGTCTGGGGGAGGGGCTGCCTCATGTGGTTAGCACAGGGACAAGGATCTTAATCGGGGTAATGAAGTTTACTGGTAAGTAATGTATTAATTAACATGTTTTGTTCAGTAAACTGATCAATTGAAAATTGCAGGGGGTGAAGTGTTAGCACAGGGATCAAAAATCTGAGATTTTGGTCAAGGGGAGTATTGGAATTTACTTCTGCACCTAATCAGGGCTTTTTCAGTGCTTCTAAGGAGTGTAAACAAGATGGGAGGTGCCTTAAAACGTGTAAAATAACAAGGGAAAGGAGAGCCACAAGATTATATACAGAGAGGATGAACGGGGAGCCGGTAGCCAGTGGAATAGAAAGGGCCCTTGGCAGCTGCCAAGGACCCTGGTGAAAACAAAAAAATGGGCCTCTTGACCACTGGTTCAGTAGTAAAATACAGCAATAATCAGGGTTCAGTAGGCCCCCATCGGGCCATTGGGCCAGTGCCACAGTACCTGTGGTACCACTGATAGCTACATCTCTGCTGGCAACCTATACAAACAGTGATGAAATACACTTTTCTTTGTAGCCTGGTCGGAGAGAGAGTGCTGCATGACCTGCATGCAGGCAGCTCTGAGTGTCTCTCAGAATGTTTTATCCACGGGATTTAGCCTACACCGCCCGTGTTTAAGGCTAGTTTTAGTCTCACTTGCAGCCGAACTTTCGTAAAATAGTAAGTGTTAGGGCTAAAAATTGCCTCAGTAGCCAGCTGCTGAATCTGAGGTTGCCAAATACAAAGCATGTCTAGTCTTGATTCAACCCCATGCTTCCTTTTTCACCGACATACACTCCATGGACTTTTGCCTCACTCTTGCTGCTTCTTTTTCATCCCTGCTTTCTCCCTCCATCGCTGTTCTTCCATCTTTTTCTTTCTTATTCTCTCTCTCTCTGTATCTCTCTCCCTTGGTTTGGGTCAAAGTCTGATATTGAAAAATACATCTCGGTCCCCAAAAAGGAGTGCTGTGGTCTCCACCTTCAAACACCAGCTCAAATTAAGCACTGCTAACTGGTGTAAGGGGCTGGGCTCTTGTCGCTCTTTTGAGTTGTTATTCCAAATGAAGAGCACACCAAGTTATTCACGCAGCTATTTTATGTCAAGTTGCTTGCAATCAGAAGTGCACATGTGACAGAACTCTGAGTAATATCACTCTGCTGTCCCCAGAGGAAGGAGATCCTGGGTCCTCCGGCAGCAGGCACGCGCCCTGCGGTTTCCTCTACACGCTATTTTCGGTTACTCAAACATACAAAACTTGACGTTTGCATTTCATTGTGCACTACACCCATATTATGATCCAATGCACTTGCTTAGAAGTCTCAAGCTATATCACATATGAAATTAGATTGTCTCATTAATGCATTTTAGGGCACTAAGACATGCAAAATGTAGACCGGCTATTTTTGGATAATATTTACCAAACATTTATTGGGATTCTAGGTTTGTTTTTCATTTTATCCACATCTGGTTTTATGTCTTCATTTGAACTCGCAAGCGCATGTGGAATATAAGATGTGCACCTTTAATTCACTGCAAAATCCAGTGTTTCAAATGTTTACTGTAAGGGTATTTCTTCCGCAGATGCGTTTGCTAAAAAATCAGCTGAATCTGGACCCTCTCTATAATATACATTTATTTAATTGCACAGATACTTTTAAAACCATTTGCAATGTGACAGAATGATTTAAAAGCAGAACATTAAGAAAAGTTATTTTACAATTATAAACAAATTATTTTCATGAAAAGTACAAGTAAAATGTGGGAGAGTTAAAAAAGAAAACAATCCAATTAGTAATTGGAAAAATATATGAAGCATTATGAGGGAAGTAAGACTTTGTCTGTCCACTGCGAGACTGTTTTCTCGCGGTTGGTGTGATCTTATTCCTTCACAAGTGTGGTACGCACTTCTTCTAAATATCTCCCCAGCCTGGCAAGGTCAGTCCGTAAAGTGCAGGATAATAAAGCCAAAACAGTGTCTTTTACTGTCCGAACACCTTTACGTAGCCATATTGGCTTTAATAGCCTCAGACGAGATTGTAACAGACCCGGACAGCAGCACATCAGATGTAGTAATGATTCTGTTCTGAAATTGCAGATTCTACAGCTGATTATATGTTCAAGGGCTTTCCACCCCGGATTTAGTTATTTTATTGGGAGTGGCACTAGTCTAGCCCACTGAATGTTTTTTAGAGCCTTGTTGGAGGTAAGGCTGAGATTTGTGCTCCATGTAGGTTACCATCAGTCCTGATCGACCGCTTCCACTCTCAAAATGTGCTAGATCACTTTCTCTTGACAATTGAAAGCATTTTTTGTTGATTGCCTTCTTAACGCCCAGGTAGGTTATAATCTCTTGACCCCAATTATGTGTTGCCAAGTCTAAAACTTCTACTGCTTCCTGCATGTAGACCTGCCATGGGTTAGGAGGTCCACTAAAGATGGGTTTTAGCATGCTCTTCATGGTCCCTTCCCGTGCTGTGAGTACGTGATAATAATATTTTGCGTGCACTCCCAAGCATTCTTTGCTCTGTTGCACCAGGCCGAATTCCAGACGGGTGTCGCTATTGCGGGTGTATTTAGGTAATTTAAAAATACGTTTGTACACCCGGCATTGTACTTTTTCCATCATTGTATTCATTTTGCCTGGGAATGCCTGCTACGCATAGCCCGCGATTGCCCTTATTTTTGATTGTAGCACCTTTCTGATTGGGATAGTGGTTGGGCTCTGCATTTTCTCAAGGCATAGATTGTGGACTCAACTTTAGATTTAATTTTGTTTAAATGTAAAGTTGCTTTGCCCAAGTCACTCAGCCAGCACCTGAGGTAATTATAAGACTTTGAAACAATTATTGTATCTTTACCCATGTGCCAATTGAGAAGTGTTCTTTTTGTGCAACTCCCAAAGATCAATACTTTGGTCTTTTCTGGATTTATTGTAAGTTCCTTGGTCTGATGACATGGGTTCCAATCCTGGCCCTGGTCCTTGATCAAAACTGTTTGGTTCTTCTCATATAGCAAGCATCATTTCTTTGACCTGGAATTAAACGGTGCACAAGATCCCGCCCTTTTCACCGCTATGAAAGTGGTACTTTTTAGTATTATATCAATGGTGGAGGGTGAAATGCCACCCCTAATACACCTAGGCTTTTATCGATAGCATTTTGGGATGGAAGGGAGGTTTTCTGTGAGCCTCCCTTGCGGTGTGCGGGTGCCCCCAAATTTGGGAGGGGTGAACACGGATCCTGTTTTCATGGATGTCATTTAGGGGTCGCCAGGGATTACAGGTCCAACACTGAGCTTGCCCCTGTTGACCCCTGGTACTGCCTTTGCAACCCCTTGCCTCATGGGTCTCAAAATCACTGCCAAGAACAGGCGGGTGTTCCGCTTCCTCTATTCCCTGACTGTCTTTCATTATAATTATATTGAATGTTATTCTATTACTAACTATTAGTGTAATAGAAAATGGAGAACACAGGACCTCTGGTGGCAGCCATGGTAAGTAAAAATGGTTTTAAATGCATGTGGTATGCGTGCTTGTGGGTGACAGCGTGTTTGAGGTGAGAGAGCATGCGTATGCGTGAAAACATATTTCTGTAAATGTAGTCGTGTGTGTGTGTGTAAGTGAATGAGAGTCGAGTGACAAGTAGTGAGTGAGATTGTCTGAGATTGAGGCCAAGCTTTAGTATTCTTTGAGACAAGGCATTGCTACACCAAAGTTGCTGAACTGCCTTACTTCAAAAGGGGCACATCATTTTCTTCCCAGTGCGCTGAAGCACTTTTGACAGATAGGGATTTGCATCAAAACCTATGGTTGCTCTCAAGGGAACTCAATGCACCTTCCAGGGAAAGACCCTTACATAGCACAGCTTTGCATTACCTTGTGATTCTATCCATCGCAAATCCTCAATTGTGACGTTAGGTCGTGTGACAAGTCTTCCTGGAAAAATCAGGGACAAGGGTCACATGATGGCACTCCCTTTGATGTCACTGAGGGCAGAGGTTATGTGATATCACTTCCATTACCTCTGTCATTTTGGTGAATCAACGCCCATGTCTAGTGGGGGGGCCACTACCTCTAGTTTATTGGGGGTGTTTAAAAAGTACAACCCTATGCCTAGGGCTAGCAGAATGCTATACTTACCAGCAGTGAGGCTATAGGCTAATTAAACATGCAAGTGCATTTACAACAAGAACTCAGAGCAATACATGTGTATAAATACAGAAGATACACCAGACTATACCTGGTGATTAACATTTGGTGAATAAGTATATCATGCACCCAATTGATCTCTTTTTTATAAACCAAATATTATTGATTTTGTACATTTGAACAAGAAACCTTGTAGTGCAAGCAGCAGAGTGCAGCGCAATCAGTGAACAAGCAATGCATGACCCCATACTAACCAGCCCATAATAGTCCACCAGTTGTGCTTTTGGGGGAGCCTCGTGTTTCATAGGTGGTTTCCTCCATTTTGCACACCTGTCCATCGGCCCACGCCTAGCCATCAGCGAGGGGGAGTTGACAGAGTTCCAGGCCCGCACAATGTCTCTCTTTACAACTAGGGTGCCCAACCCCACCAGGGCCCGCTCTCCCCTTCACCCACCAAATCCTCCATGTGCCCCAGAATAGTAATACGCAGTGAGGGGTAAATGGGTCTGTCCAAAACATCGGAGAAGGAGATAAAGATAGAAAGTGGTCTCTTTGTTAGCTCCATAACTTGCCCCCCCATGTTTGGATTCTGGAGTTAAAATCCAAGCTGTTCACTGATACTGTGGGACATATCTACAAGCCCCTATCGTCACCTCAACGTCACTTTTTCTGAAGTTGTGGTGGCGATAGGAGCTTCGCCCTATTCAGAATGCAACATTAAGCTACTTAAAGTGGCTTAACGCTACCTTGTGAATAGGCCCCCTTTCACACTATACTTAGCGTAAAAGGGGTGGGCAATGGGTGTTGGGGTGGGCGTTTCAACGCAACACCCATTGATTTTGATGCTGCCCCATTTTTACAAGGGCAGCGTAAACATGGGGCAGCGACAAAATTAAGACCAGTTAAAACCTGGTCTTAAACAGGCACAACTAGGAGAAATGTTTTGTTTTTGCTGTTTCTAATTGTGCTGCGTTGTGCAGCACACATAGAAACAGCAAAAGGCCTTTGATTGGCATACTCCCTCAGAACCCTACCTGCTTCACAGCACTTCTTTCTTCAGCTTACAGTCAGACTAGTTATCCTCCTGACTGGCGGTCATATTTTTGCGGGACATGCCACAAAATGAAAGAAGTAGGGGTCTTAGGGGACACTCCACCTCCAGCACTTGCTAACTAATTTGCAAAGAGCCTTTTTCATGCTGAATTGTATGGTAAAGCTGAACGTAAATGGCTTTCCTCATTGAAGACTTTTCTAAATATATTGTCTTTAGTCTGTGGCTGTTCGTTTAGATTCTGAACCCTTGTTAAGCCTTGTGTTTTTAGGTGAATATCAGAGGTTCTCAGTGTTCTTCACCCATGTTTGTCTGACAAACCCTCCGTTGGCCAATTTGGACAGACTTAGTAGATCATAGGGTCCTAGCCAGGACAAAATGGACACCATTGTCTGTGCAGATGCATATTATTTTACACAGGGTTACAAGATATTTGAATAAAATAAATCCACAATGAATGATCGACTGTGAATGGTAAACAACGTTTACCCCGAAACTTTTTCAACGCAGGGAATCACAACGCGGTCGTTACCACAACCGCGTTGTGATTTCGCATACATTACTACGCAAGTCGGAACAACGACTTGCGGAGGGGGGGGGGGAGGTGTTGAATTTAAAATCCAACACCTTCCCTTTTGTCCGCACAGACTGGAGTTGGAATAGTAAATTATACTATTCCAACATCCAGCGCCCCCCCTCCGCAAGTCGTTGTTTCGACTTGCGGAGTAATGGTATGCGGAATCACAATGCGGTCGTTGTAACGATCGCGTTGTGATTCCCTGCGGGGAAAAAGGCTGCGGAATAAGGTCATAGATTCACTGTGAATATATAGGGCGTGGTCTTTTAAGTTTGCAGTGTAACTCTTCAAAAAATTGTGGGGCTATATTTAATTAAGTTTCAAACTGTGCTACTGTGAAGCAAAATATTACCGCAATTTACCGCACATAAAAGCCTGCTAGAGCAGTGCAAAATTGCACATGCCACAGAAGTGCATACATAACTATTAAAAAGTGATCCCTTGCAGTTCACTTACAGATCACCATAAAGGGAAATCGCCTATTTTGTGCAACCACATCCATGCCCCATCCTACCCATTTCCAGGCACCCATCTCTGTACCCAGAACCACCCATCTAACATTTACATGTCCATATATTTTTATCTGACTTAACGTGTATCCATATGTGTGTGTGTTGGGTGCTTATGCATCTTGGTTTTGGCTGTATATATATATTGATGTCTTCTTTTTTTATGTATTCAAAGATATCACACAACAGCATTAGAACATTAAACTGTTGGATGCTAAGATCAAAGACACTTTCAAGTGCTGTGGATAGGAAGGGGTTGTTCACATACCCAGGGCTGACAATCACTCTTATTCGCGCACCAGAGGGATTTCCCTTTGAACTTACCCTGGGCTGCTACGGAAGTGCTTTCCCTGAAGCTCAAACCTTTATTTCTATGATTATCAGTGCACCATGCCCACCCCCTTGAGCAGTGATTTGGATGGTAAAGGTATTGAGTAACGCAATTGGGTCACAGGAAGGCGGTTCCTGTGTATGCATCCACTCCAGTGGCCAATTTGAGAGTTCGGCATGACTGTAGTGCACCCCATGTATGGTCCAACACTCCTCCCTCTACCAGTTGCACAATCCCTACCTGCACAAGGTGGACAGAAGCCTGCTAGACATCAGGAAAAGGAAAATAAAATGGAATGGAGTGGGGTGGGGGCTGGCTCGTCCTGGCACCAGCATGCCCCCAAATCCCTAGGCCCAAGACAGTATTTCTGCCCCCTCAGGGGGCACTTTGGGGAGTTTTCCACATTTGGGGCCAGAAAGCCCACTAGACACTAGCAAAAGATAACAAATAAAAGGAATGAGGGGTGTCCTTTCCTTGCACCGAGCTGCCCTGATACCCATCAAGCCTACAGTACGTTCCTGCCTACATATTCTCCTGACTCCCGATGTGAGAAGGTTGGAAGTAAACCTCACATTTTTTTAACCAGAATGCCCTGTGAATATCATGGCTATACCTAAAAAGCTCAATTCTATTATTATAGACCTATTGAGTCTATACACCTCTATATGACATACAGATGGGATCAATGCAGCCCAGAAGGCACTTGGTACTAAACTAGCACATTTCATGAAACTAAGTAATATTATCAAAGGAAAATGCTATCATTTTGCTTACTAAATAACATCTTCAGTCCCATCCAAGAATACTACTAGATCCAGGGTACTGTGATGGGAGAAACATTTGCACTGCTGTACGCCTGTATCATTATGGGGGAAGTAGAGAAATGTTGGATCTGGGATTAACAATTTGCAGAATACACTCCCCACATAATATTCTGCGGCAGGAATATTAACAATATATTCTCTAGAAGGATCCTGAAAGCACCTTAAAACAATATCTCCAGAACATTAACACCAATTGATGAAACCTCTGGACCATATTCTACTTTTCTACTAAAGAAAGTGATTTCCTAAACATCATGATTTACATAAAAAATGGCAAAATCCAAACCAAACTTTAAAGAAGAAACACAGGAGCAAATTCCATTCTAATATCAGAGAGTTATCACCCTCAGCACACCCTCAAAAATATCCCAAAAGGAGAATCACAACAAATCAAAAATAATTGTAGTGGAAAAGAGACCTACACAACAGCACCAAAATATATGATGGAATTGGGGGAAGAGAGGGGCTATGAGAAAAAAACAACTACAGGCCGCAACAAATGGCATAGATATGCCAGTCATTCCTACGAATTAAGACAACGTGATCAAATGAGCTACAGAATGTCATATGCTGCCTGACAGATTTCATAATGGACATCAGAAAATCAGAAATATAAGACGTCATTGGCACCTACTCAATCATCCCTCTATTAACGTCAACATTCAGGCTCATTCACAAATGGGCTTCCACTATGCAAGACATCTGAACGACCTATTATGTAAATTGGAATTCATTTACAGAAGAATAACAAAATTCACTTTTCTGGATAAAGCATTGGGTTTCTATACATGTCACAATTGTAACATCTGTTAGCTACGCATCAACAAAATCAAGGAATTTGTACCAGAACCAGGAACAAATCTCAGAATCCAAGCGTGAATAAACTGCTACAGCACATTTGTAATTTACGTCATCGATGCCCTTACTCCAAACATTATGGGGCAGATTTACAAGCCCCTTGCGCCACTTTTGCGTCACTTTTAACATGGGAAAAGTGACGCAAAAGTGGCGCAAGGAGCTTGTAAATCTGCCCTTATGTGTGTAGCATCATCAGACCACTTAGAACCAGGATACAGCAGCAGTATAGAACAATCGATAAATCTGACATAGGCCCTCCTCTAACGGATATCTGCAACCAGGAACACCTCCAAAATAAAACTTTCAAATTCTTTGGACGAGAACAAATTATACTACACTCAAGGCCTGGGAATCGTGAACTGAAAATTAGACAAAGGGTACGTGAAGACATCATACAATTAGGCACCTCCAAAACAGACTAAACAGAAACAGAAATGCACTACTGGCTACAAGAAATTTAACATAACAAATATCCATGTTTAGTTTAACACTCATTCTATACATAGACCCACCCAGAAATATCCCTATAACCTTAAAACCCCTACTGTCTCTTAGAACTTCATTTATTTATTTATGTATTGTATATTAGTATTAATGTATAAAGGACACCCAGACCTTTAACTTGAGCAACAGGAATCTTCAATTAAGGAAAGGGAGATAAGAATTCTACCCCCTTGATTTCAATAAACACACTAAAACTAATATCTGAAAATGTATATTACTATTAAACTTATGAATATTGGACTTGTATATGTGATTTTCTTCCTTAATAATCCCCCAACCGTTTCCTATCCATCATTTACTTGATTATAGTAAACTAGTATTAGTGTATCATAGACACACTAACCTTTCCTCTAGTATAAGAAATCCTCAACTAAAGAAAGGACTTGTTTATGTGATTTCCTTCCCTAATAAATTTAAACAAAATAAGGATAAAAAAGAGCTCGTCCTTCTCCCCTAAATAATCAACAAAGTCACAGGAGCTGAAAAACAGGATGAATCTTTTTTGTAGAGGAGGCAGAGATACTGGGATATATCTCAAATCAGGAGGCAGACTTCCTGTGTTCAAAAAATGCAATAATCTCATTTTTTTACACACTGCCTAAGACACATAAGAACAGGACGCCACCTCCGGTCCATCCTATTGTGTCATGGATTGGTTCCCTTCTCGAACCTTTGTCACACTTCTGCTATTTCTTTTTAAAACCCCTAGTACAAAACACCTCGACTTACCTAAAGGACACACAAGATCTCTTGAACTTTCTAAGAGATACTTTTTCATCCAGTGACCAGTCTCCTGGTTAGCCTGGACATAGCAAGCCTGTACACCAGTCTTCCCCAGGATGATACCATCAGGGTCATTAGGAATGTCCTAGATGAAACCACACGGGACTTCAAAACCCCTTAAGCTTTTGTTGTAGACTGCGCAGAGTTGGCCCTGAAAGAAAACTTCTTTGAGTTTGAAGGTGATTTGTTCTTTCAAACTTACGATACTTCCATGGTGAGTACCTTTGCCCCTGTGTGACTGGATTGTATGTCTTTGGGTTTGAGAAAACGCATATACTGAATACCAATAACCCTTTCAAAGGAAGGATCAAAATCTTGAAAACGCTACATAGATGCTATTCTGATGATCTGGCAGGGGCAAGAAGATACCCTAAATCAACAACTGCAACAGGAACCTAAGGTTCACCCATTATATGAATAATAATACCATCACTTTTCTGGATATTACAATCACTGCCCAAAATGGAAAACTTAAAACAAAGACATACTACAAGCCCACAGTGAGAAACACCTTACTTAAATTAACAGCTTTCATACCAGGGCACTCAGTGAGAACTTACAGTACAGGCAATTTCTCCAACTCAGAAAAAAATATTGTCAAGTGGAAGATTATCACGCCCAGGTAATGGCTCTGTCTGATAAATTCAGGGATCGAGATTACCCTAGGGAGAGGTTGTGGCCTAACGGCTAGGGGGGTTGACTGGTGGGAGGCCATGTCACCACTCGATTGACGAGAAGGGGGGTCACTAACCTGTGAAGGATATATCTTTCTTTCTTCCCCAGAGTGTGACTACAGGCACTCCCCGGCCACATTCCATGTCACTAAAAACTATAGAGACTTAAGTTAGTCATCTACTTCCTCAAAGACATTTAACGTATGTTTCTCTTAAAAGAGTTGGGTGCATACACCAGATAGGATATTTCACAATTTCGATAATTTACACTAAACAACCACTCACGGTTCTCTGCCTGCACAGGGTTTCCCCACAAATGGATAAGTGAATACACGTTGTTGATATTTGCAGGAGAGGTCACAGTCTCGGATGTGAGCACTGACCCCCAGGATACCTGTTGCGGATAGTTCTGATGTAGGCACAAATTCTAGTTTATCGCACACGCATATACAGTACATGTGGTAATATAAACTCATATATGGAACTGAAAGAGTCATGTGATTGATAAATGTTGTGCAATCGTTGAATCACCTGAATGCACTGACCAAGTGACTAACACTTGTGCATGCAAGGAGGAATGTTTTGTGCATGCAACCACTTGAGGTATATGTGACACGGCATAGGTGCACTATGCCTAGCACTGCATTTCCAATAATCTTGTTTTGTGACCACCAGTCATCTTGTCACATTTTTTCCTTACAGGTACAGCGTTCTTGGTGAAAACTGTAAGTCACTGTTTAACCCCAGAAACAGAGATAATATCTCCACTTTTATGCACAACTTAGCGCATGTGCACTCACATCTCCAAGGGCCCACTCCTCCTTTCTGGCCTGCCACTGTTGCTCCTGAACAAAGCATTTCTAATCCAATCCAATTGGCTGAAACATGTAGACCTATTTCAGGATGTGCAAGATAAATCATATCTCCCTCACATCCACAGTTCATTTTTAATCCTGTCCCAGGAACCCATTATTAAAATTCTCCTGGCTAGGAGGGGGATCCTGGAGAGAGAATAACTCACCTTTTCTCACAAATTGTCACAATAAAATCCTGTTCCGTTGCAATCAGGCGTCGAAGCACACGTAGGATGCACTCAGCACCTTAGGTGAAAACTCTATGATGAAGCATGCCACCAACTAGGTTGGTGGGTGAGGCTTTTTCTAAAAAACCTAAGTTTTTTTTTCACACAATTGATTTTGAATGTAGTTTGAATTTCTCAAGCCAGTCCTTATTGTTGAAGTTCCTTCCCTAATAAGCATATGCTTACTGAGTCCAATTGTGTTTTCCTGAGTTTTTCTGACCAATGACATTACATCATATTTGTATTCCCATACCCGCTATTGCAATCAATCACTAAAATCTCTCTTGAGATACTGTAATGAAATAAAAACAAAGGACCGGATGAACTGTCATAGTCCACTCTTATATTACCAGAGTGCATATGTATACTTGATGTCATCATAATCAGGGGTGTAGCTGCAGGCGGAGGGTTTGGGGTTTTTAACACCCTAAAATAAATGCATTCTTGGCTTGAGAGATAGGTATGGGAGCCCTGAGTTGGGTCTCCCATGCCTTTGTTGGTTTTTCCGGTTATTCTCGTTTGACTAAAAGGTTTTAATCTGTTATTTTTTTTTAAAGGAATTTAGACAGAGGCCCACTTAAAGGAAATTAAAATTAAACCTGTTCCTCATGAGAACAGAGTATCCCAAACTTTGGTCAACCCTCCACCCCTCAACATACTGGGGCAGATATATGACGTCTGGCGCATCTCTGCTAATCAGTAGAGATGCGCCAGAAGAGTTGCGACGCATCTGCCCACCCGTGCGCCACCATTGATGCGCCGCATTGTAAATGCGGCGCACCGTGGCACTCGGATGGGCAGATGCGTGACGCATCTCCTGTCGGAAAGGCGGCGCATTGCTGGAGTTGCGTCGCAAGCGTGACGCAGATCCAGCAAGGCTCTGGGGTGCCCTATCATTACAATGCTGCGTCAATCCTTACGCCTGCTGCAAGCAGGCGCAGGGTTTTGACGTAGCATGGGCTCAAAAGTGACAGAGTGAAATCTTGTAGATTTCACTTAGCCACTTTTAGGAGGCGTTCCTGCGACGGAACGCACCCCCTGCACAGGTACGCCTACTGCTGGTGCAGGGCTTTACAACGTGACGCATCTCCCAGATGCGTCACGTTGTAAATACCCCACAGCATGGCGCAGGATTTGCGCCGCCGCTGCGTCACAAAAGTGACGCAACGGCGGCGTAAATGAGGCGCAAGGGGCTCATAAATCTGCCCCACTGTTTTTAGTTGGGTCATTTGTAATTCAACCACCCCCTCTCCCGATTCTCGTTGACTAAGTTATGCCCCTGATCATAATACACCTAGAATACTGACACATGCACGGAGAAACTGCTAGCATCATGCCACCAAGGACCTAAGATAAAGTACAAATGAGATGAATGATCCCACTTCAAGATGACTTTGTCATTTGCTGTTCCAAGCAGCCACACACAATTCGAAAATAAGCACAACCAAGATCAATGTTTCGACTCTAAGATGACTACATCATTTAATGTTACAAGCATCCCCATCGATACAACTACTGCTTCTCCATGTGACTGTCAAATTTCTTCCATAGATGCTATATTTATCGCTATAATTTTGCAAATATGTAACCATCAAAAACAGAAATGCCTTATTTTAGGACTTGAGAGAACCTGTAATGTGTCCCAGTTAGGCCTAGAGAGAAACACTGCCATTTTTGCAATTTTGTTTACATGTACTCAGGTTTTTTCCTAGAGTTGCCTTCACTCTCACACAACGACTTTTGCCCCACATTTGCAACAGTTATTATACAGATTAGTTTCTCACTTCCCAAATCTGTTTTACCATACATCACAGCTTAAGGCAGACAACTTCATGTCTTTTTGGACCGCAGGGACATTTGCAAATCCTTAGACTGGAGATAAGCTCACCGGAGATAAGCTCACCTCACGACCCCCTCTTTTATCATTTAGGTCCCACCCCTTTCCAAACTAGATCTTATTCCTGCCATGTACCTTCTATTTACAGAAAAAACTATTCTTGTACCAAACCAATATGGTCCGGTACCTGACTTATTGGTTTGCTGATACATACAAGACCACATTATTTTGAGTTTTAAACATACCTATTGCCACCAGTGTAGGCATGCTGAGTCCGCATTGGCCTCCCTGGTCGCTCCTTTTTAACACTAACGTGACAGCCCGACCAAATGTATCTTTTTTGTAACCGACTGGATCATAGCTATACCTTGACATAAATGCCTTTTCTGAAAATCACAAAACTTTGAAATTCGACTACAGGCTCAACTCAGTCACCTTATACTGACCCAACGGTTTGGCACAAAAAATACTTTGCATGGAACCTTTACCATCTGGATATTCTATGCTCTCATGCTCTCTAATGAATTATACCTACAAAGGAAATTATACACTCCAACCATGATGCTAAACACAAGCACTTAGACACACTTAACAGCAAACCCTTGGTCACTACTCTTCCTACTGACATGAAGTGTATGTCAGCACAGTTCAAAGTGCACAACACAGCAACTTGTGGCACAGAGATTGTATTAAAAACTGATGTAGTATAATCATATAACTTTATTTGTTTAGCCTTTTAGTTTTTTTCATTTCTCTCTTACTTTATTTGGTTCCCTCCCTTAATAATTATTAATGCCTTCTCCTTATTTCTGTACATCTCACTGGCATGTATGTAATTTTGTTATATATTGTCTGTGATAATTTTTGAGAAAAACTGTAAACAGCCTTAAAAATGCCCCAGACCTGCGCACCATAGAGGGGGTGAAAAACGTGTTGGCAGGCCCAATCTCTTACTTCTTCCAAAATAAAACTACTGTGATATGACGCAGCATATCTCATTGCAATTATATGTAAAACACTATATATCACTTACTCTATTCTATATAAAACTCTGTTTCATCCAGTGACGGTTGGTGTCAGGGTAGAGAGGAGGAGTGGGAGGAGGAAGGGACGATGAACAACAGAGGACGACAAATATTTTTTTTTTAAAAATAAATACAAAGAAGAACTTACTGCCATATCGTCCCTCTTCTGATTGTCAGGCTCTGCTGCCGGCAGAACAGGCTTCCAGACTCCCTGTGGCCAATCCTGACACTGCTCTCCCGTCATGAGAGCAGCGCTAGGATTGGCCTGAGCGTCCTCAGTTTGCCCTCCCAGGGAGGCTGGTAGCCTGTGCCTGCTGTCTCCAAACCGGTGATGCAGCTTTAGTGAGCATGATGGTTTGGCCGGCCATCCAAACCATCATGCGCACTGATAACAGTGCCCACTGCAGCCCCTGTGACTGCCCCCCCCGCGCTGGCTCAGCCCCAAAGCCTCAGCTCTGTTTTATTTTTGACCTTTCGAGGCTACTTATAGGGGGCGCGACACTCCTTCACCATAGCGGAGGAGCCGCCACTGATTTCATCAATAGTTATACCCCATTCTGCCCACTAGGAGGTCAGTAAGCCAGCTAGGCTATCAGGGTATAAAAAAAAAGTTTAGCAATGAGCAATGGGGGGGGGGGGTGGAGGGGGGTTTTGTATGGATCAGGAACCAGGCATTTCCCCCAAACCTTGGTACTCACAAGTTAGATTTGGGATATACCTCCATTGTTACTGCCCCAGGGGACAGGAAGCCCTATTGACAACAGGTTACGGTGCATGAAAAAGAATGGGGTGGAAAGGAGTCCGGCCTGTGCTGGCATTGGTCTGAAATCTGACCCAGAGAAATCAGTCATTTTGCTTCTCTGGGCAGTCAGACTGGGGGTCTATCATCTTTCCTGGTCCTGGGATCTAAATTATGATAAAAAAATTACAATTTCCTCTCATTTGTCACAGCGGATGACTGTAACATTTGGGCTCATAGCCGCTCGGCAACCAAGAAGACCTAACAACCATGGACATTTCTGGTCACTAGAAGGCCAATGTAATTCACTGTGGTATGACCTGTGTGGATCCAAACACATTTTTTACCCAGTGAATGGCAAGACTGCATCTAGAAACATCAAAGCTCCTCTCTGGCAGCCGGAGAACCCAATAAATGCTGGGCATTTATAAAAACTACAGACTTGAGAGTTGTGCAGTTTCCCAGCACATTTTCGTATCCACAATGTCCTTCAAACATCATAGTGCTGCAGCAAAAAACACTATTTCCTCTCTCTTTCCATGAGATAAGCCGTCTGCCCATTGCCACGTGTGGAAATATGGCCATAAACACTCATTCCCATGGCAAGTACATAAAGTAGTGAAAAGTATTTTCACCACTTTAGCAATAGATCTTTTCTACTTCTCAGGAAGGCAAAATAAAATGTCTGTACTCAAGAAACCCTGCATATGTGTTCTTTTCACTCAAACACTAACAACTTTAGAACTGGAAATAAACTTTCTTCTCCATGCTAATTGGCTGCCCTTGCAACACTCATCGTGCAGCACCAGATAGTGTTTGTGTGTGTCAGTTGCTTTTTGCATATGCTGTCACTTTCACATTTGCTTCCCTATGCCTTTGGCTTGTACTGCTCCATAGTGCATTGTGTATTAACCAGAAGCCTCCTCAAGTACATTGCAAGTCTATTTAAAGGCACACATTGAATATGGCTCCATAATGGAAAAATGCAAAGCCATAGCACACATTTAGCCACCAGGTGTCGGGTGGTACCACAACCGTCCGTCGCAGCAGAAACCCTCCCATGCAGCAAGTGGGGATTCCCACCCTTTTTCCAGCTGTCATCAATGGAAAATGTCACACTTGCTTCAACTGTGTTGACTGCACCTCGATCCCTGCAGCTGGGAGGCCTCGAACAGTTTCTGTTTGAGCAAGAAACTAGCCCACTTTAAAAGAAAAGTAGAACAAAACTTTTTATTTGTTTCAGATACTACACAACTTCTAATACTGTAATTAGGCCTCCCGGTTTTATGGTTTTTTTTTTTTTACAATTCCTTCTGTATTTCTACATAGCTCTTTTTTGCAAATTGTATTTTTATTTATTAGTATTTAGTTTAGACTGTGAAAAAATGAAGCTTAAATATGCATAAATGTTACATTTATTTAACAAGTAATCTTTGCCAGGCTATAGGCCACATATGAATTGTTCCTCCATTGACCATCCAAGATACTTACAGCATTTCCCTGCACGTCTAAGATCTGTGCAGGCTCCCTGAATTTAGACACCCACTTTTTAAAAAGCAAATAGTCTTTAATGAGGGCAAAATCTCACAAAATAAATCTTGTGAAATTCTTCTTTTTCAACAAACACTCACAATCATACCGTGCTTCATTTGTAGCATCACTGGAATTTTGGCATTGTTGCGTGACATGTTAACAACATACTTGAAGTCTAACATCCAAACAGTGAAAAAGTGGAAACCACCTTTCTCCCTCTCAACAATTCACATGGAATTTGACATACTGGTATACTGGCGATGTCTGCAGTGTGCACCAGCTTGTGAATGGGGTGTTGACTCTATTTCCACTTTTGATGCGTTAAGGTGGAGATAAATCGGAGAGAAGTCCTTGTGAATATGCCCCTTTGTCCATTAATACCTCACACTGATCACCTTTGTTAGCAATAACTTCTGTGAAACATACTATGACTGTTTGTCATAGGTTTAGACTTCCCTTTTACCCCTACCCCAAAATACAGTAGGTCAATCGGCACAAGGCATTATTAAACTGATTCAGTAAAATAAAAAATGGGCCCCCAAAATCAACCACTACTTTGCCATACTTTTTTGGGAGAAGGTGTCACTCTGAGCATAGGAACCATTGAGACACGGTGTTTATCACTGCAACAACCCTGTATGCAGCTACGACCCTAGTCTTCAACACCTCCATCAATGCACGGCCACCAGAAGTTGCCACATACTCTCTGCTTGGTTGCACTCATACCCAAATGACCGGCATGTGCAGTTTCAAACATTCACTGTCTGAAGCAGTTGGGAGGAATGAGTTTGTCACCTCTCACCAGCAAATCACTTTCTTAGGACAACTCATCTGCAACCTTGTTGAAAAGTCTGCAAACTGACTCTTAGCATTTGCTCCCTATCCATTTATCACAAAATGAGTGATTTCCTTCAACTCAACATCAGTCTATAGTTCTTTGTGCCAATAAACAATGTTTGCACACACTATACGATCCTCAACTTTAGCTATAATGCACTCTTCAGTCTCTTTCTCCAAATTGTCCTGTTGGTCATCAATTAGTAACCTTGGCAGAATATCTGCTTTGAAATTCTTACCACCAGCAATGTGCACTATTTCAAAGTTGAATTCTAGCATCCTTGCCAAATCGCCCGTCGATTTCCTAATTTGTTTTCCAGATAAAATATCAACCAAAGGGCGATCATCATTTCTCAAATCAAATGACCCACCCAACAAATGGGGTGGAAACGTTTCCACGCCCCAATATATATGGTAAGCACTTCTTTTTCTATTATGGAGTATCTTGAGTCCACATCTTTCAAATGCTTAGAAGTAAATTCTACTGTGACCTCCTTAGATCCGTCCCACTGAAAGCTCCCACACCATACACACTTGTGTCTACCTTTCCAAATGTTTTACAACATTTTCGGTAAAGCTGTAATGCAGGGGCCCAATTTTTTTTAAGTTGGAAAATCTCCTGACACAACGGAGACCTAATTTTTCATAAATTTCTAGTGAAATTCATACATGTCTAAAATTGAACCAAATTGTTCTTTGTCACAAGAGTGTGGAGCTTTCGCTATACTTTCGACTAACCCAAGATGCCACCATCCAAGAATATTAATACCCTTTTGAGCCACATATACCTGCTTGCTAATGCTCCTGTCTTGGAAACCAATGCCCGCCCAATAATACCCCAGCAGATTGATGTTACTGCTTTCAAATGTAGTGGTCATGACGTCAGAAGCTCATAATACTTTCTCAGACTCTTTTTCTTTTATACTTATCAACAGCAAGTATGGTAACCCTTGTCTCTGAGTAGAACAGCAACCGAATACCAGACCTATAATTTGTGATGCGAATGTGAGGGTTCCTATAAACTTTTTTTTGTTGAAACTTCCTAGCTCTATTACCTCCAAGGACTTCACAAGTTGTTTGACCCTGTTCTCAACAGTGCCAACATCGTCAGTCAAAGCTTGATCCTGTACACACCAGCCATTACTGAGTTTTCTCCCTCTACACACTGCCAAAGTGTCCTATCTTATTGCACCTCCAACGTTCCTGAGACATGGCTCAACAATTTTTGAAATTAGATACTTAGGCAAAGATCCAAAAACGTGGTCTTGTTCAGTGACGAGGAGCACTTCTACCTCTACCAGTGTTGGCTAACTGATTGAACATCTGGCCTTTGTAGTTGCCACTTACTTTAGCAACAAGAGAGACATGCGATTCAAATTACCATGCATCTTCCTGGGAGTACGCTATTTTTTTTGCAACGTCGACTGCCTCATCTATCGTATGATTTTTGCACACCAACAATCTTTGCTGTACTTCTTACAATTACACCTTGATGCTTTTTGGTCACAAATTAGTTGGGAATTAAAATGATCAAATCCATAATAAGAATCCAAACCTTAAAAACTATAACAGGAATCCAATGACTCCGTGGGTCCTTATAAACATCCATAAGTCTGCCTCTTTAGGCTCAGATTGCTAGGACTCTCATCAATTTTTGTAAGTGCCTCACACAGGTAGAACAAAAGGGTTTTCTCTTCCTTAAAGGGTGAGTGACAGATCTCAGTTTCCTTCTCTGCTGTGCTATATAACTTGTTCAAATGGGAAAAATTTAGTTTCCACTTGAATGTCTACAATGATCTACAATCCTTAGCCACACACTTCGCAGGGTGTCCTATAATGGACTTGTGAAGGTGTTGTATGACCTGTTTAAGGTTAACATATTATGATCCATGTTCTCATCATACCCAAGTTAATGTGCACTGGGGCATTTTGGTACTAGGAATGAAGAGAAATAAAGATCTCAAGGAACCAACCACCTCAAAAATGAGAAAGTACACACAACTTTGAGAATAAGTGAAAATTAACGGAGTATTTGAAAACTTGAACATTTTGAACTATTTCAGAGGCCTTGGTAGAGGTCATTGTAAAGCTTCTATACTAGCCATCAAAATGCTGTCCCACTGCATCACAAACATTAGAACCAGGGAGCTTCTAAGAGTTTAGAGCTAAACCACAGTGTCTCACTTGTATGTAAGAGTCCACTGAGCTGCATAGGAAAGCAAGGTCTGTATTACAAAATCCATAGAGTAAAGCAGAGTACTTTCAATAAGATTCTCTGTTTTATGGGCAGCCATTTCAGACTCCTTCACCAGTATCAGACAGTATTACATTTCCTGAGACCCCTCCCCAATTTCACTGTCATATTGTGAAGAGCTTAGAAATAGGCTACCGTGTAAGTCCGAAGTGAAGGGCACTATAATAACGTTGATCGGCTAGGGTCCGACCACCCAGTAGCGGCACGGTGAGGGAGTTCTGTGGGGCGGTGAGGCATGGCGGGGAGGAGTAAACATCAGAATATGGATGAACGGAGGTAAGTAAACAATTAAATAAATAAAACGAATTTCGTTGCGCGCGCAACGAAATTTGTTTTATTTATTTAATTGTTTACTTACCTCCATTCATCTATACTCCGGTGTTTACTACCCCCCCACCCTGCCATTCCCCTGCACCACGTCACCGCCCCACAGAACTCCCTCCACGGGCCGCTACTGCTCCCTCCACGGGCCGCTACTGAACACCTGTCCATACTACTCCATAGGGATCAAGGGACAGATCTTTTTTTTTTCAACATTGCTATTGGAATAAAGTCTGCTGACAAAACTTTGCGGAGTTACAGTTGAAAAGACAATTTCTTATCAAACAGGAGGCACGAGTTTAGTTCTTCCCATCTACAAGTGGGCAGGTTGTAGAACCCAGCTGGGAAGGCCACAGAGCACAGGTCCAATTCTCAGGGTTTCCTCTGATCATACTCAATTCCCTCATTGCTTGCCTGCAAGCAATATTGAACCCTCTGCCGCTCTAGCCCTTTTATTACAGCCTATTTTGCCTTGAGTCATTAAATAGTTTACAATAATGAATATACTCTTTTGAAGCTCAGTAATAGTCTCAATATATTTGCATCTAAAATCCAAGCAATAGAATTTGCATGCATCCAAATTAATCCATGGGAACCACTGGATGAGGGCATTTCGACCCAAAGCTGGAAGGGCTGGTGAGGCTTACAGTTAGGGTCTATGATGGGGCAAAATTCAACTAAATAAAGGGTTGTGTTCACTCTCGTCACTCTCTAAAACATCTCAATTGATTTTATGTGGTCGCAAACTACTCCAGATAGCATAACGTGGTCAATTATTGAGGGCAAGGCCCTACTCTTAATGTTTAGTCTATCGGAGAGAACAGCAAAACAGAAAAGCAGGTCATACATATAAAAAGGAACCGGAAAATCGGCCCTGTGTGTATTTCCTAGAAACTCTCCAATCCAACTTGGCAATTCCCTCACAAAACAACAAACTCCTTAAATCTTTGAAAGCTGGCCAAGCCTAGATCTAACTTAGCATTTGAATCCCACAAGAGCATTATGCCTTTTAAAGGTGAGCATTCCGCGTAAGCGGTGGCAGAGATCTGATCCATGAAGATCGGAACGTTCTACTAGAAAGGATACTCCAAGTTGAACGTCTACCTATAAATAAAAATGTATGTTTAGGAAAAACGAGGTTGTTTAGGAAAAAAACTAAACACAATAGAGCTATGAGTATGCACCCTTTTTTTTGGACAGCCTCATTTTGGCTGGTCTCCTGAAATATAAATGCTCCAAGTATGAGGTGTGTCTTTTCTCCCAGAAAATTAGAAACAATCTTTAAAATGAACTGGACACATGATTAAAATTCCACTGTTCTCAGAGAATAAGTACAGCAGCAGCCCTTGCCTTCTCACTACTGTCTAGTGCAGATGAGCATAAATACTTCTGCCTAAGGCCCAAGGCTTGGGAGAAGCTGAATGCGCCCATGCAAGTCTCACGCTGTAAGGAGAAAATAGGGGCATTTTGACAAGGGCATTATGCCGCCGGAAAAAGAAATGATGGGAGTTTCCATAGTGAAAAACTCACAACACGAGTACACAGAAGAGAGAAACCTTTAGACCTGAGTGACATCCATTACCCTTTAGGAAGCAGCACCTCAGGGGGAATAACAGTGAGAGCCTTCAACACTTCAGAGAAGGCCTCTGTCTCCAGACTTCTCGTAACCACCCTCTAATCTAATAGTGCCCAAGGAAGGAACACAAGGCAGCAAAACGTCATTTCTTCACACGTAAAAACATCTCTCTCTCCATCCTCCGTCCTAACGTCAGAGTCTGTGGCCAAACATGTTCCTCAGAACGTCTTGCATCACACAGTGCTAAGAAGCCGCCTCTAACCGTCTTGTACAGCATGCCTGCTGTGGCAGATCAAGTTAAACTCTGCAGTCATGCAGTGCCTACCTTCCACTGGGATATACTGCCATCTATCTAAAATACATACATGTGCCACCCAGGCACACAGGATATAACCAGCCACTTAAGACTTTGCAGAACGGAAGAGGAGGGATAAGGGCGGTAGGCCACTCACCCAGTGCACACAGCAGAGGTTAAAACCTATAGTTAAAAATAGGTTTTGCATAGAACCTATAGTTAAAAACTTTTGCTTCCTCCACTGCAAAACTCTTGTCAGTGGACAACGGAACAATAGTTACTCTTGAGAAGGAAGGAAAGTCATAGTGTACCCTCCAGACTACAGAGCGCCACTCTGGTCCTACACACCAGCTGTGCTATGCAAACCACTGCATGCACGCATGACGATCTTGCGCACTTTGACCTGAAAAATCAAGAACATAGTATAACATGCATAAGGGTAACTCAGGCAGCAGTACACACTCACAAAACCAGGCAGGGGACATTCCCGTCTCAAACCACGTCGAATGAGGGGTCGGAAATGATGGATTGGCATTGCGTCTTACTTTAGTGGTATTATTATGAGGCCGGGACAACGCCATAGAAGGGTTCTGATTCTTTCCAGTCAACCAGATAAAGAACAGTGATACCAGCCAGAGCCATGGAGCTCCGAAAGTGGTGATCTTTGATGGTCATAATTATTTTCTACATTTTTCAAAATCAATAGGCATCTTAAATCTGGAGGTTGGGTTGCCTGCCGTAGATTGATTTATGTGTTATATATATGGCAACAAATATTAAGGAAATCGATCTGTATCATTTCTCAGTGTCATTTGCATCTAAACAACTTTTCAGACACATGAGGAGTAGGTGGAAAACAGCCCATCTTTGGTCTTCTGTGGCCTCCTACCACTACCTTTTCATTAGCCTGGAGACTGCAGACCGCCTGCTCCAATGCCTGCCCTGTGCTGCATTTACAACATATCCTGCATTGCTGGCCTCTTGAATGCTGTTGATACTATCAGAAAACTAAGACTGTTCCATTTTTGCCATCTAGTAGTAAGGGTTGCCCTGAACATTACCAATTAATTGGCAATGGCGATCCCGTGCTGTTGTCCCTATGACATGCCGGGTTAATGGGGCTCTCTTTCTCACTCTGACTCTCCATATAGCCTGGACACAAGTAGCTCCTTAGAATGACTCAGGAGCAGGGGCTGCCCATTTTACACATAACCATTGGAAACAGCCATCACATAGTGCATTATTTCATACAGGTATTGGTATTAGGAAGGCTCTTCTAGCAATCCTAGTATACAGGGCGTGTTGAAGGAAGCAGCTAGCTTAAACTGCCGGGTCCGGGGAAGTCAAGGCACATGAGGGACATTGGAGACATGCCCCAAATTATGTATTTAGCCTCCTGGCTGGACATTTGTGAGGTATGTGAGCAAATATACCCTCAATCGTAGGTAGACTAAAGGAGCTTATTTATGGTACAATCCTAGAATAAAGAGTACTAATTCTATGTCAGGACCAGAGGCAAGGATTATGCTTTTCTTCCTTCATTATAATAGCATATTATCAAAACAGCAGCCATTTTAACATTTTCAGAAAAAAACACTTCCATATCGTGTGCCTAATAGTCTGGGCCCTCCCAGCACTCAATTCTGCACACGTGTGCTGCCTGAAATTCATACCACGTGAGTGAGTGCATGAATCAATTTCTCCAACACATTTAAAGTGGTCCTCCTCTCCATTACATATTCCTAATACCAGGCATACTTGTAATATCAGCCTGGACATAGGAACCTTCTAGTGCACTGAGTTAGGCATGGAGCCATCGGAAAATACCAATGATGAGGAGGATTCCCTTGCTTATTTGCAGTGGGATGAGGATTTTTGTGAGGCAGTATATACCCCAATTTACAGGACTGTAAATGATTTACTGAGACCTATGGAGCAGTGCCTCTCCGATAGGATTGCTCAGGAGTGTGCCAAGCTTGACAAGGTTCAGGCCCAGGTTACTGAGAAGCCCCATTTCCCCAACGGATGCCCCAGGAGACACTCCCCCCCCCCACCCCTAGAAGAAGGAATCTGAGGAAGGGGTGGATAGAGATGCATTTGTGCGTCTTAAACAAGCCTTATTAGCCAAGTCTTTCCCGCAGGAGTCTGCTTCCCTGGACCCTGCGCCCTCTTTCCCCGGGCCCACTCGTTCCAACACTAATGACCCCCAGGATGGTGATTCCCCAGAGGACTCTGAGGATGAGGCTGGTTCCTCAAGGCCTTTGCACCCAACTACAGTCCCTACCCCTCTCAGGGAGGCGATGCGGATAAGTTGGATCCAGACGACATTATTCACCCGCGGTCAGCGGTTTGGGCCCCGAGCAACAAGGTCGCTAAGTTTGTCACTGGTCGCCTCCACAAACACTTGGAAAAGAAAGCAGTAACTGCCTCAGAGCAGAGTACCCACAACCTGCTCTGGAGGGTAAGGTAGCCCTTATCCCCGACATCGACTCCAAAAAGGGGGCGCCTTTTTAGTAAAATACATGAAAGACACTAAGAAGGGCATAGACAGGTTGTGGCGCTCGTGCCAAAACAAGCTGTTAGATGCCATAGGGCCCATGACCAAGATCCTGGAGATGGCGGAAGTGGCCAAAATGTCAGGATCGCTCATTTCCCCAGAGGTTTCCTCGAATTGGTTGACCCGCAACTTATTTTTATGGGCAATGTAAACTGCGCCCTTTCAACAGGTCGGAAGCGTTCAGTGCCGATCAAGCTCGATTCCAAACCGGGAGACCTGGCCTCTTCCGGGACCCCTTAGTCAAGGAATTTTTAAAGTTTAAAACAACTTTCACTTTGTTGGATAAAGCACAATCAATCAATCTATCAATCAATCAGGGTTAGTAAAGCGCAGCTACTCACCAGCTAGGGTATCAGGGCGCTGGGGCGGGATCTCCTTTGAGTGCTGAGGTCATCCGAAGAGCCAGGTCTTGAGGTCCTTCCTGAACAGGTGCAGTGTGGTAGGTTGCCGGAGGTGGAGGAGGAGGTCGTTCCAGGCCTTGGCTGTAAGATAGGAGAAGGATTTTCCTCCCGTTCTGGCCTTTTAGATGCATGGAACAGTGACCAGCAAGAGGTCGTCTGATTGGACGTGTCTTTTGGGTGAGTGAAAGGAAAGGCGGTTGTTCAGGTATGTTAGTCTGGTGTTGTGAAGGGCCTTGTATGCTTGGGTGAGGAGTTTGAAGGTTATTTTTCTTTCAACTGGCAGCCAGTGGAGATTGCGGAGGTGTTGGGTGATGTGGCTGCAGTGGGGATGCCAGGATTAGTCTGGCTGTGCCATTCTGGACGGTCTGGAGTGTACAAATGTCTTTTTTAATTCTGGCATAGAGAGTGTTGCCGTAGTCCAGTCTGCTGCTGATGAGAGCGTGCGTGACAGTTTTTCTTCATTTGGATGGGATTCATCTGAAAGTCTTTCGAAACATGCGAAGGGTGTTGAAGCAGTTCAAAGATATGTCGTTGATCTGGTGGTTTATTGTGAGCGATGAGTCTAGTATGATACCGAGGTTTCGTGTGTGGTTCGTCTGGGTGGGGGAGTTTCTGAGTGTGGGGAGCCAACAGGCTTCATCCCATGCGGAGGGGGTGGAGCCAAGGATGAGGACTTCCGTTTTCTAAGAGTTGAGTATCTGGCAGCTGATCCTCATCAAGGTGGCCGCGGCTTTCATTTCTTCTTGGATGTTGTGTTTGGTGATGCAGGTTTGTTCGTGAGGGAGAGGATAAGCTGGGTGTCGTCAGCAGAAGAGACGATGTTGAGCCTGTGGTTCATGATGATGGTTGCATTTTTAATATCCAATATTAACATTTTTTTTACCCCACAGGTTTGCCAGAGGGCTGGACGAGGCAGGGGCTGCTCGACTGGCCACTCCTCATACCAAACCCATGTCAGGGGTGAAGGCTCAGGGTGCGGCCAATATCAAAATAACGCGTGTTTTAACAACTTCTACCGAACAAAAGGGCAATGCTTCCAAGATTGAGGTAGATACAGAGGACAAGCAGGTCGTGCCAACCTAAATAGTGGGTGTCCTTCCCTCTGCTCTGATCCAAGTTGGGGGGGAACTTGGTAGGGTTCCTCTCAGCCTGGGCTCCCAACACCTCAGATGCTAGGGTTTTGCATACTGTTCCGGGCTTCCATAAAGAATTATACTAACCCCCTTTCAGGTTTCACACAGACAGGTCATATGTTTCTCTGCCCACGAAACGGCTCTTATCAACGAGAAGGTCTTGAGGCACCTACAAAAGGGAGCCATCTGTCACTCGGACCTGAAACCCAATGGTTTCTTAAGCAACATCTTTCTAGTTGACAAGTCTAATAGTGACCGTAGGTCAGTCATCAACCTCCTAGATTTCAACGAGTGACTGGTGTACCGCCATTTCAAAATGGAAGGAAGTCATCTTCTCAGGGAACTCCTGCTCCCGTTGGACTGGATGGACTGGATGGTGTGCCAGGATCTGAAGGATTTCTACCTTTCCATCCCAGTTTTTTCTCCCCATTGCAGACTTCTGCAATTACGGTGACAGGATCAGATTATCGCCGCAAAGACTGGGTTTTGTAATCAAAGAGAAGAAGTCGCTTCTATCCCCCTACAAAGTGCAACCTTCTTGGGCTTCATCATGACCCCAACGTCAGCATTGTTGAGTCTTTCTTCTCAGAAGATGGCAAATATACAGCACAAACTTGCTTGCTTCCCTGATGTTTCATGGGAAGATTTTTTTCTGGAAATGTTAAAATGGCTTCTGTTTTGATAATATGGTATTAAAGCGAAGGAAGAAAAGCATAATCCTCGTCTCCGTGTACTAAATAGAAATGAAACGTACCTTCATGTTGTTAGGCAAAAATAGTACTGAATCCACCTTGCTGGTGGTGTTGGGCTGCATCAGGCTCCTGGTTGGTGAGGGCAAATCTGCCATTCTCATCCACCTGGACCTGTCTGCCACATTCAATACCATTTTCCATCATCTATTGCTACAAAGGCTGCATGAAATTGGCTTGCATTCTACCACCTGGCAACGGTTTTGCTCTTTTCTAAAAAACAGTCTCAGTATGTTAAGCTGCCTCCTTTTAAATCCAAGCCTGTGTTGTTCCTCAGGGTTTATTCCTGAGCCCCACATTGTTTAATGTTTATGTGTCTCCTATGGTGGGTATTTTGTTAGAGTTTGAGATTATTATCTTTGTGATGATACTCTGCCGATCATTTCCATTGGTAAAAGGAATACAGAGACAAGAGGAAACTTAGCGAATTGTCTTTCAGAGGTGGCAATTTGGATGCAGTCCAGCTCTTTGAAATTCAACACAGAGAATTCTGAGATCCTGCTATTTGGAACGGCCAAAAGAGTAGTTATGAATCTGGGTTTTCTTAAAGAAGTCTCTCTTTGTATGTAGGACCAGGTGAATGTAGTCTGTGGGAGTTGCTTTGGTCTCCCACAGACCCTCCGCAGGATATTTTTGTGGATTGCTGTGGCATACCGCAAGACTATTTAGCAAGCCCTTATTATGAGTATATTACACTATGGTAATGCTGTGTATGTTGAGATGGCTGATTATATATGTTCACCCGCCTATAATTGTGTCAAATCTCGGTGGAGAGATTGATTTGGAATCTTCCCATTAGGAGCTCATGTTTGGGCTTGTTTAATTTCCCTTCATTGGCAACCAGTCTGTAAGAGAGCTATCTTCAAGCTTATTTGTCATGTGCACCAAGTAGTTCATGAGACCAGAGACTCAAATGGTGGAGTTGTTTTTCACAAGCCAGTGCTTGCCCTTTGATCTGCCAGTCAGGTTTTGATTCACTGTAGACGAATTAAGACATTTTAAATAGGGGGCCACTCCTTTAATTATATGTCAGCTTTCCACTGGAAAGCTCCTCAATCTGTTTTTACGCTCGACTTCTGATCTCCTGACTTTTCGTAGTATGCTGAAGATATGGTTATTCCCTAACTGATTTCGTACTTGGGACATATGGAGTTAAGTTGGATTTCTGTCTACAGCCAACATATCCCTTTGGGAATGATTGTGCGTTCTAGAACTGTCATAAATTACCACATTTACCTTTTCAGCAGGGAGCGGGCTATGGAGGAAGGAAATATACCTGCAACAGGTTGGACCAACTAATGGTCCATCCGGCAAATCTTCTAAGACCCATGACAGAAAGGGACTTTGTCGTTTTTTCAGAGATGCTGGAGCCTTTCAGGGGGACAAATCTGAAACTCAATCCTCTGAAGCAAAATATTTCAAAAGTTTCCCAACTTTTTCCTGGTTCCCAAGCAACTGCAGGAGTTCACTTTAGCAGTGTACTTAGACTTAGAGTCTGTCAGAATTTCAGGGAGGTATTTGCAAACTCTCAGGGTGGTTCAGCCACACAAAACTCACCATCCAATGAAACTAGGTACCCACCTCAAGTCCCAGGTGTGAGTACTTTCGACTAGTTGAAGTCTCCTCCTTTGGGGACTTGAACCCTGGTTCTTTCATAAGAAACTGAGGAATGTAGTCTATAGTCCCTGACGCTACTCCTGATCAGTCAGACAACTCGCCACCTTGAGACAAGACAAAGACAGCTTGTTCTACCAGTTTGATAGAACGTCATCTGTTTTCTTTTGCCAAACCTGGCAAGGGGAGTTGGCAGTATTTACCACAAATCTGCAACTTAGAGCGTTTCTCAGTCGCCATTGGTGTAGAGAACCCAAATTCTGGTAGAGAAATCTTGGTACTCTGGCTGAAAGGTTTTGTCTCATCTCTGTATCGAAATTGCAGATAGTGTTTATGTATCCAAGCAGTCAGTTCTAAGACTGGCTCTAGGCAGTGTAATTCCTGTCTCAAATTTATATCAAAATTGGAGACCGTGTACCTTCCAACAGTCAGGTCTGAAAGTCGGTCTGGGCTATTCCTGCCTTTTTCTTATTATACTCATAAAGGTCTATCCATATCCATATCCAAGTATTAGCAAGAGGTTCGGTGGAACTGGGAACCTCTAGGTAAGGAGAGATACAAACTAAAGGAACAAAAGAAAGGGATTCTGCCCCACTTAACTATCTGGTAACGTATGGGTAGCCTTTCCAGTAAACAAAGGGGCAGGAAGGGGCTAGGAAAACTCCCTAAGCTTTAAGGTGGCCCCTTTTCTCCTCTACTCCATTCCCAAAAGTCTGACTCACTACAATTGGTCTCTAAAATGCCCCAAAGAAGCCCTGAAATTTACAATGCTGTCTGGGGCTCTCTCCATCCTCCATCCTATGCACAACTGGGATGTAGAAAACCAAAATGGATACCATTGCGGTTATAGCCACCTGTGCCATGCACACTCCACAAACCTACAAGAAGAACAGAACTAATGTATACACATGTGACAGCCATGTCCTACATGGATGGACAAATGATCAAGACATAGCAGACTGCAGACCAATTTAGAAATGCAGACTAGGTCAGTAATGCAACATAATGTGTAGCTTCTATTTGAGAGCGAGTGAGTGTTCTTTCACATATTTACATTGCGAGAATTATGAAGTTTAATTGCTGATTTATTCATTTATATAGCAAGTGCTTGCTGTTTCTGATGCCTTAGCCTGTCATAAAGCGCCAGTGCTAGTCATTAATCACCCTTGCATGTTCATGTGTTGTACTTGCTTTTATAATAACATTTTGTTGGATCTACAAACTTCTCTCTTCACAAGGACATGCACAGCGTAAGGTTACTTAGAGATTCAATGAAAACACTGTCCCTTTTCCAAAGGTATACTGTTCAGTATTTTGCTGTAGAACCTTTAAAAGTCGCAACTTCATCTTTTGACTCTTTTTCCAACATTATTTTTTTAAGCTACAGTTTAACAGTATTAATGCCTTCTGTTATGAAGGAGGCCCTACGCTCAGCCTGCATATGACAATGGCCTAATATGATACTTCATTAGGGATTTTGTTTTCTAGGCAAGCTGTGGTGACACACATAAAGGGTCAGATGTATGACCCGCCAATTTGTGAGCCACAAATTGCATCGCATTTGCGACTCGCAATTTGTGACTCGCTAATTGGAATGCACAACAGTGTCTGAGACACTGTTTGCGATTCCTAATGGGGTCGCAAATTGCATGCCTAATTAATATTGATGAGGCAGGCACAATTTGCGACCCCTTTAGGAATGGTTACCATTCACAGGGATTGTGGCCTGCTGGGGTCAGCAGACCACCATGTGTGTGACTGCTTTTCTAATAAAGCAGGTTTTTTTTTCTAAATGCATCCCGTTTTCAGTTTCATTTTTTTAAGGGCAGGCATTTGTACATGCTACCCTTTTTTGCGGTCAGTGAACCAGGCCCAAAAAGTGTATGGTCACAAGGCAGTCTCCCTAGGGGCTGCCCGAGCGTCGCCACCCCTCAACAGCGACCTGCCGCGGCTCAGCCTCTCGCCTCCAGCCACTCACAGCAGATCTTCCCAGGGCCCGGCCCCAGTCACATCACCATTGCTGCTCCAGCCGCCTATGACAAGCCCAGAAGCTGCCCCAGCAATAGCAGCAGAGTCAGGGGGTGCCCCTCCACAGGGCCCTTTTCAATCCCAGCCCCCTTTGCAACAACCTCTGTCACCAGGGTCCGGTTGGGTGAATGTCGGTGCCCCTCGCCCTTTCCCCAAGCAGTAGGCCACCCACCTCCACATGGACACTCTGGAGGTGCAGGCAGGGAAATAGCAGCTCCTGTCTCTGACCACCTGGTCACTGGCAATTGGGGTGCCGGCCTCCAAACACCAAGCAGCCCGACCCGCAGGAGCCTACAGCAGGACCACATTTAGCACTGAATGGAGCTCTTCCAGTGCAGGCCAAGGCCTCTCAACCTCCCCCACAACCGTCACCTCTTTCGGCAGTCAGCCACCTCCACCAAGGCCTCCCCACAACACCACCAGGGCAAGACCCCCGCCGTGAAAGGGGACACGTCTGTCCCGGCAGATGCAACACCTTCAGCCCCCATATCTGCCCGGCTCAGGCCTCCAGGTCTGCCACGAGTCACCTCCTACTACTACTGCCAGGAACATCCATACAATCCGTTCAACAGGATTTCAGGGTTGCAAAGGTGGTCTCTGGAAACCAATGGGTGGTGTAAACTGTGTAGAGGCAGTATTCTGAAGGATTCTCTGGAGTCAGCCGGGAGCCTCTTAGAAGTGCGCCCTGTCGGCCATCTTGTGCATCTACACCCCCTTTTAGTTGCTTTGACCACCGTCCTACAAGTAGATCTAAGGTTTAAGGGCTTTGTAGTCGTTAAGGACCATCCAGGCATGATGTTTGGCTATTAGTGCCACTTTACCCTTAGCCGCTCTGATTTTTTTCATTATGTCATATGTAGCTTTTTTTTATGACCCTTGGGGAAGGCTATCAGTTTTTACAGGCCCACCTTGTGGAGGGCATAATAGGTACTGCAGTCCACAGGTGGCATTTAGCTGCCGGACCCAGGATGCATTTGCTACACCATGTACTAGGGATATGCTTGCAAGTTAAGGTGTATGCCAATTTAACCAGATATGGAGTGGGAGCAGTGACACTTTACTCCTCCTTAGGAGAGGTAAAGCCAGTGGTCGAAGTAGGCGGGACCGGCAGGGCACGGCGTGCCCCTAATTCTTTAATTTAGTGGAATCTGTTCCCCTACTTTTTATTTTTAAGAATGCGTCCCAGGACGGCAGGCTCGGCACTCTTGGACATTCGAGGACGGGCAGGCTGGGCAGAGAAAGAAAAGGACTCTGTCTTTTCGTTCTTGACCAGAGAAGACAAGGGCAGTGTCCACTTCTCCTGCTCTGCCACTGGCAGCTGACGCCCACACCCTATTGCTTACTCTTATTCCCTCTCTTTGTGTCTTGCTCCTCACTTGCTGAAAACCGTGACTTCTAGAAACTCTTCTTACCCTCTTTTTCCTCTCCTTTTGTTTATTTGTTCCACTGTGAAATGGATCCAAAAACAGAAAAACACTTTTATTATTATTATTTAAATTATTATTTAAAATCTTATATAGCGCGCAGGTACCCTTGGGCATCCCGGCGCTTCCCGACAAACATCCAATACAAGATGGAGGACAGCATTGACACATTATCCGGGAAATAAAAAGGTTTTGAGACCTTTGCGGAAGCGCAGTGTGCAGGTCTCAGCGCGTAGTTTAAGCGGAAGCGAGTTCCAAAGCTTTGCCGTATTAAAGGAGAATCTTCTTCCACCTGTGCGGGCCTTTTTTACTCTAGGGACAAGTAAGAGGTGTTGCCTCTCTGAGCGCAACGTTCTGCTTGCTTTGTATGCCGTAACAAGATTTTTTAAGATAAGGGGGCCTTTCCCTAAGAGGATTTTATGAGCCGTACAAAGTGCCTTAAAAATCACTCTCTCCCTTACAGGGAGCCAATGCAGTGCCTTTAGTGCCGGCTTTGCAGATTGCATCCTCGGGATGTCCATGAGCAGCCTTGCCGCCGCATTTTGGACCTGTTGCAGAATCTTGAAGGTAGATTCAGGGGCGCCCAAGAAAATAGCGTTGCTATAGTCAAGTCTAGATGTTATAAGACCCTGAATCAGCAATTTCCTTGATGTTAACGGAAGAAGAGGGAAGATTTTCCGAGCTGACCTAAGTAAGGCATAACACACTCCTGCTGTTTTCTTGGCATGGGTACGGAGTGACAGGTCAGGTTCTAACCAGACTCCCAGGCTCTTAATTGCTTCCTTGGGGGCTGGAGGTTCACCCATACAACCAGGCCAGCTGAGTGGGGGAAGGAGGGTAGCTTTACTCCCCAGCAGCAGTAGTTCCGTCTTAGAGCCGTTTAGCTTGAGGGAGGACTCTCCCATCCACGTATGGACATCCACCAGACAGGACTTCAAGATGTCCGGGTTGTCGGCCAGGTGGGACTTAGAAACCACTAGCTGCGTGTCGTCAGCATAACTGACGATTTTGATGTTATAGGGGGAGACTACATCCTCCAGCGGGGCCATATAAACATTGAATAATGTAGGGCTCAGCGAAGAGCCCTGTGGCACTCCACACTGGAGGGGGATTGATTTAGATCTCTCCAATCCATCCCAGACCTGATACGTTCGATCCAATAGGAAAGAACTCAGCCACTGCAGAGCCATCCCAGACACCCCGACCTCAGCCAGCCGCTGTATCAGCAACTGATGGCTCACGGTGTCAAATGCTGCGCTGAGGTCCAGGAGGATCACTGCCACTGATCCTCCTGAGTCTAGGATCCGTCTGGCCTCATCAACGACCGCCACTAGAGTTGTGTCGGTGCCCTGACCCGGGCGAAAACCAGTTTGAGATGGCCGGAGAAGACCATTCAGCTCCAAAAAGGCAGACAGCTGCTTATTGGCCAGTCGCTCAGCGACTTTGCCCAGGCCCGGCAGCAATGAAATGGGTCTAAAATTCGAAAGGACCGTATGATCCAAATTAGATTTTTTTAATAGAGCCCTGACAACTGCCATTTTCCAAGAGGGTGGGACCAGGCCTTGGGTGAAAGAGGCGTTCATTAGGTCAGTCACGGGGGCTGCAATGGCCGCTGTTACCTGCTTAAGGAACTTCATGGGGACCGGGTCCATGGGGAGCCACTTTTAATCAGCGATAGAGTTTTGGTGACGTCGCTCACTAACACTGGGCCGAAGATGTCAAGGCCGGGAGCGCTATCTCTGTCCTGAGTTCCCCCAGTTCGTTTGCCGTGGTCCTGCGATAACCTGGGCTGGGGGAGAGAAATTAGAATCTTCTCAATTTTCGTGTGAAAGAACTCCGCTAGTTCCGTGCTCTTTTGTTTATCATGCATGGCACCCGGCTCCGGAACTTTAAGCAGTTCTTTGAGCACTCTAAAACTTTCCCTAGAGGAGCTAGAAGCGGATTTAATCCGATCTTCAAAGAAAAGGGTTTTCGCACGTCGTACAGCTGACTTGTAGCCCCTCATTGCAGCACGATATTCTTCTCTCCTATGATCGTCCCAGTTCTTCCTCCATAGCCTCTCCATCCTTTTACATCCTTTCCTAAGAGTCCGTAGTTCTACCGAGTACCACGGAGCCGAGCCAACTCGTTTCTCCCTCTTTTGGACTCTCTTTTTCGGAATCAGAGAGTCAAGGGAGGCGGATAGCCAGTTGTTAATGTTGGAGTCGGCCGTGACTGGGTCCGACGCACAAGGAGGGATCGTATCTTCCAATTTCGAGGTCCCCTTCTCCACCGACAGTCTAGACCAGGCTCGGTCCACCAAGAAGGCCTGTTTGGTACGTACCGGTAGTGAATCAATTAGCCAGCGGGCTGGGACCAAGAAATGGTCTGACCAAGGGAGAGAGAGGGCGGGCTTTGCCGTGAGGCGAGAGATGTTCGAGAAGATCGGATCAAGTAAGTGTCCTTTTTCGTGAGTGGGCCCAGAATTAATTAGGTTCAGGTCACACTCTTTTAAAACGCTCTGGAGATCCAGAGCTGTTTGGTCAGTGGGCTCGTTGAAGTGGAGATTCAGGTCGCCCAGCACCATAAAATTAGCCGTCGATGTGGCCAGAGTCGTAACTGATTCAACTAGGGAACTCACGAAGTTGCCCACGCCACCTGGGGGGCGATAGATCAGTAGGCCCGATATGGACACAGTCGGGGATATCCTGAGGGCAAAATGGCAGCTCTCGCAGTCCGAGAGTTGGCCATTCTGTGCCCTGCAAGCAAACAGACTCCTGTAAATAATGGCGAGGCCGCCTCCTCGCCCTTCAGGTCTATCTACATGACAAATCAGGTAGCCTGGCGGAAGGGCCTCCACGATATCTGCATCGGAGCTAGGGGTCAACCACGTTTCAGTTAGCAGCAGAACGTCTAGGGCAGAGTCTTGGATAAGCAGATTGACTTCTGTCGCATGACGCGGGAGGGATCTGCAATTCAAAAGACCTATCACCAGGTCATTTTTACCTTTAGGGGCCAAGGGATTTCTCCTTACCTCACTAACGAAAGGGAGGGAAGAGCGTCGCGAAAGAAGTTCCTCGCTGTTAGGCAATACATGCCGAAGAGCCATAAGTTCTGTGCGATCGTAAGAACGAATCGCATCCTTAGGTTTCGCCATAGTGACCTGCCCTATGCCCGTCTGTGCCCGGACGGGCACAGACGGGCTGGACTCTGGCGTGACTCCGGCGCTGAGACGGCGCTTCCGCTGCGCGTCACCGCTGCGCGTTGTCATAGCAGCTTTAAGTAGGGGCCCCGCCTCCTGTGTCTCCAACTAGAGCACACACGGAAGTGGCGCCTCTCCAGAGTCCTCTACACTACCCCCAAGATGGCGGTGCTGCAGTGTCCCGGACTGACGGCTAACGGCCTGCGGAAAGCGCAGTGAAGGTCACAATTTAGAGTGCAAGTAAGTGCTACTCTGACGATCGTTAACGCGAATAAATGCTAAAATAAACAATGTAATTGCACAGAGAAACGGGCGCTCTGTTTAAAAAACGCGCTGCCAATTCCGCGCGCTGCTCTAACTTAAAAAAGCACCCACACTCAGTTCGTGCAGGCAATCCGTGCTATCCGCTACGACGTTGATTAGACGATGTCAAGGAACGAGCTGCTTGTTCCCCTCGTCTTAAGTAGGGGCCCCGCCTCCTGTGTCTCCAACTAGAGCACACACGGAAGTGGCGCCTCTCCAGAGTCCTCTACACTACCCCCAAGATGGCGGTGCTGCAGTGTCCCGGACTGACGGCTAACGGCCTGCGGAAAGCGCAGTGAAGGTCACAATTTAGAGTGCAAGTAAGTGCTACTCTGACGATCGTTAACGCGAATAAATGCTAAAATAAACAATGTAATTGCACAGAGAAACGGGCGCTCTGTTTAAAAAACGCGCTGCCAATTCCGCGCGCTGCTCTAACTTAAAAAAGCACCCACACTCAGTTCGCGCAGGCAATCCGTGCTATCCGCTACGACGTTGATTAGACGATGTCAAGGAACGAGCTGCTTGTTCCCCTCGTCTTAAGTAGGGGCCCCGCCTCCTGTGTCTCCAACTAGAGCACACACGGAAGTGGCGCCTCTCCAGAGTCCTCTACACTACCCCCAAGATGGCGGTGCTGCAGTGTCCCGGACTGACGGCTAACGGCCTGCGGAAAGCGCAGTGAAGGTCACAATTTAGAGTGCAAGTAAGTGCTACTCTGACGATCGTTAACGCGAATAAATGCTAAAATAAACAATGTAATTGCACAGAGAAACGGGCGCTCTGTTTAAAAAACGCGCTGCCAATTCCGCGCGCTGCTCTAACTTAAAAAAGCACCCACACTCAGTTCGCGCAGGCAATCCGTGCTATCCGCTACGACGTTGATTTTACTTGAAATGTCGTTCTATTATAAAGTGCAGCCTCGGGATGAAGAGAAATAAAAGGTTTAAAGTATAAAAAATAATTAAATAAAGCAAGACAGTGTTTGCAAAGTAGCCAGAACAACATTGGGGAACATTGAGGAAGTGCACCATTCCTGGAGGTTCTGTAAAACCTGTCTGATGGGTGGATTGGAAAACAAATGTGTACCGCGCCTCTGTGTTTACGGAAGTGGTCTTTTTAAACCATACTGCTTACATTTTCTAAGGACATAAGGAATGGACATTGAAACTGGTCCCTTCTGGGCCCTGTAGCCCTGTCCTTAACTTTTCAGGCTAAAGCACCCACTGATTTCTGAATGAGTGTAAAAGCTATAAGGTAACCATGTTGTTTGTTGTTCCCTCTTACATTTCACATACTTTACCTAATTTTGCATTCCCTATGAGTAATTGCTTTTTCCAGGATGTTGTTACTTTTTTTTTCTTCAGGCAGCATATTACTCTTGTCTAGTGCATAATTTGAATTGAGTCGCCTTTAGGTATTTATAGCAGGGCACGATTGGGTTATAGCTGAAGGCATTGCGAGTTTCTCTCAGTGGGGCAGTAACGTGTTCAGTGTGGGAGAGGATGTCGTACTATGGCCAGAGCTGCTGAATTTTGAACTGGGGAACCAGGTTCAGCCTTCATGAGCAGTCCATCTGACCATTCTCCTGAGACAGCACATTCCCATGCTAGACCCTAAAAGGCCTTGCTAGGCCTTAGAAGCCCTGGTGTCTTAGCGGGGCAAGTATGGGTTAACCTTGAAGGGCTGTCCACCACAATCCATACTGAAGTTCACCTTTCAGTCTTGTGGGCAGGCCTACAAAGCAGCACACCCCAGAGTGGCAGTGATTCTGTCACTGAGGTCACAGGACCATTGAGGCAAGTCCACCTCAGCCTTTGGCACCTTCGTTGGCCTTGTTTCAGCAGTAGTTGTGTAACTCACCAGGGATCGGCAATGCAGGATTTGCACAGACAACTAACTAAGGGGCCTATTAGGATGGCGGGCGGACTTTAGTCCGCCCGCCACCCTAGCGGTGCTGGGACAGGCCGCCAGTGGTGTGGCGGTCCCACACCTGCAATTAGGATGCCACCGCCACCGTGGCGGTGGCATCCTCTATTCCCAGCATTATGGTGGGCGGTGCTCACAATGCTGGGAATGCTGGGAATGCATGTTGTGCATTGTCATGTACAAGGTGACATGCACCGCGTGGTGCCTGCCACCTTGTCCGTGACAATGTAGGGGGTACCAGAGGTACCCCCCATGTGCACCCCCCACCCCTAATACGCTGGGGGCCCCCCTTAAGCAAAACCTGCATGCCTTTCCAACTGGCGGAAGGTCTTTCCGTCCGCCGGGGCCCCCCCGCCATGCTAATATGGCGGGGGAAATGGGTGGCGGGCGGGGTATGATATAGGGCAGATCGCCACCGCCTTGCGGGCGGTGGCGATCTGCCCTACATCCTAATAGACCCCTATGTTTGCAAAATTCAAGGTCTCTCTGCTTCATTCACAAGCACTTTTAACATGTGCTTTGGGGCCATTGGAATTATGCAGCAATGGAGGACAAAATTATGCCACAGTGTTGACTAAATTATGCATCATAAAAAAGGCTGCAGCGTAATGCGGTATATTTTCTGATACTTTATTATTTTGATATTTCTACACATACTAACAGTCTCTGCAAAGATGTTGCCTTATTAGTACCAGTTTAACATAGAAATGCAGCAGTGAGAAAGGTGTCCAGTTAACCTTTGCAAAGGGCCGTCCACTTCGCAGCAATACAAGTCACATTTTTTAGTAACTTTTGATCCGTTTGATCTGCAAACAATTTATTAGTTAAAATTGTTAGATTATGCAGCAGTTGATGTATTATGTGGCAAATATGGCAGAGCCATAATTATGTGGAAAACATTTGCAAATTAGGATATTTTGCCAATTAATGTTTGAATTGCTCTTGTGGAAAAAGGGAGAAGTGCTGATGACAGAAACTCCATGGCTCAGAGACAAATGGCTTGTGACTCCACTTTTAAGCGTATTTGGTACATTCTGTGATTAGGAACGTATCCCACTTTGTGAATGTATTGTAATATCAATAACTCATATTAAACCTTAAATAAACAGTAGCGGCTCGTCGTAGTGGGAGTGTTGCGGGGCGGCGGGGCGGGGGAGAGGCAGGGTGGGGGGTAGTAAACTCCAGCATACGGCTGACCGGAGGTAAGTACATAAATAAATAAATAAAACGAATTACATTGCGCGCGCTGCAACGCCATTTGCGTTGCAGCGCCCGCAATGTAATTCATTTTATTTATTTATGTACTTACCTCTGGGCACCGTATGCCGGCGTTTACTACCCCCCACCATGCCCCTCCCCTGTCCCGCCCCACAGCCGCGCAACACTCCCACTACGAGCCACTACTGTAAATAAACATGTATATCCATTGGTTGAATTAAATGATGCAGTAAGCTGTAACTGGTCAGTGAAACGCCAAACAAATACTAAAAATTGGGATGTTTTGCTCCTTCAGGCCACACCTCTGACTCCGCCCACTGACCCAATCCTTCGGGTTATTTCCGCCTTCTGATTTGCCCCTCCCAGTTCCCCTACTTTTTTTCCCCCACTTCGACCACTGGGTAAAGCGCACAGTGGTTTAAGTTCTTCAAACGTGAGGTGCAGAAAAAGCTGAAAAATCTAGTGTGACCATGCAGAAGAGGCGAGGCATGGGAAAGAGACAATGGGGCAGAAGACAGTGGCTTAGCAATAGTGTCATTGGCCCTGAAAAAAGAAAGAGAACAATGGGCCATCCTGACCTCCTTTTTGTTAGTAAAATAAGCCCATAATTGAGGTGTGGTAAGCACCTCGTGCTCCTAGAGCCTAGTACACTGCACCCGCTGCACTACTTATATCTACACCTGCAGCAGAAGTGAGGATGGATATACAACCGAGAAAACCGGTGGACAGAGAATATGACAAAGTGAGGGCCAATCAGGAAAGGGAAAAACAGCCAGACCTAAGCAGTGATTAATAGAAAGTGAGAATTAATTAACAGAATTCAGGTGGAATCACAGCCTTCTGCAACTGTAACTATTGGATTGGTGCACATTGTATGAACTCGCTCACAGTCCTGCTTCCCTTGCTTGCTCTTCTGCTGCCTCTTTGCCCACAATCCCCCCTCCCCCAATTCTCTCAATCTTAAACACACATTTCCTTTACCCTGTGTGTGGTTGTATAGACCTTTCTGCATACCCCTGCACTCCATACCGCGTGTCACGTGTGTCTTCTCGCCCTTCCATCTTTTCCGTGCACCAAAACGGTGCAAACGCGAGGCTTCCCAGCAAGACGTTTCTCCGAGTTTGACACAGAAAGAACAACACATGAAGATGACAAAGTTCTACTTACAGTCCCTCCGTGCTAGGCCGGCGTGACGCAGCCTCGTTAGATGTACTGACCCCCGCTGCTCTCTGAAGTGACCCATCTCCTAAAGTCAGCACAGCGACGCTCTGTCAGCTTTTAACTGTTGTTCTTTCCCTCTAACTGTCACGGAGCGTGCTCGGTCTCGCGCTGTGACATCAGCGGGGGAAAAGGAAGTAGGCCGCCTGCTTTTAGGAGGGGAGAAACCAGCCAGCATCACTCTCACCCACATCCTCCGGCACAAAACAAATGAGCAAAAGAGCATGCCAAGAGCCCTCTGTAAAGGGCGGCGCTGAAAGATAACTAGCGAAACCCTGCACTAAACGCTAGCTGAAGAGTTCACTCCAGTGGAAGTTTATTGTTTAACATCCCTGAGTTTATTACTGCCCCAGACACCGACACGCACGTTATTTTCCACCAGACATTCACCCAATAAAATAGTAAACATAAATATAAAATAAATATAAATATATAAATAGTAGAATATTAAATTTATATATTGCGCAAAAATGTGCAAAATAGGCAGACATTTTAGTGGCTGTATGGCGTGGTAGTTCATATGTGCTGCAAAATGTGTTATACAACCGTATGATTTCACGCGCTATAGGACAGATCTTGGTGGAACGTGCATGTATAGTCACTAATGAACACCAATCTGCCATGCTCTGCTAAGGGGGGGTGCCTAGGGGGTGCTTTGTAAACGCTACTGATGCCGCAAGCCCACTCTGACTGAAGTTTTGATTCAGCTCCGGAGAACGCCGACAGCCTTCACAAAGGGGGGACCCAGGGGGTGCAGGGCGCGAGCCAGGTCTCCCCCTGGGTGGCTTCGCACAATGGAGCGGCCACCCAGGTGCCAGGGTAGAGGGTTAATTAGGGGCGCGAGGCGCGCCGAAGTTGATAAGTAGGGGAAGACAGCGGCGGGAAAATCACTGGGCCCTCGGGAGCGGGGAGGAGGGGCTGGTTTACTCTCTTTTGTTGCCTCGCGATTCCCGTAGCTTTGCGTAGGCGTCATGGCGTCACAGGAGGCGGTGCGGGAGGCGTTACGGGTGCTACACGAAGCCGGCAGGAGTGACCTCTTGAAGCCTGGCGTGGCTGGCCAGGCATGGGTGGGTTTGGACCTCGCACCCCGTAAGGCCAGGAGGGGCGTCGCTCGAGCGGTGGCGGCCTGTCTATCCCCGGGGCCCGACGCGATGGAGGAGGTCGCGATGTATCCGGTGGGGGCGCCGGAATCGGCCCAGTGCGGGGACCTGGAGGCGCAGGCAGGCCCGTCGGAGGAGGCGGCGGAAGAGGCGCAGGTATGTGCTCCTGCACGGCTGGTTGTGGGCCCCAGGCGGACAGCAGTGGGAGGAAGGAGGGGGCGGTCCCTCTCGAAGGCCGGGCTGCGTGGGAGGAGAGCCGGTTGCAGGGCCGGTGGTCCAGCTGGACGTGCCAGGAGTGAGGGGCGGGGGAAGTGTATGGAGGTTTTACAGGTCCCCGGGCCAGTTCAGAGGCACGCCACCACCCCAGTTATAGGGTCAGTTGATTTATCGTGGATAACAGCTCACAGTTGGTGCAATTGAATGGGCAGACATTTCTGTTGAGCCCTGCGACATCCCTGCCTGTTGTTTTTCCCCCGGAGGTGCCTACCGACTGCCCCTTAAGGAGGAGTACAGTGGTGGTGACACCCAGGAGGGTGTCTGGGGCCATGGGCACAGGGGTGACGGGTCCAGTTCAAGTGAGTGACAGCGCGTTGGGGCGGCAGAGTGCGCCGGAGGGGCCGGTTTTTGCGTCATCGTCTGCCAGTTCTCCTGCGCTAATTGGCGCTTCCCCCCTTGTTAGTACTGGTGACTCTTCTGGCCAGGCAGCTTTTCAGGGCCCGAGCTCCACGTTAGGGCGCGCAGCACAGTTTTCCAACTTAGAGGGGTTTCCCGCTAGAGGGTTACCGGCGCCACGTGATGGTCAGTGGATCTGGGTGCAAGGGGCTGCGGCTTCGGGGGTTGGGAGGGGTGGCAGTTTGGAGGGTCAGGGGGTTCAGTCGATTGGAAAGGAACGTCTTGGTTTGAGCGGCTTACAGGAAGATATGCCGGTTTTAGCCTCACGGTTTGCGGCCGGCAAGCGCACGAGGCGGATGGAGCACGCTGTGGCTCTGTCTGGGGGGCCTACTGAGGGGGGGCGATCTGGAGCGGATTGCCCTTCCCAGCGAGGGCACCCCTCCACTAGAGGGACTGTTCAGCAACGTTTGGGGTTTGGCAGAGGGGGTTTTCTGGAGGGGACGGGGGACAATGGGGCACCTGCTGGTGATTTTGGTGTCTTGGGTCCTTTGAATTTGGACAGTGATGAATTGGAGGAAGGGGAATTGCGGGACGGGGATGGGGCTTGTGGGGCACACCAGGCGCAGCCTGTGAGGGGGAAGAGGGGTTTTGTGGGGCAACCAAATGTGCTTAGTTTTTTGCAGACGTCTAGTGCGGACAATGCAACGGACCAGGCTCTGGAGGATACCAGTCGCACGCAAGCAGCATGGCCCGTCAACACGCTTCGACCAGCTCCTTTGCCTTCAGGTACTACGGGGTGGTGGTCGGTTTGGCAACAAGGGGGTCAACCACCAAAAGCGACCAGGTCTATTGGGACTGGGGGAGATGCTTTGGGGGGCAAGACAGTGTCTGAGCAGCAAGGTTCCTCCTTGGGTGTGGGGAAGGGGGGGGTTGCCCCCGTCCCTGGGTCTCAGCCTCTTCTGGAGAAAGGTAAAGGGGTCCCGGAGGTGGTGGAGGAAGATAAAAATATCCACAAGAAATTGCCGTATATGGGGATTGCCATGCCATTGGGCTCACATCTATCTGACAAGACTAAAAACAGGATTTGGAGACATGAGTTTGTGGATGTTTTTAAACTGTTGCACCGTGACATTCAGGCAAAGGAGGGCTCCAAGGAGGAGGAGTGGGAACTGGCGAGGCGTCCCAGGGTGCCTAAGAATATTGAGAACTGGTCGTCTGCTTTCCTGATATATGCCAGTGTATATTGTGAAAAATACCCAGATAGGGCGGTAGCGATTTTCAAATACATGGATATTATTCGGAAGGCTCAGAGTTACTTTGGGGGTTTTGCGTGGCTGTCTTATGATGAGGAGTTTAGAGCCCGTTTAAGTGTGTCTCAGGACAGACCTTGGGGTGATGTGGATTCCGAGCTGTGGCTTCAATGGATGGCGTCTTCTCAGCCGCCTGCTACTACGCACACGGCTAGTGGTTTACCTATATCCTATCGGCCCTTTCCCGCTCGTCCCGCCCAGCCTGGGGCGGGGTTTGGTGGCAGAGGTCAGACCCCTATTTTTGGAGCCTGTTGGAATTTCAACAGGGGTTTCTGCAATAGGCAGTTTTGCCGATATAAACATGAGTGTTCCCAGTGTGGTGGACGGCATCCCCTCACGCAATGCTTCGCTGGCCAGAAGTTCAGTGACATGGGGAGGGGACAGAAGGGAAGGGGCAATGCTGTCCAGTTTACAGGAAAGGGGTCCTACTCCGGTTAAAGTGGAGGTTCTGGGGCAATGGTTGCAGGAGTACCCTGATGTTGAGGCCGCCAGTAGGCTTTTTTGGGGTTTCAAGGAAGGGTTCAAGATAGGTTACCAGGGGCCTAGACTGGGTAGGTGGTCTGATAATTTGAAGTCAGCTAAGGAGTTGCCACATGTGGTTCAGCTGAAGTTGCAGGGTGAAGTAGAAGCCGGAAGAGTTGTTGGTCCTTTTTCCAACTGTCCAATGCCCAATTTGATTGTATCTCCACTGGGGGTGGTCCCTAAAAAGAAAGCTGGGGAATTCCGTATGATACACCACCTGTCATGGCCTGAGGGCGCATCCATTAATGATTTCATCTCGCCCGACGATGCCTGTGTGTCATACGCTTCGGTGGATGATGCCTTGCGTTTGGTTAGATCGGCAGGGAGGGAGGCGCAATTGGCCAAGAGTGATATCCAATCTGCTTTTAGGCTGTTACCCATTCATCCTTCTGATTTTGAACTTTTGGGGATGCAGATGCAGGGAGCCTTTTATGTAGATCGAATGCTTCCTATGGGCTGCTCTATCTCTTGTGCCCTCTTTGAGCTTTTCAGCTCATTTCTGCAGTGGCGCTTCACCCAGGTTACTGGACATGCCCTCATTTGTCATTATTTAGATGATTTTCTTTTCATTGGAGTTCAAGGTACAGGTCAGTGCCAGGGAGCTCTGCGGGCTTTTCAGACGCTGGCGCAGGAGCTGGGTGTGCCATTGGCCCCGGATAAGACAGAGGGTCCCAACACGACGATGGTTTTTCTGGGTATTGAAATAGACACCATTGCAATGGTAGCAAGGTTACCAGCGGAGAAAGTTCAAGAAATCACTGCATTTTTGTCATCTGTGATTGACGAGCGCAAGTTGGAGCTCAGGAAGGTGCAGAAGCTGTTGGGTTATCTAAACTTTGCATGCAGGGTGGTCCGGGCTGGGAGGACATTTTGCAGGAGGTTGGGCATGGCTATGTCTGGGGCTTTTCTTCCTCACCACAGAGTGCGTATTTCAGCGGCTACGAGGGCTGATCTGGCTATATGGTTGACATTGCTAGCAGAGTTTAATGGGGTGTCTTTGTTTTTTGCGGACGAAGACATGATTTGGCAAGTGCAGATCTACTCGGATGCATCTGGCGCGCATGGATTTGGTGTATTCTGGGAGGGCCGCTGGTGCGCTGAGAGTTGGCCACGGCATTGGTTGTCACAAGGGCGCAGTATTGCTTTTCTTGAGTTTTTTCCACTTTTGGTTGCTCTATATGTCTGGGGCGATGAGTTTCAGAATCGTTCCGTGCTTTTCCACGTTGACAATTTAACGGTGGTTCAGTTGATTAACCAGCAGAAAGCCAGGGATTTGAGAGTTTTACGCTTGCTGCGCGCTTTTATGCTCAAATGTTTACAGCTCAATGTTGTGTTTAAGGCGCGTCATATCCCGGGGGTGCATAACAGTATAGCAGACTCTCTGTCTCGTTTACAGTGGGAGAGGTTTCGCAGGCTGGCTCCTGGGGCGGAACACAACAAGACGCCAATCCCGCAGTGTGTCTGGGAGTGGGGGGATTGAGACTTGCCGCTTTTGTGGAAAATTCCATAGCGGCTTCTACACGACGGAGTTATCAGCAGGCGTGGAGAGAGTTCTTGAGCTATGGTAACATGTGTGCTGAGAAGAGGGGGAGTTGGACCGATGCTCAGTTGGTGCTAGGTTTTGTGTTACACTTGATTGACAAAGGCCTCTCGCATACTACCATCTCTTGCAAGTTGGCGGGGGTTTCTTTTTACGGGCAATTGTGGTGGGGGAGGGATTTGGTTCAGGGGGTGTTGGTGAAAAGGGTTCTCAAAGGTTTGAGCAGGGTGCAGGCGGGGACAAAACAGTTACGAAGGGCGATAACTTTTGATTTGCTGCAGGGAATGCTGGGGCAGTTACCTTTGGTATGCTACGATGAGTCTGAGTGCAGGCTGTTTAGATTATGTTTCTTATGGTTGTTTTTTGGGGCTTTCAGAGCCTCTGAACTGCTTGGGCTGCGTAATAGGACAGGTATCCGCAGGGATGAGGTATTTCTTGAGGGGCACAGGTTGAGCCTGTGGTTGAGAATGTCAAAGACGGATCAGCTGGGCAGGGGTAAATGGGTTTTCTTAAACCGTAGTGAGGATGGTTTGTGCTGCCCGGTAGGGGAATGGGAAAGTTTCAAGATTTCTAGTGGTTTGGCCATGGGGCTTGTGTTTTGCCACGCCTCGGGGCAGCCTCTTTTAGTGGCTCAGTTGCTAGCGGTCATGAGAAAAGTACTTCTTCTTTTAGGGGAAAACCCTTTATGTTTTGGGACACACTCTTTCCGGATCGGGGCGGCTACAGAGGCGGCCAGGTTGGGGTGGTCCTGGGCAGACATACGCCGTATTGGGAGGTGGAAGTCCAAATGTTGTGAGAAATATGTGCGGAAAGTCTCTGCATAGGTTCTAGTTTTTCTTTGGTTAATCATTGTTTTTCTGTCTAGGTCTGGCTCCGGGGCCCGTAAGTTTGAAAAAATCGACATGGATAGTAGGACACTCCTTCGTTAAATGGGCTGCAATCTATGCCGAACAGCAGATGTGTGGGCGTTCCCTTGGACTGTGCAGTGCCAACCACGAGGTGGTATGGAAAGGAAAAGGGGGAATGCGTTGGGGGGGTTTGTTTCCGCTGCTGGCCACGATGTGCTCTGGAAGGGGACCGCCACATTTGCTCATTCTTCATTTGGGTGAAAATGACCTCGTTGATTTGTCAGGCCTGTCATTAATAAAGTTGATGAAACAGGATTTGGAAGTCCTCCGGGCTACCTGGGAGAGCACCCAGTTGATCTGGACGGAGTTCATTACAAGGTTGCACTGGAGAGGAGCACGGCATCATGCAGCAATGGAAAAAGCGAGACGAAAGGTTAATCGCACTATGAGACATTTTTGTGAGGGTCATGGGGTGCATGTCCTAGCTCACCCCTACATTAAATGCACGGAAGGGTATATGTTTCGAGAGGATGGGGTACATTTATCTACAATGGGGCAAGCATATTACCTGCTGGAGTTGCGGGATTTGATTGCAAAAATCTGGAAGGAACAAATATGGTGCGCTTGAAATGGGTTTGCGCACGACCACTAAGTTGCGGGGTGGGGCAGGAAAACTCTGTGGGTTTTCCTGGGTGGCGGGGTTTTTGCTGGGGGGGTGGGCAGCCTTGAGCGGGTTAGCCTATCCTCCAACGGGGGAGGGGGGGAGCAGTCACGTGATCAGGAAATGAGAAGTAGGGGAAAATGCACACAGGGGTCGGGATTCTGTTTAGGGGTAGGGCTTTTACATTGGGGGTTAGGTTTGGGGTGATTTGAGGACAAACTGTGGAAAGTTATTGCATTGCAAAAAGTTATGATTTGGCACCTGTCTTAATAAAGTGGCCTTTTTTGCTAACAAGTAAGTGGTGGTTGGTGATTTATTGTGCGAGGGGGGACCCAGGGGGTGCAGGGCGCGAGCCAGGTCTCCCCCTGGGTGGCTTCGCACAATGGAGCGGCCACCCAGGTGCCAGGGTAGAGGGTTAATTAGGGGCGCGAGGCGCGCCGAAGTTGATAAGTAGGGGAAGACAGCGGCGGGAAAATCACTGGGCCCTCGGGAGCGGGGAGGAGGGGCTGGTTTACTCTCTTTTGTCCCACCCACCCACCCTCTGGTTTATTAGCATGGTTTTTCTTCATCAATTTTTCCCGGTGTTGGCATGACACCGATTTTCTTTTTCCTTTTGCCACGGTAAGACAGGTTTTTTCTTGTGTTTTGTTTTTCAGGCTGTACAGTGCCCTGGGTAGGCGGGGTTTTTGCTGGGGGGGTGGGCAGCCTTGAGCGGGTTAGCCTATCCTCCAACGGGGGAGGGGGGGAGCAGTCACGTGATCAGGAAATGAGAAGTAGGGGAAAATGCACACAGGGGTCGGGATTCTGTTTAGGGGTAGGGCTTTTACATTGGGGGTTAGGTTTGGGGTGATTTGAGGACAAACTGTGGAAAGTTATTGCATTGCAAAAAGTTATGATTTGGCACCTGTCTTAATAAAGTGGCCTTTTTTGCTAACAAGTAAGTGGTGGTTGGTGATTTATTGTGCGAACGCCCTCTGCTGCCTTGAAGAAGAAAGTCACGTTGCAGATGTTCATTATAACATGCCATGTAAAAGGGTGGGGGATCCTGAAGGATGGCAGCATTTCTCTCTAGAAAGCCCATGATCTACTATTAAAATTCCTCAAAATACATAATATCTAATGCTCGGACTCAGGCGATTCTTCTCTTATAGCTACATAATTATAGGCCATAAAACTTATTGAGAATTGTGTTCAGCAGTCTGCAATAGCGCCAATTGGGTATTTGACGCTTTACAAATATGGGGGCATATTACCAAGACAGGCGATAAAAGTTTTCTGCCGCTAAAACGGCGATAATGGGTTTGCTAATATGCTCTATGGAATTCCAATTGAAGCCCATGGTAGATGTGAAGGACGTCTAACATGGGCTTCAATTGGAATTCCATAGAGCATATTATCAAGCCCATTATCACCGTTTTAGCGGCAGTTTTCTGCCGCTAAAGCGGCGATAATTCTAACGCCTGTCTTGATAATATGCCCCATAATGTTTGAATTAATGGAGGTAAACATTGAGGCGGTTCCTTCATGAGGGAGGGGGAGCGTCACCTCCCCGCCCGCTGTGAACCGCGCTATTAAAAATAAATTGGCAATTAAATCATTGCATTGCCATTTTATTTTTTCACAACGGCACGCCTCAGCCACTTGCCTTCCCCCGAGTGAGGAGAAATGGGGGCATGTCCTCTGCTGTCGCGTGGCAGCATAGAGGACTTGGAGCAGTGGCTTGGCTGGATGCTCCAAAGTGCGCATGTCACTCGCCCTGGCCAAAGTGGCATGCGCACTTTAAAGTTCTCCAGACAGCTGGGTGGAGACCAAGCACCAGCCTCCAGTGCCTGAAGGAGAGTCTAGGCACCCCACTCCATCCAATCCTGGTGCTGCTTTCATGCTGATTAACAGCATGAGAGCAGCCTTTGGATTGCTTATGGATGTTAGCTCTTCTACTCCTGCTTGGCGCCAGAGACTGCAAAGGAGGACACAGAGGATGCAGACAGGTAACATTAATTTTATATAATATGGTACTGTAATGCATACCAGTGATGTAGTGTTTATTTATTGTGCATGTTTGTGTTTATGTCTCCTGAGAAGCGATGGAGCACTTCGCTCACCCCACCACTTTCAAAGGATACCAGCCACCCTATTCTTCAACAGAAATTAAACCACAATTCACAGAGGATACAAGCTTTACACTTAAAACAACAGACTCGGCAGTATGACCCTCCTAAATATGGTCCAGCCACATGATGATTAAAGTGACAGTGACATAAGGATGTTGCTCACATAATATATCATCACTTGACCTTTCATTTATGATGGTGTCATGGTAGCAGCATTATCGAAAGTCACTTCACTGGGGAGGATACAAATACAAATAAAAACTGAAATACATCCTTGCAAGATAAAGCTCTGTAATATTGAATGTCAGTGAACTGCACAACAGAACAAGTGTATTCCAGACACAGAACCATCATGCAAAGCAAATCAAATATTACATGTCTAGCTTGGCTATAGAAGGAGTATAGTATCTGCACATAGCCAAGCCTCGTACTCTATCCTTATCACCAGGACACGTGATCCCTGGCTGTTGACACTGATTTATCTCACTGCAAGCTTTGACAACACCCATGAGAAGACCATGACACACATCCTAGAACAGGCCTGGGATTCGCAAACACAGTACTTTGGTGATTCGACTACTTTCAGTCAAAATGTCATTATTTTGTCCAGATACGGATTGGAAGACCCAAGGAGCAACGAGTCATATGAGTGCTCCAGGGACCCATTTCTACACCATCATCCTCAATGTATTTATGGAAAACCATGGCTGTCCCCCCACCACACTTCCACAGACACCCTCAAAATCCATCAAGACACCAATGACACAAGTTCTAAAATTAAGACTTACCGCCAATTACATTGAATGACTTATGGCATGATATTCAAGTGCCTGAGAATAAAACTGGCAAACAACAAATTCTCTTCTTCACAAACTTCAATAGTCAACTTTGATTCAAGACTGTTTCCCAACATAAACCTAGATCTAGATCTATGGAATAATCCAGCCACTCTGTGGATGACAGCACGGTCACAGGTTTGAATCCCAGTGAGTTCACTCGGCCAAAATGAGTAACATTCAGTTGGGTAACAACACATATCTGTCCCTTTTTAAAAGGTCGACGATACCCCGTAGGGGGAACTGGTGCACTGCAGACTCGCTTATTTTATGGTATAGTATGCAGAGAAACGTTTTATAAAGATGAAATGCAGATTGATTCTGAATATGGAAACACCAACAACTGTACCAGGAAGAGAAGGGGTTCCAAATGGTACCAGGACTCAGCTCAAAGGCTTCAGGCTCAACATTTCATGCTATGGCCCTTATTAAGAGTCACCCACTGCCAGGTGAGATATTTATCATAAGACATCAATAACAATACTGTGGGATACTTTGTTTATCAGGGGCCATAAATAGCACCTATTATGAGTGTATTCCTCAAAATGTGGCATAACATGACGATTTTTATAGGCAGTGGCCCAAAATCCGCTGTCCCTGTATGTTTCGGGCATTTATCTCCCGTTATATTTTAACAGATTTGACCTGCTGAATTTTAAGGGGTGTGGGTTTTTTATTAAACCGAGTATATTCCGAGAGTTAGAAAAAAAAAATCTTATATGTGCAGTAACATGAGTAATTTCCTGCTCATCCATTGCTACTGTTGCCCCACTGAAGGGCTTTTTCCATGCAATACTCTGTCCCAAAGGACTGCAATATATGACATTGTCCTCGCCCTGAAAGACTAGCATGTTCTGCATCTTTGGATGTACATCAAATTCAGAACCTGCTGCATTACCTATAAATTAGGGGGAAACAGTTCACTGGCATACCTAGGTAAATACACTAGCCACCTCAGGCACTCAATAAACATTCAAGACATTCGACATGGTTGAAACATGAGAAAGCCTTTTGCTTCTTTAAGGTATTCATCTTTCTTCCTGCTAACAGATTTATGTGGCCATTTGGAATCTTAGCATCCTTGACTGAATCGATGGAGCAGTCATACTACCTGTGAGGAGGCAAGAAATCTGCTCCTTTTTCACTAAACACATCCTGACAATCTGCATTTATTTGAAGCATCTGGCGTTCTCCTATTTTCAAGGTTAAAATGGAACACTACAACAGAGGATAAATCAAAGGACTAGATCCCCAGCATAGCGATGAGTTTTACAGAAATCCAAAGTACAATGGATACTCCATACTACTTACTAACAATTGATGGAAGGGTTGTGTTGACATAACCATGAATTTGGCGTGTCAATTATATCAAAACAAATAGGTTCACAATGTCCAAAATCTGTTGCTAACAGCAGATCTTGAGTTTTTTTGCATACATCCCAGAGTTCAAGGAGCTACCTAAGATACCCTAGCTGGATTCAGTCTTTGCCTTCTTAGAAATGTATCTGGCAGCAGTGGCTGCTGCAGGTAAGATCAGTGGGGTGGTGGGGCCGACTGGGGGAGATTTTGAAGAACGACTATGAGGAACAATTAATTATTTATATAATTTTCCCTGGTGGTCGTCTCTCAGAATGCCCCCTGCCCCTCCCCCCAGCCGGCCCCACCGCTCTTACCTGCGGCAGCCACAGCTGGTCGCTGGATAAAACAATGTTAGGTCTTCAAAACATCTCAAGCGCCTAAATGAACTGAGACCCAATGCTCTAAAAGACCAGAAGAAGTGACCAATGTATCATTCAACAAAAATGAGCCAGACTTTCTGCAGATACGTGTAGTCAAGAAGCGTCCAGTCTTGGTCAGCATGTTAAGACTGTGTATTTTTTATTCCCCTTTAACAGAGGTTATTAATAAACAAAATGTGCTGCTTTACCAATCAGTTTTTCCCTTTTCGGTCTCTCTTCCAGATCGAGTGGATTGCAGTGAATCCCAGTATACATGTGTTCATCTTGGAGTGTAGTAAGAGTAGCTTCTGCTAGGGAATCTCTTGGGATCCAATGATAAGGTGTAATTGATTTCTCGAAACACCTTTCTTTTTGTTGGTTGTCTACATGTAGAAGCAGATCAATCAGTTTAATGGAGGTAGTCGTGTGTTTGGCTACCAAGGAAAGCCTATCCTTAAGATACCTCCTCATGTAGTGGTAAAATGCTGCAGCTGCAGGTTGCTTCAGCCTTCAAGTGACTAAAAAACTGATGTATGGAGCAGTACAAATTGGCCCTTGACCTACAGTTACAGAGCAGTGTGTGATGTTCAAATATTTTGTCTCTGACCAAAAATTGCCTTGAACTGCCCAATAAACACATTATACTGCTACAACCAAGGACTCCGATCTACAATTTATGGTGCCAAACTAAGGTTTCCTTGCTGAGAAACTACAGATTAAAGGAGACTTTGGCAGCATCATTTAGGAACTAAATAGAGCATGACAAAAAAAGTAGGGTGCATTGTGCCAAAAATGACTGAAAATGCTGAGGGTCTCCTGCGAGTTTTCCATTGGAGTCAGTCCAGAGCGTTTATCCTGAGAACTATAATATTGGAGGCGAGGGGCGAGTTCTCTAGTATCACCAACAAAGGATAGCCTTTGGGTAAAATCACTAAGTTCCCTGGCACCTGAGTGATCGCATTTAGATGACCCAGTAAATAGGCTCTTTCATTTCTCGCTGTTTTTTAATTCATCAAGGCGCCAACTTGCAAAGGCAATCAAAATGAAGAACATGACCTGTGTGCCAGAACTAAGTAGGTCCTATAAACTGGCTTTAGCTAGGGCCAAGAGGAATTGGGACGAGAACAAATGGAGGCAAATTGTCGAGGCATGCTCCCATAAAGATCTTTAAAATGTGGGGCACTCTTTGGGAGGGGAGATATGGAAAATCAGCTCTGCTAGCCAATAACATCACAGCTACAGTCTGGCAAGATCACTTTGGTGCTCCTTACTCTACTTCCAGCTGTTCTACCATGCTGACTCCCCATGAGGAGTCATAGTCAATTAGAAGTAAGGGTCTCTTTGCCAAGAACGACATTGTGTCTTCAATTGAGGCCATTGTTCCAGCTAAAGCCCCTCGACCTGACGGAACCCAGGTGATTTATTTCGTTACGACAAAGATAATTCGTCTGACTATATACTGCCACTCACAAATGCCATTGCAGGGAGTGCCCCAATTCCTGATTCATGGAAGGGAGCAGGAGTTATTCCTGTCTTCAAAAAGGCAACAGGAATAATCCGATCAACTAGATGACCATCAGCCTCATAGACTGTATCCAGAAGGTATTCTGTCGTGTTCCCCCTGGTGAGGATGCAGGAGTGGGTGTCTGACAATAATATATTGTCTCCCTACCAGGCAGGATTCCGGCAGAAAACAGGAACAATCGACCAGCTTTTCTGATTCATCCACCTACACTGGATGGTGGTGTTGCTGGGCAAAGGGAGCTTATATGTAGCTTTTATAGATTGGATGTCAGCCTTCGATCATGTGCCTCGCTATACGCTCTGGCAGGTACTGAAGCACATGGGGATGCCTTTAGAAATCTTGACACTAGCTGTCCGCCTCCATGAGGATAACCATGCTATGGTAAGATGGGGTGACCAGGGCCAAGTTACTGATCCCATTAAACTCAGTAGGGGGTCCACCAAGGTTGTGTCCTGGCCCCCAACGCTATTTTCCTTGTTCATCAACCAAGTTATTGATGATCTATCAAGGACCCCAGCGGATGAAGCAAACATTAGGGCAGGAAAAAATTGCAACACTCCTTTTTGCGGATAATACCCTCCTTTTTTCAAAAACACCCGGGGGCCTCCAGACATTATTAAACCAGTTCAAGGTTTTTTGTGAAGGAATAGGCCTAGAAATCAACACCACCAAGACAAAGCTTATGATGTTGAATCCCTATAAATCATATAAAGGGCGTCTTACTCTAAAACGTATTCCATTAGAAAGGGTGAATAGCTTTGAATACCTGGGTATCAAATTGTCCAAATACATGACCTGGAAGCAACATCTAACTCAGATAAACTAAAGTTCAAGCAAATAACTGGGGCCCTAAGGAAGGAACACTACTGCTCACACACAAAACCTGTTTCACCTGCCTAAGACATTTATAAAAGCAAAGCCGTGAGCTGTGCCCTTTCTATGGCCGAGTTGTGGGGTCTCGAACGATTGACCAACCTGACAATGATGAAGAACAAGTTTCAAAGGAATTTAGTGTAACTTCCCCAAAGTACACCATTACATCCTTTTAAACTGGATATGGGCGTTAAATCCATCAAAGATCTAGCAAGACATTGCCTGCTCCTCTTTTGGCAGAGATTTGTCTCTACCCCTGAATTGTCCTCGTACACCTCAGCGTTGGATGAAGTTTGCACCCTAGATCCATTCAAGAAGATAGCTTGGATCAGAAACATCAAAAGGGTAAAGGGTCAGTGGGGTAGTACCAATCGTCTAGGGCCGCCCACAAAGAAGCAAGTAAAAGCCATGTATTGGGATTGGGTAGCCCAGAATGAGACTAGAGATAGCAAGTTGGGCAGATTGACAGAGGAATTTGTTGATTTTAAACTGCTGTGTTCCTTGGAAGGCTACCTTGATCTTATACAGTCACCAACAGATAGCAAACTCTATACTTAATATAGATATGGTTCACTTCCCTGAATACTTTCTCAAATTCATGGTTGTGTAACACAGCTCACAGCAAGGCTTGTCCCTGCTGCTCTGCTCCCACTGAATCAAGTGTCCAAGCCCACTTTGGCTGTAAAGCATATTCTGGCCCTAGAAGAATGTGTATAACCGCTATCTGTAAACAGTTGGGAAACAGAGAACACTGTGTAGCCTCTTGCTTTTTAAAATCTGATGCATGAACTCTATTTGCCTGTGCGCTTGCAAAATGTTTGGGAAAAATGTGAAGAATAAGAAGGAAGGCCCAAGGTTAATCTCACATTTTATGTATATCGAACTGAGAGCGACCCCTCATATAATAAAGGGAAAGGGGGTACCAATCACAAATATACAAAGGCAATCCCTATACTACTACACAATGGTACAATATTCTTACACAATACCACACAGATATAATTAAATCCCAAAGTTTGTCACATTTATTATAAAAAGTTTACATGTATCACAGTTAAAATCGATTATCCATTTTTACAAAACATATTAAAAACACATCATTAAACATTAGTCAATCCTAATACAAATCACAACCTGTTATGAGCCCGCATAACAGAAAACCTAAACAGACAGTGCACTTTGTCATAAGGAACACATCCTGTATGACCATCAATTTGTATCCGTAGTTTCGATGGTTTTTTTCTTATAGAGCCATCTTTTTCAAGACGATTCATAGGCTTTATTCTTATCGGCTCGATTTGAACCTATAGAGAGATAAATATTTTTAGTGAACTTAATACAAGTTCTCCTGACAATGAAGTAGGGTACTACTTCTATGTTCACAAATACCTCGTTTATTATTTATACTATTATTTACCTTTTCCTACATTACAATATCTATGTAATTACATGTTGCTACCATAGGTGCTCCCTTTAATATTGGTTCCATCATTTCAGATTCTTTAATAAGTCTATCGAATCTACATAAAAAAGACCGTTAATGTCTCCATGTTCCCGACATACTTAATTACCGCCTGGATAATTCATTTAGATAGAAAGTGCCTGAGATCTGACGTATCGGCTAGTTGTTGCTATATATATATCTGCATATGATGCTCCTATTTCTAATAGCTATCCCTGTGTCAGATAATATATACGAGGTCTCCTCCTCACCTTTATTTATTACTTCTTGGGCTTTAACAAAGCTCCGTATGATTCTTGTTCGTTTGAGTCCTTGAAGGCTCAGTGTTTTATTCGCGTTATATCGAGTTCAGGAACGCTCGTTGCTACAATATAACGGCGTGGTGTTATTATTTCAACAGCTCATGCTTGCCCTATCAAGCCGTATTCATTAAAAATGCTTACCGTTCACTTCGACATGCTTGTGTAGCTGTAGCCAAAATGTACGTGTCGCTCAAATGATGTTATCAAAGGCAGCGGGTGTCCATTAGAATCCACCCTTGTATCGCACCACCTATTTCGCAAATATATAAGTGGTAAAAAACGGGGTTTAGCTAGAAAACCAAAATGTTCTGGCTGATACCGCCCCCAAGTGCTGCTCTGTACTGGCAGGCAAAAAACTAAACCTTTCTCCCTTCTATCGACAATACGGCTGGGACCTCACCTTACAGCTTGATGTTTATTACGCCGGTCTGGGAGTACTCCTGCTCCGTCTATCCTGTTCCTATCTACCGAGTCCGCCTATTTGTTGATATAGATCTCGTCTCGTTATTGGCTAAATCTAACACGTGTTGTCTCCCACGTGTTATTGCTCTCACGCATAGGAAAGTGCGTTGGTTCTTATTGGTTCCTTAGATAGATTTCTATTTAAATATACTCGTGTTTATGTTTCATGTGTAGAAAGCATACTGCAAGATCCCTACGTTTCTGTTCCTAGTTAAAGGCGTATGTACGTTACTATACTGCTAATCGTGGAATTATTTACTTTTAAACCCACCATTGACACCCGTGCACTCTGTTCGAGTGCAACAAAACTTTATTGTTCCCTCCCTCAGCTATTACTCACAACATATCGTCATACCTCTTGGCTACATTGCATTGTTTGTTCGAGGTAATATATCCATACAAATATATACTGGAATATCCAATTAATAGCCCATCAAATGTAGGAGATATTATTGCCATGTTTTTCCAACATTAAAACATTATTTGTGGATAACATACACCAAGTATGGCTCACCCTACGAGTTGGTGCCAGTACAGACATGTCCCTTTGGATCTCCCCCAATTATGCATAGTACACAGTTTACAAAATTATACAATTAATTGCATGATAGAGCATACAGCTTCTTGGAAGGATACAGTCATAATACATGCAAATGTACACCCCACATCTATTACAAATGTCACCATTCAGATTATGTGGCAATTATGCTCATCCAGTCTTCTTTTGAATTTAATCCCCTATCTACTGTATTCAAGTGGCAAATATGCCATTGTTCTCTCTTTTTTCTGATTGTGTTGGGATCACCACCTCTTCTATTGACAAATACTTTCTCCAAAATAAACCATTGGATTTGATCCCAGGTATGGTTCATTTTGTTGAAATGGTCAGTCAGGGGGGCGTTCTCTTTCTTCGTTTTAATTGCCGATTTATGTTCCAACACCCGGACACGTAGTTCCCTACTGGCATAATCTAAATGGTGACATTTGTAATAGATGTGGGGTGTACATTTGCATGTATTATGACTGTATCCTTCCAAGAAGCTGTATGCTCTATCATGCAATTCAGTGTATAATTTTGTAAACTGTGTACTATGCATAATTGGGGGAGATCCAAAGGGACATGTCTGTACTAGCACCAACTCGTAGGGTGAGCCATACTTGGTGTATGTTATCCACAAATAATGTTTTAATGTTGGAAAAACATGGCAATAATATCTCCTACATTTGATGGGCTATTAATTGGATATTCCAGTATATATTTGTATGGATATATTACCTCGAACAAACAATGCAATGTAGCCAAGAGGTATGACGATATGTTGTGAGTAATAGCTGAGGGAGGGAACAATAAAGTTTTGTTGCACTCGAACAGAGTGCACGGGTGTCAATGGTGGGTTTAAAAGTAAATAATTCCACGATTAGCAGTATAGTAACGTACATACGCCTTTAACTAGGAACAGAAACGTAGGGATCTTGCAGTATGCTTTCTACACATGAAACATAAACACGAGTATATTTAAATAGAAATCGATCTAAGGAACCAATAAGAACCAACGCACTTTCCTATGCGTGAGAGCAATAACACGTGGGAGACAACACGTGTTAGATTTAGCCAATAACGAGACGAGATCTATATCAACAAATAGGCGGACTCGGTAGATAGGAACAGGATAGACGGAGCAGGAGTACTCCCAGACCGGCGTAATAAACATCAAGTTGTAAGGTGAGGTCCCAGCCGTATTGTCGATAGAAGGGAGAAAGGTTTAGTTTTTTGCCTGCCAGTACAGAGCAGCACTTGGGGGCGGTATCAGCCAGAACATTTTGGTTTTCTAGCTAAACCCCGTTTTTTACCACTTATATATTTGCGAAATAGGTGGTGCGATACAAGGGTGGATTCTAATGGACACCCGCTGCCTTTGATAACATCATTTGAGCGACACGTACATTTTGGCTACAGCTACACAAGCGTGTCGAAGTGAACGGTAAGCATTTTTAATGAATACGGCTTGATAGGGCAAGCATGAGCTGTTGAAATAATAACACCACGCCGTTATATTGTAGCAACGAGCGTTCCTGAACTCGATATAACGCGAATAAAACACTGAGCCTTCAAGGACTCAAACGAACAAGAATCATACGGAGCTTTGTTAAAGCCCAGGAAGTAATAAATAAAGGTGAGGAGGAGACCTCGTATATATTATCTGACACAGGGATAGCTATTAGAAATAGGAGCATCATATGCAGATATATATATAGCAACAACTAGCCGATACGTCAGATCTCAGGCACTTTCTATCTAAATGAATTATCCAGGCGGTAATTAAGTATGTCGGGAACATGGAGACATTAACGGTCTTTTTTATGTAGATTCGATAGACTTATTAAAGAATCTGAAATGATGGAACCAATATTAAAGGGAGCACCTATGGTAGCAACATGTAATTACATAGATATTGTAATGTAGGAAAAGGTAAATAATAGTATAAATAATAAACGAGGTATTTGTGAACATAGAAGTAGTACCCTACTTCATTGTCAGGAGAACTTGTATTAAGTTCACTAAAAATATTTATCTCTCTATAGGTTCAAATCGAGCCGATAAGAATAAAGCCTATGAATCATCTTGAAAAAGATGGCTCTATAAGAAAAAAAACATCGAAACGCGTCGACGCAAGTTACACACACAATCCAGGGGACCACCGTAGCGAATTGGAGATATAATTGGGTCTTACATATCACAAACTACGGATACAAATTGATGGTCATACAGGATGTGTTACTTATGACAAAGTGCACTGTCTGTTTAGGTTTTCTGTTATGCGGGCTCATAACAGGTTGTGATTTGTATTAGGATTGACTAATGTTTAATGATGTGTTTTTAATATGTTTTGTAAAAATGGATAATCGATTTTAACTGTGATACATGTAAACTTTTTATAATAAATGTGACAATCTTTGGGATTTAATTATATCTGCGTGGTATTGTGTAAGAATATTGTACCATTGTGTAGTAGTATAGGGATTGCCTTTGTATATTTGTAATCTCACATTTTACCCATTAGGCCTAATTGTATGAACCTCACTGGGCCTACTTAGCAGGGAATCTAAATGTGCGTATGCTGGGAGTAGACAACCGAGTGGACCCTATTGCCCTGGACGTTAGGTCCCCAGAGATTTATGATTTCCTTTAACTTACTCATCAAATGCAAAGTTTTTAAATTTATATAGTTTTATATGGTTCATATTTTTATGTATTAAGTTTTAGAAATCGATCGAACACTACTTTTTAAAGGATAACAATGTATATGTTTTTTACATGTAAATTCGGCAAAAAATGTATACATACACTTGGCAGTTTTAACGTCTGACCACCAAAATAAAGTTTATTGATTGATTGACTGATAATTCATCTGTGATTTCCACAATTGCCTAATTATAACCTGTAGGGGATTTGGATCAGAACTCATGCCAAAAGTAAAAGGCCTGACAAACTCTCCAGCCTTGAGCACAGTATCTGGAGGTCTGATGACAATCCAACCCCACTTCTTTGAACATGATTCTGCTAGTACATTCATGCTTGAGAAAAGGAGGATTGAGATAAAGAGAGAAGAGAGACAACCAGCACTTTGCAGTCTCTCCACAGGGTGTTTTCTAAGGTCGAGTTTCTTGTTTCTCAACAGGAATATGGTATGTTAAAAGTATTTATTAAGTGCACGTTCACCGGACGGTTTCTTGGTGCTGGGGTAGTGAGTAAGGTAGCAGCAGAGGGAAAGTAGCCTAGTTATCATATGCCTGGGAAAACAACCAGGTCTTCAGCTGTTTCCTGAATAGTGCAAAGGAGGTAACAGACCTAATCTCCACGGGGAGCGAATTCCAGAACTGGGGGGCTAAAGCTGTAAATCGGGAGCCACCATGTTTCTTGCGTTTAAAAGTGGTAGTGACTAACAGATTCTGATGGGAGGATCGCAGGTTACGACTCGAGAGGGGGCATAACGTAGAATCTTAGAGGAGATGAAGGCTGGACTGTTGCCGTGAAGAGCTTTGAAAATAGTACATCCCATCTTAAATACACAACGCTTGGCCACTGGGAGCCAATGCAGGCTTTTCATCAGTGGCCTGATGTGATGCCGTTTAGGTTGGTGAAAAATCAGTCTAGCAGCCTGATCCTGGACTAGCTGAAGGCGTCTGAGTTGGTAAGCCAGGATGCCTACATAAAGTGAGTTGGCATAGTCCAGTCGGGAGATGACCAATGCCAGGATAACTAAAGTCAGGGCTTCCCTGGACAAAAATCTGCTGATCTTCTTTATTCCATCCAGTTGAAAAAAAACAGCAGAGACAACAGAGCTGATCTGAGCCTTCATGGACAGATCATTGCTTATCACTATGCCCAAGCTTTTGGCTGAACTGACCGGTAAAGGAGGGTTGACCAGGATAGAAGGCCAAAAGTTGGAGTTCCATGGATTAGCAAACCCGCCAGTGAGGATAAGCTCAGTTTTATCAGGGTTAAGCTTCAATTGATTTTCGTTCATCCATTCACTTATGAAGATCATAGTATCTTGAAAGTGAGACACAGGATGGAGAGAGATTGATGTTGAAAACCAATTGAACATCATCAGCGTAATTATATGTCCTAACTTTCCTTTCTCGCAAGGAGGAGATTAAAGGAAGTAGATACAAATTAAAAAGGAGCGGAGAAAAGGAGGAGCCCTGGGGAACCCCACAGGTCAATTCAATCTTGTTAGAGGAAAAGTTGGCAAGACGTGTAACAGACTGACTGTAAGAATGTTTCTCCTTTTGCTTAGTCACCACCGTTTTTGGACTGATGCTGCTGGACTCTGAACTCTGCACACTGGCACACTGCTATCAAGGAAAACACTGCTTCAGGCCTGCATGTGTAGACTGACTGCTACATCTGAGAAATCTGCAGGCAGACCTGTCAAAATAAATCCTTTTTCAAAGGAAAGATCCTTACTTTTAAATACTAAATAAGTCAATTCTAAGTAGGCCTTGCAGGGTGCCCAGGATTTTAAAATTGAAACATTTGGATATTAAAGGTTGGCATGTTCCTACAGTGGCTCCCCCCCAAAAGCTATTCTTACTGCATGCGTGTTGTGTGTGTTTTTTTATGAGAACAGCTGAAGTACAACTAAAATGCTATTTTTCATAACTCTGGTTTGTAAAATCTATAGTGTCTATTCAACCACTGTTTTTAATATTGGTAGACTATGAAGTTGGATCTTTGATAAATATGAAGAAAAATTGACTTTTAAATACTGCAATAGGCTAATTATAATTAGCCTATATGGGCTGCTCTCCCTGTCAGTGCTTTAGTTGTGAAACTGCACCCAGAATAGGAACAATGCCACAGGCTTTTTTGCATGATGGCCTGGGTATGACGGGTGTAGCAAAATATATCCCAGGAATCACCTTTTGGGAGGATCTCGGAACGTCAATAACTTGAAAGCATCAGGATGAGGCCTGCAATTGCATACTTTGGTGTAAGATGAGACCGTGGGAACATTGGCCTTCTGATTCCAGAGTACACATCAGCCATTATGACTCAATTCACAGTGGAAGGTAAACGAGTCCAAGAACCAGTTTGGTGTGAACTGATTGAAGGGAACTGATCATTCCTATGGACACAATCCTGGGCGGGCCTCTTCCAAGAGGTGAAAGGTTCTGCCATTTTGATTTTCCCCAAGACTTGTGCACTGTAGGATAATTTACAATAAGGGAGAGAGAATGTGCTAAAAAGTGAGAAGGTTTAGCCTTTGGAACTTTTTATACACTGTTCAGGGAGCTAGTTCCACCCACTGTAGGGGAAGGCACACAAGTCGCAACTTGCCCCCAGCACCTTGCAACACCTCTATACCTGAAGATTAACAGAAGAAAAGAGGCCTGCTGCCTGTGACCTGTGAGAAGACCTGAAGGGATGGACCTGCTTTCACTTGTGCACGGGATTGAGAAGTGATCTCCAAGGGTCAGTTGGAGGACCACCAGTGGGGCCATAGGCACACAACAAGCTACAAGGGACCTTATTCAGGAGTGACCAGTTACATGTAGACCCTGCTGGTGGCCTCGGCTGGAGTGAGGTCTGGTTTCCAGGTGCTGTCCCAGATGTCCTGTGAGACTAAATTGTAGAGCTGCAGAAAAAAATGGAAAAGTTGGCACTTATAATATTTCTGACCTCCTGAAGACCGGGACCAACTGCTGAGGCCATATGGAAAAAAAGGCAAACCTTGATGGGCAACAACACCAGGTTTCGGCTGTGGGATCTTTTTTGAACCGAAGAAGACGGCCTCAGGAAACCCTCACAGCAAAGGTATCTGGCTTCCGCACATCCTGCTTGGCTACAGTTTCAAATATTGTTTCTCCCACTGAAATCAAGCTCACAAAAAAGACTAAGTACCAGTATATTAATCGGGACCAGCATAGGCGATCGAGGTATCTGACTGGAAAGTGGACTTCTGTGGGATTGACATATGAATTTTCCTGCCTGGTGCCCTCCCCTCTAAACTCAATGGATTCAGTAGGACATCATGCAATGCAAATCTGACTTTGAGAGGATTTCATAGGTTACAGCCTTCAGCCTTGTCCGCTGGTAGATTTCAAGCACCAGAAAAAGGACTATGGGGCATATTTACAAGCCCGTATTGCCACCACAATGTCACTTTCAGTGACTTTGTGATGGTGATAGGGGCCTCGCCTTATTTACAAGGCAGCGTTAAGCCACTTAACATGGTTTAACGCTGCCTTGTAAATAAGGCACCCTTTCACGCTGTGTTTACCGTGAAAGGGGAGGGCAATTGGTGTTGCGGTGGGCGTTCCACCGCAACAACAATTGATTTTGACACTGCCCTCTCTTTACAAGGGCAGTGTAAATAGGAGGCAACGTCAAACTTAAGACCAGGGAAAACCTGGTATTAAACAGGCGGAACAGGAGAAATGCTTTATTTCTCCTCGTTTTTGCTGTTTCTATGTGTGCTGCCTTGTGCAGCACACATAGAAACAGCAAACTGCCTACGATTGTTTATGTGCAGGAACCTCCCCCTTCCTGCACATAAACAATCATTTAAAAAAAATGCAGTTTTGCAACTTCTATGTGTGCTGCGTTAAGGAGCAAACATAAAAGTTACAAAACAGCATTTAAAGATTGTTTATGTGCAGGAAGGGGGACCCTCCTGCACATAAACAATCTTCCCCTCAACACAGGCACCCTTGCACTATGGTGCAAGGGTGCCTGCGTTGGCGCTAGGCAGCTAAAGTTAGCTGCCTAGCAGGGGGAAATGCAGGGCTGTAGCATATTCTGGTAAATATGGTGCAGCCCTGCATTTCTAAAGTGACAAAGCGTGTTGTTAGCCTTTTTGGCTTACCGACATGCTTCGCCACTTTATTGTGAATATGCCCCTAAGTGCGAAGTTAAAATCTCTGAACAGATAGACCCACTATACTTAGCCGGCTACCCATGCATTGCAGGAAGCCTCCACTTGCTCCCAGGTCCCAGTCATCCCCATCCATAGATGCTATGCTGTTTCTTCATAACTTTTGACTCTAGAACTTTAACAATTCATGTCTCCAGTTCTCAATTGGATTTGAATCGTTTTTGTGTTATTTTTCTTGTTATATTTTTGCTCATTGTTTTCTAAATTGTGTTAGGGATTTTTTTGTGCTGTAATTTAAAATGTTCACTATTTTAGCTCTGCCAAATACTAAGGGCCTTATTTATGGGTTTTTTGCCGCAGGGCAGCGCATCAGGTCTTGCTGCTGCACAGCCCATACGGCAAAAGAAAAGGCCAGGAATGCGCCGTATCTATTAGATAATGCACATTCCTGTCCTTTTACCCTGCGCCAGCGCATAATGGGCAGCCATGCGCCAACGCGGGCACCTTGCACAATGGTGAGAAGCCCCCCAACTAGGGAAGATGCTAGGCACTGCACCAAGGGAAATCGTGTCCTGAACAGCACTTTTGCCTACAATGACCCTGACGTATCTCCCTATTACCTTCAGAATGCCTCTCTTTGCTCCTCAGCTAATATAGGCCAATTTGCCACAACCTTATAGAAGTACGACTCACAATCCCATTCGGCTGCCTCCCATGGTCACACCAACACCTAGGTGTGCCATGACTATTCCTAAGGAAAAGACACACAGTTGATAGACGGAATGTAGATCTGGGTTAAATCAACCATTCTTTTGCTCCCCATGCCACCCCAGTTTAGACCAGGCCATATGCAAATCAGTCTTGACCCTGTGCCTCATGAGAACAGTCCAGCCCGAACTGCCTAGCCAGGTCCTCCCTGGACCGGAAACAAGCATCCTAGGACCGGTTTTGGGGTTTCACCCCTCATCCACCAGCTTAGGTTTAATCCCGTGACACAATGAGCCCGGAACCCACGTCTGAGCATACCTGGCACACTTAGGGCGAGAAAGCAAAAGACACACAGTTGATGGACAGATGGTAAAACAAATCAAGACATTCACCCCCAGTCAAGCGATCTGGGTTAAATCCATCATTCTTTTGCTCACCATGCCACCCCAGTTTAGTCCAGGCCATATGCAAATCAGTCTTAACCCTGTGCCTCATGGGCACAGTCCAGCCCGAACTGCCAAGCCAGGTCCTCCCTGGATCGGAAACAAGCAAACTAGGACCGGTTTCGGGGTTTCACCCCTCATCAGCCAGCATAGCTTGTATCCAGTGGCACAGTAAGCCCGGGACCCATGTCTAAGCATACCCGGCGCACTTAGAGCAAGAAAGCAAAAGACACACAGTTGATGGACGGAATGCAGAACAAATCAAAACATTCACCCCCAGTCAAGAAATTTGGGTTGAATCCATCATTCTTTTGCTCACCATGCCACCCCAGTTGAGACCAGGCCATATGCAAATCAGTCTTGACCCTGTGCCTCATGGGAGCAGTCCATCCCGAACTGCCAAGCCAGGTTTTCCCTGGACCGGAAACAAGCAACGTAGGGCCGGTTTCGGCATTTCACCCCTCATCAGCCAGCATAGCTTGAATCCAGTGGCACAGTGAGCCCGGGACCCACGTCTGAGCATACCCAGCGCACTTAGGGGAAGAAAGCAAAAGACACACAGTTGATGGAGGGGATGCAGAACAAATCAAAACATTCACCCTCAGTCAAGAGCTCTGGGTTAAATCCATCATTCTTTCGTTATTGTTTTCTAAATTGTGTTTGGAAATTTTTGTGCTGTAATTTAACTTTTTAACTATTTTAGCTCTGCTAAATACTATGGGCCTCATTTATGGGTTTTTTGCCATAGGGCAGCACAGCAGGCCTTGCTGCTGCACTGCCCATACAGCAAAAGAAAAGGGCAGGAATGCGCCGTATCTGTTAGATGCGGCACATTTGTGTCCTTTTCCCCTGTGCTGGCGCACAATAGATGGTAAAGTAATCCCAGTGCTCAAGCGAATTTAGCAGCTACAGATTTGTAGTTAGTTCTGCTCTGAGCTTTTACTCAACCTCATGGCATCCTCGCTAACCTCAACATCCTGTCATACCCTGCTGGAGGATTGTTACTTCCATTAGAGAGACTAGGAAAGAGGTGTGGCACCACGGCCAGGGCGGCTGACTCCGGAACCCGGGGGCTCATGGTTTGATCCCCGGCGGCAGATCAGCCCAGCACCATGTGACTCTGGGCAATAGCTCGTATAATCTTCCAGATGGCCCCCAGTGCCTTGACGCCCTCGGTACTTGTTTGTGCTTTGCAGACACTGGTCATCTACATTTAACTACGGATGTACAGCTGTTGACGAAAGTGAACTGCTAGGCTGTGTGCAAGCCTTGATCCAGAACCGGAAAAGGTGCCCAGTTCCCAGATTCCAACACCAAAACGCATACATTGATTCTTGACTTCCCATTTTTTTCTAGGCATTCTTTGTCATTTTCTTTAAAAAAAAAAAAATCTGCCCTCTTATCTTTTTTTTCACCATTTTGGTATTGTTTTTTTAATTAAATGTAACTTCTTTTTTAAAGCAACAAAGGAACAGCCAACCCATACAAAAACTTCCCTGGTTTTGTGATGCACCTGCCTCCTTATATATTCTCCCTAAAAAACGTTGTTACTTTTCCAAACAAAACACAGAGCCTTAAGCTCACACTGTGCGCAACTCCACTAACCCTGCCGTTCCAATAGGGGCGGTTAGAATAACCAAAAATACACTTGTATCAACTGTAGGTTGCACCACCTTACAAAAGAGTCCAAAGAAAAGTAAATATACGAATGTCCGTCCAGTGTTGAGAAAAAACAAGAGTTCTTTATTCTTCTTAATAGTGATGACAATTGTACAGCAATCAGCAAAACAGCCAACGCGTTTCGTTCTATACCAAGAACTTCATCAGGGCAAGTCTATTCGGTGTCTTCAATATATGACCAAAATGAAAACATGTGTTCATATAGTGTACTCCACCGATCCGTCACCATGGCCTACTGCTTTTCATCAGAAGTAACAGCAAGCAAAGACTATATAAGTCCAATTATGCCTGCAGGGTCTATTAGAGGAACTATATCTGACACCAATCCAACTCGGAAGAAGAAATATATAAATGGCTGATGTGCCAAAAAGTGTCCAATACCACGTTACACGGCCAACAAATTATTTGGTAAAATGCGCAAGTAATTTCTTTTTTACTAAATTCTCCTGAACACGATATTGCTTGATTTCTTGAATTTCAAGTTATTTTGCTGATGCTTGAATATTTGTTAACTTTTTTCTGAGGAAGGTCTGTCACTGCTGTGCCAAAGATACCAGGGTAAGCCCAGCATTTCTCTTGGAAACTGTAAAGCCTTTGTTTAGTAATTTTTGGACGTTTCTATCTTGCTGTCCTCCTTGTTAAAAATGTAGAATCTTATAACAATGCTACCTCCTGATCACTCTGCACTGCCAGTCAGAGATCTGCCTAAACACAACTGTCCACATCATTTGTATTGATGGTTTGGTCTAAGGGTCTTGTCCCATTGAGTAGCCAGAATGTTTGTGAATCATTCAGCCCTACAAAACCAGCCCTCAATGCTGGCCTATCTGTCCCATGATTATATTGGCTACTGGTAAAAGGTAAAACCGCAGAGCCAGTAGTACATTGAGTTCTTTATTTTAAGTTACAAGTTAGCAAAACCCCATCCACACAGCTACCCTTTGCATGAGGTTACACATCGCTGGGCTGCTGCTGGCAACGGCAGTGGCACTGAAATGAGAGCATTGGCCCTGGAGATCAGGGAAACTCCCCCTCAATAGGAGCGGACACAACATCACAGTGGCTGGGCTTATCACAATATAGCCTGGGACCCTGTGCGCCTCAGGCTGCACATTTAAGGGACTGCCTGCAGCTACTTGGAAATACTCTAAAAAAAATCAGTTCTCAGCGCGAGACTGCATGTCCTTCACCAATCTTCATCAGCTGGAATAGTGTTTCCTTATTGGCATTGAAGGCCTGGGCTGGCATTTCTGCCGCTATAACTCTGTGGAGCTGTGCATACATTTGGCTAGCACGATATAATATAAAAACAAACATGCACTTTTTTAAGTGACTAAAATGGCAACAAGCATTTGCAATGCAGTAACTCTCGCGTTTGTGAAAGTTAAAGCTATTGCCGTTGTAAATGACAATGTTTTTTACTTATGTTATTTTGTTTGCAGTGGAGTGAGGATTTAGAAAATGAGAGCTAGAGCTATTGGCGTTGGAAATGTAAATATTTTGTACTCATGTTCTGGAGGAGAGTGGATGTATACACGGATGGCCAATATTGCATGCTCAGCCTTATCATGCAGCAGGGAATATGTCACACAGTACTGCAGCAGTAATAAAGTCAATATGCATAAGGATAAAAATCTCAAAATAAATTAGAAAAATAGAGTGCAATTTAATAAACAAAATGACAGAAACCCATTAAGGGGAACCATAGGTATGATTTTTTTGAAGTTTTAAGTAGAAATAGCACCAAATAGCACAAGGTTCCAAGAACAGTCAATGGTCGTGGTAGACCAGGACCTAGGCACAATTTGAGGCTTACCGCAATGGTCGTGAGTCAGATACACCAACTAGGTTTGTCCTGGTCAAAGATTTAATCTTCCAACGTAGTCCTTTAAGTCCTACTCCAACACAGGCATACACTTCTAAAGCCCCCATGACCTCTGGGGAGGCACTTAGAAACTCACAGGGTGTCAAGCCGAGGCCAACAACAAGGGCCAGTTCAGGTCATGTTGCCACAACTCAGCAGGGCAGTAGCAGGAACGGCCTCTTGTAGCTTGTTGTATACTTTGTACTGGGTGTACTACGGTAATCCTAGGATCCTCCCACATTTAAAACCAAAATTCAGATTCAAGCAGCCACTATGACTCGAATAGAAGCCCAATTAACCCTGAAACAGAAGGACAAAAGTTTACCTGCAACGAGGAAATGCACACACAACAATGGTCTTGGCACCTCCTTCATTCTTTTCAAGTGCACCCCAAAGGGTTATATGTAAACCCACTAGACTTGTCAAGCAGACTCTGACACTTACGCAGGATATTAGTTAGTTATTGTGTAGCTCCTGTGAGGAATTTCATACCTCATCAGGACTTGAGCAATCAGAGGGCGGCAGCTGGAGGTTAATGCAAATTAGTGTCCAGAGACTTTCGGGAGGGAAAATGTAGCTTTCTGAAAGTACCCTTTCCTCAATAATTATTAAAATTTTGATTGTACAACTAAATTGGATTTTTAATAATTAATTAAAAGAGTCCTTGAATTAATTCTGTAGCTGTTTCTCAGTTGAAGATAGCATTATTAAATATAATAAAGCATCCTAATACTTTCCTATGGAAAGCCAGCCTTAGTACAGTGAAAATGACTTTTGGGGTCTAAACACTGCAAAGACATGTGTAATATGAACTTTCTACATGGCCTACTTTCAAATACAATGCACCTTGCTGCATGGTCAATAAGGCCTAAATAGGGGTGATTCATAAATATTTAAATTAAGGTTTTGACTTGTCAAGATGGTTGATTTTGACAGGCTGAATAATAGTTTTTACCTTGCTGCAGTCAGGCTACAAGGGTAGACCTGAAGCCATGTTTGCACTGCCACTGTGGTGGATGGCACAATAGGTGCTGCAGTCTACTGCTGGCATTCAACTTGCAGGCACTAGGTACACTTTGTATCATATACTAGGGTCTTATAGGCAATTTAAATATATAAATTAGGAATATGCTAATGTAACCACGTTTAGAGGGGAAGCATAAGCACTGCAACACTGGTTAGGAGGGTTAATGCACACAGAGTACTAAAGCGAGCAAAAATATATGGTTCACCAAAAGGTGAAAAATCCTTGGTGACCACGGAGAAAAAGTGGATTTTCTACAGTGTCAATCTTCTTTCTCGCTGCCTCAAGAAATGCAAACTGTGTGGGTCAATTGGCTTTGGTGACTTTTAAAAATCCTCTGTCTGTTCTCAAGAACATTACAACCCCGTCTACTCCTGGGAGTTCTACTTAAATGTTTGTTAACATCCATTCAGATTGTCACATACCTGCTTATAATTGGCATCACCACCCAGTTAAAGCATCACGTTTCTGCTTAGTCAAACAGTTCTGCTTACAAACAGGCGGCCAATCCTTATAAAATTGTCTCTAATGGAAGTGACCCGCTTTCAGTGTGATACTCCAGGATTGGTGAACTTCAAACCCAAACTCTTGAGACCTGACACAGGCTTAGATACATTGTGTCTGCTAGCATCTTCATAAGAAGTGTGCAGGACGCGAGTAGAAGCTCTTGCTAAGAGCATCTTATTTCATGAACAGATCAGCGATAGGATGCTAGAACGCTCATCTTCTATGTTTTGCTGCCATGTTTGTGGTCTGAAGTCATCTGTGTAGTACTCTAGATGGGAGAGTGCTCGGTCACAATAAGGTGTCCACTGACCAGCTAGGCATAGCATTGCTCAGTAGGACATGTGTCTGAGAAATGGAAAGATAGGGAAGTCCTTTCCATGTAAAGAAGGTCAGGGATTTCCTCCTGAGTGCAGCAGAAGGGATGGGGGAGGTGCTGGGGGGGACTTTTGGGTGTTATGTTCAGTGCTGCCAGCTTTGCGACACATATTTTCAATAAAGATTGTTCAAGATGTTTTCCAAATCACCATATGATACACTTGAATATATTTTCTTTGAGATGAGATTTTCATTTTCATATTAACATATTAATTGATGAGTTAGATAATTAAAGGAACATTTGCTTTTGAATTCAGATACAATTTAAATATACATTAGCATAATTGTAGACCAGCAAAGTGCTAAGAAATGTAAAATACTGTGTCAGAGTGCACTTTACCACATTATTTACATGCTATTTATGATCACTTTGTTTACTCACACAGCATCCACAAGATCCATTATTTGTTGTCAGTATATGGACTTCAATGGCATGTTGAAACCCACCACTTGACCAATACGGTCCCTGGCATTATGGTGGTCATTATTTGCATATTGAGGTCACCCAAAGCAATATGGGACCCACATCTGACATGATGCAAAGATTGGCTCAATGAAGATCATCCTCAGCATACTATGGGCATCCATGGCATGATGCTGCACACCCCTGGCATACTGTTTACCATTGGCTTAATGCTGCTATACATGTACTATTTACGTATGGTTACTGTTGGCCCTAGCATAATGGCGGTAACTCTTTACTTATGTGTGCCATCCTTACCACAGGGATAGCCAGCAAGACATAATGATGGACGTGGCATCAGTCATAGTGTTGAGCCTAGCATCACGGTATCATCATTTCTTGTCATATTGCACATACTATTCATTCAATCAATCAAGCAGCATTTGTATAGCGCAGCACTGTCACCCCTAGGTGTATCTGGGCGCTGCAGTGACAGCTACCTACAAGTAAAACTATTTGAGAGGTTGAGGAAGAAATGCACCCTGCACCTTACTTTGTTGAATGAGAGGCATTTCCCAGGTCATATAAATATTTCAAACAAGAGAGAGAGAGTGAATGTATGTACGAAACAATCCTTCATGACGTATTTCCTCGTCCTCCGCTACTCCTTTGTATCCCTCCCTACCCTCTAGGTCGCAAAGCGCATTTAGCGCTAGGATAATTATCGCTGGCTAGCGCGGATTTTTATCGCTGAGATAGCGTGCTATTAGCAACGCTTATCTCAATAGCGATAAAAATCCTCACGCTAACTGGCTAACGTGAGATTATCGCTGGAAACCCAGCGATAATCTCACGTTACCTTGTTGATATGGACTCACAAACTTAGCCATGATATCCACCTTCCATAGGATATCATAGCTAAGTCAGTCCTGAAGCAGGTGTTAGGAAAGTAGCGATAACAGGTGTTTTCGCTACTTTTCCTGACGCTATGCTTCATAGCGTGGGGCTTGATGATAGGAGAAATGTCGCTTAGCGACATTTCTCCTATCATGTCAGGTCAGGAACGCCCACTTTGCATCTCATTAGAGATGCAAAGCTGGGCATTGGAAATCCCCACGCTAAAGCAAGGTTTCACGCGTTAGCGTGACCTTGCTAATATAGAGATAAAATTAGCGTCGCTTTTCGGCCGTAAACGGCCGCTAAAGCGTCGATAATTTATTATCGCCTCGTTGTAAATATGCCCTTTAGACACTGCAGAAGCGTTGTACGGCACGCTATATAGAAAACAGGTTATTATTAGACAATAATGATACATGAAAAAAACCTCGCTCCCGTTCGCTTCCTTTCCAAGGAAGGCTATGTAACGACTGCTCTATAAACTTGATAAGCCACCCCTGTTGTGCAGCAACCCCTTTAAATAACACTGTCATTTCATTTGCTGCTGGGAATAATCTTCGCTCTCGGAGCCGGTCCAGCCAGGGCCAGAGAAAATGGTCCAAATATTATTTGCTGGATGAAATATTTGTATAACATTGGCAGAGGCTGAAAACAATGAATCCCTTTTGAATAATACTTTTAAACATCTACCCGGAAACGTTATAAAAGAAGAACGTCAGATCACGACATACAATGATTCAAAGACAAGACAATTTTCACTTTCCAGTCCACATTTAATAAAAATAGTGTGAAGAATTTGGCGAAAGAGCTAAGTAAATACTGCACGTTTTTTTTTTGTATCATTAAAATGATCTTCATAATGCGACCAGCATTATTTAATTTTATTTAATTCTTCCCTCGTCATCATCCGTCAAAATCCCCCCTCACCCGACCCTACCGCTCTTACCTGCAAGGGGCGTGTCTGAATGCGACTGTGTAGTTTGAAAAATCCAATTCAGTGAAAGGGAATTAAGTTTTTTTTCTTTAGAGTTTAAAAGGGAAATCAAATGTAAAAACAAATGTTGTTTATCTGTGTGCTGTTCAAACACTTACATTTCCAAATCATTTAACCTCCAGGGAAAAGAAGCAAAAAGAAGTGTAAAACTGACCCTGCAGGCGAAGCTCTGGGGCTTTTCTCTGTCCTACATGGGCTCCTCGTAGGCAGAGAGAAAAATTTCACTGGGCTGGACTGTAGCCTCAATCAGAGCAAAGAGAGGTATCAGATTTCCCTCAGAAGGTATACAATGACTGAACTCACAAAAAAGTCTGCTTACTTCACTGCACCCAGGGCACTGAACTTTGTGTACACCACGTGACCTGTCCCTTCCCCCAACAGCCGCCCCCTACCCGCACACAAATCCCCTCAGCTCCAGCCACCCCTCTGGATTGGCCTATTGGGCCCTTTACAGAGGTCAGCCCTCCACAGTAGGGCCCCTAAAAGTGATTGTGAGAAGTGAGGTTAAGAGGGCATTAATGGTGGCCTCACCTTGGCCCTGAATGCGGCTCACAAGGGGAGTCATTCATTGGTGTGGATGTCTTTTTGAAAATAATATAAGGGGGTAGGTCGGAGCCCAGTGGAAAAGGAATCACATTGTTACAGGTAGGCATTTCCCCTCCCAAAGTCCACACTTTGACCACAACAAACAAACACTCCAAAGGTGGGACACTGGGGGCATGAAAGCAATCACTGCCTGTTAAAATACGCCTCGGACTGCCACAGTCACCTCAATGACTGAGAGCACCCTTTATTTCACAGGACTGTGTCTACCTCTCTCCAAAAGTTCTGAAGCTGTTTCGACTACAAAATAAAAAATATATATTTTTGTCCATATTTACAAAGTATGTAAATACACGCACACCAAGAGGCACCAGCCCCCCTTAAAAAAATATTTGCAATGCCATAGGTCGTATGGCATTGCAAACAAGCTTCCGCCATTATCCTGCGCTGAATGTAAGAAAAGCACGTTGTCCTGCCTGAAGTAGGAACAACTCAATAAAGAAAACAGTGCTTACAAGAATAAATAACACCTGCTGGGTAACAACCGAAATAAAGGGGCCAGTCACTATGGGAGGTTACAAATGAAGCAAACACAGGGAGGTGATGGATGGAGTGCTGGAACTTTTCAAACACTCACCCCCCAGTCGCAGATCTGGGTTGAATCCATCATCATTCTTTAGCTCACTTTGCCACCCCAGTTCAGACACAGCTAAATGCAAATCAGTCTTGACCCTGTGCCTCATGGGAACAGTCCAGCCTGAACTGCCAAGCCATGTCTTCCCTGGACTGGAAACAAGCATCCTGGGACCGGTGTGTTTGTTAGGTTCCAAATGAAGAAAAGAAGGGGCTTACAAGCCTATTAGAGATATGAAGCCAGCATTTACCAAGAACAATGACACAAGCCAATGACAAATAGGGGCGGAGAGTGGGCGGGGCTTCTATTCCATACTCCAGTACAGCAAGTCTCTCAGTGCAGCACATGCACGCTGGCTCAAGCCTCGACCAAAAAAGGGTCTGCACCACTAATATATTCACTTAATGGAAAACCTGCTGTTCGTCTTTGGGAAGGGATGCCAAGCCCAGAAACCCAAAACTTAAACATACGCACATCAACTCCACTAGAAAGACTAGCAAAAAACGATATTAAAATCAGAGATTAAGAAACTAGTGAGCTAAACCTAAAGGTGCCGATGCCCCATTACATTTTTAATCTGTGGACTAAGAGGGGAAGAATCCCTTCCAACAACGGTCACCATAAAGCGAGGTTCCAGCTAAATGCAGATGAAATGGATGAACAGGAGCTCCAAACATGGTTTGGGTGAGAGGGTTCTGAGTGTTTTTTTCTATAATTCTTTTTATTTCAAAAACAACAAATCCATTACAATCACCACAATTGCAAAATAATATCTTTTCACTTCACCAGTCCATATCCCTCTTCCAGTCCCTCAGGGAGGGCGTCGTTTCAGCACCCCATGTTCGTGCTATATTTCTTTTGGCGATCATTAGAGCTAAAGTCACTCCGATTTTGTCCCCACGCCCCAGATCCGTCTCCTCCCACACATTCAAGAGACACCATTTTGCCGAAATGCCCAGCTTGCTCCCATATACTACGTTCAAACATTGGATTACAGATGCCCAATACTCTTGAATTTTGGGACAGGCCCACATTATATGAAAAAATGTACCCTCCAACCTGCATCGTCTTCGACAAAATGCTTCAGCTTGTTTCCCCATCTTTAACAATGTGGTGCATGGGATGTAGGCCCTGTGGAGGATTTGGAGTTGCACCAGGTGAAATTGGGCTCTGTAATGATTTAATTTTTAGATGTCTTGCTTACGCCTATCAGATAATATAGCTCTCACACGATGGCTCAACACTTGGCGAAGCAAAAGACATAACACAATACAAACAACACCTTTAAAAAACAGGACTCTCTCTCTTAGAATCAGGCTTGGGGTTTTATTTTACACAATGCTCTCTAACAGAAAGGATTTCCCAGATGCCAAATGCAGAACATTTAAATATATGTAGAGATATATATGTTTGTACGCAAGCAATAATCCAAATGCATGAATAACACTGATTAATAAATAAACAGCAAATAATATGAGATAAGACTCAAGCAAATATACTGGACGTCCTGCAAGAGTTCAGAAAGATATATATATATATATATATATATATATATATATATATATATATATATATATATAATCTACTGGCGGTCGCCAGTGGATAGTTATAGTTAGGACCGTGTTTCCATAGGAAATCTGAAAATTCTATTTTGAATAACTTTGGCGCCGGTTGACGAATCCTCGCGAAATTTTCAAAACTAATGGGGCGCTCCGCTCAGCTCCTACCCTGAAAGTCTCGGGGTGATTCGTCAAGGGGGGGCCGAGAAAAAAGGGGGGTCCCAAAACGTGTTTTCCCCATGCATTGTTCCATAGGACCTTTAGTCGAAGGTACAGCCCGAACGGCTGAACTGAATTACTTGAAATTTGGCAGAGAGGTAGTCCTCAGGTCAGGGAAGTGCCTTTTGCAGGTCTGGTGTCAATCTGTTCAGTATTTCCTGAGAAAATAGCATTTAAAAGCATATAAATATCTATACGCGCGCACCATGCGCGCACTGTGCGCGCACGGTGCCGTGCGCGAGCGAAATTCTGATTGGTTGATAGATGTCAGTAAACATTCGAATCGGTCGAAATCAGGAAGTGTCGGCCGCCATTTTGTCTGTCGCACTAAAAAGGAAAGGTGGAAAAAAGGTGGAAAACGTGAAAAGGGGGCCTGGAAGAGAGTTCCTGACCCCCTAGCGTTTGTCAGGGGGTCACAGAAGGACCCCCAAGGGTGAAAACAACATTTTATTATTTTTGAAAAAAATCGCTGGGTGCGCCCAAAGCGAGCGCATGGTGCGCGCACGGTGAAAAACCTTGAAAAAAAAAATAATATTAATAAATACATAACTTAGCATTTAAAAAAACGTACAAATTCACTTAAAAAACTATAGGTTTCACACACGTTATAGTTAGGAATTAGCATTTAAAAAACCTTGCAAATTCACTTATAAAACCATAGGTTTCACACAGGTTATAGTTAGGTGGACATTTCACTCGTAAAAAACCAATGAAATTCCCCGTTATAGTTAGTTCAGATAACTATAACTCGCGCGACCGCCACTCTATCACAAGGATGATGTCATCAGTGATGTCATGAGTGATGCCATTGACCATGTCATGAGTGATGATATGTGTGACGTCATGAGCAGTGGATTGCGGGTGTGCGAGTTATAGTTATCTGAACTAACTATAACGGGGGAATTTCATTGGTTTTTTACGAGTGAAATGTCCACCTAACTATAACCTGTGTGAAACCTATGGTTTTTTAAGTGAATATATATATATATATATCTATATATATATATATGATTGGCCATAGTTGCTTAGATCGTGCACTTTTATTTAGCAATTACACTACTCCAAAATAATGGCAGATATTAGGCATATATAGAAGTATGATAAAATTATCACGTATATAATGCCTATAGTATGAGATGCGTCGATAGTCGATGAAAAGTATTTGTAATTTGATCGACTGCACAATGATTTCTTCAGTCAAGGATTTAACCTTATGTGAAAAATATTCCGCACATGTAGCGATATTTTGTAGAAGAGGCATTAAATTCACAGTTGGATTTATCCATATATCCTCACTAATCTTAAATGAAACATTGTTTACAGCATCTTTTTGCACTCAAGCGCGTTTGCACATTTATTGCCAACTGTTGCACATATATCAAGCCATTGGAAGTACTGTGTTATCATACAGGATATATGGTAATATTTAATTTTGAAATTTAAATTTGTTAATTTTAAATTGTATATTCTGATGCACAAAAACTGCAAATGCTTCTATGGACTAGTATCATAGTATGTCTTCCATCTCTTTCAACAAACCAGTCATATGATCGGTCTTTGTTATGCACTGTCACTTTAAAAACTGTGGTCTCATTGGTTCACGTTGTCATGTGATGAAGGCTCGGAGGAGCGGAAACGTTATGGCGGCAAAACTGCACAAAATAAAATAAACAGCACTAATTTGTTTGGTCCGTGTCCGTGTATGCCGTTACGTTGTTGAAGATACAACTGCGGCTCAACTGCGGAGTACTTTTATATATGTATATAGATATAAAGTAAGAATTCAACTCACCTGTGAGCAAGACGCTGTGCGTCGAAACGCGTAAGGTGTTGAGAGTTGTTTGCTGCCACGCTACAGAGAGAAATAAAAGTCTCAGCATGAAATGAGGCAGAAGCTGTGGGCTCCGTTTTTTCGTGTGTTTAAATAACAGGATTCTCCATTCCTGTCTGGGAGCCCGCCCTGCAGAGTTGGAGGCCCCCGGTAAAGTGGAGGAAGATGTGCATATCTAATCGAGGGGGCATGACTCGCGCTTTGTCACACCAGCTAAAAAAGGACTTCCAAGCTATTTGGTGTGAATACGAGTGAAAGGGATAACGAAGGAGGAGTGTTCCTCTTTCTGACGGACTTCGTGCTTTCAATTCAAGCAAGTATCCTTTTGCGTGGCAGCGAAGTGCACTATGCAGTTGAAATAATTTTCCTGAAATGCAGTGTGAAAAGAGTGCATATAATTGGACTTTGACTATATTACAATGCTACTAATGCAAAATATGATACGATGTCAAGCCCAGCTTTTAAATTTGAATAAGAATGCATTATGGGAATTGTGGTCGGAACTATGGATCACATGACCACTTGGAGATATAAAGTAAGAATTCAACTCACCTGTGAGCAAGACGCTGTGCGTCGAAACGCGTAAGGTGTTGAGAGTTGTTTGCTGCCACGCTACAGAGAGAAATAAAAGTCTCAGCATGAAATGAGGCAGAAGCTGTGGGCTCCGTTTTTTCGTGTTTTTCGTATATAGATATATATATATATATATATATATATATATATATATATATATATATATATATATATTACCTACTGGCGGTCGCCAGTAGGTAGTTATAGTTAGGACCCTGTTTCCATAGGAAAACCGCAACATTCTATTTTGAATAACTTTGGCGCCGGTCGACGAATCCTCGCGAATTTTTCAAAATAGGTGGGGCGCTACGCTACGCTCCTACCCTGAAAGTCTCGGGGGGATTCGTCAAGCGGAGGCTGAGATAAAAGGGGGGTCCCAAAACGCGTTTTTCCCATGCATTTTTCCATAGGACCTTTAGACACAGCTACAGCCCGAACGGCTGAACAGAATTACTTGAAATTTGGCAGAGAGGTAGTCCTCAGGTCAAGGAAGTGCCTTTTGTAGGTTTGGTGTGAATCTGTTCAGTAGATTCTGAGAAAATAGCCTTTAAATCAATATATATATCTGAGCCAGCTTACAGTGCGCTTACGGTGCGCTTACCGTACGCGTACGGTGGCGTGCGCGAGCGCGATTTTGATTGGCTCTTAGATCTTAGTAAACATTCAAATCGGTCGAAACCAGGAAGCGGCGGCCGCCATTTTCTCTCTCGCTCTCTGAGTTGGGCAGCAAAAATGAAGCCAAAAAATGTCTAAAGGGGCGGTTTCTTGTGATCCTAACCACCCAGCATTGATATAGGGGTCCCCAAACAACCCCCAAGCCCAAAAAAAAAATATTTTTTTTTTTTCGGAAAATCGCCGATTACGCTTACCGTACGCGTACGGTAAATTTTTTTAAAAAACTAAAATTATCCACAATCTCCCCACCCCGTGGGCAAATGGTGCCCAAAGGGCACCTTTTGTGCATGGCCAATGTTGTCAATGAAAATAATAAGAATACATTTCACAAAGATGCGCATAATATGTCCCCCATGTGCGCACGGTGCGCGAAGCGCATCGTGCGTACATGGCCCATCCCGCATAACGTGGGCACGCGGTGCGCGCAGCGCACCGCGTGACAACCGTGCGTGCACGGCACTAACTGCGTAAAGTGGGCGCGTGGTGCGCGAAGCGCACCGCGTGCTCACTGTGCGCGCACGGTGCGCGAAGCGCACCGTGCGCGCACGGAACGAACTGCGTTAACTGGGCGCGCACGCCACGAATGGCGTAAAGTAACTTAGCATTTAAAAAACCGTACAAATTCACTGAAAAAACCATAGGTTTCACACATGTTATAGTTAGGAATTAGCATTTAAAAAACCTTGCAAATTCACTGAAAAAACCATAGGTTTCACACATGTTATAGTTAGCTGTACATTTCACTCGTAAAAAACTAATGAAATTCCCCCGTTATAGTTAGTGCAGGCAACTATAACTCACGCGACCGCAATCTTCTGCTGATGACATATGTGTCTTTATGAAAAAAAAATATTTGTAATATATGTATAGCTAAAATTTAATGGAAGAAGACATGGGCAAATAAGTGTCTAAATACAGTATTAGCATCAGCAGAGGATTGCGGTTGCGTGAGTTATAGTTGCCTGCACTAACTATAAGGGGGGAATTTCATTGGTTTTTTACGAGTGAAATGTACAGCTAACTATAACATGTGTGAAACCTATGGTTTTTTCAGTGAATATATATATATATACACATCAGATGATTACTCTGGATGTGCACCTCAAATAACTCCCACATCACAAAGAAAACACCTCAAATGACCAAAGCCACTGGCCAAACATCACAATAGCAATAACCAAAACTCAATACATCACCTGGTGCAAACACTGCATCTCAGACTGGGGAAGTAAACAGCAGTGGTTTGAGAGCCTCAGCAGCCAGGGTCCACGCTCTGAGATAGACGTCCTTGCTCGGATTCCAAACTCCCAGTTTCTGAGTCTGCAACCCTCAGCTTTAAACACACTAGAAGGTTCAAGAAAGACCTCCCCCCGGGCCAGAGGAATCTTATCAAAACTGGCCATATTCCAAGCTAGCATTCCCACGTCAGGAAGGAGCTCTCACGTCCCCTTCTTCAAATCTTGCATGTTCCAGCCTTTATCTTGACGAAGCTCACAAAGCCTTTCAGAGTACATAAACAATCCCTCACAAAAACAGAAGGACCTTGAACGTGAATAACCCAAGCAACTTGCAAGCACTGCTGTGCACGCAGAAAAGCTCAAGCAAGGCAATGTCAGAAAACAAGATTTCATGATGCCATGTCAAAGCCAATAGTAAGAACTTCATAATTCTCATCAATGTACGACACAATGCACAATTGTGCACAACTTCTTATAGATTCACACACTTCGTTTCTCAATGTACAACACCGAGCACATGTCTGCATCACTGCCCACAACACTGCACTTCGAGACCAAAAAGTACATTCCAAAACTCTCTCTCCCTTTCACGCTTTCAAATGCACATCCCACACGTTCTATTCTTGGCAAGGCTGTCCTACTCCTTGACAGCTCCCACTGAAAGACAGCAAGATTACAATAAAGAAGAGAAACAAGGCATATGCAGGACCGTCGTACATTTAGGCTAGGATAAAAAAAAACCACTAAAGTCAGTTAAAATAATGGCAGTCAAAGGTCATCACTGGGTGTCAAACCACAAGAGTGCCTCTAGCACTACAGGCTCTAATAGCTACCTCTCGAGGGGAGGCAAGTGCCTCCATCCACTCTTCCTCTTGCAACTCTGGAATGTCTCCCTCCCATTTTCCTCTTAAGTGAGTTAATTGGTCAGGAGCATGATTTATTAATTTCTTGTATGTTAGTGAGATCGACTTTTTGGTAATATGTTCCTCCAGTAGCCTGCACTCGAGTGGGGAAGACTCTGGGAGGGACTCCCCCTTAGAGAGGGCAGCCTGCAGGGCATGCCGGAGTTGTATGTATCGGCACGCTTCCGTAGGGGCTGGGTTATACTCTTTCTGTAGAACTGCAAATGGTCTAACACCTCCCCCCTCCACACGTCCTCCATCCACCGTCGAGATACCCAGCAAGTCCCACTTGATAAACCCCTGTCTCCTTCCTAATGTGTCGAGGAGTTGGGACTCCCACAGTGGTGTTGCCTGTGTGTTTTTATGTTTCCATCCCATCTCTCCCAATGTTGAGTGCCCAGTCTGGACTGTTAGAGCCATGGGACCCATCAGTTGGAGTTTTTTGATGGGGTATTTAGGGCACGTAGGTACCCTCTGGGTCCTAGCATCAGTCGGTCCATCCGATACGCCGGTTCGTTGATGGGCTGGTGGGCCCATTGATTGATAACGATTTGTTGCACTGCTGTGTGGTAGTTTCGAAAACCGGGGAGAGCTATTCCCCCATTGTACCATCCCATAATGAGTTTATTTAGAGCTATCCTTGGGGCCCCTCCATCCAACAGCAACTTTCTAATCTCGCCCTGTATAGCTTTGAAGTAATCATCGGGCACCGGAAAGGGTGTATTTTGGAGAACATAGATAAAGCGTGGGAGCGCCATCCATTTAAACAGGGTTGCTCTGCTCAAGAGGGACAAAGGAAGTGATTCCCAGTGCTGCACATCTTCCTTCAATTGGGTCAGAGGGGGAAGTAGATTTTTAGCAGTGAAGAGCTCTCTGTTAGCTGTGACGAAGACACCCAGGTATCGGAACCCCTCTGCCACCACCTGAGCCTCGCAGTCTCTCAGCATTCTCAGTTTCTGCTCGTGCAAAATGAGGACCACTGATTTTGACCAGTTGATCATTTAGCCTGAAAACCTACAGTAGGTAGCAAAGACATTTAGAATTCTGGTGACAGAGGAGCTAGGCGATGCCACATATAAAAGGATATCGTCGGCAGACAGTGATATTTTATCTGCCCAGTCGGCTGTCCCGCGAAGGCCACGAATCAGCGGATCCCCTCGGATCCAGATCACTAGCGGCTCAAGGACCAATGCAAATATTAAGGGCGAGAGGGGGCAGCCCTGCCTGGTCCCATGGTGAAGTTGGAAAATTCGTGAGAGCCTTCAATTTACCTTCAAATTCACTAGTGGTGCCGTATACAGGAGTTGAACCCATGCTCGAAATCGCTGACTCACCCCCCTATTTTCCAGCACCACAAGTATAAAGGCCCATTCAATCATTTTGAAGGCCATGCGAGCGTCCAGGGACAGCACGGCAGCGTCTTGTATTCTGTTCACTCGACCCAAGACCCCCTGGAGTCGTCAAAGATTAAGGGCAGTGTTTCGGCCCGGCATGAACCCAGATTGGTCTGGATGTATCACTTTAGGGATGACATTGATTAGGCGGTGATCCAATAGCTTGGCCAGGATTTTTGCCTCAGTGTTTAGTAGGGAAATGGGTCGGTATGACCCGCACTGATCCCTTGGCTTCCCTTCTTTGTGGATTACCTCTATAGAGGCTATTCTCTGGTGTAGGGGTAATTTGCCTGCCTCTTGACTCAACATACTCAACAGATGGGGCACTGTGTGTTTTGCCGTGGCTTTGTATAGCTCAACTTGGGCCTAGTGCTTTCCCTGATTTGACCCCCCCTGAGGGCCTGCAGCAGATCTTCAGGCGTTTGCTCTTCATCCAACGCATGGGCGTCTTCTTGTGTTAGTGGGGGAGAGGTCTATCTTTAAGTAGCTCTAGGGCTTCCTGGATTGTAATGGAGAAGTCGGATGTATAAATATTCTCATAGTAATTAGCGAATTCCTCCGCGATATCTTGCAGGTCTATAAGGGTTTCCCCGTCCTCCGAGCAGATTGAGGCCACCCATCGACTGACTTTTTCTTGTTTATAAAGCCAGGCGATAAATCTCCCTGCCTTGTCCCCATGTTCATACACACGATACATAGTCTCCTCCTGAGCAGCTCGAGCTGCACATATCGCCAAGTCCCTATATTCTTAATGTTTGTGGCTTAATAAGTGTTTTGTGTCTTCGTTGTCTAGTTTTACTACTTGCTGTTCTAAGTCGAGTAAGCTCTTTTCCACTTCCTCCACCTCCTTTCTTTTGTCCCACTTGTGTCCTATTATGCATGACAGTGCTTGCCCCCCAAATGACAGTTTCGTATGCCTCCCAGAGTGTTCTTGTTGATGCCACTGAGGAGTTGTTTTCCTTGAAATAGTTCTCTGATCTTGAGAATTTTCAAATACATAGCATTTATTGGGATAGTGTTCCATAAACATTGTTTACCGACTGAATATTTTACCCAGAATGGGGAGTGGTGGGATATTCCTCGAGGGAGATGCCTAGCCTCACTGAAGCCCAGACTTTGGGTGGAGGGTATAATTAGGAGGTCTATTCTAGAGCAACTATTATGTACATTAGAATGAAATCTGTATTCTCGCTGTTGCGAATTTTGGGCTCTCCAGATGTCGCATAGGCCGAACGCTCTGAGAAAGTCGGCCAACTGTGTCTGTGTTGTGTGGGACTTCCTCCCGGATGTCTGTCTTATGTGTCATCTAGGGTCATATTGAAATCCGCGCCAATGATGAGATGGCCTATCGGGAATTCTAGAAGCAGTTTCCTCAGTTCTGAGAGCATCAAGCTTGCCAAGTCCGGAGGTTCGTAAACTGAGAGTATATCAAACGTTTCTCCCTCCCATTTCCCGGAGAGGGCTGTATATCTGCCCAGTTTATCCACCCATGTCTTTTCGATTATCAGTGGGAATCATTTCTTAAGGAGTAGCCCAGTGCCCCTGGAGCTAGTAGTGAAACCAGCTCTCCATCTTATAACCCCATCTGTCCAGTGCCTTACATTTATTGCCCAGCAAATGAGTTTCCTGCAGTAGGATTACATCAGGTGAGTGATGGTTGATAAACTGCAGAACTATTCCCCTTTTAATTTTATCCCCCAAGCCGTTGACATTCCACGTCAACAGCTTCAGTTCCGGTATCACCTTGTGGGCCATATTAGATATTGGAAGGGTATATGCTTTTGCTGGGTCCCAGGGAAGCTCATCTCTCTAGGTCCTACTAATTGATGGTTCGCATTGTGAACTGCAGGTGTTTGCGCTATAGTCTGGTGATTTTCCCATAAGTCCACAGTGAGAAGCTGTACAACCAGAACTAGTATAAACTCACCCAACATGATGTCTAATTCTCCCCCACTCCCTCCCAGCTCCCTTGGTGTTACCCCCTCCCCGCATCCCTGCCTGTCGTCCCTCCCCAGTTGAATAGTGTTGGGAAAATACGTGCCTTCCTGCCATCCCAGCCACCCCCCCCTACATTTAACATCAAAATGGAGATTGTTACCCAAACCTTGTAACTCAATGTGTCCAAAGTCGGCCTTTGTGTGGTGCCTTACACCTAGTTCAGTCCTTCCATTCTGCACCCTTTTACCTCGCCTGTTCTGTTGACCGTAGCAGTCAATTTCGGGTAGACCCTTCCAAGAGATCACTTCTCTGATCATTCTTTCAAATCAGTCTTGCCTTTTGGACTTAATTTGTCGTGGAGCTCAGTCACTCTCTCGTGCCGAATTGGTATTTCCTCCATTCTGTCTACCCCCGCCTCACTTTCCGTCGATCTGGACTTTTTCCTGGGTCTTGATCCTTGGTTCAGATTGGCTGGGGGGCGCCCCACTGTCCACCAGCCCTCCAACCATGCCCATGCCTCCTCCTGTGACTCAAAATACCATGATTTACCCCCCTCTTCCACTCGAAACTTTGCCGGGAATATCATTGAGTACTTCACTTTTTCCTCAGCTCCTGCTTTACCGCCAGAAATGTTCATCTCTGCTTCTTGCACTTCACGTTCTCGTAACAGACTTGTGAGGCCGCTCTGGCTGTCTGAAGTATTACATCATGATCCCTATAGTTAAGGAGGCGGGCCAGTATAGGTCTCGGTGGGGCCACAGGATGTTGTCTTCCTCCCAGCACTCTATGAGCTCTCTCCACCGTAAATAATTTCGAAAGGCCCCAAGGCTGTAGATGGTTAGCGGTGAGGTCCTCGGCAAATAGGTCTGTGGCTGGGCCTTTAGCTCTTTCTGGCACCCCTACGATGCGCCCATTATTTCTCCGTGATCTTCCCTCAAAGTCCTCCAGCTTTGCTTCCAGGCTGGAGATCGCGGCCTGAAGCAGCTCGACTTTTTCCTGCAGGGCTTTAGTGTCCTGTGTAAGTGTCTCTGTGGTGTCTTCCACTCCTTGGAGCCTAGCTCCCATATTACGCAGATCCGCTCGCATCAGGGTCGCCTACTAACCAACGTTATCTATTTGCCCCTCTAGGGCCGTTCACACTCCCTTTATTGCGACCATGATGTCTTGTAATTAAAGGAATTCTCCCGCAGCCTGCTGCTTTGAAGTCGCTGGCATTTGGTCCCCAGAGGGATCTGTCCCCTCTTGGCCTCTAGGCAGGGCGGCTTTGCCCAATTTAGTTTGGTGCATTCCCTTCTGGCCACGGGCTCCGGGCACCCTCACACCGGGAGACCGATCTTGTTGCGTGGGGAGTACTGGGGGAGAGGCAGGGGCCCCTGGCTCTCAGCTACACCCTGACGCCTGTCGCAGAAGAACACACCCCCTGGTCGGCCTGTCAAGGCTCCCAGAAGCCCCCAGGCCCCCTGGTGCACTGATCAGCCCCCGCTGCCGCTCTCCTAACCGCTGGCTGTTTCACTGTTGGTTCCCCTCCACAGGTAGCTGTAGGCTTGGGGCCGGTCCTCCTCCCACACACCAAAGTAATTCACAGTGCTTTGTGCCTCTTCACACGGGGCCAAACACGGCCATCTGCAGCCCATGACATGCCACCCCTCGCTTTTCACCCAACCTCTGGGGTTAAAGACACTGCTTGGCACACTCGTCTCTCCCGATCTGAGAGCAGGAGTCGGGTCTGTTACTCTGCCGTCAAACTGCATCATGCTGCTGGAATCGCTGGGCCTCACTTCACCCGTGGGCCATCGCTTTAATCTTCGAGCCCATAGTCACTGTCTGCGGGGTGCTCTTGTTGGGGCTTCACAGTAATCCACTCTCCGGATCGTCGTTCAGCTGATCCACCGTCCCAATGTCAATCGAGAGCTCCCGCCTAAGCTCCACACACTTTGCATTGTCAGCCGTCTGCCGCAACTGCTCTTTCGCTAATCAAGGCGGAGCATTGCTGTTCGTCTCCAGGCCACGGAACCGATCTCAGGCCCCACAGCCTCTTTGTTGGGCGTAAGGTGGTCCGCACGTTTCACCGAGCACCTCTCACTGTCGGATCTCGGTCTGGGGACAACTGCCCCGGATAAATTAACGGATAGGCTGGGGGTTAAGCTCTGGACATTGGAGCCGCTCTAAGAAGCGGCTCTGCCGGTTAGCCTCGCCCCCCTTTAACACCTATTCTAGTGATCTGTTCTAAACCGAGAAACTTAAATGATGTGAAACAATGTTTGTGGCCAGACCAAATGGCTGCAGAGCTTAGAGAGAACAGGTAGAAAGCAATGTGGTTGTGAACCAACTTGTATCATGTAAGCAATCAGAGAGAACAATTCTCATATCAATTTAGTAAAAGAAAGAACAATATAAAGGGAGGTACATAAAGCAACATCAAATGATACAATAAACTTTTAATGGCTTTAGAAGATACAGATTTTTTAAACAAATGTCAAAAAATGCCGATGAGAATCCAAACCAATGCATCAATTTTCTTCTGTAAGGTAGAGGTGTCCTTGTCGCCTTTTCAGGCTGAATGTGATAGAGTGCAGGTTGGGTGAAACAAAGCAGTTCACCCGGTCAACATTTTTACCTTCACAACTAACCTCTTACACAGAAGTCAGAGTCATTCAGTGGGGCAGGCAGAACGCTGTGGCTGCCAAAAAACTCCATGAGGCTGAATTTGTTGAATATGCTGAGTATCTGCTGATGCCTTCAGTTTTTTTTGCCTAAATCTCCAGTGAGACCAACTTGAAATCTGCAGTCATTGATGTTGCTTTGTCAATGGAATCTCTTGACTGCCTTTTCCTTAGTACTCTCTATATATTCAGACTTAGTCATCTTTTTGGAGTTCAAAAAAATCTTACAGGACAAGGCTGGGAGTTGTGGCACGGCTCCATGAGGATAGATAACTTTTGTATATGGTCCTGCAGAAGGTCTGTTTCTTGAATTAAAATCTCTAAATGGTAAATCTTGCCTGAAAAGTCTTACTTTTCTTGGGTAGCCCAGGTACCCTACACTACTCTTCCGAAGGTCAAGTAATCTTTGGCACCTAGTTTCTCACAATGGCAGCTATCTATAGCCTGGTAAGCTTTTGGACAGCTAGGGACAGATTTTCGGTTACCGGGGCACAGGAGGCAGTAGGGGACAGTCACAAATATTCTCTCAAGCCTGGGACCAACCAAAATCCAATCCAAACCGGTTAGCTGATCCTTCTGCAAAGATGTCCTTTTTATCATTTATCTCCATGGGGTTGAAGGAGGCAGAGTATGGGACCCTTGAGAAGCACTTTTAAAGCATGAGTACAAGGAAAACCATTTTTTAAGATCTCAGTCCCTCCCAGGTACATAGTATCAGGATTCTCCTTTTACATGTTTTCTTAAAGCCGGGTTTGGTTCTAAGTCTCTGGGATAGGGGAACCTTTTATGTAGTAGGATTTGGCTAATGGTTAGTCAGGATCGGACTGGGGAACTAAAACCAGCTCTGGTAAAATGCCCAAACCAACTCTGCTCCCTGCCTCTCCTGGCACAATCGTTCTTTTCATTCATTCATTCTCTCTTTTTCCTTCTCTACTTTCTTTCTTCTCTGATAGCCTTCTCTCTACTTTCCCCCTCGTCCCTCTCTTTATTCCTCCTTTAAAGCCAGCCTGTGTGTGCTGCAATGAACTTCAGGGATCTGGGGAAAGTAAGAGAGGCTCCATGAGTGGCCTTAAACTTCCAAATCCAGGCTTCAAGAGCTCTTGCCCACCAGGGAAATGCTGGTTGAATAAAAGTTCGGTCCGGCCCTGTGATTGGTGATGGGTCATCATAAGCCGAATCTAGAAGATCTCCCACTCCGCTCATCCCTGCTTTGCTGCATGTGCTTCATTGCTACTACTAACTAAATAATTCCAGAAATCATTCTTCTGGATGTTTCAAAAATGGCTGAAGACCAGCTCATATGTATGACCTCCTTCAAACAGCCCATGGGCTGGCTCATTAAAATGAGACACCTAACAGTCCAGTGGAAAAGCTATCACGGCTGACTTTGTGTTCATTGCATCACCTAGGGTGCTATGAGTAGATACGAGTTAAATTTAAATGACACCGGCATAATGTGTGGCATTTCATGACTGTTGTGTTCTGCTTGTTTCAAGAAATTGTAAGTAAGCTGAAGTTTGCAGCAAAATTATAGCAAAGGAGCATGGAATAATGCAAATAACCAGCACACAAGTTGCTGTGGTTCACAGCCCTTGTGTTTTTAGCACATTTTGAGTGAAAAGTATCTTTGAGTCATTTCTAATGTATTTTAATTTCTATGTTTACAATCAACACCTTATACGTATATTTAGGCCGAACAAAAAAAACAATATTCTTTTTTTAAAATTATTTATATTAGGAGCATACAACAATAAAGCAAGAGTAATATCATAATACGAAAGCTAAAAAGGGATAACAAAAGTTCTTTTCATTAAACAGTCCCTGATTTTCCTCTAAGCTTCTCATATTTTAGCTTTCAGATGCTCGAGTTTGTATGCCTGTGTGATTTCCCTCCATCATCCTTCATAAGTATGTGCAAGCTCTGATTTCCACTTTTTAGCGAATATCAGCCCGGTAAAAGTTATTGCATACAAATCTTCCGTCTTACTCCCTAATAGAATAATTTTTGGGGTAGGGGTAACCATAGAGAGTTTTATAAGTTCAATTCTTCGTGTTATAGAAGTCCAAAATTCATTTAGTCTAGGACAGTTAACAAACATATGGATATAGTCGTCAGTTGAACATCATATGCATCGAAAGGGTGCTTTATACCACTCACAAACTTTATGAGGGGTAACATTATAATTGAACAGAGTGCCATACACTTGGCCACGTAGTCGGATGTATGACGTTACAACGCACACTTTTACAACGCATGCACTTACAACGCATTTTTTACAACGCATAATCCATTACAACGCACTACACTTACAACGCATGACACTACAACGCATTTTTAAAAACTACCATTACAACGCATACCATTACAACGCATAATATTTAATTGCATTTAAGGTAAGTATTAGATAGTATAGGGGTAAAAATTACTTTTCTAACTTCAGGGGGTGCAACAGTAGGGTAAGTGTTGGATAGTATAGGGGTAAAAATTACTATTCTAACTCCAGGGGGTGCAACAGTAGGGTAAGTGTTGGATAGTATAGGGGTAAAAATTACTATTCTAACTCCAGGGGGTGCAACAGTAGGGTAAGTGTTGGATAGTATAGGGGTAAAAATTGCTATTCTAACTCCAGGGGGTGCAACAGTAGGTTAAGTGTTGGATAGTATAGGGGTAAAAATTGCTATTCTAACTCCAGGGGGTGCAACAGTAGGGTAAGTGTTGGATAGTATAGGGGTAAAAATTGCTATTCTAACTCCAGGGGGTGCAACAGTAGGGTAAGTGTTGGATAGTATAGGGGTAAAAATTACTATTCTAACTCCAGGGGGTGCAACAGTAGGGTAAGTGTTGGATAGTATAGGGGTAAAAATTGCTATTCTAACTCCAGGGGGTGCAACAGTAGGGTAAGTGTTGGATAGTATAGGGGTAAAAATTACTATTCTAACTCCAGGGGGTGCAACAGTAGGGTAAGTGTTGGATAGTATAGGGGTAAAAATTACTATTCTAACTCCAGGGGGTGCAACAGTAGGGTAAGTGTTGTATAGTATAGGGGTAAAAATTACTATTCTAACTCCAGGGGGTGCAACAGTAGGGTAAGTGTTGGATAGTATAGGGGTAAAAATTACTATTCTAACTCCAGGGGGTGCAACAGTAGGGTAAGTGTTGGATAGTATAGGGGTAAAAATTACTATTCTAACTCCAGGGGGTGCAACAGTAGGGTAAGTGTTGGATAGTGTAGTGTAATATTATGCGTTGTAATGGTAGGCGTTGTAATGGTATGCGTTGTAAAGGTATTTTTTAAAAATGCGTTGTAGTGTCATGCGTTGTAAGTGTAGTGCGTTGTAATGGATTATGCGTTGTAAAAAATGCGTTGTAAGTGTAGTGCGTTGTAACAGTTGCGTTGTAAAGGTTGTTCCCCACGTAGTCTGTTACATTATTGACTTTACAGAAACGGGCAAGAATATGGGCAGGCTCCTGCCTTATAGTTACTACTCCTAATGCAGTAGACAATTTGATGGCCCATAAATCTAAATCCTCCATTTTATATTGAATTAAACAAGAATATCTCGCAGAAAAATTGATTGGGGCTAAAAAGCATCTTAGCCAAGTCGTATTGAATCAGCAGTGCTATTATTTTTAAGTAAAAAAACTCTTATCTGCAAGTATTTTAAAAATGTGTTACGATGGTTTGTAATCCTAAAAAAGATTTTCGCCCATTATCAAACAAATTCCTGCATAAGTACTCCCCACCTAGTGCCAGGTTGCAAAGGAAGGAAATGTACAGCATTCTGGATCCTCAGGGTTATTGAGTAGCACAGTATGAGTATGGAGATCTGGGTTCTGCAGCCATTTTTTAATGTCACACAAATCTTACTCAGGTATCCAAAGGTTTTTAATCTAACCTTCTTAAACAATATTCTATTGTTGAATTTATTACCCCGTTATCTGAGATGTTGTTAATAGATATTATACGTAGACAGTTAACCAGGTTAATATTAGGGGTGGGCAGTACTCGCAGAGTTACATAAAACTCTTTGAGATTCTGTGGAGTTCCGCCAACGGGCGTAAATATTCACGTCACGCTGTTTGCGTTGCAATTTAGCAGCAGCTGCGTGATCAGCGCTAAAAAAGTAGCGCAAACTGCACCGTCCGGTGCGCAAGAGCGCGTGGCCATTCAAGATGAAAATCTACTTGAGTGACAGCAAATCTACTCGAGAAGCAGCCCTACGACCGTGACGGCCCACGTTACCAAAATGTCGCCAGGGAAAGCCAAATCTCACTCTCATTTATGGAACCTCCTAGGGAAAAAAAAGCCATGTGGCGATTGGGAGAATTTGACTGGAACTCCGCGTTATAAGAGTAATGCAGAGTCGGCCTATTCCACGAGCTGAATGAAAATTCCACCCACGCCTAGATATTATCTTAAAACAGTTTGATGCAACTACTAAGGCTCGTAAATGAGTACAATTGCCAATCTGAGAGGGGTAGGGCCCAGCCCATCCTCCTTTGGTAATAGAGAGTTTTTGAAATTCAATGGATTTGCATGGTATTTGACCTTTTCAAATACAATGCCCGAAAATAATAAAGTATTTTTTAGAGAATATTAATTTTAATCAGATTAATACATCCAATTAACAAGATTAGTAAGTGCATCCATTTGGCTAATAAAGCCCTGGTCTGTTGTAATAAGTACGTATAATTAAAGTTGAAGCAAAGACCCAATGTTGGTGCAGCAGTCACCCAAATATGTAGCTTTTTGTGTAAAACGTGTATCTGTACTAGTAGCACCTCCAGCAAGAACAATTTGAGTTTTGTGGGAATTTAATTTGTACCCAGAAATCATTCCAAATTGAACAGCATCCTGTTCTATAATATTAAGGTGGGGTTAGTGCAGAACAAAAATAGCAATACATCATGGGCATAGACAGTTAAAGAAGATGCTGTTGACACTTTGAGTATAAACAGAAACAGTGGTTCTTGTGGAATAATAGAATAAATAATGATATTACTTATATGCACAATCGCAATAAAAGGGTTAAGTCGGTATCCAAAAGAGAAGAAAAAAATGTACACCTCAATTGCTGGTAATAACAACCATTATTTATGTATACAATAATGTAATTTTACAAAGAAACCACAGAGCAATAGTGCCTAGTGTCCACAGTGAACATGGAACCTAAAACATAAGTGACATATTTGTGACACATACACTTGGTTTCCAATAGTTTGTAAAGTCGACCATCAAAAATGTTAAGTAATAGGAGCAGCGTTCTTATAAAATAATAAGCGCTGATGAATGGTTCGCTTTAATTTTTGTTGATGGCGTTTGACCCCTAATGTAATGAGGGGTCTCATCAGGACCTACTGATATAGGAACATCTAAAATTAAAAGGAAACAGATGCAAACTATGATTGTGGCTCAGGAAATTGATTTTGTATTATGCAAACTATTAGTGTGTGGCCTTAAGGGTAACAACGTTGCTAGAATTGGAGCGCTTGGGGGTGGCCTGTATCTGAGGCAAAGATTATCTATCAGCATGATGGACGTACACCTTAAGGAAGTGAAAGTGTAAAGGGGTTACTCACATGGGACCTAGCCGGGCACTGCACGTGTGAAGAAAGGAATTAAGATTGAGAATGATCCAGAACGATACATAAATATTATTAGCCACATTATTTAATGAGAGAGAGTGCTTCCGTAGAAGAACTTACCCAGTGTGTGGGGTGGGAGGGCTGAGAGAGAGGTTGATTGCACAGAGTTGCAAATCTGGATGTGGATAATTGGATTGGTACACAGGAACACGACGGTCCGTGTAGTCCTTTTTGGTCTCTGTGAAGGATTTAGCGAGTATTATTATTGTGTGGTTCATAATAATCGATACACGCGGTGCATCAAAGAAGGAGAAGGACATTACAAAATATTGGAAACCAAGTGTATATCTCACAAATATGTCACTAATGTTTTAGATTCCATGTTCACTGGGGACACTACGCACTATTGCTCTGTGTTTTTTTTGTAAAAATTGCATTATTGTATAAATAAATAACGATTGTTATTACCAGAAATCGAGGTGTCTATGGTTTCTTCTCCTTTGGACACCGACTTAACCCTTCTATTGCGATTGTACATATAAGTAGTATCATTATTTACTCTATTATTCCACAGGAACCACTGTTTCTGTTTATACTTAGACTACCCTGGTTCTTTGTGAGTAGGGTCTCCCTTGTCTCTTGTTCTCGGCCGTTGATACTTTGAGAACAGTGGGTTTACGTAAATTCTCAATAGATGGTTCCATATTTAAAGCTCACAGAAATGTCAACAGTGGGTAGCCTTGTCGGGTGCCCCGATTACTTGTTATAGAGGAGGTAAGTTCATGCTGTATATGAATTTTCAATTTGGGCGTCTGATATTTTACCTGTATGAGACAAAAGAATTCAGGGCTGATATTAAATTTTTTCAATAATTCCCCCAAAACTCACTAAGAGATCCGGCCAAACGCTTTAACGGTATTTAAGAATATACTATACAGAGGTTCACATAAATTGTCCTATTAGTGCAGTAATTAAGTTAGTATGAGTACTAGTGTCTCTACCAAGAAGAAAGCTGTTTTGTCCATCAGAAACTAATCTTGTAATATTGCTGTTCATCCTATCTGTCATGATTTTGGTAAATATTTTAGAATCTGCATTATTTGGTGATATAGGGCGATATGAACTGCACTCTGGTGGAATGTATATTTTTACCATAACAGTTATAATACCTTTGTGCCAGGAAGACAGTGGATGTTCAGTGTTTTGTGTTTGAATTTCTTTGAGTACATCTAAAAATAATGGAGAAATTATATAAACTGCCAGTTTATGTACTTCTGCAGGAATATTGTGAGGTCCTTCAGCTTCACGAGGAGGCAAGTTAAGAATAATAGTTGTAACCAGTGGCGGCTCGCATAGGGCGTGCTGCGGGTCAGTGGGGCGGGGCGGGGCGGGGAAGGGGCAGGGTGGGGGGGTAGTACACTCGGACATATGACGGAACGCAGGAACGTAATAATTACTTTCCCCCATTCCGTCGTATGTCCGAGTTTACTACCCTCCCCACTCTGCCCCTCCCCGCCCTACCGCCCCGCAGCACGCCCTATGCAACCTGCCACTGGTTGTAACCTCCTCTATTGTGAATTCCATGGTGAGAATATTGTTACCGTTGTAGTCTAATTTGAGCAGGTTGGTGTTTTTGAGGTAATCCTGAATGGCAGTACTGGTGTTATTCAGTTCTTCCTGGTACACTGCCGAGTAGCGTTCAAAAACGCTATGAACCTCTGGGCATCGTTTTTTTCATTTTCCCCATTTTGCCTCTAATTTGAGCAATTGTGGAAGTCTTGTTATCACATCAGGTTATGCTGGATAATAGTTTGCCTGATTTTTCTCTATTTTCACAAATTTTTACACGAGACGGAAGGATTTTATAAATTATGTCTTGAAGCTAATATTGCAGCAATACGCCCCTGTAGAGGCACTATTCGAGAATATGTTCCCTTTGTTTCATAGGAATAAGAATTCATCTAAGTTAGGGTAGTTGAATTAGTCTAAACAGTTGTTTTGCACGAGGGCGCATTTATTGCTTAATATAGCGCTAAACATCAGATTTGCATTCTCTTAAATTTTGCGTAATTACGTGAGATCAAATTACGCGAATTTTACACGGCCTTACATATGAGCAAATTGGATATGAAAATGCAGACACACAGTTTAGTCTTGTGTTGGTGTAAACATGCTGCCATCGGAAAAATCAGCTACTGCAAAGAAAAAGTAATAAATGTGGCAAAAATGAAATTCTTTTTTTCACAACTCTAACTCATAATGAAAGCTCGAGCGAGGCTGATACACTAACCTTTTGCTGATGCCATAAAAATAAAATAAATAAAAGATACACTTGCACAGCACTTTTTTCCTCAATTAAAAAATAAATGCTATATTTTGGTTACTTTCTTGGTTCCATTCAGGGGAATTCACAATACCTGGGTACCTTTAGAATACTCAAAATGTGGGGAAACGACACATACATTTGGCCCTGATACGTTCAGTTGAGAAAAAGTTATGAAGACTTATGAATAAAGTGCCACAAACATCAAAAAAGTCTCAGCAATGGGTGGAAAAGCCACATCATTCAAGCGATGTAGAGGAACGTTGTCTGCAGCTTCCGTGTTTTGACCTGGTGCTTAAGGGTGGCCTCTTGTGTTCTCTTCCCTGTTTGGGTGCATTAGGGCTAGGTGTGGCCTGGGGCAGAACCCCTACTCCTTTCTTCTCTATTCGTCCTTTTCACTCCTTTCCTCACATTTCATTTTGTGAAAGCTAATCACTATTTGCTTCAACAGGATAATCTTTTGCATCTGGTTTGGTTCAGTTCCTTATTACCATCCACTCCTATGGTTAGTGCATTGTGACTCACTGACAATTTAATCCTTAGAAACACAACTGTGAGGTCTATTGCTGACCTAAACCTCAAAGATCCTAAAAGACAGAATGAATCATGAAGCAACAGAGCTCAAATAGTACAGGTTACGATGACAAGCACATTAACAACTCTTTCTCTAGCATTCTGTACAGGATTTCCTTTCTTCTCCCCTCACTTTTTAATCTTCATGGAGAGCCACTGGGAGAAGACTTAACAAAACGGGGAATCCCTTCTCTTCAATATTCCAACTGGACCTGATTTTCAAAAAGTCTCATCGCCCCTGGAAGATGATGAGTGGACGGAGGCCGTAGCATCCCCAAGAATAGTGACCATCTCCCATCTTCCAATAGAAGACCATACTTCTAGTTCAACTTAAAGTACTACACCGCTCATACTATACACAACACACTATGTTAACAAGCATTGGCATAGCCAATAGGTCTCGCCTTTGGGACCTTATAAGTGTTTAACAATGCAACAGTTGCATAACTAAACACTTATAAGGTCCCAAAAGCGAGACCTATTGGCTATGCCAATGCTTGTTTTAACTGCTGCAATCTATTGAAGCCTCACGGAGAACATCAAAGCGGCCATGAGGCCGTGAAAGTGATTGCGATTGCGATCAAACATCAAAGCGGCCGTGCGGCCGCGAAAGTGAAAGTAATCGCGGGAAAGCGCGACGTGCGTGCCCGCGCACATGCACTGTAAGTCTAGGCTGGCCTGGTACCACTTTTTGGAGCCCTCACAAAATGTCTCGCCAGACCAGCGCATGCGCTGGGTCAGGCGAGATCTAAAAATGGGTAGAACAATTGATGAGTGTTGTAGGCATGGCTGTGGACAAAGACTTTTATCATACTGTGTGTGACTTCCTGCTGATACAACGGTTTTGGGAATCGATTGTGGAATGTAAGGGTTCCCTATGCAGTAGTAATGTTACCGCCTCTGCTAAATGGTGTTTGCTAAATATTTGGGGAGACTAGGATTTCAATCACGTTGAGCAAACATGGGTAACCCTGGGGCTAGCCATTGCCAAAAGGAACATTGCAAGACTCTGTGGGGCGGAACAAGTGCCACAACAGATAGACTGGCAGATGGTCATGGATTGGTGTATGCTGGCTGAGGGAGTGGAATATGATTGCCGCGGATGCCCCCAAAAATGGGCACAAATCTGGGGACATTGGAATGAATATAGATGTTTTATCTGTGATTCTTTTGCTCCGGCTTCTCTGGAAGGTTCTACGTCTGGACATTTGGGGGGATATGTACAATGAAGTGGCGGGGCATGTCATTGGCCTCCTGGGCTTAATGACACACTCCGCCACTTTGGAAACGCAAGGCTGCACCATATTTACAAGAATGTGGTGCAGCCTTGCGTTTCCCCCTGCAATGCACTAAGTTTAACAGCTTAACGCCAACACAGGCACTCTTGCACCAGAGTGCAAGGGTGTCTGCGTGCAGGGTAGGATTGGTTATGTGTAGGAAGGTGTCCCTTCCTGCACATAAACAATCCTAAAATGCTATTTTGTAACTTTCGTGTGTGCTGCATGAAAGTGGAGGTGATGCGTCGGTTCCTCACCGGAGAGGAGGTGATGCGTCGTTTTCTTACTGCCTGGGGAGTTGATGCATCTGTTTCTTCTGCGTCCCCCAACGATACAACAGCCTCAGTGCCTCGATGCGATGCATCAATCTGGTATGATGCATGGCTTCGTGCAGCCGCACAGCAGGCTTGCGTTGGGATCGGTGTGGTTATCTCGGGCTTTGGAGATCGTTGCACCCGATGCGTCGTGCAGCGATTTCTCGAGCCATGGCAGGTACTGTGATGGTTTCTTTGGCGATGCGTCGGAAATAGGTGCGGATGCGACACGCTTCTTCGATATTGAGTCGATTTTCCAGCTCCCATCGACAAACACTCTCTAGAGGTCATAAACGGCAGCAGGTTGGAATTCCCAACAAGGAAATTCCGGGGAGATGGTGGTGAAGTCTTTGTGGACCTGAGACTTCAGAACAGGATGCAAACTCTGTTTCAAGCCCTTTGAGATCTGTTCTTCAAGCAGGTGACAAGGCAAACAGCAAAGTCCTTTTTCTCCTTTCCTTGGCAGCAAGCAGTCACTGCAGGCCAACCCCAGACAGAAAACAACACAGGGGCAGTAATCCTCCTCAGCTTATCCGGCTCTTCTCCTTGGCAAAGGTTCCTCTTGATTTCCCAGAATTGATCTAAAAGTCTGGGGTTCTGGGCCCCTCTTTTTATACACAAAAATCATTTGTTCTCTGAAGGCAGAGAGTGTCTGTACGCAGCCAAAAGCAGTTCTGTGGGGCACTGTGCAAGTGCACAACAACCTCCATTGTCAGAGTGAGCCCTGCCTCCAGACACACCACAGGGGGGCAGAGACATCACTGTGGGAGGTAGGCACAGCCCTATTCAGGTGAAGCTGCTACTCCTCCCACCACACCAAATGCAGACCAGGTCTATTCAGCACAGCCCTGTCTCATCAGACTTCTGGAGCCGCTGCCCTTCTCCAGGCCCTGTCATCCAAAATCCAGACATGCAATACACAAACCTAGCAGAGGCACACTGGATGGTTAGACATTAAAATACCTACTTTCTAAAAGTGATATTTCAAATGCAGAATGTAAAAATCACCCTCACTAAAAGATCCACTTTAACATTCTGAGTTCAGGCATACAAACTTTATTTTTCCATCTTGTTCCCAGGGTCAGTTATGTTTATAAGATATTATAAACAAACTCCCCATTCTGTCCTATGGGAACAGATAGCCTTGCAATAGTGAAAAACGAAATTGGCAGTATTTCACTATCAGGACATGCCACACACATCGCGCATGTCCTGCTATTCACATACAATGCACCCTGCCCACAGGGGTACCTTGGGCCTACCTTAGGGGTGATTAATATCTAGAAAAAGGAAGGTTTAGGGACTGGCAAGTGTGTGCACTTGCCAAGTCGACATGGCAGTCCCAGACTGCACACAGGCTCTGCAATGGCAGGCCAGAGTTACATTTTACAGGCTGCTTTGGTGGGTGGCACAGCCGGTGCTGCAAGCCCACCAGCAGCATTTGATTTACAGGCACTATACTAGGGTCTGACAAGTAAATCAAATAGCCAATCATGGATACACTGATCCATAACATAATTTACAAAGAGAGCCTATGCACTTTAGCACTGAGCAGCAGTGGTAAAGTGCCCAGAGTCATAAAACCAACAAAAACAGGTCAGAAACAATCCAGGAGGAAGGCAAACCTTCTGAGATGACCCTGCTAAAAGGGCCAAGGCAGCACACATGGAAAAAGCAAAAATGAGGCGAAATAATGCATTTCTCCTCGTTTTGCCAATTTAAGACCAGGATTTTCGTGGTCTTAGTTTCGGCGCTGCCTCCTATATATGCCACCCTTTTACATAGGAGGCAGCGTCAAATACAGTGGGTGTTGCGGTGGAACGCCCACCACAACACCCACTGCATGCCCCTTTCACGCTAAACATACTGTGAAAGGATGCCTTATGTACAAAGCAGTGTTAAGCCACTCTAAGTGGCTTAACTCTGCCTTGTACATAAGGCAAGGCCCCTATTGCCACGGGAACGTCACAAAAAGTGACGTTCCCGTGGCAATAGGGGCTTGTACATATGCCCCTTGGTGTCAAACTCAACTATTGTCTGTACTGAGGGAAGGGTAGGAGAAGTCATATACTATTCTGAGATGCTACTTAATCTACTGATCACGTAGGTGCACAAACGTGTTTTTCCTGTGTTTCTTTTAAAAATTTAAATAACAGATTTGTAAAAAGAAGAAAAAAAAAAAAGTCTCATCGCCTTAACTCCCTTCCCTTGAGGAGCTTCAAAATCGAATATCAGAGATGGAACTGAAAGTTGAACCTACAGAAGAACAAATTTCACCAACTCCCACTAATAACTGCCAAGAGCTACTCACAGATTGGTCAAATCACCAGAAATACATTGACTTTTCAACCTCCTCCAGCTTGAGCTTCATGTCAAAGATAAGGCCAGAAATTTAGGATTCTAATTAAACTTTCTCCATAGTCCCAAAGTCTTACAATTCAAAACCTGCCTTGATCCTCTCATGTATACGTTTTGGAAATGCACAACTAACTGGTCTTCACAAATCTCAACTAGTTACACTCAAAGTGCTCCTTCATGTGGCGGACCACCTTATAGTGAAAACAAAAGGCTTTGAGTGCATCATAGATGCCATCTTTCCTTTCGGGAGCTTTTCTTGGTACGTCACTCTGAATTTAAAAGTGCAAGCATAGTGCATGGAGCTATTCCTGAAATTCTCTTTAAAAACATTAGAACTCAGGTCGAAACAAACCCCTAAAAAGAAAAAAGTCCTGTTGAAATGGGACACAAGCAGATGACGAAATGTCCAACCTCAGAGGGTTATTCTCGGGAAACCTGAAAAATATATGAAATGCTCTTCCAGTACTTATCAGAGAGGTTTCCTGCTCCATTATCTCTACTTTCAGAAACCTCGGGCATATTATCAAGCCAGGCGATAAAATTGTCGCCGCTTTAGCGGCAGAAAACTGCCGCTAAAACCGCGATAATGGGCTTGATAATATGCTCTATGGAATTCCAATTGAAGCCCATTTTAGATGTCCTTCACATCTGACATGGGCTTCAATTGGAATTCCATAGAGCATATTATCAAGGCCATTAGCGCCGTTTTAGCGGCAGTTTTCTGCCTCTAAAGCGGAGATAATTTTATTCCCTGGCTTGATAATATGCCCCTTTATTTACCTAGAGATCTCAAATAAACTGCAACTATCGCCTGGAGCCTCACTATCTAAGGGGCTTATTTACAGGCCCCTTGCACCACTTTTGCGTCATTTTTAACATGGGAAAAGTGAGGTACGGGTGGCGCAAGAGGCTTGTAAATACGCCCCATTGATTTTTTTCACCTATACTGGTACACTGTTAAGTAGTCTCCGAGGGAAGTCTTAAGTAAGTATGCAAAGCTTCGCACTGTTTCATCAGTATAAAATGCTGCATGATTTTCGCCCACCGGAGATAAGTTCCTGAATAAAGTTTTTCACCGAAACAGTAATAAATGAAGATGAGATACATTTTCTTCCTCTCCGGCAATGCCTCAGGTCACTTTTGAAAACGAGGCACGGCTCTGACTTCAATATATTTGCAAGTACCCTTTGCGTTTTTTTATATAATTTTATTGAAATGTCAAGGGAAAAAATATTAGCCACCCCTGTTAAGCATTTTGGAAAAGTACACTGCTTCACTGCTCTTCTTATATGTACACTTTAACTCAGTTGGGAATACTATATCACGAATTAAGAAAAATAAGGAAATTAGGGGCCATATATCGTGCAAGAATTATATGCTGGTGGTGGGAGACGAAAGAGATATCTGTTTTATATTTTGGGATGGTTTCCGAGGACTGTGTGGCCTTCCGTTGTCTTATGTAGTTAGTTTCACGTTTATAAATCACACCGTCAGACCTTATAGTAAATTTTTCTTTTACCACTGGGTGGCAGTGCTGCCTCAGCAATCAACTATTTCCCCATTCACCATTGCTATAAGATAATGCGAAAGTTAAAACCTGTGAATATCCCATAGGAAAAACCCCATGGAAATCTATTTTTTCATATATTTTGGGGTCGCACAGGGATGTGACGGTGCCCAGCCCGGTACAGTTAAAGCCCTGACTATAGAGCGTAGTCAACCCTAATAGGAACACAGATCTCCTCAGCTGCTGCCTAATCACAATAAATCATTAGCCACCAACAGTCAGCTGACTCGGAGTTGCTCCAGCCCCCCAACGCAGACTGTAATGGGCATTGTGCAAGGCTCAGGAGTGAGGCTGAACCTGGCACACGTAGTTGCTCTTCTAAACAAATTTAATTAAAATGCTTGTGTTCATGGTCATAAAATCTTTTTGCGCTGCCGCGTTTTTGTGTAAAATAATTAAAGCTGAACTTTGTGAGACGTGTGGTTCTGGTTTTGCAGATAGATGGTACACTTGAATGAACTGGTTTTAGTTGTTCGAATTGACTAGAAAAGTGAAGTCTCGCCTACCTCCGACCGCCGCTCCTTTAATCATTTTTTTGCATATTTATATAGCGCGAACTCGACCCGAAGGTATTGGAGCGCTTTACATGAGCACCGTATTTACATTACATATTCAGGCACGGGGACATTAAGTGATTGGCCCAGAATCACAGGAGATGGACGTGACCTCGAGGCTCGAACCCTAGTTTCCTGCACCAAAGTCGGCAGTTTAGGCCGACGGACAACATCCTCTCCCCATTGAGGCGCAGCACTAAATAATAGGCAGGGGCAGGTTCCGACCGAAAACATTTTGCAGATGATCATCCTGCACGTCGACCTGCACGAGAGAGGAGTGTGCTGTCTGTTAGCTGCAGTTCACTGACTGTATGTGTCAAGTATCCCAGTCAAGTGACGTCTGTGTGGTTGCGAGTGCATGTGTCGACGTCCTGTGCCATCATGGAACTTACTGGAGGGAAGCAAGGCAAGCTGTGAAGCACTTCATTTGGCACTTCAACTTTATTACCCGCAACTAAATTGAACGTACTGTATGACTTCAATGTATGCCCCTGGCCTGACTTTGACTCCGGTTCACCCTAGGCAGCAGACACAGGACAGTGAAAGTCGCTGCTTTTCCACATACGCACCAGCCGCCTGTGACTCGCCTTTCTCAGGTGGGTCCTAGCCTGGCTGAGTCGGGTCCAGGTCGTTTGTCACGCGGGCCTCAGGAGGATTGTAATTGCCGCTGCGCTGTGAGCAGCTCATCAAAAGCAGCCTGCCCATTCTAAACTGCAAACCGCACGCGCCAGACAGGGCGACAGCCAACTAACGACCGATAACTGTGAGTCTGACAGAACTGTCTGGCTCCTAGGTACTCATTGGCAGGCACTGACTTGATGTCAGTGAAATATGCCGAGCACCTGCGCAGTGTTTGAATCATGAATGCGAATGGATCTAGTGTTTGTTACATTGCAGCGATGCAAGCTCTGCCCCGCTCCCTAAAGAAGTCCGCGGAGCAGTGCCCACCACGCGCTGCCTGCCACTGTGCCTGGCTCTTATAATAACAGCAGCGCTACGGCTCACCGCGGTGCCCTGACAGTCGGGCGAAGGGGCTAATATGCATGACTTCGCATGCATATTATTGCAATGAATGCGTTCATTTCTGTGCGGCCATGCGGACCACCTACAGCTCTAGGTGTTCTTGACGCTTCTGTGTCCCTGCTCAACTGTCCTACCCGTGCTGCTCTCAGACGTCTTGAAGCTTCCCTTCAACTCTTGGGCTGCTGCTACTGCTCCTGGCTCCAACCGCAGGTTCTGAGCTTTGAACTCATTTCAGCTCCTTGTATTCAAGGCCTGAATGGACGGAGGACTCACATTAACGTTTGCCACTTCTGCAACTCCAGGGCTCAGGGTTTCCTTTAGCCCATGGCATTGCTCCCATTGTTGCATCTACTCTGGCCCTGAAGTTTCTTGTTTCTCTTCAGCTTTGCAGCTCTTCACAACTCATGGCCTTTCTGTCTCTCTCTAGCTCCTGCCTCACACTAGGTCACACCCTGTGAGTAATCCCCCCCCCCCCCACTACTACTTTAGCCCTCCCTACAGCTCTTGGCTCTGCAGCCCCTGGCATCCATTAAGCTCCTGGTTCAACTTTGCCCCTGTCCTATGACTGCTACTCTTCTCATCCTCCTTTGCATACTTATCACTACTCCCCTTTTACAGTCTTTCTTCCTTTCCTTCTTTCAATTTGGAATGTAGCTGTACATTTCTCCCCTTGTGCAAAGTCTTCAGCTGCCAATTTTCTAATTTTCTTTTCTCCTCAATTACTAAATCTCTGGTCCGTCCTTTTACTAACGTTCCACTTTTACACCCTTCTCATTTCCTCTTTGCTATCATGTAGTTTCTTCCTCAATTTTGCACCCTTTTTCCAGTCACCATCTTCAGTGTTCATTTGGCCAGAGGCACTACCAGTCCCAGTTAGCATCAGGGCAGGAGGAGGAGCCCTGCCACCTGTTCCTGGGGGCCAGCGCTACAAAAACACATCCTGGGTACCGCGTGGGAGCGGCATTCATTTGGCCAGAGGGATTACCAGTCCTAGTTAGCATCAGGGGCGGAGAAGGAGCCCTCCAATGATTGCACCTGTTCCTGGGGCCACAGTGCTATAAAAGTGCATCCTAAATCCTGCGGCACGTGTTGTAGGAAATATGTAATATGAGCACACCACAGATAATATAAAACACGCAGAAAATGTAAAACACAAGAACATGATGCAACACCAAACACAAGTAGAAACACACAGCTGTATGTGGTTACAAACCAGTTTAGGCCCAAGTCTTGCGCTGACCAGAGTTAGGTGAAAAATTCACTTGTGGATACAATGGGATAAGTATTTTGAAAGGGTTTCAGTTAAAGGCCAACTCGTGTTTAGCAAGCATGAAAATATGGATGAGTTTGGCACACATGATCACCGGCACCAGCTCTATGTTTCCAAACAGATTGTAACCTGATAAGACAACAGGTGAAGGGAAATTAAATTAGCTTAGAGCACATGGAGGTCTTAGGTGTGCAATGATATAAGCACACACACCACTTAAATTACATTTACCTTCACTACATATGCATTCAGGAGCAGAAGAATGCTTTGTATGTTAAGCATTGTTGGAAGTGCAATAAATAATGTGCAGAGGGTTAGGTCAGAGTTTGGGGTTATGGGGTCACAGGTCTTTGAGGGTTTTCTGTCTTTTATCTACAACCTACAAGCCATTATTTACTGTTTGTAATAAAGTATTGTGAAAGATGTGTATAAAAAGATCTGCACGCGAAGCAGCATTTTGTGTGTGACCAGTGTGCAGGAGAGGATCCTTCTCCCTGTTAAGACAGTCAGTAAAGAGCTTTCTTTGCATTGCCAACAGGAATCTGTGGCTTTTTTCCCCTTTTATTAGGGTTTTAAGCCACCAGTTGGCGAGCCAGTCTATGAGATCGCTTTTTGCCCCCACCTGAATGTTGGTACTGGGAGACTGCTTACCCCCTGCTGCATAGATCATTGCATACTTTTGTGATGAGGTAAGCAGACAATGTATTCTACTGAAGTTCTGACTGTGCATGGGGGTTGGGAGGAATCTGGGGACTGCCATCTTTTAAAGGTGAAGACAGAGCGGATTACAATCCTTATTTATATATTGACGTGTTTTCTTGGCAATGCTAAATGCCGATGTATAGATGCAAGGGGGTGGGAGCACACTGCCTCTCATTCCAGCATAGTTCATCCAATTGCATTCTGGTAAATGCAGTACACTGACTTCAAAGTTGCTGTAGCTTTTCTTTTTTTTAAATTCTTTTTATTGTAATATGTCAAACATGATCACAAATCATCTAGTTCAGTAAATGAATGAATTCAATACATTGGGCGTAGGGTTATATCCCAACTTTAAAAACACATTACAATTACATTTCTAATATTCAAGATGGCAGAGAAAGATAGAAAACAAACATATGAGTATGTAATCACTTAGGGCGAACAAAGCAAAACCAAAGGGGATGATGGACGGAGTGTTGAACATTGCAAGCACTCACCCCCAGTCAACTGATCTGGGTTTAATCCATCATCATTCTTTAGCTCACTCCGCCACCCCAGTTCAGACATGGCCATATGCAAATTAGTCTGACCCTGTGCCTCATGGGAACAGTCCAGCCCGAACTGCCAAGCTATGTCTTCCCTGGACCGTAAACAAGCATCCTGGGACCGGTTTCGGGCTAATCAGCCATCATCAGCCAGGCTAGCTTGAATCCAATGGCAAAGTGAGCAAGTATATGTAGTTTAAATTGTTGTAATTTTAAAATAATAGAGTGTACTGAGCGCTCTACAGTTTCTAATGCAGCCAGGATTTCAGAGGGGACTATGTCATCAGAGACGACATTACTCCATTTAGCAGCAAGTTTAAGACTATCATAGACCCTATGCTGACAGAGAACTTGCTAGACAGTGCATATTAGTGACTTCTTAGATGCCCTGTAGGGACAAAAAAGTAGGCCAGAGCTTATGGGTACAGTTATAGTCCTATAACCCACAGTGAACCCCATTGCATTCTGGTGAATGCAGTACCCTTACTTCAAAGTTGGTGCAGTTTTTCACCAAAGTTGGTGCAGGTAGTGCTGTAATCTCTAGCCACTTTCTTCTGGGTTTAGCCCTTCAAAAGTAGATAGTATAAGTAGTAGGGAGCAGAGAAATGTCATCTGGGGTTGCTGAAATGCTGCCCAAGTCTTCACAGGTCACAGTACCACTACATAAACACAAAGGTGCATCCCAGGTGAGCTTGTCAACTTGTTGACACAAGGGAGAATTTTTTTAACACAAGGGAGGAGGGAGCACACTGCCTCTTATCCCAGCACAGTTCACCCCATAGCATTCTGGCAAATGCAGTATGCTTACTTCAAAGTTGCTGTAGTTTTTCACCAAAGTTGGTGCAGGTAGTGCTGTTAGCAGCAACTTGTAAATACAGTGATAAAAAATGCTGACGTAACGTGAAAAAATTGACAGTATGGCGGTGTTAAATCCTTGTAGATTTGCCTCTGTGTTTCAAAAGCCTGGAGTAAGAAATGTTACCCTCACTGAGACTAGGTGTGACGGGCCTCCATTTAATTTGGTTAGAACTGTGGTTTGGGATCAGCTGAGGAATATGTATCCTAATAGGCCAGACATTGGATCCCTCGTGATTAAGCCAATGCAGCCAAATGAGGATCCAGCTCAGTTCCGTAACAGGATGAAAGAGAAATGACCCAGGAAGGAGGTCCAGGTTGGGAAGTAACTGGAGGCAATGCTGTACTATTTTATAATGTATTTAAAAATGGATTGCCCTCTGACATACATGGAGCTTAAATAATATAGTGGCACTGGAAGCGAAACCCTGAACAGAAATGCAAGTGCACTGTTGGAAAGTGGGTTATTGGTAGGGGTAAGTATGCACCTATAACCAGCAATAAGTTCACTAGCACAGTATAGGGTCCAGTAAGGTCCTCAATAAATTAGTCCCTTACTCATCCCTTGGTAGCTGTAACAGAGCAGTCAGGCCTAACTTAGGCAACAGGTATGTAAAGCATTTTAAAACACCAGTACATCAAATCAGTAAGACACAACACACAACAAAAATCCCTCACCAATTTATACAAATAGTCAATATTTTTATGAACAAACAGACACCAAATGACAAAAAATCCGATGTAGGGAATCTGAGATATGAATTTGTAAATATTAACCACTTTATAGTGCTTAAAACCTACAATGCCACTCGGGGACATCTGGTCGTGCTTGACCGGTACAAAGTCAAAGTTTCAGGCTGACCGCAATGGAGTTCTGGTCGGATACAATAAGCTGGGGGTCCCGGTCAAAATTTTACCTTCACACTTAGAAACTTTTCTGGAGCTTTTTCTTCAAATGGCTCTCGCTGCTCTACAGCAGGCCAGGTTCGGAGAGGGTATGCCGGCTTGAGTTTCACGAGGCCCAGTTAAAAACCTGGAAGTCGGAGTGCCTGAGCTTTTCAGCGGGAAGAGCCTGAAATGCAGGCCAGGTCGCAGTTGAAGGAGGCCGACTTGACTATTCCGGTCGGGTCGGTCACCTAATGGAACTTTTCCCCAAAAGTTCTTGAACTTTAGGAGGTGCTTACTGAAGGTCTCCTCATGGGTTCAAAGTGTCCAAATTACAAATCCAAGGTTCTGGAATCTTCCAGATGGTCCTTGGAAGGTTGGGACCACAATTCCCATAATGCAATTGGCCTATTCCTGAAAAATCCACTGAATGCATTCGAGGATGGTGACTCTTGGCGGAGATGATGCAGGTGGCTCTGTTAACCTGTAGCTGCAGGGAGTCCACTCCTTAATCCTTCTAGAAGCAAGGCACAGTCCTCAGAGCTGTAGTATCAAAATGTGCAGCCGGTGCAGTCATGCAGAGTGCTGGCATTTGGGTGCAAATTCAGATTCCAGCAGGACAGTCCTTCTTTTCCTTGTAGTTTCAGGCAGCAGAACTGAGAGGCTATGCACCTTTCACATATTTATTCCCAGCATCTGGGCATTAAGAGAGGGACACCCCTGACCAATTGGATGCAGAGTGCCACCCAGACGCATGACTTCTCACTCCAAAGTGTGGCATCTTCTTATCCTAGAGAGCACTATTCCTTCAAAATCCATCATGGATGAAATCTCAGCAAAGCAGTACGAGCTAGCTAAACCAACTCATAGTGAAGTCAATTTCCATAAGCTCCCCCTCCTGACATCTGCTGATTCCTCTCCTAAACCTGCTATCTGGCTGGGGCACAGGGGACAGGAGTAGGTAGGCCTGGCATGCCATGTATGTCCTGTCCTCCTTTGAAGCCTCCTGCTTTATGAACCATCTTCCCTGCTCTGGCATTCCTCTGTAGCTGTAGAGCTCTCTCCAGCAGATAGCCTTTCCCCTGGATGGCCACTTATTACCTAATCAAGACAGCCTGGCAAATCGTCTTAGCTATGACCAATCAGGGAAGGCTACATTTTGGCTTACAGACAAGAAAGTCTGATAAGTCTTATAACTTGTTTTCTGGACAAGATATGATTAATTCCACATTGGCAATCTGTTGGATTTATCAATACTTGTATTTTATTTGCATATATAAATTAAAACTATTGCATAACAAATAAGATAATAAGAAACCATGATTCTTAACCACAAAAACTCCAATTGCTTTCATGTCCAAATAAAGGATTTTTGAACAAAACGTTACGGCAGATCCTTCCGTCAAAGTTCAAGAGAGGTAGGGTCATTTCAGGTAATGCCCGAGAAGACACATGTTTCCCAGGCCGACCCATGCAAACAATATCCCCAGAGTTCTATCCTTTTAGTTCTCCAGCCCAGTAGCCCTCACCTTTCAGCAGCATGTGATTAGCCCAAGGGCCTATTCTCCAGTAAGGTGCATGCACTCTGTACGATAGCCTAACGCTTATAGTTCATGCTAGTAACGTTCATTTTCCAGTAGGTAAGGCCCCAATTAATAAATCTTGTTGGCGTACTGTAAGCTCCATGCATGGCATGACTAAGCTGGAATAAGGATGTGGTCTCATAATGTCGTTTTTAGATCGGCAAAAGGACCAGGGCCAAGTTTACATTTGAAGTAGTCCAGTATCAGTTTTTGCATTTTGTGTGTGTGTTGAGGAGTACCAAGACAAGGCTAAAAAGCATATCTGAGGGTTTGTACGAATCTAGCACAGCGAGCCAGGGTTGAGGGGGCCTTTTGAGTAAGGCATAAGGCCGAGGCCTCTAAGCAGGTACTCACTCCTTCTCTTAAGTATATTTCCTTAAGGAGAACTCTCCTTCTGTGGGCTATGGCGGGATAGCAGCATAAAAGATGCAGACAAGATTCATGATGGTAATTACAGAGTCTACAAGCTCATTCAGGTGTATATTTAGCCCAGGCCCGGTTAAAATCCGCAATCGGTAGAGTCAACAGTCGCATGTACATTCTCTCTCTTCTGACTTTAAGGTTGAGAGCAGCTGAGAAGTAAGGCTGCGGTTTGGATCCCAGATATGAGGCAAAGAACAAAGAGGTTTTTAATGAGGTCTGATCTTGTTGAAAGGAGGCTGATTGCACCTGTCTGTTAATGATCTTTTTCCAGGTTGCATAAGAAATACAGGGCAAGACAAGTGCAGCTTGGTTAATTTCAGAGTGACAAGTGCATTCTTGAGCTGAGTATTTGACGGGTAGCAGATTTTTTCAAATATAAGTCTGAGGCAGTTCTTTAAAGATTTCAAAATTCGGATGTAATATTTGAAGAAGTCAACCTCGATTGTTAGGGATTGTTTGGCCAGTTCAAATTCCAGTCTAAGTCTGGCCCTAAGCACATGTTTTGCTAGTCGGAGAATCTTTTTATAGCCCACACACTGAGCCTGCTCCAGACAGTTAGTGCACGCACCTGAGAATGCTTGATGTCCGTAAGAGAGTGCCGGGAGAAGGGATGCTTGGATAACGTTCCTCATTCCTTCAGCTGACGGACTTTGTAGTTTGTTGTTAAGTTTGATTAAACCGTAGGTGATGGCCGTAGCTTTCTTCTATAAGTCTGTAGGCAAGGGCAAGTCTTGATCTTCTTCTACGTTCAGCGGTTAGTACAGCTTAGGGTACGTGTGCTTGTTGGCGAGAAACAGTCTGCTGACATAGTTCTCCCAGTCCAATGCTGAAACCCCATTTGCGCTTTATGTCCCAAGTGATTTTAGATTATTCACATACCTCCAAAAATTAGCTAGCGATCTTTCTTTGAGCATAGTGAAGATTTGTTTCCATTCCTCCTCCTGTTGGGCTGATTTCAAAACCCAGATGTCCTTTTTGTGGGTCTTACGTGCTTTTATAAAGATTTCTAGATTTCTTGATGTCGGGTTGAGCTTCCAACGGTGAGTGCAACTCCTTAGATTCTTCTGTGTGGGACTGATGTTCCGTTGAGGTAGGAGTTTCTTTCCCTGGCATGGTGTTTGCAATGAGTACTTAGAGAAAGCCTTTCGCCCCTGAAGTGATTTAACAAGAGCTCTAGTCATGGAGTCCCAGTTTGTAACTATGAGTTTGCCTGGTTGGTTCACATGCTGTAGTCTCCCTTCGCAGAGCCATTTGCCCACCTGAGGCAAAAGGAAGGGTTCCCACTTAATTCTCCTTACCAGAGTATGTGTTTCAGCTCCAGTCGAGAGACCCAGCTCCTGGCTGTTGTCAGCAGTCAGATAATTTAGGTCCAAACTTATGACTAAAGAGTTATGATATCTTTTTTCGCAATTTATTATATCGAAATTCTGAAGACAAGTTACCAGGTGATGTGACATAAAAATATAATCAATTGTGGAAATGTTCTTGAATATGTGTCGCCTCTTGAAGCCAGGGCACTTCTGGATCTGATCTGCTGACTGTAAACCGAGTGACTCAAGAAGGTAATTACGTTTTTTCTTGTTCCATGCTCTTGTGCAAGACAGTGCAGTATCTGAAGAGGGATTCTATGCTGAAATCCCCTGCCAGTGTAACTTTGTGGGACGGATGGAATTCAGCGATTCCTTTTATGCTGGCACACAGGGAGTTCATAGTGCGAGCTCTTTGAGTGTTGTGGAGATTGAAATAACAATTGAAAAAAAGCAAAGGGAAGGCCTTCTTACCAATTTTTAGACCTTCTATGGAAAAGGCTTACAGATCCCTGTGAGTTTGTAAAGGTGGAGAATGCAGTATTTTAACTGATTGCTTAAGGAAAGTCGAGAGACCTCCTGAAGGCCGTCCAAAAAGACTTGTTTGTACTGCTGTTTGAAACACTTCGTGGAATCCATCTATTACGTGAGGTTCAGTGACCACGTCTCCTGAAAGCATATAATGTTGTGACTTGTAAGCCAAGCCTGCCACATGTCCAAGAGATGATAGAAAGCTGTTTTTTTACTGCCTGCTTACTCGGCTGTGGATGCAACTGGGCTAAAGAGGAGGGTGATTCCGTTTTGCTAGGTGGAAGAATGAAAGTTGCTGCCCCTGGAACATGTCGGCAGGGATCTCTCTCTCGTGGTGGTTATTTGTTGTTTGATAGCTGATAATCCTATCCTTGGTCCCGCAGTGGATGATTAGGGGGTTGGAAGTCTTTGTGGTCCTAACCAACCAGTCGTGGGTTGCACCCCAAGCTCCCTTCAACATAGATCCCCTTGGATGTGAAATACTGTCTCCCAGTAGGACATACGAATATTTCTGTGGCTGAGTGAGATCTAACTCAATGCCCCATTCCTCAAAGGTGGGGGCCTCTCTCATTATAGCATCTCTGGTTGCTGTTTAATCCTAGTTGGGAATTGTGGATTCTGAATACACTGTCCCTGAGGTGTGAGCACATTTTACCGAGATGAGTTCTGTTGAGGTTAGGTGTTTCAAGGTTGGTATATGCTGGAATAATCGTAAAAGATTCCCTCTGTTTAAAATATCCGAAGGGCCGTTTGAGGTATAGTGGGGGATAAAGATTAATCCTTCTCCTTGTAGCTCTATCCCCTTCTGAGCAGCTTCGTTTGGACGAGATTTCATTAATTCTCCAAGTTGCCGGTTAGATGGATTTGCGAAGTTAATTACTGGCAGATCTTTTTGATTGATATTCCCGGAGGTCGTGACCCTCTGCCCTTGCTTCTAGTCGGTCCTCACATGGTTATATTGTGGGGGTCTGCTGCTATTCCCCCTTGTTTCCTCATCCTCAATTGCAGGCTTATAGTGTAGGGATATGGTGATTGACGTTCATCCTCGGGAAATAGGCCATGTGGGATGACTTGGATAGATTCCGCAGTTTTTTGCTTCCATTGATATGGTTTTCCTGAGTCCAACCCTCGTGTCTCCCAGGAACAGCGATGCTGTCCGTCAGGTTTCCAGATTGGAGGGCAGTGTGTGTAGGTATAGTGGGTCTTGTGGAAGTGCAGAGCTGGGGAGTAATGGTGGTAAAGATTCCATTCGATGGAGCCAGGCTGGTTGTGGTAAAGATAGAGCCGATGGTAGTGGTTGAAGCTGTATATAGGCGCGAGCTAAAGCCTTCTGATTCCCCATATTTAGTTGTCGTGTTCCTTGAGCAAGGCTCGTACATAATTACATGTTCGGCATTGTGCAGTGTGATATCCTTTGTGCAAGGGGGGGGCAGCGAACAGGCACATGAGTTACCTTGAGCTTGGTTGTTAGTAGTTTGCGTCAATTGTTCATCTTTTTTTTTCTTCTCCTGACTCAGGAGTGTGTTGAGTTGTCAAGATGCAGGGCCCTGGGCGTGTTTCAGCTATGTGATTTCCCTTCGAGTTACTTTTTTCTTTGAGACTTTGGTTGAAGATTGGGAAGAGTTTAACAGACTTTCTTTGTTGATTGATAGAGTCTGCTACGGGATTTAAGCCTATGGCTACCAAGTGCCTCTTTTGTAGACGCTGTTTTTTTGAGAGCTTTTAAAACATTTTTTTTGCTCTTCTAGAGAGGGCAGGTTCTCCCGAAGTGAGGGAAGTGAGACCATGCTGTGTGAGGTTTTGTTTGGACTGGGAGATTATGTGAGAAATTTTGCTTGCTTTAGAATCTAGGCTAGCCTTCTAGGTGTCATCACAGCTAACAGTTACTGGGCTCGAGGCTGGGTTCACTGTTGTTATGGGGTTGGAAGCTGCCAATGGTTGGTTTTCTACTTGCTTAGATTTTGGTGTGAAGTTTTTTTTTGCGTTGTCAAGTATGGCCCCTAAATTTTCTAGTAGTGAGATCAGCTTGTCAATTAATTGAGTACAAGAGCAGAATTGGCCCACTTCTATTTGACCTAGTTTATGTTCAAGCAAAGACAACCTAGTTCCTAGATCCACTAGGCTAGTGGCAATCGACTGTATTAGGACAATCTGGAGCTCCATTTTTTGTGATTGCCAAAGAAGAGCTTAGGCGATTGTGTCCTGTTTAAACAATGACTGGTTCCAGTTTGAGGTAACTGAGCTTGCCAGGCTTACTGGGCTATCTGAGTCACTGTCACCTTTGTGGGATTGGTGCGGAGAGTTGAGAGTACTAATAGCAATCTTAATTAGTGGCATTTGAGCCAGAGAAGCTTCCATGTGCGCGTCTATCTGGGCTTCTAGTGATGCTAAAAACTGGTCTGATAGGGACCCCTTCTCAGAATCTAATATGCTATGGCATCTTTGCCCCTTAAGAGAAGATGGTGGCTCCAGTGGTGTTAGAGACCTTAGCTGGGGTTCAGTTCCCAGAGGAGGGGAAATTGTGTGGATTTGCACTGTTGTTGTAAGGCAATTGTTTTGAAAGGTCCTTGTGATTGGATCACAGTCTTGATAGAGTGTAAGGTGAGAGTTTACACGCCTGATTTTGCCTTCCATGGGTTCGGCGGGCACAGGGCTCATAAGAGGCGACCTAGTTAGGGAGATTGAGCTCCTGTGGACTTCTCACGGGATAAGAACATGAGCTTGCGGTTTGTGTAATTTTTTTAAAGTCGTTTTGGATACTGCCCCGGGGCAAGGTCTTTGGACCTTCCTCTGTAGAGCTGATCGTCAGATGAATTCCTGGTTCCGTCCCAGGATAAATTTGAGGTTCCATTTGGCCCATACCTGAGGTCTCGGGTTCCTTACTGACCTGGTTCTCCTTGCTCTTTCCTTCAGATTCTGAGCTCAGCTGCGGACTCTGCTGGTGCTGGCTAAGCTGGTGTGGACTGGGACTCTTTGGGGAGGTGTCTGTTTGTCTGTTTCTGGACAAGTATCTGGCCGTATTTCTCTTTTTAACCATGCTGCTGGCCGTGCTACTGGGCCAGAAAAAGAGTATTGCTTTGCTGTATTCAGTTTTGGCACTGTTTTGGCTGTATTCTTCCAGATGGCTGAATTTCTGTGCCTTGACCTTGGGACAGTCTGGTGAATTAGATTAGATTAGGAGACTGAATAACTGCGGCTGGGAAGGGAGGCTGACGGGGAGGAGGGGGGTGGTAAAGTGTAGAGGTTTGTTTAAAGATAAAATGAGGCGAATGACAACGTTTTTAAATCCTTAGATCCTGAGCCGAGCTCCCCCTCAACAAATCCCCTCTCTATAAGCATGCCTTTTAAGTCCCAAAGCACTCCTTAATTACAATCAGGCATTTTAAAAGTAGTTGGGCGTGCTATAATCAGACCCACCTGATAATAGCCAGCAACCTACCTTTTAGTTTTCCTGGCTGTAGGGGTGGCTGGCACTGATCCTGGGTCCTGGCAGTCCTTATGCCTTTGGGTGGGATACAGCAGGAATACAGCAGGTGTATACAGCAGGAAAACACCCCCAGGGAGCACAGGAGTGGAGTGGAGTGAAGCTTCACAGGCGTGGCTCCCCACAGGTACTGGCACTGATCTTGGTGCTGCTCCTAGGGCTTACAGGCCTTTTGCCTCCCTGGGCAAGGAACAAAGGCCAGAGCCTGAGCCCAAAGAGACCCCTTGCACTCCCCTGGCTCTGGCGAGGCTCCAGGCTTCAGGCACAGGCTATAAAAGGAAGGCGGCGATGTCTAAGAGAGCAATCTGATGGTTTGCGACCACAAAAGTGAGTGGGGCCAAACACGCGACCACAGGCTGCTCCCGGAACTAACTGTGCCACCTCCGTGGCCGCCTGTGGCGCACTCTTTGCGGCCGCCATCTGACTGCAGCCACACTCACTTGGCGGTTAGCCTGCCCTCTCCTGCAGCTCCTCTTGCTCCTCCTGCTAGAAGCAGGCCAGGGGCGAATTCAGCGGTCGATGGCGGATTCAGGTATTGAACCGCTTAGCCGCGGTACCCCCCTGAGCTCGCTGATTCTGAAATGTGAGGTTGGGGGGGCGGGTGGAGCCGGGTAGGGCTGCTGCTGCTGTCGTAACGAAAGCCGGGAGCTCCTGCTTGGCTCCTCCTCTGCCATAGACCAAGAGGTAAGGCTTCCATGCGTCTTTATCAATACCATTCTTAGTTACAAAATGATATTTTATTCCCTTCCTAGCAATAATTATGCGTGCATAAATTATTGGAATGTTAGCCTATGGGCTAAGTGTCTACAATGGGGAAAACATAAAATGGGCATATTTCCCTCACCAGGATTTATAAAACAACTTTTATAAGGACCATGCTTACAGTTATATGTTTTCCTTTTAATAATTAAATAGTGAAGCAATTGTAGAGAAATAGTTATGATAAAAATTACTTATTTATGCAGTGACCTATATACATGTTAAACATAGAATAATATAACCATAAGTAATATGTACATTTGTTAAGCAGACCTAACAAATATATATATATATATCGAAATATTATTTATTCAAAGGAACAGACATATCTAGATACATACATATAATCCAAATAAATGCTTATATGCACAGGGATTTGCAGTATATTTATGTTTGAGTATGTTGGTTATGTGGGGAAGAACCGACTCTTGAGTAGTCTTACGAAGATAAGATAGTTATCCATGAATCTTATGTTTGGGGTAAAGAGTTCCATAGTTTGGCTGCTTGAACAAAGAAGGATGTGCCACCTATGTTTTTTTTCTTGTATGGTGGGATTATGAGACAAGGTGCCAATCTTGAGTTGAGTTTCCTTTGATGAATGTATTTAGTGATTTTATTCCTAATAAAGAGAGGCCATGTTCCATGTATCACTTTGTGGGTCATGTAAAACAGCTTGAATGTGGATCTTCTGGCAACCTGTAACCAATATAGGGTCAAGTCAGGGGAGATATGGGGTAGTGGTTTTACATGTAGGAGAAGTCTGGCAGCAGAGTTCTGAATACGTTGTAGTCTTTTCATATTTGTTGAAGATGATCCGTGGTACAGGCTATCGGCATAGTTGTGTTTAGACAAATAACTAGCATGGAAATGAGCAGCAGGGGACATAAGTAACACTAAGAGGAGAATGCTTGGCAGAGATGAAGATACCACACCTGGATATTGCATGGTAATCCCAGTTGGGGGAAGATGCTTTGCATATATCTTTTATAGTATTGAAGCTTGATCTTGCTAGTTTGCCACTTGGGCATTCATTGATAGCTTGGAGTCCATGGTAATTTAGAGGCTGGCTTACTTCCTTAGATACTTTATGTGTTTTTCCCAGCTGATCAGGCCAGGCAGCGAACGGGTCATCATTTTTCCAATCGCCACATGTGAGTATTTCTGTTATGGAAGCATTCAATTTGAGATGGCTCCATGTCATCCACTGATCCACGGCTCCTAGGCAACTAAAAATGTGTGAGTTTCCAATCTCTTTGGGGCTTTCCAGTTAAAGGTGAATTTGTTTGTCATCTACATGGCTATAGGATGCGAGGTGAAAATCATTGATCAGTGCCGGTAATGACAGTATGTAGTTGCTAAAAGCATGGGTGAGATGATAGTGCCATGAGGGGCCCTTGCTTTTGTGAAGTATGGTTTGGATGAGGAAGGGGGGGATTTGGAACATCTGTTCCGTTTTGAAGGTAGGATATGATACAGTCAACAGCAGTCCCATCTATGCTGGCTTTGTAGAGTCTTTGTATTAGAGAGTCATAGTCAACTGTGTCAAAGGCAGCTGAGAGGTCCTAGAGAAGTAGTGCAGCAACCCTGTTCCAGTCAACTGTGTCCTTAAGGTAATTTTGTGCCTCTTCCTGTACAAAATCCTGTTTGAAGTTCTGAAAGTATGGAATTATCATCAATAAATTGTGACATCTGGACGCGCTGCTCTTTCTATCAGTTTGCCCAGGAAAGGTCCATTTGAAATTGGTCTGTAGTTGTCAGTATTAAGCAGGTCCAGGATTGTTTTCTTTAGTAATGAGCGTTTTGTTTGCCTTTTTTCAGGTCTTCTGGAAATATTCCCGTAGTTAAAGAACTGTTGACGATTATTCTTTCTGGTGTGGCAGAAGAGGTAGATAGAATAATTTGAAGGTTTGTGATGGACATGGGTCAAAAGGGCTGCCGGCAGGCTTGCTTGCTTAGACCAGACCGTTTAATTTATTGTTGTGATATTTGTTGGAAGGAGAGGCTGGGTTAGCCGACTCTAGGAGGGGTATTTGGAAAAGAGTCATTGCTGGTGGTTTTCCTTTGCTTTAAATGGTAATGATTTACCATTTTGTCTGTGAATCCTTGAGTAATGGGATGAGTTTCTTTTAGGCAATTTGGTAAAAATTTCATACAATTCTTTATTTGCACATTTCACATTTTGAATTCTGTCTGAATAGAGTCATTTTTTAGCTGTCTTGATTGCTGACTTGTATAATCTGTTAAGTTTCTGTAGGTGAAGTTTGTCTTGATTGGAATTTGTTTTGAGCGAGATGTGTTGCAGCTTTCCAATTTGCTGTTTTATCTGTTTTAACTCTGTATTTCTCCAAGGTGCCAGTTTTCTTTTGTCTTGATTTATTGTCCTTAGCAGTAATAACATATCAAATGCTTCCTGGAGCCACTGATATAGTTATGTGCTTAGAGCTGTATTGGATGTTAATTGTGTTACTAAGTGTTCAAAATTGAGTTTGTTCCAAGGTCCATAGGTGGATGCATGTAAGGTGGTTTTAGGTGGGTTGTTAGGTTTTCTTTTATGAAAGATACCAAGCAAATGGTGGTCTGACTATGTGACTGGACTCATAGTTTTAAAGGTAACTTGTTCTGTATTTGTAAAAAATGACATCTAGTGTGTGTCCAGCAATTTGTGGGGGTTTGTAGATGATCTGATGTAGGTTCAGTGTGTCTAGGCCAGTCATGATTATTTTCGGATAGGGCACACTTGGTTTATCAAATCAAATGTTTAGGTTGTCATAAGATTTGCTTAGGTTGGAGTGTAGTGTTACCAGGTTTGAAACTGTCTAGAAGTGTGTTCGGGAATGTTGCATTGCTAGGTGGAGGTCTGCAAAGGAGTAGGACGTTACAGGAGGAAGATGGTGTAGGGTTGTATCTGGTTAAGAAAGCCTCACAACCATGTATGGAGACATTATCAACTTTAGTGATATATAATGTTTGCTTGAATACAGCAGCTAGGCCACCTCCTCTTTTGCCTTTACAATTTTGTGTGATAGCTTGATAGCTTAGAGGAACGGCTCATGCATCACTGGAGCCATGTCATCTCCCAATCATGATTCAGTTATGAAGAGTAAGTCAGGTTGTGTGTCAGTAAGAAGGTCATAGATGTGATGCCTGTTTTTAAAGAGTGATCAAGCATTTATTAGTAGGCAGCTTAGAGAATGTGTTTTGGTGATGGTGTGAATTGTTTTGCAGAAGAATGAGCAGTACTTTTGTGGACTTGTAACAAGAGTGTCCTTAGTGCTGGTATTAGCTGCATGAGGATGGCAACAGTGTAACTTTTCTGTATTGTATTCCTAGTCCGGCAGGCTAGGAAGGCATTTTGTTGGGTCTGTAAGTGGAGGTAGTGGTGAAGAGTGTGTTGGTGAGCTGTGTTGTTTTTGTAGAATAGCCTTGTTGTACAGTAGATACGGAGATGCAAAGTTGTGAAGAGTGGCATCTTAATATTTTGTTTGTGTCTGTTTAGGGTGCAGGTTGCATGAGTTAGGGGCAGTAGTGCAGCATGTGGGTCATGTTGCAAGGTTCTAAATTGTCCAATGAATGGAAGGCAGTTGAACAAGAGTTGCTGTATATGTGTATATGCACTACTCCAAATGCAGATCTCCCATTCAGCCTAGCGCTGACTCACCCTGCCCTCTCTGGAGCCACACACACCTCACCAGCCCCTGTCACTCCAAAGCCAGACATGCAATACACATCAGGCAGGCAGACACATAGCACACAGAAATGATAACTTCTAAAAGTGGAATTTCTAAAATAGTGATAATAAATCTGCACAAACCAATGCGCAGCATTTATTATTACTATCCCAACCATACCAAACATGACCACGCTGCTCCTCTCATATCAGGAATTACCACTGAAACACTTATCAGGGAATCCCCAATGCATTCCTATGAGAGGGCAGCCTCACAGCAGTGAGAAACCAAACTGGCTGTTGTTTGTCACTACCAGCACATGTCACACACTTAAGGTACATGTCCTACCTTTTACCTACCATGCACCCTGCCCATAGGGCTAGTTAGGGCCTACCTTAGGGGTGCCTGACATGCAGTAAAAGGGGGTCACAGACATGACACACACTTTTGGTGCCACGTCACAGTGGCAGTAACACTGCATGCTCAGGCCCTGCAATGGCAGAGGTCTGAGACAGGTTTGAAAGGCTACTTTGGTGGGTGGTGCAATCAGTGCCGCAAGCCCATCAGTCCGGTCCTAGGAAGCTTGTTTCCAGTCCAGGAAAGGCATGGCTTGGCAGTTCGGGCTGGACTGTTCCCATGAGGCACAGGGTCAGACTGATTTGCATATGGCCATGTCTGAACTGGGGTGGCAGAGTGGGCTAAAGAACGGTGATGGATCAAACCCGGATCTGTTGACTGGGTGTGAGTGTTTGATTGGTTCTGATGCTCCGTCCATCACCACCCCCTTTTGTACTGCAAGCCCATCAGTAGCATTTAATTTACCGGCCCTAGGTATCTGAGATACCACTTTACCAGGGACAGACAGGTACATTAAATATGCCAAAAAGGTGTAGACCAATTTTACCATGTTTACCACAGACAGCACACACACTTTACACTTTACACTGGACAGCAGTGCTAAAGTGCCCAGAGTCCTAAAACCACCAACACCATGTCAGAAAAAAGGCTACGAGGAAGGCAAAAAGTTCAGGGATGATCCAGCAAAAAGGGCCAAGTCCAACAGAGTGCATGTGGTGTGTGAGAGAGGATGGACAAGATTTGAGTGCTTGTGTTAGATATGATCTCTGGAAGAGGTAGTGGTATGGTAGAGTGGAATGTAAGGGTTGTGTGGTTGTGTTTCTTTGTGAAAAAGAGGAGGCGGTTGCTAGTGGATGAGATGATGGAAGGTTCAATATAGCTTTTGTGGTCTGTTAGGGGTAAGTTGAGGGCAGAGTTGGTGCTTTGTGTGAGCAGGGAGTGTGTGTCTCGATGGGATATAATTACGTATATTGTGGATTTGGGCTGTGTTGGTGATGTGTGGATTTGTTAGTGGTATACGATAGAGTGGTGTTTTGTGTGTGAGTGAAGGTGCCATTGTGTGGTAGTTGGGGTAGAAGGGTTTACATGTGTGGTTTGTGGTATTTTGTAGTGGTTGTTGAGACAATGAAACGTTGTTAGGGTTTGTTTGTAGTAAATGAGTAGAGTGCATTTGCTGTGAGCGTGTTAATGTTTGTGGATGTGGATGGGTTAAGGTGGTGGATGGCAAATGGAAAAAAGGGCAGCATCTCTGGCCCTAAGTCGAACCAGTCCCACACAGGTTCAAACAGGCAACTGCTCCTGTTTTCGCCACCCATAGCCTCGAAGCCCGAGCTGAGATGCCCTGAAATCTAAGCTTATATAGCCCTGAATGAGATAATCTTTGGCCAATGGGAACCCGAGCCCTAATCAATCAGAGCACTAGCCCTAAGCCCTAGGATCAATAGGAGATAAGCCCTTAGAGCAAATCACAGTCCTGGTCCTAGCAGCCAATCAGGGACCATACCCTAAGCCCATGCCCAATAGAAACCCTAGCCCCAGGAACCAATCCAGACCCTAGACCTATCCACCAATCAGAACCCTAAGCTATAAGTCCAATACAATCACTACCCCAGGGGCCAATCACTACCCCGGACCTATCACCCAATCAGAAACCTAAACCTAAGCCCAATAGAAACAGATACAGCAGCCAAACAGAGAACAACTGTACCATCCAATTGCAAACATATATATGGATCGTGTGATCTCAAGCACAGGTTGATGGCCAGGAGGCAGTGAGCTGCTTCTGAAGATCAAAATCTCCTTGGATATAGACAAGCTCAATCCACACTTTGCTTGCCCTGGTTCATCATGCAGGAAGGTCCATGTCTAAGCCACATAAATACTGCTTTTTGCGCACTTCAACAAATCCCTTTTTCTAACCAAAAATGAGGGTTACATACACTTTCCAAAAGCCGTTTTAAACCTTAAAGCTGATTCTGCAGTCTCATAAACATACTTTGCTTAGTCTCTGAGGTTGCAGTGTGCCTTTTTAACTTTTAAAGACTCAAATGGAGGTGGGGGTGACTGGGGAGTTGCCGCTGCACGCCTAAGCACAGTACAGGGGAAACTAGGACAGATTTTCAAACAGTTTAACACAGTACGAAATTCACAAAAAACAAGAGTTCAATTCAAACAGTCACAGGAAAAAAACACAGTTTTTAACAGTACCAATTGCACACAGAACAGGAGATTAAATTCAAACAGTCACGGGTAGTAAGAAACTGCAGTTTTAAAGATTAAAAACACAGCACAAGACTATCTTCTTACCACCTTCGCGGTGACCAACTGATTTGCAACTACCGCACGAGAGCGGAGATTGAAACTACATTTCAAAGTCATTTTGAAAAAATGAGAGAAGCAGACCTTTCAATGCTATGGTAGTGAATAGCTATACTGAAAGTTGTTCAAAATATTTCTATATATGTGTTTCAAATTTTTTAAAAAACACGCTCTCTCCGCCATTAGCGAACCCACCATGATGTCCGGTGATGCCGCAAACACAATAACACATCAAGTAAAAGTGGTTTTATTGAAAGATCTTTACAGAGAGACAACTTTAAAGAGTATATAAATAAACAACTAGTGTCAAACATCAATTCAAATTTGTCTAAATATGTGTTTATTAGTTTCGGGAAAACATGCACTATCCACGATTATCAACGTCACTGCGACGTCCGGTGTCACCACAAAAACGGAAAACACGAAGTAAAAGTGGTTTTATTGAAAAATCATTATAGGCACACAACTTTAAAGAGAACATTACTAAACAACTAGTGTGAAACATCAATTAAAATAAGTCTATATATGTTTTTAGAGTCCCTGGAAAACATGCGCTATTTGTGGTGACATTGCGAGTATCACAAGGACATGGTGACGAATCAAAAAATTTTGGGGAAAAACACACAATTATTAATCTACTGAAATGAATAAAAAAAATCACTTTCTAAAACACTCCTCCATCACATTTCTCAAAAAAATTAGTTTTGGGTTGTTCATACCTGGGAATACAGTCACATCTGTATCACACAAACAAGGAGTTACTTCAGCAAATAGGAAATCATAAAGTGGATTTTCACTGCATTAACATTACAGCTAAACACGCTCATAGAACAATCACAATAGCCCACTTTCAGACACACAAGGTCATTGGACACATTTCATTAGTGTTCTCAGCACTATTTTACTGTAGGAGATGCACTATGCATTAAGTGAACGAGGTAGCACTTACTAATTAGCCATAAAAAAATAGACCAGTTGTATGGAGGTTTTGCACAAAAGTGTTGGCTGTTCTTCAATACATACAGAGGCAGGGTTCATTTAGATACAATTCTCATTTTGAAGAAATTAAATTTTAAATGGTTACACTTATAAAATAAAAATTATGAAATTGTTAAAAGTTCCTGAAAATAAAATAAGAATTAAGGGGATGTTAAAGTTAGGAAATACATTTTAAACAACCTACGGAATTCACTGAAAAAACCAAAGATTACAAGGACGTTGTAGTTCGGAAATAGAATTTAAAAAAAACCCTAGTAATTCACTATATCACTAACGTATCCAGTCAGTCATGCACCCACTGAATCATCCATACAGGCACTAATGTACTCACTGGTTCACCAATACACCTTGTTGTATATATTCAACACTCATAAACATTTTAAAAACACTCACAATCACGTGATGTTGTGATCAGTAATGTCATGAGTGATGTCATATGAGATGTTATGAGTGGTGACATGAGTGATGTCACCGACCATATCATGAGTGATGTAATATGTGAGGTCATAAGCACTGCATTGTTGGGGGGCAAGTTATAGTTAGGTCAGCTAACTATAACTGCTGAATTTCTCTGGTTTCGTACATGTGAAATGTCAGCTTAACTATACCGTCCCTTTGTTTTTTTTTTAGCGAATTTCTAAGGGTTCAAAAAAAATTCTATCTCCTAACTATAACGTCCCTGGATCCTTTGATTTTTTGTGAAAATATATGCATATATATATATACCTATATACAATATATGTATATATATATAATAATAATATCTACATTTGTAAAGCATGAACAATTACCCGTAAGGGTCTCTAGAAGATGCGGGGGGCGTTGGGAAGATTAAGAGCTATTTCCCAGAGTCACATGGTGGTGGGCTAATCTGCCACCGGTGCCGGGGATAGAACCGTGATCCCCAGATTCCGGAGTCAGACGCCCTGGCCGCGGATATATATATATCATACTGGCGGTCACCAGTAGGTAGTTATAGATAGGTTGTAGCTTCCGTAGGAAGAGCATTTTTTATTTGTTAATTACTTTGGCGTCATTTGACAAAGCCTCGCAAAACTTTCAAAGCTAATACGCCAGTCACTTCAGCTGCTGTCTTGAAAATTTCATGGTGATCCATCAAGCAGGGGCAGAGAAAAAGGGGGGCCTAAAACGCTTTTTCCCCCAGTTAATTTCCATAGGAAATTTTAGTCACAAACTGCTGAATTCCACTAAATTTGTAAGCCTGGGTGGCGAACTCCACCAGCAGCGTTTGCAGAGTGTTGCCAACTACGCGTTCCGTTCAGGCAAAACTCCGACTCCACAGCAGAGGGGAGTTAGCCCCTGCCGACGCCCCAAAAAATGTTTTAAAAAAACACTTACCTGCTCTGGCATTTCCAGGCTGCCCTCCTCGCTGTGGTCTCTCCTCCTTGCCGTCCTGGTACTAGAGAGACATACAATGTAGGGGTTTGCGACCAGCGAGGACCAGGACAGCTAGGAGGAGAGACCACGGTGAGGAGAAGGACTGCCCAGAGATAACAGAGCAAGTAAGTGTTTTTTTTATACCATTTTCCAGTGTTGGAGGGTGGAGCGGAGTTCCACAGAGTTTTTTGTAACTCTGTGGAACTCCGCATAGTGGCAGTCCGCGTACTCCGCCCAGGGTCACAAATATGGCAGAAAGGTAGCTCTTGGTCCAGAAAGCGCCTTTTTAGTTAAATAATATGAATCCCTTCATTAGTTGCTGAGAAATGTAAAGATTTCTCAGATATACAACTGAGGCCACGGAGAATCTGTTACCCCTCCTGATCTCGTGCCTGAGATCTGATTGGCTGCCAACATTTCAAACCAGGAAGTGTTGGCAGGCAGCTTGTGACTCGGTTGAACCGCATCACAAGAAAAAAACATTAAAAAAAGAAAAGGGGGCAGGGTAAAAGAATTTGTCAGGAGTCGAGCTGGATCCCCGACTCTTGCTGAAAGTTTTAAAAAAACGAAGCACAGGCTTCCGTGATTCATTTGAAAATGGCCCCTGGCTGGGCTGGGTCCAGGGGCATGTGCAAATATAGGAAGGGCACACAGGCGCCCCTCCTCATGCAATTCAAAACCCCAGGGACCTGCATCTCAGCGGGGCAGCCGCATCATTATTAGCGGCCACGTCCCCTCCCCTGTAGAGCCCTAGATGGCCCTGGAGACCACCAGCCCCCAGGGCTGGCTCCAGTAATGTCCCAGCGTGCCCACCCTGGGACATTGCAGTTTTCTGTGGCATGGCAGGAGCACCACTCCCGCCATGCCATAGAAAACTCAGCTCTGGTTTTAACAAGAGCGAGCTGAAAATGCTCTCGCTTGTTGAAAGCAGAGCATGTCTATTTCCCTGCCCGCTGTCATGCGAGCATGGAAACAGACATTGCTTTGAGATCCAGGGAGCTGCATGTTAGCAGCTTCCTGGGCCTAAAAGCAATGCAGCCTTCCACAGAAGGTGGGGAGCTGGCAGGGACTGCAGAGGCCTTCATGCTCCCCCTGCAGTCCCCAACTAATTGGACAAGCCCTGGGTGATGGGATCTCCGGGGCCCATATCAGCCCAGGGAGGGGGGTCACACGGACCCCCGTCCCCTTTGCTAAAAAAATATGCAAAGGCTGGGCCCCGGGGAACGGGGTCCTCGGGGCCAAAATGGGCCCAGGAAAGGGGGGTACACGACCCCCCTTCCTTTTAGGAAAGAAAGAAAGAAAGAAAGAAAGAAAGAAAGAAGGAAAGAAAGAAAGAAAGAAAGAAAGAAAGAAAGAAAGAAAGAAAGAAAGAAAGAAAGAAAGAAAGAAAGAAAGAAAGAAAGAAAGAAAGGCCGGGCCCCAACCTTTGGGGTCCCCGGGGCAAAAATCGGCATGGGAATATTTTTTTTTTTAAAAAGGGCAGGCCCGGGGGGATGGGGCCCCGGGACCCAAAACTGACCAGGTAAGGGGGGGGCATGCGGCCCCCTTCCTAAAAAATAGATTTTTGTTTTTTTAAGCTGGCAACTCCACCACTCTGCAAACGTGCCTCCTGGCATATTACTGGTTGGGGAGGATGTCTCCTTGGCTGCTGAAGGTCCTTAGGGGCCAACAAAACCTCCTGTTACCTCCAGTCAGCCCCACACAGTGGGATTGCTGAGAGGTGGTCAAAGACCATGCCCCCTTTCTCCACCACTTTGAATATGTGCCTCTTGGCTCACTGTTGGTTGAAGGGTGAGGAACCCTTGCTTCCTGAGCAGCAGTGTGCCAGGAGGAGTGTTAGAAGAAATGTGGAGAAAGAGGTTGTGGCTTCTGATGACCTCTCAGCAATCCAGCTGTGTGGGTCTTACTGGAGGTACCCTTACTGGAGGTAACAGGAGAGCTAGTTGGCCACCAAGGACCCTCAAGAGCCATGGGGACTTCATCTAACAACTAGTAGTGCACCAGAAGGTGCATTTGCATAGTGGTGGAGAAAGGGGGCATGGCCACCAAAAAGGTCTCACCGAACATAATGTGTGAGACTTGCTGGAGGTAACAGCAGGGGTAGTTGGCCCTCAAGGCCCCTCAATAGTCAAGGGGACTTCATCACCTACTAGTACTGCACCAGGAGGTGCTTTTTTCAGAGTAGTGGAGAAAGGGGGCAAGGCCTCCTACCAGGTCTCAACAATCCTGTTGATTGGGGCGTACTGGCGGTAACAGGAGAGGTAATTGACCCATGAGGGTGTTCTTGGGGGCTAGCTACACCTCCTGCTATCTCCAGTAAGTCCCACACATTGGGATTGCTAGTAGTTCTTCATAGGCCACACCCCCTTTCTCCACCACCCTGCAAACGCATCTTGTGGTGCACTACTGGTTAGGAGATGAAGTCCACCTTACTCCTGAGGGAACTTGGGGGCCAAGAAGCCCTCCTGGTACCTTCTGTAAGACCCACACAGCGGGATTCCTGAGAGGTGAACAAGGCTGCAGTCCAAACTGCTGGACGGAATTACAACTAATTTGGCAGAAAGGAAGATTTTGGTCCCCCGATCATGCTGGCAGTTATCCAGTGTAAATCCATTTAGTAGTTTGAGTGAAGCCTTTGTGAATAATGACAAGTTTGTGCAGAGATCTGCAGAGCTCTGATTGGCTGCCAACACTTTAACTAGAAAGTTATGTCAGCCATCTTGAGACTCAGCTTCAGCCGAGTCCCAAAAAGAAAGGCAGGAAAAAAGAAAAGGGGCAAGGTAGGAATTCCCTGACTGTCAAGCTCAGGTGCTGGGGTCCCAGAGGGACTGGGTTGTTTTTGAGTTTTCTTCTTTTACACTTCCTTGCGGGGTGCCTCATGGATCCTCGCTCAGTCCCACACTTTTTAACATATATGTCTACAAACTTGTTTCTTTAATCAAAAGCTTCAACTTTGCACTTACTTCATAGGCTGACAACACTCAATTAGTTGTGTCAGTTTTTAACAATGACCCTGCAGTGCCTACTCGCTTCCAGGACTATATGAAAGTGAGTAGCTCTTGGATGAACAGGAACTGTTTGAAGCTCAACTCAGGGAAAACAGAGGTTGTGCTATTCGGCAACCTGTTTCCCACCTGATCTCCCACCTTGTGGCCTGTAATGATTGGTGCTAATCCAACCCCTGTGTCCAAAACCAGAAACCTGGATTTTCAAATCAATAATAAGCTAAAGTATGGTGCTCAGATTTCTGCTGTTGTCTCATCTGCCTGCCACACTCATAGGATGATCAAACCAATTTTTGCATACATCCCTGATAATACCATTAAATGTGGTCACTGCTCTAGGTCTATCCAAATTAGACTATTGCAATGGCCTTTACATGAATCTTCAGGAAAAGCACATCAACAGACTTCAGACAGTACAAAATGCTGCAGCCAGATTATTTCTGAGACTGCCTCATTCTATATGTCCTGGAATCTGGAAGCTACATTGGCTTCCTATGTGTAGTTGGGTAAAATTTAAAGCCCCATGCATTACCTATAAAGCACTAGACAACACGGGCCCTCAGTTTCTGAGACACATCTTTCAGTGGTACTCTCCCAGTAGATCCCTTTGCTCTTTGGGAGCCAGATTTCTTCCAATCCCCAGATCCAGGAAGGCTTATTGTGGTGGAAGAAGCTTTGTCTCTGGGACAACAAAACTTTGGAACAGTCTTCCTTCACATATTTGGGACATTCCCTCCCTGCTTTCCTTTAGCAAATAACTGAAAACATAGCTTTTAAAAAATAAGGGTGTTCAGTTCATGCTCTGCTTCAGCTAGAGCCAAGACACCCCAGGTTATATGTAGGGGTGGGCGGCAAATTCTGTTCCGCTCGCGGAACTTGCGAAATTTCGGCATTTTCGCGTTCCGCGCAGAACGCAAAAATGTCAAAACTTCCGCGATCCGCGGCGGAACGGAATTGCATTGCACAAAACGGTGGCATCTTCGTGGATAAATATGCATGGCAGGATTCTTTCTGGCATGGTGAGAGTGCGGAAATTACTGAGCACCAGGGAAACAATACATGTGAACCAGGCCCAGGTCGATGGTGACTTCGGGACAGAGCACACGTGATGCAGCACCAGAGACGGGACGTTTGTGAATCATAACTGATTACACAGCATCAGAGACAGAGCCCATGTGGCTCAGCATTGGAGACAGAGAACATGTTGTGACAACGTAAGCCGCTAACTCTTGGTACCAGGCACCCCCTCTCCCCCCTCGGTAATGGATGCCTCCGCTAGTTCTCCTGTTTGAGTGTCCGGTCTAAGACTCTCTAGTAAAAGGGACGAGGCAGGTCCTGATGCAAGTGCTCCGTGCACGGCACTGAGATGCTGCTGGGAGAAGAGGCCCCAAGAGTTCCCCATCACTGTTCTAGAGGACGTTTCTCCCCTCACGATCGGTAAGAGAGCTCCGCTGGTTAGTATAGGTGGTGCATGCATCTGATCCTGCAGGCTATACATGGCCAGTCCCCTCTAACGGGGTCTTTCCCACCACTGTGAGTGTGTGGGGAGGATGTCTGTTGTGCGCAGGTACTCATTGTAGCACGGCTGTCTCCATGTGATGGAGAGCCTGTGGACATAGTTACACTCATCCTTGCATTTCCTGCTCCCGCTCAGGGGGATACTAGAAATCGTCCTGCCCCAGCATCCAACTCAGGCAGCTGCAGAACGTTGCTTTTGAATAGGGCCTGGTCCTGGGCAGGCAGAACTGACTATAATGAGTTGCTGTGTGCTGTCTCAGCCCGAGGCTGCAGGGTACCAGCAGTCCCAGTCTATTGCACAGATCAGAGACAATATAGGCATATTCGCATAACTTTGCTGATGAAAAAGCCTTCAAAGCCCATATCCAGAGACCCGTCTCTTTTTATTATCTCTGAAATGATTGAGCTAAAGAGTTTGAACTGGCACTGTTGGCTCTGATTGCTCTCTGGACTTTCATTGCAAGGTGTTCAATGAAGTATTATTTATTTATACAGTCACAATCGTGGAAGGTAATACATCTTTTTTATATCTATATGTCAGTTGTTTGTGAGAGAGCGCGGAAGACACAGAAGGGAGAGAGTGAGAGAGAGGGAGAGAGATTGGAGAGAGAAATAAAGAGAGAAAAATAGAGACAGACAGAAAGAGACAGCAATAAAGAGACACTATAGAGAGAGAGAGCATATGTTTTAACATGCACATCATCCGTGAGCCAGGCATTGAATAATCAATCAACGAGAGTCACGAAGGATATGGAGCTAACGTTTTCGTTCAGACCTGGAAGTGGGAAAGATATGCAGCTTCATCCTTGCGCCTGGTACTTGCTCCCTAGAATTGATGGGATCCAGGAAAAGACGTGAACTGGGAGATGGAGAACATGTTATTCCGCATCAGGGGCAGGGCAAACGTGACTCAGCACAAGGGAGAGAACACTTGTGAGTCAGCACCAAAGAGAGTGCGGAGTTGCTGGAACTCTCCAGATAGTATGGAACTTGGACACGAAAATGGAAAGTCTTTCTTTGAAGAAAGAGGAGTTGAAACTGGGTAACTGGAGGAGTAATCTGGAGGTCTTTGATATGGAATAAAGCATATTTTTCCTACATATGCATGCGTGGATCTCTACATGACTGGTGATGAGTTGAACCTAAGGTCTGTGCAGGGTACCGACGTGAAGTCTCTCCACCCCTGGACAAAGAGTTGCAAGGATTTATGTAACTTTTCTATAGAAAAATTGGAACCCATGCTGCCCAGCGCTGCATTTGACATCTAAAGAGCATGGACTTGTTGTGGATTCATTCCTTTGACAGGGATTGCTGTAAGAGGCATGTGAACTCGCAAAGAAGCCCCGCCCCTGAAATCTCCGTGAGCATCCGAAATTCCACGTGTTCGCAGAGATTTTTTGCTGTTTTGCGGAATTTTGCGAAAGGTAATTTTGAAAATTCCGCCCACCCCTAGTTATATGTACATATATGTGGGTAAAAAAATCACAATAACAACTCACAGACATACACAGGTACACATATACCCACTCACAGACTGACACAGGCACTCACAGACCCCCTAACAGACTCACACAAGCACTCATGCACCCACTCAGACACTCACACATGCACTCACAGACCCATTCACTGACCCACACAAGCCCTCACAGACCCACTCACACAGGTACTCACACCCACACCCACAGAGACACTCACACACCCACTCACACAGACCCTCACAGACCCACTCAAAGACCCACACTGCCACTCACACAGCCACTGTCAAAGGTGGCAGGTAACAGTTAGGATTACAAAGTTAAAAAAATAAGAAATTCACTGAAAAAAGGTAAACAACCTTTACAATGCAACATTTACAACGCAATGCTATTACAACGCATTTTTTACAACGCAAATGCTTTTACAACGCATGCATTTACAACGCATGCTTTTATATGGTAAGTACTATTACAACGCATAGACCTTTACATCGCAAATTTATTAATTTATAAAAAAAAAAAAATACTTAAATATATTATAATATTTGATTATTTAGTAAAAATATTAATATTTTAAATATATGATTGAGTAATTTTTGAGAATTTAAAAATAAATAAAAAAGAAAAAGTAAAATATATGAGTATTAAAAATAATGATTAATACTTGAGTATTTATAGATTTTTTATTTAAAATGTAAGTAATAATATTAATAATTTAAAAATAAGATTGAGTACTTTTTGAGTATTGAAAAATAAATAATAAAGATATTGTAAAATACTTGAGTTTTATAAATAATGATTAATACATGAGTATTTATAGATTTTTAATTTAAAATCAAAGAAAAAATATTAATAATGTAAAAATATGTTTGAGTAATTTATGAGTATTAAAAAGTAAGTAATAAAGATAAAGTAAAATACTTGAGTATTATAAATAATGAATAATACTTGAGTATTTATAGAGTATTTAATTATTATTTTTTATTACTGTACTAAAAATACATATAATTAAAAAATATGTATGTAGAAAAAATAAATTAAAAAATAAATTAAAAAAAGTTGTATTGATACAATATATTAATATTTAAAAGATTAGGTTAAATCGAAAATATTTTAAAATATTATAAATAAAATAATATTTAAAAAAAATTATTAAAAGTTAGAAATAATTTTAATATTATTTTTACAGTTTTAAAAAATTAATATTACTTTTAATATTAAAAAAACAAAAAATAAAAAATAAAATAGAACATACTTTGAAAAGATTTCCACGCTTTTGTATTGAAGTCAATGAGAAAAATTGTCCTTCATTTATTTTGGCAGCTTAAGAAGATACAATCCGCGGAACAAGAAATGAAGGAGTGAAAGAAGACGAAAACTAAAGTTTGAAAGAAAAAAGAAAGTAGAGTCGAGGTAAGGAACACATTTAGTAAATTTAGAAATTATAATATATATTTAATATGTTTAAATAAAAAATTAATAATAAATAACCATAAACAAATAAGGTGTTAAAAATATTTCTTTATTGAAAAAAGCATAGGATAAACATTTTGGTTTTAATCTTTTTTTTACAATAATGTACATATTTTTTAAAAATTAAACATTATTTATTAATAAAATAAAACATATATTTAAAGAAACAATAAATAAAATAGTCCTTTTTTAACATTGATGCACGCGATGACGTCATGACGTGAACGTAAACGTAAGGCGCCATTTTGGATAGCATCGGAGGAGGAAGCAGCAGGAAGCTGATCTGCGTGCAGGTAGGAAACTTTTTCACATTTATTTATAGATATAAAGTTAAAAATAGATACATATATAGTAAATAAACAATAAGGAGAGGTTGCGGAATAACTAATTGATGTTTTAAATGTAAAAAAGCATGTCCACGATCATGCCATTAGTATATGCCTATGTCGGGTCGAGGAAAGTTAATTGTAAAAAAAAAAAAGTCTTGTTTTAGTGTAACATTATTTAAAGTTTGTACAAAACTGTTCATTAAATCACTTCGGAAGAAATATAAATGATTTAACTTTGTTTAAAAAAAAAAACGTTTTCGGATTTGGTGAAAAAATGATTGTATTTTTACTGTTGTTTATGCAGCAATGTACATTTCGATTCATGAATTGACATAGGGATATTTGAAGAGGTAGAGATATTTTGGTTTTTTTTGGTGGTAGAAAATAAGGATGTTTATAAGAAATTAATATCTTGAATTTGATAATTGGAAAATTGGAAACATATTCTAGGGAAGTCGTTTTTGATACTTTGGTTGTTTGGAAAAAAAGTAGATTGAAAAAGAAAAAATGAAAAATAAGTAGACCCGACTCGTAATTTGGAAAAAAAAATTGTGTAAGATTTGTATGCCAATTGTAAATAATGGTTAATTAAATTTTAAGCAAAGCAGGAAAGTAAGTAGATATGTATGTTTAAAAAGAAAGAATGTTAGCAAGAATTTCCAGGTAGTCTAGAGCCACACACAACGTAAATTGTTGTAAAATTCCCAATAGTCTATCAGACATTTCCTTTGTTTTTAGAGTTACTCGTGGGTTTAGACTACCAGCAAGTGTTTGGGAAAGTCTCATTTCTTGAAAACTTTGCTCCTTCTTCAAAGTTTCCAAGAAAGAGTAGAAATTAGGATGAGGTTTGCCAATTGTATGGTTGAAGGAGTTATGCCATCCCTCAATGGCATTATTTGTTTTCGCTTCTCCCTCTAAACAGCTTGTGTAACAGTTCCACCACTCCACATGGAATCGTGGCTTCCTCCTGCGACCCGATCTGCTTAGGTGCCCAATCCATGTGTCTTCGAAATAATTTAGGATGGGTGCCAATTTTTCTTCATTACTGGTAAAATATTCAGATTCTGTAATAGCAGTGTAGTACTCGTCCACACTATCGGGAGGAACAAAACAAAGTGCTGTTAATTTTTTTCATTCAAACTGAAGTTTGCTATCTCGACAGTATTCTGCAACTAGGGATGTTTTTTGTAATTTACGCCAGAATGCCTGGGAAAAATGGAAAAAATATCCCTGAATTTGGGTATCCATGTACGTTTTAGTGATCACATTGATCATGCTCAATTCAAAATCTACTATGATTTTCCTAGGACTTTGGGAAGTTTTATTTTTAATAACTGATAAAAGTTCAGAGTATGTTGCAGAAGTCTTATCAGGTAGCAAACTATATACTAAGGGTATTACATTATCGTTAATTTTTGCATGTATAGTGTAAATTTGAGTGAAAGGATGGGGTGTACTTTTAAACGTCCCATCCATCATCCAAATTTCACTATTTTCTAACTTAGCAAGGTTACGTGGGGTACTAAAAATAAGAATTCGTTTTAGAGGGTTTTCGTTATCATGCAGAAGGAAAGGTTCATCAGCAAAAGAAATAGAAAGATCATGTGGAATTCTAATATCAGAAAATGTATGTGGTGTAGATAATTGGATGTTACTTGCCTGCTTTTGTCTTTGAATAATTCGTCTCAAATTAGGAATTATAGGCATATTACTAGCAACATGACTGGGGACATGCTGTGCAACCTCTCTTAAAATGGATCCTGTAGAATCATTGGAGGTGCTTGCAATGGCTTTCATTTCATTTACTGTTTCTCTTATTTCTACCTCCATTGCAGAGGCAGAGTGGTTATGTTCTGTTGTTTTTACAACTAAATTATCAAGTGTAACCGCTCTGCCACTGCAATGGGTAGAGTAGTATTGCACACACCTCCAATGATTTCTAGGAAAACGTATTCTTTCTTTACTATATATGTATCCTGCATGGTTCAGTACATTTTTTCCTTTCCTAGATTTAATATATTTAGCAGCTTCAAGAGTAGACATTATCTGTGAAGAGAAGAGAAGAAAAATAAATTAGTCAGTAAAAGTAAATACACTATCTCTAATGTTACCCCTACACCATCCCACACTTTCCCTACTGCTGTGCCTTCCTGGAGTTAGAATAGTAATTGTTACCCCTACACCATCCCACACTTTCCCTACTACTGCACCTTCCTGGAGTTAGAATAGTAATTTTTACCCCTACACCATCCCACACTTTCCCTACTGCTGCACCTTCCTGGAGTTAGAATAGTAATTGTTACCCCAACACCATCCCACACTTTCCCTACTGCTGCACTTTGCAGGAGTAAGAATAGTAATTGTTACCCCTACACCATCCCACACTTTCCCTACTGCTGCACCTTCCTGGAGTTAGAATAGTAATTTTTACCCCTACAGCATCCCACACTTTCCCTACTGCTGCACCTTCCTGGAGTTAGAATAGTAATTGTTACCCCTACACCATCCCACACTTTCCCTACTGCTGCACCTTCCTGGAGTTAGAATAGTAATTGTTACCCCAACACCATCCCACACTTTCCCTACTGCTGCACCTTCTTGGAGTTAGAATAGTAATTTTTACCCCTACACCATCCCACACTTTCCCTACTGCTGCACCTTCCTGGAGTTAGAATAGTAAATTTTACCCCTACAACATCCCACAGTTTCCCTACTGCTGCACCTACTTGGAGTAAGAATAGTAATTGTTATTCCTATTACAACCCATAGTTAATGTATTGTGGCAGCTTATTTTAATTATTTAAAAAAAAGGTTAGTCCACAACATCGTTGGATTTATAAGAGTGTTTATTTTAAATACCTTTTGCTTATGGAGTAGTTTTTTTCTTGTTTTTGCTTCTGGTATGGTTTTTGCCTGCTGGCTGGAGTTTTTGGTTGTGTGGTCTTCTGTTTTTTCAACTTTTCATAAACAGTAGTAAAGATTAATCTGAGAAAAAGACAGAAAAATCAATTCACAAATGGGAAACATTGTCAATGTTTGGAAAAATTGCAAAAAGTGAAAACATCTGTGTATATTTGACATTTTATTTAAGTCTAAGTACATTATATATCACATATTCCCTGATTGTGCACCGATATTGAGTTACATTAATATTTGTTAACCCCACCACACTCATACAGTTTGTCTGCTGCTGCACATAACTTTGGAGTTAGAATAGTAATTTGTGCCACTACACCATCCTACACTTTCCCTACTGATGCACCTACTTGGAGTTAGAATAGTAATTGTTACCCCTACAGCATCCCACACTTTCCCTAATGCTGCACCTACCAGATGAATGAATAGTAATTGTTACCCCTACACCATTCCACACTTTCCCTACTGCTGCACCTTCCTGGAGTTAGAATAGTAATTGTTACCCCAAAACCATCCCACACTTTCCCTACTGCTGCACCTTCCTGGAGTTAGAATAGTAATTGTTACCCCAACACCATCCCACACTTTCCCTACTGCTGCACTTTGCAGGAGTTAGAATAGTAATTGTTACCCCTACACCATCCCACACTTTCCCTACTGCTGCACCTTCCTGGAGTTAGAATAGTATTTTTTACCCCTACAGCATCCCACACTTTCCCTACTGCTGCACCTTCCTGGAGTTAGAATAGTAATTGTTACCCCTACACCATCCCACACTTTCCCTACTGCTGCACCTTCCTGGAGTTAGAATAGTAATTGTTACCCCAACACCATCCCACACTTTCCCTACTACTGCACCTTCTTGGAGTTAGAATAGTAATTGTTACCCCAACACCATCCCACACTTTCCCTACTGCTGCACCTTCCTTGAGTTAGAATAGTAATAGTTATTCGAACTACAACTCATATTTTCTGTATTGTGGGATTTTAATTAAATTATTAAATTAAAGGTTTCAGTATTATATTGTTGGATTTATAACAGTGTTTATTTCAAATACCTTTTGTTTTTGGTGTTTGTTTCTTGGTTTTGCTTCTGCTATGGTTTTGGCCTGCTGGCTGGAGTTTTTGGTTGTTTGGTTTTCTGTTTTTTGACTTTTTCGAGAAAGTTGCAAAGAATTATCTGAGAAAAAGAAAGAATAAACAACTAAGAAATGAAAAATTTTGTCAACGTTGGAGAAAAATGCAAATTTTGAAAACTTCTTTGTAAAGGTGACATTTTATTTAAGTCTAACTACATCACATATCACATATTCCCTTGTGCTGCACCTATCTTGAGTTAGATAAATAATTTTTACCACTAAACATCCCACACTTTCCCTACTGCTGCACCTTCCTGGAGTTAGAATAGTAATTTTTACCCCTACACCATCCTTCACTTTTCCTACAGCTCCACCTTCCTGGAGTTAGAATAGTAATTGTTACCCCAACACCATCCCACACTTTCCCTACTGCTGAAACTAAATGGAGTAAGAATAGTAATTGTTATCCCTACATCATCCTACAATTTCCCTACTGCTGCACTTACCGGTAGTAAGAATAATAATTGTTAAACATACACCATCCTACAATTTCCCTACTGCTGCACTTAACGGTAGTAAGAATAATAATTGTTAAACATACACCATCCAACACTTTCCCTACTACTGCACCTTCCTGGAGTTAATTAGTAATTGTTACCCCTGCACCATCCCAAACTTTCCTTAATGATGCACCTTCAAGGAGTAAAAAATTTAATTTTTACCCCTATAACATCCAACACTTTTGCTAGTGGTAAAGTTAATGTTTTTATTTACAAAATTAAAATTATGAGAAGTATAAATTATTTTACCTTCACATTAAGAAAGGTGAGTCGTGTTGAAAAAAAATTTTGCAAACGATTTGTTGGTTTTGAAAGAAAAACAAATTCCTGGTTTAGGTAAGAAAAAATAAGATATTCTAAGTTCGTATATATTAAAGTTACTTCACAGAAAAAAAATGGCTAGAGAACATTTTACAAAATATTAAAATTATATTTGCTGCACTGTTTGGATGGAAATGAAACATGATTTATGAGAAAACATGGTGTTAAAATATAATAGTAACTTACTTGTAGTAGGAAAGAAAGAATGCTTCTCCAATGGATTGCAGTGTTCTGTCAGTCTAGGAGTCAGAGGGTCAGGTTTTTGCGTCTGGTCTCTCTGGTAGTTGATAATCAACTGATTGTAAAATGGTGTCTTGCTGGTATCTATAAGTTTTAGTAAGTGTCATTATTAATTTTTTTAAACACAGCGTTCGTTGTGTTTTTTAGTATACTTTTATTTGCTGTGGAAAATGATAATTTAAAAAAGCATTAAAAGATGTGTTTTTTTCACTTATTTGCTCCGTTTTGGCATCCATTTTGGAACATGTATTTTGCTATTGCTTTCATAGAAAGTGTTGTAGGACAAGTTTTAGAAGTGGGATGGTTAAAATGGCGACTATGTGTATGTGTTTTGTGTTTTAATCCGTTTACTTATTTTCTGATATAATCATGATTTGCATGTATATGAACTGTTGATTAATTATTCGTTATTTGTGTAAAACGTTTAAATGTGTTATAACGGATTTTTTTGGGAAATAGGAGTATTAATTGTAATACTCGAGTATTAATTTTAATACTCGCGTATTAATTTTAATACTCGCGTATTCATTTTGTAATGCATTTCACTTAATTTACGTACAGTTTTTCTCCACATTTTAATACACTTCCCCACCCAAAAACCCCTAATTTCCCTGCATCCCGTGCCAGATTTTATTGTACTTTTTAAAAAAATATATATATTTTGGCGTTGTAATGGTATGCGTTGTAATTGTTTTCGTTGTAAATGCACTTTTAAGTAATTTACTAAGTTTTGCATTGTAACAGTTTTCGTTGTAAAATAATGCGTTGTAACAGTGTTTGCGTTGTAAAAAATGCGTTGTCATGGTATGCGTTGTAATAGTATGCGTTGTAACGTCATACATCCCTGAAAAAAACAAAGGTTACAGGAACGTTATAGTTAGGAAATAGAATTGATAAAACCTTAGATAATTCACAGAAAAAAATAAATGTTACAGGGACTTTATAGTTAGGCTGACATTTCACTCCTGTGAAACTAGAGAAATTCAGCAGTTATAGCTAGCTGACCTAACTATAACTCACACCCCCGCAATGCACTACTTCTGACCTCACATATTACATCACTCATTACATGGTCAGTGACATAACTCATGACATCTCAAATTACATCACTGATTACATCATCACATGAGTGTAAGTGTTTTCTAAGTGTTTATGAGTATTAAACATGTATACTAACCTACTACAAAAGTTAGATTAGTATACTAGGTGTACTACTAATGAGTGATACTATGTCTAACATATGTGATCTGAGTAGCTGTGTGACTGCGTGAATCAGAGTCTATGTTGCAGTGATATTATCAATGATGTAAAAAAAATGTTATGAGTGATGTAATATATAGGGTATTTAGCAGTGTATGGAGAGGGCATGAGTTATAGTTACCTTAGTTACCTTTGGCCATGCATGGCATGGGGTTGGTCTTTATTTAACCCATTAGAACACCCCCTCTCCCAAATCCACATTGGGCCCCGGGGAACCCGTCCCCAAAGCCTTTTTTTTAAAGGGCAGGTTGTGCATGGTTCCCACCATCAGAACCACTTTGGGTTCCAAGTTCCCCATTCCCAAGGTCCAAAATATATTTGTGAATGGGAGGGGCATTTAGATCACCTCACCAAGCCACAAGGGAATCCCAACCCTGAGGACCTTTAAGTGCATGATGAGGGTGCAAGCATGGGGTTGGCCACAGGGCCTGGCCTGGGAAGCATGGCTCTTCTCTTTGAGTCAATAGTGGCTCCTGAGGTCATTACTTAAATTTAGGGGAGTAGGTGCACAGGCCCCTTCCCCGAGCCTTAGCAGGTCGGGGGGACCCCTAACCCTGTCCCCTGAGGCCAAATGCCATAAAAAAGGAAGGGGGCGTGCAGCCTCTCCCTAAGTCTTGGTTAGCTGTTGGGACGCTTTTGGCCCCAGACCTTACAACAGGCCTAGGGATCAGGTTATCTCTACCCTGCCCCTTAAGGCCTTTTTACCTATTTTTTGAGGACTTAGGACTGAGTCTTGAGTCCTAAGATGGCTTCCACCACATCCTGGTTGATGTGATGGCAGTCAATCAGATCTCATCTTGAGATCTGTGGGGTGAGATATCCAACATATGTTAGTATTAATTGCTCAAAAACTACTGAATGCATTTGCAACCAAATCACAAAACCACTCTTTCTGGACCAACATCTATATTTCTGCCAAATGTGATGTAAATCCGTTCAGCAGTTTGGGCCACAGCTGTGTCTAAATTTCCTACGGAAAAATGAATTTAGAAAACGTGTTTTTGAGCCCCCACCCTTTTTCTCTGACCCTGAAACTTTCCATGCCCACACTAGGCATAAAGTAGCACTTTCTGGACAGTTTCATGGAGATTTCTCAAACAGTGCAAAAGTTATTAGCAACACATCAGAGGCATTTCCAATGTAAATGTCTATAACTAACCAGTGATGACCATCACTGAAGATATATATACATATTCACTGAAAAAACAGTTAGGCTCAGATTTCACCAGTACAAAACCAGTTAAATTCAGCAGTTATAGTTACCTGAGTTAACTATAACTTACCCCCCACAATGCACTGTTTATGACCTCACATATTACATCAATCATGACTTGGTCAGTGACATCAATGATGACAACTCGAATGAAATCCCTGATGATATCACTGATTACATCATCCAGTGATTGTGAGTGTTTTTCTAAACGTTTTGGTGTGTTAAACGTATATACTAGGGTACCACAAAAGTAACATTAGTATACTTTGTGTACTACTAATAAGTGATTATTTTTTAAATAGCTTTTGTGAGTCTCTGTGTGACTGTGTGTATCCATGAGTGACTGGATGTCTGAGTGACTCTATAGGTGTGTGAGTGGCTGTATGGGTGTAAAAGTGGGTATCTGAGTAGTTGTGTTGGTGGCCTAGTGCTGTGTGAGTGACGGTATGGCTGGATGAGTGGGTGTGTCATTGACTGTATGGGTGAGTGAGTGTCTAAATGGCTAAATGAGTAGAGGACTGGGTGTGTAAGTGACTGTATGGGTGAGTGAGTGGCTGTTTCAGTGAGTGTTTGGCTAAGTGAGTTGGTGTGTAAGCGGCTGTATAGAAGAGCGAGTTTCTGCGGGATTGGCTTTATGAGTGAATGAGTAGCTGTGTGAGAGGTTCTATGGATGTGTGTATGGGTATGTAAGTGGTTTTGTGGGTGTGTGAGTGGCTGTATAGGTTAATAACTGGGTGTTTCAGTAGCTGTATAGATGAGTGTGTGGCTGTGTGAGTGGCTGTATGGTTGAGTGACTAGTTGTATGATCAGGCTCTCTCAGTGAGTGGGTGTCTAAGTGGCTCTATGGATGAGTGAGTGGTTGTGTAAAAACTTGTATGGGTCTGTGAATGGGTATGTGAGTGATTGTGTGGGTGTATGAGTGGGCATATGAGCGACTATATGATGGTGTGAATGAGTGTGTGAGTGGCTATATAGGTGATTGATTGGTTGTCTGAGTACTTATATGAGTGTCTCTGTTGGTGGGTGAGGGTGTGTTGACTGTATGGATGAGTGAGTGAGTGAGTGAGTGGCTGTATGGGTTAGTGGGTATATGTGTGATGGGCTCTATGGGTGAGTGAGTATGTATATGGCTTTGTGGGTAAGTGAGTGAATGTGTCAGTGGCATATGGGTGAGAAACTAGGTATGGGAAAGACAGTATAGGTGTGTGATGGGGTATATGAGTGTATGGATGAGTGACTGGATGTGAAAGTGGCTGTATGGGTGAGTGTATGCTTGTGTCAGTGACTGTATAGGTGAGTGAGTATATGTTAGTATATGAATGAGTAAGTAAGTGGGTGTGTGTCACTGTATGGGTGAGTAAGTGGCTGTATGGTTGACTGTATAGGTGAATGAGTAGATCTGTGAGTAGCTCTATGGGTGTCTGACTCAGTGTGTGAGTGGCTATATGGGTGTATCAGTGGATATATCAGTGGTTATGTTAGTGAGTGAGTGGATGTATGAGTGGCTGTTTGGGTGAGTGAGTGGATTTGTATGTAGATCTATGAATCAGTATTGACAAGTGCATTCTAGGACATACACAGCAAAATCTGTTCTACATGTGTATAGACCTGCTAACGCAACTGGCTTTGGGCTGAACGCTGTGATGTTATTGGAAGTATTGACCCCAAACTGGCAAGCCCGGCAGGAGCTACATCAATGTTACCTTTTCTAGAAGTGAGCCAGTTGGTGTTCTCAACTGTTTCAGGGTTACTCTTGACTAATGCATTCTTTATTGAAAAAGCCCGACAGACTGTTACATTGGGTTTTTTAGGGAGAATCGGGCCTATACTAGGGTCAGTTAATACTATAGGCCATTGGCTGTAGAGAATTGATCTGATTGATTTTTCTTGTTTACTATAGGTGGTAATTAGTCTGATACTGATTTCATCATCTTGGTTAGTGTAACTGAGATCATGCCTTTGAATAGTATTTGTTTTTACTCCAAAGAGTATGGATTCCCTAGACGTATCATTTGCTTTTTTCATCGCCCATTCAATGATGTTCTGGCATAACCTTGTTCAATAAATCTTTTAAAGGCCTCAGATTGGCATTGGGCTAGATCACTCTCTGAGCTACAGATCTTACGTAGTCTCAACATCTGCCCATATGGGATGCTGTTTTTCAAATGTGCGGATGAAAACTGGATACATGTAGTGTGGAATTTCCCGCTGTACTTTTGCAGTGTAATCTGGATTCAAGTTTGTTGTTCTTGATGTAGATTTGCACATCTAAAAAATCAATAGTTTGTATATTCATGTGCACAGTGAACTCCAAATTCATTGCATTTGAATTAATATACTCAACAAATCGGTTAGCGCTCTCCATGGTTCCCTTCCAAATTAAAAACACATCATCTATGAAGCGCAACCAGCACACCACATGTTCCTCCCAATAGGTTTGGTGTTCAACCATGAGTACCTGCTCCTCCCACCAGCCCACATGCAAACATACGTAACTGGGGGAGAAACGGGCTCCCATGGCGACCCCCCTCAACTGCTGGAAGACCTAATTTTCAAAAAATTTAAAAAAATTGTTTAAACACCAGCTGATCATGGACAATAGCATTCTGTTATATATATATGTAGCACCTCAAACAGTAATTAAGTGAAAACAGAGCACAAGAAAAATCCCACACCAATGTAGAACAATGGGGTACATTCTAATAAATAAATCAAGACCAAAACAACAAAATTCCAATCAGTAGAACCAGAGATATGTAATTTTAAGGATTTCAGTGCATAAAGCACCAGAAAGCACAAAGCTGCAACTGTGGAAATCTGGTTGCGCTACACCGGGGCAAAGTTCAGTCTGACCGTGATGGAGCTTGGGTTAGCTATATGGGTCCAGCTAGGCCCGCTGAACAAGAGTACCTTAAATTTTGGTTGGGAAGAGTTGCAGTGTCAAACACTGAGGATGCTTCGCGCAGCTGAGTCTGAACAAGTTCCTGATCAGAGATGCATCACACATCATCAGTTCTGAAAAGGTGCATGGCTGTGATGCAAGATCCTCTGTCAGTGTATTTTCATTTTTTTACATATTTAATTCTTTATAAAAAAGTGTAAGGAGTATCATAGTGATACCTACAATTTACTGGGCTACTTAAATTTTTTTTTTTAATTACATTTGTCAAACAATTACAAGTACACTATACTACACTATAATTCACTAATACAGTGTACTAAGGTGTAGTTATAATTTTTTCTATGTATTTCTTTTCCTATAACTACCACAGTTTTTTTAGATACCAGCGCTGTTATCTGTAAACGTTTTTTAAAAAACATAGAAAAATATAAATAGATTTCACTACCTATTACCATTATAATAAATCGGTAATAGGTATTGAACAACAATAAGATATATATCTTACCTATATCTAAGTCCCTAAACCAGAACGCAGTCAAAGTGTGCTAAAAACTACATAGCTGCCTTTGTTGTTTTGGAAAGACAGTTATTAACCAATTATATACTGCGTTGTCATCAGCATGTACAGTGGTATACCGCACTGTTACCACAGCACAAAATATAACTAAGTGCCTCATTATGATGTCGGTCGGAAAGCATTCAGACCGACTCCTTGTCGGAAACATTTCCGACCGGCTCATGTTCGGAGAGTTCGACCGACTGATTACTATGGTTCCTAATGGGAAACTACCTTTACAACGCAGTCATTACAACGCAGAACCTTTACAATGCAGTCATTACATCGCAACATCCTTTACATCGCATGCCATTACAACACAGCCATTACAACGTATGTCACTACAGCGCATGCCATTACAACGCATACCATTACAAAGCATAGTTTTTACCCCTACACTATCCAACACGTACCCTACTGTTGCACTCACTGGAGTTGGAATAGTGATATTAACCCCTACACTATCCAACACTTACCCTACTATTGCACTCTCTGGAGTGGGAATAGTAATTTTTACCCCTAAACTATTCAACACTTACCCTACTGTTGCACTCACTGGTGTGGGAATAGTAATTTTTACCCCTACACTATCCAACACTTACCCCACTGTTAACCCCCAAAATTATGTGATATAATGGTGTGCGTTGTAATGGTAAGCGTTGTAAAAACATGCGTTGTAATGGATGTTACGATGTAAAAACTGTGTTGTAAAGGCATGCGTTGTAAATGTTTGCATTGTAACGTCATACATTCGTCCCTAACACCATTTGGAAACTCTCCCATTGACTTCAGTGGGAGCCTGTGTTCCGACCGACAACACAGGCTCCCATTGAAAAAAGTGGTGGTTCCGGAAAACCTTGCACCCTGTCGCAGGCACCCCATGGTGCCTGCCACACTGTGCATGGTTTTAAATGGGTGTCCCTTGGGTAACCCCACAAGTCCCAACCAGAGCCCCCAGGGTGAATGGGGGCCTGCTAGGGGCCCCCAAATTCGGTTTCCAACAGGCTTTTTGTGTTGACAGTCCAACTCAGAAAGGCTGTCAGAATCCAACATTGTAATCGGTCGGTCAGAAACGCAGTCCATTGAGCTGTATGAATCGGCTTTGACAGACTCAGATTCTCCGAATGCCGGTCTGAACTAATTCGGAATGACCGAACGGTTACCGTCTTTCCTAATCGGTCGGTCGGAAATGTTTCCCAGCCAGTCGCAAACATGGGTTCCGACACGGGTTAGGAAAATCCGAATACCATTCGAAGCGTTTCTGACCGACATTGTAATGAGGCCCTAAGTATTTTTACACTCATAACTTTAACACTACTTTAACAATTTTTACTCCTACAACTAAAAATTACCATTTATACCCCAATATCAATATTCCTGCCACATTACAACAACATCCATTCAAGCCCTTTCAGCTAAGTCTGTTTAAACTACCACACTCTACAGTATGCCACTCCACTCTACGATGCTCCACTGTAAGCTATTCCACTCTACACCACTCCACTCTACATCACTCAATTCTATGTCACTTCAGTATCTGCCACTTCACTTTACTCTATTCCACTATACAGCACTCCACTCTCCTCCACTCTACTCTGAGCCATCCACTCTACACCACTCCAATGTACACTATTACACGGTACGCCACTCCAGTCAACACCACTCCAGTCTACACCACTCCAGTCTATGCCCCTCCACTTTATGCCCTTCCACTCAACGCTTTCATGTTATAGGCAACTCCACTCTACAACACTGCACTCTATGCTAATCCACTCTCAACACTTCAGTGTACACCATTCAACTCTATTATGCTATTCCACTGTGTGCCTCTCCACACCACTCTACTTTAACCTATTACACTCTATACCATTTCACTGTACACCACTCCAGTCTACGCTACCCCAATGTGTGCAACACCACTCTATGCTTCTACAGTCATCAGTATTCCACTGTACGACACTCCACTCTATGCTATTCCACTATTTGCCACTATACTCTATGTCACTCGATTGAGCTCTTAACAATATTTCTCTCTGCACCACTCTGCTGTACATCACTCCACAGTATGCTGTTCCACTTTACTGTACGCCACTCCAGTTAATACCATTCCACTGTACGCCACTACACTGTACCTCATCCCACACCTCACCACTTTACGCATATCTACTGTATGCTATTTCGCTCTACCACACTCAACACCACAACACTCCACACTAGCCCGCTCTGCTGTACTCAGTTCCATTCCACTGTACACATCTCCACTCTATGCCACTCCATTCTATACCACTACACTCTATGCCAACTCCACTACACCCCACTTCATGCTATTCCATGGTACTCCACTGTACACCATTCTACTGTAAGGCACTGTATGACACGTTACTGTACACCATTCAACTCTACACCACTCAACTGCATGTCAGTCCAGTCTGTAAGTTGATCCACAAAACGACACTCCCCTCTGCACACTCTGCTGTATGCTTTTCCACTTTACACTGCTCCATTCTACACCACTCCACTGTATGCCATTCAACGCTATGCCACTTCACTGTATGCCAGTCTGTGCCACATTTAAATCTATGCCACTTAAGGCTTTGCCACTCCAGTCCATACCACGCTACTCCAATGTGGGCAAATACACTCTATGCCTCTCCAATCTGTGCTATTCCAAACTACCCACTCCACATCAATCAAAATCTAGGCCACTCCACTATATGCCATTCCACTGTGTGATATTCCACTCTATGCCACTCCAGTCAATGCCACTCCACTGCACACCACTCCTGTATATGCCACTGTAATGCACGCTATTCCACTGTATGTCACTCTTCTCTACGCCACTCCCCTGTACCGTTTTCCGAAGTACACTGTTCCACTCTACCTCACACCACTCTATGCCACTCCGCACCACTCCTCTGTACACTAGTCCACTCTTATCTACATTATTTCACTCTATGCTACTTCACTTCGCTGTATAGTATACGACACTCCACTCTACTCTACACTATACCAATGTACGCCACTACACTCTACCCAACTCTATGCCAGTTCTCCCTACTCCGCTAAGCCATACTGTACTCCAATCAACGACAGTCTACACCTTGTCACTCAACTACCCTATACTCCACTCTCTAGCGCTCCACTGTACAACAATGTGCTCCTAGCAATGTGACTCCACAGCACTATAATATATGCAACTCCATCTATGTCACTCCACCCCACTTTACTCTACTCTACTCTGAGACACGACTCTATGCTAGTGTATGATACTCCACTCTAAGTGGCTTGACTCTACTCCACTAAATACATTTCAACTCCACAAGATTCTACTACACTCTGTGCCACTATACCACACTGTACTCCACTCTATACCTCTCTAGTACATTGCAAAACACTGCACTACACTCTATGTCCTTGCAATCCACTGTACAACACTCTACTCCCCTCTACAATACTTTCCAAGACATTATGATACCCCACTCTACTGTACAAGATGCCACTCCAATTTATGGCAGTTTGCTCGACTCTACAGTACAAATCTCTACTCTATTGTGCTCCACACCGCTCTACTGTACAATACGCCACTTCACTCTATGACACTTTACTCCACTGTATGCTATTTAACTCCACTCCACTCTATGACACTACACTGTATGACACTCTCCTCTTCTCCACTGTACTGTACGACACTCCACTTCATGACATTGGACTCTGATTTAAAATACTTTTTATAAAATAAAAACATAGTCTGTAACCACACTACATTAACTGTAACTTGCACCTTCTCCATGCACTGCATATACCCTTTCATATTACATCACTTATAACATATGAACTTATAGCATTTATCACAACATTTATGAGATTTCAAATCATATTATTTGACACAACACAGTGGATGGTAGAGTGGTGAGTTATAGTTCACCAGTTACAGGTATCACAAGTAACTATAACTCATATCCAAAAGAAACTATAACTTGTGTCTCTGCCATGCACAGTGTTGTCATCAACAAGGTCACTTCAGATGTTGCGGTGATATTATCAATGATGTCTTACATGTGAATACATTATTGAATGATTGAATGAATGACACTTGTAAAGCATGCTGCTGCTTCTAAAGAGGCGTCCCACCAGTAGACCAATGAGAGGTCTGTTCTTCGAGTTCCCTAAACATTTGAGTTTTCAAAGCAGACTTGAAATACTTCTCTGACTCGAAGTCTCTGAGCCCTTTTGGTAAAGAGATACATTATTTTGCTGCCATGTAGGAGAAAGAAAATCCTCCTAGTTTCCCTTGTATATCGCTATATCCTTGTCATAAGTGTGTAATTTGTGAGGTAATCAGCAATGCATGGGGAGGGTGTGAATTATAGTTACTTTGGGCAATGAGTTTTAGTTATAGGATCCTCCGCAAATTCAATGTAAATTGAAAAAATATATTGGTTTTGGCCCCAGGGATTGCCCCACCAGGGCTAGAGTGGCAGGGTAACCCAATTTCTGTCCCCTGTATGTGTTTTTTAAATTTATTTTCAGGACAAGGGGCTGGGTCCCCAAGTCTTAAATTACTTTTATCACATCTTTGTTGGTAAGATGGTTGCCAATCAGATCTTATCTCTAGATCTGTCTGATCTGCAGATTCTTAGTGGCATGAAATATTTTTTTTTTTTAACCTTAATTTCTCTAAAACTGCTAAAAAGAATTTTAACAAAAAGTACATTTTCTGTCAAACTTGGAGTAATTCGGTTCAGCAGTTTATGCGGTGTCGCAGTTCAATTTTCCTATAGAATAATGAATGGTGGAGAATTTGGACTACGCCCGAATTGCTCTTTATGCAACCACTTTACAGGATGTCATTGCTGCAGAATGTTTTGACAAGATTTCCCAGTTGCAGCTAATTAAGGAGCAGCTCCTTTCTCTTGAATTGATGCACTCTGGAAAGCTCCTGCTGTTGGCCATTTCCTTCCAAAGTTGTCTTGAAGCAAAAGTACTGGCTCACTGTAATGGGCACAGACACTCCGAAAGCAGCCAGTACCTCTACATCACAGGGATTTCTTGATTTTAAGCTGTCTCTGCGACCTTCAGCCCTACTGGGACTTAATTACAGCGGCAATGGAATTATATTTCAAGTTTAGAGTAGGAGTATGGCCACTAAGGAACTTTACCTCGTAATGGTCTGCTCTATCACCTTCTACTTACCCCTGGTGCAACCAACTGGAGAAAGCAGTTCCTCATGTTTTCTTTGCATGTTCAGCTTATGGCTAACTTCCATATGCACTCAGCTTTGTATGCGTAGCTACTCCATTGCTTTGCGTATTCTTAGATCTGACTGCAGTCCCTTGTTTGCTTGTGCGGTTGACAGGTTTTTAGGGGGCATGTGGTTGTTAAAAAGGAAGTGTCTTCTTTCCCAGTAGAGTTAGGATGGCTCTTGATTGTTTTTTAGTTCTGCTTGCATCCTGCAGTTTTTAATTATCTGGGGGATATGGCTAAGTACAGAATCTGTTTCATGATTTTTTGTTGTTTTATACGTTCCTATTAGGTTTTATCTATTTATTATGTATATGTGTACTTTTATGACCCTAGTGGCCGAAATTAAGTTAATTTTGCCTTGACTTGAATGGAGAAAATGTGTTTTGGGGCCAACCCTGTCCCCCTTTTTGTAGCCCCCGCTTGACTGATTACCCTAAAACTTTCCAGGAAGGAGAGAAGGTGGATGAGACTTCTGTTTGGAAAGTTATGTGAAGATTTGTCAGTGTCAAAGTAATTAGCAAACCAAAAAAAACATTTTTAATGGAAACTTGGTCCTAACTATAACTGTAGGGCGAGCCGGGAGGTGTGGTACCAAGTACGTACACAGCCGTTGCAGGACCCTTGAAATCTGTTAGACTACAAGGCCAAACCACCAACCGCACCCCGTGGGACTTGACAATTACACCCATACAGGTTTGGTGCATTTGATACTATTGTGCCAGTTTAACAGACAGTCAAGTAGCCTTCCCTGTTGCATGCCAAAAATGTGCGTGCAAGTTTTGTTTACACATACATAGAGTCAGACCAAGGCAGTGGCATTTCTTTTTGTCCTGCCGAATGTCCAGGACCATCTTTGGTCCTAAGAATAGGGCAGAAGCATGTTGACAAGCTGAAGGTAATAGGACCATTAAACTCCTTGATCACCCCTTCCTATGATTATTGATATAAATATTTTTGATGGAGCCCAACCACCCCGCTAATATAGGGAGACCGATGCGTAGATGGGTCATTTTAAGTCGAGCCTAAACAGCTCTTGCAATGTTCGGCAATCTATAGTATCTAATTTGTGGGATCTGACTCCTCCTTTGCTTAGGATTGGCTTATATGTGTTTTATTTAAAAATGAAAGTGTGCTAATGGCTGATGCTTGGTGCATGTCCCTCCTTTCCATGCAATTTAACTCCCATGGAGTTAACTTGCAGGGGAACCGCGGGAACGAGCAGGGACGCTCATGCTGCTTGAGTGCTTTTATGTTCTTTTTGTTTGTTTGTTTTTTCCGGAATGCGCTTGGCTACAAAAAGCTTTCACCCGATGTGAGAATAGCTAGGTTTTATTTTGTAATATAGTTGTATTTTTTTAGGTTGAGCCTGAGCCAGCACACAAGTGCTGCTCTGGGGATGATCTGTAGTAGTTCAGTACGGGAGAGAAGCCCCGGCCACTCCCTTGCCCACATTTGTCATTGGCTTGTGTCTTTGTCCTTCTTAAATGCTGGCTTCTGATTCCTAAATAGGCTTTTAGTCCCTCCTTAGTACGGCCATGTCTGCATTTGTAACCTCCCATGGTTACTGGCCCCTTTACTTGGTTGTTACACGGTGCTTGTACTATTTTCTTTATTGAGTTTCTCTTGCTGCAGGCACGACAACGTGCTTTGCTTACATTCAGCGTGCCGTGTGTGCTTTCACTTTTAAAGCAGCTGGGACAATGGTGGCTGCTTCGAATTCAATTCCCTAGGTCTCGCATTTTTTTTAAAATGTCCCACTTCCATCTTCAAAAATGTTGCCATGTATGGTTTTATATTTGTAATGCGTGCTATCCGATATGCTCCACAAATCATACCATCTCAATTCACACATATGAATAAATGTCAATCAAATTCAAACATGAATAAAGAATTGTTTACTTAAAAAAAAAAAAACAAGCAGACGCCAGAGACATCGCTTCTGGGTGACGCCCTCGGTCCCATGTGATGACATCATTGTGCAGAGCAGGGTTTGAAGTTGTTGTGGTCATGGGGCGATGGTGCTCTTCAGCAGAACCTGCTGATTATGGAGGGGTCCCTAGGGCAGGGAGCCAAGAGTGAGGTAAGGGGGAGAAGCTGGTCGAGGAGCAGTGGCCAAGGGTGGAGTCGGAGTGCCAAGAGTGAAGGGTACAACCACGTATGAAATGTAGGGAGGATAGGGAGGGTTGTCAACAGCATCTGTGGTCCGTGCAGGTAACAGCAGTGGAGTGGTGGGGCCGGGTAAGGGGGGTTTTGAGGGACGATGCAGAGGGAAAATTAAATAAATAAAGAATTTTCCCTCAGCATCGTACCTCGAAATTCTGCCTTACCCGGCCCCACCTCCCCACCGCTGTTACCTGCACGGACTGGGGCTGGTCAACAGTGTTGGAGAAGGTATTTTGTGGAACACCTGACATCATTAGGGATTCGATGTGGCACACCAGAAGCAAGATTGGCTTCCACTAGCTTGACAGGCAAAGTGGAGACTGTTTACTCGCATTGGATGCAATCGGGGTGTACCTATGATAACTGAATGGAGTGGAGGTATGCTGCTGCTGATCACCAATCGCCTATACCGTTGTGGTGTATTTAGTGAGGTCGGCACATGAGTTCCTTCAATAACCTAGACCTTAGTTGTATTTTTAATGATTTGGGCAGATAGAATGTTCTTAGACAAAGGAACACTCTCTTCCTTTAAGCCCATTCAGAAAAGCCATAGGTGGAGTGGATTCTGTGACCACAGGTCTTTAAAGGTGGTATCAGCGACCCGCTACCAATACGAACAGACATTATATATCAGTATGAATGGGCTCTATGTGCCTCCATCCTTGGTTGGAATTTTGGGTCATACCATTGGGTGCAGTCTCAGTCTTGAAGAATCTCCCTGGCCAAGTTGACTTTCATGAAGTCTCACACCTGGGACTAACCAGTTTTCTGATTTAAAAAAAGCGTACTGTTTTGTTATTGAAATCTCTGTATGTAGTTGAACGTATTGGTCCAACTGTTTCCTTTTCTGCCCCAGTCTTGTGCAACTTTTTCCTTTTTTTGGTCTGTGCTAGAGACAGCTGTTGCTGTTATGCCAGCTTCATGTTTAAAAAAAATATATATATACTAGAACACATGCTTGGATACATACATGCAGGGGTTTTTGTTCAGCCCCGTTCATCCAAGAGTGTTTTAAAGTGTCATTTATAGTTTGCTGCTGCCCATCAAAGCATGCAGCATAGGTCAGCCACTTCATCTTTTGCCTCACTCTCATTTTACCAATCATGAATAGCTGCCAGAAAAGTAGTGCACATTGTTGCCAGTGCTGTGTCTCGGCTACTCGACCAGACCTTTATTTTTATGTATTTTATATTTTTGTAACTTTTGCCATATTTCATAAGTACCACCAACCTCTTTCCAGGGCGTATGGCTTTGCAAGTGCCTTTTACACTTTAGTAGGAATTAAACATTTTGAGTTTTTGTTCAGTTTCTAAGTGGTTTAGTAGGGAGCGGCTGTGTGCTTTGCAGCCAAATATTCTATATTTAATCCTCTTCATGCTGACAGATACAAGAATACTGGAAGGCTATAGCAAAGTCAGCTGTTGCATACCACAGTCACCTCTACATACATCCATGTGTGTCTCTTACTATTGCAAGGCATTGCACTCTTAGTTATTGTTCTTGCACGGTTTGATGTGGGAATGAGCATGGGTGGCATTCTCACTAGTGTCTATCCGTCGACATTGATAGTTTTAGCAAATTATGATTTTGATTACTTCTGGTAGAACATCTGCTACCAAATGCATCTCTGCAAAAGGTCAAGCATGTGGCCTGGTGGTCCAGCAGCTGACTGTTGTAGTGTGACCCGATATCTAACAGCATTTTTCCCCTTTTTAGGTCGAGCCTGGGCAGCGCATGTGCTGCTCTGTGAGGCATGCTGTATTCATGTATGGACCTTAAGCTCGACCTATTTTCCTCCCATCTTTTTAATTGGCTCCTGTCACCATCCTTTGTAAACTGTGGCTTTTCATTGGTCAATAGGCTAAGTAGTCCCGCCGTAGTACTGCCTTGTCTCATCTTGTAACCTCCCATAAGGACTGGCCCTCTTACGTGCGTTGTTACTCGGTAGACTTTAATTACAGTCTCCAAATACTATTTGCTTTAATGACTTTCTCCTGCATGCTATTGCAGGCAGGACATGTTGTCACTGCTTTAATTTTGTTTTAACCAACGTGCATCTTTCTTTAATCATTTCGCACCTTTCTTTATGCGTCCCTCGCCATATTAATGTTTGTTTTTTTAAATCGCTGCAACAACGCGCTTTATCTTTAAATATTATTTGTAAAATCGCGTCATGGGGCACTTTTACAAAAAAAAAATTGTTTGTCAACTTTTTTGTAAAAGCACCCCATCCTGTGCTTTCACTTTAATGGAGGCTGCACATCTTTCTATAGAAAAGCTGCGTCTAAAGAAAGGGGCTTGGCTGCCATTAAAGTGAAAGCACGGCATGGGGCACTTTAACCCAAAAAAACCTATTTGTTTGTCACCTTAACAAACACATTTTTTTTTGTTTTTTGCAAAGGTGCCCCATAAACTGTGTAGTAACCAGGCAGACACAGAAGATAGAGGCTACATGAGTTGCAGAGCCAGGAGGACCAGCTCTGCCAACAGCTCCAACAAGAATGTCTCATACAGTTGCCAGGAGACATACATTCTAGAGCATAAGACATCATAAGACATCATCACAGGTTTAAAGGTGCACAACATGAGATACACTACAACATATGTTCTCTTCTTCCAAAAACAAAAAAAAACAAAATAATAAAAAAAAACTTCAGAGGAAAAACAGACAAACAAAGAAACAGAAAACTAAATTACGACCTGTACCTAACAGGCCTAACTATGTTTCTAGAACTTTTTCTTGAACAGGCTTGGTCATTACAGAAAGGAACCAATTTATCCGAACATGAGGCGGCATCTCTTACCTGAACCTTCACCACCCTGTTAAGGCTCCACCAATGACCACCCTCAACCTTTACCGCATTTCAAAGAATCTTCAGAACTTTGACTGGATGACTGAATTTGCTGTCCCCCTTTTTGGTATGAACAGCAATTTTGATCTTGATAATGTCTCCTACTTCAAGCGAAGCTACTTTAACACCCCTACGGGAGTCGATCCACTGCTTCTGTTTAGATTGTGCGACAGACATATTTTCACTTGCCAAAGACATTAGCTGGGCAACATCAGATTTGGACCTGACCCACTTACTCATCCATGCAGGCCTGAAACTAGTGCTAGGCTTCCATCCCAGCAAAAGTTCAAAAGGAGAAATTTTGGTGGCGGAATGGGGCGTAGTCCTATAGAACCATATCATTGCATCCAGTGCCTTGCAAATATCATGACCACCAGCTCTGGCCCACTTAATACACTCCCCCACCACCCGGTTCATTCTCTCAACCAAACCATTTGTTTGAGGGTGGTAAAGAGAGCTCTTGTGATGTTTCAAACCAGACTCAAGGAGAAAGGACTCAAATTCCGTACTAATGAATTGCTTCCCATTGTCCGAGACCAAGGTCTCAGGAAAGCAATCTCTCAACCACACGTTTTTGAGAAACTCCACAATATTTTTCGTGTTGGCTTCTTTCACCATTTTGACCTCTGGCCATTTAGATGTGTAATCCATGAGGACCAAAATGAAGCAAGAACCATCTGGAAGAACTTCATACGGCCCAATGACATCAATACCTAGTTTCAACCATGGACCTTTGGGCCATTCAATAGGGATTAAAGGGGGAACGGACACTTTCAAACTTTTGTCGGCTGCACCACAGACACAACAATTTGCAACCACAAGATCAATTTCGGTATCCATCCCTGGCCATCAATAGGCGTCCCGGAAGTGCCGCTTGGTGAGTTTGGAACCAAGAAGACCTTTGTGGGCTCTTTCAATGATAGTTTTGCAGAAAACATCAGGGGGTACGATTTTGTCTGCCCTGAGCAGCAAACCATCTTCAATGGAGAGCTCACCTTCAACCTTCCAGAAAGGTTGGAGAGGAGCAGGAAGTACCTTCTCCCTGGGCCACCCATTTTTGACGAAAGTACAGGCTTCACGTATCACACCGTCAGACTCCAGCGCCTGCACCCAATCAGTCTCAGAACCCAGATTCAAGTCAGGTAAATCTAACTCTGCAACTAGACAGTTATCACAGTCTCCACTTTAAAACTCGTCCAGAATGACCTCATCATGTTCACTCAATTTGACAGGGAAACGGGATAAGAAATCTTCCATTCTTACCACCAGGAATATGTTTCACTCCGAAATGATACTGAAGGAGTTTTGTCACCATACGCATAATTCTGGGGGAACAGCACTTACTCACACTCCCCCCAGAATGTTTACTAACGGCTTATGATCTGTCAAAAGCAGGAACCACTTGCCCCATATGTAAGTTCGAAACTTCTCAAGGGCCCAAGTACAGGCCAAAAGCTCCTTTTCAATGACAAAATACTGTAGCTCGGGGGTTCTTAGCACTCTGGAGGCAAAACATATTGTGTTCTCACATTTGTTGTCCAATTGGGTTAATATGGCATCAATTCCAACTTGACTGGCGTCAACAGTGACACAACATGGTAAACTAGGATCAAATGGTTTCAAAACTGGACCGCCCCTTAAGTCAGACTTCAGAAACTTGAGAGCCACTATACATTCATTACACCATTAAAACTTGACTCCCTTTTTGAGAAGATTACTTATGGGATGTACAATAGATGCAAAGTTCAGAACGAACTGTGAGTAGTACTCACATAGTCCCAGTAATGACTGGACCCCAGCTTTGTCTTCTGGTTCAGGAGCCTCTATGATGGCTTGAAGCAATCCTGGTAGGGGACTGACCCCATCATGAGAAATAACATGCCCTAAGTGTTCAACTTTGGAGCACAAAAATTGACACTTCTCCTCCTTTAAGACAACACCACGTTTTTTGAACAGTGATAGAACCTTTTCTAAGACAGTATCATGAGAAGCCACATCTTTCCCGAAGATGAGAACATTATCCTGAAATACGAGGACGTCATCAACGTCCCTGAGTATATTGCTCATTATCCTCTGGAAAACAGATGCCGCTGACGCAAGTCCAAAGGGCATGCGACAGTAGTGAAATGCGGTTAGATGACGTGATTCTGGATCCAATTCCACCTGATGATAGGCACTAGCCAAGTCAAGCTTCGTGAAAAATCGTGCTCCTTTGGTGGAAGAGAATAGGTCATTAGGTTTCAGTAAAGGGTGGGAATCTACCCATATTTCTTTATTGAGGTATCTCAGATCGACACAGACATGGAGATCTCCTCCCCTTTTTCTGGCTACGACTAAGGGGTAAAGGCATAATGAAGAATCGGTTGTGTCAATGATTCCTTTTTCACATAGCCCCTTTAATTCCTTTTCTAGATCCTCCCTCACACTGAATGGCACTCCTCTAAGTTTGTGTTTGATGGGAAGGGCACTATCTTTAACGATAATCTTGTGCCTTAATCCTTTGATTCTTCCCAGGTTCCCACTAAAAACTTCAGGAAACGTGTTTTTCCATAGAAAACTAGCATCTTCACAACTAACAATCAACACCTGCTCCTTGGCGCCGTGTTTCAATATCATACCGAACAAGCCCTGATGGAACCAACCAACTATGTTTAGGCCCTTCACTGCAACATATATCTTTCCCTTGATTTTCCTACCTTTAAATGCCATTTCATCTTCAAAGAAGCCTATTAAATCTATCCTTTGTCCCTCATACGAGACAGGAGAGCAATCAGGAGATAGGGCTTGGGAACCATTCCAGGTCTTCTCAAACAATGTTTGAGTAATCATCGTGATCTTTGCCCCTGAGTTTACTAATAATTTCACCATGTGATCCCCAATATTGATGTCAACAATAGGATCACACATGAAGCGGGATCATCTACCACAACATCTTCCCTAAAAAGAGGTTTAGTTTCATCTGAGTTTCTGACAACAGAGATCACTTCAGAATCAGACTCGTAATCAGATTCAACAGTGCAAATGGTTGGTTTCTTTACATTCCTTTTTTTTAAGGAGACTTTAGCAAAATGCCCCATCTTTATGCAACAATTGCACATGACATTGCTAGCAGGACAACGGGAACCCTTGATATGCGAAGGATTACCACACCTGATTCTCATATTATTACTATTGACCCTGGAATAACTGTCTAAATCAGATTTAGGCTTAGAAGGTTGATTGAGCGATTGACCAGGCTTATGAAACTTAACAGGATTGTTCCCAACAACATTAACAGTATCTAAGGGTTTATCATCCAGTTCGTTCAGTGAAACAATGGATATCTCTATGCTTTTAGCAATTTTAATAGACTCGTCTAGAGATGGATCCCCCAAACTCAACAGTTTTTGACGTATATTCTTGTCTTTGCACTGGCAAACGAACTGGTCTCTGATGAGTTGATCCGTAAAGTTCTCAAACTTACAGTCAGCAGCTAATCTGCGCAAGGAAGAAATGTAAGCATCCACATCCTCTCCTTCAGCTTGCTTCCTCTTAAAGAATTTCACCCTTATGCATCAAGCCAAAATCCAGTCGGTAAAATACCGAATCGTTAATAGCTCCCGGTATTGAGTGAAAAATACCCAATCCCAATGCATCAACCCAAAACCCGAGCAAATAACGAATCGCTAAATAAATAACCTCGAACATACCGAATCGCTAATACCCAAAATGCTAATTTACCGAATCGCTATATACCGAAATCGCAATTACCGAAATCACTATTAGCTCCCGGAAATTGCCAATAGCAAATAACGAATCGCACCCCAATGCAACAAAACTCGCTAATAACGAAAATCCCAAAAATCGCTATTTTGCCAGAGCTAAATAAGGGGAATCAAAACCTGGAGGTAAAGTTACAAAAAAAAAAATTCTAAAAAAACATTCCAACATGTGCAAATGATTGAGGCAATCACTAAACCCTTAAATGTGGCCCAGGAGACCCTGTTGGCTCCCACAAAATGGCTGCCCTCTACGTGCTTGCAAGGAGGATGCGGATCAATGCAGCAGGACAGCGCAGGAGAAGGGTCCAGGAGCGAGTGTTCAGACTGCGCATAACCTTGCTCGGCCAGAATGAGGACGAGGTGTACCAGAAGTATCGCCTCAATCGCGCTATGATCATGCGCCTGATTGCAGACCTGGAACCATTACTGCAGCACCAGACACACAGGACAAATGCTATCCCTGCGCACGTTCAGGTCCTATGCAGCCTGCACCTACTGGCCTCAGGGAGTTTCCAGGGGGTAATTGCGGTTGCCGGAGGTGTGTCGCAAAGCGCACTGTCACGCTTCTTCAAGAAATTTCTAGATGCCATGCTGACAATGCTCCACACACACATCAGCTTCCCCGCAACCCCACAGCAGTTGGACCGCACCAAACAGGCATTCTACCAGGTGGCACAATTTCCACATGTGATTGGATGCATCGACTGCACGCATATCCCCATATGTCCTCCAGCTGCAAATGAGTACCTTTTCAGGAACCGCAAGTCATACCACTCGATCAACGTGCAGGTTGTGTGCGATGCCAACAACGTCATAACGGACCTAGTGGCACAATTCCCAGGGAGCACACACGACTCATATATCTTCCGCAACAGTGGAATGCACAGGCGACTACTCAATGGAGAATTCGGAGAGGGACTCCTGTTAGGTACGTAGAACTACGCTTCCCTACACCAACACCACACATGTATGTACATCACCAATGCTAAGTCTATGCTTCTATCTTCTAGGAGACAGTGCTTACGCCCTGCGGGAATACATACTCACCCCATACCTAAATCCAGCAACCCCGCAGGAACATCGCTACAACGCTGCACACATCAGCACGAGGAATGTGATAGAGCGGACTTTTGGGATTCTCAAGAGCCGCTTCCGTATCCTCCACAAGACTGGCGGCGCCATGCTATACCAACCAGACACATGCTGTCGAATAATTGCTGTATGTGCAATGCTGCACAACATTGCCACCAGAAGGGGGATACCCATGGAGGTGGACAGGGATGACGACCCCCAGGCTGACCAACCACCCGCCCAACGACGACCGGCACACATCCCAAACACAGCAGAGGGCCATAGGAGGCGGACAGACATAATGCAAAATCATTTTTGACCCTGGGTAAAATGAGACATTACAAGTTGGTGTTGGGTGCAACTGTTTAATGCACAGTAGCACTGAGGAATGTGCAACAGAACTAGCAATGGGAATCATGCTCCGATTGCATAAATGTAAATAAAAGGTTCCTTAAAGTCAGGCCTGTGCAAACACAATAATTGGATGGCCATGGTTGCTCCACCATGGACCTGCAGCATGTCCAAATTTCTAGTGGCGCTTGCCACGTACACCAAGCCTCCGCTCAGGTGCATCCAAAGCCTCACCACGGCCTGTCCCCGTGGAGGCACGCGAACTTCGGCGCCTGGTGCTGGCCTCTGCCAGTGACACGCTGCTGACACTGGAGGCAGCCTCACTGGTGTCATCCCCTCCCAATGCTGCAGCACTGCATGTGCTGCTCTGAAGTTGTTCCACAGCAGTGGTGATGTGTCCCAGTGACTTGGCCACATCACCGCAGAAGTGCCCAAGGTCCACCTGCAGGGAGACTGTGCGGCGTGCCAACACAGCGGTGCAGTTGCTGTGCCGTTGTATGGCCTTGGTAGCGGCGGCTGAACGCGACATTAGCTGCCGGTTACTCCTCCTCTGGGACTCATGGCCCTCCCTGATGGCACGGGTGAGCTCACGTACCTCCTCCCTGAGCTGAGCATTGCCATCAGCAACCGCAGTGGTCTGGTCCCTGACCGCGGAGCCCATGTCAGTGACTGCTGCAGTCATGGCGCGCATCTCCCTCGCTAGGCGCACGATATTGCAGCTGATGCTAGCCACATGTCTTCCCTGCAGGTTCTGCGTACGCAGCATCCTCTCCTCGATTGCAGAGGTTGTTGGGACATCCTGGTCTGCTGAGGAGACGGAACTGCGACGGGCCCTGTGACGCCGTGCGTGTCTTGATCCTCCAGGTGGTGCAGCAGGTGGTGTGGATGTGCGCTGCGTGGGTGCCAATTGCGGGGGGGGGTTGCCATCTCCTGCAAGGGCGCAACTTGGTGCCTGTGCCTCTGCGGTATTGTGGCTGTACTGGCTGCAGGCTGTCTTGCTGGTGCCGTTGCTTGTGGCGCAGGTGCTGGTGCCTTGGCTTGTGGCGCAGGTGCTGGTGCGGTTGATTGTGGCGCTGGTGGAGGTGGTGCTGGTGGGGTGGCAGGTGTTGGCGGTGCCTGCGCATCCTGCGCAGTCTCCTGGTCTGACTCCACGGGTGTCTCAGAGATGATCAGCTGGTCGCTGTCGTCAGAGTCCCCAGGTGATGCATCTGTGTGTGAAACAGTGCATGATTAGTGGGATGATTACACCTACATAGTGTTGTACCCATTAATGTCCCTCTGTGGTCCAACAAATGAACAATCTACAGCCATGTCCAAAATATGTGGTTTGTGCTCAGAGGATATACGCCTGTACCTGCACTCTGGGCTGACTAGACTACAACTCCCAAGATGCAGTAGTGTCATGTGTGGAGCTGTCTGTGTCAGAGCTGCAGACACAGTGAGATTGGGCTGGGGGCATGGGTATGGATTTACGCTATGCTGGGTGTGGCACAGGCATGCATTTTACCTTGGGCACTTGTGGCTGCGCCGGACGTGTCCATCTGGATCACCCCCACAACGGCTTCCCGCTCTATGGTCCCTTCCACAAGGTCCTCCAGGGCTGTGTTGGCAGGTGCAGTGGTTGTTCCGCCTCCAGTCCTTCTTGCCTCCCGGAGCCTCTCAGCAATCCTCTCTTTTGCGCGCTTCCGCAGGTCATACCAGCGTTTTTTCAGGTCGTCGATGCTGCGGCTAGTGACGCCAACCGCATTGACCCTCTCACGGATGCGCTGCCAGATGCGCCGCTTCTCGGTCTCAGGCACCTTGAGGGACAGCTTGCCAAAGAGGCGGTCGTGTTTGCTGGCCACTCCCTCGATGAGGTACTCCAGCTCCCTGTCCGAAAACTTCTTCTTGCGCTTGCGTGCAGATTCTGCGCTGGATGGCACTTCCTGCGACATGATGGATGTGTGATGTGAATGGCAGAATCTGTGTGGCCTCACTCTGCACAGCCTGTCCTTCTTTCCAGCTCCTGTCTGCTCCTCTGTCGAGGCTATGTGGGTGGGGCAGCAGTATTTCCTGGTTGGTGATGTCATAAGCCTGTTCCCGGTGCGACGCGGCAATTTGCGATTTCGGTATTACCGATTCGGTAATAGCTAATTCGGTATTACCGAACTCGCTATTAGCCAAATCGGTATTACCGAAGTCGCTATTTGCTAGTGAGGCCGTTTGCGTGTCCCGCTATTAAGGAATCGGTAAATTTAGCGATTTTTAAGGAATCGCTAAATTTCACCGAATCTGTTGATGCATGCCAATTACCGATTCCTTAATGGCGATTCCTTATTTTTCGCTATTAAGGAATCGGTATTAGTTTGGTTGATGCATATGCCCCTTTGTGCCTTAAAACCATAAGGCTCGGTTATTTGTCAAATCTGGTTTTTAATTTAATGATTGTTGCCTCATATTCATCAATACTATCGAGTTGTTCATAGGAAAGAGGTGGTAAATGTTTGTAGAAAAAAAAAGATGAGGATAAGATAAGTGAAAAATCAGAGGAGAAGGAATGAGTGTTCCATACTGTTAAAGAGCACTGCATATGTAGAACATGACACTTAGAGAACGTGTGCGCATCACCGTAGATGGACAGTGGAAATACACTGTCAAAATGTAGCGCAAGTAACAACTTGAGGATACGCTAGAGATAAATGGGAATACAAGACTTGTAGGTGTGTGTATCACCGAGGATACACTATTGATGAAATAGCTGAAGCACACCAATGATGTAGTAGTTGCAGCACAAAAGGAACGCTGTTTGATAATTGAAACACTGTTTGACTGTTGATGAACAGACTAGAATGGTGTGTGTATCACCGTGAGTTGCAGAAAATACACGTTGTTGGGCTGTTCAACTATGTATCACCTTTTGTTTTGCGGTAATACACTTGACTTCCTGCTTTTTCTTTTTTTTTATAAAGGTGTGTGTATCACCGATGCAGCAATAGAGACACACGTGGGTGAATTGTCAAAGCAACTTGATGCAAACTTGAAACGTTGACTACTTGGTTCTTTAAAGCAATAATAAAGGGTGTTTGTATCACCGATGCTCCGATAAAGACACATGTAGCTGTGTTGCCAAGGCAATGTGATGCCAGATATAAAAGTTGCGTTAAATGCTTCCCGACTAAACAAAGATGGCTGCAACATTGCGTGCTGGTCGAAACAATGCTTCCCAAACTATTAAGATGGTCGCCTTGACTTTGCGTGGCGTGACGCGATGAGGTCACGACGTGATGAGCAAACAGAGCTGAAGCAAAGTCGAAGCTACTGAATAAATGTGGATGCGCGGGACACAAGGTGGAGATGGCTGGAGGCAGGGTGGAACGAGGCTTATGGCGCAATAAGAACAGGAGCGCGAGAAGGATGCGCAGGGCAAGAAGGCGGTTGCTAGAAGTTTAAAGGTAAACAATGTCCTTCTTTTGCAGAAATGGGCGAAATTGAACGTAGATGCCAGTGCTGGACAGCACAGCTTATAAGCGCACAAATACCTTGTGGGTAGAAGTCCAGCGGTGTCAGTCCATGTGAAAATCAGCATAAGTTGATAGTCGATGTAGCAATGAAGTCAGGAGTCATAAACTCAGCTGTGTGGGTTCTTCCATGTAGCCAAAGTTTGTCGCCACAATTTTGTAGAAACCAGGCAGACACAGAAGATAGTAGGCTGGTTATTTATTGGCTACATGAGTAGCAGAGCCAGGAGGACCAGCTCTGCCAACAGCCACAACACGAATGTCTCTGGTTCATACAGTTGCCAGGAGACATACATTCTAGAGCATAAAACATCATAAGACATCATCACAGGTTTAAAGGTGCACAACATGAGATACACTACAACATACCGCTTTCCCTTTAATGGTGGCCGCCCACCTTTCTTTAGAGCCAGGTCATCTAACGTAAGGGACATGGCCAACATTAAAGTGAAAGCGCAGCTTGGGGCGCTTTTGCAGAAAAGACATTTGCAATGCAATAGGTCTCGCATTTGCAAGAGTTTAAGCTACTGGCATTGTAAATGGCACTGCCTTTTATTTAGGTTTTAAAAGCCAATACATGCATAAAAGGCATTGTCATTTAGAATGTCAATAGCTCAAACTCTCGCAAATGCAAGACCTATTGCATTGTAAATGCTTGTTAATAATGAAATCCTGGTCACCTAAAAGAAAAATATATTTAGAAAGTGCTCCCTTGAATATGATCGAGCCCCTCCTGGCTTTTAGCAGCCAGGATGAACCCGATGTAAAAGCATGTCACTACTAGAGTGACTGAGGGTTGTATATAAAAGAAAGTATTTCTCATCCCCTGTATCTCAAGACACGAAAGACGATCATTTTGTTTGTGGGTCTTTCTCAGCATAGTCAGGTGGGTACTTTACAGTTTTGAAAACATCCTAACTATAACTACCCAGCGGTGCCTGCAGTTTTATATAGTACAAACATTGCAAACAGCATTGGAGCACTTTACATTGTATGAGGTTAGATTAAACTTATTTAAAGGACAGTAGATTAAGTGATTTACTCGGAGCCAATACCGGGACTCAAATCTGGTTTCCCAGATCCAAAGTCATCAGCGCTGCCCATTAGGCCACATCCATATTTCTCAGTTTATGTGTGAAAGTCATACACTAGTGGGATTATTGTGTACGTTTATGAATAGGGTGCACATTCTCTGTTGAAATTACTTTGCAAAGTAAAAACACATCAGCAATAAATACTGGAAGGTTCACTCAGTCTTGCTTATGGATATTTGTAATAGTTTGTTTTAAAACTGGACTTAGGGGCATAGTTCAGCACCTTTGCATCAGTGGTGCTGGGAAAAAGAGTGGGTATCCTGACATCAATGTTAGATTACTGAAGTCATTTGAACTGTGAAAAAATCCTAGATTCACACAAAGTTTTGCAAATGTATTCAGCAGGCGACGGGTAAGGGTAGAGTATGTAGCTGGCGGTGCATTTTGGAGCACACTCTTGCAATTATATATTTAAAATATTGTGTGGCAGTGCACTGTCATTTACAGACAGCACATTTTCGATCAAAATGGTTACAAATTTTATAAGATATACAGTTTTACTGATAAATCTATGTAGTACACAAATGATATTATGTGGAAATCAGATATATGTGTTTTTTATGGGGAATTTGGATTAGACAGCAAATCTTTAAAAGACATACATGATGGTAGTGGGCCCTAAATCAACCAGTAGTAAGACCTTTAAGGTTGCGGATTTTACTTTGGGCAAAGTAAAGACTTTCCCTTATTTCTCACAGAGGGTTGGTTCTAGGGTGCCCAGGGACTTTACCAGGTGAACTGTATTTCTCAGCTACGTTATGGTAGTGAGGTATGGAGGTACGTTAAGCTGGATTGCCTTCAATCGGTCAAGAACATTTTTTTATGTATAATGGTACAGGTTCCACATTCCACCCTTAGCTTTTTCCATGCAGGCGTACCTTGGTCTCGCACAGGTGTCGGATTTTATATCCCTCGGTGTGCTCCTTTGTTGGATCAATATTTGGAGTAGGGGGAATCAACGTTAAATGGGATTGTCCTAGCAGATAGGCCAAGTCAAGGCAGCTTTTACCTACATAGGTAGGTCAGACATTTTTTATTACCTCTTCATTGTGTCTGAGCGAGAGCTGGGGAGTGTTAAAAGATTGTTCTTAGAATCCTGTCACTTGGAGAGGGAGCATGTCGAGCTTCAGAAAATTTCAGATCGGGGTCACATGCTGCTAAAAAACGTGCACGGGCTGGAACCGTATCTTGCCAAGATGCGTTCACAGCATGATAAGCTTTTGTTGGCCAGATTAAGTTCAATCAATCGCATAATTTTTTGGCATCTCCATATGGGAGGGTGTGGTCGGAGACAAAGGAACCCTTTGGTTGCGACAATACGTCCCCGCAGGAAATGTTGCATTTTACGTTTTGTTCTTATTACAGCTGGCCAAGGAAGCAATTTTTAATTCTCCTGTTGAAATCTATGGATTTTAATCAAGCTAGGCCTGCTTTGATGTATCTCCAAATGCTTCCTACAGATTATGTAATTTTTACAGTTTTATCTTTATTACGAGCAGCACTGGTGTCCAGAAGAACAAGACTTGATTAATTGTCCCATTGTCAATAGTTGCATGTGTAATTTTATATTTGTATATAACATTTATGATTTTGATAGTGATGTTTCGTTTTGTATCCTTTAATGGTGATTTTAGCAACGGAATAAGATTTCGAATAAATGAATTAATGATTTTACAGCTCTTAGTATATGTATTAGGTACTATAGCACTGTTTTTAATTACTTACTATTTATATTCAATTTTAGGATTATATTATTTTTATTTTATTATATTTACTTCTTTAAAGTTTTATTAATTATATTTAATGTTTTATACTGTTTTAACATTGTTTGTCTCTTTTATGGTATTATACCGAAATAAAGAGTATTTAACAGAACTGAAATCTTAAGTATAGCAGCACACCCATAAAAAACACCCTACTCTGCTTTAAGTTATCTCAAAGTGGATGAAAGCATGACTGCAATACATATGAGCTGTATTCTACACTGCACTAGTTTAATTCACACAAATTGAACAATTGCTACACCTACACACTTTTCCCATAAAATGCTTCCACCAGGTTAAGGCACACAGAGATAATCAAAGCTCATTATTTTCTAAGTATCATTTACGAGTCTTCCCTAAACACTTCCAATTTACAGTTATCTGCAAAATAATGAGATACATTGGACCAGCCTCTACTTTGTAGGAGCACTGTAACAGTTTGTTGAAACATTCTACACTTTTTACATAAAGGAAAATATTTCACATGAGAATGACGACAAGGACACAATGCATTTGAAAAACGTTCATTCAACTTGTCCTCAAACTAAAAGGTATACACATGATATGAAACCAGATGGCAATCAGACTTTTGCCCTTTTAAAATGCAGTTACACTTTTGCTAAAGTCAATCTAACCGTGAATGATACACTGTTAATACATTTGCGTAAGCACATGTTAATATCAATAGAATGCAAAATATTTCATATGAAAAATAAACCCATCACCTGCATCAGGTTTAATATTCACTGCAAGCCTATTGCACATTTGTCGAGGCATAACATGAGAAATCGTATAACCAGTGAAGCTGGTCTCAACTTTATGCTTGTGTGTATCAGATTAAAGTCCACAAAATACTGCAGGAATTTCTTTTCAAAATTTCTTTATTTTTTCTTCTTTTGATAGCCACATATGTAAACAGAAACAGCCGACACGTGTTTCGTCCAAAAGGACTTTTTCAAGGTTAATATGTGCTAAGAAGTCCACAAAAAACATCCATAGTTGATCGAAAAGTTCAGGACAGCTAGAACAACCGGGAGTATGTAACCCCTTGTTTGCAATGGAAATGGCGTTCCCCGGATCGTGTATTTTCCGATTTGGGATGGCCTTTGTTCAGGTCATGGTAAACCTGTTGCAAGTTCGATGTCTTGACTATTCTGAGAAAAGGAAATGTTAATACATTTGCGTAAGCACATGTTAATATCAATAGAATGCAAAATATTTCATATGAAAAATAAACCCATCACCTGCATCAGGTTTAATATTCACTGCAAGCCCTCCTACCCCTGACTCACATATCCTGCTACTGCTCCTCTTACCCTACCTTTAGGTTCTGGCCTCCCTAGAGCTTCTGGTCGGCCTCAAGATCCTAGCTTCTCTGAAAGCTTCTAGGTCGTACTGCAGGTCCAAATATCCCTGCAGTCCAAGTCTCTAGTCTCCCTGTAGCCCATTGATGTTTACTTCCTGCAGTTCCTGTCCTCAATAAACTTCTGGGCCACATTCGTACCTGTGCTGCCACATCTAAATCCAGCATTCCTGCAGCTCCTGTGCATACAGTTGCCTCCTAGATGTTCCTTTTCACCTTCTTCTCAATCATGTGCCTGCAACTGAAGATGCTAATTCCACTGAAGCCTGAGGCCTCCCTGCAGCTTATGTGCTCCAGTATTCATTTTGCACCTCTATAGCTTAGCTGTTGCTCTTCTTTCTGCTCTTTGCCTCCCTGAAGCTACTGGAGTCCTTCTAACTCTTCAGGTGAGGGATTTTTGATGTTTCTATGTCAACTGCACACAACTGTCTTACTCAGCTTGCATATCACCCTAGCCTATCCAGTGCTGGTTTTTGCTTTGCCTTTTGATACGTTTATTTTGTTTTTCGGGGTAAATCCATGATTTTAAGCACCGGAGTGCAAAGTTGAAATCAGAACTGAAGAAGCTACTGAGGTCTAATTTGTATCAATGTGTTAATGCTTGTTTTTTTCTCATGCCTAGAGTGCTTGTATTGTATTGTAATTGCATTTATATAGTGCTAACTACCCTTGACACGACGTCGAAGCAAATTTTTCAGCGAGTATCATGCTACTCCGGAACCCATAAAGGATTAGTGGTGAATTAGTATAATGAAAAGCTAAAGCAATTTGAGTGGTGGATATGTTAGTTATAAGGATTGAAAAGGATAGTGGAGGGATAGAAGAGGGAAAAAGGTTTGCATTTATATAGCACTTGCTACCCCTGATAAGGTGTTGTAGTGCTTTTTCGGCGAGTAGCACGCTTCTCTGGAACCCATAGAAGATTAGTGGTGAATTAGTATAGTGAAATATGAAAGTCATTTGAATGGTGAATATGTTAGTTATTTGGATTGAGAAGGATAGTAGAGGGAAAGAAGAAGGAAAAAGGTTTGCATTTATATAGTGCTTGCTACCCCTGAATAGGTGTTGAAGTGCTTTTTTATCGAGTAGCACGCTACTCCGTAACCCATAAAGGAGTAGTGGTGAATTAGTGTAGTGAAATATTAAATTTGAGTGGTGGACATGTTAGTCTTTTATTTGGAGTGAAAAGGATAGTGGAGGGATGTTTTGTGGCTCATAGTAGTAAGAGGAGGCGTGGGATGAGTAAATGCGAGGTGGAGGGGAAGAGTCAGAGGGAAAGGTTTAGACAGGCTTGTTTTGTGGGATCAATAAAGTAAAAGAGGTATGAGATGATACAATGAGTGGTAGAGTAGACAAACGTCTAGAAAGGTTTATTTTGTGGATCATAGTAGTGGTATGGGTTTGGGTGAATGAGAAAGTGGAGGTAGAGGATATATTGATATAGGTATAGGGTGAATAATGTGGAAGTGCATTTGAAAAAGTAGTAGAAAGAGATTTGAGATGAGTCAGAGTTGAGGTACAGGATATATTGAGAGCGGTATAGGATGAGAAATAGGGTAGTGCATTGAATATGATGAATTTGAAGAAAAGTAATAAATATATAGGTCCATAAGTACATGGCAGGTATATAGATGCATACAAGAAGGTAGTATATGTAGATTAAAGATGCATTTTAAAAAAAACTCTGTCTTTTAAGTGTTGTACTTCAAATTAATTGTATTTATTTATATATATTTTGTTTAATTCAATAGTGAAGCAATTGTAGATAAATAGTTATGATAAACGATTTACTTTTTTATGCAGTCACTTATTTACATTTTAAAAACATAGAATAATGTATCTCTCAGCAATATGTACATTTGTTAAGAAGAACTAATGAATATCTATAATTTAAAAAAAAAAAATTACTCTACACATTAATACAATGCAATACACATATGTAGGTACATATCTATAGTACAAATAAATGCGTATATACAGAGGGATATGCTGTATATTTCTGTGTGCGTATGGTGGTTATGTGGGGAAGAGCCAAAGGCGTCCGGCCCCTGAGCAGCCAGTGTCGTTTCATGCAGCGTGTGAACTGCAGTTTAGGACACAAAATAAACAAATTCCGCCCTGCCAAGTGCCACGGATCAGGTGTTAGACTAACACATTTCAGTGTGATGATCAGCATCACACTGAAATGCAAAGTAATGCATATTAGAGCCTGTGCCTGACTGTCAAGGTACTGGTGCGACTCTTAGTGCTGCTGTTATTATAATAGCCAGGCATAGTGGCAGGCAGCGCGCGGTGGGCGCTGCTCAACAGAATTCTTTAGGGTGGGGCTAGGCTCACCTTATTACTATGTAACAAAAACTAGATTGATTCACATTCATGATTCAAACACCGCTCTGGGGCTGCCATATTTCACTGACGTCAAGTCAGTGCCTGCCAATGGGTACCTCTGAGACAGGTCTGGAGTCAGATAGTTCTGTCAGACTCACAGTTATGGGTTGTTGGTAGACTGTCTCCCTCGCATGGCACGTGCTGTCTGCAGTTCAGAATTAGCAGGCTGCTGTTGATGAGCTGTTCGCAGCACCACGGTAATCAGAATCCTCTTGCAGCCCATGTTGCAACTAACACGGACCCAACCCAGCCGGGCCAGGCCCCACCTGAGCTGACCGTCTTGCATGTACACGAAAATGCAGCAGCTCTCACTTGCCTGGCTGCCAGCGGTCATTGCAAATTCAAGTAAGTGTGTCTGCCTAGGCGGACCTAGGTCTAAGTCAGTCCGGGGGCATGAATTAAAGTCATTAAGTAAGTTCAATGTAGTTTCAGGTGATAAAGTTGAAGTTTCAAATTATGTGCTTCACAGCTTGTCCTGTTTTCCTCCAGTAAGTTCCACAATGGCACACAGGACGTTGACATATGCACCCGCCGCCACAGAGACGTCACTTGACGAGCAAAATCAGAGTGCTACAGCTGCACAGCCCTCTCTGATGCAAGCCGATATGCTTGATGATCATCTGCAAAATGTTTTTAGACTGAGCCTGCTACTGCCTATTATTTAGGACTGCACCTCAATGATGAAAGGAGTGGTGGTAGGAGGGAGCCAAGCGATGACTTCACTTTTCTAGTCGTCATCATACATTTTCGGTTTTTACAAGAAAACCATAAATGTCAAACTAACACCTTTAAAAAAGACTCCATCAAGTAAATTAACACAAACAATACATAATACAGAGCTAAGTAGCAAACACTTTTAATGGATCTATGGTAAAAACAATGTTATTTTAACATGGTAACCCAGATTTAACCCTAAAAATTAATCACAGCTCAACCTAAGCCTAATTGCTGCCCTTAAAAAGCTAAGAGTGTGTAATATCGAGTTGCTTGAAAGCAGTTGTAAAAAGATAAAAGCTGGTCTAACCTGCCTAAAGCTAGCTTTCTTAGGAATAGGAATAATAAAAGACTTTCTAGGAAACTCACAAAAACTGCACAACATTAAAAAGTGAATCATATCCTATGGAGACTTTCCATCGCAGCCACAGGGTAAGAGACACTGCCCTCTATATGCACCATGGGGATGGGCTAAGAGATAATGAAAGAGGTCCAGATGAAATCAAGTCAGTAAAAAATGGTTGTGGCCACTTTTAAACCATAAGAGATATGGCTTGGTAAATGGCACCGTCTTCAACAGGGAATACCTACAAACACTGGGCTTCCTTAACTCCTCTTCTTCCCTGGCCCATGTGCACATTTTGAAGAAGTTCTACTTTACCCAATACATATCCCTTCTACATATTCCAACTGGATTCTGAAATAGATCAGCCCTTCCCAAACTGGAGAGACTTTCTCGAATATACTTTAACCAGCAAATACGGTTAGAATAGTCAAGTGAAAGACAATCCCTCAAGATTTCTTTACTTAAATCGACTCACTTTTTCATCCAGGTTATCATCCATAATGACAATAGACGATGGGCCAGCACATATGAGAGGAAAGCCATCCCAAGTTCTTCGTGGGCTATAAACTATGGATTACACTGGGGTAAGCAAAGAATCAGTCTCTGGAAAATGTTTTCAACTGATTGCAATATGTTGTGCTCGATATAACTCCAAATCTCACTCCTATAGGTGACCTTCGATATGCATTTAGCTTTGTAAATCTGCAAAGGTACCCCGATCAATCTACTTCCTAGTCTGGAGGCAAAGTTAAGAGCTGCCGCAATGGCCCTAGCAAAATCCCGTCTTTCGACTTGTCAAGGGGCACCAAAGCAGAGCTACATCAAACACCACCCCTAGGTAAGAAAAGATGTTGGTCTTTGAGACCGGCGGAGCCCCCACCAAAAAAGTGCAGGGCTTAGCTGGACGCTGGCCCACCTGCATGATAAATTATTTGCTGGTATTAACCAACAGGTCCAAGTCCCCCAATAAATGTACAAAGGAGTTCAATAAGCATTGCAGATCCCTCGCGGTACTTGCCATGAGGACAGCTTCGTCAACAAACAGAGCGACAGGTAAACTGCACTTGCCCACATGAGGGGAGTCAGTATTTAATTTCAAAAGGGCCTGCTTCAAGTTCTTAATATACAAATTAAAAGGAAAAGGGTCCAGGATACACCTTTGATAGACCCCTCTCTGTATACAAAACGAACTGGATACTTTGAGATCATTAGAATAGCGTACTACATCTTTGGTGTCTCTATGGAGAGCCCTTAAAAAAAGAACAATGTCTCCATTGATGCCAATCAAGAGCATTATCTGCCAAAGCTTGGATCTGTTAACAGGATCAAATGCAAGAGACAGATCCATGGCAGCTAAGTAGATGGTGCCATTCTTTTCTAGTGAATTCAAACAATTAAAACCAGTTCATTCAAGTGTACCATCAATCTGCAAAGCCAGAGCCATACGTTGCACAGAGTACGGCCTTTATTATTTTACACAAAATAACGCAGCCGTGCAAATAGATTTTATGACCATGAACACACACACTTTACTTTTAATTAAATTTGTTTAGAAGAACAACTACGTGTGCCAGGCTCAGCCTCACTCCTGAGCCTTGCACAATGCCCATTACAGTCTGCGTTGGGGGGCTGAAGCAACTCCGAGTCAGCTGACTGTTGGTAACTAATGACTTATTGTGATTAGGCAGCAGCTGAGGAGATCCGTGTTCCTATTAGGGTTGATTAAACAGTACTATAGTCAAGTCTAATACAGCGTCCAGATTCACTGTAATGTGTGCGCACCCCTCTCCTGATTTCTGGTGCTTTTCTGTAGTTTTATGATCTTCTTACAGAAGATCTTCTTGCAGTTTCTCATTGCTCAAATGGGTGTCATTTCTGATATTTCTATGTTTCCCTTTTCTTCACTGCTTGAGTTTGCTTGCAAGAAACTGTCACACATAATTGTTGATATGTCACTCATAATCACACATAGGAATCTGAAACATTGGCAGGTATGCACATTTGGTTGGGTGTGGTCTCACTGCTCTCACATGGATCTCGGTAGTGCCATCCCGGATGTGGCTTTCCACTGAAAGGGCTGGGCCCATTCATTCTGGAACTTTTCTAGAGACACACTCTGATGGTTCTTTTAAGTGAAAGCGTAAAGGGTAGAAAAAACATTAATTCACAGTCAATTTAGAAATAGCTCTTCCTGATGAGATGGGTCAAGCAGCATAAAGCCACTCTTGCAAGAGAAAGAGATCCTTCTGAGCTGCTCTCTCTACAAAGGCAATGAAGATGTGGGGCCTATCCCTATTTCCAAAAACTAGTTATACACAGGTAGAATTCGCATGATGCACTTCTAGCACGCTCTCCACAATTGGTACAGACGTGAACGTACTTTTCCATGGTGTTCTCCATGTACATCCTTTGCAACAATTTGTCCTTGGTTCCCGTGCCTTCTCCCGTGTGAAACTGACTTTTATCCTTATCACCTCCAGGCCCTGTAAGTGTAACTACTTCTCTCCTTGCCTAGCTGCTAAAACAAAGACATTAATTTGCCTAAAAGAATGCTTTTCCACCTGCAATGCAAAACATGAGAAAGAACAGCTTCCACCGTGCAGATAAAATTCTGAACATTAATCCTAAAGCAAGAGTTTGTCAGGGGTTTGAATTTCAGGCCTACAACTTCAGCTAACATAAGAATGCATCACTTAAGCATTACGAGTTTGCATAACTATATTACATTTTGACTAACACATTTACCTAATTATAGAACGTATTATTATTAAAAACATCGAGTGCATGATCAGTGTCAAAAATTCTGCTAGTTACATTTATTTCCTATGTTAACTCCTCATACTACTTGTCTGCAAACTAAAAAATGTCACATAGACAGTGCTTTAAGTGGGCCAATACGCAACGTTCTTTAGTACCGGCACTTCTCCACCCCCCCCCCCCCCCCCCCCCCGAGTACCAGCACTTCTCAGTAACCAAAGAGAATACCGGTACACACCGTATCAGGGCAGCATTTAAGGTCACACATTGCGATGTGAGCATTCCTCGTTTTTCTACACTGCGGCGCATGCTCACATGATGGCAGTTTCCCAGGGAGCAGTGACGTGCCACGGCAAAGCAAAGTGTGACGTCACCCGCCAGGTAGCTGTGCAGTAGGAAGAAAGGAAAGCCATTTAAAAACACACATAGCTCTGGCTTGCCCTTTCTTCTTTGCCAGCCAGCACAGCAGGAGATGAAGCAGCCATACATTTCCACTGATGAGCAAGAAGCAGGTTTCCCACAAGTGTCTGTGCCAGTCCGATTGAGGACCCAGTGACGAGGAAACTTATGCCACTCCGTAGGTGAGTGCCTTTTGTACATCCCCGCCCAAATCTCCTCATGACTAAAAAAAAGAAATGAATGTGTCTGTGTGCACTGCAGGGGCAGTTGCAATGCTTCACCCCAGTGACCTACCTTTCAGGCTTTCACCCGATGCAGGATGCTGCAGCTGGGCAAGGGTGGGGAGGAAAGCAGGTGGCTGGCGCTCCTGGTGTCCTGTTCTTTGTGAAGGGTTTTTAAATAAAATTATTTAAAACAATAATTGTGTTTACTCTCACTGCAGCTACTTCCATGCAGTCAAGGAAGAGGCTCTATATCTGGTCTGTGAAAATCGAAATGATGAACTGTGTGCAAGATCCCTGGGTTCTGTTTCAATATGAGGCAATATAAGTACATTTCTCTTAAGAAGGGAGATAGTGATCCTTTGAGAAATGCATTTTCACTTCCATTCTGATTTGTATGAGGATTGAAGCAATTTTGGGTATGTTGTTCCAGATCATGGATATGGAGATTAAGAATGTTTTCCTTCAGTTTTTCCCTTCTTGCTGTACTCCATCGTAGTGTTGTTACTGGGTACTTATACGGTGCACGTTCACCGTAAGGTCTCTTGGCACTAAGGTAGAGGAAGTAGGATTGTTCACCTGAAGTGGATTTCTTCTTGGCCTGGCATGTAAGTGTTCTTTTTCTGATGGCTGATGCAGATGGTAGTGAGGATGGCCGGAGCCCTGGTGGCGAGCCAGCATAGTTTCGTCCTTAAGTGTGGGTGGATTTGGGCAACTTCTACAAGCCCATGATGGGAAGTATTACAGTGGTTAAGGTGCTTTCATGGGTGTCTGAATATTGTCAAGGAGGCTGCTTAGCAGAGTGTTACCTCCATTCAGGTGGGTGAGGACCAGGGTTTTGACAAACTGAGCTTTGGAAGGAGGATTTCTGGAGGCAGAGCTCTTACCATACTAGGACCGGCCCATATCCAGTTACCAGCCACAGATGCAGAAATGACTAGCTGCCCCAAACGGTGAATGTTACTGACATCCCATAATAATCACAAACAGGGAAATTCTTCTTTTTGCTGCATGTCAAAGACTGTCTGCATTGAATGAGGAACACATACAGTCAGCCCTGTACTTGCCTTTAAGGCGAATTAATGCAAATTCATGTAACTTCCCAGGGACAAAAACATGAGATAAACCTACTCCCCCCATCCCATACGGACGGCAACCATTGGCTGCTCTGCGGATTAATCGCCCCAATCTTCATAGGGGTAAGGTACGTTCTGTGGAAAATTTAAATTTTGCATTTCAGGAAATTTTGGGAGCACAATTCAATATTATGTTCCACTCTTGTTATCCAAGTCTCTCACCACGTCTCTGGACCAGATCCCTCTGAGACCCTCGAGGTCACCTTTGGTTTCCTCCTGCATTTGTTTGTATAATAACAGCCATCCGTCCATCACCCATTAGCAATATGGGGTGCATAATTTTGTTCGCAGAGCGTTCCATCATCTCTATGCCCCACAACCAGGTCCTATACCAGTTTCAATAATTTCCTGTGTGTCAAGAAATGCCGATTTGAAATATTTTAGGAGGTTGCAAAGTGCGAGAATGGAACTAGCGTCCTATGGGTATACAGGTCACCCGATGTATGCAGTCCTACCTCTTCCTCTATATGTACATTTTGTCTTTCCATTACAGTTAACCCAGGAGTATTCTTAGCAGGAGGTTAGATGCATGAAATTGTTTCAGTCATTGTCCTTAGCAACTCTTTAAGCAATTTAGTTCAGCTGCCATCAGGTGATTAATTTTTTATTATGGCTGTTGCGGCCCAAAGGTAAGTTGATCAGTTTTCTCTCCCCTGCTTTAACCAGTGCATAAGTTGCTTCCAAATTGTGCGGTCCATTAATCATTTAGCAATCCACTGCAGCTATGCTGCTAAGTAATAATAATGCTCTATGTCGGGCACAACTGCCCACCATGATTCAAGGCGAGGTAGATTTTACCAAGCGCCATAAGTTGCTTGTGCCCCATTTCAATGACACAAGCATACTAAGTCTCTGTCTGAACCATTTACCTCAGTCGTATTCAACTTACGGCCCACAGGTCACCGGCGACGTGACAAGACCTTTTATTGCGGTCCACTGACTGTCCCCGGGAATCTGTGAACCGTAGCATAGAAATAAAGTTTCTCAAACTCTTTTTTTTAGGTCGAGCCTGACCCAGCGCTTGCGCTGGTCTGGCGGAGACCTTATGTAAGGAGGGCTTAAAAAAATGCTACCACCGGCTACAGTGTGCAGTGCATGTGCGCGGGCGCGCGCTTGCACTGCAGGCTATGACTGGCGGTAGCATTTTTCCCCCCCAGCTTTTTTCTTTGTAAAGAAATAGATGCTTGTTTCTATTTCTTTACTTTTGCTATAATCGGGCACCGGCGCTTTACTTTTAATGTTAAAAATAAAGCGCCGGTGCCCCGATTATAGCAAAAGTAAAGAAATAGATGCTTGTTTCTATTTCTTTACCTTTGGTATAATCGCGGCACCCGCGCTTTACTTTTAATGTTAAATATAAAGAAAAAAAATAAAGCGCCGGTGCCGCGATTATAGCAAAAGTAAAGAAATAGAAACAAGCATCTATTTCTTTACAAAGAACAAGCATTGGCATAGCCAATAGATCTCGCTTTTGGGACCTTATAAGTATTTATTTATGCAGCACAATTGTTGCATGGCTAAACACTTACAAGGTCCCAAAGGCGAGACCTATTGGCTATGCCAATGCTTGTTTATTATTGTTTAAATGTAGCCACAAGCACACATGCCCACCCTCCCCCACCCGCGAGCCGTGCCGGCCACCCCTGTGTTTAAACATATGCAAGGCTTAGAGCTGGCAAAGGCTTATGCTAATTAGCCATCTGACAGTTCAGGCAGGTAAAATGTAAAAATGTTACTTCACGATTGAATTGAAGTTTTTGCTATTAAAAGTATAGTTTACATTATTTTTCTATCCGGTACCATTCCCTAGATACAGTATAAGTATTATAATTTGTACTCTGGTTTTCTACAGAGGACAGGTAGGACTTCCACAGTGAAAGTACCTTTTAGAGCCTTGTGTGAGAAGCTGGCTCTCTATATAGTGTACTAAAAAGAGGTACACTGTGCAGAGAGCCCAGAGAATCACTAAATGGTGCACAGAGGTAAAAGTAGATAATTCTAATTCTGTTTTTGTTGTAGAGTGAGCATGCACTTAGGCTTATCAGAGGGCAGTGCTGAGAATTTGTAGTACTCGCAGAGGCAATAAATGAGACACAGATCAAGAATAAATAAGAACACATTTTTAAGACCAAGAACACATTTCTAAGGTAAGTAATATCAAAGTTAAGATTTTTCAAAGTTTGGAAAATATATCACTTGTGCACAATTACGCACCATAGGAAACAATGCGGAAAAAGAGGAAAAATGCATATAAAATCAGGCAATGTTTTTACAAAGTTCACCTTCTCGTTTTAGATCGATATTGGGACCAGGTCCAAAGTTCCACCAGGAGAAGTTTGGGAAAGTCCCAGATCAGGCGCTGACGGTCTTGGAAACTGGGGCGCAAAGATGAAGGGTGACACTTGAAAATGCACTGCAGAGGTAAACTTACAGGTAACTCTGGTGTGTCTCCTTAGAGGTAGGAGATCACAATGGCCTAGGGACCATGGGAGCAGAGCTAGTTAATCAGTGCTGGGGCCGGTGGGGCCGGGTGCAGAGTGGACATGTGAGCCGGGCGTTGTGTGCGCTCTGGGGTTCTTGTAGGCCTTGCAGGTTCAGTCGACACAGCAGGAAGCGTCCCGTGGTGTGGACGTACAGGCTGACGCACCTGCTCCGTAACCTATAGGTCCACGAGAAGGACCTTTTTGACATTTCTGCCCCCCACTCCGGATTACCTTAGTATCATAAACCATAGGGACAGTACACCTTAGGAATCCCCTGACTGTTTCCTTGAACCAGAGAGTAGATTAGGTACCCCTTGCACCCCGGTCCTGAAGAAACGCCACTCATCTGTCAGAAGAACGGAGGCATGAAATATGTCGACCTTTTAAAACACTATCCCTTCACACTACACATTTTGAGCTGTAGCAGGTTTAATTTTCCTTCGAGCCTGGACTTTTGTAGTCTGTTTTTAGCCATGGCATCAGTGTCCAGCGAATAAAGTATATTCTGGAAACTTTTAGCTATTTTTAAGACACTTACACCACTCTACCCACCACACTTCTGCCTCACCATATAGAGCCTACCAGTTTAAGAACATTGAAGATCTCCAGCAAGGAGCCCCCCTACAGAGCACGTTGGGCATTGCAGCGCTGGCCGGACGAAGAGCTGCCCTATGATAAAACATGACACCCCTTGGGGTGTGCGAGGGCCCTTGCTCCTATTGGAGCTCTCCCCTTCCCTACTAGTGTTCCTTCTCCGACTGGTTGTCCTCCCTTCCCTCAACCTTCCGTCGCTCCCTCCCCGTGAGAACTGCATACCCTTTTGTTGTACCGATACATTGCAGGGCATGTATGCTGGACCTAGATTATAAAAGCCCTTGTCGCCTTTTATTTTACATTCATTCTCTCTTTGCCTTTGACCAATGTTTTCAGCCGTGGCACACCGGGAGCTAAGAAGTGTAGGAATAGCGGCTGGGGAACATTCAAAACCGTAACAATATAGCTCAGACTTTTCCAACTTGTTTTCTCATTTTCTTCCATGTCTCCTATGATACTGTGCTTGAATTGACATTTGATGATACCACTTTGAAATATTAATTTGTGTTGATGGAATTGCATTGTTATTTCTGCTACATTGAGTATGATCATGCATCCTATAAGTATGTTTAAAACCTGAATTCTTTCTGGACAAGTAAATTCAAATATGTGTATGATTTTCAGATATTCTCCCTCCATCTCTCAGCACGTGACCCCAGGAAGCGTTTTAGGACTATAGTGAACAGGACCAGTCTCTGCAGACCGCATAGTAGAACAACTTCTCAGAAGGGCTATGAGTCCTAAACTTTTAAGTTTTATTGTAATTAGTATTCCCAGAGGGTAAAACAGGTCAATGTTGTGTCTTGCAAACAAGTCTGACTTCTAAGAAACTGGATATATTTTCAGTGTCAGATAAACGTAAACAGTGAAAAACAGAGTTCTTACTTTGAAAAACTAGAGGGAGCTCAGGAAATGGCAAGAAGAAGTACTAGGACCTAACAGTAACAGAAGACACCTGCTGCACTGCAGCTTCACCTGACCATCACAAATTGTCTGAAGCAGCTTTAGCCCTGTTCGTCATACATGCGAAATTGCGAACACATATTATTATTATTTTTTTTAGTTTTTTATAGCAGGAATTAGACCCGAAGATATCAGACATCAGAGCGCTTTACATGAACACCAGTTTCGTTACAGATGGACACATTCATTTTTGTTAGGCACAGGGATATTAAGTGATTTGCCCAGAATCACAGGATGTTGAGTGTGGTTGCCGAGACTCAACCCGGTTCCCCAGACTCGAGGTTGACCGCTCTAGCCGTAAGGCTACATCTGCTACAGATAACTAAGCCTGGGCAAAGCACTACGCTACGCTTGCTTAGTTTGCGAAGTTCGCGCTACTTCGCACTACGCGAATTGCACGTAGCACAGTGCGTACACACGTAGCGTAGTGTTGCGTAGTGCTGCGGTCATTTTATGCTAGCTCGCGGTCCTCAACGTCAAGTTGGCGACCGCGAGCAAGCAAAATGACATCCCAGCGAGACTTTTTCCTTGTTCGCGATCAGCAACATCAAGTTGGCGATCTAGAGCATGGAAAATAAACCTCCCAGCGAGATTCCCAACGCGAGGAGGTCAGGTTTCTCATTGCGAGCGGTCGCGTATGCTCGCGGCCGCTCGCGATGAGAAACTACCAGTTCGCGTTGAGAAAGCTGCCGCTCGAGTAAAAATCTACTCCACAGTGCGGTTGCTTGTCCGCACTGTGCAATCATTGAAAAAGACATCTGGCACAGTGCGAACAAGGTACTACGCAGTTCTCGAAGTGCTACGCGTAGCTCGCGTAGTGCGAACTGCACTTTGCGTAGCTTCGCGAAGTGCTACTTCGCGAACTACGCCCAGGGTTACGAGATAACAGTGAGTGCTGCACTTCGGCTCTGAGTTCCAAAAAAGGAAAGGCTGTCGATAGTCAAATAAAGTCTAGCAAGAAGAAATCTGAGGCACAGTACTATTGAATTAAGCTTGGCATGTCCTAGATGAGAGCAGAGCAATACAAAGGAAGTGAAATCAGGTTATATGCTTTAAAGTATGCTGACAAATATTATATTCATTTCACTGTATGTTCTTCTTTTTGCTATCCATATACTTCAACCTAGATTTTCTATCATCGGTTTAGAAATGAGTTATATGTTTTTCGAGTAAATGCAAATGGCAAGTGGTTGTTTCCCATACTATATAGGAAGCGATGTGGCAATTTTGTTTTCCACTAAGTACTTGGTAAACTGTGGGAGTACATTCAAAGCAATATGATGAACTGTACTTCTCTATTATAAGGCTGTAGGGTAGAGGCAGAATGCTCAATACAATGATTGGTGTTTACTAATAGTTTCTTATTCAATCTGTCACAAATCTCATGAAACATAGAGTTTTTGTTTTGCACTACAGCATCCTGCACTAAGATTGCTCAGTACATACTTGTGAACAACCACGCAAGTGGGCATCTGATATCAGTTGTCTTAAGCTAGGTAGTATATTTACAATGAATTGAGACTCAAGAAATATAAAGTGCAGTATTAACTTTATAAGTACAGTTCTAGTGGTGAGGAAAAGATATGAAATCGAGCCATGATTAATATTTGTAGGATTTATTTATTGATATCACTGGACTTGGTATGCGCAATGATCTGATTTTAAAAACTATGTTTGTGTTATTAATATTGGATGAACTGTTTTGCATTTATAAGCTGACCCTGTTTTGAATTTCATATTGTATGCTTTTATTGTAACTTTTATTGCATTTTACCGATTAAGGTTGATTGGTGGACTGGCACTAAGGCACTATCTCTACGCCAACATAATTTTCCCATGGAATGCAACTCTTTTCCATAATATCAGATATTGAAGTCAATATACCTTCAGCTATACTTTATCTGCTTAAACACATGGAAAGAAATTTGCAGCATATCAAACACTGCTTCAAATCAAAAATACGTACAATTATGGGATTCATTTTTTCATTGCATTGATTATTGCTACTATCAACAATGAGACTAAAGGCTGAGACCTTCATATCAGCCACTAGTTAGTCATCAATTCTGGTGCAATGGCATCTTTTAATACACAGGTTTCATTTGTCCAAACACAAGCACAGCCTGCAAAGTTTAGAGCGTGGAAAACATGTCTCTCTGAATCTGCCAAAATGATTTGCAATGGTAAATGGCACAAATGTGCTAAGCCAAGATTCTGATGAACTTTATTTCAGCCTCTGTTGCAAGAGTCTTCACTCGACTTCTCTTTTTTGTTTTGTTATCTTTTTATTGCAAAGATGCTCACCACAGAAGGACTTACATCAAGGCATGTCGAATCATATAGTACATACATGACATATGAATGACAAAGGTCAGAACTGCAAGCAGAAAAACAATCAGATCTCACTGGACTACTCTTTGGGGCACATGCATCAGCGAAAATACCAGATTTGCGACCGGTATTTTTGCATTTGGGATGCATCAACCCAAAAGCAAATTTGCAATTTAAGTAATTGCAAAATTTGCGACTACTTAAATTACGAATGCATTTAGGGAATCGCAAATTGCGATTCCCTAAATGCAATGCATGATGCAATTCCAAATTGCGAATTTGCAATTAGGGATTGCAAATTACCATCAATTTGAACTTGATGGTAATTTGCAAAAACTTTGAAAACTGCACTAAAGTGCAGTTTTCAAAGTTTTATGTTACACACACACATGCCCTTGGGGCATATATGTGCGCAACATGTGGTAACATCTCAGTTTCAGGGGTGCAACAGGGTGTCCTTTTGGCACCCTTGAAATTGCATGCACAATTTGAGAGTACCTATTTGGTACGCGCAAATTGCACATGCAGTTCCCATTCATTCCTACGGGCCTCTAGGCCCATAGGAATGAATGGGAAGCAATTCCTTATTTGTGAATCGCAATTTGCGAGTCGCAATTAAGGAATTTGTAGGAATTTCAATTTTTTGGCCGATTCCTACATGCATAGGGATTTGCGAGTCCTAAATAGCGATTTCTTAAAATTCGCTGTTTTGGATTCGCAAATCCTGACTTTGATGCATGTGGCTCATTTTCAGGTATCCTGAGATGGGCCTCATTTTAATCTTTGTGCCCTGAAGAAATGTATCAACTTTATCAGTAAAATTGTGTTTCAGATCAAACTCTCCTTGATGCCCACAAGAGGCTTGCTTCTCACAAATATAAGCAGCACAAGGCATATATATCAGTCTTAAATGGAACAATGATTCAGAGTTAAAAATTATTTCCAAAATTGATAGTACTCTATAAGTTTTTGAAAGTTTTTAAATAAAAAGTACTAGTGCATACAGTGGTTGATCACAAGCATGTAATATTCATGCAGGATGCTGTAGTACAAGACTAAAATAAGTGCATGCCAGGATTATGTGTCTTGCTTACCACATACTATTCCACATGGAGGGGTGGAAGTACCAGACCTCGATGGTGTTTGCAAGTGAATACTTGGTGCAAGAGAGGCTGACTTCAGAGTCCACAGATAGAGAACTCAGGGTAGAACTGTATAGTAATGTGTTACATTTATTTCTGCGAAACAGAGTGAATGATATGTGGATAATCTATATGAAGAATAATGAATAGTTTTTAAATAATTTTTTTATAGTGCTCTGCATCACCTTACAGTTTGTTCAGAGTGCTATATATAATTTGTTACAAATCCAGAGGGATGTGTTTGAAGAATTCCAACTGGATGCAGAAATAAGTCTCCCTGATATTCCTGTATACTCGAATGCCAGATAGAGTAGTTGTGTTTTAATGAGTTTCTGAATCAGAGGTAGGTTAATTCTGCTGTAAACATCACGTTGAACTCATTATGGGTGTGGACTTTTATATAGCTTACTCCAAGTTTTAGCATTTTGAAAGTATGTTAAGAACTCCTGATGATGTTGACGAACAGTAGTTCCTGGTTGAAGTGCTTTAAGGACAAGAGCTCACATGAACCCCAGGACATTCTCCCAGTATGCTTTGCGTACAGGACATGATATTTGGAATTTCTTTCTTTATTCTGCTGGCAGGCTAGTGTTGCGATTTCCAAGTTAGCTTTAAATCGTCATGCTTTCAGAGATTCTGGAACAGTCTAGCTGCTTGATTCTGCTACTGTTGTATTCTGTTTGTCAGTGTTTTTGGAAGCCCACTCTGAACCAGATTACCAAAGTGCTGATGCATCATCACCAAGATCTTGTTAATTCTAGATGGTGTTCTCACTGGAGTAAAGGGAGTATTTCCCAGAGTAAGGATAGCTGTAGGCTGACATCCATGACCTCTTCCTTAGTTTGGAGTGAGATGACATGCGGTCATCAAAAAACACTCCCAAGTTTTTTGCCTTCACAGCAATAATGATAAATAAAGAAAAGTAAAGCACAATAAAGAAACAGTCATGCTTTGATCTATTGGTAAGAGGATGAAAAAGTGAACAAGAATGTGCGCTCCACATATAGGAGTTATATTTGAATGGCCAGCTCGAAAGATGCTTGATAAGAAAAGTTATGAAGATAGGTTAGTTTTCACGGTGAAGACCAGGGGCGGCTCCTCCATTAGGGCAGAGCATCGCCCCACTGCTTTCTCGCAGTGCGAGAAGCAGAAACATAAAATGGTATTTAAAATACCATTTTATGTTTCTGCTTCTCGCGCTGCAAGAAAGCAAAAGGGTATGCCTGGTTGGGGGAAGGCGGGTGGCTGAGTCGGGGAGGAGTGGCTTGCCCACTCTGAGTGCCCTGACTGTTTGGTCGGCTCCCCTCGCGCGAACCCCCCCCCCCCACCCGCTACTACCCACTCCTGAGTCATGCGTGCCGCGACTGGTGAAGACAATTAAGAGGCCATACATAGTAAGCACTGAATACAGAGAAATTATTGGGAGACTCCTAAGTATACTGATAGACACAGGAACATGCTATGCAATAATCAAAAGGAGTGACATGCTGGGTAAGGCTTATTGAGGTGGAAGTGGGATGTGGATCTAGAACATAAAACACTTTCACACAAGAGAACCTTTCCACCGTAAATCAAGACTGATGTTTCAGGAAGCAAGTAAACATGAGTTAGTAATGCCCCTAGAAATGAAATCCTTTCATATTTACAACTTATTCTCAATATGAATTCAAGATATGGGATAATTCATAGCAAATGGGGCAATTTGTCACTGAGTTCTAAACATAAAAATTGAACTGTAACAAATACAGTTAAACATAAATTCGGATGTGACAATGTGTCCAAACCCCTTCCCTATGACAGTGAAACACCACACAAAGTCATACAACACACATGGGTCACAGTAAAAACAGATGGGAGAAATTTCAAGAACTGAAGAGTTTACAATTCAAAAGAAATCATTGAATAATAAATTGGGGATGGACCCCATTGTAAAGACAAGAGACTTCTTGGGTAGATTACTGAGCAGATTCAAGGTCTGCCTAGGGTGCGTAGAAGACCTTTGTAGTAGTCCAATGAGAGGTTTGATGGGGAGCAAGAGGGATAATATCATCTAATAAGTACTAATCTGCTCCTATCGTATTGTTCGAGAAGACTATGTGGATTCAACTGGGCTGTAAATACATGTTGAATTTTAATCCTGGGGAACTCGTTTTGGAGATTTTAATTAGCACAGGAGTCCTCAATTAATTCTTGCAGCGTATATTGGGTAGGAGTAAGGCTAAAGAAAGTTGAGTAATCCATAAGGATCTAGACTCCAGAGGAGCGGGTGGATTAAGCTCCTAATGGTGGCAGAGAGGGTACTGGATACACATGTAGTTTAGCCAGTGGTGAATGTGTCTTTAATGGTGGGGGGTGTAGGCAGGTCACCATTCCTAGTGGTTTCCTAAGATGGAGACTCAAAGACGAAGATAAATTGATATCCTGGCAGCTCGATGGTGTACTGTGTACTGTATATTCTTTGCACTTCTCCCGTGCTGGTTCGCAAGAAGTGTGGTGTCTTCGTATCTGAAAGGGTATTGAACTACATTTCAGAACACTGTGAAAAATCTAACATAACTCTAGGGCCTCCCAGTGGCTGTTGATCAGAATCATGGACTACATTGAACTGACTTTGACATTTACATCTTGAGTGCCCGTAATAAAGAGTGAAAGAGCTTCCCGAGATTTTGTTTTGGAATGACACTATTCAATCTCCCCACCTCACCGCTCCAATCAGTGGAATCTAATGATAATATCAGCAGCCTTTCCACAGTCTTCCTTCAGGAGTTGGAAAGAGCCGATAGATAATAATAGACAACAAATACAAAATCAATTACATGTGCCCACTCCCTTAATGAGAAAAACTCTTCCCAACAAAAGTCTGAACTCCTTTTAAACATGTCTTACTTTCTTCAATGGTAGCTGTAGGAGGTGATTCTACTAAGAAAACCAAGAAATATAAACTTCCTGACTGACTCAAAAACTTTGGAGTCATTGCCCCATTTGCCAATTATCCAAATATCACCAATAACAAAAATCTCATCTTCAAATGTTACATTAAAACTTTTTGATACTGAGCCATCACCAAAAAATCACCAAGGTATATCATGAAACAAATTCCCCTTTGACGCAAAAAAACCAACAATCAAACCTTTATACCTTGGTTAGGCATGGAGAAAGGTCCAAAAGGAAGGCAAGTAAATTCCCAATGGCTATTCCTCCAGCTAAATGAAAGTGCCTCACAAACCTTTCACATATAGGAACCTTGAAATAAGCATCCTTCAAGTCTAGCTGTAACATTTAATCCTGCACTCTCAGAGTATGTTTGAACAAATGTATCCCCTATAAATTCAAATTATATGACACCCACTAATTTCAATCCTTAGGATTTATCACAGGATTTATACGGGACCTGTGTCCTATAACGCATTGTTCTTTTTCTTTACCAAAACGAAATCACTCTAAAAACCTATATTGTGACATGAAGAGCCTCATTACAATTTGGGTCGGAGTTGCATCTAGCGACATCGCCGCGGATGCAGAACCGACTGACCGCAATTAGGATGCAACTGCACATGGTGCAATCACAAACTTCCATTTTACAATGGAAGCCTGTGCGGCAGTCTGAAACCGGCTGCAGCACAAACTCCCATTGTAAAATGGAAGTTTTTGCAAATCCCTGTACCATGTGGCAGGCACCTCATGGTGCCTTCCACACGGTGCAGGGATGTGAATGGGGCACCACAGGGGTCACAACAGTAGGGCCAGGGTAGAAGGGGGTCCTGCTACCCCCAGAGTTGCTTTCCGACAGCCTTCCCATGTCTGAAAGGCTGACATGGAAAGGCTGTCGGAAAACGATATCATAATTCTGACGGCAGAAATACCTTCTTTAAGGGATTATGTGTGATTTCTGACTTGCACCTTGAGCTCGTCAGTAGCTAGTCGGTTTGCCCTGCCAGTTTACATTCATTGTACGACATTGTAAATTATCAGTCGGAGTGCAAACTTTCCACATCAGTCGGAAAACCTCCGACCAGCTCCCTCTAAACATGTCTTACTTTCTTCAATGGTTGTTGTAGGAGGGAACTCAGTGATTCTACTAAGAAAACTAAGAAATATAAAATTCCTGACAGACTCAAAAACTTGGAGTCATTGGCCCATTTGCCAATTATCCAAATATCACCAACAACAAAACTCTCATCACCAAATGTTACAATAAAACTTTTTGATACTAAGTGCAAACTTTCCATGTTGGTCAGAAAACCTCCGACCAGCTTTGGAGCAAGCCTCATAAGGGTGGATTTTTTCCTGACAATGCTGCATTTGCATTCTCCAGTATACGCGTTGTTCTCTGAATCCAGTATCTTAAGCAATTTTTAACGATATGAGTATTTTTCACGCTCACCTCTGTCATATCAAACTCCTCACTGCTGGTTCTGCTAGGTCCAAAACTTTATCTTGACATAATTTCTAAACAATTTTAGGATGTTTTATTAATTTCGACAAATATTTAGCAATCTATGGATGAGCTCAGGCGTTTGAAATAATCATCATTAACCACTGGATTGGAACAATACTACATAAAATTCTTATGGTTCCAAGGTTTCACTTAGTTTTTCACACAAATATTGAAAACAAAAAAAAAATGTACTAAAGTCCACTAGTTTTCTTTACCTTGGATGATGGGTGGCCACAGGATTAAATATACTTCTGCCATGGAGATCCTTAAATGAATCCTCTTCATTTTCATTTCCATTCAAACCTCATCTTCCTCCCACTTTTTCACATAACCCAAATGGCCGCATAGAAACTAGTCATTGCCCTGAATTCATCTTTAAGCAAAGAGATTTTATCTCAACTTTGCTTTTTCCCCATCGAATTTAAAAGGTGTTTTCCATATCAGCAACTTCCCTCCCTTGCTGGAGATTATTTTCTTTTTCAATTATCCTTTCACCACACAAGGGGCCTCATGTAGGTAGCGAAATACCGGTCGGTAACGGCCGATTTTCGGTAAATATGCCGTTACCGACCGGTATTCAGACAAGTGAGATGTAGGAGTCCAAAAACCACTTTTCGGTAAATATGAGGCGGTAAATACCGATTCATAGTTACCGAATTCCAAAATACCGATTCATGTTTACCGAATCCATAATTAACGAATCGGTAAATATGAAGTGGTAAATATGAAGTGGTAAAAATTTAAAATGACATGTAGGAGCAGGCGGTAATTAAGAAATCCAGGAAAATCGGTAAATAAGAGTCGGTAATTAACACGGATTGAAAGCAGGTGGTAACCATCAACAATGCACATTAGCAATCCCAAAATGCAACAGCGTGGACAACATGGCCGCCATGTACGTCATTGCAAGGCGCCTACGTCTACAGGCAGCAGGACTGAGGGTGTGGCGACGGGAGGAACAAATCTACAGACAGCGCATCACACTATTACAGCTGACTGATGCAGAGATACATGAGAGGTACAGGCTACACCCCGAAACCATCATGGACCTGATAAGGGACCTGCACCCACTCCTGGACCAGCCAACAAGAAGGGCGCACGCCATACCACCACATGTGCAGGTGCTCTGCAGCCTACATCTACTGGCATCCGGCAGTTATCAGGTGGTGATAGCTGCGGTGGGTGGTGTATCCCAGAGTTGCCTGTCCCGTTTCTTCAGGAAGTTCCTGGATGCCATGATGCAGAGAATGCACCACTACATAAGCTTCCCAAACACACAGGCTGCACTGCAGAAAACAAAAACAGACTTTTATCACATGGCACAGTTCCCCCATGTCATCGGCTGTATTGATGGTACACACATCCCAATCTGTCCACCAGCTGATACAGAGCACATCTACAGGAACAGGAAGTCCACCCACTCCATCAATGTGCAGGTGATCTGTGATGCAGGGAACATCATCACAGATATTGTTGCAAAGTTTCCTGGGAGCACCCACGACTCTTACATCTTCCAGAATAGTGGGATCTACACACGACTGAGTGCCGGCGAATTCGGAGAGGGATACCTGCTGGGTAAGTAACAGTGACGCCCCTTGAAACCTGCAAATCAGAGTGTATAGAGGCATGTAACTGATGGTTCCCTTTTACTCATCCAGGCGACAGTGCATATGCATGCCGTTCATTCATCCTCACTCCCTACCTACACCCAGCAACCCAGAGTGAGAGACGATACAACGTGGCCCACAAAACAACACGCAATGTGGTGGAGCGCACGTTTGGACTACTGAAGAGCAGGTTCCGCTGCCTCCACAAGAGCGGAGGCGCACGCCAGTACAAACCCATCACCTGCTGCAAGATTATTGCCACTTGTGCAATGCTGCACAACCTTGCCACGAAAAAAGGTACAGATGTGGAACTAACATATTTTGAGGACAACGAGGATGAGTCAGGCCAGCCAGAGGGCAGCGCAGCTAGAGTGCCAACTGCAATCGATGGGAGAGAGAGACGGGCAGAGATCACATGCAACTATTTCTGAGTAAGTGAGGGGACACAGCGAGTTGTGAGAAGTCATGACGTAGTTTAATGTGGCACCACGCCATGAACACATGAACAGGCCAATCTGGCAATATACCATCTATACAAGGAGTATGTCCAGGGTTACGTCACCCAATGGGAAGTGGCTAAGCAGGGCCACATCAATGTTTGCGCATACGCGCTGCAGTGGTGGATTGCACGGCCTGTGCATCCTCACTAGAGCCAACCCCAAGCCGCCTGCTGCTCCTGCGTGCTTCGGGGACGGGGGGTGTGATGCTGCTGCTGGTGTCGATGCTCTCCGCAGCATCCCCTGCAGCAGTTGTCGACGCCTGACTAGTCAATAGCACCCCTAGTGCACTTGTCACCTGCACCATCCCCCGAGACAGGTCGCTGCAGCACTGTGTTAGGCCCTCCTGCATCGTCACAGAGCGCCGGCAAAGTAGGGAAGTCGCAGTTGCCAGACGGTTGAGTGCCCTGCTGGTAGTGTCCCTTCTCTGGCGTTCCCGGCGCCGTGCTTCGATGTCAGCATCTAATTTGCTGCACAACTGCTGGATTGACTGGGACATGTCCCGAATGCCCGCAGCCATGCCGCCAATGTTTGTGTCCATGTTGACTAAGCTTGTCTTCATCACCCGCATGTGCCTCTGGACTGACATAACTGCCTTTGATTGCAGGCGCTGTTGCTTCAACATTTGGCCCTCGAGCCCCAAGAAGACACCATGGCCGTCAGTGGGTGCTGGTGGACTCTGGACACGCGACCTGCGGCGCCCTCTTGCTCCCGTCTGTGCTGCCTGTGAGGTGTGGGGCACAGTGGGATGGCTCCCTTCCTGGTGCCCGGTGCGGTCTTCTGGGCCCATGCTGTCGTCTGACGAGGTGTCGAAGGCTCGTAGCCTGGCTGCTGGACGCCTCCTCATTCTCACACCTGCAAGCGGAGATGTGGCCGGTGATTCGAACATGAGTGGCGATGCTGGCTGTGGTTGTGGTGATGCTGGCTCTCGGTGAGGTGATGCTGGCTCTGTGTGCGGCGAGGCTGGCTGTGTTGGTGGTGCGGCTGCCAGTGGGCCTGCTCCCTGGTCTGAACTCGTGCTGGCTAGAGGTGATTTTTGTGGCAGGTGTGCCGTCTCCCCTGCAGCATGCCCTGTACTGCATGATGTCACATCTGTGGACAGAAAAACAACATTGGCTCAGTGTCCCCGAAGGGCTGCATTGCAAGCGTCACAATAAATCATTTCACATTCCAATCTGTCCTCTGTCTCCTTGTGCCTCGAGTGCGTGACATGCCCTGTTGCCCTGTGACATTTACGTCATGGTTAGTGTTGCCCTGACTACATCTCCCGGAATGCATTGCCTGTCTGCACTGACACGTGTGGACTGCAGTGTGATTCTCGTTTCACAATGGGGAATGTGGGATAGGGGTAGGGGAGGCTACATTGCTGTGCTTTCGTCTTACCTTGGTGTGTTGCGGCTCTGGCAGAGCTGTCGGCGTCCCCAAGACCCACGACGCTCTCTTGCTCGATTGTGGCCGCCACCAGCTCCTCCAGTTCGGTGAGGGCAGGTGCCCTGTTGGTTCCACCTCCGGTCTGGCTGGCCTCCTTCTGGATGTCGCCCATCTTCCTCTTGGTCACAATCCTCAGGTCATACCAGCGCTTTTTGAGGACCTCAATGTCCCTGTGGGTCACTCCCACAGCATTGACCTGCGCCTGGATGGCCAGCCATATGTTGCGCTTTTCGGCCTCAGGCACTTGCAGGGATTGCCTCCCAAACAGCTTCTGGTGCTGCTTCACCACCTCCTCCACCAGCACCTGGAGTTCCTTGGGGCTGAATTTGAGCTTCCTCCTCCTTTCCCCTCCGTCTTTCTGTGTTCTCTGGCTGGACATGCTGTTCGTTTCCCGCTCGCACATGCAACTGCTCCCTGCCTCTCCTCTGCACTCCAAGCCTCTCCAGGGTCGGCTAATTATGTACACCTGCCTGGGTGTGGCCACGTCGGCTAATTGTGTACACCTGCCTGGGTGTGGGCAGTTCCTGGTTGGGTGGGCTGTCGTTGCACAGGATTAGCTGTTTCGTCAAGTCATGTGATGTTATTTACCGAATCCGTACATACCGATTCGGTATTTTCCGATTCGGTGGATACCACCTCGGTATTTTCCGAATCAGTAGATACCACCTCGGTATTTTCCGATTCGGTGATTATCACCTCGGTATTTACCGATTCGGTGAATTCCGATTCGTATTTACCGAATGTTACCGAATCGGTAACTGTTACCGAATTTTTACCTACATATAACTTACCGATTCTAATTTACCGATTCGGTACGGCTCGGTATTTAAGAACCGGTAAAATTTATTTACCTACATGAGGCCCAAAATGCTTTCTGCTGTTCGTTCAATTATATTATTTCATTACGTCCCTAATAATTGCAATTTTTGATCCATTGTTTTTCTTAACAGATTTCCTCTTCTAACTACAATCCCCATTTTAATCTAACAAGGACCAGCATTGTTACCCTTCAAAACCTTCCTCCGACAGAGCTGGTATTTAATTGCTATCTTTGCCTTGAGTTCAATGCAGTCTTCTGGTCCTATTCTAAACAAAGCTATCATATGTGCTACTGACAGTGCACTTGCATTAAGGGATACTTCTCTATTATTTAGCCACATATCCTGGTCATCTTCTGGACTCAGCTATGCAGCTTGTCCACGCATCCAGTCTGAAGGCACGAATATCTATTTTTTTCTGAAAATGATTCAACCATGAAAGTCAAAAGATAAGAAGGGAAACCTTTAATTCTGAGCAGAAACAGATTCAGTATTTAATGCTGTCCTTTTGCCTACTTCTACAAGGACATCGTTTTACCAGAATGAGAACTGACCCACAGTGATTTGCCTAGAATCACATAACTTTCATGGTGGTCTGGTACATCACTAGAGCAGCTCGCCTCCAAGTCTTCTGAACTAAACCATGCCCATTTGCCTGAAAGTGGGGAACAATTTTCTTGAACTTAGTGGCATGCACTACTGGATATTTTTTTATTCTACCGTCTTGCAGCATTTCTATATCACTTCCCCTCCTCTTGTAGAAGTCCCATTGCAGACCTGGGTCAAAGGTTCAGACCTGCATGGATGAGAGAAGAGTGTTAGTGGGATGCCATCTATTAATATTAGTATTATTAATTGATTTGAAAATGTTTGGTGGGCATGGATCCACTAGAGAACTATATGGCTTTTATTAGATTGGTAGTTTGTTTTGTATTAATAGGTTGATTGAGCACATCATGAGTTGAAGGCTCCCTGTAGCCAGATTTGGTGTATGAGGCTTTGAGAAAGCATTACTTGGTTTTAAAAGGACATAAGCTTGAGGTTAGTTGCTTTCTTTATTAATTTGTGTGTAACATTATTACAGATTTACTGAAAGTATTATACATTTACTGTTGCTGCTGGACTTATGGAATTCATTAACAATTTTGGAAAACCCTTTGTGAGAGCATGTAGACTCCAAGATGTATTTAGAGTACAAGGAGTTTTTTGGCCATCTTGATGAAGGTTTTGTAGACTCTGTGCTATCTTTGGAGCCATATTTAGCATGTTCCTTCAAAGTCTTTGGAGGGATCTGGTTTGAGTTTTTCATATTTACACCAGAGTTATACCAGCAAGCTCTCCTTCTGTTATGCAGCAGGTATGTAGCTTTCAGTGGAAACACTATTTAAAAAGCAACTGTTAGCCATTGTTGAAACTATTTAACTGACATTTCTGGGTCTGATCATGGAGAGTTGAAAAGAAATCCTTGGAATGTGTTCACATCAAATGACTTCCATGGTATTATGGTATGTATTAGTGACATCAGGAGGTTTGGTTGCCAAAGAAATGTTCGTTGAACTATTTGTTGATCACTCCATGTAACAGTGATGTTTCCAGTGACCAAGATTACGTTTATTGGGATAAATAGTGCATCAAAGGTGGCTACATTCACTGAGAGGGGAGGAGAGTCAACGGGTGGAAGCCAGGGGATTCAGTGGTTGGGAGAAGATAGGAGGACTGGCATGAGACTTGTTTTTTTAAACAAGATGTTGAGGTCCATAAATACACAAAAATTCTTGTGATTCATAGTGGAGTTAGCTATTGACTCTAAAAAGGACTCAAAAATATATCAAGGTGTGAGGAGAGGTGACTAGGTGAAAAAGAATGAGGCTAGACGGTTTCAAGTTAATGCAACGAAAACCAGCATTGATTTGCATTCTGAAACTGCGAAGTCATTGATGAAGGATGTCGCCAGAGTTCCTCATTTAAAGAATGTTTTTGGTGAGCGGCCGCTATGCTTCATGCAGTCACATGTCAATGTTTTTTATTGTCCAAAATAAATTCCCAAAGTGGGAGTTTGATTTTGATGGAGAAAAAAAATCCCTGACACCAAGTTTTCTCCCAGGGTGTGAGGGTAGTTTTTCTTCTTTTATTCAGTTTGGGACAACAAGGCTTTCCATGGTGGTTCGGAACTGAAGAAAGACATATCAAACATCCTCTCTAAATGTGAGGGGTGGTTTATTACACCTACATTGACAGTCCCAACTGAGCTGAGACATTGGTGTAGGGTTTCTGAAGGTGGAGGCCGGGGGGGCACCGCCGTCTGAAACATGACAGTCATCCCGAATCTCAGTAGAATGGGCAGAGTGTCAGTTTGGTGGATTGGGTACTGCACCACATCTGTGGTGGAGTACCCTGTCTCCCAAACTCTAAATCTGGTTTAGAGTCCTTTTGTGGACCACTGATGATTCTCTGTCAGTCTTTCTATGAGGTCAGTTTCTCAAGAGTATTTTGTATCTGTTAGGTACTGTTTTCTGTCGTATCAACTAGTATCTTTTCTAAGAAAGGTCTCTGTGTGGAAAAGATTACATTTGAAGTCTGCTACCACACCGTAAATGTGATTACTGCTTTTTCTTAGGGATCTTGTATTGATTAGTATGCGTACTAGGTGGGTGAACTGATATTTGGGCTGTGTTGAGGTTTCTGGTTTACTGAGTGCTACTGTGTACTGGATTTGCTGAATGGAACATATTTTGGGCTCATTATTAGATTTTGTACAGGGCACATTGTTAACATGTCTAGAACCAAGTCTACTGAAGATTCCTCCAATTGGTACTTGTTAGAAATGGGGATCTCTAGTTGACATTGGTTTGCACCTTTGTCCAAGTAGGGACCCTTCTTTCCTAGTCAGGGTAAGAGAGTTACACTCCTAAAATAACCCCTGCTCACCCCCTAGGTAGCTTGGCACGAGCAGTCAGGCTTATATCAGAGGCAGTGTGTAAAGCATTTGCACATAACCAACACGAATACAGCGAAAACACTAAAAAAGGACACCACACCAGGTTAGAAAAATATCCAAGATTTTTATACATCCAAAACAAGACCAAAATGACACAAATCCAACATACGGTACTTTACAAATGTGCACTTTGCAAGAATACTTCAAAAACATATTTTCTTGAGGTCGGTAGCTTTGTCCGGTGCTACAGCGGTACTGTAAACAACAGAATCCAACAGTTCCGTCAGACCACATCGGTCAGGGACGTTGACAGACCCGTAGACAGTACCTTTTGTGTTGCGGCCGACACGTTGGTGTGGGCCGGTCGTGGCAACCATCGTGGTTGCAATGTGAAGCGTAGCGGTACAGCGAGCAGTGCCCTCAAGGTGCGGTGCAGGCAGCGGGTCGGTGACGGTCATCCAGCGGCATTAGTGATACCAGGGCTGCAGTGCGGAGTGAAGGCTGTACTCGATGTGGTGCTGACAGATCACGGTGCAGGCGAATGAACTGGTTGCGGGGAGCTGGCGTTGGTCTGTCCGGACTGCGGTGTGGGATGAGCAGGTGCATCGTGAGACGTATGAGTGGTGCCCCCAAGCCACAATGCGCTCACGGAAGTCGCAGTCAGCGTGCAGCGACTGTGTCGATGAGGCCAGGGCTGTGAAGTGAAGCAAGGCGGTGCCGAGTGTGGTGCCCCCAGGTCACGGTGTAAGCAGCGGCTCGGTGGCTGCAGTCATCAGTGAGACCAGGGTTGTAGTGTGAGATTGTAATGAATGTGACTTCTCACCAATAAGCCACACCCAAACCCTGCACTCCCACTTTGGAGGCAAATATACCACTGCACCTTTAAATAATACACTTTGAGCAGCACTCCCTAAAGACGAGGAAAGGACGCAGCACTCCCTTTAGGCGAGGCAAGAAAACAAATTCAGGTGCATTTAAAGTAACACACACTTTGAGCAGCACTCCCTAAAGACGAGGAAAGGACACAGCACTCCCTTTAGGCGAGGCAAGAAAACAAATTCAGGTGCATTTAAAGTGACACACACTTTGAGCAGCACTCCCTAAAGGCGAGGAAAGGATGCATCACTCCCTTTTGGTGCTAAAAAGGTGCTATGGCAGGGGACGGGCGGAGTTTAGCGGCCTATGTAGCAGCAAAAAGCTTGGTTTTTAGATGTTTTCTGAAGATCTGAAGGTTGGATTGGAGCCTCATGGACTGGGGCAGCTTGTTCCAAAGTCTGGCTGCACAGTATGTAATTGTGCGGGCCCCCCCAGCCTTCTCTTTTGATCTCTGGTACTCTGACCAAGCCTTGGGTGGCTGATCTTAGGGCACGCAGAGGGACATATGGTATGAAGAAGCTTTCAAGATCTTCAGCTGCTCCACCATAGATTGCCTTATGCACATATGTGAGTGCTTTAAAATCTATACGTTGTTTTATAGGCAGCCAATGAAGGGAACGTATCCCATCTGAAATGGGTTGCCCTTTGTGTAAACCCAAAGTCAGCCTGGCAGCAGCATTTTGCAAGGACTGTAGTTTCAGCAGTTGGAACTTGTTTATCCCTAAGAAGAGGACATTTGAGTAGTCCAGCTTGGAGAGAAAAAGGGCCACCATTACCGTTTTTTGAAGCTCCTGGGGTATGTAGGGGAACATTTTTCTTAACGTCTTCAGTAGAAAGAAGCACGAAGACGTCAAGCTGTTAACTTGAGCAGAAAAATTGAGCTTGCTGTCAAAAAGGACCCCCAGTTTTCTGACCTTCTCTACAGGGGACGGACGTTCTCCCGCCTCTGCCGGCCACCATGATTGGTTCCACAAGGGTAGGCCGGGTCCAAACTCCATCACCTCTGTTTTGTCAGTGTTTATTTCTAAATAATTCTGACCCATCCAGGATATGATTTCCGTGAGGCATGCATGAAATCTGCATGCAACAGATTCAGGCTGATTGATGGTAGATATGATAAGTTGGGAATCATCAGCATACGATACTAACGTGAAACCATGTTTCCTGACGAGGTCAGCTAGAGATGTGACATAGAGATTGAAGAGAGTAGGAGATAGGGCCGACCCCTGTGGCACTCCACAGGGGAGGTGGAAACTGTCAGATCTCAAATCCTCCCAGAACAGCCTGTGCTCTCTATTTTCTAGAAAGGAGGCTAATAGGGCCAAGGCAAATCCTCCCACTCCCAGGTCCCTCAGGCGCTGCACCAGGACGGTGTGGTTAACGATGTCAAATGCGGCCGATAGATCTAGGAGTACCAAAACCGCCCTCCCACCGCCATCCACTATCCTACAGATCTGTTCAGCAGTTTTTACAAGTGCTGATTCCGTCGAATGGCGTGGCCGGAAGCCATGTTGGGAAGAGTCGAGCAGGCCGTGTGTATATAGGTGAGCGTTAAGGGATCTGTTCAGATGTTTTTCTAGGACCTTGGCTGCGAGGTGGAGTCCTGCGATGGGACGATAGTTGTTAGGGTTGCAGGGATCCAAGCTAGGTTTTTTTAACAGAGGGGTGATGGCTGCCTTTTTCCAGATGGCGGGATATTGTCCAGAGCTCAAAATTTGGTTCAAGAGTGGGGTAAGATGTTCAGTGATTGGACCTGCAGCTTGATGCATGATGGTTGGTGGACATGGATCTGTAGGTGCCCCTGACTTTAAAGAGAGGAGAGTAGCGTTAACCTCTTCTTTGCTCACCGGCTGAAAGCTGATCAACATCCGGTTGGAGCATATAACAGACCCAGCCAGATCCGAAGGCTTCATGGTGTGCGAGAAGTTGTTATATATTTTATTTACTTTCTGTTGAAAGTGTTCCGCGAGGGAGTTACAAAAGTGCTGGTCTGGCTTGAAGGTGCTAACCTGCCGGGGTTTTGCCAACAGGTTGATCGTTTTAAACAGTTCCCTAGTGGAATTTCCTGCGTCCTTGATCTTGACTGTAAAGAAGTGCTTTTTAGCATCTACTATCGCTTCTTTATATGTTTTCACAGAGAGACTGTAAGCGATTTTCTTTAGGCTATCATAGTCTGTCCTCCAATACCGTTCCGCCTGTCTGCATTTGGTCTTTAGGTCCTTGAGTTCGAGAGTATACCATGGAGCTGATATCTTTGCTTCCTTTATTTTGACTATTTTTATTGGTGCAACCCTGTCGGCTGCTGCCAAAATCCAATCATTAAACTGCTGTACAGCTTTATTGTTGTCATGTTCTGACTTGATAGGGTCTTGGTCAAGCGCTGATTCGAATATGCCGTCCTTAATTTTACTCCATCATCTTATTGGACATTTAACTGAGCTTACTTGTGCTTTAGGCTGGGATTGAGATCTATTAAGGGTAAAATAAATAGCCCTGTGGCCAGACCATGGCAAATCTAATAACTGAGAGAGTATAATATCTGGATCGTTAGTAAAAATCCCATCCAGCGTATGACCCGCTGTGTGGGTGGGCTCAGTTATCAGTTGTTTTAGGTCGAAGGCCATAAGGTAGTCTAAGAGTCTGATAGTGTCTGGGTTCTTGTTTAATTCCAGGTGATAGTTAAAATCGCCCAAGATTGTGAGTGAGTGGGAGTCCGTATACGACTCCAAGAGGGTCAATAAGGCTTGTGAGAAAGCACTTCTTGGACCTGGGGGGTGGTAGATTAGTATGTCCTGGAAGGTCTGCGCATTATTAGGTTTGATACGAAATTGTAGTGCCTCTGCCGGGAGGGCCGAGATAGACTCTACATGAACTTTGAAATTCGCTCGATAGAGAATGGCTATCCCCCCTCTCTTGCCTGATGTTCTATTTTGAACTGAATATGCATAACCGTCGGGGACAGCAATATTCCAGTCGGGGATGGAGGCGTTGTCTGTCCAAGTTTCTGTCAGAAAGACTAGATCTGGTGCCGTGAGCTGAATAAGGTCCTCTAGTTCATGTTTGTATTTAACTACGGACCGAACGTTAATTAGGAGACATTTAATATGTTCAAGTGTGTCTCCCTTCAGGTTATTGGATGTCTGCTCCGTCTTTTCCTCCCTAGGGCCTGACTCTGCCTCCTTATTGTTCTGAGCGTTACCCCCCGTCCTCCACCTTCGATCATTTCTCTGAGGATTAGGGCTCAGTCTGAAGGTGCAACCTGGGCATTCAATAGCCGTTCTTGTGGCCTCCGCTGCCAATAAATTTTTGTGGGCGCATGGAGCAGGCATTAGATCCAGTAGAGTTTGCCTGCTGTAGTTAACTGGGGCACAAGGACCAGGGGTCCTGGCGCTGGGCGCGCTCTGGGCGCCGATGGGCGCAGACGGGTTTGCCTTTGGCGTGCCCGCTGCGCGCGCCCACTGCGTGACCGCTCCAGCGTGGTTTAAGTAGCAAGTGGCGGCCTAACGTCTAGTGCGTCAACCCCGAGTGCAGTGCGGTTCTGATCTACTTCCGGCAACCGCAGGGGTCGAACGCCAAGTACTATCTGTTACAGATAAGGCTGCAATGGGGCTGACTATCACGGGTGAGCGATAACACGGTTAGAAGGATTGGTAATGTTTTTTTTTAAAAATAGGAATCGCTGTTAGCAGCAATGTATTTAAAAGATAAAAATCGATGTTAGCAGCAATTTATATGTTAGAATCCACATATCCCAAAGAGTGCAAAATATATCAAGATACACAGCGTTTCACCTTAGGAGTCACTAAAACACAGCATGCACAGCACGGTTCCATGTCCACTGTAATGGTGGTCTGCCAGGAAAAGGAAGTACCAGTACCGGTCTAGCGAGATTCAATGGAACCTAGGGGTAAAGGAGAAGAGTGTGAGCAGGCAGGAGTAAGTTCACACGGTGTCGGGCGGCATGCATGTGAAGAGTGGATAAGTGCGTGAATTACCTGGGTGAGAAAACAATTGCTGATTGGAAGCCGTGTCCGAGAGGACATCAGCGATGCGGGAGATTTCTGGGTTTCACACAGTCAATTGTGTGCGATCAGGATCTGTGGAGAAACAAGCATACAAGTTTAGCCCGGGAGAAGTGGGCTGTTGCGACGGTATGCGTAGTGGTCAAACGGTACGGAACCGAGAACCGTAAGCGAAGCCGTGAAAAACGCAGCTCTTACCTTGAGAGTTGGAACGAATCCAGCGTGGGACAGCGTGAAAATCAACTGTGTACCGCCACGATCGTGTGCAGTATGTAGGGAGAGTGAGAGTGGAAGCTGATATGTACTGCCGCGACACATAGTCATAGTTTTTAGCAAAAACAGAGTCAAACCCGGTAGGTCAGAAAGCAAAAAGACTGGAGAAACACGCTAAAAGATGCTAGGTCTAACAGTACTCGTGAAATTATAAGGTGGGAGTGTCAGAGTTTGGTGGCGGCAGAATATAAGTGTGGCTTTCAACATCTCAGGCTGCTCATGCACTGATTGATGGCATCACTCTAGACACTGACAGCAGAAAGATGGAGAATAGTCTACAACACACTTTACCCAGTGGCTCTATCAGGACAACTAGAGTCTTTTTAGGGTTTGGACAGAAGGAAGAGGTATATGCACTAAGAGAGTTATAATAAGAGAGAAACTTGCAACAGGTGGCAGGTAGAAGTTGGGAGAGCATGTTGGAAAGGATGAGGAAGGAGAGTGTGAAGGTCAGAGTAGGGTAGAACTCTTTAACTGACCAGGGAGAGTTTGTTAATAGTTCAGGTTTGCATTGTTTATGATGGATATGTCAGTTCTGGGCATCTGTGAGAAAAGATGAAGGGAAGTCATTAAACAGACCCTCCAGCTTTTCGCAATTTTGTGAATCGTGAATTTGCAGTAAAATTCTGCAAGGTAAGCAATGCCCACAATTTCATGCACTTGTGCAGAGATAAAAAGTGTGTTCCCCTCTCAATGTGGCAGCAGGTCCGGACTGGAGTCCCACCCACCATCCTGTTTTGAGTACTTTTCTCTGCTGCTAAATGCCTGAGCAGCTGGGGCGTCTGACATGAACGACAGAGAGACATCAGCCGTGGCCTACAAGACTGCTGGTTGGTGTGGTGACTGATGACTCTAATACAAGCTGTCGACACCTCACTCAACTGGAGGTCAGTAAAATTATCAATCTTCGAGGACCAGCAAGTTTTTAAATTGAGAAAAAAACGTTCAGACAGTGGAGTAGCTAGGCCTTGTGCCGCCCATGTAGGTCCCTAATTTTTCTGCCTGCGGCAACCGAATGTAAGAGTGGGGGAGTCTAGAGTTTCCCGCATTTGCTGCTAGACGGCTGCAGGTAAGAGCCTTGGAGGCCCACGCCCCCAAAACTCATGCCGTCCGGGTCCCCCAACCACCCATTGCTATGCCACTGTGATAGGAACATTAGCCAAGTTAAACACGATTAACACCTCAACTTTAAGGCGAACGCTTTGCACAAAAAGTAAAAACGTGGTCTATGTTTCAGCAATAAAGAAGCTTCCTAGAGAAAGGCGGGAGTTTTCCTTCACCACAGTGACATTTAACATCACAATTCCAACTTATTAATCTTAAATGATGTTAATTCTATTTTAACAAATGATTCCAAATGTTTAATCACTCAAATGTTTTATCAGGACAATGTGAAACTGTGAAACTTTCATTTGAGAACTTAAAAATATTACAATAATATTGCATGAATGGTAGGTGCACCTAACCTTCAAAAGTTGCACTGTATACAGGCAACAGGACTGATTTAAGTAGAAAATGTCTCACAAAACCTTCTTTGCCCTAATTAGTCTTCATTGAAATATGTCCTGCTCAAACTAATGCCTCTCAAGGCATTGCTGTCTCCAACTAGCCCCCTGCTGAAACAATTGTGTGAGATTTCACACCTGACAAATTTGTGGGATTTAAGGGATTTTGTGTAAGGCAAAGTTAGCAAATTAGCCAGTTTTTGAAGGCATGTTTACATTTTTTCATGATGTGATCCTTATGCTTCAAAGAGGAGGAAACAGAGTCTCTGACAAGTATTTCATAATCCCATTTTGAAAGAAGTATTATGTACCTCTGGGGGGAGGTGAAGGATGTTGTTACCCAACTGGAAATCATGCTGTGTGATCCCTTATATGTCGATTCAAAGGGTGGGGCACAAAGGGGAGTGCAGTCACAAGGTGTGGAGTCATGTGAAGTCAAGTCTGAAAGTCAACTTAAACATTTTGTACACCTCTGCCAACAAAGAAATAAGTAACAAGGACAAATGTGCAAGTACATCATACTGGCTGTTGGTAAATAGCCCTCTCTGAAGGGTCACCCCAAACTTTTTACCTTCCTCCTCTTTTTGCTGAACTCTTTGTGTTGGCCTTAGGACTTTGAGCACTTTACCACTTCTAACCAGTGCAAAGGTGCATGTGCTCCCTCCTCTAAACATGGTAGAATTGGTTTACTTCTGTTTGGCATATTCATTTTACTTCTAAGTCACTTGTAAAGTGGTATACCATATACACAGGGCCTGTACGTTGAAAGCTACTGGTGGACTTGCAGCACTGATTGTGCCACCCACAGAAGTAGCCTTTCAAACCTGTCTCAGGTCTGCCATTGCCGTGCCTGTGTGCCCAGTTTACTCCCACTTCAACTCGCCATTTAAAACCACTTGCCAAACACTAAACCCCCCTTTTTTTATTACTGTTAAGTCACCCCTAAGGTAGGCCCTAAGAGACCCTGAGGGTATGGTGTCATGTAAGTGAAAGGTAGGACATGTGTGTTTAATCTTTACCTGTCCTGGTAGTTTCAAACCCCCAAATTCTTCTTTCACTACTGTGAGGCCTACCCCTCTCTTAGCCTAGTATTGGGAATTCCATAATACACTTTTATGCTGTAATTAGTGATCCGAGAGAAGTAGGTTTTTTGTATTTCATATCTTTGGAATTGTAATGATAAATTCTCCTTACTGGTGAAGTTGGATTTAACATTACCGTTTTAGAAATGCCACTTTTAGAAAGTGGATGTTTCTTTGCACTTACTGATTTGTTTGCCTGACAGCCTGTCTCTAATACACATCTGGGCTCAGTGACAGATACTCTTTCTGCATTCCCTCTAGACATCCACAACACAGGAAGTGTAGGTGTGTTTTAGAACCCATCTACATACATCTGTATTATGATGGCCTTGCCTGGGTAGGGTGTAAGTGAGGGGCTAACACTTTCCTTGAATAGGCAGTGTCCTGTCCCCACACAAAGGGCTTATTACCCCCAACATATAGCCTGGCAGACATGAAAGGCTTGAAAGGGATACTTGTGCACTTCGGAGAGCTGTTTTGAAGTCACCCCCACATAAAAGGCACTTTGGGGTATAAGTACTGGGTTGCTGACCCCATCAAGTCAGGCACTACTGGACTTATAACTGAAGCTCTGCTAGAAGAACTAATGTGCTGCTTAAAGGACTCAAGTGGACTGCTGATCTGGAAGGTCTGTTTTTCTGTTTGTTGCCCTGCTGCCTACTGCTCTCTGACTCTGCTGAGGGAGAGCTGGACTCTGCCTTCACTCCCAGTGATCTCCAGGAGCTTGTTGGTTTGCCTCCTACTGATTGACTCAAGGATATCAAATTCTCTACCCCTGCTCCTGTGCCTGGCTCACTGGAAGTGGGCCAGATACTTGCAACAAGGATTTCAATGCATCTCCTGTCTACTTGTAGCAGAACAGGGGCATCGACCCGGTTGCTACAGTAAATGCAGCGCAGAGATTGCCGCATGAGACAGTGTATTGCCACTGATGCAGCTTGGTGAGATCAACGTATCCCCTTGACAGCATGGCAGAATCAGGCACATTGCTAGACACCTCTCGACTCCGGCACCCGTCTTCCGAACAGACCCATCACCTTTCCTGCATGAAGAAGTTCAATGAATCCTGCACCTGCGAGCCTCAACATCGACACATCTCGCTGTTTGTGCCAGGAAAGGTACTTTTTTCACTGGGGTCTGCGTTGGTCCTGTAGCCAGCTGGTGCACCATCGCGGCTGGTCCAAATTTTGACTTTGCACCAGTCCAGCGTGACCTAAAATAAAAATTTTAGCTCTACTTGCTTCTAAGTGCTTTACTGCATTTATTTCTTTAAAATTCCATATCTCAACTTCTATACATTGGATTATTGTCGTTATGGTCTTGGTTTGCTCATAATATATGTTAATCTATTTCTCTAAACCTGTGTGCTACTTTGTGTTGCACAAATACCTTACACATTGCCTCTTTCTATTAGCCTGAAAGCACTGTGTCAAGCTACCAGAGGGTGAGCACAGGTTATCTTTTAGTATGTATCTAGCTCACCCTGACTAGAGTGGTGGCTCCTTCCTGGCCTGGGTGCATACCTCAGTCAACCAGGTATCTAATTTCTAACACTGGCCTACTAAATTGGTCACAAGCTGCATTTTTAAATATTTCACAGGTTAAGACAACCACTGCAGAGATATTGCAGGGGTATTATAATTGTAGGCTAATCCTGGTGGTTCTTGCACTTGCTGGAGAAAACTGTGAGGTTTGACTCATCGTTAAATAGCATAGTTGGTTAATGTGTCTGCATGTGCCGCATATTTCAACATTTAAGTTGAAAGGCACAGATTTCAATTTTATATAAACAGTGGGATTTTTGCTTAGCTTTGTGGCTTTCCTTGATTCCATAATGTGATACGATGTGTGATGTACAAAATAGATTATTATTTCTACAGCGCACATCCTGAGCATATGTATTTCAAGGTGTTGTCATATGTGCTAATGAGGTCATTAATACATAGGATCTCCTTACGAAATGTTAGCTCAGGATGTTCGCTGTGTAAAATGTATCCCTTTTGTGTACAGCACACATCAAGAGCTCACATATTTCTATGCACTCTGATATGTGCTAATGAGATAATTAACACATATGAGAATGCCTGGCAATAAGTTAGCTCAAGATATATGCAGTACAAAATGATCCTTTTTTTTGTACAGCGCACATTCTATGCTCACGTATTTCAAGGCTCTCTCATATGTGGTAATTAACAAAAAGAAGGCTCATTACAAAAAAAAAGTATTTGGCTAAGATCACACAATTGGGGCAATCAGGAACCTGGGATTGATCCCAAATTGATTTTATTAGTTTCACACTGTGTAACTCTTTCTGACATAAAAGGTTAATGCTTTGTCCTTAAGACTTGGAGGATGAGACTAGAGAGTGGGTGACAGGCAGAATGGTGTTGTGATTAAGAGTGGATAAATCAAGACCATTTTCCTGCAGATTCCCTTCTTATTATGGAACAGCTATTAAATGTCACCATAAAAGGTGCCGCAAAATTGCCATTTTTGTGCCACATAATTTCCAAATCCATGCTGGGCGGTCTGATTGAAGAGGTGCTTTTGCATGACTAAGCATATAGCTGGGTCTCTTGGTTAGGTAAACAAAGCAGTGTGTTTTGATGAACGGGACTGGTATAAGTGATTGTAACCTGGACCATTCTTTTTTTCAAGAATTATGATAAATTATTTCAGCGATTGACATTTCCTAGTTTTATTTTGGCCATGGATTATGCTCAGGCTGATACACTGAGGTTGGGCCGATAGGCAGTGCTTAGTTTGTTAAACAAAGAGTGCCAGTGCCTGAAGCCACCTCAGAAGCCCAGAGTCAAACTGAGACCAAAAATAGGTTTAGGCACCAAAATATAATTGACTCTCAGTAGCAAACCAGGCAGCTAAAAGAAAGTGGCCCAGTTAGAAAATCAGGCCTATTTTGAACTTGGCACACCGTGTGTAGGTATTTTGTAAGGTATGGGAAACATTTGTATTTGCTGCATGCAATATTTGTGGTAATTTCGGGAAATCAACAGTAAAAACCTGCCCACCTGGCCATTAAACAGTTTCCTAAATTGCAAAAAATGGGACCACACACTGACCTATTAGACCAGCCCATAAGCACAGCCAGATTGCCCTACAGGCAAATTCCACCCTGTAGCAGCATACGGCTGATGCATTCAACATCAGCACACCGCTTGCCAAGGCAGGTATCCTACCTCTTTAATCCACTACCAAACACTCCTTGCTACTTTATCACACTTTTACAGTTTCCTTCTTTCTCCCTTTCTGTTCCTCCTCCGTTCCAATTTGTGTGTTTTCCCTCTATTGTTCTAGGAAAATATCCGATGCGGGAAAATAAATCTGGTCCCCGAAAATAAATGTTGTGCCACCAACCGACAATCACCCGCTCAAATTAAGCACTGCTGTTAGCTCCCTTGGTCTGGAGGTTATTAAAGTAAAGCAAGCAGAAATAGGAAAAAGGGAAACCAAAGAACAGTACACATAGTATGTCAAAGGGTATACACCAGCAATAGAGGAAGGCGGCCCTACATCTAAGCAAGCAATACCCCAGACAGCCTAAATGGGCGTACCCACAACAGAACACAAGTAGCAGTGATGTACCCAGGCTACCCAGAGGTATGTGTGGCATGCCCAAGTTGACGAAGGGGCAACTTAGGGAGAGACCTAGCACTAGCAGTAGTAGGTCTGAAAAGCCTACCCTGAAGCAGAGATAAACCAATCAAATAGGGGACCTCAACACTATGTAACCAGACTGAGAGGTCATGCCAGAAAAAGAGACAGGTCAACTTAAGATTCGACCCAGATGCTACAGTAGTAAGTCTGTGAGTCCTATCCAGAAGAGGAGTAAAAGCTACATATGAAGAGGCAATCACACAATAATACTAGGTGTGAGATGTGTACCTACAAGCAGAGATTGGGAAACTGTGGAGGGAGCTAAGGTTTACAGTAGTAGGTCTCTGAGGCCTTCTCAGAAGCAAAGATTAGGGTAACCTGGGGTTTGGTGGAGTGTTGACACTACAATAGTAGGTTTAACAGGCCTAGCAAAAAAAGGAATTAGGGCAACCCAAAACGGGGCTGAGAAACTACTATCTCCATGAGGTCTAACCAGAAGCAAAGGGAGTAAAGGCACAAAAAGTGCTCTAGCAACACAAACAGAAGTGCACCAGCAGGACTTGTGAGGTAAATGTACCCAGAGGTGCTGGAGCAGGATTTTCTAAATGAAAATCTATAGGGTTTTGAAGCTCTGGTTTGTCTATTTGTCATGATTAAAATTAATAATCATTAATTAATAATTATTTGTTTTGTGTAAGTGTGTGTTTAAACTTACCAACATACTAATGAGAAGAAAACCGACACGTGGGAACGCTTTTGTATTGCTATTAATAAATGTGCATGTTTTATTAAGTAAACGTTGCTGAGTGCTGTTTATTTTAAGCACGAAACGCTTTTGAATTAATGCTTTTCTGTGTTGCTAAAGCTAGATAATTACATACACATAAGGGTATTAGTGGGGTTAACACTGTTCAATCACTATGCTGTGGTAACGTTGTTTTTGTCTCTTTTAATTAAGATGGTCCATTTTGGCCTAACCAAAAATGTCCGCCGTTTGCAGCCTGGCCTCGAGTGAGAATTTGTGATGAGAAGGCCTTGCTGAACACATTTGATCACAGTCCTTGCCTGGTTAAAACTTTCCGTGAGGACAGCAGCAGTTCTGGGCAGGTTTCCAGCTGTATTGGACAGCCTTGGAGGACAAAGGAACTGTTAAGAAAGAACTCTGAGCATTGTGTCATCGCTAAGGAAATGTGGACTGTGAAGAGATACATTTTTTATTTTTTGGTTCCTGTTCTGTCTTTTTATTTTTGTGATTTCCTGAGCGGAGATTTTCCAAATGTAGCGATGCGACATCCTTTCCTTCTCGCTTTGCTCAGAGGTTCAGCGGATGCGATGAATACTTTTTTGTTGCTTTCTTTTGTCTAAAATATTATAAAAATTGTTAGCCTAGAGAGGGTTATTGCCACTTTGCCATTTTCTTCCCAAACCTGCGTTGGTGAGGATCGATGCTGTGAAGACGGTGACTTGGGAGATTTCTACTGAGAGACTTGTCCTGATGACCCATTCTGACATTTAGCTAGAATAGGTAATTATGAGAAAATGATTTATTCTGATTAATTTCTTTGACTAATTTTAGATAAAGAATCATAATTTTAAATACGGTGTTGGTAATTATTTCTTGTCAATTATTGAGTACTCTATTTGATTATTAATGTATAGATTGTTTAGATTATGACAATTGCAATAGCTAGGTCTTATCGACCTCGGTGTAGATGTGGGGTTTAGGAGTTTAGAAGGCTTCTTTCCACAGGTTCAATGCTGGTAGAGTATTTGAGTATATGTTAGTGAAATGGGCCCTAGTGTATGGTGAGTGTATGTGCGTGTAACTGTGAAATTACTCTATCCGTGGAAGTAGGGAGATTTTGTATACCCCAATCTGCATCAGAGGTACCAATAACACCTAGGAGATTCAGAAACATCCTTGGTCCTTTCACACCACGAGGAACCAACCAAATCATTATTTGAGAGAGCATCTGCAACATCCCTTCAGTTTCCCTTTGCATGGAAACTTGGACTGGAGTGATCAACCTTAAGCATCTGTCTGTTCTGGTACATGTTGAACAAAAGGCCTCTTTAGACCATTAATTCCCCCATTCACCCCCATGTTCTTCCCTTCAGGACTCACTATAAGCAGTTTAAAACAAACAGTAGGCCTTTCTCTAACTAATGAGAATCATGACAACACACCTGCAAAGAAAGAGAGAATATGCTGGCAAAGCAAAATGTATTTCAATTGAGGCCTGTAGGCAGGCTAAGTTTAGATGAGAATTTAATATGCCCTTTGAATACACGATTATACATACATGAAGAACTTGAAGAATAAATGTAAAACGTGAGTAAAAAGTACACCTTTATGTGTTGCAACTGAACAGAGTGGATATGTCTAAGCATCTATAATCCCTATAATGGTGCCAGTCCATTCATATGTTTAAATGCTTCAGATGTGTTAATGAAGTTAAGGCACATAGTAAATATGTCAGGAAATAGTATAGAATTGCATTTCTGTTACGAATAAGGGTGGAGCCTAAATTGCGCTGCTCCCGGGTGACTTACCTGCTTGATTTGTTTGTTGGGTCTCTGCTGGGCTAACTGGAATGCTGAGAAGCAGAGTTTCTGGCACTTGGCCCTTTCCAGGCCCCAACAGGCAAGAAGAAGGAAGACGCCTCCTGAAGATGTCTTCAGGATGACTGAGCTGGGCTGGGTGCCCAGAGCAAAAGGGCGGACTACTGCAATTTCAAAATGCAACTTGGCATATTGTACTAACCTCCATAGAGCAGGACTTCAAAAGTGAGAAGTTCGAAAACCCTAATACTGTAAGCCACTTAGGCATTCACCATTCTGGGGGTGCGAACAGACAATTGGTAGAAAACACTTACATATTCAATATTTCTGGTTGCAGCTGCTCCCCAAGTATGTGGATTCTGCAATTGTGGAATTTATTACGCCCACTGCTTTATTCTCATGACCTAAGTGTTATGAAAGCAGGCAGGCACATATCTCCTTTTAATTAGATGCTGTTTTAAATGGAACGTGTTTGTCTAGTTTGACTTCTGAATTCTTCCGGAGGCTGTCATGTGCCCAATATGGTGTGGTCTGTAACCGAGCTGGGCCTCTTCCAGCGTCACACGTCAACGCTGTGCCATCTCACTCAAGGCAATGCTGCTTGGGTGCCCAACTGCGCCCCAGGCAGGTTGTAAGTCACGTTACAGAATGTGACAACTCATTGACAGTCACCACACCTCGAGCACCAGCTCTCGGATGTTTAGGGCTGTAGAGTAAAGAAGCGTCTCCCTCCCCGAAAGTGGCACAGCCTGCTGAGTGTGTCTCCTCCCCATCCTACCCTCTGATTGGTCCAGAGCTTTATGACAGCCAAACGCAGGTTTACCCTCCCCCCACTCCCAATATATCCTTGGGGTTGCTGGAAGTCTCGAGAATTCCTACTTCGAGAGGTAGCCATGAAGACCTGTCTTCTCCTTGCTGTCCTGGTCGGGTGCAGTTGCAGTTGCAGTTGGGCCTTTGACAGCTGTTCAACTGACAGTGAGTATAGGCCTTGCGAGATCATTGCCAGGTGTAACACAAATGACGGAGGGATGACGCAGTGGTCAGAGGTGTCAGAGGGTTAGGGAGCATTTCACCGGTCAACCAACCCTCTGAATCGACATTGGCACACAAGGAGGATGTGGTGTTTTTAGAGCCAGTCCGAGAAGCCCTAATAGCATGCATGCTTCACAGCTCGAATCTCCGAAGGTGGCTTTTGTTTCACGTTGCCTTTTACTTTCACACTAAAACATTGGGCTTCAGACAGGAGGTTCCAGAGGCCTAAGGGCAATGACAAGAAAAAGTACTGAAGCTTTCTCAGCCACTTTAATGACATGGCTGAAATTAACAACCTTTAACAAATGCACTTGTCAAAAGGTTTTTTTTCTGGTAAAAAGAAACCTGAATTACCAGAAATGCTAAAATATCTAAATGTTAACATTTATTCGACGATATATAGTCCATGCTTAGCCCTTTATGTGTTATTGTTCCCTAGCTTAGAGGGTATTTTTCATTTTGTATACTGGACCTTTTGTGATGAAAAAAATAAGCCCTGCAGATCATCTTTTTTAATACTTTTCTTATAAGAGGGCAGGTTTGTTCTTGCTTGAAATTATTTATGTGCGACATTTTGAATTGGGTATTTTGATTATGATAAATTGGAAGGCAAAATTGAATTTCATTTTTTGACATTTCTTAGTGGAAATATCCTCAAACAAAAATATCTTTGTTATGCACTGTTTGGGTCCCTATGTTTATGTTTTTGAATGCAAAAGTGGTCTGGCCTGAAGATGTAGGAAGACTACCGCACTTTAAAGCCTTCTAGGGGCGACTTAGTTTAGCTTAGTGAGAGCGCTTCCACAGTCCTGATCAGTTATACTGGAACGGCTTTACATATGGCTCTTGCTTTCATTCCTCCTGCCTGTCTGTTGGCAGTCTCAGTAGAGAGACCAAATACTGAATGGTCACAGATTTGGAATTAAGGTTCCACCTGCTAGGGTGCATATCCACCTTTGCTGACTAGAAGTGTCATGATTTGGGTGCTGCTATAGATAATGTAAGTTAACACTCAGACTTTCACAATGCAACGCTCTTCAAAAGCTGCACCGACAATCATGATTTTTTTTTTAAAATATATTTTTGTGAAACTAAGTAAACCACTTTTTATCCAATTCTAAATGCGGTGGCGGGATAATGGGGTGGGGACAGGGATATTTCTGTTTTCAAAAACAGAAATCCTTAGGAGAGACCATCAGAGTGCTTTGCAGTGAGAACCGACGCAGGATATTAGGATTCTAACCAAATCAAATCAAGGGATATTTATTAAGCGCACATATCACTACAAAATTGGAATTATGCGGCAGGAGAGATCCAAATTATGTGGCAGGGTTGAGTAAATTATGCAGCAAGAAAATGCAAATTATGCGGCATAATGTGGCAAATTTCGTAATAGTATTACTTCGATATTGCATAATTTTTAAACTTAGTACCAGTGTCTGGGCATTGGCTGCACCTCATTAGTACCACTTTAACACCTAAATATGGCAATAAACAACAGAGAGATGACCAATCCAGCTTTGCAAAGGGCTTTACATTGTGTACAACACTTGTCACCGCATTTTTAGACACTTTTGGACAGTTCGAGTTAGAAACAAAATGCTTTCTTGTTAAAATCTGAAAATTATGCAGTAGATGATGGATTACGTGACAAATGTGACAAATCTATAAATATGCTAAAATCGCAGCAGCCGCATAATCACATAATTCCAGTGGCCCTGACCAAGACCCATAAAGACATGACTTTCCGGTCTCCGAGGTTGATATTTTTGTAGCTGAACAAGTGTGATCATGAACAGCCTTGTTATAAGCAAGGAAGTACCACTGTTGACTCATATTCATTGAAAGTGCCGTCTGCAGTGATCGGTGTGATCTGCCCAACCTGACTATGGTGGGCACAAAATAGGGGCATATTATCAACGGCCAGTGATAATTATCGCTGGCCGTTCTGTGCGTGAGAATTGTTATCGCCGACTATCGCAAATAATTATCGCCATGCTAGCGCTGTATTAACAACGCATAGCGCAATGGCGATAATTATTCCTGCGATAGCGTTGTTTTCCATGGAACATCGCTGGAAAACCAGTGGTGTTTCATGGAAAACGGCAATAACTTTGCGGATACGACCCTGTGGTCGTATCAGCATAATCCACCTCCAATATTAAGTATTGGTAAGTCAGCAGTTTTGCAGACGTTAGTTTTTGGCGAAAACCGCGGTTTTCGGCAAAAAGTAACGTCTGCAAAAATGCCTGGGCCTCCTTGTAAATATCGCGATGTGCACATCAGCGATATTTACAAGGTTGTTCTGCCCAGTGACGCCCACTTTGCATCTCATTAGAGTTGCAAAGGGAGGCGTCGGGTAAAAGGGTGCTGACATTCGCTAATGCATGTTATCACCCTCTTGTTAATAGGGCGAAAACATTATCCCCACTTTTTTGGCTTTTAAAGTCAAAAAAGCGGAGAGAAAGCCCTTGAAAATATGCCCCTGGTTTCGGCTCAATGGCGAAGACAACAGATTCTAGGTTTGACATACTTAAATATAATTTTATGAATTTGCCTCTGCTAAACCCAACAGCTGCTTCCTAACTTTGCTCTGGGGTTGGGAGGTGGACCTGAGTGCATCATATTTCGCTCATGACAGACTGCAATTACTAATTCTGAATCAGCATCTTGATGAGATCTGGGTGTGTGTGCTTTAAGTATAGGTGAGTCTTTCTTGGTCTATTATTTGTTGCGAGCAACAAAACAATTAAAACATCTTCAAAGAGCTTTATATGCTGCGTTTTTCACCTAGTGAAGTGTTTTGAAAATGATGTGTAATTTGACTCAATTCCTGATTAGGACTGGCATGACAGCACAGTCTCATAGCCCTCACTATATCAGCATAAAAAGAGCTTCAAGAAGCACTGCTGATACAAGAGTTTGGCTCTGTCAATAGTGGCGGCTCCTCCGCTAAGGTGGATGAGCGTCGCCCCACTGCTCTCGGAGCAGTGTGAAAGGAAAAATATAATGATAATAACAGAAGATATTATCATTGTATTTTTAGTCTCTTGCAGCCTGGTTAAGGCGGGCGGGGCAGGTCCTGGATGTTGAGGGAGGAGGAGTGGCTGCTGCACCTTCAGCGAGCATGACGGTATGGCCTGCCGTCTTGGGTCGGCCAAACAGTCATGCGCACTTTACATGCTGTCCACCGGGCTGTAATGGAAAGCCTGGATGGGGAAGATGCACAGGCTGTCAGTCCCCGTCTGAGCGCCAACCACAGCAATCAGACCAATCATGAGGCTGCTGTCATGGTGACAGCAGCATCCTGATTGGTTTAGGGGAGCCTAGGTGCTGTCAGGAGCCAGCAGAACTGTGACAATGAAGAAGAGACTGCAGCTGGTCAAAAGCGACGAGCAGATAAGTATTTTTTCCCTATCCCCCTCCCCTACCCCACCCTCCGTGTCGCAGTTAGCTACAAGCCACCACTGTCTATTGTGTGCGTCTCATGAAATAAGTACTTGTATTGCTCTTTTAGTATTGTGGCAAAGCTTACACTCAATGCAGAAGGACTGGGCTGGTTATGATGACTAGCTACTAATAAAGGCTACAGACCTGATCTCTGTGTTCTGAAAAGTCATGTTTAAGGCAGTAAGCCATTATTATTTACTGCAGAAGGCTTTTGACATTTAAGGATGGTTTGTAATTACAATGTAGAAAGGTATTTTTTTACAGGGGCTTTCACAGATTACCATAGTAAGCTAGGATGTTGGTGTTGGTTAACTACCCTATACAAACTTCACAGTAGAAGATTTGCAATTGTTGTTATGCCATTTTAGAAAGGACTGAATATTGTATCACCAACTTTAACAATAATCATAATCCTTGTCAGGGTGAATGAACCACAAATGCCCCTAAATAAACCCGTGCTTGACTGTCTGGTATATTGGCACAAAAGCAGTCAGGTTTAGCTTGGAAGCAATGTGTGAAGTATTTACGCAGCAGTCAAACATTGATAAACAGACAACACAACACAAGAGAAATTCTAAACCAATTTAGAAACATATAGAACATTTTAATACATAAAATTACACCAAAATAAAAGCCTTCAGTAAGCAGAACTGGAGATATACATTTTTATAGTTTGAGTTGAAAATAGCCCTAAAAAGCACAAAGCTCCAACAGTAGTTATCTGGCCATGCTAGACCAGGTCAAAGTCAAAGGTTAAGGCCAACCACGATGGAACACGGATCGGATACTCAGGTTTGTCCCAGGAAAGTTTACCTTCTGACTTAGTAATTTGCATAGAGAAAAACGTGGTCATCGGTGGGGCAAGCCACAAACAAGACCCAGGGTGGGGTTTCATGGCTGCAGGTTTCTGAAGAGTGTGCTCCAGATGAAATTGTTGATGGAGGTTGTCACGTGTAAATCTGATGCTGCTCGGCCTCGAGCCCGGTGAGGACATTATTCGGGCACTGCTCAGCGTCATTGATTGGCCACTGCTCGGCATTGACGAAGACTGTCGGCATCAAATCTGATGACCACAAACAAGGGTATGGGACACTAGGGACAGTGCTTGGGGATCATGAATCATTCCCACAGCAGTCAGCAGAGGGGGCCAGGTCAGATCCAGTTGGATCTGGTCAGAGCTGGAAGCAGAATAGGCCTGTGGATGCTTGCTGTGTACCTATAGCCCTAATAGGAGGTCAGCCAACTAACCCTTGGGGTCACGTTGGGTTCCTGGGTTCAATGCAAGCAGGTCCAATCTTTCTTCAGGTTCTTCAGATAGCAGGGCAGTCCTTCTGATTCACACAGGTCAAGGAACATTCTGAGAGGTCTGTGGGGGCCATTTTTATGCCAAGTGTCAGCCTTTGAGTGGAGGGAAAGCCTTTGCCACCCCCTTAACCAGTTCTGGCCAGTTTATCTATCCACACAGGGTTTGGTGCCAGCCTGATCAGTGAGGCAAAGGACAGGCAGGTCTAAGTGCAAGCTGCATCTGCCTGTGACAGGGTGGGCATCCTTTGAATCTCAGGTAGGGTCCAGGTGCAGCCCCATGCTATCCTGCTCAGGAGCGGAACACCCCTTCTCACTCTCAAGGCCCATTGTCCATGTCTGGGAGTAGTACACATAACACTCCAGGGGAGACATCACGAGGCAGGTGACACTGGACACTGACAGAAAGGAACATTTGGCTTATGCAGGAAAATGACAACTCTATAAACCTGTCACCTGTCATTTCCAAAATAGTAATATGAACCTGACTTTATGATTAAGTTGCATTTTGAATTACTATTCATCCTTCAATCCTGTTTTCAGCTTCTCTCAAACTGAAGTTAAGCATTATAAAAAGTTATAAATGTAACCCAGTGTTTTGTATGGGAGAGCCTGCCTTGTCATAGTGAAAGGCAACTTTGGAGGTTTCTCACTGGTAAAACATGTAAAACTTTCATTTGACATGTTCTGCATTTTACCTACCATGTATACTGACCTATGGCCATTTAGGACCTTCCTTAAGGGTGACTTATAAGTAATAAAAATGATGTTTTAGGCCTGGCAAGAGGTGTATATGGTGGGCCGAAAGGGCAGTTTAAACCTGAACACACAGGCTGCAAGGGAAGGCCTGGAGACATGTTTTATGTGCTACTTCAGTAGGTGGCACAATGAGTGCTGCAACCCACTTGTAGTGTTAAATTACAGACCTTTGGTACATGTAGTACCATATATTACAGACTTTTAAGTACATTTAATTTGCCAATTAGGTGTGTGCCTATTTTACCACATTTACAAAGGAGAGCCCAAACATTTCCCACTGGAGTAACGTGTGAAGAGTCTTATGCTATATTAGGGTATGTAGATTTGTAGAGCTCATTGTCACCCGGGAGGGTATTCTGGCACTGAGCAGGTGTGAGTTTAGCCAGAGTTAGGGCTCATGGGACTACTTGACAATCCAGGTCTTCGGCCTCATGGGGAACTCAAGATATTATGTGTAGGAAAGGTTGTTTCATGCTTTAGAAGTGATATAGAAGAAGGCTTGACCCAACAATGTTGTTTTCCGTATTGGTGGGATAAATGCAAGTAGAAGTCTGGACTAGCTGAGGGCAGTGTCTGGACTCAGATAGCTTGTAGAAGTCCTGCTGCTGAGGACTTGTTGTGTACAATAGCAATGATTGACGTGGGCTTCAGGTTGACCCTTTGCCTATCATTTACTGGCTTTTTTGTTAATCTCATTTGCTTGCTTCTTATTTGATGACTTTCCGTCCTCTCCTTGCAGTTGACACTTCCCTGGAGCATACCTTCTTTACCACCTTCTTGATTGAATGACTTTTATCCTTCCACAGCTCAGATCATGGAACTACTTTTTTTGAGCACTCCATGGGAGTGCATATGTTTCTTGACATCTCCCAAATAAACTGCTTCTTCCCCTTATATGCAACTTCCTGCGTCCTCATTGTTGCTCCCCACTCCTCACAGCTTGTCCTTAAAAGCGCAGTAACAGTTATGTTTTTTCCGGAGATTGATTAATATCTGCAAAAGCACAAGAACATTTTTGCTGTGGTTTGATTAAAGTGCAGACTATATAGGATTCTATTTTTATACCCTGTGTTCTACACGTTGCATGAAAACCCAGGCCTTGGCAACAAAGGCAGCATTTATGTCGCTGGGAAGGGGTGGATTGCTGCAAATTCCCTCCCCTGGCTGATGCAGAGCGTCAAATGGCAGAGCATTTGTTTTAGTTGCAAGTCTGTGGAAAGTACATTTGGGCCTGGGCAGCAGTGACCTCTGAATTCCAACACGTCCTTCTTTCTAAATTGTGTTCACTTTTTCCTGCGTAAAAGATATTTGAAAAATAAGCAAAGCTGCTTAGAAAGTTTGAAAATGTTGAATGTAAGGTATGGTTTTGAGATACCTTATGAAATTCTCTCTCTCACTCTAATACTGTTTTTGTTTGGTTTTTTAAACAATGGTCTGTAAACAAGTGTTGGTAAAGCCAATAGCATGGTACTCACATTTTGAAGGTGAGACCTAATGGTTTGCCAATGCATGTTTAGTTTTGCGCTAGTGCGGCTGAGTTGGTAATGGTGACAAGCTAGTGATAAAGGTTAGAGGCCACACTTGTTCATTTTGGAAAATGTGAGATGCCATGACTGGTATGTTTATTACAAAAAGTTATGACAAAGACAGTAGATGTGGCATATTTATTATGAATTGCATGTGTTGCAACCAATGGGCATTTAAGGGTGCGTTACCTCTGCATGAGTTAAATACTGAAAATATATTTTTTGTTAGAGAAAATCTCAGAGATTACCATAGTAGGCCAGGCATTTTGGGTTGGTTACTCCCCTATGGCAAACCTTGGGGGTAGATGTGTGCTTTCAGAATCCTTGTACGCCATTGTAAGAGAGTTTGCATATTCCTTTGCCAGCTGAAATTTCACGTATATTTGTAATTTGACAACTTTGTGGCATTGTGGTAATGCTTGTCCTAATACAGTCGACCTAAGGTTTTAATGGTGACAAGCCAAAGGTAATGGCTATAGGTGTGATTGGTACATTGAAAAGAAGCTATGACAGGTGCAGTACTTCTGACTTAATGTAACAAAGCGGCAGGTGTGACTTATTTACTATGCAAAAAGTATTTTAAACACAATAGGCCTATTCGGGGTGCTTTGTTATTACATTATGTCGACAAGTACTGCACTACATGGACTCTCATAAATTGCTGTAATAGGCAAGGGGCCTGGTGTTGGTTACCTGTGAGAATCCCTGTTAAGCTTTCTAAGGAGGGGTTGGTTTTCCAACTCTAATTTTGAACATTTTTTAATGTCCGTCTGTTATGTTATTTTAAAAGAATTTATAAAGCGCACAATTACCCAAGGGTGTCTTGGCACTGACTGGACCTAAGCAAGCAGTAGATGGCGCATTTAATCATTAAAAAGCCTGGTCTTGATCTCTTTCCTAAAAGCAAGCAGTGATGGAATGGCTCTTATTTGGCTGGAAGGCTATTCCATAGCTTTGTTGTTCAGAAGATGAAGCGCATACCTCCCCAGTGAGCCTTTCTGATTCTGAGGGATACTAGTAGGGGTGGGCGGAATTTGTGAAATTCACTTTCGCAAATTATCGTGAAAATGTTAAAAATCTCCGCAAACATGCGGAAATATCGCGAAGATGCAGAAGTTTTTTTCCTGCCCGTTCGCGGTATTTTCTGTATGGTCGCGGCTCGCCAACTTACCCATGTGGTTGCTCGCGGGCGCAGCCATCTTGTTTTCAGTTGTCTCGCGGTGCATGATCGCGAGAAGAAAGACTTGATCGCGCGACAAATGACGTCACTGCGGGCGCGAACTGTCCAACATCTCATGGAGAACGCGACCGGATTGGGAAAGCTTGTCGGCGAACGCGGGGATTCAGGTAAGGCGATTGCGCGCACGCGAGAATGTATTATTTTACAGTGCGAGCAAGAAACAAATTATCGTTAAGCTGCGGAATGCGGAAATTTTGACATTTTCGCGCTTTCCGCAGAACGCGAAAAAGTCAAAATATCGCAATTTCCGCGAACGGAACAGAATTTTAGCCCAGGCCTAGTCACTAGAGTGTTGGAGCTTGCCGAACATAGGGGTCTCTTAGGTATGTACCATTAAAAGGCATGCAGTAGAAATCCTGGACCTGTATGGTGGAGTCCTTTGTGCACAAGGCAGAGGGCTTTGAATTTTACCCAGCTGCGGATCGGAAGCCAATATAGCTTTCGGAGCCCGGAGGAGATGGAATAAATTTTGGGAGATTCAAAATCATTCTGGCTGTGGTATTCTGCACTAATTGAAGCTTACTTGCGTGCTTTTCTTGCAGATTTATATAGAGACTGTTACAATAGTCCAGGTTTGAGAGGACTAAGGCAGTAATCAAGTTTTTCCTGGAGTTATTAGGGATATAAGGTAAGATTTTCCTAATCATTCTGAGGATATAATATTATGATGAAACCATTGACGAAACTTGGGCTCTGTTAGTAAGTTTGTCGTCGATGATAACTCCCAAAATTTTGACTTTGGGGACAGAAATTGGGGGTGGACCCAGCAGATCCGGCCACCAAATTAGAGGGAGATAGATTCCCAAATAAAATCACCTCTGTTTTTCCTGAGTTGAGTTTCAAACAGTACCTAATCATCCAGCAGTGGACTTCTTTGAAACAATCTTGACCATTTTTGGGTCCAGACAAATAGTTATTGAAGGCTGTGACTACCAATTGGGTGTCATCAGCATAGGAAGTAAGATCCATATTTTGATAGGTAGCGCCAGCTTAGATACATATATGTTAAAAAGAGTAGGGCTCAGCGAGGATCCATGTGGCAACCCGCATGGCAGATAAAAAGGTGATGATTCAAATTTGCCTAGAGCTAGGGTCTGTCTCCTATCTGAAAAGAAGGAGGTGAGCAAGAAAAGGGCCCTATCCTTGATCCCTATTTCTGCTAAATGGTTAATCAACATCTTATGGTCCACTGTATCAAACGCAGCCGATAGGTCAAGAAGAATAAGGGCTATAGATATCCCTCTGTCCAATGCTATCCTTACCTCTGCCGTTACTTTGATCAGGACGGTTTCTGTGCTGTGTCCTGGTCTAAACTCAAACTGTGTTGAGTCAAGGATTTGATTATCCTGGATTAATGTAGATAATTCTTTAATGTAATGTAATGTTCTATAATATAATGTTGATAGTTACCTAGTAGGGAAGCTTATGCTCAATATAATAGGTCTGAGGTGGTTATGCTCACATGATACGATAAAGGGTATAGACTTGATTTGGTTAATTAGTGAAAGTTATGCCAGATACCATAGGTCCAATCGGTTTATTATGAAAAATAACAACAAGGACAATAGGCCAGACTTATTTATTTTAAAAATCACATGTTAAACCCAATAGGCCTTTAACGGAGGATTGATACCTGTGGGTTTAGGATTTGCACTGTGATAAACCTTGCTAAATCCTCTTAGGAGGGTCTGACAAGTGTGGTTGTCTGTCGGGTTCTTTTAGTATAAAAAACCTACATACAGAAAGAATCTTTTGGTCATCTCTCTTCTGTCTGTTCAAGTCTCCTCTATGCAGCAGATGATGGATTATGTGGCAAATGCGACTAATGTATAACTATGCAAAAATCGCTGCGGCCACATATTTGCATAACTCCATTGGCCTGGTTATAAATAACTTCATATTGTCAGACGTAGTAGGCATTGACCATTGGTTGCATAGCTGAGCTTTCTGGAAGATACTTTGAACAAGGTGTACAAAACACTGGTCACAGAATATTGGTTCCAAATAATGACCAGTATTTTTGCGAACAGTAACTAATTTTAACAATTGACCTCTGCATTAATAGGTCGATTCGTAAATTCTGAATTGTAGTTGGTCATAATCTGACCCACCTCGTGAATATTAGTGAGGTAAGTCACATACTGCGAATTACTCTAACTTGAGGCCAATACAGGGATGGGGGCATGCTAGGGTCAGCAGATTAACAAGACTGTGAACGCTAATTAATGTAGGACACGTTTCTGCTAAATGCAGCCCATTTTCCTTAAAGGAAAGGGGGATGTGTTTAACAAATGTTTTCTTTTTCCTTAAGTTTGTTGGAGACTTCTTAGTAGTCCCCTGGATGACTGCTGATTCTCCAACCAACTTTTTATTAATTCACAAAGAGGAAAGTGTCCCAAGAGCATCCCCTTCCTTGTAACACTCTAACTCCGGAGTCAGTAGTTTTTGAATGTTTTGTGACTGGATTTCGGTCCTGGGCAGTTATGCACTTTTGTGATTTCTGTGCAAATGGTCTTTGTCATAAGTGTAGGTAGGAAGAGAGGCAGGGAGAGCTATGAGCATCATCTTAGGAGCAACCTGAAATAAGAGTACAAGGGCAAGTGAGGCTGCTCCACTTAACCATTTGTTAAACTGTGATGGGTAGCCTCTCCTGTGGAACAATGGGTCAGTAAGTAGCTTGATAGAAGCTCTGTCTCCTTCCTTAACACTAACATTACCCTTCTGCCTGAATCAATGAAAATGATCACTGGAATGTCCTGGGTGACCCTAAAACATACATCTACTGGATGGGTTCTCCCTCCTAGCCTCCACCGTAGGCACCACCAATATATGCCACATGGACAACGAAAACCATTGTTTTATTCTCACTCTTCCTGAATCTTTTACGTAGAAGTAGTGAAAGCAACACCCATCCTCAGTATGAGTGGGCAAAAGACACAGTCGCCAGAATCTGGCAGAACAATTGGAAAAACCAAGGGGAGCTCAAAAGGCTGCTCTCGCAAGGAAGTGACATGGAAAAACGGTCTGTCCTTCAACTATATTCACTTCACTGTTACCCTGTCAGTCCTTTGCAATCCAGCATGGTCACAGTTGTCACTCTCTTGAAAAAGGAAAGTACACTTGGTGTCCCCCCCCACAAAGCCCCACTCTGGGTCTCACTTCATACCATAGAAAGGCATCCACACACATGCATGATTGCGCTTAGGCAAGAAAATTCTAACTTTCTAAAAGAGCCATTTTCGAGAATTGCAATCTAAAAATGGAACTTCACCATAAGGTAATATATTAAATTGTGATTCCAGAGACACCAAACTTAAATTAGTGATATGTCCCCATTTGGAAATTACCCCATAAAATATAATGAGATAATCCCAATGTTATCCCATGGGAGATATAGGCCCTAGGTGTGACTGATACGTATAATAAGGAAGGTTTCGGCCTGGCAAAAGGTTTGATTTGCCAGGTCGAAATGACAGTTTAAACTGCACACACAGACTACACAATGGCAGTGGCATAACACAGGCCCCTGCAGCCCCTGCCATGCGTGGGGACCCCAAGCTCCAAGGGGCCCCTCTGCACATTGCTCAGGCCAAGGAGCTCATGATTGAGTCCGGAGGGGGCCGCTCCAGGTGTCCTGCAGGGCGGCCCCTTCAAGTTTCGTTAAGCCAGTGCACAATGGCAGGCCTGAGACATGTTCAAATGGCAACTTAATTGGGTGGCACAATCAGTGCTTCAGGCCCACTAGTAGCATTTCATTTACAGGCCCTGGGCACATGTAGTGGCACTTTACAAGGGACATATAAGTAAATTAAATATGTCAACTGGGTATAAGCCAATGTTACCATGTTGTAGGGAAAGAGCACATGCACATTAGCACTGGTTAACAGTGGTAAAGTGCGGATAATCCTAGGGACAGCAAAAACGAAGTCAGCAAAAACAGGATGAAGGCAAAAGGTTAGGGGCAAACCATGTCAAGAATGCCAGGTCTAACAGTAACCATAACTAGGACACCAATACTAAAGGGATATCTGGTGTTCCTAAGGTATTTTTTATATAAATTGATCTCATCAGGTAATATGTTTAAGCGCTCCCTGAAATATGGTCGAGCCCATCCTGGTTTTTAGGGACCAGTATGAGACACGATGATAAAGCATGCCCCAGTCAGGATGAGGGACTTACAATAAACAAATAAGGATTCCTGATATAACTGCTTAACCCTTATGTTCAATCTGGATTCAAATAGGACTGTGGGATACCATATTTACCCAGGGAGATTGTATCCTGTACTCCCAGTGAAAAGCTTTCTCTCAACCCCCATGACACAGATGTGCCAAACGAAGGGAATCCTTTGTAAGTTCCTCATTTGACGTGGGAAGCACTCAATAATTCACAGCTCCTGAAGAGGAGAGGAGATGATAGGGTTTTTCTTTCAGGTGTCCTGGTATGATACTCCAAAGTGCAGCACTACGTTGATTGAAGGACGAGAATGTTTGCAATATACTATAGCTTATTTACCAAACATGACATTTCAAAGCACAGAGGGTTGGGTTTTACTGTGAGGTTAGCCCAGGCCCAAAGTAACTGTACTATTACATCAGGTTTGGATTTTTACATTTATAGGTGGTTTTGAGGTATATTCATGTTAAAAAATGTTGGAGGCAGCTATAGGAGAGTATAGGTGATATTATGGGACAGCTTGAAATGGATGATCATCTAAACTAAAAGGTGATGCAAAGGTCTGATTAATGCTACAGACAGTGCTCAAAAGAAAGGCAGCACCAATATGAATCTTGCACCAAGCTTACAAACAAAAGCTTGCATATGTTTTGAGAAAAAAGAGCAACACTTTCAGGTTGATGTCAAGGAGGGACACTGGGTGCTGTGGATTGATCATTACATATAAGTTGTATAAATTGGATGGAACTTTTTTTTATCACAAATGCCAGGCATGTGGTAACATTCCTACATCACTGGTGGAGTCAAGTGATGTAAAATAATGTATAATCCTATATAACATGGTTTATGGCTAGAGGAAGTAGTGTCTCAGGAAGCAATTGTCTAAGTCTGGCTTGGTGGTCTCTGTGTCCTTAGGCTTCAATGTTCTGCATTGAATTGATGAGCAGGAATGTATGCCAGGATTTCAGGAGCCACACTTTGCATCGTGCCCTATAGGGCACCACAGGCATATGCGCCCGCTTTGTCCTCACCTGGGGCACTTTGGTTTCATAGAAAGGGCCGCAGACACTTGTGAATCCCCTTCTGTAATACCCTAATACAGATAGCGCTGTCACACATGTAGCACCAGCTCTATTATGAGCGTGTTCCCTCATTTGCATGGGGCAATACACCATGCAAATGAGGAAATCACTGCCTCTGACGCCACACCATAATATGGATGCAGGCACAAAGGCAAACAGGACTTTAGGAGACAGACTGACATTGAACCATAAAAGGTGTCACACTGTCGGTGCAAAGGATGTCCAATGGACCCCGAAACATCCTCTACAGGTAGGTGCAGTCACTCATTGCACCCACCTGCAGGGGATCTTTGACTGCCACCTGCACAGTGGAATACGAAGGGTCTTGTAAACAGCTGCTCCATATTTCATTGAATGCACTGCCCAAAGGGCAGCCTCAACTTTGCAGCATTGAATATTACAGGGCGTACTGTCCCTGTTTGTACGCAATCAGAGACAATGAGCCCATTACATAATATGGGCCCAGGAGTCCATAGCAGATGTGCTCAGTAAGTAAGAAAGGTATTGGGATTAAATCCAGACACATCGCACCCATGTTTGTGTGACAGATGCTCTAACTTTGCTCTGACAGACCTGTCAACTCACATGGTGCTACAGTGTGACACACAATATCGGCGCCATTCACACAGTCACCTAGTGAGCCAAAAGCACACGGTGGCAGGAAAACTTAGCTGAAAACCACATAGTGGATTTCTAACTCGTTTTCCGAGGCTTTGAGCTGCTGACGTCCATTAAGGGATGTGAAAACACCCCAGGACATCGACACCAGCCTCAGCACGAGGGGGCTTGGGAGCAGGGTGGGGGCAAAAGTACCTCTTAGGTACTTAACGGCACGAGGCCCAACCCCCTCCAAGGCCCAACCCCCTCCTCACACATTGTTTTTTTCTTTTTATCAGGTCTGCTCTTGGCCTGTATTATAGACAGTGCTCTGGGAATATAATGGGCATGTGCACCTGTTGTCTGCACCCACAGGCCACTTTAGTATTACAGAACAACTCCAGATGCTTGTTTGGGCTATTCGAAAATACAGAGAGAGCTGGCACTATCTTGAGAAGGCGTTCCCTCACTTGCATGGAGGACTGACCCCATGCACATGAGGGGAACACTTTGCCTCAACACCAGCACCATATTATGGCAGAGGCCTTCAGGAGGTGCACTGACAGTGCGCCCTTTGAGAGCAGCCCTCAAGAGGTGATGTCTAGGGGTGGACCATGGACCTCACCCTGCATGTGGGTCCTGCCACTCATTGCAACTGCCTACAGAGCTGTCTCTATCACCCTTTTAAGTACAGGTCAGGTGCCGCCAGCACAATGAAACAAGGAGCAGCTCCTTAAAGGATTTTCTCCTATACGCTGCCACCAAGGCCGCTGTAAGTTCATGTCTGCCTGGGGGCAGCACATTAATTGTAATAGAGTGCACTGCCCCTATTTTCTCTTGGTGCATCTGTGTAAAGGGGCGTGGTGGCACAAACATGGCCAATGCACCAATTTTATAATATGGGCCCTAGTCTTTAAGCAGAACTGTTGAAGATTTCTAAGGCATGTTCTCTTCTCCAACAGTCAAGCGGCATGATTTTAGTTGCTCTGAGTTGAAGACAACATGTATAAAGAAGGCAGAGGAGGGTTAGAAAGAAGACGTCAATGGGGTGACAAAAGGACTTCATTATAAATCTGCATCTAGGCCTGACAGAATTGCATTGTGAAATTGAGTCTATCTGCCACATCGGGTGCATTAGAACACAGCTTTTGCACTTTCAAGCTTGGTCTTAAGAGCCAAAGAATGGGCAGAGCAATCAACTTATTTGTTACGTAAATGACGAAGAAAGCACACTGTAAAAACATGATTTAGAAAAGTGTTATTATTTGATATTTGGTAGAGTTTCAATTTAGAAGTGACACTTATTAAAAGTGAAAGATTCTAAGCACAAACTTAAAAACGTTCATGCATCCCTCCTGTAGAGTACCCCCCGGCCACGACTATACCTTACAGCACCATTACATCCTGAGGGCCGGGACGGCCCCAAGGTATAAATAAAGGCTGAGGTGATCTCTCTGGGCACTCCCAGAGAGACCAAGTATCAAGTGTCTGTGCATTTCATTTAGTTGACATACTGCGCAGTCATATTCCGGCCTACCTGACCATAGAAGCCCCTTCCACCTGTATTTGTGTGGCCAGCAGGTCCATGTTATGACAGACTACAAGCCACTAGTCCCGCTGTTTGCGGGGATCTCTCTTCATGTGCCGCCCCGCATTGAGCGACAGGCCATACAGCTACAGCCCTATTCTTTTAACAACCCGGCTGAATATCTGTCTCGTCAGCCCCAGGAGCAGCTGGCCGATGTTCGGGGTGAAGAAGATGAGGGGGTGGAAGGATTCATGCGAATTGCCATGCACGATGTGTGTCCCTGAGCACTGTCAATTGAGGATATTCTGGAGGTGACCATGTTGAGCACAAATCTATCCATGACAAAGGAAGCTCAATTCTAGAAACAATGGATGAACTTTCTAGAGGGAGCAGAATCATTAGTTCAGGTTGAACAGACGACGATGACTCAGAGTTAGAGATGATCTGAGCACCAACAGCGAAGGGCTGCTACTGAGAGGGAGTTGTATTGTGATGCCCTGCCGCCTGTGGGTAAGGGGGCTTCGCTTAGCACACCAAGGTCACCAACGGGAGTTAAAAACAAAGGCACAACTGCCAACAATGTTTGGTTTACCAGAATGGTCCCGTTGTTATAGGAGAAGGTGCAGGTTGTCATTCCTGCAAGATCACCAGTAGGGAACCAGAACCTCCCGCATGCTAACTGAGAAGCCTAGCCAGAGACCCCGGCCCTGTCTCAGCATGGACTTTGGGAGTTCCTGTCTCAGTATGGACTTTGGGAGTTTCCCCGACAGGCAGTTCACACCAGTGCTCGTGGACAGTCACATGAAGTATCCGGTGGTGGAGCTGGTACAGTCCAGATCATTTTCAAAGGTAAAGCCAATCCTTGAGAAAGTCTTTGCCACGTTTGGACTGCCTAACAAAATCAAGACGGACAATGGGCCTCCATTCCAAGAGCAACACTTCCAGTGGTATTGAGGTTAATTAACATCCAGCATCGTAAAGTGACACCGCAATGGCCTCAGGCGAATGGGGAGGTGAGGCGCCTTATGCGTGTTGAATCGAGTGCTCTGCATAGGAGTGGAGTAGGATGAAGATGGAGAGTGCTGCCTCCATCGATTCCTGCGGGCATATCGACAGACTCAGTATGGCACTACGAACTGTCTAAAAATTAAAAATGAGCCTGCTGATCCAGCATTCTACCAAGGACAGTATCCCCACCGGGCCCAGCTGGCAACCAGTAATTCTGAATGTGAAAGCGACGTTAAAGAAAAGAAGGAAAACCAACAGCCGAGCTACTTGAGCTGGCAGGCCATTGGCCCGGAGCTATCAGTGGGCGATCGAATGGTCATGAGGGATTCCTACCCACAGTGAAAGTTCTGCACAGCATTCAAGAGGAAGATGTGGATAGTCATAGAGATTCAGGGGACTATGGTCAGTGTGCAGTGGGGGCAACCCACTGTGGCCCGGAAGGTGTTCTGGTTCAAGCAAATGTCACCTTCACTCGAGAGGCAGAGCGGGCTGGAATGTATAGCTGGCTAAAGGAGAGGTGCCAACTGACCCTGGGATGGCTGCTACCAGATGGAGTCCCTCAACAGAGGTTGGCCTGCCTGGCCAGCCTGCCCTACTAGCAATGTCAGCACCTGGGGCCACTGCTTCACCCTTCGGTCAATCCCAGATAGTCGATAAATGTGCAGCGGGCCAGAGCCAGAAGTATGGTTTTGTCCCCAACTCAGCGCCAAGCCAGTTGCTCAGAGGCTATGTATGGCTGATATGAATACAGTTTGATTTTATTTTCAAAATAATGGTTGAATGGGATGTAGCTTACTGCCTGGCCTCCACCGTACATTGTAGCACCGTTACATCATAAGGGCCAGGTGCAGCCTAAAGGTATAAATATAGGCTGGGTGACTGGTTGGGGCACTCCTGGGGGAGCCAAGTATCCAGTGACTGCGTTTCATTTAGCTGACATACTGTACAGTCATATTCCAGCCTACAGACCGTAGGGCCGCGAGGGATCTACACCACCCATTCCTGCAATGAAGACAATGACATGAGTGTGCAAAGAGACAAGTCAGCAGTCAGGTACCATTTACATATGGCTACTATTGTTAATGCCGAGGGGGGAAAATTATACATATTAGAACCTAAAGAAGAGCGTTTTTTTGTGTACGGCACACGCTGAACTGAATTACTTCAAGATTGATTTTTCAGCCGCACAGCAGGCGCTACATTGATTCTTTGGCTGAACAGCGGTTATGCTACAGGGCAATGCTGCATTGAGAAACGAGCACTAAGAGTCTATGCATAAATTCTTTCATCAGTTTGCACTTCCAAAGGCCCAAGAACTGGATTTGGCACCACTTGGTAAGTCAGAGATCTCAGCAGAAGAGCCCAGGCATTGGTAGGTGGCGTCTTTGATGGCCCTGAGACTTCTTAACAGGAGGCTAGCACGCACAAGGCCTTGGAGAACCTTGGAGACAGGATTCAGAAAGCAAAGTCCAGTCCTTTCACTCCCAGAACAGAAGCAGCAAGCAGCAGGCCAGCACAGCAAATCAACAGGCAGAGTGTCAGTCACTCCTACAGCACCCAGCTCTTCTTCCTGGAAGAATGTCCTTTAGTCCAGAAGTGTTCTGATCTGACAGTGTCAGAGGTCCAATATGTATACCCCTTTCTGCCTTTGAAGTAGACAAACTTTAAAGGAAAGTCTTTGTAGTGCACAAGTCCCTGCCTTTCCCTGACCAGGCTCCAGGCACACTACAGGGGGGTGGAGACAACTTTGTGTGAGGACAGGCACAGCCCTATTCAGGTGTCAGTGACAACTCCTCCCACCACGTTAGCACAGGAAGACCCATCAGCCTGGTGATGGGTCCTCAGGATATGCAAGGCACGCCTCAGCTCCCTTTGTGTGGCTGCCTAGAGGGAATGCAGTAGGGCCCAACTGTCATCCATTCCTAACCCAGCCATGAACTCTACAGACAGGCAGAGGGACAGAATGGTTAAGCAAGGAAATGCCCTCTTTCCAAAAATGGCATTTTCAAACAAGCAATTTAAAAACCAACTCTACCAAAAGATGCATTTTTACATTGTGAGTTCAGCGACCCCCAAACTCCAAATCTCAATCAGCTTCCAATGGGAAAATACACTTAAAAGATATTTCAAGGCAATCCCCATATTACCCTATTGGAGAGATAGGCCATGTTATAGTGAAAAACAAAATTTGCAGCATTTCACTATTTGGACAGGTAAAACACAACAGTACATATCATACTTTCTAAATACACTGCACCCTGCCCATAGGGCTACCTTGGGCCTACCTCAGGGGTGACTTCTATGTTATAAAAGGGAAAGTTTGGGCCTGGTAAGTGGATGCACTTGTCAGGTCAAAACTGCAGTTTAAAACTGCACACACAGACACTTCCGTGGCAGGTCTGAGACATGTTTGCAGGGCTACTCGTGTGGGGGGCACAATCAGTGCTGCAGACCCAGTAATAGCATTTGATTTACAGGCCCTGGGCACTACTAGTAAATCCGATGTCCCAATCATGGATAACCTAATCATCAATGCAATTTACACAGGGAGCACTTCCACTTTAGAACTGGTCAGCAATGGTAAAGTGCCCAGAGTTCTAAAACCAGCAAAAACGCAATGCAGCATACAGTCAGAAACAGAAGGTCAGAAACAAAAAGACAAGGGGAAATCACACCAAAAGATTCCAAGTCCAACACTCATATTAACAAATTAAAGACATTTCAGAGATCCCAGAAGCTTTCTCTACTGTTACTACAAGCTGCAGACAGTTTCACATGCATATGTTGTGTTTGAACTACTGAAAATAGTTCAAGCTAATACGCATCTTTTTTATTTCTTGAACTTCAGGCATATGACCCTACATTGATACCAAATTATAGACTATGGCTAAAATGTAATGGCGATACTCTACTCCATAAACTTAAGGCACATGCGACTATAAACAGTATTGGAAAAACAATTGATACAGTTGTTCCTATCAAATTGTTTTGAGACACTCAAGAGGTTATACCACATCCATAAAATCCCACTTTCTAGGTAAACATGTGTTTGCACCATTCCCCAGGGCATATAGGTGTTCATACATGGAAATGTTTATCATTTTACTTAGTGGCCACACCTACTCTGGAGTGACAGCTTCATTCCAAAATTGTTTAATCCGTGATCTAGCTCTAAAATTTTAATAAAATATATTTATGATTGTAGCTTGATAATCCCTTTATTGCAAAAGTGACACCCATCATGGTAATCAATTGGCTTGGCTCAATTCGAACTACAAAAACGCCTCAGTAAAGGTCAACCCAATAATTACCAAGAGGAGGTCATGCCGATATATGTGAAACTACTCTCCTATATTCAAATTTCCACTCCTCGGGCACTAAGCAGAATTGGAATCCTTATTGTATTTGACAGTGCTCGGGTATAATAATACATTGAGGAAGAATAAAGTTGCATTCATCTCATATTAGAACATTGGAATGCTGGGAACTCCATTGAAGACAATGGAGTGCTCCATGCTTTTACGGGCCGGTAAAGGCCTGCAAAGCAACATTCCAATGTTGTTTTCAAAGGCCTCTCGGAGCCCGAGGGAATTTAAACCCCTCGAACTCCGAGGGGCCTTTGTTTTATTTGTTGGAACATTCTGCCCTCTAGTGGCAGAATGTTCTTATAGCCCTATATTTCTTCGTAGCTGAGCTATACAAGCTATTAAAGTTCCGCTCCCTTGTTAAAGTTCCTCGCTTTCGGCTCGGCCTTTAACGCTGGAGCGGGCCTTTAATAGCCGGTATAGCCCGCTACGGCAGGCTATAAGGCTATATTAGTATCTATATCTTTTGGTGGAATATCCTTATCAGTGTCCTCTCCCCCTAAGTGTGGCTTTAGAAAAAAAGGTCAAATAACTGATTTAGGGCCACCTAGCCAATAATCCTCTACCAGCACCTCTTCATTAATGAATTTGTCAGCCTGTTGTTGTTGAAATTCCCACAAATCAGCACTAAATGAGTATCCACCTTAGCTCTCCCTGTCTCTACTTTCAACATATTCAACGAAGTCCCCACATATTGCCTGTACTTCGGGTAACCACCCAGGGGTAATATAAACATTTAAAATATCTACAGTTTTAACTTCTTTGCCACCCTTTGTGAACATCACATGCAATACATTAGTGTATGCGCGTTCCTTCCCAGATGCTCTACCTCACAATTTATCCTACATGATACCTATGTTGAGATTACCACCCCCTTCCCCCGATTGCCCTTTTTTTGGGCATTTGGCTGGTTCCATGTTCTCAAAGAACGCAATTACACCATTTTTAGACAGAGATCAAGGAGCTTATTTACAAGTACCTTGCACCATCGGTGCGTCACTTTGTCTATGGGAAGCTCCACTTGGGTTGTTTGACAGTTCCTTGCATTGCATGATCCTGCTTGACTCACTCTGTGTGTCCTAGGACTTAGGATGTTACTACCCTCAATTCTTGGATTGCGTATAGGCCAAAATCCTAGACCTGTTCAGGGTGATGGCAGTACTAACTTTGGAGAATAAATTGGTGAACTCACAATGACAGGTTCTGGCACCTTGTTCTATTAAGTCCACCTTCTTCACATCCCTAATTTTAACCGCATGTTCTCTAGATAGCATCTTACATTTCATTCTTTTATAGTTACGGTTCTTTCTTTGCGCTTTTTTTAAATACATTTTTCTTCAGCTTTGTTTTTGTCATTGCAATAGCCTTGCCACTTTCTTGTTGAGCAGAGACTTGGGTCCCCACTCGTCGGACGACTTTGGAATTTGAAGATGGGACAGATGTGGAACATGATTGTTCATCTTCAACTAAACTGTTTATTTTGTTTATGTTTTCCACATCCTGGTAGAAGCAATCCCGGATTCGCTTACAAAGGTTGAGAGAATATCCGTCGACACCTTACTGAGTATATTGGGGGCGGGGGGGTACTTTTGCGTTGACTCCTGCTCTTTTACTTTGGAGGACTTCTCCTTTCCTCCTTCCTTTTTGGCAACTACATCCCCATCAAGCTTGCCATCTTCGCGATTGCCAATAGCGTTTTTCTTTTCAACAACATTATTGCTGGCGGTGATTGGTGGACTTTCTCCATTCTTCCACACCCAGGCATCCAGGCTCGTTGTAATCTGCCTTGCGGCTAATTATAGTAACTTCATTAATTGAAAACTCCTCTGTCACTATGGGGGATCCTTCTACCTGCATGGCTACATTACTCCTTGGCTTGGCATTAACAAAAGTTTGGAGAATAGGGGTCGGAGTAGATGCTTTACAATGATTTCTCCATTAATGCAAGTATTGAGATCAGAAGACTGTGCAGTGCATTTAAGGCTTCTGATATTATACATTCTTGGTAATTGTCAATTATTGAGATAGTCACAACTACATGATTAGAAGCTGGCATATTCAGAAAAATAGGGTCATCTAATTGCAGCTCTAGGCTGCTGGTTTTACTGTGACCAGTGACCTACAGAACACTGGGCCAAATCGTCAAGCTCTGTGTGCACTAGCACTGCATTACCTCCTCGTCCGTCTTCCTCGCCACAGTAATCACAAATGAGCCTTCGGCTCGCACAGAAACTCCAAGTATAAATTTAACATTCTAGTCTCCCTCTCCCTCCAATATGGCCCCTAACCCCACAGCCAATCCCATAAAGGGACACAGAAAGCACCTAAACAACCTGTTTTTTTGTTTCTGCACTGCTCCGAGTGCTGTGCTTCCTGCTAGTCAGGTGAGTGTGGGGCGGCGGTCCTGCTTTAGCGGACTCGGGGGCCCCGTGATCGTTTGGTTGAGGGGGGCATGTAATTACTTGTATTTGTGTTCTTATGTCCCCCTTTCCAGCGTGCCTCTCCGGTTTCAGCTTTTTGCGAAGCCGGCGTGGCGGCGGTCAGGTCGTATGGTGTCCCGCATCGTCTTAAAGGCTACGCCTCTTTTGTCCTGCCTTAGCGGACTTCTGAGGCGGGTTTTTGTGTTTCTGCCGACCGCGCGTCCTGCTTCAGCGGACTTCTGCGGTCGGCAATGTGTTCTTCGCGCTTCCATCGCTATGCGCTTTTACTCACGTTTAGCCCTGTGTTGTGGCACTGACGATTGTCTGGGTGCTATGTCTGCCTCCAGGATGGTCTTCAAAGGTGATTTTGGTACATTGAAGGGCGCTGGCTTCCGGCTCTCTTTTTAATTGCATACTGGGGGCGTGTCCTGGTTCTGCCTTACACCTGCTGGCCATTTAAAGGGCTGTTTCTCGTTGTGGTTGCTGCTGGATAGTTCTTCCTTGCTGCTTTGCGTTTGGTGTATGATGGAGGTGGCTGAGGATTCTGTCGATCCTGGCCTGGGGGCTGTCGCTTCTGGCTCTCAGGATGCTTTGCCTTCGTTATCTGTTCTCCAACAGATTATTGATTCCGCTGTGGCTACTGCCTTGCGTGGCAAGTTGTCTACGCCTCCTTCTAAAAGGCTCAGGTCGGATCCGGCATCCCAAGTTGGTTCTGACGCTGAGGAGGAGGTGGAAGTTCGAGGTCGCTTTGTCCAGGGTACTGATCTTAAAGACGTGCTGGGGCACATTCGCACCAACTTGCTGTTTCCAGATTTGGTTGCTCCGATGGAAGATGATTTTTTTGCGCAGTATCAGCGTCCAGATCCTGATAATCTTCCGCTGCATTCTTCTGTGGTGAAGGTGTTGGAGACTGAGTGGAAGGATTTGGATAAAGGGGCTTTTCCTCGTTACTTGGCGAAACGTTACCCTTTACAGGATTTTTCTTCCAAGTATCCTTCCTCGGTGAAGGTTGATTTGTTGATGGCGGCTATGTCCTCCCAGGGGTCTGTGGTCTCTGAGGATTCGTCACCGGCGGATCCTGTGGATCAGAAGGTGGATGGGGCGGTGAAGCGCACAGGGTCATCTTAATGATTGTGGGGGCCCTGGGCCAAACATATTTTGGGGGCCCCTGTTCGACACAGCTATGAATGTATGATCCGATTTCAGCTCTTTAATGCCCTCTTTGTCTAGGTCATTGTCAGTGCACTGGCATGCATGTCCAAATTCTTAATGTGTTTGCTTCTAATAAAGAGGGATAGTGACCGTGTGATTTAAATACTGTAACACAGCAGCAGCTCACTAATATTACTGCAAATCTCTGTGGCACCCTTCCATGTCTCATATTTGAGGTCCCGTTTTGATCTAAAATAAACTTTATGGATGTTGCATGAAACATAACCAAATTTGTCTGCAAAATGTCTGTAATACATTCGCACACATCACCCATAGTAAAAATAAATTAAATGAAAATAGTGTTTAAAACAATCTGTTTAAGAATTATTCAAGATCACAAGGTCAAGACTCTCTGCAGAACAGAGCTGGCTCTGGCAGGGGCCCCCCAGAAAAGCTGGGGCCCTGGGCCAGAGCCCACTTTGCCCATGCCTTAAAACGTCTCTGGAAGCGCACCTTTTCTGCTGCGAATTTTTCCATCCGGGCTGCCACTTATTCATCTTATACCATTCAGTTCTTACTGAAGGATTTTCAGTCCTTGGCTGAACTGTTGGACGAAGGCGAAGATCTCTCCTCTACATTGGCCATGATGGAACAACAGGTTCGTCTCCTTTCGGACGTCTCTTTTGATGCCTTGGGTGCGGCGGCTTCTGCTGCTGGTTCTTCTGTGGCGGCTCGGCGCCAGTTGTGGCTGCGCTCTTGGAAGGCTGATGCTACCCAGAAATCTTTACTTATGAAGATTCCGTTTACTGGTGTCAAGCTTTTCGGTCCTCCTTTGGAGGATATGGTGAAGAAGACGGCGGAGGATAGGAAACTGCTGGCTCCGGATCGGGCTGGTCGTTTCCGTTCTTTTGGTGCTACCCGTGCCTTTGGGCCTTCTCGTAGTGGCCGTGTTCACCAGCCCTTTCGTGGTAGGGGGCGTGGCCGGGGTGCCCCTTCCACTGATAAGTCCCGGTTCTCCAATGTTCAGTCCTCCGCTTCTGCTCCCTCCAAATCATGACTCTGTGTCCCTGGGGAAGGGTCCGGTTGGGGGACGGCTTCGATTCTTCCTGGCGTCCTGGAAGGTGACTGTGGCAGATCAGTGGGTCCTTCGGGTGGTTTCCGAGGGTTTTCATCTTGGGTTCAGCCAGGTTCCTCCAGACTATTTCAGATCCACTCCTTGCCCCAGGTTGGCTCTCAAGAAGGCGGCGCTTTTGGCCGGTATAGATTCTCTTCTGGCAAAAGGTGCTGTGGTCCCGGTTCCGGAGGCTCAGAGGGGGTTGGGGGTGTACTCCATCCTGTTCCTTGTGTCCAAGCGCACGGGGGATCTGCGGCCTGTCCTGGACCTAAAGTGGCTGAATGGGTTTGTTCCTCCTCAGACTTTCAAGATGGTGTCTCTGAAGTTGATCCTCCCTCTGATTTCTCGGGGAGACTTTCTGGCGTCAATCGATCTGCAGGACGCCTACCTCCATGTACCTGTGCACCCCGCCAGTCAGCGCTTTCTGCGGTTCTGTGTCCTGGGTCGGCACTTCCAATTTCAGGTATTGCCTTTTGGTATTTGCTCTGCTCCCAGGGTGTTTAGGAAGGTTCTGGCTCCTGTCGTTGGTCATTTACATGGGGAGGGCATTCAGGTGTTTCCCTACCTGGACGATTTGTTGATTTCTGCTTCTTCTCTTTTTAAGGCGGTGGTTCATGTCCAGAGGGTTTGCCAAGTCCTGGAACAGCACGGCTTCCTGGTGAATGTGTGGAAGTCATCCCTGGTTCCTACGCAGGATCTGACTTTCATAGGAGCTCGTTTCAAGACTCTGTTGGGATCGGTGTTCCTACCACCTGCTCGGATGGAATCCGTTCTGTGTGCTGTTCGCTCCCTGCTGTCACGTCCTTACCAGCCTGCGAGACTTTGGTTGAGGGTTCAGGGTCACATGTCCGCTTCCCTATCTGTGGTTCTTTGGGCTCGCCTTCACATGTATCCCGTGGTTTCCCACATTTTGCTGCATTGGGACCCCTGTTCTCAGGATCTCGATCGTCTGATTCCTGTGTCGGTGGGGGTTCAGGTGGCCCTGGAATGGTGGTTGGACGTGGTTCATCTCTCCCGGGGTTGTCCTTTTCTAGTGATTCCTTCTCGGGTCCTCACTACAGATGCCAGCCTTTTGGGATGGGGTGCTACTCTGGGGGACTCTTCGGCTCAGGGTCTTTGGGATCCGATTGTGAGGTCTTGTTCATCGAATTACAGAGAGCTGAAGGCTGTCCAGCTGGGTCTGTTGGCCTTTTCGGACCTTCTCTTGGGTTGTCATGTTCTGGTCCGGACGGACAATCAGGTGGTCATGGTGTATCTCAATCGTCAGGGGGGCTGCCGGGTTCCTTCGCTCAGTTCCCTCAGTTACAAGATTTGTTCTTGGGGGGAGTTGCACCTGAAATGGCTGTCGGCGGTTTACCTTCCGGGTCAGGAGAACGTGGTTGCGGACTGCCTGAGCAGGGTCTTTCCGTCCATGGGTTCCTTGTCCCTGACGCACCCGATGTTCAGGGTTTTGCGACGGAGGTTTGGGTCTCCGATTGTGGACCTGTTTGCTTCCTGGTTCAATGCGAAGATCCGTTGCTTTTGCACGATTATGCCATGTCCGGAGGCATGGAAGATAGATGCTCTGTCCTTCCTGTGGCCGCGAGGCCTGTTGTATGCGTTCCCTCCTGTTCCCCTGATCCCCGTTGTGTTGCAAAAGATCAAGAGGGAGGGGGCCCTTGTTCTTCTGATTGTGCCGGGTTGGCGCCACCGCCCATGGTTTCCCCTCTTGTTGGCGGTGGGCTCGGGTGGCTGTTGCCCTTCGATCCCTTTCCTCTGATGGGGCCTCCACTTCCTCTTCCAGTGTTCCGATCCTTGGGTCTGCGGGCCTGGCTCTTGAGAGGGACTCCCTGATTCGGGGTGGGTGTTCGGCGGTAGTTGCTGATGTTATTCAGCAATCCCGGCGTCCGTCTACTTTGCGTTCCTATGCCAAGCACTGGGACAACTTTGCTGCATGGTGCGTTCGGCGCGATCTTTCACTGTCTGATTTGGATCCTGCCCGCATTCTTGATTTTTTGCATGAGGGTTTTGATTTGGGGTTGGCCATCTCTACTCTTCGTGCACAGTGGGGTACCATTCGGGCGTTTCATGCTCTTCCTTTGGTTTCTGTGTCGCCGTTGGTGTCCAGGCTGTTGAAGTCTCTGGCCTTTCAGCGTCCCCGTCCTGTTCTGTCTTCTCCTCCTTGGGATCTTCCCCTGGTTCTGCGTTTTGAGCCTTTGGAGTCGGTTGACTTGCAGTTCTTGACTCTTAAAGTCATATTTCTGGTGGCTATTGCTTCGGCCAGGAGGATTGGGGAGTTGGGTGCCTTCCTGAGGTCTGCTCCTTTTTTCTGTGTTCTGGAAGATCGTGTTGTTTTGCGTCCTCACCCCACTTTTGTTCCGAAAGTGAATTCATTTTTTCACCGTTCTACTGAGGTGATTCTTCCGGTTCTTTGTCCTGATCCCTCTTCTGAGGATGAGTCGTTGCTGCATCTTCTGGATGTTTGGGCCGCCCTTGTTGATTTACCTGGATCGGACTTCTTCTTTTTGCAAGGTGGACAATTTGTTTGTGAATTTTGGTTTGTCCCGTAGGGGTTTGCGTCCTTCCCTCTCCACTATCAGTCATTGGATTAAGGACATTATTCTTTTGGCTTACGGTTCTTCTTCCTTGGTTCCTTCCCTTCCTGTTCAGGGGCGTTCCACTCGTTCGGTTGCGGTCTCCTGGGCCGCTTTCAAGGGGGTATCCATGGAGAATATTTGCCGTGCTGCCACTTGGTCTTCCCCTCATACCTTCATGTCGCACTACCGTCTTCAGATTGGTGGTGGTGCTTCGGTTGCCTTTGCCTCTTCTGTGCTGGGTTCCGGGGTCCCACAGGTTGGAGTTTCTCTGTGTCTCTTTCAATTTTGTTGTAATAAAGTTTTGCTACACTGCTGACTTTACTGGTGGACTCTGTTCTTACATGAAGCTGAAATGCTTTGGTATCGGCTCATTAGTGATTACTGTGGCGAGGAAGACGGACGAGGAGGTAATGTCCCGGTTACTTACCGGTAATCTTCATTACTCCGAGTCCTTGTCTTCCTCGCCACAGTATAGTTTCCCTTTCCCTCCCGGCCCTTTTCTTGGCTTCATGTCTACGGCTTGGTTTCTCAGGTCGTTTAGGTGCTTTCTGTGTCCCTTTATGGGATTGGCTGTGTGGTCAGGGGCCATATTGGAGGGAGAGGGAGACTAGAATGTTGAATTTATACTTGGAGTTTTTGTGGGAGCCGAAGGCTAATTAGTGATTACTGTGGCGAGGAAGACAAGGACTCGGAGTAATGAAGATTACCGGTAAGTAACCAGGGCAACAGTGATTCCTGCACCTGTTTTTAAGCCCTCCTTTCTTAGGTCTCACCTAATAGTTACATCCGGGAGGGTATAGTCATATCAATTAGAGAACTGGCTTATGGGAGCGTACCCTCGGATAAGTGAATACGCCTCATCCTTGTTTCTCCCACTATTTGCCACATCATTGGCCCTCAGGGGATCTCCTTCAGTTAGTAACTCGTCCTATGAGCCCTTGGTCCTGATTCCACAGTTGCTCCACTCATCTCGCCTTACTCTGCATTCGATCATCATCAGCCCGTCGTTCATTTCTGGCTCCTCTGGGTTATTTAAACAAGCCTGCTCTATCTTTCTAGATTCATTTGGTAATTTGCACCTGAACGCCATGCTGAGTCCTGCAACTTCTTCAACATCTGTGCTGCAGTCTAGCTTGCTGCTTGTTCCTGTTGACCTGGTTTGTATAATTTGTACAGTTCGCGCACTTTGCACAGGTGGATCCACACTCGCCATTGCCTTTTGGAAATAGTTCGTAATTAATCTTGGTGTCATCTTTGGCGTTGTAGTAAACTGTAATTTCTGTAGCGGCTGACTCATCTAATTTCAATGACCTGGGCGAGGGAGTCATTACAAGCCTTTGGGTGACTCCTTTCCACTTCGGGTTAGTCATAACTAGGCGAATATACACTGTCAGCGATTGCCTGGCCACCACCTGCCTTGTATGCTGCTCTCTTGCTGTCATTGTACTTGTCTTGACTCTTGAAAGGGGCGATTAGTTGGTTAAAAATAGACTACGGTCAATAAGAAGTTAAATTTTAGGGGATAGGCCACAGAAAATAAGGTCCAAGCCTCCTGCCTCCCAGCTTTTCCAGCTTGTGGCTTGCAACTCGCGGCTTTTGGCTATCCGCTCACACACCCTAACTTCGTCTCTGCTCCATCTCAGGGGCCAACTCAGGTCTTGACTGATATTGGCTCAACAGATGTAAGATTCTTGACTTCAGGCTTCCTGGTCTTCCTACTCTGCTAAACCAGCCACAACCATGGCAGCCTCCAACAAGGGCCAGGCCACTAAAAGATAAGATAGAACACACTGGTCAAAATCGAGCAGTTAACATAGGCTTAACACCCAAAAAAACACCAGACTCGATAATGCCCCCCCCCCCCCCCCCCGCCTGACCGTGTCCATGATGCAGTGGCCCGATGCTAGAGCCAGTCTGCCAGATACCAGGGTAGCCAGGGAAATAAAATATCAGCAGACGAATGTCAGTCTTCCAGGAAACTTACAGAAATAAAGTTTTCACACGACAACTGAACGCAGCTCTGCTTGGATAAACTTGAACGCTGCCAGGAGATCAGGAGGGCACTCCAGTAACGTAACTTAACCTAGCCGCAGGCTTTGCACCTGATGTTTACACAGCGACAATATCAACAGTGGTAATAGCAGCAGGGTGCAGCAGGGGGGTTCAGCAGAGAGTAACAGGGGCCTCAGCAGCCCATGACAATCTCAGGCAACAATCACAGCAGTCTCAAGCAGTCTCAGAACAGATATGTAGACCTCAGTGTAACCTAGCGCTGCCTGGACACTTTCCAGCAATGTCCAGCAATGTCTCACCGAGCATGCAGGATAAGCAGGCAGCAAGCTGACAAGAGGAGTATTAATCCAACAGTGATCAGGCATAAGTGGATATAAAGGTAGATGCTCAACTTCTGAGGCTCGTGAACCGTCCAAAAACGTGAGTTACACTTATGTAGGAGAATAAGGGAATTAGGGGTAATAACCACCGTGTACAATTAATGTGATTTGGAAAAATCAGTGCAGAGCTCTACAGAGGAGGGATGTCCACCCTGCATCCGAAATAATATTGTAAATAAATGAAAACAAGCATCTGAGCACACGCAATCATAAATCCACAAACGTATGTCCGCATTTGTGAAGGCGCCTTCACAAACGCGGCCGTACTGGTCTGTCAGGGAGGTACAGTAACGCCAGCCCGTACATGGGAGGCGCAATGATTTTGGATGCACGCATCATATTTATGGAACTTAACACACGCCTATAGGTGGGGATTTTGACCACCGTGAAGAGAGAAGATTGCCATAAACAGCCCTGAGGAAGTCGTAGGGTGACTCACCCACAGACAAAACACATGTTGGCTGTCGTAAGAAATATTTGATTAGAGCAAAGACTTGGAAAACATGAGGACTACTGGAAGGTTTTTGTGGATTTATGATTTTGTGCTCTCAGAGCCTTGATTTCGTCCAAAAACGTGCCCAGTCCTGCCCCTTGCACCACCAGTGCCCTGCTTCCCCAAGTAGCCCACCAGCAGAACACCCAGCACAAGTCAAGAGTGAAGCGATTTGATAAAAAGTCAAAGTCTGTTTGCTGCCTGACTACTCCCACAACAGGGCTTACTTACCTCACAGAAGGGCTTACTGTCCTTACTTCATCCCTCGTTCAAACCCAGCTCGCAAGAACGAACCACTGGGCGTGTGTGGTTGACTGGAGCCAAGCGCCATAATCAGCTAAAACTTCTTGAGGAATTGAAGCTGGGAGCTTTGGGATGTTTAGGGCACAAGTAGAAGGAAGGACCAAATTCCAGCAGGTGGGAGCTGATCAGAGAGCCCCAGCTTCATGTGATTCCATAACAAAGCAGAAGAGAAGTGCGGGCACGAGCATGCTCGGCCACTTCCGTGGGCTCGTTCCCTCAGTGTTCATCTCCACATTCATACTCAACATTTATCCCGTTCATTCTCAATCTTCATCAATTATTGATCTGAAGTCATCATTTGACCTTGTTACTTGAATTAAACTATAGGTAACACTGGCTATGCAAGGAATAGAGAGCTCTATTATGCGGATAATAATGGCCCTTCATACTGATGATACGGCTACGTTCAGATATGGATCAGCTGGTGAATGTAACAAAGCATTGCCCGTATAAAAAGGTGTAGGTCAGTGATGTGTCCAATCGTCTTTACTTTTTAGCCTTTTCCTAAATGATGTCGTTGACCACCCACTGGATAATCATACCAATGTCCCTTTAATAGCTGGTCAGAAGGTTCTGATTCTCCATTTTGCAGACAATGCTGTTCTATTGGCCCAAATGGAGAACTCAATGCACAGACTGGTAAACATCTTTACTGATTATTGTAATAAGAAGGCCCTTATCATCAACAAAAATAAGACTAAATTTATGGCACTGGGATCATCAAAGGGGTTCAAGGAGGAAGTTATTAATTAAGAACAATTGCACTGAGTGTGTAAAGTACTACTATTACTTAGGGATACAGTTTACTGAGAAAAGTAGATGGAAGGGCCAAATATTGATGGTAGAACAGCCTTACTACAGTCCTCTAGGGCGGTAGTAAAATGCAGGTAAAAAGCAGATGCTCAAAGTATTAGTACCATACTCCAGATATATAAGCACAAAGGGGTATCAGCTGTGATTGATGGGGTTGAGCTTTGGGGATATGGTAACCTAGACCTGCTGCAAGTGACAGAAACAAAGTTTTTGAGGCAACTGTTAAGAATGGGACCTTGTACTCCCCTGTTAGCACTTTTTATTGAACTTGGCCTAACACCTACCTCGGATCTAGCAGCAATAAAACCACTGCTATATTGAATTATGCTGGTAAGGAATCATAAGGCCACCATATATCTACGGTCTCTAAAGGACACCTATATATGTGGTGGTCTTAATCGAGGGAATTGGATGGCGCATTTGAGGAACTTGCTAATAGAACTAAAACTTGGTGGCACTATAGGCAGATCCGAGTATGGTAGGGTGTGACACCAGACAACTTGTGAAAGAACATTAGAACAAGTTCAAGTCAGAATGAAAGTTCGTTGAGTTAAGACCAGGCAGCATATCGAGTGACTACTTTGCTAGTAGAGCAGGTCTTGACTGGAATTCTTACTTGGACAAGATTTATCCTCTTCAGTTTTAGCAGCTCCAAATCACAATGGGAGTTGGTATGTGTTTGGTGAGTGGTCTCTGAGGGTGGCACAAAACATGCAGCAGTCCCTCTAGTCAAAAGGCCCTTTGTACCAGGGGTACCTTTTACAATGGATTAATATGTGTGCCAGAGGTGTACCAATTGTGGAAACACAGGTACAGTTTTTGGGAAAGAACACAGACACTGGGAACCTGATTAGCAGGGACCCAGTGCACATTCAGTCAAAGTGGATCAGAAATCAGGCAAAATGTGTGTGTGTGGGGAGGGGGTAGCTGTGCAAAAAATGGCACTTTCCTACATATTTCTCATCCCACTTCACTGCCCTCCATTTTGGTGTTCCTGTCCCTGATCCCTCAACCACCCAAGGGGGCAGCAATGGTGGTCTCTACTGAAGTCTTGTTTTTGCTTGAGCTGGGTGGTCCTGCTCTACAGGGGACTTTTTTTTACTGCCTTATGGATCCCTCTGACTTAATGTCTTTGCGCCATTGACAGTGGCTTATTTGGCTGGGCGCCTTTCCTTCTTCATCTCTTCTATTGTCTTGTGGAGTTGGGAATTAGGGATTCTAATCATTTGAGGGTCTACTTTTCCTTTTGAGCTTTTAGTTCTTGTTGACTTACTTTGGTTATGATGCTTGGGGCTTTGTTGGTGTTCTGGGTTAATTCCATCCTCCAGTGTGTCTGGACTTTGCCCTTCTGGACTAGAGGTATTTTGTACCTTCTTTGGAAGATCATCCTGCCTTTAAAAGGCTTGAATGGTGAAGTGAAGAGGAGATTGTGATTTAATTATTTACCAATATTCTCAATACTCTGCTTCTTCTTCCTACTGCCAAACTTTTTTAGGTCAAGACTAACAAACAACACAAGATGCTTGGTTGTGAAACACATATAGTGGACTGACCAACAACAAACGGGGGCTTGGAGCCCACCCATCGGTTAACATATTTCTGTTTTCCAATCACTCTCATTTGGCTGATTCTGATTTGGTGGCCTTTTTTGTCAATCTTTTTTTTGGCCCTCCCAATGAGCATTGCTTACTTACCTATCTCTATTTAATTGGCTGTCTTCCATGCTTCTTCTGATCAATTTTAGGCAACTGCGTAATTTTGTTCTTTAGCAAAAGACACACCATTGATGGACTGAATGCAGAACAAATCAAAACATTCACCCCCAGTCAAGAGATCTGGGTTAAATCCATCCTTCTTTTGCTCACCGTGCCACCCCAGTTTAGACTTGGCCATATGCAAATCAGTCTTGACCCTGTGCCTCATGGGAACAGTCCAGCTCGAACTGCCAAGCCAGGTCCTCCTTGGACCGGAAACAAGCATCCTAGGACCGGTTTCGGGGTTTCACCAAAATTTGGTCTTTATGCATTTTATCAGAGGGCATGTGTTTGTCATGTGCTTTTCTTCCCCCTCACTTTCTCTCCATGTGCTTCTCTCCACCTACCTGCACTCACGTTGCTCTCTCTTGTCCATGTGCTTCTTTTCTCTGTACTTTACGATGCTCTCTTTTACCTGTGTTCTCTTAATCTTGTTGCTTCCCCCTCACCGTCCCCACAACCTGCTCCAGCGTATCCATTATTTATTTATTTTCAATGCTTTTGTGCTATCCTTTAAAGCAGCCATTTTGTGCTACTTTGTTTTCATTTATCAATCTACTTTGGATTGGGGAAATTTTAAAAAGTGTCTTCTGGTAGGCATGTATATGCGTTTTGCACAGCAGCCACACATGCATGCACATGCCTACAAAATGTCATTGAAGCGGCGCCATCACTTTTTTTTTTTTTTAGCCATGTTGCATAGCAGCCACGATGCTGTAAAGCATGGTCAAAAACATTAGCAAATCCCATGGGCCATATTCTCAGGACCTTTGGGCTTTGCCAATGTTTGTTCTTTTAGGTTATCAGCAAGTGCCTGCCTACTGGGTGTGCATGCACTTCATGCCGTAAGGATGAAGCAGTATAAGTAATGAGATTACAAGTAAGTAATCAAACCATTCCCAAGTCTAGTGTTCTAGCACAGACTTACCTTTTCCTCACAATACAGGTCAGGTGGACAAAAAAGTCTCATACACTCACACATTACTTGAGTCACACTAAATCCTAGTCTACCCACACCACATTTCACTCAGATCGTTCATTGTGTCATCAGTGCCCACATCTGGTGAGGTCTTGTTGCTGTCTCAGAGTGATTTCCATACAGGTATCTCCATCATTTGTAAAAAAAATTCGTATTTCTTACATCACTTTCCTCGTTTTTAAGGGTCACACCCATTCCCACAATACTTCCTTCGATATAACAAACTCTCAGACATTCACCCCTGTGAGTGAATTTCTCAGTACTACTGTGGTCTTTCCCATCTCTAGTAGAAGTGGGCGAGGTAACAAATTAACAGGAAGAACCGAGCCCGGAGTCTGGCTTGGCTCTTAGTGCCCGAGCACGAGCCGTGCCCTGAAAATGACTGCTATATAAATCATACAACAAACATCACATAAAATATAATAAAGACTCTACAAAGGTCGAAAAAGTATATTTCTTTACAGTGGATTTTTTTTTATATTGAAAGGTCACATTATTACACTGCACTGAGAAATATTTTTTACAAGTTTTAGAATTAAAACATGAACTATTAGTAAACTATAGGACAAGACAGTTGTCGTGTAAACCCTATGCATGGCACAGATTATAACAGAGCAACGTTATAGTCTATTACATCAAACACGATAGATTTTTTTATACAACTGGTATTCTGAACTCATGTTTGAAAGTGCTTTTATACGTGATAATGAAGAAAAAAGAGTTTTGATAAAATATATGCCTAAAATCACACAATAATAGCGGTGAAGCCACGATTCATCCAGTTTTCTTTGGTTGCACTTTGTACAAATCATCCACTAAATGTTTATCTATTTATCTTCCATGTTTTTTTTTATCTCTTTGTGAACTTTTCTCCCTTTTTGGAGAGCTAGCTCGTTGAAGGGCATTACTTTGCACGAACACCAGTTACATTCCCCAAGGTCACATTCATTTTCATAGGCACAGGCAGATTAAGTGATTTGATGAGAATCACCGGATGTTTACCTTTCTGTGGCTTGTCCACCTCTAATCTCTAGACTCTTTCCACAGAGACTGGCCCATTCTCCACAGGGAAGATCTAATGTTTCCATAAAGTCTACCTTGGTCTGTGAGTATGTGGTGCATATAGAGACAAATGCAACATTATAGATAACCTTTAGTGAAGCACATCAGACTACACTTCTACCGTTTCTAAGCACTGTAAACGAGAGATGGTACAATTACAAATTTCAGTGGTTGGAACAAAGTGTGGTATATTTAGCTGAAAACAAGCCCCACGCAGATTTTACTCCCTCCCTCACTGGCTCCCACACCGATGAGTTCGAATATAATGGTACTCAATGTAGCAACATCGGAAGTGTGAGCTGTTAAAATGGCTTTGGGAAGGATTCGACATTATAATCTCCACGGTAGAGTAAAGTGTTTAGCTAAAGAGCCATCTGGCACGCATTTTTCAGTAAAAATATACCTTTTTCTGGTTTCTTGCACACGCGTGAGGTATATCTTAAGCTGTGTCAGATGTACGATACTCCATATGACACGCAGGTGTCTTCTCGCATCCTAGTCCCAGAATGCACTGGCGCGGGCCTCTGTGTACCCGAGCGCCCAGGTGCAGCCTCAGCTTGAGCTATGGGCGCGCCGTGTTGATCTCTACACAACCGTTTCCACGTGGGGAGCTGGGGATGCCAAGGCAGGTGTAACCGCAGCCCTGACATCTGTCCTCGCAGGCAGCGTAGCCCCCTCTGCGACATCAGCTCTGGGCTCCCGGAGTCCATCGGGAGGTCAGGGGACTCGTGCAGCCTCCGTGGGTTCGCTGGGGCTGTGCCAGCGACCCATCCGCAGGCTCCCATCGCGCGCTATTCCGTGCTCTGCCCTACTTACACACTGAGCCTAAACCCCTCCGCCTGCTGTCCAGCTGTTCAGCAAGCTGAGCGAGTGGTCCCCCGACCCACCCAAGCATCCCCTCGGCCCGGCTCCGTCCGACGGTGTCGTCCGACCTAGAGGCAGGAGTCTGCACCACTGGACTAATGCACGGGCGCCTCCGAGGATACCTTGTGCGCCGCATCCGCGGCCGCAGATCTGCTGCTGCACCGAAGGCCTCACCGGAAGCTCCAGTTCACGTGTTCGGGGGGGCATCAGGCACGGGCGCGCGATTGTTGCAAAGCGACAGTCCTGGTAGGACGCACAGCGTCACTGTACACTGAACGGGGTTTATCAGCCAGTGAAAGGCATGATGAAGAAAATACTCAAACCATCAGGCAGAAAGGAGCGCAGACAACTGGGACTGAGGAGGAGGATGACAAAAAAGAGAGACTGAAATGGAACATGGACGACTGAAACTAACGTCTCTTAACGGGCAGATTTCTGGAAAATATGTTAAATGAAGTATGGGGGAGAATGTTGCCCTGCCCTCAAATAAAGCAAACTTTCCATCCCCTCACACAATCCTCTACGGGTCTAACATACAGGGCCGGCTTTAGGGCAGTGCGAATGGTGCGGCCTCACTGGGCGCTGACCTGTGGAGGGGGCGCCAACCTCAGGGTTGGGCGCTGTGTTTAGCAAAAATGTATGATTGGAGAGATGAGGGGCCGGTCGTAGTGAGAGATTGCGAGGAGGAAACTGCTGCAGATCGGAGCATATAAATTCTCCCTACTTCCACGGACAGAGTAATTCCACAGTCATACGCACATACACTCATCATACGCTAGGGCCCATCACACTAACATTCACTCTATTACTCTATCCACACTGAATATACGAGAGAAAACCTAAATCAATCTGCATCTAACTGAGGTCAATGCGACCTAATTGATCAGTCTTGAGTCATGATTTTAAACATTAGAAATACATTTGAAAAACTCAATAAATGACAAAGAAATAACCACCCGACACTGTGATTCAAACAAAGGGTTATTTTATCTAAATTAGTTCAAATGAAAGTCAATCAATAGCAAATCATTATTCTCATAGTTACCTATTCTAGCTAAATGACGTATTTGGATCAGGACAGGTCTCTCAGTAAAGTCTCCCGAGTCGCAGTCCTCTCAATCAGCGTCGATCCTCTCGAGCATAGGTTCAAGAAGAAGTGGCCTTAGACCCTCCCTAGTCTAACAGTATTTATACTTAAACTTACATATTGAAAGTTACAAACAAACTCTAAACGTCCGTTGAGCCATTGAGCAGAGCTAGCAGGAAAGGATGTTGACTCGCAACATTTAGAAAACCTCCGCTCTCGAAAATCTCAAAAATAAAAACACGGAAGAAGGAAACTCAAACTAAAAAATGTAACATCCATGAATGCTCTTCCTCGGAATCATAGTGAAGCCACCGCAAGTTTATCAGAGTTTATTGTGGCTTTATTCTTTTCCAAGGGCAACTGGCATCAAGCCCGGAGCTGCTGTCCTCACGGAAACTTTTAATACAGTCAGAGGCCGAGGTCAGGTGGTTTTCAACCATATTCAGCGAGGCCTCTCTTCGTTTTTCATCTACTCAAATGCAGGCTGTAAATATCGGCCATCTTTGACTAGGCCAAAACGGACCATCTTAATTAAAGGAAACACAAAACAGCGTTACCACATCGTAATGATTATACAGTGTTAATTCCCACTAATACCCTTATGTGTATGTAATTATCTAGCCATCTGCAACACAAGGAAGCATTAAAGCACATTATTTTAAAGCGCAAACACATTACAAATAGCACTTTAGCAACACTTATTTAATTAATTTGCTCACCAACTTAGTTCACGTATTAATAAAGCAACACATATGCAATCCCGCGTGTAATTCTTTCATTAGTAAAGTTGATTAGTCAGAACCTTCAACAAAATTAATATTTAATAATTAATTATCAGTAATTTTAATTATGACATATAAACATAAACTGGAGTTTAAATTTCAATAAATTTTCAATAGAAAACCCTGCTCCAGCAATCCCCCCTTTGGTGATATATTATCACCACAAAAACCAACCCCCCAAAAAAAAAAATTAGTCCCCATTCCTTAGGAGAAATTCAAATGTCTTTTTGAACAACATGTTACACACCAGTCTCTCTTTCATCCTCTTCTCTCAATTCTAGGTACACACTCTCCCTAAATTTCTCTAATTCAATTTCTTGTGGGTCTCTCTTTGACCTCTTTTGTTTCTTTTCAGTATTCTGTCTTATTATTTTCTTTTTCCCTCCCCTGTTTTTACAACACAAACTCCCTAATCTCAGTATCAATAAAGCAACAATTACACATGTCAAAGGAAATAATATCTTACCAATTATGGTACTACCTATCTTAGCAATAAAGTTCTTAACAGCAACTATCTTATTAGCCAATTTAGTCCAGATACTTTCAGCTTCCAGTGGTACTAATTCTTCATGCAAATCAGTAATATTTTTGATATAGACCTTTAGATCTCTGCTTTCGTCAGGAATGTAAGTGCAACAATGTTGAACTTTAAGCATTCCACAGACTCCACCCTCTTTGGCCAATAGAATATCAAGGGCAAGTCGATTTTGCATAGACATGGCGCGTACGGCAACCATCTCCGTATTTACCAAAAGAAACCCTCCAGCGGTGCTTGTCGATAAGCGATCCACCACTGTTGACAGTTTCCGAATTCCATATGCATTTAATGAAATTCCCACTGCTGGAATTAAAGCTCCAAAAATATCTCCTACAATTTCTGACCAAGTTTCTCTCTTAAAACGTGTTAGTAGATTAATCTGTTCTGCATCTTCTATCTTATCTATATGGAAAATCTTTGGAAAGACCAGGCCAACATAACATGTGCCATACCAATGGTCAGGCAACCTGTAATAAGCCTTATTCCCACAAATATAATACACTCCCGGGAAACCTGGATCTTCTCCTCCCTTGAATCCCCATCCTGTTGCAGCAAAGTATGTATCATGACACTCACTAGTCCCAACGAAATAATTATCATATTGAGATTTCCTTCTGGTAATGCATAGTTTACCCTTTTGTGGTGCATCTAAAGCCAAAGTTGGACTGGCCCCATTCTTCAACTCCTTTCCCATCTCAATATCCCATATTGTCTCACTCATTTTATATTCCCCTGCCCTTTCATGCATGCTCACTCTCCTTTTCTCTACCATGTCTAGGAAAGCCTTTTCTTCTTCTTTCAAACTGCAAGTTAAATTGTTTCTGAAAATGTAATCTAATGTTAATTCTTCTGTTTCAATAAAAATCTCACCAAAAATGTTAGCTTCTTTCGCAGGGTTCAGTTTCTTATTCATAGGCAATTGCCCAAAAATGTTATCTTTATTAGACATCTCATAATCTATTTTCCCTAACAAATAAAAAACACTACTTAACACACTACATGAAATCCCATACGTAGCTGGAAGATGGTGATAAGTAACTCCCTCTGAAACGGATGCAGGCAATTGCATACAGACGTAGCAATCCCTTACTTCCATTGTCTTTACGTATTCGTACAACAACTTTGAAAAAACATTACTAGAAAAATCATTAATTGACCTATCTTTATGTATGTAAATATTACTAATTCTAGTTGGAACTACTTTCTGTGAACTCTTCTCTATGTTAGTCACATTCCCAGTATGTATTCCAAAAGTGTCTACTGTAACTCCAAAAGTAACTAGTAAAGCAAGTACACCCCATAGTAGCATTAATAATCCTGTACAGCAGCAGCACATTCTACACCATCTTTTCAAGAAGGCACATCTACTTTGATTGTTTTCTGTGTTAGCCATCTTATTACTCTGGCAGTGTCTTTTGACTTAGCCTCTACTACTCCACTACTGAATTTCTAGAACTCTAGATTATTTCAAACAGCTAATTTTAGATTTTCTTCTTTTCACTCTTCTCCAAGTGACTCCTTCAGTTCACTCAATTTGGATTTTCATCACCTTTCACTTCTTCTTCAGCAACATCAAACTGTATCAAATCTTCAATATCCTGAGCATCTGACTCTTCTCCAATGTAAGTCAAGATAACTTTCAGGATTCAAACAGTTTTCTCCTCCTCAACCACTTCTCGTAAGGTCCCCTCTGGATTTCCTTGACTTTCTGCCTCTTCTTCTTCAGACAGTGCCACGTACGTCCATTCCGGTGACCTATACTTCTGGTTAGGCTTTCTTATTCTCTTGATCTCCTCTGGTTCTTTTGAGACCTTTTGTTTATCACCCTTTGCTTGATTCTGACTAGACACCTCGTTCACCTGTTCAGCTATCGATGAATTCGCTCGTGTCAGTCTGTACCTCAGCCTCTTTATCTTGTTAGGCCAAAGATCTCCTCTTACACTCCTTTTTGGTCTCACTTCTTTATTATTCCTTTCTCCGATCCAAGTTCTCTTTCTCAGAACTCGACCCTCTGATTTCTCATTCTCACTTTCATCCGATTCTGTTTCATTTGCCTCTTGTTCATCAACAATTTTCTTTTGCTCCACAGACTTTTTCTCCACTGATTGAGATTTCCCTACTACTGTCCCTCCTCGGGTCTCCGACACGCAATCTTCTTGCTGTCTACTTGTCCCTTCACCTAGCTTATCAGAAATGTTCCCTACACCTCCTCGGGGGTCTTCCGCAATCTGTCCATCTCTATCTTCTTCTGACCCTACTTCTTCAGGAGTAATCTCAAGTGGATTTTCAATCTCTTCATCTGACTCAGGTGTAGTCTCTGTGGAATTGCTCTTTTCTCCTCTTTCTTCTCCACTGCTTGTTGGAACTTCAGGCACTCTTACAGAATCCGATCTCTCCTCTGAGGCTCTCAATGTTTCTCTTGAAGTCTCTCTCGGGAAGAAAAAAGAATCACCTGACTCTCTTTCTCCTTCCCCCCTTTCAGGATTCTTTTTTCTTCTCACTGGTTCAGTCTCTGCATCATCACTGGAATCTGACTCTTCAAAATACTCTTTACCAGTCCCATCCTTTGGATTCGGAACTCTCAGAGTATGACTTGCATGAACCCAGTTTTTCACACCAGCACACTTTACTGCAGTTGTCGTAGTCAGAATAACTTGTCTTGGCCTTCCCCACCTTGGAACCAAGCAATTTCTTCTTCTGTGCACTTTTATCCTCACCTAGTCCCCTGGACTCAGATCATGGGCTTGCTTCTTTTCAAGTGTGGTGGCGTCTCCTCCAACCTGGTGAAACACAGAATGAACTGCGTCAGCCAGGCCTTTACAGTAATCCAAAATCATGTCATCAGTTATTGTCATCAACTTGTTGACAGGCACGAAAGCATGTCTCATTGCTCGTCCCATCAATATTTCATGTGGACTCCACCCTGTGGTTCTATCTGGAGTAGACCTAATAGTCATTAGCACTAGAGGCAAGACATCAGGCCATTTCATTCCAGTGGCTAAACACATCTTACCAATTCTGTTTTTGATTGTGCCATTCATCTGTTCAACAACACCAGAAGCCTCTGGTCTGTATGCACAATGTAGCTTCTGCTGTATGCTCAATGCTTCACAAATTAAACCCATGAGCTCATTGTAGAAGTGTCCACCTCTGTCTGACTCAATTGTCACTGGGAACCCGTACCTAGGAATCAACTCTCTTAACAGTAACTTTGCCACGGTTATTCCATCATTTCTCCTAGTCGGATAGGCTTCTACCCATCTTGAGAACAAACAGACTACCACTAGAACATACCTCAATCTATTCACTTGGGGCATTTCAATGAAATCTATTTGCATTCTGGTAAAAGGACCTCCTTCTCTGCCTATTGTTCCTAGGCTCACCACTGTTTTCTTTCCAGTATTGAATTGCTGACAAATCAAACATCTTTGACAGATGCTCTCTGCAATCAGCCTGAACTTTGCATTGTACCAGGTTTGTTTAAAGGACCTAATCATAGCGTCCCTCCCCAGATGTCCCTGGCCATGATACATTCTTGCCATTGTTGATAGCATCGAGTTAGGCATGACTGGTCTTCCATCTCTATAGATCCAAACATGATCTTTCTCTCTTGGGGCACAACCTGCCTTGATCCAATCTCTGATTTCCTCATCTCCTGCTTCATCCTGCAACTGTTTCACTTCATCCCATGTTTCTAGGACATTAGTAAACATCACAGAACAAAAAGACATTTCTCTTTCTCTTCCCCGGTTAATCGAATGATTGTTCTTTGCACAATACTGTGTTATGTCATTTGCAAAACGATTACCAAGAGTAACAAAATCATCTCCTTGTCCATGAGCAGCACATTTTACAACTGCTAGTTCTTTAGGCAGCTGTATCGCCTCAAGCAACTTCCCAATCACTTCAGCATTCTTTATGGGAGTTCCACTCGACGTCAAGAAACCTCTCTGTAGCCAAAGTTGGCCAAAATCATGAACCACTCCAAATCCGTACTGACTATCAGACATCACAGTCACTCTCAAATTCTTCCCAATCTTGCAAGCTTTTGTCAATGCCACCAATTCAGCTACTTGAGCAGATCTAACTCCTTTCAAAGGCGAAGCTTCCATAACTTCTGAAACCTTGCACACCGCATATGCTGCACTTAGCACACCATCATCAGTTCTCAGACATGATCCATCCACAAACAACACATGATCACTCTCAGGTAGTGGCAGATCTCTTATGTCTGGTCTAGGTTTTGTGCAGTAGTCAAGCACATCCAAACAATCATGATCAACATCATCTCCCACATTCACATTTTCAGCATCTGGCAAAAGAGTTGCTGGATTCACATTTACACATCTCTCAAGGGTCACATTTGAAGCTCCCAGAATGATTTTCTCATATTTAGTCAGCCGACTATGTGACATATATTGAGTCCTGCTTCTCGTCAAAAGAATTGCCACATCATGAGGTACAAACACCCTTACAGGATATCCCATTATTATACCCTCACTCTGTTCCAAGCTTCTGCATGTAGCAGCTACTGCTTTCAGGCAACCTGGCAAACCCACAGCTACCGGGTCAAGTGTTGATGAGAAATACGCAATTGGCCTCCTCAGTCGTCCATGTTTCTGGATTAACACGGAAAGTGCACATCCATTTCTCTCACTACAGTACAACTCAAACTCCTTCTCATAATCCGGCATTCCCAAAGCAGGAGCTTCACACATTCTGCTCTTCAATTCTTCAAATGCTGCCATTTGTTCTGCATTCAGTTCCAATGGGTCTCTCACCTCACTTTTAGTCAACTTAATCAGTGGCTTTGCTATCAGGGAGAAATTACTTATCCACTGACGACAATAACCCACCATCCCCAGAAACATCCTCACTTCTCTCTGGGTCATTGGGGCTCTCATTCCTCTGATAATTTTGATCCTGTCATCAGTCACCTTTCTCAGACCTTTTTCAATATTGTGTCCAAGATAATGCACTTCTTTCTTGGAAAATTGCAATTTGGCTGGAGATACCTTTAACCCTCCATCTGCCAGATGATTCAGTAAAGCTATGGTATCTACTTCACAAGCTTCACGTGTCTTCGATGCCACAAGTAGGTCATCGATATACTGCACTAGTACTGAGCTTTCAGGCATGATCAAACTCTCCAATGACTTTTTCAACAACTTATTAAATATTGAAGGACTCTCTGTATACCCCTGTGGGATACGGCACCATGCCAAAATACGCTGCCCAAACCGAAATGCAAAAATCGGCTGGCTGTCATGATGCAATGGAATTGAAAAGAAAGCATGACACAAATCAATTACTGTGTACCATTCAGCATCATGAGGAATCTGATACAAAATCACTGACGGATTTGGCACAATGGGACAACATGCTACCACAATTTTGTTAACCTTTCTCAAATCTTGTACAATCCTGAACTTTCCATTAGGTTTCTTCAGCCCCATTATCGGTGAATTACACGGGCTACTCAGTAACTCTCTCAAAACACCCTGTTGAATCATCTTGTCAATTATAGGGGTTATTCCCTCAATTATCTCTGGTGTCAATCTGTACTGTGGGATATTAGGATAAACGATTCCTTCTTTCACTGAAATCTTCACTGGATCTACATTATTCATCAATCCCACATCTTCTCCAGTAAAATCCCAAACCGCTGCTTTTACTGTGTGTCTCAACTCTTGAGGCAAATCATCTGGATTAAACACAGCATATGTTCCAACAATCTCACTTTCTCTATTATCTAGAGTCATCCTGTACAGAACATCCTCATCTGGTGTCTCAAAAGCTATTCCATCCGGAGTACAAAAAATTGTGCAATTCATCTTACACAATAAGACCCTACCTAACAAGTTCACTGGACTAGTGTCACAGACTACAAATCTGTGCATGTCTGAAAATTTCCCTATTCTTACCCTTACTGGTTCGGTAAGACGAGTTTTAATCTGTGTATTAGCTACACCAACCACTTGGATTGCTTCGTCCGAGAGAGGAAGATTTCTTATATCTGCTGACCTGACAGTTGATCTCGTCGCTCCTGTGTCTACCAAAAAAGTAACACTCTCCCCATTTATTTTCCCATCTACAAATGGTCCTGCCTGGTCTATTTCTAGAGTTGCACCAAGTATGCACTCTTCCTCCTCTCTTCGGCACCGGCAATAGTCCCCTTCAGACTCACTCCCTTCATTCTTTAGCCAGTACTGCTGTACCGGGTTAGTACGCCTCGGTTTGTTTACCTGCTCATCATTGTAGAATCCTGAGTCCTGGTTATATTTCTGGGACCCTGTATTCTGCGGCAAGGGCGGTTTGGGTTGGTTTTGGCTCTTGACTCTGCTGTCTGACAACCTTCTGCTGTTGCTGCTGATGATTACACCCTTCGTTCTGCACCTGTTGATTCAATGATTTATTCTCATTACTCACTAATGGTGGATTCGTACACTCGGATCTCCAATGCCCCAATTGTCCACAGTTGTGACATGGGAACTTCTTTTTTGCTTGTTCTAGATTCCCCTTTCCTTTTCCTGTACCGTATCTGGGCCTATTTCCTGGATTATTTGCTTGTTCCACCAACTGTGCTTCTTGCCTTTCTGCAACTTTCACCTGTGCCCACATTGCTTTTTCTTTCAGCTTTCTCTGTTTTGCCTCAATTTCATCACTGAAATATTTTGCATGTCTCAAGATTTCATCAATCTTTTTACTCTGCCAATCAACTGTGTGCTCACGAATCCTTTCACTTATTTCAGGTCTCAAGCCATATACAAACCTGTATACAAAATGACTCAAATCCTTATCACCCAGGTGTTCATCTCCACTAAACTGTTTAAAAGCCAGTATCAGCCTTTCATAAAAAGCATGAACTGATTCTTTTGCTTCCTGGTGTGTTCGATCTATCTTAACCCAGTCTGTCTCTTTAGGGGGTACCTTATTTTTCAGGAACACAATAACCTGCTCATATTTCCTCATGACCTCCGGGTCTGGAGCTCCCGTTTTCTGATCTCTTGGGTATTCCTTAGCAGGCCAATCTACAACTATTTTACACTCTGTCCACAAATCTGCTGGAACAATTATATCAAACAGACTATTCAGGTCAATCCACAGCACTTTTGACAATTTCACAAACCTGTCTACCTGCCTATACCACTCGACGGGCTTTTCTCTCAGTCGAGGGAAATCATTCGTAAGCATCCACTGTTTTTTCTTTTTCTCTTATGGGAAAAGCTGAGTAAGTCCTGTCCACTAAATCTTCCCTTTTCTTGTACCACCTATCCTTCCACTTTTCCACATCACCCCATTTTCGCAATAAGGAAATCATTTCCTTAATCTGCCCTGTTCTGCCAACATCATTTAGATTCTCAATGTCTTTGTCAGAGAAATCCACCCTGTAAGGCTTCTGCAAAGCTTTCACCTTATCCATGTCAACTCCTAGTTCACTCGCTATTCCTTTTAACCTGTCATGTGTACTCTTAGCCCTCCAGGTGATACTCTTGCACATGAATAACAACTCTCCATCATGATGATTTTTCAACATTTCTGTAGGAATAGTTCCTGCAATAAGCTCCTCCAATTCTATGTGCAACCTGGCTACATCAATTGCCTGTGAATCTTTATGCTTCTTTTGAAGAACTTTCAACCAATCATTCAAATCTTCAGCTGTTATTTCTGTAGACCTTTTCACGGCACCCACTTGTTCTGCCATCCTCTGTGGTTTCAATATTGATCCTCCTAAACAACCAGTATTCAATCCTGAATTAGGCTGTACATTTAACTCTCCACCACATATGTCATGTCTCAACTGTCTCAAATTATGTTCTCCCGTTCGTTGTTTATCAAAAATAGGCATAACCGGACCTATGGTTACAGGCACTGTAACAGCTTCTAGATTTTTCGTTAGCTCTCTAATTTTCTCTGTCAACTCAGATGTCGTTCTTGCTAATTCTCTTGTTTTCTCATCCCCAATTTGATTCTCTCTCTCTCTCCCTTTCCGTGAAAGAGCTACCACTTTTCAGATCAGGTGTCACAATTTCTGTTTTAACAATTCGCAAAGTATCTCTTATGGGAGTAGCAACTGGCGTTCTCTCTTCTGGTTCCGGTCTATATGGAGGTGGTCTCTTGTAAATCATGTCATCCAAGACCTCATCCTCATAATCATTAGCCCCATACCTTCTCACTTCTGCATCAGGCACCTTTTCCGTACCCTTCCTCCCTTCCGTCTCTTCAACAGTTCTCATAGGATATAGTCCCTCTGACATACTAGCATCTCACCATCTCCTCATTCGATCATGATGAGTTTCACAATCATATTTCCTCCCAAAAATATACCTATAATTGCCTCCACTCCTCTGCTTTTCTCGCTCATGCACCTCATCTTCCCATTCTACCAACGCCTCAAACTGTGTCGGCCTTGGTCTAGGCTCCAGACACATCATCTTTTCCCGTAAATTTCTCAACACGGCCAGATTAAATGAACCATGTTCCGGGAACGCTAAAACACCATCTTCCTTAGTGTACTTAGCCCAGTTGTCTAACCATATACAGGTATGATACCCATATTTCGCAACCATGAAGGATGCAGGAGTTCTTGTCGGAGGTAGCAATTCACCTTCTCTAGTTATTATGTCTTTATCCTTGTCGAACCACCTTTTAATTTTACCGAACAAGGATTTTTTCTTCTTTTCCTCCGTTTGGTAATACATTTTAGCGTTTACCACTATTCTCTAGTCCCTTCCACAACTGTACGATCTTTTATCCAATAACAGCGCGACTCACACCAACGCACCAATCCTGGAGCGTCTACGTCACCCTGTACTCCTTCCAATCCCTGCGCGGCTCACACCAACGCACCAATCACAGCACGAGCACTGTTCTAATCCACTGTCCAATCACAGCGCGGTCTGACTTTGACGTCAGTAGTCGCTGCAGTCGCTTCTACTCTTGTCTCCTGTCACTCGTCTACCCCTCCTTTACAAAGCCTTCTCAGTAGACTCTGTTTCAGATTCTACAAAACCTATTAGTTACAACATATAAACATCTCCATTGTCTGCTTCGCTAACCACAGAATAGTAAAGAAAGATCTTTCTCACAAGAATCCCGCTTCTCTATAGAACAGCGTTTACCTCTGCTCCACTACGGAATTATTACTTTCGTTGACACAGTAGCATATCCCTCTACTCTGCCCCTCTATCATGCATCCATTAACTGTTTCCTCCAGGAATGCTCCAAAGAGTCTCACAATCAACTAAATGCTCATACATTCACGCACTTTCACACCAGAAAATGTAGTACATCCACACAGAATCCTGCCTTTCCCGAGAACAGCGAACAGTCTGTCCCACTACAGAATTATAACACACGTTAACCAAGCAGCGCTTTCCTCTGCCCAGTCCTTCAAACAAGCTCAGAGAATACCTATTACTTCTCCAGCAGTAAGCTTTAACGGCGAACCTTACGGATCCCTGAGACTTAAGACCAGAGTTTCACAGATAACCTTCGCTACCATACGCACTCCTTTTATACTGAAAATATGTCTCTAATAGTAACACACGACGATGTCACCGATTCCGAACCCAGACAATGCGACGCGCAACTTCAATTGTCACACGTTTTTCCCTGCATACGTACAGGGCCAACAATCACGTCTTTCCCGAGAGCAGCACTCACTTCCCTCTGCCCTACTACGGAACCGTCACCAGCTCCCTACGTTCCAGAAGCCGTACACACTACATATAACTCAATACAACGACTTCAACATATAGTATTAGTATATTTATCAACATCAATCAATAAATCAATGAATCCAAAAGCCTATGTACAAGCAATCTATCAGATCAAGACAATAATCATAACCATCATACTGCTACCAGGAAACTGCTGCAGATCGGAGCATATAAATTCTCCCTACTTCCACGGACAGAGTAATTCCACAGTCATACGCACATACACTCATCATACGCTAGGGCCCATCACACTAACATTCACTCTATTACTCTATCCACACTGAATATACGAGAGAAAACCTAAATCAATCTGCATCTAACTGAGGTCAATGCGACCTAATTGATCAGTCTTGAGTCATGATTTTAAACATTAGAAATACATTTGAAAAACTCAATAAATGACAAAGAAATAACCACCCGACACTGTGATTCAAACAAAGGGTTATTTTATCTAAATTAGTTCAAATGAAAGTCAATCAATAGCAAATCATTATTCTCATAGTTACCTCTTCTAGCTAAATGACGTATTTGGGTCAGGACAGGTCTCTCAGTAAAGTCTCCCGAGTCGCTGTCCTCTCAATCAGCGTCGATCCTCTCGAGCATAGGTTCAAGAAGAAGTGGCCTTAGACCCTCCCTAGTCTAACAGTATTTATACTTAAACTTACATATTGAAAGTTACAAACAAACTCTAAACGTCCGTTGAGCCATTGAGCAGAGCTAGCAGGAAAGGATGTTGACTCGCAACATTTAGAAAACCTCCGCTCTCGAAAATCTCAAAAATAAAAACACGGAAGAAGGAAACTCAAACTAAAAAATGTAACATCCATGAATGCTCTTCCTCGGAATCATAGTGAAGCCACCGCAAGTTTATCAGAGTTCATTGTGGCTTTATTATTTTCCAAGGGCAACTGGCATCAAGCCCGGAGCTGCTGTCCTCACGGAAACTTTTAATACAGTCAGAGGCCGTGGTCAGGTGGTTTTCAACCATATTCAGCGAGGCCTCTCTTCGTATTACATCTACTCAAATGCAGGCTGTAAATATCGGCCATCTTTGACTAGGCCAAAACGGACCATCTTAATTAAAGGAAACACAAAACAGTGTTACCACATCGTAATGATTATACAGTGTTAATTCCCACTAATACCCTTATGTGTATGTAATTATCTAGCCATCTGCAACACAAGGAAGCATTAAAGCACGTTATTTTAAAGCGCAAACACATTACAAATAGCACTTTAGCAACACTTATTTAATTAATTTGCTCACCAACTTAGTTCACGTATTAATACAGCAACACTAATGCAATCCCGTGTGTAATTCTTTCATTAGTAAAGTTGATTAGTCAGAAACTTCAACAAAATTAATATTTAATAATTAATTATCAGTAATTTTAATTATGACATATAAACATAAACTGGAGTTTAAATTTCAATAAATTTTCAATAGAAAACCCTGCTCCAGCAGTGTGGGGGCGCCAAAAATGATTCTCACACCGGGCGCCACCAGCATTAAAGCCGGTCCTGCAAACATACGCTTTCTAGTAGATAGCGGACATTTTCTCATAATCAGTAACTTCTTCTACAGGCTACCATAAAGGTCGGTAAGTGTGTTATGCACGTAGTTCTTTTGAGTAAAAACCAATGCATTGGGCTAATACGTTATTTGTGTTTTACATTCATCATCCTGATTATTTACTGTGCAGTTGAGGGGTATGTATGTGGTCCGGCATGAACCTATAGTGGGGGTGGGTTATAAAACAGATTTATCACACTTCTTGGCTAGTTTCCAACAAGTGCGTTCCACATGGCTTGCTCTGGGTGTCTCAAATACAGGCGACATTCAGTGGATTTGGGAAACTCGCTCAGTCACATTTCATGAAATACACAATAATTTCAGTCTTCATCTATAAAAAGAGCTTATTTTTGCAAGAGACAACTATTCTAGAACTGTCTGAAAATCAGCAGTAGGAGATTATTTTGCAAAAAAATCAATACCCCTCGGAAGAGACTGTCAGTACAGTGAATTTCATTCAGTTTTCCTGGATTTTACGCTTACCACTGACCTTGTGCAAAAGCACTTTTAATAAGTTGTGTCCTAGTTGTTGACTGAATGTGATGGACAGATGATTATAGGGAATCCACTGATGTGCTTCAAGGCCCGTTACCATCCTATGATGGGTCTTTGTATCCATCTATTTGAGGCAAAGACTCCCCTGCAATAGTTCTGCCATCAAAAAGTAAAGAAAGCTCTTTAGAATTCAGTAGAAGATAAAGTTATGTGACACATTTGCTCTTAGCTGTGTCAAGTTAACTTAGCTCAAGACCTGGACACTAGATCTTCTCCAGAGAATGCCATCTTCCTGTCTCAATACTGTGACATTGATGGAATTTGCTGCCTAGAGCCAAGGCATTGCCTGGGACAATAACCTGGATTTGGTCCTTTTACCAGCATTCGCACCACTTGTGTGTCACATGAACTTCTCCAATGCCACCTACACCATTACTGCAGATACAAACCCACCATTATCCTGGCTGCAGTCATATGGAAACTTCATTGAAGGATGCAGGGCCATTGCTGAAGCTTCCAGCTGGAGCACCAGTACATCAGAATGATATTCCCCCATCAAGAAAAAAAGCTGACAATGTGTGCTTTTATAAATAAAAGGAACCACCTCCGTTACCAGAAGCAGGAACTTCTCGAGGCTGCATGATTGCATTTTTGAAATCTCTATGGGGACATCTGTTGGGTTAAATTCTTAGGATTTCTTTTCTAAGAATATTGGTGGGGTGGTGTGGGGTCTGAAGCAAACATCAACTGTTGAGATAAGCAAAGTTGTCAGTAACTGTGGGTACCAGGTCACATGGTGCAGACTAGAGAAACAACTAATTCAGAGATTTATTGTTGTATACACATATTTGCACATGGGTAAGCTTTTCCTAGGTGGGTGGAACAGGTTTTCCAAGTCATGGAAGGCCAATAGCTTCAACAGAAGTTGCACAATCACATGGGAGAGGATGTGTATGAGAAAGGAAAAAAACAAAAGGAGGTGGTCTGTCGATGGCTAGTGGGGGAGTTGGTGGGTTGTGAGTGTTCTGCTTTTATTTTTTTGCTACTGATTTTGGTGATTTTGGTCAGAGGAATTATAGAAGTGTTGCAAGTGTATATTAAACCTGTGACCATGTCTATTGCAATATGTGTGTTAGAAGTTTCTTTGATGAGAGCAAACAGTTTGGGGAAAGGTGGTTAGGGGGTTTGTAGTTTATCACAGAATAAACTCTTTGGATTTCACTAATATTCAGTTGTATACTCACACCTATTTGATGAGTGCTAGTTATTTAGGAGGGTTTTATGACATTAGCGTGCATGCCTTTACAATGCCTGCATTTACCAAGCATCAATTGAAATGCAATGCCTTTAAGACGCATTGCCTTTACTACGCAAACATTACAACGCAAGGTAAGTGAAATCCCTATCTATAATACTTAATTTTTTTTAATTCTGAACCCTCCACAACTTCCCATTTTTTAATTACCTTCACCATCTCCTACCCCTACCTACTCATAACACATCCATATCCACCCCTAAACACTAGAAACACCCTTACCACCCTATACCCTTACCTATCCCTAAATGCTAAAAACACCCTTACCACCATTACCCATGCCCACCCCTAAACCCTAAAAACACCCTTACCATCCTATAACCTTACCAACCCCTAACCCTAAAAATACTCTTACCACCCTATGCCCCTACCCACGCCTAAAGCCTAAAAACACCCATACCACCACCCTGACCAAAAACCGAAGGGTACTGGGACGTTATAGTTAGGTTCAGATTTTATACTCACAAAACCATAGAAATTTAGCAGTTATAGTTATCTCAAGTAACTATAACTTGTGCCTATGGTAATTATAACTCTCGCCTCTGCCATGCACAGTTTTGTCACCAATAATTTCACTGCAAATGTTGAAGTGATATTATCAATGATGTCATAGAAGATGTCATGAGTGATGTAATATGTGGGATTATTAGCAGTGCATGGCGAGGGAGTGAGTTATAGTTATCTTGGGGCACGAGTTACAGTTACTTGAGATAACTACAACTTTAACTGCTGACTTTCTATGGTTTTGTGTGTTAAAATCTGAAGTGACTATAAAATCCCTATAACCTTTGTTTTTTCAGTGAATTTCTACATTTTTTAATACTATTTGCTTACTATAACGTCCCTGTAACCAGGGTGTGTAAGTGGGTGTGTGACTGGTTGTGCAAGTGGGTGTGTGAGTGTGTAGTGGGTGCATCTGTGCAAGTGTGACTTACTGTATGGATCTGTGCATGGCTGTGTGAGTGGCTGTGGGGGTCTGTGAGTGGGTGTGTGAGTGGCTGTATGGGTGTGCTTGTGGATCTGAGTGTGTAAGGGGGTGTGAGTGCCTCTGTCAGTCTGTGAGTGGGTGTGTGAGTGGTTCTCTGAGTGGATGTGTGAGTGGCTGTATGAGTGTGTGAGTGGGGCATATGGGTCTTGAGTGGGTGTATGAGTGGCAGTATGACTGTGTGAAGTGTTTCTGAGTCTCTGAATGGGTATGTGAGTGGCTGTATGGATGTGTAAGTGTGTGTGAGAGTGGTTGTGTGGGTGTTTTGAGTGCATGTGTGACTGGCTGTGTCAGTCTGTGAGTGGGTGTGAGAGTGGTTAGGTGGGTCTCTGAGTGAGTGTGTGAGTGGCTGTACAGGTGTGTGAGTGGGTGTGTGATTTGTTGCATGGGGTGTGTGTGTGTGTGTGAGTGCTGGTGTATCTGTAAGTGGGTATGTGAGTGGTTCTATGGGTCTCTGAGTAGGTGTGTGAGTACCTGTGTGGGTCCATAAGTGGGTGCAAGAGTGGTTCACTGGGTCTCAGAGTGTGTGTGTGTGGCTGTATGGGTGTGTGTGTGTGTGAGTGAGTGGGTGAATGAGTGTGTGTGGGACTGGCTGTTTGGGTGTAGTTAGTGGGTGCGTGAGTGGTTTTGTGGGTCTCTGAGTAGGTGTGGCTGTACAGGTGTGTAAGTGGTTGTGTGATTGGTTGTGTGGGTGTGTACATGGGTGTGTGAGTGCTTTTGTGGGTGTGTGAGGGGTGTATGCACATGTGTGAGTGGCTGTTTGGGTCTTTGAGGGGGTGTGGGAGTGGTTTGTGAGTATGTGAGTGAGTCACTGTATGGGTGTGTGAGTGGCTGTGTGAGTCTGTAAGTGGGTGTGTGAATGGTTTTGTGGGTCTGTAAATATGTGTGAGAGTGGTTATATGGGTGTATGAGAGTATGAGTGGGTGTCTGAGGGTCTGTGTGGGTCTGTGTGTAGTTGTGTGAGTAGCTGTGTGGATCTATGTGTGGCTGTGTGAGTGCTTGTGTGGGTGTGTAAGTGTGTGTGTACGAGTGGGTACATGAGTGTGTGCAAGTGGCTGTGTGGGCCTGTGAGTGGGTGTGTGAGTGGCTGAATGGACCTGTAAGTAGGTGTGTGAGTGGTTTTATGGGTCTGTGAATGGGTGTTTGACTGGCAGTGTGGGTGTGTGAGGGGCTGAATAGGTGTGTGAATAGCTGTGGGTCTGTGAGTGGCAGTGTGAGTGCCATTAGGTGTGCGAGTGAGTGCATGGATGTGCAAGTAGGTGTGTCAGAGGTTGTGTGGGGTTGTGAGAGAGTGTTGGAGTAGGTCTGTGAGTGGGTGTATTTTTATATTGTCTGCAGGATCCACAGATCCAACTTGGACTCACGGGGGGCTGTGCTGAGTGCCGCAAAGGATCCACGGATCCTTGTGCACACCTGAAAAACATTCTTGGGCAACTTCTTGCCCATGAGGGGTCCCTCACTGATCCCTTAATCAGTCCTATGGGGTCAGGAAACCTCTATCGTGACCCTTACATACTATTTCATCTTTATTCCCCCCTCCCAAGGCAGAGTACTGATATACAAAATGACGGCTGCAACGTTCTTGGCAGGTTGCAGCCAGCCAACCACAGCACTGCTGGTGGCGCATGGATCTGCATATCCTTCGCGATGGATCTGTGGTGCACCTGCATCGCTAGAGATACCTAACTCTTATTTCTTTAATAACTCCAGAACTACTGAGCGGATATACACCAAATTACAAAAATAAATCTTTCTTCTGGACCAAGATCTTTCTTTCTACCAAATTTGGTGGAATTTTATTCAGCGGTTGGGGCTGTAGTTGTGTCATAAATCCCTATGGGAAATTGCATGGGGAAAATGCATTTAGGGCCCTCCCTTTTTCTTGGCTCCCACTTGGCATATCACCTTGAAACTCTCAAGACAGTGTCTGAAGTGACTAGAGTAATAGTTTTGAAAATGTGGTGAAAATGTATCAAACTGTGCCAACATTATTAGCAAAGTAAAAGATGCTTTTCCTATTGAAACTAGATCCTAGTTATAACCAACTACTGGCAACCGTCAGAAAGCAATATATAAATATCTCTCTCTCTCTCTCTCTCTCTCTCTCTCTCTCTCTCTCTATATATATATATATATATATATATATATATTTTTTTTTTTCCAACCGTAAGGTAAAACAAAACATGGCGCACACTCTCAGGGATAATCAAATTACTTTATTCTGCTCCCATCGGCAGACAAAAGCGTTTCGGCCATGCTGGCCTTCGTCAATGTCCTTCGTATATATATATATATATATATATATATATATATATATATATATATATATATATATATATATATATATATATATATATATATATATATATATAATATATATATATATATATATATATATATCCATAAGAAAAGCTCCCAAAATAGAAGGCGCCACACACAGTCGAGTTGGTTTCTTTTTTTATTTGCAGGACTGCGGAACAGACACACTCACTGTCACATATTTTTGCCAAAGTTGTCCATACGCGTTTCGGGCAGCATTTGCCCTTGATCTCTGGTTTGGCGTCAATGGAGAAATGGCAAAAGTAATGCATCTCGCACTCGCGATATACTTGTAATGTCCCGCCTACTCAGGACGTGTACCAGGCATGCATTGTGGTCTTTGGAGTTTCCTGAGTTTGATTCAATCCGTAGTGGATGCCGCATGTTCTCCTTTATTAAAATTGCATCCTCCAATGGATATCGGGTGACTTGCCAGAGATCAAGGGCAAATGCTGCCCGAAATGCCAATATAGACTCTCAACGTCTAAGCATACCAGCCAGTAATGCTTGTCCCAGTGTATATTCTCAATTTTTTGGAGAAAATCTTTGGTGTCTCTAATATATGACGTTAGGTCTTTAACATAGTCTGCTAGAAAATAATCTACATAGATGGAGACATTCTCCAGCAGACTATTCTTAGAAGATACTATCGGCCTCCCTGGTGGCTGTACCGGATCATTGTTTACCTTTGGGAGGAGATAAAAGGTAGGTATGGTCGGTGTCTCGTTTCTGAGGAATTTATGTTCGTCCCAGTTAAGTAAATTCTCATCAGACGACTCCTTAAGGAGGTCAAAGAGTCTGGTCTGAAGCTTGGCAATGTAGGATTTATCTACCCTACTGTAACAGGTTGTGTTGTTCAACTGTCTCATGGCTTCCTGAATATAGTTTTTCTTCTCCCATAGAACGATGTTCCCGCCTTTATCAGACAGCTTAATGATTGTGTTTGCATCATTTTGGAGATTCTTTAAAGCCTCCCTTTGTGCTTTGGTTAAATTGGATCTTGTGACTGTTTTTGTAAGGAGTTGCAGAATGTCGTGATTAACTAACTCGTGAAAGACATCTATGTTAATCTGAGGCCGATATTTGGATTTGGCTCTGAAAGAGGTTCTTGCGGGTGTCATGGGGTCAAATCCTAAGTTCTCTGCTGTGGTAATTAGGTCAGGATCAGATAGAGCAAATGTCTGTGAAGTGTGTGCTTGTTGCTCATTTCCTAGACTTTCAACAGTCCTCAGAATTTAATTAATGGAAGTAGTTACAGGGGTCAAATTATCTGCCTGTGTTGGATCCTCCTGCTGCCTAGTTTTGTGAATTTTAAAAAGTTTCAATTTTCGTACAAACAAATACATATCAATTCGTGTCTGTGTATAATCAAGAGGAGAGTCTGAGCAAAATGTCAAGCCAAATTTAAGAACCTGTTCTTCAATTTCTGTCAAATGTCTATGAGAAAGGTTCATTACTGTTAATTCTTGTTCTTCCAATATTTTCCCCTCTGGTTCTGGCCTCTGGTTCCCACGCCAGTGCTGTCGTTCTTTGCTCTGCTGGTCTCGCCGTCTTTTGCTTTTGTTTTTCCTCCGCTGCCTTGGTATCTTGTTCTTCCTCTTATTGAATGTTCGGTCACCTCTTGCATGAGGCGCATTTCCTCGGAAAAAAAGTTACCTCAGTGGGATAGGCAGTGCTGCTGTCAATTGATCCTACATCCGAACTCAGGCTTGTGCCTGATTCTCATCTGTCTTTATCAGCAGCCCCCAGCGCTCGATCCATGATAAAGTTTGTACGTAATTTGTCAAACTTCCTGGCGAATGTCAGAATTCTTCCTGACTTATAATCCCTTTCATCCCTCTCGAATTTCCTTTGTTTTCTTGCGATGATGTCTTTGTCAAAATTAGCAATTCGATCATTTATTGCAGTCAGGATTTTCTTAACTTCATTTTGATTTGAGTCCTTTGCCAGGTCATCAAGTACTTTTTGTATTTCCTCCATCAACTCTTTATGCTCCTCCCATGCATTTTTAATGAGGATCTGCAGCATCGTTTTTGAGCAGGCAGAGGTATTATCAAGCCATGCCTTAAGTACTTCTGGTTTAGGTTTATTCAAAGTGGGTACAACAAAAATACGTAACCCTCTCGGTATACGGTCAACTTCCAGGTAATTTTGGAGCGATGTTGCTTCCCACCAACGGCTCAGTTCTTTTTTCCGTAGCCTTTCAGCAACATTTCCCTTTTGTTTAATGCTTGATGTAGTCTGCATCTGGTCAGTGCCGATATCTCCTCTTTTGTCGCTTGATGTTTTTTTGAAAATTAATTCTGCTGAGGCCTCCCGGCCCTTTAGGAACGCCGTTGCCCACAATGCACTGTGGTCAGCCAACCGTTTCGGGACTGGATTGCATCTTCTGGACGAGTGTCCTGACGCACCCTGGCAGCTCTCTCACCCTTTGACTTGATCGCTCACCTTCCGTTGTGTTTCACGAGTGATTTCAAGAGTCCTGTTCTGTTTTCTGGATGAGTCTTCGGTGCTGCCGCTGGGCGGAGAAACTTGATTCCTGCATCAAAGTTTGAGAAGATGGCGCTGTTCTCCTCCCTTCCAAGAGGGTTGGGGCTCGTCTCTGAGCAGGCGCGTCCGCTCTCAAAATCAATCGGCATACTTTTCGATTACACGAAGTACGAGCCACACCAATTCAGGTTCAAGAAAGTATTTTATTTACGGGCAAAAAAGAAGACGCGTTTCGAGCTGTCCAGCTCTTGGTCTCATGACCACTGTTCCCATTTCATGGTTTAAATGCATTTAAGAAAAAATAAAGAAAAGACTCTGGATTTACATCATCATCCAGAGCAATCGTAAGTATTTTTATACATATGAATTCTGTATACGAAATACTCTATGAAAAATACATGTCGGACTTACTGTTGCATTACTAAATATCTATGTGCTGAACTTTGCATGTTAGTCACGAGAAACGACTGCCTGCCGCTAATCATGGGTTAAGTACCCATCCGTGTTATTCTTGTGAAATGCTTGATTTTGTTATATATATAATTTTAATTTATTTTTACTGAAAAAAAATCAAAGGTTACAGGGATGTTATAGTTAGGCTCAGATTTCATTCGTACAAAACCAGTGAAATTCTGCAGTTGTTGTTACTTGAGCTAACTATAACTTATGCCACCGCAATGCACTGCTTGTGACTTCACATATTACATCAATCATGACATGGCACTGATGACATCCCAAATGACATCACTATTTACATCACTGATGACATCATCAAGTGATCGTGTTTTTATAGGTTTATGGGTGTTAAGCATTTATACTAACCTACTAAAAAAGTTTAGTTAATATATTATGTGAGTGACTGTATGTATCCTTGTGTGTATGGGTGTGTGAGTTACTGTATGGGTGTATAAGCTGCTGTGTGAGTAGCTGTGTGGTTGAGTGAGATGGTGTATGAGTGGCTGTATTGGTGAGTGAGTGGGTGTGTCCATGGCTGTATGGGTGATTGAGTGGTGGCGTGAGTGGCTCTATGGGTGTGCAGTGTTTATATGTATGAGTGAGTGGGTGTCTCAATGACTGTATGTGTAAGTGACAGGGTGTGTAAGTAGCTGTATGGGTGAGTGAGTGGCTGTTTGAGTGGGTGTTTTGTTAAGTGAGTTGGTGTGTGAGTTGCTGTATTAGAGAGTGAGTGTCTGTGTGAATGGATGTATGGGTGAATGAGCAGATGTGTGAGTGCTTGTATGGATGTGTGAATGGATAGGCAGTTCAGTCTGTGGTCATGTTGACAGGTCCTAAGGGAATTAACATGGAAACGCACCATTTCTTGAACACCATTTTTCTAAACCCCTCCCCCTTCACGAATCGCCCTGAAACTTTCCGTGTTCAACAAGAATCACCTGGCCATTTTTTCGGGGAAATTTAATAAAGATTAGTCAAATGGTCCTATATAATAAACACAAACACTTACCTTACATATAGACCTATACATGATCTTAAGACATGCATGGTAAAGATATATTTATGTTAAGGGCTTGCATTGTAAAGGCAATGCGTGGTAATGGATAAGTGGCAATAGAAGCGTGGTAAAGGCATTATGTTGTAATGCCTGCGGTATGATGGCTGTTTCCCATTTAGGAGTCCAGCTAAAGCTCTTCATAAACTACATTAGTCATTTGATTCATTATGATACACCTAGATGGTCTAGTTCTATAAGCAAACTATTGTTCATAAATATTCCTAACCTCCCTTACTGAAAAATACTCCTTGCTCTTCGTATCTTCTAAGGCCACTATATGGAATCAGAAATATACCTGGGTGCTCCTGCTTTCTGAAGGCCTTCGTACTGCTCATGGCTACTCGTAAGCATAACAACTCCCTAAGGTGTGACTCGGGCTCCCAAACGTATAATTAAGATCCCACGCATGCTTAAGTTACACTTACAATTAAAATGTGTGCTTTTCTTGGAAGAGGGGAACACAGGATTATTCTCAACAGGGCATTATGCTAAACCATACTCTAAAAAACAGGTCTTGGCAGTTTGTATCAGCAATCCTACATTCAGGGCACATTACACTGTAGAGTTAAAGACAGCATTGGACAGAGCAATGTGATCTGAGATATCAAGCTGCCGCATTGTATCTATGAGTTACAGTACTGTGGGACACAGGCCATATTTGTTTTCTGAGCAGAAATGTGACAACACCAAATCCCTTAAATCCAGGTCAGTGTAGGAGAATAATAATCATGTCAATCAGCAGTTGCCCTTAATAGCCCAAGACTATTGTTCATCTGTGAGTTGGTCAACGTAAACAAAATATGAGAGACCCAGTCAATCTAAGTTGTGACTGGGTCCTAGATGTACTCTGCCCCCTGAATTTGTTGAAATGGTAACACGCTTCCATCGTGATTTGCACCTAGCCGAGTACTGCCACTAGTAGATAAATTGGCCTTACCTCAGCCCTTAAGTTCCTTAAGCCACCCCTCAGAGTTGAACAGCAGTATCTCAAGCACTGTTCCTTTTGTTCAGTGTTGTAAGATCCACATTTCTCTTTATTGTGTTACCCATTTACACCTTATTTGCAATTTAATTCCATCCTTGCCACATTAAACCATTGTAATGCACCAAAATATAACACATTACCTGATAGAGTATGTAATAATTACCTGTAGACTTCCACTAACACAAATGCTGACCCACTGCTATCCAGTTGCAAAATTAACTAGAATTGGCAAAACCAAAAGGTCACGCCTTTGGGATGTATTAGCTATGCCAATGGTTTTTAGTGATGCTGTACAGCATAGCTAAAGAGTAAATAAAAAAAACAGACTCTATGATATGTCCGCCCACCTAATTTTGTAGGCAGGTGGAACAGACATAGACATGCCTACATAATGACTTGGGTGCTTTTTTTCTTGTTTATTTACTGATCCGAGTTGGATTGGTAAATAACAAATAAAAAGTAGCAGGAAGTGTTTTTTTTTTACGCACAGTTGTTGGGGAAGGTACAGAGGGTACATTTGGGGAAAGAAGCAATAGGGAGGGGCAAAACAACTCTGGGAGGCAGACGCAACATGGAGGGTGGGCGTGCCAGAAGCAACACAGAGGGCATGGGTGGGGAAGTAAGACAGGTGAGAGAGAGAGAAACCTGGAGAGCAGGAGGGGGGAGCAGCATGCAGGCTAGAGAGAGGAACGTGGAGCTGTTGAGGGAAGAAGCAAAGGGACCATAAAGCAACACGAAGGAAAGCACATGAGTGTGAGAACAACACAAAGAGCGCCTGGAAGAAGCACATGGGCAAGAGAGCAAGATGGTGTATGTCCAAGGGGGGAAGAGCAGTAAGAAGGGGCAACAGCTGGAAAACACATACACTTTTGTGGAGTGCTTAACCAAAAAGAAACAAGCATTTGCAATGCAATAGGTCTCGCATTTACGCAAGTTTGAGCTATTGACATTGTAAATGACAATGCCTTTTATTATTGTTTTCATTTTTAAAACAGATAAATAAAAGGCATTGTCATTTGTATTGCCAATAGCTTAAATTTGCGTACCTGTGAGACCTATTGCATTGCAAATGCTTGTTAAACAAAGGTACTGCACAAGAAAGTGCATTTATTTGCTTATCTCCATTCAACTGTGATTCACATTTAAACACAAAAAAATCACATACGAGATCCTTGGCTCTGGGCCAGTGTTTTTTGTATCCTGCACTTCATATGTAGAACTTAAATGACTGATCTTTCCAGGGAAAATGAAAGATTGTAGCGGCCAGGAAAAAAAACTCCTCAATGTAGTGGGAGGAAAAAAATTGCAAAAGATTCTAGCTTAAAGTATAGCAGCCGCATAAACCATGAAAATCACCATTAAATCCTCCTTGAGAAGACTATTACAATACATCAGTTCCACCTTAAATATGTCCTTCCGAGTAAGAGGTACAATTTTACTTGGCAGACCAAGACCCGTTTCTCTTAGCCCAAACCTCAGACCTGAGCCTACCCTCTTAACATGAAAGAAACTGTCTTGCTGGAGTCAAAGTTCACATGTTGCAAATCTCTCGACACAAAGAGTCAAGGGTTAACAAACGCAGAGCACACTGACTCAAACACAAAATTCTGTATTGAAGAATCAAAGCCCCACTGAATTCTGGTTCCTAAAACATACGCCTGATCTAATGCAGTCCTACTCATTTCCAAGGGGTGTGCTGCAAGTCTGCAGGCTATGCACAGCAGTCAGTAACAAACATAATAAGTTCAGAATTATACACAAATGTTGAATTAGTACAATGTTAAAAGGATAAGTACATCTGCAGTAAAACCACACACTTCCTTCATAACTACATTTGACTTTCGCTGCAAGTCTTCTAGCAAATTAATACACATTGTGGGTAGAACATTTTTTTTTAAGTTAAAAAATCCTCAAGTTCCTCTACAATTCAGTCTATAAGTAAGAGCTTGTGAGTGAGAAAACAGGGGGAGGGTTTAGAGCCTTTAAGGGCGTCTAGTAATTAAAAATATATAACTACCTCCTACCCAGCTTTCCACTCTAAGTGTTGCGTCTTTGCCTTGGGAGGAATAGGCTAGAAATGGCACTGCACCCACAAGCTGGCATGTCCAAGAGAAACCACTGAATAGTGTTACCAAGAGTCAAAAGCAATTGTGAGTGACATTTGTGGGCAGAAATTTGGCACACTGGAATACACTGCCACTAGTAATTTATCAATGTAATACTAATTCAATGCATGAAACAAAAAAATAACATTTTGCCAGAAATTAGGGAGTGAATCTTAAAAATTAGGACAACCTTCCAAAGCGGGCCCTATGTAAAATGGAAGGAGAACTTAGCCCCCACTAGACTTCCCACAGATGTATTACCAAGCAAAGTACAGCTCAGATCCTGGTGCTCAGCAGAGGCATGGCAAAATTAACACAAACAATCCTGCTCAGAAAACTTACACCTGCCAGCCAACCTTTTCAAAACAATTCACTCATTAGTTTTTCTCTAATCTCTTTTAAAACCGCTTTTGCTTTAAATCGTTTTGAAGAACCAAAAACGGGATGATGGTGGTGGCCAAGGTAATATCTAATACTGCGCCTGCTTCACCCACGTGCTGTCATTTTACAGTAACAGAAGCCCTTCATATACACAAAAATGTTTTTAAAAATCGTATTGAAAAGAAGAAAGGCATGTCTAACTATGTATATTTATCTAGTCTCAATAAAAAGCAGCATATTAATCTGGCACACCCCCTTTAACACTGCTCAAAATGACCCTTGGACGAAGGGCCCAGACTGACCCTGGGAAGCAGCCCAGCCGACGGGCAGATTCTTCTAGGAAGCTCACCTTTGGGTTCCATCCAGGTGAGAACCATGGTGTCAGGACAGAGAGGGGAGCACTGTGAAGACAGGGGAGCACTGTGAAGACAGGGGCGCACTGTGAAGACAGGGCAGACAGGGGCGCACTATGAAGACATGGCAGACGGGGCGCACTGTGGAGACAGGACAGACAGGGGCGCACTGTGAAGACAGGGCAGACGGGCCCACTATGAAGCCAGGACAGACAGGGGCGCACTGTGAAGACAGGACAGACAGGGGCGCAATGTGAAGATCCAGCCATTCCTTTTCAAAGTGTAAAGGCCGGTTGCTGCTAGGGGGTGTGGCATATCTACCGGAATGTCAGTTTGCGTGCTCGTTCCTACCACTTCACTGTTAGCTGAAAGTGCCTTGACTTTTCTTCATTTCCGGTCACTATTCACCGGTTTGTATTGAGACAGCATTAGCCCTGCCCCGGGTGACTGCACTGGACCCTGGCATTGTGGGCTTGGAATGTGGGGGTGGTTTCACTGACGGTGGGGGCAGGTTTTGTTTTTGTGAGCCGGGCTGGCCACATTACCAGCCTGCAGCGCTCTGACACTACAAACAAATGCAAGCATTCCCTTTACACCGCACTCGGGTCTAAACCATTTGGTTTTGCACTGGGTTGCTTGCTTACTCCTGCAGTGTCACCACACGCCACGTGGACCCTCGGGGCTTCAGGAGGAGGGGGGGGGAGGGGGTGACGGGGTTCCAGAAAGTCCAGTGCATGCAACACATTTCAATTTAGTATATTAAGTTAGTGGGGTGGTAATTTTTATACGTGATAAATTGTAATCATAGACTTCTAAACATGCATGTTCCTTCGACCACCCTGACGACGCATTAGTACGCAGATTAGAGGGGGTTTTGTCTTTTACACCCTATTTTACTATTGTGTAGCACACACCCTAAACTGATGTAATGATGAAGGAAAAGTAGACACTATGAAAACAAGTGTTGGCTGCGCGCGAGCGGCCGGAGACGCAAAATGTGGTGGGGGAGGGGGAGAAGCGGGAGTTGTGTGTGTGCGTGCGTCATCGCGATAGCTCTGAAAGCGAAAGTGATCGCGATGACGCACACGAGTTTTCAAAGTGCTGCTGGCGGCCGGCTGCGCGCGTGCACGATCGCGTGAACGCAAGCGTTAGGCCAGCCAGCAGCACTTTGAAAATCCCACATACAAAATGTCTCTTTGAGCCAGCGCAAGCGCTGGGGCTCAGCGAGACCTAAAAAGTAGTGCTTGAAAATAGAGCGGTAGAAGGACACTAGGTAGGCTCCAGGGGCGGGTAAAACACAAGAGGAGGAAGTAAAGGACCCCAAGCTGTCAAACAAAAAGCAAGCATATGGGAATGACAATGAAGGCAAAAAACATTAACATGGTAGGTTCAGGCCTAAATTCGTACTTGAAACTTGTCATACTATATTAACTGTCTCCATGAATTTGTGTCTATTCTGCAATTACCTTACATTTTCTGTTTTAGTCATGATTTAGATAATTTATGTAGATACACTTTTCTACATTTTGTTTATAGTTTCAGTCTGTGTTATGTTTCTGTGCGGATTCCACTTAATTGTTTGTACTTTGCTCTAATTTACTAATGAGTCTCGCTCTTGCTTATAAAATCTCAAAATTAAATTAAACAGGGACATCTATGATGCTTTAAAATTGCTACCAAACTACAAAAAAAAAAACCCATCATACTCAAAACAAAACACAAATGGCCTTGACAAAATGCATATTCATATACAACATAGATTGGAGGCAGGGTTATAACAACGTTTCTCCCCACCATGTACCATTAAATCAAACAGAATGAAAAATATGAAAACATACGTTGAATGACCTTTAGGATGCAGAAAAATTAATTAATATTAGAAAGATTGGTTGGTGAGACGGCTAAGATTACAAAGAATTTATTTGCCCTTAAGTGTAATTCTAAATGTAATGAAGCAGTCATGACAATTTTATCTGAATTGCTTTACATAATGTATCTGTCATATACAGTCCGACGGGCAGATTCACTAACATTTGATTCAGCGCAATGCAGCAAGACAACTTGAGTCAAATGGAGAGCACAGGAATGTGCCATACCTACTAAGATATGGGGCATTCCTGTTCTCTATCTGCACTGGCATACTGAGTGCATCCTAGCGCCAATGCAGACACCCTTGTGCCATGGTGCAAGTCTACCTGCGTTGCAGGCAAGATTGTTTTTGAGCAGGAAGGGACAAACAATTTTCTCTTTGTTACACCTCCACTGTGAAGACTTAGCATTTTGACGCATTCCCAAGTTTACTAGTTTTACTAATTCTGCAAATGTGCCAAAATCCATGGGTTGATGCATGGGAACACCGTGCTCCACCCATGGAACGCCTTCCCAGGGCAGAGTAACGCAAGGCCTTGACTTGCTGTGCCCTGCATTACTCTAGGTTTACTATGCCATGCAAAGCCACACAAGGTGGCTCTGCGTGACATAGTAAATCTTCCATGACAGAACAGCGACTCAAGCCCTTAAAAAATCTGTGCCTCAATCTTTAATCTACAATGTTGTCTCCAGCATGGAACTCGTTGTGTACTGAGAATTAGCTGAGTGTCAGTTATTAAGGACTGTAGATATTGCAGGTTTGCAATCACAACCATAGAACTGCAGTCGATTAGCATTGCAGTAACTTGCATGGAAGATAGCAACCATCTGCAATGGAATATATGCAATCACTCAGACCGCATTGCAATAATCACTTGAGCACAATGTGGGACTGGCCTGACGGTCAATCAGGTAGTGCCTGATGGGCTTATCTGACAGGCTAGTGTGTGGGCCTTTTTAGGTCTTGCCTAGGCAGCGCCCATGTGCTGTTTCTCGACATGCTGTATCTCCCCCTGTGGACTTTCACCATGCCTGTCACATGCCCATCACTTTCACTCATTCCTTGGCCTGCCTTTCAAATTTCCTTTGGGTTCTTTGGCAAATGCATTACGTTTGTCACGCTTTATGGCGGTTTTGTTCCCGCCCTGGAGACTGACCCTGTTACATGGGTTATTGCACAATCAGCCATATATGTTAGAGTCGGTGCACTACTTTTTCTTTTTCCTTGGCTTGTTTTGTTAGTTTCCTGCTTGTGTTCCAAATTCGGCTCTATATCTTCGAGCGCCTGAATCTGCATGCAACAATATCACAGCATGTGTTGACTGCACTTGGACTATCATTGACACCTCCCCAGAGCTGAAATGTCATTCCTGACATCACAAACAGCTCATTCCCAATTTCATTCTGTAATAGTCTCATTTATCTGCATAGTCCTCACGCTTGCAGCTCCTTGCTGCTTTCCGAAGAGCTGGTTAGTGTCCCTGGCAGCAGCTATTATGAGCATCTCTTTGCATTTCTCAGGTCCTGTTTCCAAGCTCGCAGCCTATGCATCCGCCAAACCCATTTGCCAAATTAGAGGGTATAATGCAGCACATTTTTGGGTTATATTATGTACTTATTTTGACATTTGTACACTTGTTAAGACTGTCTGGGAATTGGTTGCACCTAATTGGTACCAGTTTAACACCAAAATATAGCAATAGCAAACAGAAAGGTGACCAGTCAACCTTTGCAAATGGTGTTCCATTTGCAATTCCACTGCCCCCTCTCATCCCTCCCTCACACTCCCTGTCTCCTCTCTATACTGCCTACTCACACATGCTATCTTCCTGTACCTCCTCGTGGTGTGTACTGGTCCACCTCTTGCCTCCCCACTGGGTGACCCTCCCACTCGCCTCTTTCTTTCTCTCTCTGTCTCTCTCTCTCTCGTACTCTCATTCACCCCTCTCTCTTGCTCTCTCACGCACTCTTCACTCTCTCTCATATTGGTTCACTTCAGGTCTTCAAGCACCATTTCTTTCCTGTGACTTTTCAAAATTTACTTCCCTCAAACCCACGTTCTCCTCCTCTTCCTGGGGTGTCTTTTGCACACACGTATTGCGCACTGCATACTAAGTATGCATCTGTGTCCTGCTCTCCCCTTTTTTCTCTCTTTGTCACGCACTCTTTCTGCTCCTCTGTCTGGAGTTCATTCACCACTTCATGCACAAACTACCTATCCCTCTCGGTCTTCCTTTCCATCTTTTCTGTGCAGCTCTCGCCACTATCTATTCCCCATGACACATAATTTCACTACACAAATACATTACACACCACACAATTCTTCTACACACACTTAACAATTCCAATTCAACCCACATAATTCCACTCCAAACCACATACATCCACTCAACTCCAAACCAAAACACATGGATAAAAGACATTGCCATTTACATTGTAAATAGCTCTAACTCTAGCAAATGGTAGACCGATTGCATTGCAAATGCTTGTTTCTGCAGTTTGCAGGACAATTTTAGGACGGGTGGGCAGCTTATTACTGTTGATTTTCCTTATATTACCACAAGAATTGCCTGCAGCTAGCATAAATGTATGCAGTCTCTCGTACCTTGAAACATACAAATACAGGCTGTATTTACAAATTAAACAAATGGCCTGATTTACAAATGTGGACCACCTTTTTTAGCTGTATGGTTTGCTAATGGAGACTGCTTTTATTTTGATGTCCTAGCCTATTTTTTGTCTGAGTCCCACCCTGTTAGAGTCACTCAGACAGCTTTTCATTGGAGATGGCACACCATTAATTTAGGATTGTAGTCACTGAATTAGGATATCATAGGCAAGGTTTCTGCAACCCAGTTTTTATGTCACAGGATTTCTGCTCCCCCAGGGAAAATAGAGACATTCAGACTGGGTTGCAGTCTCTCAAGCAGAGTTACCGTCACTGTAATGGATTTGCAGCGATTCAGGTGAGGGTGCAGTCTCTCAAGGTCATTAGTTTAATCACTAAAACATGATCACAGCTATGAAGGACTGCAGTGGTAATATGAGAGATTGACCATTCAAAAACCAGAAGACAGGCCTGTGAAGATTGCATGGCCTTCACGCTTGGGCATGATCACCTCATTGTTTCCCTCCATTGTCGCTTCTTATTGTCATAACTCTGCACAAAAGAAGACTTCTGTTTACTACACAAACAATCAAGAAATGGGAAACTATTTGCCCATCAAGATGCTCAGCAAAGGTGGTTCTAAAAGTTATGCATATGTAGCCCACTCCAAGCTAAGATCATAGATTATGAGTGAGCAAAGCCTTAACAAAGGGATATTTCAAATAAGCTGGTATGTACTCACCGCTTTAAAGAGCATTCATAGCCCAGAGACATATTCAAATATTCAATAAAGCCAGCCCCTAGAACAGCCTTTCATAAAACCCCACATCAGTCCACACAGATTCGATTAAAAGCTGCTAAAGAACTCAAACCCACCAACATTGACTTAAGCCTTCATATAGTCTCCTTAGTTACTTGCACAGGTCTAACACCCCTTAATGTTGTCACTACAGGTCCATTACACTACACATTTACGAAAGCTTCCACAGCTCCTCACTTGGCCACTAAGGTTCTACTCTACAACTTCATATTTTGTTATTTGCCCTGGCATATTCACTTTTCCCAAAATCCTTCATAATGGGGCTACAGTCTTCAAAGGCACAACTTCCTCACAGACACCCTTGACCCATGTCACAGTTTCCACAGCTACAGTCCTTCACATAGTCTCAATGGAATGGTTGCGGGGGCGGGTAAACAGATCAGGCGTGCTGGTCAGTGACAATTGTCTCCACAAAATGCTTCGAAGTTTGGCATTATTCTTACTTGTGACCTGCAAGTGGGCTGGCTCCGCTTTTATGCAATCGGACAGCACAATTGAAAAGGTCATAAATGACCTATAATAGGCTAGATAAGTAAAGATCAAGGGCCAGCCAGTTTCTAGAGTCTTGATCAATAAAGATAAGGATTCAAGTGAAGTTTTCTCAATGTAGTGATATCTCAATGGAAATTTGAGGTAAGTTGGAATCAATCAGCCTTTAAAAATTTGCAAAAAAGCCTAAAAAAAACAGGAGAAGGGTGTGGTAGCACAACCAGTCCGTGCCTGCCAGCGGATTAACCATAGTAAGTCTTTAGGCACCCGGACAAAGCAATATTCGAAGAACCTAGGACAAGTGTAGCACATGCTTCTCTTCCACACTGAGATACATACTTGCAACAAAACCAGACTTAAAAAATCAGAGTGGGAAATGTAAATATAATAAACTATAGGTGGAAATAGACAAAAATAACAATTTATCCAAGCCTGGACATCCACCACCCAGATTAACCCTCTATTATTCGTCCCAATTAATTTCCTTGTGTGTCTCACTCAATATATTCTAGATTCTAATATCTGAAAATAGGAGGAGTTTGAAAAACATAGATGAGTATCTTTAGCCTTTCTTTTAGTCCATTGGGCTGTAATTCATTGAAGTGCATAATTACCACATAAATTCTGAATTTCTATGCCAAAGCCTCTTGTGAAATGGTCGCTAAATTCTATTTGTTGTGACCAAAGTGATCGAAAATATATCCATCCACTCACCAGCTGATCTAATCACTGATTATAAACATTCTGAAATTTCAAAAAAACACATTCACCCATCAAAAAAGCCAGAATTGCTGCCTTTTACTGATCATTTTAATTATGTAAACAACCTGATGCTGGCAACTTATTTGAGGAATGTTGTGCACCATGGGTCGAGATGAATGAGTTTCCATCTGCTAGCAGACATAGTTTAAGGTTCAGAGAGTCTCAAACTGCTGATTATAGCTTAATGTTTATAAACATAGGCCTCAAACACCCCAGTTTCCCACATTTAAGAGGTTTAGTCCACGGAGAAGGGAATAACATTGAGAACCAAGAGCTACTGTGTCAAAATCTACAGATTTTCACGAATTATTGAGAATAGTCTGCTTGCGTCTTACACCTGCCCTAAGTTGTAGTGTGATAAATTGGGTTGTTGGTTAGACTGGGGTGTGAGCCCTGGTTAAGTAGCAACCACAATCCTTGTTAGTGTGAGGCACAAGCCAACACCAAATTACCTGTGCTTAGCCCCCCAGAGCAGCCAGGCTTAACTTAGAGGCAATGTGTAAAGTATTTGTGCAACACTCAAATGGTAATAAAGTGAAACATCACACAAAAAGTATCCCACTTCAAGTTTGGAAAAAATAAATTTCTGCAATGAATAAAACAAGACCAAAACAACAAAAATCCAATTAGTAGAACCGGAGAAATTGAAATTAAACGTTTTTATTAGAAAATATTGCCAAAAAGCACAAACCACCAACTATGGATATCTAGTTGCGCTAAACCAAGAAAAAGTCATGAGTGCAGGCCAACCGTAATGGAGCACGGGCTGGCTGCAGGTACCCAGTTAGGATCGCCTAACAGAGTACCTTAAATCCTGGTTTGCGGAGCGTTGTGAGGTTCTGCATTGAAGATGTGTTGTGCAGCCACAGCGATGTATCAGTTCTGAGGTGCGGAAAGGCTGCGCTGTGTGGGCCTGAATCATCATAGAGGATGCCGGTAACGAGGGATACAGGGGGCATGCACCGAGAATCCATTGCGCATTGGTGGTTCCAAAGGCGATATAGGCTGTGGAGGCGATGTGAGCCCTTGTAACGGGTCCAATCCACACAGTAGCGGAAATGCATTGATGCTGCTCTGGGTTGTGCAGCGCAGCAGAGGAGATGCATCAGTTACGCTGGATCTACAGAGGCTGGCAGAGTACCTTAACCCACTTCCAAGAATCCAGGACTGGGGTGGCACTACTTAGCAGGGTACGCTCACAGGTGGCAGAGTTCGGGTGCAGATGAAAGGTTGTTTGGAAGCCTGTTATGTCCCTGAGGCTTTAAATCCAGAGGCCAGCCAAATAGCTCTAGGAGTCTCTCTTGGTTCAACTAATGCAGGTCAAGTCCTCACCCAGGCAAGAGGGCAGCAGTTCCTTCAGAGCAGCAGTCCAGTAGAGTGGCAATCCTTGTAGCAGCACAGCAGTCCTCCTTCTTGGCAGAGTATTCACAGATACAGAATTGTACGAAAGAATTGGTGTTACGGTCCTCTTTTTATACCCTGGTGCCCTGGGAAGGCAGGAGAAGCTTCTAGACAGTGACTTTGAAGAGTATGGAATCTCCTGCCTCCCCTGCCCTGGTTCCAAGCTGGCTGCAGTTACAATGCAGGGCCATTAGAACCTTTGTGTGAAGGCAGAGTACAGGCTATTCAGTTGTAAGTGGGGCTGTTCTCAGCCCCACTCCCACCCTGTCAGCAGATGGCATATCAAGGCACACCTAGCCCCTCTTGTGTGACTGTCTGGGAGAAATTCACAATATCTACCTGTCAGTTGCTTACAGTCATATGACCCAAGATAGGCTACAGGCACAAAAGGGCTAAGGGTAGGACAATGCCAACTTTCTAAAAGTAGCATTTCCAAAATTGTAATTTAAAATCCGACTCTACCATAAGTTCAGATTTTAAATGTGATTTTCCAGAGACACCAAACAATGAAATAGTTACTTGCTCCAATTTGTAAATTGCACTTATATGATGTGATAAGATAACTCCAATGTTATCATGTGTGAGAAGCAGGCCTCACATTAGTGAAAAATGAATTTGGGAGTTTTTCACTACCAGATCATGTAAAACTTAAAGATGTCAAACCTTTTAATTGCACAGCACCCTGCCCTATGGGCTATTTAGAGCCTACCTTAGCGGCGACTTATATGTGATAAAAAGGCAGTTTAAGGCTTGACAAGGGTAGTTTAAATGCCAAGTCGGCATGACAGTTTAAAACTGCATTCAGGCTGAAATGACAGGCCTGGGGCATGTTTTAAAGTGCTACTTAAGTGGGTGTCACAATAAGTGATTCATTTTTCCGTATTTGTTGTGTGGTTCAAATCATCAAAAATACCTAGGCCGGGTCCCTGGCTTCCAGTAATGACACATTGGGCATCCATGAATTCTAATAATTGTTCAGTGGGGTGGTCCCCAGGTTCCAGCAATAATTAAGGGGGGGGTCCACAAAAGTCAAAATGTTAAGAAACACTGCACCAAATTGAAGGTCTTCAAATTAATAATCTCAACCAAAAAGAATAGTAGGTCCGCTAGGACAAGTTCAAGGAGGTAATTTGAAATTGTAAGTTAGTGTCCCTAATTACACAAAGACCCTCATCTCATTTGAATAATAAGGATCAAGAGTTTCTCGATACGTCAGCCTGATCTATAAGCCTGACCTTAAACTTATAGTGCCAGGAAGTCCCTGAATAGGACTCTATTCAAATTGCCAGCAATTGCGTTTAATAATTGACATGTATTTGTCATTAGAGCCAGTAGTATTGTTTGTAATGGTAATGCATCCTCTAAATCCCCGGCAACAGTTGTAAATCCCACTGAACTATCATACTTTACATACCACAAAGCACTGAGACGTTATGTTGCAACTTAGAATATGAAGTAAGGGTTAGTGTTTGAGAAAGCCTGTGACCAGAGCCTGCATCTGCAGTGGTATGAGATGAAAATGTCTCCAGTTGCCTGGGCCGGACTGGGAAGTGAAACCGGCCCTGACAAACTAGTCAGCCGGCCCCCTGGAGGTGGGGAGGGGTGTTGAGGCCGAGCTGTTTGTGAGGGCCGGGTTCGGCCAATTTTGTTACAGGGGGCTGATATTGCCAACCCCAGCAACAAAAACGGCCCCCCAGGGGCCCAAAACCGGCCCCAACCATGGCGGCCCACTGGGGAAACGCCTGGTGCCCGCTACGGCCAGTCTGGCCCTGCCAGTTGCTTAATGTAAAATTCATAAATTTGCTTAATTTCCAAAGAATAATGACATTTTTCACCAACCCAGGGAATATTAATGCTTAGTGGGAGGGCATGGATGCTAAAGTGAAAGGATACCATAATAATGCATTGCATCTTAAGATGTATTCATTTTTTTATTTTAGTTCAATCACCAGATTGACAGAGAGACGCAATCCTGTGCATATTGAATTGCGTTGTAGTGGCATTGATTTAGCGTTTTCTACCTATGCCAGGGTTTGGAGCGATTTGCAGATGGGTAGCATGTGACATTTAGATTTTTTTATTATTAATATTTGGTTAAGATTATCAAGCTGTTTTACACAGGTATCACGCAAATATTACTGTACGACATGCAGTTTGTCTTGCTGTCTGTCCCACACTCTTGCTGTCTGTCATAAAGTTGTTATTCCATTTCACGTACAATATATATGTCCTGACGCTTTATGGAATCTGTAAAGGCTGTGATTTATTAAGTGGTTATACTGCTCTCCCTCGCTCCAGGGAAAAGCTATGAAAACTGAAAAGCCTGCAACCTATTTCCTTGTGAGGTTGTGCAATCTCTAATGCCAGTAATGAACGAGCCGGTTATGTGGGCTCTGCATGCTAGGGAGAGGTCGTGCAAGAGGACAGGCCTGCACCTGCTTGAAATCATGCAAGCATTCCTGCAAGGCAGGTTGTAATGCAATGTGTTCTGGAGAGCTTCTATAGTCTTGCATCCTCATGGTCCAATCCAGTGATTGGGGGTTGGTCGAATAGTAAGTAGTTCGTGTGATGCCAGGTGGTCAGGTTATCACTCCTGTCTGTAATCATGCAAGTGACATGCTTGTAAGCCATGACAGTGTAGTAATAGTTCACAGGTCACCCAGTGGGCTTGTTTGCATTAATGAACTGTTTTATGTTGCGAAGGGCTTTCTGCCTCAACAGCTTGATTTTATTTTTTTTAAAGCAAACTTCACAAGCTTGCTGAACGTCTCACAGTTCTAAAAGTAACAAAAAAAGTAGCAGCATAACACATTTAAGTGTAGGTTTTGTGGGAGGGAAAGCTTTGACGGCAGAAATTTCTTGCGAAAGATTTTGCAAAAAATATTCTTGCAAAACTTTATTCCTTTGTAGAAAACATCTCTTGAAAGATACGTTTTGGGAAATGGGCGATCTTGGCAAACTCTGCAAAGAACAAAGATTGGCAACTAGAACCAATGTGGTTGCTGGAGACATTTTCACCTCGTACCAGTCATTTTTCTGAAGTTTTGTTTGATTTTTGAATACAAGATATGTCTTGACCTTAAATTCTCTTGTGAGGAACTGCCAAATTAACATTAGGAAATTTTCCAGAATTTTATTTAATTTTCGTTAAATGTTTCAAAATTTTACAAACATATGTTTTTGCTCACACCTATTTAATCACCTCTTCTACCTGTACTCATTTACTAAATAGTTTGCACATTATGAATGCATCATCTCTCTTTCTATTCCACATTAGAAAACATGACCCGTGCCTCTCCAAGCCAGGGGCAGAGAGTTCAAGTTTTGTGTACCAGGGCCTAATCCTAGGGAGATTTTCACAGTACATACATATGGTAAATTCACATACAACCAATGCAAATGCAATTTCTTTACATAGTGGTTGCCCTGAAACTATGGCAATGACTCCTCTTTATTGGACCAAAAGTGGACATTCATGTCTTAAGACTATATACCTCCAAATCTCTTGTACTAATGTGGTCAGATTGTATTTCAGAGCCCAGGCAAGTTTTGTGGAATATGGGCAGTGGCACGGACCACTGACACCGGAATAGTGTAAAAAAGGCCACTTTTATTGAAACAGGTGGCCATCACAATTAAACGCTCTTGACCTGATGCCTTACAAAACTACAACCTCACTATACAAAATGTTACATATGTTAAACTACCCCCCCTCAAAGTCCCCCCCACCACAACAGTTTGAACCTGTGAAATACTACTTTCTCCTAGGCTGCTTCTCTGCCATTGTGACCTTTCAAAGTAAGAAAGAGGAACACCAACACCCCTAAAATCTAAAAATTCAACTGTGTCATATTTTAAGTCAGGATGCTCGATGCTGCCTTATCCTTTTGTCTCTGCAAAAAAACGTCATCGCTCTAGTAACCTTTTTTCTTAGCATCTCTATTGCTGCCGGCTTCACAGCCCCTCACCATTCCCTGTGGGGGGTAAACTCATTCCGCCTTACGTGAAACCCTGACCATAGTTGTAAAATCTCCTGCAAGTCCTCCTTCATGGCCTTAAGCAAAAACACCCCTTTTCCACCACTAGATCATTCTCACCCAGGTGCAATAGCAAAATATCGGGACATCATTCCCCTATCAACAACCTATTCAAAGAGGGCAGCAGTTCCTTCCAACGCAATCCCCCTCTACCATACCATCATATTTGAAAGCAATGAGTGGCAGTTCCCAAATTGCCCTTCAGTCTGCTCCACTTTCCTTGCTTTTCAGCCCATTTTCAAACTGAATGCTCGACTTTCCAAAGAGACAAACCAGCAACCTACGGACCTGGAACCAAACCTGAATAACTATAGTAAAATTGAAAAAAAAACTAAATGTCTTAACAAACCCCCTCTCCGACCAGCATCTATCACTGAAAGCAGTTTGATGCCCATCTCCCCAGACCCATAATAGCCACTCTGCTCCATTCCCGAATTCCTGCCTCCGTGGCCATGTCTATATGAAAAGAATGCGTCCCAAAACCTTAAGCGTCAGCAGCCCCTTCCAAAGCACAGACAAAAGTTGAAAAGCCACCACTCATGTATTATCACTGTTATGAAAAACAAACCCACTGCATGCACTGTGTGACTCTTCTCGCAAGAAAGCGACACACTTCTCAGAAAAAAAATTGAAACTGGGTACCTATGCAGAAAAATAGTACTGCCAAGGCCACTTTGATCCATCTTAGACTTATGCATCCAAATCTGTAAGCCTGATGCACATGGAACAACTTCCTCCCAAATAACCCCCCTACTTCCCCTATGCCCCAATAATTCAGATACTCGAAATGCCTCAAAAACATCCAGTCATGAAGGTCGAGTAAAACACCTTTTTATGCTCACTAGAGCATATCACAGATAAAGAACTCATAACCTCTGAGAATAGAGTCCATGCCAATGGCTTGTTTAGCCCAGCCCTCCATAATCCTCATCCCCACCTCAACTTCCATCGGGGAATATCCCCACAAATGCCTCCCAGTTTTCCAGTAATAGTTACTCTAGACTGTCCCATTAGGATCAGCTGCAAAATAAACTATACCACATCCTGTGGTTGACCATACCTCCTCTCTCCTTCGCTCATCGCTAATCAGAAAGTAGCCCAAAACCTGACCGTATGTCTTCCGCATCGACAAAGCCAGCAACCCTACCACCAGCTCAAGCATCCTTTTTTGCATAACAATCATATTTCCCATGGTATTCTGGCTCTGATTCTGTTTTTGTCTGAGGCCAGCCCATGGAACCTCTCCCACTGTGAATGAGACAAAGCTTCTGCAAAGTCATTCTCCATCCCTGTTACATGACATGCTCTGAACATGATGTCAAATCTCAAGCGGTTCAACACAAAAACCCACAACAGTTTCAGCCCCTGAGCATTCCATGTAGACTGCTGATTAATGAGATGCACCACCACGTTATCCGTGTGAAATAAACTTTCTTGTGCCAACTTATCTCCCCATAGCAAAACTGCACTACAAGTCGGAAGAATTCCCAAAATTCTATGCTTCACACTCCGCATTTCCAATCGCTGGGCCATTCCTCTGTACACCATTGTCATTGCCCATAAAGACCAAAACCTCCCAACGCATCTGAGTAAATGTGCGCATTCTACTCAAATTCTGACATTCCACTAATGGAATACCATTAAAGGACTCCAAAAAAGAAATTTCACATCCCCAAATCGTCCTTGGTCCCTGCAGAATGTCTGACATGGTGATGAGGCAAGGGTATACCTGACAATGATAGTCCCAACATCCTGCAAAATGTCCTCCCAGCTCGCACAACCCGAAATGTGAAATTTAGATGTCCCAGCAAAATTTGCACCTCCTTGACAAAAACTTGTGCTTAATCAGCATTGTGTCAAATAGCAATTGTATTGTTAGCTTTTTCTCCATCTGTAACCGGGCCTCCATGGCCACAGAATCAATCTCAATGCCCTGGAATGACAGCACCGTACTGGGTACACCTGTCTTCTCTGGTACCAAAGGTACACCAAAGTCACCCATGAGCTCCTTAAAACTACCCAGAAACCTCTGGCAGTCCACGGAACAAGGCTTCCCCATGAAGAAAATGTTTCTCCTCGAACCACATGCTTTGAATCACTGAATGATTTAAGATTGTCCGCCCACCTCCTTCACCCCGGATCGCTGTACCCTAAACAGAAACCGTGTTTAAACCCTTCCCTCACTCATTTGGCATCATTTGTTAAAATACACCGACAGCCAAAATTGTAATTGATCAAGCCTGATGGGCATACAAACCTTTTGCTCTAGGTTCTTGCCTCCCCACCCCCTTCTAAACCCAGATGCCTGATTATACTGCTGTGTCCCTGCAGCACCTGCTGCTGTTGCCACTACCTGGCTGAACGACTGGGTTGGCTGCTTATGCCATAACAATTGGTAAGGGGGCTGCTCTCCGGCACATTTGAACATTTGTGCCAAAACCTACAGAATTCCCGGGAGCACATTCCTTTATTACAGTTCCAGCAGGCTCCAGTGGGACTTTGCTGACCCTTTGCGAGAGTTTTCACCCCTCCCTGGGTGGCGCAGCCCTAAAAGGGCCTATATACAATAGGTAAACCACTGGTAGTAAAGATAATCTTACTGAATTTTGATGGGCCCATTGTGTGATGCCAAAGGTCTGAATCAACCTCCACGCACTGTACAACGGGATCCACTGCCATGTGGGCCCAAAACTCATTGTTGTACTGCGTCCAGACATATCCCTCCCATAATTAATTTGCGTCTTTCATAAAGTGTCCATATGTTGAAAGATTGCCCATTCTTTGTGGCTCCGTCCTCAACTATGACTTGGTTCATCCAACCCAACTGCTATATCTGATACAAAACAACCCCAGTGCAGCCACATTGCAGTCCGAGCTTGCGACTCCCTCACATCCACATCTACTGATACCATTGCTGCCACCTTGATTCGCATCTGAACTCTTTATCTGGTGCTGGGACCAGTGCCTTTTCAAGAGCCTTCTGTTTGGCCCCCGGTCGCAACTTGTCATGCCCTCTACAGCTGTGCTGATGCCGCTGCCCTTCCAAGGTACTCTGAAAAACATCAGTAACAGGCCGATGAGTGTTCACCCCCCCACGTCCAGTCTCCCCACAGCTCCACCAGAGGTCCTCCACCCTTTTTCAACTCATCCTCAACCAGTTCCTCTTCCTCTAGACTCTACTCATAATCGTTACCTCCAATGCATCGCACATCTTATGGCTTGTGACAGCATTTGCTGCCTGCCACCATGGCGTACCATAACCTCCCAACTCCTCTGCTGTTGCTGAATGCCATGTCCTGGGCAGTTACGCACCTGCTGCCCAGGTGCCCCACTGAGGTTGTTCTGGACCTTCTTGTGGCAGTGATCTTGACATCCCTCGCTGCCATCTAGCCAGCTGTACTGGGCCCAGCCTTCTCTTCCTCTCAGTGAATCGGTGCCACAAGGGGCTCCCCGGAATCTGCTGCGCCATGACCTGATCACCCGGTTAAAAAAGATTAAAGTCCCGGAGTGTTGGGTACTACCTGCCACCCGACCAAACTGATCCCCGCATTGTTCTCCCAATGCTCCTGAACTGATCCCACTGCTCATCCGAACGTGCCTTTACGTCTTCCTTTGTCCCCAAAGCAAACAGTGCTAAACAGCATCTGGTCCCCGCCAGGACCCGGGCCAATAAGTCCTCCTTTTTCACTGAAAGAGGAGTCCAGCGACCCCCTTTGCCCCATAACCCATCCTCCTCCCATTCAGTTCACCCTGATGTCGCTCTACCTACTGCCTGATTTGCCCTGCCCACTGCTTCGTCTACTGCCCTCCTAAAATAGAGCCATTTTTCTGTGCTCAATTCCTTCCCAGCAAGAAGTTATCTCTGTTCCCTCATCCATACCCATCTCTACCCGCTGAATGGTAAAAGAGAAGAGGGACATGCACCTGCTGTCTGCCCCAGTCCCTCTCTCCTTCCTTCTGTCCATCTCTGATGTGGCTCTGGAATTTATCCCCCTTCCACACACACCCTCACAGCCAGTGACTCCGCCCCCACTCTTACCGCCTTGCCATAATCCCATTTCAGATGGAGCAGCTGCACAGGAGCGGCTCCCCTGACCATTCATCCATTCGGGTGACATCCCCGACAACTTCCCAAATCCCGGTGGCCTTCCGCCTGCCCACACCCACATGCTGTACCACTGGAGCAGGTCACGTGGGCTCAAGCTCTGCCCTGTGGCCTGCCATACATTTTCCTGGGGCCTAAACCTCAAACAGCCCCTTTCTCTCTGCTGAACTGGCTTCCAAACGGTGGTCTGGCATGGCGGCGAACCAGTCAAAACAGCCGCCACGCCCCCTGCCCCTGCCCTCCTCCCTGGGCAACCTTCAGGGGCCCCAAGCTATTCAATCAGACCACTTTTAATTTGAATTTTATGGATGGCAATGAGTCGATTAAAGGAATCAAGCCAAAAATACAGTCACAAAAAGTTGAAACGAGGAACAAAAAAAAACCACTCTGGACAAAAACTCTCTCCTATACCTATGACCAGCCAACGTGCATGCCACAAAATGGTGGCTGGTTGGACAAAATGTGGGGCATATATATCCCTTGGGGAGCAGCAATCACCAGGACTGCTCCAATTCCCAAAAAAACCCTGGAGGCAGACCTCCCTATGAACAGTTGCCCCCCGCATGCCCCAATAAGCAGTCACAAATGGTCTAAACCTGCTGAAATGCAAGCAAAAAAAAACAAGTTTGTGCTAAAAAAGTATGTGAAAAGCCAATTTCTGATTGCAGCTATTTTTGTTTATATTTATCTAAAATTAATGGTAATCTGTGAATATTCATTTGGTATTTGCTACTTACCTTTGATGCATAATATTCAATCAATTCTTTTTTTAAAAAAATCAACTAAACTCACACTAGAACTGTAAAATCAACAGTTAGCTTTTTTAAAACTGTGGAAACAGAAAATTGCAAACTGTAGCCCACATCAGGCTACAAAGATTAGCCCCCGCAGCCAATGGGAATGTTTTAAGTTCTTTTTTATTTTTAGATAAGCATGTTTAGGAGTCAGACGACTGCAAAACTTTTTGTTCATGCACCTCTCTCCGAATCAAACTCTGCTCCACATTTCAGCAACTTCTCTCCCCATGTCTGTTTGGAAGGTGCAGTATGTGATTTTGTCTAGCCAGAGCTTAATCCTCGTTAAACAACCTCTTGCAAGTAAAATCAAAACACTCTGAGATATACCACAGGTACTTCTCCACACGAGAGATAGTTTTACCAACGTCCTATTTTTATACATGGTTAAGAATAATGTACTGGTAAAAATGCATGTGCATCAAAGCCGCAATTAAATATTTATTTTAGCCAGGAGAACCACCATTATAAATTTACCATCTTTGAAATCAAGGTTGCTGAAATTGAAAAACTTCATTTCCTCCAATTGAGGTTTATTTTTTTACACTACCTCAACGTCAATAAGATTGCAAAGTATTTTTAAAAACTGTTAAAGAAATAGCCTAAAAGGTTTTTTAAAGAAATACACAGGAAAATCTATGGTTTGCAGGAAAATGTTTGTTAAAAAAATTGCAGTTAAATTTGACCGAGGTGAAGGTGAACAAAGTACACACAAACATTTGGAAGAGCAAAAGTTGTGATTTTGTCACCAAATGGTATTACATTTTGTCATCCCTAACTAAATCAGAAGCATTGATGTGGAGGAGGAGGGACAAAAAGAACAGCAGTGCGATCATTTATTAGATTTTGTTTTTTTTTCATGTTCTGGCTTATTTTTAAATAGTAACAATCAAGATTTGCTCACTCACTGAATTGTCTCTCCCAGTCACCACTTGTTTTTTGTATTCTGTCACACCAGCTAACCCTTTGAACACGTGGGAGCCTTTACTATTCTTCTCGAGGAAATTGAGCATGAAAAGTAATCCCTCTAAAAACTGCAAGCCTTGTCTGTAATATTATGTATCACATTTGAGCTGGCACTCTGAGAGAATTTCGGATTCCTTGCTAACATCTGGTCCTTGTTTTGGCAACAACTCTGCGATGAGTGTGCGCGTCTTCTCAAACTTCTTCTGTTCCAGTCATCCATAATGATCTCCTCTGTGTTATGAAGAGTTAACCTCTGCTTTTTTTCTGCCCACAGCTTGTAAGGACTCCTGCAAGAACAGATGTGGGAAGAAAGTGGACAAGTCCTTCCATTGTCAGTGCAACAGCCAGTGTGAGCGCTTCGGAGACTGCTGCGGAGACTACAATAAATGTCTGTGTAAGTATTAAGGCGTGGGCCTCATAGGCCTGTATAGGATACACTCAAGGCAAAATAATTGCACATTTTGGTAGAATAAGTAAGTAATGGGCTGCAGTTTCCATTGTGAAAGAGAAACGGAGGTCTCAAGCTGGGTATTAAGGACTATCTGAAAATTGATATATTGCTTCATAAAACTGACCACTCCTCAAGATCCCTTGCCCTTTGTGTTTTAATCTGATCCGAATAAATCTGCGCATCTTTAGCAGCTGCTTCATGGTCTCACCACATAAAAGAGTGCTGTAGAAGTCGCCCTTTACCACCAGATCCCATGTTTTACAGGTGTATAGTAGGTATGAGATTTTGCCATAGCAAGTAGACTATTAATGTATTGTCCACCACAGAGCATGTCAATTACACTGATCTTTGACCGCTCCTTGACCTATAGGCCAGTTGCTGATGAGGGCTCCTCGATCCTAATTTGTAGCACTTGCAAGACCAGTGCGAGGATTTCCAGTGCCCTAAGTAAATGGATTTTGTGGTACTCTCAATCCAGCAAATTTATGCTCCACTGCAGCTTCAAGATGTCGTTTGGTACCACTCTGCCGTTTGGGCCCTACTCAGCTGACTTATATTACCTTGCTGTATAACCAGCCAAGAGCCCTCAAATTTGTCAGCTACGTCACAGCCTCCCCCCTTCATGGAGCCTTTATTCAGCCGACCATTCACAGAGTTTGAATTTGCTGTAGGCTGAAAGAGATTCTAGCTCAGTCCAACAACTGCAAGGAATCTGGGTTAAAAGTTTAAAATTGAAGTGGAAAAAGTGAGTGACCAACTTGTAAAGCAAAAACTTGCTGAGAATGGCAGGATTATTGACCTCCTACCGTTACCTTGGGCAAAGATTGTAATCTTCGCCTACCATGCCACCAGCATGCAGAAAAAAGTTTTAATACACCCACCCAACTTTAGAGATGACACAACTAGATTAGATGCTCTCACAAATGTTGTTCGCTATGCCAGGAGAGGGGCTTGTAAAATGTTACTTTGCCTAGCATAAAAAATGCTTACAATAGCCCAGGATCTCTGAAAGTGGACCTGTCAGTAAGAAGCCTCAAGGAAATGCCATCTCTCTGCAGCAGAAAACAGACAATCTTGCCTACATGTGGAAAAACCATCACATCCTATTAATTATGTATTCCTAATGTACTGATAGCACCTTCTAGTAGGGAATTAGCATTCTGAATGGGTTGAGCTGGTGCCTTGTTTGGTGTTGCGCTATAGTGCTCAATAATAATTTGTTCTGTATGTAGTGGTTCATACCACATGTATGACATTTTTAAGCACTGTATATGACAGGTGCTACTTCTACTCAAGGTAATGTTTCCTTGCTGGCTTTCATACTTGTTATCTGTAGAACACCACAGATGTCCCTGGTGAATGTTAATTCACTGTCAACTGTCTAAGAAATGGTGTGTAGTTGTATACATGCATGAAAGGAATGATAGTGCGAAAACCAGTCTTATAAACAAATGGATGATTGAGTTTCGTGTATGTCTTTTTTAGGACAGGAGAGGTGGAATGTGGTGTGTTGGTTACAACATAATTCTGGAATAGGTTTGAGGGTCTACTGACGCAGCTGCTTATGACAGCAGTGGTCTTCTGTTTAGTACTCACATTACAGATTGAATGATTTTATATACTCCACACAGCCGGGTGCATCGAAGAAAAGGAACCTTTATTCAATAGTTGATGCTATTAAAGACCTTTACATCTGACCTTTAGGGTGGGTGTGACTCTGTGTACTGGTCTATTCCTCAGGCACATTTTGGGGCAGCAGATAGAACATAGGGGGCCATATGTAGGGAACATACTATTTACCGATTCATAAATACCGAATTTTACTGATTCGGTATTTATGAATCGGTAAATAGTATGTAGGTAAACAATCGGTAATTATTACCGATTCGGTAAATATCGGTATTTATGAATAGGTATTTACCGAATTGGTAATAATGCATCCCTCCCCATTCATTCCTATGGGCCTGGAGGCCCATAGGAATGAATGGGAAGCCATTTACTATTACCGATTCGGTAAATACCGAATCGGTAATAGGAGAAGCATAATCATGGGTGGCAGGGTGTCACATTGACACCCTGTTGCACCCCTGATTCGTGCATGTGTGCACATGTGGCGCACATATGTCTGCCACATGGCACTTTTAAAGCAGCCAAATTTAGCTTTTTGAAAGGTATTCGTTATTTAACATCAACCTGTAGTTGGTGTTAAATACCGAATCCTTACTACTGAATTTCACTCACTTGAGTGCTCCCTACATATGATTTAAGGATTCGGTAATTTACCGAATCTGTATTTTACCGATTCGGTATTTTACCGATCCCTTACCGATTCGGTAAATTACCGAATCCTTAAATCATGCCTCCTACATCTCAAATGCCTAAATACCGGTCGGTAACGGGATATTTACCGAATTTCGGCCGTTACCGACCGGTACTTAGCTACCTACATGAGGCCCAGAGTCTTTTCCATATGCAAAAGGTTGCTTTTATTCTGGAAGCAATAGGCATTTATTAAAGGTGATAGCTTTAAAACATTCCTGCTCCCTCCCCCTGTCTTGACAGCAATGTCATGAGTGAATTAAATGGCAAGTCACTTGATATGTGTACCTTATAATATGTGGCCTAGATCCTTTGATGGAGCAACATTATTATTTATTAAATTAAACACAAGGGACCACACGTTTCAAACAATTTTCGCAAACGGTGCTAATCGGTAATTTCGCATGTTTGCGAATGCAAAATAGCATTTCAAGATGTGTGAAAGGCTTTGTAGTTGCAATTTTAGGTAATCACAAAAAATTGCGATTACCTAAAATTGCGTCTACAAATAGGGAATTACAATTTACAATTCCCTTAGTACATGTACCAAGAAGTCTTTTAAATACTAACTGTGCATTTAGGAAATGCTAATGCTATCGACTCCAAGTCAATGGTAACCATGTGCACATTTGGGGCATGTGTGCGCTTTACATGTGCCCCTGTTTTTTTGGGTGGCTTCAGTAGAGGCCTTAGACCCCCCGGGCACCCTTAGTAGTGTATTACCTAATTTGTGATTACCAATTAGGTAAATGCAAATTAGGTAATGCCAAACCATTTGCAGCGGCCCATAGGAACGAATGGAGCTCTATTACCTAATAGCAATTACCTAAATGCGTTTGCAAATCTTTAGGAATTGCTATTAGGTAATCACTATCTTCTTACATACCATTGTGCATTCCTCAAATAGTGATTACCTAAAATTCGCTATTTAAGGAATGCAAAATGGATTTTTGATACATGTGGCCCAAGATGTTTCTGTACAGCGCATATCCTAAACTTGCATATTCGAATATGTCCTTAGAAGTAACAATTTAAAAAAGGAGGTTTGGTAAAATAAATTCTTTACCAAGGACCACACAATTTTATGAAGCAGAGAAGCCAGGATCGATCCCAGGTTTCCTAGTGCTGCATTGTACAGTTCAGCCACTAAAAAAATATCTCTTTCTTTTTCCAGGTTCACATCAAAAGTAATCTCGAGCTGAACCAGAGCCTGCCAAGAGGTTCAAGCCTGACTCATACATTGTGTTGGCCCTCGCATCCCCACATTGCTGCTTGACTGGCCCTCGGATTGGGGGGGGGGGGGGGTGCTGGTAAACAACACTGCTTCCGCTTTTGTTGCAGGGGGGTAATATTGTGGCACTGCTACAAAGCCGCCCCCCTGTTACGAAACCAGTCCACAAAACCCTCCCCCACCCCTTCGACCCGCTAGAGACAGTCTGGCCCTGCCCTCAGCACAGAACCCTGGCTTGAGTGCTCTTGAGTAGGTCTGTGGGGGGGGGGGGGACATGTACTTTGCAAGGGGGCCACCTCATGTTTCATTACGCCACTGCTCTGACCCTGACCCACCACCCCTACATTTCAGCAGGAGTTGAGCAGACCAAAATATGCACACATGAATGCTGTGCAGAAACGCACTGCTGAGGGAAGGTCAAAAGAAGTAGCAATGTTATCGCTAAGATGCTATTACAATTTATCCTATTTTTTCCACTGAAAAAAAAAAACATTTTACTGAATTCCTTGATGGTTGGTGATTTAAGAATGCTGTAAAAGTTTGAGCAATTATTGTTGCATAAAAGTTGCATATAATTCACTTCAGATTACGCCATTCTCTTTTCTGATACAGATATAGAACCTTCTTCAGAGACCGACCATGATCACCATTCAAAGCCGTCAGATGTGGCAGGTAAGAAATATTAACTGACATGATTTCTCACTCTTCAGAACCAAAATCCTCAAATATGTCCATAAATCAGGACATTTAAAATGCATCACTCACATGTTTTCTCCACAGCCTTCAGAAACACATTTTCAAATACTGTCAAATGCATGTATTTTAAAGATAACTAGCTCATTAAGCCCTCTGGGAAATCTTTCTCAGCCTGTCTAGGCTTGTGAGCATATCAGTCAATCAATCAGGGATTTATAGAACGTGCTACTCACCCTTGAGGGTCTCAAAGCGCTGGGGCGGTGGGGGGGGGGGGGTACGGACAGCTCCCTGGTCATCCGAAGAGCCAGATCTTGAGATCTTTTCTGAAAAGGTGCAGTGTCAATCTTTGTCTGATGCGGAGGGGGAGTTCATTCCAGGTCTTGGCCGCGAGGTAGGAGAAGGATCTGCCACCTGTTCTGGCCCTGTGGATGCGGGGGACGTGGCTAGGGCTAGGTCGGTGGAGCGGAGGTTTCTCTTGGGGGCATGGAGGGAGATTCTTTCATTGAGGTATAGGGGTACGGTGTTATGGAGGGCTTTGCAGGCAGGTGTGAGCAGTTTGAAGGTTATTCTTTTTTTGACTGGGAGCCAGTGGAGGTCGGGAGGTGATGGGTGATGTGGTCATGTCGTGGGATGCTGAGGATGAGTCTGGCTGCGGCATTCTGGATGGTCCGGAGTTTGCGGAGGAGTGTTTTGTTGATTACGGCATAGACCGCATTTCCATAGTCCACTCTGCTGGTGATGAGTGCGTGGGTGATGGTCTTCCTGGAGTCGGGGGGGATCCTTTTGAAGGTCATGCGGAGTATTATGCGGAGGGTGTTGAAGCATGTAGAGGACACAGGGTTGATCTGGCAGTTCATGGTGAGTGAGGAGTCGAGTATGATGCCGAAATTGAGGGCGTGGTCTGTAGGAGTGGGTGGGTTACCGAGGGCAGGGGACTACCAGCTGTACCATGTGGAGGGGGCGGAACCAAGAATGAGGACTTCCGTTTTCTCCGAGTTGAGCTTCAGGCAACTGCTGCTCATCCAGGATGCGTCGCCCTTCATTCCTTCTTGTAAACTGTGCCTGGTGATGTCGGGTTCCTTGGTGAGAGAGAGAATCAGCTGGGTGTTGGCATGTTTTTTTGACGATAGTTTCGAGGGGGGCCTTGTAGATGTTGAAGAGCATGGGGCAGAGGGAGGATGCTTCATACACTCTATAATGCCTGTGATTTCCCAAATTCCTTTCATAGTCACAAGAACTTTTTGCAACGTTTTTTGTTTTAAGCGTTCTTCTATATTTCACCACTGTTTTCCATTTCTGTAAGCAGGAAGAACTAAGGATTAAAACGTATGGTGTATTGCAAAAGTCTAATACAATTTTAAACACGTATGATTTTAGGGTCAAGCCTGCAAGAGCATGCACTGGAGCATGCATCTCACATGCAAGACACTCTTGTATCCAAAAAGGACTTGGAGCCTGCCCATTGCTTGCAATTTGATGGCTTGTGTGGTTCTCTTCTTTACAACCTTGTAATGCGTCAAGGCAGACCTAACATTGTTTCCGTTCCTCTCCATGGACCTGGAATCATGCACTGATAGTGTCAACTTAATCAGTGCCCGTCTGCTGCTACCCACGTGACTGAGGCACTACGTTGTTCTGTTGAACTTTTAGTGCCCTCCAAACAATAGGCGTGTCTCTGGCAAAAACGGGACCAGCAGGACAATCAAAATTGCAAAGATTTATTTTCTGTAATTAACATTCTTTTATTTTGCCAAGTCTTCTTTTCTCACTTTGCTCTCATGCTTTCTTTTGTTTTGCTCGTGGGTGCTGTTCTCAAAAGATGAGGATTATTTTATTGCAAAGCAACTTTGTTTCTTTCTTTTGTGTAATTTCTGAAATTATGCTTTAACGCATAATTGTGCAGTACACCTCAATCCAAACCACCCCACCCCACCCAAACCAATCCACCCCACTCCAATTAACCCCTCACCAATCCACCTCACCCCATTTCAAACCACTCCACTCCAATGCACCCCATCCAGTTCACCCACTCCAATCCAATCCACCCCACTCTGCTCAATCTAACGCATTCTACCTCGATCCAATCCATCCCAATCTACTCTAATCCAATCCACCCCACTACCTCAATCCACACTAGCCCACCCCACCCTATTCCACCCCACTCCACTCTAGAACACTCCACTCCACTACCTTTCAGCTATGCTGAGCGGAAGCCACACTGGTGTACAAAATGGCAAAAACTCATTGCCAAAGACAATAGCTCCTCTATAGGAGAGACCCATTACATTTACCAATGTTTGTTATTAATTGTCACGTTGCAGACGAGATAGCTGTAATAACCATGTGTGTCCACTGGACAGCTATTTTTCAGGAAATAGCATAGATGCCAATTTTAAGCATTAGGCAATATCTAGGCCCCATTTATTCATGCATGTGCCCTTAATATCTCAGACACAATTCTTCCATTTCAATTCAAACACAGCTGACACACGTGCACATCTATATTCCTTTATATTTTATATACTTAAAAACACATTTAACTTTTCCTTTGTCTTCCGTCTGTCCCAGATCTCTCACTTTTTATTACCTTCTTTATGAGTTAAGTAAATCTATATTCGTTACAAAATCCTCAGCACACATTTTTCAGCTTTCTTTCGGTTTTATCAATCTTGTGGATCCTGTGTCCGAAGAATCAAAAGCCAAGCAGTTATCATTGTTCGTTCTCTTCTAATATGCATGGCTATAAAGAGAAAAAACATGTTGCAGGCTCATGTTAGTCATTTATTTTTGTAAGGTTTTATAAAATGTCTGCTGTAGTGAAACCACTGCAGAGCACATGCAAAGCATTGGTGGAGTGAAACCACTTGAAAGGAAGTGGTGCACGGAAACCACTGCAGAGCACCTGGAAAGCATGGTCGAGGGAAGCCACTTGGAAGGGAGTGGTGCGGTGAAACAACTGCATAACACCTGGAAGGGAGTGGTGCAGTGAAACCACTGCAGAGAGCCTGAAAGAAGTGGTGGAGTGAAGCCACTTGGAAGGGAGTGGTGGGGTGAAACAACTGCAGAACACCTGGAAGGGAGTGGTGCAGTGAAACCACTGCAGTGGGCCTGGAAAGAAGTGGTGGAGTGAAGCCACTTGGAAGGGAGTGGTGCGGTGAAACAACTGCAGAACACCTGGAAGGGAGTGGTGCAGTGAAACCACTGCAGTGCGCCTGGAAAGAAGTAGTGGAGTTAAGCCACTTGGAAGGGAGTGGTGTGGTGAAACAACTGCAGAACACCTGGAAGGGAGTGGTGCAGTGAAACCACTGCAGTGCGCCTGGAAAGACGTGTTGGAGTGAAGCCACTTGGAAGGGAGTGGTGCGGTGAAACAACTGCAGAACACCTGGAAGGGAGAGGTGCAGTGAATCCAGTGCAGAGAGCCTGAAAGAAGTGGTGGAGTGAAGCCACTTTGTAGGAAGCGGTGCAAGGAAACCACTTCAGAGCACTTAGAAGGGAGTGGTGCAGTGAAGCCGCTGCAAAGCATCTGGAAAGAAGTGGAGGAGTGAAGCCACTTGAAAGGAAGTGGTGCAAGGAAACCACTTCAGAGCACGTGGGAAGGAGTGGTGCCCTAAAAGCACTGCAGAGTGTTTGCAATGGAGTGGTATAGTGAAACTGCTGCAGAACTCATGGAAAGGGGTGGTGCAGTGAGCCCACTTTAGAACACTTGGAAGAGAGCAGTGCAGTGAACCACTGCAGAGCATCTGGAAGGAAATGGTGCAATGAAACCACTGCAGAGTGCTTGGAATGAAGTGGAGCAGTGAAACCACTGCAGAGCGCTTGCAAGGGAGTGGTGCTGTGAACCACTGCAAATCACCTGGAAGGGAGTGGCGCAGTGAAACCTCTGCAAAGCACCTGGAAGGGAGTGGTGCATTGAAACCCCTGCAGAGCATTCAGAAGAGAATGGTGCAGTGAAACCACTGCAGACCACCTGGGAGGCAGTGGTGCAGCAAAAGTAGTGCAGAGCACTTGGAAGGAAGTGGCAAGGGCTTAAGTAATTGAGTTTGACATTATGGCTAACGGCCCCACTTCAGTGAGTAGGTGTTTATTTCAAGTGATTTGCAGTGGTTGTGGATGTCAAAGCACTGAAGGTGGGAGCCAGAGGTGGAATTAAAATGCACACAAGGGGTGTGGGGACTTATCGCCGAGGCAAATTAAGGGCAGAGAGAAAAAGCAAAGTCAGATGACTGTCTGGAACTCTGAGAGCCTATTATAACCTCCTTTTCACCCTGACTCCAGACACTGAGAACCTTCACCTTAGACATTGCAATCCCAGGTCCAATGTGGGCTATTGGTTGTTCCCTTTAGTGGCCACAGGTGACATCTCTCTCTGCTCAAGAAAGATGGTCACCGCTTCTCAAGAAAAGTGGCTCTCCTCCTCCCCTCTGGAGAAAAGATGTGGACAAAAATGTCTAATAATTCTGAAGTGCTCTAGGGTAGTCCACTTGAGAAAAAGCAATAGTGAGTACTAAGCAATTCTTTGTAGTAGTTGCATCTGCAGAAGGATTCCAAGTAATTGGAACAGAAGGGGATATTGGGAATGAAGACAAGACCCGCAAAAAAAGTATAACCAGATTGGATAATTTTTATATTGGTAATGGCAAGGCCCATTCATAAAGGCCACAATAAAGAAAATGACAACAGGCCTCTTATTTCAAGCTACTTAGGAATAGCCGTTTCATCTGCACACTTTAACCACTTGCATGCTCCTGACGGAACCACTCCGTCATGAGCCACGGGCGCCGTGTGCTCATGACGGAGTGGTTCCGTCATGCTGCGGCCGTTGGCGGCCGCTCCGCCCACGTGGCGCTGTTTCCCCGCCTGTGCGGGCGATCAGCGCAAGTGGGTGGAGTCATGACGGAACCACGCCGTCATGAGCACAGCTCGCCCGTGACTCATGACGGCGTGGTTCCGTCATGAGCATGGCGGCGCCGCGCTCACCCCAAACCCCCCCAGCGCTGCGGCGGAATTCGCGCCGCAGCGAAGGGGTTAAAGCAATTTGCTACTTGTTTATGTGCCTTCCAGGTACCTTCTAGTTTGAGATAAATTGGTGTCTTTGCATTATATAAGGTAATGGAATGGAAGGATTAGTTATAAAGTCCAGTTTCAGCTAGTGGGCCTCTTGGTGCTAAACACAAGTAGAAGGACTGAAAAAGGAAACCCCGACTTTGACAAAATAGAAAAGCTTTTAAAGCTGTCTGTCAGACCTGGCATCATTGGCATGGGTTTCTCCTGTATTTTTGCCTTTACCTCCTGTTATTTTGCTGTGCGTTGGACTTTGTTTTTGCTGGTCTAGATGCTTTGGGCACTTTGCCACTGCTGTTCAGTGCCAAAGTGCAAGTGCTTCCTCGGTCAATTATTGTTATGGATTGGTGATTCCATGATTGACATATTTTATTTACTAGTCAATCCCTAGTACAGTGCACTGTGTGTGCCCAGGGCCTATAAATCAAATGCTGCTAGTGGGCCTGCAACCTTGATTGTGCCACCCACATGAGCAGCCTATAAATGTAACTCAGACCTGCCACTGCAGTGTCTGTGCACAGTTAGGTACTGCCATGTTGACCTGGCAAGTGTTCCCACTTACCAGGCCCTAACCTTCCCTTTTCTTACATGTAAGACACCCCTAAGGTAGGCCCAAGTACTCCTGTGGGCAGGGTGCAGTGTATATGAAAGGTAGGACATGTGGTGGTGTGTGTGACATGTCCTGATAGTGAACTACAGTGTATTTATTTCATTTTTCACTATTGAAAGGCTAGCTGTCCCGTAGGATAGAATGTGAGTTCATTTCTAACATCGCATTGGGACAAGATAGGAAGATGGAGTTTAATATGCCTGAACTCAGAATATAAAAATGCATCTTTTAGTAAAGGTGATTCTTATATTGTGTGTTTGAAAATACCCCTTTTAGAAAGTTGGTATTTTCTTACTTAGCCATCTTTTAGTAAAGATGATTTTTATATTGTGTGTTTGAAAATACCACTTTTAGAAAGTGGGTATTTTCTTGCTTAGCCATCCAGTGTGCCTCTGCTGGTTTGCATATTGTCTCTCTGGCTTTGGAGTGACAGGGGCTGGGGAGGTGCATTCTCTCAGGCAGCCATGGGGGTGGCTGATATGCCTTTCCCGAATGAGCCAGGGCTGGGCTGAATAGACCTGGGCTGCATTCAGTGTAGGGGGAGGAGATACCCCCGGCACCTGAATAGGCCCTGTCTGCCTTACACAATGCTGTCTACACCTCCTGCTGGCAGCTGCACCAGACAGGAAGAACTGGTTTTGGCTGGGCAAAGAGCTTCTCTGCCACCAGAGAACAAAGGAATTTGTGCTATAAAAAGTGGGGCCTGCCCAGACCCCTAAACTTTAGATTACTGTTGAACTAAGGAACCTGCCAGGAATAAGAACCGGGAAAGCTGGAGGAGTACTGCCCCTGTGCTGTGTGCTGTTGGGGTTGGCCTGCAGTGGTTGCTTCTGTCTTGGGCAGGGAAGGGACTGGACTGTGCTTTCATCATCCTGCTATTAGAGTTTTCTCCAAGGGCTTGAAGTAGAGTTTGCTTCATGTTGGAAGTCTCATGGATAGAAAAAACGTCAGAGATAATTTCTGGAATTCAAGAGGAGCGCACAATTAAGAAGAGGGGGGACACAGGGAGCAAATTAAAGGTCCAGTGACTCGTGCTCCCAAAGAGATACCTTTAACCCATGAGAGTCACTGTTCCTATCAGAAAGGAAACAAAGGTACCGAAAGTCGTTGTATTACTGTGTGAGTGGGGGACAGTGTGTCCCTATCATGATGCCCTCACACACCCTGAAGGATGTCATGCTTCATCATTGGGCTGGTGATCCTCGTCGGGTCAGTACTGAAGTGCCCTAGGGGTCCCCTGAAGGGTCACTTTTTCGGAGATCTTTTGATAAAGTTGTATGGGTGTGTGGGGGTAAAAGGCAGTGAAGTCCTAAGGTGAAGCTTAAAGGATGGCTGGAGGGAGTACCGAAACATGTATTAAAGAAGTCATTGTTAAAATACAAGAAAGTGGTGCTGCTGTGATGGGTGTAATAACCCTCTGTAGCTAGTTGTGTAGTATACCCCTAATGGATATACTTTGGGTCAACTTGTTTTGGGCTATCTTGTGGTCTCTGGAGGAGATCCAAAAGTGCTTCTTCAGGACCAGTAAGTAAAGTTAAGGACAGATCAGAGAGTTAAATGGCCTATAATGATCTAGTGCCACTAGAGAAGTAGTAGAGTTGTACTCTGGAACGACAAAAGGAAGAGTAAGGTAACATTAAAAAATATCTGTTAGGATGTATAAATGTTTCCACTGTAAATTGACCTGGATCTCCCATCGGTGGGCCAAGTGCTCGTGGTAATCTGCTTTATACATTTAGCAAACTATTTGTGCAGCTATGAGTGAGCTATCTAAGACACAAATATCCTATGATATGACTAACAAACATAAAAGATGGTTTATTTTTGATTAGCCATGGCAACTATGTCGAAATATTCCAGGACATTGACACAAGCGATCTGGTATCCGCTATCGTGGTTGCCATGGTAAGCATAGTACAGGTGTAAGGTACACTATCAAAAATTGAATGAAGATAAACTAAAATAAAATAAAGTCAAACAAAACCGCTAGGCCCCGCCATTAATGGCAAACCTCAGGTCACTGTGTTCGTATAAGTAACAACAGTGTGCTCACCCCTTAAGGGCTGGGAAGATTCCCCATGAGAATCGGTCTGTGGGTCAACCGAGAGCTATAGAGATAAAGATAAGGCAGCGTTAGCATTAGGAACTAAATGCCGATTCCGTTTCTCACGCTCGAGCGTCTCTGAGCAGGGATTGTACTCATTGTGCCTTGTGGATGCAGGCGCCGCTACACCTACCCGACCTCATGCAATCTCCGCCGGTAATGACAGGGCGCCGGTGCTCTGTTTAAGAATTGCCTGGCGTTCGACGTCTGGGGGCGTTTCCGGGTCACGTGGGCATGTGCTGAGTCAGGAGGCTTCTGGGCAGGCGTCCACGTATACGTGGCGGCCATCTTAGAATGGTGTATCAGTATCCGGTTTTAAGTACATAGATACTAGGGCTACGTGATGCCTCTGTATATATGATTTGTATATAGGTGAAAAATATCGTGATCTTGTAGGAGTCATGCATGTAGTATGATTCTGAGGTCTTGACTGGTAATGCCCTCATTTTTATTGTATACATATAGTAATAGGGCATCTTTTATGTTTATTCGTCATGTCATAGGATATTTGTGTCCTAGATAGCTCACTCATAGCTGCACAAACATTTTGCGAAATGTATAAAGCAGATTACCACGAGCACTTGGCCCACCAATGGGAGATCCAGGTCAATTTACAGTGGAAAAATGTATACATCCTAACAGATATTTTTTTACGTTACTTTACTCTTCTTTTTGTTGTCCCAGAGTACTACTCCTCTACTTCTCTAGTGGCACTAGATCATTACAGGCCATTTAACTCTCTCATTTATCCTTAACTTTACTTACTGGTCCTGAAGAAGCACTTTTGGATCTCTTCCAGAGACCATTACACCCCCACAGCAGCACCATCATTTTATTGTATTGTAACAATGGCAGAGGGATCACTTCTTTAATAAAAAATGTTATACTCCCTCCAGCCGTTTTTAAGCCTCACCTCAGGACTTCACTGCCTCTTACCCTGTGCATCCACACGGCTTTATCAAAAGATCTCCAAAAAAGTGACCCCTCGGGGGACCCGTAGGACATTGCAGTGCCGGCCCGACTTGGAGCACCAGCCCAATGATGAAGCATGACATCCTTCGGGGTGTGTGAGGGCATCATTATAAGGACACACTGTCCCCCACTCACAGAGTAGTAGACAACTGTAGGTACCTTTGTTTCCTTTCGGATAGGAACAGTGACTCTCGTTGGTTATATGGAATTCAAGAGGAACCTTTGCCAGGGAGAAGAGCTGGAAAAACTGAAGGAGAAGTACTGCCCCTTTGCTGTGTGCTGTCGGGGGTTGGCCTGCAGTGGTTGTTTCTGCCAAGGAAAGGACAAGGACTTTGCTGTGTGCTGTGTCCCCTGCTTGAGGAAGATCTCCAAGGGCTTGAAGTAGAGCTTGCCTCCTGTTTTTGAAGTCTCAGGGATACGAAGACTTCAACCTCAGCTCCCCTGAACTCCATTGCTGACAGTTCTGACCTGCCAAGAGGTGCCTGCTGCTGTTCTGGGCCTTTGGAGGTTGTTCCTGCTGTTGGGAGCTTGAAAAGTAACGCAACAAGGAGAATTGTGGGCATTTGTACCTCTTTCTGACACATCGCTGAAGAAATCAACACAGTGCCTGCCAGCGGCTTTAGAAATCGCTGCATGCCGCACCGAGTGCACCAATCTTCTAAGGCCGAGATCACCGCACCTATTCCAACGCAGACCCTGCTATGCGGCTGCAAGAACAAACGCATCGGGTGGCCACAGCTGAGGAAGTAAATGCTTGTGCCATTGCCGCCGCCACATTGAGAACTGAACCATTCCCGATCTTCACGCATCGCACTGGGGCACCAAGTCTACTAGGACGCTGGGGCCGCAGTAAGAAAATGACTGATTATGGAACTTAAAAAAGTTATCTTTCAGGGCTAGTTCCGTACATTCCATGATGAAGTTGATTGGTAAGGATGTTGTGGAGTCGTGGTCCTAAGGGTCTCTTCGACCACTCTGATTGTAGCTTCCTGCGGGATGTTTATATACAGAGCTTCGACATCCAGGGTGACAGAGTAAGAAACCAACACATCACCTCTCCTTCAGTAAGGAACTGACACATCACCTCCTCTGCATGGCAGTAAGGAACCGAAGCATCAACTCCCCCTGGAGTAAGGAACCGACTCATCACCTTCCCTGCACGTAAGGAACCAACGCATCACCTTCCCTGCGGCTGTTCTTGATTTTGATTTTGACGCACCGAAGGTACTTTGGGTTGAAAGTGTCACATCTGCCATTTGCTTTGAACACAACTGTTTCTACCTTTTCAAAGTTATATTTTTATTACTGCACTGTGGAGTTTTGTGCTTTCATTTGGCAGAAGTTGTGTGCTTCCACAAAAATAGTGCTTGCCCTCCAAGTAGCTGGGATTGTTGTATTTATCCAGCTACTCAAGCTTGAACTTTGCCGCACACACAAAATATTGAAATGCTATTAACCCCTTGTGTGCCCATGACGAGCTGGACTCGTCATAGGCCGCGGTTGCGCTGTGCCCATGACGAGTCCAGCTCGTCATAAACCCCGCCCGCTAATGTAACGGCCGGCACAGGGCGGGGAAAGGGCGTGGCACACAAGGGGTTAAAGTGCCTTAAGTAACTAGATAATATACAATGTTTTTCTCTGGCGGCAGCACAGATAGGAAGAGGGCAGTCATTAACATACAGGGATTTTTAGGTCTGGCTTGACAGTACAAATGTCATCTGTCCTTTCAACCTACTCCAATGTCACTCTACAGTTCTTTGCTTCCTATGCCATTTACGTGTAACCCTTCACATTACCATACAATATTCATTTAAAGCCAGACCTACTGGCATTACCAATACTTCTTTGGCTCATTTTACCAGATCATCATGCAAGCTCACAATTGCAAAAAAAATCTCTTAACTGTCCATAAATGTTGACTCCCTGCATCTGTTTTTAGGACTGCAGTGCAATTTCTATCTCTGTGCAGTGTTGGCAGTGCACTGCTGACAGGTCTTTCTAACCACGGGTTTCTTCCACACAGAGGCATTCAGCAGTTAAGTAGCCAGGCCCATCAGGGTTCTAAGTGTATTCGAACGTATTGCGCCCCACTCAAACCCTTACCATGGACTCCCATAGATGGATACATCTCTTTCAGTTAGCCTACCTCACTTATAAGGCATCGATGCTTTAGCACCCATCTTATATGGCAGCAATACTTCAAGTTTTCCCAATGACTGCTGGCTGCACTTAGTAAGTTTGTTCTCCAGCTGAATATCCCACTTGTTTAAAAAGTTGCAGATTGATAATCAAGTGTTTTTCTTCTACCCTATGGCTCTCAAATTCCCTTTCTCCCCCCCTAAGACTTGTTCCAACACATCTTTTGTTTACAAAAGAGTGAACAACATAACTCTTTTAATGTTACCAGCTTAGAGAGCTTTTCCTCGTTCAACTGGTGTCGTTTATGGGTATATTGTAACATATTATTGTTTTAGTTTAAGATGTGAAGCAATTGTAGTTTTTATAAGTCTCAATTTCATGTTCTTTCTGTCGAATGCACCAAACGATTTTGGAAAAAAATACATAATAATAAAATCAAACACTGCAGAGAGGCCAGGAGGAGCAAAGAACACCCACAGCCATTGTCAAACAAATTATTTTCTTATATATAGTTGTGTAGTTTCTGGCTAACAAGTGGGAACAAGTCTGGACTCAAAGTCGAAGAGTAATAAAGAAGGCATGATGAGTGGACGGCTTTTACCACAATCCCCACCATGCAAAGGAGGATTAGGTTTAGTGTATAGTTGGACAAGATGTGGTGGAGGGAGCATTTTCCATTAATGATTATTTTCCAAGGCCTTAGGGGACGCAATAATGATACTGAAGTGGAGGAATGAGTGATCGAGGGCCACTCAAACAATGAGCCATGCTATGTGCAGTGAAAAGACAGAATTGAAAACACCTATTTCCAGTCGTGAGAGCAGCTCAAACCACAGCAGCACTTGCATAATAACAGTGGTCCTATGGTTAAGGAGTTGAACTTTCAATGCAGTATCAATAAATTAATTGATTTCACATCCCTGAACCTCGCTAAGGCTCATTTTCACTGGATACGACATTGACTATCACACGTAGATTACCCACATAAATCAAAACAAAAGTTGGCAAAAAGAGTAGGGCTGGCATATTACCTGCCAGCCTTTTCTCTTTTTCAGGGCTTTTGTCTTTTTTCTGATGGTTTTGCGAGATTTTATTGTTGCGGAAGCTGACAGACCATCATCAATGAAAAAAAAAATCTAGAATCAAAAATATTTTTGTACTCAAAGAGCATACAGTGCCATAGTAAACACTGGCACTGAATGAACTGCATTGTGTGCGGAGGCTCTTTGTAAAAGGACAGACTGTCTTCCCACGCTCTGAAGGTAGCCAAATGCTGAAGTGGGTTGACCCATTGCCCCATGCTGATTGCAGCAGTGGGTGGAAGGAAATGTGAAGGACAGAGTGCCAGACCAATGGATGAAGGGGAATGCTGAAAGCCTCATTAATAAGTACATTACACATATAATTTTAGTTAAATCAAAAGTTCTTGGTTACGTCAGCTGTAACTGGTTAACGCATGCTGCTTCTATGACATGCATCAATTATTCTGTGGTTGGTTGATTTTGATTACAAACTACAAAACTTTTCTCCCCTATTTCGTAACACCACAGACAAGAAGTCTTGTAAAGGAAGATGTGACGAAGCCTACAACAAAAAGAACTCATGCCACTGCAACAGAAAATGCAGCAAGTTCAACGACTGCTGCGATGACTATAGCAACTTATGCAAGAAAACAGACAAGACCAGCACTCATGGCCAGAGTGAAGGTAAAAATATGTGATACGGTGGAATGGGGCATTTGAGGCATATGGTTGAGTGTCCAGCAGACTTTGATCAGTATAACATTCTAAGTGATGCCACTGCTGTGAGAACCAATCCAAATTCAGGTTGGTTCACCAATTGTTCTGTTTCTGAAACTTCCCAGGAATTTGCAGAATGAAAACCCAGCTATACAAACACTGTTTTTGTAAAAGTGCTCATGATGAGAGGGTATCGACCTTGTCTATCATTTAGAGACCAATATATGCTGATGAAACGGCCAGGCACATAAGTTCTGGACCATTTCTAGAACCACAATCCAATGGTTCTTTTAGCAGCATGTAAGCGTAGAGGGGAGAAAGTCATTAATATTGCCAATCAATACAACAGGAAATTTTGTGGACACTTAGGGTCAGATGTAGGAAGCCAAATAGTGAACGCAAGTGCTGAAATTCGCAGAATTTCATCCTTTTTGCGATCGCTATTTGGCTGCTTGCAATGTAGGTAAGTTTAAACCTACTCGCAAAATAAGGAATCGCAAAATTGCGATTCCTTATATTGCGCAAGCATTTAGAGAATCGCAATTTGCGATTCCCTAAATGCTATGCTGGTAGGCATCGCAAATTGCGATTTTGCCTTAAGGAATCGCAAAATACCATCAACTTCAAATTGGTGGTATTTTGCGATTTCATTTCAAAAAGCACTTTTTGGCTTTTTACAAAGTGCCATGTGGCACACATGCACATTTCAGGGGTGCAAGAAGGGTGTCCTTTTGGAACCCTTGTACCCTTGAAATTGCACCCGCAATTTTGCGCGTGCCTCGTGGTGACTTTCAAATTGCGGGCGCAAATCCTATTCATTCCTATGGGCCTCGCGGCCCATTGGAATGAATGGGATGGGATTCCTTGATTGCAAATCTCAATTTGCGATTCGCAATTAAGGAATAATAAGGAATCACAAATATTTTTTGCGATTCCCATCTACATTCAATTTTGCGAGTCCTTAATAGCGATTCGGTAAAAATCGCTATTAAGGACTCGCAAAATTGAATTTACCAACATCTGGCCCATGGTGACCACAGACAACTACGTAAAGTTAGTTAATTTATATATATTTAATCTTTATTTCGGCCAATTTGGCCATAAAAGATATACAAAAGAAACACATATGAACATGTAAAACCATCAAAGAGAAATAATCAGAAAACACATCAGATAAAAGACCATACAATTAAAATTAGAACTTAAAATTAGGTGGGAGCCTGCGACTTTAAAATACGGGTACGAATATACCAGACATTAGTAAGGAATTTGGCTAGTGCAAACACAATTGGACCTGAAACGTCAGTTTTTAAAATTCTATACACCGGGAGGTACTCCCTAAAACCAAGGTTTCTTATAAGTGGTAAGAGCCAATATTTCCTGGCGGCCTTGTAAGTTGGACAAAACAAGACCACATGCAGATCGCTTTCCTCTGCTCCCATACATGCCGGACATAGCTTGGTAGATGGCAGTGTTGACCAGGAGCAGGTGTAAGATCGCAGAGGCAATGTGCCATATCTCCATTGGAGAAATAGCTTCCTGGCCAACACAGGAGACATAGCGTCCAGAACCCTCTCCAGCCGGTATGAGTCCTTGCTTTGCGCGAATGCAAGTGTTAATGACCCCTCATCCTTGCAGTCTAGGGCCATAGCTAATTTCTGCTCGTGGTAAGCACTGACCAAAGCTCTTCGTGGGATCCTTAGTGAGGCGTTAGCTGGATCCGAACACAGGTCAGGGAGCCCCAATCCCATACAGGACTTTTTTATATATTTTATCCACGGGATCTGTAGAGCTTTAGGGTGGGTTAGAAACTCCCTCAGTTCCGCCCTATAAGAAGAAAGTTCTTCACTGCTCCATAGCCTTCGCCAGAAGACTATGGGTCTGAGAGCTAGTTCATCTGCTATTGGTCTCAGACCCAGGTCCATCCTCAGGGGGAGGAGCGGGGTACTGGACGGGAGTGCTACTATCTGTCTAATGAAGTTGTTCTCAGTTATAGACAAGCTGCAAGAAGCTGTGTGACCCCACAGTTCCGCCCCGTACATCAGAGCTCCTCTAGCCTGTGCCTTGTATATCTGGATAAGCGGCCCCAGCGGTCGATATGTGGAACTTTTCATCAACCGAGCAATGCCGCCAGTGGTCTGCACTAATTTGAGATTAACCCTAGTCTGATGAGTTCCCCAAGACATGGTTTCATTCAACGTTACACCTAGATATTCAAAGGTGGAGACTCTCTCTAAACGTGATGCTCCGAGTAAAGGGTTCGGGCGTGATCTTGGGGTTGGGTTCAGGACCATAAACTTGGTTTTGTTAGCATTGATTTCTAACCCCCTATCTGTGCAGAAAGCCACAAAAGAATCAAGGATCCTCTGTATCCCCATGGGGGTTTTGGACAGCAGCAGGGAGTCATCTGCAAACATGATTGCAGGCACCCTGCTGCCATACAATTTTGGGGCATCCGTGTATTCAGTTCCATTGAGATGGGCGATAACCCCGTTGACGAAGAGGCAGAACAGGGTCGGTGCCAGTACACAGCCCTGTCTAACCCCCCTGTCAACGGGGAATCTGTCCGTTAATTCCCCAAGTTTCCCGCACCTGACCCGGGCATAGTTATTGTGGTGCAATCTCTTTAAAATTATCAGGATGTCTGGGGGGACCCCCATCTCAGCCAGAACACTCCAGAGTTTCCCTCTGGGCACGAGGTCAAACGCAGCTCTCAGGTCCACAAATATAGTGTATAAACTACCCCCTTCCAATATTGCTGCCCTCCAATAGATAACATTCAGACGAAAAACCTGGTCCACTGTAGAAACTCCCTTTCTAAATCCCGCCTGGTACGGACTAAGGGCGCCCGTATCCTCCACCCAGTCCTGAAGCCGATTCAGCAGTATCCTGCCAAACAGCTTCTGTGACACGTCAATTAAACTGATTGGTCTATAGTTGGCTGGGAGCAGGGGCGAGCCCTTTTTAAATATAGGAACCACCTCTGCCCCCAGCCAAGTACTCGGAATTTCCATGCCACACAAAACTCCATTAAACACAGCAGCCAGATAGGGGGCCCAAACACCGGGCTCCTGCTTGAACAGGTCCCCGGGCAGGCCATCCAGTCCTGGCGCCTTTCCACCTTTAAGTCCCATTAATGCTACCTTCACCTCCCCCACTGTTATCAAATCCCCGCCATACTCTGCCAGTCCAGTACCGAAGTCAATCTTAGTTTCTCCCAGCTCAGAACTGTAGAGAGACTCGAAGTGTGCCTGCCACACCCCTGCTGCAATATTTGGCTCTATTGCCGAATGGAGGTTCCCCGACCCCCCGTTTACTACTCTCCAAAACATTCGGTGGTCTCTTGTTGCGAGGGAAGTGGTAAGCTCCTCCCACTGGTTCTCCTCCCATTCGGTTTTAGCATGGATGACCAGCTTTTTATAAGCCCGTCTACTTTCTCGCAGCTTCTCTCTGCCTGTTCCCTCCTTGATGCTTCTGAGGAGTTCTCCCTTTGCCTTCCTGCAGGCTGCATTATACCATAAGGACTTATGTTGCTGGGTCGTCCTCTGATTCTGGACCCTAGTAAAAAAGCTCTGAGGCCGCTCCCTTTATAAGGTCCTCATGAGCCTGATATAATTTCTCATGGTGGACTATCTTGCCCACCTCGTTGGCTAGCTCTCCCACTTTTTCCAAAATAGGGATTAAACCTGCGTAGAGCTTCGAAAGTTTCACTTGGCTCGTAGCTAGTTTATCCCACCTGATTCTTCTCCTGTTATTATCTAATAGTAGTTCAGGTTTGAGCTCTTCCATGGTTGTTATGGAGGCCTTTAGCCCAGGATGGCTAAGATCGAGTTCAAGGGCGTTATGGTCACTATCCAGTCTCTCCACAACCCTAAAGTCCAGGATAGAAGACCAGTTCACTATCTGTACAAGGGCATAGTCCAAGCGGGACTCTCTTCCCACTCTGTTGTACGTGGTTTTGCTTGGTACATCAGACTTAATACGTCCATTGCAGGCTCTAATTCCATGCTTTAGGGTGAGGGCAGTAATCTGCAATGCCACAGGCGTCCATGCCTTTGGGGAAGGTGCTACAACAGAGGGTACTGACCACCTGAACTCTTCTTCCATGGGAAATCCCTCTACGAGGCCGACCAGCGGCTCAAAATGGGAATTTAAATCCCCTCCCACTATGTAAGGAATATCTCTTGGCATTTCCGCTAAATATACTGAAAGCTCCTCTATAGTGGGAGATTCACGCGAAGCTCCCACTGGCCTAGAGTAAATATTTATCAGGGCAAGTTTCGCTAGGTTCGGCCAGGCTAATAAAACCACTAGGATATCATCTGATGGCACCGGTAGGCGTGAATCCTGGCATCCTAAGTGGGATGCCACCCAAGTTGTGAGTCCACCAGAGGGGCGGCCCTTACCCTCCCACCTAGCCGGGATGGAAAATGACTCGTAACCTTGATGGTTGTAATCTTCCCTAGCCCAAGTCTCTTGGAGCATGCAAACATCCCCGGACTCGATGTAAGTTATCCAATCTTGGGTGCCCAGTTTGCTGGCTAAGCCAGCCACATTCCACCAAATTAGTCTCATGTGCGCTGGAGAAGCCACAGAACAGATTGCAGAGGTGGAGTGGGGGGAAGAGCCAGTACCAAAGCCAGAAGCTACACCAATTGCTCTACCAGGGTCATTTTCAGAGGTGGGTTCAGCCGGATCAGGAAGTTTACTGGGACCGTTACCCAAGGTCACAGGATTTGAGTCCGGGTTTGGGGGCAGTCAGTCCACACCATCCAGACCGTTCAGACAGTTAAAACGATTGTGGTCCAAAAAGGGAGTCTCCGGAGGTCGATAAACTGGACGTGGAGCATATCCCCTGTATCTAGATCTTCGTTCCACCCTTGTCCAGTTACCTTGTGACAAATTATGGTGCGTGCGAATGGGAGGGAAAAAGAAGGAAACTGGCAAAGTCTGTATGGTAGAATCCAGTGATCTATTTGACCCAGCACAAATGTATAGTACTGTTCCAGGGTCTCGAAAAGACACAATGATACAGTCCCCTGCTATTGATTTCCCCGACTTCCCCAACCATGGTACCCTTCTTACCATAATGATCTCATTGTTGAGGTGGGCTGGAAGAGGTCTGTTCCAATTCAACCATTTAATGGTTTTCCTCTTGAGTGAGTGATAGTTCTCATTTTCATCCAATTCTAGAGAAGGAACACCAGCCAAAACCACCATGAGGCTATTAGCCTCTGGTGGTAAGTCGGGTCCTCGTGGTCTAGGGGCAGGCTTACCAGGGAGTAGGGGAGCAATACCAACATTAGGTAGGACCCGAGGATTTGTGCCTGTGACTATACGTTGGAAAGCTGGGCCATCTGACTGTGGTGGTAGGATGTTAGGATTGCTAGGTGGAATTGGAACTGGGATGGCCATGAGTGGCTGTAAAAGGGGAGCGGCAGTGGTGCCCAAGGGAGGCCCCGTGTGGATCGGTGGGTTTTGAATATTAGGGAATGTTCCTATTGGTAGATTGGACTCAGTGGTTCTACTCTGTTTGTTGTCCGAAATTTTCAGGGTGGTTAAGGTTGCCTCCAGAGTGGTCAGCCTGAGTTCTATTTTCTGCAAGCTCTCGCTAATGGGCAACAAGAGTGATCTAATTAGAGATTCAATGCTCCCCAAAGAGCTGCCAGGAAGTAATGTGTTAAGTGGGCTCTTCCCTTTGTCGCTAATAGAAGCAGTGGTAATAATGTTAGTACCCTTGGGGGGAGTAGCCTTATGCACATTAACTAATGGCCTACCCAACATAGGTACGGACTTGAGTGACTTTCCAAAATCAGAGTGGGGGATCTTTGTCTTCCCCTGACCACCCCTCATCTTCCTTCTGCGCTTATTTGGTGGTAGGTCATGCACCTCTATCACCACAGTTTGCTTTGGCTTATTAATCTTGGTTTTGGTTCTGGTGTGTGTTTGGGTGAGTAGGTCAACTACCGAACTACTGGCAACTAGTAGTGGAGTGGTGTCCGTAGTTTGTTTAGGAAGTGGGCCAGGAATGGGAGAACTATCCCGAAGTAGTAGGGGAACGTCTTCTTGGGATGAAAGATCCTGGCTGCCGTTAAGGGAACCTTCCTCTTGGGAGATAGGATAGGGAGTTATATCACTGAGGGGCCTATTTTTCATGTGTTCAATCGAGCGACGACGCTCTGCCCTACGCATCTCCAGAGAGATTTCGTTTCCCCCATCACCCTTTACCGATTTAAAGTAATTGTCCAGAGTCCCGGTGTTGCCTCCCCCCTCCTTCGCTGGTGTTCCACCTAGGGCCGATGATGGCATACCCAGAACCTATTTCACAAACCACATAAGATCAAGGAAATGCAGGTGAAAGAGAGTGGGCCCAGCCCAGCCTCCTGCGACCCCTGACGGCCACAGACGGTCCCGCCCTTGTCCCGGGCTTATCCCCGGGCGCTCCCGTGACGCGGAAGTAGCTGTTTAAATTTATAGGAGGAGAGTTAAGCTGTAAGTGGGGCGGGGCTTGCAGGGAGAGCGGCCAGGTGACAGGAGGCGCGGGTTAACAGGACTGCTGGGAGACGTAGTCCTGTCCCGCCGCTCGCAGCCCTGCACTCGCCCAGTCCCTCACTGAAACTGTCCGCAGGTTATGCACAAGCGGCTCTCACACCGCAGCGGGACCCGCGAAGCGGGTTCCGCAAGGAGTGGTGGAGGGTCCAAGGAAAAGCCAGCAGCAAACAGCAAGTCCGACAGGTGTCCCAGGGCAGTGGAGCTCAGAGGTGCTTTTTCAGGCTGTGAGTGGGGCGGGGCTTGCAGGGAGAGCGGCCAGGTGACAGGAGGCGCGGGTTAACAGGACTGCTGGGAGACGTAGTCCTGTCCCGCCGCTCGCAGCCCTGCACTCGCCCAGTCCCTCACTGAAACTGTCCGCAGGTTATGCACAAGCGGCTCTCACGCTGCAGCGGGACCCGCGAAGCGGGTTCCGCAAGGAGTGGTGGAGGGTCCAAGGAAAAGCCAGCAGCAAACAGCAAGTCCGACAGGTGTCCCAGGGCAGTGGAGCTCAGAGGTGCTTTTTCAGGCTGTGAGTGGGGCGGGGCTTGCAGGGAGAGCGGCCAGGTGACAGGAGGCGCGGGTTAACAGGACTGCTGGGAGACGTAGTCCTGTCCCGCCGCTCGCAGCCCTGCACTCGCCCAGTCCCGCACTGAAACTGTCCGCAGGTTATGCACAAGCGGCTCTCACGCCGCAGCAGGACCCGCGAAGCGGGTTCCGCAAGGAGTGGTGGAGGGTCCAAGGAAAAGCCAGCAGCAAACAGCAAGTCCGACAGGTGTTTATTACAAAGCTAAAAGTAACTGGACATAAAGACACCTCAAGATGAGAGTGTAGAAATACATCGGAATCAGCATAAAGTCAAACCTGCGCATCCAGTTTGAACAATGCAGCATAAACAATACAATTAATTTAAGCAGGATACAGAGGATTAGAAAGTATGAGTCCACGTTTCCCTGCATGGAGGGTCGATGAGTATAAAGCATTAATCTATCCCTACACTAGAGCTAAAATGACATCCTTCCTTAAGCATCTTTAGGGAAAAGAAATAAAAGGTGTCTGCTGAAGGAGCCTTCCTAAGGAGTTTCTCCACCATAAATGGGTCAGATGGCACAGAGCTATTGAAACAGAGCTTGTTCTAAGGGGCACTCTATCCAAAGGCAGAAGGCGAAGTGGGCGCTTTCTCTACTCCTAGCAACAGAGTATTGAAGAGAACTTTCCCAAGATCCTTTGCAGGTCACTCCATCTGCTCTGGGTACCGTCCTAAAGGTAGTTTTCCATGGGACAACGGTGTTCTTCTTCTCACCACATTTGTCCTTGATTCCCAAGCATTCTTCTTTATGAAGGACAACGGCCTTCCTTAATTGATTCAGACCATAAGATGTAACTTTTTGTCTCCTTGCCTGAGTAATAAAACAAAGACATTATTATAGCTAACAAGAGTGCTTCTTTCACCTGCAACACAACACATGAGAATGAACACATTTTCACAGCACACATGAAATTCAAACTATTAATTATAAAGTGAGAGCCTCCAGGGAAATGCTTTTCAGGTCTACAAAAAGCGGCTAACATGAGAAACCAGCATATGAACTTTACGAGTTTGCATAGGAAAATAAGGCACATTAAGTTAATACATTTACCTGCATGTAGACAACAAATTAATAAACACTTTAAATAAATTAATGATAATTACGCAACACAAACTTTTCAAATTGATGTTTGCTGCTAGTCACATTCCCTTTCTACGTTAAATCTCCAGGTTACTATTCAATAGACTAAACATATCACATTTCATGTTACATACTCTAACACTTCACTTTGATACGACAAAGGAATATATGCTGGAGCGTTCTACACGTGTGATTATAATGCACCCTTACAAATAAACTTCGATTTCCGATACATCACTAACCACAATAAGTGCTCAGGTAGCATTATCGAATAATGATAATGCTGTAGATGGAGAACCTTACTTGTTCCAATCTTGTATAAATAAAGTTGAGGGAAAAAGTGCGGTGAGAAAAAATGTTGCTGTTTGATTTTGTCTGGCCTTTACTGTGGTTTTCCACAAGTGTACCTGAAAATGTTTCAGCAAGGTTGCAACACAGAGCAGGTGTCTATGGTTAGCAGTGGGTGCACCTAAATGCACCCCCATTCTCAGTTGTGGGTGCCTACTATCCGTATTTCCAAAGGATAGATTATTGGGACAGCTGATTCTAGTGTGGCATCATCTGGGAGAAGAGGTAATGCCTGAAGGAGGTAGCATACTGTTTGTCCCTCGTGAAATCTGTTGAGCTCTCCATAAATATGGTTGTGGAAAAGGAAGTGGTCCTGGGTCCTTGTTATTCCATGTCTGTGTAGATTCTGTGCGTCGAGTCATAGCCCATTTCATGTGTGTTGCGTGGCTGGGAGGCTGTGTCAAAAGAGTCCAATGTAGAACATGATCAATGCTGCATAACATTATGATTTTATCTTGGCCTTCCTGAGTGAGAGAAACAGGTTTTGTTCATATTAAACGAACCAGTTCCCAACCGCCCCTCCACTGCCCTTCTTAAAATCCTGGATAGTATGTATGTTTGTATGTATGCTTTGTTGAAACCTAGTCATGAGGCAGCACAGTGCTGATCAAAAGAAGGTAGAAAGCCTGGTATGAGCAGGATTGCTCATGGAGAATGGTTCAAAATGCAAAAGACAATCTGGGCTTTCACCTACCATGGCTTCCATTTAGTGCTCCCAAAGCAAGAAAAGTACTGACCCCATTCAACAGCTACTTGTTCATTGTCTGAACTCAGAAGCAGATTCAATGCGCCGTCCAAAAGGCTTTCGGCAGTGAGAGGACACTGCCTATAGATGTGCCCCTTCAATCCCCCCTTATTCTCAGTACCACTTCTTTGCGAGTGAATTAGTCAGCTTATTTTTAGACCAAATTAAATATAAAGTTTATTTTTATCTCGCATGACACAGGTTTTAAAATAATGTTTAATTGGCTAAGGCCAGTCACTGTTTAGACCAATCTAGAGCTGAAAGTTTCAGAGATGACTTTATTTAAAGTCATCATTGGCTACTTGTCCTAAGTCCTAGTTTACCTGTCCAGCGTGTGATGTGGTGGATCCATTTGATGCTCCATTCTGGTTGACTTATTTTGGTGCTCACCCAGTACTAGCACCATTAGCTAACTCCCTTTGAAATCGGAAACGGTCTGGAATAGAACTCTGTGAAGAGCTCCATATTGAAGAAAGACTAATGAGCCAGACACCAACAACTGGCTAAAGTCGTCCTCTATGTCAAATCTGGTAGTCTCACAATTCTATGCCCATCAACTTTAGCACCAGCAGTGCCCATTTTTATAACCTCAAGACTTCCAACCAAAGTATTCTTAGCATCTATATCAGGTTGGTTGGGATCTCAGTTGATTATGGGGTTTTACCTGGCTACTACTGGGGCTGTGTTTCTGATTTGTAGTCACTCGGTCTTAAACCCACTGAATTGCTATGTCTTGCACGGAAGAACACTGAGAAGGCAGGGAGGACAAATCACAGCCCTCTTCATACTGCATACCATTCTGTCTGGTGCACTAATGCTACATTTTAAAGAAAACCTGTGACAGACTTAAAAATTAATTGAGTGGAAGACACTGACCTGTGGCTGCTTTAACACCTGAAGTGTAACTGACGTGCTATTGTGTGATTGCAGCTGATCCCATTCTTCAGTAGAGTGCGTGGAGGTGGCTGCTGTGCTTGTGCCCTTTGCCGTTGCTACAGTTTGCATGTCTATTGATTGTTGTTTTTGATCACCGTTCGGCCTTGTCTCTGGCTACCACCACTGTTACTGCTGTGAGACACACCTGGAAGCTGTTTGATGTTGATCATGGGGAGACCATGGTCCGAGTGAATAGGGGGAGTGAGTGTAAGAGTTTTGTTTTTGCTGAATCACTGGTAGTGGCCCTTCGTTCTTCAACGTACACTCTCTCCTACCCCTTCAGCCTGCTGGGTCACGCCAACACCTCCCCCTCTTTGGGCCATGCTCCTGGCTCCAGTACCTGGGTAAAGGAGGCAGATGGAAAGTCATTCAAGTGGGACCAGTGGGAGCAGTCTTAGGGCTGGGCTTCATTTTAAAGACACTGATCTAAATACAGCTGAAACTGATATAAGGACTTTCTGGAGTAATTCTCTTGGAAAAAAGCTTAGTTGACCAATGCTGTCTTAACTAGTTATCATGAGGCAAGATTTGCAAAGACAGGTGATGTTCGCAGTGGTGCAGCCTCCAACTCCAAAGCAATGAGTTATGTGTGAGCCTAGTGACTCAGGTCCCGACCAATTTCGCAGTTATTACAAAATAATGGCTTCCACCTTCAACCAAGCATAATTCTAATACTCATTTGCAATCTCAGTCTATTTTAGCTAAGCAACAAGCCACAATTCTGAAATTGCTTGTCATTACCGGTCATATTTCCAAACACAAAAGGTCTCACAAACACAGAGCCTACTGGCTACCTCAGGTTTCCCATCAACTGAGATTACCTTTCCAACTGGGAAACAGCCTGACAAAAATTCCAACACCACATCGCCAGAAAATATAATGGCGTATCCCACCACTGCTATAGAATCCCCGGCAGAAGCCAGGAGAGGGGCTTGTAAAATCTCACATTGCTTTGCATAAAAATGGCTTACACTAGCCCAGGATTTATGAAAGGTGGACTAGCAACAATAGGCCTCAAGGAAATGCCATCTCTCTGCTGCAGAAAACAGACAGTTTTGCCTAGAAGTGAAAATAACATGGCAAAGGCCAATAGGTTTTGCCTATTGGAAATCTATTGGTTTGTCAATTTGTTTTAGTTTAGATGTTACACAGCAGTGCAAGCTGCTTGTTGGTTGTGTGAAGTGTATGTGTTTGAAAACCTCTGTGAGCATGTTTTGTGTGTGAGTGCATAAGTGATTTCCTTTGATGGTGTCAGTGTGAGTCGGTGGAATCTCAATAGGATTGCTCATGTGACAAAGTGTGTGCAAGAGAAAGAGATTGCTGGATGTCTTCCATTATGTGTGTTTGTACGTAAGTGCCTGTGGGTGCAAGTATGTGAGCATTTGTGCTTGAGTGTGAGTGGCAGTGTTTGAGTCTTCTAGTGAGTGCCCACATGAGTCTGAGAGACAACTGCAGAACTGCAAAGAAATACTTCTAAAACACTCAAACAGTGGGCTGAATTCAGCAATATGAAATATTTGTACACTAAGATCACCTTTTATTACCACAGTTTTTAGTTCCGCGATTACTACCACATCGCATTGTGATCCATGCGCATAACAATGGCCAAACATATTATCGGTACCAAAGAACAAAAAACGCCCGCTGCCTCTAAACACTGGTGTTAACTCCTCAAAGTCTGGAGGTCACAAAATTATTTGAATTGTTATTCGGTTGGCTATTTTCAATACAGAAAATACCCCACCAAGTCCTGGAAAACAGTCACCCATGCGCTTGTCAGCAGCAGACTCGACTACCGCAACACACTCTACGCCAGCACCACCCAGAAAACCCAAAAACCTGAAGACCAATCGTTATTCCTCTGCCAGACTCATCCTGAACATTTCACGCTGCAATCACATCACCAGCCACCTGAGAGACCTTCACTGGTATCCTGTCAACAAGAGAATCACCTTCAAGCTTCTCACGCACGGCTACAAAGCCCACCACAACACCAGCTGGGCATACCTCAACCACCACCTCTCCTTCTACACATCCACCAAACATCTCTGCTCCACCCAACTGGCCCTGGCCTCCATCCCACCAATCTGCAAGATCACAGCTGGAGGAAGAGCCTTCTCTTACCTCACTGCAAAGACCTGGAACTCCCTGTCTCTGTACCTCAGACAATCACCATCGCTGTCTTAATTCAGGAAGGACCTCAATACCTGGCTCTTTGACTGAACCGCATAACCAGCCCCCGCCCTCCCAGTGCCTTGAGACCCTCACAGGTGAGTAGTCAGCATTTATTAGACACTGATTGATTGATTGAAGCAGGCACCCTGGCAGGAAGACATGTTTATCTGTGTGACCGGCATTGTTTTTAACATACACAAGACTCACTGAATGACACTTCCTCTGAGGCATTTAAACTGTCGGAATTAACTATCCCAGGATGGCAATCGTTTTACAACCAGTGCTTTGAGGGCAGCTAAATGTGTCTCTGTGTACAGTAACTGGTGCTCATGTGAAGTGCACCAGTACCTTTGGATGGTGCTTGCGCTATATAAAAGTAAAACAGAAATGTGAAAAGCAAGATCAGGGGGAGGAGGGGTCCGGTGGAGGGAGAAGGGGATCAGTGTAATGGTACTGTTGCATTGTGGCAAGGGGTTGCCTGTAATGAATAAAAATAGTGTGTTTTTGGCCGTTGTCTTTTACATTTTTTAGCATCAATGTTTCCAACACACAGCCTCTAAGTTCTCCGGTCTCTGGGAGCAGACTACACGTGCTCGATGTACCACAGGTCTTCCCTTCCTCCTTTCACTGTGGTAACCTTTACCCAGTGGTCAGAGGGAAGCTGAATCTGTCCATCTGTAAAGTAACTGGTGCTCATGTAACGCTCTTCAATACCTTCGGGTGTTGTTCACGCTATATAGTGGATAAAAAGAAAATATACGAAAAATTTGAAAAGCGGGGTCAGGGGGAGGAGAGGATCTGTGAACAGCGGGGCAAGCAACGGACTGGAGGTGGTGGTGAGAGTAACAGGCACCCAACACCAAAGGTGAGCCGGCTCGGAGTTAATGATTTGGATGTACTGTAAGATGTTGCGTACATTAAAAAAATTAATTCTCTGTAGGCACGTGGGGGAGGAGGGTGGTGACAAGCAGGGAGGAGAGAGATGGCCTGCGTGCTTTTTGCTGACGTCTTTTACATGCATGTGTCCAACAAACAGGCTGCTAAGTTCTCTGCACTCTGGGAGCAGACTACACTTGCTCGATGTCCCTCAGATATCCCCTCCTTCCTTGCTCTGTAGTAACCTTTGCTCAGTGTTTGGAGGGCAGCAGAATGTGTCCGTGTGTAAAGTAACTGGTGCTCATGTAAAGCGATTCAATACCTTTACCCTTTGTTTGTGCTACATAGTGGATAAAATTAAAAGAACTAAATAAGTCTGGCCTCTGATGCTCTTGAACGGGTCCCTGCTTCAGTGGCGGGGGGACTGGTGAGTGCACATTGCAATCTAAACATGCCCGGCCTCTGATGCACTTGAGTGGGTCCTTGCTTTGGCCCGGGTGGAACTGGTGAGTGCGCGTTGCAATCTAAGCAAGTGCTGAGCTCTGATGCTCAAGTGTGTCTCTACTGAAAGTGCCATGTGTAATGTAACTGGTGCTCATGTTGAGCATGAGTGCTTCAATACGTTCAGGTCGAGATAACCCTGTGTAAAACTGCCAAAAATGCAAGTGAGAGACTGTGGGATCACGAGATCTCCACTGAGACCAGCACAGTGTTCTGATCCCATGACACTCAGGCAGCACTGGGATGCTGAGATGCTGAAAAGAAGCTCCACCAAAGAGGATGAAAACAGTGCTTGGGCCACGGGAGGCTGATAAGAGAAACACATGAGGAACACACAGGAAATAGTATGCTACAGCCAATAAAAATAGAGGAAAAGTAAGTATCAATCACAAAAACCAATGAAAAGCAAGGGCGGGATCTAATCCCCTTTTAAGATCTATATTAAATACAATAGATTTCACGAGCACTGTGCCGATAAAACATAAAAACAAGCACTTCCAGTTTTTTATCTATATCTAATGTATTGATAACACCTTCTGCTAGGTAATTAGCATTCTGAATGGGACGAGGTGGTGCCTTGTTTGTGTTGTGTGATAATGCTCAATAATAATGATTTCTTCTATATATGGTACTTCATACCAAACTTGTGACATTTTAAGCACTTTATATGACAGGGGCTATTATTACTCAAGGTAATGGTTTCTGCTGGCTTTCATACTTATCTGTAGATCACCAGAGATGTCCCTGATGAATGTTAATTCACTGTCAACTTTCTAAGAAATTGTATGTAGTTGCATACATGCATGGAAGGAAGGATAGTGTGAAAACTAGTATTGGAAACACACGGACATTTGAGTTTTGTGTGGCTTTTTGAGAATGGGAGAGGTGAAATTTGGTTATTTGGTTACTACATAGTTCTGGAATAGGTTTGAAAATTAAGTGGACTTCTGTTTAGTACTGACATTACAGATTGAATGAATTTATATACTCTGCACAGCCTGGTGCATCGATAAAAAGGAACATTTATTTATTAGTTGATGCTATTAAAGACCTTTATATCTGATCTTTAGGGTGAGTGTGACTGTGTGCTAGTCTATTTCTCTGGCAAATTTAAGGGCAGCAGATAGAAGGACTGGCCCTTTAACTTCTCTTGTTACACGGTACGTCTTATTTAGTCTGTTAGCACTATTTTCTTTAAAGAATTTCTCCCACTGCAGGCACAGCATGCTCTCGTGCAACATTCAGTGCACTATGCATGCTTTCACTTTCCAAGCAGCCTGGCACAATGGCGGTCACTTCTTTGAAATGAAATAGGTCTCGCATTTACAAGAGTTTGAGCTATTGGCATTGTAAATGACAATGCGTTTTATTTATGTGTTAATTATCAAAACAGATAATGAAAATAAATTGTCATTTATAATGCCAATAGCTTAAACTCTTGCAAATGCGAGACCTATGCATTGCAAATGCTTGTTATTACTGAAAAGAAGAACGGTTGACTGAATTCCTTGTAGCTCGGTGATTTAACAATGCAGTACAGGTTTAAACAAACCTTGTTGCATAAAAGCCGCATGTCGTTCACTTAAGATTATGCCATTCTCTTTTCTGATCCAGATATAGAACATTCTTCAGGGAGCGGCCATGATCACCATTCGAAGCCTTCAGGTGTCGCAGGTAAGGAATTAAACTGATATGAATTCAAGCGCTTCAGAACCAAAAAGCTCAAGTATTAGCCAAAATCAGAAAGTTTAAAATGCGTCAATCACATGCTTTCTCCGCAGCCTAGAACACGTTTTAAAATAATGTCAAATGTTTGTTTCAAAGATCACTAGCTCATGAAGCAGCCCGACTCAAAGCCTGACTGGGCTACGCTGCATAATTTCCCTAAATTTCTTTCATAGCCACAAGAACATTTTGCAACACTTGTTGTTCTAAGCATTCTCCTAGTAATTTCCCACTTTGTTTGCATTTCTTTAAACAGGTGGAAATAATCTTTAACATGTATGTCTTATTCCAAAAGTCTAATGCAATTTTAAACGTGTATGTTTTTATTAATTGTCACGTTGCAGAAGAGATCGCTGCAATGCCCATGTGTGTCCACTGGACAACTATTATTGAGAAAATAGCTGCCAAATTTAAGTATAAGGCAATAACTACGCCTCATTGATTCGTGCATGTGCCCTTCATATCTCAGGCAAAATTATTCCATTTCAGTACAAATACAGCAGACATATGTGCACATCTATGTTCCTTTATATTTTATACATATAGAAACGCATTTCACTTTTCCTTTGTCTTTGTCTTTCGTCTGTCCCAACTCTCTCACTTCATATTACCTTTTAATTATCTTCCTTATGATTTGATGTAAATCTATATTCGTTATAAAATCCTCATCACACATTTTCAGCTTTCTTTCAATGTTATCATCCAGTGACTGAAGATTCAAAAGCCAAGCAGTTATCCGTGTTTGTTCTCTTCTAATATGCATGGCTATAAAGAGAAAAACACATGTTGCAGGCTCATGTTAGTCATTTATTTTTGTAGGGTTTTGTATAAAATGTCTGCTGCAGTGAAACCACTGCAGAGTACCTGGAAAGAAGTGGTGGGGTGAAGCCACTTGGAAAGGAGTGGTGCCGTGAAACCACTGCAGAGCCCCTGAAAGGGAGTGGTGCAGTGAAACCACTGCAGAGCTCCTGAAAGGGAGTGGATTCGAGTGGAGTGAAGCCACTTGGAAGGAAGTGAAAGCCACTGCAGAGCACCTGAAAGGGAGTGGTGCAGTGAAACCACTGCAGTGCTCCTGAAAGGGAGTGGTGCAGTGAAACCACTGCAGAACACCTGAAAGGGAGTGGTGCCGTGAAACCACTGCAGAGCACCTGGAAAGGGAGTGGAGTCGAGTGGAGTGAAGCCACTTGGAAGGAAGTGTAAGCCACTGCAGAGCACCTGAAAGAGAGTGGTGCAGTGAAACCACTGCAGAGATCCTGAAAGGGAGTGGTGCAGTGAAACCACTGCAAAGCTCCTGAAAGGGAGTGGTGCAGTGAAACCACTGCAGAACACCTGAAAGGGAGTGGTGCAGTAAAACCACTTCAGACCACCTGAAAGGGAGTGGTGCAGTGAAACCACTGCAGAGCACCTGAAAGGGAGTGGTGCTGTGAAACCACTGCAGAGCACTCGGAAGGGAGTGGTGCCGTGAAACCACTGCAGAGCCCCTGAAAGGGAGTGGTGCAGTGAAACCACTGCAGAACACCTGAAAAGGAGTGGAGTGGAGTGGAGTGAAGCCACTTGGAAGGAAGTGAAAGCCACTGCAGAGCACCTGAAAGGGAGTGGTGCAGTGAAATCACTGCAGAGATCCTGAAAGGGAGGAGTGCAGTGAAACCACTGCAAAGCTCCTGAAAGGGAGTGGTTCAGTGAAACCACTGCAGAACACCTGAAAGGGAGTGGTGCTGTGAAACCACTGCAGGGCACTCGGAAGGGAGTGGTGCCGTGAAACCACTGCAGAGCCCCTGAAAGGGAGTGGTGCAGTGAAACCACTGCAGAACACCTGAAAGGGAGTGGAGTGGAGTGAAGCCACTTGGAAGGAAGTGAAAGCCACTGCAGAGCACCTGAAAGGGAGTGGTGCAGTGAAACCACTGCAGAGATCTTGAAAGGGAGTGGTGCAGTGAAACCACTGCAGTGCTCCTGAAAGGGAGTGGTGCAGTGAAACCACTGCAGAACACCTGAAAGGGAGTGGTGCAGTGAAACCACTGCAGAACACCTGAAAGGAAGTGGTGCAGTAAAACCACTTCAGAGCACCTGAAAGGGAGTGGTGCAGTGAAACCACTGCAGAGCACTTGGAAGTGAGTGGTGCCGTGAAACCACTGCAGAGCATTGGGAAGGGAGTGGTGCTGTGAAACCACTACAGAGCACTGAAACTGAGTGGTGCAGTAAAACCACTGCAGAGCATTTGGAAGGGAGTAGCCCCGTGAAACAACTGCAGAGCACCTGAAAGGGAGTGGTGCAGTGAAACCACTGCAGAGCACCTGGAAAGAAGTGGGGAAGTGAAGCCACTTGGAAGGAAGTGGTGCAATGAATCCATGGCAGATCACCTGGAAGGGAGTGGTGGAGTGAAATCACTGCAGAGCACCTGGAAAGAAGTGGTGGAGTGAAACCACTGCAGAGCATCTGGAAAGGAGTGGTGCAGTGAAACCACTGCAGAGCACCTGGAAGGAAGTGGGGGAGTGAAGCCACTTGGAAGGAAGTGGTGCAATGAATCCATGACAGATCACCTGGAAGGGAGTGGTGGAGTGAAATCACTGCAGAGCACCTGGAAAGAAGTGGTGGAGTGAAACCACTGCAGAGCATCTGGAAAGGAGTGGTGCAGTGAAACCACTGCAGAGCACCTGGAAGGAAGTGGTCCCATGAAACCACTGTAGAGCACATTGAAGGAAGCGGTAAGAGCCCTAGATTTTTTATTCAAAATTATGGCTAACGGCACCCCTCCAGTGAGTAGGTGTTTGTGGATGTCAAAGCAGTGAAGGCGGGAGGCACATGTGGAATTAGAATGCACACAAGGGCTGTGGGGACTAACCGCAGAGGCAAATGAAGGGCAGAGAGAAAAAGCAGAGTCAGATGTCTGTCAGGAACTCTGGGAGAATGTTATAACCTCCTTTTCACTCCAGACCTTGAGAACTTTCACCTTCGACATTGCAATCCCGGATCCAAAGTGAGCTATTGGTTGTTGACGTCTCTCTCTACTCATGGAAGATGGTCACCACTTCTCAAGAAAAGTGGCTCTCCTCCTCCCCTCTGGAGAAAAGATGTGGACAAGAATGTCGAATAGTTCTGAAGTGTTCTAGGGTAGTCCACTTGAAAGAAAACAATAGTGAGCACTAAGCAATTCTTTGTAGTAGTTGCATCTGCAGAAAGATTTCAAGTATTTGGAACAGAATGGGACCTTGGGAATGAAGACAAGACCCTAAAAAAAAAAAGTATGTCCAGATTGGATAACTTTCATATTGGTAATGGTAAGGCTCCATTCATAAGGGTCACAATAAATATATTGACAACAGGCCTTTTATTTCTCGCTATTTAGAAATGGCCATTTCTTGGACGCCCTTTAACGCAATTTGCTACTTGTTTCTGTACCTCGCGCGCTTTTATCTAGTTTGAGATAAATTGCCATCTTTGTATTAAATAAGTGAAATGGAAGGGAAGGGTTAGTTATAAAGTCCAGTGTCAGCCAGTGGGACTCTTGGTGCTGAACATATAAAGGCGGAAATAGAATATCTGAAAAAGGGAAACACCAACTTCAAAAAATAGAAACATATTATCATTTAAGAAGATACGGAAGACAAGATACTGAAGTAAGTAATCTTCTTTATTCAGCCATCAACTCTCCTCAGCTACGCTTCACCAACTGTGACTAACATGAACATTCTAAAGCAAGTTTCATTTGGAACATGCCATTTGGCAAGCACTATGGGTGAATGGGAGCATTCCAAATGGAACAGAGACATTTATATACAGAACATGAATTATCAGAAGTACATTTGTTAATTATAACTCCTCATCATGACGATCTTAAATGGTAACAAAAAGCTTTTAAAGCCGTTCTAGATAAAAGATAGGGGACAATGGATTTTACGCATTTGGAGAGGGAGTTCCACAACAGTGGCCCAAAGACCTAAAGAGTCCATCTTCCGACTCTAGCTCATTTGTACCTCGGTGACGCGAAAAGAAGGAGGATATTTGAGCATACTTTTCCCAACGCAGTATAAGGCTTTAAACACGAGGCCAAAGGGGATTTCTCAGGTTCACGTTATGCATACGTCACGGGGCCTTAAGAGCAATCCTTTGTCTTACTAGAGGAGAGTGTAGTTCACCAATAAAGTATGTTTCCAGGGTCACAGGCAGTGGGATCTTTTATTTGTATCACAGACATGGCTGGTGGGACACTGTGACTGATAATGGCTTAGTTTTAGTGATGTGGTGAGAAAAGACATGAATCAAATCACCTGTCCTGCTGACCGGCATTTCAGCTGCACTTGGTGAAATGCTGAGTTAGTGTGTCCATCCATCTGAATGCCAATGACACACAACTTTAAATAGCAGTGTTGATTTCCAATACACACAGAAATTAAGTAGTTAATGTATGATCTGTTTCACTATATAGGAAGCGATTAGTCACAAACCTATATGGATTTTTTTTAGATACTTTTGTGAACATCAGTAGAGAGGGGCTTAGGCTCCACTCACATGTTAGGAGTTAGAAGTACATTTTTTGTTTGGGAAGAAGTTGTGTGCTTCCACAAATATAGCGCTTGCCCTCCACACAGCAGGGATTGTTTTATTTATCCAGCTGCTTAAGCTTGAACTTTGCTGCACACACATAGTACTGGAATGCTATTAAAGTGCCTTAAATAACTAGATAATATATGATGTTTCTCTCTGATGGGAGGAGGGATCTTTAGGTCTGGCTTGACAGTGCAACTGTCACCTGATCTTTTTACCTACATCAATATTACTCCACAGTTCTTTGCTTTTTCACAAATAAGTGTATGTTTCCATGCTCTTTACTTGTAATGATTCACATTACCATACAGAACAATGGTTCCCTTGGGTAGAAACAATGCGTATTGCAATTAGCCGTAGTTATTTCAGCATAACATATAATACATTTTTGAAACCAAGAACATTTTTTAAAAAAGGGGGAAGGAACAAGAACACAGAGAAAGGGTTTTCGTTGATTTATATATCAGAATTGATGGCATTCGTTATGTAAACAAAAACACATTGCAGAATTTTATACTTCCAAATTCATACAGTGATACACAATGGTGAAATAGTGGTGCTCTGTGGTGAAATATATGCACAGTGCAGTGAGGTGGGGTGGGGGGGGTGGTTTGAGGGCCAGATTCAAAATGCAGTAACAGGTAAGTTAAACAAATTATATAGTTGGTTGCAACTGTGTCCTGCAATCTGTGCAGCAGTAGATCGTCGACGTTTCAACCCTACGGGCGCTTGTTGGAGTGTTTTATATACATTAAATACCCAGGTTCCTAGGGACACAGGGTCACCCCATTGTATTAATATATCACATTACCATACAACAGTAATTCAATATCAGACCAATTGGCATTGCCAATACTTGTTTGGTTAATCCTGCCAGATCATTATGCAAGCTCACATTGCTAGGAAAGCTCCAACTTTCCATACATATTTACTCCCTGGATCTGGTTTTAGGACTGCAGTGCAATTTCTGTCTCTGTTCAGTGGTGGCAGTTCACTGCTGACAGGTCTTTCTAATCACACTCTTCTTCTACTCAGAGGCAGTGGTTAATTTGTGAAAAAATAAGTGCCGGGGTTCCCATCAGGGGAAGCTTACTCTAGCCCATTGCTCCTTGTAGCGTTGCCTATATCAAAACTAACTACTAACCATGAAACGCTACAAGTGGAGAAAGGACGTGGCATAACAACCAGAGCTGCCGACTTTGGCGCTGAGGAACCAGGTTTGAAACTCTGCATAGGCTCAACATCATGTGATTTTGAGCAAATAACTTAATTTCCCTGTGCCTACTAAAAATTAATGCGTTCTTAACTGGTGCTCATGAAAAGTGTTCCAATACCTTTGGGTTGAGTTTGTGCTATAAGTGCTAGTGTTGATTAAGTGCCGGTGCCGAGCACCGGAAACCACTGGCTCAAAAGAAGCACTGCTCAGAGGCATTCAGCATTTAAGTAGCTAGGCCCATCAGGGTTCTAAATTTATTTGAACGAATTACGCCCCACTAAAACCCTTACCTTGGACGTCGTTAAATGGATACAGCTATTTCAGTTAGACTACCTCACTTATAAGGCATCGATGCTTTAGCACCCATTTTATCTGGCAGGAATATTTCAAGGTTGGCCAGTGACTGCTTTCTGCCCTTAGAAAGTTTTTTCTCCAGCTGAATATCCCACTTGTTTAAAAAGTTGCAGCTTGATAATCAAGTGTTTTCATTCTACTCTATGGCTCTCAAATTCCCTTACTCCTTCCCGAAGACTTGTTCCAAAACATCTTTTGTTTACAAAAGAGTGAAAAACATATCTCTTTTAAAAGTAAGTGGTTTTATGATTATATTGTTGTGGGTTATTGTTTTTCTTTGAATTGTGAAGCGATTACAGTTTTTAAAAAATCTCATTTTCATGTGCTGTCTGTGGACTGCACCAAAAGATTTTTGGTCAGGGTAGCACTTTGTAATAAATTAAATAATAAAAAAATCAAAGACTGCAGAGAGATCAGAAGAAATAAATTCTTCTCTCATATATAGTAGTGTAGTTTCTGGCACGCTTTGTGGGAAGTGTCTGTGTAAATAAGGTGGCATGAGTGAAGGGCTTTTAACACAATCCCCATCATGCAAAGGAGGCTTAAGTTTAGTCTATAGTTTAACAAGATGGGGTGGAGTGGGATCTTTCCATTTAAGGATATGCCATCCTTTTCGTTTAGTCAGGGCTTGTTTTACTTCTGATGGTTTTGCAAACTTTATTGTTGATGAAACTACCAGATCATCATCAATTTAAAAAAAACTTTAGCTTTAATCAAAAATATTTTTGTACTCACAGAGCATACAGTGCCATAGTAAACACTGGCCCTGAATAAACTACATTGTGTGTGAAGGCTCTTTGTGAAAGGGCAGAATGTCTTCATTAGCTCTGAAGGTAGCCAAGTGCTGAAGTGGATTGACCCATTGCCCCATGCTAAATGCAGCTGTGGGTGGAAGGAAATGTGAAGGACAGAGTGCCAGACCAATGGATGTAGAGACTTGCTGAAAGCCTCATTAGTAAGTACATTACACCAGGGGAGGGCTGGTTATATACGTAGATCTTACATTAGAGGGAAGATGGTCAGATTTAGCTTGGGGTTCAGAAGTCGAGCAGGGGCTCACATTTTTTAATAAAGGCTACGGGTTACTTTTTATACATTTTTATAATGCAACGTCAAATGAACAGGGTCCGCAAGCCTGCAAGAATTGGACACTAAACTCACCCAGATGCAGGAGCAAGGGCCGATGGCCCTTCAGCTGGTTTTAGCAGGCGACTTTAGTTGCCATCTGTGCCCAAATCTGAGAGTATCATGTGGGGATTGGTAGTCCTGTACTCTTCAGGACGGTCCACACATGGAACACACAAAGGAGGGAAGGGAACTTAGTGGCCTCTTAAACATGCACGTGCTAACAAATACGATGGATCTGATTGATGTTAAGCAGGATAAAACAGTTCATCCCACATTTAAAGGCAGAGGATGTGCCTCATTTATTGATTATATTTTTGTCTCTGCAATACTCAGAAACTGCGTGACTGGGTTCAGTACTGATTATAGCGCCTTTAGTGATCACAACCCTCCTGCTTTATCCCTTGTTGATGCATGCCGCCGCCAGACACCCCTTGGAGTGGGGGGTGGGGTGGCTAGGGCAACTGACCATGGCAGGAGGTTGTGATGGACACAGGTTAATGGTGAGGCCTTTTATAGATCCCTCTTAAAAGAAGGTGAACATTTCATTCAGAGCTGTTTAGACCTAGAAGTGGAAGAGGTAGAATTAGTTGATGCTTTTAAGGATGTCACCCAAATAGTTGACAGCTTGCTGAGAGCCCCAGCTCATAAGGCTAAAATGGATAACCTAAGATGGTTTGACCCACAATGCCCACACGCTCTAAGAGAGCTCAAAGATGCTTTAAAGACCTCCCCAAGAGATAGGGACCGGGTGACCCTTTGTCGGAAAAAATACAAGTTAGCGGTCAAGGTACATAAAGGTCAACTACAAAAACAAGCTTGGGAAGACTTGACAGAGGCGGTGGCATTAAAGGATTCCACCACCTTCTGGAGAGTCATAAATAATCCCTGTTTCCAAGATGCCAACAAACCCGGGTTAAGCAATAACATTCTGCCAGAGCAATGGCATGAGCACTTTCAAGGGCTTTATAATTACCACTCAAGCTCGGACCAGTTGCAGGAGAAGTATGTGGAGTAGGACATGCCCCCATTAAGATTTTCACTGGGCGAGGTATGAATAGGAATTGAAGGTCTAACCAGGAATAAGTCCCACGGCCAAGATGGGATTCCACCCGATCTTTTAATAAGTAACGTGGAACTTTGGGCGCCAATCCTGACTAGAGTCATAAACGCAGCGGTGGACAAGGTAATGCCAGCATACTGGTCCACAGCCACGATTGTCCCCATTTTAAAAAAAAGGTAACAAGGATAGCCCACTATGTTACTGCCCGATTTCTCTGATTGATTTGTCAGCGAAGGTACTAGGGCGGGTGGTTTTAAGCCGGCTGACTGATTGGGCCGAGGAGCACCAAGTTATAACTGACGTTCAATTTGGCTTCAGACCCGGGAAATCTACCACCAACCAATGCCTCAATGTGTACCTTATTTCGGCCAAATACACAATAGTCAGCCAAGGGACGATGTATTTGGCATTTATAGATCTGACTGCAGCCTTTGACAGAGTCAATCGAGGGAAATTATGGGCAATTATGGGTGGGCTCGGAGTGGACCCAGGGCTTACTAACATTTTATATCCTTACATCTGAATACCACGGCTGCGGTCAGATACAGTCAGGAGGGAAAAATAACAGAACCCTTTGCGTGCTCTAGCGCCATCAGACAGGGTTGCATATTAGCTCCCTTTTTGTTCACGCTATATATAAACGGTCTTGACCATGCACTAAGCACTTTACAGGCAGACACCCCTAGGATAAGTACCCGGGGGATCCCCGTTCTGCTTTACGCAGACGATGCTGTACTTCTTGCCCGCACCCCAAAGGCCTGCAGCTCTTAATAGATGGTTTTGTGTTGTTTATGGAGAATCAGGATTTATCCCCCAATCTTGCAAAATCTTATGTTATGGAAGTGGGGAAAAAGCCAGGTAAATCCTATAATTACGCAATTGGATCTTATCGTTTTGGAAAGGTCCAGTCCTTTTCGTATCTGGGGATCTTATTTGATGGCCGATTACATTTTAAATATTTATTAGAAGAGAAGTGCCGAGCCATGACTAGATGCACCGGGTCTATAATGAATTTTGCACAAAGGCTAGGACACTGGTCCCCAGAGCAGATCTTGAGATTATATAGCGCCATGTGCTGTGCTAAAGTGCTATACGGAAGTGAGGTGTGGGGATTCATTGACGTTAACCAATTACAAATTGAAGAGAACATGAATTTCTGGCGCCTGTTAAAAGTCCCCAAGAGCACACCAGCTCATATTGTTCATGAAGAATTGGGTGTCAGTTACATCAAGGACAGAATGGCAATCAAACCCCTAGTTTGTTGGGTAACGATTTGGGCAAATGAGGAGGCGGCTTTAAGCAGGCAGGTCATAGAAGACTGTCTTTCCCGTGACCACGGGCTAAAAATTCCCTGGCTCAAATATGTGAAGGAGTCTCTTATGAAAATTGGATGTGCAGATCTATTTACTAATCCTTCCAAAATGAGTATGCAGGATAAGGCCCTGGTCAAGGATCGGTTTTTCAAGTGTGTTTCGATGCTCCGGGAAGAAAGAGTTAGCCAAGCCGTCGGTGAGAGAACATCCAGTAGCTAAGTCTGCTGAGGGCATCGAACCATACCTGTCTTGTATAAGCAGTGCCCATGATACATTTTTAATGACCTGGTTTAGGCTTTATCTTTTGCATCATGTATTAGCAGAGCCGGCAGGGTTCACATCGTCTATAGAGATGAAGGGGCCCTGTGGCTGCGACCATAGGTCTCCACAGGACACCCTTCATTTCGTTTTATTATGCCCATTTAACTCATACCCTAGAAGTCTTTTCCTGAAGGGTATTTTAAAGAAAGCCAGATTTAAACAAGCGCGGGTGGCCTTGTTACTTTCAAAATTGGCCCCAGATGATTTTACACTTTTTTGCACCATTAACTTTTTAAAGGATGCGTTTAGATTAGGGAATACAAGGGGTAGCGGAAGCCCATAGATTTTTCACTGCCATTTCTTCACATTGTCTCACAAATGGTTTCCAAGCTTGAAGATGAATCAGACTGGCGAGGGACAGGTTATATGTGATGTGTATATTTATACTTATTATTGAAATTGCCACTTTTATGGTATTTTTATATACCGAATAAAGATTATTTAAAAAAAAAAAAAACTACATTACACATATAATTTTAATAAAATCAAAAGCTCTTGGTTATGTCAGCTGTAACTGGTTAACGCATGCTGCTTCAATGACATGCAGCAATTATTCTGTGGTCGGTTGATTTTGATTACAAACTACAAAACTTTTCTCCCCTATTTTGCAACACCACAGACAAGACGTCTTGTAAAGGAAGGTGTGACAAAGCCTTCAACAAAAAGGACTCATGCCACTGCAACAGAAAATGCAGCAAGTTCAACAACTGCTGCGATGACTACAGCAACTTATGCAAGAAAACAGACAAGACCAGCACTCATGACCAGAGTGAAGGTAAAAATAAGTGATACAGTGGAATGGGGCACCTAAGGCATGCGGTTGAGTGTCCAGCAGACTTTGATCAGCATAACATTCTAAGTGCTGCCACTGCTATGAGAACCAATCCAAATACAGGTTGGTTCACCAATTGTTCTGTTTCTGAAACTTCCTGGGAATTTGCTGTTTGAAAACCCAGCTATACAAACACTGTTTTTGTAAAAGTGCCCACGATGAGAGGGTATCGACCGTGTCTACCATTACCAGACAAATACATGCTGACCACAATAAGTGCTCAGGTAGCATCACAAAGTCATGCTGTAGATGGAGTACCTTACTTGCTTCCAATCTTGTATGAATGAAGTGGAGGGAAAATGTGTGGTGAGGAAAGTCAGTGTTATTCGAGTTTATCTGGCCTTTACTATGATTTTTCACAAGGGTACCTGAAAATGGTTAATGCCACTGAACGGGCTCCAGCTTTTAAGCAATGTTGTAACACAGCGCCGGTGTCTATGGTTAGCAGGGGGTGCACCTAAATGCACCCCCACTCTCATTTGAGGACGGCTGCTGTACGTATTTCCAGAGGATAGATTATTGGTTATTAGGGACAGCTGATTCTAGTGTAGCATCATCTGGGAGAAGAGGTAATGCCTGAAGGAGGTAGCATAATATTTGTCCCTTGTGAAATCTGTCGAGCTCTCCATGAATATGGTTGTGGAAATGGAAGTGGTCCTGGGTCCTTGTCATTCCATGTCTGAGTAGATTCTGTGCGTCGAGTCATAGCCCATTTGATGTGCGTTGCGTGGCTAGGGGGCTGTGTCTAAAGAGGCCAATGTAGAACATGATCAATGCTGCATAACATTATGATTTTATCTTGGCCTTCCTGAGTGAGAGAAACAGGTTTTGTTCATAATAAACTGACCAGTTGCCAACAGCCCCTACACTATCCTTTTAGAAATCCTGGATAGTATATATGTTTGTATGCATGCATAGCTCCGACCTAGCCACGAAGCAGCACAGTACTGACCAAAAGAAGATAGAAAGCCTGGTATGAGCAGGAACGCTCAAGGAGAGACTATCTGAGCTTTCTCCTACCATGGCCACCATTTAGTGCTCCCAAAGCAAGAAAAGTACCAACCCCATTCAAAGCTACTTGTTCTTTGTCTCAACTCAGAAGCAGATTCAATGCACCGGCCGAAAGGCTTTTGGCAGTGAGAGGACACTGCCTATAGATGAGCCCCTTAAAGCCCGCCCCCCTTACTCTTAGTACCACCTCTTTGCTGGAGAACTAGAAAATGTATTTTTAAAACCAAATCAAATAGAACTTTTTTTATCTCGTATGACACAGGTTTTAAAATAATGTTGAATTGGCTAAGGCCAGTCACTGTTTAGACCAATCTAGAACTGAAGGTTTCAGAGATGACTTTATTTAAAGTCATCATCGGCCACTCGTCCTAAGTCCTTGTTTACCTGTCCAGCGTGTGATGTGGTTGCTCCATTTGATGTCCCTTTCCGGTGGAAACCCTTGCCAGTCAGTAAGCTTGACAATGACTTGCCGATTTTAAGACATGGTACAATGTATGGACTTATTTTGGTGCTAACCCAATAATAGCACCATTAGCTAACTCTCTTTGAAATCGGAAGCGGTCTGGAATAGAACTCTGTGAAGAGCTCCATATTGAATAAAGACTAATGAGCCAGACACCAACAACTGGGTTCCCAGCAGTGCCCATTTTTATAACATCAAGACTTCCAACCAAAGGACTCTCAGCATCTAAATTAGGTTGGTTGGGATCTCAGTTGAATATGGGGTCTTAGCTGGCTACTACTGGGGCTGTGTTTCTGATTTGTAGTCACTTGGACTTAAACCCACTGAATTGCTAAGTCTTGCACCCAAGAACACTGAGAAGGCAGGGAGGACATATCACAGCCATCTTCATACTTCTTCCCATTCTGTCTGGTGTACTAATGCTACATTTTCAAAAGAGCCTGTGGCAGACATAAAAATGAATTGAGTGGAAGACACTGACCTGCGGCTGCTTCAACACCTGAAGTGGTACTGACGGGCTATTGTGTGATTGCAGTTGATCCCATTCTTCAGGAGAGTGCGTGGAGGTGGTTACTGTTCTTGTGCCCTTTGCCGTTGCTACAGTTTGCATGTCTATTGATTGTTGTTTTTGATCACCGTTCGGCTTCGTCTCTGGCTGCCACCACCGTTACTGCTGTGAGATGCACCTGGTAGCTGTTTGATGTTGATCATGGGGCGACCATGGTCCGAGTGAGTCGAGGCAGTGAGGGTGAGAGTTTTTTTTCACTAAATCACTAGTGCTGGCCCTTCCTATTCTACCTTCACTCTATCCTACTGGGTCAGCCTGCTGGGTCCTGTCAACCCCTCCTGCTCTTTGGGCCATGCTCCTGGCTCCAGTCCCTGGGAAATGGAGGCAGATGCAAAGTCATTTAAGTAGGACCAGTTGGAGCAGGCTTGGGGCTGGGCTTCATTTTGAAGACCCTGATCTAAATACAGCTGAAACTGATATAAGGACTTTCTGGAGGAATTCTCTTGGAAAACAAGAAGCTTAAGTGACTGATCGGGTCTTAGCTAGTTATCATAAGGCAAGAATGGCAAAGCCAGAGACGCTGGCTGTGGTGCAGCATACATAGAAAGAGGAAATCTCCTCTAATGATTGTTTATGTACAGGAAAGGTTTCCTTCTTGCACATAAACAATCATTGAAACAATCCTATGTGTGCTAATGCAGCACACATAGAAGTTGAAAAAACGGCATTTCAGATTGTTTTTGTGCAGGAAGGGAACCCTTCCTGAACAAAAACAATCTCCCCACAACACAGGCATCCGTGCACCATGGTGCAAGGGTGCCTACGCCTGTGCAGGGCAGCGGTTTGTGCCCCAGTGCACGTGGAAGAACAGAGATGCGTCATATTGTTGTAAATATTTCGCATCCCTGTGCTTTGAAAGTGACTCAGTGCGGTGCAGCCAAATTGCTGAGTCACTTTCTTGTAAATCTGCCCCATGATGTTTCTGTACAGCGCATATCCTAAACTTGCATATTTGAACATGTTCTCATAAGTGATCATTAAAAAAAGAGGTTCAGTAAAATAAAATATTTGTCAAGATCACATAATTTTATGAAGCAGAGAAGCCTGAATTGATCCCAGGTTTTCCTAGTACCACATTGTACAGTTCTCTTGCCTGTTTAACATCAAAGGTTATTGCTGTATCTATAATCATGACACATGACAGGAGAGTGTAGGTAGCAGACAATGGCTCACTTTAGAGGCTCCAAGAGGACCTCGAGCTGAACCAGAGCCTGCCATGATGTTCGAGCCTGGCTTGCTCAATGTGCGGTTGTCCACCCCAAGAGGCATCAAAAGGGGCCCTGGTCTTTCTAGCCCGGCTTCCAATGGTTACAGCACCCAGGGGAAATGCCTGATTGAATAAAAGACCAGTCTGTCTCTGGCCCCAACCCACTACCCCGAAATTGCAGCAGGAGTTGAGCATACTAAATCATGTACACATGTATGCTGTGCAAAAACTAAGGGTGGGAGGAGTTCACGGAGTTGCACTATGTGGAATTCCTTGGAGTTGCATTCAAACTCTGTGGAATTCCGCTGAGTTTCGCTCCGCCATTCAAGTTCTTCTGTAGCCACTCAGACATACAACTAAAGCAGAGTTGCAACGGCTTTTAATACCTCAAAACAGTGAAACCTTTGTAACCAAATGGTAAGTGGTGTGATAGCAGCACAGCGTTGAACAGACAGCTCAGAGGCCCCTGTGCTCTCCCCAGACCTACACACCTACCCATCTCGGTGCTGATACAACCTGCTGCCCTTTTCACACGTACAAACTCTTTCCTGCACCCATAGAGCATGACCACTGCTCACACGACCAGCGGAAGTGCTCCGAGCGACCATCGTTGGTCAAGCCAGGGAAGCTAGGTGCTCGAGTACGCAATAGGAGGCTTAATGCATTATTTAAAGGGTATGGCCTTCATGTATAGAAAGCTTTACTAGTACCTGCATTCCAGTGCCAGATAACCCTCTCTGCAACTCTGCCAGGCATTGGTGGCATGAGATTACAGCAGAAGCATTCCGTGTTGGACATGACGTCAGCGCGCGTAGCTGCGTGATGACATCATGGTATGTCCACAAAAGGTAAATGGTTGTTCCGTCTGAAGTTAACTAAGATGATAAAATATTATATGCCTCACTGCTGAGGCTTCTGTTCCGGGCTTTGGTGCACTTTCAGAGGTGAGCAGCTAAAATATTACTGGTGCTTGAGCCACAGAAGTTGGTGCCTGTTCTCGAGATTACAGCTGACAGACATGACAACAGCTGCCTCCTGCCCCACTTATTTTCAGAGGATTGGCTTCACAATAGGTGCAGGGGAGCTCATACAACAGTGAAATTCATGCTGGCTGACTGCCTGGCCTCAGGGGGTGGGTGGCGGGGGCAGAATTTTCTGAGTTTTTTTATGAACTCCGCTCTCCCAGCAAAGTGCGGAGTTGGCAAAACTCTGCAAACTCCGCTGGCGAAGCTGAGTTCTCCGCCTACCCTTAGCAAAAATGCACTGCTAAAGGAATGTCAAATGAGGAACTGGAAATGTTATCGCTGAAATGTGAATCCAAATTATCCTGTTTTTATCTTCGAAAAGAATGGGTTACTGAATTGCTTGTACCTCTTTGATTTAAGAATGCAGTAAAAGGCCATTTGCGTTGCAGCGAGTACAATGTAATTTGTTTTATTTATTTATTTATGTACTTAACTCCGGTCGGCCTGTATGCCGCAGTTTACTATCCCCCTCCCCCTCCCCCGCCCCGCCCAAACGCCCCGCAGCACTCCCACTAGGAACCGCGACTGGCTATTGATATTGTAAATAAAAAATGTCTTTTATTTATGTGTTAATTTTCAAAACAGATAAACAAAAGTCATTGTCATTTACAAAGCCAATAGCTTACACTCTTGCAAATACGAGACCTATGCATTGCAAATGCTTGTTATTACTGAAAAGAAGAACGGTTTACTGAATTCCTTGTAGCTCAGTGATTTAACAATGCAGTTCAGGTTCAAACAAATCTTGTTGCATAAAAGCCGCATGTCGTTCACTTAAGATTGTGCCATCCTCTTTTCTGTTACAGATATAGAATCTTCTTCAGAGAGCGGCCATGATCACCATTCAAAGCCGTCGGGTGCCGCAGGTAAGGAATTGAACTGACATTAACTCAAGCGCTTCAGAACCAAAAACCTCAAAGTATAAGACTAAATCAGAACATTTTAAATGCTTCTTTGGTTAATTCTGTAGCTCCCATTGCTAAGAAAGCTCCTGCTTTCCATACATATTTACTCCCTGGATCTGCTTCTAGGACTGCAGTGCAATTTCTATCTCTGTTCAGTGGTGGCAGTGCACTGCTGACAGGTCTTTCTAACCACACTCTTCTTCTACTCAGAGACGTTGGTTAATTTGTAAAGTAAATAATTGCCGGGGCTCTCCTAAGGGGACAGCGTGCACCAGCCCACTGCTCCTGTGAGTGCCGCCTATAACAGGACTAACTACTAACCATGAAATGCTACAAGTGGGGAGAGGATGTGGCGTAACAGCCAGAGCTGCCAACTTTGGAGCAGGGGAACCAGGTCCGAGTCTCGGCATAGGCTCAACATCCTGTGATTCTGGGCAAATAATTTAATTTCAACGTGTCTACTAAGAATGAATGTGTCCTTAACTGGTGCTCATGAAAAGCACTCCAATACCGTTGAGTCAAGTTTGTGCTATAAGCACCCGTATTGACGATTAAGTTTCGGTGCCGAGCACTGGAAAGCACTGGTTCAAATTAAGAACTGCTCAGAGTCATTCACCATTTAGGTAGCGAGGCCCATCAGGGTTCTGAGTGTATTCGAACATATTACGCCCCACTCAAACCCTTACCTTTGAGGTCCTTAGATGGATGCAGCTCTTTCAGTTAGCCTACCCAACTTATAAGGCATCAATGCTTTAGCACCCATCTTATCTGGCAGCAATTCTTCATGTTTGCCCAGTGACTTCTGGCTGCACTTAGTAAGTTTCTTCTCCAGCTGAATATCCCACTTGTTTAAAAAGTTGCAGATTGATAATCAAGTGTTTTTTCTAATACTCTATGGCTCTGAAATTCCCTTTCTCCCTCCCTATGACTTCTCCCAAAACATCTTTTGTTTACAAAAGAGTGAAAAACATATCTCTTTTCAAATTAAGTGTTTTATGAGCATATAGTTGGGTATAATTGTTTTCTTTAAATTGTGAAGCGATTATAGTTTGTTTAAATTCTTTCTGTCGTGTGCACCAAAAGATTTTGGCCAGGGTGGCGCTTTGTAAAAAATGAAATATTGCAAAATCAAACAAGGCAGAGGGGTCAGTACGAACAAAGAAGATCGACAGCCATCGTCAAATCAATTCTTCTCTCATATATAGTTGTGAAGTATCTGGCACGCTTTGTGAGAACAAGTCTAGAATCGAAGTCGTTGAGTTAATAAGGTGTAATGAGTGAAGGGCTTCTACCACATTCCCCACCATGCAAAGGAGGCTTAAGTTCAGTCTATAGTATAACTAGATGGAGTGGAGGGAGCATTTTTCCATTTATGGTCATGACAGCCTTTTCGTTTTGTAAGGGCTTGTTTTTTTTCTGATGGTTTTGCTAAAGGTTATTGTTGATGAAACTACCAGATCATCATCAATTTAAAAAAAAACAACTTTGGGTTAAATCAAAAACATTTGTGTACTCAAACAGCATTCAATGCCATAGTAAAAACTGGCACTGAATGAACTACATTGTGTGTGGAGGCTCTTTGTAAAAGGGCAGAATGTCATCACTTGCTGTGAAGTTAGCCAAGTGCTGAAGCGGGATGACCCATTGCCCCATGATGATTGGAGCAGTGGGTGTAGGGAAATGTGAAGGACAGAGTGCCAGACCAATGGATGAAGGGGAATGCTGAAAGCCTCATTAATAAGTACATTACACATATAATTTTAGTAAACTCAAAAGCTCCTGGTTAGTTCAGCTGTAACTGGTTAACGCATGCTGCTTCAATTACATGCATCAATTATTCTGTGGTTGGTTGATTTTGATTACAAACTACAAAACTTTTCTCCCCTATTTCGCAACACCACAGACAAGAAGTCTTGTAAAGGAAGATGTGACGAAGCCTACAACAAAAAGAACTCATGCCACTGCAACAGAAAATGCAGCAAGTTCAACAACTGCTGCGATGACTATAGCAACTTATGCAAGAAAACAGACAAGACCAGCACTCATGGCCAGAGCGAAGGTAAAAATAAGTGATACGGTGGGAATGGGGCATCTGAGGCTTGTGGTTGAGTGTCCGGCAGACTTTGATCAGTATAACATTCTAAATGATGCCACTGCTGTGAGAACCAATCCAAATTCAGATTGGTTCACCAATTGTTCTGTTTATGAAACTTCCCCGGAATTTGCTGATTGAAAACCCAGCTATACAAACACTGTTTTTGTAAAAGTGCCCATGATGAGAGAGTATCGACCGTGTCTACCATTACCAGACCAATACATGCTGACCACAATAAGTGCTCAGGTAGCATCACAAAGTAATGATGTAGATGGAGTACCATACTTTTTCCAATCTTGTATAAATGAAGTGGGGGTAAAATGTGTGGTGAGGAAAGTCCATGCTGTTAGATTGTTTCTGGCCTTTACCATGGTTTTCCACAAGAGTACCTGAAAATGTTTAAGACCATGGAAGGTGTTTCAGCAAGGTTGTAACACAGAGAAGGTGTCTATGCTGAGCAGGAGGTGCACCTAAATGCACCCCCACTCTCAGTTGGGGATGGCTGCTGTACGTATTTCCAGAAGATAGATAATTGGTAATTAGGGACAGCTGATTCTAGTGTAACATCATCTGGGAGAAGAGGTAATGCCTGAAGGAGGTAGCATACTGTTTATCCCTCGGAAATCTGTTGAGTTCTCCATAACTATGGTTGTGGAAATGGAAGTAGTCCTGGGTCCTTGTCTTTCCATGTCTGTGTAGATTGTGTGTGTCGAGTCATAGCCCATTTCATGTGTGTTGCGTGGCTGGGTGGCTGTGTCAAAAGAGGCCAATGTAGAACATGATCAATGCTGCATAACATTATGATTTTATCTTGGCCTTCCTGAGTGAGAGAACCTGGTTTTGTTCATAATAAACTGACCAGTTGCCAACAGCCCCTACACTATCCTTCTAGAAATCCTGGATAGTATATATGTTTGTATGCATGCATAGCTCAGACCTAGCCACAAAGCAGCACAGTACTGACCAAAAGAAGGCCTGGTATGAGCAGGATCGCTCAAGAAGAATGGTTCAAATTGTGAGATGATCTGGGCTTTCTCCTACTGTAGAAGTAGACCTCACCAGGGCCTACCGGTGCCAGGGGTTCGCCCTTCTTTGCGCACTAGTCCTCAGACCAATAAAGAGAGAGATTGGCATGGAAGCTGTAATATCAAAAAAAGTATTTATTAACCTCACATGAGGGAGACTGTGTCATACAGTACCCTCAAGCCACTGTAGGAGACAGTCTAAGGAGTACAGAGAACAGGGGCATTATATATGCATTTGTTGCATAGTCAACATGAGACCAAGGGGAGGTACTGGCACATACAAGAATAGTTGTTGACTAATATGGGTATACAAAAATGGCTTGCTCAACAAAGTGGGAGGGGAGACAATATTGCTGACATCAGTAAGAATTGCCTGACTTTTACATAGTAGGACAGGGGTATTGGCAGCTACAGGTCTTTCTGAGCATGTGCAAGGCTCTGGCTCAGTGCTGAAGGAGTTAACTATATCACATGGCACAAGCAGAATACAAGGGCAGTCAACAGTGAAGAGGGAAAAAGCACATGGTGAGCACATGGCTAACTAAAATGGCTGCCACAAAACAAAATGGCTTCAGCCAATGCTAACAGCCATGGCAGCTAGTTTCCACAGACGGCCGTTTTAGCATTAGTTGAAGACATCCGCTATGATCTAGAAGGAATATAGGAGATATTTTGCACATATATTCTCATAAACTAATATCTTCATCCATTGCTAGGTGGGCATTTACATTCTAAATATTGTAAAGCGGACATATATAAGGTATAGACAGAAGCACAAAGGGATCAGAGCATTAAGGCTAGAGTACCAATTAATATACTCAAGAAGAGGGCAATGTAACATGTTTCAACTGTTCAAAAAAACGTTTCTCTTGCAGAATAAACATTGCTAATGCAAATATTAAAGAAAATACAAGGATCATTACAAATACTATTTTCACTCCATGGGACCAGGAGGACCAAACGGGCCATGGGAATTAGGACAAGGAGCCGCAAAGGGATGCTCCTCCTCAAAAATGGGATGACCAAAGGGGTACATTGCTAACAAAAAGTCCTTTAGAACTTGAAGCCGCTGTACAACCAGCCAGAGGGGAGTCTTCTCCCTGTGTCCGTTTGAACCTCACAGGCAGGCTCTTGTTGTTCCCACGGTGGAGCTGCACAACTTGAAACTCAAGAAAACAATCACGTCCCAGTTAAAAGGGAAAATTTTCTTCTTTCAGGATAAGGCAATCACCCTCCGGGCAAATGCCCTCAGCAATCCTGTCCAGTGTCTCAGGCAGTGCACCAGTTTTCTTCACTGTAATCTAACAGGCAGCAAAGGGACAGCACCTGTACCCTAAACTCAAGTCCTTCCCTAACTCCTGTATTGCTCTGCTGGCGCACTGCTATTTTGTTGGGGCCACAAATTGTACCCAGTATGCCCAGGCATTCCTTGATCAACAAACAGCGGTGCAGACTTTCTTTCACTTGAGGATCAGGATTCAGGGGCGTGATGCTGGGATCTCTGAAGCAACCCTTGTTTCAAAGGGGGTCACCTCAAGAAAAAGCCTCCTTGCCGTCCTCGTCTGTCTGTGACTCTAGTTGCCAGCAACACTTGTGCTGGTTACCTTCACCTTGGCTTCAAGCTGGACTGGTGCTGACTCCCCAGGCTGGATCTGACGTCCGGGCTCCTCTATCAATGGTTGTAAGGCAGCAGATATCTATTGGTGGACAGAACAAAAGGTCTTTAGACAAAGCACATAAGTAATCTATCAACAGAGAGGATAGTCTCAGAATACTTCCTTAGTTTTGGGGCGCCCCATACATTAGCAAGGCACCCAAGAACCACTTCACCTATCTGAGAGTAAAAAACAACAGCCTGGACCAATTGGCAAGTATAAAAGGAACTCTTTGGTGAACTGACAAGAGTAATACATTACATTATTTGATTTGTTTCTCCCAATCCCAAGCAGCCAAGGAAGTCCATGTTTATTTATTAAATTCCGAGGAAAAAAGAAAAACAATACAGACATACTCCAAATCCTTACATTTTTGTATTCCTATATTATTCATCTGAAGCACCTCAAGAATAAGGAATTTTTCTACACTTTGACTTATTAACCTTGCACTACTGGACTGCAGACTGCAGACACTTCTAAAATTATTGCTCTTAAAAAAACACCTACATTTTACACTTAGGGTCATGCTTTCATGTAATAGGCGCAGCGGGAAAATCTAAAACTGCTAATTTAACAGAGATTCTTATTTCATAAAGAACTAAAAAAAACTCAACATAGTGGGTACATATATTTCTCCAGCAGAACATGTTGTAACAAACAAACTCCTATAAAACAATATTTTCCTTCAAAAATGTTTGCTGAGGATCACATGGGCGTCTTTCCTGCATTCTACTTTTCACGATCCGAACTATGCAACATCATTTTCAAAGAAAAAAAAACCCTATTCGCCAGCTCTAATAAGGGCTGTCAACTTATTTACACAGACTAATGTAATGCTAGTAATGCCTTTGCAAAACTGTATATAGCATGAAAATAACATATAGTTCCCCTTAAAGGTCAAATAAGGGAACAGCAATCTAGACACATCCTTTCATAATTTCATCAGACAGGATGGGCAGTAACATGGCGTATTTTTTTTTAATTCATTTTATTAATTCTAATAATTTTATCAACGGTATTAGCTTAGACAGGTTCAAAAGAGAGTGAGAAAAAGAGAGAGAAAACATAAATTTGCTTACCCTTAATTTGCCCAGGACCTAACATCCTATCCCCCATTTCGACAGTAGGAAACCTATACAGGTGACCCTCTGTCGAAAGACTTATAGGAGGTAAATAGCTAGGGGAATCCATATCAAAGAGGCCATATCCAATATATTGAACTGTACCACTTTATAAATTTTTGTATACAAACCGTTGGAAATGGCCCTTTTTTCAGTGTTATCCCCAAACTCTTTTGCGTCTTCTACCCTTTATTTTAATTAACTATCTATGATTGACTTATTTGTCTTACCAGTATGTTCCTAGTAAAGTGCACAGAGTATATCAGGGCTGGTGATTCACATGCTACTAGTGGGCCTGCAGCACTGATTGTGCCACCCACATGAGTAGTCCTAAAATGGTGCCTCAGGCCTGCCACCACAGTGCCCCTGCGCAGTCTGTGAACTGTCATGTTGTCCTGGCTAGTGTACACACGTGCCAGGCCTTACCCGTCCCTTTTCTCACACATTGGACACTCCCATGGTAGGCCCCAAGCACCCCCCTGGGCAGGGTGCAATGTATGTAAAAGGTAGGATATGTACTAGTGTGGGTAACATGTCCTGATAGTGAAATACTGTCAATTTCGTTTTTCACTATTTAAAGGCTATCTTGGCCATAAGATAACATGGGAATGCTGTGTAACATGTTTACCTACATATTTCCATAATGGCAAGATGGACATATAGAGTCTGTCATCCCTGAACTCAGAATTTATTAACCCATCTGTTAGGAAGGATTGTTCCTAAATTTTGTGTTTGAAAATAGCACTTTAGAAAGTGGCTATTTTCTTGTTCAGCCTAACACAAGCACATTGAGTTAACTTAGAAAGCATTAATAACCAATTACCACTTCCCTTAGCAATTGTACTATTTTAACATGAGGGCGCATGAATGCAAACTAAATTCCATTGCCTCCTTATCTTAGCCCTTGTACAGTAATCTTTAAGCTAAAGCCATTATTTTTATATACATGGCAGAGCTATGCTCTAAACAGGGCCACATATGTTACTGCCTTTCCTTCTCTTCCTATGACTGCGCAGAACTTGCCTGGTCTATGGACAAAAATAGTAAGCAAAGCTTCTCTTTCTCTCTCTGCGCTATCATCTCTTCTTTCAGAATCTTTTCGGAGGTCGAAGTACCCAAGCAAACCTTGCCCTTAGCCCTGCTAGGCTGCTAAATGCAGAACTCGACCTCTGACCCTTACCAGCTGTCCCATCTTTGTGCAAGGCTTTTCGATGCGTTTTTTCCAATTCAAAGTAACTCTGGAGACTCACAGCTGAAAGGCAGTAGTGTTCCGTCTAATAATTTTAAAGGTAGGATCTAACTTCTGCTGTTTTTTTTATACTTATTTTCATTTGTGTGCAGTGTGTGGTGTGCTTTTCTAGCAGTATAGAGGTCAGCTGCTTTTTCTATATTTGCATGTGTGCATTACTGAAGCCTGAGATCAGTTTAAAAACAGTTCTTGGGTGGCAGGACAGATTTTAAAAAGTAAATTGTGCCCAAATTCGACTTTGGTGGTAGGGGCACTTAAAATGGATAACCTACAATGTTTTGGCATATTGGCAAAAATGTATAAGGTTCACCCCTATAAAATAAGTTTTTATACACCTGGGTAAAGTGAAATTTCACATTTTGCTCCCCCCATTGTGGTAAAGCACTTCTCAAATTTCAACTTTGATGCTAAGAGCTATATATTTTTCACAGTATGATTATTAGACATAATAGAGATGAAAAACTATTTTAGTGCAATTATTTTTAATATTTTTTTTTCCATAAAGTCAAAATTCATTTAAAAAAAATAATTATCACCAACCGTTTTGATGGTTCCACATCCTCATTCCTTTCCTTTCGCTTTTAAATGCATGTATTTATGACACTAAGCACAGAAGCTTTACTGAAACCTAAAATAGCTTGCACCACTTTTTAAAGGGCAGTAATAATTTAACATCAGAACCACAGATGTGCTTATGTAAAAAGCAAATAGAAAATCTTACACTTTTAATCCTTTCTATTTTATCCAAAATAATAAAACTGTAATACTAACTTTCAAAAATCAGTAGTTGTTAAAGCACTTGTCTTCATACAATTTAAGATCTAGTTGACCCAGCATTTTCCTTGTGGCTTGTGACCAGGAATAGCCATGTGTTATTTACTCAGCTGTGCTCTGACCAGCAGGCGTCAATTTCTACGCCTTTCTCAGGAGAAAACCACCTTGCTGTATTGTAATGTCCTGAAAAAGTTTAATCTCCGTTGGTTGTGGCAGTTGGATGTGACAGAGAGCTTCCTTTCAGTGAGACAGCTTTGAACAGCTGCAAAAAGAAGGGCTCTCTTTCTGGTGCAGGAAATTTGAGCAGGATTCAGTCTATTTAAAAGTCAGGCATTTCAAGCCAGTCAAAATCTATCGTTTTGTAATGTCGTGTTTATTTCAGCAACAGCCAATTCACTCAGATGATGTGAATGCCCTTTAATATTAATATCTAAGGATAATACTCTAACATTTTATATAGAGTCCTAGTTATGCAAAGCACACAATTTAATTTTTTTTCCCTTTTCAATGAGGCCTATTTCCACTATTGGGTTTTAATTCTAATTTTGTGCTTTACCACTGGCATCTGCAGAACACAAATGAGGACAACAAACCAAATTGAGCTCATTCGAAACATTTTCAACAAGGGGGCCACACATTCATAACACACAACACAGCTTGCTTAAGGCTAGACATTCTTACACAAAGAGTGCAATTGCTACTCACTCACACAAGTACCACCGGTGTCAAACCGCAAACCACATAGACATTCAAACACAGAATCAACCCACACATCAACACTTAGAACAAAAACAAGAGGCAGTCCACAGACTGCACTCAAACCAAACCATTTGTGAATACCAATTGTAAATGATATTTACAAAGAGAGAGATCTAAAAAGAAAAATAGTCCAAAGACTGAACCAAAAACAGCGCAAAGATTGTTGCATGTTCTAGCCTTAGACCTTTTCAAAAATACCGAATTACCAGTTGGGCTGGCAAAAGACTCAAAAGCGCTCCATATTATTACTTACAAATTTTACTACATGCGTAAATGAGGCTCCTCCTTTTCCTATATATATTGGATCCACAGTGTACTTTTACATTATGGAAGAAATAACAAGTTTAATGTACATATCCCTATTTGGTGTCCCCTCGGGGGTAACCAGCTGAGTTTGTTCAAGATTCACATTGGTACCTCCAAGAAAGCAGCACATTCTACGAAGTGCCCTTGAAACAGGCATGCCAAGAATATTGTAGCATATACAATATTATACATAAATTGGCACTGAGCTCAAAGTGTGCCGTTCAAGTTTTCCAAGTTTTCTCATTACCTGCCTATATAAATTGCAATTCATATATACCCAGACAAATCACGTTTTTGGCCAAACAAGCAAACAAATGTCGACGACCTTACCAAGCACAAATCTCCACCCTCCCACTGCCAAGTTCTGAATCGACCAAATGGTCTCTGCACGGCAAATACCAGAAGGAATCTCAGTCGAGGACTGGCACCACCTGGATGGTCAAATCGGGAGAAGTGGAAAGGCACCTTGGCTGCCAAGACACAGGTTTCCTCAGGCAGTGATCATCCGTAGCGAGATTCTAATCCTCCATCAAGACCACTCCATCCGGCATCCGAGTCGCTGATGAGCTCCACAGGTTGGGTGACAATTTGTAGAAGTAGACCGGTGCCAGGGGTTCGCCCTTCTTTGCGCACTAGTCCTCAGCCCAATAAAGAGCGAGATTGGCACGGAAGCTGTAATATCAAAATAAGCATTTATTAACCTCACATGAGGGAGACTGCATCATACAGTACCCTCAGTCCACTGTAGGAGACAGTCTAAGGAGTACAGAGAACAGGGGCATTATAAATGCATTTGTTGCATAGTCAGCATGAGACCAAGGGGAGGTACTGGCACATACATGAATAGTTGTTGACTAATATGGGTATACAAAAATGGCTTGCTCAACAAAGTGGGAGGGGAGACAATATTGCTGACATCAGTAAGAATAGCCTGACAGTTACATAGTAGGACAGGGGTATTGGCAGCTACAGGTCTTTCTGAGCATGTGCAAGGCTCGGACTCAGTGCTGAAGGAGTTAACTATATCACATGACACAAGCAGAATACAAGGGCAGTCAACAGTGAAGAGGGAAAAATCACATGGTGAGCACATGGCTAACTAAAACAGCTGCCACAAAACAAAATTGCTTCAGCCAATGCTAACAGCCATGGCAGCTAGTTTCCACACTACCATGCCTTCCATGTAGTGCTCCCAAAGCAAGAAATGTACTGACCCCATTCAACAGCTACTTGTTCTTTGTCTGAACTCAGAAGCAGATTCAATGCGCCGGCCCAAAGGCTTTCGTCAGCTAGAGGACACTGCCTATAGATGTGCCCCTTCAAGCCCCCCTCCTTACTATCAGTACCACCTCTTTGCTGGAGAACTTGAAAACTTATTTTTAGACCAAATTAAATAGAACATTTATTTATTTCACATGACACAAGTTTTAAAATAATGTTTCATTGCCTAAGGCCAGTCACTGTTTAGACCAATCTAGAACTGAAGGTTTCAGAGATTACTTTTTTTGAAGGTATCACTGGCTTCTCCTCCTAAGTCCTAGTTTACCTGTCCAGCGTGTAATGTGGTTGCTCCATTTGGTGTCCCTTTCTGGTGGACACCCTTGCAAGTCAGTATGCTTGACAATGACTTGCCGATTTTAAGACATGGTACAATGTAGGGACTTATTTAGGTGCGAACCCAATACTAGCACCATTAGCTAACTCTCTTTGAAATCAGAAAAGGTCTGGCATAGAACTCCGTATTGAATAAAGACTAATGAGCCAGACACCAACAGCTGGGTTCCCAGCAGTGCCCATTTTTATAACATCAATCCAACCAAATGACTATTAGCATTAGCAGAAAACAGACAGTCTTGCCTAGTAGTGAAACAAGCATTGGCACAGCCAATAGTTTTCGTCTATGGGGAATCAATTGGTTTGTCAATGGTTTTTTAGATGTTACACAGAAGTGCGAACTGCTGGTTAGATGTGTGAAGTGTATGTGTTTCGTAATCACTGTGAGCATGTTGTGTGTGAGTGCATAAGTGATTGTCTCTTGAGTGTATCAGTGTGAGTCAGTGGAATCTGGATAGGACTGTGCACGTGACACAGTATGGAAGAGAGCAAGATTGCTGGATGTTTGGCTTTGATTATGTATGTTTGGAAGTGGGTACCTGTGGGTGCAAGTGTGTCAGCATTTGTGACTGAGTGTGAGGGACAGTGTTTGAGTCTTTTATTGAGTGACTGCATGAGTCTGAAGGACAAGCTCAGGACTGCACAGAAATGCTTCCAAAACCCTCAAACAGTGGGCTAAATGCAGCAATATGAAATATTTGTACACTAGTGGCATCATTTTGTTAGGCACATCATTACCACAAATTTCAGTTCCATGATTAATGCCATATTCAGCAAGGAAATGAAATGTGGTAGATAAGTGTTCCAGTGTGCTCCATACCCACTACAATGGCCAAACTTATTATCGGTACTCAAGGAAAAAAAGCCCCGCTAGCCGGGAACACTGGTGTTAACTCCTCAAAGTCCAGAGGTCACACAATTATTAGAACCTGTTTTATTTTCAGTACAGAAGAAAACAAGCAGGCACCATGGCAGGAAGGTTTGTTTAGCTGTGTGACCGGCTTTGTTTTCAGCACACACAAGACTCACTGGATGACACTTCAGCTGAGGCATTTAAAGTGTTAGAATTAACCATCCCAGAACGGCAATCTTTCTACAACCAGTGGTCGGAGAGCAGCTAAATGTGTCTGTGTGTAAGGTAATTGGTGCTCATGTGAAGCGCTCCAGTACCTTCGGATGGTGTTTGCACTGTATAAAAATAGAATAAAATGTAAAAAACGAGCTCGGGGGGAGGAGGGGACCTCTGGGGGATAAGTGTAACCGCAATGTTGTGTTGTGACAAGGTGTTACCTTTAAATAGCGTGTTTTTAGCCGTCGTCTTTTACAATTTCTTAGCATACATGTTTCCAACACACAGGCCACTAAGTTTTCTGCTCTCTGGGAGCAGACTACACTTGCTTGATGTACCCCAGGGTTCCCCTCCCGCCTTTTCCTGTAGTAACCTTTGCCCAGTGGTCAGAGGGCAGCTGAATGTGTCTGTGTGTAAAGTAACTGGTGTTCATGTAAAGCGATCTAGTCCCTTCGGGTGTTGTTCGCACTAAATAGTGCATAAAAAGAAAAGAAACAAAAAAAGGGAAAATCAGGGTCAGGGTGAATGAGAGGACCTGTGTACAGAGCGGCAAGCAGCCATGGGTGGGAGGTGGTGGTTAGAGGAACAGGCATTTAACAAAAAAGGCGAGCAGGCTCTGGGTTAATGATTTGGTTGTACTGCAAGGTGTTGCGTAAATTAAAAAAAAAAATCTCTGTAGGCACATGAGCGAGGATGGCGGTGACAAACTGGGAGGAGAGAGAAGGTCTGCTTGTTTTTGTCCGACGTCTTTTACATTTCTTTAGCATAAGTTTCCAACAAACAGGCCTCTAAGTTCTCTGCTGTCAGGGAGCAGACTACACTTGCTCAATGTCCCTTAGTGCTCCTGTCCCTCATTGCCCTGTAGTAACCTTTGCCCAGTGGTCAGAGGACAGCAGAATGTGTCCGTGTGTAAGGTAACTGGTGCTCGTGCAAAGCGCTCCAATGCCTTTGTTTGTTGTTTGCGCTATATAGTGGATAAAATGAAAAGAAACAAACAAGTGCCGGCATCTGATACACTTGAGTGGGTCCCTGCTTCTGCCCCGGGGGACTGCCGAGTGCGCGTTGCAATTTAAACAAGCAGTGGCCTCTGATGCACTCGAGTGGGTCTCTGCTTCTGCCCAGCGGGGACTGGTGAGTGCGTGTTGCAATCTAAACAAGTTCTGGCCTCTGAAGCACTCCTTGCTTTGACCTCGGGGGAACTGGTGGGAGAGTGTTACAATCTAAACAAGTGCCGGGCTCAGATGTTCGAGTGAGTCCCTGCTGAATATGTCCATGTGTAACGTAACTGGTGCTCATGTTGAGCATGTAAAGTGCTTCAAAACCTTCAAGTCGAGGTCACGCTATGTAAACCCACCAAAAAAGCAGGCAAGAGAGTGTGGGATCACAAGGTTTCCACTGAGACCAGAACAGTGTGCTGAGCCCACGGCACTTGGGCAACGCTAGGGTGCTGCGATGCTTAAAAGACGCAGCACAAAAAAGGGTGCAAACAGTGCTGGGGCCATGGGAGACTGATAAGAGAAACACACGAGGAACACACAGAAAATAGTATGCTACAGCCAATGGAAACTGAGGAAAAGTAAATGGCAAGTACACAAACCAATGAAAAGCAAGTGTGGGATCTAAGTCCCTTTTAAGATTTGTATTACATACATTAGTTTTCACAAGCACAGTGCAAGCACTGTGCATGCAAAGCCTAAAAACTGGAAATTCCTGTTATTTATCTATACCTGATGAATTGTTAACACCTTCTACTAGGTAATTAGCATTCTGAAATGGTCTAGGTGGTGCCTTTTTTGTGTTGTGCGATAATGCTCAATAATAATAATTTGTTTTATATATGGTACTTCATACCAAACTTGTGACATTTTTTAGCACTTTATATGACAGGTGCTGCTACTACTCAAGGTTATGGTTCTTTGCTGGCTTTCATACTTGTTATCGGTAGATCACTACAAATGTCCCTGATGAGTGTTAATTCACTGTCAACTTTCTAAGAAATGGTATGTGGTTGCATGGAAGGAATGATAGTGTGAGAACTAGTATTACAAACACATGGATTCTTTTTTAATGTCTTTTTGCGGACGGTAGAGGTGGAATGTGGTATGTTGGTTACTACACAATTCTGAAATAGGTTTGAGGATCTAGTGACAACAGTGGTCTTGTGTTTAGAAGTGACAATATAGATTGAATAATTTCTATACTCCACACAGCCTAGTGAATTGATGAAAATTAACATCTATTCAATAGTTAATGCATTTAAATACCTTTGTATCTGACCTTTAGGGTGGGTCTGACTGTGCTACTGGTCTATTTTTCAGACACATTTTGGGGCAGCAGATAGAACGGGAGGTCTTTTCCATATGCAAAAGGTTGCTTTTATTCTGGGAGCTTCATGAGTTCAGGATGTAATGTCCTTCAGGCCATGACAAACAAACTAAGATGGTCACACCTTAAAAAATGATACCTTTTCGCCTAGATCCCTCCTTAACATCTTGCGCTCCACTGCACCAGGGCAAAATAGGTAAACTTAGCTCCGCTAACTTCCTCTATCTTTCTCTTTCGATGTATCCATCCCCTCTCTTTCTTCTCATTCTCTACCTCCCTCCCTCTCTATCAATCCTGAAGAGTCCCCGTGCCTGCTGGACTTTACCTCAGGGAGGAGGGGAAGTCATAGAGGCACCGAGAGGTGGGTGACCCAGCAAGTTAACAGGGAAGCTTTTAACACAAACCCCATCATGGAAAGGAGACTTAGGTTCAGTATATAGCATAACAAGATGGGGTGGAGGGAACATTTGTCCATGTATGGTCATGCCAGCCTTTTCATTTTGTCAGGGCTTGTTTTCTTCTGATGGTTACGCAAAGGTTTACAGTTGATGAAACTACCAGATCATCGTCAATTAAAAAAACATTTTGGCTTAAATCAAAAATCTTTTTGTACTCAAAGAGCATACAGTGCCATAGTAAACACTGGTCCTGAATGAAGTACATTTTGTGTGGAGGCTCTTTGTAAAGGGCAGAATGTCATCACTCGCTGTGAAGTTAGTCAAGTGCTGAAGTGGGTTGACCTATTGCCCCATGCTGAAGGCAGGAGTGGGTGGAAGGAAATATGAAGGACAGAGTGACAGACCAATGGATGTAGAGAGTTGCTTAAAGCCAACATACAAACACATTTAATTTTATTAAAATCAAAAGCTCTTGGCTAAAGAGCTGTAACTAGTTAACACATGCTGCCTCTATGACACGTATCAATTATTCTGTGGATGGCTGATTTTGATTACAAACTACAAAATGTTTCTCCCCTATTTCGCAACACGTCAGACAAAACATCTTGTAAAGGAAGGTGTGACGAAGCCTTCAACAAAAAGGACTCATGCCACTGCAACAGAAAATGCAGCAAGTTCAACAACTGCTGCGATGACTATAGCAACTTATGCAAGAAAACAGACAAGACCAGCAGTCATGGCCAGAGTGAAGGTAAAAATAAGTGATACGGTGGGAATGGGGCATCTGAGGCATGTGGTTGAGTGTCCGGCAGACTTTGATCAGTCTAACATTCTAAGTGCTGCCACTGCTGTGAAAACCAATCCAAATTCAGGTTTACTCACCAATTGATCTGTTTCTAAAACTTTGCAGGAATTTGCTGAATGAAAACCCAGCATACAAATACTGTTTTAGTAATTAAGTGCCCATGAATAGAGTGTATCGACCCTGTCTACCATTTACAGTTCAATATATGCTGACCACAATAAGTGCTCGGGTAGCATCACAAAATAATGTTGTAGATGGAGTACCATACTTGTTCCAATCTTGTATGAATGAAGTTGAGGGAAAATGTGTGGTGAGAAACACAAAGAGGTCGCCACTAAGGTCTCAAGAATGAAATCACCAATCCATTCCATAAATATCCCAGCTGGTTGCTAACATTTGAGAATCACTTACTCATGGTTGCCCAGGCACCATCTGCTTTTAAACCTTTCAAGTACTTGTTTAATTCAGAAATGTTGTTAATATAACCCTCTAAGTCTTTTTTTCTGTCAGGTATGTAAGCACAACAATGTTTGACCTTTAACAGTCAACAGACTCCGCCCTCTTTCGCGAGGAGGCTATCAAGGGCAATTCGAGTTTTAATCACCATCAATCGTATTTTTTTACAACAGAAAAAACCCCAGTTTTACTGGTGGCAAGTTTATCAACAATAGTAGACAGCTTTCTAATTTTCTGTGAGTTTAATATGACTCCTACTGTAGGTATTAGAACTCCAAATATGTGTCCTAGTATTTCACTTGCACTCACACTTTTCTTCATCCTTGCATTGGTATCCACAAATTCCTCTTTAATTCGTTTAACATGATAAATGTTTGGAAAAACTACTCCCAAATTACAACTTCCATAACATCCTTTCGACATCTTGTAATAAGCACTCTTCCCACAAAAATAAGACACTCCATGGAAAATAGGATCTGCACCTTCTAAATATTGTCTCCAGTTCTCGTACAATTCAAATGCATGTTCACATTCACTAAGCACTACAAAAAAGATATTAGTTTTTGACTTCTGTCTGTATATACAAAGTTTGTCTTTGTGTTGCCAGTCTAAAACTAATGAAACCATTCCCTCTATGATTTTGCTTTCCTCTTGCAGTGAGCTCTAAGGAATTAATCTAGGCTATGCATCTTTATTTGTTATATTAACTAGTTTACTTTCTACTAAATCTATAGAATTATTTTCAGTTCTCACTAATTTACATGTTAGGTTATTTCTAAGTGCAGAAGCCATATCCAAAGTTTGAGTTGGTCTGAATAGGCAACCCATAGCCTCAATTGTTGAAACTTCAGAATGTGGATTTAAATGTTTAAGCACGTTGAGTTCAGAAAAGATCCAATCTTGATTAAAGTAATAATGCTGCAATTGATCAGTACCATACAACAAGCTAGCTAACACGTTGCAAGAAATTCCATATGTTAAATGCAAGCTATTGTAAGCTATGCCTTCAGCAACTGATAAAGGTATCTGCATATAAATGTAGAAATCATCAACATCCATAGTATTTACATATTCGCTGAGCAAAATATTATAAATATGTGAGCTAAAATCTGTTCCCAACGGATTGCTGTGTAAAGAGTTGTCATTCAAGCAGATAGATTTTAAATCATTTCTCTGGACCTTTCAGATGAAATTAAAGTTTTAGAGTCCTTTACAGAAACATATGAGTATATTTACTTTCAATGGCTTAACACCGCTTAGTAAATACGACCCCTTTACATGAATTACTTTGCATTAAAGGGGCATGCAATGTGTGTTGCTGTGGGCGTTCCACCGCAACACTCATTGCATTTTGAAGCTGCCCCAGATTTATAAGGATGTGTGAATCTGAGGCTGTGCCAAAACCTAATCCCATACAAAAGCTGGCATTAGAATGGAGCAACGAGGAGAAATACTATTTTTTCTCTGCGTTTTTGCTTTTTCTATGTGTGCTGCATTCTGCAACCCATTTAGAAAGGGCAAAACACCATTTAATTATTGTTTATGTACAGGAAGGTGGCACACATAGAAGTAGCACATCACCATTATTGATTGTTTATGTGCAGGAAGGCACACCTTCCTACACATAAACGATCGTTCCCTGCAACGCATGCACCCTTGCACTATAGTGCAAGAGTACCTGCTTTGGTGCTAGGCAGCTAATGTTAGTCCCAGGGCTAGGGAAAACATAGGGGTGTGCCGTATTGTTGTAAAAATGGCTAATCCCTGTGTTTTGGAAATGTTGGAGTGCAGCGCTGCCAAATTTGGCGTAGATCGCACTCTGCATTTCATGTGACTATGCTCTATAATGGTGCAGAATTGAAATAAATATTTTTATTTTGAAGAGATTGCTGTGTCGGATTACATTGCTGCTCTAGATTCAGACTGTTTAACTAAAGAAAAATCAGAAATATCAGCAGTGGTTTGAGCAAACTCAACAAAGTCTTCACACTAAAAATGTATGGCAAATCTTGAAATCTTCTCAGATACGGAGAGACTCTCATATCAGCTTTGTTCAAGAGTATATTCAGGAACTGTGGCAGTCCATAAATTTATAAATCCAGACTAAAATTCAAATCAACAACAAAGTTTGTTTCAAGGAGGATCAGGTGGATGCATATTGTTAGCGCAATACTTGTAGAACTCTCTCTCTCCCACTCATTAGCAGCCAGATTTGTCCATTCAGGAGATGCGTAATTTTGACATGGTACCTTTGCTCTTTTTGATTTTCTCACAACTGTTTGTTCATCAATTGTATCACTTTGATTTGATTGTTCCGAACTTTCAGGAATAGTTGGTGGTACTCATCTTGCTATCAGCACTCTTCTCAAGATTTTACCTCTTCTGGGGCAAGGATCTCTGGGCACAACTCGCTTTCTTGGTGCACTAAGCCCTTCGTTAGGATCTGTACCTCGCATAGTCAACCCCATTGGTTGTGACCCTAGGTATCTACATTTGACTCTCTCGGATCTCTCTGCCAATCCAGAGTCATTGCAGCATATGGCTCACCCTTTTTGTAATGACCTTCTCTAAAAGCCCAATGTGGTATATGGGACTTTTGCTCAGTAACCTTTTTCTTAAAATTCTGCCTCTTACCTTCCGCGATCGCAAATGCCAAAATGCGCAGGATATCGGTGTTTGCGATCGTAATTGGGCTTAGTGGCATGTATCAATAAAAAACTGCCTCGCAAAATAAGGAATCGCAAAATTTGTGATTCACTATTTTGCGATTACATTTAAGGAATCGCAAATTGTGATTCCTTAAATGCAATGTAAGAAGCACTGAAAAAGTGCAATTTGGCCTTAAGGAATCGCAAATTACCACCAACTTCAAGTTGGTGGTAATTTGCGATTTCTTTGAAAAATGCACTTTTTTGCATTTTTAAAAGTGTCATGTGGCGCACATACATGCCCATAGGGCATGTATGTGTGCAACTTGTGCACAAATGCACATTTCAGGGGTGCAACAGGATGTCCTTTTGACACCCTGGCACCCTTGAAATTGCATTCTCAATTTGCGATTCTCTAATTGAGAATCGCAACTTGAGAATGTCTTCCCATTCATTCCTATGGGCCTCTAGGCCCATAGGAATGAATGGGGAGGTATTCCTTAATTGCGAATCGCAATTAAGAAATATGTAGGATTCACAAATTATTTTGCAAATCCCACATACATCTCGTTTTGCAATTCTCAAATACCAATTCTCTAAAATTCGCTATTTGAGAATCGCAAAACCAAACTTTCATACATATGGCCCTAAATTGTTATGATGTGCATATACAGTGTCTATCGTTTTAGTAGTATGGAAAAATTCTCTAAATATTCAGCGTTTCTTGCACCACTCACCATATTCATATTCTTTCTAACAGGTGCTTCAGAAAAGACTAAACCATAATTTCATAGTAATACTGCAAACAACCTTTTTGATAGAACAAACTTGTTAGTACACTTCATGAGACTCCATAGGTGAAAGGTAGGTGATCATGGGTCACCCCCTCAGACACAGACAGCGGTAATTGCATGCACATGTAACAATCTCTTGCATCCAAAATATCCACATATTCATACAATAATTTATTAAAGACATTTCATGAAAAATCAATAATTGAACTATCTTGGTGTAAATTATCACTGGTTAATCGCTTGATGTTAGTCTGTGGATCTTCTTTAAGATATTCCACTTCTATTTTCTCACTCACCAAATAATTAGTAATATGATTCTAAGTAGGATGCATAAAATAAGGCACAACAACCATTAATGTTAACCAAACAAACATCATTATTAAGGCACTTATAAAAACAAGTATTAATACATCTACTTTTAAAACTTTGATTTTGATATCCAGTCTTTTGAAATTTTACCCCTGCAATTTTCTAGAAAAATCGAAAACTAACTAGAATGAAATACAAAAAAAAATAGGAACAAATGCGTATAATGTGAAGTGTATCCAAGCACTACTTAAGCCTTCTTGCTTCTCCCCTCTCTTTTTTTCTTTTTTAAATATATTCACAGCCTTTAACTGAATTCCAACTTAATTTTCTGGACTCTTCAGAGCAGTTTTTCAATCTTTATCACCCCTATTGTTGACACTATTCATTTAGGGTGGCTCATAACAGTTCTTGCGACTCAATTCTGCAACAGTCTTTTCATCACAATGATCTTTAAGTTCATCTGCTTGAGCCACCACATATGTCCATTCAGGTGCTGTGTATTTCTTGTTCTGTACTCTTGTTCTCTTTGTTCTCCGAACTGTATCTTCTTCTGAGTCACTTTGTTCTGTTTGGCTCGATGCTTCTATTATTGTATTTGGAACCTTTTCATTCAGAGTGTATTTCAGTCTTTTCACTCCCTTTGGCCATATGTCTCCTTTTCTTGCCTTTTTCACTTGCACAGACTCATCAGATTCAAAATTCAATTCAGAACTTCTTTTGGTTACTTCTTTTATTGTTTGCACTTGCTCTTGAATCAAAATCTCTTCTGCAAAGGCATTGACAACAGTCTCACGAGACCCAGTAGCTGATGCCCATTTTATCCGACTCTGTTCAGGCTCTCTTTGATTTTCAGTTTGATTTTCAGTTTCTTTGATCACTTTTTCTTGTTCTTTCTTGATCAGTTTCATTCGTTTCTGTTCTTTCAAGTGGACTTGGGACACTTCTTGTGTGACTTTCGTGAATCCAATTTGGTCAGCCACCACACTTCACTGCTGTCATTGTCACCAGTATTACTTGATATGGCCCATGCCAACGTGGTTCCAAACACGACTTTCTCACGTGTTTCTTCACTAAGACCCACTCACCAGGACTCAGGTCATGGGCTTGTTATTACTGTTCTGTGGCTTCAACTTCTCCCTCCTGATGAAACACAGAATGCACCACATCAGCCAATCCTTTGCAATAATCGAGCACTAGATCATCAGTTATATCCATTAGTTGTTTGCAGGAACTATTGGCTGTATCATTGCTCTTCCCATAATTACTTCATGGGGCGACAATCCAGTCTTTTTTTATCAGGAATACTTTTCAGACTCATCAGAACTAAGGGTAAAGCATCTGGCCATTTCAGTGCTGTGGATGTACACACTTTTGAAAGTCTCAACTTAATTGTGCCATTGATTTGCTCGACCACACCTGAGGCTTCTGGTTGAAAGGCACAATGTAATTTTGCTCAATTTGCAATGCTGCACAAATTATCTGAATTATTTCATTGTTAAAGTTTAGACCTCTATCAATTTCTAGAGAGACTGGAAATCCAAATCTTAGAATTATCTCTCTCAGTAGCAATTTAGTTAGACTATTATTTTGGCTTGTTGAGTAAGCTTCCACCCAATGAGAGAACAGACAGACCACTTCCAACACATATTTCAATCCATGACATGGAGGAAGTTCTATGAAATCTGCCGGCAGTCTAATAAATGGACCTGCTGCTTTTCCAATTCGTCCCCAACCGATAACAGTTATTTCCCCTGCATTTTGCTGCTGACATGTAATGCACCTCTGGCAGAGACTTTCTGCAGTGACCCTGAACTGAGGATCATATCATGTCTGCTTAAACAACCTAATCAACCCTACATGAACAACCTACCTTGATCCACATTTCTTTTTCTTCCTCACTAGCTTCTTCCTGAAATTGCCTAATCTCTTCGAATGTTTCCACAGAAGAAAACATCAGATGATATTTTGTATCAGATTTCTGCAAAGCTTTGTTAATCAAAATTTAATTTTGGTCACAAAATCGTGCAACTTGGTCCACATATCGATTACTGTTTGTTACATAATCGTTTCCAGATCTGTGCTCTGAGCATATTTTGATTCCAATTTCTTTGGGCAGCTGTAGTTCAACTGATGACTCCTTAACATACTTACCGTTTTCGAATTGGTGAACCAGACGATGTTAAAAATCCACGTTGCAACCACAATTGCCCAAAATTGTGAACAACTCCAAAACCATATTGACTATCAGTGAATATGGTTATTCTCAAATTTTTGACAATTATGCATGCTCTGGTCAATGTGACCAGCTCAGAAATTTGGGCAGAGCTTACAAATTTGGGAAGAGTTTACTCCTTTTAAGCATGAGGCTTCGAGAACATGGCCACTGTACAGACTGCATACGAAGCACACAAGGTACCCTTATCATCCCTTAGGCAATGTCCATCAACAAACATTACACAATCTGATTCAGGCAATAGTATTTCTTTTATATCTGGTCCCGGTTTTGTACACAGCTCAGTCACATCCAAACAATCATGATCAGCTTCATCCACCACTTCCTCACAACTTGGACTCAGTAACAAAGTAGCTGGATTCATATTTGTTAATCTAATCACAGTCACATTCTCTGCTCCCAGAATCACTCTCATATCTTGTCTAAGGGTGGGCGTAGTGGGCGTAGTGGGGCTACGTGAAGCAGCACGTAGTGTGCCCAAATCTACGCACACTACGTGCTTCGCGTAGCCCCACTACGCGCCACCCGCCTCCCGCCCGCCCTCCTTTTAAATCAAACCCCCGCATTTACAATAAATAGTAAATTAAAGAAACTTACCTGAAACGCGGCGTCTCCGGGGCTCCCTCTTCCATTTCAAACTTCTTCTGACTAATGCGCATGCGCGGACGCCCGCGCATGCGCATTTCTTGCGAGAAATGCGTATGCGCGGGCGTCCGCGCATGCGCATTAGTCAGAAGAAGTTTGAAATGGAAGAGGGAGCCCCGGAGACGCCGCGTTTCAGGTAAGTTTCTTTAATTTACTATTTATTGTAAATCCGGGGGTTTGATTTAAAAGGAGGGCGGGCGGGAGGCGGGTGGCAGCGGCAGGCAGCTACGCTTTGCCCTGGGTGTGCGTAGCGCTAGCCTGCTTCGCCTACTTCGAAAACTGCGAAGCAGGCAGCGCTACGTACACTACGTGGGCGAAGCGTAGTGTCTCGCCCAGGATTAATCTTGTCAACCGACTACTTGTAAGACGCTGTGTTCAAGTTTGGGTCAACAAGATCTCAACAGAGTGTGGCACATATACTCTCAACGAATGTCCCATTACAATCGACTCACTTTGTTCCAGACTCACACAAGTAGCAGCAACTGCTTTCAAACATCCTGGTAATGCTGCAGCCACTGAATCTAGTGTTGCAGAAAAATATGCCACTGGACGACCTGCTGTTCCATGCACTTGCATTATAACTGAAGGTGCACAACCATCACTTTCACAACTTTACGACTTTCGGTATTCACAAAAGGCATTTAGTAGTACTAAAGTTAGGACTCCTAACTTAACTACTACTAAATGCCTTTTGTGAATACCGAAAGTCGTATATTTAGGATTTTGTCTCAGTTTAGTAGTAGTAAAGTTAGGAGTCCTAACTTTACAACTACTAAATGCCTTTTGTGAATACCAAAAGTAGTACGTTTAGGATTTTAGCTCAGATTAGTTCTGTGAATCGGCCCCAGTATGATTAAAGCAAGTTTTATTTGCCCCAAACTTTTTCTCACAGATGCCTAAACATGCAATGCACAGCAGTATTCCTCTGTGTCTGAATAAATGTAAAATTAGGAGAGATTTCACAAATTCACTAACCCTGTGAAACAGGAAATGTACATAATCTGAGGTTACATTTACCGACAACTAGTGGTGCACTGCTACCACCATGAAAACTTTAAAGTGCTCCCAATTATGAGGTTTGAGAGAAAGCTCAAGTCAATACACTGTGGATTGTGCTCCTGACTCTGAGTCCAGTGCTACATCCACAAAGAAAAGCTAATTTCCTAACATTGGTGTTCAGGCCGAAGGCTCAGCCATACCTTTGTACTTTATGACAATTCTGTGGCCAAGGTCTTGCAAGAACATTCATCTAAAAAATGGAGGGTTTCCCGGTGCATACTTATCCTAAGCAATATTGCACTTCTACCAGTCAATCAATCAATTATAAATCAATTTTTGTTCAGTCGCAGTCACAACCATAAAAGATAAAATCACACAGCTAGTACATTAAATACAGTGTCATATATAAATATCAATACAAAAAACTGATTAAAATCACATTAAGACAATATATAATGAGACATCCATAAAATATCAATCAGGTCTTGATTGCCTTGACCTCCATGCTGCCTGAAGAAAGGAAGTTACTGCAAAAAGGATGTGGTAAAAGCTGCAGATACATAAGGGACACCAGAGCTTGCATGAAACTCAGGTCTTTCAGAAGCAACCACAAAAACTGCTTCCTAGGCCAGCTGAAGTATTTGCTCAAGAGCACAAAATAAACAGTGTCCTGTGGAGACTGATGGGTGCAGCCACAGGGCCCTCTCATATTGATATGAGACCAGCTTGAAGGAGTTGCGAAAAGGTGATGGAGTTGGTTAAACCCGAACCGGGCCAGCAAGAATATGTCCCTTTTGCTGGAGAGAATAGAAAGGTAACTCTCCTTGACCTGTACAGTGTAGGTAGTAGATGCACCCTCACTGCAGGCTCTGCAAGCTCAACACTTTCTAGATGAGAAAGGGCATACTTAAAACACAGACTCTTTACATGCCTAAGCTCAGAAGAACTCAGAGAATCATGTTTGAAAAAAATGTCTGCCCTCCCTGTACTAGTAAAGGAGGCCTTTACATAAGCAATCTTGGGGATTTGATATGCATGATTGGCAATGATCTTACTATTAAGCCTGGCACCCTCCCTGGACCATAACTTGACGAGCACAACAAGGGCTTTACAGCCACCAAATCAGCAATATGTTTAACAACCAACTCTTCATTTACAGAGAAGGACGGCGAGGTCTGGGGCAGCCTAAAGAACGTATTTTGTGCAGCCTGTATCTTGTGCACGGAACTGTACCCCTACACTTCACTCCTGTTTAAGACCTTAGAAAGACATTCGGTAAAGCACACTTGGCGACCAAGAGCCTAGTCTCTGGGCATAACTTGCTATGGCGCCTATCAATTTGTTCATCTCACACACCTTTCCCTCTACCAAGGGTTGGAACACAAGAGGCTGTTAAAACTTGCTACTATGACAAGCTTCTCCTTTGCAAGGACCCCTTCGGATAAGGAATCAGTAGCACCTCTTAGGGCTGTAAGATTAGTGGGGCATTCTGTCCCCCTTTTTGCATTATAAAAAGTAATCAAGGCAAAAGAGATAGGTCTCCCGGCCTGCATTTAATGTCCCTGAAAAACCTGAGTGTCCCAGTTGAAATATTTGATGGAGTCACAGTGCTTTAGAGCAACAAAGATAACTGAACCCCCCCCCCCCCCCCCTTGCCCTCCCAGCAGTTGATTCCCCTGCAGGACAGAAGAAAGTTGAAAGCACTCCCAAAAAAAGTTGTTATTAGTTTCCCATGTTTCCCATGTTTCCTGTAGACAAATGATCTTAAAAGACTTAACAAACAGAATCCACCTCTCGTTTGAGAATTTCACGGATAGACCAGTGCTACTCCATGAGATGAGCCTTAAATCATTCCAGTATCCAGATACAACACCTGCAAGGGGATTAAAGGACATCGCTGGGAGAAAGGAAGCCCCTGCAAAGTCCGTCATTAAGGAATCTTTTGTGGGACTGGGTTGTACCGGGGATTGGTATATGGAGTGGGTGGAAGTCGAGGCGGCATGTGAAACCATAGCCTGAGTGGGAGATCCTAAAATAGGTCTCTCGGCGGGGTCTTAGCAATAATCAGGGAGTCAGTCTGGATCATTAAGATCCGCTAAATGGGTGAACCAATTTGGATGAGCCAGCTGACAAGTAGGAACGCTGTCGGCACCCACAGGACATGTAGGCTGGGTTGAATTTTAAACAAGGAAAGGAGGTCTATAAAAGAAACTCGAAGCCAGAGTTCTGAAACTGTTGTTCAGGGAAGGATGCTGACATGGTTCAGTCAAAATATGACGTGCAATTTCTGGGTATCTGACATTCACTATCACGCAATCCCCCCTCTATCGTTTTACGTGAGGGCCCAATCCATGATACCCGCCGAGCCATTGGGATATTCTTATAATCCTGGATGTCAAAACTGGAGTGTTTAGAAAGAAAGTTGGAAACCTAGTTAATCAGTTGGCCAGTTGATTCTTGACTAGGGGTGGAAAGTACCAGGACCCCAGACAGAACCATAGTATAGGGGCAACAAGCTGGAGGAAGATTAATTATGGGTAATGAGATGCTTTGAGCAGGTTAACAAGGAGTGTAACCCACTAAGGCTTGGAAAGACATAGGGGGCATGTTATGCAAGAAGTTCACGGCTAGAAGAAATAGTACCATGATGCTGAACATCAATAGTCGTGTTCTCATGGGCTGGGGATGTGGGAGCACACATGTTTCATACACTGGGCCTTCAATTAGACTGAGAATGGAGCCGCGTTGGATGGCAGAAGTCATCACTCATCAGGGGAGGTGATTCAGTTCTAATAGAAGTACATGTTTTCCCAAGCCTACTTACTATTTCCTTAGTGTCCAAAGCCAATTTCCCCAGTTTCCAGGAAAGGGATCTGCAGGGCTGGCAATAGAGTTCGTTAACTTCTGTAACACGGATGTCCAGTAGTCCTCTGACGCAGTGATGCAGTTGCAAACATCTTGCCCAATGTACCCCTCGGTGAAGTTAGGGATTTGGCTGAGCCATTGGCTTTTCATTTCCGTTCGGGGTCCAGAGGGTGTGTCATGTCTGAGGTGGGTGAGAGGACCTGAGGAACGCTGCCCTTATGGGTGCCAAAGAGGGGAACCACAACACCCGGGTTAAGTACTGGGCCATCTGAGATTAGCTGAGGAGTAACAGGGGCAGTATCCTCAATGAGTCGGACTGCAAACTGCGGGGCCTGCGGAACCTCTGAAGTCAATGGAAGAGATGAGTCGCTAAGCCCCAGGGATAGGCACCTTTCTGCCAGGTCAGTTTCCTTCGAAATGGCCCCCACCGCTTTGGCCAAGAAAGAATTAGTGGTCGCATGACTAGGGAAGACAGAGGGTATTGCTGTTGCAGCTTTCCATTTACCCATTGTGCCAACAGTACCATAGAAGACAACCCTTACACTTAAAAGCAACGTAAGTGGAAGATGAAAATAAAAGATGCCACCTTACTATTATGCCGATTTTGCTGGGGGGCCAGCCCAGCCGTGTCTGGCCACTGACGGGCCCGCTCTTGGCCGGGTCTTCGCCTGCGTGTGTCCCGTGCTGCAGGAGTCCCCAGGTAATGTTATAGCGCCACCGATCGCTGAAGATTACGGTGGCGGCTTCCTGCCGCAAGGAGGTCTGGGGACTGGATTGCTGCCATGTCCGCTAATGCTGCACCATGGGTCCCTTCTACCAGTCTTCAGACATATCAACAATATTTACAGTGCCATAATCTCCTTGGATTTCCAAACGATTGCAGCTCAGAATGTCTAATACCGTCTGCGTTTTTGTCATCCCCTCCTTGGAAAACTGAAGAGTGCAGCAGAGTTAGAGGGTTCATTTAGGAATGGGTATGTGGCAAAATTCCTACTTTTATTTTGCATCTCACGAACCTTCTGGACAGGTGAGAAATCAATGCAATGTTGGCCTAAAAATAAGACAGCAATTACTTTTTGCTAACTACAGTAGCATGGGATTTGTGCTGGTTAAAAACTTGTTCAATAACAATTTGCATTTTCAAGTTTCAAAGATTATTATTTTTGAAAGCATTGTAAACTTCTATGTGAAGCCATACCCAAGATGTTTAAGATCTGCTCTTTGCATGTCCCATGATTTATTAGGTTTCAATGTGCGCTCAAGTGAAGAAACATGCATGTGTATTAAACTGGTGACTCCAACCAGCTAGTTGGTACTTTTGGACTTATTTACATATAGTTGACCTGCAGCTGTGGTGACAGCAGCTGCTATGGTAATCACTTTTGACTAGTGTTTGGGAAATCGACTCACCAGTGCATTGTGTTGATAAGCAGTGGTTTGTGGTACAAATGGTATTGTTGCATTTATATGATGTTATAAGGGAACATCTCCAAGTATTTCAGAAAGCAAGATAAAGTTTGAAGAATGAGGGCATAGTTTTGGTGATTTGTCAACCATGCCACATCACAGTCAATTTAGCCAAGGAAATCTTAGGTTAGAATTGAAGGAAAAAGCATTAGGTCAGCAGAGATGTCAGTTCCTATATGTTAGGACCATAAGGTTTGCATTTGTTGGACCATATATTCCACATAAATAGCACCAGGTCTTCCAAGTCGGGGAGATGATGTGCTGGGGCTTTGCCTTGAGGCCATTTGGCTCGGAGTCGATTAGACACCGGACACCTTCTTAGCATTAAGAGTGGGGTTCAGGTACACTATTAAATGGCATTTTAGAGTATTTAAGGAATCGAGGAAAGGGACAGATTTATTTATGGTTTAAGAATGAGAAATGCCCATGAAACTCAGCCTTTTTCCAAACAACATAAACAGCAGGCACACAGAAGATGCACCATCAGTTTAATAGTATTACCATTAGGTTGGAGGAGAGGCAGCAAGAAAGATCAGACAAGGTATGAGTCTAGAGAATCTAGAGCATCATCTGTATGGTCCTGAGAGGTAAGACCACGAGGGACATCAGTGATGGGGAGGTGGGACTCAGTGGTTCTGAGCAGTGGCACTATGAGATCTGAAGTGGTGTGACTGTGTGGTCTAGAGAGGCAAGGCCATGATATCACATAAGCTGGGACTGAGGGATTCGAAGCAGTAGGATTATGAGATCTTGAGAGATGGTGTCATAATGTTGAAAGGGGTGGATCTGAGACCCTGGAGCTGGAGAGCCACGAGGACACTGAAATTGGAGTTTTGCTTGCACAATGAGAGATTTAGATTATCTTTCCATAGTAGTCATGTTTGAATAGCTCGCACTGTGAGACAGTGGAGCTTGCATATTTTTTAAATCGGTCTTTTTCATAACTTGAATAGTATTCCCCATCCATTACAATGGTGCCTTCTCTATTTCAGCTGATGCAGATGACTCAGCCAAAGGCGACATCAGCCAGAAGGAGATTGAGGCGGTGTCTGAGAGTCTGTACCAGGCTGATGTGAACAGGGCGCAGGCGGGAGACGTGACTCTGAACAAGCAGCACTTTACCTCCAAATCAAAAGGACGGGAGGACCAATCAGACCAGCCGTAAGACTTCAGCGATCATGCATTATAGACATGGTGGAAAAGGGCTGTATCAATCATAGGAAAGGAGATGACACTTTGTTTCAGTATCTAAACTGTAAATACACAGACCCTGTGCCCAATAACTGGTCCATCTAACCCTTTGTGGGTGCCGCTGAAGTTTCAATAGACCATTGACCGGCGTAGGCAAATGCCCATGGGTGGAGTTTTACAGCACTTACCAACTTCTGATCCTGGTTTTCCCAAAACACTCAAACACTGACACAAATGTACCTTTTTAGTATGTTATCCTCTGTAAAAGGGGTGAATATGCAACTGGTGTTCTCAGGCGTGCTGTGATCTGCTAACGTTGGATGGCAGATCAAGAATACCTGCGTTTTGGGCTGTTAGGTCCACATCGCCCATTCCCAGGATTAAATGGGATGAATAGTGGGACCATGATGCTGCACCGAGAAATGAAGAATTAACAATTGAATTTGTAAATACACATTAGATTCATTGGTAATTCCTCATTTGCCCTGGGAGTTTTACCTTCATTCTCCAAGGGTTTTGTGGTCTCACAATCGCTATTTGACTAGCAACAAAAATACTAGTCCAGTTGGAATTGGACATTATATGGTGGCATCTCAGGGAAATATCTTGTTTTACTATTAGGTTTTCCAATCACATATCTTCATTGTAACAGGATTACTCATTGTTGCACAGAGCCTTATTTTATTGCCCTCTTCTACATCACCGAAGGGTGGACATTGCTTTAGATGACAGGTGCCTCGTAAATGGTCGAAAAGGAGGTGCCTGGTTATTCCTTTCAGCCGACACAAATCTTGGCAGTTAGGAGGAACATGAATTCCATGAAGCTTAATCTTCACGCATTCAATCCTGTCCCAATCCTTCTGTTCCAGACTGTATTCTTACGTGAATGAGGAGCTATTCTCCAAACCTACGTATGCTGCCTTCATCTGCTTGCTGGATAACTATGACCGTCAAACTGGGACGGCTGAGGAGGTAAACCAGGGGGAGATGAAGGAGCAGGACCTCTTTCTGCAGGAGATAATGAAGACCGACGTCATGCAGAAGCTATACACCTTCTTCCACAAAAAACGTAAGCATACGTAGAAAACTGCATTCCCTCACAACTACCCGAGTGTTAGCAAAAAGAGCAATTTGAAAAGTTAAATTTGGCTTAAAACTGATCTTTAAAAAAAGCTTTCATATTAACCTGCTATTTTGTTCATCCTTATGTTTCATCTAATCCAACACGTTAACTCAGATTTTGTCTGTTTCTTCATGTTTTTGAGAGATTGTTTAATCAATGTTCCTTCACCTCAAGACGGAAATGTATACAAATATGAACAATTTTGAAGGGCATTCTTCCTGTTTCAAAGATGCGAACTACTCCTGGTGGTTTTACATTGGTTTCCATCATGGAAAAGTAGACAGAAGTGAAAAATGTTTTATAAAACTTAAGTGCAAACATGATTACAACATTCCCTGCTAGTCTTGTTCAACAATCCCTTACAAGTCAAAGGCTGGCAGTTGGATTCCAACTGGCTGATTTAGAAACATCCTTAATATGTAGCATCTTCTGAGCCATGAGCAGACAATGTAGGTCGCAGTGGAATTTGGAATTACCAATTAGGGAAAAATATGTTCTGAATTATCAGGACAAGAATGAAAAAGATATGCTACTTATACATTGGAACAACAACAAGGTGACGAATGGACTGCTTGAATTTTCTCAACGACTGGCAATCTCTTGGGGCTGCATGCCAGTCCATCATTTTTCAACCAACATGCCACCTCAGTTTAGACCCAGCAATATGCAAATAAGTCTCATCCCTGCTCCAATGGGGACAGTCCAGCCAGAACTGCCAGTACAAGTCCTACCTGAACTGGAATGCAAGCAACCTAGGACTCGTTTTGCCCTTGTTAGGGCTCAAAGACGAGGTATAGCTTGGCTCCAGTGGCTCAGTGAGTAATCAAGCTATACCTGGCTGATGAGCCGGTCCTTGGTTATTTGATTTCCGGTTGAGGGAGGAACTGGCAGTGTTAAAGGGTCGTTATAGTTAGGTGAAAATGTCAGTTAAACATACCATTTTAAACTAACAAAACCACTGAAATTCACCACTTATAGTTATCTGAAGTAACTATAACATGTGCCTTAAAGTAATTATAACGTGCGCCCCCACCATGCACAGTGATATCATAAATAGTGTTGTTTCAGATGCTGCAGTGACGGTATCAATCATGTCATAGAAAATTTCATGAGTGATATGTGAAGCAATTAGTAGTGCATGGTTAGTTTAAAATGGAATGTTTTAACTGAAATTTTCAAATAACTGTAACATTTTTTTACCCTTAGATTTTTTTCAGTGAATTTCAATTTTTTTCATTTTTTTATGTAAGTAACATGTTACAATTCCTAACTATACCCTCACTATAACCTTTTTTTTCAGTGAATTTCATGTTTTTTTAACATAAAGAAAGATATCCGTTGGCTGTGGGTGGCATGGGGTTGGGTGCACAAGGCTGACTATGTTCTGTAACAATAAAAAGGGTGTCATTTCATTCATTCATTAAACGTTTATTTGATTTTCAGAGAAAATCATACAAGTGTATAGTGAAAAATGTATCCATGATAAAACAAATGGCCTTAAAATAATAAACTATCAAATGATGCATAAAATATATATAAATAACAATCACATTAAAACTCTGTACATAAAATCCTAGAACAGAGGGCAATACTAGCGGGATGCATGTAAAATCCCAGATAGAAAATCGGAAACAAAAAAAGCACAGTTTGGGAGTGGACAGGAGCTGGAGATATAAAAAGGCCAGTCTAATTTGTCTCAATCCCTGTTCGGCTAGGATAGGTCTTTTAAATTTATGCCGCAGGGCAGAGAACATTGGACAACGCAAAACTATATGCACATAAGTGCAAATGCAGGCATAGTCACATGTAAAAAGGGGTAAAGTCGATTGAGAAAACCAAACAGCCTTTGGGAATAACAACTGATGAAAATTATTCAGTCTAAGGAATGTTAAGAAACACTGAGACATGTCCAGAAGAATGTAGGGCTCCATTCCCAAGACTGATTTAACCAATACGTGGCCTCAGAATGACTATTTTGCAAAGGCAGAGTTCTCCATCTCGAAAGTCACTCTCTGGGCACAGGCCTGCTTAACTCACATTAAGTCCTTTTTTACAATACCCCTGAGATCAAGAAAAAGATCTGGGCGGCCCAGTTTGGAGAAAGATTTCTTGATGTATAAAATCATGGGATCTGGGTAGATTTGTCTAGTGTCAAACAGTCGTGGAGGATGAGTCTATTTAGGTGAAGATCCTCTTTATGCCACCCAGAGCATCATAGGAGCAATGGAGGAATACGAATAAGTCAGTGATAAAGTTCAAACACAGTTCCTCATGAACAATTTCAGTGGGAGTACCCTGGCATACAACCAGGAGATTTCTCAAAAAACTGTTTTCGATTACCTGGATGGAATAAAGGGTGTCATAAGTAATGCACACCTATTGACATTGTAAAAGGGCCCTCTCCCTCAATAGAGAAGGAGCTTTCAATCAAGTTGAGTGGCGTAACTTCTTTCAAACCATAACGAGAATGGGATTTGGCCCACAATTCTTGAGATTGGTGCACTTCTGTACAGCCCCCCATCTGTGCAAGTGAACTGTGGTGGCTTTCTCTCTTGCACAATTGTTCTGGTCAGTTTATCTCTTTCCTTCTCAGGTGTCTCTCTGGAAGTGCTGATGTCCCTGATCACAGAATCCCTATAACAGGAGTGACCATTGCTGGGCACCCTGGCTAGAGTTCCTTTTAAATGGCTCCCTAGAGAATGAAGTACCCGCAAATCTTGCTCAGTGGCAACATCATCAATATGGTACAGGGCAATGTGACGCCACTAAATGATCAAATGCAGCAAGACTCTCTGCAATGGCAACATCTTCAACCCTCATTATGGGGCCGGATCCAGACTGTCAACATGATGGTAGCCAAAAGATTTAATTACGTATTCGGTATGTTCCTCATTCCACTCTGAGTTGATGCACAGATCAAAACGTACATATGGGGCAAGGATAGGCCCAGGCTGAATATGATCAAATTGTAAACAGACACAGCATCTGAAGGTCTAAGACTCCATAAAACTGATCATTACTACACAGTCCATCAACTCTCACAAATGGCTTATCACTTCCAGGACAATATGGACAGCCCCTCTTGGCTCATTATAGAGCTGTGCCTCCAGAGAGTCGAGATGGGGACTGAGGTGCTTAACAGGTGACACAAGGGCGCAATTGACCAAGCCAACTCAATACTACTGTCATCTATTGCAACCTGGAGATCCATTTATTGCAAGTTTAGTCTCAATGGTTTCCTCCCGCTGGAGGCCCCTCTCTGGTTTAATGCAGAGCGGAAGATAGATAATGCCCCTTTCCTTTTGCCAGACTGGGCCGCAATGGGTATACGTACCATCCAACTTGTTATGGTGTGAGACAAAGTGAAATCCTTTCCTGTGCTATGTGACGGAATTAACCGAGTGATATCACAACTCTGGAGATACAACCAACTGAACAATCTATCCGATACTCTGCAAACTTCTCCTATACACAAATACCTCGTGAAATGGAGCGGTCATACTGGGAACTAATTTCTGGTTTGTACAGTTTGATAATCAAGCTGAAATCAAAACCTATGCGAAGATACTTGTTCCACCAATGATTTCTCTCAATCCTAAAAGTTTGCACGGAGAAGGACTGGTCCCAACTTCCATCTACACATAAACATGGCCTATGGGAAGCATGAATGAAACTGGGCTACTTCAAACTGCTCCACCTCTGGCACTGGACCCCACTAGGCTCCATAGGGAGGAACTGGCCCCATTTACAACCTGCTGGAGATGTGGGCAACTGGGAGGTGATACTATCCACATATTGTCTTCATGCTCACTTCCGACTGCATAATGGAATGCCGTTTGGGGGTCCCTTCAGCACCTAGGCACACTCAACATTCGTCCTGCCTTGCATTATTACATGACTCTGACAACATGGTGGGGCTGGATCTCTATGGCAAGAGGTGACTGAATTCCTCCCCAGCCATCGCCAAGCTTTGCATTTTATGCAAATGGAAGCCGGGAGCGATACCAGCGCTACGGGGAATGGGCATAGGCCCTCACTATATTGGCCTCCTTTGAGAGGTCAATATACAAATTGAATGATTAGCTTGCAAAATTTGAGGCCATATGGGACCTCTTCCTGGAGACATTACATTAATTACCCCCTCTGCGACCCATCAATGAGACCAGTCAGAGTTTGTATTCCCCTCAAAGACTATGTCTCAGTTCTCACAGACTGTCCCAGACTCTTCTGAATAGCAGAGGAGACTTTGTCCCATGGAGTCGTCCTCTGCGTAGCTTCCAAAAATGACATTACCCAACTTATATTTGGGATTCTGAGCATTGACACTGGAACATACATGACTGATAGTCCCTTGAACACTATGCAAAGGTTTTTCTTTCTTCTCACATTGTATATCTTCAATTCCCTAACGTGTTCTGATTACCTGCCTCATAGCCTTTATGTCTTTCGGGTTCTGGTCACGTCTCCATATCACAGCGGTATATTTCATTGAATTTATTACTGGTTGTTCGAACATTGGGGAATTTTGATTCTTTTGTTATTGATCTATGTGGACAAGCTTATTGGAGATTATCATATGCTGGACATATGACATGACCTCTGCCCACTTTCTTTTCTGCATTGCTGTAAAATGCTTAATGAAAAGTATTCAAACAAAAAAACGGGCCTATTGGCTTTCTTATGGGGTCAGTACATCAACGTATATAAAGCAGACCTATTATCTTTGTCAAAAAGTCACCAATAACTATAATCAAATGGGTACTTCAGAAATCCACACACCACAATGTGTAATTGAAGTGAATCTTATAAAATGCATTCAATAAAGCCTTGTTTATTAACAAAAAAAACATCAATAAGGCTTTGAGGCATTTTTTTACATTTTCCAAACCACAAAGTGTAGCCATACAACCAAACACAAAGGTGCCCTGCACCTCCACTGAACAGCATACAGCTCCAGCTTGGAGTGCTTTCAAAATATATAGTAAGATCTCTTGGTATCATGGATTATTTGATCCAGGAGACATATTGTTTTATTCTAATGTTGCTAGGCGACTGCTGCACTCCCTGTAGCCCCCCACAACATTAATAAAATGATGTGTTGGGCCTCTGCCCATTCTATCGGCACCATAGGAACAAGAAATAGGGCACGAAAAACCTTAGGGCATTTTGGGGGGTTTCTTACACAGAGCAGTGAAGAATAAATGAGCGGCACTGGACATTCAATTAATACTCATAGAAAAAAAAAAACTGTGTGCTGTGGTGCCCCCTCAGGGCACCTACAACATATCCAAATGTTGGGGGAAATAGGGGGAACCCCTAGGCCCCCTTCAACTACCCTGCAACTGTATTAATATATATATATATATTATCTACTGGCGGTCGCCAGTAGATAGTTATAGTTAGGACCGAGTTTCCATAGGAAATCTGAAAATTCTATTTTGAATAACTTTGGCGCCGGTTGACGAATCCTCGCAAAATTTTCAAAACTAATGGGGCGCTCCGCTCAGCTCCTACCCTGAAAGTCTTGGGGTGATTCGTCAAGCGGGGGCTGAGAAAAAAGGGGGGTCCCAAAACGCGTTTTCCCCATGCGTTTTCCCATAGGACCTTTAGTCGAAGGTACAGCCCAAACAGCTGAACAGAATAACTTGAAATTTGGCAAAGAGGTAGTCCTCAGGTCAGGCATGTGCCTTTTGCATATATGGTGTCAATCTGTTCAGTATTTCCTGAGAAAATTGCAGTTAAAAGTACATAAATATCTATAGGCGCGCATCGTGCGTGCACGGTGCGCGCACGGTGCCGTGCACGAGCGTAATTCAGATTGGTTGTTAGATGTCAGTCAACATTCGAATCGGTCGAAATCAGGAAGTGTCGGACGCCATTTTGTGTGTCGCACTGAAACAGAAAGGTGGAAAACGTGAAAAGGGGGCAGGGTAGAGAGTTCCTGAAACCTAGCCTTTGTCAGGGGGTCCCTGAAGGACCCCTAAGGGTGAAAAAAACATTTTATTTTTTTTCAAAAAATCGCGCGGTGCGCGCACGGTGAAAAACCCTTAGAAAAAAAAAAACATTTAAGAACGTGAAAAGGGGGCAGGGTAGAGAGTTCCTGACCCCCTAGCCTTTGTCAGGGGGTCCCTGAAGGACCCCGAAGGGTGAAATTTTTTTTTTATTTTTTTTCAGAAAATCGCGCGGTAAAAAACCCTTAAAAAAAATTTTTTTTAAACTGTTTATAATTTTATAGAAGATATTAACTATGCTGTTCAACTTTATCCAAATTTTATAAAAAAAGCTGAGCCATTCCATATTACAGGATACAGTCAATCTATAATTATATACATAGGTAGTTTATTGTAAAATAAATATATAAAAAAAAATAATACATACATAAATTAGCATTTAAAAAACCTTGCAAATTCACTTAAAAAACCATAGGTTTCACACACGTTATAGTTAGGAATTAGCATTTAAAAACCTTGCAAATTCACTTAAAAAAACCATAGGTTTCACACAAGTTATAGTTAGGAATTAGCATTTAAAAAACCTTGCAAATTCACTTAAAAAACCATAGGTTTCACACATGTTATAGCTAGCTGGACATTTCACTCGTAAAAAAACCATTGAAATTCCCACGTTATAGTTAGTTCAGGTAACTATAACTCACGTGACCGCAATCCACTGCTGATGACGTCACATATTACATCACTGATGACATCATCCAGTGAATATGTGTCTCTCTGTAAAATAAATATTTTTTATATATGTATATATAAAGGTTAATGGAAGAATAAACGGGTAAATAAGTGTCTAAATGGATGTTTTTTTTTGTAAAATTAATTGTATAACTGACTTATTAACAGTATCTTAGTGAATACAGTGATGTATATGTGACGTCATCAGCAGTGGATTGCGGTCGCGTGAGTTATAGTTACCTGAACTAACTATAACGTGGGAATTTCAATGGTTTTTTACGAGTGAAATGTCCAGCTAACTATAACATGTGTGAAACCTATGGTTTTTAAGTGTGTGAAACCTATGGTTTTTTAAGTGAATATATATATATATATATATATATATATATAAATATATATATATATATATATATATATATATATATATTCACTTAAAAAACCATAGGTTTCACACATGTTATAGTTAGCTGGACATCTCACTCGTAAAAATACCCAAAAATTCCCCCGTTATAGTTAGTTCAGGTAACTATAACTCACGCGACCGCAATCCACTGCTGATGACGATGAATTTGGATAAAGTTGAACAGCATAGTTAATATCTTCTATAAAATTATAAACAGTTTTAATAGCTTTTTTATTTTTTTTTAGGGTTTTTCACCATGCGCGCACGGTGCGCACACCTCGCGATTTTTGGGAAAAAAAAATTAAATGACAAAGGCGAGGGGTCAGAAACTCTCTACCCTGCCCCCTTTTCACGCTTTTATATGTTTTTTTTTTTTAAGGGTTTTTCACCGTGCGCGCACCGTGTGCGCACCCCGCGATTTAAAAAACAAATAAATTTTTTTTCACCTTTCGGGGTCCTTCTGTGACCCCCTGAGAAAGGCTAGGGGGTCAGGAACTCTCTACCCGGCCCCCTTTTCACGTTCTCCACCTTTCCTTTACAGTGCGACAGACAAAATGGCGTCCGACACTTCCTGATTTCGACCGATTCGAATGTTGACTGACATCTAACAACCAATCAGAATTACGCTCGCGCACGGCACCGTGCGCGCACGGTACGCGCGCATGCGCGCACGGTGCGCGGCTATAGATATTTATGTACTTTTAACTGCAATTTTCTCAGGAAATACTGAACAGATTGACTCCATATATGCAAAAGGCACATGCCTGACCTGAGGACTACCTCTTTGCCAAATTTCAAGTAATTCTGTTCAGCCGTTCGGGCTGTACCTTCGACTAAATGTCCTACGGGAAAATGCATTGGGAAAACGCGTTTTGGGACCCCCCTTTTTTCTCGGCCCCCGCTTGACGAATCACCCCGAGACTTTCAGGGTAGGAGCTGAGCGGAGCGCCCCATTAGTTTTGAAAATTACGCGAGGATTCGTCAACGGGCGCCAAAGATATTCAAAACAGAATTTTCAGAGTTCCTATGGAAACACGGTCCTAACTATAACTATTTACTGGCGACCGCCAGTAGATAATATATATATATATATATATATATATATATATATATATATATATATATATATATATATATTGCTGCTTCAAAACACCAGTCAGGTGCACTCGCAGGCGGGTGCTTCTTCGTGCGGGGGTGTACCCGCATTCAAATATTGCTGCAACTCTCCTTCTCACATCCACCATCCAAAGAGAAAGACAGCACTCGCGGGGGCCGTTTCCAAAGTTTCGGTAACAACCTTCATCTATCATAGATGAAGGTTGTTACCGAAACGCGTCTGTTTGTTTACGTGACAGTTTCCAGTTAATGAACTTTGGAAACGGCCCCCGCGAGTGCTGTCTTTCTCTTTGGATGGTGGATGTGAGAAGGAGAGTTGCAGCAATATATATATATATATATATATATATATATATATATATATATATATATATTTTTTTTTTTTCAAGAAATCCTTCTGGATCCTTGGAAGGAAAACGAAGCCGTGTGTGGTCCTTCAAAATCTTTATTCAGCCACTTCTGCCACACGCGTTTCGATTGAATTAAACTACAAAAAAGTGCATTGGAAGACTTGTAGTTCTTTGGTGAAACTGTTACGTATACGCAGCACGTGGTAGGTGACAATTACGCATTAATTAAAATTCATTTGATATTGAATAAAACAAGCGTAAAACAACTGCATAAAATATATACAAACTTTTCTTTACGATACAGCTATATACACTGTGAATTAAATAATAAATATATAAATATTAAATATTTTTTAAAAAGCCTCTGTTGTTTGTCAATGCAGCCCCAGTGGGCTTACGTCTCCAAGATTATACCTCTTATGCTGCTGCGTAATTGTCACCTACCACGTGCTGCGTATACGTAACAGTTTCACCAAAGAACTACAAGTCTGTCTTCCAATGCACTTTTTTGTAGTTTAATTCAATCACGTGGGTAACAATGTAAAAATGGCCGCTTGCTTGGATTTCATTTGTCAGTGAACAAGAGTGCGTGGCACTCAAAACGCGTTTGGCAGAAGTGGCTGAATAAAGATTTTGAAGGACCACACACGGCTACGTTTTCCTTCCAAGGATCCAGAAGGATTTGTTGAAATTTAACAGGACCCGCTTCTGTGGGGTCCTCCCGTAACGAAGCGACTTCCGTTGTGGAGGAGGCAGTTTATACACAGAGGACGTCTTCCTAATATATATATATATATATATATATATATATATATATATATATATATATATATATATATATATATATATATAAAGCTCCAAGGACTTCACTCGAAGAATGAAGGAGACCGCACTCAGCAAGGTTTCTCGATGCGATTGTTTATTGCATTGTTTCGAGATAGCAGCAGTAACACCAGGACGCGTTTCGGAGTTCGCGCCTTTTTCGACTGAGTTACAACGTGCAGGTTACGTGAGCAGTATTATATCCGGTTCACATAATCTAGTTCCGGTTCACTTAAACATAAACATAGTGAAAAGACTGAAAATACAATTTAAATCGGACTTTTGTTCACTTGAGAAAAATAATATATATTTTGCATCATGAGTAAATAATTCTGAAGTTCATTATTACAAGTGAAAAAAGCACTTTGGAACCAATAAAGTAAATACATAGATAGGCGGTCAATTTTAGGCGAATTGTTGTGCTAAATGAGTCAAGTCAGCCTACAGTGATTAATAATTCAAGATTCTGCATTCAACAAAAAGTAAGTATTTACATATAATTCATTTCAAACTCTCTAAACATAATTGAGCCATGTATGGGCATAAAGTGACAGTAATATATTCATCACAGTGAAGCAGAAAAAACACTCTACCATCTTAGTCCCCAAATATCGAAAAAATATATTATTTCAGCGTTTACCTAGATGACATGACAGTTCCTCCTCTGTATTCAAACCATAAGGTGTTGTGGTTTGGAGGTCAATAATAAAGCGAGATTCTAATCTCCTCAACCTCAATTCCCGATTTCCCATTCGGTCACTGACTGGGACATGATCAAGGCAGAAAAACGACAATAGATTTCTGTCACTATTGTGGTATTGTGCGAAATGTCTCGCTACAGGGTATGAGGAGTCTTGCTTTTCAATTGCTCTGGCATGTTCTAGGATGCGCTTTTTTGTGGGGTGGATCGTGCTGCCAATATATTGCTTTGGGCAAGGACATGTAAGACAGTAAACGCAGAATGGCGTATTACAAGTCATCAGTTTGTTAATTGGTCTCGGTTTTTTCATAACCAGGGACATTGTATGAAGATACCTTTTTACTGTTCCTACACGCCTTACATTTCAGACAGGGGAAGAAACCGGAAACTTTACTGATAGGTTTGACAAAAGGAATAGGTTCATAGTGGCTGTTAACCAATTTGTCTTTTAAGGATCTACATCTTCTGAAGGTTATTTGTGGATAGGGTGGTAAGATGTCACCTATTATTACATCTGTTTTCAGAATATGCCAATTCCGGCAAAGGATCTTTCTCAGGATATTTGTCTCATTAGAGAAAGTTGTGATAAATCTGCAAATATCTGATTTTGTTCTAGCCTTAGCACGGTTTGTGTCTAATAGTGATTGTCTTGAGATTTTGTTGACCTCACTTAGAGTTTTCATTAGTAGGTTAGGACAGTAGCCACGTAATCGAAATCTTTCAATGGCAGTTGATGCTTCATATTGAAAGTCCACCTCACGGGAACAGTTTCTTTTTAGGCGTAGTAATTCACCGTAAGGGATGCTGTTTTTTAAAGATTTTTGATGGCTACTCTGTGCTTCTAGTACTGAATTCCCTGCAGTCTCTTTTCTGAAGAGAGTGGTACATATACTCCCGTCTTGGACAAAGACTTTAAGATCCAAGAAGGGGACTTGTTGCGTGCTAATTTGTCCAGATAAATGAAGATTCAAGGTATTTGTGTTGAGTGCTGAAATATATTTTTCAGCTTCGTCCTTAGGTCCCTTCCACAAAATAAACAGGTCATCTATGTACCTATACCATAGAATAATATTTTTAGTCCAATGTTCATATGTATCAGCCCAGGCCACCTGCCTCTCCCACCAGCCTACGAATAGGTTCGCGTAACTGGGGGCGAAGCAGGTGCCCATGGCTGTACCCTGGATCTGACGATAGTGTTGTTTGTCAAACAAAAAGATGTTATTATTGAGGCAGAACAAAATAAATTCAGTGAGCATGATATTGTGCTCAGCGAATTGAAGATATCTCTCCTTTAAAAAATATTCTACTGCCTTCACACCATGCTCATGTTTAATGATTGTGTAGAGGCTTGTAATGTCCAAGACAATCATGAGCATGTCAGGCTCCCAAGGTGTATTAGCAATATTACAAATGAAATGCGTCGTGTCTTTGATGTAAGAAGATAATGTTACCACAAACTCCCTCAAGAAAAAATCAATGTACTGAGACATGTGTTCTGTTAATGACCCAATGGATGACACGATAGGACGACCTGGCGGTCTGTCCAAGTTTTTATGGATTTTGGGTAGATGATAGAAAGTAGCTGTAGTGGGATATGGGCATGTTAGATATTTAAATTCATCAAAATTGAGCATATGTCGATCAAACCATTTCTGAATCAATATATGATATTCATTGATACTTGCAATATACTCAGATTTAACAATTGGAGAGTAACATGATCTGTCTGAGAGTAATCTCATTGCCTCCTCCACATAGAACTTTCTCGTCATTAATACCACGTTCCCTCCTTTGTCGGAGGGTTTGCAAATTATATTTGGGTCATCCATTAATTGTGAAAGAGCAGTCCTTTCTTTCACAGTAAGGTTGTTGGATAAGTTCGTAGATTCTGAGAGTCTCAATTCCATGAGATCTTTCTTCACTGATTCCTCAAAGATATCTATAGAGTCGTAAGGAGTGACTGGAACAAAGGTTGATATTTGCTTGAAATGAGTTTTTGGAGCAATTTGTTCAATACCAAAGCTTTGGATACAGGAAACATCTTTAGTTGCACCTGGTCCCATTGTTTCTTGACTGGAAAGTACACATAATGTTTCAAGGTCATCCCCTGTAAGGGTTGTTATTGGATCAGGGACGGAAATCTGCTGAGGTGCATCACTGATATTTCCTTGCACGTTTTTGGATTTGAAAAATGTCATCAATTTTAACTTCCTGGAAAAAAGATATAGATCGATCCGTGTTTGAGTATATTCACATCTTTTTGCTGGACAGAAAGTTAGGCCTTTTTTGAGAACAGATACTTGTTCCTCCGTTAGTTGTTTTTGAGTCAAGTTAACAATAGTGAGATTATCAGAGCTCTCTAATTTTTGGATCCTCTCTTGCTGCGGGTTTGCCAGGCGATTCCTTGATTTTGACTTTGAGTGGCCGCCCCGTCTTGTTTTCCGGCCGCATTTCTTCTCCTTGATGTTTGGAACCTGCCGCGTCCCCCTCTTTGTCGTGAGTTGCGCATTAGTTTGAACTCCTCTAAAAAACGACTTTGTATTGAGGAGGGCATGGCTGTTTCACTAAATTCCTCCCCTGATTGCTCTGCATCTGTGCTCACATTTGATTCAGAGGTATCTCGGATTTCCTGATCTTGAGGAACAATCCTTCTGAGCGCTTTCCTTGGCCCATCAAATTTTCGTGCAAAAGTAAGTACTCTTCCTTGTTCGTAGTCCCTTGCATCTCTATTGAATTTCGTATGCTTGCGTGTCTTGATTTTTTCTTGGTAGTTTATCAATCGGTCCTTCATTGCTTGTCTGAGTTCATCTTTGGTTTTTGTATCCGGGTTAGTCGCAATAATGGCTTCCAATTCCTCGATTTCTTTGAGACATTTTTCATGGTCGCTCCATGCAAACTTTATCAATATTTTAAGCATGCCAACTGAAGATTCCGTTGTGTATGCAGCCCATTCCTCTAGCAGCGCTGGGTCCGGGTTTTCATAAGAAGGAATCGTATAAATACGTAAACCTCGAGGTATTCGTTGTACATCAATATAATGTTGGAGCGAGGTGGCCTCCCACCATTTCTGTGTTTCTCGTTCCAAAAGTCTCTCTAGTTTGACAAATTGGTTCTCGAGTGAACTGGGTTCTTTATTTGCATGATCCTTTTCGACACGAGATGTCGGGGCACATTTGAAGACTTGTGCTGCCTCCGCCTGTCTCGATTCATTCGAAAACATATTTATTTTCGGGCTCGTAAAGCTGCACGCATTCAATTATGGTTCTTGCTTTAACGCTCGTACTGCCGTAAGTTTAGTTGCAAGCATGGACTTTTAATCTAAACAAATATACCGGTGGGCACAGACTCACCGACCGGGTCCAAAGGCAGCGGTGCTCGTAGCGGTGAAGAACGCTCAGGAAATCCACCAAGATCCGCTTTATTCGGCACTCAAGGAGCGGGTGCAGGTCCAAGTCGTGGCGGTGGTTCCACGTAGATATAAAGCTCCAAGGACTTCACTCGAAGAATGAAGGAGACCGCACTCAGCAAGGTTTCTCGATGCGATTGTTTATTGCATTGTTTCGAGATAGCAGCAGTAACACCAGGACGCGTTTCGGCGTTCGCGCCTTTTTCGACTGAGTTACAACGTGCAGGTTACGTGAGCAGTATTATATCCGGTTCACATAATCTAGTTCCGGTTCACTTAAACATAAACATAGTGAAAAGACTGAAAATACAATTTAAATCGGACTTTTGTTCACTTGAGAAAAATAATATATATTTTGCATCATGAGTAAATAATTCTGAAGTTCATTATTACAAGTGAAAAAAGCACTTTGGAACCAATAAAGTAAATACATAGATAGGCGGTCAATTTTAGGCGAATTGTTGCGCTAAATGAGTCAAGTCAGCCTACAGTGATTAATAATTCAAGATTCTGCATTCAACAAAAAGTAAGTATTTACATATAATTCATTTCAAACGCTCTAAACATAATTGAGCCATGTATGGGCATAAAGTGACAGTAATATATTCATCACAGTGAAGCAGAAAAAACACTCTACCATCTTAGTCCCCAAATATCGAAAAAATATATTATTTCAGCGTTTACCTAGATGACATGACAGTTCCTCCTCTGTATTCAAACCATAAGGTGTTGTGGTTTGGAGGTCAATAATAAAGCGAGATTCTAATCTCCTCAACCTCAATTCCCGATTTCCCATTCGGTCACTGACTGGGACATGATCAAGGCAGAAAAACGACAATAGATTTCTGTCACTATTGTGGTATTGTGCGAAATGTCTCGCTACAGGGTATGAGGAGTCTTGCTTTTCAATTGCTCTGGCATGTTCTAGGATGCGCTTTTTTGTGGGGTGGATCGTGCTGCCAATATATTGCTTTGGGCAAGGACATGTAAGATAGTAAACGCAGAATGGCGTATTACAAGTCATCAGTTTGTTAATTGGTCTCGGTTTTTTCATACCAGGGACATTGTATGAAGATACCTTTTTACTGTTCCTACACGCCTTATATTTCAGACAGGGGAAGAAACCGGAAACTTTACTGATAGGTTGGACAAAAGGAATAGGTTCATAGTGGCTGTTAACCAATTTGTCTTTTAAGGATCTACATCTATATATATATATATATATATTAAAGCTCCGTGGTGATCCAACGATTTGAGCCGCACTCGAAACCACAGATGCTTTTTTCCCCTAAAAAAGCATTTATTGGTGCGAGCTGTAACACACTCCAGTCCTTTACAAGCAGTTAGCCGCCACCTGACGCGTTTCGAGATTAACTCTTCTTCAAAGGTAGTCGTGGTTAAAAAGGAGCATGAGGCTGCAGCATCCTAAATATCACTATCGTGCGCCCTGATTGGGCCGCTCGTGATGAGGCAGCACGTTGCATTATGAATTATGCAGTCTTTTACTTTCCTTAGATGGATGTCCTTTTGTAATCTCTGCTGAGATAAAGCTCGCAAATGAGCCCCAGGGTGCCTTCGAACTCCAATCCAGAAGTCTGTGTTCCACTTTGAGTCCCGTGACATCGGGCTCTATGGCCCCCTTCTTCTGGGGTGGTGCTGGCTCGACAGCAGGACAGCCGCCTGAAATTAAAGCTCCGTGGGGATCCAACGGTTTGAGCCGCACTCGAAACCACAGACGCTTTTTTCCCCTAAAAAAGCATTTATTGGTGCGAGCTGTAACACACTCCAGTCCTTTACAAGCAGTTAGCCGCCATCTGACGCGTTTCGAGATTAACTCTTCTTCAAAGGTAGTCGCGGTTAAAAAGGAGCATGAGGCTGCAGCATCCTAAATATCACTATCGTGCGCCCTGATTGGGCCACTCGTGATGAGGCAGCACGTTGGATTATGGATTATGCAGTCTTTTACTTTCCTTAGATGGATGTCCTTTTGTAATCTCTGCTGAGATAAAGCTCGCAAATGAGCCCCAGAGTGCCTTCGAACTCCAATCCAGAAGTCTGTGTTCCACTTTGAGTCCCGTGACATCGGGCTCAATGGCCCCCTTCTTCTGGGGTGGTGCTGGCTCGACGGCAGGACAGCCGCCTGAAATTTAAGCTCCGTGGGGATCCAACGATTTGAGCCGCACTCGAAACCACAGACGCTTTTTTTCCCTAAAAAAGCATTTATTGGTGCGAGCTGTAACACACTCCAGTCCTTTACAAGCAGTTAGCCGCCACCTGACGCGTTTCGAGATTAACTCTTCTTCAAAGGTAGTCGTGGTTAAAAAGGAGCATGAGGCTGCAGCATCCTAAATATCACTATCGTGCGCCCTGATTGGGCCGCTCGTGATGAGGCAGCACGTTGCATTATGGATTATGCAGTCTTTTACCTTCCTTAGATGGATGTCCTTTTGTAATCTCTGCTGAGATAAAGCTCGCAAATGAGCCCCAGAGTGCCTTCGAACTCCAATCCAGAAGTCTGTGTTCCACTTTGAGTCCGGTGACATCGGGCTCTATGGCCCCCTTCTTCTGGGGTGGTGCTGGCTCGACGGCAGGACAGCCGCCTGAAATTAAAGCTCCGTGGGGATCCAACGATTTGAGCCGCTCTCGAAACCACAGACGTTTTTTTCCCCTAAAAAAGCATTTATTGGTGCGAGCTGTAACACACTCCAGTCCTTTACAAGCAGTTAGCCGCCACCTGACGCGTTTCGAGATTAACTCTTCTTCAAAGGTAGTCGCGGTTAAAAAGGAGCATGAGGCTGCAGCGTCCTAAATATCACTATCGTGCGCCCTGATTGGGCCGCTCGTGATGAGGCAGCACGTTGCATTATGGATTATGCAGTCTTTTACCTTCCTTAGATGGATGTCCTTTTGTAATCTCTGCTGAGATAAAGCTCGCAAATGAGCCCCAGAGTGCCTTCGAACTCCAATCCAGAAGTCTGTGTTCCACTTTGAGTCCCGTGACATCGGGCTCTATGGCCCCCTTCTTCTGGGGTGGTGCTGGCTCGACGGCAGGACAGCCGCCTGAAATTAAAGCCCCGTGGGGATCCAACGATTTGAGCCGCACTCGAAACCACAGACGCTTTTTTCCCCTAAAAAAGCATTTATTGGTGCGAGCTGTAACACACTCCAGTCCTTTACAAGCAGTTAGCCGCCACCTGACGCGTTTCGAGATTAACTCTTCTTCAAAGGTAGTCGCGGTTAAAAAGGAGCATGAGGCTGCAGCATCCTAAATATCACTATTGTGCGCCCTGATTGGGCCGCTCGTGATGAGGCAGCACGTTGCATTATGGATTATGCAGTCTTTTACTTTCCTTAGATGGATGTCCTTTTGTAATCTCTGCTGACATAAAGCTCGCAAATGAGCCCCAGAGTGCCTTCGAACTCCAATCCAGAAGTCTGTGTTCCACTTTGAGTCCCGTGACATCGGGCTCTATGGCCCCCTTCTTCTGGGGTGGTGCTGGCTCGACGGCAGGACAGCCGCCTGAAATTAAAGCCCCGTGGGGATCCAACGATTTGAGCCGCACTCGAAACCACAGACGCTTTTTTCCCCTAAAAAAGCATTTATTGGTGCGAGCTGTAACACACTCCAGTCCTTTACAAGCAGTTAGCCGCCACCTGACGCGTTTCGAGATTAACTCTTCTTCAAAGGTAGTCGCAGTTAAAAAGGAGCATGAGGCTGCAGCATCCTAAATATCACTATCGTGCGCCCTGATTGGGCCGCTCGTGATGAGGCAGCACGTTGCATTATGGATTATGCAGTCTTTTACTTTCCTTAGATGGATGTCCTTTTGTAATCTCTGCTGAGATAAAGCTCGCAAATGAGCCCCAGGGTGCCTTCGAACTCCAATCCAGAAGTCTGTGTTCCACTTTGAGTCCCGTGACATCGGGCTCTATGGCCCCCTTCTTCTGGGGTGGTGCTGGCTCGACAGCAGGACAGCCGCCTGAAATTAAAGCTCCGTGGGGATCCAACGATTTGAGCCGCACTCGAAACCACAGACGCTTTTTTCCCCTAAAAAAGCATTTATTGGTGCGAGCTGTAACACACTCCAGTCCTTTACAAGCAGTTAGCCGCCACCTGACGCGTTTCGAGTTTAACTCTTCTTCAAAGGTAGTCGCGGTTAAAAAGGAGCATGAGGCTGCAGCATCCTAAATATCACTATCGTGCGCCCTGATTGGGCCGCTCGTGATGAGGCAGCACGTTGGATTATGGATTATGCAGTCTTTTACTTTCCTTAGATGGATGTCCTTTTGTAATCTCTGCTGAGATAAAGCTCGCAAATGAGCCCCAGAGTGCCTTCCAACTCCAATCCAGAAGTCTGTGTTCCACTTTGAGTCCCGTGACATCGGGCTCAATGGCCCCCTTCTTCTGGGGTGGTGCTGGCTCGACGGCAGGACAGCCGCCTGAAATTAAAGCCCCGTGGGGATCCAACGATTTGAGCCGCACTCGAAACCACAGACGCTTTTTTCCCCTAAAAAAGCATTTATTGGTGCGAGCTGTAACACACTCCAGTCCTTTACAAGCAGTTAGCCGCCACCTGACGCGTTTCGAGATTAACTCTTCTTCAAAGGTAGTCGCGGTTAAAAAGGAGCATGAGGCTGCAGCATCCTAAATATCACTATCGTGCGCCCTGATTGGGCCGCTCGTGATGAGGCCGCACGTTGCATTATGGATTATGCAGTCTTTTACTTTCCTTAGTTGGATGTCCTTTTGTAATCTCTGCTGAGATAAAGCTCGCAAATGAGCCCCAGAGTGCCTTCGAACTCCAATCCAGAAGTCTGTGTTCCACTTTGAGTCCCGTGACATCGGGCTCTATGGCCCCCTTCTTCTGGGGTGGTGCTGTCTCGACGGCAGGACAGCCGCCTGAAATTAAAGCTCCGTGGGGATCCAACGATTTGAGCCGCACTCGAAACCACAGGTGCTTTTTTCCCCTAAAAAAGCATTTATTGGTGCGAGCTGTAACACACTCCAGTCCTTTACAAGCAGTTAGCCGCCACCTGACGCGTTTTCGAGATTAACTCTTCTTCAAAGGTAGTCGCGGTTAAAAAGGAGCATGAGGCTGCAGCATCCTAAATATCACTATCGTGCGCCCTGATTGGGCCGCTCCTGATGAGGCAGCACGTTGCATTATGGATTATGCAGTCTTTTACTTTCACAAGGTGCACAGGTACAGACCACAGCACGCTGGAAGTAGATATTAGTGCAAGTTTATTCCATATGGATCAGCATGACGTGTTTCGGCCGTGTTGCCACTGCCTTGATCACATGACACGCTGAGAGCCAACCATGCAAGATATAGTGCAAACTAACTTCCCTCCTCCCACATAGATCAATGGAACTGCGATAAACAAACAGCAAACTACAGGTGTGTTCAAGGCAAAAAATAGAAGAAATATTCAATCACAGAGTACAATGTCGTTCCAAATAAAAAATAATTGGAAACCACTCGCAATTAAACCATAGTGGTTAAAATTAACATCATATAGCCCTAATTTTACACTAATCACGATTCCACAGGTAAAATAGACTGCCCTCTATTTCATACATAGATGGGTCCAAAGAGTGAGAAGCTAAATATACAAGAACATGTAAAGGGGGAGGAAAGAAGAAAACATGAAAGTGAGTAAATAAAATGTATGAGGCCATAGCGTTCCTCTCAAATAAACATTAAAATCCAAAAACTTAATTTTAAATAATCATTAAATTTAAACAAAAAAGAACCACTCACTTTTTGTTATGTCACTCAACATTGCTGATTTCATAATGCTTGTGATTTAGGACACAGTAATGGTGTATTGATAGATCTCATGTGGTTTATAACCAAATTCTAAACATGAAGGACATGAAAAAATACATATGTATCACTATGCTCAATAAATAGCTGATTGTTGCATAAAATGTCTCATCCAAGAACAATGAATTGAAAATGGGACTATGCTAATACCCAATAAAGTGCAAGTGCAATAAATATGAGGGTTAAATCAAGCTAAAAACATTTTGACTATTAAAACATCCTCCAAAAGATATTAATGTACTACAGGAAAAAATCAACTATACATATCATAAAGTGCAAGTGCACCTGTGCAAAATCAGCAAAACATGTGCAAATAGCAAAGTAATAGCAGCAAAAAAAGAGAAGTCTCATGGATGAGATTTATGTTTTAAAGTGCTAAAAAATACTGAAGTAATAAATATTGCAGCACCCATAAAATCGTCTAAAAGTCCAGGTACACAACCTCAGTAAAAGCCCAATTACAACCATTATATACATGTGATCAAGGGCAAGTGGTGCCCGAAACGCGTAATTTGAGGACAATAAAGGATTAATTGCCTGTATTTCCGATGGTTTGTGACTCTCTGTGTGGTGAATGCGACTGCACTGGCTGACGGAGCGTCTCTATGGTCTTGATAGATATATATATACACACACAGTTGCAGGGTAGGAGTACCCTGGCCCCAGGACCCACAACAAAAGGAAGGTTTTTTGATGCTGCAGGTGACATGGTACTCCCATGGGACCCAGTAAGGCTAATCCAACACCTAAATGCTGTGCTCGATGGGGGCTGCTTGAGGGGGTTTGGATGCAGGGCCTGGCCACAGGCCAATCCTTGAAACGAACTCCCACTGCGCACGGTCTGGGATTAGCCACCGTGTAGTTGGGCCAGATTGTCCATGGTCTGTGAGCAATCCTCTACTGTGCACGGTCACAACGTATGCTCCGTGACAGAGTTAGGTAAGCATTATACAAAAAGAACGGAAATTCACTGGAAGTGTTTTTTTTTTTAAAGTGGCTTTATAGTTAGGTAAGGGAATAAGATCTTAATTTACATTTAAAAAAATCAATGAATAAAACAAAGGTTAAAGGAATATTATAATTAGGTCTGTTGATAATATCTTACTTTACGCTAAACTAAAAAGCTCAGAATTGATTGAAAAGATCAAAGGCTACACTGACGTTATAATTAGATAAGTTACTAAGATTTTAGCTCATTTAAAAAACAAAACCTAGAAATTCAATGAGAAAATAAAAGTTAAAGTGGCATTATAGTTAGGCCTATAACTTGTGCCCCCACCAACGCTTTACCAATGACCTCAGGTATTACAGCACTCATGATATGCTCAGTGACATTGTTGATGACATCACTGATAACATCTCAAATGGCATCATTGATGACATCACTGAACACATCATCCAACCTACTGCTGTTCAATTTACTTTATAAACCAGTCCAGCATTTCAGTTATGAAACTAAATACTGAATGGCTCAAAAGCATGTAAAGCATAAATTCCCAATCAGACTCAGAGGTCCCCTTAGAAGAACCAACCTGCTGCTACGCACAACCTTTGCCCTGTACTGAACACTTTGTGGCTAGCCGACTTGATGTGGGTAGTCAACCAGACACAGGTGGGAAAGCTGGTGCTGCATACAGACTTTGCACTGTGATCGACTAGTAATGGAGAGTCCACTCTCTTCAGACACCCCAACCCCATTAGGTGGCCAAGGCCCTACAATGCACAACCTTTGCCCTGTACTGAACACTTCATGGATAGCCGACCTCTTGTGGGCAATGAACCGGACATGGGTATGAAAGTATATACTGTAAACAGTCTTTACCTGGTGCAGAACTCCTCTTTGGAGAGCCTCCTCCCTCTATACAACCAAGGCTCCTTAAGAGGTCAACGCCCTACAACACACAACCTTCACCGTGTACCAACTACTTTGCACATAGCCAACATCTTGTGGGCAATCAAGCACATATGGGTAGGCAAGTACCTGATGCGTACAGATACCACTCCTATGCACAGTTGTGGTGCAGAAGAGGCTCTTCCATTAATGGGCATCTGTAAAGAGCAGACAAAAGAAAGAGCCCACCTTTTAACCCCTTGCATGCGCATGACGGAACCGCGCCGTCATGAGCCACGGGCGGCGTGTGCTCATGACGGCGTGGTTCCGTCATGCTGCGGCCGCTCCGCCCATGCGTCGCTGATTCCCCGCCTGTGTGGGCGAATTAACGAGTGGGCGGAGTCGTGACGGAACCACTCCGTCATGAGCACAGCTCGCCCGTGACTCATGACGGCGTGGTTCTGTCACGAGCATGGCGGCGCCGCGCTCACCCCGCACCCCCCCAGCGCCACGGCAGAATTCGCGCCTCTGCCAAGGGGTTAAAGTATTTGATTGGGATCAGTGACCCCTGGGCAGGGGGGAGCTTTGCTTATGTGATCATACCCAGCCGCGGACGCTGCAGGTGAGAGCTCTGGGGCGGTGGGGCCAGGTGAGGGGGGATTTCGAGACCACGAGGGAAAATTAATTAATTATTTAATTTTCCCTCGTCGTCGTCTCTCGAAATCCTCCCTCACCGGACCCCACCGCCCCACCGCTCTTCCCTGCAGGTGCCGCTGCTGATTATACCACAAAACACAATGCCCCACTAGCTCGATCCATGATACAGGCCTGAACTGAAGTTGATGTTTTTCAGCATCGTGCCACATTAACTCCTATGTCTGTAACTTCATTGAGTTTCACAAAAAGGGTTTATTTGACGATTGCCTTCTCCACAGCTGACCTATCAATTTCCCCCTTATTTTCAACTTTTAGAAACCATTAAAGACCGAAATAGCTAGGTTTTCTGTCACAAAAAGTATCCGGCTGTTTCTTAGAACCAAATTACATCTTGTCAAACTGCAGTCAATAATATCTCATAGAGCTAAGTGGATGCAGTCATGATTTCAGGAAATACTGTAACCAGATTTAAAGCTCGCTTTAAAAATTAAAGTAATAAATATATTTGTTTGAATGTGAAAATTGAAAAGAACTTTGTACATATCCTCATTTAATAAAGTCGAGTCGAAAGAAACTCCTGGCATGAAAATGGGAACACATTAAAAAATACACATTTTAATTGTTTGAGGTAAGTTAGCACATGTAGAATCAAAAACATTTGAGATAAGACATGATATGTGATCGAAGTTAGATCATACAGAAACCACATAGCATTAATACTCCTTATTAAAATGCTGTTTACATTGACTGTCCCTCGTAATATCGCAGAGCCTCACAGGTCAAACAAATACCTATTAGTTTAAATGTGGAACGCGACCTGAGTGTTAGGTACCAAAAAACAATTAATCGCGAGCAACAAACTTTCATTCTGTACCTGCAAAGCCGACAGGACTTCAATTGAAACTTAGATTTTTTTTTTCTCCAGAATGTTCTAAGCTCCATTGGTTTAGTTATAAGCCTATGCCTCAAGATTGTATGCATAGTTAATGCTATTAAGGTGTTTCTAAGAAAGTACTGAGAGCAGACATTCATGTAAGCATATTTTTCCCCTCTTAACCTTTTCAACCCTCTGGTCCTCAAACATTTTTCATTTTTTATATTTGTGATCATGTATGAGGCAATCCAAGTTTTTATGAGGCAAACCAAGCTTGTGTGAACCACTAATTAGATGATAACAGCAAGAATTGGGAAACAATGGGGTATATCAACAAGCGGCAGCGATAATTATCGCTGGCCGCCCTTAGCGTGAGGAATTTTATCGCCGGCTATCGCAGACAATTATCGCAATGCCAGCGCTGTATTACCAACGCATAGCACAATGGGGATAATTATTCCTGTGATAGCTATTTTTTCCATGGAACATCGCTGGTTTTCCAGCGATGTTCCATGGAAAACGGCGATATCCTTGTTGATAGGGCTGGGTGTCTCAGCCCTATAATCCACCACCCCTTGACTAACATTGTTTAGTCAAAGGAAAAGCAGGCGTAAGGAAAGTAGCGGTAATGAAGGTTAGCGCTACTTTTCTTATCGCTATGCTTGTTAGCGTGCCCATTGATAATTGGAGAAATGTCGGTTAACGACATTTCTCCAGTTATTTTGGGACGGAACGCCCACTTTGCATCTCATTAGAGATGCAAAGGTGGGCGTTACGGGAAAGGGCGTTAAGGCAAGGATTCAGGCGCTAGCGTGACCTTGCTGATAAAGCGATAAAGTTATCGCCGTTTTTCGTCCGAAAATGGACGCAACAGTGGCGGTCTTGTTAATATGCCCCACTATTACTTGAGCATTCGTTTCAGAACACGTTACCTATCTGAGGGACTGAACTCCCTGCAACTCTTCCTAAAGAGATTTTAAAACTGCAGCCAATCAGATCTCTCTTGCCCTGTTCATTCCGAACTGTAATAGCTCGGCTTGAGAGCTAGCTTTTGGCTGTGAAGGTCAGAAAAGACCCACACATCGACTCCATCAAGTAAACGTTCTTTCTTTTTTAATGTATAAAAATGCCAATGTCTCATAGAAGAGACGAAATGTATTTAGCTTTCAGTTATTTGTGTAATGGTTGGTAAGAGAGGAAAGTTATATATTGTAAGAGGCCACAAACGAAACAACAGAGAGGATGTCTGAGAGTTTAGAAAATGTAAGTCAGCTTTGAGAATCACCATTCCGCCTACCATGACCATTAAATAGTTCTATAGTCCCACCACTTCAAGTTTTGTAGCATCCAACTATACGGGAAAAAATTATTTTTATCTCCCAAAAACCAACAATTTTGACCTTGTATTGTTAAACTTTCATTTACTCCTTCTCCTATATACTCCTAATTTAGAGAGCTTGTTTTTGTAGACCTAAAACTACTTCTGTTTGGTTTTGGAAAAGAGGGTCAGCTCTTTAATTGATTACTGAGGCCCAGTTTGAACCAGCCACGAAGAACAGTGAGTGAGAGCAGCCACCCGCAGGGGCATGTTTGAGGGGTCTGACGGACCTCCTTCCACTCTTTCAGCGGGCATACTCACTGTGCACCCCTTCCTTGTAGCCCACTGTAATAGTGCCTTCTGACAGCCTCTTTGCCTCTGCACCCACGTCAATTATATGGAATATCCACAGATGAAAAGTGTTTCCCTCGTTTGCACAGGGAAATGCCCCCATACAAATGAGAGTACATCACCGTAGGATGGCTATTCTGTAATACTAAAGTGCCACAAGGCATAGAGAGGGGATGCACATGCCTGTTGGGGCCTAAAGACACTTTATAATACAGCACTATTTTCACTCAAATATTAAAATGTGCATATCTCCTGTTCCACTAATTACATTTTTTTCGTTTTGTTCTCAAATACATTTTTTTCTTTTCCTCTATTTTTCAAAGCTGATGTGGGATTTTTTTTTTTTTAATGCGGATTAGCACACTGGCCAACATTTGCAGGAGGATGCACATTGCAAGCGACCATTTACATGTTACCATTACATTAACAGAAACCGAATTTACACCTGCTTTCGAAAAAAAAATCATTGTACTTTTTTTTTACAGCAGGACTTTCTCATAAAAAAATACCGGGGCATATTAACAAGGGCCGGCGATAAATATCGCAATGCGCGCTTATCAACAACGCGCATCGCCGAGGCGATAAAATTTCCAGAGATAGTGTGGATATCGCCGTTTTCCATGGTGGAAAACGGCGATATTCTAGATGATAGGGCCTGTGGTCTTAGCCACAGAATCCACCCTCCTTGTTAAGAATGCCTTAGTCAGGAATTTAACAGACGTTAAATTACTGCGTTAAGGCATACTTAACGCGATTTAAATAATCGCTACCCTTCCTTGTTAATATCACGAAGCTGCCTTCACGATATTTTCCCTGGTTGTTTTCACAGCCACGCCTACTTTGCATCTCATTAGCGATGCAAAGTTAGGCGTGCTGGAATCAGGCACTAAGTCAGCGAAACACGCGATAGCGTGTCTTTTCTGATAAGGCGATAAAATTATCACCGCTTTTCGGCCAAAAACGGCCACAAATGCGGAGATAATTTCACAGTGCCACCTTGTTAATATGCCGTACCTTTCTTTGAAAATCTTGCGATAGGTAGGTTTGCTTAAAAGTAAAAAAAAAAAAAAAAAGTAGAATTTTGTTAAGTGCAAAAAGCATGAATTACTCCCAGTTCCAATGGCAGAATATTATAACCATTCCCAATGCCACTTTTTACAGGTTGGGAACAGTGCTGGCATAGGTCCTATTAAGAAACTGCAAGAACGCCTCCAGTAGTCTACGAGAAAACGAAACTTAATTGATTGACATATATGACGTGAAGCAAAAAGCCAAATATCATTTTGCCCTACGTTGCTATGATAATGTCGTCATCGCCGGATTTACGACGTACTAGGCTAATAGCATGAATGTGAAGTAATTTTTTTGACTCAAGAAATTTGTCGAAATAAAGAAGCGGCTGTACCTTTTGAAATGAACAAGTTGTGACACCGAAACCAGCCAGCAGATGACACTGCAGCATTAAAACACAAATATGAAAACGCAAAGCCTGACCATCCACGGAAAAGTGGTTTCATGTAAATTCAACTGAATCTCAGGGTCTCTCTGTGGAACATGCAAAGTAGAACAGAAAGATCAAATGTTACGCGTAATCAAATGTTTAGTTATTTGGGGGTGATTTAGGTAAAAATACTTTATTTAATTTAATACTTAATAATTCAGATGCCTTATGAGCAGTGACAAAACGCTGGGAAACAATGTATTCCATCTGTTGGTCCATTATTAGTGTTTAGCCTGGTTACAAGTGGTCGGTAAATTGTGATGCGTTCCTGCAAACGCACTAATTCACGGATAGCGGTAAGTGATGCAAACTTTATTGCACCCAGTAATTACCGCACCCCTCATTACATTTCGGTAGGCCAAACCTGCTGGGATTTAACAGTGGAAAAAGGCCCTGTTTTTACTGAGACTTGCGGGTTTTGGCGCGGTAAGCACTGAAATGTGCATGATAAAATCCCCAAAATTGGAATTGGCGATGATTATCAGATCTTATAAATTCCGAACACCGCCGAGGTAGATTTTATCGAGTGGTAATCAATTATTGCTTCTGACACAAACCACTGTGATCATGCCCTTATTATCATTCTCACTATAGCAGTAGTAAAACAGAGCCCACGATGCTAAACATAGTGTCCCGAAACGATATAATGAATGATGGAAAATCATAAGCGCTGTTTTACTATTTAAAATATTCATGGCCCTGCTTGGGAAAGATGTTGAGTCTTTTTATAACATATAGTCATAAAGGATACAAACAAGTGTGGATCCATCTATGTATCCATTTATCTCTCATTTCTCACCCATACACCCACCTCTGCATCGATCCCACCCACCCGCAGTGGTCTTGTAAGTGGTTAGAAGATGAACAAGCAAGTAGACATGAACTCTTTGGCTAAGGTGTGTCAGATCAGGTCTTTGGGATATTAAACGATTCATCCCTGAAAATGATTCTAAGTAAGTGATTCAAGCTCTGGGGCTATCTAGGGTGGACTACGGGGACTCACTACTGGCAGGAATGACAAACCTGTGCATGACCCCTCCATAAGAAGATAGACTAGCCAAGGGCACAACAGGTTTAATCACATCACTCCAATCCTAAGGGCACTAAATGGACTTTAGTTTCTAATCAACAAGAAGTATCTACAAGCTAATTTCAATTTATTTATTAACTGTACAATTAATTAAAATCATTACAGTAAAAGCAGTTAAAAACGAGAAATGGTAAAAGAATAGACAAAGTAGAAGTAGTGGAGCTTCAGGTGGAATTCGGTTAATATGCCGCCACCCCCCGGCGGCCACTCGATCAGCCTGCTCCTGTAGTCATTATCATGTGACCTTGCTCAGATTTCTGGAGCCCCCTCAATGCACCGTAGGAAGGGTCTACTTTAGCAGTCTGTAAGTAATACACCTTGGCACTTCAGATAAAAAACGTAAAATGGCTCAGTCTCAATGGGATGGGTGAGGGGGTGCGAGAACTCAATGTTTGTTGGGGGCCAGGCTGCTTTCTCCCCCTGGCTTTGCCATGCTCGTCACCATATTTTGATTGTGTTCATTGGCAGCCTTTAGGGCAATCCTGATCTAATGCGTGAATTTCCCCAGTCTTGCTAGGGTCGTCGTGGTTGTTGTGGAAAAGCACAAGGCTGACACTTCACTGCATGACTTCGTTCCGTTGGTAATACATATCGGGCGTAGAAGTCGCCTACGTTAGTTTATGAGGACGGGGCAGCAGCATAGGAAGTACAACCAAGAGTCCCTCCTATAGGAACACAGTCTGCAATTTGTGGATTCCCCGCTGTGATCCCATGCAGGGTTGAAATCGGTGATTCCTAATGTGCATAGTCTCATGAAAAGGATTTTAGTTCGGGCTTGTGGTGTGAGGACCTCGCTTAGGTAGGGTTGTGCCTTACCTATGATGTAGGAGCTGTTCAGCGGGTCTAAGTGAGGGCTTGAGCGGATGGATTTGAGATCGAGGTCAAATGATGTTTCGCACATTTGTCTATTGATAGCTTTTTTCCAGGCGTTCAGTGGAATTTCCAGCAGCAGTAAACTCTCTTCCACAATCTTCAGTGTATTGAACGCTTTGACAAGACTGGTGTGCCATGCCGAACGTGGACCCTCGAAGATAGATCTCAAATGTTGTCTTAGAGAGTTTGCTGGGGCCCTTGAAATCCTTAAGTATATTTTTATGATCTCCCCTTGGCACATCAAGTCTGGCCTTACCAGGCCTAGCTCCAGTCTTAGCCTTGACTTCCTCGCTGACCTTGGTATGAGGAGAACTGATTTATATGCTTTGGCTAGGGCTGAGATGAGGAGGGCATCCTGCGACCCAGGGAAGGCCAGGTGGCCATAGCTAATGGCTGGCAGCAATTTCGCTTTTAAGGAAGTCAATATTGGTCTTACGAAGGGGCTGATCAGGTGTAGACTCAATTGCTTTAACAGGTATATAACCTTATTGGCCTTAGAAGACTGCTGTTTCATGTGAACGTTTGCCTTGGCCCGTTCAGTGAACCAAACCCCTAGGTAGGTATATGAAGCCACTGTGTTGATTTGCAGTTTTCCCATTAACCACTGTGCTTTCTTTTTCAGGTGGTAGCTCCCAAAAATGACGACCTTGGTTTTCCCCTGATTAACTGTCAGGTTGTTATCGTTGTTGAAATGATTCAGTGCGTTTAGGGCTCTCGTGTGGTCCATTATAGCTGTGTCATCGGCGCATTGTAGCACCGGGATCCTCACGCTTCCTAGTCTTGGTGCTACTAGGCTGGCTCCTTTCAGGGCATCCCCCAGATCAGCAGTGTGCAGGTTCAAAAGGATAGGGGCCAGCACGCAACCTTGCTTCAGACTGTTATTATTGTGGGGGACACTGTGACGACGCTTGGTTTGACCCGCACCCAGGTATCTTCGTATAGCGATCTAATTGCCTTCAGGAGGTTTGGTGGGATGCCCCAGTTTTCTAGTTTCCACCATAGCCTGCTTCATACGACTTTGTCGAAGGCTCTGCTGTAATCGATAAAGCAGCAGAAGAGTGGTGGGTTTTTCTTCATTGTTGCCTGTGTTGCTAGGTGCGCTAGCGCCAGTACATTGTCCATGGTCGATGACTGTGATCTGAAGCCGGTCTGATAGAAGGGAATTATACTTTTTTCCTCGGCCCAAGCCTCCAAGTCCTTTAATAGAAGGCGGGCATAGGCCTTGGCTTCGAGATCGAGCAAGGCGATGAGCCTGTAATTTGATGGCTTTAACCGGTCCCCTTTTTTGAAGATAGGGACTGTAATAAAAGAGCAGTTGTATAGGGGAGTAAGAATTGTTCCTCAAAGATCTGGGGCCTTTTTAAAGACCGGTGCGGGTACCCCATTGGGCCCGGGGACCCCATTATTCTTCATGTTCTTAAGGATCTTAGTGACCATTTTAAGGTTTATCTGGTCTGGCGGTGTGAAGTGCATCTCGGCCTGGTCTCTGTGACCCACTGAGGGGTAGCCAGGGCTAGAGTTCGTTTCACCAGTCTTTGTGCTAAATTGGTGAGGTTGATCATCCCCGGGGCTGGACTCCTCTGCGCTGCCTTTATTTGAAGGGGTGATTGAGTATAGGTGCTTCACGTGGGCCAGTCAGTCTTGCTCTGCTACTCCATTTTCTCTTTGGACTCCTCTGTTGCTCAGCTGATTTATGTGTCTCCAAAGTCCTGATGGATTCTTCTGTTTGAGCAGGGAGAAAACTTTGATCCATTCTCTCTCTATGTGGGCTTTTTTGTGTTCCCACCGTTTCTTCCTTAAAGCTGCCCGCAATGATGCAACCAAGGGTCCTTGCGTTTGTCTGCCCCCTCTTTTCTTTATTAAAAGGGCCTTGCACAGGAGCCGTTTGCTTTCGTGTATGTCTTTAGTTGGGGGAATGCTTCCAGCTGTCAGTTACACTTTGAACCTTGGGCATTGTGGCTTGGAATGACCCAACTTCGCTTGTAGCTCCTCTCCCAGTTCTTTGTTGGTGAGAGCAACGCTGCTAGGCTCCCTTCCTGTTTCTGATACAACCAGTTTTGGAGCTTCGTGCCTGTCTCATCTGACCATCTAATCCTTCTGAGGAGACTATGTTTTTCATCCCCTCTTGACTCTCCGATGACTTGGAGAGTGGTGGCTGTCAGTACTTCCAGCTGAAACACTGCTCTTAGTATCCTCTGGTTGCTTTCCGTCCTATCCTCGACTACAAAGTCTTCCAAATTTGCCGCCAATGCTTTGCTGACCATGATGTAATCGATCCTTGATGTCACGGAAGGTCGGTTGTGGATGCCCAGAGTTCGAGCGTGCTTCTTTCAGAGCATGAGTTGTGGTCAGCTTGTGATTATTGAGTAGATCGTGAAGGGGTGCGGCCCTGCCCGACCCCCAGGGTGGGGGTACGGCTTTGTCGAGGTCCTTCAGGTTAATGTCCCCAGCTCGAATAACCTGGTGAAATGTGTATTTAGTTAATAGGTCATCTAGTTTCCATGTCAGTGCATCCATCTGGTCTTTCATGATGGTCTGTGCTGGATTGATATAGCAGTTTATTATCAGGAGGCGCATTGGCTGTGAGTTGCGCTTCAGGCCTTCGATCTGTAGGGCTTGCAGCCCGTGTGAGTTCAGATTAATCCCTTTCGCTGCAAGGATGCTTGCATGTTTTATGTAAATTGATAGGCCGCCAGACGGGTAGACGAAAAGATTCCTTTTTATTGCTGGGATGTGGTGTTCGTAGTACCCTGCTAGTGGAGTGTTAGATAATGCCAAAGTCTCTTGAAAGCAGAGTATGTCTCCTGTTTCCAGGAACTGCTTCAGGTTTTAATTTTCTCCGATTTTGCTCCCTGCGATGTTCCATGAGATTATGGTTAATTGCTGCTTAGGGGGTGATCCTGCCAGGCCTGGTGTCGCGGCTGTTAGGGATTCTTCTGCGTGGTTCTTGAAGTTACGGTTTGGTCCGGGGCAGAGAAGGTTGCGCAGATGACCCTGTGTTTGTTTTGATATGAGATCCTGATGCCCATGAGGTCCTTGGATCCCGTCCATCTTCTTCCAAGGCCTCCTGAGCTGTTTGTCCCGTGCAGGACCGACCAGGGGCCCTTGCCTCCATCGTCTGGTGCTAAGATGTGTGGGTATTTTGTGTGCGACAGAGTCTGTACTTCAATGCCCCACTCGGCACACATTGTGTGGAATTGTTCAGGACGGCTTGTCATGTTTCCTTTTTCTTCAGGCCCACCACTGTTGAGTCACCATATGTGTCCCCCTTGATGCTCAAGAATCTCACCCATTCTAAATCCCCAGTGTGTAGCTGGTCTAGGGCGGGGAGGTGATTAAAGAGGTGGAGAATGTTGCACCAATTCAGGATGTCGTGCTGTCCCGTGCTGTAGAATCTGGGAGTGAGGACTACCTCATGGACAATAGTTGGTGTGCCCGTGGATATCCACAAGCTAGCCTGCACCACTTACTAGGCACTTCAATCTGGACTCCATAGTTACATCCCTCTAACTGACCATTGCACTCACTCCCGCTTCAAATCCCAGAGTTCGGAAATGCTAAGACACTAAAACACACCATGCAAATGCTCGTTAGGTTTGTAAATCAATCCATCACTCTTCACATAACACTAGTGTCTTATGATACTTAAAAATAACTTGGGTGTTCAATGCCTCCTTTCATGCATGCATGCCCATTCCTTTCATGTCTGAAAAGTCAAAAAGTTCTTTCATCATAAATGAAATATTCCAACTTTAATTTACACTATTTTTTGAAAGCTCATAGCATGCCTCAGTGTTTCCCTTTTTAGATATATTATGCATAGCTTGTCCTTGTAGAAACGTGCCCCTTTTTGACATGGTCACCCCCACCTTTTGCATGGTATATCATGCAATTTGACAGAAGTGCACTGGGTTCCTGCTATCCAGGTTCCCAGTGCCAGGTCTCTTTCACTAAATTGTACAATTGTTCCCCCAATTGGCAATACTTCTAACACCCCCTGCAAGTCCATAGTAAGTGGTACCCCAGGTACCTAGGGCAGAGAAGCTGAAGAGGGTCCCCAAGGGCTGCAGCATGTACTGTGACCTCTCAGCACCAACATGCAAACTGTCATTGCAGGCTGTGTGTCTTGGAGCAGACAAAAGTGAAAACCCAACATGGCACATATCCCTGTGTGCCATGCCTGTAGACACTGCATGCAGTACAGTAAGCCACCCCTACAACAGGCCTTACAGACTATAAAGGCAGGGTGCACTATACTACATGTATGAACACATCTGCATGAACAGATATGCCTCTGTGATGTCTTAGTCAATTTTTAGAGATCACAAGTGAACAGGGAAGTCATATAAAGTGAGTGTGCTGGACATTGGTACAAACGAGTTCCCTAGCTACATGATGGCTTCACTGAATTCTATGGTGTTTGGTATCAAAAACATTTATTAGTAAACCTGCACTGATTCCAGTGGTGGATTTATAAATACATGCACCCAGAGGGAACTTTAGAGGTGCCCCCTGAAAACCTACCAGTCTCTGGTGTGCTGACTGACTGGTGTTGACCACAGACAGGTTTCTGGCCCCCTGCAGGTGAGAGTCCATGCTCTCTGTGGGCAGAAACAATGCCTATTGTCAGCTCATCCAAGCATGGCGGCTAAGTAATCAGCATATCAAGGAAGGAGGCTTCAAAGGCCACTGCTGCCTTTGATATGTGATCACACCTTCCCCAGACAGGGGAAATGCCAGCCCCCTGCCCTGGGCCCATTTGGCACCAGGACAGGCAGTGAAATATATATGCAGGGAGGCGTGGTGCACTACCATGCTAATCACATTTCTAATGTGAGCTGTCTGATATGCCCCCCTTTAGGAAAATTCCACCATCTTCATGATGGCAGAATTAGGATTATACCCACTTCCCACAGGAAAGGTAAGTAGCCCACTGGCTACCATACTTTACTCCCCTTAACACCCCTAAATCTAGTATTGAGGGGAGCCCCTGGCACCTGGAAAGCAGAATCTGATGACTTAAGAAGAAGAAGGAAACGAAAGAGCCGCAAAGAGCAAGAACTGAGGAGCAGCAACAGACTTGGCGCAAACCCTTGCGGCCTGCCAGCTGTCCCCGACAATTGTGCCAAAAACCACCCGTCCTGCTGCTGCTTTGCCTCCAAAAGCCTGGGAGGACTGCCAGCACTTCAAAGAGCAACCAGTATCTCCTGTGAAATAGCAGAGCTACTTCCTACACCCTGCAGGCAGCCAAGAAGAACCTTGAGGACTCAGGAACGCGAAAACTCAACACAGAAAGCACCACCGCACACATGCCCCCAGCCCGAGTCGAAGTGGGACAATGGTGCCAACAAAGTCCCGAGACCCACCAGAGTCAAATCCCACCTTGGGTTTGCCCAGAAGGGACTTCCAGGCGCCACCTGCAGCATCCTCGTGCAGGCCCCTTCAACTGTCAATGTCTCCTGCAGCACGGACTCGACACCTAAAGACACCGCTGTACCTGAGCCCTACAGCCCGAGGAGAAGCTACGTGCCCGAGCATCTCAAGGACCAAGCCCCCCTGTGTTTTCATCAGGACTGGCCCACAGTCCCAGCTTGCAGCCCCTTTTTCCCAGGACTGCCTCCTAATAAACCTAAAGGGGCACCCGACGCTGAAAAGCACCTCTGCACCCGGACGCACCAGAGCCTACCGAGGTGACCTGTTGGTGCTACCATGGACCTTGCTTCTTACTTACCTTAACTCCAGAAGTTTTGTCCTGTTAGTCACTGCTAAGTACCCGTATGCAGTATAAGTGTTTTCCTATAGGATAACATTAAAGCATCAGTGACAATACAAGTGTATTTACCTGTTTGCTTCTAAACTGCTATTTTAAAAGTACTTACCCAATAACGAAGTTCTTGGTGTCAAAAATCATATAAAGATATGTGGTATTTTTCTATAATGGTGTGCATCTTCTTACTGAGTGTGTGTGTATCATTTATTGACTGTGTGTATGCAACAAATGTCTCACACTCCTCTGTGATATACCTAAGCCTGTTCGATCAAACTACCGTAAAAAGAGCACCTTGGGACTGTTAAAGTAAGCCCCTGTCCACCCATAAGGGTACCTGGACTCTCTGCACACAAAAAATACTTCTTTTTGGTATATTATATAAAGAGCCAAATTCCTACACCACTCATGTGATGTGTAATTATTTTTTGGGGAGTTAGGGGGTGAAGATATTATGGGGCATATTTACAAAGAAAGTAGCAAAGCGTGTCGTTAAGCCTGGAAGGCTAACAACACGTTCTGTTACTTTAAAAAAAGCAGGGCTGCACCATATTTACAAGAATATGGTGCAGCTCTGTGTTTACCCCTGCACTCACTAAATTTTGCTGCCTAGCGCCAACGCAGGCACCCTTGCACCATAGTGCAAAGGTGCCTACGTTGTGGGGAGTGATTGTTTATGTGCACGAAAGTGTTCCTTCCTGCACATAAACAGTCTTTAAATGGTGCTTTACAACTTCTATGTGTGCTGCTTCATGCAGCACACATAGAAGTTGCAAAAACGTAATTTCTTTTAAATTATTGTTTATGTGTCCTTGTGTAATGTAACCGGTGCTCATGTAAAGCCCTCCAATACCTTCGGGTCTAGTTTGTGCTTTATAAATCTGCAACAGCAAAAAAACAATCAATGGTGTTTTGCTGTTTCTATATGTGCTGCACAGTGGTCCCTGGTCTTAATTTTGTCACTACCCCATATTTACGCCACTGTTCTAAATAAGAGGCAGCGTCCAAATCAATGGGTGTTGTGGTGGAACGCCCACCGCAACACCCATTCCCACCCCTTTCACGCTTAGTATAGTGTGAAAGGGTGCCTTATTTACAAGGCAGGGTTAAGCCACGTGCCTTGTAAATAAGGTGAAGACCCTATCGCCACCACAACGTCATGGAAAGTGACATTGTGGTGGTGATAGGGGCTCGTAAAAATGCTCCTATGTTCTTTTAATGTATGTTTTATTGACTTAATGGTGGACTGGTGGTGGAGGAAGGGATAGCACCAACCAAATGACAATACGCCCATCTTTGCCACCAACAGTGTACTGCCGAGGGCCATCATCTCAGGACAGATGGTGGTATTTGTCACACAATTTTTCCATGGCCTGCTGCGGTTGAAGAATGATGGTGGCCCGCAAACTGAGGTGGTACTTGCTTCCTATCTCCTACTTACTGAACATTCCCATAGATCTGAGGAGAGAAAAACACTTCTCGGCCTAGTTTCTTGCCCACTGCAAGCACGAACCAGATTCCTTCTCAGGCTCCAATTATCAGTTTGGTGATAAATACAACCCCTACACAAAAAGGAGTGTGCACAGGGATTGGAATTTCAAATTGTGCCACGATAATTACGCACTTGCTTCATTTCAACATATTTCAGCAGATCAAAGTTGTAAAAATGTATTGAGGGAAAGGTGTGTGATAAAAAGGCAGACATGTTAATTTGGTGTGACAAAGAGTGAATCTAAATATTATGCCGGATGTTACCCTTTCCCCCCCCTAATTTTTGGATAGGAGGTATTTACCTAATCCAGACAATCTATAACCCCGGGGTAGCGGTATATAATTATTGTCATAAATACCAAAATAGGTGAATAGGAAATTATGTAATTTTCTCATAAAATGTTGTGGGCCTTCATGACGCAAGTTAAAATGTCTTGGAAGATGCTGGCAGGAGACTGGTTTGAGCTGGCTTGTCTCTTGACAAGATATATTCTATATTGTCGGCAAAAAATATACACAGTTGCACAACGTGAAGTTGAGAAATTTTGCAAATTTTCTCTAATGTGAAACTCTGGAGTTTCACTAGCATTATTAAAACTATTTATAGACCTATTCCACGCCCTATTCCAATATATTTGTAGTGAGAGCATTAGTAAAGAAGCACCACTGACTGTCAATGAACCTGGAACTTGTCCAAAGCAAAACGGAATTTACACTGGCATAATTAACATAATTTCTTTAATTTCGCAGTGCACTTGATATTCAAAATTCCCCAAATTATGCCATTATTTGCAAGCCCCTTGCACTGCCCGGACGTAATTTTTTCCCATATTAAAAGTGACGCACTGGTGGCGAAAGGGGCGTGTAAATAAGCCCCTATTTATTCGTGAAATGCATCCTCCGGTCAAAAATTGATGCGAAGATGCATTTCACATTTTGTGTAATTATTTTGCATAATTTTGCTGAAAATCTGTAATTATGCGAAAGCATAGTATCCAAATTTCACACACCCTACCTGGGATGCTTCTCCAAGTGTAGAAACACACAGTTGAGGATATTTTTTTATTTTTATTAATTTAATGTGATTTTATATTTAGCGCGAACATTAGCCGAAGGTGTCAAAGCGCTTTACAAAAGAACCAGTTGCGTTACATAAGGACTTTGGATTACATGAGTTACATAAGAGATACAAACAGAAAAAAATTACAAATGTACAAGGATGGTTAGAGTCGGGGTGAGTGTGGGAATCGCAGGTCTCCAATGTCTTCTGTGATCGATAACAGGAACGCTTATTACTTGAAAATGTGTTAGTGATAGCAGTAATCAGAGTCTGGAATGGAAACAACCTTTTATTAAGTAGGAGGGGTGTGACACATTTTTAAACCACATTTGAAATGCAGATGAGTCATTTTTAATCTTGAAAATGTAGCAGCCTATATTTGTGGAATACAAATTTCCATTTCACATATTTCATCCACAGAAGCAAATATAATGGGATGTCTTTGGACGGTAGCTATTTACCACCAAATTTGTAAGCTTTCTGATTTGAAAAAAATCCATGTTTTTTGTCAGAAGAAAAGATTATAACCCAGGAAATTGTCAAAGTATCAAATTAAATCTTCTGAACTTTTGTGCTTTTCTGTGACCAATCCAATTTAGGAATATCAAGTAAATCACACATTCGCTACTCTTCAAGCGCGCAGTGCTTTCACACACTCAGTAAGACGCAAATGTCCACTTTGATTTTTTTAAAGGGTTTCTTAATTTCCATGCATCATACTTCTAGGTGCTCTTGCTGTGCCTTCTGCTCTTCATAAGGGATCCATATTCACTGAATGCGGCAGGTGCTATTAAACATTATTGTGGGTGCTGATGTGAGCTTGCTTCTCCTCTAGAACTCTACGCCTCGCAGGAGGAGTTTGTCAAGGACCTGAAGAACATGTGGTTCGGCCTGTACTCCAGGGGGAAGGGGGAGATGGACTCCAGCGGCTTTGAGCATGTCTTCGTTGGTAAGTTCGGCAATAAAATAATGTCAACTTGGGTTAATGCCGCATCGCTAATAACCTTTTACACTTACACAAATGCACACATGCTATGTCATGATAATAAAGACAGTAAATCTGTCTGAAGGTCCTTGGGGTTCAGCGTTGTTTTACCCTATCAGTGATCCTAAATATGATCAGACAATTCTACAGTGATCCGCAGGGCCAGCTTTAGCGCTGGTGGCGCCCTGTGCAACAATCATTTGGGCGCACCCACACCCCATGACCGCCTCCTCGGATTCTCTTACACCACCGGGCAAAAGTGCCCCTCATATCTCCAATCATAAGTTATTGCTAAACACAGTGCCCCCTCTTCTCCCATGTCAGCACCCCCTCCACAGGTCAGCGCCCTGTGCGGCCGCACCAGTCGCACAGCCCTAAAGCTGGCCCTGGTGATCAGGGCCGGAAGGACAACATCAATACTTAGCTTTACAACCTTCCCAAACCTAACGTTTTATGGTGATAGTCTTAATTTTTTTTTTTTTTTAAATGAAGGAGGTCAGGACAAAGCATTGGAAAATATATAAAAAACTTCACATGTACCAGAATACCGAAATACAAAAAGTGTAAAGAAAAGGCCACCCCTTACTCACCCCGCTAGCTGTAAAAGAGGAGAGAGCTGGTTTGGTTGAGTATAGCCTCTCCATCCTTCATTCCACGCATCAAGGCTATCCGTGCATACATGTTCGGGGAACTGGTGTCCACTAGAAGCAGTGGGCGCAAGTGACGTTGTTTGCCTGGCGGTATCCTTCATCACATAAGGTTCTGCACTGACAGAGATGTGCTAAAGACCTTAAACAGGCCCTTTTCAGTCAATGGTTAGTAAGCCTATGGCAGCCGGGCTCATGTCAAGTCATGGATGGCTCTCGGAAGACCTGCTGAGAACCGATGTGGCTCATGTAGTTTTGGCCTGGCAGCCCGAGAGCTGCTGGAGTGGCCTGGAAGAGGCCCTCACCAGTCGGGACTAACTGCTATATCTGGAGGTCCCCTCGACCTGGTAGATGCACTAGCTTCTCTGCTGAACACCAGATGGACACCATGTGTTTTCTTTACAACACTCAGCATTGTTATATCACTGCCCGGCAATAAATCCTCAAAATGGGAGTTTTTGCAGAAATGCAAAAAAAATATGTCCCTGAAGTGCAAGTAGTTTTTTCTCTGTCTCTCAGGAACATTTTTACATTTTTCTTCCTGGGACTGTCGAGCCTCCATTGGCAGTCCCCGAAAGAAAGAAAAAAGCAGTGTTGGTAGCCCCACCGCACTTAGGGTCGGGCTACCACCACTGTGGCCTGGGAGCCTCACAGTGGCATGCCTTAAGATCAAGGGTTTCCGACTTCCATAGGCAGCTAATGCTCGTCCCTTGGAAACCCTGCGGTTCCCTCACCTCTGCGTGAGTTCTGGGAACTGCTTGCTTGATACCGCCAGTCCAACACCAATTTATTCGGTGCTCCCGTCCCCCAACTAAATGAGGCCATAAGTTGGCAATTTCTGCCTTCAACTCTGGTCTCTCTTGGAAGGCCCTGCCTCTTTGCCCTGTAAGCTTAGAACCAAGGGTCAAGCAGACATTTGGAGCCCTTACCTAATTGGCTAGTACTAAGGAATACTGAAGAACTACAGCGAACCAGTGCGATCAATAGGCCGGAGATGGAAAACGAATCTGTAGAATGGCCACAGCAAGAGCCCTGGCGCATTAGGTAAATTCCACAGAAAGTCTATATATTAAATATCATGCTGCTTGTATAGGATTCATTGAATCCTGGATGAAGAGCATGTCTATAGATTAGAAAGAAGCGAGTTCACCTTAGCCACGTAGATATCCACTACACCCATTGAACTAAATGGTCATGGAGCAGGTCCTGTTACTTAAGTCAACTTTACAGCCACCGCTTGAACAGTAAACTTTGAGGGGACTGAATGTTTGCTGGAGAGGGTAACCCTACACTGAAAGATCTGTGCACAGGTTTCCCCGAATTGGGCCCTCGGCGAGTGGTTGCCATCATTTGGAATGGCGACAAAAGGCACATTACTAAGAGTCTTTTGGACATTTAAAGTTGCTTACATGTGCTACCTATAAAACATAAGGAGCCTGGCTAGCTAATATGCATTTCCTTTCTCTCATTTAGGTGAAGTAAAAAAAGGTATAGTGAGTGGATTTCACAACTGGATCCGGTTCTATCTGCTGGAGAAGCAAGGAATGGTGGATTATTACAGCCACGTCTACGATGGGCCGGTGAGTTCAGAGGTTATATGCAGATAAGGGGCGGTAACAGAGGGGTGGAATTAGAGGGCATCAGTGACTTGTTTATGCCAAAGTGTAAGAGAGAGGAATCATTTGATGGTATTGCTGGGCACACTGAGACTACATAGGTGAAGATATAACTAGGAACAAAGCAAGACTCGCTGAGGTTCTTCTCAGAATCTGCTAGCGGGGAAGAGCGACAGTATCTTTCCTCTATGGTGAATACAACACCTGACCATAAATATCAAAAATTCCACTCCAAGTTATTTTGTAACAAAGCACAAAATCATTTTTTATCTGCAAACCTTTGCAAAAGTTATGCAGACTGACGCAAATTTAGCAAAATGTGATTGCCGGTATTTCATATGAAAATACCTCACATTCAAACATCATGAGATACACCGAAAGGAGACTGGTTCAAGTAGAACATTTCTGTCAGCTCTAATTTTACTGTTGCTGTAAGACATTTTCTCCCTAAATCAGCCTCCCATGTCTTTTGAAATTCATTATTTTTCAAATAACTTAATTCTTAAACAGCATTTCCTTTGTCCAATTGCTTTTTGATCATGAAGTTGCTACGGCTTCTGTTTTCTTCCACATTTCGGAAACCAAGTTTAGGGAAGAGGAGTTGGCCTAACACATGGGTACTCACAAACTTTCTCTCGGGGCCAAATTTACAGTGTGGTTTGTAGCTGAGGGCCGCACCGGTGGGGGCGGGGGCAGTGGGGAGGGGGCGGGGCTAGAGCAAAAAAAAGAACTACGACCATGATTTTAAACACAGGCCCCTTCAGCGGACGCCTTCGTCCACTGAGTCACCAGACCCGGCATTCACACATCTCTATCTATCTATCTATCTATCTATCTATCTATCTATCTATCTATCTATCTATCTATCTATCTATCTATCTATCTATCTATCTATCTATCTATCTATCTATCTATCTATCTATCTATCTATCTATCTATCTATCTATCTATCTATCTATCTATCTATCTATCTATCTATCTATCTCGCTCTGTCTCCCTTCCTCTCTCTCTCTCCCTCTCTCTATTACTCTCCCTCTCTCTCTCTGTCTCCTTCCCTCTCTCTATCTCTCTCTCTCCCTCTGTTTCCCTCCCTTTCTCTCTGTCTCCCTCCCTTTCTCTCTGTCTCCCTCCCTCTCTCTTTGTCTCCCTCCCTCTCTGTCTCCCTCCCTCTATGTCTCCCTCCCTCTCTGTCTCCCTCCCTCTCTCTGTCTGTCTCCCTCTGTCTCACTCACTCTGTGTCTACCTCTCTCTCTGTCTCCCTAGTGTCTGTCTCTGTCTGTCTCCCTCCCTCTGTCTGCCTACCTCTGTTTCCCTCTTTCTCTCTCTCTCTCCCTCCCTCTCTCTATCTCTCTCTCTCTCCCTCTGTCTCACTCACTGTGTGTGTCTCCCTTTCTCTCTGTCTCCCTTTCTCTCTGTCTCCCTCCCTCTGTCTCCCTCCCTCTCTGTCTCCCTCCCTCTCTGTCTCCCTCCCTCTCTCTCTGTCTCCCTCCCTCTCTGTCTCCCTCCCTTCCTCTATCTCCGTCTCCCTCTGTCTCCCTCCCTCTGTCTCCGTCTCTCTCTCTCTCCCTCCCTCCCTCCGTCTGTCTCCCTCTGTCTGTCTGTCTCCCTCCGTCTGTCTGTCTTCCTCCGTCTGTATCCCTCTGTCTCCCTCCCTCTCTCTGTCTCCCTCACTCTCTCTGTCTCCCTCTCTCTCTCTGTCTCCCTCTCTCTCCCTCCCTCTCTCTCCGTCTCCCTCCCTCTCTCTATCACTCTCTCTCCCTCTGTCTCACTCACTCTGTTTGTCTCCCTTTCTCTGTCTCCCTCCCTCTCTCTGTCTCCCTCCCTCTCTGTCTCCCTCTGTCTCACTCATTCTGTTTGTCTCTCTCTCTCTCCCTCCCTCTCTCTGTCTCCCTCCCTCTCCGTATCTCCTTCCCTCTCTCTCTCTCTGCGTCTCCCTCCCTCTCTCTCTCTCTCTCTGTCTCAATCACTGTTTGTCTCCCTTTCTCTCTGTCTCCGTCCCTCTCTCTGTCTCCCTCTCTCTCTCTCTCTCTCTAACCTCTCTGTCTCCCTTTCTCTCTCTGTATCCATCTGTCTCACTCAGTCTGTTTGTCTCCTCTCTCTCTGTCTCCCTCCCTCTCCCTCTGTTCTCCCTCTGTCTCCCTCCCTCCCTCTCTCTCTGTCTCCCTCCCTCTCTCTCTCTCCGTCTCCCTCTGTCTCCGTCTCCCTCTGTCTCCCTCCCTCTGTCTCCCTCCCTCTGTCTCCCTTCCTCTATCTCCGTCTCCCTCTGTCTCCCTCCCTCTGTCTCCGTCTCTCTCTGTCTCCCTCCCTCTCTCTCTCTCTCTCTCTCCCTCCGTCTGTCTCCCTCCGTCTGTCTGTCTCCCTCCGTCTGTATCCCTCTGTCTCCCTCCCTCTCTCTCCCTCTCTCTCTGTCTCCCTCCCTCTCTCTCTGTCTCCCTCCTGCTCTGTCTCCCTCCCTCCCTCTCTCTCCATCTCCCTCTGTCTCCGTCTCCCTCTGTCTCCCTCCCTCTGTCTCCCTCCCTCTGTCTCCGTCTCCCTCTGTCTCCCTCCCTCTGTCTCCGTCTCCTCTGTCTCCCTCCCTCTGTCTCCCTCCCTCTGTCTCCCTCCCTCTCTCTCTCTCTGTCTCCCTCCCGCTCTCGCTCTCTCGGCCTCCCTCCCTCCGTCTATCTCCGTCTGTCTCCCTCCGTCTGTTTGTCTCCCTCCGTCTGTATCCCTCTCTCTCCCTCCCTCTCTCTGTCTCCCTCTCTCTCTCTCTCCGTCTCCCTCCCTCTCTCTCTCTATCTCTCTCACTCACTCTGTTTGTCTCCCTTTCTCTCTGTCTCCCTCCCTCTCTCTCTCCGTCTCCCTCCCTCTCCCTCTCCATCTCCCTCCCTCTCCATCTCCCTCCCTCTCTCTATCACTCTCTCTCCCTCTGTCTCACTCACTCTGTTTGTCTCCCTTTCTCTATCTCTCTTCCTCTCTCTGTCTCCCTCCCTCTCTGTCTCCCTCTGTCTCACTCATTCTGTTTGTCTCCCTCTCTCTCCCTCCCTCTCTCTGTCTCCCTCCCTCTCCTTCTCTCCTTCCCTCTCTCTCTCTCCATCTCCCTCCCTCTCTCTCTCTCTCTCTCTCTCTCTGTCTCAATCACTGTTTGTCTCCCTTTCTCTCTGTCTCCGTCCCTCTCTCTGTCTCCCTCCCTCTCTCTCTCTCTGTCTAACCTCTCTGTCTCCCTCTCTCTCTCTGTCTCCCTCCCTCTCCCTCTGTTCTCCCTCGGTCTCCCTCCCTCCCTCTCCCTCTGTCTCCCTGTCTCTCACTCTCTCTCTCTCTGTCTCTCCCTCCCCCTCTGTCTCTCTCCCTCTGTCTCCTTCTCCCTCTGTCTCCCTCCCTCTGTCTCCCTCCCTCTGTCTCCCTCCCTCTCTCTCTCTCTGTCTCCCTCCCGCTCTCGCTCTCTCGGCCTCCCTCCCTCCGTCTATCTCCGTCTGTCTCCCTCCGTCTGTTTGTCTCCCTCCGTCTGTATCCCTCTCTCTCCCTCCCTCTCTCTGTCTCCCTCTCTCTCTCTGTCTCCCTCTCTCTCCCTCCCTCTCTCTCCGTCTCCCTCCCTCTCTCTATCTCTCTCTCTCTCACTCACTCTGTTTGTCTCCCTTTCTCTCTGTCTCCCTCCCTCTCTCTCTCCGTCTCCCTCCCTCTCTCTATCACTCTCTCTCCCTCTGTCTCACTCACTCTGTTTGTCTCCCTTTCTCTATCTCTCTTCCTCTCTCTGTCTTCCTCCCTCTCTGTCTCCCTCTGTCTCACTCATTCTGTTTGTCTCCCTCTCTCTCCCTCCCTCTCTCTGTCTCCCTCCCTCTCCTTCTCTCCTTCTCTCTCTCTCTCTCCGTCTCCCTCCCTCTCTCTCTCTCTCTCCCTCTCTCTCTCTGTCTCAATCACTGTTTGTCTCCCTTTCTCTCTGTCTCCGTCCCTCTCTCTGTCTCCCTCCCTCTCTCTCTCTCTGTCTAACCTCTCTGTCTCTCTCTCTCTCTCAGTCTCCCTCCCTCTCCCTCTGTTCTCCCTCGGTCTCCCTCCCTCTCCCTCTGTCTCCCTGTCTCTCACTCTCTCTCTCTCTGTCTCTCCCTCCCTCTCTGTCTCCCTCTCTGTCTTCCCCCTCTCTCTCTCTCTCCCTCCCTCTGTCTTCCTCCCTTTCTCACACTCTGTCTTCCTCCCGCTGTCACCTCACCCGCTGCCCTGCTGTCCTCGTCACCCTCTGTCACCTCACCCCGTGCTGAGACAGCTTCCCGGGAACACATACAGCCGCCGCACCCAAGTACTTCACAGGTCTTGTAAAGACCATTCACTTTTTAATGAGGCTTTGTTGTATTTCACCTCTTCTTAGCGCCCCTGCATCTCCACTCAATCAGAGGTGAAATACAATAAAGCCTCATTAACAAGTGAATGGTCTTTAAAAGAATCGCCTGGCCCCCATAGCTCCGTGCTGCTGCAACCGGCGATATCAAAAAACACAGGTATGATGTCTGCAAGATCCGCGGGCCGCCAAGGAAGGCTTGCCGGGCCGCTGGCGGCCCGCGGGCCGTACTATGAGTACCCGTGGCCTAACAGCTAGGGCGTTCGACCTCGGACCTGGGGGAACTGGGTTCGAGTCTCGGTAATGACGCTGAACATCCTGTGATTCTGGGCAAATCACTTAATTTCCCCGTGCCTAACAAAGAGTGAATGTGTGTCCTAGTGTAACGTAACTGATGCTATGTAAAGTGCTCTGATACCTGATTGGATTCGGGTCAAGTTTGCGCTATGTAAAACTGTGGGGAAAAGAAAAAAAAAAAAAGAAGTCAGTTCTCCATTTTTCTAAAAAAAAAAGACCCCTTCCAATGAGGGACTGATTTACCATTATCCTTAGGGGAAGAGAAAAAGAAGCGAAACCATGAAATTCATAGTCCGCACCTATAGATCTCAGACTTTATCCTCAAGGATGTTAGCGAATTCTTTTTTTAAGACTGTAGAAGTGCTTCTATCCAGGATGAGTTGACTGAAAACTGTAGATTACCCACTTCAGGAATCGTGACAACAGAGATAATCCAGGCCTCGTGCCTCTCTAGAAGATACAGTCCATGAAACTAGGTTGGGCAGACCACTCGGAGCTTTGGTGGGCATGTGACCTTTGATCGCAGCAAGCCCCCTCATTTACTCCCATGAGGCCTGGATAATCTCCATTGCCATGATTCCTGAGGCGGATAATCTCCAGTTTTCAATTAGCTCACCCTGTGTAGAAGAGTTGGGTTACTATCTCTTGATCTTGCATGGAATGCGTGCGGATGCATCAGTCCTGCTCAGTATAGGTTAGAAGTACAAGGGTCTAAGAGGTTCTGATGAAATCTGCTCATCTTGTGTGTGAAGCAGATAAAACATGTGGACATGGAATAGGCACACTGGCTCATTAAATGCCTCTTTGTGTCACCATATAACAGGACCCCTCTTATGAAAGAATTAAGCTAGGATTCCCTGAGGATATTTTTAACATTCTCTGTCCTAAATCCCATTGCGAACATAGAAAATATCAAAGTGCTCCCTCCCACTGCGAGCTTGAGCTCACCTGGTGGTGAGTGCCTCACCAGGTGAAGACCTAATGATGAAGCATGCCACATGATTAGCATGTGAGTGAGGGATCTATAAGAACACATCTACTGTGTCTGGTGAGCAGTGGGGGGCAGGGCATAGTGACTACTTGTTTTGGGAGACACCCTCCACTTTTGGTTTATGTATATCTGTTTGGGGAAACTGAGAGCCTTTCCCACATAACTGTCCCCCCCCCCTCATTGGTTTTGGTACTTAACATTGATTCATTTCAACAGGTTGCATATATATGCACAAAACCTTCACATTATTGAGTTTCTAATTTTTTAATGTGTATATATAACATTTTCAGGGTAAAGGTACAACATAAAGTCAGAATAGATGCAAGAGATAATCAAGGACAAAAGTCAAAGTTGAACACTGGAATTATGCAGCAATGGAGAACTAAATTAGGCAGCAAGGTTGACTAACGTGTGGCAATGAAAGGCAAATTACATGGTATAATGGGGCACCTTCAGTGCCAGGATTATTGCCTTCTTTGTTATTTTAACACACGTAAATACTGCCTGAGCTAATGTTCCACCTCATTAAAATCAGCACTTGGTTGCAGTAAGCAGCAAAAGGGAAAGTGGCCAGTTAACCTTTACAAAGGGTCTGCCACTTTACGGCACCAATCGTGGACTTATCAGTAACTTCAGATCCATTGATCTAGCCACTATTTATTGAAATCTGCAAATTATGCGGCAGATGGCGGATTATGTGGCTGGTGGTAACTTCATAATTAGGTGGAAAATTCTGCTGCTGCAGAATGCATAATTCCAGTGACCCTGGTTATATTCGATAAGATTAGAAAGAGTTGGCTTTCTAGGAACGGGAGTTAGAACCAGGCTTGTCATGATGAGATGGAAAATGAGAAGATGGTATAAAATAAATGTAAAAATATGGTAATCCCAGTGAGGAGGGAGTGAGCCGTCTAAGACTGTCAACAAGGTTCCTGAATTCAAGCATGGTATGTGATGTATAGACATTTGTATTTTGTGATTGTTAAACTTATTTAGTAGCAGATGTTCATTGAGGCGGGTTTTTGAAATGTGAGACCTATTGATCTTGTCTTATCGTGATAGGTTTATTTTCCAGATGATTTTAGTAGCAAATCCTGAGTGGAAGCAGGATAATGCAGAGGGCTTGTTGCAATTTGCTTTACAGGTGGATCCTGTTTGTGCTTCTTAGATGTCTCAATATTCCTGAAATTTTAAATTAAGATGTGTTGTGTTGCAGAGACTTAGAGTATACATGTTTATGTGAACAGGCTTACAAAGGCAGCCATTTTAACTTGATTAGTATTGGCATTGTAACCAAATGTCCGCGCATCCGTAATCGCTCTAGCAACAGCATTCCGGTTCCTGTGGTTAGTCAGTCCCAATATCGGTAATGCCACAGAGTAGAGGTGTCTCCCCTTGACACCAAGGGAATAAAGAGTGCTTAGACATAATCCGCAGGTGTATTGCCACAACCAATATATTTGGGAGTCCCCAAAACAGAACGTTTGGAGCATCAGAGTGTAGGTCATAAATACCTCTATTGCACTGACCAGCGGCGGCCCATGGAGGTAAGAGCGGTGGGGCCAGGTAGGGTGGGATTTCGACAGACAACGATCAGGCAATATTCATTATTTATTACATTTTCCTTCATGGTCGTCTGTCGAATCACCCCCCACCTGGCTCCACCTCCCCACCGCTCTTACCTGCACGGTCTGCGGCTGTTACTCACCTGTGCCCCAAAGAGATACTTGGATTAAATTAGTAATATCCAGCGCCTGACCTATCATTACAGATCGTTTTAGAATACTTAGGTAATGCCAGAGGTCAAGGGCATCAACTTAACCCACTGCTTCAAGACAGACCCTCATCAAAACCTCTGGCCACAAACATGCACATGCATCGTGTTATGGTTTGGAGTTGCCATTTCAACATTGCCATCCTGTGGTACATGGAAGAAACAAGATTTCCTGTTGAGCTATTGCGGGTTTGAAACTGCACAGTGTCAGTGCTCCGCGGATATCTGGAAGTCTTTGAAGTAAATGTTTCAGTGTTTACTCCAGTGGCAGCTCAGCCATATGAGCATTGGGGCTCAGCCATCCTTGTTTTCTGACCCTTTTCAGAATACTGATTGTGAATAATATCTAGACTTTCCAGATTTCAGTTTAGCCCGACAAAGCATGAAGTCAACCCCAAACCAACATTTGACTTTATAGTTGATACCTGAATTCACTGGCATTTAAAGTATTTGACCCATTCCAAGAAGGCCCTCAACACATGCTCACTGTGACATGGCCATTGGGGTAAGAGAGGGGACCGAGTGTTTGAAGCAGGAAGAGGTCCTGGGGAGGAAGGTATAAAATACGACTGGCATGCCTCTGTCGTGTCATCAACATCCCCCAAATTGCACAGCCCCTATGCTTAACCCCTCACCCTCTCCCTGTAGCTCAGTAAAGTCCACAATGTCACAAAAGGGATTCCTCAGCTTATCAGCAATCTACTATGCCCCCTGACACTCTACCTAAGGTGTCTATGTCATCTTGGTGGAGTGGTGGGACATCAAATGCAGCATCCGGGCCAGAAGTGTCGTGAGGCAGCAGAGTTTAATATGAAGTAGCTTCCGGCAAATACCCCACTGTCTTTAACTCCAAGGCACTCTACCCACCATCTAATTTTCTCCAAGCATCTGCCCCACCATCTCCTATCTCCTATCTCTCTTTTTGAATCATCCCGCATCATCTCCTTCCTCCAACGCTTTGCACCACCACACCATCGCCCATTATCAACATCCTTCATATGCTTCTATCAATGGAAGCCCAGCAGGCCAACATTTTGTGATGGGGTGCAAACATGTGATCCCAGCAGCTTCCAACCCCCATGAAGCCCACACTGAGCATAAGACCACAGGGAGCGTGAGAGTAGCACTTGAAAAAATACATAATGAACCATGAGGGTAGCTAGTGGTCGCGAACAGCACCTATAGACTTGGTACCCTGGGCGCTTGAACACCGTTGGAGACAGAGCATAGATGGCTGCTGGTGACCTGGGTTTAGATTCAGCATTATTCTAAAGGCAATTTGTGTTGATGCCCATTTTTAGGTCTCGCCTGACCCAGCGCATGCGCTGGTCTGGCAAAACTTATTGAGAGGGCTCCAAAAAGTGCTACCAGGCCAGCCTAGAGCTACAGTGCATGTGCGCGGGCGCGCGTGCCGCGCTTTTCCGCGATTACTTTCACTTTCACGGCCGCTTTAATGTTTGATCGCGATGGCGATCACTTTCGCGGCCGCACGGCCGCTTGGCATAGCCAATAGGTCTCGCTTTTGGGACCTTATCGCTTTTGGGACCTTATAAGTATTTAGTTATGCAACTGTTGCATGGCTAACTACTTATAAGGTCCCAAAGGCGAGACCTATTGGCTATGCCAATGCTTGTTAATGTTGATATAAAAACAAAAACATGTTCGAAACATAAATGGGTGGGTGGAAGTAGTCTTCTGGAGTTTGCTTTTAGCTTCGTTTGGTACTATGGTTGTGCGCTCGGTTCTTTTTCAAGACCCTTCAGCTCAGCTGCTTTGTGATGTAACAAAAGCTTCAGGTTAGCGTTACTGTTCCGTTTGGCAGAGTGTGGAGAGAATAGGCAAATATTTGAAACAAAGGCGTTTTTTATTAGGGTAGATTTTTTGTGGCATAGCTCGAAATCTAAATTGTAATGGAAGAGTTTCTAATGTCAAGATCATCATGAAATGCCATTTCCCTTTTTATAACATATATCAGTCTGTGATGTCATTTAGATTGTGCTTTTTATGGACCAATGCCTGGTCATTGTTCAAAATCGAATTGTTAGAGATTTTCTAGGGCTGACGAAGTCCCACCCCATGCCTCAGTGGTATGACACACCTCATTGCCACCACATCAGTGACATGTTGCAGCATCACCCAAAGAGATATGCCCAGGTGCATTAGTCCTAAACTCTGAAGTACCCAGGTTTAACCATCAAACATCCTACCACCTCACTCTCTCACATGTGGTCACAGGGTAAGTTGGGGGTCAGGCATCTCATTGACCCCACCGCACCCCATCCCGTGAGAGGCGGAGGCCAAAAAGCAAGAAGTTGAAAGCCGGAACCTGTGCATTTCTGTACACATCCTAGCTTTCAGAGTCCTGCTTCAGTGCTTGAGGCAGAAGGGAGGACGACTCAGGCCCAGAGTGTCCATCCAGTACCAGCAGCTGAAGGTAAGTGGAATAAACATCTGACACATTTTGTATGTGTGCAGGTGAGAGAGATTGTGTGTGTGAGAAAAAGAGTGTATGCATGTGTCGAGTGTGAGTGAGTGAGTCAGGTGACTGAGAAAGTAAGTGAGTGAGTGCTTGTAAAAGTGATTCAGATCGAATAGTAATAAGTGATAAGGGGCCTCATGTAGGTAGCCAAATACCGGTCGGTAACGGCCGATATTCGGTAAATATGCCGTTACCGACCGGTATTCAGACAAGTGAGATGTAGGAGTCCAAAAACCACTTTTCGGTAAATATGAGGCGGTAAATACCGATTCATATTTACCGAATTCCAAAATACCGAATCAGATTTACCGAATACATAATTAACGATTCGGTAAACATGAAGTGGTAAATATGAAGTGGTAAAAATTAAAATGACATGTAGGAGCACTCGGTAATTAAGAAATCCAGGAAAATCGGTAAATAAGAGTCGGTAATTAACACGGATTGAAAGCAGGTGGTAACCATCAACAGTGCAGATAAGCAATCCCAAAATGCAACAGCGTGGACAACATGGCCGCTATGTACGTCATTGCAAGGCGCCTACGTCTACAGGCAGCAGGACTGAGGGTGTGGCGACGGGAGGAACAAATCTACAGACAGCGCATCACACTATTCCAGCTGACTGATGCAGAGATACATGAGAGGTACAGGCTACACCCCGAAACCATCATGGACTTAATCAGGGACCTACACCCACTTCTGGACCATCCAATAAGAAGGGCGCACGCCATACCCCCACATGTGCAGGTGCCCTGCAGCCTACATCTGTTGGCATCCGGCAGTTATCAGGTGGTGATAGCTGCGGTGGGTGGGGTATCCCAGAGTTGCCTGTCACGTTCCTTCAGGAATTTCTTCCCCCATTTCATTGGCTGCATTGATGGTACACACATCCCACTCTGTCCACCAGCTGACACAGAGCACATCTACAGGATCAGGAAGTCCACCCACTCCATCAATGTGCATACCGAATGGAATGATTTTGTGAATGGTCCTGTGGGTGGCAGAACCAAAAGGTGGGCGTATGCTATTTACAACGAAGTCTGCAAGTTGTCGCACAGTGAGGCGGCTTCCAGATTGAGAGCTATTGACCAAGCAAACATGGAGAAGGCTTAAGCCGTTATAGATAATAGCTTTAGCACTCTCTCCTCTAGGATTCATACATGAGACAATAGGCACATGCAAGTACACGGCGCATGCAATGTACAAGCCCAGATTTTCGCGTGCGTACTACGAGGTATCCCAGTGGCTGTGATTACGCCTTCTTTCACTGTGCTTGCAAACGGTATATATTTAATTGTGAATAATGGAGCTTGCTGCGGGATGTGAGTGGGAATCCCGTACATAACTGTCTCGCATAAAGTTGTCTGCTGCAATACTGTTCTTTTTCCACCCCCGCATGTGCGGCTGGATGTTTCCATCTGGCCTTCGATTCCAACCTTGAAAGCAGAGTTCAACAAGTTGAGCAGAATAGAGCGCTATTGTCCCACAAAGAGGTGCCTTTGACTTCCTCTCGTTAAACATTTGTCCTTCACGTTGCTAATACGCGCACTGAGGTACAGGCGCCTCTAAATACTGACCTCCCCCTGCATTTCGGCTCTTTGATCCAAACTATTTTCAATGCCTCGTCCACGACCGCCCTGGCTCATTTTTTGAAACATGTGGCCTCGGGTCTCGTGACCTCCTTCCAAACTATTTTTTGGTGTAATTCCGGCATTTGTTCATTCACTTTTCTCGAGCATCTTTGGAGGTGTCCCGCTGCTCCTGGCGCTAGTGGCAGGTGTGCTGCTTCTCCGTTTCATACTCCGGAATGGCTGCTCCTTCTGTGCCACACGAGCACCTGTCCCGTCTGCATCTTCTTCGTGATAGGATGCTTGACTACTATGGTACTTTGCCATTGGCGACTTTGAGCCTGGCTTATGGTTTATCCTTCAGGTATTCCTACTTCACCTGCGTACAACCTGTATTTCACTGCCTGGATTGTCCCTTTGAATGGCCTCTGGATTTGTGCTTGACCAACATGGTGTCTCCGGTGCCGGATTTCGATCGACTGATGAGGCCCTTAGTGTCTCACGAGTTGTCCTGTTCTGGTGTCCGGATCATGGCGTGTGGTGCGGCGCATGGTATCCTGGGTAATTGGGACATCTCAGCGGCAGCCTACGACTTCTTGTCTATGAGCTATTTGGAGGAACATTCCGGGTGCCCTCTGATTGTGCTAGAGGCTCCGTTGGTTGGAGAACACGTATGTTCCTTTTCTTTACTTAATTGGATGGCTGAGACTTTCAGTGGCCCTGCAAACGATTTTTTGTTGGAAGCCGTGGCCACATATGCTGCCTATACATTCATGGATTAACTGGATTGTCGTCCATTGCGCCTGTGCTACTGGACAGCACCCTGGCGCAACATTTATTTCGTTTATTTCTCTTATTTCTCTTCCTGATGGTCGGTTTGAGTTTTTAACTATACTTGCATTGTGTTTTTTGGAATATTATGCTGCTATTAATTGGACTTTAGGACTTTGGCGCTGCATTGGTTACGCCTTGTTCTGCTCTGACGAAACAGAACTCTGCGTTCTCTCTTTTCTTGCCTATTACATCTTGCTTCGCTCAAGGGGGCGTGTAGTGAGTTCTCCCTGAATACGTACATACATTGTTCAGTTAGCATAACCACGTTGAATGTTATGTAGCCATCTTTTTGTCTTTGCACACGACACTGCGTTTACATGTTCTTTCTTGAATAAACTGCTGACTCGAGACTTCCTTCAGAGGAGTGCAATCTGTTGTTACCATCCCAAGCTCTGCGCAGCGACCTTGGTCTGTACATGCTGTGCCACACAGTCTGGAATTTTACACAATGCATGTTTTCCAGTCTAGGTTGTTCGACCCACTATTTAGCCATGACACACGCGCAGCTGCAAATACCTGCAAGTTGGTGCTTTTCATATCACAGACGTCATGTTTATTATTCAGACCGAAGACGAGCCTTCCTGCGAGAAGGCTCCTGATGCTCCTGTGATGTGATTTCACTAAGCTGATTTTTGAGGTATGGGGTCCCCTATTGAAGCCTAAGAGACCTTCTATTGTAGCATTATTATGATATTTGCTACTTAGTTAAGGGAAGGTGGTAGTATCCTCGGTATTTTCCGATTCGCTACATACCACCTCGGTATTTACCGATTCGGTAAATACCACCTCGGTATTTACCGATTCGGTGAATTCCGATTCGTGATTACCGAATGTTACCGAATGGGTAACTGTTACCGAATTTTTACCTACATATAACTTACCGATTCTAATTTACCGATTCGGTACGGCTCGGTATTTAAGAACCGGTAAAATTTATTTTCCTACATGAGGCCCAAGGTGTGTGAATGAGATTGAGGCTGTGCAAGAGTGAGTGCACATAAGTATGAGTGAGAAGCAGTGAGTGTGAATGTGAATAAATGAATGTGGATGATCCTGAGGAAGTATGAAAGTGAGTAAGATGTGAATAAGTGAATGTGTAGGAGAATGAATGTGAGTGAATGTAAGTCACAATGAGGAAATTAAGTGTATATGTGTGTTCCTCTTATCACATTGAGTATCTATTGCTAAATGCCTTAAGTGGAATATTGAAGGCAATGTTGAAGGCAATTGGAAATATTTTAATGGCGCCTCACTAAAGGTACTTCTTGGCATATGGGACACTGTCAAAATACTAGTGCAGCATATTGAACATAATTGTTGGCATAAGCAGTACCCTTTTAAAATGCTGCCACTGGCATTGGAGGATATCATGGCAGAGTGCTAGCACTGGCACACTAGAGTTTGTTCTTGGAATACTTTGCAATCAGTGGCAAAATATTGGTGCTGGCATACTAGACATAAAATAAATCCTGTAGAATATTTGGTGGTTTTGAATCAGGGAGTGACTGCTTCTAGGCACTCCCATCTTTTTGTGTAGAACAGATGTTTTAAAAGTGACCTTTCCATAATTTTTAGAACAAATCAGACTTCACCATTGAATTGGATTATAACAACTATTTTTTTTTTAATTGCTTTCGAGCTAGTCCAAGTCCTGAGATATAGGATTAGTATTCAGTGTTTCATCCCAGTTATTTTTCTATGGAACACTCAAGCTTGCTACAGTGAACTTTGAGGGCATGTTTACTGTTAGGACATGTTTATATTAAACTTCTATATGTTCTACTTGTAAAACCCATGAACCCTGCCTTTATGGGCAATAAGGCCTACTAAGGGGTGACTTAAAAATATTTAAAAGGAATGTTTAGGCCAATCAAAACGGGTTATTTTGACAGGTTTCCTGAAGCATGAGTTACACAGCAGTGATAGATACAAAGAAGAATAGCTCTGGTGGTTCAGGTGCCAGCAACTACATAAATATGAGAACTGTGGGCTAGGAATTCAGTTCTTATTTTTAAGATGATTGGAACACCGAGCGAGACAAGAATTGACTCCGCCCAGAATGAACAAGCTATGTTCAATAAATTCTGACACATAATACCCTCAAGGATAGCTATAACCAAGAAATGATGAGGAATTTACCCCCATGAGATCAATGATGCTTCTCTTTTTTAATTGATGGAGACCAAGGCTCCATTTGTTCCCTACTGCTCAGCCCAGTCGGATTTATGCAAATATCTGTTACTTCCTTTTTTTTTACATGAAATGAGATTAGATCCTACAACCAAGCGTTGACCTCTTGTAAAATGGCAACTTCTAGGACACCTCTTTTTGAGGTCTGACAGTTTCTCGTTTTCATTGGAGAAAACATATTTTTATTTGGATAAGGGGATTTTCTAAGGTCTTTAGTATCTGGTGGGTAAATGTTGGGCCATGTTTTGTATTTTTTAACAAATAGGTACTCCACACCTTAATGAAAGCTGAATTTATTAAACATGCTAATCCTCCTTTTTTGTGCTATTATTGTGATCTACCAGTTTATTACAAACTCCACTTTTTTGTGTAAGTAATTCATTTAATCATGATCTAAGAGCTTCTGCACTGTCCATATTGGCCGTATTTTACTATTTTAAGGGTATTATGACAGTGTATGTAAGACTTTCAGTAATTAATGGGGAATATTGGTGAAATAACTTTAATCCATTAAAATGTGTCAAATAAGAGAGCAAATGTGGCCTTTTGGTTTTCTGTATGCTTTACTGACTTTGAGGCAACCCACAGAGAGTGCAATAAGAACACTTTTCCAACCGAACAAAGGCAACTGATTACATAGAAAGCATCTTTAGTTGTGGCTATCAGCTAGCCTCATTCTGCACTCATTTAATTGAAATCACTACCTGCATGTGAGCCATCTAACATCCTTCTAATGCAGATGGTGGGGGTCAATACTGATTCCTCCTTGATTGCAAAAGAAACTTCTGATTTGCCCATCATTAGAGAATTGTCTCAAGTAGCCCATCAATATATATGAAAAATGAATACCTGAAGAGTAGGGGTGGGCGGAATTTGCGTAATTGCGTTACGCAAACCTCCGCGAAACGGTAAAAAATCTCCGCGAACACGCAGAAATTCCGCGAACACGCAGAATTGCTTGTTCGCGATGCTTTTTTCCTGTTCGCAATTGCTGTTTGTGTGCTCGAGGAGAAATATCTTGCGAACATGCATTTTGAGAACGCGAACAAGCAAAAATTTCGCGAAATCGCGGAAAGCAGTCTTTTGAGCAATTTCGCGTTCTCCGCGGAACGCGAAATTCCGCAAATTACGCAAATTACGCGAGCGGAACGGAATTTGCCGCCCAGGCCTACTGAAGAGCTCAGAGGTTCTACACTGTCGATATAAATATCATTACATACTTTTACAGACTTTCATCTATGAAAATGATAGGGCCGGATTCTTGCCTGCCCAGTTATCTACAAGAACCCTTTCAGGTCGCCAGGATCTTTTTACTTGCCAAATAGCGTAGAGGGAATAAACACAATTATCAACAGATATTTACCACAGGTTGACATCATTAAAGGACTAAGGACTCCAGATCTAGAATTTCCGAGGTTTTATTATGAGCAAAAACATCTGAACATAAAGGCACCTTAATACAAGGCACAAAAGATAAATGGGCACTAACACAAAAGCTAGCCCACGAAGAATTTGCATTCGACTAAAAATGAAAAGAATTATAGATTCTAAAAGCATCAGATAGAAAATCGAAATACTGATGTGAATACTGGGAATCATCAGTCAAAACCTTTCTGTCCCTACTCTATTCTAAAGTGGCATCCCTACTTAGCATTCCCTCCCATGCAAGAGAATCACTGGAAAAAGGTGTCAGAAGTGAAACTCCCTAAGAAGTCTTCACTTAGTGAGAGCTCGATCTTCGATGCTCCTTCTAGCTTCCCGCCTAAGCCTCGTCTGCCTCACCCACGGGGCACTGTCCCTAATACAAAACCCCAATAATTCAGAACACTCCCTTTGACACCCTTCTTCAGCCAGGTCTTCCTCCGGTAAATTTCCATCCAAAGCTGTCCATCTTCCATCGTCCGTTAGCTTGTCCTTGGGTCCCAGGCACCTTCCATACTAAGAGTTACAGTTGCACATTCCAATGCACTCCCCTGTTGGCTCCACACCGTATCTCAACTCATAAAACAAAGACTTATTCTCACTAACGAGCTAAATGTCCTTGCACCTGCAACAGAAACATGGGAACGAAAAAGAAAAACTCTTCGTATCTTGAGGTTTTACACTCCGCTGCAACCCAAACCTTAACCAAGAAAACCCTGCAGGCCTACAACATGGCTAAAATAAGAAATAAACAGGCCTTCTCCTCTACATATGCGGTTAGGCCTAGCGAAATTAAACATACTACGAAATCACATCCTAAGCATTAAGTCGACATTAACATCCTGTAAATAAGCAACCTACAATTTGAATTCTAACATGACACACATGTTCTCTATTACAATATTCTGTGAAAACTAATCAGCTATGTTGTAAAGAATACATTCACGATAGCTTGCAACGTTAAACTTCACAAAACATTATTACATTCTAACACTTCTACGTTACATGATTATAACAAATACATTTCTATGACGCTTCTAGGTATACATCGATTATATGCGGGTGCCGACTAACAGTGAATATGGTGCACCCCTACAAATCTCAGAATCACATGGCGCTCTATCAAAAATATTACTGTCATGTCCTGGGGTAATCGTAAATTGCAGAGTATTTCCCCCATGCTACTAGATTTCAGTGAGACGAAATGTCCATAAAACAAAACTAACCACAATTAATTTGGGAAGTGCTGGTTTAAATCGCCTACCTTTGAGAAGATGGTTGACAAGGTTACTGATTGATTATGGACGTATTCCCATAGTTTTTTTTTGTTGAAGACTTTTATATAGAACGAACTTGACCCGAAACGGGTATCAGAGCGCTTTACATAGCACCAGTTACGTTACATTAGGACACACCTTCATTTTTGTTAGGCACGAGGAGATTAAGTTATTTGCCCAGAATCACAGGATGTTCAGCGTTATTGCCGAGACTCGAACCCAGCTCCCCAGATTCGAGGTTGATCGCCCTAGCCGTTAGGCCAAATCCTCTCCCATAGTTGGGCTGCCTCCACTGAAACCTCATCAAACATTACATATTATAGTGTGGGCTAGCAAATCCCAACCATAAATGGTAAATGTAGATCTTAAAACACTGCCTTGATGTAGCATTAGAATCTGATAAGTGGTGTGAAGTGCCAAAGCCAGGAAAGTTCTTTAGATGAAACAAGAAGATTGTAACTTCATTCTACTGGCTTCCAGGAGTTCCAGCTGTTGAAAACCATGTTCCAGTTGTAGATCCCCAGGAGGACCTTGAGATCCTCCACACAAATTGGTCTCTCCAGTGTTTCGCAGGGCTAGATGGGGTGGTCGCTTTTTTTCGGTAGCGGCCACCAAACTCTGGAATTCCCTGCCTTTCTTCATCTCCACCGCGGAATCTCTTCCGGCTTTAAGAAAATTGCTGAAAACATGGCTATTTTCATCCGAGTTTGTGGCTCTGTGCTTCTTTCTTCTCCTCAGTCTGCCCAGTGCCTTGACAATCCCGGGTATAAGCGCGCTGTACAAATTGTATCCTATCCTATCCTAAAAGGATTATTATTAATGTTATTTGTAAACCACTAAACTGTCACCTACAAAATGCATCCTTGTGCTAAACTAAACCAAGACATGTAAGAACTTTAGAGCTTATAGCGCCAGATGCTCAAGGCTTTTCTAAAGGCTTTGAAATTGGTTATAGAGTGAAGATAGACTGTTCCATAGGCAAGCTGCCTCTTCAGAAAATGATCTACCTCCAAGGCGAGCTTTCTTAAATTTAGGAACTTTGAGCAAATTGGCATTCGCAGAGATTAATCATCTAGTTAGCAGATAGCATTGGATCTTATGTTGAAGTGGTTAGGTACCAGTGTGATGAAAATCTCTATGTGCTATGGGCAGTGCTTTAAACGTTATATGCTTCACCACGGGGAGCCAATGAAGAGAATCCAGAGCCGCTGAGGTAGAGAAAAAGTGTGGCAGGGATAGAGCCAATTTTGCAGCCACTGTTTGTTTGAGATAGAGAAATTGTACAAAATATCTAGTTTCACCTAAAAATGATGCATTGTTATAGTCAAGTCTGCTTAAGATAATACTTTGCACCGCAAGCGGGCAGAGATCCAATGGCTGTAGAGGTAGAATTTTGCAGAGTACCCTCATTAGCCCAAAACAGGTGGAGGATAGTTTATTAATAAGAGAGGAGGGAGATAGATTATAATCCATATAAACTCCCAGATTTTGAACAGCTGACACAGTAATCAGATCTGAGTTATCCTGAAGGGGCCAAAAATTTGCTGTCAAAAATTTCTGTCAGTCTTTTCTCCATTAAACTTAAGGGAGTTTCGCTCTAAGCCACTGCTAGACATCTTGCATGCATTAATGGAAAGCTGCCATTGGAGAATGTGAGGTACAATTTAAAGTGAGCATTATTTGAGTGTCGCTAGCATAATTCACAAATGTTAGGCCATAAGATCTAATAAGCTTAGCCATTGGCCTTAAATATACATGAAATAATGTTGGGGTTAGTGGTGAACCCTAGAGCACTCCCTGTTTAACTTCTTTAAAAGCAGAGCGAAAGGGAGGCAAATGAACTGCTGTGTTCTTTCCTCCAAGAAAGAGGCTAACCATTGCAGAGCTTTTCCTTTTACTCCTATGTTGTACAGCCTGGTAAGCAGACCTTAGGGCTTGACAATGTCAAACACACCAGATAGGTCAAGTAGTACCAAAACTACCTGATGACCCTAATCTGCCGCAGTACGAAGATCATCGAATACAGTAACCAAGCGGGGTTCTGTTCCATGGAGAGGGAGAAACCCGAGCAGAGCCTCATCTAGTAAGTTGTGTCCTTCCAGGAAACTTGAGAGTATCTTTTCAACATACTTTTCCAGAACTTTACTGGGAAAGGGCACAAGAGAAATTGGCCTAAAATTACTCTGTACTGCTGGATCCGCCAGCTGCTTTTTCGAAAAAGGGAGCACAAGCGCCTTTTTCAACACTAAAGGTACAGTGGTTGTCGACAAGGGGTGATTACAGATGGAAACGAATGCTCCTGCCATCTAAGTGGATAACTGCTTCCAGATTCTGGGCGGTAGAGGATCCAGCATAGAGCGAGATGAAATTGAGTTGGCAATGTTAAGAATTTCACTTTCTGGTAGAAGTTCTAAGTCATCTAGAGTTACTGACACAGTGTCTGCCTTAGAAGAGGACAGGTTAGTTTCCGTTGCCAAAACAGAGGAAGATGAAGGGTTTGCATCAGAAGAGAAAGTTGTCAAAGTCTCTTCAACTTTTTTAGCTTGATGTCAAACACAGAGAGGGTTAGACAGGTTACACGTGATAGAGAACATGATTTGGGCAGGATTGGAGGCCGGTAAATTTTCATTTGCAAAATATTCGGCCTTGACGGCTCTTATCTGTTTTCTTGTACTTTCTAAGTTACAATGGCTTCTGGCTGCTCAAGGATCATCATTAAAACAAGGCGTAAAAGGGCGATTATGTGGAGGTTCCTTTTTTAAGGGTAAATGTGACATCTGGAGTTCTTGTGATCCAGGCCTGGTAATTATCATAAGCCTCTGTAACCAAGTTGGTGCAGGTAGGAGGGAGCCAAGATAGAAGATGCGTCTCCAATTCCCCTAATAATAATTTAAACTAAAACCCAGCGGGTCCTTTACCTTAGTCAACCCAGTGAGTCCAATGCTTTCAGGTGGTTGCAAATAATGTGTAATAAATGAGTTATCAGTCCAAACTAGAGGACATACCTCAGTTGAGGAAAGTAAATAGTGAGGAGAGTAACTGGACTTCAAAGAGTGAGCGAGTTATCTTAATTCTTTTGCATTCAACAAAAGGTGGGGTGAATGATTTTGTATGTTTTTAAGGCCTTTTCCATAGTGTGGTCTTATTCAGACACAGCTAGGGGTTTGGTCTTCATTCTAAGGCATTGCAGACTCCTAAGAACTCTATTGCTTTTGATTTGAGTTTGTGCACTTTGACATCTAGTCCTTCTAAAAAAAAAGTCTATTGTGAAGGAATCCCACACATTCTTTGTGCGTTTGGCTGTTTCAGATGATTGGCAATGACGTATTATTTTCACTCATGTGTAGGGCAGCCACTTTGGCTAGAACTATGCTCTCTTAGAATTCATCTAATAATCTTGTCATTAAGTTTAGATAGAGTCAACCTATCCTAGCCTTTGTATATTCATATTTCCAGTTTTTCAACCTTACTTCATATTGGAAATTGCTGCATGTAAGAGTAATGGCAGATTACTAGCCAATAAATTAAAGTTTAACTTCCTTTCCCTAAAAGTCCGTTTACAGGTGCATACCCTATATCTCCACGGCTAATCAGCACTGTAGAACTGCCACTGTAAAGGAGGTGCTGCCAAAGCACTCACTGGATCAATATTGGGTGTGAGTCAAAGCATTTAAGGAGATTTTGACTCATTTTAGCAAGTTGTGGTACAATATTTAATACTTGCCACACAGTAGCGATGAGTGCCAAGTGCTAAAGACTACTTCTATCAATAGCTATGAAGTATTTTAAAAACCTTTTAACAGCCAATTCCATTTTTTCTGTGATAAAATTTAGTGTAGATCTGTAAAGCAGGCGATTGGTTGTCAGTAACTGAGTATTGCTCTTCTAAAAGCCATTCCCATTATGGTGATTATTGGACTTTTTAAATTTCTTATATATGTTTAGAAACCTTTAAGTTTAATAGCGAAAAACAGATATGGCTGGCATAACATTTTACAGCAAATCCATACTTTTCCAAATATACTTACAGCGCACATGACATAGCACACATGATTCATTAAAAATAACATGTATATCTTATAAAAATAATTGGATTATCTGTTACATACATTTTACCATTTTTCTAGAAAATTTGGAAATACATTTTTGAAAAACATATGAAAGCGGCACAATTTTCTGAAAATTGCTCTCTCAAAAATTAGCAGTTTTGAATATGGATATACAACAGAGAAGTTAAAACTTCTAGAAAACGTACCCTTATTACTGTAAAACATGAGCTATGCTCTTGTGTTTCTAGCAGTTGACGACAACAGTGATCGCTTGGTGAGAGATATGGCTGCTGTTACATGGTAAACAATGAGCAGCATAAAAGGCATTGCTAGAAGTAGAACAATTAACAGGGACATCAACAGTGCTTTCTTAAGTGGGATGAAAAAACTGGAGGGTTTGGGGTGTGCCAAACCTGGTAAAGGGGTGTGGCCTATATCATTAGGGGCAATTGCCAAAGTCATGATAACTAGATGTGCGTGCTTTAGTAATTCATTAAGTCGCGTTTAGCAAAGGGTAAGAAAATAGCAAAAGGGTATATTTATTTTACACCATAAACAAAAAAAAACAAAGTATATTAAAATCTAGGAATATAAATGATGCATTAGGATCCCTTTATGGTTAACTGGCTGCCGGGCTAGGGTGTCTCTTCTGTTTGATCAGAGCTAAACCATTACTGGATTTCGAGGACCATGGTTTTTCACAACCCTAATCGAATGGATTGTGCAGTGCCCATTATGCTCTAAGCATAAGGAGATCTCTATTCTTGTCTGTATTAAGTAGGCAGATCCCTAGAACTGCAGCAGCACTTTTCCTAAATGTAATGAAAGTCGTAATAAAATGCACAGCGCTCTCCAAAATAGCGCTCTCAGTTCCAAGACAGAACCTAGGGCCATATGTATGAAGGCAATTTTGCGATCGCAAATGCCGAAATTCGCAGAATTTCGGCGTTTGCGATCGCAAAACAGCAGTGTCATATGTATGACACAAACCACCCCATGCAAAATAAGGAATCGCAAATTTTGCAATTCCCTATTTTGCGATTGCATTTAAGGAATCGCAAATTGCGATTCCTTAAATGCAATGTAAAAAGCACACAAAAAGTGCAATTTGGACTTAAGGAATCGCAAATTACCACCAACTTCAAGTTGGTGGTAATTTGCGATTTCTTTGAAAAATTCACTTTTATGCTTTTTTCAAAGTGCCATGTGACTCACATACATGCCCTTAGAGCATGTATGTACGCCACATCTGCACCTATGCTCATTTCAGGGGTGTAACAGGGTGTCCTTTTGTCACCCTGGCACCCTTGAAATTGCATTCCCAATTTGCGATTCTCTATTTGGGAATCGCAAATTGAGAATGTCTTCCCATTCATCCCTATGGACCTCTAGGCCCATAGGAATGAATGGGCAGGTGTTCCTTAATTGCAAATCGCAATTTGCGATTCGCAATTAAGGAATATGTAGGATTCGCAAAAGTTATTGCAAATCCTACATACATAGGGTTTTGCGATTCTCAAATAGCGATTCACAAAAAATCGCCATTTGAGAATTGCAAATGGGCATTTTCATACATATGGCCCCTAGTCCTGTCCCTGCCAAGTGCCGCCCGTAGTTCATCTTCTTCCATGCGGTGTCTGCCCAGTGAGGATTCTGGTTTGGTTGTAAACACCACCATATCCAGCAGGAAATGCGAGGCTCACAGGAGTTCGCATGGGGCAACTGCAGGAGGCTCCAAAGTTACTCTAGCCACGTTGCTTGAATTGAGCGGAGAAAGGTGGAATGGATGCTCCTGTGGTGCTCTGGGCTAAATGAAATGTGTCTCCCTCGCTACTGTTGGTGAAGATAAAAATGAGGCAGCATTCCCTTTTCACAGATCAGTCCTTTCCTGGCTACATCAAGGCAGTGACTTGCCTTCGAACACTCACATCTCCACACCTCCCCCAGCTCACCTTAGTCACTCACCTCCCTCAGACTGGGACCAAACTGTTTGTTTGGGAGCAGAAGGGGTGTTGATGGGTGGAGGCAGGGAGTGAGAGGTAGAGGGGAGGGTAAGTAGGTGGCTAAAAGGGTGCTAAAAAGGAGATACTGTAGCACGTTTGAAACAGTTAAGATTACTTCAAATGGAATCACTGGAGCCCAGGTAGTGGGTGTTGCCGTATGCTGAGAGATCTTTTTGCCCCTCTTATGATGGGCACCCTGGCCCTGGGCCCGCTGCGCCAAAAGCCGGCACGGCTGCCCGGAGTGCCTTTTAAAGACCAAGTAAAGTGTTAGATGTTGCTCACGTAGTGCTGCGTGAGCCATGTTTGCTAGGCATGGCCAGCAGTTTTCTTTGCCAGTGGCGTAGCTAGGCCTTAGGCCACCTGTGGCGGCCCCTGCATTTGCCGCCCACGGCAGCCTGATTGAAGAGCAGGGGGGTCCTCGCTACTCATGCAGCCGCGATGGCCACAGATAAGAGGGGGGATTCAGGGGTGCTGCCGATTCTTGCGGCTGCAGCTGCCACAGGTAAGAGGGGGTTGGGGGCCAGCCACCGCCCCCTAAGCTTGTGCCACTTTGGTGGTCCGCCCCCACCGCCCCCCCAGCTACGCCACTGACCAGGCATAATAAGGCAAGGGCATTGAAACAGAGCCCGATAGGGACCCGTTTCTATGCCCCCTTGCTCATCACCACCAGGATCTGGCCCACTTAATGCCCTGCTCATCATTATTGACCCCACGGTAAGTAGCAGCAATAAAAGGAATACAAAAAAATCAAGAAATATTACTGGACACAAGTGCTTTGTTTGTAAAAGAAACAGTGTTGTTACCCAAAGCTCTACTCAGAAGCCCTCTGCCAACACTATTAAATGTCAGTGTGCCAAATACAAAGGGTGCATAGCCTTGAATCTTTCCAAGGGCTCTTAAATCCACTGCCAGATACTGCCTGTCCCTTTATCTTACTTCTTTGGGTTCCAGCTTTCGCCCTTTGTGACCGTTTTCCCGTCTTTTTTCTTCTTCTGTCTTTCCTCTTTGTGTGTTTGTCCCTCTCTTGCTCTCAAGATTTAGCTGAAGAAGAGAAATAAGGGCTGGTTCCCAACAATGAGTGACGATCATGGCCGGACTGGGAACCGAAACCGGCCCTGGCAAACAGCTCAGTCGGCCCCTTGGGTGCTAGTGGAAAGCACCACTCCCGTTTCACTGCTCCCGCTTTTGTTACCAGGGGCCGATGCTATGGTACAAAACCGGTCCCCGGTAACAAAAACGGCCCCCCAGGGGTCCAAACCCGTCCCCCACCCTGGCGGCCCATCGAGGAAATGCCCGGTGCCCGCTATAGCCAGGTCAGCCCTGGTGCCGATGGTCTCCACCGGCACAAATTGGTTCAAATTAAGCACTGCTCGACACACATAACACAACACTAGAGTTTATAGACAGGAGAAAAACGTTGTAAAAACTATTAAGTGGTTAAAATACCTATTTTTGGAAGCATTGAGAGAAATACTGTCAAACAGTGATCAACGAACTGTATTAAATTGCACCACATGAACAATTTTTAGGGGAATGACGGCTGTTTTGGGCCTGCAGTTTGCAACACAGTATATGATCAAGCCAATGTTAAAATAATTGGCCTGCAAATAGTTGTGGTGACCAATAAACATTTGCTGGTCAATCGATTACTCAGGTGCGCACCAATAAATCAATATCAATTCTTTTTTGCCTATGAGGGTAGGGAAGGGTGGATAGCGGCAGGGCTCTTCCTAGCCTTCATGTTCCCTTCCCTGTTCCTCTCACTCTGCTCTCCTGTGCCACAGATGCTGCTTGTGTTCATTTCTGGACTAGCTTTTGCAGTGCAAAAGAGAATCCTACTATTATGGCATGTCACTATAGATATAGTAGAAATACTATCTTCTCCGGTACGGCAGGATTGTATTATATCGTGTCTTATCTCTATTGTCATATTGAAAATATCTGTGGAGAAGTAGACATAATAGAAGGACGATCTTGAGACTGCTGTACACGTGCCTGCAGGGGAGGAAGTAAAGTGAAGAATATGGAGAATTCGGAGGGTGGGAGCTGCCCTCTTTACAGGATATTTAACAGACAATATACTTAATAAAGTTCAGAGAAACTTGAACTTCCACATTTTATTTACTAGTCTCTGAACTCCTGAATTGCTTAAAAATGTAATCTCGAGAGGATGAAGTTGGCTCACGCATAAGAGTGTTTTAAAAGAAGAAAAATGATATATATATATATATATATATATATATATATATATATATATATATATATATATATATATATATATATATATATATATATATGTGTGTATATATAATATATATCGTATGTATACATACTTTCAGGGTGAAGATTTCTGCGAATAGATTCATTCACCTTGGCTGATTTTATTTCTCATATATATGAGAAATGTCTATTTCTCGTATTACTTCTATAGAACTATTATAGAGAAGTATATTCTGGGTTAATCACCATCAATATCATGACAATAAGAACAACTTTGAAACTGAGTGACCTCGGAATGTGAAATGGGCAGGAGTCGGTGTTCTTTAGGGGATTTGGGGCTAATTATTCCCAAAAAGTTGTGTTTGTTGCATCTCCATCGCAGACCCACGTCGGGCGCAGTGGTACGGTGAACTCTGTACAGATTACCGGATATCACGAGACTTGAAATGCAGTTCTATCCCGAGGAGCACGCGACAGTGCCGGGGTAATTCGGCGGCACCTGGTGTGGTGTCGACCTTCGCTCCTCGGTACATCATCGTGCGTCTTTGTACCTCAAACTCACTGTGATTAAATTAGAGGAACTATGGACCTGTCAGCTATCCGTTAGGAACCGGGGACCAGACCTTGCTCTTTGGGGGGGTCTTGGGGCCATTAGAGCTTCCCACAAACCCCTTTCAAAGCAATTCGCGCGATAATTTAATTTCGGTTAGGTCCGGCTTATGAAGCGATGGCACCGCGCACGAGGCCCTCGCCTTCCAGCTGTTGACGTTTCACATTTGGCGAGTCCGAAATTAGGTTATCGCGTGAGCAGCACATTGACATGGAAAGCAGCTCTGGTCGCTGGTGGGGGTCATGTTTGTGGTCTCCGCGCGGCCCAGACCCCTCTGCACACTTCCCCATCACTAACAAACTTACTGCTGCTCTGAAAGGCTTGGGGAAATAGTTACTACATATGACCAATAAAATGCGGACGATCTGCAGGTTTTTGCTGCAAAGACCTGCCTGCACGCTCTCTAGAAATCAAGTATCTGTCTACCCGAGAAATGGATGCCTTTGTGTAGAAAAAGTGCTTCATTCGCAGTGCTTAATTTGAGCAGTTGCTTTCCGGTGCTCACCGGCACCTTAATCCTCAGCACCCGTGCTTATAGCACCAGATAAGGACACACTCATTTGGAAGGCATGTGATTTTCCACAGAATCAGAGGATGCTGAGCCACGCAGAGACTCGAACCCTGTTCCCCCAGCTCCGAAATCGGCAGCTGTAGCAATTGGGCCAAGTCCTCTCCATAATAATAAGTGCCGGGGCTCTAGTCAGGAGGCAGTTTGCACCAGCACATTTCTCCTGTTAGCGCTGCCTCCTGAAGAGAGCCCAGGCACTTCATATTTGACAAATTAACCATTGTCGTAGATGAATAAGAGCTGGGGCCCTAAGCGTTGCTGTCTGTGCTAATGATGGTGCCTTTGCCGAATACTAAGCCTGCGGAGTCTGGATTCCACCTCATTCATCTTTAATTCACCACCAGACACACCCTGCCTCTTTCTCTCGCACTGGCAGGTTCTTTTTCAACCCTGCTTTCTCATTTTGCCCAAGTTTTTCCGTCTTTTTCCCCCTTTCTCCTTCTTCTCCCTTTTCAGTTGTTCTCTCTCTTGCTCTGGATAAAAGATTGTTGAGAAAAAAAAGTGCCGGTCGGGTCGCATAAATGACTGGAGTCGGACTCCACTTGCAACCACTGGTTCAAATTAAGTCCAGAGTCTTAAAAATAATTTATTATGCATTGTTCAAATCTAAGCTTTGTCGTAAGGCAGGTTTCACTGCTATAAACCATGCCCATCTCAAGGGTGAAGCTGTCAATAGCGCAGTAGGTGCGGCAGCACTGAGGCTCAAGAGTGTGAAAGCCCACTACACCCCAGTTCTAATGGTCATTTACAACAAACAAGGGTGAAGTGAGCTTGTTTCTCAGTATTTGCATGGAGGCCCCTGCTTCCATTTTAGACCAGGAGCCGAAGGTATGGTCTTGGACAGTATTCTGCAAGGCACACAGACCTTGCCTGCTTTAAATGAAAAGGGGGGGCTCTTGGCCCCCCCGCCCGCATGGCGGTGCGGCGACCGCCCTTACCTCCTGGACCTCTCGGTGGGGGGGGGCGCGTCCTCTGGGGGCGCGCCCTGCCACCGATTGGTTGCCACCCTCCCTTGACCCGGATGACGCTAATCGGCATCCGGGTCGGGGGGGAGGGGGGCGGGCTGCTGAGGGATAAAGAAGCGGCGAGCACCCAGGTGACCCCCTTGTTGCCTGGACGCTCCCCCACACCGGACGTGCCCTGCGCTCTGGGCTTCTTGTTTTTCCCACCCACCATCCCTGGAGTACGCGATTGATGCGTTACTAGTCCGATTTAGTGTGTAAATTGCTAGGATGTTGTTAGCTTAATTTCCCAGGCGTAGTAACCTGTATCTGGAATGTTTATTTTCTGATGAGGTTTTCTTTTAGGACTTTCTCTCCCATTGTAGTGACCGATACTCTATCTGGAATGTTATGTTGATGATGATGCTTTCTCGTAGGCCTTTCTCTCCCATTGTAGTGAATGGTACTGTATTATGTGTTGCTGGTGCAATTGTGTTTAGGCCCTTTTTTCCCTTGTAGGTCTACGGTGTTATACATGATGTATGACTTAGTCAGTGTAGTTGTCCTTTAGAATTTTTCCCATAGGTCGTCGTATTTATTAGGAATGGGGCATGCGGTAAGGTCATGACCGGTGAGCAACTATTTTAAGGTCTGAGGGGGCGGGCATCATCCTATGGAGGTTCCCGCCCAGGGGGAGGGGTCATTGGCCCCTCCTAGAACTTCAGGGGCAAGGTAACTGGTGCTTCAAAGGGGCGCGGGTGGGAGAGTCACGCTTTCCTTAGGCTGGTAGCCACCCCGCGCGCGCATACTCATGACGTCACCGGATGGCGCAGAGTAAGGGCCCTCCTTTAGTGGGTAAATGAAGTTCACGGCGTGGACCGGGTTAATTACCGGGCCCGGCTGCGCATGCGCACATCTTTAGGGGAGGCGCAGCTAGTAGGACCTGACACCGGTTAGCGACCTTGCCATATGGCCCAGAAATGTTAGTATACAAAAATGCAGAGGAGGATGTTAGACTCGGTTAGGAAACAATCTGTATTAGAGTTTTTGTTAAGGATAGTCACTCACACCTGTTGACAATAATGTATCTAATGTCCTGCTGATTTTTGTATAACTGTTTATCGTGCAATTATAAAGTTTATTGTTTTATAACTTAATAAATACGGCCGGGGGGTCTTGCGACCTCCCGCCTTCCAAAGATACCATGTTTTTATGTTCCTGTGTCCGGGGGTTGGTGAGGTCATAGGGAGGGGGCGGTAGCCAGTCACTGACCATGTGTATATGTTACAGCAGAGGCTTGATTACGCGCATTAAACTGGTGATGGAGTCGTTTTGCACTGGTGATGGACTATTCTGCAACTGCAGGGAGACCAGTGCAAATTTGAAGTTGCTGTGAACCAATTATTGCTAGAATTACATTTGCTTCAATTGCAAATTGCCCTATGCTTTATGCCCTAGTAAGTCAGTGTATGCGCCGGTGCAAAATTGTCAAGTCACCAGTTAAAAGCTTAATATCTGGCACCAGGTGCCCTATAGCATGCTTTGCATTAATAACTGAGCAATTTGTTACTGGTGATGGGGTTATTTTGAACTGGTGTTTGCAATGTCATTTTGAACCAACAGAACTGAACAGCGTAGTTTTGAATTCTCTAGAGTTTTGAGACAGACACAAGGGAATATGCATTTGGGAAAGAGGGGAGCTGCACCGACCACTGACACCAGGTTTGTGTGAAAAAGGCTGCTTTATTGAAACAGGTGCACATTATAAAATAACCCAGGCCTTTGCTTCCAAAACTATAACCTCACCATACTTATTTAATCACCTATTTTAGGCTAGCCCCACCCCTAAAATCCCCCCTCATAACAACTAAAATCATCAATAAAATACTTGCACCATAGCTGGTCAACTGTAACTGGGGCCTGTGAAATCCCTTTCCTTTTTATTACCTCTATTAAGCTTTTAACCCATTCAACTTCCTACCTAACGTTGAACTTCCTAGGACGTTCAGGTGTGAACTTGCCTACCCCTTGCCTTTCAGCCTGAACTGCAGCTGACAACAGCAATAAACTTATGCAAATCATGGCAACTTCTCAGCCAACTGCCACCCAGAAAGGGGGGGTTCCTCCTTCCCTTTTCTGCCCCCACACCCTAGGCCCCTGTGTTTCCACAGGGAAATGTCCCGCACTACTGAATATCTAGTACCTTTGCCAAAACAAACTTTATCTACCATCATACAGACAAATGGATACCTTCTCCTCTAAAAAAGTCTTTCAGCGGAAATAAGAGTGAACTACTCTACCAAGCCTGGTGTCCCTACAGAAAGTGTGCATCTCTTTATTTAGTGTCCTCCTAGCCTTAAATATGGCTGTAGACTTGATTGCCCCACCAAACCCTCCTGGGTATGAATTCTGTCCAAAGTATTTGTCAACCTGCCCATAACCTATGGATCTCTTTCAGGTCTTCCTTAATAGATTTAATAATAATAATACTCAGATGTGTATAGCACCGTCAGTAACACAGACTGGTTTGTGAGCAAAGCTTTGGGCCCCAACACTTATTCAACTACGAATGAAGCACTTTTTCTACTCAAAGGCAGCCATTTCTTGGGTAGACAAATACTTGGGGGCTTATTTACAAGCCCCTTGTGCCAACCTTACGTCACTTTTCCCATGTTAAAAATGACGCAAAAGTTTATAGCACATTTTATCGTCCATGATGGTATCCTCGCGCTGTCTATAGGCATGGGGAAATTATTTCATTTTGCCCAGAATCATAGGATGTTGAATTGATGCCAAGACTCGAACTGGATTCCCAGCTCCGAAGTCGGCAGCTCGGGCAGTTCAGGCCCTCGTAACCATCAGGTCGTTCTCCCCTAGATGAAGCAGCTGTATATCAGGACATTTCCCACCAACTAAAAGCCTGTCCAGACAGAGAAGAAGCACCGCCATCTCATTCTCCCTTTTCCCGCCCAAGTGATCAAATATAAAGCCTTGTTAAACCCCAAATTCACCAGTGGCTGCTGTCCCTCGTGTGATTCTACACCCATGGGTCCGGGAACAGAACCTGAAACATACACAAAGTTGACAACCTATAAACTTACTTCTCCCATCTACCACTCCCCTGACATATCTCCAGAAGCAATTTGACGACCATCTACCTAGCTCCATGATGTTTCCCTGACCCTAACCCCAACTGCCTGCTTCCGTAGCTACCCCTATCCTGAAAGAATGAGTCTCAAACCCCTCAGGTCCTAGCCAATCATAACCAGTGCCTTGTGAATAATGGATAACAGTTAAGAGGATGTATATGGCCTACCATTTTTGTGTTTAAAAACCTTACCCTCAATAACTGCCCCAGGTCGCAGGGCAGTGGCCCAACGAACCGGACATATGTGTGCTAATTGGTAAATTCTCAGGATCAGACTCCTGCCCTCCTGCCTTTGGTCGGTCTTAGACTTGTACACCCAGGCATGCAATCCTTCCTCACAGAAATACATCTCATCCCAAAGTAAGCCCCTATTCCCCCTAACCCCTAGAAGCACCAATACTGGAAAGGTCCAAGTAAACATCCATGACATAAGGGTTGAAAATAAAACTGTCTCACTGTTGTCCCTCTAAGTTCTAGGAAGGGACTTAAATACCTCACTCAAAATGTCCAGGGTCAGAGGCCGACGAACGGGACTGCCTTGCCCAACTTCCCTTTCCCAACCCTCTAAAATCCATTCTCCAAGTTCACCAGCCGAGGCAACACAAGAGCTTGCATAAATGCAATAACCGCTAACTTGCCTGAAATCGTTACCCTTGTCTGGCCTTTTTCTATGAAGGAAAGAGTATAAATTGCACAACATCTTCTACCCTATTCCAGTCCTGTGACCTCCATGTGGCCTCCGCCGAAAATTTGAAACAAGCTTGATATTATGCCTTCCACGTGGAAATAGCTAAAGAATCAGCTACCATCTGGAGCATCCTCTCTCTCCTAGGAACCAAAGCTTATGTGGCATCTGTGTCTTGACTCCATCCCCCTCTGTGGCCAGCCCATGGAACCTATCCCACTGTGAATGACACAAAGCATCACCAATGTCACTATCCACACCAGGCGTGTGTCGGGCTCTAAAAATGATGTCAAGTTTCAAGCAGTGCCATACAAAAACTCTCAGCAACTGCCACAACTGTGGCTCCCTGGCTGACTGCCTATTAATTACACGCACAACTGACATGATGTTGACTCTGCAAAGAACTCCTAAGTTGCAGCTGATCCCCCCCCATTGCACCACAACCGCTGTCAAGGGAAAAAAAATTGCAATCTAGGGAAAACATTCTAGGAATGGAATACAACCCCTATCCTCTTTCCATGTCGTTGGCCAGTCTTCGGCACACCAAATGACCTTGCCAATAAAGGTCATAGCTGCAACTTTCCACTGCGTCTGAAAACATTTGGGTGTCCAACTCCATGTCCGTCAAAGCTGCTAGTGGAATCCCTCTGAAATATTGTAAGAAAGCTTTCCACATTCTCAAGTCTTCTTTAACACCTGACGGAAGCCTGATATGATGGTGAGGTAAGTGCAACCCTGAGAGAGACAAACCTAACCATCTACAGAATGTTCTCCCTGGTCTCACTACACTGCAAGCGAAGTTTAGATGCCACAACAAGAAGTGCACCTCTTTTACTGTTACCTTTTGTTTACCCAACATTGTGTTTCATCAGGTTCTGCATGTTAAGTTTTTGCTCCTCCGGCAACCATGCTTCCATGGGTGCTAAATCGATATCAATATCTAGAAAAGACAAAACCATGCTGGGTCCCACTGTCTACTTTGGGGCCAATGGCACACCTAAGTCACCCATGAGCACCTGGAAGCTGTCCAGCAGGCGCTGACAGTCTCCAGAACTGGGAGTTCCCACAAAGAAAAAATCATTCAGGATTTCTCCCTCACTGCTTGTGCATGTTCGCATGCAGACTTCAAGTTAGCTACCCAGCCAGTGACGGCTGCTACCAGGAAACAGCAGTGGGGCAGGGTAGGGGTAAGGGGCTGGGGTGATAGGTTTAAAAAAGTCACTTACCTTCCGGCCGGCTGGCCGGCTGCCACCTCTCCTATGTCCTGTTTCTGGCTTCTTGGGGGAGAACTCACTCACACACTCATGCATATACTCAGAGACCCACTCAAAGACTCACACATCCACTCACAGACCCACTGAGAGACTCATGCACCCACTCACAGACCGACACAGAGACTCTTGCATGCTCTCACAGACCCACTTATCACTCATGTTTCCATTCACAGACTCACTCAGGGACTCATGCACACACTCACAGATCCACTCAGTGTCACACACTCACTAACAGACCCACTCAGACACTCACTCACCCATTCACATACCCACTCAGAGACTCACTCAACCACTCACAGACCCACGCAAACACTCACGCACCCACTCAGAGACTCATCCATCCACTCACAGACCTTCAAGGACACTCATATACCCACTTACAGACCGAGTCAGAAGTTCATGCACTCACTCACAGACCAACTCAGACACTTGTGCACCCACTCACAGACCCAAACAGACACTCACTCATCCAGTTACAGACCTACTCAGAGACTGATGCACTTACTCACAGACCCACTCAGAGACTCATTCACTCACTCACAAACCCACACAGAGACTCGTACTTAATCACAGACCCACTCATGCTCTCACTCACAGACCCACTTAGACACTTATGTACCCAGTCACAGACTGACACAGACATTCACACACCCACTGACAGACCCACAGAAATTCTAACACCCACTCACAGACTTACTAAGACAATCATGCACTCACTCACACACTCACTATCAAAGGTTACATTTATGAAACAAAATTCTAAAAGTCTTAGAAATTCACATAAAAAACACAAAGGTTACAGGGAGGTTATAGTTAGAAAACAACATTAAAAAACCTTAGAAATTCACTGAAAAAAACAAATGTTACAGGGATGTTATAGTTAGGCTCAGGTTTCACTGGTGCAAAAGCAGTGAAATTTAGCAGTTATAGTTAGCTGGGCTAACTATAACTTACACCCCCACAACGCACTGCTTATGACCTCACATATTATGTCACTAATGTCATGGTCAGTGACATCACTGATGACATCCCAAATTACATTACTGATGACATCATCCAGTGAATGTATGTGTTTTATAAGAGTTCATGAGTGTTAAAGATGTGAGTGTATGGGTAAGTGAGTAGGTGTCTAGGCTTTATGAGTGAGTGAATGGGTGTGTAAGTGGCTGTATGGGTGAATAGGTGGGTGAGTGACGTACTATATGCGCGAGTGTGGAGCTGTGTGAATGGCTGTATGGGTAAGTTATTGGTTGTATGAGTAGCTGTATGAGTAAGTAAGTGGTTGTGCAAGTTATTTATATATATGTGTGTGTATAAATATATATATATATGTGTGTATATATTAATGTGTGTGTGTGTACATATATATATTTATATATATATATATATAATCACTGAAAAAACCATAGGTTTCACACACGTTATAGTTAGGAATTAGCATTTAAAAAACCTTGCAAATTCACTTAAAAAACCATAGGTTTCACACAAGTTATAGTTGGCTGTACATTTCACTCGTAAAAAACCAATGAAATTCCACGTTATAGTTAGATCAGGTAACTATAACTCGCGCGCCCGCAATGCACTGCTGATGACGTCACATATTACATCACTCATGACATCAATGATGACATCTGAAATGACACATTGTGCATTGCGGTCGCGCAAGTTATAGTTACCTGATCTAACTATAACGTGGAATTTCATTGGTTTTTTACGAGTGAAATGTACAGCTAACTATAACATGTGTGAAACCTATGGTTTTTTAAGTGAATTTGCAAGGTTTTTTAAATGCTAATTCCTAACTATAACGTGTGTGAAACCTATGGTTTTTTAAGTGAATTTGTACGGTTTTTTAAATGCTAAGTTATGTATTTATTTTTAATTTTTGCGCGCACGCACTTTTTATTCTATATCAATTTTTTTGGTATTGTTTTAAGATCATACAGTAAGGATGTCCCTAGAATTGTTCTTCATGCCGTCCTGGTACTGCTCAACATGGATGACGTGATTCTTTTAGCACTAACTGCCAATGGTCTCCAAAATCTTTTAAATGATTTTAATGATTTTATGACCAAACGTAATCTTAAGTTACATCAGCAAAAATTATTTATTATGGCTGTGTCGAACTGTTTATACTGATACAGAATGAATAAAAGAAGTCAAAGACTTTAAGAAGAACACAAGACCTCTTGCATTGTACTTTTTTATTCCTTGACATCGATATTGATTGCATTTACTGTTGAAAATATTGGTTACTTGCCTCTCTATTTTTGTAAATAGACTGATTAATGAAAGGTCAATGATGGTGGTTGGTCTTTAGAGGTGGGCAAGAATCAAGAACCTTAAAAATTGATTTAGTTTTTTATTATATACAGCACAAGTAGTGGTGCGGCACAGAGTTCCCTTGCTGCCATTGCCTATCCAGTTTTCATCATTTATTATTACTTGCTGCCTCAAAATTACCAAGTCTAAAAGCGTATTCATAAGGGGAACTCCTATCGAAAAGGTTCCTTCTTTTAACTAAACAGGAATACTGCTAGATACGAACAGGACATGGGACAGGCTAATTAACTAGAGAGTGAAAAAGGTTGGGGCAGCCTGCGACACAATTTTTAGATTAACTAAAAGGCTAGGCCATAAACCGGTCAAGGACATGGTCTAGCTCTATAAATATAAGTGCCTTCTTGTTGGCACATATGGAGCTGGAGCCTGGGGTTATGCTGCCCCCAGAAAATTACAGGTAGCTGAAAATAGATGTTTGTGTAGGCTTCTAGCCATTCTTAAAGCTACTTCTAGTTTTATCTCCCATTTTGGAATTGGGCATGGGTTTCGTGAAGGACCAAGTTAGCATGGCCCCTTTATTATTGTGGTTAAATCTATGGTGCACTCCTAAGGCAGAGTTTTCAAAGCAGGTGCTTGTGGACTGCCTTAGTTTAAATAACATGTCTGCTATCCCATGGTTGGTTTATGTTAAAAATATCTTCTATAGTCTGGGACAGAGCCACTTTTTGACTCGCCTGAAAGTATTATCCCGAAATCCAAAGACATAGTCAAATGATGTTTTGAAGCATATAGAGAGGAACTCAGCCTTGTGACATGAGTTCAGTTATTAGGTACATGCTAATTTTTACCACCACAGGTATGAAACCTTATTTAACCTGGATTACCAACCCAGAGCATAGATTCTATTTGACTAGACTGAGATTGAATATGATCCACTTTTTGGTGCCTCCCTTCTATGCTGTGCATGTGATGTGATCTCTGCCCAATCCACAGTGCATGTTATGCTCTTTTGCATCCTGTAAAATAAACTTAGTGTGCGTTTTCTAGGCCCAATACTTCTGCATAAGCACTTCCTATAGAGAAGGACTATTTCCCTTTCAAAGCCTAGCTTCTGCAATTTGCACTGCTGTGCTCAGCAATGTTGTTGCTGCTATTAAACTGAGGAAACAGTATGTACTTTAAGTTTTATGAGATGGCTTTTATTATGATGTTCTTTGTTTTTAAAATGATGCAAATTATCTATGTTTTAATTTAAATGTGAATTGTCTTTTTAATCTATGCTTTTATAGTCATATAAGCTGGCCAAATAAAGATAATTGTGACTTTGACTTTTGGACATCTCTCCGCAAAAAACGTTTGAAAGGAATGTGGCAAAATAGTGAAACAAGATCAGAATAAGCCTTCCAAACTCAACATGAATTATTACTTAAAAATATTTTTAAATACTTTTTAAAAATGCAAATGTCAGGTGACTTACCAATTACTATAAATATATGTAAAACAATATGCTACTGCCACAGTAGAGCAGATTTTGACATTCATGCCCAATTAGTATCATAATGTACCAGGGGTTCTCATCATCGGGTAGGCATGTCAACCAGGAGTATGTGGAGAATGCCCCTACCCTGAGGAGTACTCTCTGGTTGCTACTACAGAACCAAGAACCGAATAAGCCTCCCAGACATGAGATAACACTCAAAAAAGATTTAAAATATATTTCAGAAACTTAAACATCAGCTTGCAAGTTACTGAAAACATAAATTGATATACTTTATATTTTGGATTAATAAAATGTAGTTACTTGCTGAACAAACACAGTTGTTATCCTGAATCGACTGCTTTCCATCTTTGGGGAAATATGTGTGTTCGTCAAAGATCAGTCAGTCATTCACATCTGGATCCCTCAGGTGCTGCTGCCAGACAAGAGCATATTCTCACTTTTGTGCCAATGTATCATCATTAAGTATCAGGGAAGCTCATCTTAGGGCAGGGATAGCTACCACTCTGAAACCAGTCTCAGGTCTTCCATCACATGTCAGGAATGGGATTCTTATTTCTCATTAGAACATGGAAAGCCTTGATCATGTTATGACCGTGCACAGTATAGCAAGGATGGGCGCCGTTATGCCAAGGTTAGCGGCGATTACAAGTAAGGATTTGAAGCCATATTGCATCAGTGGCGACACGTATGCTAGTGATAGCCACAATTATGTGAGTAGTGCAGGGACATCTTAAGGATTTTGGGGGCCTTGGCCCAAACGTATTTTTGGGGGGGCCCTGTTCGGAACAGTTTGGATTTATGATTCTATTTGAGCTCTTTCATGCCCTCTTTGAACTTGTCACTCCAAAATCTAAATGTGTTTACATCTAATAATCAGAGATAGTGAGGTGTGTTTTTAATATTGTACCACAGCAGCAGCTCACTTATATTACTGCAAATAATCTCTGTGGCACTCTCCGATTTCTCATAAGCAGTGACGGCCCTTGTAGGGCGTTTTACCGGGGCGGTGACGTGGCACAGAGGAGGGGCAGGGTGGGGGGTTGCAAAATGGGGCAAACGGCCAATTTCAGGTAAATTACGAAAAAAATTAATAAAACGAATTTCGCTGCGCGCGCTGTATCGCCAAATGCGATGCAGCGCGCGCAACGAAATTCGTTTTATTAATTTTTTACGTAACTTACCTGAAATCGGCCGTTTGCCGCATTTTGCAACCCCCCACCCTGCCCCTCCTCTGCGCCACGTCACCGCCCCGGTAAAACGCCCTACAGGGGCCGTCACTGCTCATAAGTGAGGTCCTATCATGATCTAAAAGAATCTTTTTTTATGATTGTCGCATGAAACATAAACTCAACATTTCTCTGCAAAATGTCTGTAATAGAGTCTCACACATCAACCACATTAAAAACAAATGAAAGGAAAACAGTATTTAAAACAATCTGTTTAAGAATTATTAAAGGTCATCCGGCCAAGAGACTGTAGAACAGAGCTGGCTCTATCAGGGGGGGGGCCTTGAAAGGCTGAGGCCCTGGGCCAGAGCCCACTGGCCCATGACGTCTCTGACGTAGTGCTCCGAAGGGGAAAGGATGTTCACCATTAGGTCATAACTACAATTATGCTATGGCTATGAACAAATATGTTGTGTGCCCAGAGTATACCAAAGGAGGCATCGTTATGCCAGTGATAACCACAAATGTGCGCATAGTGCTTTGAATATACCAAGGTTGGTCATACTTAGACATGGGCTACTATTATTTAACGGACAGCCATGAACATGACAAGTCAGCCAACAATATGCCTGGGAAGGGGCACAATTATGTTGGGTCCTCCATCATTCAGACATCTTTGTCTGGAATATCCAAATTACATTAGGACCACCAAGTCCTAACCCCAATTATGCCCAGCATACCACCAATATGCTGATGATGGACTAGTAGATTCTCAGTTATAACCAGATTGTTGCCCCGAATATCCACAAAATGTCAACCTGAGAAGCATTCCTTTGAGTGTATAATTTCTGGGGTAATAGAATTTGTCTCAATTTTCATATACTGTGGAAGGGAAGGCCTGGTAAGACAGGAAGTGGTTACACACTGCGGACAGGAACAGAATATAATCAGACACATTCAAATGACATCCCTTCTCCCACATATAAACAATTGACATCACACTCAAATGGCATCTTGCTGCCCACTCTCACAGCATCTGGCGTCCCCCGCCCAGAGCATCCCCCACCACTCTTGCTCAGCTGAGCATCTAGTGCCCATCTCCAATCAGCATCCGTCATCCCACTCCACCAGAATCATGCCTACAAATGCCACTATAGTGCTTCAAACCTCCATCCACACTCCACCTGCTTGATGCACCCCCACTGCACCAACATCCCCCATTTCACCAATATCATGCAAACACCACTCCACCAGGATTGATGGGGGCACTCCACCAGTACCCCACTTCTTATATAAGAAGCGAATCAACAATTTTACTCTAGCCATGCATCCCATATCCTACTCAAACCACACACACTGCAGGTCCACTTCAGACTCAAACCCCAGCATTCCGCGGACAGTCCCATGCTCCCTCTTTTAGTAGTGCCCGACGACTTATCCAATAGCATCCTGTTGCCCGCCGTACCAGCATTGCGCATTCTATTCCAGCGCTCTATCATTGTCCCAGTTCAACATTAGTAAGAGCCACATCTCATGCAACATCCCATCAACATTCCATATCCCTCCTGAGCAGTGCCTCAAACTGCATTTTTGGTCCAATCACACAGCTTCAGGAATCTGTATTGCCATTCTCTTTAACCCCAGTCCTTCTGTCTTTCTCCCTGCGCAGTGGGAGACCTTGCCAGATGTCCTCGGACAGCAGTTCGAGTGGGACGGATACGTCAAGGAAGTGGGGTCTTCCATCATCGGATCCAGCCCGGAGTTTGATTTTTCCATGTACACCCTGTGCTTCATTGCCCGCCCTGGCAGATCGTAAGTATGAGAGTGTGAGAGGGGCAGACGAGCAATACTTAACGCGCTTTCAGAAACTGAGCACACAGTTAAGGAGGCATGGACACCTCCCTAGCTAGTTTTTAACCAGAAGAAGCCACTCCCGAAACCAGGGATATCCTTGGAATTAATCTCCGAGGTATATAACCCAGGCCCCAATTGCAACCTAGGGGGAGCGAAATTAACACGATTTTTTGCATTCATTTTGTACCACCCGCTTATAAGTTGCTTGGTTTTCCTCACCAGGCCTTACAGGGGTGGGAGAACTGACCTTGCGGTGGTATGCGTTGTAATGGTAGTATGCGTTGTAATGGAATGCGTTGTAAAGGTAGTTTTTAAAAATGCGTTGTAGTGTCATGCGTTGTAATGTCATGCGTTGTAATGGATTGTGCGTTGTAAAAAATGCGTTGTAAGTGTAGTGCGTTGTAAAAGTTGCGTTGTAAAGGTTGTTCCCCATCTTAGAGGTGCCTAACATGTAGTAAAAGGGAAGGTTTGGGCCTTGCAAGTGGGTGCACTTGCCAGGTGGACATGACAGTTTAAACCTGCACTCCGCAAACTGTAGTGGCAGGCCAGAGACATGGTTGCAGGGCTACACATGTGGGTGGCACAATCAGTGCTGCAGGCCCACTAGTAGCATTTGATTTACCGACCCTGGCCAAACACAGTGCACTTTACTAGGGACTTACCAGTAAATCAAATATGCCAATCATAGATACACAATCACAATTTACACAGGGATCACTTGCACTTTAGCATTGATCAGCAGGGGTAAAGTGCCCAGAGTTCTAAAACCAGCAACAACTAAATGCAGCACATAGTCAACAACAGGAGGTCAGAAGCATTAGACAGGGGGAAAAGCATGCCAAAGATGCCAGGTCAAACATATGTTCCCTCCAGCTGAAATTGGGGAGAACTACCCAACACCATGGGAGTTCTCTTCTCTAAGGCGTAAGAACCTGGACAGACCATCAGCATTGCCGCGGTGTCTGCCTGGGCGGTGTTCCACCGTAAAGTCCATTCCCTGGAGTGAGATGGACCACCTCAGCAGTTTTGAGTTCTCACCTCTCATTTTCATTAACCATCTGAGGGGCCTGTAGTCTATTTGAACCCGGAAGTGAGTCCCAGAAAAAGAAGGGTCTTACTTCACCTCTGTTCCTGGGAAAGTAGCCTCCTACTAATGAAATACGGGCTAATCTAGGTCCTCTTCATTCAGCTGTGAAAGCATTGCTCCCACACCATGCTCTGAGGAATCAGTCTACACCACAGTCTCCTTAAATAAGTCAGGAGCCTTGAGTTTGGACACTGTGCACATGGCCTCCTTCAGGTCTGGCATGCCTCAGTCCAGAGCACCTGATGTGGCTGCTTCCTTGAAGTCAGCTCATTCAAGGGGGCAACAATGGTGCCATACCCCTTGACAAATCTGCGGTAGTACTCGGTGAGACCTAAAAAGGCTCTCACCTCTGGTGCCTAAGCCAGATTGGTGTCAATCTTAGCTTGTAGGGGGGCCACCTGGCCACTTCCTACCTCGTGCCCCAAGTACACCGCGGACCCCTACCCTATAGGGCACTTCCTCGCCTTGATAGTGAGGCCTGCACTCTGCAGGGCCTTCAACACTTCCCAGAGGTGGTGCAAGTGGTCCTCCCAACTCAAGATGAAAACAGCAATGTCGTCAAGGTAGGTGGCACTGAAGTTCTCAAGCCCAGCCAGGACCCGGTTGACCAAGCCCTGAAAGGTGGTATGGGCATTCTTCAACCCAAAAGGCATGACCTGGAACAGGTAGCGCCCTTCTGGTGTTGAGAACGCTGACCTCTCTAGTGCCCCCTCGGTCAAAACAATTTAGACTTAGACGTTAATTCAAACATACTGAGGAACTTGGCAGCTCCCAGCCAATTATTAAGCTCATCAGCTCGGGGAATGGGGTGGGCATCAGTCTTAGTGACAGCATTGAGCTCACGATAGTCCACACAGAAACATAGTTCTGGGGTGGTACTGAGTGCAGCAGCTTTGGGAACGAAGACCACTGGGCTGGACCAAGTCTGCTGGAAGGCTCAATCACCCCTAAAGCTAACATATTGAATACCTCCTCCTTGATGCTAGCCTTTACTCTGTCTGTCAGCATTTAACTCTTACGCTTCACTGGTAGACTTCCCCCAGTGTCAATATCATGATTGTACCAATGGGTGACTCCTGGGGTGAGTGAAAACAGAGTGGCAAAGTGCCCCAGCAACAGTCGACAGTCACTCTGCTGCTCTAGGGTCAGTGTAGGGGAGAAGACCAGGCCTTCGACTGACCCAGCCTAGTCCTTGGCAGACAGGAGGTCGGGGAGAGGTTCACTCTCCTTGTCCACCCCATCATCAGTAGCCAAAAGCACGGTTAACTCACACCTCTCAAAGTGGGGTTTGAGGTGGTTCACATGCTCCTGCAACCCTCAATGGGTCCCCAAGGGGTCCACATGTCCACCAGGTAGGTGACATCACTCTTGTGTTCCTTCACCTCATATGGGCCAGACCAACACTGCCCTGTAGAGCACGGGGATCTACTGTCTCCATCACCCACACCTTCTGACCAGGCTGAAACTCAGCCAGAGTGGTATTCTGTTCGTACCAACGTTTCATGTACTCCTGGCCTGCTTCTAGATTCGCCTGAGAGAGTTTACTGAAGCGGGCTGACTGGTTTCAAAAGGCCAGCATGTAGCTAAATACATCCTGGGGTGGCTTCCTAGGAGCTTCCTTGCAGCCCTTCTTGATCAAATGGGGATGTCCTCTCACAGGGTGCTTATACAACAGCTTAAAGGGGCTAAAGCCAACCCCCTTCTGTGGTACCTCTCTGTAGGTTAAGAGAAGGCATGGCAAGAGGACATCCCACGTAGGCATCATGGGTTCTGACAGACCCCAGTCTCAGAGTATGGTTGAATTTCTTAACCAACTCATTGCTTTGGGGGTAGTAATGGGAGGTGAATTTGTAGTTCACTCCACACTCCTTCCACATGGCCTTCATGTACAGCTACATTAAGTTGGTACCCTGGTCAGATACCACTTCCTTGGAGAAACCCGCGTGGGTAAAAAACTTCATTAGGGCCCGGGCTATGACGGGCGCTATCACTGTCCTCATAGAGATAGCTCCTGGGTACCAGGTGGCAAGGTCTATCACGCCCATGGCTGTCTTGAGATTCAGAGGCCCCTCAATGTCAATGCCCACCTATTCGAAAGGGGTGCTCATGACAGGGAATGTTTGGAGGGGAGTCTTACATCTCTCCCACTCTTGCCACTTGCCTGGCAAGTCTGACAAGACCTAAAAAAAGCATCTTATTGTTTTTGCGTTTGGGGCCAAAAAAAGTGGATGATAAGACTGTTAAAGGTCTTGCCCTGCCACAATGTCCTGCCAAAGAAACATCATGATCCAAACCCAGTAGGAAGGTTCAGAGGCGCAGGGGTACCACCAGTACACGGCTGCCCTAGGCTCAGCAACCTTGGTCTAGCTGTAAAGGAGACTATTCTCAGAGTAAATCAAATGTGATTTGGATTCTTTGAAAGCTGCCTGGTCCTCGGTCTGCTGCCTAAGACCCACAATAGTAGGGCATGTCTTCTGCTCCATGCAGAACTCTTCCCTGGTGGGACCCAATGGGTCAGCTCAGGCAGTTCAGCCACCTCTTCACCCGTAGGTTCTGGGGCGCCCCCCTCAGGTTCAGCCTCCTCTCGGAGTGTGGGAATTCCTTGGGCAGGTTTCCAGCACCCCTTGCCCTTCCTCTACCCAGCAGACACCTGGGCCACTGTTTCAGGCTCCAGGTCATTCTGATTACCCTGGGTTACCATGGATCGTGTGTTCAGGCACGCCCACTCAGGCAATCCCAGCATCTCCAAGTGCAACCTGAGTTCCACCTCCTCTCAGGCAGTATGCTCTAGGTCATTTCCCAGCAGAATGGATGCCTCACAGCTGGTCGCAAGGAACCTGAGAACCCCCTCCACTCAAAGGGAACCTGAACCACTTTACAAAAGTGCTCATGTTCAAAATAAATGTCCTACCCAAATGTATTTTTGCACTTAATGAGGCAAGGGTGTGCAAGGACATTACTTGGGTTTCTTGTGGGTTGCCTGAAGAGCTAGGATGACATTGGTAGGGGACTGATTCATTCCTAGTCACAAAGTTTTGATATTGGAGAAAGTTTCATCCAATACTTCTAGGTTGTGGTCAGAGGATTGGGTGAGGATAATTTCAGTGTTACATATGGTGATGGTTGGTTTGCTCTGCAAGCGAGCGAGGGGGCTACCGAGAGTCTTAGCCCATGTGGTATTTTCCTGGATGTAGTGATTAAGAGCAATGAGTAAATGGCATTCCTCCATTTCGCTCTTCTTTTCGTGTAGAAAATAAGCTTGCTTATAATGGCACCTTTTTGTTAGCAGAGTTAGGGGTCTGAGATTAGAGTTTCTGGGTGGGATTTAAGAAGTCTGTGTTTTAAGCTCTTGGAAGTGTTTTTTGTAAAATAGAGAGGGTACTTAATTAAGTAAGCCTTGCGGCCAGCCAGCTCCAGTTTGGTGTCAGGTGCTATAAGGGGTTTAGGATCCATGACTGAGCAAATAGCTACAGCCAGATAAATGGATGGGGATGGGTGCAAAGTGAGAGAAGCTCATGAGGGTAGGAAGGGAGGAGGGTGTTAGGTTCAAATAGGGGACACAGAGGTGAGGAAAATCATGCTACTGACAGAAGTAGGATCCAAGTATCCATCAAAGATGACCACCTCTTAGCCACTTTAAAGCACAAGTTATCCAGAGAGAAGTGAGTCCTCTTTCTATTTCTGGGTTTCCAGTCAGTTGGAGAGCTAAAACTTTTTTACTCTCTGGACGTCAGCTTTCCTGGGGTGGAGGGCGGGGGTTGACCTTAGCTATTGCAGATGAAGAGGCAGCATAGTCTCTTTTGTATCACATTTTATGGTCATAGTAAACATTAAATTGCACCATTGTTATCATGAGGGCACTAACATTCTGAGATTGATTGTAATTCCAGCGCTGTATCTCCAGTGGCCCTGACTATTACTCACTACTCACTAGGTTCACCTAAGTAATATTTACTTTCTATGTAAAAGAATGGGAGGAGTACTTTGTCGATGACTATTCAGTTGAGATGGTCGCCATTTTAAGTATGGGGCTCTCGTGTGGGGCAGGGAAGAGGGAGACTCCTAAAATGGAAGGTTGGCCAAGCGTGACCACCACTGCACCCCCAGCCCGAAATACCCAATTAAAGATGTTTCATGTGTAGCCCGCAGTCTTATCAGGGCAACCAAATCAGGGAGTCAAAACATAGGAAGAAAGGCTGACCTCTCGCGAAATCCGCTCCTAAAGAACAAGGCAGAAGTAGGCAGCCCGCATAACACTTCAATCAAATATTGCCCCCAAAGTCAGCCCTAGGGGACAGAAGGACCAAAAACGAGAGACCAAGCGCTCGCAAACTCTAATGCAGCTACAAGGGAGACAGCCGCTCCCAGCATGGTTGCCTCAAAGCCCAGCCTGTCCCTAACTACCATCGCAGTGGCACCAGCCAGAGAGCACCCCTGGAGAGCAGGGTCCTCACTGGGCAAGCGGGGACTACGACAGCCTTAAACAGTTCTCACTGAGTGGCAACTCCACTCCCAGTGGGGACCATCCCACCATGTGGCTTCTGCAACGCAGCTCACAAGGAATTTAAGAAGCTGGAACTAACTTTGCTTTGCAGAAAACAAAAATGTTGTTGTCTCTATTAACTCTTTTTTGCCATGAAACATTTAATGCATTTAATATGGTTTTCACTACTGTAAACATCATGTATTTATTGATGTAATCCGCGAAGTGCATGACTTTTATTCAAAACGATATAACTATTTAATCTGGATGCGTGTTTACTGTCAATGTGTATGAATCTGCTATTAGGTCCAAAAACAGTTTCAAGATGCTGACAAGTATTCTGGCTAACGTAAATAAAAAAAGACATTGATAGACCGGGTACAAGTAATCACAGACAGTAAACTTATCATGCCATAAAAAAACTAGGGGGCATATTTACAAAGGCTTTATCTCCGCTTTTTCGGCTTACAAAGCCAAAAAAGCGGAGATAAAACCAGAGCCCTATTTACAAGTTAGCACCCTTTTCCCCCAACGCCTCCATTTGCATCTCCAATGAGATGCAAAGTGGGCGATACTGGGCGTAACCCCGATGGACTACCTTGCAAATATCGCTGATGTTTACATTGCGATATTTACAAGGCAGCCCACATGATTTTAGCACACGTTAGATTTTGGCGAAAACAGCCATTTTCGCCAAAATCTAACGTCTGCAAAAATCCTGACTTAGCCACCCCTAACAGGGGGTGGATTATGCTGATACGACCGTATCAGCAAGGTTATCGCCGTTTTGCAGGGAACATCGCTGGAAAACCAGCGATGTTCCCTGCAAAAGGGCGATAACCTCGCTATCCCTGGAATTTTTATCGCCCTGGAGAAACGCATTGTTAATAACACGCTACCAGGGCGATAAATTCCAGAGATAGCCTGCGATAATATTATTATCGCTAAGCATGGCTAGCGATAATTATCGATGGCCATTGATAATATGCCCCTAGGGGCAGTACCTCAAAGAATGCCTGAGCTGCTTTTTTGTCTTTTACTGGAGAAAGAAGTCTTTTTCCCAACTTGAGAAGTTGATATCCATGTTTTTTCTAATCCTAGGTGCAAGGTAAGCCTCGGGGGTTACCCACTGAGTATCCAGACATATACCTGGACCAAGTCCACTTATGGAGATGGCCGGAAATACATCGCTACAGCCTATCCAGTGACATAGTCACTAAAAAGGATCCCGCCTTGTGAAGACTGATTCCCAGGACTGCATCATTCGAATGAGTTGAACACTTTTTTCTGTCTTTTTCAGTGTACTCTGACGAGTCACATTAGTAAAGGTAATGAGAGCAAGTCTGACAAGTAGGAAATTTATAAATAAAAGACTTCCAAGCTATCTGCCAATCCAGGGTTATTATTTCACTGTGCTGCAACTAAGGAAACTGAGACCAAACGTCAACACTGCTGCTTACTCATAATTAGTCACTGGTATTAAAAAACATATTTAAAACATGAAACAGTATTAAACAGGGTAAGATATAATAATATTATAGCACAACACAGCCGAACTCAAAACGCTTAGCACAGAAAAAAATCTATGCAATTCTTTGACTTGTAAGTCTATAACTTAATTAACACTTCCTGCTGACATCAACTATGTTTCCAAAGCATGAACAATGTGTCATTACAATTCTTGGACATGATTAACAGCTCGTGCTAATAAAAATTCTCAATATTTTCAAGTTTTAATTTTGCTTACCACAACATGGCTGGGTTTGCCCAGTAAGTTGTACGTGTCATAAATTGTGAGCCTTCAGTTTTTTACGCTTTTATTTTAGAGTTTTTTTGTTCATCTAGATAAATCCATATACATATATAAATACAGAGGAAGAGAAGATACATAATGGGTAACTTGTAATATGGTCCAATACGGCCATTGAGGCATTTTATGGACATCACAAACCATAACAGGTTGTAAATGTCTCTAAGACAAGATGGCATTATATGGCCATGTTAAACAAGTTACCCGTTATATATAATGTTTACAATTTTATTTACGAGTTTTAGACGTATAGAGTGATTCTGTTAATAAAGCCAAAACTTTATTTTTTGGTGCAGAATGTATGGAACAAACCATTCTTTAAAACTATTGTTGCAGCATGTATTAAGTGCAACATTAATGGATCAACCTGCTGTACCATACAATAATTTTATTTTATGGCAATAGAATGAGATGCTTTGTGAGACAGTATTACACTACGCCATTGGTCACTCTAGGTGGGAAACTAGGATTGAATAAAAAAAAGCATAATCGGGGAAGGTTACATGGTAATTTAACCATGGGTAATTACTTTAACCCAGTGCTCAAGTAGGCGTATTACATATGACAATTTGGCCTGTAGGAGCCACTTGAACCAGAGAAAGGATAGGGAGCTCAGATTCTCTCTTGCTCAATTCAATTCAATAAAACTTTATTTTGGCTATGAAAGCCATAAAACACTTACAAACATAGCATAACAGAACATTCAGGATTATCAATTCATGAAATTACCATACAAATATTTAACATATAAAAAAATCATCAGAGGAAAAAAATAAAAATTACATTGAGAAATTAGAATAATTAAAAAACAATTGTTCACATGTGTATGACAGTGCCCCTTTTTGCATGTTTACCCCCTAAACATTTGCCAGATACCTGATGCCAACTTGACTGAGAGTGTGCTGGGACCCTGCTAATCAGGCCCCAACACCAGTGTTCTTCTCAAAACTGTACCTTTGTCTCCACAATTGGCACACCTCTGGGCCACATGTAAGTCCCTTGTAAAAGGTACCTCTAACACCTAGGGCCTTGTGATCAGAGGGGGCATCTGAGGGCTGCAGCATGTATTATGCCACCCTCAGAGACCTCTCACCTTAACACCCACACACTACCGTTGAAAGCAGCGTGTTTTGGTGCAGACTAAACTGAAGAGTCATCATGGCACACATCCCTGTGTGCCAGGCCCGCAACCACTGCCGGTGGCATGGGTAAGTCACCCTTCTAGCAGGCCTTACAGGCAGGGTGCACCATATGGCAATTGAGGGCATAGCTGCTTGAGCAATATACCCCTACAGTGTCTGTGCCATTCACAGACATTGCATGTGTAGTGAAGCCATTTTTAGTACATGGGCTGGGAGTTTGTCATTAAGACCTCCACAGCTCCATGATGGCTTTACTAAAAACTGGGAAGTTTGGTACCAAACTTCTCAGGATAATAAACCCACACTAATGCCAGTGTGGGATTTATGATAAAATGAACTCAGAGGACAACTTAGAGATGCCCCCTGAAAAACGGCCAACTTCTAGTGTATTGGCTGACTGGTCCACGCCAGCCAGCCACCACAATAGGGATTTCTGGCTTCATGGGGTGACAGCCTTTGTGCTCTCGGAGGTAAGGAACGCAGTCTGCTCTGGGTGGAGTAGCTTCACACTTTGCGGTGAGCCCCAAAGGCTCTCACCTTGTGATGTGATGATTTGGGTAGCTCCAACTAGTGGCGATGCCCACCTACCTGCCCAGGCCCCACTTTTGGCAGCAGGACCGGCAGGAAAATTAGTAAGCAGAGTAGGAGTGTCCACCTTCACATGGCACACCCCAAGGGTCACCAAGAGATGAGGTGAACCCCTCTCTTAGAAATTCTCCATCTTGAATTGGAGAATTAGGCCAGTAGGAACAGGGAGGTGACCCTCTGCCCAAGGGAAGGGGCACCTAAAGGATGTAGTCACCCTAGGGGACTGCAGCCATTGGCTACTGCCCCCAACCTCAGTAACGCCCTTAAATTTAGTATTTAAGGGCCTCCCCTGAACCTTGTTCCTCAGATTCGACAACCTACAAAGAAGAAGGACCGAAGAGCTGTGCAGCAGTGGAGAAGAAGACGACAACTGACCTGGCCCCAGCCCTACCAGTCTGTCTCCTCCTCCAGTGACCTTGCTCCAAGCAATTGGCGTGGGCCGCAGCCAGCAACCTCAAGAACCCAGGAGAATCTGTGCTGTCTTCAACAAAGCCTCCTGTCTCCCATGGACCCCAGATTTTTCCAGTCAAGAAACATACACAAAGACTCGGGATCCAGGTGGATCTGCAACACTTGCACCACTCTGCACCCGATGCCCACGGCCCGAGTCCAGGTGGCCCATGGTCCCAGCAAAGTCTCCTGGGCGATCCTGACATGGGATCCAGTGTTGGACAACCTCTCCTGATTTCCCCTTGAAGCCTGCAGCCTCAACCTGAAGGGTCCCCCGGACCGTGACCAGATCTGGTGAGAAAACCTGATGCCAAAAGACACCCCTGCACCCCTGACTTTGTGTGCCCATCTGACACTGTCCTGGCATCCCCCCACTGTCCAACTTACCTCTCCAGTTGTGGAATTCCTTTAGCCATCCTCTGGAACGGAGCCTACAGCCATTTTCCACAACCGAAGATCACCTTTGATTTCCAAGGGTCCCAACGCCTTCTTTGCACTCTGCACCCGGTCGCCCCAGCGCCGCTGGTGGTGCAGTCTCACTGCTCTTTGATGGCCCCTCCAGTGCTGATCTTAACCCCCAGGGCCTGTGTCCCTGAACCACAGGCACCTACCTGTAACCAGTGACTCTTGAAGGTGGTGCCCCCTGCCTCCATAGGATGACATTGGGTCCAGTAACCTCTGTACCCGGCCGCCCCAGTGCTCCTGGTGGTGCAGTACCTACCTTGGTCAGACCCTGGCCCATTGTTGACCCAAACCCCCGGAGACTGAACTTGAGAACCGCTTACTTACCTGTAAGTTACTCATCTGTATTTTTCCCATAGGATTGCATTGGTCTCTCCCTGTATTGAACTAAGTGTGATACTGCAAACAAATATCTCTTTCTGTATTGAAAAGCATTTAATGCACATGTGAAGTATTGTTTGATACCATACAAAACCTATTGCAATTAATTGAAAGTATTGCATAAAAGTCTACTTACCTGTAACTGAGTTCAACGTGGTTTCTGGAAATAATAAGCATTGGTAAATGCATTAGGTTTCGCCTATGTGATTAATAAAAGGCTGTTTTCTGTTGTAAGTTGTAGCTTGCTGAGTAGATGTACAACATGAATTACAGAAAGTCTGTTAAAGTGTTATGATTTGTTTATGTACAATTAGGAAATGTGGGCCAGTAAAAGCAACATTTTGAAAAATGTAATGAAAAAGGAAAATAATAGAATTAATTGATGCAATAGCAATGTTATGTGTTTAGAGGAGCTCTGACAACTTTTGGGCCTTGTGACACTGCTCCTGCTGCACCATTCAAATCATGTCCCTAGTGCCTGTAAGGTAACTGCACTTGTGGCTGTCAGTTTAGTAGTAAAATATTGCATTATTTGGTGTCTAGAGGGGCTCCTAGCGCTTTGGGCCCTGGTGTCACTGCACCTGCTGCACCATTGAAATCATGACCCTAGTGACTGCAAGGTAAGCGCACTTGTGACTGCCTGTTTAGCAGTAACATTTAGCAATATTATGCGTTTAATGGGGGTCCCTAGAGCTTTTGGCCCCAGTGCCACTGCACCTGCTGCACCATTCAAATCGAGTCCCTTTCACTGCAAAATAACTGAAATTGTGCATGCCTGCATAGTAGTAAAATATAGAAATATTAGGTGTTTAGAGGAGTTCTGACAACTTTTGGGCCGGGTGCCACTGCACCTGCTGCACCATTCAAAAGATGACCCTGTTGCCTGCAAAGTAACTGCACTTGTGAATACATAGTAGTAAGATATGGTAATATTAGGTGTTTATTGGACTGCTTAGAGATTTTGGTCCTGGTGCTAATGCACCTGCTGCACTATTCAGATAATGACCCTATTGCCTGCTAGATAAATGCGCTTGTGACTTTCTTATTTACCAGTAACATTTATCAATAATCTGGGTTTAGTGGGTCCCTGGAGATTTTTGACTCCAGTGCCACTGCACCTGCTGCACCATTCAAATAATGTCCCTTTTAGCTTCAAGGTAACTGTGATAGTGACTTCCTGTTTAATAGTGAAATATAGCTGTTATGTGGTTAGACAAATTCTGACAACTTTTTGGCCAGGTGCCACTGCACCTGCTGCACCATTCACATGAGGACACTAGTGTCTGAAAGATAGCTGCACTTGTGACTGCCTGTTTAGTTGTAAATGATAGCAATAATCGGTGGTTAGTGGGGTGCCAGGAGCTATTGGTCCCGGTGCCACTGCCCCTGTTGCACTATTGAAATCATGACCCTAGCGCTTCCTAGATAACTGCATTTGTGACTGCCTGTTTAGTTGTAAATGATTGCAATAATCTGTGGTTAGTGGGGTGCCTGGAGCTATTGGTCCCGGTGCCACTGCCCCTGTTGCACTATTGAAATCATGACCCTTGCGCTTCCTAGATAACTGCATTTGTGACTGCCTGTTTAGTTGTAAAATATAGCAACAGTAGGTGTTTAGAGGAGTTCTGACAAGGTTTGGGCCCGGTGACACTGCACCTGCTGCACCATTCAAATCATGACCCTGTTGTCTGCAAGGTAACTGCACTTGTGACAGCATGTATAGTAGTAAAATATAGCATAGCTCTTGTATCTTAACATTATTTTTAACATGTTTAGAGCAACATTTAGAATTTGATCATAATGACCACAAAGATTGTTTACAAAAATCAAACCGATAATGCCTACAAAGTGCAAAGAAAGGTAGTGAGGCATGAATTGGAAATGCCACAAACATTATAAGGTTAAACCATCTGCTATACACAACTAAGTAATAAAAAGCAAGCATGAATTCCAGTATAGTGTTAGAAGATTTCTGCCTTTTTCTGTGGGAAGAGATCTTATGTAATGTACTGTAATGTAAGCCACACTTATATAGCGCACTGTCACCCCACGGGTATCCTGGCGCTGAGATTACCATGCATTCCACTGTGCGCATGTCCGACCATGCCTAATGAAAATAGTTAGAACTGCAGCTACGTTACACTATTCCCTAGGGAAGTTTTTTTCTAAAGTGCAGCAAGTTCTCTGTCTAAGATCGATCGGAAGTTCATTCCACAACCGCGAAGCTGCAGAGCTGAATGCTCTGCCTCCAATCCTGTTTTTTCTAAATCTCAATGTACACACCAGATTTGCTGTTGCTGATCGAAGATTTCTAGATGGCGTATACCAGGTAAATTTGCTCTGCAGTGGTTTATTTCCCATTCCATGTGCTGCTTTGAAGACAATGCAGAGTGATTTGAATTGAACTCTCTGCAGAATCGGTAGCCAATGGAGATCCTTCAGGGATAAGGACGCAGAGGACCTACGCTGTCTCTTTAAGGCTAGCTTGGCAGCTATTATTTGAATTCTCTGAAGTTACTTTATCAAGAAATGTGGTGTTCCAAGTAGCAGAGTGCTGCAGTAGTCTAGTCTGCTCAAGATGACTCTCCTCACCACCTTGTGCCCTGGCGGACATCGGCAATAACAGGAGCATTTTCCGAAGAGCTCTAAGTAGAGATAGACAGGTGGCAACTGTTTTATCACTTGGGAATCTAGCTGAAGACTGCTGTCAAACAGCACACCTAAATTACGCACTGCCTTAGATGTAGTTAGAGGTTTTTCTGTGGAAGTGGGCCAGAAGTCAACTGGAAGTGGGCGAGCTATCTTGTTCGGTGTACAGTAGACAATTTCAGTTTTGTCTCCATTAAATTGTAAGGAGTTTCCCTAAGCCAATTGGCAGTTCTCTGCATACACTCATGGAATCTGTCCAATGATACCGCCTGATTCCCTTCCATTGAAAAGACAAGCTGTGCATCATCTGCGTAATTCACTAATTCTATTCCATAAAATTTAATAATGGGAATAAATGGACGCAGGTAATTGTTGAAAAGAATCGGGCTGATTGCCGAACTCTGAGGGACCCCGTGCCGAATGAAGCTGCTTTTAGATACAATGGGTGACATAGCCACTACCTGCTGTCTACCCAACAGGTACGACCGAAAACCAGTTCAGTGCCATGCCCTTAATTCCAACATCCATGAGTCTCTTTAACAGGACATTGTGATTAACCGTATCGAATGCGGCTGACATGTCCAGTAAAACCAGTACTACCGATTGACCAGTGTCAGCTCGCATTCTGAGTTCATCTAAGACTGTCACTAAGGCCTTTTCTGTCCCGTGTACGGGACGAAACTAAAATTGACCCTCATCTAGCAAATGATTGTCTTCTAAAAATTGTATAGTGCAAAAGAATGGGGATCACAGCATAGATGCCCGCACCAGTCTTAACGTCCCTATAGTTTAAACACAAAACAAGGTGCAAAGAGCTTGAGACACAATCCCCTACGTCCCAATATAGAGAAACCTAACTGGTTGCTCTAGTACCATACAACGAAAACAGCTCAGCACACTTATAAATATCAAATGTAAACAATCCACAGTGAGATAAGTTCATAACACAGTTGTTTTCCCAAGAAGAGTCGATATGGTCTTTCGATTTTTGAAATTCATCCTTTATTCATACTTTTTTTGCAACCTCCAACGCGTTTCGTCCACAATCAGACTTCTTCAGGGCTCACAATGTAAGCTTTATGTATTTTCATATATCCATTGCCAATGCGTTTTACCAATTGATTTGGAAATATGTGTATCCAAACACTCTATATGTACTGATTCGAAAAGGCTCAATTATAAGTGTGTTGTGAATAAATGCACCCGTCTCTGCGCGATCGTCTGGCTTGAAAGGAAGTTCCTTTTAGTGCAGTCTTTAGCTATGGAAGCATCTTTGAAGTCCTACGGCCTGTGCTCATCCCCAGCCTTTTTAGCAGTACCCAAGTATCGTTTATACAACTTCCTACAAGTATGGATTTGCACTAAGTCTTTAGCCTTGATGGGTTGGACCGGCGTGATTTTGAGTCTCCGACATTCCCCATTGTACCAATTAGAGGCTTATGAGCTATACTTTTAGACTTCCTCATAGGGATTGTAAAGTATGCCAAAATGCAATCAAAGAAGTTGCTATTAATAGAGCCAATATCTCAGAGTACGAAGCGGAGGCGCAGAGAGAAGTGAAATTCCTAGGGAAATATACTCAGGCTAGGAAGTACGGGGAAGGTGATAGATCGGGTAAGACATTAGCCAACCTGCTGTGCACACCTAGCAAGGACACGTACATCACTGAAATACTTGGTGCAAACCAAGAATTGACACTAGGACCTCAGGGAATCATGGAGCAGTTCACAAATGTCTATGCTACACTGTACACCTCTACCTCGGGCACAACCTCGGATGAGCTTCAGGCTTATCTGGACTCCCTTGAACTGCTCTGGTTGGCAGAGTGCATAGAGATTTTTTAGAAGAGCCCTTTACGAAAGAGGATATTATTTAAGTAATTAATAGTCCACCTTTGGGCAAAGCGATTGGCTCTGACGGTCTAACGGCAGCATTTTATAAATGTTGTGCCGAACAGCTAGCGCCCCAACTGCTAACACTATACGAAGAGGCGCAAGAGATGGGTGTACACTCCCCCACAATGAGACAAGCCATTATTCTAAACCTACTAAAACCGGGCAAGCCCTCAAGGAAAATGGATTCCTACAGACCACTTTCACTGATAAACACAGACGCAAAAATATACGTAAAGCTCTTGGCAACTAGAGTGCAGCCATTGCTGCCCCTGTGTGCATTCCCTGTCCAATCCGGATTCATACCATGGAGGTCCACAGCCCACAACCTCCGTACCTTCTTTGCCGTTTTACACTATCTCGACCCCCGGTGTAAGGCCCTGGCGGACCTACTAGACGTGACCAAGGCTTTTGACTCACTGAAATGGGCCTTTTTATTCACTTCCTGACTAGACTAGGGTTCAGCCCGTTATTCATAAACCAAATACAATTGTTGCAATGTACACTCTCAAGACTGCCAGACTCAGATTAAACAGTCTAACTGGCAATTACCCGCGGCACGAGACAGGGCTGCCCTGTCTCCTTATTGTTTTCCATAGCCATGGATCCATTGGCTGTGTATCTTAGGCAGCATCATGCCGCCAGGGGGCTGGTTTCACCTCTAGGGGGCTTATAATACCTTTATACGTGGACAACTTAACTCTATACATCATCAACCCAGCAGATAATCTTAACCCGGTGCTGCATGAGCTCCTCAGGTTTGGTGTGTTGTCTGGTTTACAAATCAACTGGGCTAAATCAGTCCTGTTCCCACTAACCGATGACACTTTGCCTTTTGCGCTAAAGTTTCCTCTCAGATGGGCTGAAGGCCCTGTCCGTTACCTGGGCATTTGGCTCTCCAGAGACTTACAAGAATTGTGGGCAGCGAACTATGGCAAGGCCGTTACCTGGCTGGAAAGCAAGGTGCAGTCTTGGGCTCGATTGCCACTTTCTTTGGCTGGGCGTGTAGCGATAGCTAAGATGGTGATATTACCAACATTTCTATACTTATTTGTAAATCTACCCTTCCCTCTCACACAAGCCTTCTTTAAAACCTTACGTTCCTTGATTGTGTCCCTAGTTTGGGCAGGTAAACAAGCCTGAATATCGTGGAGTTACTAACTCTTCCGCTGGCGCAGGGAGGACTGGGAGCCCCAGACCTCCAACGTTATGCCTACTGTGCACAAGCCCAGTTTCTGCACCATTAGATCCACCCTGCGCCATTCCAGCCTCATGTGGCAGTGGAGATGGACAGAGTGGCACCAACCCCACTCTCGGTAGCAATATATCAACTGTATAAACTACCCCAGGAGGAGGTTGACACATTTGAGACATTACGATGGAGCTGAGAGGGCTTAAGAAACAGAGCCACGTCGGAGAACCCGTATGCCACATCCATGCAGTAGGCCTTTAACCCACACATCTCTACCCTAGGAGACAAAGGTGGCGTGGCTTTAGCAAAGAAGTTATGCCTTAACACATTTGCTGATCTCTACCCCGCGTGATACTTTAGATCTCCATCGACCGAGGAAGAGGGAACGAAACCAAAATTTGTGGAACTATTCTTGTATTATCATTTGCGAGCAGGGTGCAAGCAGAAGCATGCGTCCTTTCCAAAACCTCTACCCACATTACTCGCCCTTGAACAAATGCTAACCTGCCCCTCATCGAGTAACCTCATCACACGTCCCATGCTTCCGAGGCCAGCCAAGGAAATGGTCGCCCCTGCTCTCATTCTCTCCCATATTGATTATGCCAATGCTCTGTACATTGGCATCCCTGGATATCTGTTAAAAAAATTGCAGACCATACAGAATGCCACAGCTAGACTTCTGTCTAACATCTCTGGAAGATCAAGCGTAAGACAGCATTTACGAGATCTGCATTGGCTTCCTGTGGCCCACAGATTGCAATTTAAAGCCCTCACTCTGGCTCATAGAGCCCTGCACGGTCTTGGACCAATGTATATCAGGAAGCGTTTTGCTTTCTATGTCCCCAGTAGATCTTTGCGTTCAACGACCCAACGATAAATGGCGATCCTCCGATTCCGCAGGACACGGATGGGGGGTCAATCGCCCTCCGTTAAAGAAGCTATAGCATGGAACTCCCTTCCTTTGGAATTACGGTATATTCAGGACTTCAGACTTTTTAAAATACAACTTAAAACCTTCCTGTTTAATCAGCCGATTTTAAATTCTTTGCTCCACTAGGTCACGGTTACTATGTGCGCCAGGACACTCTTGAGTATTTGTAACATAACATAACATATAACACCATTGAAAACACACACCCGGTGATAACCTCAAAAGCGCTAGTAGACTGGAATGAAGAGCTCAGTCCTCCACTAACAGAGGAGCAATGTTAGTACTGTGAAAACAGAGTGCTATTGACAGTGCTTAATTTGAGCTGGTGGTTTCCGGTGCTCGGCGGCGCCACTTAACCCCTTCAGTGCCCGCCCCTTTATCCCCCCTGTGCCGGCCGTTGAATTAGCGGGCGGGGTCTATGACGAGCTGGACTCGTCATGGGCACAGCGCCACCGCGGCCCATGACGAGTCCAGCTCGTCATGGGCACTGAAGGGGTTAATTGGCAGCACCGGCACGTATGTCAGTCTGCCACATGATGGGCTGTTTGTCTGATTTAGAGTGAGCATAACAACAGTTTGTGCATTAATTCACGTTAAAAATGACTTATACCTGCAGCCCATGCTAATCTTATAGCTTTGGGGGCCTGGAATAGTCTGAAATGTCACACTAGTAGGAGTGTGATGGTTAGAAGCTGGTTTGGTACTGTCATGGGCAGCGCTGGGAGGGGCAATGGGAGGTGTAGGCTGCTGTGACTTCCTGATGAGGGCCCTGGCACCTAATGTTTTACAAATTAAGCACTGTCTATAGAGAAGGGATATTGTGAGGGATCTGGGGACATCAAAGAAAATTGCATTGCCTCTCTCCCAGTGTGTTAGAATCTTTTTAGATTCAAAAAATGTTATTGAAAGAAAAACAAGGTGTCCATACAATGAATACGCTGTAAAATGTACAATCTCGCATTCCAAACTCGTTGCTTAGAAATAAGGGAATTGGACGAATAATGCAAAGATGAAACATAAAAGAAAACAATATACGTTAAATGAACCATATATGCACTATGAAAAATATGACAGAAACTTATGGAACTACTAGGGAGGTCAAGGTGGTTTGGGGACCTCTTGTTGAGACTGTTTTGGCAAAGAACATCTTTTGGCACTATTATCAATAAATGTTGTAACAGGTGACCACAAGTCAACACGTTTTGTAGCCAGTTGAGGTGGGTATACAAAGGAAGTGTCCAACCTATGATTATGGCAAACAGTGTACCACCAAGCTCTATATGAAATCTTCGAGAAGTCTTTCCAATTAACAGTAATTTGTTGAAAGGCAAGCGCTAACAATAAATCAATAATCTTGACATTAAGGGAAACCCCATCCCAAATGGAAGAGAGAGACTACCCAAAAAGATATGAGTAACAGAAAATGGGAATGAAGTACCATATATCAAATTAACCTGTGACCATACTTGCTTCCAAAAAGTTTGTAATTGTGGACAGAGGAATAGCATATGAAACAGGTCGGCATTGGGGGAAGAACAAGTCCAACATGTGTCCGGAATGGCTGAAAAACGCTTACATAAATTGGCTGGTGTGAATAAAAGTCTGTTGTAAACAAAAAATAATGTTTGTGTGGTATTTGCTGCTCTAGAGGCCTTACGTATTTTGGACCAAATGCCTTTCCAAAGTAAAAGTGGTCAGCATACCGCAAAGTCTTTTTCCCAAGCATCTTCAGTTTTTGTTTTATGTCTATCAATGTCAATGCCTTGTAGGGTCTAGCCAGCGCTATAAAAAACTCAAGTACATAAATAAATAAATAGGTAGGTGTTTGTAAATAGTAGAGGCTTTGGGATTGGTTATCAGCAGGGCGTGTAGTCGCGAAGAAGGTTCTGACCTAGTGGGAATGGCAGGCGTGTCAGGGAGATGGGAATAAGCTTCCAATACAGCTCGCTTAAGGGTATTGTATTAATGAATAAAGGAAGATGGTAAGTTGAAAGTCTGCATGAGTGTGTCAAAAGGCAAAAATTCTGAGTTTAACAATTATTGACAAATCCATATCAAACCCCTGTCTCTCCAAGTTCTCCAATAAAGGGATCTATTGTGGATCAATAAATCTTTATTATATCAAATTGTGGAATTCAAAAAAGAATCCTTAGAATCAAGAGTAAAGCGGGAAGGTAAATCGAGTAATTTGGAAGTATGCTTCAATATAAGAGTGGAGATGGATTGCGGTTTACGTGAAAAGTAAAGATATTCATTAAAAGAGTAAGGAAACATAAACAGACGCCTAATTGAAGTCCAGAGAGGACAATTATCTACAGAGTCAAGCAACCACAGAGAAGCCTGACGCAATAAAAAAGCTTTGTGATAAGCCTGAAAATCTGGAAAGTTAACTCCACCCTCTGTTTTAGGACGAATTAGTTTTAACAAAGACATTCAAGATTTCTTATTATTCCATAAGAAAGAGGATAAAGTGGAGTTAATTTTTTTAATGCATTTGGAAGTAATGGGAATTGGGATATTCAAAATAGTATATAAGACTGTAGGTGATAACATCATCTTTATAGTGTCCAAGCAGCCCCACCAAGACAAATAAAGAGGATGCCACTTAGAGGTCAATTCTGTAATCTTTTGAAGGCACTTATTCATACATAATGATACCGTTTCTGAAATTGAGGGTGTAAAGTATAGACCTAAATATTTAATATAAATGCAACAGGGTTCAGCACTATTTAGAAAAAGTCAGTTGTATTGAAAGGAATGTCCAAGACGTAGATATGATTTTCAAAGGAAATTCTTTTCTTTATTTGATACTTTCACAGGCATAGAATATCACAGCCTTGATAGCACGAGAAAGCCATAGCCGACGCGTTTCGTCTCCTATAGGGAGACTTCTTCAGGGCAAAGAAAAAGTCGAAATGACCTATTTCATAGAGTTTCGTAGAGCTCAGAGGGAAGTGTTCCTCGGTTTGTTGCACTATAGAACTATACGCTAACGACACTATTCAATTGTCAGGTGCGGTACTATAGCCTTCACCCTCTTCTTATTTGCTTAAAAACTAAATATTTAATATGATTTGGACTCCATTTAAATTGAGAAGCTTGAAATTGTGAGCTGAAAGTATGTTTTGTTAGCGGTAGTTTTTCACATTTATCATTATTTAACTTGTATCCGGAGATAAGCGAAAAAAAATTCACCTCCGCTAAAAAAGCTGGAATTGATTCCTCTGGCTTGGACAAAAAAAGGAGAATATCATCAGCATAGGCTGCAAGTTTGATATGAACATTCGGTGTTTGGAATCCTTAAATGTTTGGGTTTTGACGTAATGTGGATAAAAATGGCTCTAAGGCCAAGTTAAAAAGGAAGGGAGAGAGAGGACAACCCTGGCGTACCCCTCTGCGTAAGCCGAAAAATGAGGAAATTAAGCCATTAGCACAAATTGCTGCATGAGGATTAGAATAAAGAAGAGACAATAAATTAATAAAATTGGGTCACAAACCAAACCATTTAAGGGTGTAAAATAAATATTTCCATTCAACTCTATCAAAAGCCTTTTCGGCATCTAATGCAATTGCCGCCAGAGGATGATCAAGATGTGAAGATTTGGACAAGATGTCAAAAAAGAGCCGTGTGTTGTCTGTAATGACTCGCCCTTTGACGAAGCCGGATGGTTCCTTACCTAGTAACTTTGGGAGGTGAGAGTCAAGACATATAGCTAAGGCTTTAGAGAAAATTTTATAATCAATATTGACCAGCGAAATGGGTCTGTAGTTTTTGCAATATTTAGAGTCTTTACCTTCTTTAGGGATAAGACTGGTATGAGCTTCAGAAAATGATCCAGAAGAATTTTTTGAGGTGCAAAAGAAATTTATGAGTGAGTGTAGTTTGGGTAATAAAAGTGTAGAAAAATGGGAGTAAAATTCAATGGTAAAGCCATCCGGGCCAGGAGCCTTATCTTTTTTGAGAATCTGAAGGGCTTTAAAAAGTTCATGCTGGGAAAGGTTCAATTCTAAGGGAGAAAGATCCAAAGAGGCATGTTGAGGCTTCTGGATGTTAGAGAAGAATTGCGAAAGTAGATGATCTGTGGGTTGGGTTTCTGATGAGTATAAAGATTTGTAAAAGAGAGCGAATTCATGTAAAATTTCAGGATCTTTAAATTTTAAGACTGAATACTCATCAAAGATAGATTCAATGTTTAGTTTGTTTTGACAGATTTTTAAGTAATTGGTAAAAAAATGTCCTGCTTTGTTTTTACCACCGTAAAATTTTGCGCTGGATTTTAATAAATAAAGTGAGGCATCTTCTGTTGATTTTTTGTTAAATTTCAACTTAGCATTGACGAGGGTCTTTAAACATGCTTCTGATTTTGATGTGTAATATGAATGTTCCAATGCCTTAATGTCTTGAAGAAGGTCTGTAATTATCTTACGCGCAGCTTTTTGTTTCTTTGTCACGTAATCTAAAATAAAACCTCTTGCTGACTCCTTGAAGGCATCCCAAATGATTGCGGGAGATAGGGAGTCTGTATTATTCCTTTCAAAATATTCTGTGGAGAATGAAGCAAAAGCTGTAGTGAATTTGGAGTCTAAAAGGAGTGCGTTGTTGAAACGCCATCTTCTGGGAGTGTTATTCCTAGGGAATATATCAAAGCCAATAGAAACCGGTGCATGATGAAGAGAATTGGGCCAATTTCTGCATGTATAAGGGACTGTGAAATGTTATGAGATACAAAAACATAGTCAATTCTTTATTGGGTATGGTGGGTTGAGGAATAAAAGGAGTTTTCTCTAGTAGTCGGGTTGCAAAGGCGCCAAGCGTCAAGCAATTTATGTTAATGTATAGTGTGAATAAAAGACTTATGTGATTTGTTGGGTATAAAGGACACTTTTGAATTTCTATCTAAAAAGGGGTCAAACACCTGATTACAGTCTCCAGCCAAAATAAAATTATCTTCCATATGTTGAGAAATATGCTTCGCCAAAGTAGACCAAAAGGAAGCATCACCACCTGTAGGTGTATATGCATTAAGAAGAGAGACTAAAACACCCTTTAATGAAAGTTTAACAATAAGCCATCTCCCTTCATCATCCGATTCCTGCGAAACTAATGTAACTGGTAAGGATTTACGACATAGTATCACCACTCTGTTTCGTTTGCCATCTCCTGGAGAAAAATAAGCCTCATAAAACACACAATTGATGGACGGAATGCAGAACAAATCAAAACATTCACCCCCAGTCAAGAGATCTGGGTTAAATCCATCATTCTTTTGCTCACCATGCCACCCCAGTTTAGACCTGCCATATGCAAATCAGTCTTGACCCTGTGACTCATGGGAACAGTCCAGCCCGAACTGCCAAGCCAGGTCCTCCCTGGACCGGAAACAAGCATCCTAGGACCGGTTTCGGGGTTTCACCCCTCCTCAGCCAGGATAGCTTGATTCCAGTGGCACAGTGAGCCCAGGACTCACGTCTGAGCATACCTGGCGCACTTAGGGCGAGAAAGCAAAAAACACACAATTGATGGACGGAATGCAGAACAAATCAAAACATTCACCCCAAGTCAAGAGATCTGGGTTAAATCCATCATTCTTGTGCTCACCATGCCACCCCAGTTTAGACCTGGCCATATTTATTTATTTTATTTATTTAGGTTTTTTATAGAGCGCATAGTCACCCTTGAGTATCCCAGCGCTGAACCTCGTACTCCTAAAGGGGGGGGGGCAAGGAAGACTTCAAGTAGATCAAGGAAAGAGGAGGGTTTTGAGGGATTTCCTGAATCTTAAAAGGTTTGGTTCCGCTCTGAGGTTTGGGGGAAGTGCGTTCCATTTTCTGGCTGTGTTCACAGAGAATCTGCGGCCGCCAACGCGGGTTTTCTTCACCCTGGGGACCACAATAAGGTTTCCCTGTTCAGACCGGAGCGCTCTCGGTGGTTTATATGGGGTGATCCATGTGCTCAGAATGGGAGGGCCAGCGTTGTGCAGGGTCTTGTGGGCCAAGCAAAGGGCTTTAAATGCGACTCTTTCCCTCACGGGGAGCCAATGAAGTTTCCTCAACGCTGGTTTGGCCGATGTTCTAGATGGGGTGTTTGTGAGCAGGCGTGCTGCAGCATTTTGGGTTTTTTGTAAGATCTGGTAGGTGGCTTCCGGTGCGCCGAGGTAAATGGCGTTGCTATAATCTAGCCTTGCTAGCACTAGGCCTTGGATTAGCAGGAGGCGAGATTTGAATGGTAGTAGGGGCAGTACCTTTCTGCATGATCTTAGAAGCCCATAGCAGATACCGGCAGTTTTCCTAGCCTGGGTCCTGAAAGTGAGGTCTGTCTCAAGCCACACTCCTAGACTCTTGACCTCTGTTTTGGGGGAGGGGGGGTCACCCATACAGGCGGGCCAGATGTCAGGTGGGAGACTCGGGGATTTGTGGCCGAGGAGCAGGATCTCTGTTTTTGACCCGTTAAGCTTTAGGTCAGAGTCGCTCATCCATTGATGGACGGTGGAGAGACAGTCATGCAGGTTGGAGGGTTTTAGCTTGGGGTGTGAGAGAGTCACCACTAGCTGGGTGTCGTCAGCGTAGCTGACGATCATCACTCCGAATGGGGCGACCAATTCCTCCAGTGGGGCCATATACACGTTGAAAAGCGTGGGGCTCAGTGAGGAGCCCTGGGGCACTCCACACCGGAGGGGAATTGGGGAGGAGCGGCTTTCTCCTTCCCAGACTTGGAAGGAGCGTTGTGAGAGGAAAGATGTGAGCCATCTCAGAGCACGGTCTTGTATACCTATGTTGTCTAGGCGCTGGGCTAGGACCTGATGGTTGACAGTGTCAAATGCCGCGCTGAGGTCCAGGAGGACCACTGCCACTGATCCTCCTGTGTCAATGATCTCTCTCGCTTTCTCTACGGCCGCCAGGAGGGCGGTGTCTGTCCCCTGACCTGGTCTGAAGCCGGTTTGGGAGTATTTTAAGAGAAGGTTAGCCTCCAGGAAGTGGGACAGTTGTTTATTTACCAGCTTCTCTGCCACCTTCCCTATCCAGGGGAGGAGCGAGATGGGTCGATAGTTGGACAAGTCCATGGGGTCTAGCGACGGCTTCTTTAGTAATCCCTTGACCACGGCCTCCTTCCAGCTTAGAGGGACTTCTCCTTGGGAGATGGAGGTGTTAATGAGGGCCGTGAGTCTAGCTACGATGGTCCGAGCGATGCTTTTTGTGAACCGTACGGGCACTGAGTCGCTGGGGGCGCCGCTTTTCGTGGCTGCTAGAGTGGTTGCCACTTCTTCCTCTGTAAATGGTCCGAATGAGGCTAAACATGGAAGTTTAGAAGAGTCCGTGGGATTTCTTGAGGTGGGGGTACAATCCTTGGCTGATCCGGGGGAGGCCTGATTGGTGGTGGGTAGGGAGGAAAGGATATTTTTTATTTTGTTATCAAAGAAAGTAGCCAGGTTGGTACATTTTTCCTCGGCTGCTTTGGGGTCCAGGGCTATCTGCGGGGGAGCTGGAACATGGAGGAGCTCTTTAAGGATGGAAAAAGTCTCCTTAGCAGAGCATGCTGAACTCTTTATTCTTTCTTCAAAGAAGGAGCTTTTTGTGCTATGGAGGGCTTGTTTGTATGCCTTCATGGTTGATTGGTAGGCGTTTTTATTCGTTACCGATTTATCTTTTCTCCAAGTCCGCTCCGTCCTTTTGCACTCCTTCCTGAGGATGTTCAGGGCCGGAGTGTACCAGGGGGCGTGGTTAATCCGTTTTACGTGCTTGAGGGCGCTTGTAAGTGGAATGAGGCTGTCTAGGGAGTTGGTGAGCCAGCTGTTAAACTCCCTATCGGCGGAGTTGGGGTCAGTGGAGAGGGGACCGTCGGATTCCCTCAACTTCCCTTCCCATTCTTCTGGTTTTAGTTTGTTCCAACGTCTAGTTAGAATCTTAGTTTTTTGTTTCGGAACCCTGGCGGGCTGATAGGACCAGTGCATGGGGACCAAAAAGTGGTCGGTCCATGGAAGAGGGGTCGGGTCATGTGTTTGGAGATTATTGATATTAGAGAAAACGGGGTCTAGAAGGTGCCCTTTCTCGTGCGTGGGTTTCGAGTTCAGCAGCAAGAGGTCAGCTGACAAGAGGTCTGCTTGGAGATTGGCGGCTACGTTATCTGCTTTATCTGAAAAGTGTAGGTTCAAGTCCCCTAAAAGAAGAAAATTGGGCGTTTCTAAAGTTTTCAAGAGGATGTGGTCCATCAGCGTGCTTTGAAAGTCACCTATCGCGCCTGGTGGTCGGTATATCAACAGACCCGACAGTGAAGTGGTGGGGGAGATCTGGAGGATAAAATTGCCGTTTTCACAGTCCTTGACCGTGCCCTCGCTGAGCCTGCAGCTAAAATTACTTTTATAGAGAATAGCGAGCCCGCCACCCCTTCCCACTGGTCTGTCAAGGCAGCAGATTTGATAGCCGGGGGGGGTAGCATTGACCAGGTCCGAGCCGTTGCTGGGGGTCAGCCAGGTTTCGGTCAGGAACAAGGCATCTAGTGAGAGGGTTTGGGTGAGAAGGTTGATCTCATGTGAGTGTTTTGCTAGCGACCTGCAGTTCAGAAGGCCTAGTCGAAGCATATGGCAGGGTTCCATAGCTTTGTGGGTGTCGCAACAGGGACATCCTCTGAACGGGGTGTCATCCTGTAGGATGAAGTCGCAATGAGGACTTTTCTTAGAGTTCCAGAGACGGAGGGTGTCCGGGGAGTAGGATAGATGGGACTGAGCTTTGGGCATAGTGTCTGGTCCTAGGGCCGGCTGGGCCCGGACGGGCCCAGACGGGCTTGCCTTTGGCGCGCCTTCGGCGCGCTGACGGCGCGCCCGTCCGCTGCGCGTCCGGTAATTGCACATTTTTTAATAGGGGGGAAGGGGGCGGGTGGGCGTGGCCTCGGGGAAGGTGAGGCCTGTTTACCTCGCCGTCAATGGTGGCACAATAGTTACAATGCCGGTTCCTACGTTGCAGCGAAGGGTCGCTGTTCGGCGCTTCTGTCGCCTGATTCGTGCTGGCAGGGGGTGAGTGAATATTTTAAAAGCAGATAATGCGCAAAGTGAGAATTCAATAAAAACAATTTTTAAAAGTACAAGATGTCTCCCGGCTTCCGCCTCAGGAGAATTACAGGTTCTGCTTTAGGGCGCTGAAGGCAGCGTATTTATACTGTGGAGGGCGGGTGGGCGTGGCCTCGGGGAAGGTGTGGCCTGTTTACCTCGCCGTCAATGGTGGCACAATAGTTACAATGCCGGTTCCTACGTTGCAGCGAAGGGTCGCTGTTCGGCGCTTCTGTCGCCTGATTCGTGCTGGCAGGGGGTGAGTGAATATTTTAAAAGCAGATAATGCGCAAAGTGAGAATTCAATAAAAACAATTTTTAAAAGTACAAGATGTCTCCCGGCTTCCGCCTCAGGAGAATTACAGGTTCTGCTTTAGGGCGCTGAAGGCAGCGTATTTATACTGTGGAGGGCGGGTGGGCGTGGCCTCGGGGAAGGTGTGGCCTGTTTACCTCGCCGTCAATGGTGGCACAATAGTTACAATGCCGGTTCCTAGGTTGCAGCGAAGGGTCGCTGTTCGGCGCTTCTGTCGCCTGATTCGTGCTGGCAGGGGGTGAGTGAATATTTTAAAAGCAGATAATGCGCAAAGTGAGAATTCAATAAAAACAATTTTTAAAAGTACAAGATGTCTCCGGGCTTCCGCCTCAGGAGAATTACAGGTTCTACTTTAGGGCGCTGAAGGCAGCGTATTTATACTGTGGAGGGCGGGTGGGCGTGGCCTCGGGGAAGGTGTGGCCTGTTTACCTCGCCGTCAATGGTGGCACAATAGTTACAATGCCGGTTCCTACGTTGCAGCGAAGGGTCGCAGTTCGGCGCTTCTGTCGCCTGATTCGTGCTGGCAGGGGGTGAGTGAATATTTTAAAAGCAGATAATGCGCAAAGTGAGAATTCAATAAAAACAATTTTTAAAAGTACAAGATGTCTCCCGGCTTCCGCCTCAGGAGAATTACAGGTTCTGCTTTAGGGCGCTGAAGGCAGCGCATTTATACTGTGGAGGGCGGGTGGGCGTGGCCTCGGGGAAGGTGTGGCCTGTTTACCTCGCCGTCAATGGTGGCACAATAGTTACAATGCCGGTTCCTACGTTGCAGCGAAGGGTCGCTGTTCGGCGCTTCTGTCGCCTGATTCGTGCTGGCAGGGGGTGAGTGAATATTTTAAAAGCAGATAATGCGCAAAGTGAGAATTCAATAAAAACAATTTTTAAAAGTACAAGATGTCTCCCGGCTTCCGCCTCAGGAGAATTACAGGTTCTGCTTTAGGGCGCTGAAGGCAGCGTATTTATACTGTGGAGGGCGGGTGGGCGTGGCCTCGGGGAAGGTGTGGCCTGTTTACCTCGCCGTCAATGGTGGCACAATAGTTACAATGCCGGTTCCTACGTTGCAGCGAAGGGTCGCTGTTCGGCGCTTCTGTCGCCTGATTCGTGCTGGCAGGGGGTGAGTGAATATTTTAAAAGCAGATAATGCGCAAAGTGAGAATTCAATAAAAACAATTTTTAAAAGTACAAGATGTCTCCGGGCTTCCGCCTCAGGAGAATTACAGGTTCTGCTTTAGGGCGCTGAAGGCAGCGTATTTATACTGTGGAGGGCGGGTGGGCGTGGCCTCGGGGAAGGTGTGGCCTGTTTACCTCGCCGTCAATGGTGGCACAATAGTTACAATGCCGGTTCCTACGTTGCAGCGAAGGGTCGCTGTTCGGCGCTTCTGTCGCCTGATTCGTGCTGGCAGGGGGTGAGTGAATATTTTAAAAGCAGATAATGCGCAAAGTGAGAATTCAATAAAAACAATTTTTAAAAGTACAAGATGTCTCCCGGCTTCCGCCTCAGGAGAATTACAGGTTCTGCTTTAGGGCGCTGAAGGCAGCGTATTTATACTGTGGAGGGCGGGTGGGCGTGGCCTCGGGGAAGGTGTGGCCTGTTTACCTCGCCGTCAATGGTGGCACAATAGTTACAATGCCGGTTCCTACGTTGCAGCGAAGGGTCGCTGTTCGGCGCTTCTGTCGCCTGATTCGTGCTGGCAGGGGGTGAGTGAATATTTTAAAAGCAGATAATGCGCAAAGTGAGAATTCAATAAAAACAATTTTTAAAAGTACAAGATGTCTCCCGGCTTCCGCCTCAGGAGAATTACAGGTTCTGCTTTAGGGCGCTGAAGGCAGCGTATTTATACTGTGGAGGGCGGGTGGGCGTGGCCTCGGGGAAGGTGTGGCCTGTTTACCTCGCCGTCAATGGTGGCACAATAGTTACAATGCCGGTTCCTACGTTGCAGCGAAGGGTCGCTGTTCGGCGCTTCTGTCGCCTGATTCGTGCTGGCAGGGGGTGAGTGAATATTTTAAAAGCAGATAATGCGCAAAGTGAGAATTCAATAAAAACAATTTTTAAAAGTACAAGATGTCTCCGGGCTTCTGCCTCAGGAGAATTACAGGTTCTGCTTTAGGGCGCTGAAGGCAGCGTATTTATACTGTGGAGGGCGGGTGGGCGTGGCCTCGGGGAAGGTGTGGCCTGTTTACCTCGCCGTCAATGGTGGCACAATAGTTACAATGCCGGTTCCTACGTTGCAGCGAAGGGTCGCTGTTCGGCGCTTCTGTCGCCTGATTCGTGCTGGCAGGGGGTGAGTGAATATTTTAAAAGCAGATAATGCGCAAAGTGAGAATTCAATAAAAACAATTTTTAAAAGTACAAGATGTCTCCCGGCTTCCGCCTCAGGAGAATTACAGGTTCTGCTTTAGGGCGCTGAAGGCAGCGTATTTATACTGTGGAGGGCGGGTGGGCGTGGCCTCGGGGAAGGTGTGGCCTGTTTACCTCGCCGTCAATGGTGGCACAATAGTTACAATGCCGGTTCCTACGTTGCAGCGAAGGGTCGCTGTTCGGCGCTTCTGTCGCCTGATTCGTGCTGGCAGGGGGTGAGTGAATATTTTAAAAGCAGATAATGCGCAAAGTGAGAATTCAATAAAAACAATTTTTAAAAGTACAAGATGTCTCCCGGCTTCCGCCTCAGGAGAATTACAGGTTTTACATATGCAAATCAGTCTTGACCCTGTGCCTCATGGGAACAGTCCAGCCCGAACTGCCAAGCAAGGTCCTCCCTGGACCGGAAACAAGCATCCTAGGACCGGTTTCGGGCTTTCACCCCTCTTCAGCCAGGATAGCTTGATTCCAGTGGCACAGTGAGCCCAGGACTCACGTCTGAGCATACCTGGCGCACTTAGGGTGAGAAAGCAAAAAACACACAATTGATGGACGGAATGCAGAACAAATCAAAACATTCACCCCCAGTCAAGAGATCTGGGATAAATCCATCATTCTTTTGCTCACCATGCCACCCCAGTTTAGACCTGGACATATGCAAATCAGTCTTGACCCTGTGCCTCATGGGAACAGTCCAGCCCGAACTGCCAAGCCAGGTCCTCCCTGGACCGGAAACAAGCATCCTAGGACCGGTTTCGGGGTTTCACCCCTCTTCAGCCAGGAAAGCTTGATTCCAGTGGCACAGTGAGCCCAGGACTCACGTCTGAGCATACCTGGCGCACTTAGGGCGAGAAAGCAAAAAACACACAATTGATAGACGGAATGCAGAACAAATCAAAACCTTCACCCCCAGTCAAGAGATCTGGGTTAAATCTATCATTCTTTTGCTCACCATGACACCCCAGTTTAGACCTGGCCATATGCAAATCAGTCTTGACCCTGTGCCTCATGGGAACAGTCCAGCCCGAACTGCCAAGCCAGGTCCTCCCTGGACCGGAAACAAGCATCCTAGGACCGGTTTCGGGTTTTCACCCCTCTTCAGCCAGGATAGCTTGATTCCAGTGGCACAGTGAGCCCAGGACTCATGTCTGAGCATACCTGGCGCACTTAGGGCGAGAAAGCAAAAAACACACAATTGATGGACGGAATGCAGAACAAATCAAAACCTTCACCCCCAGTCAAGAGATCTGGGTTAAATCCATCATTCATTTGCTCACCATGCCACCCCAGTTTAGACCTGGCCATATACAGATCAGTCTTGGCCCTGTGCCTCATTCACCCCCAGTCAAGAGATCTGGGTTAAAGCCTCACCCACCCAGCCTCTTTTCAATTTTAGAGATTCAATATCTGTAAGGTGGGTTTCCTGGAAGAAAACAATATCAATATTCAACTTAGCCAAGTGTGACAAAACTCTTTGTCTCTTAATAGGGGAATTTAAACCCCTAATGTTCCATGAAACTAACTTAAGTGACATGAGATATTGAAATGGGATGACAGAAACAGCAAAAAATAACAACCTAATTCAATAAGATTAAAAAAACAACAAAAGAGTGATCCAAGTTTGCAATGCAAAAGTTCAATATAATGCAAAAAAAAATGTATAACATTGAAAGATATAGGAAAAAAAAGTGAAAAGGAGATAGATTTAGGAAATTGAGAGATATAGAAAGCATTTAAGCACACGCAGGAAAAGATGAAAAAAGAATTTGAATTTGTGAAACAACAGTCTAATCCGTCAGAATAAGATTGCAAAGTAAGAAGAAAAAAAAGAATGAAATAGAGGAGTAATGTAAATCAAAGACATAGAAAGGTACAAAGATTAAATGTCCAAAAACCGGGATGAAAAAGGAAAGTAGCAACATGAGAAGAAGTAAGCTTAAAAGATAAATGAGAAAAGGCAAAGGAATTGAATAAAATAGGTGATGTAATGACAGGTAAAAATATGCAAAAAAGAAGAGAGAACGAGACAAAAGTGTGACAGACTCTGTACTCAGAAGACAAGAAGCAATATGGGAAAAGACAATAAAGAGAACAAATGACATACCTACAAAAAGGGAACACGAATGTGGGGACAGGTGGAACCACATGGAACAGACGAAACATCTAGTGAGAGCTGAACCAGACCAGGGGAAAACACTTCAGGACTTGAACATGAGTGTAGAAGTAAGAAGAAATAAGAATAATGAGTTAAGCAAAAATTTATACAATGAATAATAAAAGTAGCAACAGCTAAAATTAATAACAAGTGATAACAAAAGTAGTGTTAGTCTATGAATTCAATAAGAATACATAGCAGCAAGGAAACTGCAAAATAAGGAGGAAATAATGATTAAGAAAAAGGATTAAGAAAGTCAAGTAACATGTGAAGAAGATGGTCTTGAGGAGTCCATGAAATCTGCTCTATGAGCGTTGATGAAGCTCTGCAGTCGTATCGGATCCATATGATGTCGTTTTATTGTTGTAAGTGACTTTAAATAAGCACGGATGAAAAAGGCCGTATCTGGCACCCATGGCATGAAGATGGGGCCGCATATCAAGGAAGGCTTTACGTCTGGACGTTGTGGCTTAGGAATAATCTTGTGCAAAGAATAATGTGGCACCAGACCATGAAATTCTTTGATTGGCCTTAGCCACTGCCAAAACTTTTAATAGGACAGTGTACTATAGAAAATACAAAATGACGCCTCTCGGCCTCTGTTGAAATGCAGTTTTAGTGGCAATCCGACCCAGCCTGTGAGCTCTCTGTATGTTCAAAGAGGTATCATCAGGCAAGTGCAAGATCTTGGGGAGAAAGAATTTAAAGAAGTCAATAGGATTCGCACCTTCAACTCCTTCCGCCAAACAATATATACGCAGATTATTTCTCCTATTTCGATTTTCAAGGTCCTCAACTCGTTTTTGCAATGTTGAAATCTGAGAATGCATAGCAGGTACACTTTTAGTAACAATGTCCAGTGAGGAAACAGTATGTTACACTGTTGTAACTCTAGCATCCAGCTGCAACCAATTGTCTGAAAGAACCTGTAGTTTGGTATTAGTTTCTTCTACAAATGGCCAGAGGGCCCTGATTTTCTGTAACAATAACTCCATTGAAACTGGAGAGTTCGATTTGGTTGGCGAAGGAGGATCTTTCTTAAGGCGTTTCACATTTGACTTTCCTGATGGTGGTTGTGCAGGATCCACATCTGGTTTGCTTTGGTCCATTTCAATAACTCCAGAAGCTTCCAATTTAGTAAAGACCTTTGAATTTTTGATGAAAACACGTTTAGGTGTCAAAGTAGCAGAGAGAGAACCCTTTGTTCTGCCCATCAATTTGTAATAGAGAAATCAGGAAGCAGCTTGAGAGCAGGGGGATAAGCAAAGGAAAACACATGCCAGCTGAGCGAGTGTATGGCTGAGCGGAAAAATGCAGTTATGATGAAGACTCACCGTCCATTCTAGGAGCAGCTGAAAACAATGAAAGACAGGGACCATCCTAGACACATCCTTTTAGTGAATCGTCATGATGCGCCTCTCCCTTCACAAATGGAATCACTGCCACAGTACATATCACAGAGGCAAAAAATAGCCAATATAGAAGTTGTACCTCATAGGACAGCTGTAATAAAATACAAGGAAAACCAGAGCCTCATTGACACACACTGTAAAGTTATTGCAGAAAAAAAAAAATTGTTGTCGCATGAAACGATGGCCGTGACCTCACCACCACAGCATTGAGTAATGAAGGTAAAACAGGGTCTTGCGCCTATCAAAACAACAACTGAGAGAAGAGGTGCAAGTTCACTAGTATAGCTGCCACATCACCAAATTTTGAAAGGTAGACAGCACAATAATCAGTTTGTCGCAATTGAAACAGCAGAGCCGGGACGCTGTTTGTAGAGAAAAGAGAGCTCCTGCTTCGCACTGGAATGGAGAAAATGGCGGTTCTCAGTGCATAACTGCCATGGTGCACAAGCTGGAAAAGATTAATTGGCAGAAGATCCAGTAAACATTTCCAAGAGGAACAACATCCCTGTGGGCAGCTGCTTATTAGTTATAGAATTCCGTGAAATTAGTAGAATTCCGTGAAATGGCGGCCGTGACAGCAGCACCATAGCATTAACAGCAATTGAGGGTGAAATAGGGTCACCGCGTATCCAAAAACAACAGCCAGGCGAAGAAAAGCACTTTAAAAGCTCAAAAAACAGTTCATTGTTGATTTAAAAAGAAAAAAAAACGTAACTGGAATTCTGCCTGAGGAGAGTGAAGAGCGCTCGTTCCGCGCTATATTAGACAAAATGGCGGAGCTTCAAGCGCGACCTCCGTGGTGCATGCGTTGTTAAAAATGAACAGCTCAAGAGCCAGTGTACCTTCCATGAAGCGCAGCATCTTCGTGAGCAGAGATTCAGAGGCTGGGGACTTCAAAGAGATTCACGCTACTTGGTCCCTGAGCGCGTCGTCACCTCGCTGGTCTGGGAGCTTCACATCGGCGCTGCCATATTCGCCGGGTGCCAAGCCACGCCGTGTGTTAGAATCTTAATATGTCTAACAGATTTAAGACTTCTATACTGCAAGTGAGGGAAGTTGGTCTCACTTGGAAATACTGTCTAGTTATGTAACAGGGTCTTAAATCATTTTAAAATCTCCTTTTGTAAATTTGAGGTATTGAGAAAGAGATCATCATATAACCATTGCTTGTCTTCATTGAGACTATAGACTGGAAAAGTATCAAGAATCTACCTTGCAGTTTCCCCCCAAGGCTTAGAATCCTCCAAAGGCTGTCTTGAGATTGGTAAGATAGAGGCCCCTTTCTTCTTGCTAGTGCTGGAAGACCGATACGGAGTTGGACCCTGTACGATCTTATTTGGATTGCATCGTCTATTATTTTTAAATGAGACCCTTAAAGCATGACCACAACTGTTTCTTTTGCATTTTCACATCAGCCTTTTTTTACATAACCAAAGTAAGAACTTGTACATTTAGGGGCCGATTCCGATTCCGGTCGCAAATCGTACCGACCGACACGAACCAGCACCGTACGACCCGTGCAGTGCGATGCAACGCGTGTGAATTACAACCGACACCTATGGAATACAAGCTGTACGACCGAGCCGTAGGGCAAATAGTGAACCGGCTGGAAATCCGACGCGATTTACACCGACCGACACGAACCCGGAATGAACCCGCCCGACCTGTACCCACGATGTCCGATCCGCGCAGTACGATGCAATGCGTGGAAACCCAGACCGACTCTCACGGAGACCAAGCCGCATGACCCACACACACAGAAAACCGGGCCCGCAAGTAATAGAGATCTCCGCGACCGACGCGTATAAAAAAACATAGAAGATAGGCAGCGTGAACGAGGCGGAGAAGCCCGTACGAGACAACATCAGCGTCTGTTTCCGCCAGATGAACGTCTCCTTCATGCCTACAAAACCCAAAGGAAAAAAGACAAAAAAGGGGTCAAACAAGCAATGACAAAGCCAATAAATATCAAATAAAAAAAACCGGAGACAAAGACACACCCACAACTCCAAATATATAAAGGACCACAATCACTAACATGATCCCTTGCAAACAGGAGACACAGCCATCAGCAAACACCATTACACAGCAACCACAGACACACTCACAACTCACCCATCACACAACTCACACACCATCAGCACCTCATCCAAAATCACAAACACATACAGCCAGCAAAACCAACACCAACCCACCCTCACTTGCACCCTCATACACACATCCCTGACCACCACCACCCATCACCTTGCCCCAAAAGAAGAATCCAAAGTTCACAAATAGTGAGTTAGAAGTGCTGGTAGATGAGATCATCAGAGTAGAGCCACATTTGTTTGGTACATTGGTCCAAAGGACCCCCATGTCACAGAAAACCAAGATGTGGGCGAGGATTGTGGACAAGGTGAATGCTCAAGCACCAGCAAGGCCCACAAAGGACGATATCCAGAACAGGTGGTATGACGTGCGCAGGAGGGTCAAGAAACTCATCAGAAAAGATCATGCCCTGAGTCAGTGCATAGGCGGTGGCCCTCCTGCCAAACCAGTCTACTTCAGGATCTGGGAGGAGAAGGTGTGGGACATCCTACCACCAGAGAGCATCCATGGGCTAACAGACATACCAGAGCCTGGTGAGTACACAAACAACATACCCAAGATTGTGTGGCAAGGGGACAGTGAAACCATGCACTGCAAGCAAAGCTACAGTAGCCAATAGATAATCATCCCAAGATGTGTATGCCAGTCAGACAAACACAATACCTGCCATCTCATAGTGACTTGGAACTGTGTCATGACATGCACCAACCTATAAACAAATAGAGCAAGGCAGTGGCACAAAGCTAAATAGACACTGCCAGACAGTTTGCCACCACAAACACACTACCTCACAGTGCAGCTGACTGACAGGAAGGAATTGTGGGGATGCAGGTGAAGTGAGTGTATCCAAAAGCATGATGGGGTTTGTAGTCACAGATAATGCTCCCCCTCCAAATTGGCCCATCAAGACCTCTCTGAAACATGCACACATCACAGGGAGTGGAAAATGTCTGACAAGATGGCTGACCCTGGGTCCTGCTGAGGGGAGCACAAGGCCCTGGTAGGGCATGTGCGCAAATCAGAAGCAGGACACCACTGACTGACATCCTGAAAGACAACTTGCCCGCCCTCCAATGGAAGCACGTTTCATGGTGGGAGGTCAGGACGGGTGGGAAGGAGGACTGACAGCTCTGACCATACTTACCAGCATGTGGAGACACCCACCCCTCAACACAAACTCCACACAACTCACCGGGTAGAATGCATTGACCCACACCTCTGAGAAATATCATCAAAAGATACCCCGTACTGGGAGCAGCTGTGTGAAGCACAGGGGCTCTCTTTGGACTTGTAGCCAAACAAACAGCAGGATTTCACAGTCAGCCATCTTGCCATTGCTGTCACACTCCCTCACAGGGAAGCAGAGTCAAGCGGGAGGAAGTATGGGCATGCTGGGACGGGGGGAGTAGCCAAGAGTATGATGGGAGTCGCAGTCACAGATGATCTACACCCACTCACATGGCCCAGCAAGCATACACTGAACCATGCTCGCCTCACAGGGAGTGGGAAGGGACTGAGAAGATGTCTGACACTGGGCTCTGTTGTGGGGAGCACAAGGCCCTGCTGGGAACTGGGCAACAACAAACACCAGGACTTCACAGTCAGCCATCTTGCCATTGCTGTCACACCCCCTCACAGGGAAGCAGAGTCAAGAGGGAGGAAGTATGGGCATGCTGGGAAGGGGGGTGTAGCCAAGAGCATGATGGGAGTTGCAGTCACAGACAATCCACACCCACCCACATGGCCCAGCAAGTTCAAACTGAACCATACTCACCTCACAGGGAGTGGGAAGGGACTGACAAGATGTCTGACACTGGGCTCTGTTGTGGGGAGTGCAAGGCCCTGCTGGGAACAGGGCAACAACAAACACCAGGACTTCAAAGTCAGCCATCTTGCTATTACTGTCACACCCCCTCACAGGGAAGCAGAGTCAAGAGGGAGGAAGTATGGGCATGCTGGGAAGGGGTGTGTAGCCAAGAGCATGATGGGAGTTGCAGTCACAGACAATCCACACCCACCCACATGGCCCAGCAAGTTCAAACTGAACCATACTCACCTCACAGGGAGTGGGAAGGGACTGACAAGATGTCTGACACTGGGCTCTGTTGTGGGGAGTGCAAGGCCCTGCTGGGAACAGGGCAACAACAAACACCAGGACTTCAAAGTCAGCCATCTTGCTATTACTGTCACACCCCCTCACAGGGAAGCAGAGTCAAGAGGGAGGAAGTATGGGCATGCTGGGAAGGGGTGTGTAGCCAAGAGCATGATGGGAGTTGCAGTCACAGACAATCCACACCCACCCACATGGCCCAGCAAGTTCAAACTGAACCATACTCGTCTCACAGGGAGTGGAAGGGACTGACAGGATGTCTGACACTGGGCTCTGTTGTGGGGAGCACAAGGCCATGCTGGGACATCGGCAACAACAATATCTAACTCTGTCCGTGACGAGCTGGAAAAAAGCAGTGTACATGCAGGCATCTGTTCGTACAGTAGAAAATGTCATGTTTGTGAACCATTGATGCATGTAGAAACATAACTCACATTGTGCGTCTCTTCCAAACACAGGTGGTGCTGGGGACCCAGCACCAAATGAAGAGGATTCCCAGGCCCAGACTCTGGTGGACACTGAGCTCTCTGGTTTGACTCTGTCTCTGTCCTCTTCGGATGACGACGACCAACCGGGCCCCTCCGGTGTGAGTCATCATGCAGCACCAGCAGCATCAACATCTGCACCCCCTGTACCCACGCCTCCAGCATCTGGAAACCGACAGGGCACTTCCGCCAACACGGACAGACCAAGGCCACTGAACACCCACAGCACAGGGGCACAGGACCGCCGGAAGCTACAGCAAACACCACCAGCAACACCACCCAAGGGGTCCCAGTGTCACCTGTGCGTCCCGCCGCTGGTCCTGCTCGTGTGGATAGGGGAGCTGGGATGGGTGGGAGGCAGAGGGCACGCCTTGCAGAGGGGTCTGGACTGCATGATGACCCCCAACTGGCAGGCATCATAGATGCATACCAGGATAGCACCGGAGGATTTGGCCAGGTAGTGGGGATCCTCAAGGACATGCAACAGGAGCAGGCTGCCCACCATGCCCGCATGGAGGCCAAGTGGGATGACCTTACTGCGGTGCATCGGGACATACTCCAATGCCTCCGCCAGATCAACACAAACATGTCCACACCTCCCTGTGTGGCAACAACATCTGTTGCAACACCATCTGCCAGCACCACAGGGAGAGAGGAGGACTCTGGTGGAGAGTCCCCTACACCGCAGAGGCCTGCACCTGAGGATCCCACCCCAGGAAGAAGAGGGGTCGTCCGAAGAAGGACATGTGAGAGGCAGATGTCCCAGCACATGCCCCAGGGCCTCTAAACCTGTTCTGGACAATATTCTTTGTGCGCAACCCGTTCACCTCGTTCAATCGCACACAACTCGCCCACATGACATGGAGGGTTCATGTTGGGCCAATGTAGCAGATAATTGTGGACTTTACCTGGACATCTCATCTACCAGCACTTCCAACTCTAATGTGAACTTTGGATTCCAAAAGCAATGTACAGCACCCACCATCCTGTGCACTTTCCTCACACATGTTCGAAAATAAACTCACCAGTACACCTAACTTGCCTCTGTTGTGATTCCAAATTGTCATGTGTTATGGAGATGTCGATCTGCTACCCAACACAGTGCATGCCAAATACTGCAACAATGTGACCAACGTTAGGTGAGTCATGGTGATGTGACACATGTGAGGGAGACACACCACTATGGCAACACAACACATACTCACCATGGCCATGTTACTCATCACACACAATGATGTTGACCTGAAACACATAGGTATGCACAACCACAACACCTATCCACAGTCAGTGGTAACAAGTCCACAGGTGAGGTAAGCAAATGTCACTCAGATGTGGGAAGACAGACAACACAACTAACAAAGCATAGCATAGGTGCAGTACACATCAGCAACTTGTTTATTCAAAAATAGTTGCAAGGCAATTGTACGTTACGGTGGACACACGGTCACACAGTGTCTGAGAATTGTAGTCCAGGTGTGTGTGGCACATCAATTGATGTCAATTGACTACTCCCACACTAGTGTCGGATTCTGGGTGTTGAACAAACAACAGGCAAATTACCCTGTGAAGGACAGACACAAGACACAGTCAAAAGCACAGCAGAACAGGAGAGAAATGCAATACACATGCACAAAACATGTCACAAGAAACCTACACAAAAACAAGTTAGCAGTACTACCCTATTGTGGAGTACACACCACCTGAATGGACACATCACTGCACGCATCCAGTCAAGTGGCACACAGACACACTCAGACAGCAACAGAGCAGCCACAACACATTCCAGGATAACTCACATTCAGGTGAAGAAGTTGTTGATGAGCTGTGAGCGGACGTCACCCTCATCCTCATCATCACTGCATCTTGGCTCAGGCCGGGATCCTCCACAGGTGCCGGTGGTTGGTCATCGTCATCGTCATCCTGGATGAGAGGCACCTTCTTCCGCACTGCCATGTTGTGTAGCATGCAGCATAAAAGGATTATTTTGCACACCTTTGCAGGTTCATATGGGAGCACCCCTCCGGTCTTGTCCAGGCAGCGAAAGCGGCTTTTCAGGAGGTCGAATGTCCGCTCAATCACCCTCCTGCTCCGACCATGAGCCTCATTGTGGGGCATCTCGGCTGGTGTCACAGGGTTCCTGACTGGTGTCAGCAACCACGGCATGTTGGGGTATCCGGAGTCACCTACACACACAAAAATGAACAAGTAAGTGAGTTTTGTAGGAGTGCGGAATACAACATTGCCAAACACACACAATGATAAACAGTCAGTACACACCGACAAGCCAGGCATGCTGAGCTGGCATCTGTGACATCAGCGTTGCAATGCGCCTACTCCTCATTATGTAGGCATCGTGCGCAGAACCAGGGAACCGTGCACACACATGTGTGATACACATGTCTGCAAGACATACCACTAGAGCAATGATCGAGTGGAAATGTTTCCTGTTACGGTATGCCTGCTCATGTGCCTGTGATGGTATCAGGGCCACATGTGTCCCATCAATAGATCCGATGACGTTCGGCATCCTCCCCAGTGTATAAAAGGCATCCTTTATATCAGGGAGTTCAGCTGGGCTAGGGAACTTGATGTACAGGTCAAGGAAATGCAACATCCCCTCCAAGACATCGCGTAGCACATGACTAAACATAGTTTGGGACATCCCACCTGCTGTAGCCACAGTGTACTGGAAGGTACCAGTAGAAAAGAAGTGCAGGGCTGCCATCACCTTCACCTCTGGGGTCAGTGCGTTAGGGTATGTCCGGCCAGGTAGCAGATGTGGCGCCAACTGCTCCGCCAACTCTTCAATCAGTGGCCTGGTGAAGCGGTACCGTCGGATGCAGTCGCGTTCCTGCATGGTTGCAAGGTCTGGGTACGGTCGATGGACAGCTGGTGCCCTACAGAACAGAGATGAACAAAGGAAGATTGTCGGTTCATCCACCCATGTGGCCATGACCAGGCTCAATATCACATGATAGATCATGACATTACACAATGTACTGAGGTGTGTGCTGTTGGGCATGGACACATATGTCACCTACATGACCATCACCTCACATCTCAATTCCACATGTCCACATAAGTCCCATGTAGTGCAATGGCCAATCATCTGGCTGTGTCACCCGACCTATTTACTGCTGTGACGTTACAAACACACACCACAGTGACAAGTGAGGCCTGATGTCTCCCAGGCATCACAGATGTTTGCCATGCAGAAATCCAGGGTCCTTGTATTCCCACATTTACACTGGCATGGACATGGCGTATCACGTACACACCACAAGGCAAGCGTGAGTCCCACAGGTAGTGGCCACTGTTGTCCCTGCAGGCCCTACATGTACGTCTCTTAGACACACACACACCATCAAGGTTGATGCATATACCACATGGATGTGGAGACTGTCTCCCATTGGGCACATTTGATCAGACACATCTGAGACACAACATGCACACAGACTGTGGGTGCACATCAGAATTGTGGCTAAAGGTCTCACTGTGACGTACATGCCATCACCCCCAGGACTCAGGGTGTATGTGACACGTCCTAAACATATCCAACATGAAACTGTGTCCGTGACTCATGCCCATTACTGTACATTTGCACATCACAGTGGTAATGTGCACGACACACAAAGGATTATGCCCCCATGTACACGTGCACAGCCTGGGAGTGGCTGAACAAAAGTGCCACCCAACAAACCAAATGTGGCCATCCCCCAACACCCAGGGAAGGCAGCCTTACATGCCATGGGACACTGTGTGGCCAATGCTGTAGTGTGGTAGGTGTGCACAGGTGTCCCTGGCAAGTAATTGTGTGTTGAATCCGTCGAATAGTCACACCAATGAGGTCCGTTGCGGGTGACAATGCGTACGCATTGCACGGTTCATGACCGAGCCATGCGTACGCTTTACCGTTGACTGCAATGAGGTCCGACGCGGGTTACAATGCGTATGCATTGCACGGTTCATGACCGAGCCGTGCGTACGCTTTGCCATTGACTGTAATGAGGTCCAACGCGGGTGACAATGTGTACGCATTGCACGGTTCATGACCGAGCCGTGCGTACACTTTGCCATTGACTGCAATGAGGTCCGACGCGGGTGACTATCATGCATACGTGTCGGGTAGGCATGGTCCGAGACAGGCGTACGCCTTGGCCATTGAATCGAATGGAGACGGGTACATGTGTATTTTCAAAATACGCGTTGTACAGTCAGTTGACCGAGCCAGACGCAGCCATTGGCTCTGGACTGTCATGGAGACGGATGCGGATTCAAAACTTGTACAAGTTGTGAGCTGGAAATTCAGTTGGATGCCTACAACAATGTTGCAATTACTAGTGTTTCATGAAGGTGAATATTTGAACGATGCGGAAGGCATGTACGATTCGTACATTTCCATGGATTGGCCAGATTCATAGAATGCAACCGTGTTGGACATATCACATGGGACACATGGCACTGATTCTGCCTCTGCAGCACAGATATAAGGCTGGCTGGCCCCCAGGGAGCTCCCTTGCCTGCACTACATGTTCCTGGACCACATCCCTGCTACCACTGCTGCTGTCTCTGCATCCTCTGGCTCCTGCTATGGCACGTACTCTGGAGAGGGCCTCAGCCTTCACTGAGGAGGAGAACCAGGCTCTGCTGGACGGGCTCCTTCCACAGAACAGCAAGCTGTATGGGAAACCAGGGGAGCAGGTGAGTGTGCAGTCCACTGCCTTCCTAATTGTGCATGTTGTCTGACTAGCAGTACTAGCAGTGTGTACACCAGTGGCAAGCATTCTCACTAACTACTTTCATCACCCAAAGTGTGTAGGTACATGTAATGAACAGGTGTTCTGCTGCTAAAGTGCATTAGTGCAAGCTTAAACTTCCCAGGCATTGCTAACATGTCAGACATGCAGGTGATTTGTCCTTCCCCATGGTTGCACTACCTGTGTAATTCATCTCCCTTTGTGATGATGACATGTATATCCAAATGTGTGCAGCACAAATATGGGGCATGTGTGTTAATGTACTTTTAACTTTGTCATCCTCACAGGTTGATGCCCACCAGAAGCAGCAGATATGGCTGACCATCGCCCGGACAGTTCATTCGGTGGGGGTCTACAAGCGCCGGATCCGCAACTGCCAGAAGAGGTGGCAGGAACTTCGGGGCTGGACCCGGAGGATAGCTAGAGTCCAGCTGAAGCTGTCACCTCCACGCAGGAGGGGCGGACACCAGACCCTGACCCCCCCACAGGCTCCGAATCCTGGCGGTGTTCTTCCCGGACCTGGATAGGCAGCTGAAGGCCAGACAGCAGCAAGAAGGGGGTAAGTCCATGCCTAATCTGTGTACTATGTCTGACATGCTAATTGCAATCTTTTGGCCTGGTCACACTTCCACATTACGTAGGTCTTGTAGTCCAATACTCAGGTCCCTCAATTGTGTGATGCACCCTACTCATCTGTTCCACAGGTGTGGCCCCTACAGTCTGTTGCTTGTGTCACTAGGGCACTGTGTCCCTGCAGTCAGCTATGCTTTAGCTACCGGACAGCATCTGTTCCCGTGACTCTGTTGTGTGTTTCATGGGTGGTTCAATTGTTTGCCCAATGCCTGTTATCTGGCATGTGATCTGTGTGTGCCCTTGATATGTGTTCCAATTGCTGGTCTGACTCGCCACATGTGTCTGGGGTATTTCAAACAAACCCATGCCGCAGGGGAGTCCAATTTGTGGGCCTCAGGAGTATGTATATCAAGTATGTCACACTTGCTTAGCCACCTGACTACTGTCCAGGGCCAAACACTGTTTCACATAGACCTGGGCAGTCATGCCTCCTCAAGGGCATTTAGAAACACTCTGTAATCCCACTCCTGTGTATCGACTTACAGGTTGTGCTTTGTGACATGTGCCTTCAGGTGTCTGCCTCTGTGTCATTATGGTGTGGCTTCCTGTTACGTACAACTGGGTGTCCATGATATTGAGGGTCAGCAGGACATCTGAGATGTGACTGTGAGAGACAAGACCTGTGTGACATATAGGTGTGTGATCATCTGACAGCGCACAATGGTGTATGCAACTGTGTACTTCAGGCAGCTGGGTTACATGCACGGCAGACTGTGATGTGCTCATGTACATTGAGTTGAGTTTGCACAGACTCATATGTTTGATTTGTATGATGTGGGGTCTTCTGGTTCCTGGATATGTTGTGTGCAGGGGATGGGCAAGTGCACTTGTCAGCTGCAGAGTTTGCTTTACCCCATTAGCTATGATTGTGAGACAGTGCATACTGTTGTTGTCTGGATGCCCTGCCCCTGTGACAGGAGACAGGGTTGACTGACTTTCCAGGCATGCCAGTGCCATGGCATTTAATTTGCTATGAGTGATCCTGCATTGTGTTCAAGGGTGCACCATGCACCCCATTGTGGCATTGACTATCAGGACATGAGAACATCATAGTGTGTGGTGCTGGCATGCATAACAAGCATGTGAAATGAGTCTCTACCCATCCCTTCATCCGGACACCTGTGCTGAGTCAGTGGCAAGAGATGTGCTGTGTGTATAGTGAAATACTCCTACATGTTCACTTGCATGTCCAACTGATGTGTGGGTGGTGCATGTCGGGACATTGGAGTATTAGCATCCAACATGCAACAGACATATGGGTGCAAGTCAAGGAGGGATATGTGTGCCATGGGTGATGTTGAGAATGACAATTGGCTTATTCTGAACAGTGTTGGCACTTTGAGCAGTGTTCAGCTGATGATGCGAGGGCTTGCCCTGTGATGTGATGTACTCACTGTGGTGTATTCAGTCAGTGCAGGTGACTGATGTTGTTCTCTTTCTTCCTATTCCTATCCAGATACATCCATGGCCACAGGAGGGGACAGCTCCACGGACCAGGAGGAGCCAAAGAGACTGACAGGGACAGAAGGAGAGGAGTCGGGGGGACCCAGTGGCACGGAGGGCGAGTGGAGCCACACCGAGGAGTCGACAGCACCATCCCCTCCAGCTGAGGGCCACAGCAGCTCTGAGGATGACTCCCTTGTGGAGGCGGGTGTCGGCAGCCACCAAACCCCAGCTAATGAGGCTGTCCCCCCCACTGCCCCAACACCACCATCACCACCCTCCCATCGGCTCCCATCCCAGAGGTCCGTGGAGGTTCCCGTGTTCGGGAGCATGCCTCCTTTGTGCCAGGCACCGCACCCCCTGCTCCTGTGTGCCCTGCTGCCCTGAGTGAGGAGTCTGTGGACTAACTTAGACAGATCCATGTAGGGTAGACATCGATGCTGAGTGTCCTCCATGCACACACCACTCTGTTGACGCAATTGGTGCCGTTCATGGAGGGCATTTCATCGGGCATGTCTGCCCTACAGAGGACCAATCAGTCTGTGGCCTCCTCCCTGACGGCAGTAGTGTCCTTCCTCCAAAAGTCCCGCACCCCTCCTACCCCTGCACCACCCGCGATTCCTAGCAGCCTACCTGTCCCAAGCACACAGACACCTGCACATTCTCACAAAGCCACAGACACAGGCAGCACACAAACACCCAAACCAAGGGCTAGATGTGCACACAAGCAAGCGCAGGGGATTGATACCACACTCACGGGGGCTGGTTTGCAGACACACACACAATCATCCACAACCACTCTGCAGTCCTCCGAAACCTCTCCCTCCCAGCCCCCTTCCCTTGCCTCACCTGCAACCCCATCTCCACAGAAGCTCTTCCTCTGTGACCTTGGCCTCTTCCCCACCGACCCAGCAGATCCAGATTACAAGGGGAAGAGGAAGTCCCCACACACAGAGGGGAGTGCCCCTCACACTCGGACACCCTCCCCTAGGCGCAGTCAGACTGAGCCCCCCCGCCCGCAAGTCCCCCCCAGAGCCAGAAGAGCAAGACCCCACCGCTGCCACGCAGCTCCAAGGCACAGTCTCCGTCCTCCATCCCCCAGGCCACCACTCCAGAGGTTCCCATGTCACTCCCTGCCCCGGGTCCCCCACCCACAGATACACCATCCCCAAAATGCTGAGGCCCTCCCCCCACCACTTGCTCTCCCACCCCCGGTCAGACGGTTAGTGCCACTGATGTGGGGACCGTGTCCCCCCCTCTGTCCTGCCGACCTCACCTGCACCCCATTCCGCTCCCATGGAGTGAGGCACTGCAGTGTAGTCCACGACCACCCCGTCTGACTTGAGCACAGCAGTGGGGACCCAATCCACTCAATCTGACCTGCCCACTGAAGTTGTGCCGGCACCCACCCCATCTGACTTGTGCCCCACAGTTGTGACTGCACCCACCACTTCAGTCAGCTCCACTGCAGTTGCAAGTGACTCTCCTGCATCCACCACCCCTTCACTGCCTCCTTCTGCTGCGCCCTGATCCTGTCCCTGCGGTGCCTGGCCTGTCCTGCCCCCATGTATGCCCCTCCGCGGTGATGTCCCCTGTCCTTCCAGTGCAGGCAAGCAACGTGTGACAGTTGTCAATCAAGTTCACTCCTTGAAATTTGATGATGGACTGGCCATTGGCATTTTGTTTGAATGGACATTTAAATTTTCATATGCTGAATAAAGCTTTTTTCTTTATCCTTGTGAACTTGATTTAGCTGAACATTAGGTTGATGATGTTTAGCATGCCCTTGCACTTGTAATGCTTGGTTTCCAATGTTGAATACTGAGGTGTAGATGTGAGGTACTCCTTGTGGTCCAGAGATATTTATCCTATTCTGGTCGGTATCCATGTCATCCTCTGCAGCTAACTGGGTGTGTCATGATCAACAATTTGTGGACATCTCTGTGAACATTTCATTTGCATGGTCACATCTGTGGCTTGCACCCATGCACATATGATGTGCTTCCCATTGGCCAATTTGTCTATTTCCCTGACTTTGGGCGCATCTCCACTGGACCTACAGGTGTGGGCATCATTGGTATAGGAGCAACTGGGTCCTCTGTGCAGTGCAACTTGCTGTACATATGTGTTGAGTATGTGCAGATGACTTAGGGGAGACTCACGTACCCAGGCTGTTGTGACCAGAGCCTTCATTGTGTGATAACTGATGGCTGACTGACCAAGTGTTCTGCTGACATGAGTGGGACATGCTGTGACTATGTTCGGCACAGCTGGACTTACACAGGAGTTGGGTCCCCTCAGGCTATGTCACGGATGTGTTGTCCCGTGACATAGCCTGGGCCCATGGTGTGTGTTGTATGAGCATGTATGTGTGTGTCCACATCCCTTTTCATACACAGGCAGTGTTCCCTTGATATGTTCCTGTTGTTGATGCTTGCTGAGTGGTACTGTTTTCATCCCACAACTTTGCCATGGGCTACCAGATGTGTGGGTGCATGACACACTACTGTTAATTGGTGATTCATCATTGGGATTTGTCAGTTCTGAGTGGTGATGATGGGGTCAGACGCAGATGGGACACAGTCAGGGGTTCCCAAGGCACTTGTTTGTTCGCAATATCATGTAGTTGTCCCTAGGTGGTACCTTTCAGTGGTTGAGACATGTGTATGTGTGTGTGACTGCTCCCACTTGTCTGGTTCAGGTCTGCAATGTTTGCAGGTGTCAGCATGTATGCCTTGTGGTTCTCCTTGGGTTCTGCATTGCCCTGGGACTGTGGCAGGTATTCGGAAGGTTACGTGAGCTTTTACGTCATGGCCATGTACCGCATACTGTGCAGTATGTCTGTCATTCACCAGGGTTGTAAACTGTCCTTGTGTGATGAATCTGTGCACCTTACTTCCTCCCAACATTCCTGTGTTTGTCATGGGTGCATGTGCAATGTCACCTGTCCATGTGGGCCTCACAGATGCACATTTCTGCAGTTCAGAGTGTGTGGTGTTGAGGGTGGACTGATGTAAATGTTTGCATGGATGTGCCCCTAGCTCCCGTTTGTCCATGGATGACGGGCCATGCTGAGTGATTTGTGTTTGTGTATGTGTGATGTACGTTTGTGGCACAGGACACATGTCTGGATTTCCCAGTTTGTACGACATCTACCTTTGTCATCATAGTGGAGGTGTGATGCATGCTTGTGTCACCCCAATGTCTGGTCCCTGGGGGTAGTGCTGTTGTGTGTCAGTCTCTTGCTGTGTTAGTAGGTGTTCATTTTAGCTTGTGTCACATGTGTCTGTTGTGCTCCCTCTCATCTCACAATGCCTGATTGCCCACTAAGGGGGTCCCAATGATGGTTTACTTTTGTATGGCACTGCGTCCACATCTGTGTCACTGTGGTTCAGCCCCCCTCATGTGTTGTGTAGTTGTCTAGGGATACTGAGACACACACACACACATTTTGTGTCAGATGTGCAGTGTGAGGTTGCCTGTTTGTGTTTGTGCATCTGCATCAGTGCATTGGTATTGCTGTTGTGGGCCATTGTCTGGATGCTGTTTCTGTGATTTGCCCTGCTGTCCCCGTGAGTCATATCACATCATTGTGCACATTCATCCTGGTTGTTAGGTGCCATTGCTGGCATGGAATGTGAGTTTGTGACCTGACACCTACAGTCTACACAGGTTGTTTTGATTAGTGTGTCTATTTTGAAGATGTGTGTATGCTTTGTGATGGTCACTTCTGCTCTTGTGTCATTGTACACTGTATGCATTGTCAGCCCCCATGTGTGGTGCTTGTCTGCACATGGCCGAGAGTATGTTTTGTTTTCACTGCACTGTTAGCCTCACCACATCTCTGTGGGTATGGGACACAACCACTAGTTTGTCCCAGAAGTGTTTAGTGTTGGGAGCAGGAATCATACATGCGGTTTGGCATTTGCAGCTTTGACCATGATGACACTTACCTTCTGGTCACTGTGATGAGGGGGGTTTAGATCCCATCACCACAATGCTCGACATTTGCTGCAGTTTGGAACCCCACACTTAACTTTTGTTCTACACTGTGAGGAGGTGTTAGTTTTACATTGACACAGTGCTATACTGATGCTTGCCTTGTGTAGGGCACACTCATTTGTTGGTCACACATGTGCTGTTAGTTACATTGTATGTTCGAAGTCATAATCACTGTTGTGGGCATTTGTCACAGACCACACACTGTTGTCATGATGTTAGGGGGGATGTTTTTTGCTGACATACCTAATGTTGGAGTATGATGGATGTGTGGTGCATCACCCATCCTATGGGTGGGGGTGGCAGGGGTGATGGGCAACATAAGCCTTATGGGTGGGGGTGGCAGGGGTGATGGGCAACATAAGCCCTATGGGTGGGGGTGGCAGTAGTGATGGGCAACAGGTCCCCTATGAGTGGGGGGTGGCAGTAGTGCTGGGCAACAGGTCCATATGGGTGGGGGTGGCAGTAGTGATGGGCAACATGAGCCCTATGGGTGGGGGTGGCAGTAGTGCTGGGCATCATAAGCCCTATGAGTGGGGGTGGCAGTAGTGATGGGCAACATGAGCCATATGGGTGGGGGTGGCAGTAGTGATGGGCAACAGGTCCCCTATGAGTGGGGGTGGCAGTAGTGATGGGCAACAGGTCCCCTATGGGTGGGGGTGGCAGGGGTGATGGGCAACAAGTCCCCTATGGGTGGGGGTGGCAGTAGTGCTGGGCAACAGGTCCCCTATGTGTGGGGGTGGCCGTAGTGCTGGGCAACAGGGTCCCTATGAGTGGGGGTGGCAGTAGGGATGGGCAACATGAGCCCTATGGGTGGGGGTGGCAGTAGTGCTGGGTAACATAAGCCCTCTGAGTGGGGGTGGCAGTTGTGATGGGCAACATGAGCCCTATGGGTAGGGGTGGCAGTAGTGATGGGCAACAGGTCCCCTATGAGTGGGGGTGGCAGTAGTGCTGGGCAACATGAGCCCTATGAGTGGGGGTGGCAGTAGTGCTGGGCAACATAAGCCCTATGAGTGGGGGTGGCTGTAGTGATGGGCAACATGAGTCCTATGGGTGGGGGTGGCAGTAGTGATGGGCAACAGGTCCCCTATGAGTGGGGGTGGCAGTAGTGCTGGGCAACATGAGCCCTATGAGTGGGGGTGGCAGGGGTGATGGGCAACAGGTCCCCTATGGGTGGGGGTGGCAGGGTGATGGGCAACAGGTCCCCTATGGGTGGGGGTGGCAGTAGTGCTGGGCAACAGGTCCCCTATGAGTGGGGGAGGCAGTAGTGATGGGCAACATGAACCCTATGGGTGGGGTTGGCAGTAGTTCTGGGCAACATAAGCCCTATGAGTGGGGGTGGCAGTAGTGATGGGCAACATGTGCCCTATGGGTGGGGGTGGCAGTAGTGAAGGGCAACAGTTCCCCTATGAGTGGAGGTGGCAATAGTGCTGGGCAACATGAGCCCTATGGGTGGGGGTGACAGTAGTGCTGGGCAACATATGCCCTATGAGTGGGGGTGGCAGCAGTGATGGGCAACATGAGCCCTATGGGTGGGGGTGGCAGTAGTGCTGGGCAACAGGTCCCCTATGAGTGGGGGTGGCAGGGGTGAAGGCCAACATAAGCCCTATGAGTGGGGGTGGTAGTGGTGATGGCAATGCACCACCTATGGTGGCCTGTTGTTAGTGGCCAGGATGTGGATCCCGTGTGTGTGTGTGCCATTTAGCGGGTACGTGTCGTTTGTTTGTGTGGTAGGTGTCTGACTTACCGTCTGCGCCGTCGGTTCCTGCTCCGGTTATATATGTAGAGTACTGGTATGACCTGCGCGATGGGATTCATGATGTGTTCGTCTTGTACACGCTGCTTGTTGCTCCATCTCGTACTCGTTGCAAGCTGGTCTGTCTCATAGCCGTGGATTGAGTTGTGGCGCGAAACATAGCTGATATGCTTGTTTTCCGGATACTGTGACGTGCCGTACATGTTGACCCGTCCGGTGCGTAGGAAGTATGCATCGTACTTGTCTGGGCGGAAACTGCTATGGATACTGCTTGCGGGCGACTCGATTCAGCGTTCGGAGTTACGGCTCGGACGGAGAATGAAGCTTGAATCACAGCCTAAATGTCGGTCGTGTTTTTGGCAGCTATGCGCATCGTACTTCATCTACAGGACGGGCCGGCTACGGGTACGTGTCGGCCGCACGGTAAGGCTACCGACAGCTCTCGGAGAGCTGTCCGACCCGGATCCGAATCGACTCCAAAGAGTTGTGATCTATATAGTTGACATCCTACTGCCAATGTGAAAAACTTTACAAACATTTCATAAGTAAAGTAATATGGTTAGTGGCTTGAAGCATGTCAATATCACAGTTCAAACATCCATCACTAACTTAAAGACATTATCACACTTCTGCCATACAGTTAATATCTGCTCTCTCTACAATTCTTCATTTGTGCATAGCAGCATGTACCACTTTAAAATTGACCAAAATGAAAAGTCTAAAAAAAGCAACTACAATAAAGAAATAGAATTAAAATAGTGTTAGTAAAATAACCTACTGGACGGAATGAATATCAAAGACAATTATAAAAATACACCCCCTTGTGGAAATAAAATGTCCAGCCACTAGCAAATAATAGGTTCCCGCCAACTGCAGGTCATACATGAATTTTAAACTGTTGAGACCAAACAGCCCATGAGGTAACTGGGAAGGGGAAATGTATGCTTATATTCTACCTAGCAATGACAGATCACATATGCATAATTAGTTTGCTATCCGAGTAAACAAAATCAGGATATCATATTAGTGGGGAAATAAGTTTGCCTGTCAAAGTTCAATCTTTATTTATTCAGCATACCATAAAAGTAATTGTAAAATATAAATAATGACAATAATACATTTTGCAAGATAAAAATAATAAAGTTGCAGAACCACTAATTATGACAGGCAATGCAGCATAATAACAGTATTATCAAATACTATCAAACATAGAAATCCAAATTCCCTTTTCTAATTACAAGTGCCTTTTTAATAAAATCTAATACTGCATAACAATTCTCTATTGTGCAAAGGCTCTGCCAAAACACCATACCTTCCTGGAGCTGTATCAATTCGGAAGTGCACAAGGCAGGAACCAGGAAGGAGAGCCTGGACTCTGCATATAATGGGCAGAACAGTATAAAGTGACAAGAGCTTTGTTTGATAACTTTGTTACAATGTCATGGGGGTAAGTTATGCAACCAAACACATTGCATAGGAAAAGCAACCTTAAAATGTATGATGCTTAATGTAAAGAATGTAAGAGAGCAGCGATAAATGAGGTTTAAAATCCAGGATAAGTATGGTTCTGGGTTCCTTGTAGGTGAGACCATAGACTATATTGCCACTTACAATGTCCTCCCTCTTCAACTCCATACAGTGATTGAGGTAGCATTAACTTCATCTTTAGATTTTAAAGTGATATCCTGTGGGTTATCAAACAAATCTTTCAGGTCTAATTATTCAAAGTTCTTCTTCTGATATGAGAGACACGGAATACGGTCAACCCCATCCAAAGATAAAAATGCAGAAATGCAGGTTCTATCCAAGGCTTCTTCCGGATTTCCCCAGCACTAATCCACAGCATAAGCGGAGCAAAACCCACCAAGTCCTCCAAGTAAGGGATGCCTAATTCCTCATGACAGATAAAGTGGCCATCCCCATAAAGACTGCAAGGAGCCTACGTGTAATGCGATTTTCTACACGTTGGAGAGATCCCGCATTTATATAGCCCCACAGTCCTGCACCATATAACACAGCTGAGATACATTTACATTTATATAGGTTAATCATCTCCATTATGGGTTTTTGTTCTAATCTAAGTGAGAAACTAAAGGTTGCCTCAATGTTCCTACTAAATTGCTGTGACCTTGCGATTAAAAAGAGAGGGGGATATTCACAAGGACTTATCTCCGATTTATCTCCACCTTAACGCATCAAAAGTGGAGATAGACCTAACACCCCATTCACAAGCCGGTGCAAACTGCAGACATCGCCAGTATTCCCGTGATAACTGCCCCAAAATTTATCACCGCGGCGGACACCACCAACTAACCCTAATGAGATGCAGAGTAGGTGTTCCCATGCAAAAACACAGGAAAAAACCACAATACCACTTTCACAATGAACTGCCAGATCTGCGAAGCGTACCAAAAACAGGCGATAAGCCGCGGTAGCCGCAGGTATTTAACACCTGCCTCAAGCAGGTGTAAAGACGGACGACTACCTGCAGTAGACAACGGAGCCCCGCACACAGCCACACCCGACGAACAAACAACGCCATGGAGTTACTCATCATGCAACTCGGAGCCCCAACAGGGCCACAACACCCACCGCCACCACCCCCAGGACCCGGACCCTCACCCCCCACGGACCACCACAGAGGCAGCGCAGAGTAAGACATCTGACCTATCGAAAACGCACCACTCTCACAGACCTAACTACAGGCTCAAAACGTCAACCATCCTCCGCATCATGACCCACATCGCTCACAGGCTGACGGTCCGAACACAGCGGAGAACCAACATCCCTCCGCACACAAAGCTGCTGGCTGTGCTGCACCTGTTGGCCTCTGGTACCTTCCAACCAACAACTGCCAGAATTGGACGGGTCTCACAGCCAGTCATATCAAAATTCATCACACCTGTCCTGGATGCCATCCTCAGCTTCATACCCCAGTACCTTCACTTCCCCAACATTGTGCAGGAAGAGCTGGAGACAAAGCAAGGCTTCTACGCCGTAGCCGGATTCCCAGCCGTGTTGGGGGCAATCGACTGCACACATTTCCCACTTGCGTCCCCTGTGGATACTGCACACCACTACTGCAACAGAAAGCATCAGCATTCCATCAATGTGCAGGCAATAGTGGACCACCGGGGACTCTTCACCAATGTCGTCACCAACTACCCAGGCAGTGTGCATGATTCCTTCATCTTCCGACAGTCCATCATCAACCAGCACTTCCAGGATGGCACATATGGAACGGGACTGCTCGTTGGTAAGTGCCAAATCAACACATCACACACCCCAAAGCCACCAACACACAACGCACAACTGTGGGAATGCACACGTGACCAAACCACATACAACATGTCAAACTACACGGCCACCTACCAGACATGACTACACCACTCCATGGTCATCCTGGGCTACCCCTGCACCCAATACAGCCATTTCATGGCACCACAGCCACACAACAGCTGAACGTGTGGAGATGTGGAATGCAGCCATGTGCGAGGATGCAAGTGACCCGTGAGTGGGAATGTACACAATGAGAAGTGAGGCGTGAATGTGCAGGACAGACATGGGAATGCAAACAACTGATATGTCCATGCAGCCTTCGCAGACCATCGCTGGCCACCCCGACGCTGGTCCACATCACTCCTTACTAATTTACATGCTCCACCGGCGTCCTCTTTGGCCCAGTAGGTCCCACATGTGGAACAGTGTCCTGAGTCCTGAATGGCAGTGACCCCAAATCCGTGGGAGTGGCCACAGCACAAGACTCCCTTCGATCAGTGAGGCATAATTCCATATCACAGGCCTGCGACACGTGGTGCCACTAACCCTGTGCGCCATGAGTGACCGTCATCCTCTGGCAGAGCATCATTGGTGTCTGAGCCCGTGGCCTGGGGTTGTCAACAGCAATGGACAGGTACGGACTTGGTGTCTGGCCTGGGTCTGTGGCATATCATATCTGCCATGTTGCCGGACACAGCTGGCATGTGCCCTCTACATCATGCCCTGGGGTAGGCCTCCCATTCTCCCCTGTGACACTCCACGGAAGGCACCCATGACACATGTGAGGCCCTGCTTTGCCCTCATGACCCTACCCCAGTCTCCTGCAGGTCAGTGTCCCGTGGCGGTGGGTCCGTGGCAGCCATTGTGCATCCGGGGCCAATAGCCCTGTGCGACTCAAGTCATTCCCCCTTGTTGTTCTGACACTGCATTTCTCAGTACCTGATGACTGTTGGAGTTGTTGCCAGCACGAGCTACTCCCTGAGGGCTGGCTTACACTCACCCCACACACAGCCAGCACAGGCGTCACTGTATTAGTGGGCCTGCTATCACATCCTGCCGAACCAAGTATTGACTCTTTTCTCCCTGCACTGTCACAGGTGATCAAGGATATGCACTCTGCCCTTGGATGATGACACCCCTCCGAGGCACGGACACACCCGCCCATAGGCAGTACAGTGTGGCCCACATACGCACCAGGGGCATCGTTGAACGCACATTTGGCGCGTTGAAGTCACGTTTCAGGTGCCTGGACGGCACAGGTGGAAAGTTCCTGTAGAGCCCAGACATCGTGTGCAAGATGATCGTTGCATGTTGTGTATTGTACAACATCTGTGTTCGCACCAATGCCCCATGGATCCCAGTTCCAGTGGAACCGGGTGATGATGGTGACGATGGGGCAGGTGGCCCACATCCCACTGCAGCTGCGGCAGGAATCGCCCATAGGAACTCCATCATTGACACTTACTTCTCATGAGCATGTCACATTGTGGCCGTTTATGGCAATCATGGAACAATAAAAGATGTCCAATTGCACTGCATGTGTGATTAAAACCTATTTGAGGGTTACAGGTTGTACTTGTCCGGGGGAAGAGCGAGCACAAGCAGGAAATACCCGCTGTAGCTGAGAAACTGGGAGACTCTCGTCGGTCCCCTTGAGAAGGCCCAACATTTTGGCCAACGAAGGTACCACCGACCTATTATTGTTAGAGTAGATCAATAATACCACTTTCAATTGCTGCACAAATAGTGCCAGCAAGATCACTTTTCACTGGTTCAGAAGAAAGCCGCATAGACCCGGTTGGGCAGGACGGGGCTGAAACATGTCGACCTCAGTTTTTAAATTGTATTTAGTGCATAAGACCCAGTAACATGATCTATAAATGCACATCTATCGTTTTTAAATTTCTTGAACACCCCCCCTCCTTTTCAATAAATAACTACGTATAAATGAGGATGTTCAAAGAATTTTAACCCACTTCACTGTGAGCACTTAATCCAATCTTTTCTCTGGACACTACTGCGAATCCAGTGGTTACCTCCAGGTGGAGGTTAGCATACCAGAAAACAAAACCCTATGAATATGCATTAACGTCACATTAAAGTGGAGAATCAAGATACACCGCTTCACCATCTACGTGCGTTTATGAGGGTTTTTATGAAAGGCACCGAGAACTAAGAACCCTGGCAATGTGGTTACAAGTGGTTCATGCTCCCCCCTTTTTGATCTTTGTGCTTGTACATTGTCATGTTACATTTTCCTGTGGTTTCAGATGTGATTTGCCATGTTGTGCACATTTGCGGAACCAGTTGTGTCCTGTGTGATGGGGTTGCTGTTTGTACCGGGATGTTGTCAATGTCGAGGTGCACTTCTGCTTATGTGCGTATGGTGCTCGGTGGGCGAGTCACTCCCGCGGCTCTGATTTGTCTGACACTGGTCTCTTTCATGCGGTGTGCCTGTTGGTTCTGTTCTTCCACAGTGCTTGCATGTTGTGGTGTACATGTTGTCCTCTGCAGTCGGTCAGGGTGCATCTGTGGTACTCCGCTGTTGATGTATTTTTTTCTGTGGCATTAACCGTATGCTGTTGTTGTGCTTTTTCCCGCATTACGCGTTAGTATTGCTGCCCTCGCGCTGGTTGTCACTGTTTTCTTATCGCGCTTTGGCCCATCGCAGGTTTTTTGGCCACAGCGGACTCTAACCCTTAGATTCTGATGTCAACGTTTGATAAGAATGAGTAGTTCCATTGCAACCCACATATTTTCCATCGAGACCCATAGCTTTGATCAATTTACCAGATCAAAGGCGCTAGCGAAATCACTGAAAGCAACAAATGTAGGGCACCTTTCTTTGCCATAGCATATTTCCCCGCTATCATATAAAAATTTAGACACTGAACTATGGTACCACTACCTGGTCTGAAGCCAAATTGAACATTGGACAGAATCCTATTTTCTGCAGCCCAGATTTTCAAAAGCGACAGACGCATTCGACCTAAAATCTTCACGCTAGAATCCAGCAAGGAGATTGGTCTGTAACATGATGGTGAATTCCTATCCCATTTTTTTTATCAATCGGGACAGTAATTACTGTCCTCCAAAAGTCAGAAATTTGGCCTGTCAATGCGCTCCTATAAACGATATTAGATTACAGATGTCAGCAGGGCACCATCTTGGCTTGGTGCTTTCCCAAGGGCAAATTTTTCGATGGCAATGGCAACTTCATTGATTTCAATTAAGATTTGAGAAGACTGTAAACAATTCCCATTCTGATAGATGCCGTTTACTGGCGTCATCCTCCTCATAAACCAAATCGCTAGTGAAATGTAAATCCTGCCTCAGTTTAAAGTATTTAGGGCCTCCCTATATGACGTATGCTTAAAGTGTGCAGCATTTTCATATTTTGGTTAATAAAACTACAGAAAAGGCTTTCCATTGTGATGGCATAAAAGAATATTAAAATCCCTAACCCATACTAAAACCACCTTGCGTTTAGCTTTCAAATCGAATTAATCTAAACAACTATCAAATTGCTTTATCAAACCAGTGGTGTGCTTGTTAAAAATAATACAGTAAAACTTTACCAATAGAATATCAGTCTCAGTAGAGGAAGCTAAAATAGTTATCAAAAAGAAAGGAGAAGACCAAACTAATGGAGCCTTAAAAGCAGTATTCATAGTTGTAATAAAAGTGGCAAGGCCACGCTTGGACCTTCTAGCCTGTGACGCAAGGGCTGTCTCAAAAAGGGCGTAATGGGGGATGTGGCAATCCAGGTACGCTGCTCCATCTTCTTTGGCACTGCCCGCCCGAAACTGACTAGATTCTGGGATCAGATCCTGGGTAATATTGACTGTGCTTTCAACACCACAATCCCCAGATTCCCCACATACACGATACTGGGGCTGCCCAATGCACTTAGGTTCCCCATCTACTCCATTAAAGGCAGGCAGATGGCCTTGGTACTGAACGGCGAACACAGACAAAATTCCAGACCATCAGCAGTGGCTTCATCGGCTATGGTCACTGCTGGGCATGTAGCGACTGTCCATGGTGACCTATGCAGATAACTCGCATACACTAAATTCTGGGCTCCCTTCATCACTATCCTTTCCTCAGAGTTTAGAGAGCTGACGTGCCCTAACTGCCTACGTATTCTGAGGTTACTACCAGACATCCAAGAAGAGGACAAGGCTCTTGGCAAGATGTAGGCTTGACCCAAGACCTATAACACTTTCCCAGAATGCACATTTTTCAACAACTGGTTCGCATCGGAAGGGGCTGGGGTGGGGGGGGCGGTGAGGGTTTTGTGTTTCTCTCTCTTTTCTTTTGGGTTATGTTCCTTGTTTTTTTGGTTTTAATTCTTTAACTTGGCTGCTTTAGCAGTTTTTGTGTATGGTATCACGTCACTAAAGAGAACCCCAGTCAGAGCCTAGCTCTAGACATAAATATGCATGTACATTGTTATCTATTCAGTTCTAAGCATCCTATCCTGAGACGCGGCCGGCCCACAATGGGTTGTAGGCAGCATGCTGTGTAACCACCACCCCAAATGTACGGATCAATATAGTACTACTTGTACATTATACACCTAGGGCCATATGTAGGTAAATTACATTTACCGATTCTTAAATACCGAATTTTACCGATTCGGTATTTATGAATCGGTAAATGTAATGTAGGTAAATTATTTCCGATTCGGTAAATATCGGTATTTAAGAATCGGTATTTACCGAATCGGTAATGGCAACTGGCTTCCCATTCATTCCTATGGGCCTGGAGGCCCATAGGAATGAATGGGAAGCCAGTTACCATTACTGATTCGGTAAATACCGAATCGGTAATGGGGGAGGCAGTATCATGGGTGGCAGGGTGTCACATTGACACCCTGTTGCACCCCTGATTCGTCCATGTGTGCACATGTGGCACACATACATGCCCTAAGGGCATGTATGTCTGCCACATTGCACACTTCAAATAGCACAATAATGCTTTTTTACAGGTATTCGTCATTTACCATCAACTTTTAGTTGGTGGTAAATAACGAATCGACACACCGACGAGACACTCCCCCTACATATCATTTCAGGATTCGGTATTTACCGAATCGGTAATTTTACCGATTCGGTAAATTACCGAATCCTGAAATGTGCCCCCTACATAGCAAAAGCCTAAATACCGGTCGGTAACGGGATATTTACCGAAAATCGGCCGTTACCGACCGGTATTTGGCTTCCTACATATGGCCCTTAGATACAATTCGCAGTCAGTCGGCTAGGGTTGTAGGCAGCATGCTGTGTAATTGCTCTTCTGATTGATCTGCCAATAACAAGCGATTTGATTCTAAGAAGGGTGTAACAGCCCTCAGTTTGGAAGCCCTTTGTTGTCCACGTCTCCTGCCAACAAAGAATGTCTGAAATGCTCACAAAGTCGATGTAATCAGGGTTTGAAATCTTCGAGCGTGCACCTTCAATGTTCCAAGGAATGAGACTCAAGGCCTTCGGTACAACTGTTTTTAGCATCGATATTCTATCAGTGAACCAAAAAATACATTTAACTATCTAATTTCTTTTGTCAACAATTTGTGTGTTTTCTTGAGTACACCGCTGTAAATGATTGCTGTTCGTTATAGTTTTGTCCCGGGTACCACTAAGGGTGTACAGAGTTGCTACTGTAGATTACTTCTGCATCCAATAACACTAAGCAGCAGGGAAGGACCGCAGGTCTCGGATGCAAATGTGTCTGTGTTCCCAAAACTCTTCCTCTCTGAATCAGATCCTGTTAAGAGATCCAGGTGCAAACAAGCCCCATCCCTTTTCGAGCGGCCACTATGCACAGAGGAACCCGCCGACCATTGGTAGTGAGAGTAATGGAAGGATGGGTTTGAGGATTCATTCCTAAAGCCAGTGCCTTTAGACTCAATTTCTAGTGATATGCCATTGACTCAAGAAGGTACTTTAAAAATACATTCCTATGATCTGGGTTTCCTACTTGATTCTCACAAACTACGCATGTTCCTTTGATATGAGGGTTAGCACTGGGATATTACTAACTGACAATTAGTAATCAAACACTCTTTTGAACTGAGTCAGTGGCCCTTGGTCAGTTCATTTTGCTCACCCCTGTTTCACACCACAGATATCAGTCTATGAAGCGTTAATCTCTAGATCAAAGCATTGTCTAGTGCTTTTAGTGAGTGACACTATCCCAGACCTCAGCAGAGTCTTGAAGAGTCCCTGACCACGCCTCCTATTACATATTTCCAAATTACATGTCTTTTCAGTGTATTTAACTCAAAAGGCTTTCTTCCAGGCTGGGAAATGTTTACTGGAAATAGTGGAATACTGGTTTATTCTGTTTGGTTGCATGCAGCAACAAGAGAACAATACTTAATTAAAAATGCATTCCGTCTGTATCAAAGTGAGGTCGTCAAAATCGTTTTCATTGTGCATGGTTTGGAACTGAAATCCTTGGATTTTCTTTCTGTATTATGAGTAGATTGTTGATAAAAAACAATGGGCAATGGTCAGGGTCGAGTGGACTCAGAGCAGACGTCGGTGGCTACAGCATTTACTGCGTCATTGTGAATTTACTACAATTGCCATATAATTTGCTGTAGAATCCCAACAAAAATGTTTTTTCCAGCCCAAATGAATCAAAATGATGCTCTCTGAAAATGAGCATAGATAGCCAGCCCTGCAGCATAATTTGTTCCACTTTTGCCCCGTAAGCATAGTGGCCTGCTAATGATAAAGCTCTCAGAGTCGTTTGAATCCTGTCATTTGATAACGAATCTCACATATTTCACAGGGACCCATAACATATTTTTTTTGCTTTACGGGTCCATGGTAAATATGTTTTTATGCCACTGCATTTTGTTAAAAAAAAACTCAAACATGTAAAATATATATGCAAGCCATACCTGGTGACTGCAATATGCTCCTTTTTTGCAATTGGAAGGCAGAAACCTAAGTATTTGTAAATGTCACCAGAACTCCAGGATGGCAATGAAGAATCACAGGACATCTTCCTCGTTAAGTGCTTTTCAAACTACAAGTGTTACTTTGGAATGTTAGCTTTTTAAAAAAAAAATATTCGAACATGGAAATGTTTCTATGTTACAGTATGTGTAATACTGGACCATACCCTTTGGCCTTGTGTAGGAAATAATTAAGTACTTAGCAATAAAAGTAGCAATTTAGTAAAAAATCAAACACATTTTGACTGAAGAAGGGGCAGATTGTTGAAGCTATTCCCTTCAAGGCACAACTAACAATAGGTACTGAAAGGCATTAGAATTGAAGCTCAGATTAGATGTCCTTCACATCTAACATGGGTTCAATTGGAATTCCATAGAGCATATTATCGAGCCCATTATCGCCGTTTTAGCGGCAGTTTTCTGCCGCTAAAGCGGCGAGAATTTTATCGCCTGTCTTGATAATATGCCCCTTAATTCCTTGGCCTTGCATAATGGCTGGGAAGGGAAAAATACAGCACAAACCCTTCTGCCTTGCCCAAGGGCAGGAGGGGGATTGTAACTTGCATCGGGCAGCTACAACTAACCAAGTGTGTGTCCCTCTCCTCACATACCTTGATAAAGTGCAACCAGATGGTTAACACCAACTGCCCTTTCAGAATGAGGAACCGAACTGCCACCATCCCTCCTTACCAAGAGTCAGGAGAAGATACCCCATCGTCTTACACAATCGTGGTGATGGTGGTGGGGGGTTAACACCAAACCCTCTCCCAGAACGAAGGTCTGTTCCTCACCTTGCTCAAGGGTGATGGGGTAGGACATAACCCCTCGCCCTCATCTTTCTAACCCTTTCACCTGTTTCTGCACCCTTCTATCCAGTTCGGAAAGGGGCATGGGGTGTGTGACAGGTGACCCAGAATCCCTCCTCCATGGCCTGCTCAAATCTGATTAGGTCACAAGTCACCTGTGTCACACACCAACACACACCTCAAACATACACACTACTAACAAAAAGTTAGACTGAAAGCCACACTCTGATTAGACAGTCTTTCATCGACCTTTAACAAAGGTTTGGTTTTCCAAAAACAAACTTTCAAAAAGGGAGTCTGTTTTTGAAAAATAAATAACTAATGGCTTCCGCACCTAGGGAGCTGCCTTCCTGGCTCCGGGGGTCATTAGTATGAACTTTTCTGTCCCTCATAGCCAGGTTTTACCTGGCTGAAATGAACAGGAAAAAAGGCTATCAGGCATTCCACTCCAAGTATGGCGAGTGGTATCAATGGCTCTCTCCAATGGCTCCTCCCAGCCACCAGAAGAAGGTTCCCATTGATGGATCTGCTGAGACGAACTTGATGGTCTCCCTGACTCTAAATGAGGTAGGCAGACTGCAAGTTTGGTGGAAAGGGTACCATGTTTGCCAAACTTTAAATATGGCCCTTAGTAACATAAACATACATCCTTTTACAATCTTAAAAACATAAGCAATGTTTCTCTCAAATAGATTTCAAATTAAGATTTCTCAAGTATTAATAGGAGTAGGAGTTGGCTTAGTAGGGCAGAGTTGTGAGAGATGGTCTAGCTATTGTTTAAAAGCTTCATTTAAGGGGGCGTGGCTTGGACGCCGAGTGAAGATGGCGGATCTCCGTTAGCTCCGCTTGGACGCGGTGCTATGTAGCTGTGTGGAAGGCTTCCCAGCGAGCTGCGGTTGCTGTCTCCATAAGAATTCGCCAGCGGAACATGTCGTGATTCGGAATTGCCCTTCGTCGGCGGTTTTTATCACTCCTATCACCCGGAGACGTGGCGGTTTGATTTCCTGAGGTAATACTCGGCGGCCGCCATTTTGTGTCGCGGCGCCCGTATCTCATTCCTGCAGCACCGTGCACGCATCTCCTGGATTCAGTCATGCTTTGATGCTTTAATGCTTCATTTTTCTCCGAGAGGGAGTCTGTTCTAAGTTTTGCAGTTGCCACTATCCCCTGGCCATGCTTGTTCTGTACCGTTTTTCTCTCAGGAGAAGGTTTCATAATCTTTTTTTTTTCTTCAGAAGCCGTGATTAACTCCTATGTTCCGGTACTTTCAGAGTTATAGGCTGGATGCGGTACGGCTTTATTTATTTGTTCTAAGGTGATGCTGTAATGGCTATATGAGACTCTTCGTCAAATTTTACAACGTATGAGAGAATTCCGCATACTCTTTCCCGCCAAGAAGGTGTCAAGTCAAATTGCCAAGATGTCTAGTGACTCCCATCCTCCAAGTAAACCGTCTTTTTCTGGCGCAAAGCCTAAAAGGCAGAAGAATGACCCGCCTTCACCTATTCTTTCGTCACAAAGCCCAGTACTAGATAATATACTAGAGGAAGTGCGTGGTCTTCAACCCTTTATGGTCGCCACAAATGAAAAGTTGCAGCAAATAGAGGACCGATGGATTGTCATGGAAGGTAGGGTGACTGAGTTAGAACAGCGCGTCAGTGACGCTCAAGATGTTGCCACAAAAATACCGTTATTGGAACAAGAGATTCACAAGCTAAAGCTTCATACTGAGGACTTGGAGAATCGTAATCGAAGGAATAACCTCCGTCTTTTTGGTTTGCCAGAGAATATTGAGGGTCCTGATATGTTGCTTTTCCTCCGAAAATTCCTTCATGATCTCTTGGGCCTTCAGTCATCTTCTCCCTTGAATATACAGAGAGCTCACCGCTTAGGTCGCCTTCAACTGAATTCCACCAAACCACGTGGTATTATCATGCTTTTTCTGGAGTTCACAGAACTTATGACTGTACTCAAAGCAGCTAAACTTAAACGCCACCTATCGTGGTCAGGCCACAATATCTTTATCTCACAAGATGTCTCTAATGCGACCAACGCTCGACGCAAAGAATTCCTTGCACTGCGTCCACAAATGAGACACTTGAACGTCCAGTATGGTATACTCCATCCCTCCATCTGCAAGATCACACACGACGGCCAGACAAGGTCCTTTGATGATCCGGGAAAATTGAAACTGTTTCTTAATAGCATCTCCTCTCGGAATATGGACACGAATCATTGAGTGCTTTTTCTTATTGCTGCTTTAGTGTGGTGTTCCCAACAGCTTTTTTCTGGTTACCTTAGATATTTCTTATATATAGTTTTCCGTATGCTCTATTGCTTATTGTAATGTTTGTTAATCACGTTGCTTCTTCTGCGTTATTGGCTCTTACCTGTTCAATTCTTTCTTCTTTCCCTCATATCGTCTTTTCTTTGCTCCTTTCTTACAATTACCAGGTTTATTCTTGCTTCCAATCTTATCCATGTGGTATATACCGCTGTCTTCTCTCCGGTCTCATCACGCTCCAGCTTCACTTTTTTATTGATGTCTTTCAGGTCTGGACTCTTTTCCTTGACCTGTTGTCCTTCTCTGCTTTCCTATACTCTCTACGTCTGCTTACCTTCTTCCCTTTCCCTGCTCTTTCTCACACTTTCTTACCTAGTCTTTCTTTGGTTGGTGCGTCACTCTTTTCCTCTTTCGAGATCTCCCATGTTTCCTCTTTGTTTTTTTTCTCTCTTCATTTCTCCTTGGTTGTGGCGCTTTTAGACCTCTCTTTATTTATTCCATTGCCAAGGGCTTGTTGATTTTTCTTAGTAATGTGGTTTTATGTTTTGTTGTTTCCTTCTGTAACTTCTATGCGCATTTTGTTTTCCAGTGTCGTCTTGTCTTTGAAGTATTTCTACACCATGTGTATCTCATTCCCCTGACCCTCGAGTATGTGTAATTTTGTTACGTGGAACGTCCGTGGTCTTGGAAATCCTGTTAAAAGACAAAAGGTAATATCTCATTTATCTAAACTCAACTCTCAAATTTCCTTTCTTCAAGAAACTCATTGTAATGATGTTGAGTCGCTGAAACTAAAAAGGCAGTGGGTAGGCCAAGTTGTTTTTTCTCCTGCTGTTAACAAAAAAGGGGGGGTTGCCACATTGTTCCACAAAACTTTGTCTGTGCAAATAATTTCTTCTCAAAATGATGATGCTGGTCGATGGGTAATGGCCAAGATTGTTTTATACAATAAAACGTTAGTTTTGTTAAATGTTTATGGCCCTGTGAAACCGGATCCAAAATTCTGGAATGATATCAAAATTCTCCTCTCCACTGCTGACTGTCCTAATATTATTGTAGCAGGCGACTTTAATCAGTGGTTGGATCCTTTTTCGGATCGCTTATCAAAGTACAAATTTCAACCGGATAAGACCCATAAATCCTTTCAATCGGCCATTGCCTCTCGCCCAATGTATGATGTCTGGAGAACTTGTAATCCTGATTTATTGGAATATACGTTCTTTTCTAATGTACACCAAACCCGATCCAGAATTGATTATATCTTGGTTAGCAAACCCCTTCTTCCATCTATCCAAAAATCTGAAATTGGCTCTATTTTTATCTCAGATCATGCCCCTGTCTATGCTGTTTTTGACCTTTCACTTACCTCCACCAAATTTAATCGCTGGAAGTTTAACACTCACCTGTTATCGGATACAGTTTATCTTACTGAAGCCTCCTCCTTTATTAATGAATTTTTTACCTTTAACAACCCATCAGACACTTCCATTCCTAACAACTGGGATGCTTTTAAGGCGGCTCTCCCTGCTTTCACTATTTCTTTTGTGTCCCGGAAAAAGAAGGCCAATGTTAAAAAGTATGAGGACCAATTACAACAGCTGAAAAAATTAGAGCATGACTATTTCTCCTCCAAAAATGCAGACGCACTAAAGAATTTAATTGCAGCTAAAACCAACCTTAACAAAATTGCGACTGTTGATGCCTGCAATGTTTTACTTAGAATAAAGTCTAAATTTCACGGAGGGCAAAATAAAGCAGGTAAAATGCTAGCAAATTACTTAAAAATTCGCTCTGAACGTAAGACCATTGGTCCGATCATGGATGAATCCACTAATAATCTGGTGTCCTCTGATGAAGAAATTGCAGCGGTCTTTCATGACTACTATCAATCTCTTTATTCAGATGATACATATCCCTCCTCTCACAATCTTGATAATTTTTTTTCTGGACTCCCTGCTCCTCCGTCTCTGAATGCTGAGTTTTCCGCTTTAGAGGCGGATATTACTTTACAAGAGATACTTACTGCCCTACAAGCTTTAAAGAAGTCAAAAGCCCCTGGTCCGGACGGATTACCGGTGGAGTTCTATTGTACTTTCAAATCTTTGTTTGCCCCTAAATTATTGCAGTTGTTTAATTCCTTTATTACTGACGCGAAAGCATCTGGCTCCTTTATGGATGCCTTGATCGTCATTATTCCTAAGCCTGATAAGGACCACTCTTTTTGTAAAAATTTTCGCCCAATCTCCCTAATCAATTATGATTGCAAGATCTTCGCTAAGATTATTGCGTCACGGCTTGATACTATCATACCCCTTCTGATCAAGACTGACCAGGTGGGTTTTGTCAAAGGTAGATTGGCTTCCGATAATGCTCGAATGTTCATGAACATCCTGTCCCATGGTAAAAATTATAAAGATCCTCTGGCTGCTTTGTCTCTGGATGCTGAAAAAGCATTCGATCGTATAAATTGGCAGTTTATGTTTCATACACTACAATGGTTTGGTTTTGGCCCTAATTTTATTTCTTTTATTAAACTGTTATACTCATGTCCGAGGGCTAGTATTTTTGTTAATAACCAATTTTCTCAATTTTTCCCCCTATCTAGAGGCACCAGACAAGGTTGTCCTCTCTCCCCATTACTCTTTATCCTATGTTTGGAACCCTTCCTTGAGCGTATTAGAACCAATCCCAAAATTAAAGGTTTTGCCTCTGCCTCTGTTGAAACTAAAATATCTGCCTACGCGGATGATATATTGGTATACATGTCCAATCCAAGTGAATCCCTTCCCCCTTTTTTAGAGGAAGTCCGCCTTTATTCTTCCATTTCTGGGTACAAACTTAACCTATCCAAAACGGAGGTTCTTCCTTTAAATTCGATATGTTATCAATTTATGTTTGCGGATACTGCCTTTGCATGGTGTCCTTCCAAAATTAAATACCTTGGCATTTGGTTTGCCTCCAATATAGCGGATACTATTAAATTCACTTTTAACGCACTAATGAATAAATTGAAATCTCTTCTCCTCGTGTGGTCCCCCCTATTTTTATCATGGTGGGGTAGACTAGATACTATTAAGATGATGGTCACTCCTCATATCCTTTATACGGTTTCTATGCTCCCTGTCAAAATCCCTAACACATTTTTTTCCCAATTAAACTCTCTATGTATCAAATTTTTATGGAACAATAAACACTCCCGCATTGCTTTGAACAAACGTATTCGCCCCAAGGAAGAGGGAGGAGTGCGCTTTCCTAATTTTAAATTGTACCACTCTGCTTTCTTGATTAAACAATCTTTCTCATTGGCCTTCGATTTTGGGGATCCGCCTATACCTCGATGGATTATCTTTGAGCGGTCGCTTTTAAAAGAGTTTCAGTTTCAGCATGTTACATTTATGTCCAACTGCACCTTTTTGTCTAAAAGCCCTGTATTAAAATACTCCCGTGAATTGCTGTGCAATACATTTCTTAAAGACCTATCCCCTATCCAATGTTTTTTAACTTCTACCCTATGGTATAACAAATTTCTTAAATATAAAGGTAGATCTTTTTACTACAAATACTGGAAGGAAAAGGAGATTTTTTTTGTGCATCAGTTTTTGAATGGGTTTTCTATCATCTCCTTCCAAGAACTACAGACACGATATCAGCTCCCTGACTCCTTTTACAAGGAATACATTATTATCTCTAATGCTATACAAACCCAATTAGCCACTTACTCTCTCCCATCAGTTTCACCCCCTTTAATACCCTCTTCACCATTATATTCTCTATTCCCGGCGCATAAACTTAAAGCTGCCACTGTTTATAAGTAATTGTTATCTAATGCCAATGTTCGTTCAAAATCCAACATTGAGAGTGCATGGTAAATGGACCTATCCATCTCTCTTTCTATTGATAGTTGGGACAAATTATGGTCGAAATTATTTAAAGTTTCGGCTGCAGCCAGGAAAACCCAATCTCTGTTTTTTCTATATCATAGAGCCATTATTACTCCTGTTGCTATTTGTAAGTTTTCCCCTACATCCTCTCCTCTTTGCTGGTCCTGCTCTACCGAAACTGGTACATTAGTTCATCAGCTATATGAATGTGCATCTGTTCTATCTTTTTGGAATTCAATTTGGAATGTATGCATGTTAGTTTTCAATTTTAATGCTACCTTAACTTTTGTAAATATCTTTTTAGGTTCTTTAGCCCCGGATATGGAAACTACTTTACCTAGTTCTAGGTTATTTGATCTTTTTATTGCATTAGCATTTAAAGTGATCCTGTCTGCATGGAAAGACAATTCTAAACTGTCATCAATTACTTGGTGGAATTTTATTTGTGACGAACATAGGATTGCTTCCGTTTCCTCCTCTTCTGTTTCCCAAAAAATCAAAGTTGATCTTCTTTGGCTCCCTTTTACTACTTATCTTTCCTCGCACCCTCCCATGTGATAATTCATTTTCTTTTCATTTTCTTTTCTCTCTGGCTTTCTCTTTTCTCTTTCTCTCTCTTCTCTTCGGTCTTTTCCTCTTTTCCTCCCCCCTTTCCCTCCTATCCTATTTACCAGTGCCCTTTCCTTAATTACCCTATTATTGATCCTTTTTTCTTTTGACTGCCCAGTTATTGTAAACCAATTTCGTTTATATATTATTTCTTTATGGCATTATATTGGAATATTTGTTTATTGTATCATTTGTTTTTTCTTTCTCTGAAAATTCAATAAAAACTTCTTAAACAAAAAAAAAAAAGCTTCATTTAAAAACAATCTTTGAAAATATTATAGCTGAAAAGAATAAAGAATGACAAATGTAATTACAGTGACTTCAAAACTAAAAAGTTGAGAAACCCCAAAGTTAAGGTGTTGGATGTACTTTGTTTCCCAACTTCATCATAATAATTCAACCTTAACTCCCACCCCTAGCACACCATGCACCACATAACTGTTCGAGAGAGCTTAAAGAGTGAAGCAGCGTCAGCTACAACGAAACAATAACCTCAACAGTCTAAACATCAATCTTATGTGCAATATCAACTTTCATAAATTCTATTATTTATTTGACATTCCAACAAGCCACACCATCTCATTTATTATAATACATAACAAGCCAGGAAGGAAATAAAAGGAAACAAAACAACACAGTTTCACTACATGACAAAACCAGAACATTTTGCAGGTATAACAACTTTTCTACCATGTAACATCTCCCTAACCATCAACATGATTATGATTTGCAACATTTAATTCGTCTTCAGCTTGGAGAGAAGATTGCACAGCATGTTGTGTTGAGCTGGAAATGGAGTTAGTACAAATAATATGATTCCGTACAGATTTGTGATTCACATTTTGAGATGAATTGGAAATAGAGTCATTTCAAATATCATCATGACTATATACATGGCTTTTGTAAGAAATTGGGTTACTGGTTGACTGGGGTGTGGGCCCAGGTCAAGTGGCGACCACAGTGCTTGTCAGGGTGGGGCACAAACGAACCCTAAATTAACCTTGTCAGGGTTAACTTAGAGGCAATGAGTAAAGTATTTGTGCAACACTTCAAACAGTTGTTAAGTGAGAAACATCATACCAAAAAGATCCTACACCTTGTTAGAAAAATAGAGTTATTTTTAATAAATAAAGCAAGACCAAAACAACAAAAATCTAATCAGTAGAACCGGGGATTTGCAGGTTTTAAGATTTCACTGAAAATAGCGTAAAAAAGCACAAAGCACCAACTGTGGATATCTAATCACGCCGGACCGGGACAAAGTCACAAGTTCAGGCCGAGCACGATGGACTGCAGGCCAGCTACAGGGAATCAGTTAAGCCTGCTGAACAAAGTACCTTAATTCCTGGTTTGCAAATCGTTGTGAGGTTCTGGGTCAAAGATGTGTTGAGCAGCTGAAGCAATGCGTCGTTCCGAGATGTGGCGAGGCTGCATTGCAATGTTCTGCGTCATCGTCGAGGAGGGCTTCCGCTGTGAAGTCCTTTTTCACAGATGTGCCAAGCAGTCAAGGTGATGCGTCCGTTCCAAGGAGCTGCAAGGCAGCGTTGCGGAGTCCGGTGTCAACGTCGAGGCTGCCATAAACGAGGAATGCAAGGCCAGCATCGAAGATACATCGTGCAGCAGCGATTCTGATGGGGCGACGGGCTGCGATGCATGTCTTTGCAGAGGGTTCAATCCATGCACAAGAGGCAATACCTCGTTTTTGCTTGGGGTTGCCCCACCTAGCAGAGGGATGCGTTAGTTCCACTAGATCCAAAGGGGCTGGCAGAGAATCTTAGGCCCACTCCCAAGGGTCCAGGACTGGGGGTAGCACCACTTGGCAGGGTAGACTCAAAGATGGCAGAGTCCAGGTGCTGGGGTCGAGGTTGCTGGAGCCTTCTATCCCTGAGGCGCTGTCAGGAGGCTAGCCAACTAGCCCTTAGAGTCACTCAGGGATCCAGGGTTCAACAGATGCTGATTCAGTCCTTCTCACCCAGGCAAGAGGGCAGCGGGTCAGAAAAGCAGGAGTGCAGTCCTTCAGAGCAGCAGCCCAACAGGGTGGCAGTCCTTTCAAACACACAGCAGTCCTTCTTCCTGGCAGAGTATCTACAACTCGAGAAGCGTACTGAAGAGTTTGTGTCTGAGGTCCAGTATTTATACACAGTTGTGCCTTTCAAGTTAGGAGTAGCTTCAAGAGGCATGCCTCTGAAGTGCACATGTGCCCTGCCTTACTTGTCCTGATTTCCACTATCTACAGGGGGTATACAGCCCTTTGTGCAGAGGCAGGACACAGCCTATTCAAGTGTAGGTGGGACTGTACCCAGCTCCTACCTCCTGTCATGGGCACTCAGACCCAGATTCACGCCAGGGTCTCAGGTTAACCTAGAATTGTTGTCATTTCAGAATATGTCCTTATAATTTATGTCCTTATAATTTATTGGGGCTAAAATGAAACATGTATAGTTATTTACTTAATTAGCGCAAGTATGGCTGTTTAATTTGGTTTAGTCACATGTCAAGGCCAATAGCACATAAAATACGATGTTAGCGCATGTATAGTTGTTTAATTTGGTTTAGTCACATGTCAAGATCAATAGCTCATTACCATTGTGAACACGTGTAAGAAAAGCATGACATTCGGTAAAAGCCGACACGTGTATAAAGATTGTGCATTTGTTTATTTTCACGCTCTACACGCTACCGCTACACGTGCAAGGACGCATCCGTTGGCAACGTGAGCTGCCAAGGTATTTAAACAGCTCCCGGCTGCACACATGCGCTTGGTCTCGTCTTTTTGAGGCTCGCGCTTACCTGCATCCTTTCCTGGCATCTCCGGACCTCGGCGCTGTTGACATTCTTCGGTGCTCAGCTCTTCGAGCAGTTCACGGTCCTCGGCGCTTCTGACATTTCCCGAACCACACTGGAATCAGGATCATTCTGCAGACCAGCTCCCCCAGCCTCGCGCAACTCGCCGACTCTGACATCCGCTCCTGAACTTCCGGTGGCAAAGCATCCCTGAAACAAGCACAGATAAGTGCAACAATAGAAAGTACAGCTGTCACTCGGTGAGTGTTTAAACTTTGTTTATTTACCAGGAATAGACCAAATTCCAATCGGACAGAAGAACAAACTTTGGTTCTTGTTGAATACTTCATTCTGGAGAAGTTATCCAGGAGGACACATTGTTGGCTTTTCTAAAGACTTATTTGAACTGGTGTTAGAGTCGGGGATCTCTGGTTGGCGCAAGGTTGCCCTTGTGTCAAGCAGGAACCCTCTCCTCCACGTCAGGGCGCAGGATAACCCCTCGCGAATGACCCTTGCTCACCCTCTAGGTGCGTGGCGTGAGCAGCCAAGGCGATTCCTCAGGCGTTGTTGGTTAAGCACTTACAATCGTACACACAGTAAATACATCAATCCCCCCAGAAACGGACACCAGACCTGGATATATATAAAAATACGATTCTTTATGTAAAAATAAGGTATATATATCTCAGCAGACTTATCACAAGACCAATAACGTTGTCGCTAGGCCACCAGGTTATACAGCAGGCAAATGTTCTTGGTTCGTAGTTTCAAATGGATACTTCGTAGTCTCTTTACTCGTAGTTCCAGTACTCACAGAGATCGGTTCCTGCGAACGGGGAAATAAGGCGTTGCGGGCCCCGAGCCCGATACTGGACTTCTTTCGTGATTAGGAGAGTCGGCACAGGTCGGTGCGACTCTCAGCTTGGGAAGTGTTCTTGGGTCCTCAATCAGCAGGTGTGGGCACGTAGGCAGGCGCGGCCAGCGACCCTTTAGCACGGCAGTGCAGGAGGGTCTCCACAGCGGGGGCGGCGCGGCCTGAGATGTCCGGGGATAGCGAAGCGGGGTCACAGGGCACAGTCAGTGCAGCTGGATGACCCGGCGTAGATCACAGTCGTCGGACGGCTTCCGGCAGGAGGGGTGATAGCGCGTTCAGCGCACTCCAATGGCAGGCGGTAACAGGGATGCAGGCGGCCTGGCCCGGGGACAGAGAGCGGCTCGGGACGGAGCGGGGCTCTCACGGGTTGGAGGCAGGCGAGCTTCTGAGTGTCACGGCCCTAGGAGGGGCGGTGAGGGGCGCAGTCTCTTTTCCAGCGGGATGCACACACGGCTCGAATTGGAGGACGAGCAAGAAGCACAGAGAACCCACTGTTCCTGGGGTTCAGTTCAGGGGGCAAGCTCAGATCAAGCCCTTGGAGAATGTTCAAGCACAAAGTAGCAAAGTCTTTTCAGTAAGTCTCTTCCTCTCCTCTCTCAGCAAGGCAAGCAGCAGGCCAGCTCCTCCGGCGTCTTCTTCTCCTTCTAGTCGGGCAGAGGTCCTTTGTGGTAAACTGGATTCTGATTTCTTAGGAGCCAGGCTCCTATTTTTATACCATGATTCTTTTGTTCTTTAGCGCCAGGGGGCCTAGGCCTGGCTCAGTCCAGTTCTGGAGCACTTTGTTATGGTGACTCTGCTCTTTCCTTTCAGCAGCAGGGCAGAGACATCAGCCGCCCCACAGGGGGTGGCGCCGGCTTTGTGGTGGCAGAGCACAGGTCTATTCAAGAGTCAAGGTGTACTCCTCCCACCCATCCAGGTGTCACCTCTCTACCCACCACCTGGCAGCCAACCTGTCTCTGGGGATTCCCCCACCCTGCTCCTTACTGTTGCTAGGCAGAACACACACACACACAGCAGAGGCGGACTGAGATGGTCAGGTCAGTAAATACTAACTTTCTAAAAGTAGTATTTACAAACCCAGGATATTAAAATAAACTTGACTACAAGAAGTATTTTATTATTCTGAGTTCAGGCATACCAAACTTGACACTCTACCATGCTCTCTGAGTCCACTGGGGTCACAGCGTTGGCGTGATCCCAGCAGCCCATTCTGGCCTATGGAGAGCAGGTAGCCCTCAATAGTGAAGAACGGAAAGGGCTGTAATTCACTACTAAGACATGCCACACACACCAGGGCATGTCTTACCTTATGCCTACAATGCACCCTGCCCTTGGGCCTACCAGAGGGGTGGCTAATATGTAGGTAAGGGAAGGTTTAGGGACTGGCAAGTGGGGGCACTTGCGCAGTCAGCGCGACGGTCCCGGACCGCGCACAGGGTCTGCGGTGGCAGACCCTAGACACACTTTACAAGGCCGCTTCCGTGGGTGGCGCAACCAGCGCTGCAAGCCCACCAGCAGCATTGGCATTCACAAGCCCTGGCACCCCTGGTGCACTTTACTGGGGACGGACAGTGAATCCAATAAACCAATCATGGACATCAATTACAGGTACACTTTACCTAGGGAGCACTTGCACTGCGGCACGGATTAGCCGTGGCGCAGTGCCCTGAGCGGACAACACCAGCAAAACAATCGAGGCACACCATCAAAAAGTGGAAGGGAAACTCACGCCAAGGTGCCAGGTCTAACACGTGTCCCCTCCAGCTGAAATGTGGGGAGAACTACCCTTGCCCAGGGGGTTCCTCGTCACTAAGGCGGAAATACCTGGACAGACCGTCAGCGTTGGCGTGATCTGTACCAGGACGGTGTTCCACCGTGAAGTCCATACCCTGTAGGGAGATGGACCACCTCAACAGCTTCGGGTTTTCACCCCTCATTTGCATCAACCATCTGAGGGGCCTGTGGTCCGTCTGAACCCGGAAGTGAGACCCAAACAAGTAGGGTCTTAGCTTCTTCAGCGCCCAGACCACAGCGAATGCTTCTCGCTCAATTGCACTCCACCTACTTTCCCGTGGAAGTAACCTCCTACTGATGAAGGCTACGGGTTGGTCCCAGCCCTCCTCAGTCATCTGTGAAAGAACAGCCCCTACACCATGCTCTGAAGCGTCTGTCTGCACTAGGAATTCCCTGGAGAAGTCAGGGGCCAAGAGCACGGGCGCCGTGCACATGGCAGTCTTCAGGGTGTCGAAAGCTTTCTGACAGGTGTCAGTCCAAATCACGTTCCTGGGCTGCTTCTTCGAAGTCAGCTCCGTCAAGGGGGCAACGATCGTTCCATAGCCCTTGACAAACCTCCTGTAGTACCCAGTGAGCCCCAGGAAGGCCCTCACTGCGGTCTGCGTCTTGGGGGGTTCCCAAGCCAGGATGGTTTCAATTTTGGGTTGCAAGGGTGCCACCTTGCCGCTCCCCACTTGGTGTCCCAAGTACACCACGGAACCCTGCCCGATCTGGCACTTGCTTGCCTTGATCGTGAGGCCTGCTCGGCGCAGCGCCATCAACACTTCCCAGAGGTGGCGCAGGTGTTCAGGCCAGGTGGCACTGAACACTGCGATGTCATCCAGGTAGGCGGCACTGAACGCATCCAGCCCAACCAGTACCTGGTTGACCAACCTCTGAAAGGTGGCAGGGGCATTCTTCATCCCAAATGGCATGACTCGGAACTGGAAGTGCCCATCTGGTGTAGAGAATGCTGACCTCTCTTTGGCCCCATCGGTCAAGGCGATCTGCCAGTACCCAGACGTTAAATCAAACGTGCTGAGGAACCGGGCAGCCCCCAGCCGATCAATGAGCTCATCAGCTCTGGGGATGGGGTGCGCGTCAGTCTTCGTGACTGAATTGAGTCCTCTGTAGTCCACACAGAACCGGAGTTCAGGTGTGGCTCCCGGCGCAGCAGCCTTTGGGACCAAGACCACGGGGCTGGACCAAGGACTGCTGGAGGACTCAACCACCCCTAGCGCAAGCATTTTGGAGACCTCCTCCTTGATGCAAGCTCTGACCCTGTCAGTTACCCTGTAAGCCTTGTGCTTCACAGGTAAGCTGTCTCCTGTGTCCACATCATGGACGCACCAATCTGTGACACCAGGAACCAGGGAGAATCGGTCGGAAAATTGTCCCAGCAAGTGGCGGCAGTCTTCCTGTTGTTCGGGCGTCAGGGTGGGTGAGAGGTTAACTCCATCCACTGACCCATCTTTCTCCGAGGCCACTAAGAGGTCAGGAAGAGGCTCGGTCTCCTCTTCCATTCCATCATCAGTGGCCAGCAGCATGCCCACTTCGGTCCTCTCTAAGTGGGGCTTAAGGCGGTTAACATGTAGGACCCTCAAAGGGTTCCTGGGAGTCTGCATGTCCACCAAGTAGGTGATAGGACTTTTGCGCTCCACAACCTCAAATGGACCTGTCCACTTATCCTGAAGTGCACACGGCTCCACTGGGGCCAAGACCCACACCTTTTGTCCAGGTTGAAGCTCTACCAGAGTGGCATTCCGGTCGTACCACCGCTTCATCTCCTCCTGGCTGGCTTCCAGATTTGCCTCAGCAAGTTGCCTGAAACGCCGAGTCTGGTTTCGGAAGGCCAGCATGTAACTATATACATTCTGGGGAGGTTTCCTGGGAGATTGCTCCCAGCCTTCCTTCACCAAACTCAGAGGTCCTCTTACCGGGTGACCATACAGAAGCTCAAAGGGGCTGAACCCTAGAGACTTCTGTGGCACCTCTCGGTAAGCGAAGAGCAGGCATGGCAAGAGGACGTCCCACTTACGCCTCATTGGACCGTCCAGGCCCATGATCATGCCTTTGAGGGTTCGGTTGAATCTCTCAACCAACCCATTTCCTTGGGGATGGTAAGGAGTGGTGAACTTGTAAGTTACCCCACACTCCTTCCACAGGGATTTCATATATGTGGATATGAAATTGGTCCCCCTGTCGCTCACCACCTCTAGAGGGAATCCCACTCGGGAGAAAATTCCCATCAGTGCCCGTCCCACCACGGGGGCCGTCACTGTCCTCAGAGGGATGGCTTCAGGGTACCGGGTGGCATGGTCCACCAAGACCAGGATGAACCTGTTGCCCAGGGCTGTCTTGGGGTCCAGAGGCCCCACAATATCAATACCCACTCGTTGGAATGGCGTACCGACCACAGGGAAAGGTTGCAGAGGAGCCTTATGCTTCCCTCCGCTCTTACCACTTGCCTGGCAAGTCTGACAGGTTCTGCAGTAGGAATCTGAATTCTTATGCATTTGGGGCCAGTAAAAGTGGGTGACAAGCCTGTCATAGGTCTTGTCCATCCCCAAATGTCCTGCTAACGGCACATCATGAGCCAGCCCCAGTAGGAAGGTTCTGAACTTCTGGGGTACCACCAGCACACGGGCTGACCCAGGTTCAGCAGCCTTAGGCTCGGAATACAGGAGGTCACTCTCCCAGTACACGTAGTGTGTTTTGGCCTGAACACCATTGGCCTGGTCTGCAGCCTGTTGCCGCATACCCACGAGAGAAGGGCATTCTTTCTGCTCCCTGCAGAATTCCTCCCTGGAGGGACCTCCTTCTTGCTGCCAATGGGTCAGCTCAGGCAGATCTCCCAGTTCGGCAATCTGTTCCCCGGTAGGCTCCAGAGCATCCCCCTCAGGGTCTACTTCCTCCTGGGCCGTGGGAACTTCGGGGGCCGGTTTCCCGCGCCTCCTGCGCCTTCTCCCTAAGGCCGGTTCCTGGACCTCTCCCTCAGGCTCCAGGACCCTCTCAACACCCCTACTGGCTGCCATGGACCGGGTGGTCACGCACGCCCAGTCGGGTAGACCCACCATCCTCAGATGCGTGGTCTTCTCCACCTTCTCCCAAGGGGAACTCTCCAGGTCGTTCCCTAGCAGACAGTCTACAGGCATGTCAGTTCTCACAGCGACTTGTAGAGTACCAGAGACCTCCCCCCACTCAAAGGGAACTTGAGCCATTGGACAACGACTCTCTACGTTGTCAGCATTGACAACCCTACAGTAGGCATTGGGTACAATCTGCTCTTGAGACACCAGGTGTTGCCTCACCGAGGTCACGCTGGCTCCTGTATCTCTAAGAGCCTCAACCTTCTTTCCATTGATGGTCACCACCTGCCCATATTTCTTAGTGTTAGAGGGCAGGTAAGTTACAGGGACCATCTCACTGTCTCCTAGCGAGACTAGGGTCATCTGCCCGGGACCCCCACCCTCCTGGACTGCTACTTCCTCCCCAAAGTTAACACTAGCTACTTGCCGGGGTGGAGCACCAGTGGGTGCGGTCTTACCAAACAGGCGACACTTAGGATCAGAGGCAATGTGACCCGGATCACCACACTTATAACAATTGAAGGGCCCCTTTGGAACAGGTCTACCTGTCGGGGCCCCGTTCTGCTGCGGGGGTGGGGGAGGCTGAGAACCCTTCTGCTGGTTCCCTTGGGAATTACTTTGGGGGCCTTTTTGGAACCCCTTCTGTTTACCCTTGTCCCCCCCACTCTTCTGCTGGGGACCCTGCCCACCTTTGGCGGAGTCTCCCACTTGACCCTTGTGGACCCTGGTGCTGAGCCAGCGGTCCGCCTCCTCAGCAAGCTTCCGCGGGTTGGACAGCTTGCTATCTATCAGGTGCTGGCGTAGCTCAGGAAAACATTGACTGGACAAGTGCTCCCATGCAATTAAATCAAGCAGCCCTTGATAATCACTCACTTTGCTACCCTTCACCCAACCATCCAGCGCTCTGCAGAAAAAGGTCACATATTCCACATACGTACTCTCAGGGATCTTCTTGGTCTCCCTGAACCTCTGTCTATATAGCTCAGGAGTTAACCCATACCTGGTCATTAAAGCTTCCTTCATATGGGGGTATGAGGTTTGGAGATCTAAGGGTAAATCTAACAGTGTGTCACGCCCTTCAGCAAGGAACCTTCCCCACAACCCCGCTCCCCAGTCTTTCTCAGGGACCCGGTGTGAGGACATGGCCACCTCGTAGGCCCTAAACCACTGCCCTATGTCATCCTTTCTGAAATACTCCTTTACTACATCTTTGGGGATGTACACCTTGGACTCTACCTGCGCTGGTGGAGTGCTGCCACCAGAAGGAGCGGTGTCCAAACTTTTCGCCTTCAGCTCCAACTCCTTCAATCTGATATCATGATCCATTTGGCGTTGTTGTGCCTCCAGGGCCAACTTCTGCTTCTCCATTTCCATCTGTCCTGCCAACTTTGCCATCTCCATTGCATGCGCCCTGTCTGCCGCCCTGTCTGCCAGCTCCTCTGGCGACCGGACTCTGCTGGGCTCCTCAAGGTTGTCGGGTGGAACGATGTCCCCCGCATTCCGTAGGTCTCGTGACTCCTTCCAGGCTCTCAACGCCTTGGTGTACTGGGGCTTCCTCTTGCATCCAGCATGGGGGACTCTGAATTGTACACTGTAGCCTTTCAATTGCTCCATCGTGTAGCCTTCCAGTCTCTCCCAATCCACCTCATCGATTCCAGAAATCACAGAGAGTGCTCTCCCAGCGGAGTGTGAGCCAGGCATGGTTGCAGTAATGGCAGATGTCTCAACAAAGTTCAACAATTACAAACCTGTGGCTGCGTTATTTGGTCTGCTCTCACTATCTGGTGATTAATAATTCACTGTATGCAAATTACAAGTGCAAATCCGAAATCCCCACCGCTGCCACCAAAGTTAGAGTCGGGGATCTCTGGTTGGCGCAAGGTTGCCCTTGTGTCAAGCAGGAACCCTCTCCTCCACGTCAGGGCGCAGGATAACCCCTCGCGAATGACCCTTGCTCACCCTCTAGGTGCGTGGCGTGAGCAGCCAAGGCGATTCCTCAGGCGTTGTTGGTTAAGCACTTACAATCGTACACACAGTAAATACATCAATCCCCCCAGAAACGGACACCAGACCTGGATATATATAAAAATACGATTCTTTATGTAAAAATAAGGTATATATATCTCAGCAGACTTATCACAAGACCAATAACGTTGTCGCTAGGCCACCAGGTTATACAGCAGGCAAATGTTCTTGGTTCGTAGTTTCAAATGGATACTTCGTAGTCTCTTTACTCGTAGTTCCAGTACTCACAGAGATCGGTTCCTGCGAACGGGGAAATAAGGCGTTGCGGGCCCCGAGCCCGATACTGGACTTCTTTCGTGATTAGGAGAGTCGGCACAGGTCGGTGCGACTCTCAGCTTGGGAAGTGTTCTTGGGTCCTCAATCAGCAGGTGTGGGCACGTAGGCAGGCGCGGCCAGCGACCCTTTAGCACGGCAGTGCAGGAGGGTCACCACAGCGGGGGCGGCGCGGCCTGAGATGTCCGGGGATAGCGAAGCGGGGTCACAGGGCACAGTCAGTGCAGCTGGATGACCCGGCGTAGATCACAGTCGTCGGACGGCTTCCGGCAGGAGGGGTGATAGCGCGTTCAGCGCACTCCAATGGCAGGCGGTGACAGGGATGCAGGCGGCCTGGCCCGGGGACAGAGAGCGGCTCGGGACGGAGCGGGGCTCTCACGGGTTGGAGGCAGGCGAGCTTCTGAGTGTCACGGCCCTAGGAGGGGCGGTGAGGGGCGCAGTCTCTTTTCCAGCGGGATGCACACACGGCTCGAATTGGAGGACGAGCAAGAAGCACAGAGAACCCACTGTTCCTGGGGTTCAGTTCAGGGGGCAAGCTCAGATCAAGCCCTTGGAGAATGTTCAAGCACAAAGTAGCAAAGTCTTTTCAGTAAGTCTCTTCCTCTCCTCTCTCAGCAAGGCAAGCAGCAGGCCAGCTCCTCCGGCGTCTTCTTCTCCTTCTAGTCGGGCAGAGGTCCTTTGTGGTAAACTGGATTCTGATTTCTTAGGAGCCAGGCTCCTATTTTTATACCATGATTCTTTTGTTCTTTAGCGCCAGGGGGCCTAGGCCTGGCTCAGTCCAGTTCTGGAGCACTTTGTTATGGTGACTCTGCTCTTTCCTTTCAGCAGCAGGGCAGAGACATCAGCCGCCCCACAGGGGGTGGCGCCGGCTTTGTGGTGGCAGAGCACAGGTCTATTCAAGAGTCAAGGTGTACTCCTCCCACCCATCCAGGTGTCACCTCTCTACCCACCACCTGGCAGCCAACCTGTCTCTGGGGATTCCCCCACCCTGCTCCTTACTGTTGCTAGGCAGAACACACACACACACAGCAGAGGCGGACTGAGATGGTCAGGTCAGTAAATACTAACTTTCTAAAAGTAGTATTTACAAACCCAGGATATTAAAATAAACTTGACTACAAGAAGTATTTTATTATTCTGAGTTCAGGCATACCAAACTTGACACTCTACCATGCTCTCTGAGTCCACTGGGGTCACAGCGTTGGCGTGATCCCAGCAGCCCATTCTGGCCTATGGAGAGCAGGTAGCCCTCAATAGTGAAGAACGGAAAGGGCTGTAATTCACTACTAAGACATGCCACACACACCAGGGCATGTCTTACCTTATGCCTACAATGCACCCTGCCCTTGGGCCTACCAGAGGGGTGGCTAATATGTAGGTAAGGGAAGGTTTAGGGACTGGCAAGTGGGGGCACTTGCGCAGTCAGCGCGACGGTCCCGGACCGCGCACAGGGTCTGCGGTGGCAGACCCTAGACACACTTTACAAGGCCGCTTCCGTGGGTGGCGCAACCAGCGCTGCAAGCCCACCAGCAGCATTGGCATTCACAAGCCCTGGCACCCCTGGTGCACTTTACTGGGGACGGACAGTGAATCCAATAAACCAATCATGGACATCAATTACAGGTACACTTTACCTAGGGAGCACTTGCACTGCGGCACGGATTAGCCGTGGCGCAGTGCCCTGAGCGGACAACACCAGCAAAACAATCGAGGCACACCATCAAAAAGTGGAAGGGAAACTCACGCCAAGGTGCCAGGTCTAACAACTGGTAAAAGCCTGTTGAGACTCATGATTACGTTGTGGACTTTCTTATCATGTGTGATTACTTGCCAAGGTAATCAACCAAGGAGAGTTTAGGCATTTATGATAGATAGTAAGAACTATAGATACGTGCTGGTACTTATGATTGTGTTCTCTCTTGCAGATATCTCAATATATGTAACAAGATTATATTGTTCACATGCTACACTGACAAAGAGGGTTTAAAGAGAGTTTCTAAGCAAGGTACATGTACATGCATATATTGTTGTAGTTAGTACATAGTGCTTTCAAGTACATTTCAATAGGTGTGCTCATAATTCTTTGTATGTATTTTAGATACCGGGTATCATCTGCCATCCTTCTGCACTTTTAGCAGCAGCATCAGCCATCCTTCTGCACCTTTAGCAGCAGTCCAGAAAATAGAAGCACCAGCATCTAGGAGAACTCTCTCTCTCTCTTTTTTCATTCCAATTCCCCTTTCCCTTCGGAGACTTCACGGGAGACAGAGGCTAACGCAAATTCTGTTCCCGGGAAGTGTTCGGGTGGACTGGGGCTCGTTCGTCGTCATAAAAGAGCGAGAGATACAGGTAAGCGTCTTCTTGACAGAAGACCAAGCCACACACACAAAAGCTCTTCTCTGACGACGAACTAAAGATGGATCTCCACGGGGAGGATTCACAACTTGCTCAACTTACTGAAGTAATCAGAGGGTTGCAAGACGAAATGCTACAAGTTAAACAAGAAAATCAGTTATTGAGAGAAGAAGTAGCTAAACATCGAGCAGGGTTTACCCATTGGCGAGATTCAAAGTTGTCTGGTACACGTCCCGTTGTGGCCCCTCCCAAATTTGTTCCCCCAACCCCACCTCTTAGCACACAACAATCAGGTCAAAATTTACAGGTCACAGTGGTCTCTCCTACTCCTGTCCCTTTGGCTAATCCAGAACGTTTTAATGGGGATACTTCTCGCTTTGCGGCATTTATGAGTCAATGTCAGCTTCACTTCCTTTGTAAGCCACAGGTTTTTAATACCGATTCTGCAAAAACTGCTTTTGTGATTTCTTATTTAGGAGGGGTAGCAGCCAATTGGGCTATTCCATTAATAGAAAACAATGACCCCCTGTTACAGAATTTTAACACTTTTAAGGAAACCATGACACGTTTGTTTGCACGACATATTTTTCTACAATCAAGTGATAACGAGCTCTTAAACCTCCGTCAGGGAACTAAAGACCTTCTTACTTATGTAACCACATTCAATAGACTCCTTGCAGAAACTCGTTGGCCAGAAGAAAAGCGCACCTCCTTGTTTTATAGGGGTTTAAGAGACGACCTAAAAGATTCCCTGGCACATATTGTAGATTTACCTGAAGATTACACCGAGTTTGTAGACCTGGTCGTTAAGCTGGACCATAGATTAAGCGAGAGAAAAGGGGAAAAAAGCAAGCCTGATTTCCGGTCTCTTATGTTCAAGGTAGAAAAGAAAGAACCCAAGAATAGTGAACCTGAACCCATGCAAATCGGAGGTCTTAGAGGTCCCTTGTCTCAGGAAGAGAAAGATAGGAGACGAAAGGAAAAATTATGCCTTTATTGTGGTAAAGCTGGACATTTCGCCAGAGAATGCACAGTTAAACCACAAACCAAGAAAAATGTCGCAGTAGCTCAATCAGCAAACCTTGAATCGGAAAACTAGTCATCTCGGAGATAATCGAGGTCGCCTCTCCGAGAAAAAAGAGTAACCAGATCTCAAAACATATAAACAACACCATTAGAAATACTTCGAGACACATGATGTTGCTAATGACAATTATAGTTACTGTACAACAACGACACATTTTACCTGTTCTTCTTGACTCAGGAGCAACTGGAAACTTTTTCGACATCCAGTTAGCACAAAGATTAGGAGTCTCACAATTGCCTAAAGCCGAACCAGAGCCGGTACGAGCAGTTGATGGGTCAGCTTTATCTTCAGGGATGATTCGGTTTCATACCGCTCCCCTAATTACAGTTGGTGAAAACGGACACACAGAACAAATAATGTTCGATTTAATTGACACGCCAACCTTTGGAATAATTCTAGGAATTCCTTGGCTTGAAAAGCATAACCCGAATATTGATTGGGTTCACAGAACTGTGCGATTGGATTCCGCCTTTTGTCGGAATAACTGTTATCAAGAGGCTCAAGATCCTATCTATCCATTGCATTGCGCTAGTACCAATGCTGACCTTGATTTAATTCCACATGACTAAATAGATTTTTTGGACGTATTTGATCCCGTTCAAGCTTCAAAACTTCCACCTCACAGAACCTACGACTGTAGGATAGATTTAATACCCGGAGCACCTTTACCCTGCAGTCGTATTTACGCTCTTACTGAACCAGAAAATCAGTATCTGCGACAATATCTTGACGAGCTCCTTGAAAAAGGATTTATCCGACATTCCACTTCACCTGTATCCTCGCCACTTTTTTTTGTGGCGAAGAAATCCGGAGATTTGAGGGCTTGTATTGATTACCGTACAATTAACAAAGCCACCATAAAGAACAGATATCCCCTTCCCTTGATTCCTGTTCTTTTAGAGCAGGTGAAGGGCTCAACTATTTATACCAAGTTGGACCTTTGTGGCGCTTATCATTTAATACGCGTCAAGGAAGGCGATGAATGGAAAACGGCTTTCCGTACCAAATTTGGTCTTTTCGAATATACTGTTATGCCGTTTGGACTATGTAACGCCCCAGCGGCATTTCAGTATTTCATAAATGAAGTCCTTCATGATCTTCTAGATGTTTGTGTAATAGTTTATATCGACGATATCTTGATCTTTTCCAAAACTCCTGAGGAACATGGTGAACATGTTAGAACCGTGTTACAAAGACTAAGAGATAATTCTCTCTATGCTAAACCTGAGAAATGTGTTTTCCATGCCCGCTCTGTGGAATTCTTAGGTTATGTTCTGTCACCTGAAGGCATCACTATGGATCCCAAAAAAGTTGATGCCATATTAAAGTGGCCTGTTCCCACTTCAGTAAAAGACATTCAAAGGGTACTTGGGTTTGCCAATTTCTACCGCCGTTTCATTGCAAATTTTTCTAGAATTGTGGCCCCTATTACTCAGTTATTAAAAAAGGGACAAACGTTTCAGTGGACTGAGAATGCTAACGTAGCATTTCAAACTCTGAAAAAAGCTTTTACTTCAGCTCCTGTGTTAATCCACTCCAATCCCGATCAACCATTCTTTATAGAGGCAGATGCCTCTCAAACTGCGGTAGGAGGAGTCTTAATGCAGAAAGACCCCATGACCGGTCATCTTCACCCTTTGGCATTCTACTCTCGAAAACTCTTACCAGCTGAACAAAATTATACTATTGCCGAAAGGGAGTTGTTGGCTATTAAAAATGTTTTTTCAGAATGGAGGCATCATTTATTAGGGGCAAAACACACCATAATCATTTATTCTGATCACAAAAATTTGCAATTCTTTACTTCAGTAAAAGCACTGACTCCAAGGCAGATGAGGTGGCTCCACTTTTTTAGTGAATTTGATTTTCTTATCACTTATCGGCCTGGTCAGACACAGGTGTTATCTGATACTTTATCTAGGATAAGTGAAAAAGAGGCCAAACAACTAGAGGATAAGGTCCAAACAGTCATACCTACTGAACGTATAGTAGCGATAACTCAGTCAGATACATTTCTGGACACAGTTAAGAGAGAATCCCTGAAAATTAATCAGAATGAGTGGCAAAAAGGAAAACATAATTCAATACAAGATGGTTTCTTTTTTCACAAAAACAGGTTGTTTATTCCTTCACAAGAACAAAGAGAACAAATTATAGTATGGCATCATGATTCAGGTCTAGCCGGGCACCCCGGCATTCACAAAACCCAAGAGTTATGTGAAAGAAATTTCTGGTGGAATACTATAAGGAAAGATGTTCAACACTTTATAAAAAAATGTCCAGTTTGTGCTCGAAATAAATCTTTGAATATTGCTCCAGCTGGTCTTTTGCATCCACTACCTATTCCAAAAACTCCTTGGCACACCATTAGTGTAGATTTTATAACCAATCTTCCAGTGTCTAACCATCACACCACAATCGTAGTGTTTGTAGATCTACTATCTAAAATGGGTCATTTTATCCCTTTAACGAAAATACCCACAGCAAGTGAATTCTGTGACATTTTCCTTCAACATATAGTTAGGTTACATGGCTTGCCCAGCAAAATTATTTCGGATAGGGGCCCCCAATTTATTTCCAAGTTTTGGAGAAAAGTTTGTGATCAACTCGGAATAGAAGTCGCCTTGTCCTCTGCCTTTCATCCTCAAACTGATGGGCAGACTGAAAGGGTGAATCAATATCTCGAACAAACTCTACGATGTTTCACTACAACTTTAAACTCTCAATGGGATAAAGCTCTTCCGTTAGCAGAATTTTCTTATAATAATTCCATTCATTCTGCTTTGGGATGCTCTCCTTTTTATTTTACTACTGGACATCATCCTCGTAGTATTCCAACTCAAAAACCAGATTTAGAACCCCTGCTTCCATCAGTATCCGAAAAGCTAAGGGCCTTGCAGTTTATTCAGGAAAAAGCAAGGAAATGTCTTGCCCAAAACAAAATTCGAGACAAAATTCAAGCTGATAAACATCGCTCCCCGGAACCCTCTTATCAGCCTGGGGACATGGTGTGGTTATCCACCCGCAATATTCACTTAGAAGGTCCTAGGAAATTACAACCAAGATTTATTGGCCCATTCAGTATCACGAAAATAATAAACCCAGTAACTGTGAAGTTAGATCTCCCACCAGAAAATCCGTGTCATTCAACATTTCATGTTTCCCTTTTGAAACCCTTTTACCCAGGCACCAGGAAAGATAATCCCCCTCCCCCAATCATTATAGGTGATCATCTGGAATATGAGGTGAATCGCATAATAGATTCTAAAAGAATTAACAAAAAGCTATATTACCTCATAGATTGGAAAGGATACGATTTCACTGAACGTTCCTGGGAACCAGCTATTAATGTGCACGCCCCTCGTTTGGTGAGACAATACCATGCTCTTCATCCTGACAAACCAAGACCAGTAGGGCGGCCTTTGCGGGGGAGAACTGTCATGGGCACTCAGACCCAGATTCACGCCAGGGTCTCAGGTTAACCTAGAATTGTTGTCATTTCAGAATATGTCCTTATAATTTATGTCCTTATAATTTATTGGGGCTAAAATGAAACATGTATAGTTATTTACTTAATTAGCGCATGTATGGCTGTTTAATTTGGTTTAGTCACATGTCAAGGCCAATAGCACATAAAATATGATGTTAGCGCATGTATAGTTGTTTAATTTGGTTTAGTCACATGTCAAGATCAATAGCTCATTACCATTGTGAAAACGTGTAAGAAAAGCATGACATTCGGTAAAAGCCGACACGTGTATAAAGATTGTGCATTTGTTTATTTTCACGCTCTACACGCTACCGCTACACGTGCAAGGACGCATCCGTTGGCAACGTGAGCTGCCAAGGTATTTAAACAGCTCCCGACTGCACACATGCGCTTGGTCTCGTCTTTTTGAGGCTCGCGCTTACCTGCATCCTTTCCTGGCATCTCCGGACCTCGGCGCTGTTGACATTCTTCGGTGCTCAGCTCTTCGAGCAGTTCACGGTCCTCGGCGCTTCTGACATTTCCCGAACCACGCTGGAATCAGGATCATTCTGCAGACCACCTCCCCCAGCCTCGCGCAACTCGCCGACTCTGACATCCGCTCCTGAACTTCCGGTGGCAAAGCATCCCTGAAACAAGCACAGATAAGTGCAACAATAGAAAGTACAGCTGTCACTCGGTGAGTGTTTAAACTTTGTTTATTTACCAGGAATAGACCAAATTCCAATCGGACAGAAGAACAAACTTTGGTTCTTGTTGAATACTTCATTCTGGATAAGTTATCCAGGAGGACACATTGTTGGCTTTTCTAAAGACTTATTTGAACTGGTAAAAGCCTGTTGAGACTCATGATTACGTTGTGGACTTTCTTATCATGTGTGATTACTTGCCAAGGTAATCAACCAAGGAGAGTTTAGGCATTTATGATAGATAGTAAGAACTATAGATACGTGCTGGTACTTATGATTGTGTTCTCTCTTGCAGATATCTCAATATATGTAACAAGATTATATTGTTCACATGCTACACTGACAAAGAGGGTTTAAAGAGAGTTTCTAAGCAAGGTACATGTACATGCATATATTGTTGTAGTTAGTACATAGTGCTTTCAAGTACATTTCAATAGGTGTGCTCATAATTCTTTGTATGTATTTTAGATACCGGGTAACATCTGCCATCCTTCTGCACTTTTAGCAGCAGCATCAGCCATCCTTCTGCACCTTTAGCAGCAGTCCAGAAAATAGAAGCACCAGCATCTAGGAGAACTCTCTCTCTCTCTTTTTTCATTCCAATTCCCCTTTCCCTTCGGAGACTTCACGGGAGACAGAGGCTAACGCAAATTCTGTTCCCGGGAAGTGTTCGGGTGGACTGGGGCTCGTTCGTCGTCATAAAAGAGCGAGAGATACAGGTAAGCGTCTTCTTGACACCTCCAGTCCTGTCAGTGATGACCCATCCAGGCACACCTAAGCTCCCTATTGTGTGTTGCTGTCTAGGAGGAATACACAAAGCCCAACTGTCACCCACACCCAGTCATGTGACCCAGAGCCAGGCTGCAGGCATCAACTGACTGAGGCAGAAAAATGCCAACTTTCTGAATGTAGCATTTTTTTTTAATTGTCATTTAAAGTTCGACTTTACAATAAGTTAGGATTTTCCTGTACAATTCAAAAGACACCACATATGAATGAGTTACCTGTTCTCATGTAGACGTTACAGCTTATAAATGTTACAAGCTAACTTTAATGTTATCCTATGGGAGAGATAGGCCTTGCAGTAGTGAAAAATGAATTTAAGGGTTTTTCATTACCAGGACATTTAAAACTTAAAAAGTGCATGTCCTACTTTTTAAATGCATTGCACCCTGCCTCCTGGACTGTCTATGGCTGACCCTAGGCATGACTTATATGTATTATAAAGGAAAGTTTGGGCCTGGTAAAAGGTTTATTTTGCGAGGTCGAAATAGCAGTTTAAAACTACACACACAGGCTGTAATGACAGGGGCATGATTAGAGCAGTACTTAAGTGGGTGGCACAATCAATACTGCAGGCCCACTAGTAGCATTTGGGAACAGGCAGTGCCATTTTTCTAGGGACTTACATGTAAATTAAATATGCCAGTTGGGTATAGGCTAATTCTACCATGTTTTAAGGAGAGCACAAGAACTTTACCACAGGGCATGCAGCTGAAATGTGTGCAGAGTACTAAAGCCAGCATAAACGAAGTCAGCAAAACAGGAGGCCTGAAGGCAAAAGGTTAGAGGGTAAACCACACCAAGGATGCAAGGTCTATCAATTATCATTGGCAGAATTATTGTTGACAGAAACAATTTCATAGTTACTAGAATGTATTGAGTCACTGGACATGGGATAACAGTCATTTTGATCTTTGTTTTGCACATTTGCTCAAAGTAACTTCCTCTCCTGGTGTCAACAGTGTTACACAACTATTATTCTACCAACCTTTGTTTTTTAACAGTATGGCACTACTGTTAACCTGTAAAACATGTACAGGTGAAGAAAATATAGATTCTCCATATTGGACCCTGGAAGGGTTTTTTCAGGGGTACCTGATCGCCTATAAATATGACTTTACTTTTCATTCTAATAACCAAGCCAGGCATGCTTTGTTTTGTACTTGTTTTCGAGCAGGCTTTCTTTAATCTTTCTTTAAATAACAGTTATCAGTTTTAATTATACCAGTAATAGAGGAAATATTGTCAACAAAACTACTGGGCACGAATTTAGAGTCAATAGCCAACCCACTCCAAGGTCTCTACTGAATATCCATGTCGTGCATGGATTCTTTTTAAATGTTCCGAAGTTTATCATATCTTAAGAATTCCATACACTGGTTAATACATGAATCTACACTAGATTTAAGACCTGATCACCAATAGTACTTTAGCAAAAGTCACTTGGTAGCCGTTGATCCTGGATTACCACTATACCAAACTTAATAAGCTTGTTGCGCAATTTAATGGCTGGTACAAACAAGTTTTTTCTAAGTAACATGTCCCCTTAATAGCCAATTCACAGGGATACTTGTATAAATCCTTATAAGTGCAAACCAACAATTCTATCAGGAGCTAACTTCAATCAAAGCCTTCTTCAGTTGAGACATCTGTTAGTGAGCAGCACCTTCATCACTTGACTCTTTCAGAAATTGTTCCTTCACACACTTGAAGAGCATCAATTACATCACTCCCCATGCTCATAACTCTCATCGCGACACTCTTCTCTTACATTCTTCTCCCACCTATGTACTTCCCTTGAAAATGAAATTCTAGTAATAGTTACGACAATCTCACGAACCTTGAAGATGCATTACCAATACCTTGGTCATCCATCTATGATTAGTTAGTATTTCAAAATATCTTTCCCATGAGTATATCTTCAGATTTTCCCAACCCAATCACAGGCTAATGCTTCTCTTTCTTCTATAGTGTACCTCAGAGCCTCTTAATTTTTATGAAATAAAAGCAACAGTATTTTCCTTACCATTTACAATTTGAGTAAAGACAGCTGCTTATCGGATACCACTACCATCTACAGTGACAAAACATTTCCCTTTGTTATTATGTGGTTTTAAAGCTAGAACTTCTAAGCTATTTTTTGATGGGCTTTAAAGTGTCATCTTCTTCCACTGTTCAATTAAAAACGTCTTTCTTTCTTAGGAATTTTCTTAAAGGTTATTCATGGGCAGCACACCCATTCACAAAATGTACATAGCATTTGTTTAATCCCATAAAGGATCTTCACATGTTTTCATCATAAGGCTTGATGGTATTCAACAGATCAGTTTTAGGTGAGATCCACTCAGTGGCAATGGTATGACCCAAGTAATCAAGTGTATTTTGTAAGAAACAACATTTTTCTTTAATGACTGTTATGCTTTTACTCTCAACCACTAGTAGTACTCTAGCAACGCATTATGCTCTTCTAATATTTTGGCACTGATATCAGAATGAAAGGTAAACTCAAATAACGATATGCACCAATAGGTGTCACAAATGTGGTGAGCTCATGTGACTCTTTAGAGAACAAATGAAGCACCACCAAAGGCTGCCAACATCTCTTGTATCCTAGGCAGAGGAGGACAATCAACCATTATATTTTTGTTTAGAGAACATAAATCAGCACCGGTTTTCCCTGTTTAGTTGTAAAATATAGCAATAATTGCTGTTTACTGGGGTGCCTAGAGCTTTTGGGTCAGGTGCCACAGCACCTGCTGCACTATTGAAATCATGACCCTAGTGCCTGTTAGACTACTACAATTATGACTGCCTGTTTAGTAGTAAACTTTAGCAAGAATCTTTGTATAACGAGGCCCCTAAAGCTTCTGACCACGGTGCCACGTCACCTGCCGCGCCATTAAAATCATGCCCCTGTTAACTGCAAGGTAACAGCAAATGTGACTTCCTGTTTATCAGTAAAATATAGCAACATTAGGTGATTAGAGGAGTTGTGACATCTCTTGGACCTGGTGCCACTGCACCTGCTGCACCAGTCAAATCATGACCTAGTGACTGCAAGATAACTGCATTTGTGATTGCCTGTTAAGTAGTAAAATAAAGCTATATTTGGTGTTTAGGAGACTTATGACAACTTTTGGCCCTGCTTCCACTGCCCCTGAGGCACCATTTCAATATTGACCCTATTGCCTGCATGGTAACTGCACTTCTGACTGTGTTTAGTGGTAAAATATAGCAACAGTTAGTGTTTAGAAGGGTTACTAAAGCTTGGGCCCCGGTGTCACTGCACCTGCTTCACCATTGAAATCATGCCCCTAGTGCCTGAAAGGTAACTGCATTTGTGACTATTTGGTGGTTAGAATAATTCCGACAACTTTTGGCCCCAGTGCCACTGCACCTGCTGCACTATTCAAATCATGACCCTAGAACTTGTAAGATAACTGCACTTGTGACTACCTCTTTAGTTGTGAATATAGCAAAAACTGGTGTTTAGTGAGGTGCCTAGATCTTTTGGTCCTGGTGCCACTGCACCTGCTGCACCATTGAAATCGTTACCCTGGTGCCTGCAAGACCGCTGAATTTGTGACTGCCTTTAGTAGTAAAATATAGAAATATTTGGTGTTTGGAGGAGTTATGACAAATTTTGGCTGAGGTGCCACTGCACCTGCTGCACCATTTCAATCATGACCCTATTGCCAGCAAGGTAACTGCACTTGTGACTGCCTGTTTAGTAGTAAAATATAGCAATATTAGGTGTTTAGTGATGTGCCGAGAATTTTTGGTCCTGGTGTGAAAGCACCTGCTGCACCATTGTAATCATGACCCTAGTGCCTGATAGAAAACTGAACTTATGACTGTCTGTTTAGTAGTAAAATTTTGCAATAATCTGTGTTTATTGGGGTCCCTAGAGCTATTGTCCACGGTGCCACTGCACCTGTTGCACCATTTAAATCAAGTCCCTTTTAACTGCAAGGTAATTGTAATTGTGACTGCCTGTTTTGTAGTAAAATATAGCAATGTTAGGAGTTTAGAGGGAAAGATAACAAAATGTAAACAGTAAACAGTATGCAGTGTTACCAAGAGAAAAAAGTTTGAACTCCCAATGTGGATGGAAATGAGTAGTTAGGCCACAGGAAACTGATAAGAGAGACACGGAAGGGAGAACAGGCTGCAACCAATAGAAACGAAGGAAAGTAAACTGGCAAGCATATAGACCAAAATAAACTGATAGTGGGATGTAACTCCCTTTTAAGATATATTAAAAACAATAAATTTCACATGCACAGCGCACAATAGTGACGTCACCCCCCGACCTCCCCAAAAGGCCGCAGGTGATTGGGTCACATGTGCCTGAACCGGATGCACTTACAAGTGCTCCCGGTTCACGTGTTCAGCAACGTCGGGCAAGCCGGTCGGAACCGGCTTGCCCGACTCTACACTTTAAAAGGTTGGGGAGTGGAGCGGACGGTCTCTTGTTTTGCCGCTCCCCAGCCTTGCTGCATAGACGGGTCAGGGCCTCGGTCGGAGGCCCCAACAATTATTTTTCCCCACCCACCATCCTCGAAGGCAGATATGTTATGTAATTATTATGTTTTTCTATTTCAGGAGGAATAATGTATTATAGTTTATTTGATTGATGATTTGTAGTAATATGGAATAAAAATGTTTATCTTAAGAATTTTTGTTTTAATTTTCAGGAAAAGTTACTTTGTCGTATTTTGTATGTGTTTCCCTTGGTCAGGCGGTAAGGTCATGATTGGTGAGCATAGTTTTCGGTCCTTAGCGGGCATCACCGTTGTCAAATGGGTACGCCCGAGGGGGAGACAGAGGGTCTCTCATGGAACTCCAGGGGCAGTTACAGCCGGTAGGCTGGAAGGGTGCAGGGGGAAGGGAAGTCTTGCTTCCAGTAGGCTAGTTGGCCAATCCCACACGCGCTCAAGGGCGCAAGGATGCATAATTTGCGGCAGCCCTTTATGAAGTTAACGTCGAGGGCGTAGGGGGGGCCCGGGGGAGGTATTCATCCGGTAAGCTGGGCCCCCTACGCAATGTCACTCCGGTAGGAGTTTTTTGGGACTTAGCTTGATCTGGATCTGGGGCCGCCAGTCATTGACCTTGCCGTAGGCTCTAACAGGGATACGCAGAAAGAAATTATCTTCATCGCTTAGCTTTCGATAGGCATGGATAGGTATTAGAAACATGTTAAGGTTAGCCAATTGACATTGTACCAATCAATGTATTTGACTTTCTGCGTATTGTACATAATGTAAATGATAATAATTTTTAATGTTTGATTATTTTATGTAATAAAATATGGCCGGGTTTACGACCCCTAATCCAAACAGTTGTGGTGTTTGAATTGTTTGCCTTGGGGGAAAAGGGGGGCAGAGAGCCACCCACGGGAGCCGGGAGGGTCCCACCCCAAGGGTCTTGGTTAATGAGAGTAGGGGGATTAGGCAGTAACAGCCCATATGCCTCTTATGTTCGAGCAGGGACCGCTCTGTACTACAGGTAAACTGATATAGAGTACATTTATCTTAGCAAGCCGACAGTTTCAGAATAAAGGCATAAAGTGAAAATTAGCCTCTGGGCAAATGCCTGTATACTCATAAAGTCCTTCGTGGAACAGTGACGGTGGCTTTTTTACTCTGGCATCAGTGCTTTCTAATGGGCAGGCACTATTCGATATTCAGTATCTGCACTTCTTTAATTGGAAAGAAAGGGTACCTGCACTTCTCACCACTGCTGCAAGACATTTAATGGGAGAGTACAGTTACTTTTCTGAAGGAAACAGATACTCTGGATGGGGAGTGCTAGCACTTCTACATTTCACTTTAACGCACTGTATGGCATGAAGACTTTATGTTAGAGCTGCCACTGTTAAACGTGCCCGACAACTGTGGAAGGGTGTGTGTGGGAGCCACTGTGGGAAGCAGGGATGTTTCAGTTGCATTAGAACCAAATTATATTATGAAGAAACATGACAGGACACCTTGGTAGATGTAAACTTTGGATCCTTGGATGAGTGATAACTGTTCATAGATACATTTTTGAAATTGTCCACATTGATTGTGATGAACATATGAAAATGCATAAGACCATGTACACCAGAATGCACTGGGGTCACATTAAATGGCAATCACTTTTCAAACTGATCTCAGAATTGCCATCTTGTTGCCGAGTGGAATAGTCACATCAGAATGTCACATCGAACGTGGTACAGATTTGGTTTGCATCTCAGATAGGAGATATCTCTTGAATGAGGGGAAGAAATAATGTTGGTGTGTCAGAGTAGCAGTCATCAAGGAATGCTTTCACAAGGCTGGATAGGAAGGGTACAAAGTTAAGAAGAAACCAAGAAATGGAATGCCTCGACTTAGAGAGTTTGACGGGTACTGGGGAAGAATGTGTAATATTGTAGTGCTGAGTATACCTTGCCCACTATTTGGATGCAGACCCATATTCACTGCATTTCTCCTTGACTTTGGGAAATAACTAACGTTAGCACCTGGTACCTTGAAATAGCCTGAACTCAAACTAAAATGCACTCCTTCACTCAAAGCTAATGGCCCGACAAAGAAGGGAGGCTTGTTCCCAGGCATGATGTCTACTGATTGAGCCAGTAAAGGTACACTGGATCCTTCATCATGGACATAACATGTAATTTGGGTTTCACAGGCTGTTCACAAACAATGCAGCACAGAATTTGTCATACTTATCCACTGGATAATCTGCTTAAACATTGGGAGGCCTCTACCCTCCAAAGTCCAGCCAACCGTGTGAGACACAAGACGTCACACCCCTGTTGCCGCATGTTAAGCAGGCCCATCATGGAAAACAGAGATCCCCAGACATCTTGATTTCTGAGTAACAATGAGTACAAGAACTCTTCAGGTAAAGCAAGTCAGTGATGCAGTTCTTGGTACATTTGAGACATATTACTTCTTGTTGCATGCTTTATGTGTCCCTACTACCTAGGAGGGTTTCATTTTACCAGATGTGTTCCTGTACTTTTGATGCAACATGGGAGTTGTGTATAGAGCATACTCTAAACTCTGTTGCCACCTATGTGGCTGGATGTTTACGGGAAGACACCTTTGAGAGCTCTGGAGATGAAGCTAAAGGGCCTACTGTGGTTTGACTGCATACTCAAACAGCTTTGGCCTCGAGGCCCAGCACAGACAATGTAAATGTAAATTTGATACTTGTATAGTGCACTTCTCACCCGCAAGGGTCTCAAGGCGCTTGTACGAATACCGCTGTGGAACCCATCCTGGCTTTCCCTGTGAGGCATCCACTCCTAGGCACCCCCAAGGTGGAGGCCAGGCATCCTTAGCGTTGTGGGGGCCGTTGTGGAGATTAAGCAAGCTATTGCCCAGAGTTGCAGAGTGGGACTCCATGATTGGAATAGGCACGGAGGTGAGAATTATCAGGTCCGTGGAATTTTTGAGCCCAAGACCCGCCGAGGCGGGGAATTGAACCCTGGTCCCGGGCTAGACCTCTGTATCAGGGTCTGCCGCTCTAATCATTGAGCCACACTTCTCCACAATGTCCACCACACATGCAGGATTTGTAATTCTGATTCTATAAGAAAGTGTGTGAAGGAGGTACAAAGTTGTGGAAATATTAACAGTACCAAAGGATGAGAAAACGCAGTGCTTATGTAGGTCTAAGGAAAAGGGAACGCGGCAGCGTATGAGAATTGTGAGACACGCAGATGAGGAAGAACAGTTTCTGATGAAAAAGGGTGCCAGGGGCTGTCGCAGATAGGGAGATCGCTGTGGGAAGCGGTGTAAATGGATGAATGGCAGATAAATTAGTGGTAACATGCACTGGTAAAGTCAACAGGTCTGCCTTGACTACGGTAAATGTGTTTGTTGGTTTTTGATGCATTTAGATGCACTAAGAGACGACAGAGATAGAGGAACACAGATACTGATCAAGTGAAACACTGTCATGCACAGGATTGTGCCACAAATGTTTAAGGCAGGACCACTAGAATTGTGCAGCAGGGGAACACCAAATTAAGTTGCAGTGCTGACTCAATCATGCGGAAAGAAAAAGGCAAATTATGCAGCGCAATAGGGCACATTTTGTGATAGCGTGATTTCATTATTTTGTCATTTTTTCCATCTGGTAACAGTGTCTAGGAAAACGGTTTCACCTTATTAGTATCAATTATGCACACACAAAAACGCCTAATAATTGCAGTGGCCCTGCTTTTAGGTCACGCCTATAATGGTACAGGCAAAGTCACCCACTTGTACGCACTCCCTGCGCATACCTGGCCCATTCCCGAGACCACCACTTTTTTCATCCCGCTTAAAGCACCGCATGCACCTATCATGGGGGCATCCCTGCAGATACTAGGGGGCCGAATTTAACTTCAGGCAGCAATGGAAACCTCACAGAAGCTGAAAATTCAACAATTGTCTACCAAAAGCGGCCGCATACCAATGGCCCTTTACAAATGTCAATAACATCAGGGCTTTAAGTGGGCCGGGTCTCACCGGTGCTGAGCACCGGCAGTTTTTCAAAGGGGGCTTCGAAACGGGTCTCTATCGGGCTCTGTTTTGTGCCGTGGCACAGGCGGTCCGTTTTTTTTTTTTCTGGACTGCAGTGACAGCAGACACATGGATGTGCGCGTGCTCACACTACTCACTTCTCACTAGTGGAGAAGATAGGTCATGACGTCATGCCAGGTGAGTGGTGTAGGGGAAGGGAAATCCTTTAAAGAGAGTCATTTTCTCTCTGGATTTCCCTTCTCTTTTCGACACTCAGGAGCAGCAACATTGTTGTAGTGTCACCAGGGCTTTAAGTGGAAGGTTTTTCAATATTATATAACAGGCCATAGTTGCTGCTATTTATGCAATGCAACTACAATGCAACTAACAACCATTGACAAAGCCAATAGTCCTGACTTCTTGTAGGTATGATGTTACTTGTTGTATCATATTTCTAGATGCAATGACAAAAACAGCAAAATACAAGTCGGGCGGCACACTATGCTAAGCACAGGGTTTTTAGTTTGTGTTTTAAGCCACGCCCTTAATTACATTGACCACGCCCCTTTGAGAGACCCTCCAGTTTTCTCATCCCACTTAAAGCCCTGAATAACATAACTACTCAGGCCTCAGAACATTTACATAACTACACGTAAGAAGCAGGGCGCAGTTACCTAAATATAACTGCCACTTTGTACTCATCTGTTAACGAAGAGTTAAGACTATTAAAAAGAGGAGTGATGACGTAACACAACCATTTAAATACATAAATAAAATATGAAACACTCGTATAGAATTCCCTGTTCGTCTGCGTGTAACTAAAGTATATGAAGGGAAGGCGTTTGCTGAAATCACAATCAAATGGTGTAGGTGGAAATACAGGCCCAAAACCCACCTCCCAAACCCCATACACGCAAATATACAGCAGCTCAGGACGGAGACCAGAGGAGGGCACAACAGGAGGCCTCCCCCACCTGTGAGCCAGTCTACACGCAAAGCACACATTGAGGTCAGACGCAGGCAGGGTTTAGCACCAATTAGCCATCAGCCCTTTAAATCCAAGCTCCTTCCAAGAGATTAGGAGGCAGCGTGCTCCCCGCCAGCTCCGCGGTGCCACCCGGCTCCCGCCTCGATGCCTACGGGCCCTGCAGCCGTGGGGAATGCAGCTGGGAACCTTCAGACGGATTCCCTCTCAATGTGCACACTTGGCAGCTCGCGAGCCCCTCTTCTAGGATTCCGTGCCAAATCGCTAGGGGGATACAGAGATGATGGCTTTGTTATTTCTGCGACTAAGAGCATCCTTACCACCGCCATGCATAGCTGCCCCCCTTCCCGCCACACGCACACACGCCATGTTACATAATCAACCAACGCAGGACAGCGGACCCCAGTGAAGACATCAACGCCCTCGAACAGTCCTACACCCTAAAATCCTCTCTGCTTTAAACTCATCTGCTTATACCGTCTCCCCCCACCTCTCGCCCCAGCCATGCACCACAAACACCTGATTTCTCTTTAATTACATTTCCCACCTCCCCTTCCCAGTGTCATGCTAATCATCACGCAGTTGGCGCAGCTGCCCAGATTAAATTAGGACCGAAATAATCCTTCGTAATTATATTTTTCACATGGCAGCAGAAATTCCATCTTTGAGCATGAAGGGTGAGGGGGGAAGGGGAAATAGCTGGGCCAAGAAAAGAATTGGTTGGTATCGACAAAACAAACAAAAAATCCTTTGCGGAAAAGTACTGCCTAAATATTTGCTTTTTCAATTGGGTCCTATTCAGATCTTTCCTTCTTTCTGCCATTTGCCTACATTCCACACCAAGTCGCGGCACACTTAACATGATTAGCGCCATTAGGGGGACGTGTGGCAGGTCAAAGGGGAGGGCTCGCCCTGTCATTAAAGTTTGAGCCTGCTCGCGCGTCATATTCCAGGACGCATTGATGGTGACGCTTTGTATTTAAGGCATATAGTAAAAGTTTACAGGGACCCTCAGTGGCAGGCCTTTGTGTTCCGGTGAATCAGTGGGGAGCCTGCAGGCGGTCACTGGTGTTCCGGGGGCATGGCAGGACTCTGCATGACCCCCTTAAATTGTATTTTATCGTAGCATGTATATAGTTATATATAGCGCTTAGTAACCCTACGTAGAGCGCTATAAATTCGTGCCTGCGTGGGTAGCACCCACATCCTGCAGGGTGTGTGACTGGAAGGGTGATGTCTTTTCTTTGACTCTGTGCTGGACGTGTTTCCATGCTGGGTATGATGCTGCGGTTATCTATTATGGGGTACCCAAAGCTTAGTTGAGTGATGGATGAAGAAATGCGAGAGGTAGGCAGTTTTTTTTGTTTTTTAGCAAGCTGGCCGCTGTGAGGAGCTCTGCGGGTTCTTTTACGGCATTTCTTATACTCGCAGTCCATGTGACTGGTTTCTGCACAGGGTTGTCTTTTCAGATATATTTGTTAATGTTTATGGTCTCAAGCAGGCATAGGCTGGAGGGAGAGGTTGTCAGGGGATCTGCTGGGGTGAACTTCGCTCTAATCATCCCTCATATGACTGTCATTACAATCAGATATCAAGATGTGGCCATAATATGTAGCAAGTTGTGACCTACAATGGTGAGTTAATTCGAGTCATCCGGTGGCCAGTGGTATCTGGCAGACTTCTTCAGTTATTCCATGCCAGTTCAGTTGATGGGTGGTTTGTTGCTACAGACTGGTACAGAACTATACTGGGTGGTAGACATGACCACCAACAGTTCTGGCTTGTGTCATTGTAAGAGAACCAAGCAGTAGGAGGGAATTCATGTGCAGCCTGTTTGAACCACAACAGGGTGCGTGAGTGCTCAGTGTTATAGTATTGGCATTAGTTAAGGCCATTAGGATTGTGGATGAATTTACATTATCATACAACACCTAGGCTAGACCCTGGCAGGGCCACCAGCCCTTATTTTTGTCGACCAGTCATAATGTTCCGCATCAGATATTTAGGAGAGCAAAACAGGAAAAAACACACACATCTGAATGATGGAGAAAGTGGAAGATTGAAAACCCGTCACAAAGAGAAAGCACAGCACTGCAAGAGTGAGCCAAAGGGCTGGGAATGTCTGGCAGTGCATTAAAGAGGTGGATTTAAGACTGCACAACATTGGTTTTCTGCATGTGACATTTAACTGCACTGGCTACAGGCGTCTGGACGAAGCTTTGGGCACAGGCACTTTTTCTTGTACAAATTAGGCAGTGGACACAGGTCAGCCCTTCATGACTTGTGTGGACATAGAAAGTGTTTGTCAACATGAGGAATGTGCACTAGTCAGGCTGTTTTATGGCTGTTGTCTGTAGATTGTACTTGATAGAGCAATTATTGTTCTGGGTTCCATCTCAAGGTTTTGGGATGGTATGGTTATCTTGGAAAGTGCCACATTTTCACCTCTCCTATGACCTTTAAATGCTCCTGTATGCTTCAAACCTTGGTTGGTAGTGAGATCCTGTGCTTGGCAGCTTGTACTGAGAAAACAATGCCTCCTATTGATTTCTTATAGCAAGGCGGTATAATAACCCATGGTGCAAACATTGATTTCTTATAGCAAGGCGGTATAATAACCCATGGTGCAAACATTGATTTCTTATAGCAAGGCGGTATAATAACCCATGGTGCAAACATTGATTTCTTATAGCAAGGCGGTATAATAACCCATGGTGCAAACATTGATTTCTTATAGCAAGGCGATATAATAACCCATGGTGCAAACATTGATTTCTTATAGCAAGGCGGTATAATAACCCATGGTGCAAACATTGATTTCTTATAGCAAGGCGGTATAATAACCCATGGTGCAAACATTGATTTCTTATAGCAAGGCGGTATAATAACCCATGGTGCAAACATTGATTTCTTATAGCAAGGTGGTATAATAACCCATGGTGCAAACATTGATTTCTTATAGCGAGGCGGTATAATAACTCATGGTGCAAACATTGATTTCTTATAGCGAGGCGGTATAATAACCCATGGTGCAAACATTGATTTCTTATAGCGAGGCGGTATAATAACCCATGGTGCAAACATTGATTTCTTATAGCGAGGCGGTATAATAACCCATGGTGCAAACATTGATTTCTTATAGCGAGGCGGTATAATAACCCATGGTGCAAACATTGATTTCTTATAGCGAGGCGGTATAATAACCCATGGTGCAAACATTGATTTCTTATAGCAAGGCGGTATAATAACCCATGGAGCAAACATTGATTTCTTATAGCGAGGCGGTATAATAACCCATGGTGCAAACATTGATTTCTTATAGCGAGGCGGTATAATAACCCATGGTGCAAACATTGATTTCTTATAGCGAGGCGGTATAATAACCCATGGTGCAAACATTGATTTCTTATAGCAAGGCGGTATAATAACCCATGGAGCAAACATTGATTTCTTATAGCGAGGCGGTATAATAACCCATGGTGCAAACATTGATTTCTTATAGCAAGGCGGCATAATAACCCATGGTGCAAACATTGATTTCTTATAGCAAGGCGGTATAATAACCCATGGTGCAAACATTGATTTCTTATAGCAAGGCGGTATAATAATCCATGGTGCAAACTTGGAGAGCAACATCCTATTTTGTTTGTATTGCTTGAATTTAATTTGTAGGTATAGTGGTCCGTTGCCTCAAGAGGCTCTGTAGACAATGCAAAGTACCTTGGCTATTGTTCACCAATTGCGAGGCAACCAGTGGAGTTTTTACAGAACGGGGGCATGCATTCTCTAGGGTGACTGTGGAGTATGAGTCTTGAAGCACCACTTGACTTCATTATATTCTGTGTATCTTTATACTGGAGACACTGGGTAATAAGCTGGCGCTGTCGAGCTTGGAGTTTACCAATGTCGGGCAGATAGTATCTTTAGTTAGTATCCAAAGTACAGTAAAATGTGATACAGTGTTTTCTTTGTATAGAAGGAGCTTTTCCCACCTTGCGATAGGATATATCTGAATTCATTGTTGCCCCTGGGTTTCTTACCTCTCTTGATGTAGTTGGAGGGGCACTGAGTTCCAAGAGTCACAGGGTGTCCCCACAATTCAAGATATGCCTGAACCCTCCTCACTCATTCCACAACACTCTAGATATGTCCCTTGCCTACCTAGGTACACCATTGAGGGCCCCAACTAGAGACATATAACTCAAATGTGGAGTATGTAAATGTCATTCATACATCCCTGCAGGTTATTCCTCTGTCTCTTGTGCACACAGGTTCACTACAGAGGCCCTCCTCCTACTCTTTTGTTGTGTCTACTGCACACAAACAGACCTGACTTTGATGGCTCTACTGAATATCCTTTAGTCCTCTGCACACGTTGGAGGAACAGTGATGGTGCTGCAGATTCCTTGTTTTCCCTGCACACACAGTGGCACCACTGGGGGTCATGCAGACTCTTCTATTGTTCATTGAACACAAGATATTACACTTTCATATTATAGTCTCCAAGCGGGGCTCTAAGTGGTGGGCCTGTGTGTAAAATGTACATGTTTAGAGTTAGTGGGAATATTCAGTGACAACCGTGTGCACTCAAAGACAAGGGATCAGCCCTAGAAGACCTGCAGGGGTGGGCCTGTATGTTCAGGAAGTACAAAGGGTGAGAAAAGTGTAAGTGCACTCAGGTCTGTGTGTGCCCGGGATGTAGGAAGCTTCTATATGGTGAATGGATGAGTGGTTGACTGATAGTGAGCTTTTACATTTACACATGAACAGGCAGGGTCCTCTGTGTGTCGGATGGGGCCACGTGGGCAAGAGGAAGTCTGTAGGGACACTCCTTGGTGGCCATTTGTACAAGTGTTACAATAAGCCACAATGGCATGTCTGTGTGTGTAATTAATTTGGAAGGCACTACAGAGGCCTGATGTGTTGGGCCTGTATGAACAAGAAATATGGCAAGAGAAGTTCTCAATCATAGATGTGTGCTGGGGTATGAGGAATATCTCCAGTTATACATTCATAGTATGGGTGAGGGACCCTCAATGTTGGGACAGATTATTTAGGAATTTAATAACCCTTTCACTTGTAGGGATGTGCACCTCTGTGGTAAATACTTTAAAAAACACCCTTTGGTTGTTCAAACACCTGTACCTTCAATCTACATACACTTACCTCCTTTATGCATCTATATACTTTCAATGTACTTATGGATCTATATATTTATCACTTTCTTCTAATTTAGCATTTCTAATGCACTACCCTATTTCTCAGCCTATACTTCTCTCAATATATCTTCTAGCCCAACTTTCTGACTCATCTCAAACTTCTTTCTACGACTTTTTGCAATGCACTACCCTATTTCTCAGCCCATATATCTATCAATATATCATCTACATCCACTCTCTCATTTATCCCAAACCCCATACCACTACTATGATCCCCAAAATAACCCTAGCTAGACTCTCCCCTACTCTACCCCTCCTTGCATCATCTGATACCTCTTTTACTATACCGATCCCCCAAAAACAAACCCTTCTAAACTCTTCCCTCTGACTCTTCCCCTCCAAACCCCTTTTTACTCACCCAAAAGCCTCCTCCTACTGCTATGACCTAAAAAACAAACAAACAAAAAAATAATTATACAAATCCTTCACTCTTCTATCCCTCCACTATCATTTTCAATCAAAATAACATACTAACATGTTCACTTCCCAAATTCCATATTCCACTATACTAATTCACCACTAATCCTTTATGGGTTCCAGAGCAGCGCGCTACTCACCAATAAAGCGTTTCAACACCCCATCAGGGGTAGCAAGCGCTACATAAATGCAAACCTTTTTCCCTTTCTACCCCTCCCCAACCCTTCTCAATCCAAATACCTGACTAACATATCCACCACTCAAATTACTTTCATGTTTCACCATATTAATTCAACACTAATCCTTATCGGTTCCAGAGTAGCGTGCTACTCAACAAAAAAGCACTTCAAAACCCCATCAGGGGTAGCAAGCGCTATGTAAATACAAACCTCTTTCTCTCTTCTATCCCACCTCCTACCCTTCTCCATCCAAATAACTGAATAACATATCCACCACTCAAATTACTACATATTTCACTATACTAATTTTCAACACTAATCCTTTATGGGTTCCGGTGTAGCGTGCTACTCACCAGAAAAGCGCTTCAACACCGATTAGGGGTAACAGGTGCTATATGAATGCAAAACTTTCTTTCCTCTTCTATCCCTCTGCTATCCTTCTCACTCCAAATAACTGACTAATATCCACCACTCAAATTACTTTCATATTTCACTATACTAATTCACCACTAATCCTTCATGGGTTTCCTTAGCAGCGTGCTACTCGCCAAAAAAAGCGGTTCAACACCCCCATCAGGGGTAACAAGCGCTAAATAAATACAAACCTTTTTTCCTCCTCTATCCTATTGAATCCAAATAACTGGTTAATCTATCCATCCCTTAAAATTAATTTCATATTTCACTATACTAATTCAAAACTAATCCTTTATAGGTCCCGGAGTAGAGTGCTATTCGCCAAAAAAGCGCTTCGACGCCTCATCCGGGGTAGTAAGTGCTATATAAAGGCAATTACAATACAATACCTCTTTGGTCTCTTTGTGAAACCATACAAACTATATTTTTTATTTTTAGTCTTTCAGGGCTATATATTGGTACTAACCCTGCATCAATATCTTATTGCAGCCTGAAGATATAAGGAAAAATGTGGAGGCATTTTCATTTTTTAACAAAATGTGCTCAATATTATGATACATGAGCAAATATAAATCACGGAATGCTACCCAAGAAAATATTGCCCTGAATAACTAGAGTCTGCCAATACGAAATGTGTGGGTTATCTTTGGGAATGTGGTTGCACAATCAATTATGTAATGTTAGCACAGATCACAACATTGTAGCAAAACACTGTTTAGGGCACACTGTTTATTTAATGACAGTGTAAATTTAGGACTTTTTGGGAAATATAAAAACTCTGGGCCTGACTTAGATGTCAGCATACAGGTTACAATGCCACGATAGTGACTTATATCTCACTCTGCAAAATATTAATCGCATAGGATATAATTGGATTTATATTGCGGCTGACGGGATATCCGTCACCGCTGTGACGGACTAACCTGTCCACCGACATCTAATTTAGGCCCTCTATATTTTCTAATTCTGTTTGACCTAATGACTTTGTGCAAGCCAAAACACCATTGCCTTGACTGACTGGAAAGTAGAAAAATTTGATCATGGCAGCTGTCAGATTTCCCCCCCCAAAAAAACAAGAAATCCCTACAAATTCCCTGGTGCAGAAACATATCTTTGTCAAGACTTGACCCCTAACTTTGTTCTGCTAGGTTTCCCAAGTGTGAGAACTTCCTTCAGTCACCTGCCTGGAACATTTTCCCCTTATATTGTACCTACATATGTATTCCACTAGGTTTTCTGATTGTGGTGTTCTCTGACATGGGTGAGTTTTCCATGTGTTTGATCAGGGTTCAAATCACTAGACACCTGGGAATATTTTCCATAGGACAGATTCTATGGGGGATAACAGCAGTATTTGGATGCAGATCTGGCACTCAGAGGTACCAGACATTTCTGAAATATAGAGCATAAGGGAATCCAAGGTGACCTGGCTTGTGTGAATTCCAACATGTGTTTATTACCAAGAATCACTTAAAAATATCAAAGTATGGGGCGATAACAATGACAATTCTCTCCCCTTTGCAGTGAAAGAAACCTTATGAAATTCAGGAAAATGCCACAAGCCCTATAACCCAATGTTCCAATTCTCCTGATACCAATAATACCGCACATGTGTGAGGGAATCTACTGCACAGGAGAAGAACAAGCCAAAATTGTGACCATGCGAAGACCACATTGACACTATAGTGACTTTATCTGGTCTCATATTTGTCCGGTTCCTATCACTCCTGATAGGCCTACCTACACGTGTGAGGTACAGTTCTTTTGCTACACATATGGGGACACCTGGACAAGGCAGTTTTGCTGTTCCGGATACATTCCAGAACCTTTCTACACAAACATTTGAGGAAATCCTTAACTTAACCAATGTTTGATCAGTACAGGTTATTGTAAGTAAGAAAAGCTGAGACATCCTCTCAAGCCACACCAACCATGTTGCCTCCCAGTGTCTAGTGTTCAGCAAAGTCTGGGACTGCTTGGTTTCCCTAGATGCCAGATGACCCCATGCTGAGATACATGTTTCTGCCCCACTGCAAGGAGCAGGGTGCTATTTAGATTTTTTTGTCGCTAAGGAAAAATCCAAAACAGTGTCTGGACTCTCTGTTGAGGTACAGACTTGTGTGTGGTGAGTGTGAATGGTGTGTGTGTATGAGAGAACACCAGCACGTGGCCAGGGCTGTCCGGATTTATTAGAGGATAAGAAAACATAGCAGACAGCATCTGGCTCCTTGTTGGGTCATAAAACTATGCGCCGGTGCCCCAGAAAGGAGTCACCATTGTATAGATGATTTCTTAGGCTAAATACAATCCAAACAGTGTCTGGCTCTTTGCTGGGGCACTGATACACAACACTTGCATCTCCCAATGCTTCTCTTCAACAGAGATAAACTGGGAGATAATGGAGATGCCTGATACTGAAACAGGAAATGTTGACTTGAAGGAGGAATCAGAACAATCCTATTTGGTTTCTTCTGTTGGTGAGATGGTGTTTCAAGGTGCTGTGCATGGCTGTGAGGAGAGCTGAGGGTTTCAATAATGGTCCTTAGCCCTTCCCACCCACTTAGTTCTTGGAAAGGCCTGAGAAGGGGTAGAGAATCTCTTCAAACCGTATCAGATGTGTGTGTGAAATCACTAGTGATGTCACAAGCATTTTAATGAGGCATACTGTACGTGAGCTTTGGGCTGCCTCATTAGGGAATATGCTGATCTTCAGAAAGGTTCACCCTCTGGAAAACTCCTCTCATCCAAATGACCAGGAACCATTTGACCCCTTAGGGGACATAAAAAGAAAATAGCCGCTGGGGGCCTTTGGCTGACCTTGATGGATATATACAGAAAAAAAGTAATCCTAGACACACCCTTTCATGATATGTGCACACATCAATAGCGCATCCAAGCAGATAAGAGTTGGACCACATTATTGCAGGGCATCTGCAAAGCCCTGTGAAGTATGCCTTAGCACTGGGTCCTTTGGCAGCATTTATGGGCGGTGATTATAGTGGTAAATACCCTGTATGAAGGTTTCCAGTCATACAGGTAATATTGTACTCCTTATTTTATCCATATGTGAGCTCTAAGGTTAACAAGTCGAAAAGACTTATGTCAGGAGGTGGGAGATGCTAGGAACTCAGACATTAATGCCACAAGTAGTTATACTTAATGTACAGTTCAAGCCACAACATTTTTAAAAATGATAGGTAATCCACATGTTACTCTGTCACAAAGGCGTAATAAAACATTACTTTACGTTAAAAAAAACTTAGACATTCACTGAAAAAAATGTTTAAGGCAACGTTGACACTGAAATTTTCACCTAATTATAATGCTTTATTCTTTCAGTGATTTTCTAGGGTTTTTTTTAACGTAAAGTAATATTTTATTACCAGACATAAAGCCAAACCCCCGGCATGCACGGCCTTTGGGCATGCACCATATAGAGTTAGCCAGAGGGTCTGGCTTGCAGCCAGGCCCTGCGTAACCCCCCAGGGGGCAACCAACTACACACCATGCACGGTCGTCTGGCATGCTCAGCGTGCGGTTGGTCTTGAAGGTTCTACTGACTTTGTCAAAGAGTCACAACACCATTGGATTTCTAAAGGGGTGAGCATATCAATGTGCATAAAGCAAGTCTATCATCTTTCTCCATAAATCACCAATATTTCTAAGCTAATGTGTATTTTAGAAATTCACACAATGGAATGTTTAATAATAGTGAATATTATAAAAATGTTTATTAACATGATAAAATAACATGTCTGTGAGTAGTGTTTTTTAACATAGGTTTTAATATTGCAGTTTGTGGGCTGAAAAAACTTTAAACGAAAGACTCAAAAGCCATATTATTTTGTAAAACCGACGTTTTGCTGATTGAATCTCATTTCAGCCCATAAAATGGTATCATAGAAACAACCACAAAGGAGCTCCTCACTCCAGCTAAAGAGCACAGAGCACCAGCGAGGAGTGTTTTAAAAATATAGTAAGTTCTCCTCGGGTCATGGATTTAATGAGTCAGGAGGCTTTCATGTTTAGGTTCCTAGTGGCTGCTACACTCTTGTATCACCCATAACATTAAACACACTTGGTGGTGCCCCTGACTCTTGTAGGGACACAACCAAACTGGGCATTATGCGGCACCTCTTCATTCAGCCTTCAGTGGTTAAAAAAAAAGCATTATCTTTGATGTCAGAAAGAGATGGGCGTATAGTAGCTGAATTGTGAAATTTAAAACAGGAAAATTAGGGCTCAATCCTGGCTTTCCTACTAGACCATATAATGAGATCCTAGGCATAGGCAATACTTTATTTCACCATCTCCTATTTGTTCATTATCACATACAAGAGCACCTTTAAATATGAGAGTTCAGGATGTGCGCTGTACAAAAACCTTTCTTGTGATTTATTTAATAGCCTAGTATGAAGTGGAATCCATGTATGAAACTAGGCCAAAAGATGGTATACACATGACAAATAGTGTACAAATATAGTGTACACTTGTCTCAGAGTTTACTAATAGCATTGTAATTAAGCCAGGAAAGGAAATGTTTGCTTTAGTTCTCATTTAAAAATGCTCACCTTTAATAAATACTTCTTAATCCAGATAAATAATGTGATGCACTAAGGTGAAACGCTTCGGAGTGTATAATACACTTTTTTAATTTTGAAAATACCTTCTTTTATTCTAACATGAAGTTTGCTGAATGATTTACATGCCAAATATTTTCAAGGCTCAGCTTGTGGATGGGCTCCTAGAGCTAGAAACAACCCATGGCTCAGCTCTCCCTACTTGTTGGCTCACCCACCTCTCATTAGATAAGCATTGGAAAAGTCAAGACGTCTTGAGATCTTTTGGCTGTAGCAATGTTTTTTTAGTTATGTTATGATGCATGGTATGGTACGGCCTGTCATTGTATTTAATGGTATGGTGTGATGTGGTGTCCCCTACTGTATTGTATAGTATGGTGTGGCCTGTCATTGTTTTGCATGATATGATATGATATATTATTGTATGTTATATGTAATTTATATAGGTGGCGGGGGTGGTAGCATGCGAGTATAAAAAGAATAGGAAGGAAGTGGACAGCTCAGGCTCGCTCGTTACGCTCATGCATTATAGTATGTTCCCAAATTTGTGCCTCACCACTTTTAGAATCCACAAGCCACCCCTGCCCCTTGCAAAACTAGGTAGTTTTGTGATAGATAATTTTGTTTTGAGATGCTTCCTGTCGTGGGCACTAGGCCTACCCCCACAAGTGAGGTACCATTATTATCGGGAGACTTCGGAAAATGCCAGATGGATGGAAGTTTGTGGCTCCCCACAGATTTCAGAACTATCCATCACAAAAATGTGAAGCGAACCACACAAGTCAGACCATTCTTTATTCCCCTAGGTGCCTAGTTTTAAGTTTTAAAAAATGTACAGGTTTGCTAGGTTTCCCTAGATACCGGCTCAGCTCGGGCCGAAAATCCACAGCTAGGAACATAGCAAAAAAGGGTCCGTTTTCAGTGGAAAAAAAGTGATGTTTCCACATTGCGTTTAGGTCACACGAGTGAGGTACCATTTTTATCGGGACAATTGTGGAAATGCTAGGTGGATGGAAGTTTGTGGCTCCAATCAGATTCTAGACCTTTCCATCACAGAAATGTGAGGAAAATGTGTTTTTTTAGACAAAGTTTGAGGTGTGCAAGGGATTCTGGGTAACAGAACCTGGTGAGAGCCACACAAATCTCCCCATCCTGGATTTCCCTAGGTGTCTAGTTTTCAAAAATATACAGGCTTACCAGGTTTCCCTAGGAGCCGGCTGAACTAGGGCCCAAAATCCACAGCTAGGCACATTGCAAAACAAAGATCAGTTTTCAGTGGAAACATTTAATGTGTCCACTTTGCATTTTTGGCAGCTTCCTGTCATGGGCACTAGGCCTACCCACACAAGTAAGGTACAATTTTTATCGGGAGACATAGGGGAAAACAAAATTTTACATTACGTGTTATTACCATTTGTCCTTCTCTGCATTTGTGATTTCCAAATGTAAGACAGTGCGTAAAAAAAGTCATTTTAAATAATGCCCTCTAATTCACATGCTAGTTAGGGTACCCACAAATTCAGTGATGCGCAAATAACCAGTGCTCTAAACTCCATGGGGCCGATTCACAGAACTAATCTGAGATAGAATCCTAAACTTACTACTTTTGGTATTCATAGAAGGCATTTAGTAGTAGTAAAGTTAGGACTCCTAACTTTACTACTACTAAACGCCTTTTGTGAATACCAAAAGTCGTAACGTTAGGATTTTGTCTCAGTTTAGCTGTTGAGCCCGCGTAAGTTCCAGCTAGGAAACTTTATAGTACAACCCAGACCTGCAGCACATCAATATCACAGTATACAGTGGAGAAGTGTGGCTCAATGATTAGAGCAGGCAGACCTTGATGCAGAGATCTAGCCCGGGACCAGGGTTCAATTCCCCACCTTGGCGGGTCTTGGGCTCAAAAATTCCATGGACCTGATAATTCTCGCATCGGTGCCTATTCCAATCATGGAGTCCCACTCTGCAACTCTGGGCAATAGCTTGCTTAATCTCCACAACGGCCCCCACAACTCTAAGGATGCCTGGCCGCCACCTTGGAGGTGCCCAGGAGTGGATGCCTCACAGGGAAAGCCAGGATGGGTTCCACAGCGGTATTTGTACAAGCGCCTTGAGACCCTTGCGGGTGAGTAGTGCGCTATACAAGTATCAAATTTACATTTAATTTACATTGCCTGACTATTCCACACATGCCAATTGCCTAGCAATGGAAAAAATATCTTTACAGAGATGTGCCTTTTGCCTTTCTCCCCCTCCCCTACATACCACCCCAACTTGCTAAAGACATCCCTTATGAACAAGAACAATCCCCCCAAGAAACAGAATGACCTAATGAACATATAGGGTACTCCCATTGGGGAGCGCCAGAGTGCAACTTGCCTCCCAATAGAACAGGAGGTGGCCGATCTGTCCTATATCAAATGTTATATTATCACATTTATATATCTAGGACTCAAGAGCATCTATGAAATTGACAGCACATTTTATGTCTGTACAGCCCCTACAGAAAATAGTGTCTCGACAGGCATCCCACCCAGACATCCCCATATATTACGAAACAATTATTTCATAGAGTGGGCCCTATTGATACATATTACTGTTCTTTATCGTCTGGGTCTTATGAAGATTCATGCCACCGCCTTTTCATTGTTTTGGCATGCTCGAGAGCAGCCTTTGGGGTGCTAAATATCTTAAGGGCCCCTTTTTGGCCGATTCTAAGGCGAGCAGCATACACCATGGTATATGCAATTCCTTCTGCCTGTAATAGGTTCTTTACAGCTCCAAATTCTCTCCTTGCGGCCTGTACCGCCACTGTAAAGTCCGTGTAAAAGGCCAGTGTGTTGCCTTGGAATTGTATGCTACCTTTTTCTCTCGCCGTACATGAAATAGAGTCATGGTCCCTGTAATTCAAATGTCTGGCGATAATGTGACGTGGCATTGCTCCTGGAACCGTCCGCGGAGCCAATGAGTGGTGCTCTCGCTCCACAATCAGCTCTGGGGACAGACTCTCAGCGCCGAAGATATCTCTAAGCAATGTCTCTACAAAAGTCTCCATTTTGCCGGTATTGGTGGATTCAGGCAGGCCAGTAGTTCTGAGGTTGTTCCTTCTGGACCTAGCCTCTAAGTCTTTGTTTTTTGCCTGAATTAGTGCCAGGACTTTTTCCATGTTTAAGGATTTACTGGAGAATGAACTTAGTTCGTCCTCTGCTCAACCTCCCCAATTCTAGTTTTTTTTTTTCTAGTTTAGCTGACATGTAGTCCATTCGCAAATTTAAAGCATCAATCTTCCCATCTATTGACTGTGAACTACGCTGCATCGCTAAGAGCATTGCTTCCAGGGAGGGGGCAATTTCCCCTTTAGTATCGGCCCCTCAGTCCGACGCAGTCTTGGACTGTGTCCTGCTCAGTTTCCTCATCTCAAATGTGAGGAGGGGTTGAGACTTATCAGTTTTCCCCATTTTTTTAATCACCCGTGCCACAATATTGTAACACACTACGTTTCCTATTTTCAAATGTTGCTGCACTCTATGCGTCAGTCTCACAGACCGTTTCATCTATGTCTCGCTGTGTATTCAATGTGTTGTAGGACCCCCCCTTTATTTCCAGCTTTTCCTATATATTAGTCTTTGCTCCCAGGCCACCTTGTACTCTAGCATCAATTCTTGGTTGCTGCCTTTTTTCCTTTACCAGTCTCGGTTACTGAATGGGCAGAGATCTCTTAATATACGTTTTTTATTTTTATGCTTTGCCCCTGAAGTTCCTTTTCTGTAGACTGCTCTCTCTTTATGCTATATTTCATCCCTGGACTGGATTTATCTTGCCTTGCACGCTAGAATGGAGAAATGAATATAAGCAAATTCACCAGGAGCTTTCGGTGAACGCCTACAGTGCTCGAGAACAGGCCTCCCTGCAATTCCTGCCCGCGTCTTTGAGCGGAGGGATCCCAGGGTGCATAGCCTTCTCTCTGTCATTCTCCGTGGGGGGCTTTGCATATGAGTTTCAGCAGCGCAGCAGTTTTACGCCCCAGTTCATTCCGCCGCCTGCCCAGGCACTCCAGCGGTTCTGTAAGGCTGTGACCACACTCCCGGGCCCACACCCACCTCTGCAGACAAAGACCCGGGCCCGGCCACAAGCCCACTCACCGCACTCGTCCTGGGCCTTGGTACCTCCACTCAGGGCCTGGCAGGGGCCACACCGGGCAGGCAGCAGATCCGTTCTACGCCTCTTCGTGACTGCTTCAGTCACGTCTCCTCGAGCTTCTCCCTGTGACACGGACGCGTCTCTTCGGCTACAGGCTGCACCGCTCCGCTCTGGGCACACCTTCAACCAGCAGTATGTAATGGTAGACTACAGTACGGCCTCCAACTCATCACTGAGGGCAGGAAACACCAGCTCTTCAGTAGTCTCTCTGGTGCTTTTTTCCCAGCCAGCGACCCTTTAGCAAAATACGTGCGATGCCTCCCAGGCGGAGAGGGCCGCCATTTTAATCTCACGGGATCGGCACTGTTCACCCTCGGATTCTTACGTTGTATCAGGCAGCATCAGCCTCAAAATGTCTCAAAACTGTTCAGAGCTGCCTATATTGGGCTTGAGTCCTTTTCTGTAGTATGTCTGCCCCGTATTCCGGGCTGATAATGGGCGGATTATGGATCGGCTGGCAGAGTTGCTCTTGTGCACAGCCATCTTGCCGTGCGCCCTCTAGTGCTCTTTCAACTCAACTTTGATATGTTTTTTATTTCAACTGTTAATTTCTATAGTAAACCTCGAAGGACCTACACAAATGACCCCTTGCTGAATTCAGAATGTTGTCTACTTGTCAGAAATGTATAGCTTTCCAGGATCCACCATTGGTTTTACACCCATTTCTACCAATAACTGGAAGGAGGTTGGAAGCACAAAAAATAGGAAAAACTGGCTATGTCCCAGTAAAATGCCAAAATTGTGTTGAAAAGTTTGTTTTTATGTCAAAATTCTGACAAAAGTCAGCCTGTTCCTAAAATCTGTGAAGATGGTGATTTTAACTGCGTTTTGGCTAATTTCTCAGTCCACTCAAGGGGAATCCACAAACATTGGGTGCCTTTAGAATACCCGGGATGCTAAGGAAAAAAAGGTTCAAATTTGGTGTGGATACCCTATATGGACAAAAAGTTATGGGGGCATAAGAGTGACCTACCCCAAATAACCAATAAAAAGCCCCACTAAGGGTTTAATGACAAAGAATATCAACACCACCCTTACACTCAACAGCAAGGGAAATAAAAAACTGAACAAATCATTGACATTGCTGGTTAACCAAATCAACAGCATTACAATGAGTTTCTTGTAAAAAGACAATTTGGGAATCAGACTTAGATAAATGAGAAAGTACCTTTTTTTCTGGGTGATCAAGACCTCAAACGTTCCACAAGACAAACGCTCAACACTTTGGACACATGAGGATAAGAGTACAGGTATATGGGTGACAAGCTGCAAAAAAGGGAAGTAAGACAAAATAACACATTTTTATTAAAAACAACATGGGATAAGAGTAAGGTGGTAAAGAAACTCTAAATATCATAAAAGCATTCACAGAGCATAGATAGGGAAAAAAGGAAAGCAAAGAAGAGTAGATACATAACAAAGCATAAGAAGCAGACCACGGATAAGCACTCGGATCTGAAAGGAAAATTACTGAGAAGCAGTATGAGATGTGTCGGCAAGATCAGCAGCAGAGAGCAGGTAAAATAAATATGAACAAAAAGCCATTATATAGAAAAGCAGAAAAAAAACAAGTGCATACGAGGCTCCTAAAGTTTATGAACTGTAGCGTCCATAACATGGGATGAAAAATTCTGGAGAAACAATTTTAATTTAACAGAATCATCAAAGGATTTAGAAGTGCCTTCGTGAGTGGGAGGAGAATACCATGTTTTACGGCGAAGCAAGAAAACACCTGGAAAGGGGTTTCACTCTCATAAAATGAGGCACATCAAAAGACAGTTTCCAGAATAAAGCACTGGGTTTTATATGTGCAACATTCTCTAACAAAAAGACTTTCCCAGATGTCAAATAAAACACTATGCAAATGTATATAGATATACAAAGATATACAAGCAATAATAACACACTTACAGATTGTAGTGAATGAGCCGCTTTTTTGGTCTGACACCCTATGATGACCCTCAACCACCACCATTTTGTACTGACTTAAGTGTGTTATGTTACCCTAGCCTTAATGTAGGATGGGTTTGCATATGCCTGCTTCTCTTCTGTCCTGTAATCTTGCTGTCTTTTAGTGGAATAGTCTTGCCAAGAATAGAAGGAATGGGATGTTGAGGTGCAGTGTTGTGGGTGGTGGTGCACACATGTGCTCAATGTTGGATACTGAGGGATTAAGTGTATTTGCGTTAGGTGAATTCATTCTGTTTTCTGACTTTACCTTGCTTTATGGCAGTGCTGACCTTTGCCTTTGACATGTTCTCATGTCATCTTGCTTTTCAATTTCATCTTGCTTTGGGCCTTTCTGTGTACATGGCTTAACTAACTCCATTTTCATGCTGAAGCCATTTTCTGTGCCTGCACGAAGAAGAGGGCATATTTTGCTTTCCTCCTGTTTTTCACACTGTACTGACTAGAGAGAACTGGTTCTCATCAGATGAAAGTACATGGTCTGTCTCGGAGTCATAGCAAAGGCCTGATCAACCGTTGCAGTGGCCTTGGAGCAGGCTGGTACGGGCTCTCATGAGAACGAGGTGGCGAGGCTTGCTAGAAGCTTTGTTGTGTTTGAATTTGTATTAAAAAGGGGAGCCTACACTGGCCTGGTGGAAGTTCACGCCGTGGAGCAGACGTGTTGTCACGGAAGAGTGGAGGCTGGTGTCACCTCTGAACTTTCGCCCGGTTCAAGCAATGGACTCCCCATGAGCAAAGTGGGGTGAAAAGATGGAGCAGTAGGTGAGGTGTCTCTGCTACTAACTGTCTCTTGATTCTTTTCTGAATTCTTTCCTTTCCTTCTTATTTTCTGATTCTTATATCCATATATATATTTTTACATATATGTTTGCCTTGATTGCGTTTCAATCATACTATTGATATGTTAGAGTCTGCTATGATAGGTGCATTTGGCTTACCGTGTGGTGCTATTTACTAATAAATACATCCCAGATATACCAATTCATCTTTTCCTTGTAGCAGGAGGTGTGGACTCTTCTTGGCCAAGTATTCCGTTGTAGAAGGATGGGTGAATTCCCTTCTAGCAGGTAAATGTGTTATAGGAAGTTGTTCTACTCCTGGCAAGTGATGTGCAAAGTATGTTTTTCTCTAGAGAAGTGCTGTGTATATATTGTTTTCTTGCCTGCCTTTGGGGGAGTGTTGAAAGTTTGCCCACCTTAGGAAGTGCTGTGTATATGTCATATTCCATAAGTTTGGCATTACACAGATAAGCAAATGCAACTGTTAAATGCATGGAATAAAATACATGGAAAAAAATACAAGCAGATAATAATGATAATAATACTGGACGTCCACTGCAAGAAATAAACACTGTTAAATGCAAGGAATCTGACATAAGGAATCAAAGAAAAGCATGAAAAGATATAAAGAAATATACATTGAATACATCAGATGACTATAAGCACTGGATACATGAATGTGCACACAGACACACTCACACATCACAATGCCAATAATCAGAGAAAATATATCACCGCCTTATATGACCTCATCATAGACCACTCCAGTCTGGGGGAGTCACAGCTGGGGTCAAGAGACTCAGCAAGCTGGGAACTGCTACACTGAATTTGATGCGTCCGTCGTTCCTACAGGTCCAAAATCCTGCTTTCCAAGTCAACAAAACCCAGTTTTATAATCTCAATGCACTAGAAGTTTCCAAGAGGACCGCCTCTGCGCCAAGGAAACTTACTAGAGTTGGCCACTCACCCATGAGCATTCCAAAGGAAAAGGAGTTCTCGCATATTCTTCTGCGCTCCCACACGGTCCAGCCCCATATCTTAGCGAAGCTTGAGAAAGTAGAAAACATCTCCAAAATTACAGAAAACAATCTTGAACATGAATAGCCTAAACAACTTGAGTGATCTGTGGGCCAACTTGGGTGTGCTAAGCTCAAGCTAGACAGAGTCAGAATTCAAGATGACATGAGGGCATGTCAAAGCCAATAGTAAAAACTTCATAAAACGTCCCAAAGTTCAACACAATGCACATTTGTGCACCACTGCCTATAGCATCACACACTCCATTTCCCAGTGTACAACATAATGGACATTTGAGCACCACTGCATCTAACACTACACTCCGAGACAGAGAAGTTCATTCCACACTTTTCTCTCTCTCATGCTTTCAAATGCACATCCCACACATTCTGTTCCTGGCAAGGATGTAAAAAACAAACTCTCTCCCTCTGAAGCTACAAGGAGACATGAAATGCAAGTGCAAAATGAATTAAAACATGTACATTCAATTAAAACAATGGTAGTCAAAGGTTATTACATAGTCCAAATACATGGTAGTGTCTCTGGCACTACACTTTCTTTATGCAGATGATATTTTGTTGACTCTCAAAGACCTTCCTAGATCTCTCCCAGCCCCTCTGGCCCTCAGATAGCTTTGCACAGATAGGATACAAGATCAACTAGGGGAAGAGTGAGGAGCTACCCCTCTCCACAACGGCTGCCGCCATGCAGCGCTACCAATTCCATTGGACACCATCCCATCTTAAATACATTGGTGTCTATGTTAACAGAGAACTGGGAAGCATGATGAAGGACAATATTGAACCCCTGCTGGAATGGACCAGAGCAGACTTTGCCAAATGGACACATCTTAACCTTTTCCTCTGGGGGTATGTCTGGATGGTCACGATGGTTACCATCTCACAGTTCACATACGTCTTTGGCATGTGATTGCTCCAGGTCCCGATCACACTGCTTAGACACACTCATCAGGGGTTTTATCTGGGATGCTGCCAAACCATGGCTGGCTGTGCCCAAACTGATCACCCATAGGAAATAAGGTGGCCTAGGGCTTCCATCGGTTGAACACTACTCTGTGGCCAGCAACTCGCACTGCCCATCTTCATGCAGCAGGGGACAACTGATCCTCCCCTCTGGGTCCTGATAGAAAGAAACTTATCTCACAGTCCACACGGTCTCTAACTACTCTATGTGTAGGATGCCCTCAAGACATGTTCTGCCAATCCTAGGATCTGGCTATGACTCTGGCCTGGAAGTGGGCGCATATCCTTCTTTCGATTGATCGCTGCCTGCACTGTGAGGCCCCCTTTTTGCATTATGCTAGCATCTGTATAGTTGAAACTACGCCTGATTTACCTATATGACAGTGGGCAGGAATTGAAACCAGTTGCCAGATCCTCGACAATGAATCCTTCAACTCTTTCATGGCCCTGTGAGACAAATTCCATCTACCCCTACGTCGGTAGTGGCGGTACCTACAACTCCACCACTGTCTCTACAGTAGTCTGTAACCCTCTCTCATTGTTACCAATTTTCGGGTATGGAGCCGTTACCACACTGACATCAGGTCTATACAACCTTATGATACAACATAAATACTCCCTGCCCCGATTGCACTAATGCATACACTATGGCAGCTGCACCTGCAGGCAGAATAAGGTGAGGAGGACTGGACTGAGGTCCTGGAAAACCTGGACCATGGTGTGCAGGAGTCCAGGATTAAATTTTGCCTCTTAAAAATGATGCAGGATTGGTACGGGACACCCTCAAAATTAGAACATGCTAGTATTTTGCACCACTCATGCTATTGGAGATGCAAACTCCCGAAATACAAAATGCTGCATGTACTATACGATTGCCCGAACATCGGGTGATGGCCATGTTAGGCCGAATGCTATCTCTTCACTGCACCATTACCTCAGCAAACAGATCAACAATAGGATGGCATTCAGGAAAGTCCTAAAAACCCATTTGTTTGCGAAAGCGTGCTAATGTACCTTGGAGCTCGTCATAGTAATTGCTGAAGCGCGACGAGGCCTCCGGGTAGTTACGCGCTATATAAATATAATTTTTCATTTCATTTCATTTCATTTCATACTACTCCAATGACACATCACAAGTTCAGTTTCTCTGCCAATCGATTAACCGCAGTCATACTGTGCATACTACGGAATAGACGTTCACAACACATACCCACACACGTGGAAAAGTTCACCGAAATGTTTAAGGCAGCGTTCTATGAGAAACTCTCCTACACCTACATAGGATATCCTTTCTATCTCATTGGGTGGCATATAACACCCTTGTGGTTCTCCACAGAATGTCCCCAGCAGTGGAGGATCACTGCTTTCGCTGTCAGCAACAGGAGATGGGAGGCTGGCTGTATATTTTTTAACCTGTCAAATGGTAGAACAGTTTGGGAACTGTGTTTTCTGCTCTTAGTCTCGGTCTACAGATTAAGATAGATCCAGTGGCGGCTTGTGTGACAGATTTAGGGTTTGTTAGTAGGAGTCTGGGCTCTAGGATAGGCAGGTGTGGTCAGATGTTTATAGCAATAGATTTCCTAAATTGCTCACTCACTGATTCTACAGAACTGGAAAACATCTAGGGTTTCAACATACCAAGAGTAGTATAATAAAATGATTAGGAAAAAAAAAAATAAAGATGCCTTTGCAAGAAGGGTAGTAGGTGATAAGAGATTTTATACCTCGTGGCAGTGTATGGATGCCATAGAACAGGCGGCCCCTGAAGCAGTAGCAGTCCAAGTGTTTAAGTCTTTTTTCAGAGGGGTTGGATGAGGGATTGTGGGTATTGTAACGTCAGGGAGGGGATTTAAAAAGCCTCAATGGCACTTCCTTTCTCATAACTGCTACTATGCTACTATGCTTGTACTGTATAATGTGTCTAACCATTGTCTGAATAATTGACTGGGGAGGTGGAGATCTAATAGGGCACGAAGGCACGCGACTGATACATACAATGCATTGAATGGGTATTGTCCTTAAATGGATTGGCTGTCCGTGAACCTTTGATCGACTATTTTTTTAATATATATTCTGCTGACAATATGAATAGGTATTTGAATTTCATTTCTTTGGTATGTTTTTGTTACGCAATTGATCTCGAATTCTGCTCAATAAAAAAATATTTACAAGCAAAAAAAGAAGCTCACCTACACAGGAGCTGACAGACTAGACTCCTATCAGCGGGTGTGGGTAGGGCTTTAAGTGGGCCGGGTCTCACTGGTGCTGAGCACCGGCAGTTTTTTAAGGGGGCCTCGAAATGGCTCTCTTTTGTTCCCGGCACAGGCGGTCCGTTTTTTTCCGGACTGCAGTGGCAGCAGGCACATCGATGTGCACGTGCTCACCATGTTTTATGGCATGACGTCATGCCAGGTGAGCGTTGTAGGGGAAGGGAAATCTTTTAAAGAGAGTCATTTTCTCTCTGGATTTCCCTTCTCTTTTTGAAACTCAGGAGCAGCAACATTGTCGTGGTGTCACCAGAGCTTTAATTGGAAGCTTTTTCAATATTATATGCAAGCCATAGTTGCTGCTTATTGATCTTATGCAACTAACAACCATTGACAAAGTCAATAGTCCTGACTTGTTGTAGGTATGATGTTACTTGGTGTGTCATAAATCAGGATGCAATGACAGAAACAGCAACATATAAGTCATGCGGCACAGATCTTTTGTTTATTTGTTTTAAGTCACGCCCTTAATTACACTGGCCACGCCCCTTTGAGAGACCCCTCCTCCCCAGTTTTTTCATCCCACTTAAAGCCGTGACCTACTCCCATGGCTATTCCTTACCTTCTCTCCCACCACCTCCCTCCGAGGCCTCCACTGGTGCCCTCAACTAGGATATCATTCTCATTGCAGCGGTCGGCCTCGGACCATGGGTACCACACCCCGCCCCCTCTTCCCATCCGAGGGGTCCTGCCCATGTAGCCCCCTGCATCCCCTGGACTCCCGTACTCCTCCTTCCACTTGCATCCCTGCCGGAGTGTTGGCTGACAAACCCCTCCTCCTTCCTACCACCGCCCCACTTCCCCTCATTTCTCTGACTCCCTCCCCCTCTCCCCACAGCTATTGCCTGTCCGTCTCTACTTAGAGACTGGCACTGCTCTGTTGAACCTGTATTTTGTACCTCGCACTTCAAAACTCAAAAAGAAAGAATACAAAAAAGAAAAAAAGATAATTGTATGTCATTGCTTTATAGCTACTGCAATTGCACAACAACAATCTGCGCATGTATTTCATTAACATTAGTTGTATAAATCAATTGTTACAGATAATCCAAAACGAATAATCCCCCCGCTGATTAAGGGTCTTGGAACCAGAAATGCATCGAGGCGCTGATAAGTAAGCATTTATAAATTCATTCTTTAGAACTACAAAAGTTATGTACTTGTGACATTGACAAGAATAATTATTTTGAATAAAAAAAGAAACATTGACACCCACAAACTATATATATATATATATATATATATATATATATATATATATATACATAAACGAATTAAAGATAACTTTCTACAAAATTTTAGTTTTTGACTTTTGAGTTTTTGCGCAGTAGGTGACTTATTCCCCTCACTCCCCGTCTAGCTGATATGATAACACAGTCAAGGTGATTTCTATCAACATCTCTGTAAAGTCAATCTGAAGTTCGACACTGACAGAACGGACTCTGTCTTTCATCGTCTCAGTTAGATAAAATGAGTATTTACCTGCCTCTGAATACTAAAAGCGTGACAGAAGCGCTAGGGAAAATTAGCACAACAGTGTTTATTGCATCAAACCTGACCCTGTCAGGACAATGAACTAGAGTGACATGGCCTGTCCAAACTCCCCGTCCATTCGCCATTCTTCTGCCTCCCAAGGGGAGCCATGCTACTCTTACACACACCACTCATCCACCCTCGCCTCCACACTTAAATAACTGTCTGTTGCTTTCTTCCCAATGAGTACATGTCTCAGTGTCCTGGACACATGCCCCGCTTGTCTAGCAACCGGCACAGTGCACACCCACGAACGTCTGGTGTCTCACAATGTGTAATATCTTTCTTTGCTAGCAAGGGCTTCTGTTTGTGTACTTCGAATGGAATCTGTCATGGAGACCGATTAGCCAGAACACCATTGTCCAACATGGGATCTCCGCTCTTCAGACTGGGCATGTAAATTAGGCCCGTGTGGGAAATGGTGGCCACCACTACCACTCTGCGGGCCCAAACTTGTCCCAAATCCTTAATTATCTGTGGTGAAACCAACTGAAGTTGCCTATAAAAAAACTGACATGTCCACCACTCAAATTAATTTCATATTTCCCTATACTAATTCACCACTAATCCTTTTTGGGTTCCGGAAAAGTGTGCTACTCCCTGAAAAGCCCTTCGACGTATCATCAGGGGCAGTAAGAGCTAAATAAATGCAATTACAATTATTTTGCAGTAAACCACTGCTTCACACAATAGTCTGCCTTACTCCTGCATGCCACTGGTCTTTCGTACCAGTTAACCAGATGCAAATGGTTATCTTCTCATCTATTTGCTGCGTGTGTTTCTGGAAACTGGTCATACAAGTCCAACAGGAAAAAAACAAAGAACATTCGCATAATTAAAAAAAAACATTAAAACAACATAAATAATCACCATTTGAAACCAAACAACCGGTTCAAGGATGGAATTGTATTTTTCCAAAGCAAATCATCATGATCTGTTTCTGCAACATTGCGTCAACATTTACAATTTACACACCAGTGCAAACCGACAGCTGTATGAACCGACTGGTCCAAAATCATAAATTTGAATTGGCCATTCGATGCCAATGCATTTTTCCCCAATTGCCTGTTGTTGCAAAAGTAGGTGCACAATTTCACTGGACCAGTGCAAAGTTTAAATAATCCGGCATGTGAAACGTAAAAAAAAAACTTATATCAGCAACCGCATCCAGGAAAAACAACCTAACACGTGAATTAGAAACAGGAATTTCCACATAGGATTTTCTAAAGAATACTTTAACCAATGGCATTTATTTTCAGAAGCATATTAATGTGTCAGATTGTATTACTTTTTGGGAAGGCAAGTCAAATAACTTTATTCCGGTTCATTGAACCATAAAAGTACAGATACAAATATTAAAATATAGTAAGATGCAATCTATGCTGTTTGATTTAAAATCGGAACAATCAAGTGAAACAAATGAATTTAAAAGTATTAGAAGTTTGATGTTTAGGCATGTAACTGCTGTGGAAACCTTGTCAAACCTCAGCAAAAAGTCCTGTGATAGGGAATAGAGACGTCTGTTGTGCCATTTGCCGAGACCTGACTGGTAACAAAATATTTTAGCCTTAGGCCAGCATAGAACACTTGAGATGAACAGATTAAAAACGCCTAATCATTTTTCCCGCAGGTTGCCATGAAACACAGTTAAAATACACAATTGAATACAATTATTGGGAGGAAAGGTGCCTTCAGTTAGATGGATAGAGTTATAAAACAAGTCTTAAATTGTGCCAACATTCTTATACAATACAAGTCATAACCATATGTTCAGTACACTCTGGCATCCTCTAGTATTTAAAGTGCTGTAGAATCAGGAAGGACACAGAGCCTCATGAATGTCAGGGCATTGGTTAGTGGCTCATCTTTTGCCTAATTCTCCACACAATTAACAAATATCGTGATACAGCAAAATCCAGGCTTTGGCTCTCATCTGATTTTAAAATACGAAAAGCCTCTGCAAATTACCTGAGTCCTAAATTCTGACAAACAGGGACTAACCATTTTCTCCTTCTACTGATGTAGGATGGACAGAAGAACAAACCATGCTCTTCTGATTCCTCTCTATAGCCACAGGAGAGGCCTGCCAACCTGGCTGTCTCATAAGTCCTAGCCCATTGGGCGGTGAAGGATGCAAACGGTAGTGTACTGTAACAAAATTGGAGATATAACTTCCTGGCTGTGGTGGGGGGGGGGGGGTTCAGACTGATCAAGAAACTCTTCTAGCCTAAATTTGTCCTTCATCAAAAGAAAGGAATCAGTCAGAGTTACAAATGAAGGATGAGCCTGCAATTGAGATAATTTATACTGCCCATAATTTCTCTTTAAAAATAATTTGTTGGTTGAGGCAACTACTTGTGGATCATCCCATAGGTTCACATCCCCATCTTACCCAATGCCTCTCTTACGTACTTGACCCAGGGTATGCTTTCTGACCCAGGGATGTCTAAGACTTCCTTTAACCCTCCGCAATAGGAGTGGAGCTCAGGGATTGCTTAGACACGTTTCCAATAAAGGATTGGTCTGGCCTGTCTGAAATGTGCCTGAGTCCCATATCTAGCCTCACAGGAAGCAATGGGGTGCTCATTGGTAAACCCATCAGCTGTCGTAGGAATTGATTTTCCACTATTACCATTTTGGTCATACATACCCTTATGACCCCAAAGCTCCACCCCACAAAAAGCTGTTCCTAGCGCCTGCTGTTTGTATATTTGAATTACTGCGAGACTGGGTGAAAGCGAGATCCTCGTTACACTTTGACCAACCCAGATGATTTGATCTAGTTTAAGCCTACACCTTTCGATATGGTGCCACCAACCTAGCTGCTCTGTGAGGATCAGTCCTAGATATTCAAAGGAATGGACACGTCCCAGGGGGGCCCTTTGAGATTAGGATTAGACCTTGTAGAGTGGCAGAGATTTACAACCATGTATTGGTTTTTGCTACGTTTATTTCCAAGCCCCTTTGACTGCAAAAGTTCTCAAAACAGTCTAAGATTTTTTGAAGCCCCATTGGTGATTTAAACAATGGCAATGTGTCATCGGCAAACATTAAGGTAGGAACACTAATGCCTACCAAAAGCGGGGCATCACCATCACAATGGTTCAGATATGTGATAAAGTCTTTGACAAAGACAATAAGCAGGGTATGGGCAAGAACACAACCGTCTTACCCCACTGTTCACAGGGAATGGCTCTGTCAGCTCACTCGGTTGGTAACAACGGATCTGGGCTTAGTTATGTTCACAGAGCTTCACTAGGATAGGTAAAAGCTCATTGGGTATGCCTATTTAACCAGAACTTGCCAGTGTGTGGACCTCGGGACCAGGTAAAATGCAGACCGCAAGTCAACAAATACAACATGGAGCGGGCCACCTCTCAAAACCACAGTTTTCCAGAATATAAATTGGGGTTCAAAGACTTGGTCCACAGTGCTAGTACACTCCCAAAGTTAAAATCTCCCTGTTGGTCATCCATTCTTGTAACCTTTCAAGTATTATTCCACTGTGAACAGCTTCTGCGAGGTGTCAATTAGTCTGATAAGCCTATAGTTGGAGACTGTGAGGGGGGACCTTTCTTATGTATTAGTATAATCTTGGCCCCCACACAAATCGGGGGAATCGGTGCATGGCATTAGAAAATAAAGTGAAATATGGGCTCCAAGCATCGTTCTTGCTTTGCTACAGATCACCCGGGATCTTGTCCAGCCCAGGGTCTTTATTTGTGACATTCTTTCTAATTACAGAGCTTACTTCCAGTATTGTGATAAGTGAGATTCCTTCACAGTGCATAATGCATGGTAGTAGCACCAACATCAGAAACAGGGGCTAAACTGGAAGATTCCCTCACCGTGGAGGCCAGCATGACCAGTCGGTCAGTCTCAGCATGTGCACAATTGAAAGATGCTGGCAACACTCCCCTCAAACCTCCGATGCGGGAGCGTTGTAGCAGGGATTGCTTCCTCATTCTTACTGTAGCATGCATACCAGGAGCTCTGTTGTTCCTCCATAATAGTAGTCCGTAGTCTGGAGTTCCATTCAGATCCCGTTCGGATCCTGTACATAGTCTGCTCAGTGCTCAACATCGTTGGACCGTCATGGCGTGTGACGTGTGGGCAAGTGGGTGGGCACAAGCACGGTGCCGGGGGAGGAGGGTCTGGCTGGGATTTTACTTTCTGTGGGGTGTGGGTGTGTGAGTGGTAAATGTAGCTTATTTTATGTTATACTCCAACAGCTACCCTTTAAGAGCATGCCAATTCAATTACAGAAATGAAATGCTTTAGAGTTAGAATCCTATTGACAGAGGCAGAGTTCCGCCACAGTCTAAGATGGAGGATTGATTCCACTTAAACCCCCGCTGAACCAGGCAGACAGTGCTGTCTCTACCCTCTCTCCAGTCTACCCTTCCCATCCAAAGTCAGTGGGGGAGTAGCTACCACTGCACCAGGGCAACCCCTGGACTCACTTTGGCAGATCCACACCTCCCATATGCAGGGTTTGAGAGTCCAGATGCCCGCTGCTGCTGATTCCCTGCAGTGGGGGGCTACGCCAGCACTGGCTTTGCCTGCCGTGCCAGTCCGTCGATTCTCCAGTTTCCCCACCACTCCTCGGCCCCCAAGTACTGCCATTGCGCTCTCACCAAGCGGTGCACCAGTCCATCTGCCACCAATGGGCTTGCCGCCATCTGAGATCTCGCTGCCAGGAGGGTAGCCCACTCCAAATGCTTCCTACTAAGGTTTCCTCCAGGCCAGAGTAGGACCGCAAGGGTCTGCTCTTATCCTCACGGGCCATAACAGGAGAGCACAGTCACACAGGAGTGCTGTTGTGGGACTGCTTTCCTCCTTATGTGGTTATATGAGCCCGCACCCTACAATCATCTCCAGCACCTCAGCCCCCAGAATGGCTCCCATCAATACTAAATGCTGTGGGTCGGGGTCTTTCCAGTCACGGTGCCTTTAATCCTTTCTACCTAGGACACCCTGATCTACTGGGGGCCCCTGCTACTATCACCCACTTTCTCTACAGCCTCAGTACGGGATTTTGAGATGAAAACCCCCATCACTGTAGGAGCAGAACATACTTGGGGCTTACTATTAAATGCTGTGCACCCACACTCCACCTTTTTTCAGGCCTACATTGGATCTGGACTGCCTATCTTCCTTTTTTTGGGCTATGCCTATTTACTGTGACTCTTCATTGCCTCACTGGCTGCTCTCTTAAAACCCCGAAATCGGTCCTAGGATGCTTGTTTCCGGTCCAGGGAGAACCTCGCCTGGCAGTTCAGGCATGACTGTTCCCATAAGGAACAGAGTCAAGACTGATTTGCACATGACTGGTGCCAAACTGGGCCGGCAAAGTGAGCAAAAGAACAATGGATTAAACCCAGATCTGTGCCTGGGGGTGAGTGGTTGAAAAGTTTCAGCACTCTGTCCATCATTTTGTTGTGTTTGCTATGTTTGCCCTAAATGGCCAGGGGTATGCCAAGACGGTGGTCCCTTGTATGCTGTGCCACTGGATTGAAGCTAACCTGGCTGAAGAGGGGTGAAACCCCAAAACCTGTCCCAAGATGCTTGTTTCTGCTCCAGGGAGGACCTGGACTGGCAGTGTGGGCTGGACTGTTCCCATGAGGAACAAGGTCAAGACTGATTTGCATATGGCTGGGTCCAAACTGGGGTGGTTCAGTGAGGAAAAGAATGATGGATTAAACTCCGATCTGTGACTGGGGCTGAGTGGTTGAAAAGTTTCAGCACTCTGTCCATCATTGTGTTGTGTTTGCTATCATCCCTAAGGTGAACAGACTCCTTTTTCCAAGCCCCCACTGAAAATTCAAAGGGTGCACATAATTCAGGGCCGGCCGATCATTGCCTGATTTTTGTGCCATGCTCATATCAGACATATACTCTTAGAAGCACGCAAGCATGAACCACACACTATTGAGGGTGGACGGATCCATACAGTGGGAGATTTCTCTCCAGAGACCAATCACAAATGCAAGGCACTTCTTGCCCTCCACCCCCATCTGAGGAAATGGGATATCAAATATGGCCTCCTAGAACTAACTGTCATGTTGATCACTATGGACGTCCACTCAAGAGAATTCCACAACCATGCCGATCTGGCTCGATTCCTGGACTCACTTGGAGTCTCCTACATGGACAATACCCACTCTCTGCCTAAAGACTTGAATGGTACAAGTACGACCGGACATGACCCTCTACTCCATTGATGCCAAGACGCCACCATTGGAAATATCGGGGGAGGGTATTCTGGACAGCAGAGGCATTGACCCACTTGGATGAAAGGGATAAATCCATATCACCACTTAAGACCTCTCCCTCTCACACAGAGAGAGTTTCACCCTATCACCATGTTCTGCCCATGGACACTACCAGACTGAATATGCAGCCTCCGGGCTATACGGGTATAACAACCCTGAGAGAGAGCCCCGTTCTTGCTCTTGTCCTGTGTCTGATTTGGTTGTGATTTTAGCCATCACTGCTATTTTTCTCACTTTCTGTTTTATGGCCTTTTGGTTCCCCCTCTCTTGTCTTGACTTCCCAGCCACTCCTCATGGTCCCCCATGTCCCCTCCCACTCCCACCCACATTTTATTGTTCCTTCACCACCCTTCCTCTTCCTGCTCCTCCAGCAATTTTGAGGTGGGGAACAACACTGATATGTTCTATCTAGATTTATAACCTGTTCTCCTACTCTCCTTGTTGAAGGCATTTCTGTCAATGGTATAGTATCATTGTGTTATCTATTTTCTGGATGTTTTACATGATTATCCTTTACTTTCCTAACAGCACCTTCGGTCCACTCTGACCCCCATTCAGTCAGAGACTCCCTTCTATTGACCATTACCAGTACCCCACGGTGGCATGGACACTTGGGGAAGTTCCGACATGCCATTAACAGACACAGTTACAGTGCATACTTCCCCTGCCTTCTACCATTGCTATGACCCCTTCAGATTCTTGATGCATGTATTCCACACTGTGCCCTTCTTTCAGGGCACTCTTCGTTTATCACCCACTCCTTTCCTCCCTTCCCTTCCCTTACTCCTTTCAATCCCTGCCCTTGAATATGCCCAGCATCCCTCCTTGAATCCCCTTTAGCGGTCTCCTAGATCCGGGACCTTCTTTTCTCCACACGTTCCCTCCTAGGTCATACTAGCCTTTGTTCCCTTGCCCCCCGCATATAACATTCATTTTCATGGTACTCTGGCCTCTCACCATCATCTCGCTCAATGTAAACGGGCTGACCCATATTAGGAGTGTAAAAATATAATATATTGTCCTAACTTGCCTCACCAAAGGCAATCATTGCTCTTTTACATCTCTCCCCCTGAGAGGCTGAAAAACTTAAAAAAGGACTGGGTTGGGAAGATTGCTTACAGCTGGAAATCCTCCTCCAACACTACCATACCCATGCCACAAACCTTGGCAAACCCTACTGTAGCAAGTTGGCTCTCTAGATAGTGTACTAAAATGAAGTACACTGTGCAGAGAGTCCAGTGGGTCCCCAATGGGTTTTCAGAGGGATAAAGTAGATCATACTAATGCTCTCTTTTGTGGTAGTGTGGGTGAGCAGTTAGGCTTATCAGAGGGTAGTGCTAAGCATTTGTTGTACCCACAGAGGCAAATAATGAGACACACACTCAAGAATAAATCTGAAACCAATTTAGAAAAAATAACACTTCTTTTTATATATATTTAATGCTAAAGAACTTTATTTCAAGGTAAGTGCAGTTTTCAATAAAAAAATATGCAAAGGTAAGTAAAGCGCTTGGACCTGTGAACGTTTACGCACAATGCAATTCTATGGGAGGAAAAGTCAAAGATGCATAAAGGTAGGTACAGTCGGTTTCAAGGGTTCTCCTTCTGGGATCGGAACAATAGTGAGCCAAGGTTTAAAGTACTACCAGCAGTTCTTCAGGAACCACCTCTGGGAGCTGGGTGCTGGTGAGGCTGGTAGCTGGCGCTACGGAGAAGGGGGACCAACTGAAAAGAGGCTGCACAGAGGGACTTGCGGGCAAGTCCGAGGTTTCCAAAACAGGGTCTAAGGTCGCAAGGGGTCTTGGAGCACTGGGACACAGCTGGTTCATCTGTGCCTGAGCTGGGGGACTCGGGAGCAGAGTGGTTTGGTCAGCTGGCCTGGGTGCGTGAAGATGCACCTCGCAGTCAGGGACAAACAGCTGGAAGAGGAGAAATCAAGGCATCTGAGCCACTCTCAAAGTGGGTCTCTGTGAGACTGACGTCCCTTGATGAATGCTTGGTCCTGGTGCTATGAGCATCCAAAATGGACTCTCGCTGTTGGTGTGTGGTGCAGGGCGTCTGGTACCCTGGAAGTTGGTACTACACGGCTCCGGTTGGTCCTCGTGTCTTCACACTCGATGGGGAGACAGATCTCACCTTCCAGAGCAGGAGTACCTTCTCCTGGTTGTCTGCAGTGTTAGTCCAGGCGGGGAGCTGCAAGGTGGTGGACCGGACTCTGCTTGACGGTGCCTGTGGACTTCAGGGGGGTAACTCCTCTACTCCAAGGCACACTTTCAGTGTTTGCTGAAGTGCTGGTATGCAACCCAAGGCTTTGGTAGTTCTCCAGCTCGCAGGATGAGTCACTCTGTCATTATTATCAAGAGAGGGCTAAGAACTGCAGGGTTTCTCACCAAAGTCCAAGGTTCTGCTGCAGTTCTCACGAGGCCGTGACTCTTCTTTCTCCTTCTTCTGTTGATCCATCAAATCTGAGTTCTTAGGTTCAGGGGTGCCACCTAAATATTCAATTTAGGGGTGTTTACAGGGAGTGACACATAGCAGTCAATGGGCTACGTACCTTAGGGTGTCTACACCCTCTAGATGACCACTTCCTGTACAAAGTGGGCATAACCCTGACCCTAGAATGCTAATTCCTACCAAAACAACATGGAGAAATCTGAAAAGTGGGGGCCACATCATCTGGCACACCTCCTAATCTAACTAATTTTCCCACCTGTCTTGCCACCAAAAAGTGGGGTCAGGACAGGGGGTTGAGCACCTCCAATATCTGGAGAGGTCAGAGGTCGCATAACAAAGGCAGCAGGGCCTTTGAAGCTTCTCCCCCTGAATTGTCCATCCTGCTTCAAGTTGCAGACATGTTTGGAGTCTTTTACACTACCCTATAGAGCTCAGAACTCAATGGCGACAAAGACGTTACCAACGCCTTCCTAGCTAATACCAACCTACCCAGTCTCAATGATGATGACAGAGTCCTCCTAGAGGGAGAATCACCGAGGAGCAGACAGCACAGGTCATTACCACCCTTCCGTACAACAAAGTGCCAGGCAAGAATGTGTCCCGGAAAAATTCTACAGCCGGTTGAGGGCAGACACTGTAGACCAGCTCAATGCCACCATCCTAGAGGCAGAAAGAACTGGATCTGTCTCATCTATGTCTAACAAAGTGGTAATTACAATCCCACCGAAACCAGACAATGACCCGTTACTCTGCAGAAGCTACACCACAATCTCTCTCCTGAACACAGATACAAAAAACTTAGAAAACATTCTAGCCACCCGCCTCAAACGGGTTATTTCAAGCCTATTCAGGACCCCAAGTGGGATTTGTCCTAGAAAGATCGTCCCATTATCACTTTTGCATCTTAGCCCATCTTCTTTGGATTTCTGAAGACTCCCACAACACCAAGACAGCGTTTTACTGTACAGAATGGGGATATTGGTTTAGTCCTTCACCGACAGGCCTTGGGGACAACTTCATCTCAAAGGTCCATTGGCTCTACACCGAGCCTACCACTCCAGTCAACTGTGGTGGATTCTCATCAGTTACTTTGTGGATCTGTCAAGGGACTAGACAAGGCTTCCTCTCTCACCCTTGCTATTCCTGCTGGCCATGGAACCCTAAGTGGCAGCTATACAACAGTCCCCCCAGGTCACCGATATACCTACCGCTGTAAGCATGGCCAAAGTCCTGCTCTATGTGGACCAAATTCGGCTTACACTTACAGATCTAGATAAGTCACTAATGGCCTTCATGTAGCTCATATCATACTTCTCTGTGATCTCGGGCTACAGAATTAACGGGGGTAAGAGTGAAGTACTGCCCATTTCAAGGATCATGACAAAGGCTGCCGTTACTGGATTCCCCTTCCGATGGAAACATCGGATGCTCAAGTATCTTGGTATTCGCATCAACAGTTGCCTGCGAGACATGATCTCAGACAACCTAGACCTGCTTATTGGCAAAACCAATTCCGAAAATGCGAAGTGAATCTACCTAAACCTGTCCATCTGAGAAGAACAGAAGAAGTTAAGATGGTAGTAGCGCTCCATTTTGCATATGTTCTCGTAATCTTACCTCTCCTTGTTTTCTTTTCCCACATTGCAAGCAATATATAAAGGCATCGGATCCTTCATCTGGAGTGGCATGAAACCTTGTATGTCCATCTCTAAACTGATAGACCATTGAAAAAGTGGCAGACTTGGAGTACCCTGTAAAGAACACTACCATCACACTCTTTACCTGGTGCAACTATCTCACCTGGGACATAAAGTGAGAGACCTCCTCCATTCTGGGGTTGCTTAAAAGCGCCATGACCCACAGTGGCCCTGTTCTAAACATTCTCTATTGCCACAAGGCGCCCTCTACATTCACGTCCAGTCCCATAGTGCAAACGATGGTGAGGGTCTGGAGCTACTCCCACAAACGTCTTTCTAGTCCCATCTGACTATGCCTACAGACCCCCTTATGGAACAATGCGGCCATCCGAATAGGTGGTCCCCCGCTGATGTGGAGAAAATGGGAGGTGTGGGGATAAAGATGTTAGGTGACATTGTTCGAGGTGGGGAGATTACACCCTACACTATCCTCCAATTGGATTTCCCCCTGCCCCCTCAGAATTATGGCATTTCTACCGTCTTCAGCACTGTCTCTAGGACCTCTTGGGGGCCTGAACGTGACATATACCAGTCTCTCCCATACAACAGTTTCTGGACCACTAGGGAAAACCTATAGAGGTTTCATGTCTGGGTTGTACAACATACTGTCCAGCACTTTAATTCGCGTCCCTTCCTGCTCCTCCTCTGCACCTAATGGCAAACTACCCTTCAAGTATAACACACTGAAGAAGACTGAAAGGAGATGATTGCAGGCTGAGAAAAAAAGTATGAGTCCAGAATTAATTTCTACCACCTCAAAATAATTCAGAATTGCTACTGGGGCCCCCAGAGACTCGAAACTGCTGACCTCCTCCCCCACTCATGATGCTGAAGCTGCACAATGGGGTTGATTATTTACCTAACCTAGTGAGTACATACTACCTTCAATGCTCTGATTCTTCCTTCCTCATTTCTAGCACTTAAGCCTTACTAAAGAGATTCAGTCTTATTCCTTCTAACTGTCACTACTCTCGCAAAGCTGTTTTCTATTTCTATGAATCCAGGCATATGTTTCCATAAAACCCACCCAGTGATTCCCCATCCTCATGCTAAAATTCTCAAATCCCTCTATCGGATTGCTGATGAAGGGCTCCAGGAAGGGAAGGAGGGTGTGCCAATAAAGAAAGAATGGGAGTATTGAATCTTCTAAGAAAGTAATCCAAGCATTATCCCTCATCTCCTTGCTTATTCTGTCCTTACTATTGCGGAGTTATCCGAGTGATATGTTACTTCTGTATGGTCTGGTAGACCCCAAAAAGACAGATCAATGAAAATCAACAGTCCTAGGAATGCAGAAACTCTATACTTTAATATCACACTTGAGTGAAATAAACTGACATATGCCACCAAGCTAAAATCAAAATGACATTATGAGGTATGTACATTAGTCAGCATCTTCTTGCCAAATCATAATTCATCTGCTTCGGCTACATTCAACCTGTGAAATAAATGTAGACAGACTAGCCCAAATTGCAGTTGTATGTATGTACATAATAGAAACACTAGACAATTCTGTCTAGGAGTCCACCATACCTATGATAGAATCACCTAAACAGAACAAGGAAAACGCTTGACAGCATCTAGGTAACCTAAGGTGATGCCTGGCGTAGCTCATCTATCCAGGCTAGCCTTAAAAGATTTGACCCTTATTAGCTGCTCCAAAATTTACAAATAGTTTGTCAGGTTGCCTATATTTGCCCATTCTTTGGAAATATATTATTGGAGCTCCTACTACACAGTAAAGATGAATCCTGGCATCTGTATCACCTTAGAAATTGGCCAACAAGGAAAGGAGAATGAAAGCTGTATGAAAGTCTGAACTTCTTGTTGGTGAGAAATACAGCTTCAAAGACTAAACAATTCTATCATCAAAACCTCTCAGAGGTGGATGACGACAAAGTAGAGAACCCAATTCACCAATTCTATTTGCTGTGGTAATGGCCACTAGTAAGAAAACCTTTAATGCACAAAAAAATGTGCAGTCTTTTTCTAGAGGTACAAACAGAGCCTCTTGCAAAAATGATAAAACCAACACTAGATCCCAGCTGGGATACTTCACCATGGTCTTTGCTCTTAATATATCAAAACCCTTTAAACATCTTCAACAAAAGGGGCTGAATATAATTCACCCTGAAGCCCTTAGCGGCTGCCCTCTGAAGTCTCAAGGTACAGACTGACACATATTTGTAAAAAGCATCCCGCAAAAATTACAAAATAGACTCAGGAGTATATTGCACTGGAATACAATTATTTGCCTCACACTACTTATTTAGAAGAAGCCCAGTGATTGTTAAAGTCTCTCTTTGTGGAGCCTCTTCTAGAATCTTGAATCAAGAGAGAAACAAGAAAAGAAATACCCCTTCTCTCAAACTCCAAAATGACACATTCAAGCAATGTTAGGTGGCTAGAGGAAGAGCTGAATGAAGCAAGAGGAGTGGAGGCAGTGGAAGAATCCACTCCTGTACTGACAGGAGCTAAAGACGAGGAAACCAGATGCTTCTCTTCAAGAACATAAGAACCATCATTACTTCAGCTTGTTTCCTCTGAATGTTTGCCAGAACCTTGGCAATGAGAGGAATTGAGGGGAAAATGTTTATTTAGGATGAAAACACCACCTGTGGTATTGGAAGAAAAATGATACCTTCTGAATTTCCTCAATCTAAATACCCTCAAATGTAAGCAACATTGGAATCCACTGCTCAATCCCCTGCTCCTCACACCCCCCGCCACCACCACCAAAAGCAATCGAAGATGCTCTTAAGCGGTCAAAAACAACTTTGAAATTAACTTTGCTTTGATTTCTATATGCCAATTGCTTTGTACTGGTGAAATCACTATATACACAACATTTGATTTTTTGTGAAGTAACTATTATTTATATAAATCAAAGTTACTTCACAAAAAATCAGATGTTGTGCATATAGTGATTCCACCAGTACAAAGCAATTGACACCTTCCCGACAGAATCCACTTATTTATATATAATACATACCCAGGTTCTGAGGGACACAGGGTCACCCCATTTATCTAAATGGTTGATTTCTATGTGGCTCAGAATTTGAAAACAGTCTCATTTGACCTGAATGCTTGTAAATAGGGTTTGAAAATCCTTAACAAGGGATTGAGAAGCCTACACTGCAGCATATATCTCAGACCACTTGTATAAGCTCAATTCATCATAAGCCCTTTTTAGTGCATTTTCTGCTTTTTTGTCCACTGTATCTAGAACTGCAACATCCCCTGTTAACAAGGTGGGTTAGATTACCAGGTCTACAACGAGAGGATATGTAACCTACTCCAGCTTACCTTTTGCAAGATGGTATAACCTACCTTGGAACTGACACTCTCACAGGGTCCTTCCACTTCCTCTTCAACAGCACCTGAAAAGCTGGAATGTCAGGCACTTTAGGAAAGGATGGTCTTTTCAATTGTCACAATCATTCTCCCCTGTTACTATGTTGTTCTTCATCAGCTGGGAGTTGGAGACTGGTAGAAAAGTATGAAATCACAGGTTTCAAGGTCCTCCTTCTGAATAGAGTTTCCTCTGGGCGTAGCAGGATCACCAGGGAAGCCCAATTCCTCCTCTTCATAATCAGGAGAAGTTTAGGTGGAATATGACACAGGCGCGGAAACTGACATTTGAAAGCCATCAGATACATCATATGACAGTTGAGGTGATGCACTTAAACTTCTCCATCTTTCATTTGTATCAAAGAGAGCATCTAACTATTTCCTGGAGCATTGTTTCTGAAACAGGGCAAGAGCAAGATTTCCCCAGAGCCTATATCACACCACACCACGGATGTATTTATTGACTGGAGAAGGAGGTGAGAAATCATGTTTCTTATGTGTGTGCTTGACCATTTTAATACCATTTAAGGGAATCCCAAACTGAAGCTGGAAGAACCTTTTCAATAAGAACATTGGGTCCTAGATATCGATAACCCAGCAATGCCTGTGGGCCTTTATAATTTCTTTTTTAAAAATCTTTTTCGATTCCCTTTCGACAAAATAAAATAAAACAAATCTTACCAGCATCACAGAGAGCACCACAGAAGGAAAAGCAAAACATCAACTCAGTGTCTTACATAACAGTAGACAGGCGCTATTCTGAATAGACATCTTTTTTACTATTTTTAAAAAAAGTTTTTAAAGTAAAAAGAAACTCTTAACTTAAGAGCATGCTTTAGGTCAGGTGCAAGCAACTGGCACCAATTATCTTCAGGTCTTGTGCTGATCCACAGCAGAGCCCAGTATTTCACGGGTAAGGCAATTCAAATTTGGTGGGCCTTTGCACTACATAGTAGTGCCCTGGAAGGACTAGCCACCCTAAATTAGGTAGCAGATGTGGGACTCTGCATCGTCACCACACAATACCAAACAGCTGGTATGGACTCCCGCTCTGCCCCTCCTCTCCGGATGTAGACTGTCTGCCAGATTGAGGATTTGGCTCTCCTTCGTGCCCTCGCAACCCACACTATATCTTGATCACAGGTTCCATTATGCAGCATGGTTTTAAAGAACTAGACAAAAAATAAAAGAGTGCACTGGATTGCCAAAAAGAAAAATAGAAAAATACATAATAGGACTGTAGTATCCTGCTGGCCAGGGGAAGGGAAACGACCCCGGGCAGTGATGACCAACCTGGGTAGAAGTGGATGGACTGTCAGAAAAATGATAGAGACAAAAAAAAAGTATTCTGCAAAGAAGTCTCTGCTTCTTTTATTATCTTTTGAGAGTCTTTCCTTAACGTATGCAAGAAAATATGAGGAAGAAGCTAGGCTGAACACCAGAGTTCTCGAGTTCCTTGTAGGCCGTAGTCTTCCCTTGCGAGGTCTGAAAACAAGTCCCGCTTCGTGGTGTTCTCTTCTCCGGCTGTTCTTTATAGGAGTCCGGCCCCCAGGAACAAAGAGAAATAACAGAGGGGTTACTGGTTTGTTCGTGCGTGATTCTCTTTTTGTGCTACCGTCACCAGGGAGTGTTTTCCTAACGGTTTCAAGTAACTAAAGGTGAGTAAGCTAAACAAAAAAATAAAAGTAAGTGGGACCGGGTGCTATTCGGTCAGAGAAAGGGCAATGGCTAACAGTGGCAAGTTTTTCACATAAAACCAACTTGTGCCCGATTACAGCCCCATGCAGCCCTGACCGGCCCACCACCACAATGATCCCCGAGCGGTCACTTGCCTTGAGCCACGACCCAGGAGTTGGGCTGCGGCGCTTGGACCTTGGGCGTCCTCAGTTGCAGCTGGGCCGCCGGGTTCTCCGGTGTTCGGCTCCCCCGTGTTCCTCCGTTCCTCGATACCGCTGGGCTCCGCTCGCTCAGGTCTCCCGTTCGGCTCTCGGTTCGGTCTCCGCTCCGCTCTCGTCGTCCACCTCCTTTCGTCGCGTCTCTTCCTGTTGGCAGACACCCCTTGCTTCGCTCTCCGCCTCTTTACTGTCCTGGACCGCCCTTCTCTCCGCCTCCTTTCGGTCGTTGCACCAATGCTGTGCGTGTGACGCGGATGACGTTGGCTGATACGTCAGGTGGGTTTGTGCCACTAAACCGCTCCGTCCTTCCTGTGAGGAGTCGCGGTCCAACTCTCAAGAGTTCCGGGGTTCTGGCTTATCGGAACTCTCACACATCCCCTCCCTTATGAATGGACATAGGGGCCATTCAGAGGACGGGTGGCGGGAGAGATAGTCCGAACTGACGTTTTGTGTCCCAGGAACGTGGATCGTCTGGAAAGAAAAAGGTTGCAATGCAAGAAACCAACGAAGGATACGTGGATTAGTGTCCTTGTTACGGGACAGCCAGGTGAGAGGGACATGGTCTGTTAAAATGGTGAACTGTCGTCCCAATAGGTAATATTGTAGCACCTCTACAGCCCATTTTATAGCGAGGCATTCTATCTCGATCGTTGAATACCGGATTTCACGGGGAAACAGTTTACGACTTATGTACAGTACTGGTCGTAAGTCACCCTTGGGATCAGACTGGCTTAAAACGGCCCCTAGGCCGAGCCCCGAAGCGTCCGTTTGTAGGATAAATGGTTTGTCAAAATCAGGGCAGCTAAGGACAGGGGCTGTACAGATGGCGTCTTTTAAAGCACAAAAGCTATCCTCCTGTTCTTGAGTCCAGACTTGTATACGTGTGGGGTATGTTTTCGTTAACAGGGCAGTAAGGGGACTAGCTAGGGAGGAAAACAAAGGAATAAACCTACGGTAATGCCCTATAAAACCCAAGAAGGAACGGATGTCTTTTTTCGTGGCTGGTTTCGGGATGCTTTTAACGGCTTCTATTTTGTTTATTTGGGGTTTTATACACCCTTCCATGATGGTATATCCCAAATACTGGATCTCGTTTGTACCCAACAGGGATTTCTTTGGGTTGATCGTGAGGCCTGCGGCCTGAATAGCGGAAAACACCTTCCCTGGATGATACAGGTGGTCCTCCCATGTCTGACTGTAAATGACGATGTCATCTAAGTAGGCTGCGGCATAGGCCGCGTGTGGTTTCAGTATGGTATCTATCAGTCTTTGGAACGTGGCAGGCTCCCCATGCAGGCCAAAGGGTAGGACCTTAAATTGATACAGACCAGAGGGGGTGGCAAATGCGGTCTTTTCTTTGGACTCAGGGGACAAGGTAATTTGCCAATAGCCTTTCGTAAGGTCTAAGGTTGACATGAATCTGGCTTTTCCTAGTCGCTCTATTAATTTGTCGATTCTGGGCATAGGATAAGTATCGAATTTAGTTAAGGCGTTCACTTGTCGAAAGTCTATACAGAAACGGAGACTTCCGTCAGGTTTCGGTACAATGACAATCGGGGAACACCAGTTACTCTGGGAGGGCTCGATGATCCCCGCCCTTAACATGTCTAATACCTCCTTTTCCACTGCTTCCCTACGTGCTGCTGGGATGCGATAAGACTTTAGCTTCACTACCGTTTTTTCTAAGGAGATTAGACTATAGAGGTTAAACCAGGAGTGGATGAAAATAGGCCGGGAAAGCTGTTGGTTAGACTCTCTAACTGTACCTTTTGAGGAGGGGACAAGATATTCCCCTTTGGCACCGGGTCGGGTGCTCCATCCTGTTTTGCTGGGAGTGATATGTCTGCCTGTCTGTCCGAACAGACCAGTTGGTGGGTGGTGTTTCTTCCCATTTTTTTAATAGATTGACATGGTATATTTGCTTACCGCTAGTGCGGTGTGGTAGTTTTACACTGTATGTAACGGGAGTTACTTGTTGGTCTATTTCATAAGGTCCTTGCCACTTCATTAGGAGTTTATCCTCAGTAGAGGGAAGCAGCAGGAGTACCCTGTCCCCTGGTTTAAACTCTGGCAGTCTGCTTCGTTTGTCGTAGTGTTTCCTTTGTGTTTCCTGTGTCCGCTTCATGTTGTCATGTACGACTCCCCATATGTGAAATAAAGACGTTCTGAGGTCTGTGGCATATTGCAAGAGGGGTTTTCCTTCCTCGTCCTCCTCCTCCCATTGTTCGGCTGCCATGTCAGGGAGGGTCCTGGGTTTCCGCCCGAAAAGTATTTCAAAGGGGGAATACCCAGTGGATTTTTGTTCATGGGATCGTAAGGCAAAGAGAACGAGAGGTAGGTGGCAATCCCAATCCCTTCCTGTGTCAGAGATGACCTTGCGGAGGAGGTGTTTAATGGTTTTGTTATAACGCTCCACAAGGCCATCCGTTTGGGGGTGATATACGGATGTCCGTAATCTCTTGATTCCCAGTATATGACAGATTTGGGACATCAAACGGGACATGAACGGGGTTCCCTGGTCGGTGAGGATTTCGGAGGGGAACCCCACCCGGGAATACAACGTGATCATGGCTTGGGCTACCGCCGGGGTGGTCATGGTGGATAAGGGAAACGCCTCAGGGTAACGGCTGGCATAGTCGACTATGACCAGGATATATCGGTGTCCACGGGCTGAGGGAGTCAAAGGGCCTACTAGGTCCATGCCCACTCTCTTAAATGGGACATCAATGATAGGCAGGGGATGTAATGGGGCCTTCGCGGGGGTCTCGGGGCAGGTATATTGACATCGGACACAGGCAGCGCAGTGCCTAGCTACATCCCTGTACACACCAGGCCAAAAGAACCGCTCCAGAAGATATTTTAATGTTTTCTCTTTGCCACAATGACCCCCCCCCCACCTCATTATGTGCTAGTAGGAGAACGTGTTCACGGAATATGGTTGGAACAAGCAACTGTGTCTTAGTCAGGGGGCCCTCCGTCACCACTCGATATAACAGTCCCCGTTTTACGAAAAAGTGAGGTCCTACCTGTCCGGGCGTTGTTTCTTGTGCTTGTTCCCAAGCATGCTTGAGGGCGTTATCTTCTCGTTGGGCCGTTCGAAAACTGCACGGCTTTGATGGGCTGGAGTCTGAGAGAGAGAGAGGAAAGGCGTGACGTGACAACGAGGTCTGTATGTACTCCCTTTTTCCCGCTCTTTTCTCTCTTTTGCTTTTCTTGTCCCTGGTTTGTGGTATCTCCAACTCTACCTCTCTGTACGGGGCCTCCTGTAACCATGCCTGGGTTTGTGTTTTTAGCCCTTCCATATACTGGTGGAATTTAGGATGGCCTGTCCCTATTATAACTGCTTCAGGCAAGGAGGGTATAATACCTACATTCCTTAAATGTGGGTCGTTGTCGACCTCTAGAAGGACTTTTGCCACTGGATCTGTTTTGGTGTCCCCATGGACGCATGTCACTCTTACTTGTTCTGTTGCTTGAATCTGGGGTTTCAATATCAAAAAGCTGTCTACTACTGTCACATGACACCCTGTGTCAAGCAATGCTTGTTTCTTTTTCCCATTAATGAATACCTCCTTTTTATATTGGAGTGGATCGGTGTTGGATACCAAAACCCTACCGCGACTATAACCCACCTCCATGGGTTCGGGTAGAGGGGTACGGTGGGGACACTGCCTAGCGATATGCCCCCACTCCGCGCAGTTATAACACTGTGGGCCTTGTCCACTGGATCCTACCACTGTGTGGGGCTGTCGGGGAATGAAAGGGGGGGATATCAGAGGTCTGCTTTCAGAGCGACTGGTACTCTTCGGGAGGGTATGTGTCTGAGGACGAACTGAACTGGGAGTGCTCTGGTAGCGGGCTATACCGGTTTTGAAGTCTGGGGCCCTATGGAAAGCACAAGCGAGGTCAACAGCTGATGTGGACGTGAGCATCGGGTGTTGTTTGATCCAGGACCGGGTACTAGGTGGTAATGCATCTAGGAATTGTTCCAGGTAGACTTTTTCTACAACCTCCTCCAGGGTAGAAGTGTGTGGGGTTAACCATCTATGTCCCATGTCCCGTATCCGAAAGTACAACGCTCTGGGGTTTTCTCCTACAGACCACTTTTCCCTCCGGAATTTATTTCGGTAGTGCTCCTGATCACATCCCATCCGTTCGAGTATAGCCTTTTTAACGTCCTCATAGGGATTCGTACCGGTGGGATTGGCGGATTGGTAAGCGGCCTGTAGTTCTCCGGATAACAGGGGAGCTATGTATTGGCCCCACCTTTCCTGTGGCCAGGCCGCTGTGGTAGCAACTCTCTCAAAGTTTTAAAAAAAATAATCGGGATCTTCTCCTGCTTGATATTTCTGAAGCACCGTCCCAGGGACGTTTGGACGAACCTGTGTGTTGACTATAGCGTCAGTTAGCCATAGAATGGCCGTATCTTGGACCTGTTGGTTTGTTGCGATGAGGGTGGCTTGTCTTTCAGAGCTCCCTGTAGGGTTTTTCGCTCTACTCGAGTGGCTTGGATTTGTTGTTCTAACACCAACTGCAGGTGCCGTTGGCCTTCGGCCAGCTGCGAGATGACGTTCTCCATGGGCACGGGTTGTGTCATGAGGCGACACGAATTTAGGAAGGATAAAGAAAAAATGAAAAATGAGATCCCACTTCTGACACCACTTGTAGTATCCTGCTGGCCAGGGGAAGGGAAACGACCCCGGGCAGTGATAACCAACCTGGGTAGAAGTGGATGGACTGTCAGAAAAATGATAGAGACAAAAAAAAAGTATTCTGCAAAGAAGTCTCTGCTTCTTTTATTATCTTTTGAGAGTCTTTCCTTAAAGTATGCAAGAAAATATGAGGAAGAAGCTAGGCTGAACACCAGAGTTTGCGAGTTCCTTGTAGGCCGTAGTCTTCCCTTGCGAGGTCTGAAAACAAGTCCCGCTTCGTGGTTTTCTCTTCTCCGGCTGTTCTTTATAGGAGTCCGGCCCCCAGGAACATAGAGAAATAACAGAGAAGCTGGGGTTACTGGTTTGTTCGTGCGTGATTCTCTTTTTGTGCTACCGTCACCAGGGAGTGTTTTCCTAACGGTTTCAAGTAACTAAAGGTGAGTAAGCTAAATAAAAAAATAAAAGTAAGTGGGACCGGGTGCTATTCGGTCAGAGAAAGGGCAATGGCAAACAGTGGCAAGTTTTTCACATAAAACCAACTTGTGCCCGATTACAGCCCCATGCAGCCCTGACCGGCCCACCACCACAATGATCCCCGAGCGGTCACTTGCCTTGAGCCACGACCCAGGACTTGGGCTGCGGCGCTTGGACCTTGGGCGTCCTCAGTTGCAGCTGGGCCTCCGGGTTCTCCGGTGTTCGGCTCCCCCGTGTTCCACCGTTCCTTGATACCGCTGGGCTCCGCTCGCTCAGGTCTCCCGTTCGGCTCTCGGTTCCTTCTCGGTTCGGTCTCCGCTCCGCTCTCGTCATCCACCTCCTTTCGTCGCGTCTCTTCCTGTTGGCAGCCCCCCCCTGCTTCGCTCTCCGCCTCTTTACTGTCCTGGACCGCCCTTCTCTCCGCCTCCTTTTGGTCGTTGCACCAATCCTGTGCGTGTGACGCGGATGACGTTGGCTGATACGTCAGGTGGGTTTGTGCCACTAGACCGCTCCGTCCTTCCTGTGAGGAGTCGCGGTCCAACTCGCAAGAGTTCCGGGGTTCTGGCTTATCGGAACTCTCACAAGGATAGAAAGGCCCAGGCCATCTCTGTGAAAGTAACCATAAAGTAAACGAAGTAGCAACGCTTAGGGTACAAAGACAAACACCAGGAGGAAAAGGACTACGTGAGTTTTACATTTGCCAGGATTTTAAGAAACAGGGAAGGTAGTGACAGCTAAGAGGGACCAAGACTGAATGACTGATTTAGAATTTGGTGGACGGGGAACTCTGTCACAAACATGGCAAAGTACTCCATCTGCCAAACTAATGGTCCAGGTGCTGTATTGAGGCACACAGACCATTCAGTTTCCAATGGCAGTGTCCTTATTGGCTTTACTATCCAAAACTCTTCACCAGCAGACCGGCAGAGTTTGGGCCGTTGGTGTAGGTGCACTAGACCATCTGCCCTATTTAAAGCAAATGGACTGATGTATTTTTTCAGTTTAGTTCTGCTAAGTAAACGCTGATGGTCCCCCAACTGAATCATGGTGGTCACTCACCAAACGTTCGGTTCCTTCAGATAAGCCACAATGACAGCGGCTCATCTGAAGGCACAGATCTCTGCACGTCAGCAGGTCCAGTCTGGCGCCTGGGGATATTCCTAAAGAGAGGAATATGCAGTTAGGAGTATCCATGAAAACACTGTAATTGTTTCCACTTAAATTATCTATATATAAAGTAATCGTATATAGATCCCTGGAAACGTGGAAGGATTCAGTCTTCCCCTGCACATACGCTGGACACAATAGTTTAAAAAATCAACTGAATTTAAAAGAAAAGCAGATTTAAATAATAACAGTGCTGTCAAACATAGCTTCAATTCTGGTGACATGTTCAAAATTGACTACAGCCCACAACTATTAGAGATATCAAATATTAACTTCCCAGTTGCATGTTTTTCAGCTGATTTCAATCTATGAAATTGACAGAGACGTGTGATGAGCACATGCATCATGATTTAGAATATTATTAGGCTTATGGTTCTTAGAAAAAGTGTCTAGCGTATTTTTAGCATAGATAAACCAATAAAAAAATAGCCAGAGCCTAGACATTAAAAAATATACTATGCTTGATTGATTTTAAAGATATACACATTTGTAATGGATAAGCATTAACTGAATAAAGGAAACCTGAATATGACTTAATATGAAAACATAAAATGAATACCTTGTGGCAGAGGCAGCAATAGGCAATCATGATTTTTCCACAGACTGGAAAATGCTTAAGCATGAACTTCTCCACAATGATCAACAACAGAAGTATCCATCCTAGGCCCAGGAAGATGCATATCAGATTTATAAGAGAAGCATTAAACATGTAAATATTTTCAATTTAAATTAATTATGTTTATATTTATCTGGCTCTTTTTTAAATACGCCATTAATCAGACTATCCTAGAAACCATAATCTATGTTATTTTAACACAGTTGGAAGGAATACCAGAGCTGCCTCTATCTTCAACAAGAGTTGGCACAGCACATTTATCTCAGTTGTGAAACTTACTGACTTCAAAATTGCTTTTTTGCCATATATAGCTACTATGAATGTACGAACATCTGTTGTGGACAACTTTGTAAACCATAACAAAATTAATTGAAAGATGGCCACGGCAGATGTGCTCACTAGCATGGTGGCCAAATTTAATCCATATTTTTATGTTTTATCTTTCAAAGAAGGCCACCAAGAATCCATGCGTATCCACTTCAGCTGTCTTTGAATGTAATTTATTAAAATAGAATAAAACCATTCAATTCAAAATCTTTATTCAGCTTATAAAACCATAAAAGAGAACACAAGATAAAATTCATCAATATACACTCATTGCATCACAGCAGATAAAGACCAGCTGAAAAACCATCAACATACAGTCATTGTATCACAGCAGATAATGTTAAATCAGGTATACTAAGATAATACATAAAGTGACATATGCAATAAATACTTTTTTTTACCAGCAACAGACTTCACTGCACCACAAGAATTGGACTCATAAAGTGGACAATAAATAACATTATAAAAACTAAGTAAATAAAAATGAGCCAGGCCCTCATTCAACGCTCAATAAGACATCAAAAAAATAAACAGTCTATAGTGCAAATAGGAAGAAGTTCCTTTTGCTAGCGCGAGCACAATTTCAAAGGGCTAATAAAGCCTCTAATAGTTTCATCCAACAGGGAAAATATAAATCAGTAGTCGTAATTTTTCTCAAAACAATTGATTTATTCTCAATTTGATTTGTTCACGGTGTGATTTATAATTGTTGATAGAATTCTTTATAGCATTATAAAACGTTATCTGTCTTGCGAAAGTAACAACCATAGACCCAATGCATTTCGGGTTCAGTGCGAAGCCTTCCTCAGGGGTAATTCTTGAGGCTGTAAATAACAAAAAGGCAAATCAAACTGTGGTCCTCATTTGGCAAATTAAAAAAACTACACAAGGTCATACTTAAATATGCGGTGTCAGGGTCACGGAGTGACACTCTCTCCGTTAATACTAAATGACTATCACATAGTGGAAAAACACGATTGAAGTGGTCTAAATTGAAAAGTACATGCCTTAGTGAGCATCAGAAGTGCTAGAGTCTCGAAGGTCGGAGAAATAGTAAAACGTGAACAACTGAAGAGGACGAAATGAGTGAAATACACTAGAGCGAGCCCATGATGACGGAAACCAAATAAAGTGCGATGTTACGTCTAGAGACTGGCGTGTCTTTAACAGGTAGGAAGAGGCTGAAGTACAAAGAGATTGTGCCGGTTGGGGGGGGTAAAGAAAGACGATGATACAAGAGGTCCGTACAAGAAAACCTTACAAGCTTACCCGGGAAGTGCAAGTGAGTTCACATCCGGCGAGAACACGTCCGGCAGGGGAGCTGGCGTGTGATCGTCGGAACGGTAGAGGTTTAAATGGGATATAGAAGATGGGTGGTACACTCAAAGAATAGAGATAGAAAGAGTGCGCGACGGAGTTAGCTCCGAATACATTGCGTGAAGCGTTTCCGATGTAACGAGTAAAAGAAAAACGGGTGATGCTTTAAGAGAATAGAATAGAAATAGAGGAGGTACACATGAGAAACATAGTGTGAAACATAACAGTGTTTCTAAAATAGATTAAAGAGAACATGAGTATTATGCTCAAAGAAGGTACACATGAGGAATAACACGAAATGCGTAGTGTAAGGCATAGCAATGTTTACAGGTAGCAATTAAGTTCGATACGATCATTGAGTCCCAGAGGCTGCAGGGATTGCAGTTTGTTAGTCCAATAGAATTCTGCCCTTGCAAGAGTCTTCTGAGGGTCAGCATCATTGCGGGTTTTAAGTGACTCTAAGGCGGTAAACCGAAGCTGGGAGATGTTATGCTTAGCTTCTAACCAGTGTACTGCGACAGTAGATTTCTCATTTTTAGTGCGAATGTTACTTTTGTGTTCTCCAATGCGAATCTTTATTTTACGTTCAGTTCTTCCGACGTAGATTTTACCACAAGGGCATTTGAGTGCATAGATTACATTAGATGTGTCGCAGGTGCTGGAGTGACGTAGTTTTATTTTGTCGCCTTTGGTAGGATGAATGAAAAGGTCTCCGGGTATTACATTGTTGCAGTGCACACAGTTAAGACACCTTTGCATACCTTTAAAAGTCGCGTTGGATGTGGTAGATGGTGGGTTAAACAACTCTTTCAAGTTCCTTGATCTTTGCATGGCGAAAATGGGTTTTTGTGGAAACAAAGTGGAAAGGAAAGATCAGGTTCTGTCTGGATGATGTTCCAATGCTTCATGATGATAGATTTGATGGTAGTAGCTTGTGTAGAATGTTTAAGAACACAGACCAATGGATTGGTCTGTTTTTTCTTAGTACGTTGTAGTAAGCTGTTGCGTACGGTCATAGTGAGTCTGTGTTTGGCCTCATTCAGCAGTTGTGGTGGATATCCTCTTTTCAGGAATCGATCTGCAAATTTGTTGGTGATTGAAATCACCTCATCGGGATCCGAAGTGATTCTTTTAAGTCTGATAAATTGCGAGTACGGTAAATGTTTCTTCAAGGTAGACTGGTGAAAGCTGTCAAAATGGAGAGAGTTGTTCCTGTCGGTAGGCTTAATGTACACTTTAGTTTGAATGGATCCTTGGGTGATTTGAATGAGTACATCCAGAAAGTTGATGTTGTGTTGATTTATTTGATGAGTGAACTTAATTCGATCATGGATATGATTAAGTTCAGAGATGTTGCATTCAAGATCACTGCGATCACCTTTCCAGATAATTAGAATATCATCAATATAGCGTTTGTAGAGGACCAGATTATGAGACCACTTATAGTTTCCAAGAATATGTTCTTGTTCTAGTTTAGCCATGAAAATATTGGCGTACGAAGGCGCTCCGGCAAAACCCATGGATGTTCCATTGTTTTGGGCGTAAAAGACACCCTTCCATTCAAAGTAGCTGTGGTATAATGAGAATTGAAGAAGTTCTAAGAGAAACACTTTTTCAGCACAGACGTGATCTTGATTCAATAAGGCCCATTCAGTGGCTTCGACACCATCTCCATGGGGAATGGAGGTATAGAGGGAAGTCACATCGATTGTGCATAACCACCACTGTTCGATGTCTTGTGTGTCGAGACCATTCAAAATGTTGAGGAGATCAGTAGTGTCTTTGAGGTAAGACACTTGGTTTTGGACAATGGGTTGCAAAAAGTAATCGAGATATCTGCCTATAGGTTCAGACAGGGAACCGCAAGCTGACACAATTGGTCGAAAAGGTGGTTTCTCTAGATTTTTGTGGTGTCGAAGCCACTGAATGGGCCTTATTGAATCTAGATCACGTCTGTGCTGAAACAGTGTTTCTCTTAGAACTTCTTCAATTCTCATTATACCACAGCTACTTTGAATGGAAGGGTGTCTTTTACGCCCAAAACAATGGAACATCCATGGGTTTTGCCGGAGCGCCTTCGTACGCCAATATTTTCATGGCTAAACTAGAACAAGAACATATTCTTGGAAACTATAAGTGGTCTCATAATCTGGTCCTCTACAAACGCTATATTGATGATATTCTAATTATCTGGAAAGGTGATCGCAGTGATCTTGAATGCAACATCTCTGAACTTAATCATATCCATGATCGAATTAAGTTCACTCATCAAATAAATCAACACAACATCAACTTTCTGGATGTACTCATTCAAATCACCCAAGGATCCATTCAAACTAAAGTGTACATTAAGCCTACCGACAGGAACAACTCTCTCCATTTTGACAGCTTTCACCAGTCTACCTTGAAGAAACATTTACCGTACTCGCAATTTATCAGACTTAAAAGAATCACTTCGGATCCCGATGAGGTGATTTCAATCACCAACAAATTTGCAGATCGATTCCTGAAAAGAGGATATCCACCACAACTGCTGAATGAGGCCAAACACAGACTCACTATGACCGAGCGCAACAGCTTACTACAACGTACTAAGAAAAAACAGACCAATCCATTGGTCTGTGTTCTTATACATTCTACACAAGCTACTACCATCAAATCTATCATCATGAAGCATTGGAACATCATCCACACAGAACCTGATCTTTCCACTTTGTTTCCACAAAAACCCATTTTCGCCATGCAAAGATCAAAGAACTTGAAAGAGTTGCTTAACCCACCATCTACCTCATCCAACGCGACTTTTAAAGGTATGCAAATGTGTCTTAACTGTGTGCACTGCAACAATGTAATACCCGGAGACCTTTTCATTCATCCTACCAAAGGCCACAAAATAAAACTACGTCACTCCAGCACCTGCGACACATCTAATGTAATCTATGCACTCAAATGCCCTTGTGGTAAAATCTACGTCGGAAGAACTGAACGTAAAATAAAGATTCGCATTGGAGAACACAAAAGTAACATTCGCACTAAAAATGAGAAATCTACTGTCGCAGTACACTGGTTAGAAGCTAAGCATAACATCTCCCAGCTTCGGTTTACCGTCTTAGAGTCACTTAAAACCCGCAATGATGCTGACCCTCAGAAGACTCTTGCAAGGGCAGAATTCTATTGGACTAAAAAACTGCAATCCCTGCAGCCTCTGGGACTCAATGATCGTATCAAACTTAATTGCTTCCTGTAGACATTACTATGCCTTACACTACGTATTTCGTGTTATTCCTCATGTGTACCTTCTTTGAGCATAATACTCATGTTCTCTTTAATCTATTTTAGAAACACTGTTATGTTTCACACTATGTTTCTCATGTGTACCTCCTCTATTTCTATTCTATTCTCTGAAAGCATCACCCGTTTTTCTTTTACTCGTTACATCGGAAACGCTTCACGCAATGTATTCGGAGCTAACTCCGTCGCGCACTCTTTCTATCTCTATTCTTTGAGTGTACCACCCGTCTTCTATCACCCATTTAAACCTCTACCGTTCCGACGATCACACGCCAGCTCCCCTGCCGGACGTGTTCTCGCCGGATGTGAACTCACTTGCACTTCCCGTGTAAGCTTGTAAGGTTTTCTTGTACGGACCTCTTGTATCATCGTCTTTCTTTACCCCCCCAACCGGCACAATCTCTTTGCACTTCAGCCTCTTCCTACCTGTTAAAGACACGCCAGTCTCTAGACGTAACATCGCACTTTATTTGGTTTCCGTCATCATGGGCTCGCTCTAGTGTATTTCACTCATTTCGTCCTCTTCAGTTGTTCACGTTTTACTATTTCTTCGACCTTCGAGACTCTAGCACTTCTGATGCTCACTAAGGCATGTACTTTTCAATTTAGACCACTTCGATCGTGTTTTTCCACTATGTGATAGTCATTTAGTATCAACGGAGAGAGTGTCACTCCGTGACCCTGACACCGCATATTTAAGTATGACCTTGTGTAGTATTTTTAATTTGCCAAATGAGGACCACAGTTTGATTTGCCTTTTTGTTATTTACAGCCTCAAGAATTACCCCTGACGAAGGGTTCGCACTGAACCCGAAATGCATTGGGTCTATGGTTGTTACTTTCGCAAGACGGATAACGTTTTATAATGCTATAAAGAATTCTATCAACAATTATAAATCACACCGTGAACAAATCAAATTGAGAATAAATCAATTGTTTTGAGACAAATTACGACTACTGATTTATATTTTCCCTATTGGATGAAACTATTAGAGGCTTTATTAGCCCTTTGAAATTGTGCTCGCGCTAGCAAAAGGAACTTCTTCCTATTTGCACTATAGACTGGATGTTCACCAACAGGCGCCCATGGACAGTTGCCTTAGCGCTGGTAGCACTCCCTTAAACACGAATAACCATCCTGAATGTTACACTGAGTGCACGTTGACACTTCGTCCTGTATCAAAAAAATAAAAGCAGAATCAATTATAGATCACCATCAAAACATTACTTCCCCACCATATTCCTCAGTCTTACTGCAACTGATCTGAATTTATAAGCCACAGAAAAGACATATTCAGTTTACAACAGTTGTAAATAGAGTAAAGCTAGTCTTCACTCACTAATGTTTAAGAACCTGAGTAATGGAAGTAAAAACTGTTTCCTTAGCATGGGATACAGTTTACAAAAGAAGAAAAAAGGTAACATGAATTGGTATGTCCAGGAATCACAGGGACATAGTCTGTGGGACCGCTACCTGCTCTTAAAAAACGTTTTTTCTGCCAGTCACAAAGGGGAAGGGGTAACCTAAGGACCCCTACCCATTTGAGAGTGGCTTACCACCTATTTGAAGTAGGCAGTGGACTGCGATTGTTTTGCAACCGCATTCCGGTTGCACAGCAATCATACATCCCCCCGTGACTCGCTACCAGGAATGGACACCCTTAACACGTCCCTTCCTAATACCAACTCGCAAACCGTATTTTGTGAGTTGTTAACAGGTTACCGTCTCACATAATAGGGTTGATACATGCTACAACCCTTTTTAGCGGTCGCACACGGCCTGAATCTCCATTTGCGGCTACTAAAAACGGCTGTACATGTGGCCTGAAAACTAGAGGTAGGGCTCCATACAATCTGTGGTAACTAACATATGATATGCAGCCACTCTCTTCTTATTGATCTTTTGAGATTCTCTTCTCCTTCCCCAAATAGTGATACATTATTTTTTAAATGCCTTTTGGCAACAGATGCACAGTCCCGTGGGCCATATAAACATTCAGGCCTCCCTAGCATAATGAATAGTCGAGGTGTAAGCAGTCTAATTATATCCTGATTTAAAAGAGTTTCTTGCTTGGACCAATTAGAATGCCACGGTATAAGTGGAGCTTTCTTGATATGGTCCTTTAGGTAATTTAGGCCCGGCTCCATATTAAAGGCATGAATTGGAACACTGACAAATACAGATAGCAGTCTTCTTAAAAGATGTTCTCGCTGGTCTGCAAGTGCACAGAGCTGCAAAATCAATCATATATTCCCTCTGAACATGCATTCACAGGTAGACATTGGTAGCTATCTTAAAATTATCTGAAAAATGTTTTAGGGTTGCTGCTAGACAATAGAGTGGAGGGTGGTAAAAACGTTAAAAAAATGTAAACAAGGCATGATGGCACAAGAAGTTATTCAATGGCAGAAGGAAAAAAGGAGGAAGAAGGGGATGGGGGCTGAAGAGGAGCAGGGAGAGCAAAAGGAAGAGGAAATAGACCCCCATGCACTACAAAGAAGCAAGGTCTAATACAGCTGTATAACAATACATCACCCACTCAAAACACTATGAGACCAAATGGTTCTAGGCAAGGCAAATTCAAGAATTGGGAGAAAAGTAATTGAATCAGGAGCAGAAAATTGAGATCAACAACAAAGCTGTGTTACCCTGTTTGTGGATCACAAGGCAGAAAAGGGCTACTCTTCCACACATATGGTGATTGCAGTCAATTGCCACCGGTATCCTGGGGTCCATCCTATTATGGCTGTAGATTGTGTTATATTCACCCTAATTGCGTTTGATCTCAAGGTAGCTAGGGTGAGCAGACAAAGCCTTTTCAATGAGTTAATTTTTGGCAAGAGCTCAGAATTCAACTGTCAACCAATAGACACAATAATGTAATGTAAAGCCTGGTGCCCATTTTTAGTTAAAATGAAAGTACTTTAATCTCATAGTAAAATGAAATACCACACAGTTCATTTGTGCACAGTTACAGGATTGTAATCTCATCTACGGTCCAAGATAAGGTGCTGCATCTCCACTCCTCTCTCTAGGAGATTCTAATGTCTATGTCCATGGTGTGTTTTAGGTGCCTAGGCATTAATCAAGCAGAGTTGCAGTTCAATCTGGGTTACCCGACTGGCAAATGCATAGTGAAATTGTTTTTTGCCACAAAGTTCACATGCACAAAATGTGTAATGTTCACATGGCATCCTGTGGTCTCAGTCTTTCAGGTTGTTCACAGTTATGCCCTGCTTTACCTACTCGGTGGAGCAGCGACTCTAGTGGGAGCAATAGTCGCAGCCTGAGACTGGATGCAGTCCAGTGTTCTTCAGCCGGTGTTTTCTTGACAGTTGAGGCCTCTGGCTCAGATCAGGTTTTTCACATTAGTGGGTGTGGTTGTTCTTATTGTAGTGTTTGCAACTTTGTGCAGGACACAAGATGACACAATGTTGCTTCTTACTTGAATGTTTTGGTCCAGTTCACAACAGTATTTGCTCAGGAAGACGATAGACCAAACACAATATTGGTCACTCCTGGGGTCGCTCCCACTCACAGAAAGCTTCTTCCAGCTGTTCCTCACTCCATGCTGGATCTCTCCTCCTGGAAACTTTCCACTCCAGAAGGGCCAGGTACTCTCCTTCCCTTTTTCAACAGGCAGGCACCCTTTTAGGCATGAGATGGACCCTCGGGTCTTCCAGCAAAACCTGCAAAGTAAAGGTAATGCCCTCTCATCTCTAGTAGACTGAATGTCATGAAGACACCAACCCTGGTCACACGGCCATCCTTTAAGTACTCTGTGGAGCACCCCATTCTTGGTCAAGAAGAATTTGGGACTGGAACAAAGTTGGGTGTTTGGTCCCACAGTTATACAAATTTTTCACAAAGAAAATGCGAATGCACTGTTTGAGGCTTTGGAAGAGATTTTGGTTGGTTCTCTTTCAAATGTAATTTTCTAGCTGTCCCACCGAGATAGCCTTTTCGCAAGGAAGTGGGACTCAGAGCAAGAAAGTAGAAAAACTGCTGGCTCCAAGAAGACGTATCCAAAAGAAGGGCACAATAAAGTGTGAGGTCTTTGTATCTGACTGTCATCAGCCTTCCTGAATCATGAATTAGTTACAGACAGAAGGGAAGGTGTTGAAAACCCATCACCTTGAACAACAAAATGTAAATGTATCCCATTCTCACCTCTGCCATCTACCAACTGACAGTGCTCCGGAAGAAATAATCAGCAACTATTTACTAATAAAGACTAAATTGAATTTCTAAGGGTATCCTATTTTTACCCTTTCTCACTTCAGTGTCTGGATCTCCACAGTCAAACCACAAGGACGTAATATAACACCCCCCAATATCTGAAGAATATGCATCCACTAACTATCTTGTGCATTGCTAAATCGAAACATTAACGTGTTCCCAACAGGACTACTCCCTCTCCCTCTGGACATCATTGAAATATCCAGTCTTTAACAAGGAAGGACTTGACTTCCAGCACCTTGTGTGCTTACTGGTAAGCCCCTTGCCTACTGTCCGAGCCCACTCCCTGTACTCACCTTGGTCTTATCTAAAATTGTACTTCATTTAGTCCCCAGAATTCCTGTACTGAAGAGACCACGTACCAAGAGAGGGTCGAAAAGTCGTGAGCTAGTAAAAAAGAGAGAGCCTAAGGAACTTGGAACACCTCCTATAATTTATTGTATCATAATTGACAAGAGCTCCTATTTGTGTTAATACCAATAACCACTACCTCCCCTTCTTCTCAGCACCATATATATATATATATCACTGTTGGTTATGGTCACTGCACTGGGGTTCACAAAACACGTTGGAATATAAATGCACATAGTGTAAATACATTATCAAATTTCTTTGATAATTTTTGTTTTTATCTGTGTAATGACTATGATTAATGCAAAATAATTTCTGCTCATTTTGGCTGAAGTGCGTACAGTTTTGATAAATTGTCATGTGGGCTTCCATATCTATTAATCAATGTATTTTTGTCTGACTGAATTAAATCAAGGTCCTATTCGTAATGTTCCTTTAGCTTTTGATTTATTCACGCAAGCCATTCCTAGTCTTGCATATACTGCATTTATCAGGTAAATGAGTTCCTTGTGAACATTGTTTTTTGCCAATCATGCTAAATCAAGGGTCACACAGACTGGATCACAATGGTCCCAGTACTTAGACTCTCTCCTCACACACATATTCTTCATACCACACAGGCTACACATGTACACCACATACATGCACTCAGCAAGTGAACTCAATGTCAGTTCAAGAGCCAGGGGCTCAAACTAAAGAAGCCCTTTACAGGACTGGGGCCAGTAAATGACACTCTAATCTGACATAGAGTAAACGTCTGGTTGTAACTAATGATCCACATAATTCAGTTCACTACCACCACTAATTTTTGTGACTAACCCAGGAGATAAAGCGATACCAAAGGGGATAATGGACGGAGCGCCTGAGCAAATCAAACACTCACCCCCTGTCAACTGATCTGGGTTTAATCCATCATCATTCTTTAGCTCACTCCACCACCCCAGTTCAGACATGGCCATATGCAAATCAGTCTGACCCTGTGCCTCATGGGAACAGTCCAGCCCGAACTGCCAGGCCATGTCTTCCCTGGACCGGAAACAATCATCCTGGGACCGGTTTCGGGTTCATAACCCTTATCAGCCAGGCTATCTTGAATCCAGTGGCAAAGTGAGCAAAGGACCCACTTCTGGGCATACCCTGCCAACTTAGGGCGAACAAAGCGATACCAAAGGGGATAACGGCACAGGGTCAAGACTGATTTGCATATGGCTGGGTCCAAACTGGAATGGCATGGTGAGCAAAAAAACGATGGATTTAGGCCCAGATCTCTGTACCGGGTTGAATGTATGACATTATTCTGCATTCTGTCCATCAATAGTTCTTTTTGCATTTGTCACCCCGAGTGGGATGGGTATGCTCAGACGTGAGTCCCGTGCTCTCCATGCCACTGGAATCAAGCTATCCTGGCTGAAGAGTGGTGAAACCCCGAAACCAGTCCTAGGATGCTTCTTTCTAGTCCAGGAAGGACCTGGCCAGGCAGTTCGGGCTGGACTGTTCCCATTGGGCACAGGCTCAAGACTGATTTGCATATGGCTGGGTCCAAACTGGAATGGCATGGTGAGCAAAAAAACGATGGATTTAGGCCCAGATCTCTGTACTGGGGTGAATGTATAACATTATTCTGCATTCTGTCCATCAATAGTTCTGTTTGCATTTGTCACTCCGAGTGGGACCGGGTATGCTCAGACGTGAGCCCCGTGCTCTCCATGCCACTGGAATCAAGCTATCCTGGCTGAAGAGGGGTGAAACCCCGAAACCGGTCCTAGGATGCTTGTTTCCAGTCCAGGAAGGACATGGCCTGGCAGTTTGGGCTGGACTGTTCCCATTGGGCACAGGGTCAAGACTGATTTGCATATGGCTGGGTCCAAACTGGAATGACTTGGTGAGCAAAAAAACGATGGATTCAGGCCCAGATCTCTGTAGTGGGGTGAATGTATGACATTATTCTGCATTCTGTCCATCAATAGTTCTTTTTGCATAACCCAGGAGATAGCCTGTAGTTCCATTTCTTCTATGATGCCACGCTAGGAGCGACAATCCCGTTCCGGACCACGCATTACCATGGAAGGTCCTAGGCCCCGGAGCACATGCTAGATTCATGTGGTTACAGGGCCATACAAAAAGTCAGGATAACAGTTTCATATGCAACCAGTCATTCAGGGCATGGGTACTCACCAATTTCCCCATGCAGGAGGACATTTCCGTCCCATATAATCTATCCAATAATGAGCAAGGGGCTGACTCAAAGGGCACTCTAAGTATATGTGATGTATTAGGGGGAAAAAAATCTCCAATACAGAGTAGCCCAGACCTAATTAACTCCTAAATGGATAGTGAAACTGTATCCGAAGACGCTGTTTACTTCAATTTTTGCCAGATTACTCTCTTATAGTGTGGGGTGCAATTTTGCAGAAATACGCCCGTATTAAATGCCAATATAAATTTACAGCCAGTGTTCATGCATTGATCAATTTTTCCTTAGCTTAACACTGAGATAGTTTGATATTATGTGTCTGCCCCTCCACCTCTTCAGATGTAGAGGTGCATCTTTCCTGCTGCAGAGCCTCCTGAAGCACTTTTTAGTCGCACATTGCAATCCGAATAAAATGTATACTTTTTTTAATGCATCTGTTTAATAGCTGTGTATTAACACGCCTAGATGTACATGTACCCTAAAGGCCAAGTTAAAAAAAAATCCAATTATGTTCTCTCGCTGAAAATATTTAATGTGTATGTAATAGGAAGGTATGAGCTTGCAACTTAACATAAGGACAATGGTTAATGTAATTACTGCAAAGATTTGCCTAATTAGATCACAAGTTTAAATCTGTGGGATTCACAGACACTCATCCTCCAGGGATCAATAAAAGGGTATCTTGCATAACAAAAGTCAGTGTTAAACTTGATAAAGTTCTTACCCACTCCAGGGATGAGCAGGTGTAGGTTCGGGAGCATTCAGGGCGTTCTTCAAGGTTTTCACTCCTGACCAAAGGGGAGTGGCTAAGGTGACTTTTAATTTGCCCACACTGCTCTTCTGCCATGCTCTGCAGCCAATGGAAGTTGCTGCACAATTTGTCTCAGTTAACGCGAGCCTCTGTTTGATCTCTATCAAAACCTGCTGAGTGCGCATGCGGGGAGAGAAGCTAGAGACTGTCGTAGCGCGCCCCCTCCCACTCGCCTTACGGCCAGACCGGAAACCAGTAAAAGCGTTGCCAAAGCTATGCAAGATAGCCCGACACTTCAGGACGCCCCCACTAGAACAGGGGCAAGCAAGGGTCACAGCATCCCATCCCCACCTGAAAACACCCCCTTCAACTGCAGACCACCAGAGAAAAGCCAATGTGGCATAATAGCCAATCTGGCCCTGCTTTGGCAGCAATTAGACCAATGAATGGGCCCTTTGTTTCCCGCTTCTTTGCTCCAGTTGATCTGAATGGATTGAAGAGCTCTCAGTTGCTCTCCTGGGATAAGTAAGAGTGCCGTCTATTCTGCAACGAATGAAAGACATGAAGTGGCGTGCAGGAACCACGGAATCAACTAACATGGCACAGTACATCTCCTTAGATGCAAAAAGATAAGCAGGGGACTAAAGGGGAAGACCTCAAACAGTAATTGCCAAAAAATAGGCCTGGCTGTATGCGTTCATTGTTCTACTGACCCTGTGTTGTTTTGTGATGTGTATGGATGCACACAGAGAACACACCCAGTTACACACCAACACACACATACATACACTCATACAGTCAGACAACACACATATCGGCACATGGATGTTGGTTGGATACATAGATGGATTGATGGCTGAGTGGCTCTATAGAGGATGAATAGACGATTGAATGACTGAGGAGGACGTTTACAATGGTAAGGTGGATGAGTGTGGTAATGGATGAGCACATGAGTGGATAAGTGTCAGTAGAAAGGTGGATGGACAAATGAGTGTGTGGATAGGAAATTGACAGAAAAAGGTAGAGTGCAGCATGAATTTGATTGCACAACAGAAGTATGTATTTTCCAATCATAGCAACTATATTGATGTACTACTAAACAACAAATATTTGATTATGACAATTACACTATGATTTATGAAATTCCACTTTCGAAGTTTACGAACTGGTGTTGTTGTGGATTTATTTTCTTCAGCTAATAAATGGCGCTTGATAAAAATAAACACTTGTGCCAGGACTTCTAGGGTAAGCTGGCGAAAACACTAACAGAACGTGGTGCCCACCTTTTCCTACCATCATCTTGTGAACTAGAAACTCTGCTCCAATCTTCTAAATACGGTGGCAGAAAACTACCAACCTTTGTAGATAGGCTATTAAAATGATGAAACAAGCACTAAAAATCCAGACAAACAACAATATATTCAAGACAGCATTAACTTTTCTGCTGATGCGATATTGTTTGCTGCTCTGAAACAATTGTCCTGCAACTTTAAACTGTGATCTTGTTGTCTGTAATTTTCACAGCACGTTTTTTTCAAGGAAATTGTTTTTTGCTGAATTTGCATAAGACATTTCAATCCTACCTTATGCTGTATTACTACTATGCCTGCAATATTATTAGCCTTATTGCTTCCCTCGTTTTAGTAGCCGAGTTTCTTTTTTGTTGTGGGGGCCATCTTTGAAAGTTGTTTCTGTCATAGTTAGCACTGTGATAGGTTTATGCCCAAGGAGCATGTGGAAACCCACCCATGCCTTAAGCAGAGGTGCACCAATGGCAAACCCATCTGCGCCCATTCATGACTGTAACATGGCCGGCCGCCGTTTATTATGGCGAATACCTACCAGCTCTAAAGACTTATTGTCAGGTAGAATCTTTGCACTTACACCTCTGGTAGCATTCGTTTGACAGGAAATTCAGAGCTATCCTTAAAACTGATCTTGTAGCACTGAAGTCAATTAGGAGTTGCCACCTTGATTGTTCTGCTCAGGATCCCTGGAATGGCTGTTATTGGTGCTCCGCAGTAACACACAGTCAAGAAATGTGTAAATTACTTCACTATGCTCAATTAGACATTGTGACCTTAACTGAAACCTGTTTTTTCAGAGACTAGAGGACCCATTCTGAGCTGTCTAATATCAAATGGACACTTGGTGTACACCTCAAATAGTATTCATACAAGAGGCGTGGTCTTGTGGTCATAGGTAAGAATCATTGGATAGATTGGCCAATGGAGTCTCATCATGGGGAGTTTTTAGAGAGCTCTTCTCTGCAACTCTTAACAACTTCCAATATATAATGGCATTTGATGCTCATTTGTCACCCATCACAAGCATTGGTGGAGACAATTGATCTCTTATCAGAGCTGACTAGTGCATCATACCAGATGTCACTCTTACAGGAGAGGTAGGCGACTAGAACTTTCCCTTCGAAAATGCAGTTGCTGTTTTAGTACAGCTATATATTGAGTCACTTCTATCACTTCATTTATTTGTGATATTCAACCTTCTCACACAAAGGACATCCATTGGATATTATTCTGGTCCACAGCCATTCCCCATCCATGGACAAATACTTTGTTATTCCTTTTTCCTGGCAAGGCTACTTCTGATCAAAGAATCGAGGCACAGAACAGTATAAGATCATCAAGAGCTGCTGTCGTTTGTGGATGATATTCTTGAGACTGTCCATGGACACTCTGTCCATGGCACTCAAACAATGGTAGCCAATTTGAACGCTAGGCTAGAATTTTCAATAACTGAACTCACTTGTTAGCTAAGTATATATATATATAAAAATTTCGCGAAGATTCATCAACCGGCGCCAAAGATATTCCCAATAGAATGTTGCGGATTTCCTATGGAAAATAGGTCCTAAAAAAACATAGGTTTCAGGGGTGTTATAGTTAGCTGGCCATTTCACTCGTACAAAACCACAGAAATTCCTCAGTTATAGTTAGTTCTGCTAACTATAACTCGCGCACCCGCAATGCACTGCTGATGATGTCACATATTGCATCATTCATGACATGGTCAGTGACATCACTGATGACATCACTGATGACATCTCAAATGACATCACTGATGACATCACTGATGACATCATCCAGTGAATGTAGTTTAGTTTGAAATTTAAATATGTATTATATATATATACCAATCTGTATTGAAGATTGAGTGGACATATAACTGTCTGGATGGAGGATTTAGTAGCTGTCTGACTGTCTGTTTAAGTGAGTAATTAAAAGTGTCTCACTTAATACATGGATTAGTAACTAAACTATGTGAATGTGTGCATCACTGTCTCTGTTGTTGTATAACATGCTGCATCAGTTGGTCACTAACTACATGAGTGTGTATATTAGTTATTGATTAGTTGGGTGAGTATTTGTATGGGACACTGAGTTTGTGTGTGGTTGGATGGGGTGTGTGTAACTCTATGCATAGATGTGTGAATGGTTGATTGACTAGGTGTATTGGTTTAAGAGTGCATGAGAAAACAGTTGTTTGGGTGACTGAGTGTATTTATTTGTGTGTTTGGTGAGCGAATATATGTTTTAGTTGTACATCTTCAACAAAGTAAAAAAATAAAAGGCATTATATGTGAGAGTTGGTGTATATAAATAAGTATGTGTAAGAGTCAGTGATTGTGAGAGTAACTATATGAATGAGTGTATAATTGTAATGGTGATTTTTTAACATATTAACTATGAGTTACTATGTGTTTGAATAAATGAGGTGTTGTTGGATAATTGTTTAAGTGAGTAAATGTAAGTGTGATTAATTTTTTTCATGAGTGAGTAGGATGACTGCATAACCGACTAAGATGACTGCTGATGTGCCAATATCTATATATGTGTATAAGTGCATTTGATAGTGTTCTATTAATTAGTGACTGCATGTATAAATGATTCTGTTGTTGAATGGGTAGTTGTGGGTGTAGACTTAGGAATCAGTGAGTGGGTATGTAGTAACTGGTATTGGTGTGTCAATGGTTTCAATATGGTACTCTGTATTTTACAGTGAGTGATGAAAGGTTATACTAGTGTATGATGAGGTGTATCAGATTGTCACGTGGATGATGACATCAGTGATGTCATCAGTGATGTCATTTGAGATGTCATCAGTGATGTCATCAGTGATGTCACTGACCATGTCATGAATGATGCAATATGTGACATCATCAGCAGTGCATTGCGGGCGCGCGGGTTATAGTTAGCAGAACTAACTATAACGGAGCAATTTCTATGGTTTTGTACGAGTGAAACGGCCAGCTAACTTTAACACCCCTGAAACCTATGGTTTTTTCCGTGAATTTCTAAGGTTTTTTAAATGCTAATTTCTAACTATAACGTCTCTGAAACCTATGTTTTTTTTCGTGAATTTCAAAGCTTTTTTAAATGCTAATTTCTATCTATAACATCTCTGAAACCTATGGTTTTTTTCAGTGAATTTCAAAGGTTTTTTAAATGCTAATTTTTAAGTGTGACAGTAGTTATACCCATTTTTTGTACTGATTTTCTACAGTTTTTTAACTGTTTATTTATACATATTTTATTCATTAAATATCATTATATATTTTTCTGAAACTTGCAAAAAAAACATTAAAAATTATTTTAATATATTTATATTATTTTCTTTAAAAAAATGTTTTTTCTAAAAAAATTCGGAATCGCGCACTCAAAGTGTACACATCACGGTGAGTGCGCGGATTCTAGCCGCTATTTTAGAAAAGTCATGAAGGATCCACGTACGGTGTGCGACGCTGCGTGTTTTTCAGTTACATCATATACATTTAATATTACGTGATGTGCGCGATTGGTATGCGACCAGTCCGCGACTCCTGCTCCCGCACATTCGTGACACATGCGCATTGGGGTACCAGATGCTTGCGCGGTGGCGGGTCCCGCGTGATGTCATATACGTGCTGGGGCACGCTGGGTGCGCAACTCCCGCAAAAGAATGTTATGTTCCAAAATGATATGTATGTGTCTTTAATATACAAATTAGGGCAAGAGATTATCTAAGATAGTCATAAAAATAACATATTTGTACTTATAATAAACTTATATTATTCTTAAATATATTTTCGCGAAGTCGGGTGCGTGCATCGTGAGTGCAGAGAACCAGATCAGCAGAGGTGCTGTAGAGCAAGAGAAACCAGGTCAGCAGAGCCGTTGTAGAGCCAGAGAACCAGGTCAGCAGAGCTGCTCTAGAGCCTAAGAAGCAGGTCAGCAGAGCTGCTCTAGAACCAGAGACCCAGGTCAGCAAAGCTGCTCTAGAGCCAGAGACCCAGGTCAGCAGAGTTGCTCTAGAGGCCGAGAACCAGGTCATCAGAGCTGGTGTAGAGCCAGAGAAACCAGGTCAGCAGAGCTGCTTTAGCGGGAGAGAACCAGGTCAGTAGAACTGCTTTAGAGCCAGAGAACCAGGTCAGCAGAGCTCTTTAGAGGGAGAGAACCAGGTCAGCAGAACTGCTCTAGAGCCAGAGAACCATGAAGCAGAGCTGCTTTGGAGCCATAGAACCAGGTCAGCAGAGCTGCTTTAGAGCCAGAGAACCAGGTCAGCAGAGCTGCTCTAGAGGCAGAGAACCAGGTCAGTAGAGCTGCTCTAGAGCCAGAGAACCAGGTCAGCAGAGCTGATTTAGAGGGAGAGAACCAGGTCAGCAGAGCTGCTTTAGAGCCAGAGAACCAGGTCAGCAGAGCGGCTCTAGAGCCAGAGAACCAGGTCAGCAGAGCTGCTTTAGAGCCAGAGAACCAGGTCAGCAGAGCTGCTCTAGAGACCGAGAACCAGGTCAGTAGAGCTGCTGTAGAGCCAGAGAAACCAGGTCAGCAGAGCTGCTCTAGAGCCAGAGAGCCAGGTCAGCAGAGCTGCTGTAGAGCCAGAGAAACCAGGTCAGCAGACCTGCTTTAGAGGAAGAGAACCAGGTCAGCAGAACTGCTTTAGAGCCAGAGAACCAGGTCAGCAGAGCTGCTCTAGAGCCAAAGAACCAGGTCAGCAGAGCTGCTTTAGAGCCATAGAACTAGGTCAGCAGAGCTGCTATAGAACCAGAGAAACCAGGTCAGCAGAGCTGCCTTAGAGGGAGAGAACCTGGTCAGCAGAACTGCTTTAGAGACAGAGAACCAGGTCAGCAGAGCTGCTCTAGAGCCAGAGAACCAGGTCAGCAGAGCTGCTTTAGAGCCATAGAACCAGGTCAGCAGAGCTGCTCTAGAGGCAGAGAACCAGGTCAGCAGAACTGCTTTAGAGCCAGAGAACCAGGTCAGCAGAGCTCTTTAGAGGGAGAGAACCAGTTCAGCAGAGCTGCTTTAGAGCCAGAGAACAAGGTCAGCAGAGCTGCTCTAGAGCCAGAGAACCATGAAGCAGAGCTGCTTTAGAGCCATAGAACCAGGTCAGCAGAACTGCTTTAGAGCCAGAGAACCAGGTCAGCAGAGCTGCTCTAGAGGCAGAGAACAAGGTCAGTCGAACTGCTCTAGAGGCAGAGAACCAGGTCAGCAGAGCTGCTCTAGAGCCAGAGAACCAGGTCAGCAGAGCTGATTTAGAGGGAGAGAACCAGGTCAGCAGAGCTGCTTTAAAGCCAGAGAATCAGGTCATCAGAGCTGCTCTAGAGCCAGAGAACCAGGTCAGTAGAGCTGCTTTAGAGCCAGAGACCCATGTCAGCAGAGTTGCACTAGAGGCCGAGAAACCAGGTCAGCGGAGCTGATGTAGAGCCAGAGAAACCAGGTCAGCAGAGCTGCTCTAGAGCCAGAGAATCAGGTCAGCAGAGCTGCTGTAGAGTAAGAGAAACCAGGTCAGTAGAGCTGCTTTAGAGCGAGAGAACCAGGTCAGCAGAGCTGCTTTAGAGGTAGAGAACCAGGTTAGCAGGTCTACTTTAGAGCCAAGGGACGAGGTCAGCAGAACTGCTCTAGAGCCAGAGAACCAGGTCAGCAGAACTGCTTTAGAGCCATAGAACCGGGTCAGCAGAGCTTCTTTAGAGCCAGAGAACCAGGTCAGCAGAGGTGCTCTAGTGCCTAAGAACTAGGCCAGCAGAGCTGCTCTAGAGCCGCCAGAGAACCAGGTCAGCAGAGCTGCTGTAGAGACAGAGAAACCAGGTCAGTAGAGAAACTATAGAGGGAGAGAACCAGGTCAGCAGAGCTACTTTAGAGCCAGAGAACTAGGCCAGCAGAGCTGTTTTAGAGCCAGAGAACCAGGTCAGCAGAGCTGCTTTAGAGCCAGAGAACCAGGTCAGCAGAGCTCCTCTAGAGCCAGAGAACCAAGTCAGCAGAGCTGCTTTAGAGCCATAGAACCAGGTCAGCAGAGCTGCTTTAGAGCCATAGAACCAGGTCAGCAGAGCTGCTTTAGAGCCAGAGAACCAGGTCAGCTGAGCTGCTATAGAGCCTAAGAACCAGGTCAGCAGAGCTGCTCTAGAGCCAGAGAACCAGGTCAGCAGAGCCGCTGTAAAGCCAGAGAAACCAAGTCAGTAGAGCTGTTTTAGAGGGAGAGAACCAGGTCAGCAGAGCTGCTCCAGAGGGAGAGAACCAGGTGAGCAGAGCTGCTCTAGAGCCAGAGAACCATATCAGCAGAACTGCTTTAGTGCCATAGAACCAGGTCAGCAGAGCTGCTTTAGGGCCAGATAACCAGGTCAGCAGAGTTGTTGTAGAGCCAGAGAACCAGATCAGCAGAGCTGCTCTGTAGCCTAAGAACTAGGTCAGCAGAGCTGCTCTAGAGCCAGAAAACCAGGTCAGCAGAGCTGCTCTAGAGCCAGAAAACCAGGTCAGCAGAACTGCTTTAGAGCCAGAGAACCAGGTCAGCAGAGCTGCTCTAGAGCCAAAGAACCAGGTCAGCAGAGCTGCTTTAGAGCCATAGAACCAGGTCAGCAGAGCTGCTATAGAGCCAGAGAAACCAGGTCAGCAGAGCTGCCTTAGAGGGAGAGAACCTGGTCAGCAGAACTGCTTTAGAGACAGAGAACCAGGTCAGCAGAGCTGCTCTAGAGCCAGAGAACCAGGTCAGCAGAGCTGCTTTAGAGCCATAGAACCAGGTCAGCAGAGCTGCTCAAGAGGCAGAGAACCAGGTCAGCAGAACTGCTTTAGAGCCAGAGAACCAGGTCAGCAGAGCTCTTTAGAGGGAGAGAACCAGTTCAGCAGAGCTGCTTTAGAGCCAGAGAACCAGGTCAGCAGAGCTGCTCTAGAGCCAGAGAACCATGAAGCAGAGCTGCTTTAGAGCCATAGAACCAGGTCAGCAGAACTGCTTTAGAGCCAGAGAACCAGGTCAGCAGAGCTGCTCTAGAGGCAGAGAACAAGGTCAGTAGAACTGCTCTAGAGGCAGAGAACCAGGTCAGCAGAGCTGCTCTAGAGCCAGAGAACCAGGTCAGCAGAGCTGATTTAGAGGGAGAGAACCAGGTCAGCAGAGCTGCTTTAGAGCCAGAGAATCAGGTCAGCAGAGCTGCTCTAGAGCCAGAGAACCAGGTCAGCAGAGCTGCTTTAGAGCCAGAGACCCAGGTCAGCAGAGTTGCTCTAGAAGCCGAGAACCAGGTCAGCAGAGCTGCTGTAGAGCCAGAGAAACCAGATCAGCAGAGCTGCTCTAGAGCCAGAGAATCAGGTCAGCAGAGCTGCTGTAGAGTCAGAGAAACCAGGTCAGTAGAGCTGCTTTAGAGCGAGAGAACCAGGTCAGCAGAGCTGCTTTAGAGGTAGAGTACCAGGTCAGCAGGTCTGCTTTAGTGCAAAGGGACGAGGTCAGCAGAACTGCTCTAGAGCCAGAGAACCAGGTCAGCAGAACTGCTTTAGAGACATAGAACCGGGTCAGCAGAGCTTCTTTAGAGCCAGAGAACCAGGTCAGCAGAGGTGCTCTAGTGCCTAAGAACTAGGTCAGCAGAGCTGCTCTAGAGCCGCCAGAGAACCAGGTCAGCAGAGCTGCTCTAGAGCCGCCAGAGAACCAGGTCAGCAGAGCTGCTGTAGAGACAGAGAAACCAGGTCAGTAGAGCTACTTTAGAGGGAGAGAACCAGGTCAGCAGAGCTACTTTAGAGCCAGAGAACTAGGCCAGCAGAGCTGTTTTAGAGCCAGAGAACCAGGTCAGCAGAGCTGCTTTAGAGCCAGAGAACCAGGTCAGCAGAGCTGCTCTAGAGCCAGAGAACCAAGTCAGCAGAGCTGCTTTAGAGCCATAGAACCAGGTCAGCAGAGCTGCTTTAGAGCCAGAGAACCAGGTCAGCTGAGCTGCTCTAGAGCCTAAGAACCAGGTCAGCAGAGCTGCTCTAGAGCCAGAGAACCAGGTCAGCAGAGCCGCTGTAGAGCCAGATAAACCAGGTCAGTAGAGCTGCTTTAGAGGGAGAGAACCAGGTCAGCAGAGCTGCTCCAGAGGGAGAGAACCAGGTCAGCAGAGCTGCTCTAGAGCCAGAGAACCATATCTGCAGAACTGCTTTAGAGCCATAGAACCAGGCCAGCAGAGCTGCTTTAGGGCCAGATAACCAGGTCAGCAGAGTTGTTGTAGAGCCAGAGAACCAGATCAGCAGAGCTGCTCTGTAGCCTAAGAACTAGGTCAGCAGAGCTGCTCTAGAGCCAGAAAACCATGTCAGCAGACCTGCTGTAGAGCCAGAGAAACCAGGTCAGCAGTGCTGCTTTAGAGTGAGAGAACAAGGTCAGTAGAGCTGCTTTCAAGCCAAAGAACCAGGTCAGCAGAGCTGCTCTAGCTCACACTGCCTGACTCACACTGACAGATTGACACTGACTGACACTGATTGACTGACACTGACTGACACTGATTGACTGACAGTGACTGACTGACAATGACTGACACTGACTGACTGACACTGATTGACTGACACTGACTGACTGACTGACTGACTGACACTGACCGACACTGATTGACTGACACTGACTGATTCTAGCCGCTATTTTAGAAAAGTCATGAAGGATCCGCGTACGGTGTGCGACGCTGCGTGTTTTTCAGTTACATCATATACATTTAATATTACGTGATGTGCGCGATTGGTATGCGACCAGTCCGCGACTCCTGCTCCCGCACATTCGTGACACATGCGCATTGGGGTACCAGATGCTTGCGCGGTGGCGGGTCCCGCGTGATATCATATACGTGCTGGGGCACGCTGGGTGCGCAACTCCCGCAAAAGAATGTTATGTTCCAAAATGATATGTATGTGTCTTTATTATACAAATTAGGGCAAGAGATTATCTAAGATAGTCATAAAAATAACATATTTGTACTTATAATAAACTTATATTATTCTTAAATATATTTTCGCGAAGTCGGGTGCGTGCATCGTGAGTGCAGAGAACCAGATCAGCAGAGGTGCTGTAGAGCAAGAGAAACCAGGTCAGCAGAGCCGTTGTAGAGCCAGAGAACCAGGTCAGCAGAGCTGCTCTAGAGCCTAAGAAGCAGGTCAGCAGAGCTGCTCTAGAACCAGAGACCCAGGTCAGCAAAGCTGCTCTAGAGCCAGAGACCCAGGTCAGCAGAGTTGCTCTAGAGGCCGAGAACCAGGTCATCAGAGCTGGTGTAGAGCCAGAGAAACCAGGTCAGCAGAGCTGCTTTAGCGGGAGAGAACCAGGTCAGTAGAACTGCTTTAGAGCCAGAGAACCAGGTCAGCAGAGCTCTTTAGAGGGAGAGAACCAGATCAGCAGAACTGCTCTAGAGCCAGAGAACCATGAAGCAGAGCTGCTTTGGAGCCATAGAACCAGGTCAGCAGAGCTGCTTTAGAGCCAGAGAACCAGGTCAGCAGAGCTGCTCTAGAGGCAGAGAACCAGGTCAGTAGAGCTGCTCTAGAGCCAGAGAACCAGGTCAGCAGAGCTGATTTAGAGGGAGAGAACCAGGTCAGCAGAGCGGCTCTAGAGCCAGAGAACCAGGTCAGCAGAGCTGCTTTAGAGCCAGAGAACCATGAAGCAGAGCTGCTTTAGAGCCATAGAACCAGGTCAGCAGAACTGCTTTAGAGCCAGAGAACCAGGTCAGCAGAGCTGCTCTAGAGGCAGAGAACAAGGTCAGTAGAACTGCTCTAGAGGCAGAGAACCAGGTCAGCAGAGCTGCTCTAGAGCCAGAGAACCAGGTCAGCAGAGCTGATTTAGAGGGAGAGAACCAGGTCAGCAGAGCTGCTTTAGAGCCAGAGAATCAGGTCAGCAGAGCTGCTCTAGAGCCAGAGAACCAGGTCAGCAGAGCTGCTTTAGAGCCAGAGACCCAGGTCAGCAGAGTTGCTCTAGAAGCCGAGAACCAGGTCAGCAGAGCTGCTTTAGAGCCAGAGACCCAGTTCAGCAGAGTTGCTCTAGAAGCCGAGAACCAGGTCAGCAGAGCTGCTGTAGAGCCAGAGAAACCAGATCAGCAGAGCTGCTCTAGAGCCAGAGAATCAGGTCAGCAGAGCTGCTGTAGAGTCAGAGAAACCAGGTCAGTAGAGCTGCTTTAGAGCGAGAGAACCAGGTCAGCAGAGCTGCTTTAGAGGTAGAGTACCAGGTCAGCAGGTCTGCTTTAGTGCAAAGGGACGAGGTCAGCAGAACTGCTCTAGAGCCAGAGAACCAGGTCAGCAGAACTGCTTTAGAGACATAGAACCGGGTCAGCAGAGCTTCTTTAGAGCCAGAGAACCAGGTCAGCAGAGGTGCTCTAGTGCCTAAGAACTAGGTCAGCAGAGCTGCTCTAGAGCCGCCAGAGAACCAGGTCAGCAGAGCTGCTCTAGCTCACACTGCCTGACTCACACTGACAGATTGACACTGACTGACACTGATTGACTGACACTGACTGACACTGATTGACTGACAGTGACTGACTGACAATGACTGACACTGACTGACTGACACTGATTGACTGACACTGACTGACTGACTGACTGACACTGACCGACACTGATTGACTGACACTGACTGATTCTAGCCGCTATTTTAGAAAAGTCATGAAGGATCCGCGTACGGTGTGCGACGCTGCGTGTTTTTCAGTTACATCATATACATTTAATATTACGTGATGTGCGCGATTGGTATGCGACCAGTCCGCGACTCCTGCTCCCGCACATTCGTGACACATGCGCATTGGGGTACCAGATGCTTGCGCGGTGGCGGGTCCCGCGTGATGTCATATACGTGCTGGGGCACGCTGGGTGCGCAACTCCCGCAAAAGAATGTTATGTTCCAAAATGATATGTATGTGTCTTTATTATACAAATTAGGGCAAGAGATTATCTAAGATAGTCATAAAAATAACATATTTGTACTTATAATAAACTTACATTATTCTTAAATATATTTTCGCGAAGTCGGGTGCGTGCATCGTGAGTGCAGAGAACCAGATCAGCAGAGGTGCTGTAGAGCAAGAGAAACCAGGTCAGCAGAGCCGTTGTAGAGCCAGAGAACCAGGTCAGCAGAGCTGCTCTAGAGCCTAAGAAGCAGGTCAGCAGAGCTGCTCTAGAACCAGAGACCCAGGTCAGCAAAGCTGCTCTAGAGCCAGAGACCCAGGTCAGCAGAGTTGCTCTAGAGGCCGAGAACCAGGTCATCAGAGCTGGTGTAGAGCCAGAGAAACCAGGTCAGCAGAGCTGCTTTAGCGGGAGAGAACCAGGTCAGTAGAACTGCTTTAGAGCCAGAGAACCAGGTCAGCAGAGCTCTTTAGAGGGAGAGAACCAGATCAGCAGAACTGCTCTAGAGCCAGAGAACCATGAAGCAGAGCTGCTTTGGAGCCATAGAACCAGGTCAGCAGAGCTGCTTTAGAGCCAGAGAACCAGATCAGCAGAGCTGCTCTAGAGGCAGAGAACCAGGTCAGTAGAGCTGCTCTAGAGCCAGAGAACCAGGTCAGCAGAGCTGATTTAGAGGGAGAGAACCAGGTCAGCAGAGCGGCTCTAGAGCCAGAGAACCAGGTCAGCAGAGCTGCTTTAGAGCCAGAGAACCAGGTCAGCAGAGCTGCTCTAGAGACCGAGAACCAGGTCAGTAGAGCTGCTGTAGAGCCAGAGAAACCAGGTCAGCAGAGCTGCTCTAGAGCCAGAGAGCCAGGTCAGCAGAGCTGCTGTAGAGCCAGAGAAACCAGGTCAGCAGAGCTGCTTTAGAGGAAGAGAACCAGGTCAGCAGAACTGCTTTAGAGCCAGAGAACCAGGTCAGCAGAGCTGCTCTAGAGCCAAAGAACCAGGTCAGCAGAGCTGCTTTAGAGCCATAGAACTAGGTCAGCAGAGCTGCTATAGAACCAGAGAAACCAGGTCAGCAGAGCTGCCTTAGAGGGAGAGAACCTGGTCAGCAGAACTGCTTTAGAGACAGAGAACTAGGTCAGCAGAGCTGCTCTAGAGCCAGAGAACCAGGTCAGCAGAGCTGCTTTAGAGCCATAGAACCAGGTCAGCAGAGCTGCTCTAGAGGCAGAGAACCAGGTCAGCAGAACTGCTTTAGAGCCAGAGAACCAGGTCAGCAGAGCTCTTTTGAGGAAGAGAACCAGTTCAGCAGAGCTGCTTTAGAGCCAGAGAACAAGGTCAGCAGAGCTGCTCTAGAGCCAGAGAACCACGAAGCAGAGCTGCTTTAGAGCCATAGAACCAGGTCAGCAGAACTGCTTTAGAGCCAGAGAACCAGGTCAGCAGAGCTGCTCTAGAGGCAGAGAACAAGGTCAGCAGAGCTGCTCTAGAGCCAGAGAACCAGGTCAGCAGAGCCGCTGTAGAGCCAGAGAAACCAAGTCAGTAGAGCTGTTTTAGAGGGAGAGAACCAGGTCAGCAGAGCTGCTCCAGAGGGAGAGAACCAGGTCAGCAGAGCTGCTCTAGAGCCAGAGAACCATATCAGCAGAACTGCTTTAGAGCCATAGAACCAGGTCAGCAGAGCTGCTTTAGGGCCAGATAACCAGGTCAGCAGAGTTGTTGTAGAGCCAGAGAACCAGATCAGCAGAGCTGCTCTGTAGCCTAAGAACTAGGTCAGCAGAGCTGCTCTAGAGCCAGAAAACCAGGTCAGCAGACCTGCTTTAGAGGAAGAGAACCAGGTCAGCAGAACTGCTTTAGAGCCAGAGAACCAGGTCAGCAGAGCTGCTCTAGAGCCAAAGAACCAGGTCAGCAGAGCTGCTTTAGAGCCATAGAACCAGGTCAGCAGAGCTGCTATAGAGCCAGAGAAACCAGGTCAGCAGAGCTGCCTTAGAGGGAGAGAACCTGGTCAGCAGAACTGCTTTAGAGACAGAGAACCAGGTCAGCAGAGCTGCTCTAGAGCCAGAGAACCAGGTCAGCAGAGCTGCTTTAGAGCCATAGAACCAGGTCAGCAGAGCTGCTCTAGAGGCAGAGAACCAGGTCAGCAGAACTGCTTTAGAGCCAGAGAACCAGGTCAGCAGAGCTCTTTAGAGGGAGAGAACCAGTTCAGCAGAGCTGCTTTAGAGCCAGAGAACCAGGTCAGCAGAGCTGCTCTAGAGCCAGAGAACCATGAAGCAGAGCTGCTTTAGAGCCATAGAACCAGGTCAGCAGAACTGCTTTAGAGCCAGAGAACCAGGTCAGCAGAGCTGCTCTAGAGGCAGAGAACAAGGTCAGTAGAACTGCTCTAGAGGCAGAGAACCAGGTCAGCAGAGCTGCTCTAGAGCCAGAGAACCAGGTCAGCAGAGCTGATTTAGAGGGAGAGAACCAGGTCAGCAGAGCTGCTTTAGAGCCAGAGAATCAGGTCAGCAGAGCTGCTCTAGAGCCAGAGAACCAGGTCAGCAGAGCTGCTTTAGAGCCAGAGACCCAGGTCAGCAGAGTTGCTCTAGAAGCCGAGAACCAGGTCAGCAGAGCTGCTGTAGAGCCAGAGAAACCAGATCAGCAGAGCTGCTCTAGAGCCAGAGAATCAGGTCAGCAGAGCTGCTGTAGAGTCAGAGAAACCAGGTCAGTAGAGCTGCTTTAGAGCGAGAGAACCAGGTCAGCAGAGCTGCTTTAGAGGTAGAGAACCAGGTCAGCAGGTCTGCTTTAGTGCAAAGGGACGAGGTCAGCAGAACTGCTCTAGAGCCAGAGAACCAGGTCAGCAGAACTGCTTTAGAGACATAGAACCGGGTCAGCAGAGCTTCTTTAGAGCCAGAGAACCAGGTCAGCAGAGGTGCTCTAGTGCCTAAGAACTAGGTCAGCAGAGCTGCTCTAGAGCCGCCAGAGAACCAGGTCAGCAGAGCTGCTCTAGAGCCGCCAGAGAACCAGGTCAGCAGAGCTGCTGTAGAGACAGAGAAACCAGGTCAGTAGAGCTACTTTAGAGGGAGAGAACCAGGTCAGCAGAGCTACTTTAGAGCCAGAGAACTAGGCCAGCAGAGCTGTTTTAGAGCCAGAGAACCAGGTCAGCAGAGCTGCTTTAGAGCCAGAGAACCAGGTCAGCAGAGCTGCTCTAGAGCCAGAGAACCAAGTCAGCAGAGCTGCTTTAGAGCCAGAGAACCAGGTCAGCAGAGCTGCTCTAGAGCCAGAGAACCAAGTCAGCAGAGCTGCTTTAGAGCCATAGAACCAGGTCAGCTGAGCTGCTCTAGAGCCTAAGAACCAGGTCAGCAGAGCTGCTCTAGAGCCAGAGAACCAGGTCAGCAGAGCCGCTGTAGAGCCAGATAAACCAGGTCAGTAGAGCTGCTTTAGAGGGAGAGAACCAGGTCAGCAGAGCTGCTCCAGAGGGAGTGAACCAGGTCAGCAGAGCTGCTCTAGAGCCAGAGAACCATATCTGCAGAACTGCTTTAGAGCCATAGAACCAGGCCAGCAGAGCTGCTTTAGGGCCAGATAACCAGGTCAGCAGAGTTGTTGTAGAGCCAGAGAACCAGATCAGCAGAGCTGCTCTGTAGCCTAAGAACTAGGTCAGCAGAGCTGCTCTAGAGCCAGAAAACCATGTCAGCAGACCTGCTGTAGAGCCAGAGAAACCAGGTCAGCAGTGCTGCTTTAGAGTGAGAGAACAAGGTCAGTAGAGCTGCTTTCAAGCCAAAGAACCAGGTCAGCAGAGCTGCTCTAGCTCACACTGCCTGACTCACACTGACAGATTGACACTGACTGACACTGATTGACTGACACTGACTGACACTGATTGACTGACAGTGACTGACTGACAATGACTGACACTGACTGACTGACACTGATTGACTGACACTGACTGACTGACTGACTGACACTGACCGACACTGATTGACTGACACTGACTGACTGACACTGACTGACACTGATTGACTGACACTGACTGACTGACTGACACTGACTGACTGACTCTGACAATGACTGATTGACACTGACTGACACTGACTGACACTGACTGACACTGACTGACTACTCTCTACTACTCTACTACTCACTCTCTAATACTCTCTCTCTGCTACTCACTCTCTACTACTCACTCTCTACTACTCTACTACTCTCTACTACTCACTCTCTACTACTCTCTACTATTCACTCTCTACTACTCACTCTCTACTACTCTCTACTACTCTCTCTCTACTACTCACTCTCTACTACTCACTCGCTACTACTCTCTACTACTCACTCTCTACTTCTCACTCTCTACTACTCTCTACTACTCACTACTACTCTCCACTATTACTCTCTACTACTCACTCTCTACTACTCACTCTCTAATACTCTCTACTACTCACTCTACTACTCTCTACCACTCACTCTCTACTACTCTACTACTCACTCTCTACTACTCTCTACTACTCTCGCTCTACTACTCACTTTCTACTACTCACTCTACTACTCTCTACTACTCACTCTCTACTACTCATTTTCTACTATTCACTCTCTACTAATCACTCTCTACTACTCACTCTCTACTACTCGCTCTCTACTACTCTCTCTCTCTACTACTCACTCTCTACTACTCACTCTACTACTTTCTACTACTCACTCTCTACTACTCACTCTCTACTATTCGATCTCTACTACTCACTCTCTACTGCTGGCTCTCTACTACTCTCCACTACTCACTCTCTACTACTCACTCTCTACTACTCACTCTCTACTACTCACTCTCTACTACTCACTTTCTACTACTCTCTACTACTCACTCTCTACTACTCACTCTCTACTACTCTCTACTAATCACTCTACTACTCTCTATTTTTCTTTACCACTCACTCTCTACTACTCTACTACTCATTCTCTACTACTCTCTCTCTACTACTCACTCTCTACTACTCACTCTACTACTATCTACTAGCCACTCTACCACTCTCTACTACTCACTCTATTACTCACTCTCTACTACTCTACTACTCTCTACTACTCTCTGTATTTCTCACTCTCTACTACTCTCTCTACTACTCACTCTCTACTACTCACTATCTACTACACACTCTCTACTACTTGCTCTCTACTACTCGCTCTCTACTACTCACTCAACTACTCTCTAATACTCACTCTACTACTCACTCTCTACTACTCTCTACTTCTCACTCTCTACTACTCCACTACTCTCTACTACTCACTCCCTACTACTCACTCGACTACTTCTCTGTTACTCTCTACTACTCTCTCTCTACTACTCTCTACTACTCACGCTCTACTACTCTCTACTACTCACTCTCTACTACTCTCTCTACTACTACTCTCTACTAATCTCTACTACTCCTTCTCTACTACTCACTCTACTACTCACTCTACTACTCACTCTCTACTACTCCCTCTCTACTATTTTCTATTACTCACTCTCTACTACTCTCTCTCTACTACTCTCTACTACTCACTCTACTACTCACTCTCTACTACTCTCTACTACTCACTCCCTGCTACTCACTCTCTACTACTCACTCTCTACTACTCACTCTCTACTACTCACTCTCTACTACTCACTCTACTACTCTCTACTACTCACTCTCTGCTACTCTCTCTACTACTCTCTACTACTCACTCTCTATTCTCTATTACTCACTCTCCACTCTCTACCTCTCTACCTCACTCTACCTCTCTCTCTACTACTCTCTACCTCTCTATCTCTCTACCTCTACCTCTCTACCTCTACGTCTCTACCTCTACACCTCTACCTCTACACCTCTACCTCTCTACCTCTCTCTACATGCACACATATGTACATATATATATATGCATATGCATTTATATATATGTATGTGTATATATATATACATACATATAAAAACATATATAATTTGCATATCTATATAAATACAAATATAAATGCATACATACATATACATATATGCATACATATACATGTTATGTACATGAAAGTTTGAAAACACTAATACAAGCAAAGCTAAAAAGCCACCTAATTACAAACATAATTGCTTTAACTTAAACTAGGGCGAGACCTATTGCATTTTCAATGCTTGTTTACTTGGTTCCATAAAGAAGGCATTCAGATGTATCACACATTTGCCATAAATTCTGAATGGTAGCACTCTAGTTGCTCATTTAGGGCCATATGTAGATAGCTAAATACCGGTCGGTAACGGCCAAAAATCGGTAATTTTCCCGTTACCGACCGATATTTAGCCCTTTCCAATGTAGGAGGCAGGTTTTAAGGATTCGGTAATTTACCAAATCGCTATTTTAAGAAATCGGTAAAATACCGATTCGGTAAATTACCGAATCCTCAAATCCTATGTAGGGAGCACTCAAGTGAGTGCTTTTTTGTTTCAAGGATTCGTTATTTACCACCAACTACAGGTTGGTGGTAAATACTGAATACCTGTTAAAAAGCACTTTTGTGCTTTTCTAGATATGCCATGTGGCAGACATACATGCCCTTAGGGCATGTATGTGCGCCACATGTGCACACATGCACGATTCAGGGGTGCAACAGGGTGTCAATGTGACACCCTGCCACCCTTGAATCTGCTCCCCCTATTACCGAATCGGTATTTACCGAATCGGTAATAGTCAATGGCTTCCCATTCATTCCTAAGGGCCTCCAGGCCCATAGGAATGAATAGGAAGGTATTCCTTATTACCGATTCGGTTAATACCGAATCAGTAATACCGAATATTACCGAATCGATAAAATTTACCGATTTTTTACCTACATTATATTTACCGATTCATAAATACCGAATCGGTAAAATTCGGTATTTAAGAATCGGTAAATATAAATTACCTACATATGGCCCTAGATCACTGTAGTAAAGCTACTGCTCACCAGGGAAGTCTGCTGCTGGTATTCAAAGTGCATGTTTCAGTCTGCATGTCAGAATTTTTTAATGAAATAGAAGAGGATTTGAGAAGTCAAAATGTGCCCTAATTTTTCTTTCTGCAGCATTAATCATAATTTCTATGGCAAAATGAACCCCCTCATTTTGTTCCTTTGCAAATTAAATGTTTTAAGTGTTACCACTTTATTCCAATCAAGATGGCTTCAGGTGTGCCATACTTTTGTAATAAGTAAGACTGTTAGCGCTCTAGTTGTTCTTTAGAACACTCTGGGACATTTTGTCATTGGGCTATACTTGGGCTACATCTGGGTGATATTTGTGCTACATTTGGGCTCTTTTGTCTCTGGTGGCCATCTTGGGCGACTTATTTGTTATTAAGTTTCCTAATTTCCTCATTTACTACAGTCTCCTCAGTAGGAATACTTTCAGTTTTTTACTTTGATTCCATCAAGAAGGCATTCAGATGTGTCACACATTTGCCATAAATTCTGAATGTTAGCACTCTAGTTGTTCATTAGATCACTGTAGTAAAGCTACTGCTCACCAGCTAAGTCAGCTACTGGTATTCAAAGTGCATGTTTCAGTCTGCATGTCAGAATTTTTAATGAAATAGAAGAGGATTTAAGAAGTCACTCAAAATGTGCCCTAATTTTTCTTTCTGCAGCACTAATCATACTTTCTATGGCAAAATGAACCTCCTCATTTTGTTCCTTTTTAAATTAAATGTTTTAAGAGTTGCCACTTTATTCCAATCAAGATAGCTTCAGGTGTGCCATACGTTTGTCATAAGTAGGACTGTTAGTGCTCTAGTTGTTCTTTAGCACACTCTGGGAAGCTGCAGTAGAACACAAAGGAATCAACTGACAGTCTCTGCCCTTGTTGGATGTACATGTTTTACTGAGAATGTCAGACTTCATTCTCACATGACTGAGAAAGATAATGTGAATTTACAGAAAATATGCTCTCAGGTTAGCTTATAGGTCACCTTCCAAACCTCTGTGGGAAAAGCATGAGAAAATATTTTTCTCTCAAACATGATTCATGATATCCCAGCAGAAGGCTTTTTCACATGGTAAAATCACCTTAGAACACACCAGAATTCCTAAAATGAGTATGATACCATCAACAAATGATTTGTAATGTAACTAAAGTCTTAAAACCTTCTATTAACTGCAATGCTTTTTAATGAGGTGCTATCATGTATATTGGTCCCAAGATGGCTGCCAACACTTCTTGAATGAAGTGCTGACAGCCAATCAGATCTCACGATGAGATGTGTGGTTAGGCTCCGCCCAGATATATATGTGAATTTGATTTTGATTTTATCAGGAACTACTGAACAGATTGACACCATTTAAGCAAAAGGCATGAGTCTGAACTGAGGACTACCTCTTTGCCAAATTTGGTGTAATTCTGTTCAGCAATTCGGGCTGTAGCTGTGGCTAAAGGTCCTATGGGAAATTGCATGGGGAAAATACGTTTTGGAACCCCCCTTTTTTCTTGGCCCCTGCTACACGAATCATCCCGAGACTTTCAGGATAGAAGCTGACCGGAACTGGCCAAAAGTTTTTAAAAGTTCGCGAAGATTCGTCAATCGGCGCCAAAGTTATTGGGAACTTCAAAGACCAGAATGCCAAGTAACCACGCCCACTAAAGGCAGGACTATATATTGCCACTACAAGTGTGGTGGAAATTTCAACGGCTGTTCCCCTTTAAAGATGCCAGTGAGCAAGGGCTTTGTAAGCCTGAAACGCGTTTGGCACATGTAACTGCTGGAAGGTGATGCCTTGTACCCCGCAATCCTCCCAATATCAGAAGGTGAATAAACGCGCTGTGTGTGGCACCTCAACTTTGAGCCTCTTCATTTGGATATACAGCGGCCCGCTCAGGTCGCGAGGCGCCCCGCTGCTGACTCTGCAGCTCCTACCACCGATGATTAAAGGTGAAAAAAACGAACAACGCGGACCGTTTTGGTGAGGTAACTGATGCGAGGTCCTTGCCCCACCTGTGAAAAGCGACCCACTGTGGTGAATGAGACTGTTTGGGGGCTTCACGGCATTGAAAGAACTTCAAAGACCAGAATGCCAAGTAACCACGCCCACTAAAGGCAGGACTATATATTGCCACTACAAGTGTGGTGGAAATTTCAACGGCTGTTCCCCTTTAAAGATGCCAGTGAGCAAGGGCTTTGTAAGCCTGAAACGCGTTTGGCGCATGTAACTGCTGGAAGGTGATGCCTTGTACCCCGCAATCCTCCCAATATCAGAAGGTGAATAAACGCGCTGTGTGTGGCACCTCAACTTTGAGCCTCTTCATTTGGATATACAGCGGCCCGCTCAGGTCGCGAGGCGCCCCGCTGCTGACTCTGCAGCTCCTACCACCGATGATTAAAGGTGAAAAAAACGAACAACGCGGACCGTTTTTGGTGAGGTAACTGATGCGAGGTCCTTGCCCCACCTGTGAAAAGCGACCCACTGTGGTGAATGAGACTGTTTGGGGGCTTCACGGCATTGAAAGAACTTCAAAGACCAGAATGCCAAGTAACCACGCCCACTAAAGGCAGGACTATATATTGCCACTACAAGTGTGGTGGAAATTTCAACGGCTGTTCCCCTTTAAAGATGCCAGTGAGCAAGGGCTTTGTAAGCCTGAAACGCGTTTGGCGCATGTAACTGCTGGAAGGTGATGCCTTGTACCCCGCAATCCTCCCAATATCAGAAGGTGAATAAACGCGCTGTGTGTGGCACCTCAACTTTGAGCCTCTTCATTTGGCTATATAGCGGCCCGCTCAGGTCGCGAGGCGCCCCGCTGCTGACTCTGCAGCTCCTACCACCGATGATTAAAGGTGAAAAAAAGGAACAACGCGGACCGTTTTTGGTGAGTTAACTGATGCGAGGTCCTTGCCCCACCTGTGAAAAGCGACCCACTGTGGTTTATGAGACTGTTTGGGGGCTTCATGGCATTGAAAGAACTTCGAAGACCAGAATGCCAAGTAACCACGCCCACTAAAGGCAGGACTATATATTGCCACTACAAGTGTGGTGGAAATTTCAACGGCTGTTCCCCTTTAAAGATGCCAGTGAGCAAGGGCTTTGTAAGCCTGAAACGCGTTTGGCGCATGTAACTGCTGGAAGGTGATGCCTTGTACCCCGCAATCCTCCCAATATCAGAAGGTGAATAAACGCGCTGTGTGTGGCACCTCAACTTTGAGCCTCTTCATTTGGATATATATATATATATATATCTATATATATTCACTGGAAAAAAACAAAGGTTAAAGTAAAGTTATGGTTAGGTGAATTTGTCAGTGTGAATATTTTGAACTAAAAAAGCCACAGAAATTCACCAGTTATAGTTGGGAGGGCTAACAATAACGTGTGCTCCCGTCATGCACTGCTTATAACCTCACATGTGACATCACTCATCACATGTTCTATGACATCATTTATGACATCACTGATGACATCTCAAATGACATAATTGATGACATCATCCAATGATTGTGCTTGTTTGTTTTATAGTTTAGATTGTGGCGGATAACTACCATATTACTTTCCCACTTAATTCTGTACAGTTGGGGTCCAGCTAATGGGTGTAAGGGTTTAGAAAACACATGTCCTCCTAATACACCATAGCTGTGTAGAGGTATTGAACACTTAATAAATCTTTGTATTCAAGAGTACTTTTTTGTGCAGGTGACAGCAGACTTGTGTTAATTATGTTTAGGGCTACCAGTTTTATGTTATTTTTTTTTTTAACATTTCCATCTGTATTTATCCATATTTGTTTTTTGGCCATTTTATCTGTATTTATCCATACTTATTTTGTATTTTGCATATAAATGAAGGTGTAAAACTGTACATTTACATATTTATTTAACTGATAGACACGCACTTATACTTTGATGTCTGCCATCTTTTAGCTATTTAAGCTGCCAAATATTATTATATAACAAGACATTCGCTGGTAAATACTAGTATTACAGTACAAATGTATATTAACACATCAGTTATTTCAATAAATTTCATCCTGTTTTTTTATTTCCTATGCTGTCCATCTGCTCAGCTGTTATTATAATTCCTGAAAGACAGCACGGAGAATCACTTTAAAAGCAGCACAATTTTCTGTATTTATCGACTTTTGAAAATAAATGCAGACAGAAAACACATTGTTTTCTGTCTGTATTTATCTGTAAAAATCCGTAGAAATGGAAAACAGGGACCCTTAATTATGTTTCACATTTTGATACTGCAGAAAAAGCTTCCGGTAGGTCAAAGATTCTACGAACTACATACTAACTGCCCGATTCCAATCTCGCTCGGAAGGGCTCATGACGACATTCGTCGGGAGCGAGTCCGAGTCACGAGTGCGATTTCTGACCAACTCGTCCCGCCGTACGAGCGAGCGAGCGAGTAGAATGTGAATATCGCCTCACGCTCCGAGCGACTCCTGCCCGTCAGCGAAGCTCTACGGACGACTACAACATGGCCGACTCGTGCAGAGAAATGGGTCCGATTTCCAAGCAACCAAGTACGATGCGTGCATCGAGCAGCCAAATCGACTCAGAGCCACCAACTCGAAAAAACTTCAGGAAGGTGACGTTCAGGGGGCCGTAGCTGGCCCCCCTTCACCCGTAGCCTATGACTCAGTCACAGGGGGAACCCAAGGATCCCCCTACACATACATGTACGGTGCGGGGGGAACCAACGTGTCCCCGCCGCAGTGGGCGCACTTTTCCGCGATGAACTTTTTTGTCAATTGAAGCCTATGTACACAATGTACAACAGGCTCCCATTGACTTCAATGGGGCTACGAGCGACCTGAGTCTGTCAGAATGTACTTGCATCGTACTCGGGCGTTCGGAGCCCAGGAGCTCAAGTTGTTTGGAAAGCTCTACGTGACCTAGTCAGCCGTAGGGCTTTCCAAGCGAGATCGGAATCGGGCCCTAAGTATTGTAAGCAGACTTGAGTTATTGAAGAGAATTGTCTCAGCATGACAATTTCCCCCTAACATAGAATACTGTGTGCCCCAGGTACTAACCTATGTACGTGTGCTTGTTTTGCTTCAGATGATCTGTAAAGTTTTCACTATAGTATGAATGGTGCAGGTCTTAGAATGTTTAGCACATTCAGATCTTGGTTACTTTTATCGAATAGTGATATTTTTTTACAGCTGTTGGAAACAGTATGCACTAATTTCTTATGAAAGTTTCAGCATTTGCAAACAGTGTGGTATAAAGTAAACTCTTTCTATAGAGTAATTACTGTTTACAGTACTCAATTCTATAGTGATATCAATGAAATTTCTTAATGTAGGTTTGGTGTGTGTCAGGGGTTTGATACAGATAAAAACTGTCCGTAGCAGGGCATTGATTTTGAAATTGGCATTCACTATTTTGGCTTTCTCTGAACAGATGTATATAGTTTTAACACCATATTCAATGAGGTTTCCCCATATATCTGTGGTTGATAGTTAATGTGAACTATGCTATATGTAAGCCATAGCAATTTATACAGCTATATGCAGGAAAACGAAGCTTGCATGGTGTCATGAGTGATGTCATCAATCATGTCATTTGAGATGTCATCAGTGATGTCATAAATATTGTCATAGTACATGTCATGAGTGATGTCATTTGTGAGGTCATAAGCAGTGCATGGCAGAGGCGCAAGTTATAGTTAGCGCTAACTGGTGAATTTCTGTGGCTTTTTTAGTTCAAAACGTTAATGTTCACACTGACAAATTCACCTAATTATAACGTTACTTTTTAACCCTGGGCGTAGTACTACGCTACGCTCGGGGAGCGTGCGTAGTTTGTGCTACTACGCACTACGCGAATTGCACGTAGCACATTGCAAAAACTCGTAGCGGGCATTTTTTGCTTGCTCGCGGTCCTCAACGTAAAGTTGGCGACCGCGAGCGAGCAAAATCAACATCCCGGGGAGACTTTTTCCACGTTCGCGATCAGCAACATCAAGTTGCCGATTGCGAGTGTGGAAAATAAACCTCCCGGCGAGATTCTCAACGCGGAGAGGTCAGGTCAGGTCAGGTTGCGAGTGATCGCGTATGCTCGCGACCGCTCGCAATAAGAAACTACCAGTCCACGTTGAGAAAGCTGCAGTTCAAGTACAAATCTACTCGAGCGGCAGAAAACGACTGCTTGCACTGTGCAAGATGCCGTTTGCAATGATTGCACAGTGCAGACAAGGATCCGGCACTGTGCAATCAGTGCGAACAGCATTTCCCTACGCAGTTCGCGTAGCTACGCGTAGCGTGCGTAGTGCGAAGTGCACTTCGAGTAGCTACGCGTAGCACTACTATGCAAACTACGCCCAGGGTTAGTTATTTCAACATTTGTTTTTTCAGTGAAGTTTTTTTTATTGGAAAACAGATATATTTATTACGCCTAAATATAATGTTACTTTAACTTTTGTTTTTTCCAGTGAATTACTATTTTTTTTTAAGTAAATTAATTATTTTTATGAGTGTATGTATGGTAAAATATATGTTCTGACATTATTTTAGTAAAATAATATGTTTTTTTTTCGCAAAACAAGATTTGTTTCACAGTTTGCAAAATCTTTGTAAAATGCGTCTGCGTATTAAACAGATAAATAGTCAATAGAAATTGTTATTTTCTCAGTTATTGTAACTCTGATTTCAAGACATGTCACTGGCAATCTTTTCTTTGGGTATCATTACGCATGCAATGATGGGTGTGCATAGTAGGGTGTATGGATGGACTAGCCTCTCCTTTGAGACCTTTCTCTCAGATAATGGTTGTGCATAGTACGGGGAGTGGAGGGACTGGCCTCTCCTTTCAGAAACCTCTATCAGATGACAGGTTTGCGTGGTAAGGTGTGTGGGAAGTGTAATGAATCTTCTTTTCACAAAAAGGACGCCCCCAAAACCTGCGATCTCCTAAAGCGAGGCAAATGTATCACTGCACCTTTAAATCACACACTTTGCACAGCACTCCCACTTTGGAGACAAATTCAGGTGCTTTGAAATAACACACACAAGATTATTCATGAACGGTAGGACAAATATATCAGTAAATGCAGATTCATTAGTAGCAAACACTTTTAAATGAACAAGTAAATTACAATGCAGGGACTCTCTCTCTTTTAGAATAAGGCTTGGGGTTTTTTACAAAATGCTCTCTAAACAAAGGCTGTCACAGATGCCAAATGCAGAAGATTCAAATATATGCAGTAAACTATAAACTAAATGCATGAATAATACTGATTAATGAACAAGCAGCAAATTACATGAGATATACTGGACGTCCTGCAAGAGATCAGAAAGATATACATATATATCTACAGCAGAGGATTACTCTGGATGTGCATCTCCCACACCACAAACAAAACACCTCAAATGATCAAAGCCACTGGCTAAACATCACAATGTCAATAACCAAAAATTAATACATCACCTGGTGCAAACACTACATCTGCATCTTAGCCCACTTCTGACCGGGGGAGTTCACAGCCGGGGGTTTAGAGCTTAGCTACCAGGGTCACTCCGAGATAGACATCTCTGCCCTCGCTCGGTTTCCAAACTCCCAGTTTCTCAGTCTGCAACCCTCAGCTTTAAACACACTAGAAGATTTGTGAAAGACCTCCTCCGAGCGCCAGAGGAATTTTACCCGAACTGGCCAAGTTCCAAGCAAGCATCCCCATGACAGTAAGGAGCTCTTACGTCCCTTCCTCCATTCTCACATCTTCCAGCCTCTATCTTGACGAAGCTCTCACAAGGCTTTCCAGAGTACATTAAACAAAAACTATCGCTCAGAGAAACAGCAAGACCTTGAATGTGAATAACCCAAACAACTTGCAAGCACTGCTGTGCATGCAGAGAAACAAGGCAAAGTCAGACATGAGGCCCTGTCAAAGCCAATAGTCAAAGTCAGAGAACAAGATGACATGAAGCCATGCCAAAGCCAATAGTCAGAACTCATAAGCAAAGCAAAGTCAGAAGACAAGAATGACATGAGGCCATGTCAAAGCCAACAGTCAGAACTCATAATCAAGGCAAAGTCAGAAGACAAGAATGACATGAGACCATGTCAAAGCCAATAATCAAAGTCAGAGAACAAGATGACATGAAGCCAAGTCAAAGTCAATAGTAAGCACTCATAATTCACATAACCCAAGCAACACCATACACATTTCTGCACAACTGTTTATATCATCACATACTTTATATCTCAATGTCCTATAGCATCACATACTTTATCTCTCAATACACAACACCGCTCACAAAACTGCACTTCAAGACCAAAAAGTAAATTTCACACCTCTCTCTCCCTCTCACGCCTTCAAATGCACATCTCACACCTTCTGTACCTGGCAAGACTGTTCTACTCCGTGACAACTACCACTGAACGACAGCAAGATTACAGGAAAGAAGAGAAGCAGGCATATGCAGGACCATCCTACATTAAGGCTAGGGCAAAATAACACACTAAAGTCAGTTAAAATGGTGGTAGTTGAAGGTCATCATAGGGTGCCAAACCACAAGAGTGGCTCTTTCACTACAGGGAGAGACTGACCTCTTGTTTCAGACCTTTCTCTCAGAAGACGAGTGTGCATAGTAGCATGTGCAGAGTGACTAGCCTCTCTGCTGAGACCTCTCTCTGTAATGATGGGTGTGCGTAGTAGAGTGTGGAGAGGGACTGGTCTCTCCTTTTAGACCTCTCTATTCGATGACAGGTGTGCATAGAAGGGTGTGTGGAGGCACTGGCCTTTCTGCTGAGACCTCTCTCTGTAATAATAGGTGTGCGTAGTAGGGTGTGCGGAGGGACTGGGCTCTCGTTTTAGACCACTATCTCAGCTGACAGATGTGCGTAACAGGGTTTGTGGAGGGGCTGGCCTCTCTGCTGAGACCTCTCTCTGTAATGATAGGTGTGCGTAGTAGGGTGTGGAGAGGAACTGGCCTCTTCTTTCAGACCTCTCACTCAGACGATAGATGTTCGTAGTAGGGTGTGTTGAGGGACTGACCTTTCTGCTGAGACGTTTCTCTGTAATGATGGGTGTGTGTAGTAGGGTGAGGAGAGGTACTGGCCTCTCCTTTCATATCTCTCAGATGACACGTATGAATAGGGTGGTGTGGGAAGGGACCGCCCTCTCCTTTCAGACCTTGCTCTCAGATGACAGATGTGTGTAGTAGGGTGTGGGGAGAGAGTGCCCCCTCCTTTTAGACCACTCTTGCAGATGACGAGTGTGCGTAGTAGGGTGTGTGGAGGGACCGGCCACTCTGCTGAGACCTCTCTCTGTAATGATAGGTATGCGTAGTTGGGTGTGGAGAGGGACTGGTCTCTCCTTTCAGACCTCTCTCTCAGATGACGGGTGTGCATAGTAGGGTGTGGGAAGAGACTGCCCTCTCCTTTCAGACCTCTTTCTCTCAGATGATGGGTGTGCATTGTAGGGTATGCGGAGGGACTGGCCTCTATACTGAGGCTTCTCCTTGTAATGATAGGGGTGCATAATAGGGTGTGGGGAGGGACTGGGTTCTCCTTTTAAACCTCTATTTCAGATGATGGGGGTGCATAGTAGACTGTTTGGATTAGCCTTCACTCTACTCTCAAATCTTCTCAAACCAATGAGCATAAATAGTAGAGTCTGTTAACACCATCTCCAGTAAGACTCCTTTATACAGTAACAAGTGTGTGTAGCAGAGTGTATTCAAACATCACCTACTCCTTCCTACTTTCCATGATCCTTGATCCATGATTGTTTAAAAAGTTACGATCTTGCAAGACTCTTGGTCTTGCAAGATCGTAACTTTTCAAACAAATGATTTAACCTTCTAATCATCATAGTACTTATCTCTTACACTTCTTCTAAAAAACAACAACCACAATATGCATTCCTACTAATGGAGTGTATTGAGAACTCATGTATTCCTTTTTACTATTTGAGATCCCGCAAGAGTCCTACGAGATCGTAAAAATTACTTTAAAACAATATACATTTATTATCTTCACAGTAGTTAGCCATTAGACACCTCCTCGCAAAATCTAGGAGGAAAGCCTGCCTTTCTGCTGCACCCCATATGGCTTTTTTATTTCATTTCCACAACACCTCTAATTTTTCACTGTAAACAGTAATGGCGCCCATTTCATTTCTAACATTTAAACAGCCAGCCAATGAAAGCGCTCGCTAGACTCACAGGAGCCTCTCGCAAGAGCGTGAAGGCTCACAGGAAAAACAGGCTCCTCAATCAATCACATGGCTCCATTTTTGATATTGCACTCTTGCGGGACTCTCAACTGCCGAAATATACAATCATTTGTGACCCTTAATATCTCAAAAACTACTGAACAGGTTTACACCAAATCACAAATCACAAAAAGCTTCCTGCTAAATTTGGTGTAATCTATTCATCAGTATTTGCTAAACCTGTCTTATAGAAGCCTATGGAAAATGCATGGAGATTTTATGTTTTGGGCCCCCCTTTTTTTTCTTAGTCCCCACTGGATGGATCACCCTGAAACTTTCCAGGAAGCAGCTGAGGTGGATGACCCTTTTTGTGGAAAGTTGTGAAGATTCTTCAAATGGTGCCAAAGGTATTAGCAAATCAAAAAATGCTCCGTCTATGGAAAAGCACACCTACCTATAACTACCTACTGGCAACCACCAGTAGGATGGATGGATGGAAGGAAAAGTTTGTAGGGATTTGTCAAATGACACCAAAGATATAGGCAAGTCAAAAAATGTTTTTCCTATGGAAACATGGTCCTAACTATAACTACCTACTGGTGACTGACAGTAGGTAATCATAGTTACGACCATGTTTCCATAGGTCCTAACCTTGTTTCCATCAGAAAAGCATTTTTTGTTTCACCAATAACTTTGACATAGTTTGATGAATGCTCGTAAAATTTTCAAAACTATTTTGCCACTCAATTCAGCTGTTGTCTTGAAAGTTTCAGGTTGATTCATCAAGCAGGGGCTGAGAAAAAAGGGGATCCTAAAACGCATTTGCCTTATGCAAGTTCCCATAGGGATTTTAGACAGAGCTACAGCCCGAACCGCTGACCTGAATTACACCAAATGTTGCAGAACTATAGCTGTTGGTCCAGAAAGCAACATTTTTGTAAATTGTTGTAAATCCATTCAGTGGTTTTAGAAATATTAAGGGAAATCAAAATTTGTATATATAAGGACCAGATCCTCTGAGGATCTGATTGTCCCCGTGCTGAAATCTGATTGACTGCCAACACTTCAACCAAGAATCTCCTTGCGCATTCAAGTTAGTCTATTGTTAGCTGCTGGAAAGCATTTCACACCTTTTCACACCAATTTAACGCAGAGCAGAGGCTGCGAACTGACAGAGGCTAATGCTAATTAGACATCTGACTGTTCAGACAGATAAATGATACATTTCTAAAAGTTTATTTTCCATAAAAAATGTACAAAATTGAATTGGATTTTAATATCTTTTAAAAATAGTAGTATAATTTGTTTTCTAGCCATTCCTAATAGCGAGATACTGTATTAGTATTTTAATCTGCACTCTGATTTTCTATGTAGGACAGACAGGCCTGCCACAGTAAAAATAGATTTTTGGGCTTTGTCATTGTTAGGTAGTGATAATATAATTTTTCTACATGACCCACTTTTAAATAGCATGCTCTGTACCTTGTGGGCTACAAGGCCTACAAAGGGGTGACTTAAAGGGTTATTTTAACAAGTTGCATTGCAGGTTTTACAGGAAACTGTCAGGCTACAATTGTAGCCCTAGAGAATTGTTTTTATATGTTACATTAGTGGATTGTACAGTCAACAGGTGAAAGTAACTTTTCTTGACACAGTTGTTTTTCTACACCATATACTATGGCCTTATAGAAAAGTTAAATAGGACAATCAGGAATTAGCCAATTCCTCCATGTTTTAGGGGTAAGGGCACATACACCAGTCAGCAGTGCCTCAGTATGCAGTGTCTAGAAACCATCACTATAGGATTGAGCAAAAACGGAATATTCCGCAGTGGCCATTCAGAAAGGGCAGAATATGCATTAATTATTTACATATATATATACACACACACAAAAACACGTGTGTGTGCGTGTTTTCAGTAAATATATAGAAAGGTTAAAGTGATATTATAGTTAGGTGTTGAAATGAGGTAAACATGAATGTTTAAAATCCAAAGAAACTCTGGAATTAATCAGTTATAGTTTACTGAGTTAACTACTTCTAGCAACACATATTACATCACTCATTCAATGTTTAATTACCCCACTGATGGCAACTTAAATGAAAAGCTCAAACATCATCATTATCTCAAGCCTCTGTGCATTTGGAAGCCTTTAGAATATTGACAGAGGATGAGATAGAAAGCTTGGCAACTGCTGGAAACCCATTAGTCTCTGAGAGATCTTATTCCAGCAATATTATTCAAAAGCTTCATGCCCATTCTTGAAACTTAAGCCACTGCTCTTATAAATGCCTCGCTGAAAGCTGGCCAAGTTCACTCTCAGTCTGAATTGGTCTCAGTAACTCCACTACTTAAGAAGCATACATTAGATCCTGATGTTTTGGCCAACTATTGGCCCATTTCCCAGCTGCCTACCTATCAACTGTTGAAGAGGCAGTCTATGATCAAAACTCTAAGATTTCAATGAGGTACAGAAGGTTCTACATCCAATGCAAGAAGATGTTTGTCCACAGGTGAAGAAACAGTAGGGCAGTAATAGCCACTGTTGATGAGCTCATGTTGTTGAGCTCAGACAACAAGCTGACAGTGTGATACGGTAGTGCCATCCCTAGTGTAGCTATCTGCCACATTTGATACCATAAACTACAATATTTTACTAAACAGACCAAGGGAGCTAGTGGTTAGGTCACGGACCTTACCTGGTAAAACATTTTTCTTATTGTAAGAGTTCAAAAAGTAACTACTGCAAATGTGTGCTACTTGTCATGGAAATGTACTTCTGGCACACTGAGAAGTCCCCTTCCTAATTCACAAAGTGTAAAACACTTGGTCATTGTCTGGATCGACAAGATGGATAACAAAGTGATTTCCCTGCCATCAGGTAGAGACTCCACTGTTATCCTCGCTGCTGGTGCTCTCTTCCTACCCACTGGGGAGGGGGTGAAGTGCTGTACCATTTGGTGGTCCCAGGGGTGCCCCCAGAATTGTGTGATAGAAGAAGCTGACGTTCCTACCCCAGGCTGAAATTGGTAGGCTGCACCCAACTTGGCAGTCGCTGTGGGCCCAACGGCCAGAGTTTAGCCGCTCCTGAGATGCAGTTCTCTGCACAGTCTCTCTATGCAGGACTTGTGGCTGCAATTGGGGCGGGGAGCAACAGAAGTGTCAAACAGGCTCTAGAGCAAGAGCCGACACCCCCTCCTTTTGGCCTCGAGGGACTCTCACAGACTGAGGTGTGCGCAGGGCGCTGGGTAGGTGGAGGTTTGATCCCCTGGGCCAGCCCGGTGTTTGCTGACATACCCGGACATCCTGGTGGACCCTGAGTGCTGTGATGGTGCCGACTGTTCGTGCTGCCAGGGCCGCAGGAGGATCCACGTGCAGGCGGATTCATGGACCACCATGGCACTGACACCATACCTGTCAATGGTCAATGGATTAGCACCCAGCCTGGCTCCTGGACTCTCAGAAGAGTGAGGTGCTAAATGGCCAGCAGTAATTGGATGACAGTGGGCTGACGTCCACACTGAGTTCCCGGGGTCGGACAAGAGGGAGTCCCATGCAGATTGTTGAGCTCAGCAGGATCCCTGGGATCCACCACCACCTACTGTTGTTGGGCTCAGTGGTTTGTTTGATCCCCTTCTGAAAGTCGCTGTATTGCACGGGTCAACCCAAAGTGCCAGAACGTCTTGGTACAGGTGCTGGGAGGTCCAACTGCTAGTGCTGCTGGAGCATGTATGGGTCCCTGTGCACGCGGATCGGCAGCCCCCACCTTCATACCCCTTATGCTCAGTGCATAGGGCACCTGGAAGACTTGCTCAGCACCACCGCAGCAATGTGGATCCACGAAGGGCCATACGGGACAAATTACCAACTGTTGCCAACCAGCCCAAGGAGAACCATGGGGCATGGGCGACCCGCTCTGACCCATGTGCAACCCACAATAGATACGTTAATGTAACCCTGACTGCGCCCACCAGGCAGCCAGGATCAACAGTGTGCCTACAGCAAAAACCTTTTCTTTCAGAAATCCTGATCGCCATTCATGCCTTTTGAGCGGCGGTGGATACTAAAATTGGTGAAATTGGGGTGGACAACACTCTTTTGCAACAAAACCTGCACAGTGTTGCAGAGTGTGTGCAGGGAACAGAAGGGCTCATCTCTGACCTGAAAGACTCCATTACCGCCCTCATGGCAGATGTGGTCCGCTTAATCACAGCATCCCGCACTCTAGAAAATCATGCAGAAAGTCAAGCTAGTAGGAATAAGTCTGTGTTTCGCAGGCTTCCCTGTGGGCTCTAAGGAGATGCCCCCTGAGAAATATTTGGAGCAATGGATCTTGACATGAATCCCAGAGGGACATCTGTCTCCTTGCTTCATTGTTGATAGAGTCCACACACCACCTGTGTCAAAGCCACCTTCCGGGGTGCTCCCGCCTCATGATTGCCAAAGTCCTTAACTACAAGGCCTCTGAGCTGAAAAAGAGAAAACTTCCATACGAGTTCAATCATCCAGGATCTTTATCTTTCCAGCTCATGCAGTGCCAATGCAAATCCTTTGATGCTGTCACAGAAAACCTGTGAACGCTGAACATACGATACATGTGCCTCTGCCCAACCAGAGTATGGTGATTTATGCTTCCACATCCTTCTTTTTTTGCCACACCGGAGGTGGCCTGGAAGTGAGTGATGAAACTGCGGGGTCGTATGAAGCCTCTCTCCCCCTGTGGTGAGCTTCATCTCAGGCAAACAACGATAGGCCTGAATGAATCTCATCCATGGGGCCGTAACAAGCAAAGTGGACCCGTGCCGGCGGTCCTTGGCCTCTTCGGATGTGTGCAGCCCTGTTCATTAACCCAGTTGTGGGCCCCTGAAAGCATAGATCTCCTGCAAGAGGGAGGCTGCGCGGACCACCTAGAAAGATTGTGGTCGACCACCATGCTCATGGGGTCGGCCCCACAGACCAAAAGCAACTCATTATGCCAGCAGTACAGCATCCTTATCACTGAGTATGTTTGTATAATTAGGGCGACAGATGCTTCTAGGGTGGAAGTGTGGGGAGAGGAGTTGTTTAGGGGGCTTTCTTGGTTGGGGTCGTTTTGGCCTGTTGGCTTCAGTTGACTATATAATTTCCGGCAGTGAATCAGACAGTCTGCCATTTTCTCCCGGTACACATAGGGAAAGGTGAAAACATCTGAGACATCTTAAGTCCTCACAGCCCTTAAAGTAATGTCATGGAATGTTAACGGACTGAATGACCTTATTAAATGAGGCACAGTGTTAGGCTATGTGAAACGTCATGTACCTAATGTCGGAAGTCTGCAGGAGTCGCACCTCCTGGGACCCTCAGCTCCTTCCTGGCCAGATACTGTTATAAGATAGTGTACCACGCCGGACACACCATTTGCCAACTGTATTTTCCCAGAGCGCAGCTGATCTTCAGGGTAGATAAGTTGTTGTAGAAGGTGCCATTGCAGGGCAGACACACAATTCGGAAAGTGTAGATATCCCACACCAATATGCCTAGGCCTACATTGGCCGCAATAAGGGCTGTGAGTAGGGGCTTCACAGGGGCATCATGTTGGTTGTGGGGGACTTCACGGATTTTTCGAGGAAACTGGAGGGTTCCCGCCCATGGGTCTCGTGCCTGGCGGACTGGACATAGGGTCTCAGACTCTGCGATGTCCGGCACTCCTGGAATTCCAACACCTCGACATTCACCCACACATCTGCTGCACACAAATTATGATCACACATCAGAAGAGCCCAAACTTTCTAGTCAGCCCCCAACCTGCTCCACATCACGGGGTACTGTATCCTCCATAAGGGGATATCAGATCATTCTCCGGTGACCGTTCTGATTGGCAGGGCTGACCCAGGGTACATCCTCAATGGGGACTAAATGCTTGCCCCTTGACCGATAATGAAGCCGTGGACTTCCTAAGTTAAACTCCTTCCTTACATTGAACTTGGGTTCCGTGGACTTCGCTGGTACTTTATGGGCAGCTGGTAGTGCCTATATAAGGGGCTTTGTGCGCACCCAACTTACAGCTAGCATCAGGCAAAAACAGCTACAGATTAAGCGGCTAGAGGCTCAGATTGCTCTTGCTGAGGATTGCTCTGGGAAGGAAGGACCGATTCACACCAGAAGTTACTTGACAGAGCGTCACTGAAACAACTATGACTCCATGAGGCATGACTGTGCAGGGTCACATCCTGGAGTGTAAATTATTATACTTGCTGGTGAAGCACAGTTTGGTTGACAGGGTGGTTCCTAGTATTTCAGACCTAGGGCGGGGAAGGGTAGTAGAGGCACAGGGAATGGCAAGCTTGTTTGTGAAATACTATTGCACCCTATATGCAAAGCGGGCAAGGCCCTCAAGAGAGTCCTCCTCCCCACCAATAGACTTGCTGCTGCCCACTCTGGTGGTGCCATATGCAACAGATCTGGACAGACCCATTGCGCTTGAGGAGATAGACGAAGGCCTCTCAGACATTAACCCCAGCAAGAACCCGGACACAGATGGCTTCCAGGTTGAAAACTACTTGAAACTCCACGAACCACTTCTCCTTCACCTGCTGGCCCTATGCAACAAAGCCATAATGAAGGGCCACTTTCCGGAAAGATTGAATGAGGCACCTATAGTACTCCTACACAAGACTGGGTCTCCCCCCGAGGTCTGCCCAGCCTCCCACTCAATTTCCCTCATCAACAGTGAACTCAAGGTATACGCCAAGATGCTGGCCAATAGACTACTCAAAGTTATAAATAAGTTGATACACCCCAACCAATGCAGCTTTATGCCCCGACGCTTCATAAATATATATGAACAATGGTTCCGTAGGGAAAACTATTATTTACAATTAAGATAGATCAATTAAACATGAACACAGCATTCGATGATCTAGCAAGCAATTAATCTTAAAGAATGAATAATAGTTCAAAAAACGTAACAATTAATTTTTTTGTATTTCATATGAATTTCAAATCATTCATCAACTCCTTTAGATATGTACAAAAAATGAAACAGGCTGTATATACAATAATATTTGCAAAACAACGACGCAGTGACAAAGTGAATAAGGTGACTCGGTGTGATAGTGAGAAAGTGAATATTTACAATGTTATGTGCGTGATTATCAATAAAATACACAGAAAGTTTTTTACACAAAAAGTCCTCAGCTGAATTATGGATAGGTAATAACCCTTGTATGGCACAAGTCCTGATTTATCTGTATATACAAGGAATTCCAATTAGTGCGGGACTGTGGAACCGTCAACGTTTCGACCCTATATCGACCAGTTGTTCTATACAGTCATATCGGGTCTTCTTCAGGACACGTGGGGTGTATAACAGCCTACATAAAATAAATATAGATCAATATCTCTGCTGTGTTAAAGGTATAAAAAACAGGGAAAGTAAAAGTTTCCCCATCAACTCACCTAATTGTAGGTGATAGGACAAAAGTCCAACAGTATGACGTGGTTGCCGCTCAATGCCAGTCAGAAGAGAATACCTATTGACATGTGTGCACATTAGTAAGCACATATTGGATGCAAGTCTTAATTATACAGCATAAGGGACGTGTAAAAATATTAATATTTTTTTTTTACCAGTGTTGTAGAAGGTCTAGATTCGTCTTCGTCTATTTATTTACTCTTTTTCTTCTTTTGCCATTCAGATTAGCGTGCCCGCTGTGAGTCACTACAGACATGAACGCAGATAAGAGTACTCAGAATAATAACCGTATAGCCCAAATTGGGTACCATTAGAACTTAGTGGCCCATGTGATGGCTCACCTGACTTCAGGATAGATACTTTGTACTGCCGGAGACACGGTCATCAGGATACAACTTCGACTAGAAAAAACCCATAAATCAACCCTCATTAAATACTACTAAACTAGTGTGGTCTGTAGATATTTCAAGACTCCTAAACTATTAGCTCATAGTATGCTCTGATTCCATTCACAATGCGATCCTATTGAAGAGAGATTCCTATGCTGGCGATGAGTCATAAATGAACCCTCATAAAAGCACGTGTGGTCTGTAGATATTTCAAAGAATGCCTTGATTTCCTTCATTAGCACTACACCATGCGATCCTATTAAAGAGAGATTATTATGGTGGCGGTGAATCAACACAATCGATGCATACGAGCACCAGACAGTGTATAATTGACCATAAAAACATTTCTACAGGTTCTAGTTACTATACGCCAAATAAACTAATCGGCTGTCATTTAAACGATAGTTACTTCGCGCACCACGAGCGTCACGCAAGACATCATGGAGATTTCTCCTACCTGATGTATTCAGTATATTTTCTTGGTCTCGGGGAGTCCGTCCGAAGCACGCCACCAGCCCGACTGCAGAGCGTGCAGCAGCTAAATAGTAGCTGCTCATGGATATAGAAACGGGACTAATGTGGGTGTTTTTTGCGAATCTTCTATCTAAAAAGCCATTTTTGGTTTATCAGATCCGGAAAAGCCGAATTGGTTACGATGTTTGTATGTATAGCAATAACGTATTTCGGCGGGTGATACAATTGCTCAACCTCACAATTCTAATCAGAACACCGTCGGGCAAAGGCATGACGTGTTTAGGCAAAATGAAACAAAATGCTCGAACTAGCTAATCTTAACAGACAATGACCTACGGGCATTTCATTGCAATGTAAGTGAGTTCATCACAGTAAAAATCAAAATCACATCTTGTTTTAAATGCTTGAGAACAATAAATCGATCAAACAACCAATACAATTAGAGTTTTTTGTAGAATTTGAGAAAAAGGTTGCATTGCTCTGTGATCAAAGACAGTTGTTCTAAATAGTGCGAGAAGTAGTAGATATAGATTTCCCCTCAGCCATTTTTTGTGGACCAGTTTGAGCATAGTATATATACATATAATAGCATTTGGTGTCATTACGATGATTGCTATGTACAGTGTGTTTCATGTAGCATACAAGTGATATAGAAAGGCTGTCATTATATATGCGTTTTTCACAACTTTTCGTCGCACCTTGGTGACAGGACAACAGATGGTAGTCATGGCATGCAACTTTAGAGTATTGTCAAAGATCTAACATGCTTATCGCAGAAAGCATGTCAATAAGATGGTTTAGACCTTACTGTGTACAGTGTGTTTCATATAGAGTAACCATAATGTGCAGATGATGTCATTACATGTGCATTTCAACAATTATTCATCGAATCTTGGGAACAAGAAAATTATTACAGTGATCATGACACGAAACTATGGATTGTTATCAAAGATCCAAAAAGCTTATCGCAGACAGGCAAAGTGGTAATTTGTAATTACCTAAAGCATAACATTCCCAGTTGTTTGTTAGTCTCCTCATTTTCGTTGAGCCCTGTCTTTACAGAATCCAGGGCGTGGATCCATCTACACTCCTTATAGTTGAGCATGGAATGAATATTACCACCTCTCGGATGCAGCCGCACCCTCTCAATTACTGTCCATCTCATACTGTCTGGTGGATGGTTGAGGCTTAGGAAATGGTCCACTAGAGGTGCCCCTTGCGTTCTGCATTTAATCCTGCTCATGTGTTGCAAGATTCTACACTTGATTTTTTGTGTAGTTTGCCCTACATATACTTTATCGCATGGGCAATAAATTGCATAAATAACGTTGTTACTGTTGCAATTAGTAAATGTAGGTCACGTGTAGTTCTTTGTACCATACACAAATACCATACCCTCCATCGATGAAACACAAGCTTTACAGTTGCCACATTTTTTATGGCCCAAGATCGGTGGCAATGATAGTTGCGAGCGTAAGTCTGGTTTAGGGGGACCATGAAGGTAGGCACTGACCACTGTATCTTTTATACTCTTGCCACGTTTAAAAGCAAATAGTGGTAATTCCGTAGTCCCAATTTCAATGTGAAAACGACGGAGGGGGTACTCTATACTGGACTGTACAGAAAACCGATTGAGAGAAACGCTCTCCTTAGCTATAACTCGAACCATCCCCGCAGTCTTCGAGATAATCTGCCCTATGGGCAGTTTCTTAGACTGCGTCGTAACTGTACACAGAGAACAGATTACTTTGCTGAAGCAACAGTTCTAACTAAAAGGCTAAGAGACAGAGGTTACCCTAACACCCTCTTGAAACGGGCTAAAAAGAGAGCCTGGTACTGCCCACGAGAGACTCTATTAGAGACTAAAAAAAGTGAAAGGACGAGTGATAGAATGGTTTGTGTCACCACCTTTAACCCAGACAGCCAATCCATCAAAAAAACTATTGCTAAGTATTGGAATCTGGTAGCTACAGAAATTGGGACTACGGAATTACCACTATTTGCTTTTAAACGTGGCAAGAGTATAAAAGATACAGTGGTCAGTGCCTACCTTCATGGTCCCCCTAAACCAGACTTACGCTCGCAACTATCATTGCCACCGATCTTGGGCCATAAAAAATGTGGCAACTGTAAAGCTTGTGTTTCATCGATGGAGGGTATGGTATTTGTGTATGGTACAAAGAACTACACGCGACCTACATTTACTAATTGCAACAGTAACAACGTTATTTATGCAATTTATTGCCCATGCGATAAAGTATATGTAGGGCAAACTACACAAAAAATCAAGTGTAGAATCTTGCAACACATGAGCAGGATTAAATGCAGAACGCAAGGGGCACCTCTAGTGGACCATTTCCTAAGCCTCAACCATCCACCAGACAGTATGAGATGGACAGTAATTGAGAGGGTGCGGCTGCATCCGAGAGGTGGTAATATTCATTCCATGCTCAACTATAAGGAGTGTAGATGGATCCACGCCCTGGATTCTGTAAAGACAGGGCTCAACGAAAATGAGGAGACTAACAAACAACTGGGAATGTTATGCTTTAGGTAATTACAAATTAACACTTTGCCTGTCTGCGATAAGCTTTTTGGATCTTTGATAACAATCCATAGTTTCGTGTCATGATCACTGTAATAATTTTCTTGTTCCCAAGATTCGATGAACAATTGTTGAAATGCACATGTAATGACATCATCTGCACATTATGGTTACTCTATATGAAACACGCTGTACACAGTAAGGTCTAAACCATCTTATTGACATGCTTTCTGCGATAAGCATGTTAGATCTTTGACAATACTCTAAAGTTGCATGCCATGACTACCATCTGTTGTCCTGTCACCAAGGTGCGACGAAAAGTTGTGAAAAACGCATATATAATGACAGCCTTTCTATATCACTTGTATGCTACATGAAACACACTGTACATAGCAATCATCGTAATGACACCAAATGCTATTATATGTATATATACTATGCTCAAACTGGTCCACAAAAAATGGCTGAGGGGAAATCTATATCTACTACTTCTCGCACTATTTAGAACAACTGTCTTTGATCACAGAGCAATGCAACCTTTTTCTCAAATTCTACAAAAAACTCTAATTGTATTGGTTGTTTGATCGATTTATTGTTCTCAAGCATTTAAAACAAGATGTGATTTAGATTTTTACTGTGATGAACTCACTTACATTGCAATGAAATGCCCGTAGGTCATGGTCTGTTAAGATTAGCTAGTTCGAGCATTTTGTTTCATTTTGCCTAAACACGTCATGCCTTTGCCCGACGGTGTTCTGATTAGAATTGTGAGGTTGAGCAATTGTATCACCCGCCGAAATACGTTATTGCTATACATACAAACATCGTAACCAATTCGGCTTTTCCGGATCTGATAAACCAAAAATGGCTTTTTAGATAGAAGATTCGCAAAAAACACCCACATTAGTCCCGTTTCTATATCCATGAGCAGCTACTATTTAGCTGCTGCACGCTCTGCAGTCGGGCTGGTGGCGTGCTTCGGACGGACTCCCCGAGACCAAGAAAATATACTGAATACATCAGGTAGGAGAAATCTCCATGATGTCTTGCGTGACGCTCGTGGTGCGCGAAGTAACTATCGTTTAAATGACAGCCGATTAGTTTATTTGGCGTATAGTAACTAGAACCTGTAGAAATGTTTTTATGGTCAATTATACACTGTCTGGTGCTCGTATGCATCGATTGTGTTGATTCACCGCCACCATAATAATCTCTCTTTAATAGGATCGCATGGTGTAGTGCTAATGAAGGAAATCAAGGCATTCTTTGAAATATCTACAGACCACACGTGCTTTTATGAGGGTTCATTTATGACTCATCGCCAGCATAGGAATCTCTCTTCAATAGGATCGCATTGTGAATGGAATCAGAGCATACTATGAGCTAATAGTTTAGGAGTCTTGAAATATCTACAGACCACACTAGTTTAGTAGTATTTAATGAGGGTTGATTTATGGTTTTTTTCTAGTCGAAGTTGTATCCTGAGGACCGTGTCTCCGGCAGTACAAAGTATCTATCCTGAAGTCAGGTGAGCCATCACATGGGCCACTAAGTTCTAATGGTACCCAATTTGGGCTATACGGTTATTATTCTGAGTACTCTTATCTGCGTTCATGTCTGTAGTGACTCACAGCGGGCACGCTAATCTGAATGGCAAAAGAAGAAAAAGAGTAAATAAATAGACGAAGACGAATCTAGACCTTCTACAACACTGGTAAAAAAAAAAAAAAAAAAAATAATAATATTTTTACACGTCCCTTATGCTGTATAATTAAGACTTGCATCCAATATGTGCTTACTAATGTGCACACATGTCAATAGGTATTCTCTTCTGACTGGCATTGAGCGGCAACCACGTCATACTGTTGGACTTTTGTCCTATCACCTACAATTAGGTGAGTTGATGGGGAAACTTTTACTTTCCCTGTTTTTTATACCTTTAACACAGCAGAGATATTGATCTATATTTATTTTATGTAGGCTGTTATACACCCCACGTGTCCTGAAGAAGACCCGATATGACTGTATAGAACAACTGGTCGATATAGGGTCGAAACGTTGACGGTTCCACAGTCCCGCACTAATTGGAATTCCTTGTATATACAGATAAATCAGGACTTGTGCCATACAAGGGTTATTACCTATCCATAATTCAGCTGAGGACTTTTTGTGTAAAAAACTTTCTGTGTATTTTATTGATAATCACGCACATAACATTGTAAATATTCACTTTCTCACTATCACACCGAGTCACCTTATTCACTTTGTCACTGCGTCGTTGTTTTGCAAATATTATTGTATATACAGCCTGTTTCATTTTTTGTACATATCTAAAGGAGTTGATGAATGATTTGAAATTCATATGAAATACAAAAAAATAAATTGTTACGTTTTTTGAACTATTATTCATTCTTTAAGATTAATTGCTTGCTAGATCATCGAATGCTGTGTTTATGTTTAATTGATCTATCTTAATTGTAAATATTAGTTTTCCCTACGGAACCATTGTTCATATATATTGATGAGGCCCAGGTTCCTTGGGTTATAGGGTTACCCCTGTGTGCTTAACTCCCGACGCTTCATAAGGCATTGCATTCATTGAGTGAAAGCAGCTCTGGTCTATCGGCACCGGAATATAGGACCTTGTGTGTTTCTCCTTGTAGATTTTGAGAAAGCTTATCACCCCTTCGACTGGCACTTTCTGTAGGATGCACTCTGTTGCCTGTGACTTGGGCCTTGTTTTATCTCCTATGTACAAGCCTTGTATTCCGCCCCTACGGCTCGGGTGCAGGTGAACGGTGTCCGATCACAGGCCTTCCTGATACAAAGGGATACAAGACAAGCATGCCCGCTCTCCTCTCTCCTGTTTGCCCTAGCAATAGAGCTGCTGGCAACGTGGGTGCGATGCAACTCTCAGGTCAGAGTGTTCCTTTGGGGGGCAGGCCTAGAAGATCGCACTGCGTTATGTGCAGACGATGACTGCTGTTCTTCAGGAGGTCGTGGGCTCCAGACTACCCGGTATGCTTGATCCGTACAAGTAGGCCTCCAGCCTGCTTGTTAATCGCTACAAATCTCTCTTGGTCCCCCTGACCAAAGACCCGGTGGAAGTAATTTGGCAGTTCCAGGTATCAATCTGCAGGCTGAGTTTCTTATACCTTGGTATCTGCATCTCCCTCCATCCAACTCTTCCTTGGTCCCTTAACCAGATGCCCTTGGACAATAAGATGAGGGGAGATCTAGAGAGGTCGATACATCTGCCCCTCTACATCCTTGGGAGGGCAGCTCTCTATAAGGTGATGGTCCTACCATCCTTCCTATATGTTCTACAACATGTTCTGCATCATCTCTCTAGACAATGGTTCCCCGACCTACAGGGAACAATACGCTCGTTCCTCTGGGTCACCGTCCATCCCGCATCACCTTCGGGGCAATGAGTGCAATCGACCTTCGATGGAGGCCTAGTGGCTGCAGGCTTGAGACTGTACTAATGGGCCTCCCAACTGGTGATCCGGAATTAGTGTATTCATGGTGGTTGGGGGGACCCAACTTATGAGGTGGAACTGATATTCATGACTGGAGAAACCATTGTGAACCGGTTTTATTGATTGACTGTCCACCGTTCTCTCCCTGACCTCACAAGGATGATGTTCAGGGTATGGCATTTGGCCTTGAAATGGACCGGCTGGGAGTGTAAGCTACCCACCACACACCACTTTAGAAGAGAACCTAGTTTAATCAGGCAGCAAAGTTGACTGGGTTTGGGAAATGGAACCTTGTATGCATTTCCAGATTGGGCGATATGTGGCAGGAGTTGCATATGTGGTTCTTCCAGGACCTGCAAACAGATTTCCAGCTTCATCGGTTCCAGTTCTATAGCTTCCTGCAATCTGACATGCACTGGTTTCACACCAAGCATCAATCAGAGAGACCCCCAAGTTCAGCTCCTCGGAAGACAAGAAACTAAAGGGTCCCTCGGGTCAAAGCGGCATTTCCTGAATCTTTCGAACACTCGCCATTAACTCCCCAGATTTATTCCCCCCTTTGAGGGCACATTAAAACCCTGGGTGGGCAGCCTAGAAGACAGGGAATGAAGTGAGGCCCTCATAGCACCAAGAGTATTGGCAATATCTTCTGGGCTACGTATAATACAGGTGAATTTCCTGCAAAACACTTATCTGACTCCAATGCGGCTTTGGCGGGCAACTGTTACGATTCCACTGTACTGCCTGGTTCATGGTTCTCTTTGTGATAAAATCTATAAAAATCAGTTTATCAAAAAAAAGGTATAAAAAACTTGGCAGTGAAAGTTGACAATGCATTGAACTTTTATGCTCAATTTAGCTCTGTGGCAAACTCTTATTTTTTTAATATCTCCTATATTCCAAAAGCTATTGTACTTCAATTCTCCTGAAAGCGTGGCAATCGGAAATACTGGCATAGCATCAACAGCAGATATCTGTAATGCCACCTTTTTGTCCTTCCAAAAGCAGAATTACATAGTTTGTATTTACTGCAAAATATTGAGACCAGACATATAATTTGACAGCCTCGTAGTGAAAATGCTAATCCTGTTTTGCAATCCCTACTTTGGCTTCCAAGAAATTAAAAGATCAAGCTTAAATCTCTGTGTTTGGTCAACAAAACTATGCACTTGAAATCTGAATCTCCCTGACCAACAATTTATGTGGTGCAAACCTGGTTGTGAAATGAGATCAGTGAATCAGTATACTGTTCCAAGTCTCAAGGTTCAAACCGAGTAGGCTAGGCAGCCATGTGGTTTTGTCTCGGTAGCCTCTCTATAGAATACGCTACAGACATCTCTTAATACGAAGGCGGATCTTTCATGGAAAGGGATTAAAAGCTGGCTGTTTCATTAATACTGTCTCAGAGACCAAGTTCACCACATTGCTATGGTTAGTATAAATTCAATAACACCTAGAAGCTCATGGCAAGTTGCTGCATTTTACACCAAAAGAAAAATAGGGGGATGACTATGCCTTTAAGGAAAGCCTTCAACCAGCAAATCTGGCTGCACAACATGTTCTTAGTATCTACAAAGGACAAAGCCCAGCATGTAAGTATAAAACCATCATACCAAAAGCATTAGGCCCTTCCACTCTAGCACTACACATTTCCCAAAACGATTGCTTGATAATAAAATTGATGTAAATTCCAAAACAATAACAAGCGCCTGCACTTAAAACAGACACAAGAATATGTGTAGGGCAGCTGTTGTACACAAACACATTTAAAAAGTGCTTACATTTCGATGCATTCTCCCAGGGACTTTTGTGAGTTACAGGAAATCATGGCAAATCAACACAGATGGAATGGCTCAGTAAGTATGTTGACTGGAAGAGATGTGGTACATGCGTGTATTTCAGAGTGACAAGTTTAATATTATGCTTTGAAAACGATACACGTGCAATTGATGTTATAAAAAGATTTTTTTAATAGTACTTAATGTTGACATTTAACCTCTAAAGAAGAATAGTAATTGAATTAATGAAGAGATGTCGAAATGCATTTATTAACATATATTATATAATGATCATAACATGACAGTGATTCAGCAAAATTTAATGTAGGCCTCAAATGCTTTTCTTTCCTGCTTGCATGTAAAATCATATAAAGGGATCACTTTAGTCACTGTGAGAACTTTTCATGAATTTCTATTCTGTATTAGTTAACAATGGATTAAATTCTAGTTAGACAACACTTTTGACAGAAATGTAGCAATAATATATCTAACCCAGGGCGAGTGCTTGGGAACGGACAGAGTGTGAGCAAAGTGAAGTTCCACCTATTTCAGTGGAAGGGATGGAAATGTTGAATTAAAAAAATCTAATGAATTTGCAAAAGGATTACTTAATTCTTCCTGATTTTTTAGTGATGTATTGATCACCCCATGAGCAGCCCACTGTGAGCAGCCAATTGAAAACATATGGACTGATGAAAAGGATACTTTGTGGGTGTAAACCATGAACCTTTGGAAGTATAATTGCCCCATGAAGGAGAAGCCGGGGCTGGCTGTTATTTTCATTTTCCCTGCCTGGTATGCTGACGGACTGACTCTTGATTTCCCTCAATGCCAATTCTTTGAACTGAACTTTCCTAACTGCAATTCAGAACCTGCACTTTACTGGCTGGTAAAGTTGAGCAGGAATTAACTTTTTGGCTGATGAGTTAACTGACTCATTCTGTGGCGTGCTGTGCTGCAGCTCTGACTTGGCCAAATCTACACTCAAGACGGACTAAATCTCTCAGCCTTGCTTTGGTTTGTATAATCTGAAATCTGAGTCTCGAATTTCCTTTTGTTTTCTCTTACTCTCTCTCTACAGGCAACCTGCAAATGTGTATTATTTTCTTGTACTGTATGGTGAGGCTACTTGTATTAAACATTTGTTATTAAAACAGCTTTGAAATGTGATTTCATGATCTGTCCATTCAAAAGCGGCTTTAGATACATGTTTTTTCATGAGTTATCTTTATCGTTTGTGTCTCATTCTTTGGTCAGTATTTCTATGTCTCAAGGTTTGCATTTCAGCGTCTGAGAAAGGTAATGAAATAGGCATGTGTTTGGTATTTCTTTGTTGCAGGTCCTGATAAAGAAATGCATTCTCGTTTCTCTAAGTATTCTAGTCCCTTTTAGCTCAACAAAAAGATCCATTGGAGGACCAATATTTATGCTAATCAGTATGATGATCAGAGAGTAAAGCGTTTTATGAGCCTAATTGGAGTAAAGTCTAGATTGTGATAAAAAGAAAATATTTTTTATGAGCTTCCCGCTGCATCCCAGGCGGGAAACATCCTTTACCACGCAACCATTACAACGCGGTATGGTTACATCGTGGTTTTGACAACGCAAGTCGTTACACCGACTTGCACTGGAGGGCGCTCTAGACTAAGGAATAGTGTGAATTACTATTCCAACACCTTCCCTACTGTACGTAGACTGGAGTTGGAATAGTAATTCATACTATTCCTAAATCCAGCGCCCTCCGACTCAAGTCGATGTAATGACTTGCGTTGTCAAAACCGCGATGTAACATACCGCGTTGTGATGGTACGCGTTGTATCATCATACATCCATCCCAGGCACACCAACTCTTAAACATTGTGAATACCAGCTACAATAGAATAGCTGTGTATCAATAAAGAAACACAAGATATGCCTGTGAAAAAGAGTCTCCATTGCCACAGTTCCAAGACCCACAATGTGAAAAACTTGAAACACTACCTGAAGCAGTGTGTGCCAAGCTTGCGGTAGTGATGCAGTAGCCAGACAGTAGTTCTATAAGTCAAAAGGTGTGTTAAAATTAGTGCTAGCATATTTACCAGACCCTGAAGAAAACCAAAACACTATCTCGACTGACAAAACTCAACTAAAGCTCACCAAATAGTAGGATAAAATCCCAGAGGCCAAACACTAGAAAGCAGACGCATGTCCAGTGAAACCCGACACAGGTGATGTCAGCCGTTTAAATAATTGAATTAACAAGCGTGTATGGGAAGCAACAACAGACTAAATATGCTAAAAAGGGTAAACGTAAAACAGGATTACAATAAGGCTTGGTGAAGCTTGTTGCAAGCGCATCAAACTGCCATATTGGAAGGAATGGGAGATACAATCAACGGAATGTATAAAAAATGTGGCGCCAATAAGACCTTGACATGTTATGCAAATCACAGTGCTTGTGAATAAACATGCTATACTAGAGTGTGTAAATGCGACAAGCGTGGACTTCACACAATAAAAAACAATGCACAGAGACAATAATATGGATAAGCAAATAGCTAAACAGTAGAGTCTTGGTGATAATGGAAAAACATTGCAAACATGAACAGACATGAGTGTCATACACACCAGATGTCAAGGAATATGTATGTGCTGCAAACAAAATATGTCCACATGTTTTACTATGAGTGACCATAAGAGTGTAAGTGCATATAACAAGCGAAATAAGTGACCCAGATCAGAGGGACTGAAAATTATTAAAGCTCTCACAAGTGCCAGTGTTCACAATTAAGTGCCGGTTTTGTACAGCGCAGTGAAAACAGCCACCTCATCCAGGAATGGAGTCTCCATAGATATCTGCCACCTCCGATGCGCTCCTTTGCTGCCTCCCCTACACAGTCAGTAAGAAGAGGATGAGCTCATGCAGCACCTCTTTGAACTTTGCAAACTGAGCGGCCATGTTTGAATAGGAGTGTTTCAGCATGGACATGGACATTAAGTCAGAAATACAAGATTTTTTAGGAATATAATCATATATTCTTTATTTGGAAATATTTAGAAATGTGCTGCAATTGCCTTAGTAAATGGAGAAAGTTCAGTATTGCCAGTGGTTTTAAACGTGTCACGTATAATTATTTCTTACAAATACTCTCTACTTAACTGCAAGAATATAATTTTAATACGTAAAAAGTGAAACGAGTGTTGGCTTCCAATGTAAAACTATCCCTTTTCAGATACCGGTATTGCTTTCTGGAGTGCTACAGATTTATTGAAAACAAGCAGTTGCAATGCAATAGGTCTCATATTTACGAGACTCTGAGCTATTGTCATTGTAATTGTCAATAGCTTAAATTCTCACAAGCGCGCGACATATTGAATTGCAAATACTTTTTGTTTCCCAAAAAAGGGGTGCGCCTCTATTAAGTTCAAGCGCAGCATGGGGCGCTTAAAACAACCCCCAAAAAATTATTTGCAAAGCAAAAGGTCTCGCATTTGCTTTAAGCTATTGTCATTTACAATGCCAAAAGCTCAAACTCTCCTAAATGCGAGACCTATTCCATTGCAAAAAAGCAGCCATCATTGTCCTGGCAGCTTGGAAAGTGAAAATGCGCATGGCGCACCTAATGTTGCTGCAAAGCACGTTGTGCCTGCAGTATGACAAAACTCACTAAAGGAAATAGTGCTTACAGACTAAATAACGTTTGCTTCTTCAGTTCAAATAAGATGAATGCCCTCTACTCGCCCCACGTATATCTTCTACTCGCAGGCTCCACGGAGCACAGTTAAGCTGACCTGTAGTAGTTCATTTCCACTGTTATCATTACATTGCTTTCAATAAACTTTGCTTTTCCTTCTTCTTTACAACTTGTAAAATTTGTCAAGGTCTCTTCTACTACCTTCTGATTTTCTCACTAGTCTATTAATTGGTAGAACGTCCTGTTGTCTAAATGTTTCCTACTTGTTTGAACATTTCTGGATGACCTAAGCATTGAGGGTGTTAAATGAGTTTTTTTTTTTTTTTTAAATATGACCTTATTTACATGTTATGGTAATGATGTGCATTATTCTTGTGTTCTGATTTTCTAAAGACATTATACTTTTGCTCACATCACAATAATTCTGCAGTTTCCCTAATTTGCTGTACAAGAGTAGTATATAAAACCACTGGATTTTTAGGGTCAACTGGAAGACGTTCCTATTCCACTAGGGATGCTGCCCGATTTCTTGTGATTTTGCTGCCCTCCTAAGACTTAGAATATTTTTATGATTTGTACTTACTCTGTATAACTTTACATCTGAGAGCTTTCATGTCATTGACTCTGTACTGCTTATTTTGAATTTCTGTAATAAAATCCTTTACCTTTTCCATTGATCTATAACTCAATTACTAAGGAGACCCAATTATTTAATGAACTGTTTTACTCCGCTAATTGATGTTTGGGGAGGTGCCCTCACGCGGGGACACATTGCCTCAAGACATTGAGATTTAACATCATCTATGATCCAGTAACCTGTGGGGGAATGGATTAAAGTAGATGTTGAGGTGTCCAAAGCTTTGGATACGGTTTTGCTCCCACACTTGTGCCCATTAACTGTAGAAAACAGAGACAACAAAGTGTTGTTTTTATGACAAAGTGGATTCCTATCAAAAAAATAATAACTCAGTACTATTTCTGCACAATGTTGGAGATTCATAGCTGTCCAAATGATTCGCTTCTCTTAAAAGATATTTATTTAAACCTTATAGACTGCTGCCAAAGACAATAATGATTCTTAAAGACCCCAAATCTGTTACAGGCACAAGGTAAGGGCCTATATCAAGGGTGAGTGTCTTTAACAATCATTATAGGCTGCAGAAGCAGGGATAATATTATATTAGAATAAATCACGCACCAGGGAAAGAATGATAGCAGTTAAAAAGGAAGCAACAGAAAGACATACATTGGAATTTTGAAGCAGGAAACGATACCAAATATGATTGTTGCTGGGCCACTTCAGTGTCTTCAATTGAGAGCTCAACATTTCAATGCACTAATATAACTGTATCCACTTTCTGTTTTTGCTCCACGTCCACACCAGATTTTCACAATGCATAGCTGCAATCAACCTCCTTTGCTCTAAGAATACCCCGGTGAGCCAAGCATAAAATGGGAGACTTGTTTCAAGTTGTTTAACAATTACACAATGGCAACTGATGGCAAATCATTGGATGTGGAAAGAAAAAAGACCTCACATACAAAGAGGTTCATAATGTATCTAACATTTAGCTAGATGCTCATCACCACCTGGTGCTTCCACTTGCAAGCATAACAAATGTGTGACGGTTATTGATTGTCTGAAGTTACACTGCACAGATGATTTACACATTCCTATAGAAAGATACACATTTTACACCAGATACCAGCTGTCTGATTAACCCATTGAATCATATGTTGCAGACTTAAGGATCTTGGCTTCACAATACAACTTTGATACAACTTTTATGGCACTGATGATGTCTATAAAAGAGACCAAACTGTAAAAATAAAAAATCAAGAACAACTTATAAGGTACTGAGACACATCTCTCAAAGGGGTGATGACATTGTCTAGAAGTTTGGAACATCAATTTGACCAGTAAGGGAATTAGCTGACAGGCAAAAGTATTGAGAAATCTTCACAGTAAGAAGCAACCCTTCTTTTGACAAAAATGAGGGCAAGTTCAATAAAAAAGAGAAAGCTTTAGCCAGCTTGTCTTGCAGAAAGTATTTCTGCAATTCCAGGACTCACTCTGCTAACTGCAAGAACTGTTCGATTGCATGAAAAGAGAGTTTCAAATGTGAAACAAGGATAATTTTTTGGGGCTATTCATAATAGTTATAGTAATAGCAGGAAGATGTATTTTGTACTGGAAGCTTAAAATATTCTGAATTTAGAATTAATATAGTTTTAAGTATATATGACACAAAGAAAGAGGTTAAATGCCCTAGGCAAATTAATTGTATGGTACTGGAGATAAATTTTCTATTCCACCTATCTGTGATATTTGTTAACAGCATTGACGCACACAGTGTAAGCTGACTTAGGTACGCCCTTTACTATCATTGAGGCAAATTGGCAGAACATAATTTTGGAAGAACCTGATATTAAAGCCTTTACCAATGGTTGTAATACCTTTACCATGATCAGATTGTTTATCTCCACAATATAATGTTGAGGACAAAAATGTAAGTTCTATGCTGGAAAAATGGCAACATCTCCTTGTTTGGCAACATCAAGGACATTCAGGTAGGACTTTAAGACCGGGATCTACCATACCAATTTTACGTTTTTCCACTTAGAATGATGATATGCTACAGGTATTAGAGAAGTTTAAGGAAGTATTCAGAAAATATTTAGATTGTATGAAAGGATTTTCTCAAGAAATTCAGGTAACGAAATTAAGCCCTTACAGTGAAATAGACTTAGAGATGTTACTTTAATTATCAGAAGAGAATTATCAGGTATGCTTGAAGATATGTGGAAGGCAGGTATTGTTTAAACTTTAGAATATTCAGACTGGTGTGAATGCTATAGTTTGAGTTTTTCTTAAAAGGATAAAAAAAAAGACAAACTGAGATTTTGTGCTGATTAAAGACTGCTCAACAAACATATTTTGGTGGACTGTTACCCACTTCCTAAGATCCTGTACATCTTTGCTGCATTCGGAGAGGCCAAGAATACCTTTTTGCAACCGTATGGTGCTTTTAGTTACTTCAACATACTATTTTATCTTGCCTATGGCTTCTTTGGAATGGAAAGACAATCTTGTTGGCAACATGGAGGGGGTTGCTGTTTGCAAGATGGCATTCCTATTTCTGCTGGCTTGTGATAAGAGCAAAATGCCAGGTTGGCAAGAGGTTTGGAAATTTTGCAGATCTGTGATATAATATGACAAATTAACAAATATACATTTTATGAAAGGAAGTAGAGTTTCTAGGTCACAGCATATCATGTTGGGCATCAAGCTAAAGGAGCATTTACTCACAACAACTAAAGAAGCACCTCTTCCAAGAATGAAGATCAGTTAGGGTAATTTTTTATGACTCTGTGAATACTATTGATGGAGTTTGCCAGATAATGGCTTGGTCCAGTGACACTTTTTAAATACAAACTTATCTTGATTGTGCATCACAGTGGCCTTCTACACCCTCCCTATGACCCTGTGCATGCATCATACAGTACATGACATCATGACATGACTGTGGCAAATGATTTTCCTTCCATTTAGTCTACCAGGAGGTTTTGCTTTTAATTACCCATTTTGAGGGGATTTTGATGTGGTTGAATCTGACTAACTGAGCCTCACTCACAGTCACTTACCTGTAATTGGACTGAGAGTGCTAACCGCCGGTGTCCACCTGAATAGGGTGCAAGGCACTGGCCTGATTTCATGTGAGCACATGCAAGTGTGTGAGCTGTGCATGTGAGAATACCATTGTATGCAGCCTGGTATTTGCGCATAAAAGGGACCATTCAGAGATTGATACTGACCTGGGTAGGCTTTATAATATGAGTGGTCATTCATAGTGTAGGTCTGTATTGCTTAATGGAGGTCTATAGTGTTTTCACTGTACATTAAAGGAGAGATCTGTCCTAACGTACAGCTTTGTGCTACTTAGGCCTATAAAGTCAAGCATGGTATAAATCTGGGATAAAATCTAAATAAACGACTTATGGGATTTATGGATTTGTCATATTTTTCTGGCTCACTCTAATCAGATTCAAGGCCTTTGTCCCCACCACTGGGCCAAGTGTATTACTCTGCTCCCCAGCAGAGGGATCAAAGTCCTCGGCACACAAAAGGGCATAAACTGTGATTAACCCGCTGTCTGGGAAAGCAAAGGATGGGGGAGGAAATCTAAATCTGATAAATACCATGTCACACAGCACCTGCTTTGGGACAGCTTAGGAGCTTAGGCCCGCTGGAGCAAAGGAGGAAGACCAGACCTTTGGAGCCAACACAAGATGAGCTCGCCTTTGCGGTTTTGGTGGGAAGGGAACAGGCAACAAGGAGCAGAACTGAGGCTCTTAGAGGAGCTCTTACCAAAGACAACTTTGCCGCCATTTTTGATCTTCCCAGAATGCTAGAATGCTATGCAAGAGGGCGGGGAATAGGGGTGGAAGGATGATGTGGCACCCTAGGATTAGCAAGGGAAACCGGTCTCCTAGACTTTTACACCCCCACTTAAACACCAATGAACATAGGAGAGAGAGAACTGAGAAGACCCTGGACCTGGGAGTGACAATGGCAAACGATGCCCAGCTTGAAGAAAAAGCCACCTGATGCAATGTAGGGATGGAGCAAGGACATTGACTGTAGCTGACCCTCAGGACAAGAATGGGCTTTTCCAGGGCCAGTGATGCAGGCCCATTTTTGGCTCCGTCAGGGGAAATGACCAGCTGGAGGACTCTGCATGGCCCCTCAGGACTTCTGTGAACTGGGCCTTGACTTCGCTGCTGACAGACAAATCATTGCCTGGCTCTGCGAACACAACTCCTGAGGCAGGGACCAGTCCACTGAGTGCAAATACCATCCCCTGAGTCCATATCTGGATGGACATTCCCAGTCACACACTGCCACTCCACTGCAGGCAAAAGTAAGGGGCAAGCAGCTTCCAATACTGGAACAGTAATGGAGCCGACTCCTGCATGCCCCAGCCAAAGTGCATGTGAACAAGGAGTTGGGAGCCGCTAGGAGTGGGGTCAATTGTTGCCTCCACCCCCAACCTTCCCCCAAGTACCTGGCGGGAATAGGTACCTAATAAAACAAAGGAAAAAGAAGGTGGGGCACAAAACCACCTGAAAACAATCGAGGGAAAAGCCCGCTAATAGATTATTCAAGTCCTAAGGCAAAGAGCGTCCCATTATCCTCCAAGACGGGCTGTATATTTGTATTTATTCTCTGTGATGTCCCAATGCATTTTCTAGGTTTTGTGGAGGCGTGTGCAGGGAGTTTACCAGCCTGCGAGAAATATTTTTGAAAATCTCACCCTACCACACCCAGGAAATTGAATCCCTGGCCCCAGGAGAGGTTTACTCCAATTTTGAGCAGTCCTAGAGCTGAAGCTTTGGCTCTTGGGCTCTAGACTGTAGGTACCCCTTGTAGTTGGTCCTATGGTTTCACTGGGTGATAGATATTGTAAAGAAATACTGACTTCAGTGTAGTTTCTGAATTCAAATGCTTTATTAATATTGGTGACAAAAAGTGGAGTACTTATAAATTCTAATGATGTTATATTGACATAGTAGAACATGTGTGTATTGTTACTACTGCTGTCACACCCTGATAAAGCCACTAGGCATTTAAAATGGCACTCTCTTATATTGTGATGTGGCATCTAGCTTAGGTGGGGGCGTTGTGAAAATTGGATTCAGGAACTACTAATAGTGTAATACGATAGGATTTTACACAGTTATACCAATGATGTGTGTATGGGTTAGTTCATTTTGATGTTCTGCTGTCCTTCATTGCATTTCCATTCAGCCATACAGTGTTTCAAAACTATGTTTTTAATACACTTACCTGCTACTATTCATTCTTAAATATGTGTCTTCCTAGTGCCTAGGCACCTTTGTGAGTGCAGTGGCCTGCCTCTTCCAGTGCTGGCACCGGCATAAGAAGACTTCTTGTTTTGGTGTGGGCTGCATCGCAATGAAATCTGCTAACATAACACATGTACAACGTGCAGTGCAGGGCAGGGCAAAGTGACCTGGTTCAATGTCTACAAACATTTTGTCAATATGGATTATTCACTGGCCTGGGCACAATTTAGAATATGCTGGAGGGATCAGAGTAATTTCGTTAATTCCGTGTTACTCTTTGATGTAGAATTACCATCACATTTAGCGAACTCCCACTCACTATTTGTGTTCTGTTGCATTTAGTCGTTTCGTAGTGTAAAATTCATCTTTGTGTCCAATTTGGATACAAGAAAATAGCACTAAATGCTGGTAGTAAATTGGAGTAAAACCCTATCCCAAGAGCACATTTAGCGAGCACATGTGGCTGCGCACGCTCGTTATTCATGTTTTGTTGCATGTAGCGCTGCCTCTTAGCTCAAAATTGATCCTCATCAATTTTGGACGCTAGGGAGCATTTTTTTACACTAAGAAATAACGCTAAACGCAGGGATTCAAGCGTAATCTTGCTGAATTCTTAGGAAATTTGTGTGATTATGCTACGTAGAATTACGCAAGGTACATTGTGTCCTTCAGCAAAAAAATTCATCAACGCTTTGAAAAAACTGTCAGCCTGTTTTGGTCAGAAATGCCTCTAGTTATTGGACCTTGAGCCAAATTACGGTGTTCCTGCAGGATTTCAAGAGAGGCAGTGTTGTTAAAGGCCTCAATACTCCTTCGGTTTAACACTGTGGCCTGTACCCAATTACCTCCTCATGACAACGGTCTACATGTTTGTTCAATACAAACACAATCGCCCACTCCAAGATTTTTATGACTGTGGGCAACAAAGCCCGCAGTGGAAAAAGCAGAACCGATAGGTTGTTCAAATAGGAAGCGCACTTTACCACTGTTTTGCACAGAACCAACAAAGGACACCTAAGAATTAAGAACAGAAGCTGGCCTGCAGCAGAGCATTATTTCAACAAACTGTGTAAACATAAGACTCCCGTAGCAAAAGTGCTAACATAAAACATAAAAAACAAACGCAGAGAAGATGGGCCTAATGGTTAAACTAAACAGACGTGAATCATAAAGGCAAGTATTTAAAGTACATAGTTCACAAACATGAACATTTTGCCTAAATGTATCCGTTTTATTAGTCTTCATAGCAAATGAATTACCCTAAGGATAATAACCAGTTTCACTGAAATGCTAAAGTGAAAACAAACGCAGACATAAAAAAAAAAAAAATATATATATATATATATATATATATATATATATATTACCTACTGGCGGTCGCCAGTAGGTAGTTATAGTTAGGACCCCTTTTCCATAGGAAAACCGCAACATTCTATTTGGAATAACTTTGGCGCCGGTCGACGAATCCTCGCGAATTTCTCAAAATAGGTGGGGCGCTACACTCCGCTCCTTCCCTGAAAGTCTCGGGGGGATTCGTCAAGCGGGGGCTGAGATAAAAGGGGGGTCCCAAAACGCGTTTTTCCCATGCATTTTTCCATAGGACCTTTAGACAGGGCTACAGCCCGAACGGCTGAACAGAATTACTAGAAATTTGGCAGAGAGGTAGTCCTCAGGTCAAGGAAGTGCCTTTTGTAGGTTTGGTGTAAATCTGTTCAGTAGATTTTGAGAAAATAGCCTTTAAATCAATATATATATCTGAGCCAGCTTACGGTACGCTTACCGTAAGCTTACCGTACGCGTACGGTGGCGTGCGCGAGCGCGATTCTGATTGGCTCTTAGATCTTAGTAAACATTCGAATCGGCCGAAACCAGGAAGCGGCGGCCGCCATTTTCTCTCTCGCACTGAGAGTTAGGTTGTTAAATAAAACCAATAAACATGTAATGGGGCTGTTTAGACAGCTCCCACACACATAGCCATGATGAGGGAGTCCCCAAAGACCCCCCAAGGCCAAAAATTGAATTTTTATTTTTTCGCTAATTTCGCCGATTACGCTTACCGTACGCGTACGGTAAAAAATGTAATAAAAAAAACACTATCCACACTCTCCCCACCACCTGTGCTTTTGGTGGCCGCAGGCCACCAAATGTGCCGGTGCTTATTAGAGGTGTGAAAAACCACAATATTTTAAACAAAAATAATAAAAGGAAAAATTATCCACACTCTCTCCACCCCGTGTGCAAATGGTGCCCGAAGGGCACCATTTGTGCATGGCTTATAAAAATTACGAAAAATTAAAATATTACCTTTCAAAACGAAGTGCATCATATGTCCTCCATGTGCGCACGGTGCGTGAAGCGCATCGTGCGTACATGGCCCATCTAGCGTAACGTGGGCACGCGGTGCGCGTAGCGCACCGCGTGCCCACCGTGCGTGCACGGCACTAACTGCGTAAAGTGGGCGCGCGGTGCGCGAAGCGCACCGCGTGCTTACTGTGCGCGCACGGTGCGCGGAGCGCACCGTGCGCGCACGGAACGAACTGCGTTAAGTGGGCGCGCACGCCACGAATGGCGTAAAGTAACTTAGCATTTAAAAAACCGTACAAATTCACTGAAAAAACCATAGGTTTCACACACGTTATAGTTAGGAATTAGCATTTAAAAAACCTTGCAAATTCACTGAAAAAACCATAGGTTTCACACATGTTATAGTTAGCGGAAATTTTACTGATAAAAAACCAGTGAAATTCCCCCGTTATAGTTAGTGCAGGCAACTATAACTCACGCGACCGCAATCTTCTGCTGATGACATATGTGTCTTTATGAAAAAAAAATATCTGTAATATATGTATAGCTAAAAATGTATGGAAGAAGACATGGGCAAATAAGTGTCTAAATACAGTATTAGCATCAGCAGAGGATTGCGGTCGCGTGAGTTATAGTTGCCTGCACTAACTATAACGGGGGAATTTCACTGGTTTTTTATCAGTAAAATTTCCGCTAACTATAACATGTGTGAAACCTATGGTTTTTTCAGTGAATATATATATATATATTATATAGATAGATAGATAGATAGATAGATAGATAGATAGATAGATAGATAGATAGATAGATAGATATAGATATAGATATAGATATAGATATATAGATATATAGATAAAATACAATATTTGATATTCGTTTTATTCACAACATTGGTAGAAGTATTTCTGAGACTATACCTGCGTAAAGCACATTAAATATATCTGTATATATATATATTTCATATTATATATATATACATATATATTTAAAGTGATTTACGCAGGTATAGTCTCAGAAATTATTCAACCAATGTTGTGTATAAAACGAATATCAAATAAATCCGACATGCTCGAGCCACCAAATTTCCATTTGGCACTCGTTTTGCCAGACCAAGATGGCGTAAACCTTGGTGTGAGACTTCACATAGAATCTACAGAATATTCAACATTCTTCATCAAGGCGGCCCAAAGCAGTTCCGACAATGTTCTCTTCAATCCTCGTTTGATTCTTTAGAATGACTCCTTTTAGCGAATCAATTGAAATGGATGGGGCGAGGGCGTTACCCGAGGTGGCTCACCCATCAACAGCAGTTCTTCCTAATGCAGCATTGTTGCTATTCACAGTGCATTTGTAACTAGCTTCAGGAATGCACACTGTGACTGCCAATCACAGTCACACAGGATCCCAACTGCGCCACAGGTGAGAGACTTGCTTCTGTTTGTCAGACATCCACCTATAAATGTGTGCTATATGAATATTGAAACTGAATCGTTTGCCTTGTTTTCCTTATTGGCTGTCAACTGAGCTAGTCAGAATCTTTTCAGCATACAAAGTCAGCAAGGGTGTGGACTGTGTTGCCAGGTATAGGTGAGGCCTGGAGGAATTCAGTTATCTCGATATTGAAGTCTGTAGAGAGTAGAGATATCCCACTGCTCACCCATACATTTTATTGCATGGGAATTGACCCAAGAGAGTTTGGTCTAAGTGGATTATTATGCTTTTAGGTTATTAGGTGAAAACCCTGATAATGTGATAAACCTGTTAAAATTGCTGCATCTCTTTTGTATATTTCTGTAAAACTTGGAATTGCCTCCTTTGTCCAACGGAAGTCTATGCCAGCTAAATCTATCCATGGGGTCGGGGTTAGGGCTTTGTTGGACGGGAGTTTTCGAAAATGCAAATTTTGATGGTGATGTTGGAGATCACCATATGGAGAGGTGCTACTTAGAGTGGCTGAAGTAGGGATCCGTGTAAAAATATGTTAAGGAGGAATCCCTAAGGCATTAATGGAAAAGTAGCACTATAGATGGAGTGTACTAGTCTTGCTTCTCTGAAGACAGGAGATCTGTCAGTTGGCATATGTGGACACAAACACATGATCTCTGGGCTTGGTGGGGATCATTTTGGTAAAAAATACTCCAAACAATCCCAAGGGGTACTTTAATGAAAACTGCAATGCCAGACAGCTGCTATGTCATGATGATTGGGGTGGGAGCTTTGTACCCCTAATATTTTACAGCTTAGTGGCGCTTCCAGAATGATGAGTGGATCAGGAAGGGCGTTAATCTCAAATCACGAGGCAATGTGTCCCAGAGACAAGGTTCGAAACAGCATTTCAAAATACAGTCAAATACAAAAAGTTCTGGCTCAAAAAGTGAGTCCTAGAATGGAATTTGGGAAAACCATGAAGGTTTATTACAAATTCAAAACGGTACTATACAGGAATATTAAAATGCAGATGCAGAAAATCTCATTTAAATGCACAAAACCATTGCCACGAAGGCTTGCAATGTAGAATAATAGGGAAAAATCATTAATTGACTAGGGCTTGATTACGATCCTGGGGGACGGGTTACTCCGTCACAACGGTGATGAATATCCCGGCTGCCAAAATACAGATCCCTCTATATCCTGTGGGATTTATATTTTGGCGGACGGGATATCCATCATCGCTGTGATGAAGTAATACGTCTGCCAAGTGTGTAATCAGTCTCAAATGTTCAGCAAAATCAGTAGGAACTAGGGCAGCATTCCCAGTAGAGACCAAAAAGATCTGGCTCACCCCCAAATTCAAGGGTATACACATTCATTTTCTCCATGAAAAAGCATACGTATTGCAAGCTCATCATGGTGTGAGCTAATAATTTCATTTTCAACAAATCTGTTTCAAAAAATGTATAAATCGTCACACAACAGTGTCTGTTTAGCACTAATCCTCTACATGAATATTGATTCAGATGATGTCATCTGGAGGTATCACAACAAACTAGTTACATAAACAACAGTGAACCATCGTACATACCGGATGCAAGCAGTAGGTCCTTGAAAACATGTAACAAAGCTAGAGGCTCTCTTCGACAACAGTGTCATTCAGAAATAAACAAATCCACATCTTGCTGCACATAGTGTCAAGCAAAAATACAATAAATATAACACCCCATCCATTTTAGACAAGATAGTGTTGAGGCCTAACTGAGGCCTAGTTAGAATAAGCCAGGAAGATACACATTAAAAGTCATAGAAAAATGTGTTTCCACTGCAGTAGCTTCATGTCAGTATACACATTTGAACACTGGTATAGATGAATTACTCTGAACAATATTAATAATGTTCATTTTGATTTAAATGCACAAAAGCTTTCACACTGGTCAGCCTTTTACTTTTCGATTTCAGAAGTAGAATATAGATTTAATTTTGGAAATAGAAAAATAAATCACTTGCCCTTCTGTGGATGGAGCTTTTTGCTCTGCTTGCTGGGGTCACTCATACATTTTTCTGGTACTGGTCTGTCATGTCTATCATGGTATTGGCAGGCATGAAAAGATGGATAGGCGGGCCTTCCTGGGTACTGAGGTAGTCTGGTGGTAGATAAACCACCGTGTTACAGGCGTATGACCATTGTGGAAAAACCTTGTGGTAACAGTCTGAGTTTGGTGCAGAGGGAGCCCTGGTGATTTCAGGCACACCATGAACTCTCCCAAACTCTGGATGATCCCTGAGTCTGCCCAATGGTTTTAGTTCTTTACTGAAGTAATGTACTGTTTGACCCAAAATAGATCCAGAACATGTCCTTGGGCCTCAGCCAGACCAGCAGGACGTTGTTAGTCTTTAGAAGGTTCTCTGATACAACTCGTTGTACACAAAGCCCAATTCACGGAGAAGCAAATCAAAAGGGGAAATACACTCCAAATCCTAAAATAGTTACATGAAATATACAATTCATAACTGTTTGGATCTAACTAATTGGAAACCTAAGCCAGCACAGACAAGACTGAAGAGGACAGATTTGGGAAGACGTCTGCCAGGAACATTAGGGTCATCCTTAGCCTGTTCATTTAACAAGGGGATGTGGACAGAAGGCACAATGCCATTTAATAATTTGAACTTTTGCGACACTTAAAAGAACAACGCAAAGTCATGCTTTGCACTTACCCGGGAAATAGGTTTCAACTTGTTAGGTGGGGGTTGGGACAGGAACCCAAAGATCGTGCTACGCACAAAATATGTGAAAATCTTATAATAAAAGTTGTTGCTTTTAGCCACCAAATAAACCATTTCCTTTATGGAGTGCATTCTTATCGTGTATTAGTCTTTTATTAAACCCTTGACAAACTTCGCCATATAAGTCCCATATCAAAAATCCGTACTTAATATAAATATTTGATCTCTATGCGTTCATAACTTATTATCAAGAATTCTGCAAATAAAGAATATATAATCATAGCAATTTTTTTCAACTTACATCCCCAATTGTTCTCCTAATTTTACAAAGCCAAAGAACTGATCATTGCATGATACTCCTCTCAAAAACCGCAAAATGTGAGTAACTAGCTGGTATTTCCTAAAAGTGAATGGAGTTAGCAATAATTGCCTGCAGATAAGATCATCTTTGTTCTCAAACGCAATCCTGTCAGTGCTACACTTACCCACCCGGACTGCATCAATGGCATATCCACTGTGCACTCTACATTGCAGGCACACTTTCCTCTGCTGAATGAGCATGTTGGTGGCAAAAAAATTGGACGCTTTTCACGGTAGCAGACATCTGCTGTCTACTTCTGTCCTCTAGGGTATGTGCAGACATTTATTGTTGAAAAGTGTCCTGTCACACACTGCCACTGCCCTTGTCCACCATAGAAGGTGGCCAATATTCATCAGTGTATAGGCTGGGTGGGTTCCATTGTCCTCCATCGAATGTGGAGACTTTTGCTGAAATGTACCCACTATTTTATGCTGCTAATATTCTACACAGCATTTTTACATTTGTGTGCATAGTATATGTTCCGTTATACATGCCTGATGTCCTCCATGAAATGAGCTCACATCCGCTTTTTGTACACATTCTATAAACTGAATGGGCGAACTCTCAACCTTTGCAAGTGTCTCTCACCCCGCACTTTATAAACCCAAATCATTACATTGTCCTTCATAAATTATGAAACTGCTCGAGACAAAACATTTAATAGATGGCCCTAGAAAGATGCCCTCCATGCCCCTTCTGTTTAAACTGTGTTCTCCTTCTTTTTCTGAAATAACATGAACAAGCCATATATCCTGTGAACTGGGTATTACTATTAAGTAAAACACAATGTTCACAAGGAACTCTTTTGACAAAAACAATATACACTCTGCAAGAAGATATAACTTGCTAGAATTAATCAAAAAAACAAAACATAAGGGATAAATGAAAAGACCTTAGGGTGAATCAGTCAGACAATATTAAATAGGTTTAGAAGCCCACAAGACAATAGATCTTAGTTATGCTCACTTCAGCCGAAGTGAGCGTAATTTTATTTTGCAATCAAAGCAGTAATAAGTACCACAGAAAGTAAGAAAATATTTAAAGTATATACATTATGCACAATCTGAACATGGTTTTGTGAGCCCCAGTGGAATGACCATAACCTAACAGTGGTGTAAGAAACGTTGTAAGGGAACATAAGTGAAAAAGTGGTTAGTGGAAGCATAAGGGAAGAGGAGCCTTTAGAATTTATGATACATTGAATTATATTGGTGTTTTTCAGGCTCTCTCTTTATGCAGTCGACGACGTTTCGACCCTCTCGTGATACGGGGGTGTCTTCAGGACGTCTTCAGGACGGGAGTGCTGGGGACATATTTGGAACGGAGTACACACAGATGAAGGTAATCGAAGGGCAGTTGTCAATTCAATTGTTGTCCACGGGAGAGAGATACCAGGTTAGAATCATTTTTTGGCATATAAACACGGCACCAGTTCCTTTGTCGGATGGCAGGGTATTTCCAGTTGCTTAAATTGGGTGCATGTAGGTGGTAACAGCCGGTCCGCTAAGTCAATTAAGGAACAACCGGACTGTTTGGCAGTGAATTCACTTGGATAGGGACTAGCCCGATCTGGGCTGTGGTGTTCAGTAACTTAATTACTGTCGATATGGCCGTCACGAGTTGAGGTACGTGTACTGATGCGATGTCGAGCGGGGTCCTGTGGCCACAGGCAGACAAAGTGCCCCTTAGGCTTCTGATAATACAATCCAAATGAACATCTGAAAGTGCTAAGGTAAAACTACAATGCTACCAAATGATTAAAGAGTTAAATGAGTTGTTCAAATAATGTGACACACCCAGCTCTGCAATATTTCAGCTGCATGCATTGGAAGGTAGACATTAGCTAAGACCCTCTTGGCATTTTACGGCCAGAAATACTTTATAAACAAACTCAAATTAGCAAAGGGGAAATGAATGATTTCTATAGATTGCATTGTGCTAATAATATCAGGTCCAGATTTAAAGTTACATTCTGGCACCCAGTGTTGCTCTCTTTAATGCCTTCCTCAAGAATGATGCCCACATGTTCACTAATTACACAAAATGTCTGTAAATTGAGCCTGATGTCCATTGTCTGTTATTCATCTGACAACAGACAGAATGTATTTATAATTTCAGCATGGATCCACTTTCTACAGTGAGCTAAGTCACATGATGCTAAACAGCAGGCTTGTCTACTGTATTAACTGACATTCATATATACTTTAATGCTGCTTTTGACAGACAACCATGTTGCTCACTACATCCTGCTCTCTACATCCTTCGATCACCACCATCATTGGAGGCCACAGTATGTATACTGATCTTGGATTGGCTGATATGTCAATCCTAATGCACTCTGCATAACATGCTCTCTGCATAATTGTCTAATAAATGCACACCGGTTGTTACTTACTGGCTTCCTTACCTGCCTTTGGCCAATTGATGACCTATTTCCCTGGGTGCACTGCACTTCTTTTTCATCTTTACTCTTACAAAGAGCAAGTTGACCTATGCAGTGATAACTGGATCTAGGCCTCAACCTAGGCCTACCCTCAATAGGCCAACAAGCAAGCGCACAGCCATCCCAGCACCTGTCCTCACTCCATAAGAGCAACCACCAATGCACAGCCAGAGTTTGCCAAGGTGTGCCGCTCATCCAAAACTCCACGCCCAGGGCTGTAGTCAGCATTGTGAGAAGAGAGCATATGTCACCTATTTTGCATGCTATGAACTGACAGCCAGATGAGTAGAGGATTCACTTTAAGGCACCAAAACTAGAGCAACATTTCATCTATGGTCCAGTACCTGCAACTTCCAAACAGACTGGAGATTTACACATTCAGAGGAGCCAAAAATCCCCCTCCATTCCTGGATGGCAAAAAGTTACAAAAACATTATCAATGATGCTGATAATGACTGTCATTATGCCATTATGGTGTTGACCTCTCCAGTGTGCATAGATGTTAAAGAGTTCATAGATATGGTAGAGTTGTTTATTAAAATTAGTGATGACTGCACATAGGCAGCCTTGGGGAAGTGTTTCAACAAAAAGATACACATGCCATGCATTCATTATATGCTTCAAAGTTCTGCAAAAGTGAAATCTGGATATGAACTGAGGGTACTTTGGAGGGTGTAGCATCAAGCAAAGAGCAATTGTGCTTTTCGAATGTGCACTGCTTCAAATACTATAATTTGTGGTGATGCAGTGCAGGGCCATTCCCCTTACCGTTGTTATTCAGTGCATTTTTTGCTGACTGAGCAGTAAAGGGAGTTAGCATTTGTTCAATCAATTAAATTGACCGTGCAACCCATTAGGCTACACAATAAGGACCAGGAATCAGTGACTATCGTTAAGAAGGTTTATTACAAGTTAGCAGTCAGGTTAAGGTAAACAAATCTTAACACCATGCTGTAAAGATACAGAATAACAACTGGATAACCCAACCTCCTAAAGAAGTTCAGGCGTACCAATATAAGGCAGACAACATCAGTCACAGCAATACAAAAGATCAATAGCAGAATTGGATGCTCAGAGAAGAGTTTCTGATTATCTCTTCTATACATGAGTGAAATCTAAGATCATCTGAACTAAAGTTCAAACTAATAACCTAAAAAGATAAAAAAAATCAGGGAAATGCAGAAACATAGAATAATGCGGGGAAGTGTGGGAAAGGAATATGGCATAACCTCAGACAGGGTAAAAACCACTTATTTCCACTAGGATCTCCAAAGTAACACCCCTCTGTTCATATTATCAGGGGCTGCACTGTACTTTCCACTCTCACATTGTGAACTGAAAAATTAAACATTTCCCCCAGGCCAGAAATGGGAACAGCACTGTACTTTGTTTCCTGCGGTTCTTTGCAACAGTGCTGAATGGTTACTTTCAGTTGACACTCTGGCTCTCCATGTTCCTTGTCAAGGTCCTTTTCTTAGGCTCTCTATCTCTCTCTCTATTACTAGTACAGTGTTGTATCTATTTTCAAGCTAACAAACTATGTGAATGTACCTGCAAGGGAAAGGCACACAGGCAGGAAATGGAAACCAGCAGGCCTAGCAATGTCGAGTTAGCGTATTAAATCAATTGTGCACATTTAGGTGCCGATTCCGATCCTGTAAAACCCGGGTACGAATGGTCGTACGGAGCGTATTCTCCATCCGACTCGTACCCGGGAAAACCACCTTACAAACCCGCAAGTACGATTCGTACAGAAATACCATTTCCGTACGAGTCGTACAAAACACCGACCGGCAAAAAAATACCCACAATTCCGATCCGGAACATCGCGTACGTGACGTCCGGACGGAGTCAGGCAGCGTTCTACGGACCAGCAAGTACGATTCGTGCCTACGTCACGCCGCACGGATCATTTACTACGGCAGCTAAAAACTCCCGGGAAAGTGAGGACGAAGCGAAGAAGGAGCTGCGGGATGCGACGGACAGCCATGGACCCCATCCTACGTGTCATCCCGGCCCTCCTAGCCTACGACCTGGTGAACAGAAACCGACACAGACACCGTAGAAGGTCAGCACAACACCCAGGGGCAAAGGGGGGGTGAGGGGCAGGAAACATAACCTCCACCAAATTTGCAAAATACCATATACTGTCCTAACATTACCTCCAGGGTCTGGTCACTTCGGGGTGCGTGTCCACCAATCCCCGCGTACGTGTACCCGTCACCACTACAATGTTGGTACGGCCCATAACCACGCCCTCAGAGCGTGGGTACGGCCCGTACCACCATTGGAGTGGTGATGTAGGGATACGCGTGTTACAGGCCGAACCCACGCTCTGAGGGCGTGGGTATGGCGCGTACCCCTACATCACCACTCCAATGGTGGTACGGGCCATACCCACGCTCTGAGGGCGTGGGTACGGCGCGTACCACGCATACCCCTACATCACCACTCCAATGGTGGTACGGCCCGTAACCACGCTCTGAGGGCATGGTTACGGGCCGTACCACCATTGGAGTGGTGATGTAGGGGTACGCGTGGCACGCGCCGTACCCAAGTCCTCAGAGCGTGGGTGCGGCCAGTACCACCATTGGAGTGGTGATGTTGGGGTACGCGCCGTACCCACGCCCTCAGAGCGTGGGTACGGCCTGTAACACGCGTACACCTACTTCACCACTCCAATGGTGGTACGGGCTGTACCCACGCTCTGAGGGCGTGGGTATGGCGCGTACCACGCGTACCCCTACATCATCACTCCAATGGTGGTACGGGCCGTACCTACGCTCTGAGGGTGTGGATACGGCGCGTACCCCTACATCACCACTCCAATGGTGGTACGGGCTGTACCCACGCTCTGAGGGCGCGGGTACGGCGCGTACCCCTACATCGCCACTCCAATGGTGGTACGGGCCATACCCACGCTCTGAGGGCGTGGGTATGGCGCGTACCCCTACATCACCACTCCAATGGTGGTACGAGCCGTACCCATGCTCTGAGGGCGTGGGTACGGCACGTACCACGCGTACCCCTACATCGCCACTCCAATGGTGGTACGGGCCGTACCCACGCTCTGAGGGCGTGGGTACGGACCGCATCACCTGTACCTCTAGGGCACCAGTACATTAGTGATACAAGGCGTACACACGCTACGAATGTTGGCTTAGGGCCTGGTGCAGCATATAACCAGTATATTGGGGTGTGTACATGGCCAGGACAGCAGTGTACAGCACCAAGGGTGCGGGTGGGTGGGTGGGTGTCTGCCAAGGAGTCCCAGCAGTGGACATAGACATGTGAGGGGTGGGTGCAGAGGACTCCCAGCAGTGGACAGACATATGAGGGGTGGGTGCAGAGGACTCCCAGCAGTGGACAGAGACATGTGAGGGGTGGGTGCAGAGGACTCCCAGCAGTGGACAGAGACATGTGAGGGGTGGGTGCAGAGGACTCCCAGCAGTGGACAGACATATGAGGGGTGGGTGCATATCACTCCCAGCAGTGGACAGAGACATGAGGGGTGGGTGCAGAGGACTCCCAGCAGTGGACAGAGACATGTGAGGGGTGGGTGCAGAGGACTCCCAGCAGTGGCCTGCAATATGAGGGGTGAGTGCATATCACTCCCAGCAGTGGACATAGACATGTGAGGGGTGGGTGTAGAGGACTCCCAGCAGTGGTCTGCAATATGAGGGGTGGGTGCATATCACTCCTAGCAGTGTACAGACATATGAGGGGTGGGTGCATATCACTCCCAGCAGTGGAAAGAGACATGAGGGGTGGGTGCAGAGGACTCCCAGCAGTGGACAGAGACATGTGAGGGGTGGGTGCAGAGGACTCCCAGCAGTGGCCTGCAATATGAGGGGTGGGTGCATATCACTCCCAGCAGTGGACAGAGACATGTGAGGGGTGGGTGCAGAGGACTCCCAGCAGTGGACAGAGACATGTGAGGGGTGGGTGCCGAGGACTCCCAGCAGTGGACAGACATATGAGGGGTGGGTGCATATCACTCCCAGCAGTGGACAGACATGTGAGGGGTGGGTGCAGAGGACTCCCAGCAGTGGACAGACATATGAGGGGTGGGTGCATATCACTCCCAGGAGTGGACAGAGACATGTGAGGGGTGGGTGCAGAGGACTCCCAGCAGTGGACAGAGACATGTGAGGGGTGGGTGCCGAGGACTCCCAGCAGTGGACAGACATATGAGGGGTGGGTGCATATCACTCCCAGCAGTGGACAGACATGTGAGGGGTGGGTGCAGAGGACTCCCAGCAGTGGACAGACATATGAGGGGTGGGTGCATATCACTCCCAGCAGTGGACAGAGACATTTGAGGGGTGGGTGCAGAGGACTCCCAGCAGTTGACAGAGACATGTGAGGGATGGGTGCAGAGGACTCCCAGCAGTGGACAGAGTCATGGGTGTGTCTACATCATGATCAGATGAGCACAACTCCATGGGTGTATGTACGCATCCCTAATGTTCAACTATGTTGATAGTTTCATAACAGCACATCACTGACAGCAGTGTCCCACTACCATGAGGATGGATGTCCTTCCCCCACTGCATGACACCACACATGTGGGTGTGAGGACAAATGACACATGCATACCCACCCCTGGCGGATGCAGCACAATGCACACACAGAGATCATGCCACAAGACTGTATACTCATGTCAATGCCCACTACACTAAGAGAGCCAAAGGGAACACACACTGTCACGCACATCCCAGGACTGATAGGAATGTACAGGTGCTGGGACATCCACCAAGATGTTGCCTCTCATGGAAGGAATAGGGTGGACTTCCCACAGATACAATGCCCACAATTGTCAGTCAGGTGCCCAAATACCCTGCAGAACAAGTACCAAATGTGTGCTAGGCTGGGATAACACACATGCATAGTGTGGAAAATGCTGATTGTCCCCATTAAGGCATGACAACATACTCAATACAAAAGTACAGTGACTAGCAAGGATGGCACAGAGGATGCAGCCGGAGACATTGCTGAGCAGGCATGGTCATAGTTGAAGGGATCCGTCACCAACAAAGAAAATTTAGACACAGGTCAGCACTACAAAAGTGCTACTCCATGCAGGGTAGATGTCAGGTGCCACAGAGGAAGGAACAGTCCTTGGGACAATGTCTCCAAACACAAATAGCACACACGACCAAATATACCTTGCAGAGACATTGTGATGGCAGGCAGATACCATGGTCCACCCCATTAGCATCAGACGACAACTTTCTCCTGACACATAACACATTACCACCACCCCAACTCCGGGACCATCAGCACCCACATCAATACCTGAAATGCAAATGTGTTCAAACGGAAAACAAAATGCTTTATTCAGCATTAAAAGAAAAAGTAGTTAACGACACTATTAACAAAGGCACATGGCCAGCCCAGATATGAAGTCCTTGGGGGGGACACATGGCCACGCGTCTCCCCTAGCTTGCCTGCACATTTGAACCCGCAGGTTCCTCGACTGGGGGGGGGGGGGCATCATGTGGGGAAGGACCAGGCACCGCATGGACAGGAGGTGGAAGGGTAGGTGTGGTGGGTGCAGGGATGGACGCCTCCACCACAGGGGGTGGGGCAGCGCCAAAGGTGGAGGTCAGCGCGGCGCTGCACACTGCTGCCAGGTCGTCAAGCGTCTCCCCTTCACCCGAAGACAACACAGCCTCAAAGAAGGGGGGAGGTCGGAGTGATGGGGTGCAGCGATACTGGGGGAGGGGGGAACGGGGGGGGGCTCAACTCCCCTACCCGTGGAGTGCCGTTCCCGTTTGCGGGCTGGAGAGACAGAGGGGCTGAGGCCCAGCACAGCCAAGTAGGCCTCTTTCTCTGGAGGTGTGGTAGGGGAGCCGAGGGGAGTGCCTTTGGAGGGACTGGTTAGTGCGCCATGCGGCCTTGGACTGTGGCTGCATGTATGCCTGCGTGCCCCAGACCCAGTGGGTGTGCCCTCATCCCCCTGAGTGTGCGTGCCAGGAGGAGTGCGCTTGCCCTTACGTGGTGGTGTGCTGGCTGTGTCTGGTGGGGTGCGTGCTTGTGAATGTCTGTGTGTGCTTGGGACAGGTATGGGAGTGGGAAGTGTGGATGGTGCAGGGGTAGGGGGGGACGAAGCGCTGCAGGAGACTCACTGCTGCCGTCAGTGAAGAGTCCATGGACCTCAGCAACATCCGTTGGTCAGACATCGCTGATGACATGCCCTCCATGTACGACACCATCTGCGTCATCATTCGGCTCTGGCCATGGAGGACATTCAGCAGCGATGTCTGTCGCAGAATGTCCACAGACTCTGCAGTGAGGGCAGCAGGGGGCACAGGGGCAGGGGGTGCGGTGCCTGGCATGAAGGAGACACGGTGTTGCCTAGCACGGACAGAAGGGACCGGAGCAACTGGGAGGGCGGTGATGGGAATGGAGGGGGCGGTGACAGATGTAGTGCTGCTGCCAGGTGTCGTAGCAGCCTCCGCCCCCTGGAGAAGTTCAGCATCGGACCCATCTGCGTCGTAGTCAGTGTAGTCACTAGACAGGTCCTCCGCCTGACTCCCCTCGCCCTCCGTGCCACTTGCTCCCGCAGACTCCGCAGCAGTAGTGGCAGCGGTGCTGGATCCCTCCTCCACATCCGTGCAGGTGTCTCCCTCGGTGTCCTCCGATGATGCTGTGGGCAAGGTGAAGAGAAAGAAAATAATCAGTCAACTGTATATAACAGACACATGAGTCACAATTAAAATGTCACAGTGCATATCAGGAAATGCATCATGAGTAACATTTAGAATAGTCCGCACATATGTAACCCGCACTCCCCTGTTGGTTGACCCACCATGACACTTGGAAACAATGGAGATCATGACACAACAGCAAATAACTTTATATCGAATTATACTGAGAAGCTAGTGTCTGGGGACAGTTGAGCACAGCAAGAATATGAATCCATGCCACCTCTTGTTCACTGTGAACAAAACAGTATTGGTGCACCCAAGGCCAAATAACACACCTCAATACTGAAGGTGTCCCCACACTCTGAGACCTGCGAGTACTTAGGAAACCATAGCCAAAAACATTGCAAACCCTTGGGACTCACAACACTTTACACAATGTACATGTTTAGAATGTGTGAATGTGCCACTTTGTGAACGGAAGACACATCTGCCTGCATCACAGAAGTCACACAATGATGTGCACACAAAAATACTTTTACACAGTCATTGTATGAGCTGGTAGCCGAATTCTAAAAAGGCACTGTAAATAATAAATGGAGTAGAAGTAAGTACATATACATGGCACCACGGTGGTCTGGATGACTTGACACTCGTAAGTTCGTATCAGCAACAACCAAGGACTTACACACATGCAAACACACTGTTTGAACATGGATATGTATAATCAGAAAACAAGTGGTAATCGAACTGTGCCTTTCGTTAAAATGTGCCAGCGTGTCCACGGAAAGTGTAAAAGTACTTTCTTTTGCACTTCCCTGGGAGACATCTGTCATGCAGGCACATTATTGTCCTTCACAACAAACTAGCAAAGTGAAGCATATGAAAAATTGAGACATGTTGACAAGTGTAGTGAGTGCCAAGGTACAATACTTCTTGACTAACAACTTGAACCATGCCACCTGTCACATGGCCATCCGTACCATGATGACATAGTTGGCAACACATCTGACCCACTGCCTGTCATGTAGAGTGGCACACATGTCCAAACACAGGACAATGCATTAGCTAATGGGCCTGCAATTTGTCGGGATAAGGAGCACCTGCACTGAGGAGACACCCTCATGGCAAGCAAGATTGTCTACACAGATGTCAGCACACACAGACCAAACTACGTAGCATCTCGACCACACACTGGTGGCAAAAATGGATGAGCATGAGCCATGTATTTTAAATTTTGACACATGCTGCAAAGCACAAACATTAAACCCTGCACAACATGACTGGGACACTGCATGTTGAGTGTCTGTCCAGACAATTATCACACACAGGTCAGACCTGGAAAGGAGACATAAGGTTTGGACATGTAGGCCTTGCCCGCACAAACCCCCCATACCCGAGACAATGTGATTGAGACAGATCAAGAAGTGACACCTCTTAATCTGGGTTTACTCCAATGTGCATCACAAATTCCTAAATGTACTCCACATCACCTCGTGAGGCTGCCAACACATATTTGTGACCAACAACCATCAACAGATAGTTGTACATAGATACACAGGCACTGCCCAGTGTGAGGATGCACAAGCTAAATGGGGTCCGCATGTACAATGGGCACATGTAGCACACTTCAGAGAAATACAAATGAGGGCAGAGAACTATGCCACAGAGGCCAAACTATGCTGAACACACATAGAATGGGCACAGTGTTGGATGACACACATGATTCAGAGGCAAGGGTGTCTTAGGGGACTGTAGTGGGAACACAGCTCCATTGTCCTGGAATTATCTGACTGTAACCTGAGCTTCCGTCCCTGCACTATGCATATCTCCCACTCATGTCTGAGGCCGCAACATTGTTCATGCATGCTGCAAGTCTGTTCATTTGAAAACTATGTTGAGACTCAGCATCAGTGCCAACTAACATGGACACCCAAATGACTGTACAGGACAGGGCACAGGCAAGGTAACAACACATGTCTTAGACACCCCCCCCCCACATGATGCAGAAAGCAATGTGCACTTGGATTAACTGGCAGCCTAGATGACCATGTGCAATAGTGATTACACACAGACCAGTGAACACATGTCATTTAGGGGAAGGGAGGAGGAACAGCCCCGTTTGACTTTGGGGAACATGATATGCACTGCACAAATTAACCCTCGCTGTGTATCCAGGCAACTGAGCACTTACAAAAGCTGGTGACACACAACAAACACACATGTACCTACCCCCTTCTTGCTGCTGCAACTCCTGTAACCGCCTATCCAACTCAGGGAAGACCACCGCCAGGACACGCTTTATCTGTTGGGTCAGTTGTCGGCCCCCGCTGTGCTTGTGTGGAGGTGAGTCCTTGAGCTGCCACCGGGCGATCCTCCGGGTCCAGCACCGGATGTCCTGCCAGCGTTCGTTTCCTCACCTGGGCGAGGCACCGACTGTGACCCACCACAGATCTCACGGCCCTGCCGGCCTGCTTCCATATCTCCCCCTTGGCGTAGGCGGTTACCTGTGAGGATGACAAAGTGAGACAACATCACTACACATGCTCCATGTCACAGAGACACACATTTGAACATCTTTGATCTTTAGAACAGGGCATATTATGCTGGCAACCGATTGCACCTTTCTCATAGGGACATTAGCCTATGTGGAAGCCCCAAAGCAGGACATGGCTTTGAAAGTACACAGGTGGCATGAGGAGTGCAACACACTCCATTATCATGGCACACGCTGTGCATCACATGCAACACCAGGCTGATGGACAGCACCTCCAAGCAGTCACATGCCGCAGGCCACTGACGCAACCTCAGCAGAGTACACAGACACACACAGGCACAGATCAATCACCTGCCATTGGCAACAGCGGATACAAACCTTACTCTGCACATGTGCCACTTGCCTGTGGGGTGTCACAGGTGTGGTGCTAGCTCAGCAAGTCAGACACTCTGCACGGCATACTTAAACCCCTCAGATGGGTGGAGCTGATGCTGCCTCCATGCAGCTGGGGTGCAACACTCCACATAGACACTCACCCACATGACAAGGAACATTCACACACATCAATGTCCAGGGGGCGTACACATCATTTGGACACTCAGCACAGCTCCACTCAACTCACACACATCTGTGGGTACAGTCACCTGTCACACCGGGGGGGGCAGGGAATCAGCTCTGGACAATAGGACAAAATTCGGCATAAGGATTGGGTAGGCTGAATGTGCCATGCACTATGCAGTGAATGTCACAGTAAGCACAATGCAAGTGAGGAGTGCACACAGGAACTACATCATGCTCTGCATGGGAGACATAAGCCATTCCCCCCCTGGGACCCACGCTAAAAACCATTGCATGTCTGTCACACCTGGACACAATGCCAGAAGTGACAGTCACAAAACAGGGGCACAGTCAAAGCTAGTGGAGTCAGCACTCACCTGCTCCTCTGGTCTCCCATACAGGCTGGTGTACTGTGGGAGGATGACATCAAGCAATGCCTCATTCTCCTCATGGCTGAAAGGCTGGGCCCTCTCCACAGTCCCTGACATGTTCTCAGAGGAATCACAAGCAGCAGCAGTGGAGTTGAGTGTAAGGTAGTGCAGGCCAGTGCCCTCTCATGGGTTCTGGCTGACTTATATCTGCCTTGCTGCGCTGTTTCATTTACAGGAGTACAGAGTGATTGGTCAGTCTGATTTGCATCCTACGTTTCCTCCAATCCCTTTAAACATACCCCAGTGAGGGCCTTTGCATGGTTCAGAAATTTGAGCATGATGTGAAGTCAACAACCACTTTGCAACATTGTATTTAGTTGCCAACTGCCTATTCCAGGCCACATGATCGAAAATTTGAACTTGAAAATTGGTATCCATGACAACCAGCATGCATTTAGGCCCCAATACTTGTCCCTCCTGTGTCCCTACGTAATTTAGCTATCCACACACAGGTACGGTGCGTTTCACACGTACTCCTACCGCACCAGTTGCACATTGCGTTAGCCACGTACGTGTACGACCAGTGTGTACACGTACGTGTACGCCCTGGTAGTCCACGTACGTGTACACACTGGTAGTCCACGTGCGTGTACACACTGGTCGTCCACGTACGTGTACACACTGGTAGTCCACGTACGTGTACGACCAGTGTGTACACGTACTTGGACTACCAGGGCGTACACGTACGTGTATGCCCTGGTAGTCCACATACATGTACACACTGGTAGTCCACGTACGTGTTCACACTGGTCATACACGTACGTGTACGCCCTGGCAGTCCACGTACGTGTACACACTGGTAGTCCACTTACGTGTACACACTGGTCGCACACGTACGTGTACGCCCTGGTAGTCCACGTACGTGTACACACTGGTAGTCAACGTACATGTTCACACTGGTCGTACACGTACATGTACGCCCTGGTAGTCCACGTACGTGTACACACTGGTAGTCCACGTACGTGTACACACTGGTCGCACACGTAGGTGTACACCCTGGTAGTCCACATACGTGTTCACACTGGTCGTACACATACATGTACGCCCTGGTAGTCCACGTATGTGTACACATTGGTCGCACACGTAGGTGTACGCCCTGGTAGTCCACGTACCTGTAAGCCCTGGTAGTCCACGTACGTGTACACACTGGTAGTCCACATACGTGTACACACTGGTAGTCCATGTACGTGTTCACACTGGTCGTACACGTACGTGTACGCCCTGGTAGTCCACGTACGTGTACACACTGGTAGTCCACGTACTTGTTCACACTGGTCGTACATGTACGTGTACACCCTGGTAGTCCACGTACGTGTACGACCAATGTGTACACGTACGTGGACTACTAGGGGTACACGTACGTGTACGACCAGTGTGTACACGTACGTGGACTACCAGTGTGTACACGTACGTGGACTACCAGGCCGTAAATGTACATGTGCACACTGGTCATACACGTACGTGTGTACGGTCCGTACACACACCCGTACTCTGGCGGGAACAACAGTGTGTTGATACGGACCGTTCACACGCCCTCAGAGCCTGTGTACGATGCACTTCACAGCTTACACAGGTGATAGGAGGCGCACACAAATGGAATGGAGGTGTCAGACTCGTGCACGGCTGTACATCAAGTCATAGTCATTCCAGTCCTACATGTTCAGGGCCTAGGTGTGTCAGGCAGTGATGTGGCACATGTCTCCTCATGTTTTAGCACAATAGATGTGTGATGACCTGTGTACACATGTCATGTGTGATGGGGCAGTATGTGGCACACTTCCCCTTCCCACAATGCACATGTGTGCATGTAGTACAAACGTGTCAAGCACTGCATCACTGGTATGGCACAGTCACCAACACCCGCAAATGTCCCCTGATGCCAGGGACAGGGACACTAACACCTGACATCTAAGTAACAGCATGCCCCAATATGAACATGTCCTGTGTGTGTCATGTGTTCCCATGAGCTTGCTGGTGTTGTTCCATCAAATGCATCTGCTGTTGCTGCATCCAACATGTGTCTGTTTGTAGATGGGCATGGCACACATATACGCACACCATGCCACATGTGGATTCACAAATACGTGTGTCTGGATGCTTCAAAGATGATTTTATGACATGAGGACATATCTGCGCCGTATCCATGTCTGTGTTTTCGTGTTTCACGTGTACCCCTTCATTGCTATGTGTATGATCTGTACATTTCCAATGACATGTGACCTGTGCGTCTAGCTTGCCGCCAGCAGTCTGTATGAGATGACATCCTTCCAATGCAGATTTGTGGATGTATGTCACTCCTGTGATGTCTCTGGCTGTTCACTTACACTGGCCCACAGCTAGTTCCGGGCCATGTCATGTAGAACGTGACTATCAACGGGTGTAGCTGGCTTGTCGTAGGAGTATCACCTGGCTGCCGTACGTGTCCTGGATGTGTAGCACAGACCTGACTCTGTATTTCGCTGATGTGTATTAGCAGTTGAGCATGTGCTCAGTTCATTGACATTGATGTTGTTAGGTACTCACTCATTGTTCTTCCTTCCAATTATCTGCAGGGCACCGCCTCTCCCCCGACCAATGCCAGACTTGGCTGCCATGAGGGAACGTGACTGCCTAAGACGTTACCACTTTTCGCAACAGTTGATTGAGGACTTGACCGCAAAGCTTGAACAACACCTCCAACCGCGACACAGGTATCCTACTGCGCTGACCCCCAAGATGAAGGTGATGGCAGCCCTAAATTTTTTTGCCACCGGTACCTTTCAATTCACCATAGCTGATGTGGGTGGCATGTCCCAGACCATGTTCAGCCGTGTCCTGCATGATGTTTTAGAAGCCATGTTGGAGCACCTGGATGATTTCATCCATTTTCCAACTCCTGAGCAGTTGACAGGTATCAAGGGTGAGTTCTATGCCCTGGGAGGGATGCCCCATGTAATTGGGTCCATTGATGGGACACATGTGGCTTTGGTACCACCACAGGCACAGGAGGTAGCCTATCGAAACCGAAAACATTATCACTCCATCAATGCCCTTGTGGTGTGTCTTGCTAACATGCTGATTTCCCATGTCTGTGCACGTTTTCTAGGGTCAGCACACGATGCCTACATCATGAGGCGTAGCAGGGTGCCAGAAATGATGCTGCAGATGCACAACGAATGAGCATGTCTTGTTGGTGGGTATACTCTGTTTGTCCTGTATTTAGCGGTATCTTTGTATGTTACGGCATCTCCTGACCCACTTCTTTACATGATGTTTCCATGTAGGGGACTCTGGCTATCCCAACATGCCATGGCTGGTGACGCCTGTCCGCAACCCCAGAACAGCTGCAGATCACCATTACAACAACGCCCATGGGCAGACCAGGCGAGTGATTGAGAGGATGTTTGGCCTCCTGAAGAGTCGATTCCGGTGCCTCCAAAAGACAGGCGGGTCCCTCCCATATGCACCAGTGAAGGTCTGCAAAATCTTCCTCGTGTGCTGCATGCTGCACAACATGGCAGTGGAGAAAGCTGTGGTAACGTGGGAAAGGAGCACTCCCTGTGGATGAACTATACCAGGTTGTTAATCTACAAGTTTAAAGAGTTTTAACGTAAGGGTGCTAAGGTACTAGTTCTGCTGTCACTGCGGATGTGTAACATTGAAGAGAAAAGTGGGAGAACCCACTTGGTGCCTTGCACTGTTCACAAGTTTGAGGGATCCCCCCAAAAGACAATCTAATTCAGGTGAATTTCAAATGGAAATGAAAAGTGTGTGAACAATACACATATTTAATGAAACAAATATTAACATGTTTGACCAATCCGTATTAAGGAAAAATTAATAAAGATATTCTATGGTACATCAAGTTAATAATTTCTTAACTGAGTGTACAGGTAGGCTTTTCAACTTTCAAACATAAAATGACAGTATTATACATGGTACAATGTTTTCAAGTCGTTGGTGAAAAGTGCCCAATGCATTTCGGGATCATAAAAGTCCCTTCGTCAGGGGAACACCTAAAACAAATATGAACATAATAAATATTTCATGTGGTCTGGAAAAAATATGAACTTGGTGATGCTCAGGTGGATGTTAGTAGTTGCACGTAGCATGCTGGTGGCTCTGAAGAATATCGATAGTAAGAGAAAGACGGCTGATGTGGGAGTGCATGTGTATGGAAATGGTGACGGATATAATAAACAAAGTGAGTCAGTCATATAGGTGATGATAATTGAGTAAAATAGTGTAGAAACGTTATCATGGATAGTGAAGTGTAATGACAACACATTGGGAAAACAAGTTGAGTCCGTGCGTTAGACGAAAAGCGGAAATGTAGTATGAAGAATGGTGAAGAAAAATGTGCGAATCTCGCTCACCTTGAAAACGCGTAATAGCTGTTTAATCAAAGAAGTTCCAGGGGAAAAGAAACTGGAACAAGGGTGCAATAAATCTGTGGGAAGATGGGGGAATCAATGTATTACATGAAGTGGAATTACATGAATTCGAGAAGTAGCAGGAAAAGTAGAGTGCTGTACGCTTACCTAAGTTCACTGGAGGTGAAATGGCAGCGCTGCGTAATCCACAAAGGAAAATGTTCACGGTGAATACTTCTGGTTGAAGTGGACTGAGGTAGGTCGCTAAACCCGTGGCAAATGTGAAGGACGACTGCTGCGGGCTGTAGAAATGTAAAACGCGTCATTGAGAGTGCTGATCAAGTACAAGAAATGCAACAAGCATCAGCGTGTTTGGTGCCGAGGTATACCTGCGATCGTGTTCCAAGAGACGAGAAGCCTGATCCTGGTATCCGGAACTCGTTCAATAACAAGCGCGGTGATTGGAAGATACAATCGGGTCATTAAAAAGGTTGAACACGGTGGATCTGAGGCATGGAATGAATGAAAGTGAAGATATACTACCAAAATGGTAGCAAGGGAGCGTGAGTTGGAGAAACAGAATCAATGAGACTTACTCATGAACATGAGTGGAAGTAAAAAGATGATGAATAATGTGGGACAACGGACGGGATAAATATCTAGGTGCAAAAGCGTTGTGTGACAGGAGAAAGCTGTGCCACTCATCCTGGATCCCGATGAGCAGGAACATCCACCCGTGGAGGATGAAGGCCTTGGTCACAAGGCAAGTGAGGAGGAGGACATCCGGAGTCAGCTCATACGCAACTTCTTCTCATAATGGTGGGTCCCTGGGTCTGAGTGTGCACGCTTGGAGCCTTGTGTGGCATGTGTTGCAATGTGTGTGTCCAGCTGACTGTATGCTAAGTGACTTAGAGGTGTGTTCTGATGTGTCACTCGAGTGATGATGTCATTCCACACATTTTAGCTGACACACTCAGTTTTCAACTAGCATGGTGTAAACCTTATTCATGTAGAGTACATGACCATGCATGCGGATGACTATCTTTTTCCTGACTTCTTCTGTGTCTGTCATCCCCAGGTAGTTGCGCATGCTGTCTGCTCATGGCATCGTTGTGCTCCTGCTATTCCTCATGAGTATTGCAACGTGTGCTGAATCAGCGTTACATGCTCGGACATGGTGAGATGTCTCCTTTGGGTAAGGATTGCAGCAAGCCATTTTGGGTGTGGTAGTTGTTTTGAATGTGTGGGCACTGCTCCTGTGCAGTTTTGTCACTATGCATACATGTCGACTCACCATGGGGCACATGACATGTAGCATGACTCACATGAATTGATAGTCAAACTTCGTGACAGTCATCTGTAATGGGATTGTGGACTGTGATGAAGGCATCAATGTGTGTAAAACTTCCCTATGAAACATACGGGATGCTACAGGTGGACATAGTGTGAGACATACCCATAAGAGGCTCAATGGGGAATTGCAGCCTCTCCGTGTGCAGCTGGGGATGTTTGGCTCACCCCCTTCACTTGTGTGCCAGTCCTATGGATTTACAGCATCTGTGGTGCGAAGGGGGTGTCCAGTGTAGGTCCCACATGTTCATCCAAAAGACCTGTGTGTCTGTTCATATTGATGCATTTCCATAGGTGTGAGGCTGAGTAATAAAGTTGTTCCTCACTCTCCAAGGTGCCTCATCTCTGTCAATGCAGGTCTCTTGCCACTGTGCATGCGGCATCTCTGGCATAGTTGTCAAAGATCGTTCATATGAGTCTATGTGTAGATTAGCAACCTGCATGCTGTTCTTCATGTATTTGATTCTCTATTGTGCATGGAGTCCATGGCTGTGTATGTGTTTTGGCATGTTGGTCCCCACAACGGGCCGTCAACACCTGCTGAGGGTGTGTTTCCTGTGCGCAGCTCGCCCTTCAGTTTCATGATCCGGTGTCAGTCATCTTTGGTGATTGTGCATCCTTTGTCTCTGGGTGTGTCATGGAAAACCGGACACTCCTTCCTTTACATACACCTGTTGCAGTGGTCCTTTCTGACATCCTAGTCTTTGGGTGGAACTTGTGGCATAGTTTCCAGGACATGCTGCCCCTGCAGCAGGCGCACACGAAGTTTCCGGATTTGGCAACACACACACATCAAAGATGCTCCTCCCTTCCTCCCTCAACACATTCTTTTGGCTGTCATCAGCTTGTCTGTGCCACAGTTGCGGCCACGCGGTGCGAAAGGCTGGACCGTCTGCACATGCAACGTGCACATTGCACGACCCTCAGGTCCTTGCATGACCCACATCACACTACAGTGTGATGTTGCAGACACCCTCCACGCAATGTCCATCCACAAATCTCCCGCCTGCTCTCAGGCATACACTAAGCGCACACACAACACCTTTGCATGATGAGTGGGCAACTCCGACTGCCTACACAGTGCAGCCATGCCTTCCAGGCCCTGTCACACCAACCAGGGCATGTCCCTCCTACTCCCCACCGGCTCTGTACCCCAGCAAGGCCATGGGAGTGGGACTCAAGGCTTCTGCATGTAGTATGGTGTCGTCGTCAGGCACATGGCACAGGTATCATCTCTCAGCGTGTCTATCTACAATGTGTCCAGGACCCCCCTCTCCACCATCACATGCATACACAACCTCATCATCAACTCATATGCCATTGACAGCCAGGTGCTCCTCACCCTCACCAAGGACGCAGACATTGCCAGTTCCAATATTCAAGATTGCATGAGATCCATTGATGAATGGCAGAACATCAGCCACCTGAGGCAGGACTTGTACAGGACTGAGGTCAACTTCTGAGGATTGTCCCCTTACAGCTGGGTCAACTGCTTGTGTCCCACCCGCAACAGCCCTGCACAAGCACCCAGTGTCCAAACACACAAGATGGTGTGCATCATGGATTGCTTGGTCACATTTGCCATGGTAATTACCAGCATCTATGCCTCAGACTGCAACACCCTCTAAATTATGCACATGATCCCCAGATAGATCCACTCCAAGGAAAGACGGACCATCCCCCAGGTCCACGACAACATCCGTGTCAAATACTGCCCTGCCCTCTACGGAGCAGCCACATCCAAACTCCCGGGAAACTTGTCCACATCCAGGGTGCATGTGCACACCTCAGCTGCAACATCCCGCGCCCCAGCCACATCACCGTCCAGCAGAGATAGCTGCAATGGATCACTGTGTGCTGCAGGATGACCTTCAGACTCCCCACCCACACTCAGGAGGCAGGCCACAACCCCGACCCAAAACCAACCTTGTACCACTGTCATCCGAGACCCCGTAGTGCCATCTCCGTGCATCCAACCTTGACCTGGCCACCATTCTTCAGATCCACCGTACTCCAGCATGAAGGACATAGTTCTCCCACCTGGGAACACATACCTGGGACTCCCTCCCCGGGAACCTCCGAATGAGGCATGACCTCTACGCCTTAATGATACTCTTACAAATAGGTCTGTCCGCACAGTATTGCAAGCCCCCCCTCAGCAGCTTGAGGCCATCATAGGTGAGTATTGTGCTCCATGTCTGCATTGAATGATACATTGTGACCCATGTGTCCTGTACCAGACTCAGATCCCAGGGTATGGATGGGTGGAGTTAGTTCAACACTCAGGCCTAGTTTGACATTTACACACACATATGTTGTGGACTAATGCAAAATGACAGCAACATCTCATGACAAAATAAAGTTTTTATTTATGGTGGGGTACGTCTTTTGGTAGATGAACTGAGGTGCTCTACCGGGTGCATAGAATCCAAAGTTCACAGGGGGAGATGGTATCCTTTGCTTTGGAAGTCATCAGAGTCCAGAACACAGTGTTGGTCATCATTGGTCAGACTGTGACCAGCAAGTCCATGTGGCAGAGAATGTCATTGGATGAGGTGCTGCTGTTGCGCCAGAGGGCCAGGTGCCAGGCCAGGTGACCTGGGAGATGTGGATGGTCCGCTGACTTTCACGGTCTTTTCCGTGGATGATCCACCTTCCTGGGGGACCCTCAGATGCAGGCCTTGACGATGTCTGTGATGCTCCATCGGACGAATCCTCCTCCTCCTCCCTCCCTGTGGCTGGTGGTGGTCTTCGCCTGGTGGCACAGGGAGGGTTGCCCATGTTGTCGGCGATCCGACGGAGTGAACGGCTCATGTCCGTTTGCACTGCCAGGAGCTCAGCCAGTCTTGCCTCCATCCGTCCTTGGTGTTGTTGTTGACTGGCATGTTGCTCGGCCTGCAGGTTCTTCATCTCGTCGAGGGTCCCCTTTATCTCTGTGAGGCTCGACACTACCTGGCTGATGCCCCTGGTGTCACGCCGGTATGTGTCCAGGATGTGGCGTATGTGTGACATACCGGTTCCCTCAGCTGCCTGGTCAGGTTCTCGCCTCCGCCTGCCTCCACTCCCACCACCCCTGCCCACACGAGCCTGGCCTGCCGTTGTGGGCACATCGGGTCTACAGGACCCTTGAGAGATGGCATTTGCGGGGTTGTCTGCCTCCTCCTGGGTGCCCAGAGAACCTTGTCCCTCCTGGTCAGACTGGCTGTGTTGTTCAGTGCGAGCAGGGCTCCTGGGTGTCTCCTGGGATGTGGCAGGAATGGGAGTGGGGGTTTGCACAGATGTACCGGACGCAGGTGCTGCAGGGGCTTGGGCACCAGAGGGGCCAGGGTGGTCGGGGTCATCCACGGAGTGGTGAGAGTCGCCGCTGCCGGTGGGATCATCTTCACGCTGAGCCTGTGACTGTGATTGTTCCCCCCCATTGTTGGGGGGAGGTCCATGACGTTGCCCTGTGTGAGAGAGGGAGACAATGTTAATGCTGTTTCATGCCACATCCATGTTTCATACATACTCAAGTTGTCACAGTTCCTCCAGGTAGTTGGATGTGCCTAGCATTCCTCTCAATGTCCACTTGGGGATGGGGATGTTGCGGGGGACAGATTGATATGTTTTCCTGAGTGTTTGACCTGTTGAATTTTGGCTAGGAGGCTTATTTGGCTATGGATTGGTCTGATTGTGTCACATGTCCATTGTGAGTGTGGGTAAATCCGTTGGCTGCCCCGGGGGTGTGTGCTTGTGTAAGAGGGGGTGTGTGACCAGGCCTGCTGTTGGGTGTAGTGTGATTTGTCATTGGGTCTCCCAGGTGATGTGTCTGTCCCCTTGGTGCATGCTGGCATGTCAGTGAGTGTGAGTTCCTGTGCTAGATATCTGAGCTTGTGGAGTTGGTGTTTGAGTGTACAGTGGTCACAGGAGGGCCTTGTACTGCATACAGCAGGGCCAAGTGTCAGCTACCTTGTCAGTACTTTGCCAGTCCCTGTGCATTGGGCATGGAGCATGGGTATGTACCTAGGCCATATGGGCTGAGGGCATTGGTGTCTGCTTCTGAGTTGCACAATGTGTTGTGTGAGCTCCACCCTCCCAGCATCCCGGACATCCAGTCTTGGGTTTGTGGTTGGTGTGGCCTGAGACATGGCATTGCCTTTATTTGTCAATGGGGCATGGAGACGCTAGTGGCATGAGCGTGGTTTTTGAGTGTGGTTGTGTGCCGTGAGGGCTTGGGGGAAGTTGCGTGCATTTGGTGTATTTGTGGTGTGGATACCATTCCCCCCATGTTACGTGAGTTGTTTGTGTACTCATTAGGCTCTGCGACTCCTTCGACTCCGTGTACTCCCACCGGCGGAAGCATGGCCATCACCTTCTCCTCCCAGGGATGGTAATGTATGGGTCTGCGGGGCAGCCCACCTCCAGTGATGTTACTCTGGGCGTATTCCTCGTTCATTTTCATCTTGACTGCCCTGCGCAGATCGTACCACCTGGCTTGGCATTCATGCCTGGTCCTTCGGATGGGCGCAACAGCATTCACCTTATCGACGATCCTCTACCACAGGCTAGTTCTTTGGGCTATGCTGGTCTGTCTGACCAATGTTCCAAACAGCTGTGGCTCGACTCTGATGACTTTGTTGACAAGGAGGTCCAGCTCCGCCCTTGTAAACTTTGGATTCTTGTCTGTGGGCATGGTGTGGGGTGTGGGTGTGGATGGTTGTGGGTGTGTGGGTGTGAATGTGACGGTGTGTGTGTGAATGTGAAGAGGGGGTGTTTGTGAAGGAGGTTGTGTGAAGGTGTGTAAGTTAAGGTGTAGTTAAGGTGTAAGTAAGGTGCAGTTGTTTGTCTGTGGGGTCTGTCAGCAGTGGGTCTGTTGCAAAGACTCATGGGTTGTGTGTGTGGGCCCTTTTTATTGGTCCATTTGTGGGTGTGGCTGTGTTTGAAACTTTGGTGGGTGTGTTATAAGAGGTGGTTGTGATTTAGGGCCTCTGTTTGCCTGTTTGGATGTGCCAGGTCAGTCATTGAGATGTATTTTGTCATGTAGACGTGTTTTGTGGTGTTGTGCGAGTCGAATTGACCCTCCTTGTGCTGTTTTACAGTGTCCTGGTTCTGTACGAGTCTTTTTTAAGTAGGTAAGGTCCGTACATACGCGATGCTGGGTGAGGGTGCTGGGGTACGGTGTTGGGGTATGGTGCGTACAGGTATGGGGCTGGGGTACGGGCCTGGTGTGCGGTGCGTACAGGTGGGGGGCTGGGGTACGGTGTTGGGGTACGGTGCGTACAGGTGCGGGGCTGGGCTACGGTGTTGGGGTACAGTGCGTACAGGTACGGGGCGGGGTTATGCGCCTGGGGTGCGGCGCGTACAGGTGAGGGGCTGGGAGATGGGCCTGGGTTATGGTGCGTACAGGTGCGGGGCTGAGGTACGGTGTTGGGGTACGGTGCGTACAGGTACGGGGCTGGGGTACGCGCCTGGGGTACGGTGCGTACAGGTACGGGGCTGGGGTACGCGCCTGGGTGCGGCGCGTACAGGTGGGGGGCTGGGGTACGGGCCTGGGGTACGGTGCGTACAGGTGCGGGGCTGGGAGATGGGCCTGGGGTGTGGCGCGTACAGGTGCAGGCTGGGGTACGGTCCTGGGGTACGGTGCGGATGGGGGGGTACGGTGCTGACATACGGGGGTACGGTGCTGACATATGCGGGGGGAGGGGGGCTGTACGACTCGTATCTGGGCACAAGTTTACCCGTGTACATGTGTGCTACAGCGTTCGCTCCGTACGGGGCCTTTTACATGCGGTTGTGTATTCGGACGGGCGGTACGAATCGTACTTGCGCGCTCGGACTTCTGTTTTACGATTTGCAAGTAAAAATGTCCGGCTCCCTATCGTACACTTTTCCCAACGCTATTCGGACGTAAAAATTTCCGGCTCCCTCTCGTACCCTTTTCCCGACGCTATTCGTATGTATTTTTCACGTACGAATCGTACTTCGCAGTTTGTACGGTACTTGTATGATTCGTACGTGAAAATATACGGATACGAGTCGTACGCAAATTTATTTTGCCGGATCGGAATCGGCACCTTAATATGCGTGTGCACCTTCAATCATAAATGAATAAAACTGTCAGTACATTAGACAAATATTACGTTTTATAAAGTATACCATACGTAAGTAGCGACGGGTGGTGGATTGGTGCGCGGTCCAAGAAGAACCCCTCTTCGAGGCCCGGGGATGTCCTGAAACATTTGAAAAGGTTTGGGGCAAGTGGCTAAATCTACTGTTTTGAGTTCCATGCTTGTTTTTCTCCTGTATCGCGGCATTGTTTTTCACATGAGGTGGCTTGTTCAAAGGCCTTACATTTAGGCCGGGTCTCCTGTTGTTTGCCGGTGATGGACTTTGACATATTGTGCACGCCCATGCTGTCTTTGTATGTCTTGTTTTTTCAAATGCTAATAAATTTGATTATCAAAAAAAAGGTTTTATAAAGTATAATAACTTTGAGCACACGTCTCTAAACGTAACTAAGAACTACATTATAAATTCACATCTGAAATATAGTGCACACATCACATAAATCCTTTTCATTTCCAAAGTTAATTAATTTTAACAGGATAAGGATGGTTTCTAAATCACCTAAACAATAAATGTTGTTTAATACAGTTAAGGCATGCAGTGTATATATGAGTAGCTTACCCTACGGTGAATGCACTGCAATAGTGATGTAGAGTGCAACACTTTAATCTTGTTTGAACATACAGAGTACATGTGCTGTAATTTGCACATGTATTGTTACTCTGCACATAATTTATTCATTAGGTTTTATCACTATTGAGTGAATTTATAATGATGCATATTGTATATTTATGGGTGTATGTATATTTATTGCACGTGTCACTTTACAAGTGATTCTCAGCATTTATGCAGGCAAAAAATTAAGAAAATTCACCTATCATGTACAATTCAAGGTGTACAACCCTGTTTTATATATGCAATTTTGGGGTCAACAATGTGCAAGAGTACCCTATTGCAGCATTTGGGCTGTACAAGAGAAATGGTAAAAATATTGGGTTAAACCTATGTCCCTTTGATATGCTGTCCGAATGATATGCGTCAATGAAGTAACTCTTCTATATCCATGGTGGAAGATCACATGACAAACACTAAGGGGTGGGACACACATTGCATTTAAAATAATGGCTGACGCGGTGCTCGTTGTGTGATCAAGAGCACTTGATGCTCGAAACGCGTCAACAAGAGAGGTTGGAATAAAGATCAAATTTCTAACCAGCAGTCGATGGGTCCGTTTCCTCATTTCGCCGTGTGGAGGTTTTGAGGAGTGTTTCGTTGAAATCATCACGGATGTGAGTTGTCTCCGTTAACGGCACCCCCTCCCTTGAAGCGGCCTCGATCAACAACTACGCAAACGCTTTACTTCCGGAGAGGAATAGAGAATCGAGAGCCTCCTGCAGCTGTGTATGGTTTACGGAACCGGGTGGTGAGCGAGGACAATTCGGTCGGAGGACTGATTGAAGACGCATACCGGCGGTGAGTAAACGTGATAGAGCAGTTACGCAGGTGGGGAGGTACCGACTGTGTGGTTCAGTGGCAGTTACGGCGCAGGTCGTATCCACATTATAAATCCTCTCCGCACCAGATTTTAAACATGTCAGCGAGTCTGGAAAGGGAACAGGAAGCGGCAGCAGAAGAGGTTTTTGGTAACCGGCCGCAGGCTAATGCCATCAACAGTAAAACGACCGGTGAAGGAAGCAGTTTAAAACAAGATACTAGACAACTGTTAAAAAGTTTGGAGAAAAAAACAAGATCTGAAATTACAAAATGGTGGGAGCATAAGTCCCTCACAAAATATGAGGAAGTGGGACGAGTACCGAGAGGATTGAGGATACTATTAGCACCGAGTTTTGAAAAACCCAATCCGGCTATGTTGAAAGAATGGGGAGAAAGTAACTTGGTGGCCTCAGTGAACTTGATTAAAATTCTAAGCAAATATGCTCTAATTGATCGTCAAATATTGTTGTATGAAATCACCAAAATCAATGAAGAACTTGACAAAATAGTCATAAACGAGAAGGATTTAATATCAAAAACACGCTCAGAAATAAGTAGCAGATTGCGCAAACATGAAGATAAAATCAAGATGCGCAAGGCACATAAATTCTCCCGTGATCAAAGAGATTATGAGATGGGACAAATATATACTTTTGCACGTAGATTTGAACATGCAAAAAGATTAAGATTAGGTGACAAACCCAACAATCAAACACAACTACGCCAGCAAAACCAACAAAGCATAGGTGGAAGAGGATTGGAATCACATGAAGATATGGCATCCTTAACGAGTACATCAGGCTCTGAATTAAGTGTCAATGGAGAGTATACAAACAACATGGTATTGAATGTAGGTGAAGAAGTGGATTTTTTAGTGGAAGAAAGGCTACAGACATTACGCCCCAGAATGCGGAACAACAAAACAGAAGAAGGAGAAATGCGAGAAGAAGAGCAAGGAGAAAACAACATAAGAAAACCACAGCAAAAAAAAGAAAACGTGGTACAAAAAGAGGCAACAGAAGACTGCACTATAATTAATCTAATAGATGAAACTTTAACAGCGGCAGAAAAACAACTCCTAGCTCTGGGCCTGAGTTTCTGCCCTGAAAATACTTTTAATTACATCAACACGAGGGCAGATATTTTCTGTTTTATTAGAACACTTAAACTGAAAAAATTCTTCACCATCAAAGCAAGTACCAGTAATGTGGCAGCTAATGAGAGTTCACTTGAGGGAACACATAAAGTTCTAAGCAATGACAATTCTACAACTGCGGCAGCTGATGCCAAACTTTTATTGACAGTATGTGAACCTGAAGAAACCTCTGTCAATACCTCACAACACAATTTGACAGAAGTTACAAGTGCGCAAAGGAAACTATCTAATATCAACATCAAGCAAAAAGGAGCAGGTGAAAGCCCATTTAAGCCTAAGAGTATCTTTACCCCGGTAATGCCCAAAGACGCAGTGGATATCTTTCATGAATGTGTTATTGAATATTTAAAAAAACTCAACAAGAAAGTGAATGGGCTTAGGACTACAAGGTCATACAACGAAGTACAATATACCAACTTAATGAGGAAACTCAGCATGAATCATGAAATCATTATAAATAAATCAGATAAAGGCAGAAATATAGTGCTTCGGCGCAAAACAGATTACATCATAGAGGCATTGAGACACTTGGAAGATGTTGAGTGCTACAGAAAATCTAATGGGGTTGAGTATAAAAAAGCAAAAGAAAATATAAAAAAATCATTGTTGAAATTCAAGAGGAAAGGTTTAATATCACCCACTGAATTTGCATTTCTTCACAATGAAAATCCAATCATACCAAATTTATATTTCATACCGAAAGGTCACAAAATGAGATTACCTACACCGGGCAGACCAATCATTGCAGCAATCAACAGTGTAAGCGAAAACATCTCTCAATACAGTGACTTTTATTTACAGGACTTTGTGAAAATGCTCCCAAGCTACATTCGGGACACTGGGGATTTTTTGAACAGATTAAACCAGATAAAATGGCAGGAAAAGTGGTGTATGATAACACTAGACATTGAATCACTCTATACGAGTATCAACCATGATAAAGGATTGGAGGCCATTAAACATTTTCTAGGCAGAAGATCCTGTGAATATTACAGCCACAATCAAATGATTTATGACCTAATAAGTTGGTGTTTACACAACAATTTCTTCATGTTTGGTAAAGAGATTTGGAAACAGACTAGAGGTGTGGCGATGGGATCATGCTTCTCCCACAGCTTTGCATGTCTTCATGTTGGCTGGTGGGAGGAGCGTGATCTCATCGCCACCCCTGACTTCATTCATGTGCGTCATTGGTATCGATTCATTGATGATGTTTTCTGTGTGTGGGAGGGAGATGAATTAAGTGCCCATAAGTTTGCGGAATCATTGAACATCAATAATTATAACCTGGTGTTTACATCTAATGTGAGTACAACCAAAGCTGAATTTTTAGATGTTCAAATTGAAATAAAAAACAACATATTATCAACATCAATATTTCGCAAAGCCGCTGCTGGCAATAGTATTTTACATGCCAGCAGTGGCCATCCCAGACATCTAATAGAAAGCATACCCTATGGGGAGCTATTGAGACTCAAAAGAGTGTGCAGCACAACTAAAAGCTTTAATGAAGGGGCTGCAGCAATGATGAGTCGTTTGAAAGCCAGAGGTTACAGTAAACAAACTCTGGCTAAAGCATTGAACAAAACGCAAGAACGGTCTAGGGAGTCGTTACTGATGCCCACAAACAAAGAAGATACAACAGAATGTGAGACACCTCGTCTTATAATGACATTCAGCAAACAGGAAAGAAAAATTAAAACTATCATTACAAAGAACTGGCCCATCATATTAACAGATGGCATATTGGGAGAAAAATTTACCAAAACTCCCAATATTACATATAGAAGAGCACAATCCATGCTTAACAGACTGGTGAGATCTAGTCCAGAACTAAGTAATGGCAGTACCTGGCTAAAATTGAAGAATGGGTTTTTTAAATGCACGTCTTGCAGAGCGTGTAAATTTGGCAACAATACAACCCATTACGAGACTCCCTTTTCTAAAAATCTAGTGGCGATCAGGGGTAACTACAGTTGTCGCACTGAGTTTGCTGTGTATGTCCTGGTGTGCACCTGTGGCTTGCGTTATGTGGGAAGTACCAAGCTACAGGTGCACATCAGGATCTTACAGCACCTGAGAGCCATTGTTAACAATGATCAATCTTACCCGGTGGCACGCCATTTTAAATCAACTCACAACAATGATTTAGCATGTCTAACTTATTTTGTAATAGATGCAGTGGCACCACTCAGAAGGGGAGGAAAAAGAGAAAAGCTATTGAGAAGAAAGGAAACCGGCTATATACTAGAACTTGATGGCAAATACCCCAATGGTTTAAACACAACGGAGGACCTACATAACTTTTTATAACTTTTTAGAACTGGTTTTAGTTTGTTGTCTTAGATAACCAACTAGAAGGTTAAACCGTAGCGCACTGAAACACATTGAATACTGTCCAGCATCTTAGACTGAATCTATAATACATGTTGTGTATTTTTGATTGGTCTACGACACAGGTCAGGTACTGTTGATATAATTCCTATCCCATTACCCAGATTCTTTTAAAATTTGTAAATATCTTAGTGTACACTCTTAGTGGGGAAATAGGTATTTTATTGAGTTTTCAAACTCAACATATTTTAATACTTAAGGGTACAAAAATAGCACTTTATAATAATTAGAAGAAGTTTGATATATGTATATATTTTATATGTATATTTTTATCAAAAAGTCTTTTTTCAATATTTTCACTATAAGGTGGGCTTTTAGAAGAGGTTTTAAATCTTCAATTAAGTATGTCAAATGCAAATATAGGGACTTTTTTTGCGATTTTGCACAGGCTGTAATTTGCACATGTATTGTTACTCTGCACATAATTTATTCATTAGGTTTTATCACTATTGAGTGAATTTATAATGATGCATATTGTATATTTATGGGTGTATGTATATTTATTGCACTTGTCACTTTACAAGTGATTCTCTGCATTTATGCAGGCAAAAGATTAAGAAAATTCACCTATCATGTACAATTCAAGGTATACAACCCTGTTTTATATATGCAATTTTGGGGTCAACAATGTGCAAGAGTACCCTATTGCAGCATTTGGGCTGTACAAGAGAAATGGTAAAAATATTGGGTTAAACTTATGTCCCTTTGATATGGTGTCCGAATGATATGCGTCAATGAAGTAACTCTTCTATATCCATGGTGGAAGATCACATGACAAACACTAAGGGGTGGGACACACATTGCATTTAAAATAATGGCTGACGCGGTGCTCGTTGTGTGATCAAGAGCACTTGATGCTCGAAACGCGTCAACAGGAGAGGTTGGAATAAAGATCAAATTTCTAACCAGCAGTCGATGGGTCCGTTTCCTCATTTCGCCGTGTGGAGGTTTTGAGGAGTGTTTCGTTGATATATATATATATATATATTTCTCAAAAGGATTGCCACATGTCTCTTGAGTGCATCTCCGAGCATGTGGCAATCCTTTTGAGAAATTTATTACGGCCGGCCACGGTCGTGGAGCTTGCACCGCCACATACATTTGGACTGTAGCGATATACTTGCATCTCGCTAATACAGAAGAGACGAAGTTGTGCTTTAAACTTAAACCGTAATTCATTTCATACCTACTAGAGGATTAATACTGTGTTACTTATGTTTTGTGGCAGAAACGCTTCATCCTACAAGTCCCAGGATACCTTCAGACTGAATATAGATCCAACCCACCTGGGGGCAGTCAACTACTATTTAACGAGGGGCTTGCCGAGATGACGTTTTCACCGCCTCCAACCAGCCGGTCCGTGAACAAGAAGCAGGAGCTTTGAAACGCGTTGGACCTTTCTGAACAATTTGAAATGAGATCCGGTTTGCGATGCAATAAAGGACCTTCTTGAAAGCTAAGGGGGCCAGCTTCTGTCTCTTGAGTGCATCTCCGAGCATGTGGCAATCCTTTTGAGAAATTTATTACGGCCGGCCACGGTCGTGGAGCTTGCACCGCCACATACATTTGGACTGTAGCGATATACTTGCATCTCGCTAATACAGAAGAGACGAAGTTGTGCTTTAAACTTAAACCGTAATTCATTTCATACCTACTAGAGGATTAATACTGTGTTACTTATGTTTTGTGGCAGAAACGCTCCATCCTACAAGTCCCAGGATACCTTCAGACTGAATATAGATCCAACCCACCTGGGGGCAGTCAACTACTATTTAACGAGGAGCTTGCCGAGATGACGTTTTCACCGCCTCCAACCAGCCGGTCCGTGAACAAGAAGCAGGAGCTTTGAAACGCGTTGGACCTTTCTGAACAATTTGAAATGAGATCCGGTTTGCGATGCAATAAAGGACCTTCTTGAAAGCTAAGGGGGCCCGCTTCTGTCTCTTGAGTGCATCTCCGAGCATGTGGCAATCCTTTTGAGAAATATATATATATATATATATATATATATATATATATATATATATATATATATATATATTTATATATTTTCCAGATCCCTCAAGGCGAGGAAAAGAGGGTAGCACACCCAGATTTGGTGTTTTAAGCAATCCTTTATTGGTAGTCCATCAAAAGCAGCCGCAGCCCGTGGAGGGAGGTCCGTGGGGCGGTTAAGCGGGGCGGGGGAGGCGCAGGGTGGGTTGTTCTAAAAACCGGAATATGGATAATTACAGGTAAGTAAACAATTAAATAAATAAAACGAATTTCGTAGCAGCTGATCAAAAGCTGCACCAACGCGTTTCGTTCTCCTCCGAGAACTTGATCACGGTTTACACAGTCAGGGGTCGCAGAGGCCAATAAGAACATTTTCAACAGTCATATGATGCATTATCCTGTTAATTGTTTGTGTTTGCTGTCTCCCTGCATTCTGGGAGCCGTAGTATCGGGATACATTTCATTAACATACGTGGTGTGTGAAATTAATTTGTGAGATGAATAAAACAGTGCACATTTATAGTGAGGGGCTAAAAATGTTTTTAAATGAACCAATAATTCATTTTACAATGTCGGGTACAGAGAGATAATTTACTATTCGTGATTATGCCACTTCAGGGTTCTTAAAGTTTGGCCGGTTGCGGAAATATTTATCCTTTCTCTCTTACCCTCTAGTGGGCATGTATCTGTGAGTACAACAATAGATTGGTTAAGAGATTATTCTATATTTCTTACCCTCCAGTGGGGTATTGCTCATGATCACACTTTTTTGTTTTTTGTATTTTTAACCTGGACCCTCCATATCCGGTTAATCTTAAAGCCATGTCTCATTATCATTTATATGCCTCCTCAGCAACAATGACATACAGTGTATTGTATATTGGGGTGTACAGTGAGAATTTCCAAAAACAAAATAAACAATTAATTCATAAAAACTTTACATGAGAGAGGTCAAGATAATGTTTTACCGTTCTATTACATTTCAGTTCTATTTACAGGTGCTCATATAGTTCTTCACTCTGATTCAGGCCGAATGGAGAGTAGGTTCGGAAATTCAGGATCTGCTGTGATTCTCTTTCACACAGTTTTTTCTCCTTCTTTCCCCCTCTGTTGCTTGTTATTATTGTCTCCAATGCGTAGAACTTTAGCAATTTCCAATTCCCATCGTGGTTGGTCTCTATATGTTTTGCCACTGCATTTCCTCGATCTTTGTTCACAGTGGCTCTGACATGTACTAAAATTCTCTTTTTTAGTTCACATATGTACTCCAACTCCCTATGTACTTCAACTGACAGGGGCACTCCATGACGTAAACCACATATTGACTCTTACAGGTTATCAGATCCTTGATTTTCCACATCTTATTGTTTGCCATTTGCACTTCAGTTGTAGCTTTTGCTATTTGGCAAGCCTTACATCCAAAACATTTCACGAAGCCCTTTGTTTTCAACCACTGATTCCCCTTGATGTTTTTTCCTTGGAAATGGCTATAGATTAATTTATCCTTTAGGTTTTTTGCCCTTCGATCCGTTATCATGGGATGTTTTCCAATAATTCTTCCTACTGTGGGGTCCAGTTGGAGTAACTTCCAGTTCTTTATTAGGATTTCGGTGATTTTCTTTGACTCACTTGAGTAGTCAACGATCAATCTTATTGGTTCTTCCTTTGGTTCTCCATTTATCTTGATGTGTAATGTTTAATCTCTTGTTTTTTGTTTAGCTCTTTGTGAGCAATTTTTTATGTTTCCCACTTTATATCCCGGTAGTTTGAATCTTGCAGATGTCGATGCTCTATGCTTTTCCCCTTCAGTTTCCTCTGAGCATATACGTCGGATTCGCAAGAATTCTCCGTAGGGTATATTTTGGATTACAGATTGCTTGTGAAAGCTGGTAGCGTGCAATATGGCATTCGTTGATGTTTCCTTCCGATGCAGAGTCGTTTGTATTTGTTCGTCTGATATATAGATTTATGTGTCCAAGAAATTAACTCTCTCTTTACTGATGGTATGCGTGAATTTGAGATTTGATTTGGTTGAGTTTAAGATTTCAAAATATTCTTGGAACTCCTTCTCTGACCTGTCCCAAATGATCAACAGATCGTCAATAAATCGTCACCATAGTACAATTTTGTTTACATAGGTATCAAGCGTAACTCGGGCTAAACGAGAACCCCATTGCACAGCCTTTTACTTGTTTGTATATTTCGTCTCCAAACAAGAAGATGTTTTGCGTTAGACATATATTAATCATATCCAAGAGCATTTGACTGTGGTGATTATATTGGATGTTTCGTTCTTTTAGAAAGAAAGCACAAGCCTGCATTCCTATGTCATTGTCAATGTTAGTATACAGTGATACTACGTCCATGCTTATCAATGTGTAGGATTTTTGCCACGCAATGCCTTGCAATTGCCTTAATAGATCACTTGCGTCCTTTATGTATGAGCTAAGGCTCAACACAAATGGCATGAGGAAAAAATCTATGTAGTTTGCTACAGGTTCCAATAGTGATTCTTTCGCCGAGACTTTCGGCCGCCCAGATAGTTTTTCGGGGGTCCTTATGTAGCTTCGGGAGAAAGTAGATGGTGGCTGTTATGGGGTACTCCGATGTTAAATACTTTCGTTCATCGTCGTCGATTAGTCCTTGTGTTGACCATTCCGTTAGTTTCTGATCTAAAGATTTCTTGAAGGCCAATGTGGGATTACTATCCAGCTTCCGATAGTATTCCAGGTCTTTTAATTGTCTATGGGCTTCTGTTTCATAATCCCTTTTGTTCCAGATGATGACGTTGCCGCCTTTGTCTTCAACATCTGTTAATATAGAAGTCAAATTGTATCAATCAGGATCTAATGTTATGGTGGGTTTAAGGAAATGTCAAACTGTATCCAATGTTTTAGCATCAGGTTGACGATTCAAATACTTCTGCAAAGGAATTTCTGAGATCACTAAGTCATAATTGGAATAATAATATTGGGGATGTCCATTCCCATAGAAAAGACTCATCAACATACTGCAAGACACACCATAAGACAGGGGAATATGATGGTAGGGAATACCCTCTGCCGTAGAAGCAGACAATTGCATCCCTAGCATCCCTAGTGTCCACATATTCATAAAGCAATTTGGAATAAACATTCAATAAATAGTCTGGTCTAGATGCATCTACACATAAATCGTTCTCATCTATTGAAACTAAACTACTGTCAGTAGGAAATGGTACTTGAGGGGCACTTATAGACCTAAATGTCCTGCTTCAGTAGGAGTGGGTAAGCTTAACATTATGAGCAAAGCAATTCATACTAATGTCACAACAATAAATACTCTCCTGCATATAAACATCTACCAGTATTGGTACTAGGCTCCATGTTTTATCTGAGGCCAGAACGTTTAGACAGAAAATAGTATCACAGTCTTATTGGTCGGCTTCCACCTGCATCAACAAGAAACCAAAGTTCAAGTGCCTTTTTAGCAACATATGTACAAAGGATCTTCATGATATTTCCTTAGCCCTACTCCGTGTTCTTCTAAATGACAACCTTATGCTCCTTCAGCAGACTTGGGCCTCGGCACTCTTCCTAGTAGTTTGGGCAAAATCTATTAAGTTCTTTCTAAGAAATGTGCAGTTCAAATTCACTAATGATCACATCCAGGAAAAATTGAATCAGTCAGTTCAGTGGTAATGCGAATTCAAAGCTCTGTTCAGTCACAAAGTTCAATTCAAGGAGGCTCATTTGAATGTGAAATGTTATAGAAATATCCAAAATTCTTTCTCCCAGTCATTGGGAGCAGGATATGTCCATTCAGGTGAGGAGTACCTCCGACAGGGTACTCTTGTACTCTTTGATCTCCTCATTGCTGGTCCTTCCTCATCATTGTTACCTAGGCCAGATCCTTCAGTATCTTCTGTGATAATGTATGGCACATGCACTTCAGGCAAACTGCGTCTCCCTCTCTCCTGTATTCTTGGCCACCGGTCTTCAGGCACAACTCTTGTTACTGCTGCACTAGGCCCTTCTTCAGGGGAGAATCTGGTGCAGCCAACACTACTGGATGAGACCCTCCAGTACATACTTCAACTGTTGACTTACACAGACCACTACCCCTCAGGCCGAACAATTGCTGCCCCAGTTCCTTGCTGGTCTCTAACAGCTTGGCTAACCTGCTCACTTTGTCTCACTGTAACCACCCGCACTTCGGGGAGAGGTGCTGTTATATCATCAAGGTGACAAGAGACTCTGCAAGTAGAGGCGGCATGCACCCAGTTGGGGAGACATCTGCATTTCATCGCTGTTGTCGTAATGAAGTTGACTTGGTAAGGGGCTCTCCACTGAGGTTCAAAGAACAACTTAAGCACATGCTTCTTCACCATAACCCAGTCTCAGGGACTGAGTGCATGGCACTGCTCTTGTTGAGGAGGGGCTGTAGCCTCTCCAACCTGATGAGACACAGAATGCACCATATCAGACAATCCTTTGCAGTAATCAAACATAATGTCATCTGTAATGTTCACAAGCGCATTGGCAGACACAGCTGGCAATCTCATGACTCTGCCCATTATTATCTCCTGGGGATACAATCCTGTCGTCCTATTCAGAGTAGTGCATAGGTTTATCAACACAAGAGGCAAAATATCAGGCCACTTCAAGGATTTCGAGACACACACTTTAGCCAACCAGGATTTCAAAGTACCATTGACCTGTTCCACAATTCCAGAAGCCTCAGGTCCATAACTGCAATGTAGCCTCTGTTCGACTAGTAATGTTGTGCTCAACATCTTCAGGACGCCATCAATAAACTGAGTTCCTAGGTCTGACTTCAGAGAAGTAGGGAACCCCAAACGTCGTATCAACTCCCTCAACAACAACTAGCCACTGTGAGACTGTCATTTCTCCTGGTTGGGTAAGCTTCAACCCTACACAAGAAGATGCACACAATCACCGGGACATATCTCAGCCCATTCCACACATGCATCTTGATAAAGTCCACGCAGCATCCTGTTGAAGGGACCACCTGATCTCACTATGTGACTCAGTGATACTGCCATTTTCCTGCCTACATTCTGCTGCTGACACACAACTCATCTGTGATACACCCTTCAGCCATCAGTCTGAACCTGGGGTTAAACCAGGTCTGCCTGTACAAGTGCACCATGGCGTCTCAACCTACATGTGCAGCTCCATGATAATTTCTCACCATTGGAGGTAACAAACTATCTGGCACCACAGATCTTCCATCTCCTGAAACCCTAATGTCATCCTCATCTATTTTTTTTGTAAAAACTTTATTTATTTGATTTTACACCTAGCCAGTAATAACCAAACATGTGATAAAGTTACCCTCAGTACCACACACAGAGGCCTGTGGGTTGAATAGTGTCCTTCGGTTGAGAGAGCAATGTTGAGGCCTTCCAGATGTGAATAGCAATTGCTATCATGTCTAAAACAAACAAAATACTTTCCCCTTAAATCTCCCTCCCCCAGCTGGCCCACCCCGAACCCTTTGAAGCATCACAAAGGAAAAAGAAACACAACATAAAACTAACATATAGGGTGCATGGAGATTACACAGTTAGCCTGTAGAAATGGTGGTTATTGAGGGGGCTTTGTAGGAGAGAAGAAGTAGTAGGAGATGACTCGCCTTGGCTCAAGGGGTCCCAATCCCTTCCCTCAGAATTGGAAGAGATAAAGTGCTCTTATATGAGCGGGACTGGTAACCAATGGTAGACCTTTGGAGAAATAGGAAAATAGGGTCCCCCAAGTAAATTTAAATTTTTTTAAATCATCTTGAAAGATGTTCGCCATTCTTTCCATTGTTAGGGCCTGCCACAAATGAGCATGCCATTGAGTCAGCGATGGTACCTCTTTCTTCTTTCCAGGCTGCAGCCAGTGCCAATTAAGCTGCACCCAGGCATAGCCATATTATCGCTCTGTCGCCTTTGGTTTGGCGATTCATGGTATCATCTCTCAGACCCAACAATGCAGAACTCAGGGAAACAGGAATTGGGTATCCCAGGATGTCCTTGATTTTTGCCAGGATTTCAGACCAAAATGAACGTACCATCAGGTAGGACCAACATATGTGGCGAAAGTCGCCCACCACCCCCTACAGCATAGATCAGAAAAATTGGGGATTATTTTTGTAAGCCAGTCATAGAGTAATTTAATAATGTGCCTCTCTCCCGCCTTAGAGTAGTTGCATTTCAGAATGTCTCTCTATAGTTTCCTCCACTTTGCTTCAGGAATTCTTTCTCTGGGAGTTCGCTCCAAGAAAGTTATATGTCGCAGCAGCGGGGTGAGAAGTGTTATGAGTAGTCAGAAGTATAAAAAGGAGATGGTCCCCTTGGAGGTTCCCACTCTTCTAACAAATTGTTCAATAGGAGTGATTTCTCTAGTGGCGGCTACTCTGACTTCCAGGTGGAGGGACCAGTGTTTCAGTTGCATATAGCAGTAATGTTCTGAGTTGGAAAGATGGCAGTGTTGTAACATTAAAATATCCCAGTTGTGGAAGAGGTTGGAGAGGTTGAGACAGCCCCCCTCCCTCCAGGCACCAAAAGAATCCGACAGAAAAGCTAGGTGAAATGCCAGATTATAGTATCGCTGTAAAAGGGGAGCGGAAGGTTGTACATTCTGCAGCTTTTTTCACATCATTCCAAGTTTTAAGGGTCGTTTTTGTAGGGGTGCTCAAGTGGGCATTTGTAGGGTGGTCCACTTTTGGCTTCCACAGTACATCCCATATGACTCTCCCCACTATGGCCGTGCTCATGTGTAGCCAATGTTTATCAGACTCTCGCAGAGACCACTCAGAGATAGCCCAGATTTGTGCCACTTTATAGTAAAGTTGAAAGTCTGGAGGGCTAATCTCCCAGCGTCTTTTGGTAGTTGAAGCAGTTTAAAGGGCAAGTAGGCTCTATGATTCTACCAAATAAAGTGTGTGATTAGTGTGCGAAGAGTCGGTAGAAACTACAGGTCTTGTTCAATGGGAAGGCCGTCAAAAAGATATAATACACTTGGTAATACCATCATCTTACTAGCCTGTATACACCATAGCCAGGAGATATACATAGTTTCCCATCATTTGAGATCCGCTTTCAGTCGCTGTAGTAGTGGTAGTGGATAATTGGCACAGTACAGGTCTGATAATCTGGGGTTGAGTTTAATGAAGAGATAAGTGATGTCTTTTTTAGCCCATTGGATGGGGGTATAGGCCACCAGGGCCTCCATAGCTGTGTTGGGCATTGTCAGGTTGAGTCAGAAGGACTTAGTTAGATTAATGTGGAAGCCTGCCAATTCTTCATAGTTGCACAGTTCACCTGGAGGGTTGTTAATGAGGAATGGGGGAGGGGAACGTTAACCTCCAGTGGGAGGCCCATTTTTAAACCACCAACAGGTATGGCAGCAAAAGACATTCCGCTGCCACCTCCAACTCCCCCCTCGGTAAACTGATGATGCTGGCGTGTTCACAGCGTGCCTACATCATTAGATGCAGCCGGGGATGTGCAGACAGCATTTGCTTCCAGTGCATCCAAGGAGAGGACATGTTTTCATGTATGTCCTTCTCCCAGGGCTTTTTGTTCAGATTGCAGAAGCAGGAGGAAAGGAAAGAGTTTTTCTTTTCCCCCGTCCCTGTTTTGAGTGGATTCCAACTCCACGATTGCGGATGGGACCACGATCGTGGAGCAGGAATCCGTAACCCTAGACCACCAGGAATTTTTCTTCCTGTTGTTAGGCAAGAGTCGCTTTCCCTGGGGACTAAAGATATAATTCTGTCATCCCTACCGGGGGTAAATTGGCCACTTTTTGGGCTGATTTCCTCCCCCCACCCGGGGGAGGTCAAATCGACCCAATAGAAACCATGGCAAGGGCCGCTCCTTTGGGGGGAATTTGGTCTGGTAATTCAGCCCAAAGATCAACTATTTTTAGGCCCATCTTGGGGGGCACTCCCCTTTACTGGGGCAATGTTCTAGCTGTTTTCTGCCTCCACCCCCGGGCAGATCAGCCATATATTTAAGCCCATCTGCCTCCAAAGGGGATAGAAAGCCACTGAACACCAGGGAATTTTAGATTTATATGTTGAGGAGTGGCACTTTGGAAAAGGGTCGCTCTCCTTTATTGGGGCAATATTTTGGTTGTTTTCTGCCCCGGGGGGCAGATCATCCATATTTGTAAGGCCAATCTACCCCCACGGAGGGCAAAAAGCCACTAGACACCAGAGACTTTTAGACTTAATGTTGGGGAGTGGCCCCTTGGGGAAGGGTAACTCCCATCTATTCGGGCAATGTTTTGGTTGTTGTCTGCCCCCCCCAGGGCAGATTAGCCATTAGACACCAGGGAGTTTTAAATTTATATGTCGGGGAGCAACCCCTTTGGAAAGGGTCGCTCGACATTTTCTACCCCTCCTGGGGGCAGATAGATAGTCTATATGTTTTTTGCCCACTAGACAATAGGGAAAGTTTCAGTGTGTGTGTGTGAACTAGAGTTCGGCTGACGGTCTGCATGTACTGGTGTATGGCTGGCTGTATATGTACTGGTGCTTGGCTGCCGGTATTTGTGGACTGACAATTGCAGTTTGTGTAGACTGGTGCTTGCTTGGCTGGTGGTGTGTATGGACTGGTGTTTGGCTGGTGGTGTGTGTGGCTGGAGGTGTGTGGTCTAGCGCTTGGCTGGCAGTGTGTGTGAACTGGTGCTTGCCTGAGGGTGTGCGTGGACTGGCGCTTGGCTGGTGGTGTGTGTGGCTGGTGATGTGTGTGGATTAGTGGTAGGCTTGCAGTGTGTGTGCATTTGAACTGAGGATTTTGCTGGCTGTGTGTGTTGACTAGCTTCTGGCTGGTGATGACTTGGCTGGCATTTGGGTGGTGATGGGCAGACATAGGGTTTTATAATGTCAACTGTTTTATTTCTTGTAATCAGTTGTGATTGTAATGTTTATTTTTCCTTTTTTAATCTAGTGCAAAGGTTTTCAATTCCAGGGCTGTGATTCCTGCTTGTCGATTCGGCACTGGTAGATTTGCAGTTTGTGTAGTTGCATGTGTTTGGTAAGAAATGTTTCTGTATTGTTTGTTGTAAATGAATATAATTTCCCTGCATTAATGTAATTATTGTAAATGCTGTAATAATAGCATCATAATTAGCTTCTGTTTTATTGTGTGTGAAATTCTCCATATATTTTTACATGATGTGTATTGTGTTGTCTTGTGTGTAATTTTCTTAGTTTTTCCTTTCTAGGGGGATATCGTAGGTGCTTGGTGTGTCTGTGCAGAGTAGGTGCTGGTGAGTCTAGCTGTCTCTGGCAAGTGAGTGGTATTTTCTTTTAATATATAGGTCTTTGTGTGCTTTTTATCAATTGTTTTTTGCTTTCAGATTACCAATAGTTTTACTTTCCGTTTGATACAGCCACATTTTGCTTATTACTTATTTTACACAGTGTTGGGTATTGTTGACTTCTTTGTCAAGTTACTGTTCTTAGTTAGGATTATGGCTAGCTGCATGATTACCACTCTGCAGGGGCGCTAGGTGGCCCACGTCCAAGATGGCCACACACCTGTGAGGCTCGGGAGGCTTGGCGACTTCATCCGCAATTTATCCTCACTCCTATCATAGAAACATCCTCTGAGCCACTGTCTGCCTGCTTCCTGGACTATCTGGAACTGCTGGGGAAAAAATCACGGCTCTCGCATTCCCGGAGACCGGTCTAATCCGATCTCCGTGCTGCAGGGGAACTGTGGAGATGGGGTGCCTGGACACCCGAGTGGCAGCCGCTGTCACTTGAGTCACGGGGATTCCAAGTGGCGATGGGCCCTGCCTGGGGGGGACCCATTCCCTACCCTTCGAGGAGAAGCCTGCTCCCTGCCGGATTGGTACATGCAAAATTACCGACTTTTCGGGTTGTGGCACACGCATTGACCGGCACAAGTAACACGGTGAAGTGCCTGGCGTCTGGGGTGATGACTCTGCTGCTGAAAGTGCCCCATTTCCCCTTTGCTGCCTAACGTGCTTGGGGAGACCCGCGCGCGATCAATTGCAGGTCTCAGAACTGTCACTGCTCCCTAAAGCTTGTCCCCTGTGCGATTCCTGAGGATCCTCAGTCGGCGGAGTGGAGCACACGCCATTGCATGCGGATGAATGGCATCTGTCCCTCCACCATAGAACCTTGAAAGTGGAGCCATTTTGCGCGCCGGTTGGATAGCTCGCTGCACCATAGACGCTGATGCCCTGCTGCACCCATAGTGAATCGTTGGACGCCCCGCACCTCCACTCGCCTTCATTTCTCACAGTGACAACATCCTGGGCTTGGCTATCTTTCCATGCCTGTGGGGTGACTGAAGGCTGCTGTTTGTGCGCTTGACTGTTGGCGGGCTTGGTGGCACTCCACTCTGTGGTCCTACATGTCGCCCAACTAAGGCCTATTGTTAGTGGGACACTCTGGTACACCCGGCGCCCGCCTATAGTTGTGCACTGTCACTCAGTTCCTCTAAGTGAAGCGTGGTTGTGCAGAGGGGACTGTTGGGCCACGTTGCGCCAGCTTCAAAGCCACATGCTGGTGCTAGTGCCCCGAAGGAAATTGGTGCCCTCATACCACATACTTGCCCTCAATTAATATACCACCCGGTGGTGCTGACCCACAGCAGACCTGTATACTACTGTCTGGCATCACTGCATCGACGCCTCGACAGATTAAATAGACAGGCGACACCTGTTTACTCACACTACAGTGTTATCCCCTGATACTGCTCCTCCACGACGTGCCCAGCATGCGCAAAAATAAATAGATAAAATAAATGGGGAAACCTGATGGCTGCCAACCCAGACTCACCTTTGACACCAATAAAGCCGCCACAAAGTCTACCTCTGCAGATTCCGGACAGACCAGCACTAACCAGTCACAGGCGCCCTTGCCATCCTCGGAAGCTGACGTTAAAACACTACTTCTGGCTATGCAGCACAGCCTCACCGACCTTTCTGGGAAAATGGACACGATGAACAGCCGACTAGATTTTCTTGTCCAGAAGGTCGACAAACATGATGGGCAGTTGAAGGCGGCTGAGCGCCGCAAATCGGAGAATGAGGATGCCACCTCCCAGATGCAGCAACAGGTGTCGCAAATGGACAAGTTACTAAAAGTCATTGCGGCCAAAAAGTAGGGCCTAGAGGCTCGAAGCCGCCGGAACAATATTCGAGTCATAGGCATACCGGAAAGCACGAACACAGGTTGCATGGAGGACTTCATTGAGCGCCTCCTGACAGGTACCTTCGGTGCAGACTCATTTTCGTCATAGCTGGTGGTAGAGCGTGCGCATCGCTCTCTGGGTCCCCGGCCTCTGCCGGGTGGAATTCCGCGACCCATTGTTGCCTGTCTCCTGAATTATCGAGACCATGATGCTGCACTTAAGAAAGCTCGTGAGCAGAAGTCACTGCATTTCGAGGGCAATTAATTCACCATCTACCCCGACTTCACTATGGTGGTTCAGGAGGCGCGCCTCAATTTCCTGCCTGTCAAGCAGAAGCTGCGCAAGGCTCAAATCGAATATGCCCTCATGTACCCTGCACGACTCCGGATTACATATCACGGCAAACACACCTTCTGCACTAACCCGCAACAGGTGGAGGATTTTCTGAAGACTATTCAATGACGATCGCCGCGATGAGACCGTGATTCCAGATCCCCTTCTATATCCTTGGACTAACCGGGTCTGCGGAGACACGAGCTGTATGGCCCAGTGCTGTTCCCCTGCTGTACTTTGCTGCTACACTGGTGAGATTCACGTCGCTCGCCCTTTCTTGATGGGGTCATGGTAGCCCCCCGAGATGGGTATCTTCTTCTGCAAGATTGACACAGAGAGCTAAGTGCCCTCCGTTTTTTGAACATTATATGTGGTTTTTGACTCAATATTTGTTTTTCCATTGGTAGGTTTGTACTATACATCGCCAATCACCCTTCCCGCCACCGCTCTATCCCCCCTCACTTAGTGACACCTGGGGACTGCAATGCAGTAAGAGTTGGGGAATGGGAAGCTTTTGTAGCCCACTGGCGCCCCCATGGGAGATCCCCCATACTGCTTCTACTCTTATTTTGTTTATTGTTTTCTTTCCTTGCTTGGTTGGTCTTATTTGGCTAAGACAGAGCAGCTATGTTGTTTGAGGGTAATGGGTGGACAACTTAGTACCGGCACAATTGGGGTGCTGTTGTGGGGGGGGGGAACTGTTGTTAGCTAGTCGCTCTAATGCTGACATGCTAGGGGAGTTTTTGGGAGGAGGGGAAGGGTTGAGAATGTTATATGTTGCTTTTACGTATTTGAGACAACAGCAGATTGACATGTTAGCGAATGTAGACATAGGCACACTATTTATGAGCACTGTCACAATCACTATAGCGCTACATCACAATTGGGATGGCATCACATACTGAACAACTACGCGTTAAATTGATCACATGGAATTTCAGAGGCCTTTGTGACCCTCGAAAACGTAGACAAATATTGGCATATCCTGCTAGACATCATATACAGATTGCAATGCTTCAGGAAACACACATTGACCCCCGACGCCCTAACTGTTTTGGTAGCAAATGGGCCTCTGCCCGGGTGTTCTCCTCCTATTCGACATACTCACGCAGCACACTCATATTAGTGAAGAAAAATACACCCTTCATACTAGGAGGCACATTTAGTGACCCCTCGGGTCGGAGTTGTATGCTCTGGGGTACACTGGGCACACAATCGGTCACCCTAGCTTGCTGTTTTGGCCCCAACACAGATGACCCAGACTATTTCAATACTCTATGGGGACAGATAATTAAGGTGGAGTTCACTCACATCATATGGGGCGGAGATTTTAACACTGCCCTGCGCCCATCCATGGATAGATCCAACCCCCTTCCACATCATTACACCAACACTCAGGATGCTCTTTCTGGTTTGTTTCTAGACCACGGACTCATTGATGCATGGCGTTACGTACATCCAACAAACTCAGGAGAGCACCTTTTATACGGCTGGACACTCGACTTGATCACGGCTGCATTACTGGGTCTGCTCCTGGGGGGTGGGTCCTTGGATTCACTTGGTGGAGCACATGACCCGCACATATTCGGACCATCCGCCGGTATGCCTGGAGATAGCACCCCCTAATTTAATTTGTACCCCACAATGTTGGAGACTTGTGCCAGAAGCACTGTTGGATATTGTTTTTGAGACTGAAATTGGGGAGGAAATTGCTGATTTTCTTTGCCAGAAATAGGGGCTCTGTTGCACATGTGGGCACGATCTGGGAGGCCTTTAAAGCTACTATATGTGGCTCGTGCACAGGGCCGGACTGGGAACCAATACCGGCCCTGACAAAGTGCTCGGCCGCCCACACCCTCACCCGGGGGGTTAGGGGTGCCGCCGAGCTCTTTGCCAGGGCCGTTTTTTGGCCGATTTTGTTACAGGGCCGATTTTGCAGCTACGCTGCTAAAACGGCCCTGTAACAAAAACAGCCCCCAGGGGCCCAAAACCGGCCCCAACCCGTTCGGCCCACCGGGGGATAGCCTGGTGCCTGCTACGACCAGTCTGGCCCTGCTCGTGCATGTCTAAAAGCTTTGGGGTACTCAGAGATATTCTGAGAAATTTGGGGCATCTCGAAAATGAGTTAAAGAAACTTGAATCAGACATGTGGAGTGTGGGGTCGGGTGCCCATAGGGAAAAACTAACGGACTATACTGCCACTGCAGAACGGGAAGTGAAATTCAGAGGTAAATACTTTATCGCCCGTAGGTACGGTGAGGGCAAGAGACCCGGCCGGGCACTGGCGAACGAAAATAGACAGCCCCGCTTTTCTAATTATATATTAGACGTGGTTGATGGAGATGGGGTGTGCCATAGGGATAGTCTTGACATTTTAAATATATTTAATGGATTTTATGCCAATCTGTATCGCTCGCGTCACACTTCTCCCCCTGACCTTTCTCACTATCTTGAAGATATAGCGTTGGGATGGCTGGGTGACCATCAGCGGGAATTTTTGGAGGCACAATTCGAGGATGACGAGCTTCGTGAAGCTATCATGCAGATGAAATCAAGAAAAGTGCCGGGGTGCGATGGGCTACCCATAGATTTTTACAAAACTTATATTGTTCAACTTCTCCCACTGCTGAAAGAGGTATTTCTAGAAGCCCAGGAGACTCAGATTCTGCCGGCATCGATGAGAGAGACACTCATTACATCATTATTGAAGCCGGGCAAACCTGCGCACCGTTGTGAGTCCTATCTTTCCGTCGCTCTAATTAACTCAGCCGCCAAAATACTCTCCAAACTCCTGGCAAATCGTCTCAGTCTCCTGATGGAGAGCCTAGTCTTACCAGATCGAGCTGGGTTCATCCCTGGCAGGGCGACCTCTCACAACCTTAGGACGCTCTTCTCTATTCTACTAACTGTAGACCCACAGTTGGCGCTAGTGGCTGTCTTCCTGGATGCCATAAAGGCCTTTGATTCTGTGGAATGGGACTACCTTTTTACTATACATCAATGTATGGGGCTCCCCATGGGTTTTTTGGCCTGGATCCGGCTCTTATATACCTCACCGAAAGCGAAAGTCCTGATAAATGGACAAGTCTCCCCCTCGATCTCTCTCTCTCGTGGCACTCGACAGGGATGTCCGCTAGCTCCCTTTCTATTCACCCTTGCCATGGAGCCTTTGGTCGCTAAGGTCCGGCAACATCACCAAGAAAAAGGCCTCCGTTGCTTTCTCCGCCCAATCCTCATTTGTTTGTATGCCAACGATGTTACCCTATATATTAAAGAACCACACCAAAACCTTAATCTGCTACTTTGGGAATTTGTCAAATTTGGCGGCCACTCCGGCATTCATATCGACTGGACCAAATCCCAGATCTTTCTGTTAACCGCTTCAGCTACACCATTCAATACGGATTTCCCCATTGAATGGTGCTCTGATGAAGTGAAATACTTAGGGATGCGCGTCACGACGAACCACGAGGAGCTGATGAGGCTCAACTATGGGTGTACGTTGGAACATGTTACTGGATGCATCACTAGATGGAATGCACTTCCCCTGACCATGGCAGGACGCATTTCCTTCATTAAAATGCTAATCCTCCCTAAATTTTGGGATCTATTTTTAAACATCCCATACGACCCAGGACGACACTTCTTCTCCTCTCTCCGGGCAGAGTTGATTAGACTAGTGTAGGGAGGCAAACAACCTCACATACAATGGGACAGACTCATGCGACCATACTCGCAGGGGGAGCTTTGACATTCCTAATTTTGAATTATATTACATATGTGCCCAAACTCATTATGCTCACTTTTGGTTTCATCCTCCTCGGTGCACACCTCATGTTGCTACCGAACACTGGCTCGCAGATCCTATTCCGCTGGAAGGTGTCATACTGTCCATGGTCGAGCCACACGGGCCTCGTCCGTCCTCTTTAGATTGCACGATCAAAGCCTGGCACCGTATTACCGATCGCATACAGGCACCCTGCCTATACTCCCCGCTACTCCCACTTGCCTACCATCCAGAGATTTCATTATTGCAAGAGAGTGTATTTAAGAGGATTGCAAATACCCGACAAATCCGCTGCTGGGGTGACTTTTACCTGAATGGCAAATTTTGCACTCTCCAACAACTCTTTCCAAACCCCCCACCCTCTACTATGGAAACTTTTCTGTATGCCCGACTTCGACATGGGATCAGGGACTGCACCTCTGCGTATTCATTGGAGCCCGCAGTGGTAGCCCCTTTGCATCAAGTCCTACGTGCACCCACTGCTTCTCATTTAGTGTCCATGTTGTATCACAGTTTATATGTTGACACTGAATACCCTCAATGTGCAGCTCGGGATAAATGGTCGACCGAACTGGAACACGCCATCTCTGATACACAATGGTCGTTCTGTTGTAAACAAATGGAGCAAGTGTCCTCTAACAACCGCCTGTGCATTCCTCACTACAAATCCCTCCATCGAAGTTACTATACTCCGGTTAAACTCCATAGATTTGGATTACGCGACACAAACAGATGTGATAGATGTAAGACAGAAGCCACTGACTTCATCTAGCTTGGGGTTGTCCAGCCATTCACACATACTGGCAACAGGTCTTCACAGCGTTGGACTGTATGACTTCTATATTCTTTTCGAGATCTCCGGGCTATACCGAACAGATTCTGGCAAAACATCGTAAATTTGTGTCCTTTAACCTAGTTCTAGCCAAATGAAGAGTTGCCTGTAGATGGGGTCGGGGAAGGGCGCCCAAATTCAAGGAATGGCTTGGAGACATGACACTATGGCAGGACCAAACATGTACGTATGCTGAGCTTCTCCCAGTCTCCTCACGCCCTCAGGACATCTGGGGCCCACTACAGACATACCTGTTGGAACATCCAGATAGCATTGAACAAGAGTCCTGATGCTGACTCTAACCATTATATGATTAGGCCTAACCACTACATGATATGATCTTTCCTTACGCAACCCCCAGTGTATAGTACTCGTCTTCTTGGACTATACAGTATTACATGATGGTTCCAACATGTGACATTCCTACAAGATGCCAAAGCAGTGCTATTTGGGGTGTATATTTGTCCTATGTGCCTGAATAGATTTGATTCATACATATACATATCATTTGTTCTGTCCTGTATCTTTTTTGGTAACAACATGCTGATTATCCACTGCATATGCGCAGTATCATTCAAAAAACTAAATTAAAAAAATAAACAAATAAATAAATGATTCCCACTCTGCAGGTTGTTGATATGCTTTTTGAGTCTTCCTCTGACCATGATTATGAGGCTGACTCTGTCTGTGAATTTTCTGTTTGAGAGGAATCACCTGATCATGATCTGATCATCTGATTAGAGGACGACATTGATGTGCTGATAGTGCAGCAAGAGGCATCTGGATTGCAGCCCAGGGCTGAACGGCTTCCCATTGGAAGAGCTGAACTGTGGGTTGCCCCAAACATGGTGCCGCTGGCTTTGCCTGTGTTTAGTAGTGTTGCAGGGTGTAGAGTGAATACTGAAAAGTTTTTGCCTATACATTTCTTTCCGTTGTTTATGGACGATGTATTTTTGGAAGAGATTGTTGACCAGGCTAATTTGTATGCTGAACAGTATTTGAGGGACAACAATAAGACACTTAAGCCCCACTCTAGAGCCACCTAGTGGACCCCCACAAATTTGGATGAGTTGAAGAAGTTCTTGGGTTTAACTATTTTGATGAGCTTGATAAGGAAACCATCGCTGCCTTCATATTGGTCTACTAGTCCCTTGATGTCAATGGCTATATTTCCTGCAACCATGAGTCACGATCGGTATAAGCTTCAGCATTGCCACAAGATCACCCTGATTGTGGCCATCTTTTTTAAATTTGGCCTGTCCTTGGTTACTTTGTAGATTGAATTTCAGAGATCTATGTTCCACGAAGAGAAATAGCTGTGGATGAGTCTTTAGTCCCGTTCAAGGGACGTTTGTTTTTTAGGCAGTACATTTGTAGGAAGAGGGTACGTTATGGAATTAGGATGTATATGCTGTCTGAGAGTAGTACTGGATATGTCTATAATTTCAGGGTGTACACCAGTAGTGATTCCAATATTGACCCCCCCTTAATTCTCCGTCCACTTTCTGAGTTTATAAGACAATTGTGTGGGAACTTAGTAGAGGACTTTTTAACAATGGTCACCAGTTTTACATAATAACCCCTACACTGTTGTGAATTGTTCAAAGTGTACAATGTTACTTGTGGAACAACCTGTTCTCACTGTAAAGGTAACTCAAAAGAGCTTGCTTGTAAAAAAAACTTGAGAAGGGAAAGCACAGTGCCTTGCATATTGATGAACTTCTAGCTGTGAAATTTTCTGACAAGAGAGATGTCTACATGCTAACTGCCATCCATGATGAAAGTACTTCACGTGTGACTGGGGTCAGGTTGCTGAAGTGCGCAAGCCTGTGTGCATTTTAGACTACAATAAACACAAGGGTGATGTAGATAGAGTAGAACAGAGGTTGGAACCTTACCCTGCTGTTCGTAAGGCTTACATTTGGTATAAGAAGTTGGCTATCCATCTATTCCATTTAACAACCTTCAATGCTTTTGTTGTAGTCAAGGATTGTTTTCCAGAGTCAAAGATGACATTTTTCAGTTTCAGCAGTCTGTGATAGGCAGCCTTGTTCTGGTGGAACAGGCAAGAGTACCTGGAGTTGCAGCGGTGAAGGATGTGGCTTGATTGAAAGATCACTGATTTCCTGATCAAGTATCTCCCAGGGCCAAAAAAGACTTTCCCAGTAGGAGATGTAGAGTCTTCACCAGAAGAGGTGTGCAGAAGGAGAGTTGTATGTACTGCCCTGATTTTCCACATACATCAAATTGTACACTACTGAGTTTTTAGGAGCAACGGTGAGTGTAAAAGTAAACTGACTGGTCTGTATTATTTTATAATTTTGTTCAGGTTTCATGGTTGGCATTAGTGTGATGTATTTAGTTAGAGCTGTTGTGTTTGTAGTTATAGTTTTGTCTCATCTTCCAATTGGTTTGTCTTTTCTTATTTGTAAAAAAACAATGTGATGGCAGTGTGCATGGACTAGCGATTGGCTGGTTGTGTGAGTGGACTGGCATTTGGCTGGTTGTGTGTGTGGACTGTCATTTGGCAGGCAGTGTGCATGTATTAGTGCTTGGCTGGTGGTGTGTGGGTATTGTCATTTGGCTGGCGATGTACGTGGACTGGTTCTTGGCTGGCAGTGTGCATAGACTGGTGCTTGGCTGGTGGTGTGAGTGGACCGGTGGTGTGTGTGAGCTGTTGCTTGGCTGGCAGTATGTGTGAGCTGGCATTTGGCTGGAGGTGTGTGAGTAGTGACATGCTGCTGGTCACTACACACACTGCTAGCCAAACTCTAGTGCACACACTCCATCAGCTGCCAGCTGGTGTGAATGCTCTGTCATTCTTTTGGGGCATAAAAGTGATGGCCAGTTGAATGGTGCTGTCTGTTGACGTGAGTGTTGTAATGTGCTGGGCCCAAGGCTGGCAGTGTAAATGGTCTTGTGTGTGTCACAAATGAATGTTGTGTGAATGGCCTGTAAAGAGGTTGGTGCCTAGTTGTGGCTTTACAGCTCCCGAGCTTTGAGTCATTGGTTCAGTTGTTTGACCTTTTACTTACTAACAATACAGTTCATTTTTGTGAAATCTCTTGTTAATAAAATTTTACGTTCTGAACCTTCACTCACTATCGTGCCAAATATAACCTGTATGTGTGTGTACTTGAGGAATAGATGGTTGTGAAGTAATATTTGTCTTTTCTTTCTCTGCAAGGCTGTATATTGTCTCCACATTGTCTGTTGATGTGAGTGTTGCAATGTGCTGGTTCCGCAGCTGGGGGTGTGAATGGTCTTCTGTGTGTCACGTATGAAAGGTGTGTGAATGGCCTGTAAAGCGATTGGTGCCTTATTGCGGCTTTACAGCTCACGAGCTGTGAGTTATTGGTTCATTTTTTTGGCCTTTCTATTATTAACAGTGTATTTTTTCCTCTATGCGGATGACGCCATACTGTTGGCAGAACCGCAAATGGTCTGAAGCCATTGATAACAATCTTTGTCAGCTTTATGAAGAAATTAGATCTGCAGACCAACTTTTCTAAGACTTATATAATGGTATGCGGTCCCAAAAACATAAAATCACGCACTATAAGGATTGGGGGAAATTATTTGCAAGACTAAGCCAGTTTCCTGATTTCGGACTGACATTGGAGGTATGGGGCTACAAGAACATAAGCAGGGTGCAAGCTGAAGTCTGTAGTCTGATCTTGGGAGTTTCTCCCTCAACCTGCCACTTTATTGCCCACCAGGAGCTTGGCTTAGAATATGTGGAGGACCAGTTAAATCTTGTCCTTCTAGTATTATGGTGCTCAATGTGGCTGAATGTTGAGGCCGGTGTTAACCGTGCCATTATATCAAATTGCTTTTCATGCCATCATGGTCCCAACCAATTTACGTGCAAAACAACTGCAAGCAATTTCAACAACTAACTTTGTCTTCTCCAATGAAATTAATGTTATTTATACACACAAGAAACAGTCCAGAGTAACACTTTACAACATTCTCTGACATTCACTTCAAATGAACCCTTGACCAGTAGGGTATCACCTGGATTGATACAGTTCCTCCCTGTGCACTGAGATTCACGATACCAACCACACCTCACAATCTTGCAAAATAAAAGTCGCTATCTCAATAGTGCTGTCAATGATGTCTCACAACAAGCACCATAACACAGCAGACAATTACACCCAGTGTCTTTTACACTGATAACTTATCTGTTTATCCTGGAATCTTAAGCCACATCTACTACGACCACTTCAACTTCCCTGCATTAAGTGCCATATTTACGCAACAATGTAAAGCATCTCTGCAGAACACCACACAATTACTGCAAAACACCACAAGCTATGCATAAGCAATTGCAACCCTACTCACACCCACTGCTCCGCTGTTACAACTAATTCCCAAACCGCTGGAACTCCATCAATCCTTCAAGTGAACCATGGGCTTTAGGGGTTCGGACTGGGCTTGGGCATTTTCTGAATAGGATACCCTAACTGCTTCACTTCAAGGACAAACCATCCGATGAGCTACCAGTTGATGCAGTGCTGGGACACCCCTCTTACTATTGTTATCTGGTGGACCTCAGTTGCTGACTGAAAGGTAACAGGAGTTAGCATTTATTCAATAAATTCAAATAACCATGCAACCCATTTGGCTACACAATAAAGACGAGGAATCAGTGAATATTATTAAGAAGGTTTATTACAAGTTAGCAGTCAGGTTAAGATAAAGAAATCTCAATACCATGCTGTAAGGATCCAGATTAACAAATGGACAACCCATCCTCCTAAAGAAATTCAGGAGTACCAGAATAAGGCAAACAACATCAGTCACAGCAATACAAAAGATCAATAGCAGAATTTGATGAGTTTCTGAATCTCTCTTCTAAACATGAGTGAAATCTAAGATCATCTAAATTAAAGTCTAAACTAAGGAGGATGGTTTAATAACCTAAAAAGATATCAAAATCATGGAAATGCAGAAAAATAGAAAAATGCGGGGAAGTGCAGGAAAATAAGTTTTAGCCTATGCCACACTCTGTAAAGAATCAAAGGGAATAAGAATAGGGGTCTAAACCTCTCAAAGTCCAAAGGAAAGTGGGGTAACCTCAGACAGTGTGAACACCAGTTATTTCCACCTGGATCTCCAGAGTAACACCCTTCTGTTCGCATCATCAGAGGCTCCATTGTCCTTTCTATTCTCACCTTGTGAGCTGAAGCATTAAGGATTTTTCCCAGGCCAGACAGGGTAATGGTATTGTCCATTGTTGCCTGAGATTCTTTGCATCACTTTTGACACTCTGGCGCCCTGTGGTCCTTGTCAAGGTCCTTTTCTCAGGCTCTCTCTCTCTCTACTATTTACGTGTACAGTGTTGTATCTATTCTCAAGCTAAAAAACCTTGTGAATGTACCTGCAAGGAAAAGACACTCAAGCAGAAAATGGAAAACAGCATTTCATGCAGAAAGAAATACAAGTTAGCGTATTAAATCAATGGTGCACATTTAATATGCGGTTGTACATGCAATCGTAAATGAATAAAACTGTCAGGACATTAGACTCATATTAAGTTTCATAAAGGTATATTAACTTTGAGCACACTTCTCTAAATGTAACTAAGGACTACATTATAAATGACCATATGGAATATTAGAGCACACATCACATAGATCCTTTTTGTTTCTGAAGTAAATTGAGATTTTCATAGGCTTGGTGTCAGAAAGGCTATATTTTATTAAAGACATGGAGAGGAGTATTATTCTATATTTTCTTGCTGTTTATTAAATAGCAGCCAATCAAAAAACACAACTACATTACCCAGAGGACCTGGATAGAACACTACAAGTGATGACAACATCATAATAGAAGCACCAATAGTACATCAAGTTAACCTAATAATTATCTTGACTGAGAGCAACAATCCTCTTTTCTTGAAGAGAGTTAGTCAAAGTGAGGCATGGAAAGAAAACACTGAATCAAAAGAAATAAGAGAGTCAATAAATCTGCCAGGCAGGCCACCATCTGTTGAGAAAAAATCCTTTGGAAGGGAAGGAAAGATCTGTGTATAACTCTAACAAATTCCACAGAAGATGAGAATCCAGAAAGATTATGGGGAGGTGGAAGCACCAGATGTTTTCGCCAAAACTGCAGAAAAACAAAACAGAGTGGGTTATTCCAAGTGGTGGGGTAATACTCGCTTCCGTGTCTTTAATCAAATCTAGCCTTTCAGACACCAAGGCTAGGAGAATTTATTTCAAGAATGGAGGCTCATATTCTGCTTGCTTAAAGCATTGAAATAATAGAATCAGATACATGTGCAATAGGTTTACAGTAGAATGTTCTAAAAGGTATTAACGTTTGACCAATCTGCAGATTTTAGAAAGTTGTGCAAACTCACACCAGCCCAAAAGGCCCTAGGGGCCATAGACCCTCTGTCCAAATGGTCACCAAACGAATCAACATAAATTCCAGCCAAGGATATAATCAATTTTACCCGCAGGCTAAAGGAGGAGAAGAAATGGACTCATGGCGTTTCTGAAAAGAAATAGGCAACTGAGTAGCAGAGGGAGACCTCAAATCTGCAGTTTGGTAAATGTAGGATTTCAAACAATTTCCAACAGATAATTTTGGTTGGGAAGGGAAGAAGGGCTAATGAATTGCAGATAGATTAGTCTTGGTATGTCTCTGAACCTGGACATCATAGGGGAATATTGGAAAGAAGACACATGTAAGGCTTTGACATCAGAAACACGTTTTAAGAATATTAAACACAAAAGCATTGTCAACTTTGCAGATAACTGTTTGAGAGAAAGGTACATATTATCTTTTTATGAAATAAACAAATTCAATTCCAAATTAACATCCCATAAAGTGTTATACTTAGGTATAGGCAGATTGGCATTACATACTCCCTTTAACAGACGACAAACCAAAGGATGTTCACCAATGGGTCTTCCATCCACTTGAAGGTGTTCAGCAGAAAATGATGACCTATAGGTGTTAATTGTGTGATAAGCCTTTCCCTGAGAAGCAAGAGAGGCTAAAAAGTTGACAACAAGAGTCGCATCTGCTGAAGTGGGACCCGAATCCCTGTCCAGACACCAGCTGCACCAGGCCAACCAGGCTGATTTATGGAGTCTGGAAGTGCCAGGGGCCCAAGATTGCTGAATGAGGAGGATTTCTTCTTATAAAATTCCTGGGGTTCTCCAGGAAGATCCAAAATCCTCTAGGTGATGAGAAAAAGGGATCCCTCTAGGATTATGTTGTGTTTAAGACCCTGAGGAGCCAAACTGGGAAGTCCGAGGAAAGTTACAACAGCGTTAGAAACTAAGGCTGGGCTTCCCAATTAGGAGTTATTTGAACCAGGGAAGAACGCTGTCTGAGAGCCTGAGCCAGGACTCGAGCAATTAGAAGAAAAGAAGGAAAGGCATAGAGAAGAGTTTGGGGCCAGGATTGAAGAAGGGTTTACGTGTCAAATGCTTGAGGATCTGGTCTCCAACTGAGAAAAGCAGGAAGTTGGGTAGTGAGTTGGAAGGCAAAAAGATCGACTGACATGGTGCCAAAGATGGAAGAAAATCGATTGAATACAGAAGGGTGCAGATGCCAGTTGCTTGAGTAGTGTAGATGACTGGAGTACCAATCTGCCACGACATTCTAGTTTCTAGGGAGATAAACTGCTCTGACAGAGATTTGTCATTGTAGACAACATTCCCAAAGACGTTTGGCGAGATCTGCCAGAATTTTAGACCTTGCGCCCCCAAGATGATTTATCTACCAAACCGCTGTCAGATTGTCCATTTGTAAGAGAATAGCACATTTTTGCCTTGTGTTTTGTAAAGGACTGGATGGCAAAGGAACCTGAAAGTATTTCTAAACTGTTGATATGCAAGAATGACTCCTTGGGAGACCATGTACCTCCAGTCGAGAATTGACCGCATCTTGTGCCCCAACCTGTTCTAATTGCATTGGACTCTAAGACAAGATCTGGGGCAGCATCTAAGTGAGTCAGCCACTAAAGGAATTCTCCTTTGGACTCTGGATCTAAAGAAACGGGGTCGGAATAAGTGAGAGCTCTGTGTAGATGTCGGAATTTTAATGTGAAGGGCCCGATAAGGAAGAGGACCAGGAAAGAGTTCTTAAATGGAGGAGGCTAGGAGGCCTTCTATACAGGCTAAAGATCTCAGAGGAAAATGCGTGAGAGAAAAAGTGAGACAAATCTCCTTTTTGATGAGGGCACGTTTTTGAAGAGGAAGTTGCAGAATAGCTCAAGTGGTATCTATCAGGGAGCCCAGAAACTCCAGCTGACGAGAAGGAATCAGTGCCGATTTCAGAACGTTGATTAGAAATCTGAGATGAAGAAGCAAGTCTTGGAAATATTGTAAATGAGTGATTAATACTTTCTTATATTGAGCCATTATCAAGAAGTTAGAAGAGTAGACTACAACTGGTTTGAGAATCTTGGTGAAACATCAAGGGTCTAAAGAAAGTCCGAAAGGAAGAGCTTTGAAGCGGAAGAAAAAAGTTACCCATTGGAAATATAGACATTTTCTGTGAGAAGGATGTATTGGGACAGAGAGATAAGCGTCTTGAATTTCTAACCTGAAGAGCCAATCGTCCTGAAGAATGATATCCTGGAGATGGATAATGGTTTCCATTTTGAAATTATGCTACACAACGAAATTGTTGAAAACCTATAGATTTAACACAAGGCAACACTTTTTGTTTTTCTTTTGCACTAGAAAGAAGGTGCAGAGAAATCCTGAGGGATCGAGAACTGTTTGTTCTATGGCTTTCTTGGTTAGGAGAGAAAGGATCTTGTGAATGAAGAAGGATTGCTGTTGAGAAAAAAGAGGAGGGAGATGGGATTGGATTGGATATTGATAGAGTTCTATTTGATAACCTTGAACAGTGTGAATCACTCAGAGATTTGAGGTTAGAGATAATCATGCATACATACCGCTAATCAGCTTCCTGCGGGAGGTAGGCCACAACTCCTTTGTTCTTGAATCCCCTGGAACGGAATAATCTGGCACGGCGGGGATAGAACTGGGGCTTTTTCCAAGTGTAGATGATGACCTGGGACTCATAATCGAAGGAGCCTCGGGAGAGGGATCAACCTCTTGTGGAGTAGCGGCCAGCAAAGTGACTCCTGCCTTTGCTGGCCCTGTCAAAAACCTGAGAGGTGAAAAGTTTCTTGAGAGAAAGCTGGGCTTTGTCCATAGTAGAAAAAGTGGAAACATACTTTCCAAGTTCTTTAATAAAAGAATCTCCAAATAAAAGGCCATTAGCTAATAGACCTTCTTCTTTAGTGGCCAGACAACTGAGTTTGGGATCAATTTTAAGTAGCAGGCTTTTTCTCCTTTCTTGCGAAATATGGGCTTTGGCATTGCTCAAAATACATATAGCCCATTGAGTCCAGTTTGATAAGGTGTCTGGATTTACCTTTGTGTTTTCCATCCTAGCCTCTTTGGCTAAATCCAAAACCCTGGTGAGCGGACAAACCAGATCTAAAATGCTATCCTGACAATATGACCAGGCCCTGTCAACACCTTTGTTTGGGTCTTTCCCGTACTTAGTGAGAAACATTGATATATTGGGATCAATTACAGGAGTAGAAGTAATATTATGTTGAAGGGAAGGGCGGGGACATTCAGATTTCAACTTGTTACAAGATGACTTATAAAGAGCGTGACGAAGATAAAAAGAGACATAGTCAGGTACATGCTCAGAAGGAAACCACTCGGTAGAGTTAGGTTGTAGAATGAAGAAGGAGTCAAACAGGCGTTCCCCAAGATGGTCCACTAAGTCATTAGACACTGGGTTAGCAACACCACCGTCATTAGGAAAAATGCTCCGCCTTTTCTCCGGAGACCCATAAACTGTAGGATCTGTAAATCCATCAAAATTGACATTCATGACATCATTGTGATCTTCATCAGTGTGTTTGAGATGGGTAATAATAAGGGAAGAGGAACGGAGCCCCCCAAAAAGACACCTCTTGGGTGAGAGGAACAGTGGTTAGAGAATGGCCTTTATGAGCAACACCAGGGGTGGTTACACATTTCTTGCCCTTTTTTTGAGGGACCCTCAGATGGAGAAGAAAGCATTTTAGGAAGGGACACCTACATTTTTTTAGACATCTAGCATAGAAACTGCAATAGCTTATTGCACAGAAGCGTTAATAAATGATTTTAAATTGCCCTTAAAACCCTGAGTATCTTCTTCCTCAGACATAATGAAGAAAATAAATAAATTATCATTGTAAGGGGAGGAAATTCCCAAACTATAGAAAAGTATTGAAAAACTTCAAGTGACTAAATTCCCAAAGAAGGGAAAGGGTTAAAAGTGTAAAAGAGCCTGGGGGAGTGGCTATAACAACAGGAGCGTGTTATAGGGAGTTGCCCGTGTAAAGAGGATTGTTTACCGGAGGAATGTAGTATGGCAGGGCATTACTGCAATCAGTGAGAAGAAAGTAGCAGGCAGAGATGCAATTAGGGCGCTGTGGGAGGCAGACAGAGAGACATGCATGCAAGGAAGGCCGCTGGAGCACTGAGGAAAGCAAGCGCAGAGACTTTGCTGACAGAAATAAGCACGTTGTAGGTGCGCAAACACATGCAAAGCAAGCAGTAAAAAGGAAACTGAATATCAATTAAAAATAAGCAGCAATACTATTAAAATACTTAAAACATGTACAACAGTAATGCAATAAAGGTGATAATTGAAGAAAGTATTGATCTTGAGTGCGAGTAGCAAGAAAACAGGATTTGTTGCTCTCAGTCAAGATAATTATTAGGTCAACTCAATATTATATTGGTGTTTCTATTATGATGTCACCACTTGTAGTTTTCTATCCAGGTCTTCTGGGTAAGGTAGTTTTGCTTTTTGACTGGCTGCTATTTAATAAACAGAAAGAAAAGACGGCATAATATGAGCCTCTGGTCCGGTAGTAAAATTAATTTTAATAGGGTAAGGATGTTTTTTCAATCGCCTGAAAAGTAAAGAAAGTTTATTACAGTTAAGGCACCCAATGTATATATGAGTCTCTAATCCTACAGTGAATGCCCTTCAATAGTGATGTCAAGTGCAACACTTTGTATTAGTCTTGTTAGAACGCACACAGAGTGCACATGGTAAGTGCATTTATACATATATCTATAGGAAAGCAGAAGTTATCGCGCTATTCAATGAGGAACAAGACACCCTAACTGTGAGACCGTCTGGCGAAACTGTCACTATAGGAACAGAATCAACAACAAAACAAAAACTATCTCTACTTGAAAAGCTGAGTAAACGCGAAATCAACAAAAGGTGGGAGGTGGCGTCCCTAACAAATTACGTGGAGGTCGGACGGGTACCGAGAGGACTCAGAATAACGATTGTCCCAATTTACGACAACCCCAATCAAGATCTATTAGCGGAATGGTCACAATTCATGGCTAAAACATGCAAAGGCATGTTAGAAATGCTCGTTAAATATGCCCAAATAGATCTGGAAACAACCAGAAAGGAATTGATGAGTCTAAAATCAAAGTTGGAGAAAATTAAAAGTGAGAAAGCAGTGGAAGAATTTATGAAAATACTTCCAAAGAAATTGAAAGAATACGAGGATGCCATAAAACTGAAGAAACAACGAAAATTCCTAAGGGATAAACGAGACTACGCCGAAGGGTGCATCTTAACCTATGCAAAGAGATATGATTGGGCACAAAAAAACTTTAGAGCCACACTAAGTGAACGAAAAGGTGAAACACTATCTACTGGGTCCAGCTCAGATGTAAGCACAGACTCTGAAGATCGTAGCGCAGCGGCCCCTTTAGGGTCACGTCCACTCACCTTTCTCCACGAGTTCCAAATTATGAAACAAAAGAAGGAACAAAGCCAACCAACCAAACCACAAGATGACAAACCAGAGGCAAAGGTCCAAAAAGAGGAAGAGGACGAGGGACCAAAAAAGACGACGAGGATTAAGAAACAAGAAGCGCAAAAAATCAGAGTGGGCAACCGTTGAAATTCAAAATCAACAGACCAATAAATCGGTTGTCAATCTATCATCAAGAATGTTAACTGATATAGGAACATCTGTGTTACAATTGGGACTATCTGTTTGCCCCAGAAACAACTTGAACTACACTGACACTAGAATTGACTTATTTTTATACATCCGTAAATTGAAGCTGATGAAACTATACGAAACACGCAGCAAAACAAAACAAACATCCAATATAGTGAGTGAAGGTCCCAACATTTCAGGCTTACAGGAACAAGATATGGAATTATTCAGGATTATGTATAAACTCGAGACGGATGAAAGCCATAAAACAAGTGATCACATGCTATTGCAATCTTGTGGAATTATGAATAGTCAACAGAGACACAGTGGATTAAAAATGAAATCAAGGTACAATTCAAATATACCCTATGACAACATTGAGGCATACAATTCTGCAGTCACTTTGGATTTGAAAAGAACCAGGGAAAAAACGTGCAATTCCAATTGGGATAACCTAAAATACAAGGAGTAGCCATCAATGCTTTGGAAAAGGATCCCAATATTGTGATCAAGCCCTCCGAGAAGGGGGGCAATGTTGTCATCATGAATGCTGAGGATTATAAAGTGGACGCAATGAGACAATTAACAGATGAGACATGTTATGAATTGATCAATTGGGAAACGTACAAACAAACAATCCAGCAATATCATGGACTTCTTGGAAATTGGTACTGTAGCACTTGGCCCTTTTTCCCTCCTTTGTTTTCGTTTTTGTAGTATTGATGCAGATTCAGGGAGCCATTTTATCTACCCCTGAAACTTCTGTCTGAGGGCCTGGAGCACAAAATGGTGGCCACCTGTGACATCACCAGCATCCACTGGAACCTACTAGCACCTTCCAGAACATTCCAGAACCCTGTGACCGTTGGAGGCGGTTTAGAATGTTGGGAAGCTAAGACAGAGAGTTGGCAGTTGGAGCTGGCAGTTGGCACCTGACTGGTGAAGAGAGAGGAGCAGAAACCTGAAGGAGGAAGGAGTGAGGCAGCAGGGGTGGAAACTTGTGCCTGGAGTGGGGTCCATAAACCCACCCTTGATACTAGTCCCTACTGACTGAGCCCAGCCTGGAGCCCTGTGTGGGAAGAAGCAAGAAAAACCATCTTAAGGACCTGGACAGCAGGAACAGGCCTTAGAAGTCAAGGAAGCAAGTACCTGACCTGTTTATTGGTTTCCCTGGAGCCGGACGTCGAGTAGCCTGGAGACCTGGAGCCTGAGGTGGAGAAGCGGCGCTGACTGGAAAAGCAGACGTCGTACCCAGAGCCGCCAGAGATCGTGAGAGGGCGCCGACGGAGGACGTGAGGTGTACCAGAGGTCGAGGAGGAAGTCAACCAAGGTCGAGTGAGCGGTGTCGACGGGGGAGTGAAGTCCGCCCTCCAGAGTCGCCGGAGACCGAGGTGAAGTGTGCCGGAGGTCGGGAGTGGAGATCGCACTCCGGAGTCGCCGGAACCAGAGAGAATCGTGCCGGAGGTCGGGAGTGGAGGTCGCACTCCGGAGTCGTCGGAAACCTGAGGAGAGGAGCACCGGAGGTCGGGAGTGAGGATCGCACTCCGGAGTCGCCGGAAGTCGACATCGAGCCAAGGCCGGCCGACGTCATCGAAGTTGAGGTCGCCATCGGACCGGAGCCGCCCGAAGTCGACATCGAGTCAAGACTGCCCGACGCCATCGAATCGGAGGTCGAGATCGAGCCGAGGCCGCCGACATCGAACCGGAGCCACCTACCGGCGTCGTCAGGAACTGACATTGTGCCGAGGCCGCCGACGTCGAACCGGATCCGCCTCACGGCGTCGACACGACTCCAGCGGCGTCGGAACATCAGAAAAAGGGCAGTAAGTGGAATAGAGGGCGCCAAAGGCCCTGTGGAATCCTAAGAGACTACTCTAGGGGTTAGAGAGGTGCTGGAACCAGCTGGACTGTGCCAGGGGTGAGCTGGGACTAATCTAGAGGGGTTGTGTGGAGTGAGAGAGCCAGGTCTCTGGTATTCCCCCCTTGATCTACCTCAGTTTAGGCCTCAGCCTTGTCCAAGCCAGGGAGTAGACACCCTCAAGCCTTCCACATCCCCACAAGCTGTGCCTGGGCCAAATCAGCCCTTGGGAATTCAAATGTGGTCTGATTCTATGAGTGTCACTGTCAGCTTTTAATTATTTATTAGGGGCACTGTATTTATTGTATTTAACCTATTTATTGCTTCACTGTATTTATTGGTCCACAGTATTTATTGATGCACAATATTTATTGGTTTACAGTATTTATTGCCTCAGAATATTTAATTGCCTGTATGTATTGCACTTATATTTATGCCTTCATTATTTATGATCACCCCTATTTATTGAATCATTAAGCCAGTATTTATTTGACCTGCACTATTTAAAAAGTTTGTATATTGTGATTGTTATTTATTTATCTAATCAGCAACTAAGAGAAAAAGAAGATAAAGAAAGATATTTTCATAATTTTTACGGTGTAGAGTCGTTTTTGGAACGGATGCACGCATGGTTATTGTATGGGTATGTCGCATGCTTAGCACGGAGCCTGATTCCTGACCACTCGAGCCAAGCTACCACAGTGTATGTCTGGGAGAACACCACCACCCTTCCAGTGTGGGAGTGTTTTTCTAACATAATTGGTGTTCAGTGGTGGGATAGAGCTGTGCCTACGTATACTCAACAATAACTGTGGGTAGTCCATAGGCCTACACCGGGAGTTTTCTCAAAGCGGCCTTCCTAATTGTGGGTTTTTGTTTTTTCCAAATTTACTCTGGTGGTGGGAGGAGGTATTATTAAAGGTACCCCCCTGCATTGTTACTGCAAATAACTGTCCTCTGACCTGAGTGGGCAAGATGGAGTTTGTACTGGAGAATTTAGAAACGTACACTGTGGCCCAACTCAGGGAGTTTTGCCAGCGGGAGGGGGTGTATTGTCCCCCAGGAGCAAAGAAGGGTGCACTCCAAACCAGCTTAAGGGCTTGGGGGGAGGCACGCCGAGAAAGCAAGGCTGAGGAGGAGGACAGGGATAGAGAGCCCGACAGTGAGGGAGCTGGTTTGTACCAACCTGAGGTGGGGAACCTGTCAGCGGGGCCCAGGACACTCACCAGGAAGGGCAGCAGTGCCTCTAGCGGTGGCTTGTCTAAAGTGGAGTTAACAGACCGGAGGGAGAAAAGACAGCTCACATGGGACTTAGCAAGGCTGGAGAAAGAGATGGAGGGGAGAAGGATGGCGCACGAGCTTCGGATGAAGGAGTTGGAGCTGCGTGCCCTCCAGATGAGTGTGTCCAGCGAGGACACTGGTGGCAGCATACCGGAAGCTCCACAGGAGCTAGAAGTTTATTTACCCCAGGATGACATCACCAGGGTGTCTGAGGAGGCATTGGGGTGGGAACCTGAAGGGGGTAGTGCAGGGATCTCCCAACCCAGCGAGGTGAGAGAAGTGGCAGATAGCCCAGCTAGGTCCCAGGGAGAGAGGGTTGTAGGGCCTCACGACCTATCTGTAGGAAGGCGTGAGACGGGGAGGTGTCCCGAGGTGCCCCAACCGAAGTCTCAGGGCCTGGAGAGTTGCACAAGGGAGCCCCAGGTTGGGAGCCTAGGCTGTCCCGATGTGCCCTCCAGTGCAGGGGAGCCCCTAGTGTCAGGAGGACCCAGGGCGACTGTAACCAGCGCGCCTGAGGTTCTGGGGTTGGCCCAGTTTCAGGGTTTAGGTCCTGGGCTGGGATGCCAGGTTCAGGGGTTGCCTGACCAGGCGGGTGGGGCCTCTGTTAACCGGGTCCCCCCGAAAATGACTTCCAGGGGTACTTTTCCCGTTAGGAGGGTGCTGAAATCTGGAAGGGGGTGCAGAGGGAGGAAGGTCTCGCCTCGGGCACCGACTCAGCCTAAGGGTTTAGACCCTAGGTTGAAGGATCAGTTGAGGGGTCAAGGCCCTAGACTGAGGAGGAAGTGGTGGTCTGAGGGTGCCTCGCAGGGTAGGGTGAGGAACCCCAGAAGGAGAGTTAGGGGGAGGAGAGCCTCGCCCCTGAAGGCTGGTCAGCCTAAGGGTGTGAACCCCAGGAGGAAGGTCCAGAGGCAGTTTAGGACTGCAAGGAGGAGGACCGGAGTGGTCAACGGGCACTACAGGCCTGGGGCTACTGCCCCCCACTCCGCGAGATCACCCGGGCCAGAGACATCTGGACGGCCCAGGGGCCGGTCCTGGCCACAACTAGCTAGGGAGCCCCAGTGGGGTGGTTTTGTTGGTCCAGGGAGGCTTGTTAGGGAACCATTGGGTTCCAGAGCGGAGGAGAACTTGCGGGAGCTCCTGCCGTTGCGGGCCGGCGTCCACCTTTTCTCGCCCCAAGCAGGGAAGACCATCAAGGCATTGATCGGTCTACCCTGGCTTTTGGCTGGAAGGGGGTTATGTAGGACTTGGCCCTTTTTCCCTCCTTTGTTTTCGTTTTTGTAGTATTGATGCAGATTCAGGGAGCCATTTTATCTACCCCTGAAACTTCTGTCTGAGGGCCTGGAGCACAAAATGGTGGCCACCTGTGACATCACCAGCATCCACTGGAACCTACTAGCACCTTCCAGAACATTCCAGAACCCTGTGACCGTTGGAGGCGGTTTAGAATGTTGGGAAGCTAAGACAGAGAGTTGGCAGTTGGAGCTGGCAGTTGGCACCTGACTGGTGAAGAGAGAGGAGCAGAAACCTGAAGGAGGAAGGAGTGAGGCAGCAGGGGTGGAAACTTGTGCCTGGAGTGGGGTCCATAAACCCACCCTTGATACTAGTCCCTACTGACTGAGCCCAGCCTGGAGCCCTGTGTGGGAAGAAGCAAGAAAAACCATCTTAAGGACCTGGACAGCAGGAACAGGCCTTAGAAGTCAAGGAAGCAAGTACCTGACCTGTTTATTGGTTTCCCTGGAGCCGGACGTCGAGTAGCCTGGAGGCCTGAGGTGGAGAAGCGGCGCTGACTGGAAAAGCAGACGTCGTACCCAGAGCCGCCAGAGATCGTGAGAGGGCGCCGACGGAGGACGTGAGGTGTACCAGAGGTCGAGGAGGAAGTCAACCAAGGTCGAGTGAGCGGTGTCGACGGGGGAGTGAAGTCCGCCCTCCAGAGTCGCCGGAGACCGAGGTGAAGTGTGCCGGAGGTCGGGAGTGGAGATCGCACTCCGGAGTCGCCGGAACCAGAGAGAATCGTGCCGGAGGTCGGGAGTGGAGGTCGCACTCCGGAGTCGTCGGAAACCTGAGGAGAGGAGCACCGGAGGTCGGGAGTGAGGATCGCACTCCGGAGTCGCCGGAAGTCGACATCGAGCCAAGGCCGGCCGACGTCATCGAAGTTGAGGTCGCCATCGGACCGGAGCCGCCCGAAGTCGACATCGAGTCAAGACTGCCCGACGCCATCGAATCGGAGGTCGAGATCGAGCCGAGGCCGCCGACATCGAACCGGAGCCACCTACCGGCGTCGTCAGGAACTGACATTGTGCCGAGGCCGCCGACGTCGAACCGGATCCGCCTCACGGCGTCGACACGACTCCAGCGGCGTCGGAACATCAGAAAAAGGGCAGTAAGTGGAATAGAGGGCGCCAAAGGCCCTGTGGAATCCTAAGAGACTACTCTAGGGGTTAGAGAGGTGCTGGAACCAGCTGGACTGTGCCAGGGGTGAGCTGGGACTAATCTAGAGGGGTTGTGTGGAGTGAGAGAGCCAGGTCTCTGGTATTCCCCCCTTGATCTACCTCAGTTTAGGCCTCAGCCTTGTCCAAGCCAGGGAGTAGACACCCTCAAGCCTTCCACATCCCCACAAGCTGTGCCTGGGCCAAATCAGCCCTTGGGAATTCAAATGTGGTCTGATTCTATGAGTGTCACTGTCAGCTTTTAATTATTTATTAGGGGCACTGTATTTATTGTATTTAACCTATTTATTGCTTCACTGTATTTATTGGTCCACAGTATTTATTGATGCACAATATTTATTGGTTTACAGTATTTATTGCCTCAGAATATTTAATTGCCTGTATGTATTGCACTTATATTTATGCCTTCATTATTTATGATCACCCCTATTTATTGAATCATTAAGCCAGTATTTATTTGACCTGCACTATTTAAAAAGTTTGTATATTGTGATTGTTATTTATTTATCTAATCAGCAACTAAGAGAAAAAGAAGATAAAGAAAGATATTTTCATAATTTTTACGGTGTAGAGTCGTTTTTGGAACGGATGCACGCATGGTTATTGTATGGGTATGTCGCATGCTTAGCACGGAGCCTGATTCCTGACCACTCGAGCCAAGCTACCACAGTGTATGTCTGGGAGAACACCACCACCCTTCCAGTGTGGGAGTGTTTTTCTAACATAATTGGTGTTCAGTGGTGGGATAGAGCTGTGCCTACGTATACTCAACAATAACTGTGGGTAGTCCATAGGCCTACACCGGGAGTTTTCTCAAAGCGGCCTTCCTAATTGTGGGTTTTTGTTTTTTCCAAATTTACTCTGGTGGTGGGAGGAGGTATTATTAAAGGTACCCCCCTGCATTGTTACTGCAAATAACTGTCCTCTGACCTGAGTGGGCAAGATGGAGTTTGTACTGGAGAATTTAGAAACGTACACTGTGGCCCAACTCAGGGAGTTTTGCCAGCGGGAGGGGGTGTATTGTACCCCAGGAGCAAAGAAGGGTGCACTCCAAACCAGCTTAAGGGCTTGGGGGGAGGCACGCCGAGAAAGCAAGGCTGAGGAGGAGGACAGGGATAGAGAGCCCGACAGTGAGGGAGCTGGTTTGTACCAACCTGAGGTGGGGAACCTGTCAGCGGGGCCCAGGACACTCACCAGGAAGGGCAGCAGTGCCTCTAGCGGTGGCTTGTCTAAAGTGGAGTTAACAGACCGGAGGGAGAAAAGACAGCTCACATGGGACTTAGCAAGGCTGGAGAAAGAGATGGAGGGGAGAAGGATGGCGCACGAGCTTCGGATGAAGGAGTTGGAGCTGCGTGCCCTCCAGATGAGTGTGTCCAGCGAGGACACTGGTGGCAGCATACCGGAAGCTCCACAGGAGCTAGAAGTTTATTTACCCCAGGATGACATCACCAGGGTGTCTGAGGAGGCATTGGGGTGGGAACCTGAAGGGGGTAGTGCAGGGATCTCCCAACCCAGCGAGGTGAGAGAAGTGGCAGATAGCCCAGCTAGGTCCCAGGGAGAGAGGGTTGTAGGGCCTCACGACCTATCTGTAGGAAGGCGTGAGACGGGGAGGTGTCCCGAGGTGCCCCAACCGAAGTCTCAGGGCCTGGAGAGTTGCACAAGGGAGCCCCAGGTTGGGAGCCTAGGCTGTCCCGATGTGCCCTCCAGTGCAGGGGAGCCCCTAGTGTCAGGAGGACCCAGGGCGACTGTAACCAGCGCGCCTGAGGTTCTGGGGTTGGCCCAGTTTCAGGGTTTAGGTCCTGGGCTGGGATGCCAGGTTCAGGGGTTGCATGACCTGGCGGGTGGGGCCTCTGTTAACCGGGTCCCCCCGAAATTGACTTCCAGGGGTACTTTTCCCGTTAGGAGGGTGCTGAAATCTGGAAGGGGGTGCAGAGGGAGGAAGGTCTCGCCTCGGGCACCGACTCAGCCTAAGGGTTTAGACCCTAGGTTGAAGGATCAGTTGAGGGGTCAAGGCCCTAGACTGAGGAGGAAGTGGTGGTCTGAGGGTGCCTCGCAGGGTAGGGTGAGGAACCCCAGAAGGAGAGTTAGGGGGAGGAGAGCCTCGCCCCTGAAGGCTGGTCAGCCTAAGGGTGTGAACCCCAGGAGGAAGGTCCAGAGGCAGTTTAGGACTGCAAGGAGGAGGACCGGAGTGGTCAACGGGCACTACAGGCCTGGGGCTACTGCCCCCCACTCCGCGAGATCACCCGGGCCAGAGACATCTGGACGGCCCAGGGGCCGGTCCTGGCCACAACTAGCTAGGGAGCCCCAGTGGGGTGGTTTTGTTGGTCCAGGGAGGCTTGTTAGGGAACCATTGGGTTCCAGAGCGGAGGAGAACTCGCGGGAGCTCCTGCCGTTGCGGGCCGGCGTCCACCTTTTCTCGCCCCAAGCAGGGAAGACCATCAAGGCATTGATCGGTCTACCCTGGCTTTTGGCTGGAAGGGGGTTATGTAGGACTTGGCCCTTTTTCCCTCCTTTGTTTTCGTTTTTGTAGTATTGATGCAGATTCAGGGAGCCATTTTATCTACCCCTGAAACTTCTGTCTGAGGGCCTGGAGCACAAAATGGTGGCCACCTGTGACATCACCAGCATCCACTGGAACCTACTAGCACCTTCCAGAACATTCCAGAACCCTGTGACCGTTGGAGGCGGTTTAGAATGTTGGGAAGCTAAGACAGAGAGTTGGCAGTTGGAGCTGGCAGTTGGCACCTGACTGGTGAAGAGAGAGGAGCAGAAACCTGAAGGAGGAAGGAGTGAGGCAGCAGGGGTGGAAACTTGTGCCTGGAGTGGGGTCCATAAACCCACCCTTGATACTAGTCCCTACTGACTGAGCCCAGCCTGGAGCCCTGTGTGGGAAGAAGCAAGAAAAACCATCTTAAGGACCTGGACAGCAGGAACAGGCCTTAGAAGTCAAGGAAGCAAGTACCTGACCTGTTTATTGGTTTCCCTGGAGCCGGACGTCGAGTAGCCTGGAGACCTGGAGCCTGAGGTGGAGAAGCGGCGCTGACTGGAAAAGCAGACGTCGTACCCAGAGCCGCCAGAGATCGTGAGAGGGCGCCGACGGAGGACGTGAGGTGTACCAGAGGTCGAGGAGGAAGTCAACCAAGGTCGAGTGAGCGGTGTCGACGGGGGAGTGAAGTCCGCCCTCCAGAGTCGCCGGAGACCGAGGTGAAGTGTGCCGGAGGTCGGGAGTGGAGATCGCACTCCGGAGTCGCCGGAACCAGAGAGAATCGTGCCGGAGGTCGGGAGTGGAGGTCGCACTCCGGAGTCGCCGGAAACCTGAGGAGAGGAGCACCGGAGGTCGGGAGTGAGGATCGCACTCCGGAGTCGCCGGAAGTCGACATCGAGCCAAGGCCGGCCGACGTCATCGAAGTTGAGGTCGCCATCGGACCGGAGCCGCCCGAAGTCGACATCGAGTCAAGACTGCCCGACGCCATCGAATCGGAGGTCGAGATCGAGCCGAGGCCGCCGACATCGAACCGGAGCCACCTACCGGCGTCGTCAGGAACTGACATTGTGCCGAGGCCGCCGACGTCGAACCGGATCCGCCTCACGGCGTCGACACGACTCCAGCGGCGTCGGAACATCAGAAAAAGGGCAGTAAGTGGAATAGAGGGCGCCAAAGGCCCTGTGGAATCCTAAGAGACTACTCTAGGGGTTAGAGAGGTGCTGGAACCAGCTGGACTGTGCCAGGGGTGAGCTGGGACTAATCTAGAGGGGTTGTGTGGAGTGAGAGAGCCAGGTCTCTGGTATTCCCCCCTTGATCTACCTCAGTTTAGGCCTCAGCCTTGTCCAAGCCAGGGAGTAGACACCCTCAAGCCTTCCACATCCCCACAAGCTGTGCCTGGGCCAAATCAGCCCTTGGGAATTCAAATGTGGTCTGATTCTATGAGTGTCACTGTCAGCTTTTAATTATTTATTAGGGGCACTGTATTTATTGTATTTAACCTATTTATTGCTTCACTGTATTTATTGGTCCACAGTATTTATTGATGCACAATATTTATTGGTTTACAGTATTTATTGCCTCAGAATATTTAATTGCCTGTATGTATTGCACTTATATTTATGCCTTCATTATTTATGATCACCCCTATTTATTGAATCATTAAGCCAGTATTTATTTGACCTGCACTATTTAAAAAGTTTGTATATTGTGATTGTTATTTATTTATCTAATCAGCAACTAAGAGAAAAAGAAGATAAAGAAAGATATTTTCATAATTTTTACGGTGTAGAGTCGTTTTTGGAACGGATGCACGCATGGTTATTGTATGGGTATGTCGTATGCTTAGCACGGAGCCTGATTCCTGACCACTCGAGCCAAGCTACCACAGTGTATGTCTGGGAGAACACCACCACCCTTCCAGTGTGGGAGTGTTTTTCTAACAGGTACCATCAAGGATTATTGGATACAGACGAATATAAATTCATAAGAACTGATAAACCTCGAATACCCTGTATCTATTTGCTCCCAAAGATTCATAAGAATGCCACTTCACCACCAGGACATCTCATTGTTTCCTCCAATGGAGGATTATTGGAGAATACCTCTATATTTTTGGACATGTTTCTATCTGAATATGTACTGAATTTAAGATGATATTGCAAAGATAGTACTGATTTTCTGCACAGATTGCATGATGTCCAATGGGGGGAAGGCTACCTGATGATTGGCTTAGATGTCTGTTCCCTATACACGTGCATTGACCAGGTCAAAGGGGTGGCAGCATGTATGTACTTTTTGAAGAGCAGACACATTGACCATGCAGTACATAACAGTATGCTAGAAATCATGATGCTTTTCTGTTTACAACAAAACATCTCTCTATTTGAAAAATCGGTATATCGGCAATGTTCCGGTACGGCCATGGGAACTTGTTTTGCCCCCAGCCTAGCTAATATTTTTCTGGGCTGGTGGGAGGAACAAGTTGCCTGGACTGACATCATGGAAAAATATACTGATCACATACTCGTATGGATCAGATATATAGGTGATCTTTTTCTTATATGGGACGGTCCAGAAACTCTGGCTAGGGAGTTTATCGAAAAACTGGGGGATAATAACCTGAATCTACAATTCACATATGTCATCAATCCCCACTACTGTGAGTTCCTGGATATAGCAGTAGAGAACAAAGAGGGAAAAATTACAACTCACCTGTGCCGAAAAACAACTGCAGGGAACACAATATTGCATGCTGGTAGTCACCATCCAGTCCCCTTAGTACAAGGCATACCATACGGCGAACTACTAAGGGCACGCCGAAATTGAAGCACTGATGACAATTACCAAAAAGAGCAACAGACCATGATGACACGTTTCAGAGAGAGAGGCTATAAAGAAGAAATACTGACAAAAGCCAAAGATAAGATAAAAGGTCGATCACAACATGACCTATTATTCAAACCCTCTGAGATTATTCCCAATGAAAAGAAGCAAGATGTTAGCAAAACACCTAGAATGATAACCCAGTTTAGCAGAGGAGCAGGTGCACTTAAAAGAATAATGAAAAAACATTGGAACCTGTTGATGGCAGACCCTATAATAGGCCAACGAATAGGAGCCACTCCGCAGGTCACTTTTAGACGTGCAAAATCCTTATGGGATTGTCTAGTCCATAGTTATCCCTCAAATTATATGAAGGGACAATGGCTCAGAATACCAAATGGGTTCACTACTTGTGGTACCTGTACGGCTTGTCGCAATGGTAGGAACTGTAAGGAATACAAAACAAGCACTAACCAAGTGAGATCCATAAAACAGCGATTAATTGTAACAGCGATTTTACTGTCTACGTGCTGGAATGCCCATTTGGGCTCCAGTACGTAGGCAGTACAAAACTTCCTTTGAAACAAAGAATACTGCAACATCTATGTGCGATTTCCAATCGAGACCACAATTACCCTGTGGCTCGCCAATATACAGAATTCCACAATGGCAATAATATCAGCCTGCAATTTTTTGTAGTGGATAGAATACTGAAACACATACGGGGAGGTGACCTTGAAAGACGTCTCAGGGTTCTTGAATGCAGATTCATTCTGGAATTAGATTGTAAGGCCCCTGGAGGGCTTAACAGTGTCGAGAACTCGCCACACACATAGGTCAGTAATATCCTCTTACTTAAGAATAGCTGCTAGTCTCTCCTATTGAATGAATTTTAATTTCAATTTCTATTGAAGGGTGTGTCCTTCTTTTGTTGATTAATTTTCACTTTTAATGGGAATTTGAGGGATAACATTGGTACATAGCAATACAATTCCCAATTGGGAACAGTAGTGAGTAGTAACCACAATTGTGGAGCCGCTAAAGAGATTCGTTTAGGGTTCTGATTGCTAGTACTTAGTCTTTACCCCTCTTCCATTTCTCACCCAGTCACACCTATTAGAGAATAGGACTCTCACTCACCACTTTTCCTCACTACCCCACACCCAGCACTGTATAAAGGATGCGACCCATACCTCGTTAAGTCTGATATTTATATTTTAATTGTGATTTAGCGTCATGCTATATGATGGTTGTTCTCATGAGAATAGATTCAAAGGGCATTTAACCCAGAATGAATTGTATGATTTTGACAATTGTATATAATTGATTGAAATTTTGAAATGATTGAGTAGATATCGAACCATACCAAGAATGCACGAAATAATTGAATATCATGCCTTTTTATGTGTGACTTTATCTGCAAATAGCACAATACAATGCATAACCAGTAATTATTGTTTACGATACTTAACAATATTACAGACAGCCTGATGTGGAACGAAATCAGCACATATATTTTGTTTCCATATTATAGCATGCATGGAACACGTTCATTTTCGGTCATTCTTTAATAATTGTAAAAAACTCAATTATGTGATTCCGAAAGATGCATTACATGATTAATTTATGTTTTAGCATTTTACAAGAAATATTGATTATAAAATGTGCGTTGAAATATATCACAATATTTATTGTTCAAATGAACTGCTGGAAACACGCTAAGTATTTCTTCTATGTTAAGTAACATTGAAGTGTATTTCTACGGGAATTCGAGGTACGGGAAGTAACTTGACAAAGGCTAACGCCGAAACACGTCGTCCTTTAAACTTAAGTGCACAATAAAATTGTTGTGCCGTTTCCTGGTGTGCCGCCTCTTCTTTCATCATCAACTGGTTGTGGATAGAGAACTTAAAGGACATTAAGTGGTAGCTGTTACCACGGGCTGGCACCAATGTTGCAGGAAGGGGGACTGCTCAAGCAGCGATCTGGTGAAGAATATATATATTTTTTTCTGCAGTAATCGCAGGATTTTCTTTGTATATCATCTCATCAATAGCATACCTCGTATCTGTAGTTGCGATAAGGACCTCATCATTGAACAAGAAAATAGCAAAAAAAGATTTCATGAAAGGGGTTATACTATCAAATGTCTGGAAACTGCCATTCTCAAAAGTAGAACTAAGACTAGGGAAACTTTACTCAACACCAATTCGCACTCCAATGACATGGTAAAAGATCAGGAGGATACGTTCAGATTTATTCTTCAACTCAGCAAACAAGAAAAAGAAATCAAAAAATTGATTACAAAAAATTGGCCGCTGGTCCTAAGTGACCCTACTATCGGTCAAACATTGGCGAAAAAAACAGCAATTACATACAGTAGGGCTATGTCTATGAAGGACATTCTAGTCCAAAATGATCCCTCAAGCCAAAACAAAAACACATGGCTAGCACAAAGAAAGGGTTTCTTTAAATGTAAGGTGTGTAAAACATGTAAACATGGTATAAATCACACATCATACAAAACCCCTTTCAGCAATGACGAAAAGTCGATCACCAAGGCCCTTAACTGTAAATCGGACCATGTGGTATTCGTGCTGGAGTGCCCATGCAGGCTCAGCTATGTGGGCAGTACCATCTTACAGGGACACAAGAGGGTACTTCAAAACATTAGAGCCATTAAGAATAAAGACCAAACATATCCAGTAGCCAGACATTTCAATTAGGTACACAATGCGGATTCTACAGGCTTAACCTACTTTCTAATTGATTCAATTCCACCGAACAAGAGAGGAGGTGATAGACAAAAAGCATTAAGACTTATGGAAACTAGGTATATTTTGAACTTAGACACGAAACATCCGAAAGGCCTGAACGCTACCGAAGAACTTTATACATGCTTATAAACGTCCCAGATTCCTACATGTTACACCATCAGATAACAATATGTAGAACACTAGGGGTATTCTATACAGACAATGACGAATAGCAATTTTATGCTACGCATCAATTTGACATGTCTGCCGCCAGACCGCTATCTTAGTTTATTAGTGTATTATTCTTTCACACAGGGTGGGTCAACAGGCTTTTATATGTATTACGTTTAGTACATTTCACTTGAGGAGTTTATTGAGTATAAGGCATTTGCACTTTATAAAAGCACAATTTAGAGGGAATCAAACTAATCAAATTACAAACATAAAAGTATACCTGCCAAAAATTGTAACTTGAAAACATACAAATAGTTTGGACAGTTGAAAGATCGTAGTTGATTTGATTACGGTATTTAAACCATTAATCAACTTTATTGTATTATATGATTGTCAATAACTTGTCTTTTATATATACATATGATATAGCGACTAAACAAACACGATGCTATTGTGATATTAATCATGACATCAATGTTGCTTTGAAATGCAAGTATGTTTAACACAAGGTTATTTTAACAGGTTACAATTAACATTTTGTTAATATTTATGAAATTTCCTAATTGAAAAAAATCAAATTTGGATGGTTTTAAATATTTATTTAGAAACAAATGTTTTACCTGTATTCAATGGCTATTTATTCATGCACTGTCACTTAAGCACTAGTTAAATCATTTTCCAAGCAAAACCTTGAAAAAAATGAGAGAAAAAAATGTATTAAAAAACTACACATCTGACAGAGCGTGTCATGTGATCAAGGCCCTTCCGGGCTGAAACGCGTCATGGCTGTAGAGGTCTTTTGGGATTAAAGAAGATTATTTTGCTGCATTACCTTGTGGTCTGTGCTTCGTTGTCCTGAGAAGTTTGCGCACGCCGATGAAGTTTGTGTCAATATATATATATATCTATATATCTATATATCTATATATATATATATATATATATATATATATATATATATATATATATATATATGCTCCACACTCGATTGGGATAACCCGCTGCCTCCAAATCAAAGGGCGCATCGATGAAATAGACCTCCCAGTCGCAGTCTAAATTAATTCACCACACTTTCGAAACAGAAAAGGTCGACGCCGTGTCTGTGCGTAGAATAATTTTAATGCCAGCTGATAATGCTAGATGCGTTTCGCCTGTCCTGCAGGCTTGTTCACTAGCAAGTCAATAAAGTTTTCTTCGCATTTTTAACTGTGTGTGTGAACCTGTCACGTGATGAACTACAGTGACAGAGTAAAAAGACAGACTGGTAGTTTGTTGACACGAACATGCAGTGCATCCAAAATTTACAATAATGCGGGTTGTTTTTAACATTGTTTTCTAAATTCATGTAACCCCACTGCACAGATACAATATACAATTACAGCTTCAAATGCTGATTTGTACAACACAAGCACTTTTTTGACGGATGTTTGAGTATGTAAGAAATGTACCGTATTGGTGGAACATGTTTGCTTGCAGGGTTTTAGAATAGTTATGATCCGTAAGAATTTGGAGTAGGCCACTTGGGCAGAATTGTGGGTATTATGGCAATATTATCAGTAATTTTACTGATTGATGTTTAATGATTTCACCCATTCCATCAGATACTTGATTAAAATGTTACCGCGTGCATAGAATTGAATCAGCACAGTAAATTTCATGCTTGGGCTGTAAGCCAGACCACCAAGGTCAGAATTTCAGTTATGCGTGGTTTGTGCAACGTGTATTATTTTATTGTAAAGGACACGAGCGATGCATGTCAGCATTTGAAGCTGTAATTGTATATTGTATCTGTGCAGTGGGGTTACATGAATTTAGAAAACAATGTTAAAAACAACCTGCATTATTGTACATTTTGGATGCACTGCATGTTCGTGTTAACAAACTACCAGTCTGTCTTTTTACTCTATCACTGTAGTTCATCACATGACAGGTTCACACACAGTTAAAATTGCGAAGAAAACTTTATTGACTTGCTAGCGAAGAAGCCTGCAGGACAGGCGAAACGCGTCTAGCATTATCAGCTGGCATTAAAATTATTCTGCGCACGGACACAGCATTGACTTTTTCTGTTTCGAAAGTGTGGTGAATATATATATTTTTTTATCTTTAAATACGTTGATTTACATTTAAATGTTTGCTAAGTACTGCTATGTATTATATAAGTCAAAGAACATAAACCTATTTTGACTTTTATTTGTGTCAGTTATCTATTTACTTTCATATTATTGCACATACTCTGACCTTACCTACTTTGATGTGTCTGTAAAACTGACCTTTTTTCCTGAATTTTCACAGTCACTGTCGAGAATTTGCTACTGTGCTGGGTGGTCACCCTATCGTGAACAAATATGTGTTCCTTGTTTAAGTCTCGCCTTCGTGAGCATGCACCCTCGCTTGCGAGAATCTTCTGTTTATAATGGGCTTGGAACTAGAACATTACTTCCCATTTGTTTGCAGCGTTGTCACTCTGATTTGCTGCCTTCTAATTCGGCATCACTTGCCGTACATCACTTCCTTTTATTTCACTGTCCCTTCGACCAAGCACAGAATAAATAAATGTAATTAGTGTCCCTCCGTAGGCCATCCATGGCTCGCGCTGTGTTACAGGTACCATTTCTTTTTTTTTTAAAGCGCTATGGTGGAGTCAAAACTTGCCCGTCATAGCACATTTTTTTACTTTCTCCCAATGTCACCTATCTTGTTTCTTCTCCCCCCGTCACCAGCCCTCTTGTACCTTTTTAGGTCGAGCCTAGCGCAGCGCGCATGCGCTGTTCTAGGAGAGGGCCTCTTGGAATCACTCCAGACTTCCCAGAGACTTCTCTGTGTGGGTCATTCTCCTCCCACACATTCCATTGGCCTTTGCGTGTGGCTTTCAATAATGAAAGCACGCAAATGGCAAAAGACGGGTGCATGTCCCGCCTTTCCTCAAAATGTTCACTCCCATGGCCTTTGGGTCTCGGGAGCGAGCAGCGGCGCACCGGCTGGCAGCTGGTCGTGGATCAGGTTACTAATTTATAGCGCGTTCGCTTTCACTTTCGCCTCCGTGCTTGTTTTGTGTTTGTTTTTACTTTCTGCCACCACTCGACTCAAACCAGGTGAGGAAAAACGTGTTTTCATTTTACAGAGCTCCTTATAATTTGCGTTGCATATGAGCACGTGAGTAGGTTGTGTGGTGGTTCTTCACATATTTCTTTTATGTTTACTTGGGATTAACTTTGACAGTCACATGTTGTTAAAGCTCAGCCATGAGGAGTTCAACGCAGGCAGCATGCGAGGCAAAGAGGCAACGTGCATAGCTCTTATTCCCCAGCCTCTTATGGCGTTTTTACATAATACCATTCAGTGCCACATAATTACTCTACTCAATGCAACATAAAAATATTCACATAATACCACTCAGTGCCACACGCCACATAATTACACTACTCAATGCAACATAAATACACTCCACATAATACCACTCAGTGCCACATAATTATATGCCACATAATTACACTGCACTCAATGCAACATGCACTCCACATAATACCAATCAGTGCCACATAATAACACGCCACATAATTACACTCTACTGAATGCAACATACACTCCACATAATACCACCCAGTGCCACATAATTACACGCCACATAATTACACTCTACTCAATGCACCATAAATACACTCCACATAATACCACTCAGTGCCACATAATAACACGCCACATAATTAAACTCTACTCAATGCAATATAAATACACTCCACATAATACCACTCAGTACCACATAATTACACACCACGTAATTACACTCTACTCAATGCAACATAAATACACTCCACAAAATACCACTCAGTACAACATAGTCCACGTCATAATTACACTCTACTCAATGCCACATAAATACACTCCATATAATACCACTCAGTGCCACATAATTACACGCCACTTATTTACACTCTACTCAATGCAACATAAATACACTCAACATAATATCATTCAGTACCACATAATTACACGTCACATAATTACACTCTATTCAGTGCAACATAAATACACTCCACATAGAACCACTGTGCAACATAATTACAGGCCACATAATTACACTCTACTTAATGCAACATAAATACACTCCACAATATACCACTCAGTGCGACATAGTTACACGCCACATAATTACACTCTACTCAATGCAACATAAATACACTCCACATACCACTCAGTACCACATAATTACACGCCACATAATTACACTCTACTCAACGCAACATAAATACACTCCACATAATACCACTCAGTGCCACATAATTACATGCCATATAATTGCACTCTACTCAATGCAACATATATACACTCCATATAAATGCACTCTATGCCACATACCACCAATCAACATAAATGCACTCCACACTATGACACAATTTCACTAAGCATGATTTCACTCAACACCACAGTTCCAGGCCACACAATTCAACTCCACACATTTCCAATACACACCACATAATTACACACCAAACAACATATTTCAACTCCACAATCCACAACGTACCTCCAATCCACACCATATAGTGGCACCACCTGAGCACCAAACATCATTCACCACCATCATTTTGCATCAGCGCACCACCTAAGCATCACCTAAGCATCACCTAAACATCACCTAAGCATCACGTCAGTCTGCCCTCAGAATCTGGCATCTGTTGATTCTCCCCTAGTGTCCGTCCGCTGCTCGTGTTCTAATTAAATTACTGTTTTCCAACCTCCACTCCCCCGTTATTTATTTCCCACTCCCCCATAACAAAAAAATTTATAACAAACAAGCATGAGAACAGGCAGGAAGAAGTTGCCAGCAGTGCAAGTACAAAAAAACTAGAAGACATTTTTTATGTTAAAATCTTTTATTAATCAGGTTGTTCAGTTGTATATAATGTTGTCTTGATTTGTATAAAGGCAACAAAAATGCTTAAAACTTTTTATTATACTTTTCAACATGATGCACAGAAGCCACAATGCTCTATAACATAGCCAAAAGTTCTGGCTAAACCCATAAGGTCCCAAAGGCGAGACCTATTGGCTATGCCAATGCTTGTTCTGTTCCCCCTAACACATTTCCTCCAGTCTGTGTTTCTTTCCCTCTCCCAAAATTAAAATAGAAAAACGCTATGAAGCAGCTAGCACTGACCACTTCATAGTGTTTTTTTACTCTGTCTCCTTACCCAGCCGTGCCTCCCCTCACCTCGCTACCCACCCCACCCATTGCTATAGCCCATAGCTCGCCCATAGGCAAGACCTCCTGGCTTTGCCATTGCTTGTTCCTCTTGCTGTGCCTATGTATTCCAGCGGTCTTCTACTTGTCTCTTTTCTATGGAACATAGTGTGTCCCCTGACCCTTGTCACTTGCGTGTGTCATTAAATCTCCCTTTCCAGTGGACACCAAACTGTACCCCTGTGGGGTTTCCACGCTTTCATGTGTGTATAAAACTATCCTTCTTTGTACGTTTTGGCACGACCTCTTACATGCGTTTTCTGCCGTACGAATATTTCTGCTGGAAGTATTATTCAACAGTCCATTTTTTGCACGTTTATATAGCAGGAAGTATTGTTCCTTGATATATATAGATTGATTTGTAGGCTTAGGGATATTAAGTGATTTGCCCAGAATAACAGGATGTTGAGCCGACGCCCTGGCTCGTGCCTGGTCCCCCAGTTCCAAGGAGGGCAACTCTGGCCTTAACGCCACATACTCTCCCCCATCTCTACAGGTTCCTTATTCTTTTTTCTGTATATATTTTGTTGTATTTCCTTTTCTTATCCCTCGTGCCAAAAGAAGTACGTTTTATTACAATCACTTTAAAATACATTAACAAATATAACACAAATAAAGGACTAAACAAAGTAAGCACAAATAAATGACTCAATACATCATTACACCCTCTTTCAATGTGAATGAGCATAGGGAATCTTCTCCATCTGGTTCTTGAACCTCTGTCCGTGTGCTAGGAAATATGCCCCCTGTTGTATGAGTGCGACTCTGATTCCTCTTCAATCTCCACTTCTTCTGTGTATATGAATATGTGCATCATTTTCTTTGTCTGTCTTCTTGTGTATTTGTGTATCCTCAGTGCCTCCTGCCCTTTTTCTGTGCATCTGCCTTAGCTTTCTGTTCCTGCTCCTTGTCACTTGGAGTATAACTCTTTTCCCCTGTTGGCCCTCTTCCTTGTCCTCGTTCTATCTCTCTCTTCTGGTTGTACAAATCTGTGTTTGCCCTTACTGCCACTCGTCTGGTCTGCATTTATAGATGCTTCCTGTTCCTTGCTCATTTTCCTGTGTGCATTAATGACAGTATGTAAACCGCTCCGCCTCGAGGCGCTTCCTGCAGTCTCAGGATGCTCATGCATCCTCTTGTGTGCATGACATGGTGGCGGCATATTTTAGTGGTACTTGCTGGTTGTGTCCACCGCACGCCCGGCTCTACCCCTCGCGCGCATACTCTTGTCACACACACAGGTCATTGTTTGCCGGCCTTTCAGCCCCGTCAACAGTTGGCTGAGAATCGGCTACAGAGAGACGCGCTGCTGCCCACGGTTGCCGCGCGCCCTGCAGCACGCCTATTGGCTGCCTAAAAAGTGACACGCGCTGAATGATGTCAAGCAGCGTCTTCTCAAACCCCTTCAGGAGGCGGGAGGAGGGAGCGCGTGAACGTTTAAGGCTGACAGATGGGCCCATCCAGGGCTTCCTCTCTGAGGACCGAGGAAAGAGCAAGGTACAATGTTCAGGAGGGAATCTGAGCAGGCAGCCTTCACAAGGGAGGGGGCGCGATGAGGGGAGGAGGACGACAGGCACAGAAGGGAAAAAACGCTAAGAGCAACAAATGGCACTTTGGGGCCAACTTTAATGTAGACCGTGGTAAAGAATGAGATGGGTTCATTAAATAACAGGGGCGACTTTGTGAGATTTTAGGCCACATTGATTAGATATTTTAGGAAGCTTTGATAAATGTCTAGCGAACTTTGCAATAAACTTGAGTAGGCCTACTGCTGCCTTGATATGAGAGAATTCCTACTAAACTTGGAGCACAAATTACTTAAAGAGAAAGGCCAGCACATGTGTCTGTTATCAATCCTTGTAAAAGAATACACAGATCATTTATCTCTCTCCTCGACAGAGAAGACAACACACAAGTCCAAATGTTACTCCAATTTATTTTCCACTGTTGGTTTATTCTGTATATTACTACATCCAGCACAGATCAGCCAACACATTGTTCATATTTAGAGACTTTTTCAAGGCTGGAATGAAAATATAGTACATGTAGCTTTTGTTCATACAAAGATGGTAGTAAAAGAATAAATACGTATAAGTCCATCTAGACAAGATATATGATACAACAAGTAACATCATACCTACAACAAGTCAGGACTATTGGCTTTGTAAATGGCTGTTAGTTCCATAAGATAAATAAACAGCAACTATGGCAGTGTTGCAGCTCCTGAGTTTCAAAAAGAGAAGGGAAATCCAGAGAGACAATGACTCTCTTTAAAGGATTTCCCTTCCTCTACAACGCTCACCTGGCATGAGGTCATGCTGTAACTTCTCCACTAGTGAGAAGTGAGCAGTGTGAGCTCGCGCACATCGATGTGCCTGCTGTCACTGCAGTCTGGTAAAAAACAGACCACCTGTGCAGGGGCACAAAACAGACCTCGATAGAGACCCGTTTCGAGGTCGCCTTTAAAAAACTGCCAGTGCTCAGCACCGGTGAGACCCGCCCCACTTAAAGCCCTGCCACGACCTAAGATTAGTAAATTAGTACGATTTTTTTTACTTGTGCATTATTCGTGTTAGGATTGAGCTCTTGATTGCTTGTGTGTTTAGTGCAGTTTGGGGTAGGGATAGAATGACAGGAGAGGGTTTGAAAAGGGAAAGTAGTGAGTTGTTTTGTAAGTAGTGGTCGTGTATGCTTGTTAGTTGGGTGGCAGTGATAAAGGAGGGGTGCAAGACTGAGAAGAATGTCCTGAATTCACAATAGTCAGAAGGATGGGATAAGTCAGAGGGAGCATGGATGGGAAGGACGGAAGGCATATTTTTGTTTTGTTTACAATAGCGAGATGTAAATAACAGCGCTACTAAGGCCTCGTCTATTGCTTGTCCGTACTATGCACGTTGCGTGAAAGGTTGAAATGGGCTTTGTTGCAATAAAGTAAGGCATCCGCTTGCAACCTATCGCTCTCAGATCACACAAGGCGCACGCCACATATATCGGGATCGGGAACATGCATTTTTTTTTTTAACCAGGAACAAGAGCCGAGCCCTCCATGCCCACGACCGAGTATAGTTTTCTGGGCTCACTTCTGTCATAGATTTCGCGCCCATGACAAGCACCAGGGACATATGAGCGCGGCAAATCTCTCCCCTCCGTCACCCCCACCTGTTGAAGGAAGGACGGGGCGCTTCTAGCACAGACGGCTCAAGCAGCCCCCCCCCCCACACCAAACTAGAACAGATGTAAACGCCCATAAACAATAGGATTAAGGTCCGGCACGTGGTGAGACACCAACTCCCATAGAAAATCCTGAAGCGGACAATGGCGGGGAGGCTGGGTGCTTAGAAGAGCAGGGTCAAAAAATAACAGCAGGTGGGGGCGGGCGGGGGCACCCATATGCTCCTCGTTGTGAGCCGAGGAGGAGGGCGCTCGCTTGCAGGCAGGCAGGAGCCCGCCCAGCTCTCGCCCTGACTCCGCCCTCGGAGCAGGCCCGGATGTAAGGCCTGCCTGCGCCATCTGTCAGGTAACGGCCGGCGCGGCCCGCGGCGCCCAGGGGCTGCCCTGCCGGCCGGAGTGTGCCAATAACTGCCAGATTTATTGAGCGCAAGCTGTTGTTTACCTGAGCAGGGCGCCCGGCCCGAGAGGGGGGCGAGCGGGACCCATCCATTTACTAATGAATTAATTAGTACTCCCAGGCTGGAAGTAAATGATTACATGCGCTGTGAATTAATCTTTAACTCTCAGAGCTGCCAGCCAAGTAAAAAGGAAGCGAGAAAGCACAATTAATCAACATATCTCAACCCAGGAACAGGACCACTAAAAACTCCACTTACTGTCCAAACATCTCTATAATTGTGTTAGGTTCGCTTAGTATAGGCCTGTCCTTACCACACTTCTACTGGCCCTAGGGTGATATCTTCGCACATTACACTCTGCCTATGTCTTCCAGAATGTATACTAATGTTTTGTGGCAAAAGCTTGTTAGAAAATATACTGACAGACAGGCCCATGTCTGATTTTTTCACCCACCTCACCATCCCTGTAATAAAACAAGGGCCACTGGAATTATGCGGCCAGAGAGGGCAAATTATGCTACATAATGTGGCACATTTGTGGAATGGTATTACTTCATTATCTTGTAATTTGTAAACTTGTTAACACCGACTGGGCATTGGTTCCACTTCATTAGTACCAGTCTATAACCCAAATATAGCAATAAGCAACAGAAAGGTGACCAGCCCAGCTTTGCACAGGCCTTCCACTGCGCAGCAACAAGTGTTGCTACATTTTTAGTATTTTTTGAACCGTTTGAGTTAGAAACAAAACGATTTTTTGTTAAAATCTGCAGATTATGCAGCAGATGATGGATTGTGTTGGAAATGCGACAACCCTATATTCATGCAAAATTTGCTGTGGCCGCACACTCGATTATTTCTGCCCTGAACATAACTTTGTTCATCATTTCTTTGTGTTTGCTCTGAACATAACTGAGGCCTCAGCGTTGGGGAAGGTAAAAATGAGGAGGGCAGGCTTTTCCATCTTCAACAGGGCCCACTCAGACCCTCTCCAATGCCATGGCTGAAACAAAAAAAACAAGCATTGGCATAGCCAATAGGTCTTGCCTTTGGAACCTTATAAGTGTTTAGCTTCGCAACAGTTGCATAACTAAATACTTATAAGGTCCCAAAAGCGAGACCTATTGGCTATGCAAAGCGGCCCTGCGGCCGTGAAAGTGAAAGTGATCGTGATCAAACATCAAAGCGGCCGCGAAAGTGAAAGTAATCGCGGTAAAGCGCAGCGCGCGCCCGCGCACATGCACTGTAGCTCTAGGCTGGCCTGGTAGCACTTTTTGGAGCCCTCTCAATAAGTCTCGCCAGACCAGCGCATGCGCTGGGTCAGGCGAGACCTAAAAGGAACAGCTTGTCGAATCCTCTTGTTTCCTAACAACTGAAAGTAAAAACAGCAAGCAATGACAATGCCAACAGGTTTTGCCAATGCGCAATCTATTGGCTATGTCAATGTATTTTTAACCTGTTGCACAGCAGCGAGAGCTGCTGAGTGATATGGCTTATAGTAAAAAAAAAAAGCACTATGATGCGGCCAGCATTGACCGCATCATAACGCTTTAATTTTTTTTACTGTAAGTCATGTTGGACAGCAGCCTGTGGTGCTGGACAACATGTAAAAAAAAATAGTGTGGCATGGCAGTGGTGCTGTAAGCAACACGAGGGAGGAGAGTGGGAAAGATCGGAGGGCGTGGGGTTGGTTCAAACCACAGGGAGGGTGAGAAGCATTTTAGTGTCGTACATGAGTGGCCAGAATGCAGCTTGAAGAAAAATGAGTGACAAGTGTGCCCTCTTTATATTTAGTTGTTTTGAGTCACTGCTGAATTTTCAATTTACTCATTGTCACTCATATTTAAGGCTCCCGGTTTTCCGTTTAAACGGATTTATACATATAAATGCAGACGGAAATCTTTTTTTCTTTCGTCTGTATTTATACATTTAAACGGAAAAATACTGACAAACCAGACTAGGTGCTTCAGCTCAGGGTTGCCTTTTCTGATGCATCGAGGAATGCAGGCTGCTCTCTGCACCTGAAAGGCGCCCTGCTAAGAGGGCGGACTCTTAGAGCAGCATTTGGCACTCTCCCTTCACAGGTCATTCATCACTCATCAGGCCCCATGGGGGGCGTGGGGAAGTCATCACCATCCGGCATGCTCTCCCCGTATCACTTCTGGGTGTGTGAAGCGTTTCATTGTCTGAGAGTGCTTCGCTTTATCAAGGTGAGCTCGGGCAGTGTTGAAGACTGTTGCTTCTGCCTCCGGGCGCCTTCCCCTTTTGAAATGTGCATTCCTTTACTTGGGTCCGCGCTTTCAGCGGCATCTTGTCTACAGGAACTACTCCCCTCCCAGTTCGTAAACTTGGACTACTGGGAAGCTGAAATAGGTGGCCTTAAATATGAGAGCAACAAAGAAACAACTCAATTGCTTATCGTAATCTTCATTACAACATGGTAATCATCATTAGAGCACTGCTGAAAACGCTGCCACAGAACAGAATCAGGAGAGTGGCGAGCAGTGGTGTGGCATGCTGCATTGACCTTATGGAAACAAGGAAAATGCCCCTGCCCCAAAAAAACATGTTTGGTACTAACTGGGGTTCAACAGGTTGTTACATCTTTATGCAAAGCCACCCCCTTTTCCTCATTCGCAATGTGCGGGAGGAATATCCTACGCTTATTACCTGCGTCTTCCGATCTTCATAAGGGGGAATGCCCCTCAGCTCCAGGAATGCAGTGGCCATGCATATTGAAGATCTCACTGTACCCTGCAGTGGCTGCTTTCGGGGCGGAACAGACGGAAGGGGCTCTCGGGTTACATGGCACCAAAGGCTGCCCAGGAAGAAGAAGCCAATGCATATGAACAGATAAAATTTAACTGCTCTCCAATACCTCCGGGCCCAGTTCCATTGTACTTAGTGCTCGGGTGAAGAATGCTTCCGATGTTGAAACAAAGCATTTCGCACTCTCCTCTCCTCAAAAATATGTACACTCACCTTGCGTTTTAGCAAGTTATAAAAAGATATTTATAGTAGTATACTTTGGAAAATGATCTCCTCCGCTTAAAAAAAAATGGAATAAAAATCTGTTAAAATATTTCCTATGTTGGTCTAAATAATCCCAGGGAAGTTGTTCAGCAATGAGAAAAAAGAATGGGTTGCTCCCTCAAAGATACAGCTTGACATTTGACATCTGTCTTTGAATGCACATCAAATGTGACAAGATATGAACAGGATTTAAAGATCTCTAGGGTGTACAGCCCCACAGTAAAGGTTTCCTCATGCAAGTTACTCAAGGTCTGTTTAGGCCCATGTTCTCTTTAAATTATTTTGGCAATGTTTTCAGATGAATGTATTGTGTTTACTTAATTTGATGTATATATAAATATATCTAAACCTATACCATCTGAGTACAAGTGTGCAGTGCCTATTCAAATAAATGTGGAAAAATACTAGCTGCAGCATTTGCTTGCGACAAAAATAAATGTGGATAAATACAGAAAAAATTACCAAAAAATAAATATGGATAAATACAGACGGAAATGTTAAAAAAATAAATACCATAAAACCGGGAGCCCTACTCATATTCCACGCCTGGGTTTTCCTTTTCATAATCTGCACGTTTATTGGTTCAATTGCGTCTGACTAAGACTACAATTCCCAGAATGCATTTCTTCATTCAAAAAAGGGAATGTCACGAACCTAAATTTCCTGTTGTCAGTAGCTCTGTGTACCAGTACCACTACAGAACATCTTGTACACAGCATATTAGACTCCTTACAACATTGTACTGCAGAAGAGGTAAGCAGTCTGCAACATAGTGTAGCCATCGCGTAGACTTGAGGGTCAGGGTAGGTATCTAAAATATAGTCTACGTGATATTTTTGTGGACTACAGCCTCTCCAGTGATATCGCTTTTTAAACTACAGTAACATGTAGTCTATGCCATTAGTGATATGACGCAACAGGCTGGTGTGATCAATAACTAAAATAAAGTCAGGAATTCTTTTTTTAAAATTCAAACTTTAAATAGGCAACAGTGAAAGATATGTTAGTGTTGTCAGGAAGAGAGGCTATGAGTGTAGAGTTAGTGAGGGGCCTCATGTAAGATATGTCCTTTCACACATTAAACCTTAGTCTATATTGAGATCCAGAGGCTTGAGCAAGGGTTAGGACAGACTGGAAAGGATATTAATATCAAAAGGTGTGGCCAGCGCTGACCGCTATAGTGCTTTCTGTTTTGAGGTGTGTGGGGGGGGGGCTAGGAGGCAAAAGAGGACATGAGCAGGGGTTGGAAGGAAGGCAACAATGAAGCCGAGGGGTTTGGAAGGACAGGGAAACCACAAGGATGTGGGAGGAGACAGGAGGACAGGATGGAGAGGGAGTGCAAACACATGCACTCTGAAGGAGTGCCTTATAAAAAAGTACCTCTGCAGGTGGCAGCCAGTGGAAGGATACCGACCACAGGGACTGGAAACTGTAGTTGGTCCAAGCAGAAGGGACGCCTGTGGAAGAATGAACTTAAGAGAAAATGGAAGTAGACAGATACCCTGAACAATGAGGAGCAAGGAAATGAGACGGACATGGTAGCCAACCAATGGTAAGTAGAGGTAACTAATGGATTATTAGAAGAGATTTCACAAGCAAAGCGAATTCACTGTGCAGGCGTAACCTAAAAACTAGTGACATTGTTTGATACAAGCAAAAAAGACTCTTCAGGCAAAAAGGAATCACAACAAAAATAGATCAGTGAGGGGGAAATGGTGAGAAGGGAAAATAAATCTAGATGCAGACCTGTCCACTGTCCTCATGACATATGGCTGACTACACCCCTGGTCCGCTGGAGACTCCTGGTTCAGCCTTTAGTAATAACTCCAGAACCTTCTCTTAGACTGTCTAAATACTTAACCCTGCAGCAGTCTATATATCTACTATTGAAAACACAATGAGATGATGGATGGAGTTTTGCAACTTTTCAGACACTCACCCCTAGTCACTATTAGATCGGGTTGAATCCATCATCTTTCTTTTGCTCACTTCTCCACCCCAGTTTAGACCCAGCCATATGCAAATCAGTCTTTTCCCTGTTCCTCATGGGAACAGTCCAGCCTGAACTGCCAAGCCAGGTCTTCCCTGGACCAGAAACAAGCATCCTGGGACTAGTTTTGGGGTAACACCCCTCATCAGCCAGGCTAGCTTGAATCCAGCAGCAAAGTGAGCAAGGGACCTATGTCTGGGCATATCTTGCCAACCTAGGGCGAACAAAGCAAACACAGTGAGCAGTGAAACTTTTCAGACACTCACCCCCAGTCACTATTAGATCTGGGTTGAATCCATTATTGTTCTTTTGCTCACTTCGCCACTACAATTGCATGGCAATTGCTGCCTGTCTATAAAACTAATACTTGGGTGCTTTTTTTGGTAGTCTATATCAGCAGTCTAAGAGATGGGTTGCAAATCTGACAGTAGAGTGCTCTAACAGTAGTGGAGATATTTGTCATATTACTAGTTTTGCATTCATAACAACATGTTGACCGCTACTGTATTGACTGTATTTTTCACATTTAGACTGCCCATAGCTAATGTAGCATAGGGCTGCATTTTAAAATAGCTATTGTCTGGTTGCCATCGTGCTTCCTGAAACATGTGTTTCTTTTTCCAAGAGAAGCTGAATCCACATGTACTCTTTAGATCAGACCTTGGTTTTCTGTTTTCATGGGAAATGTTTTCTTTACATAATACTTGTAGAATGTTCTAACAAGCTTTTGCGATTCCCCTGCAAAGTACAGTTTGGTCCAATGTATCTCATTATGTAGCAGATAACTGTAAGTTTGAAGGTCGTTTAGAGCAGCCTCATTGTGTAGTAGTTTGAGAAAATAATGAGATTAGTTATTTACTTAATGAGCTTAGTTATCTACTTGTGCCTTAACTCTGATTGGTACGTTATATGGGAACAATGTGTAGGTGTGTCAAATTTTAGAATTTTGCGATTTAAGCTAATGTTGAGTAAGCAAGATTTATTGAGTAAGCAAGAGTTCAGGTGCTTCTCAGATGCTTTTTCTGATGCCTTTCAGAATCCTTCTTGCCTTACTAACACTGATTTAGCACAGTGGGGTGCTCTCTTTATCGGAGAACTAATTTTACTTAACTTTGCTTTCGAGACAGCGTTATAATAGGTTGTCTTTGCTGTCATAAATTTTGATTTGCTTTGAACTATATACTGATTAATCTAGTCAGGTATTGATTATAACTACATCGATTATTTTAATTTGTAACTTTATTAATCTTTTAGTAAACCTTTTTAGTTTGAAAGGAAACCACTCTCGGTCTTCCTTGGGGAGCCTAATATGCTTCATGTTATCAAAATGTATTAACATTTTAATGTTTACCCTCAGTTGGAAATAGATTAATCAGAGAACACTTGATGGGCCCTTGAATTTGCACCAGAATTTGCAATATAAGAGCTCCACAATTTTTTTTATTCTTGCATAGTTAACTAAAACCACCACATGTACATATTAAATACATTAAAATGTTACCATGATAATATAATAATGCAATATAATCATTAAAACATCTCAATTGACAAAAGAATTTTGAGCTATTGAGGCATGCACAATAATAATTAAGTACACTCAATTAAAATGCTATATCCAATATATAAAAAAAGAAATCAAGTCCTGCTTCAAGTGAGAAACACCTCTGTCAAGTAATTGTAAACAGTGCATTTTATCAAGTTGGATTTTGATCCATCAAGGCGCACACAATCATAATTTAGTACACTCAGTTAAAATGATACATCCAATCAATCAATCAATTCACCAGCTGTATTTGATTGATGTAATAAACCATAAAACCCTACTCATTATAAAATACCATAAAATTAAAAACATCGAAAGCTAATATGCATATATTAAAAACGCTTGCCCATAAGCGAAATAAAACATTGCAGGAGGCCATGAATATGAAGTAGAGGTCATAAGTCACATTAGAACATCAAAGAACGCCTAAGCTGTGATGACCATTTAAGAAAGGTGACCACTCCTAAACAAACTTTGGGATTTGGGAGGGATTAACAAGAGCTGGGATGTGTCAGGAGATTAGGGTACCTCTCAACATGGGAAACACCCACCTCCTGATATGACAATTATAAAACCCACAAAAGAAAGTAAAATGGGCAAGGGTTTGCAAAGATCGCGTGTCTCAGGGACATATTAGGATTTCCTTTGCGTTGAATGGACCCAAATGAAATAAAAGTTGGCACCTGATCGGGCCCAGCCTAAACCTGGTAAGCAGGGCCCTGTCCCAAGCACTCGGAACCATGCCTAAAGAAAGTTCCATGCCCAAGGTTGTTAGTACGGCCATATACTCTCTATTTGAAGGTTTTGCAGTTCACAATCCTCCCTTTCCTTGGCCAAAAGTTCCCTAAAGGCAACCCTTAGCCATTTTTGGTCTATCAGCGTAAGGAGACCAGCTGAAGTAAAGATATCCGGTCTGTTCAACTTGCGAAAAGTACCCCTTACATATCCCAGCCAGGGGATGCGGAGGCCTGAATCGCAGCCAAGGCAGTCCAGAATTATATCTCTATTCAACATGGCCTCCTGGTACCGCCAAAAGGAGCACCATATCAGAGGGGCCAATTTAACGGCATCCTCCACGAATGGCAGGCCTAATTCTTTGTGAATTGCGTAGCCAGGGGACACACCCAATATATAACTGCAAATCTTATTCTCCTCGGCTTGGAGGCCCTTGGCAACTTTATACTCCCACAATTCAGCTCCATAAGTGAGGGTCAGGATGAATTTATTGGTATATATCTCAACCAAGGCCATCCCTGACTTGCTGCCTATTTTGGATGCCAGACTGAATAGAATATCTGCAGAATTACAGTACTTCAGATGCCTTTGCTTCTGACATGGTCCCCAGGTCCCATGTGAGTCAAAAATAACCCTCAAGTAAAGGAATTCAAACTGTAAACGCATGGAAGTTCCCTGAAGCAAAAAGCAATATGATTTGATGCACCTCTGCCCACATGGCATCACAAGCATTTTCGACTGGTTTGTGTGCAACCCCAGGATACCAATAAAATCAGAAAAAGTATTTAATAAAACCTGTAGGCCCTTTGGTGTTCGGGACATTAAAACAGCATAGTCGGCATATAAAAGGATGGGGACCCATCTGCCCTTGACAGTTGGCGGGTCCCCGCCCACGGTCGTCAGTGCTGCTTCCAGCCCATTAATGTATAAGAGAAACAGGATGGGGAAAGACACACACCGCTGCCGGACCCCACGTGCCAGCCCAAATCTCTCAGTACATTCACTCCCCTGCCCGAATATAAAAGAATCACTCAATTCATAAAAAGGCCACCAAGCCTGGGTCAAGCTCCAAGGAAAGGAGGACTTCCCAAAATTCTGTAGTAAATTGTGAAACTAATGAGCTTAGTTATCTACTTGTACCTTAACACTGATCGGTCTGTTATATGGGAACCATGTGCAGGTGTATCAAATTTTAGAATTGTGTGATTAAAGCTAATGTTGAGTAAGCAAGAGTTCAGGTGTTTTCCAGGTGCTTTTCTGATGCCTTTCAGAATCCCTCTTTCCTGCCTTACTAAGAGAACATTTCCCCAATTTATCACTGTTAATCCCGGCCCCCAGATATACCTCCGTAAATACATTTTTGTCAAAAGCTTTTCATTTTTGATTTGTGTTTTTGGATCATTCTAAAAGAAATTTAGCGTGGTTAGACATGGCTGATCTGGGCCAAATTTTTCAGGATGACATTTAAAAAAATAGCAGATGTGGTGCAGTGATATTGTAATATTTCAGGAAGCATGAGACCTATATACTTAATTTTGGTGCAAAAACATAGGTTTTGGGGGTCAAGAAGTCCTATAGAGACAGAAAATAACCCCCAGAGCAATCCTTCCGCCATTTTCCAAATTGGTGGCTAAAATAGAGGATGAAGAGACCTATATAGAAATTAAACAAATAATGTTTTTAATCCTTTCATATATACATCAAACAATGTTTATGATCTGAATAGGAAAAATAATAATGTTTATCTCTCCAGTTTTTTACACATTTTCATAGTTCACTTTATTTATTTGTTTCGGCAATTGCTCGTAGTATATTTACAAAATGTTGAACATTTGAGAAGAGTATATTGAAAGGGACATCTTTTTGTAGCACAGGTTTTGCAAGTACATGTACATATAAGTTCTGTGAGTAGAGGCTATAGACATTCTGTTGGTTTTAGCACCCTATCAATTTCTTTCCAACCAAATTCACACAGATCTTTCTCTACATATGCAGGATCCAAAACATTTGCAAATCTTTTGATCAAGTAGAACGCTCTTTTAATGTGTCCATGCGCAGAACATGACATCAGTGGAAGGTCACTTAGCTGGACTGATCTCTTCAAATCACTGTATCGAAGATCGTCAAACGTTTGACAGTCAGAACTTGTTTTCCACATTGGCACAATGTATTTTTCTATGTCTTTAAAGTCACATTCTTCTTCTGCCTTTGCAAATACTTTTAGAAATTATACAGACTCAGCAGTTAATGCTCCAAGCTTTGTTCTAGTTTTGCTCATGATATCATCACCCACACAAATATGTGCCTTGATAAGAACACTGGGAATCTCTGGGTCAAGTTTCTTGTACAGAATATGAAGCGGGATTAAGTGTTTTTTCTCACCAATTCCATAACAAATCCATAATTCTAACAATCCTTGACTCTTGAACATTGCAAATAAACTAAGTAGTACAATAATAACATCTTTTTCATTTGACAGTACAATGACTCGATTGAAAGCATTTTGAACAGCCTACTTAACATGTGGAACAACAAGAAGGTCAGCTTCCTCCAATTCGCTGTTAAATTCTTCAACAATATGGCCCAAACCTTTTCAATACATCTCTGCAGGTACCAACTCCTCACTGACAATAATTCCACTTGCAATAATTGGAAATTCAGTGTTCACTGAAGCATCAGCAATGTTTTGGTGAGTTAATATCTCCAAGTTCATCTTGTTCGTTGCTGATGACCAGAATTAATCAAGTTGCACAGGTATATGTGTCTATTTTTTGATGCAGGCAAGGTCAATTGTTCCACTTAGAGACATTTGTCTCATTCTCTCTCACTCTTTGACAGATAGTTCAAGATAACTGTCAAACACAATGTGCAGTTCTTGCATGGTACACACTGACTTTGATATCTGTTGAACAGTCTGAACCACCTCTCCGAAGTTCTTCATGGACAACATTTTTCCATTCAAATTTGTGATATACAATCCACAACAACATCAGTTTTCAATGAGGATACCTTTTCAAACTGAAATTCTTCAGGTGAGAGTAAGTTTTTTTTCAAGCTCTTGTACGAGTTTGTGCTTCACTGGTTTGGTTTGCAGCATATCCATCAAATAATGCGTTTGTTGGAAGAAGATCATGTAACAGAATGTCCTTGATAAAAGTACCCCTTTCTTTTGTTACAACCATCCCTCTATGTGCTTTTGAAAATTGTTTTGTTTAACCTGTTTTGAAGTGGCTGGCTGGACAAAACTCGTACTGTGCCAATTAAAGTGTGGAAGTTTAGCTTTAGTGATTATGCCAAACAACTTTTTCTTTTTAGTACACACCTCCCCTGCTTCACTTCTGTGTATAGTTTGGATCCATGTTCAATCACATCTAGTAGAAGTGTCTTTATATCGTTATGCACATATTGTTTGGTCACAAAGTTTTGCAGTCGCACTGGCACAGTCATTTCAAAGGAGTTTCCCTGCTGCTGCATGAATTGAAGAAGGCCGTCAACATGTTTATTAAAATGTTCCCCTCTCTCTTTCCCACAAGTTCCTGGTGAGGAACAGTTTCACGATGGTCCATTAATTTAGAATTTGTCATTTCTCTGAAAACATTCAAATAGAAAGAACTTCATCATAAACTAGCTGCTATTGAGCAGCATATTCACTTTTACTTGTCTGACCAACAATTCCCTTGGAGCCTTTCTGTGATCCCTGGATCAGCTGTTCCAGTTTCATATCTGGAGTCACAGCATCAAACCTTCCTTCTTTGTCTTTCATCACAAAATGTCTTTGGATTAATTTTCTTTTCTCTAGAGGTATGGTTTTTCCACCTCTTGCTTCTTCGCTCATTTCAAATTCCAGGACCAATATGTCAGATTGTTTATGCAATCAAATTGGCAAAACACAATAATCAGTAACTCCACAATCTTTGCGAGCAGTTCCCAATCCCGTTCCCAATCAGCGTGTGCCAAGTTTTCCACTAGACCTAGCATGTGTAAAACATTTCCCTAGTACTTGCAAAGTTGTGATTTTTCTTCACATTCTTTGACAAACTCTACAATCTTGGTTTTCAGGTTTTCTGATTTTGAACTGAGTGTATTGAACATTGCCTGGCTTTGCATTATATATTTTGATTGAAGTGCACACAGTGCCTTGTTCTCTTCTGAGATAAGAGCCTCAGATATGATGAGCATACTGTTAGACCTGGCGCTTCTTGGCGGGATTACCCCTGAATTTTTGCCTCTATCTCCGCCATTTTTGACTGACTTAGATGCTTTGGACACTTTGCCACTGCTAAACAGTGTCAAAGTGCAAGTGTTCCCTGTATACAGTGTAATGGTAATTGGTTGTCCATGATTGGTATGTTTGCCTTACTAAGTGAAGTCCCTAGTAAAGTGCACTATGTGTGCCAGGGCACGTAATGCAAATGCTACTAGTGGGCCTGCAGCAATATTTGTGCCACCCAAACAAGTAGCCTTAAAAAGGGAACTCAGGCCTGCCATTGCAGGGCCTGCGCGCAGTTTGTTAAACAGCCATGTTGTTCTGTCAAGTGCACTGACTCGCCAGACCGTACCCTTCCCTTTCTATGTACATCAGGCACCCCTATGGTAGGTCTAGGGTACCCCCTGGGCAGGTTGCAGTGCATGTGAAAGGTAGGACATGTACTAAGGTGTGTGCCATGTCCTGACAGTGAAATCATCTCCATTAGTTTTTCACTGTGGAAAGGCCATCTTGCCCATAGGCAGTTTAGTATGCCTGAACTCACAATGTAATAACACATATTTTTATGAAGGTGGTTTTTGCATTCTGTGTTCAGAAGCCACTCTTTTAGAAGTGGCTGAGGTTTTGTGCTCTAACATTTCTGTGTGTCTCTGCCTGGCTGTGGATTGACTGTCTGGATTTGAAAGCAATAGGATCTGGGGAATGTCTTGACCCAGGGGAGGAGAGGAGACAGCAACAGGCTGACCTGCATCTGGAGTGTAGGGGAAGGATGAGCCCCTAGAGGTGAAGATGCCTGGGTTGCTGCCATAAAATAATTGGCTCTTCTCCTGCTGAGTGATTGAGATTCCAGACCCCCACTAATCAAAGGAAGAAAGGTGTCACTGGCAGGGAGGCACCAGGAACTGGTTTGAATAGGGGTCAGTGCCCCCTGACATACAAAGACTTCAAAGCCATTGAGGGGTATAACTATGAGAGCTGAAGCCCCTGAACTTTGGAGAATGGCTTGATCAAGTGTGAACAAGACTGGAGCTGCTTCATGGTGAAGCGGACCTTTGCCAAGGGAGAAACAACTGAAGAGACTGAAGAATAGGACTGACAATTGCTGTGTGTTCTGGGGCTGGCCTGCAGTTTGCTGTTTTAACCAAGGAAAGGCTAAAGTGACTTTGCTGTGTGCTGAGTCCCCCTCCTAAAAGGACTTTGCTGTGTGCTGTGTCCTGAAGTAACTTATCCCCAAGGACCCGAGGTGAGCTGGCTCCCTGTTTGGAAACACAGGAACATAAAAGTTTCCATGAGAGTCTCAGCGACGCTGTGAGTGCATGCCTGTTGCAGCTGAGACCCTCATAAGGCGTGCCCTGTGATCGTGGCACCTGGAGTCCAAGCAAGGATCAGCGACGCGGTGTGCATGTGCTTTGTGCAGCCTGAACACCTTTTTGAGGATTGTCCAGTGATCGTGTGCACCGGAATCCAAGTGAGTCTCATTGACGCTGTGTGCGTGTGTGTTGGGCGCAGTGAGACCTTTGTGAGGATTTGCCTTGTTGTCGTGTGCACCGGAATCCAAGTGAGTCTCATCAACGCTGTGTGCGGCTGCGTTGGGCACCGTGAGACCTTCGTGAGGATTTGCCTTGTTATCGTGTGCACTGGAATCCAAGTGAGTTTCATCGACGCTGTATGCGTGTGTGTTGGGCGCAGTGAGACCTTTGTGAAGATTTGCCTTGTTGTCGTGTGCACCGGAATCCAAGTGAGTCTCATCAACGCTGTGTGCGGCTGCGTTGTGCACCATGAGACCTTCATGAGGATTTGCCTTGTTATCGTGTGCACCGGAGTTAAAGTGAGTCTCAGTGACGCTGTGTGCGTGATCTTCGTGCAACCTGAGACCTGTGTGTGGAGTGCCCAGTGATCGTGCACCCGAAGCTTAAGGAAGACTCAGCGACGCTGTGTGTGTGTGCTTTGTGGCAGCCTGAGATCTTCGTAACTAAAGAGGCCTGGACCGGCAGTCCTGGAGGAGCTGAGTTGCCGGCCCGAGTCGCCGTTGCCATTCACAAAGCTGCATTGGAGGCCCAGCCGCTGGACGACGAAAGGAGAGTGAGTTTGCGCCCCCCAGGTAACGTGTGTCGACACCTGGGGCGGGGCGCGGGCTCGGAGGAAGACGCTCTCGGCCTCTCCCTCGTGTTCGCAGCACGAGCCTCTGCTTCTGCTCGTATTGCGGCCCGTATTGCCAAGGGAGTGGCAGTACAGGGGCTGGAGCGCGGAGCTGCAGTATTGATTCCATCGTACCCGTGTTGGGGCAACTGTTGAGAGGCTGACTGCAAGTCAGAAGGAGAGGCAGAGAGACCGCCTAAGGCCCGGTGATCGGGGCCTGAGTGTATTACGCATGATTCCATTTCTGCAGAACGGAGTACCTGACTGTTGTATTACACATTGCATCATTTCTGCATAACGGAGTACCTGATTAGAGTATTACGCATTGCATTATTCCTGCATAACGAACTACCTGATTAGTGTATAATCTTTAGGATTATTGGGGTACCTTAGTGGTTGAATGTTTTATTCAAAATAATTTTACACACATGGGAGGTATGACTAAATAATATAAGCATAGATGTACCCAGGAGGTGTATTTGATATCCAATGGATTAAGAATATGTAAGTTTTTTGTGTGTCAGTCGCAACCAGGCCTTTTTGTTGAGTAACTTTGTGAGTAGAGGGCAGCCTGGTTTTGTATCCCTCTGATGCTCCTTGTTTAAGAGCAATGTAGACTTCCCTGCACACGTTCACCAAACACTACTGTCTGGGCAGTCATGACCGTAGAGATGGGTGCTTCGCCGTTCGGTCCTGCAGGACCTCTGTGTGTTAAATTGGTCCGCAGACAGGGCCAGACTGGCCATAGCAGGCACCGGGCGTTTCCCCAGTGCGGCGGAGGGGTGGCGGGTGATTTTGTGGCTGTGGGGGCCAGTTTTGCAGCAGAGCTGCAATATCAGCCCCCTATAACAAAGTGCTCCCAGGGCCAGACGAGCAGCAATCTGCCAGGGCTGGTTGCTGTTCTTTGTCCGCAGACCCACCTCCGGGAATTATATTGCTTTGATATCTATTCACCAGTAAGGAATCTGCAGCTAGAAGTCTCTAGCAGATGAACAAGGGTCAGATGTATGACCATTTTTTGCGGCCGCAAACGTGAGATCCTCCCGTTTGCGACTGCAATAAAGGGTAATGGCATTTACCAATGCTATTTTGTAAGTCACTGACTCGCAAAATAGCATTTGTGACTCTTGCTTTTAGGAAGTGGCGTCCCTTCCTAATAGCGAGTCACCATGCCATGTACTATTGTTTTGCGACTGCATTTGAGGCCACAAAACACTCGCACTTTACCACTTAGTTCAATTAGGTGGTAAACCACTCGCAAACGGGAAGTGGTCCCCAGGGGACACCTTCCTCTTTGTGAGTATGTGAGAAAATATTTTTTAAGGGCAGGCAGTAGTCCCAGGGCCACCGCCTGCCTTTAAAAAAATGAAACTGAAAAGTTTCATTTTACTTTTTTAAACGCATCCTGTTTTCCTTTAAAGAAAATGGGCTGCATTTAAAAAAAAAAATGCTTTATTAAAAAAGCAGTCACAGACATGGTGGTCTGCTGACCCCAGCAGGCCACCATCCCTGTGAGTGCTAGCCATTCCTAATGGGGTTGCAAATTGCACCTGCCTCATTAATATTAAAGAGGCATGCAATTTGCGACCCCATTAGGAATCACAAACAGCGTCTGAGACACTGTTGTGCATCCCAATTTGCAAGTCGCAAATTGCGAGTCGTAAATGCGATGCAAATTGCGAGTCGCAAATTGGTAGGTCGTACATCTGGCCCCGGTTACTTACCTATGATAGACATGCGCTCTATATCTTCTCATTAACATTAACATAATGTGAAACATGCAACATTCTAAACAACGTGTCCCACTATTAAAAAAAAAAATGACAAAGTTCTATTGATTAAAATACAACTGAGAACTCAAGAACCTTCCATTGACATTCTGGTATGTTTCGGCCATTGGTCAATGGAACACGAAGGCAATGTTCTACTTCTTGGTCACCCATTGGCAAGATTCGGAGGGTTCTGTTTGGGGCTTCTGTGGTGCTTTCCCAGTGCCCTACATAATTTAGGCCAGAGGTTTCTAATTTTAGTCCACAAGGATAAAATGTATGCCAGATTTGACTGATAACCACCGAATATGTCAATGTATGTACCTTAATATCCTTTATGTCCATATCCTAAAAACTGTGCATGGTTCTGTATTTGCGGACCAAAGGTTAAATAGCTACCATTTATTATATACGCCATGTCATTCAGTAAACTTTAAGCCGCCTTATGAGGACCCAAGTTATCTCAATGCAGCAGGCCCCCTATTGATTACAAGATATACGTGAACATTGTTGATCACGTGTTTTTTCACCCAGACGCTAAACTGCTTGACTTCTAAAAGTAGATGAAATGTCAGTGTGAAACTGTGGCCAAAAATTGTGGAAAACATCCAGGAATTGGTGCAGAAAAACATTATCCTCCAGTAACTTATAATCAAAGATAACTACCGCTTCAAGAATTTGACACCTTCTGTATTGGATATCTAAGGTATGGAGGGAAAGTACTGAGCCAAATTCCGGCCTTTATGTAAGGATGTCCTCTCGGGTGAAAAGCCAGTTTTCCTGTTAGCATCAGAGGACAGCCTGTGCTCTCCCGCCCTACACACCACATGCCACATGGGCATACTACTAACTCTAGTTCAAAATTACAAGGATATACTGGCATGATTTTATAATGGCTTTTTTTGTATCTCCAAAGTCTGCAGAAAAATCTGGTGATAAGGGTGGTGGTTCAAAAATGCATTGTCCTCTAGCATAATCATCAATAAACAAACAACAAGGCGAAATGTAGAGACTCCCACCAGGAATCTGCTGGACAATGGTGTCTCGCAGCCTCACAGCCCCCAGACGCATGACTTTGTCAGCTGTTCACCCTATATTTGCTGCCTTTCCTTTCGAAAAAGGGGACGAGGAACAGCTCTTTTTTAAATGAGTTTCAATCTCCTATAACCACAAACAGTTATACCTTATTATTCTCATTTATCCCTCCAAAGATACACCCCTTTCCCCCTTTTACCCCTAAATGTAGCTGTAGTTTTTTAATAAAGTTTTTGCAAGTTAAAAATTATAGCATGTTCTGCACTGCTTGGCAGAGTGTCAGTATCATAACTTACAGAAATACAAGTGTGGCGTCATTATTTTCCAATAGTGTTCGCAATGTATAATGAAATGAAATTAAAATAAACTTTCTAAAGCGCAACAATTACCCGGAGGTATCTCGGCGCTACGCCATGCTGAGAAACAGAATATATTATAGAAAGATACTGGAAGCTATTTGTTAAAAAGCCAGGTTTATACATTCTTCTTGAGTTCCAATAGATTCTGTGATAATCACAGTGTGCTATATGAAACTCGCGTTGACAACATGGGAAGACAATCCCAACTGTAATAAACAGGAGGGGAAGAAAGGGAACAAGAAGAGGGTCAGATGTGGGGGAAACATCAGCAAAGTAGGATGGTTGGGAATAAGCTTAGGGTAGGAAATCAGGCGTCTGTCGTTCCTACCCCCAAAAGGCAAAGTAAAAGGCGACTGTGAGGTTGTAGAAGCTTACATAGTAGCAATGGGGAGGAGGTGCCTCTGGGGCTAGGAGCGCAAAACGCATAAGGGCAAGAGGCGAAGCGCAGGAGGGGTGATGCAGGGGAAAAGGGTGCATTAAAGGTTGGGTTGCTCCAAGCATGCTGGAGAGACGGAGATATGTCACTACATGCAAAGCGGAGGGGAGTGCAACTAAGGTGAAGAGGAGTTGTCATCCGTTAACCACCAGAACTTGTGCAAATGTGCATCTCATTCCACGGAAATGGAGTATTTCCTGAAACCCCAGACATCATCTCATCTCAAAGTGGTACTCTTGGACTCGGTACAAACCTGAAGCGTAAACCACCATGCCCTCTGAGCAGGGGACTCCAGAGCCTTGCAGCGTCGCATGATGCGCTGATCTAGAACCAAGACCAGGTCCTGGAAGCTCGGTTCAGTTCTATTATTTGCAATGCACAGAAAGCAGTCCAGGGCACATGCCTCCCAGGTGTGGGTAGCAGGGGACTCAGACAGTTGCAGTAGCTGTGTGGTAAGTGTTGCGCAATACTATGAGAGGGATCCGCATGCCCATAGAATGCTGTGTAGATCCACATCAGGAGCGTGACATCGAGGGCAGGTACCATTCACCCCAGTGAAATATTGATTAATACTGGCCAGCGTGAGGAGGAGCCTAGCGTGCAACCAAGATGGCCGCATAGGTGCGAGGCTCCCGAGGACCTCCGCAACCTCCTACGTTTATCCTGTCTTCATCCTGAATCGGTTGAGGGGACTGTGTCGGTGAACCTGAGCCGAGGTGGTACCCGTTTTCCGTTTTTGAATCGGACCCCGGGTGCCGGGATGAGCATCGACTGAAGTTTGCGGCCTGCTTCTCTCCTGACCCCGGACTCGAGTTTGGGGGTGATCCAGTGGAGAAGTGAATAACAACGGCAGGACGAGCCTGGCGATTCGCGTACCCCACACTTTCACTTTCACTTTTGAGTCCCCTTGCCGTCATCGCGAGTGGGATTACGGCGCTTCTTTGTGTGGTGGTGGCCTCGCTGGGGGACCCTGCCTGCCTGTCTGCGGGGACCAGCTCCGCCTTCCTGAGGTGACCTCCGGGGCTCTCGGCCTTGATTGCTTGCTCTCCACTGCGTGACTAGTGAGGGTGCGAGATACACGACGATGGCCACGAAGCAGGATGGAGATCGGCTGAAGGCCAAATCGACCCGGCGTGGCACCGCACTTCAAGTCAACATTATGGATCGCTACAGTCTTCCGAGTGCCCCCCGGATGCCCCGGATTTGCCTACGGATCTGACTTTGCAGGACGTCATGGGCGCCATTGCTGAGATGAAGACCTCAGTGGGCCAACAATTCGACACCTTGGCGCACAAACTCGATGCGGTCCTCATCGATGTCAACCTTGTGAGAGCAGATCTATCTAAGACAAATGACCGGGTTGACTCTTTGGCCCATACCGCGTCGGGCCTCACGACTGAGGTGGCGGCCCTCCAGACGGAGGTGCGCCGGCTCCGGCAGGCAAGTGCGCTCACGGATCGGCGCCTGGAGGACTCCGAGAGCAGGGCCCGGAGGAATAACGTTCGCATTATCGGAGTGCCTGAGGGACAGGAGGATTCGGCGGCGGATCTCTTTGTGGAGGACCTGATTTCTACCCGTCTCCAGCCTCGAGGACTGAGTAAATTCTTTGCGGTGGAGAGGGCCCATAGGGTTCCTGGCGGCAGACCGAAGGTCGGAGCTCCCCCGCGGCCTCTTATTGCCCGTATCTTCAACTTTCGGGACTGGGATGCGATTTTGCAAGCTTCCAGATTGCAAGGGCCGCTTAAGCTGGAGAACATGGAGGTGAACTTTTATCCTGATTTCACGCAGGCGGTCCAGAAGCAGAGACTGAGTTTCATGGGCGTCAAGCGGCGGCTTCGAGACATGAACTTAAAATACGCAATGCTTTTCCCGGCCAGGCTGCGTGTGGAGGCTGATGGTCGCACTCACTTTTTTGACCGTCCTGAGACGGCCGGGGACTGGTTGGACACTTTGTCTGGGGGACATGATCGGGATGGGACGGGGGCAGCGGGAGGAGAGTGCCCACCGGACCGGGTATGAGGTATTGACACTGGGGCTCATTCCTGATGATGCCACTTTTCGGCCAAGCTTAGGGTCTCTTGACTGTTGTGTCTTGTTCCCCCTCCATTGGAGGTTGTGCTGTGTCTCGAGGGGGTTCCCTTTCCTCCTCTAGGGGGTCTTTGTAGTTTAGTTTACACAGGGGCGACAGGCACACTGCAAGTTGGGGGGGGCTGTTTGGGCTCATGCAGGGGTGCAGGGAGGGGGGAGTTTTGTTGGGGATGTTGGGTTGGGTATTGTTTATTTGTACCACAAGGCAGAAGTATTGTTGTGCTATCTCCAAAGTGCTCTCTGGGGGGAGACTGATCGGTTTTGGCTATGATGGGGGGTAGGGGACTGAGCCTTTTGTCCTGGAATGTTAATGGACTGGGGGACAGGATAAAACGGGGGGTGGTCCTGCAGTCCTTAAAACGGATTTCACCCGATATAGTATTTCTGCAGGAAACACACCTCATTGGAAATTCCTTTCGTGCCATGAACAGACGGGGCTATCGCCTTGTAGCTCACTCGGGCTTTACATCTAGTTCGAGGGGTGTGGGCATTATGGTTAAAACCTCGCTCCCGTTGGAGGTTGATGAGGTGCTCCATGATGATAGGGGACGATATACGGCTCTGGTGGGTAGACTGGAGGGTAAAGTGATTGTTTTGGTTTCTGTTTATGTCCCGCCAGGGTTGCAGACGACTACTTTCGCTGATTTGGGGCGCCTTCTTCTTGGCCTGCCGGAGGGGATTCTAGTGGTTGGGGGGGATTTTAACGCGGTAATTTCCGGAACTGAGGATCGTCACCCGCCCAGGGATCTCCCCCGCGCCCAATCTTGGTTATCTGGCCTCTTGGATACCCTGGGGCTGGTGGATTGTTGGCGGCTGAAACACCCTACGCAGATACAATACACCTTTCATTTCGGGGCTCATGGCAGTCTTTCGAGGCTTGACTATGTTCTGATGCCAGCAGCACAGGCGGGGAGGGTTGGGGAGGTGCGACATCTGGCTCGGGGTATTTCAGATCACTCCCCGCTCCTGTTGCACTTCGACATTGTCCCGAGGGGGGAGGGGAGGGTGGTCCCGATCAATCCCTGGTACCTGCGTGACCCCACAATTCGCGCAGATTTGGTTAAATCTATTGAGCGATATTTTGAAGACAATGTGGGGTCTGTGTCGTCTGCTGTTTCTTTGTGGGAGGCGTTCAAGACGGTACTCCGGGGGGAGGCCCTATCCCTCATTTCCCATTCCCGGAGGCGCGAGCGGGAGGAGGTGACCCGTATCGAATCTGAGATAACTGAGTTGGAGGGTGATCTGGAGTGTGGGGTCACGGACGACAAACTGCATGCTCTCAGACTCAAACAGGCGGACTACAAGGCCCTAGTCACGGAGGCAGCCAGGGGCCTGAGTAGAGAGCAACAGGGGCGACTGTATGATGTGGGTGATAAGGCTGGTAAACTGATTGCGTGGCTGGATAAAAAGGAGAGAGCGAGTCGAGTTGTCCCGTCGATTGAGAGATTGGATGGTGTGTGTGTCGCTGAGCCGGAGGAAATTGTTGACTGTTTCGCTGAGTATTTCCGTGGGGTGTATTCCCCGGTATCTTCCCGCTCGGAAGAGGATTCCCATGACCTGCTTAAAGACATTGCGCTGCCTTCCCTTTCGGAGGAGGATAAATTGTTGTTGGACGCGGCTCCGACATCTGATGAGATTGCCCTCGCCATACGTTCGGTCGCCTCTGGCAAGGCCATGAGTCCTAATGGCCTTCCCATCGAATTGTACAAATTACGACCGGATACGCTGGCTCCGCATCTCCGTGATATGTTCCTCGCGGCCCAGTTGGCGGGTTCCCTCCCGCTGGACCAGCGTCTTGCCACTATTGTGGTTATTCATAAGGAGGGGAGGCCGCGGGATCGGGTCACGTCTTACAGGCCCATCTCGCTGTTGAATGCGGAGCCGAAAATTCTCGCCAAGGTGCTGGCTAATCGGCTGGTTGGCGTGGTGTGCGATCTGATCCATCAGGACCAGTCCGGCTTTATCCCTCATCGCAACACCGCGCTCAACCTGCGGCGTCTGCATGGGGTGCTCTCGAGGGTCCCATTCATACGAGAGCCAGCCATTTTGGCGTCCTTGGATGCCACTATGGCGTTCGACACGCTTGAGTGGCCATATATTTGGGCGACGCTGGCTAAGTTTGGGTTTGGCCCGGGATTCATTGGCCGGGTGAAATTGTTGTACTCCGGACCGCTGGCGCAGGTGGCGGTGAATGGTAGAGTATCGGCTCCTTTTGAACTGGGCAGGGGCACGCGGCAGGGCTGCCCGCTGTCGCCGCTCCTCTTTGCGCTTGCCTTGGAGCCCCTGGCGGAGTGGCTGTGGTGGCACCCTTCGATTCGTGGTCTCCGATGGACCCCCGAGTATGAGGATCGCGTCTCCCTTTACGCGGACGATATTCTTTTGTACCTTGCTTCCCCGCGTGAATCATTGATTGTGTTAGTGGATGTGTTGCGTTCATTTGGCCGCAACTCCGGCTTAGTCATCAACTGGGCTAAATCCTGTGTGTATGTCCTCTCGGGGGAGGCTCCTATCCTTCCGCGGGGTTGTCCTATCCAGGTTGCTCCGCAGGGATTTAAGTACCTGGGTATCTTTATTACCCTGGACGCTGCGGCCCGATATAAACAGAACTTACTCCCCCCCCCCTCCAGCGCCTGAAGGAGGATGTGGCGCGTTGGAGGTGCTTGCCGCTCTCGCCGCTCGGCCGTGCGGCACTGTTTAAGATGATGTCGTTGCCACGTTTCTTATACGCTCTACAAAACACGATGGACGTCGTCCCGGCGCGCTACTTTCGGGAGGTGGAGGTCTGCAGCGCCACCTGTTTTGGGATGGGAGGCCGCGTATCGCCCTCGCGAAGCTGACGCTCCCGTGGTATGACGGGGGGGTCGCCCTCCCAGACATCAAACGGTATTACTGGGCCTCCCAGCTGGCTGTGATAAACCACGGCCTTTATGGGCCCGCCCTTAACCCGGCTTTTGAAATGGACAAATTGTTACTGCCGGGTGGCGACTATAATCGTGCGCTCTACTCTAGATCGCTCGACGCACGCCTGACGGGTCCTACGCGGGTCGCGGTACGGGTGTGGCACGCGGCAAACTTGGCGATGGGGTGGAAGGATCGGTTGACCCGGGCGACGCCACTGTATGCATCTGAGCGATTGGGCTGCTTGTGGACCTCGAAAGGCTTTGAGAAGTGGGACACGATAGGCATCAGTAGGGTGGGCGATCTCTGGACGAGGGGGGGATTCAAAACGTTCGATGTGCTGCAGACGGAATTCCAGTTGCAGGACAGGGAGTACTTCCGGTATGTACAGGTTCGTCACGCGCTGTGTTCTGTATTCCCGGATGTGGCGTCCATCCCGGAGTGCTCCCCTCTGGAAGATAGAGTGCTAGATGGGCATGTACCGGATGGCACTATCTCATTGATTTATAAAAAGCTCATTAACGATCGCTCGGGACTGCTGACAGGCCTTCGTGAGGCATGGGTTGCCGATGGATTGGAGCTGGATGACGAGGACTGGGTGTCTGCGGTGGCCTCCCCGAAAGAGGTGGCCATATAGGCCCGCCTTCGTTTCGTCCAGCTCAAAATACTCCACAGGGTCTACGTTACGGGGCCGGGTCTGATGCGTATGGGATATGCCGTGGATGGGCTGTGTAAGCGTGGGTGTGGTTTGTTAGGGACCTTCTTCCATACTTTGTGGGAATGCCCGGAGGTGGCGCGATTCTGGCGTGGTGTACATGCGGTGTTGCAAGCGGTCACGCATGTGACGCTGTTTCCCGAGGCTAGGAGATGTCTGCTAAATGTGTGGGAGCCGACTGATTACACGGTGCCGCAGACGTGGTGGGTGACTCTGGGATATATGGTGGCCAAGCGTGACATAGCCCAATTGTGGGGCTCCCAGAGGTCACCAATGGTCTCGGTGTGGAAGGACAACATGGATTGGTGTATGTTTCGGGAGAAGGTAGTGTATGTGGCGAGAGGTAAGCCTGGGAAATGGGTGAAAGTGTGGGGCCCCTGGAACTCCTATCGTGGCGGGATTTGTACCCCGCCGCTGACGCCTGATTTGGCAGTGGCCCAGTCTCCCTAGTCTGCTTGTTACCTTGGTTCTGGGTATCGTGTTCACTTTGTTTCTGTCCTGGCCCGTCCCCCCCCCCTTATTCCTGTGGATCGGTAGGGTCCTCCCCAGGGGAGCTCATAATGCTGCTTTGACTTTTGCTGCCTTGTGGATTTGTTTGTAGTTTCTTATAAAAAATGGAACCGCCATTTGGGGGCTCCGGACGGTGTGGCCGCCAACGCTTTCTTCGACTTCTGGGACCTTTATCACTTGCCGCTTGTGTTTAATAATTGTGTTTTATGCTCCCACTGTTTGCTAGCGGCCGGCCTGAAGGTTGTAGGCCCATCCTTGTATATCTTTTGCATTCTGTAATAAAGGTTTCAAAAAAAAAAAAAAAAAAAAAATACTGGCCAGCGTTAGGCAGGCTCTGTGTAAAAAGAAGAATTGTATGAGTTTGAACCTAGCATTCCTGAAGACAGCAGCTTAGGGAGCCAGGCCATTCCTTATCAGTGATGCTTCTCTCTATTTCAGTTTTCCGTCTCTCATGGAGGTCAGCCAAGGAAGTCCGACTGTTCTCCCTGAGGGCTCCAGACAGCCAGTTGACAAGATGGCTGCCACCTCTAATGGAATGAAGAAATTGCATAGGAGCATGAGATGAAGGTTCCACAGATGTGATGGTCCCATTGAAACGCAGCACATATACCATGGCGTGCTATGTCAAGAACTGCCCTTGAGGGATATATACTATATACCATTACTATACTATACTATTTGACTAGTTCATTAAAGGGCATTAACACACCATCCTGGAAAAGGTCATCTAATGTCGTCAAACACCTCCTGCCTAGCCTGCCACCCCTCCAGTTCAGAGGCCAACAGTGACCCCCAGTGGCACGAAGATGCCAGCAAGGGGACTGCCGAAGCATAGGGAAGTGCAGTGACGCGTATACCTCTATGAAAACAATGAAACGCCACTTGGAAGAAGCGAGGGGTGACAAGTGCAATTTCCATGTGGGGTGAAATAGGTGCAGCAATCAGTCCAGCCACCAAGGAGGGAGGTTTAAGGCAGCATCATCCAAGTGGCATTCACCCACTTTACCTGAAATGCCAAATAGTAATGTTCATAATCAGGACACAGAGTCCACCCCTCACAGTGGGTAGATGTAATTTAGACAGAGCAGCTCTAGGACGGTCTCTGCAGCAGGTAAGATTGCCCAGTGGTACATTTAGTGACCAAACGAAGGAGGCTGGTAGAGCAAGAGGGAGCTTAGTGAAATATTACAGCAGGCGTAGGAGGATATCTTTTGAGAGAGCGCAATTCTACCTACTACAGAAATTGGAAGGCTATGTTAAAAAGACCTTAATATGAATTTATGCTACTTCCCTACCAAGGTTGCCACCCAGGAGAGCCTCCTCAACATAGCATGCCTGGATCTCCAGGTACCTGAACGTCCATGCCTGCAATGCCAGCATTCCACCACCCACGACCAAGCAAAATTCCTTTGCATTCGGATGTAGGTGGAATAGACAGGACTTTCAACAGACCAGAGATTTCATAAAAGCAAGAAGAGTGGTAGCAATATTAGAGTAATTGCCCTCACATCCTGATATATAGCATTATGTCATCCACCTATAAAGAGACCGCATGAATTGTCTCCACAAGCATCAGCCCCTATCCTGTCCTGCGCATGTGAATTGCCACCACCACCAACACGAATAGAAGGGGACATAGCAGGCAACCCTCTTTCATGCCCCTGTGTATTTGTAAAGCAACAAAGATTAGTCTACCTATCAGCACTCGCACCACCATTATATAATACAAGAGCTGCATCATATTGATTATGCATCCGCCCAGCACATATCGCTGTAGTAACCACAGTGTTTGACAGCTGCATCATTCAAGAGAGCCTGAGTCTCCAGGCAAAGCAAGGAGTACTTGCTATCTCCCAGCTCATTCACCAGCTCCCTACGAGCTCCGATAAAAGCACCGATTGAGATGCCCCTAATCATGGCTTTGAAGACATCCCATTTAATAGCTTGAGTTGTAGCTGTGTGCACAAGTAATCTGAGATCTGGTAGCAAACGGTAGTGTGTAATGCCTGGTCCTCCAGTAGGGAGTGCTGAAGACACCAGGTAGGTATAGGAGAGCGAGGACTTCTCCAGCAGATAACTGCAAGCAGTGGGTTGTGGTTCGACATGGTCCAGCTCAAATAGTCGACTTAAGTGAACGAGGGGCAATGGAAGCATGAGCATACAATCCTATCCAGTTGTACATGTAGATTATATGGGGAAATAAAAGAAGTACACAGGTACACCCGGATGGCATTGATTCCAAATGTCCTCCAAGGACCAACTCTGCAGCCAATGAGTGAGATGTTTAGCGTGTTGCAATCTGCCAAGTACTGAGTACAACACCATTAAAGTCACCACCAATTGTCCAGGGGACCCCAGTCCGCCGAGTCAGCACCTCAGACAAGCAATTAAAGAAGGAGACCTGGTCGGAATTGGGAGCAAATATACTGCCAATCCCTACCGGTTTGCTGTATGGGGTTCCCTCAATTAAATCATATCTGCCCCCCCCCCATCTTGTAAGAGTGCGGTGTGTGTCCACTTATACCTCAAATAGGAGAACATTGCTTAGCGCTTGTTGGCATTTTCATGCCTCTAACATTCCATTGGGGAAATTGTAATCACTGAGCAGCATTTGCGTGGTAAAAGGAATGCAAATTCACACTGTAGCATCGGGTGGAAGAATAGACACGCTACAGGGAGTAACTTTCACCCAGTCATATCATTGATAAAGTAAAGGGTCAACATCAGCCTGCAGAGAAATGGGTAAGATGAACATCTGTAAAAAAAGGAAGGGCGAGGCAAACGGCCCTCTTTCCAAACCCCAAACATAGATTAAACAACATTCTATGGGGTAGAAGTCAGCCCAGAAGGGAAATGAATGACTGCTGTAGGCCCATCTATGTTACACCTAGAGTAGTTTGTAGGTACAGTGGAAGTAGTGCTGCTGGAGGGGTGAGCCCAAGAGGGAAATTGCAGCCAAGGCCTGGCAGGTCAGGGTATCCATAGCAGCTGGTCCAACCAATTCACTAGAGAGATGAATAACTGGAGAGTGCTATTGGGCCCCTATGATGGCTAAGCGAAAGGGACTAGTGTATCGGAGGGGCGGTGGAGTCAATAGGAAGAAAGGGGGGGGGGGGAAAGGAGTGGAAAGGCAAATATATCCTTGCTCGTATTCTGTGTCGTAATATTTTATTGAAACAGATGTATACAGCATTTGCACAGTGTGGTACAGAAGCAGAAAGGCACCAAACAATACAATGCAGTTCAGCAGGGTAAAAAGGGGGGCGGGAGGGTTGAGAGGGTGTACAGCAGAGTGGGGTGTGTTGTGCATGGAACTCAGAAGGTCAGCTGCATTGATGCTGAGTATCAGGGGTTGAGGGATCGGTGATACAGGGCCAATGCAATGAGAGGCAGCGGGGATCAGGGCAACCAGTCTCTGTGAAGGATAGGAGTAGAGGGGTTCACTCCCTGTGGCTGGATGTAAGAGGCAAGGGGGTCAGGGAGGAATGGGGATATGGACGAGCAGGAGTGGGGGGTGGAGCCCCACTGTGTTGGGTCAGAAAGTGCTCCGAATGCTGATATAGAGATCGACTTAGGGATATGTTGGTGGTGTCATATGTCCCGTGTAGGCCCATTGTCATTTTCCCTATGTTAGCATGAGCACATTGCAGACTGTCCTCTGCTTTGCACACGTTACCTTACAGATATGTTTTGCTTTGTGCCACAAAGTACTTTCACACAAAACATGCTGTTGTTTTTGCACTCTGTTCTTTCCTGGGATTTAGTCTGAACATGTAGACAAGGTTGAACAACAGTTCCCCTTGTTATTCTGTTCTGGTCAGGTCCTAGCACCTAGAAGAAATACGCAAATGCAGATGTAGTTTGGGAACACATACATTTTGTCATATAGACAACCCACACTTGGAGAGGGACCTTTCCAGGGAAAAGATTGTGACAGCACCTGAGATGTAGAGCTTTCATTTGTGTATACTGAGGTATGGGGTCTGTTGCTAACACTTAGAGATCTTCTGATATATAATCATTTTGCTTCTGTAGAAGGGGAGAGAGGTTAGGCTACACTGTCGTATATAATGACAGCTCCATTTATGATTTACGGACTACTTGCTATGCTAATCATATTTGTGTTAGGCATTTTCCTACTTGTTGTGGCACGTATACTTCATACTAGAGCACAATAGTTATCATTATTATTATTGCGTCTTGTAAAGCGCACGGCTACCTCCGACAGAGGTGTCCCGGCGCTGGCGGTGGGAGCAAAAGAGGTATGGGCAGGTGACAATGTGCTAATTAAGGACAAAGAGCCATGTCTTCAGGTTCTTCCTGAAATCAGGCTCTGACTTGGCTTTCCGAATGTGCTGTGTGAGGGGGAGGAGGGTGTATGCCTCAATGAGCTACCCCGGAGCCGACCGGGGTGGTTCATTTGGCGGGACATCGATCCTTGGGGTTGTAGCCCAACTGGCACTCCCACCACTCGGTTTTTGAGCTCATGAGGTTATTTATCTCTTTTCAACAAGTTAATCGGATTATGTAAGACCTATTGAGGCATTACTACCTTCTGGAGGTTATTTACTTCCTTTACATTGATTCACTCATATTTTTGTTGTTTTTTCACACATCACAGTGAGTTGTAGGAAGGGATCCTTAAGGTCCTGACGAAGAAGCATGGGGAAGCTTCGAAACATGTCGACACCACTAGGAGGCATAGCTCATTGAGGCATACACCCTCCTCCCCCTCACCTTTTACTAATACCAGCTCAAACGGCAGAATAAAATTTTCCTAGACCAGAGAGCCAGGTATTTTTTAATTCACCTGTCCATTCACTCCTGACCCTTCCTCTCACACCCCTGCATCACGCATAGTTGTCTCAGTAACAACAGTGCTCCCACGCAAATGTAGGTCGTAGCACGCCCCGTCCCGTAGAGGGGCGGGAAGTCCCCTATGATGAAGCATGACACCAAGGGCCCTTTTGGTGTGTGAGGGGTATTTAAACAACTAATGTGTATTCTCCACGACTGTGGGATACATATTGTACAAACGGGAGATTCTTGATTTACTATACCCGTGGGTGGATCCCTATGTTTATGTACTGTGCTGAGCCGTCAACAATATCTTAACCTCCTTAGAAATATTGTTAAAGGAATGCACAATACCAGTGTCAGTCGCAGAGTCACTCAGACATATGTCGAATGCGGACTTACACTTCGATATCACTTTTTGGGTCACTATATCAGGGTCTATGTTTGCAAGAGAGGGTGGAGTCAAATTTGAACCCTAGGTTTTTTGCATTTTAAACTTTCCTCGTGTCTCTGTCAGAACTCCTTGTGGACTAGTACGAGTGTGAGAGTGAAAGGGTGTGTCCTGTAACCACGATACCTGAGAGGATCGGGAGTGTTGTGTTCTGGGGTGTCTAATCACTTGTTCCTCTATGAGTGAGCAAGAGGGCAAGTGAGACACTATAGCTAGTTTGTCCCAGGTTCATGGGTACTCTGGTGGTAGGATGACTCAGTCCCTGCCCACTTAAGTCCCATAATCCCAAGCATAGTTCTGTGACTCCGCAGAATCCCTGCAACATGGTGCCACTAATGTTTGGTCTAATTCTTATTCACGGGACCCCTTAGTTGCGCTCGTGCTTGTCCACGTTGCGCTCGTGCTTGTCCACATTACCCTCGTAGACGTCTGTGGTGGGAGGGCTTTGCCTTCTCAGTTATTAGAGTTCCCCTAATGCTGTAGGTTTTCAAGCTTGAAGTTTAAAAGGTTTTCTACCCATTTTGTGCTACCATTTGTTTCCATAGTCTTTTTGTGAAGGCACAGCGGATTCCGATTCTGACTCATTGCCGTGCTGCCCTAGCTCAACATTTGTTGCAGCATGAGGTCCCCAATGAGGTATATCCAGTTGTCTTTAAAGTTGAGCAGATCTTGCGTACCGTTTCAACATTTTTTACTCCTGGGTTACCTTTCCTGCTGTGGATTCGAATGATAATTCTTTCCATGCTTACACTCCTGACGCTGTTCCGGTAGCTTATCGCCCTTATGCTGTTGCTGAAGTTCCTCTTACAGCCTGGGAAACCAGATTTAGTTTAATGGTGCCCTACCCTATCCTCTTTCCTTTGTTTATATGGGCCCCTTGAGTATTGATGGGGCCACTTGGCAGGCTTTACTCCACATCCTAATTACCTTAACGCAAATCTGGTGGAGGTTCGCTTATTGTATGGTCAGTTTCCACTTTATAGATGCATGATCCAATTTATTGCCTGTGCTTTTCTAGTGGCTCTACCTGGGGCTCCACCTGGGGCTGGCTCTTTGGTGCAGGCTTCACATGGTGCAGGTCTTGTGATTATCCCTGTTATGATTAATTTGGTTCTGGGCGAACGCCTTAATAATTGTAAGGATTTGCCATTTTAGATTGCTCAGAAATTTGAACAGCTTGATGCTGTTTTCTCTCTTACGGGTCCTGTTGAGAAGCATAGGATCCTTACTATGTGCATTCCTAGTGGTCTAATTCTTTCTTTGACCAACTGCAACAACTGGGGGATGGTGTTGCCTCAGTGTATACACTTTGTTATGGCACCCTCTCCATGAGCGTTCTTCCGAGCGTTCTTAAACAGGTACAGGATGAACATGGGGTAGGTCTTGCCCTAGATCTTAGGATGATACTGTTAGGTATTTTTTCAGTAGTCTCCGGTATGATTCTTTCTAATGTAAAAGGTGAAGCAGAGGCTTTGATGGTTCGTCAGCATCTTTTGACAATGTCTGACCTGGATCGGAAGAGTGAGTTTCCGATTATTATAGTTGATGTTTACACATCCTTGGGACGCAATAATTTGGGGGTTAGGCCTTCACCACAGTCACAGAGCAAGGTTAATCCTGTTAAGGAGGGATGTCCATTTTTTCCTAAAAAGACTTGGGACAAAAATAAGCAGCAACAGAAGCCTAGGTCTTGTGGTTTTGTGGTGGTTCGCCACCACCGATGCTTTACATGATGGCCCTGAAAACTCCTGAGAGGTTTTGGTTTCCTGATTCTCCCTTCTTGTCGTTCCTTTCAGGAATCGTCTGATCAATAGTAAGGCAGGGAAAGATGGCAAGACGCAGACAAGGCAAGTCCGTGCAACCCCAGTGGGAACTGCAGCGCTCTTTTGATGTGAAAATCAAGAGGGATGAACCACTTCCATACAGAGCCCCGTTCCAGAAGAAAAAGGTTGCCGCCTTGACAGCAAAATATGCCCCAGAGGGTGAGGACCCTCCTTCTGGACAGCAGTTGGGCGGTGACTCTCCTCGACAGCGCAGCAAACATTACTGTAGTGCGCCAGACACTCCACCCGTTTCTGGAGGTGAAAGCAACTGATGCCTTTGTCACTGTTAAAACTTCGGACACCCGCCTAGCACCCCCTGATAGACTTTATCAAATTAACATTCAGATTAAAGGTGAAATTAAGCTCACCATAAAAGCTATTTTTTGGAACAATGTGATGTTTTCTTATGACATTTTACTGGCTGAGTTCGATTGGCCTCCCCCCTTTGTTCTTGCTTGTCCTCGAGGTGAGGATGTGATAATTCCTTCCTTTTCACAATACGTCCCTGGAGAGACTAGTCATGCCTATGCTTCGGAGTGGGCTCTTGCCTTAGCTCCTACCTTATATCGCAACCAGGCTGGTTGGGATACAGATTCTCCTTCACATGTTATGCCTGTTCTCTCTGTTTCTCAGCAACAGCCTCAATATCCAATTAAATGTGATGCAAAGACACCCGTTAAAGAGATTCTGACTCAATTGGAGTATCAGGGTGTGATTAAACCCTGTTTCTCTGTGATGAATAACCCTCTCTTTCAGGTTTTGAAACCTGATGGTTCATATTGCATTGTTTTGGATTAAAGACATTTGAATAGTCATACCTGGACGTATGCAGTGCAGAACACACATAGTACAGCATTGATCAATAATATTGTACATAAACGATTTAAAACTACTTTGGATATTTCCAATGACTTTTTTTAGTCACAACCTTTCTCCTGAGAGCAGGGACTTGTCTGCATTCAGTGCCCTCGGCATTAAATTGTAGCGCATTGTTCTTCAATTTAACACGTGAAAAACATTTAATGGCAATGAAAGACACAAGTTATACCATGCTACATATAGAAAAACTTGAACAGCTTCCCTTCGCTCTAGCGGAAACTAATTCAGCAGTTTGGTTAATACACGGTATTAGCTCGTTGCCTATTTCTATGTTTCAATTTACTGTCTGCATGAAACACTACCCTATAGGTAGATATGAACTGCTTGGGAGCAGTAACATTCATGAGTTATGGTCCCTGCCTTTTACATATCATTGTCAACAGGCTGAGAGAGAAGTTTTTCCAACCGGAGAAATGTGTGATTCCACTCCTGGCCATTCCCTTGTCTCTCAAAAAGTAAAAATCCACAGCGCCTGTAATGTTTCTGCACCTAATCTGGCTTGTTATTTCAAAGGAACTCCAGTTCCTGTTATTATTCTCACCCTCAGATTGCTTTAAAATGGCAGTTATCTTGATTACTTGCAGGAGGGAATCCTGTGTGTGGTGTCTGTTTCCCAGTTAGTTACTTGTTGCAACAACGTCCTGTTTCACCCTCACATGGGAGTGTAGATAGTTTGTTGCAGCCTTCCATTCCAACCCTAAAAACAGATTTCAATAAGTTGAGCAGACTCAAAGCGCACTTGTTTCAACAAGAAGTGGCTCTCACTTCAGCTCGTGAGGCCTTCGAATTGCAGTTGGTAAGAACGTCTAATAAAATACAATCATTACTAAACACAAATCTCCCCCTGCATGTCAGGGAATTGATACATCAAATATTTAATGCTTCTGATACCATGGCCTGGCACACTTTTTTTAACTCGTGTGGTCCGGCCTCGAGACTTCATTTCAAATTGTTTTTGGAGTAATTCCAGCTCTCATACATTCTATTTTTTCCAGCATATTTGGTAGGTTCCTATTACTGCTCTTCTTGGTTTGTGACATTGTCGTGCTGTTCCTTCTATTCCTCAGTGGCTGCTCCATCTGTGGTCCTGCCCGGACAGGCATCGCTGCAGCTGTACCGTGATCAGATGGTACCAGTTTGTGAAATAGTGCCTCTAGATGCCAAATTTTGTCTGACCTTCCGATATGCTTACTTTACCTGTGTGCAACCTGTGTTTCATTGTATCCGGTGCCCCTTTCAGTGGACCCTGGATGTCTGCCTGGCCACCCTATCTCATGCTGCCCTGGATTTTGAACTGTTGATGGGTCCCTTAGTGGCCCATAACCAGAACTGTTCCTTGGGTATGCAGCTTGTGCACAACCCAGCGTTGGTGCCAGTGGCTGGAGGTAGTCCCTGTGCAACTGCACAGCGCCTCTTGGATCTCAGTTTCATAGAAGTTCACACAGGTAATCCTTGGATGGTTCTATCAACAACTGGAAATGAGGAGCATGTTTGCTCCTTTGACCTCCTGCTCAATTGGATGGCAGTTATTTCCAATTTGGAAGGTTCAGATATGTTACTGGAATTGGTGTCGTTCCATTTGGCATCCTATATCCTGGGTCCTGGCGAGAAGCTGTAATTGGATATACTTTTGTGCACACATTTTTGGCGACACTCTTGCCCTGCAATTGCTTTTGCACTTTGGTTCTGCTTACCGTTTGACTTCCGTCGTCATTCAGTGCTACTGTCCTGACCAGGGGGAGGGTGTCATAAGTCCAGTGCAGGCCCATTGTCGTTTTCCCTTTGTTAGCATGAGCACATTACAGACTGTCCTCTGCTTTTCACATGTTACCTGACAGATATATTTTGCTTTGTGCCACATTGTACTTTCACACAGAACACACTTTTGTTTTTGCGCTCTGCTCTTACCTGTGATTTAGTCTGAATATGTTGACAAGGTCGAACATTAATGCCCCTTGTTATTCTTTTCTGGTCAGGCCCTAGCACCTAGACAAAACACGCAAATGCAGCTGTTTTTTGTGAACATGTACTTTTTGTCATATAGGTAACACACACTTGGAGAGGGACCTTTCCAGGGAAAAGATTATGACAGCACCTGAGATGTAGAGCTTTCCTCTGTGTATACTGAGGTATGGGGTCTCCTGCTAACCCCTAGCGATCTTCTGATATATAATCATTTGCTTCTGTAGAAGGGGACAGAGGTTAGGCTACACTGTCATATATAATGACAGCTCCATTGATGATTTACAGACTACTTGCTATGCTAACCATATTTGTGTTAGGCATTTTCCTACTTGTTGTGGCAAGTATACTGCAAACTAACGCACAATAGTTAAAATAAACATTTTAAACTTTCCTCGTGTGTCTGTCAGAACTCATTGTGGACTAGTACAAGTGTGAGAGTGAAAGGATGTGTTCTGCAACCGCGATTCCTGAGAGACTCGGGAGTGTTGTGTTCTGGGGTGTCTAATCACTTGTTCCTCTGTGAGTGAACAGGAGGGCAAGTGAGACACTATAGCTAGTCCGTTCCGGGCTCATGGGTACTCAGGTGGTAGGATGACTCAGTCCCTGCCTACTAAGGTCCCATAATCCCAACCATAGTTCTGTGACTCCGCAGAATCCCTACAACATGGTACCACTAATGTTTGGTCTGGTACTTATTCACGGGACCCCTGAGTAGCGCTTGTGCTTGTCCACATTACCCTCGGAGATGTCCGTGGTGGGAGGGCCTTGCCTCCTCAGTTTTTAGGGTTTCCCTAATGCTGTAGGTTTTCAAGCTTGAAGTTTAAGTTTAAAAGGTTTTCTACCCATTTTGTGCTATCATGTGTTTCCCGTGTCTTTCTGTGAAGGCACAGCTGATTCTGATTCTGTCTCATTGACGTGCTGCCCTAGCTCCACATTTGTTGCAGCACGGGGTCCCTAATTTGGGATCTCCAGCTGTCTTGTATTTGAGGCAGATCCTGCGTACCATTTCACATTTTTTTTACTTCTGGCTTACGTTTCCTACTGTGGATTCGAATCATAATTCTTTCCATGCTTACGCTGAACCCAGAACATGGTGTTGTATGAAAAGGGGAGAGGGGGAGGGAGTGGAGCAGGATAGTGTACTCTGCTTCAGGGGTCATCTCTCAGGAAAGAGCCCATGTTTTCGTGAACACCTCAGCATGGTCCTGTAAGTTGTAAATAACACTCTTGTGCGACTTTGTCTGTATCATCGCTACTGTCCAGTCTTCTGGAGATGGAGGTGTGGACAACCTCCACTGTCGGAGGATACATATCTTGTTTGTGGCCATGGCTGTATGGAGGCGGTGATGCTGTGGGCGGAATAGCTCCGGGGAATCCCAGGTATCATGGAGGAGAACACCAGTAGGGGAAAGGGGGAGTCGTAGTGGCATGGACGCTCCCAAGGTTGTACCAACATGGAACCAGAAATTTTGGATCGAGGGACATTCCAAGAAAGTGAGTAAGATTGCAGTGCACGTTTGCGCATTTCCAGCAGTTTGCATGTGGAAGGAGACCTGCCCTGTTGTGTTAAGCCTGTGTCCAGTGCCAATCATGGAGTGTTTTGAAGAGGCAGAGTTTTTAGAAGGCTACCCGGGTGCCTCTGTCCAGGGCGTACAGGATATCAAGCCAGTCCTCTTCCTCGAGGGTGATTTGCAAACGGGTTTGCCATTTGGTGCAGAGACTGCGCAGGAAATGTTGGGAAAAAAAGATGGCCCGAGAGTATGCCATACAGCCCCGACATCACTCCCTTGTGGCGGCCCGACGTTGTCATGAATACCACTACAAGCAATGATTGTAAAGATCATTGGCGTGAACCCAAGCAACAGCACAAACAGTGCTGCAATTGCAGGTAGCGCCAGGCTTGCCATGGGTGGTGGCCGAATTCCTTCCTCAAATGGCCAAAGGGTTTCAGGTCTCCATCCTGCAGGATTTGGTCCAAGGTGCATATGTCTGCCTCTATCCAAGTTGGCCAGTGTAGGGTCTGTCCAGCAATATGTAGACCATCATTGCCCCACAGCAGCGCCCCAGCCTGCAGCTGTGGCTCCACCCCGAAAAGGCGATGGGGGCGTAGGTAAGCCTTTCGCGGGGTCTGCTACAATGGGTGCGAGTTGCACTGATGGGGGTATGGTCTCTATAGAGAAGGTTGAGTCCCTCACTGCCAGAGAACAGCATTCGTTCCGTGAGTGTCCATTGTGATGGGTCTGGCGTACCAGGAAGCAGGTATGCCATATGCGAGAGGTGAGGATCCAGGATGTAATGTTCCACTGACGGAAGGTCTAAACCTCCACATGAGCGGCGCACCAGGAGTTTGGATGCAGCTATCATGAAGGACTGAATCTGTGTGCCAATGACGCGGAGGGTGGTCAAATGCACTAGCACGAGAAGCATGCCCAACGTATAGGTAAAGCACGGCAGAGTAACCATTCTCACCGATTGCATCCTGCCCCACATGGAGAACCCCAAGTGGGACCACTTCTCCAAGTCCATTTTCATCTGGACTATCAGGGTGTCTGACACCATCTGGTCAATCCGTCTATTAGCAGACACAAGGAGATGATGGACGGAGTGTTGAACATTTAAAACACTCACCCCAGTCACAGATCTGGGTTGAATCCATCATCGTTCTTTAGCTTACTTTGCCACCCCAGTTCAGACACAGCTATATGCAAATCAGTTTTGACCCTGTGCCTCATGGGAACAGTCCAGACCGAACTGCCAAGCCATGTCTTTCCTGGACCAGAAACAAGCATCCTGCGACCGGTTTCGGGCTAACAGCCCTCATCAGCCAGGCTAGCTTGAATCGAGTGGCAAAGTGAGCAAGGGACCCACGTCTGGGAATACCCTGCCAACTTAGGGCGAACAAAGCAAACACAAGGAGATGATGGACGGATAACTGACCATTGCAAACACTCACCCCCAGTCACAGATCTGGGTTGAATCCATCATTGTTCTTTAGCTCACTTTGCCACACCAGTTCAGACACAGCTATGTGCAAATCCCTCTATTAACCAAGACCCCCAGGTATTTGAGACATGAAGGTTTCTACCGGAAAGAATAACTGTGGACTGCTGCTTTCCTGGTGCTGGATGAGAGCAGTAGGGCCTCACTCTTGTCCCAGTTTACTTTGTAGCCGGATAGGGTTGCAAAGTGATCGATAACTGCTGACAGAGCCGGCAGAGAGAGGGGGAGATCTGTGATGGTGAGCAAGATATCTTTGGCGTATAGGTAAATCTTGGACAGTCTGCTTGCGAGAGGAACGCCCGCTATGTGAGGCGATTGATGGATAATAAAGGCGAGGGGTTCCATGGCCAGGAGAAATAGGAGGGGGGAGAGTGGGGAGAGTGGACAGCCCTAGTGGGTGCCCTTTTGGATCTGGAAGGGGTCTGAAAGAAATCCCCGCACTTGACCTGGGCTGTTAGGCAATCATATAGCAGTTGCACCTTGGCAACAAATTCGTCTCCCAATACAAATCTTTTCATGGTGGCAAAATGGTGCCCCACTCGATGCGGTCAAACGCCTTCTCTGCATCCAGGGAAAGGGCCACTGATCAGCCGGGAGGTCCTTGTCCGCCCACACAGTTTGGGGCCGGGTGCAAAGATGGTTCCTGGAAGAGCGGTCTGGTACGACGCCACCCTGAGTGTGGTGGATCAGGGAGGGGATGACCTTGCGAAAGCATGATGCCAGGATACTGCCAAGGATTTTGATGATGCAATTCAGCAGTGAAATGGGCCTGTAGTTGCCACATAATAATGGGTCCCTCCCAGGTTTGGGCAAAACTACGAATACCGCCCTGTTGGAGCGGGGCCCGAGGCTGACGCCCTCTCCGCCTCCTGGAAGGCGGCATGCAAGGAGTCGACCACCTCCCCACCCGGCCACCGATAGAACTCCATGGGGAAACCATACTCGCCTGGGGCTTTGTGAAAGGGCAATTTGGAGATGGACTGCACAATCTCTTCTTCACTGATCTCCCCTGCGAGTAGTTCCCTATCCTTGTCTGAGGGCAGGGGAGGTCCACGCCCTCCAGGAAGTTGGCCACACGGTCTGCGCTAATTGGTGCCTCTGGAGTATACAGTGCCTTGTAGAATGAAGCGAATTTGTTGACGATGTCCTGCAGTTGGGTAAGGAGCTCCCTGCTCTTTGAGTGTATGGCAGGGATGTTCATGGCAGCCTCCTGTTGTCTCAGTTGGGCAGCCAGTACACACCCCGGATTCTCCCTCTGTTCATAATGTCTCCCTTTCGGGTGCTGTAGTGTGTATTTGGCCTTGGATGTGAAGAAGCTATTTAGGGCCATGCAGGCCTGTTCCAGGCGGCAGTGGTTGGGCAGGGTGCGTTGAGAGGAATGGTTGCAGGTAAGGGAGGCTATCTGCCTCTCCAGTTTGGTCCAGCAGAGTTTGTTTGTTGGATATGGCAGCATCTTTCATGAGCTGGCCCCGTATCGTGGCCTTTATGGCTGCCCACAGAAGTCTGTGGGATTCCACTGAATCCCTATTGTCTGACAGGTATGTGGAGACATGAAATTTCAATTGGGACTTGTGCTGAGGGATGTGATAACGCTGTACATTAAGCCGCTATGGTTTGCGGCCCGGGAAGGCTAGGCCCTTTCGAGAGATTAGAGGACTGGAGAGTGATCAGAAAGTGCAACTTCTAATATTCGGGACTCTCTAACAAGAACCACCATTTTCTGGGAGACAAGGAAGTAGTCCAACCTGGATTGTGTGCCGGTGTACCGGTGAGAGAAAGGTGTATTCCTTTTCTGATGGTTGGCAGAGACACCAGTAATCCACCGAACTGTAGTCCGAGGCTATATGGCCCAGTAGGGCCCTGTCCACGTCGTTTCATTTGTCTGGGGGTCCTGTCCTGTCCAGGGCTGCGTCCTGGGCAAGGTCCCACTCCCACCTAATGACATACTATGAGGCCCCAATCTCCACGAGCAGACGGTTCAGGTAGAGAAAAAAGGGGCGTTTTGCCCCAGTTGGCGCGTATTCCGACCCCACTCAAAGGGACCTGTCCACCAGTCGTAATTTACCAAACGGCCTGATCAGGCCATGTTTTCACGACCGTGACAGGCACAGATTTCCTGGTGAGGATTGCTACCCCACACTTCCGGGGCATCCCCCCTCAGTGGTTGGTGCAATCACAACACTGCTATGTATCACCTTGCCCACCCAATCTCTGAGCAACTTATCAGATTCTAAGTTATCCAGGTGGGTCTCCTGCAAGAGAGCCACATCTGCTCTCCTCACCTGGAGATAAAAGAGCACCTTTTTCCATTTGTTGTAGTACCTGAAGCCGCTAAGATTCCAGGAGAGGATGCAAAGGGGGTGGGAGGAGTTCACAGCGGGGGCAGACATGGGCGCTCAGAGGATCCGCAACTATGGCAGTCTGTGGTGTGATGCAGGGGAGAGATCCAGGCACTGGGGGCAAGTAGAGCGATGATCGGTGGTGCAGGGGCTGCGCATGAGGCGAGACAGTGGCTGGGTTCAGAAGAGAGGTATGAGGGGGTGGCAGGCCTAGGTGAGATGCTGGGGGTCTGGAAGGGGTATAGTAAGAGGTTGCAGAGGACAGAGGGGGAAAGGTGGATGCCAGGGGAAGTAGGGTCCTATGGGAACTGGGGTAAGAGGAAGGGGGAGGGAGGGAGGGAGGATGGGCAGGTAGGATGCCAGACCCAGAGGGATGGGGCTCCACAGAGGACGCCGACTGATGCAGGGCTTGGACAGCCGGCGCCGTAGAACCGAGCTATGGAAGGGAGGGAGGAGGGGGTATTGGGGGAGAAAATGGGATAAGTTGTTGCAAAGAGGCACAGCACAGGAGACACTGAGCTGTATACTGTGAGCCTAAACTTGCACATTTGTCACACCGAGAGGGCCCCTTTGGGCAGACAGGGTGGTCCAGGTCGTGGTCGGACATGGACGGAGGGGATGGGAGCCAAGGGTGACTGCCGCGGTCCATCAGGGAAAAAGCAAGGATGGGCAGTCCTAGGGTTCCCTGGTAGGGGAGGGACTAGCGTATGCAGGCCCAAGGCTCCGGGAGTGCACTGAGGTGTGATGGAGGCCTGCCTCTGCCTGCCTGGTAAGCGCTGCAGACAAGGGTGTGTTGAGGGAAAGTGGACAAGGCAAGCAATCAGCTCCGGACAGCACAAACCAGTGGGGTACACCGGTCGGGCAGTGATGTCTCCGTCAATGGTGGGGGGTGGCACGCTGGAATAAATGCGAAGGAGGCAGCCACGATGGTCTGTCTGTGCCCGGGGTCCAAGCAGCCGCAGGGAACCAGGGACCAAGAGCTGGGGGCATCCTAGCCTCTGTTAGGAGACAGAGAAACAGTGCGGCTCAGAGCAGTGTCAGCAGGAAGTGGACTGGAGGAAGGGGTCAGGAGCCAGGTTTCAGGGGGAAGCTCGATTTGTCCCTGTCCTGGGTAACGCCTGCTATGGCCTGGAGGGCCTGAGCTCTGTCACATTGGGAGTGTGCCACTCTGTCTGGATCCCTGCCCCAGTGTCAGGTACCATCGTCGTTCCTCCATCGCCCGCCGAAGGGGGCGGATAGAGATGTGAGTGCCAAGTGTTCGCTTCCGCGATCGTTGGTGAAGGAGTGTCCATGTCCTGCGAGGAAAGTCTGTCCAGGAAAAGGCACAGGTCCTCTGGGACATAGAAGTCCTTGAGGCCCTGTCCTTGGTGATCTGTATCCGGGCTGGTTCGAAGAGGCCATACTTAATGTCCAGCTGGCGGAGCTGGGGTCGGAGAGACAGAAAGGCTTTGCAGCGATAATTAGTTTCCCTAGAGAAGTCCGCTGCTAGGCTAATTTCATGACCCTCGTGGGTGTAAGGACCATGAAAGCGGGCAGCAGAGAGTATTTGCCGGGCTTGCAGGTAGTGAGGGGTCGTTTGAGTGGGAGAACCCCAGCGTGGCGGGCCGATGCAATAGGCCCATTGTATCTCCAGTGGGGGGTCGAAGACAAGACCAGTGACCTTCGGGAGGATGCCTCTGAGAAAGGACTTGACATCAGGCCCATCCGCTTTCTCCAGAAACCCAAATAAGTGGACATTGTCTCGCCAGCTCTGATCCTACAAGTCAATGACCTTGCTCTGCAAGAATAAGAGTTCTGGTTCCACACCAGTAGGCTCCGACTTGCTGATCCAGCCCATCAAAGCCTGCCTGGAACCCTGCAATTTCCAGTCGGATTGACTTGGTCTCTACTGTTAGTGCATAGATGTTCGTGTCCATGCTCTCCAGCCAACATCCCACTGCTGTGATTTCTTGAAGGATGCACTCCATGGTGGCATCCTGTGCACTGCTTGTGGAGGGCTGTGACTTACTGATCGCTGGTGACACCTGCCCCCATCGTGCGAGGCGGGTGAAGAGCTTCGGTAAAACGGAATTGCCTCGCTGGTTTGCCCCTGGACTTGCTAGAAGACATCCAGCTATTAGTCAGTGTGGCGTCAGCCCCTGCACTGCTCCTCCCACTGTGCCGCAGACAGGCAATACGTGCTGGTCAGCAATGTCTGTCCGACAGGAGGGCAGGACATGGTGGAGGGTCCTGACGCTGGCTGAAGGACCCGCTGGCTGATATTGTCCAGGAGTGCATGATCCATGAGCTGACCAGAACCCAAGGCGGCCCTGGGGGGAGCGCAGCGGACTCACAGATGGCAGTGTAATCAAGCATGAAGTGGCCGGTGGGACCGGCTTGATCCAAACGCTGCTGAGGAGGACTGCCCTCACTCTGACTCAAGCAAGCAGAACCAGCAGCAGGCCAGGGAGTCAGACCGAGGCTCCCTGTTGGATGGAGAGTTGGCAAGGTGCATTTCGGGGTGATGCCAGAATAGACAGGGTCCTGAAGGGTGCACCCTGGCTTTCTCCTCCAGGTATCCAATCTACAGGAGTCCCATATCAGCGAGGTCGCAGGTATGCAGAGGTGGAGGGTCGTGAATCTGTGGATCCCCAATAGCACTCAGCTGCACTCTAGTCTCCTGTCGGGATGACAAGCCCTACGCCAGGGGAGGGTATCGGTCTCGCCGATACAGGTAGGGTTGGGGCTCTTCTCACTCTCTCAGGCCCAGTGCTCCAACACCACTTGTGGTCGGGTCAGCAGAGGCCGATAGAATTGAGGGACTTCAGAGGCAGACATGGCCAGGGAATGAAAGACGCGCACTGGGTGGAGGACACGGCTGGCGTCTTCTATGCAGGGACGTGGCGTGCGGTCAAGCCAGCAATGCCGGTCGCAGAGTCCCATCTCCAATGGGGTCCGGGTGCCTGCCAGCACTATGGCTCCCCCACAGGATTCTCTCCAAGCCAGGAGTGGGGCAGTGTGACTGCCAGGGATACCCACTTGCCTTCAGGTCGGGTGGTCGTTCCCCAGTGGTGCAGCTGCAGTTGCCAATCACAGGGCTCTGTCCACTGCGGCAGCCAGTGGGGCCCCAGAAGGCAGACCAGGAACATCACAGTACTGCGGGGCCGAGGCCTGGTACCCACCTCTCGGCCCAGTGTCTCCCTGCCGATGCGAGCCAGCCCAGAAGATGTCAGTGCGGCCGTGAGGTTAGCAGCGGTGGTCGAAGGCCAGTAATGTGGCATCACTCACTATGGGTTAGCCAGGCCCCCTTCATTTCGTAAGGACGGGAGGGCTGGAGGTCCATATGCTGTAGGCGGCCCTCCCATGCAGAATGCGGCATGGGTTCAGAGACAGGACAGAGTCTCAGCGATGGTGGCCGCCCCCACTGAGGGATGTGCAGTCCGGCAGCATTGTGAGCCGAGGACCAAGGGTCCCCTGCGCCTCCAGGCCCAACGCTACTTACTTCATGCTGGACAGGTCGGAAGTGGTCGGCACTGTTGGCGGCAGTCAGAAACCTGCAATCAACGGGCCCCCTTGACAGGTGAGTCGGGGGGAGCACTCAACACAGTCCCCGCCATGACGATTGTGCCGCTGCCGCCGTTTCGGACCTTCCCAGCGCGGAGCTCCAAAAACAAACGGCCATCTTTCTTCATGACCAGACCCCCCCCCCTTTGTAGTGTTTGGCTTCTTCCTCACGCTGTGCACTGCACGAGGATGTCTCGTGGTTGTGCATTGTTCAAACCTGGTTCCACGATCAGGCTCTGAACGATGCGGGCCAGGATTTCGTCAACGGTAATCAGTTGGCAGAAATCCTGGTACGCAGCTGGAGCGCTCGGTCGTTGGTGCTGTACCATTTCAAGAAATGTTCAAGCAACTTACTGAAAGGCCTCACATCTCTTCATTTTACTACAATTTACTGCAATTGGTGACGATCGGTGAAGCCCACGCATCCAGCACCCACCGGCCAATTTTTCTGCACTTACCCGTTCCTGGCACAGTTCTCCATGCCTCAGCCATCCTTCTCTACGGCTTCCGGCACTCATTTTCCACGCCGCACCTTCATCGTAAGGAGTTTCCTTGTCAGATCTCTTGATGATGTCATGCAGCTAATCAACGCTGGACGTCATCACGTCACCATGCAAGCGGCCATATTGAATTGGGCTGCCTCCTACTGCTCGGCAGCGTCATCACGCTTCCACACAGGCGGACATTTTCAGTTGGTTTGCCTCGTTTCTACAATACAGGCTGGTCCTGCCTGTCCACGTTTATGGTGACAGGCACACCTTTCTACAATTATAAAATTTAACAATTCCTCATAATTGGAGCCTTCAGTGATAGGCTGACCTGGTTTATTTTTCATACCTTACATAAACCTTTTTGGTTTCTCCATTACCTTGGGCCTTCATCTTCGGTGATAGGCTCACCTCTTTAACAGCATTTATCTGCATCTGCTCCTAAATTTAAACTCATATATCTTATTGTGGAGAATATTAACTTGCATTGTTGTTTTACTTGTTCTTCTTTTTTTGTTCTTTCTCCATTTTAACTTTTGCATGAAAATATAGCTAAGTTACAGTTTTAAAATGTTATTTCATTTACATTGTTCTCATGGCTTCCTCTCAGCAATTTGCACAACCGCCTCCTTTCTTGCAGCATCAAGGTAAACCCAACATTCCCTGGAGACAATGGGTGAAAGCATTTGAGAATCATATAGTGGCAATTGAGGCTGTCAAGTTTTCACCTGCTCACAAAGTTGCAATTCTTTATGGTTGTTTAGGTCTCTCCGCGTAACATGTCTTTGAAGACTTACCTCCGTTTCCCACACCTCTGGGTGAGGCTGGTGAAGCGGATCACTGGAATTCCTACAATGAGGCTTTAGCTCGTTTAGCAAGACATCATGACCAAGAACCTAACATAATGTTAGAGAGACACCATTTTTTCAGAAGAAAACAACGTGCTGATGAAACTGTAGATCAATACATTGTGGATCTACGAGTTTTAGCCTCCACTTGTGAGTTTGAAGCCAATCTTGATATCTACATCTGTGACCAATTTGTTTTTTCTTGTTTTTCAAGGAAAATCCATGAACGTCTTTTTAGTTGCAGGAAACCCACACTTCTCGAAACAATTGATATTCCAAAGAGCATTGAGAAATCCATTATTACATCTAAAGCACTTCAAAATGATCAATCATTAAATTTAGTCAAGACCTCTACACATGAATCTGGAGACTCCGTCAATGCTGTGAACATTAACAAGCCTGTTAAGCAACTGTTTAGAAAGGGCAACACAATTTGTTATAGGTGTGGGTCAAGATCACATCTTAGCAACTTTCCTATGTGCCCTGCTCTTGGGAAGAGATGTGTATTATGTAAATAGATAGGCCATTTTCAAGGAGTTTGTAGATCGGTCAGAAGAACCACCCGAGTTAACAGTGTGGAATTTTCTGAGGCTCTTGATGATTGTGTAGAGCATTTACATGATGTTGTAGTAACAGTTGAATGCAATTATATTTTTAAGAATCATTATGTCAGAGGTCCTTTGGGAATTGCATTTTTTGGGAAAGTGGAAATCTCAATCACGGCAGACTCTGATTCGCCCATCATAATTTTGTCAGTAATGTTTCATGATAAGTGGCAAGGTTCTATTACTCTAACTGAGACAGATATTAACCCCAAAGCATTTGGCGAATTTGACATAGAAATGTTGGGTTACTTTAATTCAAGGTTGGAATGTTTCTGCAGATCAATTTTTACAAAAGTGTATGTTGCACTCAAGGGACGAAACGTAATTGGATGGCCATATCTCGCAAAAATGGGATTGTATCTCGTTATAGGCTCTGAAAACCCCATTGCTCTTGGTGATGTTCCTCAAGGTTATTGTGGAGCTGGGTTTTTAGAAGATGAACATGCCAAAGTGGATTGTCTAGGTCTTCAAGATCTCACTACAGGTATTATAAAGGTTTTAGATCATTTTCCCAAATTGTTTTCAAACAAATTAGCACTGTTAAAGGTTTCCAACATCAAATTCGACTTAAGCCTGATGCTCAACCCATGGTTCATAAAGTACGCCCATTGCCTCTAAGTGCCAGGGAGGAGCTCAAATCTGTGCACAAGTCATTATGTGATTAAGGGGTCATTGCACTGTGTGACCCCTTGGAATGTGTGTCTCCCATTGTTGTCGTCAGGTAAAAATCTGGGGAGGTTAGGTTGTGTGCAGACTTGCGCACCTTGATTAATAACATCTTGATTGACTGCCACCCATTCCCTATGATTCATGAACTTCTTGTCAGTCTGGGGGGTGCAAAGCTTTTTCAAATCATTGACCTTCGCTCAGCCTACCACCAAATACCTTTGACAGAGGATTCCCAAGAATTTATGACATTTTTCACACCCTTCGGCGTGTATAAAAACATCAGACTTCCATTTGGCCTGGCCACCGTGGCCAGTGTTTGTCAAAAGATAATGGATAATCTTTTTAGAGACATGCCCGGAGTCCAGGCCTACCAGGATGATATCCTGGTCTTTGCAGATAATTGGGAAACACACTTAAACAATTTGACTAGAGTTTTGTGCAAATTGGAAGAAGCAGGCATGACCATTAGGATGGACAAATATCAATTTGGCACTCAACAGTTAGATTATCTAGGTCACACGTTGTCTCAAGAGGGCATTAAACCCAAACTATCCCTCATCAAAGCCAACAGCTATTCTGCTCCTCCCAAAAATAAAAATACCCTTCGATCATTTTTGGGATTAGCAGAATACTAAGCTCGCTTTGTTAAAGGTTATGCGTAAATTGTTTAACCTTTGCGTGCCCTTCTTCGTAAGGGTTCAAAATTTGTCTGGTCCGATGAGGCTTCATCTTCATTTTATCAAGTTAAAAAATGTATTATTGAGGCACCTGTTTTACATGCTTTTCAAGGTGGTTCTAAATGTTTCATCATGGTGGGCGCCAGTCTCACTGGCTTAGGTACAGTCCTTGGTCAATGGGTATCTGGGAATGAACACACAATAGCTTTTTCTTCTAGAATTCTAAAGCAATCTGAGACTCATTACAGCACCATTGAATATGAGGCACTAGTGTGCGTTTGGGCGATTGGCAAATTCAAGAATTACATTTGGGGACCCGAATTTGAACTGTTTACTCCTCACAAATCCCTTACACATATACTTAATGGTGCGGGTCTTGGTAAGGCTTCTTCTATACTGGTTAGATTGCTGTCTAAATTACAAGAGTTTCATTTTTCTATGAAACATATTTCAGGTGGTAAGAATTTCAGGGCAGATTGTCTGTCACGCATGGCCGTTCCAGAGGACGCTGAACTTGAAGATTTTGAAGACACAGAGTGTGTTGTGGCCACTTTAGATGCGATCAAGGAGTGTCCCAGCATCACTGATCAGTTATGGAAAGAGGCTTACAGTAAGGATAAAATTCTTGAACAAGTTATGGACTGCATTGTTTAAGGATGGCCAGAGAACAGGAGACTCTCTGGTGAGTTAAGAGGTTTTTCCATGGTGGCATCTGAATTGTCCCTTGTTAATGGCATGGTTATGCTGCATGATTCTTTTTTTCCTCCTACAGGTCTCAGGGAAGACATCATTAAATCTGCGCACCATGGTCATTTAGGTGTTACCAAGACCTCCCAATTGATCAAGCTGTATTATTGGTGGCCGTCTTTAGAATCTCAGGTCAAATTTTGGATTGATACATGCACAGAATGCTTGTTGTCTGATAAGAAATGGAAGTTGATGAATACACCTCTGCATCCGGTTCCCTTTCCAGACAGACCTTGGAACAAAGTTGGTTTGGATTTTTCTGGGCCCTATGATATTTTGCCTTTTGATCTCAGGTTCCTTATTTTGATGGTTGATTATTATTCCAAATACATTTATCATATGTTTTGCGACGCAGCTAGAACTGATAATACCATCAAGTTTTTGAAGATGGTCTTTGCAGTTGAAGGTTCGCCTTCTGTCATCGTTACTGACAATGGTACTCATTTTGTCTCTCATAAGATGTGCATGTTTTTAGAAAGTAATGATGTCAGTCATTTCAAGGTTGCGTTGTATACTCCAGCCTCCAATGGATTGGTTGAGAGGGCTAATAGGTTAGTTAAGGACGCTATTCAAGCATCTGTTTCTTCTGGTCAGGATGTTCAAGATTTTGTTGAGGCCAAATTGTGGTCTTACAATATTTCACCTCATTGCACCACAGATGTCTGGCCTTTTACTCTTTTGACGGGTAGAAATGCACATACCAAATTGTGTCCAAATTGGTTGCAAAACAAACATGACAAGCATAACCATGTTGACAAAGGTCTTGTTTCTCAAATGTTACAAAAGCAGAGCCTCATGAAATCTATGCATGATTCTGGGAAAAGTTTTATCAAGATGGATTTGAAAGTTAATGATTGGATTCTTATAAAAAATCCTAAGAAGGTTACAAAGGGTTTGTCTACATTTTCTGCTCCTGTTCAGGTCACTGAGGTCAGCAAAGGTTCAGCTCTTCTTGGCTGTAAAGGATGGTGGAATAAAAGATCCATTGTGCATCTTTCTGATGCACAGGGTGCCTCTTTGCTCAAGTTGTCCAAACAGGAAGCTGAAAATTGTGACTGGACCAACTGGTTTCATGATCTCACTTCTGGTGTTTCATCTTCGGTTGGTGAAAGTAGTGCTGGGAAAGCTGCTGCTTCTCGGTGTTTAACTTCACAGGTCAGTCAGCGTGACAGTCCTGTCTCTAGGGCTGTTGCTATGGCTGTTGATTCTTCCTCTCAGGCTGGTGTTCTAGGAACCTTGGCAAAGGAAGTTACCTTTCAAGCTCAATGATTATATTTTGTCATGAATTGTCTCTCTCTCTCTCTCTATATATATATATATATACATATACATATATATATATATATATATATATATATATATATATATATATATATATATATATATATATATATATATATATATATATATATATATATATATAAATTAAACACAAACAACACTGAGTTATCCACATTCTCATATTATAGCCATTAATAATGAAGAGAGCCTTCTTTATCCATTTCCTTTTCAGACGTTTAATTCTCTTTTTCTTTGTAGTCAAAATTACATTAAACTTGTTTGTGTTTAATATAAGAATAACACTGGTGGGGACCAGTGTCTGAGATTGTGAGGGCGCCGGGCAAAGAACCTGTAACCCACTTTGTATAATATATATATATATATATTCACTGAAAAAAACATAGGTTTCAGGGGCGTTATAGTTAGCTGGACTTTTCACTCGTACAAAACCATTGAAATTCCCCCGTTATAGTTAGTTCAGCTAACTATAACTCGCGCGCCCGCAATGCACTGCTGATGACGTCACATATTACATCACTCATGACATGGTCAGTGACATCACTGATGACATCACTGATGACATCACTGATGACATCATCCAGTGAATGTGTGTTTTTCTGAAAATTACATATGTTTTATATATGTATATCTCAAGGTCAATGGAAGAATAAATGGGTGTATAAGTGTCTAAATGGATGATTTGTTTTTGAAAAATTGATTGTATAACTGACTGATTAATTGTATCTTAGTGAATACATGGCTTAGTGAGTAATGTTTAAATATGTAAATATCTGTATCAGTCTCTCACTTTGTGTATAAGTGGCTGCATGGGTTGGTGAGTAGCTACATGAGTGTCTATATAGGTTATTAGTTGGTTTTTTGAGTATCAGTATGAGTGTCTGAATGTCTGTATGGTTCGATGGGGGGTATTACGTAGTGCATAGGTGCATGAATGAGTGACTCACTGTTTGTATGTGTTGAAGACAGCATGTGTGCAGGACTGTATGGGTGGATGAGTGTGTGCATGGGTGTGTTAGTGAGTGAATGACTGTCTCAATAGTGTCTTTATGAGTAACTACATATGTTTTAAACTAGTATATGTGAATATTGGTGTATATAAGTGAGTATATGTGAGAGTGAGAGATTGAAATAGTTCCTGTATGAATAAGTATGTGTTTCTATAAATGATTGTTTAAAAGACGTAGAAGTAAGTGTGGTGGTGTGTGTATAACTGTACATGCAAGTAAATGGATGTTTGATTCTTTATTAGCATGAGTGACTATGTGTGTGAGTAACTCTATGGATGAGTGGCGTTGTGTGACAGGATGTATAGGTGTATGAGTACATATGATGAGTGAGTACATGTATGAGTGACTGTATAGGACTGTTGGTGAATGAGTGGATGTGTATGTGGATCTTAGAATTACTGAATAGGTTGTTGTAACTGATATTGGTATGTCCATTGTTTTGAAAATTTTAGTTTCTATTTTTTAATGTGTGTATCAAAGGTTATATTGGGGGAGAGGAGGTCTGCCACTCTATCACAAGGATTATGTCATTAGTGATGTCATTTGAGATGTCATCAGTGATGTCATGAGTGATGTCACTGACCATGTCATGAGTGATGTAATATGTGACGTCATCAGCAGTGCATTGCGGGCGCGCGAGTTATAGTTAGCTGAACTAACTATAACGGGGGAATTTCAATGGTTTTGTACGAGTGAAAAGTCCAGCTAACTATAACGCCCCTGAAACCTATGGTTTTTTCAGTGAATTTCTAATGTTTTTTAAATGCTAATTCCTAACTATAACGTGCCTGAAACCTATGGTTTTTTCAGTGAATTTCAAAGGTTTTTAAAATTCTAATTTCTAACTATGCCTACAGAGATAGGACATGTGAAGAAAGAAGAAAAAACGCACAGAAAGAAAAAAAAGAAATGCAGAAAGAAGCAACAGAAGCCCTCAAAGACGAAGAAAAGTGCAGGAATAAGGATAACGTGCAGAAAGAACAAATAGAAGAGCAGAAATAAGCCTTGTTGCAAAATCATCCTGTACCCTCAACTTTTTCAGACGGATACTAGTGGTAACTGAGACTGACTAACCAGTCCTAGAGCCAGTGCTATGTTAAAAGACACTCAGAATACAGTAAAAACACCTACATACACTAGGGAACACTATGCGTTGGGGTCCCCCTGTGATCAGCATGACCTCCTCTGTAAGCCCCTAGTATAAAATAGGGCAGGGGATTAAAACTACCTCTTAAAACGCGCCATAGGGCGTGTTTGCACACGTCACCTCAGGCCCCGTCCCCTCCCTTCACCACTGTGTAAACGCGCCCTGTGGCCATTTTTAGTTGGGAGATTAAGTTCATTTGAATCCTGAGGGTCCCTAGGGTCCAACTAGCACACTAGGTACCTCCAGTAAGCACCACAGAGCTGTGTTGCAGAGAGGTGTAAAAAGTGGCACGGCCTGCACCACCTCTCTGCAACGCAGCTCAGTGGCGCTTACTGGAAGCACCAGGTGGGCTAGTTGGCCCCCAGGGTTCCTCAGGATTGAAAGGGAATTATTTCCCTAACTTAAAACAAGCCACAGGGTGTGTTTGCACATGTCACCTCAGGCCCTGTCCCCTCCCTTCACCACTGTGTAAAGGCACCCTGTGGCCGTTCTAAGTTGAGAGATTAAGTCCCCTTGAATCCTAAGGGTCCCTAGAGTCAATCTAGCCCACTAGGTACCTCAAGTAAGCGCCACAGAGCTGCGTTGCATAGTGGTGTAAAAAGGGGCGTGGCCTCAGAACACCTGTCTGCAACGCAGCTCCCTGGCGCATACTGGAGATACCTGTTGGGCTAGTTGGCCCTCAGGGACCCTCAGTATTGAAGGGGAATTAATTCCCCAACTTACAACTGGCCAGGGGGCACATTTGCAGAGTGCTGCAGGGAGGGGGCGTGGCCTCCGGCGCGATGCCGGTCTTTTATTTTTTTTATTTTTTTAAGAAGGAGGGCTGTGTGGCCCCCCTTCTTTTTCTAATTTACTGGCCCTGGTGAGCCCATCCCCCAGGGCCTGCACCCTAATTTTTTTTGTTGCAAAAAATTCATTTGGCCCTCCCAAGGCCTTAATCGGCCCCGGGGACCCCAACCCCCGGGTCATGGCCTTTTTTTTTTTATTATTCTTTAGGTCCTCAGGCCACCTATGGCCCCGGGGACCCCATCCACCGGGGCAGACCTTTGTTTTTTATTATTTAAAAAAAATATATATTTATAGAAACATCTAGGACATGCTGGACAAACCGTATGTACCTATCACCATGACGATTTGTGTGATATTCATTAAAAGGCGACTATGCATAGAATGAATCCACATGGAATGTATTTACACCGCTAGTGAAGCTCTGACGTGTCTGACACCCTACCGTGCCTAATCCCGGCGCCCCCGCCGGTGGGTACTCTCCAAGTAGACACCCTTGTCGTTTATTTATACAAACATGGGTAGCTATTGACGGGCACATTTAATATACACGCACACCAAGCCATTCAAAGGGGATTCAACAAAAATTCGACCAAACTATGCAAGAAACCCCCCTCACGGTTAATAAAACACACATCCACCGCCGGATGTGTAATACTTTTTATTTTACTCTCTGGAAAGGAGACGAACCTCACTTGAGAGTCACAGCGTGCTCCTGGCTGAGCCCAATGCTGTGTTACACCCACCAGTGCCCGCCGAGTGCCTCACACCTCTGTGTTGTATCCCACCAGCTAGTGCGTATGCTATGACACTCTCTAGCCCATGTGCACTGTAACACCACCCATGAATATGTCATGCCACACTTGCCTTCGCACGGGTTATATTGCCCCATCTAACGTGCCTTCCTTGATTCCTATGTTATAACGCACAACGCTATGCCATACATATTACAATCTGGGATCCATATCTTTGTCACAGTGCATATGCAACGTTACACTCCCCAGCACATATTTTATATTACAACTTTAGAGACTAGTTAGGTTACACAACACTGCCCTGTGCATATTACACTCAAAGGCGCATATCACATAGCACGCGCTAGTGCCTGTGCTATCTCGCGCTCTCCAATGAATCTGTCATTGCGCACAATGTATTGCATATTATATTTCATGCCCCGGTTCATCTTATATCACACTTTTTGGTGCATAGTTTATACCATATACTATATCTAGTTTTCATTTTCAATCGTGCTCTCAGGACTATGTTCTATATAACACTGCGTCCACCTACCCTTTTCACGGGCATTACATTTTGCGATGGGGGGGTGGAGGGTCAAGGGGTGTTTCTGCCAAGTGAGCCCGGAGTCACAGTCACAAACGTCCTCTTCTTCCTGAATCAAAGTGAGATTATGCTGCATACTTGTTCATATTTTAAGTAGTTTGGACAGACACACATTTTAAAAACAATAAAGTTCCTCATACCCACCTTCTCTGAACAGTTAGCTTGCTGCCCCATCCACCTCCTCCCTATCCTCTGTTGTCTGAATCCATGAACTAGCCTCCTCCCTCCTGCCATGCATGGTCTGATGTGCTGCCACTGCCCTCAATTTTGCATGATGTACCAGTCCACTCCTCCTGCCCTCCATTGACCAATTCTATGGCCCATCATTGACCTCCTGCTTAGCCTCTGTGCTTAGCTTGCTTCCCTATTCTCCTTCCCCCTGCCCGCCGATATCTTTGTGCATGCCCCTGCTCCATCCTTTTTGCCCACCATGTTCCATGGACCTGCCACTCCTATCTACTCTGAGTGTTCTGTTGAGCTGCCACTCCCCTCCCACCTGCCTAGCATTGTCAGATGACTGTAACCTGTCCCTGCCACCTCCACACTGCCTGTCCACATGCCATGCCCCTATCCCCTTCCTCCTGTCCTCCATGGTCCATTTTACTGCCACACCCTTCTGCCCTCCCTGGTCTTTTGTGCTGCAACTGCTCCTCCTGCCTGCCCCGCGCGGTCTTTTGTGAGGCCCCTTCCCCTAAACTCTCTTGTCTGTGCCCAGGTCCTGACCCTCCCTTCTATCCTCCATGGTCCTTTGTGCATGCCCCTGCACCCTCCTTCTTGCCCATCATAGCCATTGTGCTGCCACTATCCCTCCCGCTTGCTATGCATGGTCTTCTGTGCTGTCATGGACCCTCCCACCTTCCCTGTGTGGTCAGTTAGCTGCCCCTGACCCCCTGACCCCCTCACACCTTCCCTCCATGGTCTGTGTGTATGCCATCATAGTCTCATTGTTGCTCTCCATGGTGTGTCTTGTATCTAGTGCCCATCCTGCCTGACCTCCATGGTCATCTTGCTGCTCCTGCCCTGCCCCCTTGCCCCCAGCCCTCTGTTTCCATGTGCAGATCCCTATTCCCTCCCTCCTGGCTTGTCTGTTCCATTGTAATGCCCCTGATCCGTCCCTCCTGCTCTTTATGGTCTGTTATGCTGCAGCTTTCTCTCCTGTCTGTCCATTATGTTCAGCTAGCTACCATTGCCTCTTTCCCCTCTGTTCTCTGTTGTCCATGTGCATGGTCCTGTCCCCTCCCTATTGCTTTCTATGGATTGTTGTGCTGCACTCCCGTCCCGCATGCGCTGTGTGGTGTATTGTGCTGCTGCAAACCCTGATTCCTGCCCTGTAGGGTCAATTTGGTGCACCTCTCATGTCCCTCCTGTCCTCTGTTATCCGAGTCCATGTCCCTACCCCAATTCCTCCTGCCTACCATGATCCAATGTACCATAATTGCGAACATTTTGAACTTGGTAAGAGGGAGATTTTGATAAAAAACTGGGGTATTGATTTTCCCCTTTGAGTTACATTGAAAAAGAGGAGATTGTAGACAGGAGACAGATCAAATAAAGCCCATTTGAGCTTAAAAATATTGGACGTTTCCTGGCTGAAATGGGACTGTTGGCATGTATGGTTGTACTACCACTGCCTCTTCCTTCTGCCCACAATGGTCTATTATATTGCCACAGCCTCGCTTGCCAGTCCTGTATTGTTGGTTTGTTGCCCCTGCCCCCCTTTCCACTGCCCTCCATAGTCTGTTGTGCTGCCACTGCCCTTCCTGCCTGCCCAGTGTGGTCAAATTGTTGCCTCTGCTCCCTCCTACCTGCCTTCAATTTTCAGAGTCCGTGCCCCTGGCCTCTGCCTCTCAACATTATCCCAATGAACAACTAGATTGCTAACATTCTATATTTATTACAAAAGTGTGGAACGCCTGACGTCATCTTGATGTAATCAAAACTGTAATACCTAGAGTATTTCCTTTAGAAAGTACATATATGAGAGGGTCTTATTTGCATCAAAATTATGGTTAGTGCACTAAAAAACTAAAATGAGACATATTTTCTGAGTTTTCAAATAGCGACAAAGAACTTTTAAATTATTTGTAATCTTTATGTTTTTTTATCCAGTTGACCACTTGATTAAATGTTGCACCTAGGGGAGAGGATGTGGTGTTACTTCCAGTGCTGCAGACTTTGCAACTGGGGAACCAGGTTGGAGTTTCTGCTTCAGCTCAACATTCTGTGATTCTGGTCAAATCACTTAATCTCCCCATGTCTACAACCAAAATGAATTTGATCTTGTGTGATGTAACCAATGCTCATGTAAAGCACTCCAATACCTGACAAGTCTGCACTACATAAAACTGCAAATACACAAAAAATAAGTGTTTTGCACACGTCTGTCATTGGGCTACATGTGGGCTATATCTGGGTGATATTTGTGCTGCATTTGGGCTCTTTTGTCTCTGGTGGCCATCTTGGGAGATTTATTTGTTATGAAGTTTCCTAATTTCCTCATTTACTGCAGTCTCCTCAGTAGTAAATGCTTTGAGTTTTTTACTTTGATTCCATCAAGAAGGTATTCAGATATGTCACACATTTGCCGTAAGTTCTGAATGTTAGCACTCTAGTTGCTCATTAGATCACTGTAGTAAAGCTACTGCTCACCACGGAAGTCTGGTGCTGGTATTAAAAGTGCATGTTTCAGTCTGCATATCAGAATTTTTTAATGTTATAGAAGAAGATTTGAGAAGTCACTCAAAATGTGCCCTAATTTTTCTTTCTTCAGCACTAATCATAATTTCTATGTCAAAATGAACCCCCTCATTGTGTTCCTTTTTAAATTAAATGTTTTAAGTGTTACCAGTTTATTCCAAACAAGATGGCTTCAGGTGTGCCATACTTTTGTCATAAGTAAGACAGTAAGCGCTCTAGTTGTTCTTAAGAACACTCTGGGACATTCTGTCATTCGGGCTATATTTGGGCTACATGTGGGTGATATTTGGGCTACTTTTGTCTCTGGTGGCCATCTAGGGAGATTTATTTGTTATGAAGTTTCCTAATTTCCTTATTTACTGCAGTCTCCTCAGTAGGAAATACTTTCAGTTTTTTACTTTGATTCCATCAAGAAGGCATTCAGATGTGTCACATATTTGCCATAAATTCAGAATGTTAGCACTCTAGTTGCTTATTAGATCACTGTAGTAAGGCTACTGCTCACCAGGGAAGTCTGCTGCTGGTATTGAAAGTACATGTTTCAGTCTGCATGTCAGAATTTTTTAATGAAATAGAAGAGGATTTGAGAAGTCACTCAAAATGTGCCCTAATTTTTTTTTCTGCAGCACTAATCATACTTTCTATGGCAAAATGTACCCCTCATTTTGTTCCTTTTTAAATTAAATGTTTTAAGAGTTATCACTTTATTCCAACCAAGATGGCTTCAGGTGTGCAATACGTTTGTCATAAGTAGGACTGTTAGCGCTCTAGTTGTTCTTTAGAACACTCTGGGAAGCTGCAGTAGAACACAAAGGAATCAACTGACAGTCTCTGCCCTTGTTGGATGTTCATGTTTTACTGAGAATGTCAGACTTCATTCTCACATGACTGAGAAAGATAATGTGAATTTACAGAAAATATGCTCTCAGTTTAGCTTATAGATCACCTTCCAAACCTCTGTGGGAGAAGCATGAGAAAATAGTTTTCTCTCAAACATGATTCATGATATCACAGCAGAAGGCTTTTTCACATGGTAAAATCACCTTAGAACACACCACAATTCCTAAAATGAGAATGGTACCATCAACAAATGATTTATTATGTAAATAAAGTCTTAAAACCTTCTATAAACTGCAATGCTTTTTAATGAGGTGCTATCATGTATATTGGTCCCAAGATGGCTGCCAACACCTCTTGGATGAAGTGCTGACAGCCAATCAGATCTCACGATGATATGTGTGGTTAGGCACCGCCCAGATATATATGTGATTTTACTTTTGATTTTCTCAGGAACTACTGAACGGATTTACACCATTTAAGCAAAAGGCACGAGTCTGAACTGAGGACTACCTCTTTGCCAAATTTGGTGTAATTCCGTTCAGCACTTTGGGCTGTAGCTGCATCAACAGGTCCTATGGGAAAATGCATGGGGAAAACACATTTTGGGACCCCCCTTTTTTCTCTGCCCCCGCTTGACGAATCACCGTGAAATTTTCAGGATAGGAGCGGACAGGAGCTGGCCAAAAGTTTGGAAAATTTTGCAAAGATTCATCAATCGACGCCAACGTTATCCCAAATAGAATGTTGCGGATTGCCTATGGAAAATAGGTCCTAACTATAACTACCTACTGGCGACTGCCAGTAGGTAATATATATATATACACATATACATATATATATTCACTGAAAAAACCATAGGTTTCACACATGTTATAGTTAGCGGAAATTTTACTGATAAAAAACCAATGAAATTCCCCCGTTATAGTTAGTGCAGGCAACTATAACTCACGCGACCGCAATCCTCTGCTGATGCTAATACTGTATTTAGACACTTATTTGCCCATGTCTTCTTCCATAAATTTTTAGCTATACATATATTACAAATATTTTTTTTTCATAAAGACACATATGTCATCAGCAGAAGATTGCGGTCGCGTGAGTTATAGTTGCCTGCACTAACTATAACAGGGGAATTTCATTGGTTTTTTATCAGTAAAATTTCCGCTAACTATAACATGTGTGAAACCTATGGTTTTTTCAGTGAATTTGCAAGGTTTTTTAAATGCTAATTCCTAACTATAACGTGTGTGAAACCTATGGTTTTTTCAGTGAATTTGTACGTTTTTTTAAATGCTAAGTTACTTTACGCCATTCGTGGCATGCGCGCCCACTTAACGCAGTTCGTTCTGTGCGCGCACGGTGAGCACGCGGTGCGCTTCGCGCACCGCGCGCCCACTTTATGCAGTTAGTGCCGTGCACGCACGGTGGGCACGCGGTGCGCTACGCGCACCGCGTGCCCACGTTACGCTAGATGGGCCATGTACGCACGATGCGCTTTGCGGCGTGCGCGCCCATTCGTGGCGTGCGCGCCCACTTAACGCAGTTCGTTCCGTGCGCGCACGGTGAGCACGCGGTAAGCTTCGCGCACCGCGCGCCCACTTTACGCAGTTAGTGCCGTGCACGCACGGTGGGCACGCGGTGCGCTACGTGCACCGCTTGCCCACGTTACGCTAGATGGGCCATGTACGCACGATGGGCTTCGCGCACCGTGCGCACATGGAGGACATATGATGCGCTTCGTTGTGAAAGATAATATTTCACTTTTTCACATCTGTGATATGCCATGCACAAATGGTGCCCTTCAGGCACCATTTGCACATGGGGTGGGGAGAGTATGGATAATTTAAAAAAAAAAAAGAATTTTACCGTACGCGTACGGTAAGCGTAATCGGCGAAATTATCGAAAAAATCAAAATTCCGTTTTTGGCCTTGGGGAATCTTTGGGGACTCCCCCAACATGGCTAGGTGCTTAGGAGCTGTCTAAACGGCCCCTTTACATGTTTTGGTCCTTTGTTTTTTAATCCCCACTCAGAGTGCGAGAGAGAAAATGCCGGCCGCCGCTTCCTGGTTTCGACCGATTCGAATGTTTACTAAGATCTAACCGCCAATCAGAATCGCGCTCGCGCACGTCACCGTACGCGTACGGTAAGCGCACCGTAAGCGCACCGTAAGCTGGCTCAGATATATATATTGATTTAAAGGCTATTTTCTCAGAACCTACTGAACAGATTTACACCAAACCTACAAAAGGCACTTCCTTGACCTGTAGACTACCTCTCTGCCAAATTTCAAGGAACTCTGTTCAGCCGTTCGGGCTGTAGCTGTGTCTAAAGGTCCTATGGAAAAATGCATGGGAAAAACGCGTTTTGGGACCCCCCTTTTATCTCAGCCCCCGCTTGACGAATCCCCCCGAGACTTTCAGGGTAGGAGCGGAGCGCAGCGCCCCACCTATTTTGAAAATTTCGCGAGGATTCGTCGACCGGCGCCAAAGTTATTCAAAATAGAATGTTGCGGTTTTCCTATGGAAACAGGGTCCTAACTATAACTACCTACTGCCGATCGCCAGTAGGTAATATATATATATATATATATATATATATATATATATATATATATATATATATATATATATATATTTATATATATATATATATATATTCACCGCAATTGTCCCTCCATTCAGGAACACCATCGGAGCACTCACAGGCTTTGCTTAAAAACATTTATTTCATCCCGCATGACGCGTTTCAGCTGCCAGGCCTTTATCAAATGCTGTTGAGTGAAACAAATCAATTGCATTAAGAGTGTTTATATACCTCATTTTGTTTTCCCTCCATAGTGGCAAGCAAGGAAGGACTGCACTTTCACCATAGTCCATTCATTATTGCTGCACGCCGCCATCTTTGAGTGTATGAGGGTTGCATTACAATCCCATAGTGGTATCTTTAAATCCCATAATAAACACACCTTTTTAGTAAGCTTCCATTATCGTAATGGGAAATATATTCATACCTCGCAGATGCCATTATTGGTCTTATTTCAGGAGCATCGATGTTTCATAATGCTGATGGTGTTGCAAGCCTTTACGTCAGCCACTTAGTGCACATTGGATTTCTGCGCCTGAAAACGCTGGTTTGAGTAAGCAGCGCTTTTGCATGAAGTCATGTCCCAACACGTAGTCAGCAGGCACATTGTTCCTGTGGCTTGGGCGGTTCAGGCAGATTTTAAATTCATATTACCACACATGCCACAGAATCTGCCGAACTCCTTTGATGACGGGTGCTTCCTACGTGCATGTGGCATGCACGGTTTAAATTCACCGCAATTGTCCCTCCATTCAGGAACACCATCGGAGCACTCACAAGCTTTGCTTAAAAACATTTATTTCATCCCGCATGACGCGTTTCAGCCGCCAGGCCTTTATCGATGGTGTTCCTGAATGGAGGGACAATTGCGGTGAATTTAAACCGTGGATGCCACATGCACGTAGGAAGCACCCGTCATCAAAGGAGTTCGGCAGATTCTGTGGCATGTGTGGTAATATGAATTTAAAATCTGCCTGAACCGCCCAAGCCAAAGGAACAATGTGCCTGCTGACTACGTGTTGGGACATGACTTCATGCAAAAGCGCTGCTTACTCAAACCAGCGTTTTCAGGCGCAGAAAATCCAATGTGCACTAAGTGGCTGACGTAAAGGCTTGCAACACCATCAGCATTATGAAACATCGATGCTCCTGAAATAAGACCAATAATGGCATCTGCGAGGTATGAATATATTTCCCAATATGATAATGGAAGCTTACTAAAAAGGTGTGTTTATTATGGGATTTAAAGATACCACTATGGGATTGTAATGCAACCCTCATACACTCAAAGATGGCGGCGTGCAGCAATAATGAATGGACTATGGTGAAAGTGAAGTCCTTCCTTGCTTGCCACTATGGAGGGAAAGCGAAATGAGCTATATAAACACTCTTAATGCAATTGATTTGTTTCACTCAACAGCATTTGATAAAGGCCTGGCGGCTGAAACGCGTCATGCGGGATGAAATAAATGTTTTTAAGCAAAGCCTGTGAGTGCTCCGATGGTGTTCCTGAATGGAGGGACAATTGCGGTGAATTTAAACCGTGCATGCCACATGCACGTAGGAAGCACCCGTCATCAAAGGAGTTCGGCAGATTCTGTGGCATCTGTGGTAATATATATATATATATATATATATATATATATATATATATATATATATATATATATATATATATATATATATATATATATTCAGCTCGGTGGGGTGTGTCCAACAAATTAAGCCGCACACGAGTCAAGGTCTGCTCTCCCCAAAGCATTTAATGGTACAGACAGTGAAGCTTTCCAGTCATTGTTGAATCTGCCGAACTCCTTTGATGACGGGTGCTTCCTACGTGCATGTGGCATGCACGGTTTAAATTCACCGCAATTGTCCCTCCATTCAGGAACACCATCGGAGCACTCACAGGCTTTGCTTAAAAACATTTATTTCATCCCGCATGACGCGTTTCAGCCGCCAGGCCTTTATCAAATGCTGTTGAGTGAAAGTGCAGTCCTTCCTTGCTTGCCACTATGGAGGGAAAGCGAAATGAGCTATATAAACACTCTTAATGCAATTGATTTGTTTCACTCAACAGCATTTGATAAAGGCCTGGCGGCTGAAACGCGTCATGCGGGATGAAATAAATGTTTTTAAGCAAAGCCTGTGAGTGCTCCGATGGTGTTCCTGAATGGAGGGACAATTGCGGTGAATTTAAACCGTGGATGCCACATGCACGTAGGAAGCACCCGTCATCAAAAGAGTTCGGCAGATTCTGTGGCATGTGTGGTAATATGAATTTAAAATCTGCCTGAACCGCCCAAGCCAAAGGAACAATGTGCCTGCTGACTACGTGTTGGGACATGACTTCATGCAAAAGCACTGCTTACTCAAACCAGCGTTTTCAGGCGCAGAAAATCCAATGTGCACTAAGTGGCTGACGTAAAGGCTTGCAACACCATCAGCATTATGAAACATCGATGCTCCTGAAATAAGACCAATAATGGCATCTGCGAGGTATGAATATATTTCCCATTACGATAATGGAAGCTTACTAAAAAGGTGTGTTTATTATGGGATTTAAAGATACCACTATGGGATTGTAATGCAACCCTCATACACTCAAAGATGGCGGCGTGCAGCAATAATGAATGGACTATGGTGAAAGTGAAGTCCTTCCTTGCTTGCCACTATGGAGGGAAAGCGAAATGAGCTATATAAACACTCTTAATGCAATTGATTTGTTTCACTCAACAGCATTTGATAAAGGCCTGGCGGCTGAAACGCGTCATGCGGGATGAAATAAATGTTTTTAAGCAAAGCCTGTGAGTGCTCCGATGGTGTTCCTGAATGGAGGGACAATTGCGGTGAATTTAAACCGTGCATGCCACATGCACGTAGGAAGCACCCGTCATCAAAGGAGTTCGGCAGATTCTGTGGCATGTGTGGTAATATATATATATATATATATATATATATTCAGCTCGGTGGGGTGTGTCCAACAAATTAAGCCGCACACGAGTCAAGGTCTGCTCTCCCCAAAGCATTTAATGGTACAGACAGTGAAGCTTTCCAGTCATTGTTGACACCTGACGGCAGCCCGACGCGTTTCGGGGTTTCCCCTTATTCAAAAGGCTTTCAGCAGTCAGAAAGAGCGTGAGGCTGGCTTTATCTCCCTCGTTCTGCCATATCGCACTTCACGATTGGACGCTCTTAATTAGACTGTGCGGTGCATTTTGGGTATTGAAGTCCGCTGATTATCGCGCTCAGCAATAATGTCTGAATTTAAAGCTCTACATGAGCCCTGGCCAGTTCACCGTCCTAATGCAGAACTCTTGCCCCACCATGAGCTCCAAGTCCTTATGGCTCGGTGGCCCCCTCATGTGGGGTGGTGCAGGCTTCGCGGCAGGACGGCCGCGTATATATTCAGCTCGGTGGGGTGTGTCCAACAAATTAGGCCGCACACGAGTCAAGGTCTGCTCTCCCCAAAGCATTTAATGGTACAGACAGTGAAGCTTTTCAGTCAATGTTGACACCTGACGACAGCCCGACGCGTTTCGGGGTTTCCCCTTCTTCAAAAGTCTTTCAGCAGTCAGAAAGAGCGCGAGGCGGGCTTTATCTCCCTCGTTCTGCCATATCGCACTCCACGATTGGACGGTCTTAATTAGACTGTGCGGTGCATATTGGGTAGTGAAGTCCGCAGACATTGATAAAGGCCAGCATGGCCGAAATGCGTTTGTCTGCCTATGGGAGCAGAATAAAATAATCTATTTTCCAAAAATCGCGAGTGTGCGCCACGCTTTGTTTAATTCTCAGTGATTGAAGTATATATATATATATATATATATATATATATATATATATATATATATATATATATATATATATATATATATATATATGAATATGCAAAAAAGAAGCAGAGAACTCTGGGTAGTTCTCAAGTTTAGGTGGAAAGCAGTTCCTGTATAGAGCACTCTCAACACCAGCGACACTCTAGATCTGCTCACCTCAAATGTCTGTTTTTCTATCAAAATCTTTAAGCATAGGATTAGCACAGTACCATCCACGCCGAGATAGAAATACAAATTCACTGAAAAAACCATAGGTTTCACACACGTTATAGTTAGGAATTAGCATTTAAAAAACCTTGCAAATTCACTTAGAAAACCATAGGTTTCACACATGTTATAGTTAGGTGGATATTTCACTCGTAAAAAAACAATGAAATTCCCCCGTTATAGTTACTTCAGATAACTATAACTCGCGCGACCGCCACTCTATCACAAGGATGATGTCATCAGTGATGTCAAGAGTGATGCCACTGACCATGTCATGAGTGATGTAATATGTGACGTCATGAGCAGAGGATTGCGGGCGCGTGAGTTATAGTTATCTGAAGTAACTATAACGGGGGAATTTCATTGGTTTTTACGAGTGAAATATCCACCTAACTATAACATGTGTGAAACCTATGGTTTTTTAAGTGGATATATATATATATATATATATATATATATATATATATATATATATATATATATATATACATATATATATATATATATATATATATATATATATATATATATATACTTATGTTTTCAACCACTGCCTACTAAAATGGTCTCAATGGTCTGAACGCACTGTCTCATCTAGATGTTGCATTAAGGCAATATACTACATTTAATTATTTTCCTTAAAATAATTTAAACAACTAACTACAGTTGACCTTTTTTGACACATGACAATAATGTGTAATTTAAGTTTTCCATGTTATTTTTTTGTCTTTCACGAGAGTCAACCATTAGTCTTTCACTTACCTCAAAGAACTCTTCTTTGTCCTTTACTAGCCTTGTGTCGCCAAGGCAACCACTTGGGTTAGATATGAGTGTTGAAAACTGAGATAGGACCGTAATTGAGTGAAAATTGGGCAAGTGAGCAAGGCGGACTCGTCCGCCGAAACGCGTCTTGGTGTTGGAGCGTTGTTGATGGAATAAACATCTTTGAAATCATCCCACGGTGTCAGTGCCTGTTCTTAACGGAGATAAGCAGGATTGGACTTAATATATATATATATATATATATATATATATATATATATATATATATATATATACTTATGTTTTCAACCACTGCCTACTTTCTCAGGTTCTCTCACTTGTTTTGTTCTCTTTCCTCCATCTTGTTCTGTGTGAGGAAGGAGAAGTTGCAGTGTTTGGCTTCTTCCTCGCGCTGTGCACTGCGCAAGGATGTCTCGTAGTTGTGCATTGTTCAAACCTGGTTCCACGATATGGCTCCGACGAGCCGTGCCAGGATTCTGTCAACGTTAATCAGTTGGCAGGGATCCTGGCACGCAGCGGGAGCGCTCGGTCGTGGGTGCTGTACCATTTCAATAAATCTTCCAGCAACTCACTGAAAGGCATCTCGTCACTTCATTTTACTACACCCTTGTTCGTATTCTGATGTGAATTCTTTCGTTTGTGGGATATTCTGTTTCTGCCTGTTTGTGAACTACCGAGACCAGCTTGCACCTTCTTGCTTCAAGCCTCTAGGAGGTGAGGCTCTCAATCACGGCTAGTGTGGGCGACCTCAAAGCTGGTGCACCATGTTCGAATCTCAGTAGGCATGCTCAACATCCTGTGATTCTGGGCAAATCACTTAATCCCCTTGTGCCAAAAAAATGAATGTGTCAGGCTATAACGCAAGTGGTGCTCATGTAAAGTGCAATGATACCTTCAGGCCGAGTTCACGCTATATAAAACACCCCAAAAAAACCTGCGGCCGTCCCACACTGGGGGATATTCTGTTTCTGCCTGTTTGTGAACTATTGGGACCAACTTCCATCTCCTCTCTTCAAGCCCCTAGGAGGCGAGGCTCTCAAACACCGCAGCCCATGAGAACAGTGCAATCCCACAACCGCAGTGCAGGACACTCGCCCGAGCAATGCCTGTGTGAAGAGCTGGCTGAGAGCGGGCCCATTAGCAGCCATCTGTGGCTGAACAGTGCTGGACTCGGCCACCCCTCCAGGTACTTGGATACTTATGTTTTTGTTTGGATTGTGACTGCAATAATTGACAAGGTGAAGCATATGGTGGAATTTTGAGGGTGATATTTTCTGGTCGCTTAAGTTTATTTGATTTATTGGATCTGCTCTTGTGTGAGATTTGAATGTTCTGTGACGTCTTTAAAACTTTGGATCTTTTACGATTGCGACAGTGAAGGGATATTTTGGGGTAACTCTGGACTAAACATGGGCAAAGAGAAAGCTGCATGTTTTAACAAACCTTTGGACTCCCACAGAAGCACGTTGAACTCTTTTCTTGCCAGAGCTATGGGAGTTCTCACTAAAGAAATAGACTTGGCTGACAGATGTTTATCTTTGGACTTAGCTAACTCATCTATGGTTCAGCCCCCCTCTACCATTACAAGGGATGTCTTTAACCACATTGCTAATCAGCCCTTCCCACTTGCTAGGAAGTCTTGTTCAATGTTGCTGCATCGACTGTATGTGCTGTGATGATACTCCGACTACAGATAGTAAGTGGTCCACTGGCTAAGAGGAAGAGGCAAGTGAGGCACAAGTCTATTGAGTTGCAGTCCTCCAATCTTCAACATAAAGATGCTACTCAGCCAATCCAACCAGGCAGGGAATGCTCCCAAGGGGGTCGGGGGTGAAACTACATTCACTGTGTTGTGTCTGAGCAAGAAATCAGGTGTTACAATAGATCTGCCTTCTAACGCCTGCCCATATGTAGTCATCCATAGCAATGTTACGGGAAACAGCCTTTACCACGAAGGCTTTTCTACGCGTTACGTTTACAACGGTATACTTACCTTGTAAATGTCTTCACAACGCGTATTGCTTCCACGACCGTCTTTACCACGCAAGCAACGTCATCACAGATCGTCTTCTAACTCATCCGAAAAAATGCGTCAGTCCTTTTTTAGTGTCGGCGAAGACGTGAGAAAAAGGCAAAAAAAAGAAGAAAGGGGGCTTGAGGGGGTCTCCCCCCCCAAAAAAGAAAAGGCGGGGTAAAGGAAAAATCGAGGTAAAGGCAATGCGTAGAAAAATAAACCGTTGTAACGCATGCGTGGTAAAGGCATGCGTTGCAACGGAATGCGTAGTAACGACATACATTCCAATGTTACACCGCTGAGCCATAATACGTCTCATTCAAGTGCCCACTTAAACAAGGTGTCATTGGCTCACTAAGCACATTCATTTTAACGTGAGGGACTGAAATAACACCAGGCTGGTAAGGAGAGTGAGCTGGATTGGCTCTGCTAGGAAGAGTTTCCACGGGGATTGTGTGACCATCAATTGCCAATATCTTGACCTGGCACGTGGCTTCTTATGCAAGGACAGTTTTCGTTTGGATCAAGGATCCAATTTGGAATCTTACTACTACTTTTTTTTAATTTACCAACCCCCATTCATGGACCATAGTCTGTGTTTGGAGCCCAACTTCCACCCTCCAACACACACACGCACAGATAGAGGGAGACAACATTTGGAGCCTATAAGGGTATGTAACCACTTTGCGCCATTGTCAGGTCTCTCTGAGATGGTCTGACATTACACCGACGGTCCTGTATAAGGACTGGTTTAGGGTAGATTTAGCAGAGCGACAACTAACGGAGGCAATGGCTTCAGAGTCCAACATTGCTGATTTATTATGCTAGAACATTGCTGGGTATGCTGCCAAAGCTTCTAATATGGAATGTCAGATTACATCGATAAGTGTGATGTTATTATGCTCCAAGAAACCTGGGCTTTGAATAACATTGTGTGGGAGGGTGTATGTGTGCCAGCTGTTCCCTCCCAGTCTGGCAGACCTAAGGGAGGGCTGGCTCGTTTGCTGCAATCCACTTTATTTCGCAAGTTAGTCCCCATAAAAATTTCACTTTTTTGGTATTCAGGTCGCCTGGTTTGTGCATTGCGATGCTTTTAACCATTTTTGATCCATTTTTATATTGTGGTTAATCAAGAGGAGAAGGCAGGCAGTGTTTCTCTCTGTTTAAAGTTATTGACATTCTCAGCAACACATGTTCCCTAGTACATCATTGTTTTAGGATCATCTTGGGAGGTGACTTTAACTCTAACTTGACTTTTAATTTATGCGAATGGTCAGGTGTGTTTGTCTAATTAGTTCAATAGGATCAAAACAAGGCTACAGTACACAGAATGCATTAGATAATTACACACAGGTCAAGTGCTGGTCACCGTGTCCTTAACGACCTGGTGCTAAGTGGTCACTATAAATGGGATAAAGTTTGCCCACAAAGTGGCTGAGCTCATACAAGTGCTTGAAACAAAAACAGTGGTTAATACGAAACAGATGAGCTCTCTGGCTTTGATATGTTTCTTCCAGTAGGCCCGGACAAATACTGTCTGTCTGTCTAGAGGACTAAGAATGAGGAATTACCACTGGGAACGGAGGAACAGATGCAGCACTGCCTAAGGACGTGAAAAGGAGGAGTTACAGACTGCACCAGAGAAGCAGCTGCGGCATTGTCTAGGGAACTGAGAATGAGGAATTACCACTGGGAACAGAGACACAGCTACCGCACTGCCTAGAGGACTTGGAATGGGGGAGTTACAGACGGGACAATAGAAGCACCTGCAGCACTCTCTAGAGGACTTAGAATGAGGAATTACCACTGTGACCAGAAATACAGCTGCAGCACTGTCTGGAAGACTTATAATGAGGAACTGCCATTGGGACTAGAGAAGCAGCTGGTAGCACGTCTAGAGGGCTTAGAATGGGGAATTACTGATGAGACCAGAGAAACAGCAAGCAGCACTGTTTGGAGGACTTAGAATGGGGAATTACCACTGGGAACAGAGACACAGCTGCAGCACTGTCTAGAGTTCTTAGAATGGGGGTGTTACTGACGGTACCAGAGAAGCAGCTAGCAAAATTGTCCGGAGAAATTCCCACTGGGACTAGAGAAGCAGATGCAGCACTGCCTAGAGGACATAGAAGGAGGAATTACCGATGGGACCGGAAAAGCAGCTAGTAGCACTGTCTAAAGGATTTAGAATGAGTTTTTACCACTGATCGGAGAAGCAGCAGCACTTCCTAGAGGACTAAGAATGAGGAATTACCATTAGGACCAGAGAAGCAGCTGCATCACTGTCAAGAGGACTAAGAATGATGAATTTCCGATGGGACCAGAGAAGCAGCCGCAGTGCTGCCTAGAGGACTCAGAATGGAGAATTACCACTGGGGACAGAGCCACAGCTGCAGCACTGCCTAGAGGACTTAGAATGGAGGAGTTACCAACGGGACCAGAGAAGCAGCTAGTAGTACTTTTTAGAGGATTTAGAATGGGGGATTACAACTGGGAACAGAGCTACAGCTGCTGCACTGCCTAGAGGGCTTAGAATGGAGGAGTTACCTATGGGACCAGAGAAGCAGCTAGCAGCAATGTCTAGAGGACTTAGAATGGGGGAGTTACTGACGGGACCAGAAAAGCAGCTGCAACACTTTCTAGAGGACTTAGAATGAGGAATTACTGACTGGACCAGAGAAGCAGCTGCAGCACTTTCTGTCCTGCTCTGAAAAATACTGAGGTACCGACGGACAGAGCGGGGCCTCATTTATCTGAGCGGATGCCAGGTGAGGTGAGGCGATTTCCCGTACTTTGACGGGATTCGTAAGTGTACTCCTGAAAACATTTAAGGAGATTGCTTGAGAAATCCTTATTTCAAGTAGGTTGTATAATTTACTTCACTGGTGTGTTTTACTTATTTTGGATCACACTGATATACACAGCAGTAGCATAAGTTCTCGAAGGTCCTGATGAAATCCTGATTATCATTTAATCTTTAGGCTGAAACATGTAGACCCCCCGTTTTTTGGGACTTGAGCAGTTATTCTGTTAACACTGCCTCTACACTGGTTTTCATTTTGTCTCTCGGACAGATACTATTAAAGCAATTTTTCTGTCCCAGTACATGATTTTAACTTTTCACTTTTGTTACACTGCTTCCATCACCACCATTAATGCATAAGATAGCTACATTAAGAACTAGGGTACACACCTCATCTTTGATGGATAGAGACGTCTTTGCTTGCCCGTTCAGCCTGTGGCCCTGATCTACTGGAGGGCTCAGAAAGGGCTATCTAATCCCAAATGATGTGGGCTGCTATTCTGGTGGCTGATGGGATTTATTATTAATAAGAAAAGTGCTCTACTTGCTTTATCGTGTATCTTGATCCTAGGTTTCTTTGTTGTTGTTATAGTTTATAGGTAATTAAGGGATTAGGAACCTAGTAGTCTCTAAATATTTTTCCCTTAGACCCCCGTTGATATACCTTGACAATTCTTGCTATATCTGGTTATTTACAATGCTGTACCCAGCCACACCCTCCACTCTATTGAGTCTTTTGAGCAGTAATTTTCCCCTGGCCTGCTTTAGCTCTTTAGTCAAGGTTATATGCACTTGCAGGTGGATAAAGCTTCTTCTGCAGGGCCATTTGTTGGTGGTGACAATTCCTCCTTTACAGTTAATTGTAGATCATAGAATAAGGCGAGTCTCTTCATGTTGAGCCTGTAATATGCTTCCCTGCATAAGGCGTAGCTCCTCCTAAGAACATATGAGTGATCTGGGACTTTCTGACCAAGATTAAATAAGGACGTGGACAAAGAGGCCCTTGCAGGCCAAGTCATCTGTGTCTGGTAGGGATCTACTGTGCAGATGTGTTAAAAAGGATAAGGCGCAGGGAGTGCTGATTTAAAGTGCTGTGTGCTACCCCCTCTGGGCCTATTGATTGTTCTATTGCAGCTCAGTAAATACTGACCAGTAGATATTGGAGACTTGTTTGTCGAAAATAAGTAAACAAGAGTAATTAGTTAGTGTATAGTGGCCCTTGCTGTGCTCTCCCTTATAACCTGTCAGCGACCTACCTTGTTGCCCCCTTAGAGGAATAAAGTGCACCATGCTAAAACTGTGTGAACATTAGGCTGTCCAGGAAGTGGTATTAGTCTGTGGCAACTCGTTAAGAGCAATTCTGATTATATTTGTGAACTTCCCTGGTCTAGCTAAGTTGTGTGCTGTGGTTTCAGTAAGCAAAAGACACACAATTGATGGACGGAATGCAGAACAAATCAAAACATTCACCCCCAATCAAGAGATCTGGGTTAAATCCATCATTCTTTTGCTCACCATGCCACCCCAGTTTAGACCTGGCCATATGCAAATCAGTCTTGACCCTGTGCCTCATGGGAACAGTCCAGCCCGAACTGCCAAGCCAGGTCCTCCCTGGACCGAAAACAAGCATCCTAGGACCGGTTCTGGGATTTCACCCCTCTTCGGCCAGGATAGCTTGATTCCAGTGGCACAGTGAGCCCGGGACCTACGTCTAGGCATACCCGGCGCACTTAGGGCGAGAAAGCAAAAGACACACAATTGATGGACGGAATGCAGAATAAATCAAAACATTCACCCCCAGTCAAGAGATCTGGGTTAAATCCATCATTCTTTTGCTCACCATGCCACCCCAGTTTAGACCTGGCCATATGCAAATCAGTCTTGACCCTGTGCCTCATGGGAACAGTCCAGCCCGAACTGCCAAGCCAGGTCCTCCCTGGACCGGAAACAAGCATCCTAGGACCGGTTTCCCGGTTTCACCCCTCTTCAGCCAGGATAGCTTGATTCCAGTGGCACAGTGAGCCCGGGACCTACGTCTAGGCATACCCGGCGCACTTAGGGCGAGAAAGCAAAAGACACACAATTGATGGACGGAATGCAGAACAAATCAAAACATTCACCCCCAGTCAAGAGATCTGGGTTAAATCCATCATTCTTTTGCTCACCATGCCACCCCAGTTTAGACCTGGCCATATGCAAATCAGTCTTGACCCTGTGCCTCATGGGAACAGTCCAGCCCGAACTGCCAAGCCAGGTCCTCCCTGGACCGGAAACAAGCATGAGAGGGGTGAAACCCCGAAACCGGTCCTAGGATGCTTGTTTCCAGTCCAGGGAGGACCTGGCTTGGCAGTTCGGGCTGGACTGTTCCCATGAGGCACAGGGTCAAGACTGATTTGCACATGGCTGGGTTCAAACTGGACTCTTAGATTAGGGACTAACCTCCTACACATAAATACTAGAGGCATACATCACGGTGCGTAAATCACATTTCCTAGCACCACATAAATCACATTAGGGCTTGGCGCCCTACAAACCTCACACAGTCCCCCTGGCCAACTGGCCTTCTCAGAGGGCTCAAATGCCCTATGTCCCTAATGCAGCAGGATCCAAGTGCGCAATTGTGCTGGGGCAGAGGAGTGCATCTCACGCCTATCTCAACATGCCCCAAAAGAACTACTAGCCTAAACGTTGCAGCTGCCGCTAATTGCCGTGCAGCTGTGACCATCGCGGTAGGTATGGCACTCACTGTGCCTTCTGGGCCCCCACTGGGGCTCTCTCAACATAACTTGCCCCCACTATGCACTCGGGGCCCCCACTGGGGCCCTCCAAACAACTGCGGCAACGTGGCAGCTGGCCGTGCTGGTGCAGTGCAGCTGGGATTACACCAAGAGGCCCCAGCATGCTGGGGCCCGGCTTGGGGCTCTGACAAACGAATCTGCCCCCATCGTTGGAGCGGCCCGCTCTCTGGCGGGTCCTCTCGTGAAATAGGCAGCAGGCCAAGCCCCCACTCACCGGGCTCTCCGTGGGGCACGGCGCTCCTTTGGTACCGCTGGGAAGGGCACCGGCAGTGTGCCCTGACCGGCGCTGCTTCCGGGGGGCCTCGTCTCCTGGTCTTCTCCGGGCAGACGACTCTGCTCCTTTTCACCCGGTCCCTCTCCTGGGGCCGGGGCTTCTCCTCCGAGCCCATGGAGGCGTGGTAGGCTCCCGTCCTCCTCTACACACGCAGTCAAGCTTCCCCTGGCTTCTGGCCACACTTCCTGTTCTCCATGGTGGCGGAAGCTCCGCCCAACATCAGGCAGTTTTGCCTGACCTCCAGTTCGGCACTCCTCTTCCCCGGATCGCGGCGGTGATTTCCTTCGGCAAACGCGGGGTGGCCACCTGAAAAAAGGCACCATAATGCAGGGTGAGCACCTGCCATTTAAAATAATCATAAAGAGGGGGGGGCTCCCGCTAAGCAGGCAAAAATGCGGGGTGGGCTCCCTCTTCTCTCCCCTCCATTAGGGGGAATCTCCATGTCGGAATTCCCACTGGAAACATCACAGCTCAGTGCTGCAGAGCCCTCGTGCTCCTTTTCTTTGGTAAAATCAGAATATAGCACTCCCAGGTTCAGGAACAAGCACCAGCACAGGACAGCCAACATGGGGAAACGGCCCCTATATTTATACCACTTCTCTCCTTTGTCTGCAGTGTAGGGCATGGGAAACCTGATGCAACTGGTTCAGGGGGGAATTGGAGCACTTTGTTTACCAAGCTCCTCTTCCCCTTTGTCAGGTTGGGGCTAGGTGATCAGACACACCACAGGGGGCGGAGACAGCATTGTCCAGGCTGGGGACAGTCCTATTCAGAGTCATGGGATTACGCCTCCCACTACTCCCACTGCAGATGTCCCATTCAGCCTAGCACTGACTCACCCTGCCCCTCCTGGAGCCACACACACCTCCCAGCCCCTATCACTCAAAAGCCAGACATGCAATTCACATCAGGCAGGCAGACACATAGCATACAGAAATGCCAACTTCTAAAAGTGGCATTTCTCCCATAGTCATAATAAATCTGTGCACACAATTGCGCAACATTAATTCCCACAATTTCATACATACTAAACTCGACCACACTGCTTCTCCCATTCCAGGAATTACCACTGACACACTTTATCAGGGAATCCCCAAATGCATTCCTATGTGAGGGCAGTCCAACCTCACCAACTGTACACAGGGAGCGCACGTACTTTACACTGGACCACAGTGATAAAGTGCCCAGAGGCCTAAAACCACCAACACCATGTCGCAGAAAAGACTAGGAGAAGGCAAAATGTTTAGGGAGGAACCTGCCAAAAGGGCCAAGTCCAACAGGGCAGAGAAGTAGAAAGCAGCACTGTTTAGAGGACTTAGAATGAGGAATTACTACTGGGAGCAGAGACACAGCTGCAGCACTGCCTAGAGAACTTAGAATGAGGGGGTTACTGACGGAACCAGAGAAGCAGCCAGCAGAACTGTCTAGAGGACTTAGAATGAGGAATTCCTATTGGAACCTGAAAAGCAGATGCAGCACTGCCTAGAGGTCTTAGAATTAGGAATTACCGACGGGACCAGCGAAGCAGCTAACAGCACTGTCTAGAGAATTTAGAATTAGGTTTTACCACTTGGATCAGAGAAGCATCAGCACCAGCCATGGCCCGTATAGGGCGTGCCACCAGGCAGTGACGTGGGGCGTGGGAGAGGCAGGGTGGGGGGTTGTAAAATGCGGCATATGGACGATTTCAGGCACGTAACAAAAAAAACAAAAAAATGTCATTGTGCGCGCTGCATCGCCAAAATTTGTTTTTTGTTACTTACCTGAAATCGTCCATATCCCACATTTTACAACCCCCCACCCTGCCCCTCCCACGCCCCACGTCACCACCCGGTGGCACGCCCTATACAGGCCATGGCTGATCAGCACTGGCTAGAGAACTGAGGATGAGGAATTATCATTGGGACCAGAGAAGCAGCTGCATCACTGTCTAGAGGACTTAGAATGAGGAATTGATGATGAGACCAGAGAAGCAGCTAGCAGCACTATCTAGGGGACTAAGAATGAGGAATTTCTGACAGGACCAGAGATGCAGCTGCAGTGCTGCCTAGAGGACTAAGAATGGGGAATTACCACTATGAACAGAGCCATAGCTGCAGCACTGCCTAGAGGACTTAGAATGGAGAAGTTACCTACGGGACCAGAAAAGCAGCTAGCAGCACTGTCTGGAGAACTTAGAATGAGGAATTACCACTGAGACCAGAGAAGCAGCAAGAAGCACTGTCTTGAGGACTTAGAATGAGGAATTACTGACAGGACCATAGAAGCAGCTGCAGCACTGTCTAGACAACTAAGAATGAGGAATAAACACAGGGCAGATGTACACTACTCACCAACCAGAGTAAAGTAATTTTGAAAGGCAGGCCAAACAACCAACCAAAAGCGTTGGGCGTGTTCAAAGCCCATAGACTGAATGCAGCATATCTTGCAGATAGCACAAGCGCTGTCTAGGCTCGACCAAAAAAGGGATCAAGGTTTATCAAAGGGAGCAGAATCAAGAAAGGGAACTCTTACAAGTACTTGGGGGTTGGCTAGGCAGCCAAGGCTAAACAACAGTGCATACACATACTCAGCAAGCGCCAGACAACTCATTGACTTGGCCCTTTTGTAAGCTAAAAAGATCGATCTAAATTCTGGACTTAGGAGCTCTATTAAGTATTACAGCTAGCAAATTGCCACCCTGTAGAGCTTATGGCATCCTACCATTCAGAGGCAAACTGGCTAGACAGACCTCAAGTAACCTGTTACAGGAAAACTTTAGCCCTAACGGAGTGTACGGCTCATGCCCAAGTCCTCCTAGAATTTAACGTGACCTCCCAGCAGCTGATTTTGAATGCAAAATTCCTGGCCAAGTGTTTGAAAGCAAAGCAAGAACAAACTCAATCTATGAGCGGTGATAAACTGGGCTATTCCTGTTGGCACTGGTATATGAACAGGTCTCTGGCTGATCTATCTAGAAGGACATATGGACATCCGATCTTCCTGCCAACTCTATTTTTAAAGCAAGCACAATTAATATCTTCAGACCGAGACATGAAGGCGCTGAAGGGGAAGGCAATGGCAGCTGGGCAGCCAATCTCTATTACATGGGTGCACTCCCAATCTATCTTTCTCAACCATTAGCCAAGAATATGAAAAGTCAAGTGATGCAATTAAGATTCGGTCTGATCCCACTAAAGGTGTTCTGGAATGATAGAAAGGAGCATGATGTAAACAGGCAATGCAGGCTGTGCACCATGGGATCCGATTTCCTAGTCCATATAGGGCTACATGCACCAAAATGTAAATTGCGAATACCTCATTGAGAATTGCAATTAGGTAATCGCAATTTGCAATGCTTGAAACTGGAAGAGTTTCAGATTGCAATTCCTAGGGGGTCGCAAATTGCTCTATCTCATAAATAATGAGTCAGATGGCAATTTTTGACCCCCTAGGACTCACAAAAATCATGGGGATGGTGGCCTGCTGAGGTCAGCAGACCACCATGTCTGTGATTGCTTTTAAATAGCGCAATCTTTTTTTGTTGTAAAGCAGCCCGTTTTCCATAAGAGAAAACGAGATGCTTTACAAAAAGTAAAATGAAAAGTTTTCTTTTCATTTTTTAAGACCAGGCAGTGGTCCCTGAGACCACTGCCTGCTCTTAAAAATGCTTTTACAAACATTCACAAAGGGGAAGTGGTCCCTTAGGGACCCCTTCCCATTTGCGAATGGGTTACCTCCTACTTGAAATAGGTGGTAATATGCAAATGTTTTGCGACCGCAGTCACGGTCACAAAACATTCATGCATACCGTTAGGATTCAGTATTTGGAAGGGACGCCCTAAACACGCCCCTTCCAAATACCGAATCGCAAACCCATTTTCCGATTCGGTAACAGGTTACCGAATCGCAAATTGGGGTTTCCTGCATCAGGAAAGCATTTTTGCAGTCGCAAACGGGCTGATTCTGTGCATAGGCCTGTTTGCAAAATCCAAAAATGCTTGATGCATGTGCCCCATAGTCTGTATTTGTAAAAAAATATGGTCCCAAACAAGATACTGGCTGCGACCTATATTGTGAACATTAAACATCCGTACATGTAACGAGGCAGTGTTGCCTAAAAGGGGAGTCCACTCAGCTATCAGCGCGCATTCTGAATTTTTTTTAAACAGCGACCCTAACCCAGCAAGTGGCAGGAGAACACCATCCATGCTCAACGGACACTACAGGTAGCTGACAAAGGGAATGAAGTAGGGGCGGCTCTCACATGGTATTCTGAAGTAGCCCAGCAAGAATCCTAGGGAGCTTCATTCCTATTGTACAATGCATTCTAAATTTGTATTATGATGGAGTTTTTCTAAAACAGCATGACATCATTGCAGCCGGGTAAACTAATAAGTCCAAAGTACCATAATTGATACAGTCGGTCCGTGCCCACAATAACTGTACAAAGCATCAAGCGCCTGTTACAGTACTTCAGACTTCTTGCACGAGGCACTTTATTGCTACAGCGTTTTAATTTTTTTGCATTCAAGCCCCTGTTACAGTATTTAAGAGATGTTGCACGAGGCACCTTAAAGTTCGAAAAAGGAGCCTTTAAAAACTTTTCATCCAATTTTAACTGTGGGAGCATTAAATCTTGTGTGCTGGATTACCCACATTAACAAGTGCGTTTATCACTTCAGCAGGTATTTATAGCTTCAATCTTTAGCTATTTACATCAGTGGGTTTAATTATACCTACAAGTATCAATAGCTTTAAATGCCAGTGGGGGAACTCCTAACGGACACATGTCCCACTTTGCCTTGCAAACAGGGAGCATTACATGGGGGCCACTGCAACATATCACAATGACCGTGCACTCAAATAGCTTTACGGCCATCCTTCACTACACTAAAATGAAATATCAAGGTTAGTCTGTTGGACTACAAATGCACTGTTGGACTGAGCCCTTCCTGGACGGCCCTACCCAAACTTTCTGCCTTCACCCTCCTGTTTTCAGAACCAGTTTTGGTAGGCTTTTTGAATTCTGTGCACTTTACCACTTATAACCAGTGCTTAAGTGCTTGTACTCTTTCCTTTAAACATGCTGAAATTGGCTTACACCCAATTGACATATTTATTTTGCGTGTAAGTCCCTTGCAAAGTGGTACTACATGTACCCTGGGCCTGTAAGTTAAATGCTACTAGTAGGCCTGCAGCACTCTCAGTAATTGTGCCTCCTACTAAAGTAGCCCTTTAAACATGTCTGAGACCACTGCAGCCTGTGGATGCAGTCTTAAACTGCAGTGCCAAACTGGCAAAATAAACCTTTTGCTAGGCCTAAACATTCCTTTTTAATACATATAGGTTACCTCTAGGGTAGGCCCCAAACAGTTCATAGGGCAGGGTGCCGTTTATTTAAAGATTTAGAACTGCATGTTTAACTTTTACATGTCCTAGTAGTGAAAAACTCTTGAATTAGTTTTTCACCCCTGCAATGCCTACATCTCCCATAGGATGACATTAGGTTACCATATAACATTTAATAAGTAATAACTTTGAATTGGAAGCAGGTAGGAAATTCGAGTTTGGGGTTCTAAAGAATTGAAATTTAAAACCCTATTTTATGGTAAAGTTGGAATTTAAGTTACAATCCTGAAAATGCCATTTTTAGAAAGTTGGCATTTTCTTGTCCCAACCGTTTCGTGCCTGCAGCCTGTATCCTGGTTCACATGACTAGGTGCAGCTGGCAGTTGGTCTTTGCATGCTACTCCCAGATAGTGGAACATAGGGGGAATAGGTATCGGCAGGATGGGCCATCTCTGACTTGATGAGGGGGAGGAGCTGTCCCCTACCACATTTGAACATCACAAAGACTTTGCCCCAGCACACTCGCAAAGGGATTCTCACTATTCTTTTGTGCCCTCAGACAAGCCGGGGCCAGGGCAGGGAGTCAGGTAATTCCAGACATCTCTGTTGGGGAAGATTCCTAGAATTTTCTCACCCTTCAAAGCTAGCACCAAGGATAAATAGTGGAACCTCAGACGCAACTCTTCCCTAGATCTCTGGACCTGTGAAAGACTCAGGACTGCTGTGTTGCTCTGCTCCAAGAAGGATTGCTTCTCTACTGCCCTGCTGCCTGAGTTGAAAGGACTGGACCTGCTTCTTGAACCCAGGCGCACCACAGTGACTACAAGAGCTAGCTGGCTAGCTTCCTGGTCAGAGTCTCAGGGACAGAAAATGATCCAACCACCTTGAACCCTGTACTCGGACTGTGTCTGCTGTGAGTCTTATCCCCAAGTGGTGCCACTCCAGTCCTGAACTCTTGGAAGTGGGCCTGAAGGTGCTCTGCCAACACAGCTGTGGTATTTGTGACAGAACTGAAGCTATTTTCCGATACACTGTCTTTGCGATTTACTTTGTATATATATTGCCTCTCATATCCCTTTAATGCATTTCCAAACTCCTTAGTAATTTCGCTAATATGGAACACTGGGAGATGGAGTCATGTTGGTCACAGTACAACTCCTCAAGATAAAGGGGGACTGAGGGTCCCTAACTTGAATTACTACCATGCAGCAGCTCATCTACAGTGGGCCGCGCTATGTCTGGTAGACGGATCAACAGAAAAGACAACGTGGGCATGGACGCAGAAAAGCCCAAAGGAGAAATTGATGCTCCAACTGTCCCTAGTGAAACATAAGGAGAAGGACTTTCCAGTTTTAGTGGCAGCCATACCGCTGAATTGGGGAGGGAAACACAAGGGTCGTCTCGATCATCTGGGATACTCACCAAACATTCCATCGAGAGTGTTGTTGGGAGGATCGACTGCTGGGTCGGCACTCTGTAAACAATATGTGCTGATCACGACAGAGGACCTCTATAAAAAGTGCAACTGAAAACTTATGGGGACATCTTGGAAACACATGGCGTCCCATCTGGCGTCCTTTTGGGACACAGAAGATTAGAATGCATTGACCATTACATACGGGGTCGGAACAGCAACTACCGAGCCAAGGGTTAATCAGATATGGAACACACTACTGACTGAGCAACGGTTAGAAAGCCGTCTCCCTAATCCATAGGACCCCCCTTAAGGACCTAGATGGTGAGCTACAATCCTTCACAGACAAATGGGCTCAGGCCTTGGGGTGAGATACAACTGATAAAGAATGTGCATCAGCACTAGAACACCCCACACAAGTCCACAGAAACGCTTGATTCCGATTGCAGAAATTTCACTTTCTGCATAGAACCTCCCTTACTTGAAGGAGGCTGGGCCTAATTTACAACCATACAAGTGCCCAATACTCCAGATGGGGTGAGGCTGCTCCAGGCTTCCACCTAATGGCATGATCCTGCCAAAGGGTGTCAATGTACTGGTTAACGGTAATATCCTACCTGGAGAGAGATAAAGGCCTCTGTAAACTATCAGGCCCCAGGAGCTACCTGCTGGGACAAGTCCTGCACTGTAAAGTCTGGTCCTCATGCTGGTAAAAATGTGTATAGTCACAAGCTGGAAATTCCAGAGAGGCCCCTGCATTCATCATTGGGTGGGGCTAGTGAAATACTGGGCTGGCACTGAGTCAGAGTCACTTCAAATAGACAATAACAAAGGGTTGGGCAAATTGGAGCAAGCACAGAGGTGGGTGGAATTTCTGACAGTTTTCCAGGAATCTAGAGCCTCCAATAACCCACCGCTCTGGCAATAACAATGTAAGGTCCCAGATGAGAGGATCCTAGATGAACAGACGCAACTTATATTCTCCATCGCCTGTGCTTCCAATGGGGCACCCAATGAACAGGGGTGTTGCACTGTACTGTATTATTTTGCACTTTATTGGACATGATTTCTTAATGGAACTGTTAATAATGTCAAACCACGCCTGAGCAGATATGGGGATCTTCTCACCCGTATTCCTATACTGAATCTTTCCACCTCTATGCTCAGCCTCAGAGTCGATGCCTCCATGGTCTTGCCATATTGAGAAATAACTCCCCTTCTGTTTTGGTTCGCTTATATTAAATGTTATGTATTTAAATAATAAAAATAAGTATAAACTGCTGAAATGATCATTTGAGGAGAGATATATAGAACTAGTGAAAAATGCAAATAGTATAAGTAGTTGCACTACACAGCAACAGAAAATGAATTTGTGGAAAACAGACATGTTCTGTGTCGCTTATGATGTTGTTTGAGTGTAAACGACTAGTGAGAATTCAAAACATTTTGGTACCATTCCTAGTATAGCACATGCATTAAGTTACATACACCACCACTCTTCTTTTGTGTACCTAAAATAAAGATCTGGTAATATTGGTTTTAAGGCTCAACCACATTTTTTAAAATAGGTTCATCATCCCCTTCCTGATGAAGGTCTGCTCAGTAGTCTAGCTGGCTGAAATACGTTGATCGCAAGAACCAAGCACACACCAGAAAGACTCAAACAATAAATATTAGCACACTGGAACTGATTTAGCTGGTTTTCCTAAATTGTCTTTCAAAATAATGCAAATCTTACATTTCAAAAGCTAATTATTCAGGTATTCCATCCTACACAAAATTGTTAGTGGGCCAAAGATGAAACCTGGTAAAATAAATTCAGTTCTTCACTAATATTTGATCTTTTCGTAATCACTTGAGTGTACGAAGTCAACTTTACATTCAAATGATTTCTACACTAGGGTAAAATTCTAAAACATAATCGGGCAAAAATCCTGAGAAAACATTTGTCTATCACTGATGAATATTTTACATCAACATTTTTTAATCATTAAATGCTGAAAAACAAATATTAGCAATAGGGACACAACCCATATATTTCTGAAACTGAGTAATAAGTGCTTCCTCTCTGGGTACCTCACAATATACTAATTTCCTGTAATATTATGGTGGCCTCTGTTCTAGATACATCCAAGCAGACTTAGTGCATTATACACAGCGAAGATCAACTGTGCAACCTTGTGTGTGGTACTCTGGTGTGAAAATCTCTCCCCTACACAGGAGCTGCGCATCCTTTCTTCCACATCATGTTATGCTTTCACTACACAGAGCCATCTTTCTCAATTCGCCTTCCACCGTGATTATTTTTCATTTCCCTTTTACATTTCATATGTTGTTCTGATGTGTATTGTTGATGTTATGTGAAGCATGGTGCTAAAACTAGTTTGAGAGAGGGCCACATCTCAAGACTTTCCAGAATGGCTGCAGAATTTCTAGATTCTCCATGGCTCAGAGTTGTTTGGAACAGCTGCACAGCAATCTTGGCTGAGTGGCATGTGGCCCACCTGCATAAGGGTATAGATGCAATAAGGTTGGCGCGGTCATTGTAAGACAAAGGGGCATATTTACAAGTAAGTGGCGGAGCGTGGTGTTAGCCTCCTTGGCTTAATGCTGTGCTCTGCCACTTCTAAAACGCAGGGCTGTACCGTATTTACAGGAATAAGGTTCAGCCTTGCGTTTCCCCCTGCGCTGGTGCTAATTTAGCTGGCTAGTGACGACGCAGGCACCCTTGCACCATAGTGCAAGGGTGCCTGCATTGAGGGGCATGATTGTTTGTGTGCAGGAAGGTATCTCTTCCTGCACATAAACAATCTGAAATGGTATTTTGAAACTTCCATGTGTACTGCTTAAAGCAGCACACATAGAAGTTGCAAAACATCATTTTTGTTTATGCGCAGGAAGGTACAACTTCCTGCACATAAACAATCAATGGTGTTTTGCTGGAAACAGCAAAAACAAGGAAATATTAAACCTTTCTGCTCGTTTCGCCAGGGTAAGACCAGGTTTTCCCTGGTCTCAATTTTGGCGCTGCCCCATATTTACACCACCCTTGTAAATATGGGGCAGCGTCAAAATCAATGCGTGTTGCGGGGGGACGTCCACCACAACACCCATTGCCCACCCCTTTCATGCTAAGTATAGCATAAAAGGGTGCCTTATTCACAAGGCATTGTTAAGTCACGTTAAGTGGAATAACACCGCCTTGTGCATTATGCAAAGCCCCTGTGGCCACCACAAAGCTGAGAAAAGTGACGTTGTGGTGGCACTAGGGGCTTCTAAATATGCCCCAAAGTTTTAAAGAACAACGTTTACAACGACCTCCCAAGTCAGCTTAATTCACTGCTTACTTTACACAAAGACCAAATGTGGTCTGCAGTTTCCCTTTGTTTTCTTGCTGGACACTAGAGTCCCCAAGAATGGATTTGATTATACATAGCATCCATACCAGTTGATGGTCAGGGGAGAACAAGCACCTTTTTTTATTTTGCCTTGGCGGACTACACTAATTGAGGGGAACTTTAGAAAAAAACTAAAATTCTGCTTACTCCTCAGTGAACGAGTAGAATGGCGATTTGCCAATTAACAATCACAGAGATTCTTGATTTCATTAAAGACAACGGAGGCTAACATTATGCAATAATCATTTTATTGCTGCTCCAACGTTCAGCCCTTTAAAGTATAGTAATGCATCATCAAGCATTTAGAATGTTCAGGAAAACACATAAATATTCAGCACGCGCAGACATCATGTTCTTTAGTCTGCGACAAAACAGGTAACAAGCTACTTCATGATCTCCTTTTGAATTTTATGAAGCATTGTCTAAAAGAATGGGAAACAATCTCACAATAAATGTAAGGAAATATTCATGAGATGAATACAATGGACCTTAACTCCTAACTGTAAACTTTTGAGGTATAGGCCAAATGCTAAATAGAGATCTATTTTTTTTAAACATTTCATCAAAATCATCAACAATGCTCACCGTACGTTGATTCTCACCATCCTAGTACCTCTCCTCAAGGGTGAGGAGGGTGGGATAAAGTTATACTCCATTGTCTTTAATGAAATCAAGAATATTTCTCCATGCTAATTGGAGAATCGCTATTTTATTACAAGACCGTAGGCTACCATTATGCATGTTTAAAGAAATACGAAGTTACACGACTAACATGCTCTATTGGTCTCAAATAAAACTTTGAAAAAGTATTTGCTTTTGACAAATCTACTTTCTTAAGGATTTAATGTAGCAAACTACACACCCAAAAAACCTTACTAGTCATCACACTTCTTGAAGAATGGGCACCAAACCTGGAAAGATCCACACCAGCTTCACTCATAACCATACGTACCCATCTGACCAATGTAGCTGTAGATACTGGATCATAAGGTTTTATGTATAAAAGCAGCTGATCAACACGATGTGCCCTGAAAGCCAGGACCTTGCTCTCATATGTTCTCATACAACTTACCATGCATACTTTTTTACAATCATGCAATAAAGGATAAAAGACTCAGTCTGACATTGTTTTAGTTCCTTTCCATTTGACAAAGTGTACCCCTTGTGGTGTGAATAGAACCTGTTAGGCAACTCTAGGGCTTTGATTTCTGAGACTCTCCTAAAGGAAATCAAACATAGCAAGGTTGCAAAATTCATGGATCTTTGTTTAAGAGAAAGGTAAATGTTGGCTGGCAAAGAAATAAAAAGCTTGAAAATCAAACTGACACACTGACATCCCAGAGGCACTCATAACGAGTAATGGGGGGGGTCTCCTTAATCTCACACCTTTCATCACTCTTCCTGTTGAAGGATTACTCCCAATTGCCACATTTTTAATCAGTGCATGACCTAAGGAAATAGCATCATCTGATATGAAAAACCCGAGTTAAAAAGATCCACTAGATAATTGGCTGCTTGGGATACAGGAGCTTCCATGGTATTCACATCCCTTTCCATGCACCAACTAAACCATTTCTTCCAAACACCTCTGGACCTTTTCCATGACCCATTCAGAAAACCCTTAGCTTTTCCTGAAAGGCCTGAAAATCTGCTTGTACCTCTGAATTCTTCCAGACAAGAAAGTTAATTTCCCCCTCTAAAACCAAAGGATGTTCTACTCCCTCTGAACCCTGTAGACGACCCAAGGATGCAGTGATCAGTCGTGGAATGGCTCCTACAAGTTCCATCACCCCTGGGAAACAAACCTGAGACCTCCAAAAGGGATTCACTAGGATAATGTTGCAGGTGTCTGTTGTGATTTATGTACCGTTATAGTTGCCATGCCGCATCTCGTGACTGTCTTGTGTTCTGTTGTTATGGGACACATGGAATGCCAGCTCGGCATTCGATGTGAGCTCAGGAAGACGGGGCAGAGAACGGTTGATGGATTAAGCAGGTGGGGGAACCTCTAGTTGTGATGGGAGGATAAACAACCATTTTACCTCATGTTCAGAGTGCGTATCTTTGTTACTACAGTCTCCAACCTAATTTTCCACAATAAATAAAAGAAAGAAAGTGGGAAAGGTGTAACCCCTCTTCCTGCCCAGTGCTTCAGAAAGTGTTCACAGGTTGTGCCTCTGAGTCCAGCCTCCAACTGAAATACCTCAGTAAATGGTAGGTCAAGCTGTTTGCAAATAACCCTACCTGAATCAAACCCCATAAATATTGTATCAAGGCAAAATCCTCTGGGTCTAACTTCCAATCCGTGGAGTCCCAGAGATACCTGAAATTCCAATCCGCTCTTACATTCTGAAGGAAGGCCTGAAATATACTCCGCTCTTAACACAATCTTGTGTCCCAACAAAAATACCAAATTTGCCTCACTGAATCTGCCAAAGCTTTTGTCTTTGCACCTTATAAGCGGTTTATATAAGAAACTGCTGTGAAATTGTCTAATCGAATCAGTGTGAGAGAATTTGTCAATAATTTCCCGAAACTCATTAAAGCATTCAGACCAGCCACCATTTCTAAACGGTTTATGTGAAGTGTATTTTCCGCCTTTAACCATGTTTCACCTGTCTATAAATCGTTCAGCCGAGCTCCCCAGCCCCAATTGCTGACATCTGATTCCATGACCAAGTCGGGAACATTCCTATAGATGTCCTTGCCATTCCAAGCTTCAAGATTTCACAACCACTACTAAAGACCCTCCTGTGCATCTCTTGATAGGGGAAGAGAATCCCCATACCATAGGCCTTTCCTTATTCCCCAAGCGTTCAGTCTTTAGTGACCCATGTAATGTAGTGCACCAGAAGAAATGGCCTGAATGGAGGATGGCAAAAGTATCAGAACTATAGCGAGGTCCCTTAGGAAGACTGACTCTTTGGACAAAACTGATAACACTTACTTCTTTATCTTTGTTATTTTCTTCTGTGGGAGAATCAACTGAGAAACAATAGTATCTACCTGGAAAACCAAACATTCTATGTTTTGAGTGGGAACCATGACAGACTCCTCTGTATTCACTATGAAGCCCAGGTTCTCTAGAAGCTCTATTGTCCATGCCAAATGATCCAGAAATTCTAACTTGTCCTGAGACATAATCAAGATATTGTTCAAGTAAACAATTAGGTAAACTCCTCTCTGAGGAAGTTTATGACAGGAAGAAGCACCTTGGTAAAACATCACAGAGCCGAGGACAGCCCAAAGGGAAGGCAGAGGAACTTATAAAGAACACCCCTCCGTTGTGAAGCACAGATACTTCTGGCTGTCCCCATCCATGGGTATCGTGAAGTAAGTGTCCTTGAGGTTTAACTTCACCAAACAATGCCTGACCTGCAAGATGTCTCGTACAAGATGGATTCCCTCCATCTTGAAGTGTCTGTAGTATAGAAATGTGTTCAACTCTCTTAAATTTATGACTGGATGCCAACATCTGTCTTTCTTTTTTGCTACAAAAACTGTGCTCACAAAGCCCCTGATGCTTCCTGATCTGAAACACAAATTAGCATCCCCTTTGTCCAACATCTGGCCTCGTTCCGGATATATCAGAGACATCTTCTCTGCAACCAACACCAACTCTCTGGGTTTTTTCACTTAAACTGGAAACTCCCAAAAATCTAACCTGAAGCCAGCAACAGTTTATAAAACCCAGGTGTCCTTTGTGATTAACTACCAATTGTGAATAAAGGATTTCAACCTTCCCAGTACATTACCAGGGAAGAAGCTATGCTACTCACCTTGAGATCCTGAACTTGTAGTCCTAGACATTCCACCACAGCTTCTTCAACCTCTCCCATTCTTGGGATAAATGTTTGAATTGGGGCGGTAACCCCTTCCAGAGTTTCCAAAGCTTCTCTGCTCTTGTGGGTAAGGCTGGGACTTGAAGGAACCACTGTTGACAGCCCAACCAAAAATGGCCTGAGTACCAAAGATCCTGTGCATGCTACTTTGAGCCTTACTATAGGCTGTGAAAGTGGAAACATATTTCCCCAAAGACTTAATGAAATTCTCTCCAAAAAGAAGTCCTTTGAGGTCCTCTATGTCTTCTCTAGAGGACAGGTCAGCCAACTTAGGATTTATCTTCATCAACACCACCTTTTGTCTCTGTAATCAGGCTGGCATTGGCATTGCCTAACATACAAATGATATGTTGTGACCAACCATCTAAAGGTCAAGGTTCACCCTACCATTCTTGCCACTGGCATCTTCTGCCATGTCGAGGATATGTGTAAGAGGGTCCAGAATATTGAGGACTTTGTCCTGGCACTGTTTTAAACATTTCTCAATACCCTTTCAAGGGTCCTTGCTCAACTTTATGGGATTTTTTTTTCTAGAGACTTCCAAACCCATTGCTCAAGGTACTTTGCAACGTCCATTGCACCACAATGGGCCTGTGCACACGTCAATGGTGTATGTGGAGCAATTTCTCTCTATCAAAGTTTCTCACAGGTTGGTGATACAGTGTTAAACAGTCAATTACACATGTAGAAGAGCATTCTGGAGTATTGTTTGTTCTTTTATTTCGAACGATTGCCCAACCAACACGTGTTTTGTCTGGTTAATACCCGACGACTTCTTCAGGGCTGAAAGGATGTACAATAAAACATAATCAGACACTTAAAACCCGCAGGGTAATAGGTGTACTGTACATGGCAACCGGTGACAAGGTGAATAAGCACCCGCCATGACACAACCGTGCTTACAAGATCTATTGGATCCACATTTGATGTGCTAGAGCCTTGGTGGAAATGGTGCATGGTGCCAGTAAGTAATTAAATTGTGCCATGCTTACAGCTGCATAATCATTGCCGGTGCCTATATTGTTCAAACGTGTGTGGGGCCATGGTTACAAGCAACTATAGGAGACAGGAAAGAGAAAAGGAGAGAGAAGGAGGGAGTGGGTGAAGAAGGGACAGTTTGGGAAAAAGGGGGTGGTGATGGACAGAGTTTCTGAATGATGCAGAATACTCTTACCAAGTCAAGAGATCATGGTTTTAATCCATCACCGTTTTTTAGCTCACTGCACCATCCCAGCTCAGAACCTGGCTACATGCAAATTAGTCTGTACCTGTCCCAGTGCATGATGGGAACAGAGCAAACCAAACTACCAAGCCAATTCTTAAACTGGGAAGGAAACAAGCTTCCGGGGACCGGTTTCTAGCATCACAGCCTTCGTCGGCCCGGCTTGCTTGAATCCTGATGGTGCAATGAGAAAGGGACTCACGTCTGAGCATACCCTCCCACACTAAGTGCGGTTAAAATCGATTTGGGAAAAAGGGGGTGGTGATGGACAGAGTTTCTGAATGATGCAGAATACTCTTACCAAGTCAAGAGATCATGGTTTTAATCCATCACCGTTTTTTAGCTCACTGCACCATCCCAGCTCAGAACCTGGCTACATGCAAATTAGTCTGTACCTGTCCCAGTGAAGAAGGGACAGTGCAAGAGGGAGGGAGAGAATCTGCAGTAAGGTCTAGAGTATGGGAAAGGTCCCTCCAGGTAAGAGGGTAGAGGGGAGGAAGGGAAGTGGTGTGAAAAGAGAGTGAGCAACTGGAGGCAGTCCGGGGTGGAACCATGGTGTGGCTGGTACCCTGTCAGCATACAGTGCTGCACTCAAAAAAAAGAATGACGGCGCGCAAATGCACAAGCCTACCTGAAATTTAGGAGAAAGAACGTGGTCGATCTAGGGGAAATCATGAGAGGAAGGGTGGAATATTAGTAGTCGGTCAAAATTAAAGGGAGATGGCGCGAAAAACAAGTGAGGATAGGAGAGCGGGGTCTCACCTCTCCGCCGGTTGTAATTCCGTCCCGGCTGGTGTGTATGTAAAATGAACTCTAGAATTGTATCTGGTCCGGAAACGTGTACCCTATGGTGGAGCCGAGTTTGGGCTTCACTGCAAGAGAGGAGATAGACAAGGGTGAAGCTTCGGGTAGGAAGCACGTGGAAGTTATGCTTCGAGTCCCGGGATCTCAGTTTAGGTGTGTATACCCGGGGGGTCCAGTCCACTGCCCAACCTTCAGTGCTGTGCTGATGTTTAATCCTAGTGGGGTTAAACCTCTCACCCTCAAAGGAGTCCTTAACCTTATTGGAGGTAGAAGCTTGAGCCAAGTCCTTGTCAAGTCTCCCTAAGAGTACCTATCTGTCCTAAGTCTCAAATAAAAATGTGTCCAAATCATTGTACTCAATATTCTCCGCAGAGGAGTTTAGACTGGTCCGTAAATACTTTGTGCCATGAAGGTCACTTCTTTCAGTCATGCCGCTAACGACAAACTTTCTTTGTGCCTCATCAAGGTGGCCCCTTTCCTTTGTGCTACTAAGAGCAACACTCTCTATTGTAGCACAAAGGCTACCTGTGCCATAGGCGTGACTTAACGCCTTCTCAGTGTGTCTCCTCTTGTGGGAAACCTTACCTCCCTCTATGGGTTGCAGAGGTAGAAGGGGAGTCCCCATCTGAGAGGAAAAATATTTCTCCTCTGCAGTAGTATCCCTCTCCCTCTTAGCCAATGTGACGTCCACCCCGCCTCTCTCTAAAAATCTTTAAAAAGACTCTCCCATGAGCACAGTCACTTCATGGGGCTGGGGGTTGGTGCCCTCCTGTACTGGTATATGATACAAATAAAATAATAATTATGGAGGCAGAAATAACCTGCCTCAGTGACTGAGGCTAACCAGAGTGTATACACATAAAGCACTTCCCACGCATAGTGATAGATTTAAAATAAGCATTATCACTTAAATTGCCCAAGAAAATGCTACCTTTCACCAGCTGTGGTAGCACAGATGTTGTAATTGCAAGTGAGGGGGGGTGTCGGTTCCTTCAAACTGCCGCAGGAATAACCGAGAGTGTTGAGTTTCAATGGAGTAGCCCACAAAAACTACACGACCTGGGTCAGGAATGCAGTACAATATATAAGTGGTTGTGGTAGCAATTTCTTGGAAAGAACAACCAAAATTAAAAAAGCACAATCCACACTATATAGTTGTTAGATGCCTTAATCAAATTTAATAGTATCTCCAAAGGCATTTAAATGCGATTCAAATTCAAAGCATTTCATATTTGGCAACACAGTTGCTCCAGTACGTTGCGATGCAGAACTATGCAGTGCTCTTAGTGATTAACAGTAGCGGTCCATGGATGGAGTTCCGTGGGGCGGTGAGGCGGGGGAGGGGCAGGGTGGGTAAATGTAAACACCGGAATATGGATGAACGGAGGTAAGTACACATTTAAATAAATTAAACGAATTCCATTGCACGCGCTGCATCGCAAAATGCGATGCAGCGCGTGCAACGAAATTCGTTATATTTATTTAAATGTGTACTTACCTCCGTTCATCCATATTCCGGTGCTTACATTTCCCCATTCTGCCCCTCCCCCGCCCCACGGAACTCCCTCCACGGACCGCTACTGGTGATTAAAGAAAGAGGGAGGAGAAGTGGATAGAAAGTGGTGGATGAGTGAATGAAGGACACTCATCCACCACTTTCTATCCACTTCTCCTCTCTCTTTCTTTAATCACTAAGAGCACTGTATAGTTCTGCATCTATAGTGTGGATTGCGCTTTTTTTAATTTTGGTTGTTCTTTCCAAGAAATTGCTACCACGACCACTTATATATTGTACTGCAGGAATAACCGAAGCAGCTTGCAATAGGTTTCCAGACAACATATCAAATCTATGGCAAACACAACGGACCGCGGCTCTCAACGCATAATGGAGCGTAGCCTGGCAACAAATTGAAAGTCATGAAGCCACCAGGCTGAGACTTGCCGATATTGGGCAATCCCTTCAAGGGATAGAAACAGCAAACCCTTTAAGATAGAACAAGGGCACAACAGCATTGCAAAGCTAACATGGTCAAGCCCTGTCTTTCCCAGTATAGATCTCAGTTTACACTGAGAAAGGAAAACAGGGCCATATGATAGTCATTCGGGAGTAGAGACAAAGTTGTTAAGGTTTGCGGGCAGGCAGGAGCAGTAATGTAACTGAAATCACAGCCGAAATCACTGTTAAATCACTGGTCAATCGGTAAGGACAGACAGCCTAATTTTCATTTTCTAAATATTATTTTAAACACCAGGGACAATATTAATTAAGAACCTAAAGGGAAAAAAAGATACCTACCTAGCTCGACTGAACATTGGAGGGGCACACAGAAACTAAAATGTACACATAGTTGTAAACAGAACAACAGCTTAGAACAGTAGTAATACAATACTGAAAAAGCTTGTAAAAACAATACTAATACAACATTGAAAACCAATAAGTAAATACAAAGTCAATGAGATGTACATGTCTTGTGGAGGACCAGCGTATGAAAAAGAGAGGATGTCTGTGTGCGCTGTATATTTATGTGTTTTTATGAACATTCTAAGTGCTGTATGATGTATTACTATTCTGTATAGGGCTGCATGTTGGGGCAGCAATACAAAGTTATGCAAGATTTGAGACAACAGCACATTTTCGGTGATGCGCACAGTCTGTGGTTTGGCAGCACATTTTCAGTGGGGCCTACAACTCTTATTCCAAGATACTGCTATCAATTGTCAAGGTGGCAGCAGTGCACACAACGGTGATGTGCACATCTACATCTCATCAGACTCTGTGATGGTCACACATTAAAGTACTTATACTTTACAGCCTTGCGTAATTACTCGAACCGGTGTCGGGGAGTGGGGCACATTAGGACACAGGGTTTTCACCCCAATCAATATATATTATTATTGTTGCTTCTTTACATCGTGGCTTGTGTTGTTATATAGCATGGAAGAAGCTTCTGAAAGTCCACTTAGTGCGTGGCTGCACCAGTTGTTTCTCCCTCCCATGTGTCAGTTATTCCTCCTCCATGTTTCCTGGTGCAAGCAGAATCGCCACCGATGCCCTGGGAGGATTGGAATTTGATGTTTGACAACTACTTAGAAGGCCTGGATTGACAGGATTTCCATGCATCCAGGAAGACAGCTTTGTTATTGGGTGCACTGGGGGAAGAGAGCTTTCAGATATTGACCACAAGCCTTACAACCAAATGGTCAATTGTTTCAGGATGTATTTAAAGGTGCCAAGCATAGATTGGAATTTAGATTTGCTAAAAAGAAAAATTTAGTAATGATGAGGTATAAGTTCTATACTGAGCCTCAGAGGGTTGATGAGTCTATAGATGAATTTGTATCTAGATAGCGTAAGTTGTCGACCGGGTGTATGTTTGGAAATAGTGCAGATGAACTGATCAGAGACCAGTTGATAATTCGATGTAAAAACAAGAAAATGCAAGATAGGTTGAGAGATGCTATTAATATAACTACGGTGTTGGAGCACTCAGATCTATGTATGTGGGAAATGGAAACGAAAAAACAGAAAAGTGAGTTATCACAAATTGGGGCTAAAAGTAAACCAGTAGAGACAGAAATAACATCGAAACCCAATAGTAGATTCAGTGAAAACTGTGGGCCAGTTAAGCAAGTTAGCAAAGAGTGTTATCGTTGTGGGAGTGCAGCTCATACCTCTGATTCAAAATTCTGTTTTGCCAATTGGTTGAGGGGGGTTAAAACTCTACTCAAGCAACAACTACAATCCTTGTCAGCATAAACTACAAAAGTAATTAAATAAACCTTTGCTTAACCCTCTGATAGCTGAGCACAAAAGTAGTGAGGCTTAATTTAGAGGCAGTGTGTAAACTGTTTATGCAGCACACAAACAGTATTGAAGTTAAAGTGCAACACAAGAAAAATGCCACACCAATTTAGGAAAATTGAGAAACTTTTAATAAGAAAAATTAGATTGGAACTACAAGAAACAAATCTGTAAAACGAGAAATATGCAGGTTTAAAGGTTTAGGGAAGTATAGCACCTAAAAGCACAAGGCATCACTTGCAGTCATCTGGTCTTGCTAGACCTGGGGAAGGTCATACGTTCAGGCCGGCCATGATGAAGTGCGAGTCGGCTACAGGGACTAGACTAGTCCCGCTGAAAAAGTTACTTTCTCAAAGTCTGTGGCAGAGTCCAGTTCACAGTGGAGAAGGCCACGAGGAGCAGAGAGAGCACCGTGGATGTTCATCGATGTAGTGCGAAGAGTAGGCTAGTCAGCATGGGTGGTCATTGCTGAAGCTTCACATTGGCAATCGCCGCTGGCTGTTGCTGAAGCGCACAATGCAGATCTTGCATTGCTGGCAGTCACTGTAGTGCAAATAGTCTTGTTCACTGCAGTTTTGTGTTCCTTGTGGGCGGCAGAACCTCAGCACAAATGGACCCATTCACAGTCATGAAGAGCTCATACCTTGAGGATTTCTCCTTTTCTTGCATAGGAGTGCACTCTGATGCCAGCCAAGTGTCCAGTACCTGGGGAGGCACCTCTTAGGGATCGTGGACTCACTCTAGCAGAAGCCAGCAGAGCTAAGCTAGGTCCAGGCAGGTCCAGTTGCAGCAGGTCAGCTGGGCAGTTGCAGGAAGTCCTTTGCAGCTTGTTGCATCCCTGTATCTCAGAACAACAGGTCAGGCAACTGATCCTTGGAGTCACTCAGGTTAGCCTGGGCTGAAGGGAACAGATCTAATCTTTCTTATCAAAGAGCAGTGCATGCCTCAAGCAGCAGGCAGTCCTCTGGGAAACAAGGCAAGCCTCAGGCAGCAGGGTGGCCCTCTGGTGGCAGCAGGGCAGTGTTCTGGGGGAAAAGGCAGGCCTCAAGCAGCTGGGAAGTCCTCTGTGGAAGAAGGCTTCTTCTGTAATGTCCTCAGGTTTAGGTGTGTACTGAAGAGGTGTTCTGAGGGTCCATTGTTTTTTTTTGCTTTTTTAAAGCTTTATTTAACAGTTTGCAAAAGCAGAGAGCAGAAAAAAGAATAATACCATAGACGAGGCTCAGACATCATGATATACATATACGCATTGCATGGCAGGCTATATGATTAGCATATGTTTCAATATGAGGAAAAAGAAGCATGGCAACAGCTGACAGTGTATAGGGAGGGCAAGGGGAGACCTACAGAGAAAGGTATTGCTGGGAAAATACTTAAAGAATCATGCATTGGTGTCCTGGCTGGAAAAGTCTGAGGACAGTACGGTTTCAGGTGCCTGAGGAGTGGATAAAGGGGAGTCTGGGCTCAAAGCAAGTAAGTAAGTAAAGTCTAAGTGGTTGCCAAATATCTTTTGTGTGGGCGGAGGGAGGCTGTAGAGACGAATACACCTCACTTGTTAGGTTGCAGTAGGTCAGGCTGCAGAGCCAGGCCTTAGTGGTGGGGCATACACCCTTGCCCCAATGAAGTGCAATCTCCATGTTTTGCCAACAGCAGCGCAGTTGCGTTGAATCTGCGATATGCTGTAGGGATAGAAGAAACATTGCCCAGCAGGGCCACAAAAGGGGATTGGTCTACGGTTAAAGAGATTATCTGAGAGAGAATGTGGCAATAGTCAGGCAGGTCAGGGCTAAGTGCAGGAAATCTGCAAAGGGACCTCGACATTTAGGGCATAGAGGTGACCAAAAGGGGTAAATCTGGGTGATTCCACTAGAGGTCACATAAGATCTATGCAAGGAATTAAAATTAAGTTAGCTTGTGGCGATGGTTGGCGGATACTAGTTTAATTTTGATTTGTATGCAGCAGAAGGCCCAGTCTTTGTCAGTGATGGGGTGTCCCAGGCCACTCTCCCATTGTTTTTGAACCCTGTCTACATTGACGTGTTTAAGAGCTGTGCAAATGCGATAGAGCTTGGTGATTAGGTGCGACCTGTCTGGGTCTGATATGAGAAGGGTAAGTGGAGTAAATTCATTGGGAGCGAAAGGTTATGAAGGGATGTGGGACCGTAGCGCACCATGAAGCCGGTTGAGAATGAATCTGTCCATGAAGGGGTTGTCAGTATGTGTGGCATCTATATTGAGGGATAGGGCATGCCCATCTGGGAACACATGCCCAAAGGAGTGGCGGTTATGTTTATGCATGGTACGTTGTACTAGCTTTTCTGCTGTGAGTGGAAGCCATGGATTTTGGGGAATATAAAAAATCGAAGTCCATAGTGCCACTACGTTTTTGCCATGCCCAGCAGGTTGTGGTTAAAGTTTGTAGGTCTGTGGGGTCCAGCTTGATGCTTTGTGGCAACAGAATGTTTAAGGGTGTGCAGTCTGCCAGGTCTCACTCCAGCTTAGCATAGGGCAGCCAAGCATCGGGGTGAACCCAGTGATACACAAAATGGGCCTGGGCTACCAGGAATCAGATGAAAATCAGGGAGGGCAAACCCACCACTTTCATATGGGCGAGTTAGGATGTCCCAAGCGACTCAGGGTCTGTGACCCACCCACACCCACTTCAACAATAGGCTGCGGAGGGTGGCAAAAAAGGAGTTAGTTAAGGGGAAAGGTAGATTTACGAACAAATACAAAAAACGGTGAAATGGATCGTCATTTTTATGATAGCTATACGGCCAGCCATGAAAAGGTGAAGTTGTATCTAGAAATCGATTTGAGTCGAGAGTTTATCCATGGTGGGGCTGTAATTCAAACAAATGACCTGGTCCTTGTTTCTGTGTAAGACAACTGCTTGACATTTGGTGTTGTCTGTGAACCATTTAAAAGGATAGTCGCATGTAGGGGGCAAGGTGATATCGGTGAGGGGAAACAGCTCCAATTTTGTCCAGTTGATACACAGGTCGCCAAACCAGACCACCTCATGTACTATGGTGGTTGATTGAAGGTATTCAACTTAAATTGGCAATAAGATTTTGAGAAGGCCTTTGACTCGGTCGGGTGGGCCTACCTCTTTGAGGTCCTGACCCACATGGGTTTCGGCCCCAAGTTTGTTGGCATGGTGCGAGTCCTTTACGCGCGCCCCCGCGCCAGAGTGTTGGTCAACGGGGCACTGTCGAGACCATTTCTGGCCCACAAAACACTCAACAACAACGGTCCCCCTCTTCTGAGAGAACTTTTAATTCCATACAAAGCAGAGAGGGATCTCCGGTCCAATTCTGAAAATCTCATTGTAGTCCCTAGAGTGAGAAAAGCTAAGACCGGTGGCCGTCGCTTCTCGGTTCACACGGCGAAGAGATGGAACCAGCTACCCCGAAAACTTAGGACTGAACCGAACTATCTCCAGTTCAGAAAGACCTTAAAGACCTTCCTTTTCCCGCAAATATAATCCCATTAGTTGGCCAAAACCCCTGGAGAAGCAGATCAGCGCTGGGATGCTCTTCGGAGTTACTACGCGCTTTACAAAACCATTAAATTAAATTAAATTTCGGATCGGACGGGGAACACGGCAGGGATGCCCGCTGTCGCCCCTCCTCTTTGCTCTCACAATGGAACCCCTTGCTGTCTTGATCCGAGCGGATCCTCTCCTTCGGGGCTGGGAGTGGCTGGGTCTACCATCGGACAGGATAGCCCTCTATGCGGACGACGTTCTACTGTACCTTAGTGACCCGGCGTGTTCGGGCCCCCGTGCGCTCTATCTCCTAGGCCGCTTTGGCCGCGCGTCCGGCCTCTACTTAAACCCGCGGAAGTCGGTTCTTGTGCCCCTACACCCCTCCCAGGAGTGTTTTGATTGGCAGGACATGATTCCCCTCCGTCGGTTGTCCTTCAAATATCTGGGCATTTGGGTATCCCTTCTCCCGGAACTGAGCTGGGCTCTTAACGTGACCCCCCTGGTCAAGAAGGCCAAGGTCGATCTGGCGCGATGGCAATCGCTCCCGCTCAATCCGCTGGGGAGGGTAGCACTATACAAAATGATGATTCTCCCCCGGTTTCTCTATGTACTGCAAAACACTCCTGTGTCCTTCCCACGGCCTTGGTTTCGCGAGCTGGATGGGTTGGCGACCAGGTTTCTTTGGGGTGGTGGGAGACCGCGGCTGGCCCTGTCGACATGTCGCCTGCCCACCTTTGATGGGGGGCTGGGCATGACCAATCTCTACCTCTATTACTTGGCCACCCGTCTTCTGGTCATCCACGACTGGTTTGGGGGGGGATGGTCCGATCCGGCCTATAGGGTGGAATTAGGGGACCTGGGTTTCTCTTGCATTCAGGACCGCCTGTACGGTGCCCCCGTCCCCGCCTCCTGCCCAGACATCACTAAGGCGGTCTTCCTGGCTTTGCGGGCGGCGCTTCGCCACACCCGGTGGACCGGGAGACTGACTCGTGCCACTCCCCTTTGGCATGGGACGTGGATGCGGGACGTTGCGGGCCTGGAGGGTTTCAGGTCCTGGGACCTGCTCGGCGTCTCCCAGCTGGGGGACGTCTGGCGGGGGGGACGCATGTGCTCATACTCGGAACTGCAGGCGCGCTTCTCCCTTCACTCCTCTCAATTTTACAGGTACCTCCAACTGCGGCACGCCATACGCCTCTACACCCCTCTGGACATTAGGCTGCCGGATCACAGCCCCCCGGAGGCTCAGGTCCTGCTGGGTAACCTGGGGCGGGGGAGCATCTCCCGAATACATCGTTCCCTTATTAACAATACCCCCACGGTCCGGGAGGGCCTGAAGGCACGGTGGGAGGAATGGGTGGGTCCCCTGGACGAGGTTGACTGGCGGGACGCCCTTATGGCCCCCAGGCTGGTGACTGCCTCCGCCAAACTGAGGCTTATCCAAATTTATTACCTGCATACAGCCTACCTCACACCGGCTCGTCTACACCGGGCGGGCCTCTCCGCTGTGGCAGCTTGCCCCCGCTGCGGTTTTGACCCGGCTGATTTCATTCACATGGTGTGGTCTTGTCCGGACTTGGGGGGTTACTGGGGGGGCATAGAGGCAGATCTTACGGAGGACTTGGGATAAGTGGTGCCACATAACCCTCGGCACACCCTTCTGGGCATCACTGAGGGCCAGGACGGCACGCGCGCAGAGAAGCTATTCCTCATGACGGCATTCATGGTGGCGAAAAGGGATATAGCAGCGGCTTGGAAGCACCCGCAGCCGCCTAGCTTGGCCAAATGGAGCACGGGAGTGGACTGGTGTGCGGCACAGGAGCGAACCCTTTATCAGGCGAGAGGCTGTCTTAAAAGATACCGTAGGGTCTGGGGGAAATGGCTGGGCAATGTGTTCTGATTCTGTGGTCGGGGGGGTGACGGGGGGAGCTTCGGGTGGGGGCGGGCGGATGGTATGCTTTTATGTCATGTGCTTGTAACTTGGTGGTTCGTCAGGCTCAATGTTTTTTCTGTTGTTTCACGCAAAACAATAAAAACTTGTTTATCAAAAAAAATTGGCAAAAAGAAGCATCCCTGAAGCAAACTGTAAGCCTCGGTGCAGGTGACGTTCTTGTAGGTGATGCACCAATAGGTTCATGGCTATAATACATAATAAAGGCGAGAGTGGGCATCCTTGTCTGGTGCCTTGGGTGACATTAAAGGAGTCAGAGATGAAACCCTTAAACTCTAATATGGGCTGTCAGACTCGAGTATAATAGGGAGACAATAGCTGTAAATCTGTCTGGAATGCCAAGCTTAGGCAGATAGCATGAAGGAAGGGCCACTCCAGAGAGTCACATGCCTTTTCTGCATCAAGGAGGGCAACCACTACGCGGGTATCTGGAGATCTCCTAATTAGGACTGAGAAGACAGCACAAAGATTATTGGGGAATAAACCCCGTCTGCACATGTGACAGTATTGTATCTAACAATAATGACACCATACCAGCAATTGCCTTGGTGAGAATGTTTTTGTTTAAGTTGAGTAAGTAGAGCGGTCTGTAAGAGGCGCAATGTTTGGGCTCTTTCCCAGGCTTAAGTTGTAGGGATATTGCTGCTTCTCACATGGTGTGGGGGAGAACCCCATTGGTGAGGGCCTCAGGGTACACTTCCATTAAGTGTAGAATCAAAGTGTTTTTGTAAACTTTATAAAAAAACACCCGTAAAGGCTGTCTAGGCCAGGGGCTTTCGTGCCATCTAAGGAGTTAATCACTTCGGCTGTAAATTACTCACTCAGAAATTGTGATTTGCCTCTGGTGAGCAGCTCAACCAGGATCAATGCTACACCCGCCGGGGGATCGGGATGGGCTGTAGAGTCATGGTCGTCATCAGCGTCCAAGAGGGGTCTGGGTGACCTAAAGATTTAGGTTGGTCAAACGTCAGCCTGCACTGTGTGGGGTCTTCGTGACCCATGGAGGAGGCATAGTGGAAGCAAGGTCAGAGGGCAGCAAGTAGGCGGTGCCGGCAAGCAAGTGGGGGAGCAGGTTAAAGGGAGGTGATGCCAAGCCCCCTGGATGGGTTATAGTTCCCAAGCTACTACATGGGGAGTCCCAAACAGTTATGGCCACGGAGGGTCAAGCAAGGCAAAGTAGTGGTTGCTGCCAAGTACCAAGAGACCAAGTAGTGTCTCAGAACACAAATGTGGGCAGTGCCTATCACCCCGTGAATCTGTTGGGCCAAGAAACTTAGCACAGGCCAAGGGCCGTTGGAGTCAGGTGCTCACCAAAGTGGGGAGTGTTGCACGTTGAAATATAGGCCCGGGACCTCGGAGGAAGTCCGACACCAGGCAGGAAGGCAGGCCTGCACGAATTCCAGGTGGCAGCAGGCCTTGATCACACAGGCCCAACCATGCAAGGACAGGAAGCCACACCAGGTAAGGGCTGGCGCCTCCACAGGGCCAAGCAGGACCCAGCCGCCAAGCCTTCAGTTGCGCCCCATCAGCACCAGCCGCACCGGGTGCCACACGCGCCACTGGAAAGTCATCACGCGGCGAGCAGGCAGGTACGGCAGGTGCCGACAGGGTCCATGTCGTGTGACGGTCAGCCAAAGAAAGTCGATGCGGTGCGGCAGCCTTGCTTCAGGCCCCCTCGTCGTTGCGGGATCTCAGAGGTGAGCCAGAATGTTTACCATCTTGGTCACTACGGGATGGTGACTCAGCAGGTCCAGTTGGAATGTGGAGGGCGGGCGGGGCTGAGTGGGGCACCACAGCCCCGGCCTCAGGCTCACCTGCTGCTCCAGTAGCAGCTGGGGCCTCCGAGGCGGGTTATGCCATGCTCCCTCCACAGCAGGTTTATGCATTCTTGTGGTCCATCGGGCGTCAGCGGACAGGTAACTGGATTCTCAGGCCTCAGGGGCTCTGGACCTACTCGGCACAGGCAGGTGAAGCAAGGATGTAAGCCTGAACGTGCAGGATGTGGGTCGTTAGCTCTGGAGCTTCACAACTGTGCGGCCACCATGGTTGACGGCTCGGCCACGGCCCCTGAGGGCCCATTGTTTATACCTAGTGCCATCCTTTGTAGTGGGAGAATTTTCTATGCTACACTTACATCAGTTTCTGGAAAGTTCTTCCCCTCCTCAGCCAAGGCTCCAAGAAGTCTGGGTTGACAAAAGGCTAGTGTCTGGTTCCTTTCTGTATGTACTGGAGGCAGCCTTTGACATGTTAGTGAGGCAGGGAACAGCTCCATCACCAGTCATCTTGACAGGATGGCCCATTCCCTCCAACATCTATTCCCATTTTGTCTCACTGTCTGGGAGGAATACAAAAAGTCCAACAGCTAATCCATTCCCATTCATGTGACCCAGGATACTGGCAGCAGGCACCAAATATTTAGGACAAGAAAATGCCAACTTTCTAATGTGACTTCAAATCTTGCTTTACCTTTAAAGAGGATTTTAAATTATGTTCATTTGAATCAATACAAGACATTTCTACTTGCTTTAAATCAACAGTTAGCACGTCTAAGATGTAATAAGGTAACCAAATATTATCCCGTGGGAGAGGTAGACCTTTCAGTAGTGAAAAACAAATTTTCATATTTTTCAATACCAGGATATACGAAACTTGACAGCACATCATACTTTCTAAATATATTAAATACAATGCACCGGGCCATATGGGCTGTTTAGGTCCTACCTTAGGGGTGACTTATAAGTATTAAAAATGAAGGTATAGACCTAGCAAAATGTTTATTTTGCCAGGTCGAATTTTCAGTTTAAAACAGAACTATAGGCTTCAAGGCCAGGCCTGAGGCATATTTTAAAGGCCTACTGTAGTGTGTGGCACAATGAGTGCTGCAGGCCCACTAGCGGCATTTATTTTGCAGGCCCTAGGTACATGTAGAACCATATACCAGGAACGTATAAGTAAATTAATTGTGCCAATAAGGTTGCAGCCAATTTTACCATGATTTAGGGAGTGAACACAAACATTTTACCATGGGTTAGCAATGGTTAAGCGCATAGAGTCATAAAAGATAGCAAACATGGGAGTTAAGGCAAAAAGTTTGTGGTGACCCTGATGAGAATACCAGGTCCAACACACACACACCAGAGTAAAATGTAATCTGAATGACACAGACTTGAATTCTGTTAGGGCCAACTAATTATTTCATCATTTTGTGGTCAAGAAATTGATTTATCACATTGTATATGTGTTTTCCATGTCTTAATATTGGTGTCTCTTTTATTATATATAACAATTTTTGTAGTACTTAATTTTGCCCCAAATGGATGCCTTGAAAGATGCAATGTAAAATTTAACATTTCCACCATTAAACAAGTATTTGCAATGCAATAGGTCTCGCATTTTCGAGAGTTTAAGCTATTGGCATTGTAAATGACAATGCCTTTTATTTATCTGTTTTGATAATGAACGCATAAAAAAGGGATTGTCATTTACAATGCAAATAGCTCAAACTCTTCTAAATGCGAGACCTATAGCATTTCAAAGAAGAGGCTGCCATTGTTTTGGGCTGCTTGGAAAGTGAAAGTGTGCATGCCGCGCTGAATGTTGCAGGAAAGCATGTCGTGCCTGAAGTAGGAGAAACTCATTACAGAAAATAGTGCTTACAGACTAAATAAGATGTATCGTGTAACAACCAAAGTAAAAGGGCCAGTCCTCATGGGAGGTTACAAATGAAGACAAGGCGGTACTAAGGAGGAATTAACAAGCCTTTTAACGAATCAGAAGCCAGCATTTACGAAGGACAATGACACAAGCCGATGACAAATATGGGTGGATAGTGGGCGGGGCTTTAAGTCCATAATCGAATACAGCATGCCTCGCAGAGCAGCGCCTGCACTGCCCAGGCTCGACTTAAAAAGTAATAAAAATGAGATAAAAGATTAAAGAATTTGACTTCTATCAAGAGAGCAAAACTAAGTTTTATTTGCAGTAAAACGACATAGCAAATTATGTGGTAGCATGTTGCAAATTTAAAATGTGTTGGAATGATGACCATTTGGATATTATTATTGGAATCCCTGTGTAGAAATGTTTTTAAAGGACACTATGACACTCACTGGCACATGGGAAAGACTTGTATCAAACTGACTTTAAAATCACACTCCTAAGTGTTGAGTTCTCAGTTTATCCCTGTTGATTCACTTCCATAAGTCCGGCAGTGCTTGGGGAACTTCTACAGCAGACTGGAACTGTTAAGCATTTATTATGCTCTATAAATGTTAATACAGCTGTTGTTAGCAAAAGTGGCATTCGCCCGAGTGTGAGTGAGGAGAACTGAGCCCTTGTTTCTGGCTTTGATAGGGAAACAGTCGTAATTGAGTGTAGAGACCCCGGTAAATTCTGGGGTCCGCAGTACCTTGGCTTCTTCAAACTGGGGGCCCTCAATTGATCCCAGGGGGGATGCCAAGCTCTGTCCAAAAGAAGCATTATGCTGATTACAGTGCTTTGTTTTAAGCAGAAAAGTTGAGCGGCAGTAAGTTGCTCTGTAAAGGCCATCACAAACATATTTTTTCATTTATATCCTAGTTGGGAGCATGTGTGACAAGGGAAGGGACTGCAAATATTCTTCAAAAGCCCCACTCCCATGTCTAAGTATTAAACTGTGGATACTTTTACACGTTAGTAAGGCCTGCCTGACCAGAATATTACGTTTGGCAAAAATGTATTTGATTTAATTTTTTAATGGCAAAAGAAATTCACTGCAATTTTTAAATAAGTCCAGACATATTTTAAACTTTGCTAATATAATAAAATAATTGTGAAAAATGGTGAGGGGGGCCTGATTTTTTTCCACTGGGAGAGTGTAGCATTAAAAAGTTCGAAGACCACTGCACTAGACCAATTTAGTTTTCAGGTTGTGCTGGCCCAAGAGATCACACTTAGAAGGCACTAAGTGGCAGTAGAGGCTGCGTAGACCTTGTCGGTGACTCAGATTGTGTTGCAAATTACTAGACAATGCAGACTTGATATCAGCCTTAAAAGATCTACAGTGGCCATCCCTTCCTTTCCGCTAGCTGCACTCCCGATCCTGGCCTATGAGGACGACGCCGTCCTCATTGCCAGAACAGGCATAGAGCGTCAGCATCTAATAGATGCCTGCGTGAACTTCATGTCATCTCTGGACCTAAAAGTAAATGAATCAAAAACCTTCATTTTAGAGTCAGGATCCCTCCCCTCTAAAAAAATTTAAAAAAATGATATTGGGGCACGCAAATTTGTATTTGTAAAGACCTTTTCCTTATCTAGGAGTCGTTTTAGACAGCAAGCAATCCTGGTCACATATGGTGGGTGGCAGGGCACTATCCAGGGCCAGAATGGCTACCGGGCGTTTTGGTGTGCTGCCAAGCTGGGGGCTGATTTCACTGTGGCGGGGGCTGATTTCATTGATGGGGACCTGCGTGTGCTTTTAAATAAACAAAGCAAAACGAATGGTTTTAAGCACACGCAGGTCCCCATCAACGAAATCAACCCCCAGCTTGGCAGCGCACCAAAACGCCTGGTAATCAGTCCGGCCCTGGCACTATCTATGGAGTGCACTTCAGCCGCAGTCTCTAACTTCACCAAGAAACTTGTCTCAAAACCCTTAACGACTATAAAAAAAATCTATAGCGCCAATACGATCTTGGCCGCAAAATACTGGGCAAGGGTGTGGGGTATAGTGCCAATAGCTTCCCTCCAGAAGATAGAGAATGCCTTCCTTAAGAGGGTTGCATCGCTCCCTCCCTCATTCTCCAATGATGTTACCCACTTAGAGCTGGATATACCCTATGTCTCTGGCTTGGTGAGACTAGCTCCGATTATGTTGTGGCTATCAATTTGGAAGAGAGACACAGTGGACCTTAACCAGTCCATCATTCAAAACTGCCTTTCATTGGTCAAAGCACATCAAATTCCCTGGTTAGAGTACGTAAAATCTATTTTGCACTCCCTAGGCGTACCTGAACTATTCATGGACCCGAGTTCCTGCTCCATCTTTCCGAAAAAGAGGCTACAATCACTTTTTCTAACAAAGGCAGCCTATGAGAGGAAGGAACCTCATTGTACAAGAACGACAGTAAAACTTTACAATCTGATTCCACCTTTAATGAAGGGTGAACATTCGTATTTAGACGGTGTCAGAAACTTACACCATAGGTTTATCCTTTGAAGGTTTCGTGCCAACCTAATACCCCTGATGCTGGGATTTCCTGCTAAAAGGTATTCCTTTATCGACGTGTACCCATGCCCATGTGATAATCTATCCTCACAATCTGACATTCACCTCTTTTTCTTCTGTCACTTTTATAATGAACAGATAATTAACTACATTTTACCTCTTTTAAGGTGGCACAATTTTAACCAATGTTGCATTGCCTTGTTTAAGAAGCTTCACAATCTCCATTAATGCTTTTGTGTAGCATCATTTCTTTGGGCTTGCAAGCGAAGGAGGCATTTTTTATCCTGATTAATTGTATACATTTTAAAGTATCGCCGCAAATGAGCGCCCATTATCTTAAGAAATTACACACCTGAACTAGGCATGATACCAGATATGGATTTGCACTAATACAAATAAAAAATGTAAATGACTTGTATTTGATCCAAGGGATGGCTTTTTATTTCTAATTAATTATTTAATAATTAATTTACTAAATGGTTGTGCGCTGCATCATACCTGATGTCCCTACTGCGTATTTTGCACAAAGTATTTGAGTTTAACCTGTGAATCATTGCACTTTAGAATACCGTCAAATTGGAGCTGTACAGAGCTGGGCTATGTAACACCCACTTTTATTAACTGGTTTAAACTAATTTTATTGTATTAAGAAAGATGATTTATTGTTTTAATGTATACTTTTATGATCTATGCCTCCAATTTAGATCGAATAAAGTTTATTGATTGATTGATATCAGCTTCTATTAATCTAATGCCAAGAGATTTAGAAACCTCTGCTGCTTTTAAGGAACATTCTCTAAAATCATTAGAGAATGTTGTATACCTCATTAGCAATGGGATGATTTACACTCGTTTTCGGATACAAAACTTGGGTGAGAGGCGAGTATTTGGTAGCGACCTCTAGATACTTTATTGATTCTGCAGTAGGGGGCTGGAAGTTAGGTTAGTACATTTCCTCCACTGGGTGTGATTGGTTCTGGTTCCCTGTTATCATAAGAAGCTTGTGTTTTCATTCTTGCACACACTGTGCTCGTTACAAATTGAATTCTGCATGATAACTGAAATAAAAAATATTCTGCGTCATTGAAATATGGCATGAGTACAAGTGGCAGCGCCACTGAGTGGAGTGGACTCATATGAGACTAGGGAAACTACAAACTGGTTCATTGACCTCCAAAGCCTCGTAGTTATAATACTGCTGTTGATTAAGTTTGTTAGACTAGTTTTAAAATATGCTTGGCTGGATCGGCTCATTACTAAATTTAGGGGCATATTAACAAGCCAGGCGATAAAATTATCGCCGCTTTAGCGGCAGAAAACTGCCGCTAAAACGGCGATAATGGGCTTGATAATATGCTCTATGGAATTCCAATTGAAGCCCATGTTAGATGTGAAGGAGTCTAACATGGGCTTCAATTGGAATTCCATAGAACATATTATCAAGCCCATTATCGCCGTTTTAGCGGCAGTTTTCTGCCGCTAAAGCGGCGATAATTTTATCGCCTGGCTTGTTAATATGCCCCATAGTGCTTAACGTAAGTTCTGTGGGGTTATTAATGATGCATTCGATAGGAAAAGCAGCCAGTTCGGTTATTCTCTTCTTTCTATTGCCACCCTCAATTTAAATCATGAAGAAAAAATCACCTTGTAGACGCTGCACAATCAAAAACATCGAATGCAGTAAGCGCTATATAAAATGAAATCCGCACCCTATTATTACCGCTGCTTTAAACAAAGCCGCTGCGCGTGCGAGTAAAATCGGCGCAAAAGTCAGACTACAATGACGCACGGCCGACAAACTCATCTGACCGAAGCCCCGCCTTAACTGACGGGAAAGGAAAGAAGCGACCCTCGGGTTGCACTTTGTGTTGAACTCTGCGTCCTCTTTTTCGCGTGTTCCTGCGTCGCTCAGGCTCTCAGACCAAGGAGCTCTCCCCTCCCCCAACGCTTTGCACTTGACAGCATGGCACAGATGTCGCTTCCAGCACAGACGAGCCCGGCCTCACTCACGGGCATCTCTGTGCCATCTGTGCAAGGATTTCGTTTCAGAGAAGACGCGGGACAATTGGATAGTGACCCCCAGCACAGAGTTGGAAGATTCTAGCATGATGTTCTCGGGTCTTCCCTTCCCTGCTCCCAGTTCCTCCAGACCTTTCCCGTCAGGGTTCTTCTGAGATGCATTTGGTAAGGCAGTCTTCCTCCGAGAGGAGAGATGCTTAAAGTGTACCAGACAGCAGGACAGGGGAGTGGGTTTAGTACTTGCGGTGCCAACATTTGCAGAAACTGCACTTCAGCAGGGCCGACTCAACCATTTGTCATTACAGAGCTGATAAAATGAGAGCGACGGTGTTCCGACTGTTAAAACAAACAATTTGAACAATTAATTGCCCTATTTCGGGAACTTGCGGTGCAGTAATTTTAGTTCCAAAGAATGCCACAAACCGCTTCAAAGCCTCGCCAGAGGTAGTGAGCGCTCTATAAAGGCAATTGCGTTGCAATAGACTACACAACGGTCAAGAGGTGCTTGGGCGACACCCGGCATGCATATCTCAATTGGAAAGGTGACTCAGCGAGTCAGTGAAACCGCTGCAAAGATCTGTGTGTAAACTTAACTGCAAGGATGCCAGTCCGCCCAGAATAATGTTCTAAAGCCATATTTTAAACAGCCCAGATTCCTTGCTTGTGCAGCAGAAACACGATCTGGAATATTCCAAATAAAAAAAAATACATGCAATAAGCTAAGATTATAAAATTGCTCATAATAGGATACTTTTAAAGCGTCAATAGGTTTACGGCAGTGGCATCAAGCGCCACATACATAATGGCTAGCTTTCCTATTGCTGCCACTTAGGAGAACAAATGAATGACAAATCACAGTCTAATACATTTCTAATGATTTTCACAGATGGCCCTGCTAGGGGTCCGGTGTCAGACGAGTCTGAAAGGGCAGCTAGCCCTCCCCATCCCGTGCGGGGGGTTTCTGGCTACCACCAGTTGCTACCCACCAACCTGAGAGGGGCGGAGCATGCCTGCGAGCAGTGGACCAGAAGTGACTGGAGAGGGAGGCACCCGCACAAAAGCGTCCTGGAGCTGACGGTGCTGCACAGACGGACAAGCAGCTGTCCAGCGAGTGTGTGCTGTCTGCTAAGCGCCTGAGGAAGAAGCTGTCCGAGGACCTGGGTGCTGAACAAGGCCGGGACCGCCGGAGCAGGAAGGGAACGGCTCTGAGACCGGGAGGCTGACAAACGCGGTGCTGTCCACACAGGAAGGGTGCTGAAAGCAGAAGGGAGCTGACCGCCGCCCGCGGGTGCTGAAAGTGGTGCTGGGCGGTGTCCATACAACCGTCGCCGGATACCTGAGCACACAGAAGGGCCTTTCATCCAGGAGCTGTTCAACCCTCCGAAAGCTGTTCTGACAGCTGGAATGCCAGCCTACTCATCGCGAGCTTAGGGTATCTGTAGGAAGCCCAAAGGCGCTCAGCGAAGCCGAGGGTTAGTCTTCAGGTAACACTTCTTTTGGTGTAATGATTTTGTATTGAGATGCAGGGAGCGGCGTGTTTCTTAGTTGTTGCAACCTTTTATTTATTTTGGTACCTCTGCAACTAACAAGGAATATCTAAACCCTGCGTAACAAATTATATTTGAGCTAATGTCGAAAGTGTCGCGAAATCTGGATGTTTAATTCCAACTCCAAAGCTTCCGCTGTTCGCGTGTCTTGTTTCCTCGCGTATGAAAGCAGAGCAAGCGTAAAACGGGTGCAAGGCTGCTTGTGCTAAGATTTATGCAAATTTTATGTGAATAATAAGGTGAAAGAGCAAACGTAAACATGCAAAAAATAGTTGGCGTGGCTTTTTTCTCTATTGTGCCATTTATTATAGACATGCTATTCGGTCTGAGATGAATTGCTCAAAATATTTTTTTAATCACAATATGTACTTCTAACTTTTTTGATGGAAAGAATTCATTTCGTTATTCAATAGTTGAACAGCATAGGTCATTCGGACCTTAGGCGCCTGTCCTTGGGTGCAATGTTCAGAACCGGTGAAAGTGGCAACGTGGTAATGAAATGCAGCAGAGGGTTGGGGTAATTCATAGAACGAACAGGCAAAAAGTCAGTAAAGAAAGAACATTTTAAGGAAAAATATCAAGCAAAGAAAGGTTAAAGAGTAAAAGAAAAGAATAAACCAAAGGAAAGTTAACAAAAAATAGAGAAAACGAAGAAAATAACTAGCACTCAAACACGATGCAAAACAGTTGCAATGCGGGAGGTACGAGAACAAACGATAAAGAAAATTGAAAGAAAGACAACGAAAAAAAGAAATACATAGACTCTGGGTCACAAGGAAAGGTAAAAAATAGAGAAGCATGACGAAAGAAAATCAAATACAGAAATAAGATTAAGTGAAGCCGAATTCAAGAATGACCACTGAAATGCAGAATAAAAGAAGTTGGCCTGAGAAAGAGTCGAGGGAGAATAATAGAAGTGTTTAAAACATGACTACAAAAAAGAGAAAACGAGACTGAAAGAAACGGGGAAACAAAATCAGCACCGAAGGGTGACCTTCAAAAGAAATCTAGGTGAAAGAAAAAAAAGCGAGAAAGCTGAAGTAGAAAAGAACAGAAGACACACCCGTAATTGGATGGCATTGATTGCCCTACCAGTGGTTCACAGGTAAGCACAGCCGAGGAGGTGTCAGGCCGAGTTGGGCAGGGAATCTACATCTTACGTGTCAGATCTTCGTGCCCGGTGGCTGTCAAAACAACATTCTCAAAGAGGGCGATTGAGGGGGGGGGGGGGGGGGTGGAGCAATCTCCGTGGAAGGAAAGGGGCCAACCGTGGCACACAGGAACCCTCGTGGTAGCTCAGATTTCTCTAAAAGAGACGTCCACCAACCTCTCCGTGTCACCGGGTAGCTTGCACCAACATTGTCTCCCACTTACCTACTTCAGTCATTCATGGCCCCGCCTATGAATAACGGCCTCCGAATGCACTCACGGTCAGAGGTGAAATCACAAAGACTAGACTACTGCCCTGGTTACTCCCTCACTGACGTCCCGCAGCATTTATTCAGTCCCTCACAGAGGAACTCCCCTTCAGTAAGTCACAGAGGAACCTTCCACTCTTACTAAGTTACACACAGAGGAATGCCACCCCTAAATAAGTAACAGAAAGGGGCTGCACCTACGAGTGTTACACACCGAGGGGCCCCACCTCTTAGTAATGTACAATCGGACGCCCCTCTTCCCCCCCTTAGCTTCAAATGATCCCACCCGCAGGTCACGCTCAATGACCACCTCACATATGGGGAACTCAGCCAATCAGTCACCCACGGAAATAAACTATTGCTGAGTAAATGACTCAAAGAAGGATCCCACCCAAGAGTGAGCCCCTCAGAGAGGAACCTCACTCAGGGGCGTAGTTTCCATTAGTGGAGCAGGTCCAATGACACCGGAGCTCAGAGGCTGTAAGGGGTCCACTGAACCTTGGTTATTTATGAATGAGACAGAGGACTATTCCTTGCATTGTATTAGGGCACATGAAACACTGGTTACGCCCCTGGCCCTACTGGTGAGTATGTGGCGCCCGAAGAGAGGTTACCCCTGGCACTCACTCACAGAGGACCCCGCGGCGCACGGACACGCGCAGCGGCCGTGCCGGAGCTCTCACTTCCGGACGGTGGAAGTTCTCTGTTCACAGATGTGTTTGTCTTTGTGCGCGCGAGGCACAGATGGGCTATTGTGTGACAAGAAAAGCACGGCGGCCGGCCTGCCGCGGGGACTGTGGAGAGCACGAGGCCGGGGTCACTGGGCGGCATCAATAACATGGATTTAGAGAAATGTTCCCGATGGCTAAGGTGTCAGACACGTGGCCTCGGGGACACCTCTGTTGTCTAAGTACCTGCATGGAAGTCACGCGGCCGCGGCGATCGCTCTTCCGTCTAACATGTGAGTGTGTCACACGGGTGACTCGAAAGGTGGCTCTGCTTTCTAACGTGCATCGGAGAAACGTGACCTGAGTGACAGCACTGCTGTCTAACACGCGCCTCTAATTCGTCTGAAGCATGAGACCTGTGTAATCAGATGGAATAGATCTGCTGCTTAAAGTGTGTGACTGTGAAATCGGCGAACCCGAGAGATATCTCTGCTGTGTATACCATACAGGGTGTGATTCTTGAGATACATGCTATGTAATCAGCTTGTGTGTAACAAGGTTCGACCACGTGTGTGTACTTTACCTCAGCTGTCTACGGTGTGAGCCGGTAAGGTCTGTGTAACACGAGGGATAGCTCTGTCCACTGTCTACGGTGTGAGCCGGTAAGATCTGTGTAACACGAGGGATAGCTCAGTGATCTGGACTGTGGGCATGGGAGTTTTGTGTTGCACGAGGCCTAGCTTTGTCCGACAGAGGATAAGCCGTGAGGCCCACTAGACTCTCTCGATGGCGGAGCTAAGGTGCCAGTCTGAGACCTGTAAAGCCGAGAGCTGGCTCTAATCTCTAAGGGGTGTGCCTTCAAGATAGGTCTTGCCAAGAATGGCCCAACCGGGCAGAGCAGACTCACCGTCCCTACACTGCTAGAAAATCTCTCTGACATTTTTTCCAAAATGTATTACTCTGCCTTTTGAAGAGATCCCAAAGCACTTCCATATGCAGGGTCAGCTTCCTGTCTAAGCAATGCTTGGGAACCGCCCCTTCTCATTCCTGGCCCCTCATCAGTGGATCCAACTGCCCTCGTCCATCCATGCCTGTTCTGATCTCACACTCTTTAAAAAACTCTTGAAATCTTGGTTATTCACCCTATAATCTTACCATCGTACAGTGTAATATCCCCTGCTGCCAAGGCTCCTAGACATCCCCTCCCTGATGATGTGTGCACCCAATAAATAAATAAAAATAAAAATAGATGCCATCCTTGGAGAGAAGGGTGAGATCACTCAAGCAGGTTGACAACTTAAACCCTCTCTGCAAAGATCATCAGAACCCTACTGGATCTCGACTCTAGAGGTCAACACAGGATCCGATGCAGGGAGCATCCCTCGGCCATGGCAGGCCCCATCTTGAAGAATGTTTGGGCTCCGCGCATGAAGAACTGACGCTGCCATGGCAGATGGCCCCAGAGGCTCATTAGTGATATTAGGGACGGATCATTATTCTGCTAAGCCACAAGCTGGTCTTCATAACAGAGCGCGCAGCAAAAAATAACGCCAGATGCTCCGGCTCTTCCATGCAGGAGACTGCGTGGGATGTGAACGAGCACCCTCGCAAGTGTCCACCCCGGGCCTAAAAACTAACATTGGAGAAAGCAGGAGTTCAGTCATGTACACACTGGAGGAAGACTCGTCGCAGGATTTATGTGGAAACAAAAAACATACTGTCAAGATACCCGTTAAGTCAACCCCATTAGCAAGAAGCTGCCCCCACAATTTGTTTTTAGGAATGGCGCTCCCACATACTTTTGCAGATCACTAACGATCCACCCCTTCCACATACACCACTATTCATGCTTATGTTTAGCGGGCGGGGTTCATGACGAGATAGTCTCGTCATGGGCACAGCGCAACCGCGCTCCATGGCGAGACCATCTCGTCATGGGCACTGAAGCGGTTAAAACATTTTTTTTACTTTATTGATTTTTAATAATCAGGTTGAGATTCTAGATTTTCAAATAATGCAGAAACATATCCTAGCATTTATGAGAGTTATGCTACTTCACACTTTCTGATTTCATAATGGGATGGATCTGTGTATAAAGAAAATGGAAGATTTCCAGGCAGGTTGGTGCTTTTGAAAGGCTGGGGTTACTGAGGTACAGTAATCCACATGTCAAGCCCTCCTGATAATTCCAGCTTAGCCTCATCTGACGTGGCTGGCTGTGACTCACATTACCTACCTTAAAGAGGCATTGTCCTACAGGTAATCTCCCAAAATTTCCCAGAGGACACTTCACCTCTGGTAACGCTTGTGGCAGGAGGGCTAAGCCTAATTGTTAAACTCTACCAACTATACCAGAAGAGCACAAACACAATCATGCATGTTTCATGTCTGAAGAGCTATATACATGCAACAACCATACTATAGGTCAAAATGTGAGTTTTTTCCCCCTGATTCACCCCCTGGAAGTCAAACAGTCAAGGAGAAAAACGACACCATTTTGAGACAGATCCGCATTGGCGACTCAAAACCTGTACCGACACCCTGACTGCAATTTACCCTGACTGAATGTGATAATTATCAGTCAGTCATCATACTTTATTCGGTTTTCAAGACCATAAAAGTACAGTAGACAACAAGACAGTACAGATGTACAAAACATAAATAAATTACAATGTACAACCACAGTTTAAAAGTGAGCAATTGGAAAAACATGTAGCTAATATCACGTTAAACGGATAGAAAGCCCCATGTAAGTCATTGCATGCGATAAAAAGGTAGGTTCAAAAGTAACAATAATAAAAAACACCCTAGCGGGCTCTCATGAAACAGATGCCAGTGCTGGGTGTAGACATCAGAAATGAAGCAACATGTGCTAAAGATCACATAATGTCAAAGATTGTGGGCAGACAAGTTTAGATATACATGGTGCTGTGTGCAAAATCACTACTGATAACATCCGACACTGAGGTGTTTGGGCTTCATTGGGTGAAATAATAATCAACTGTTCTGAATGTTCCCCCTGAAATGGGGCATACCATGCCGGTTTTGTTTCTGAAAGCACCAAAACCTACATGTTGCAGAATTTTCCAAGCATTTTTTACCTGTGAAATTCTGACAGGTCTTGTCAAAATTGAACACGAAGTTGGGGGCAGCAGACTTTAGTGCACCCTGTAATTACTGATTGCGATAAACATTGCAGCGCCTATAATCGCAATCCCTTTGCAAGCAAGGGCTTACGCATGGATCACCATGTTCAGGGCATTCACAATCTGTCCCTCAATGTAATGAGCGACTCTGACAGTTTGTAGAGTTCTGGCTGCGAGGCTTCCTATAGGTGGTGTTGAAGTGTCAACATAGTATTGCCCTCTTCCTCTCACCCCCAGCTTCAAGCAGCCAATGGTGGACATGCAGGTGCAAATGACCGCTCTGTGTAGAGTGTGCGCGCACTGGGAGCTAACACATCACATGTGTGGGAAATGACCTGCTATGCACACTTTGCCTTGATGTTGTTGAAACCGTGACATGGCCTATGTAATATTAATGCCGAGAATTCACTTTGCCTCTTCCTATCAGGCGTGATGCCAACCATTCAATAGGAGCCCCGCGACACCAAGATTAGAAACAACGTACTTGTTGCACTGGTGTAGTGCCATAGAGAAACTATAGACACAACTGTCCTCCTCCTTCTGGCACCCAGGGAGCGGAGGCACAAATGTCCTTTTATTTTCAGGCTCTGCTATGCAGATATTGAGAATCTACAGTTGCAACTAACCTATCATTTCCAAGCATAAGAAGCATAAGGATAGCATAGAAATACAGCCAACTGAAGCTACCAGCTTTGGCAATTTACAGATATGGAGAATCTACAGTAGCAACTAACCTATCAATTACAAGCATAAGGGTGGCATAGAAGCACAGGCAGCCAGGAGCTACCAGCTATGGTAACTTGTAGATATTTCGGGGTCTCTGTTTCTTCCAGAAGGGACTCTAAATTACCATGATATTTCCACCTCCCTTGGTTGTAGAAAACTCACGTTTGTCATCTGTGTGCAGGCTCAGAAAAGGACCAAGTTCCAAAATACAATTCTGTTTGTTTTGGACTGCCTGTGCAGACTTGGTTTCCAGACCCCTCTTCCCCCAGAGCCCCCGGGATCCTACTCACGAATACATTCTTCGTCTATGTAGAGGGCGGTGGTAGCGACCCTGTTTGAAAGGAGGTGATTCCGGGCGCAGACCCACATTTCCCCTCAAGACAGCCACTGATCTTGCGCCTGTCTTCCTCTCATACCCGTGAGAACGGGTTCCTTAATGTACAATCTGTTCACTGCTGCGAGCTACGATGACAGATGGTGCGCGCTGTGAAACCCGCCATGACAAAGTGACGTCAGAGGACAGGGAATCGTTGTGTGTAACCTGCCCAAATGTTCTGTACATACAGAGGACAGATCATGCTGTTTTTGTCGAACTTGTTTGTAAAGCAGTGTGACGTCTGAAAATCGGGTTTTGTGTGAGCTTAGCCTGCCTGTCAAGTGCTGCTATGTCTGACAGGAAGTGCCGTGTTGTTTCTTAACGGCTGCGAGGTCTCTGGACAGACGGCGCTCTCTAGTGTGTAACCTGTCTGTACACTCTGGGTTTAAGGTCTGAAAGTGGGGTTTGTGTTTATCCTACCTGAACAGCGAGAGGACTCTGATGATAGGAAGTGCTGTATACACCTGGGCATGGCGTCTATGCGCTGCGAGGGTAGATGGTGCTGTATGAAGGAAACCTTCGAGCGGAGATGAGCAACTCTGCAAAGGTGAGTCACTCAAACCTGCGTCCGCCAAGTGGCAGGACTTCCGGGAAAGCTGAATTACCACCGCGTGCTGTTTTACCTGTTGTTCTTCAGAGCTAGGGACATCTCTGATCAGCAGTGAGTAAACCACCTATCCTGCAACTGGCAGCCACTAAACCAAAAAATCAAAAGGAGGGAGTGGAGAGGTATAAGAGTGGAATCATCCTCCTATGCAGCTATAATTAAACAAAGAGATTCTACCAATATTCAATATATCCTTCCTTGTGTGAAGAAATTCTAATGAAAATGGTTGATAGTTGGTGTTTAACCCAAAGAGTTGTCATGGGAGACACTAAGGGGCAGAAAACTGCCGCTAAAACGGCGATAATGGGCTTGATAATATGCTCTATGGAATTCCAATTGAAGCCCATGTTAAATCTGAAGGACGTCTAACATGGGCTTCAATTGGAATTCCATAGAGCATATTATCAACCCCATTATCGCCGTTTTAGCGGCAGTTTTCTGCCGCTAAAACAGCGATAATTTTATCGCCTGGCTTGTTAATATGCCCCTATGTGTTTTTAAAATACCGCTTACACACTAAGAATCCCTTAGTGTCCTCCTTCATCATGGGGGTCTTCCCGTCCCTTTACGGGGCGGGGCGTGCTACAACCTACAGAGATGTGGGAGCACTTAATACAGTGAAAAAGGCTATGTGTGGTGTAAGAGTTAGAGTGATAGGGTCAAAGAAAATAGTGGTGCAATGATAAAAGTTGCTTGACTGGTGGAAAAAAAAGAAACTTTATTCACTTCCCTAGCTCGTAACATTAAAACACTGGGGAATACGTAGGTGGTCTACTGTTATGAGTAGCCTCCTAATTGGTACTTTATTACATGCCGAATTAAGCATGTTCTGATTGTCAAACCATATTAGGTACATATTACATATACATTATATGTGAGTGACATATGGATCACGCACAGTCCTGAAGAGAAAGCCAAGGGGATTGGCTTTTGAAACATGTTGACCAAGTAGGAGGCTACTCATAACAGTAGACCACCTACGGTTGCCTGTGGTTGCTTTTGTGCCCCTTCTGAGGGAACCTTGCCTGGCAGTTCGGACTGGACCCTTACTCTGAGGAGGACGGAGATTGATTTGCTGATGGCTGGTGTCTCTCTCTGCGGTGGCATGACTGGCACAAGAGCGATGGACTGCAACGAGTCCCAGAGTGATCACCAATGGCCTGGATTGATTCTAGTATCAACCCGTGCTCAGCAGGACGTCCATCCGTAGGACCTTGCTAGCCAGGTGAAGAAAAGCTTTACCTTGGGTGAATGGAACGAGCTGCAAAGTGAAAACTTCACACAGTTCCAGTGACGCACGATAAGGTCTGACGGGTGTTTTGTACAGTATGTTACCCGTCTTTAAAGCGCCATGAGTTATCAGGGTAGAAGGCGATGCATAATGTCAAGTGCTGTGACGTCTGATGGAGGTTGCAGTGTAGTCACTTTCCTGTGTAGTTCTGCAGAGTGGGAGGAAAGAGGGCCTCTCTTGACGTCCTATCTGCCTGCTCTGTTGGGAGGTGTAGCAGGGAACCTACTGTTAATGTGTAACCCGCCTGCAGGGCAGTGTGTGCTCAGACGACAGAAGCTGCTGAGCCTGTGTTTGCTGTGAGGCCTGAGGATGAATTGTGCTGTGTAAGCTGCAGCCTTTCTTTAGTGCTGCGAGTCCTAAAGACTGAAAGCACTGGTTGAATATAGCTGGTCTGCCAGGCGCTGTGAACCTAGATTGAAAGGGCTTTGTAATGTGCCAGTGCAGTGAGGGCTGCGGACAGAAAGGGAAAAATGTGGGATCTATCTTCAAAGCTTTAGAAAGTCGGAAAACAGCACGCACTTTATAATGTTTTACCCATCTAATAATTGGAGCAAAGATGGGCGCTAAAAGGTGCAGCATAATGTGCAACCTGTCTGTAAAGAGCTGTGAGATCCGAGGGTGGAATAGGTTGCATATGTAATCAGTCAGTAGAGCATAAGAGGCCTGAGAACTGGACATGCATGTCTATGTGGTGGCGTGAATATGGGCAGTTCAGGTAGGGTATACATCTGTCTGTCAAGTGCTGTGAGGTGGGACCATTGAATGAGATGCATGTGTACCCTCTCTGCAGACCTTTCCGAGGCTGTGTAAACCTGTCTCTAAAGTTCAGTGACGTCTGCAGACATGCGATGCGCATGGAGCCTGTCTGCAGAGGGTTATCAGGCCTGGATCCATAACATGCTTTAGAACGTGCACCCCTGGTGTCCATTGGGGCAAGGCCTGCAGATAACAGGGGCTCTATGATGTCCTCGCCCCTAGATGAAAGCCGGATGCTTGTTCTGTTATCTTCTTGTTGATGAATATCTGCCCTTGCCTTCCATGAACATGCATGGGGATTAAAGGCCACACATGACTCTTACATCATCTGTTTTTGTGCAGGCAGCAAAGAGAAAAGCTCCTTGCTCAACAGCCGGGAAACAAGATATCCAGGCGGGTCTGGATTAACATATTCATTGCTTTATCAATTAGCATGGGGTGTCTCAGAGCTGATTAGAATGTCAGGGATTTGTGAAGACAAATCAGGAAGGGAGCCATTATTTCCATAGGCGGCAGTGGTGGAGCAGCCTATAGCAGCTGTTCTCAAACCTTTGACTTCTGGGGCCCCCAATTAATCATTACTGGAACCAAATTATTACTGTAATCTGGGCACCCCACCACTGAGTCATGACTGCTAGCCAAGGGCCCCAGCCTAAGCACTGTTGATGATTTGAACCGCAAAACAATGCACAAAAAAGACAGAAAAAAACATTCAAATACGCAAATTATGGCACATTTTATTTAATTCGGAAACTCATATAAATATTTTTTAATAATCAAAATTTAAAATAAATGTTGGATCTTTTCTAAATTAATTTGAGTCCACTCATCATCCATACTATATTCCGTTTAATGCACCTGCACTGCTCCCACAAATCAATCTGAAGATACTAATGACATTTTTGGTCTCCTTTATCAAATTCCTTCCAATTTACAGTACACTTAAAATTTTTGAATTGTACATTTAGATTTTTTTTTATATATACTTTATTCAGCTGTTAATGTTAATCAATTTTCTAAGTAGTCGTGGACTCCCTGAGGAGGCTTTGACGACCCCTGTGTGTCCCCAGACCACAGGATGGGACCCACTGGCCTATAGTGGTTACTATTGAGCCTCAGTGTTGTCCAAATCAAGTTTGATGTGGGGCAGCCGGACGGCAATTAACATTGCACTTGGGGATTAATACAAGTGGCACAATGCACTCGATGGTGTGCGTCCCATGATGCAGAGCTTCCGGCAAGTCATATCAGACTTTGCACTTACACCACCAGGAATAAAACTCAAAGTCAGAGATTTTTTTTATTCCAGTGCACACTAACGCCACAATTTAGCGGACAGGATTTCCCAGCTCTCAACGAAAGAACTCTGGAAAAATAGGAAAGAGTTTATGAAATTGGAACAGCCCTTGTTTTCACAATAAGGCTAACAATGTTGCCTCTCAAAAAGGAATAGCAAAAGGTCCTGAGATGCCCTAAAATGACTTGTTGTCTACTATGCAACTATTAAATAATAACAAAATGCTTCTCAATCTGCTCAGAGTGGTATACAAGGCAGTGCAGCACAGCAGTTCATTCATACCCAGCCTGCTTTATTTGTTGCAGACCTAAGTCAACTGCATTTCAAGAGCCGGAGATCATTTTAAGCGGGTCAATAAAAGGCAAAAACCCAACTTTCACACTCAAAAACACATTGAGGCTCAACTGCCGTCACCGTAAGCACACTTCTCAAATTGAAGGATAACCGCTGACCAGGTGGGAGACCTGGAGCAGTGATCCAAGCAAAATAATGACCTTACCCATCATTTAGAAAACACTACAACTGCTACTCTCAAGACGGTTCAGAGAATAATTCAGGATCCTCATTATTTATATAACTTCCACTGCTAGAGGACTATCTGATGAAGAGCACCCATACATCACAGTCGATGGTTTTACCTGGTGACACACAATGTCATATAAATTCCAGTAGGCCACTAAATACATGTCATTTTATGACAATAAGATTTGGGTCTAGTCTACAAAAAGTAAGGAAGCAATTTGCTTTAGTGAAAGGATAAACTTCTCTATCGAGCCAAATTTACAAATTCAAAATTAGAAGATCGCTACAAAGCCATCATGCCCCCCCACAACCTTTTTTGCTGACAAACTCCCTGCTTCTGGTAGGTCTCAGCAAAGTCTCAACCAGGACACCTTAAGGCTCGTGACAAAGAAGTTGCAAACATTAACAACAAGGAAACAGGTCTTCTCCATTGGGCTCTAAGGACCTGGACTGGCAGCCCTGTGTCCCCCAGGACTTCCCCCAACTCTGCTCCAATTTCGGAACTAGCTGAAGACACACCTCTTTAAAGAACACTACAGCATGACGAAGTAACAGCCCATCTCAACTGGCAGATCCTGGCTACTCTTCCAATCACTCGTTTACTCTGCCTTTGCCCCTTAGGCTGTACACCAATCCACAAACATATATACTTTAGTTTTTCTTTGGAATATCTGGAAAGTTATAGCACCCCCCTCGACCAATAAGTTATTCAATGCTCACACAACCAGAAAAACATGCTACCTTGAGAATCTAATAAACGAAATGTCGGCGTTACAAACATCTAAGGGCTTTCAAAGTTGGATTTCACCAACTTCTCAAATAGTTTCATAAACATCCCCAACCATAGAAGTTGGCGATGTCAGAAAAACTGCCGGTGAAAAAAAACGTTGTGTAGGTTTTGTGGAAGAAAAGCTTGCAGAAATAACGTATTGCGGGGGAATTTTTGCACAAAAGAGTACTTGTAGGAAATTTAGCCCCAGAAGTTAAGTTTGGGGAAGGCGGACTACTTTGCCAGTAAATTAATAATTTCACATACCCCAATGTACAATGCAGTTCCAATATACTGACGAGATGGAATAAAGGGAACAGTAATGAAAGTCTGGGCAACCTCTCACCTTAAATACATTTGAGGCTTTTGGTGGGATTGTGTCCTTTCTTAAATTTCCCTTTATGGAAATTAACAAATTCTGTAGGGGCGGGCAGAACTTGCTGAATTTCACTCTGTGGGATTCCGCAAAGTTATATGAAAACTCCGGAAGATTCCTCAGAGTTCTGCCAATAGGCAGAAAATATGCTGGCCGTGCTGCAATTTAGTGCAGGTAGTGTGAGCAGTGCTGAAAATCAGCACAAAACCATGCGTTGCACAAGAGCGTGGGCCATTCGAGTTGATATTGCTGCCACTGGAGTTAAAATTTACTTGAGTGGCAGCCTCTGGCCATGACTGCCTGCGCCAGAAAATTGGGATATGGGACGCCAAATCTCACTTGTGAGCTCACATTTTCTGCAGCATCACAAGATAAAAATTCTGCCATGCGGCGATTGGAAAAATTTGGGCAGAATGTCATGTTAAAGAGTACCACGGAGTGACTAAAATTCTGCCAATTCCACGGTAAGAACAAAACATTCTGCCCCCCCCCCCCCTTAAAATTCTTTACCTGATTAACAATGTATCAGCAAAGCTCTGGGACCCCGTAAAGCTCAAGAGAGTGGAACACATTAGCTAGAATGCTTGTAGGGTCAGCAAGATCTCACATAGGCCAACAGCTCTCCTGTCTATGAATAGAGCATCGCAAATTTAAATATAGCGTTGTTCAAAGAATGATAAAGAACGAAGAATAAATAGAGTTGCTTTTATAAATCGGAGATCGCTATAGCAAAATGAGAATAATTGCAGTTGATGAAAGATATCCAAATCTCAAGAAGAGAGACTCCAGTTTGGCATTAATAGCTCCACAGAAAAAAAACAAAATCAGTTTTCAGTGTACAAAGAAGGATGTTGACTGCATTCACAAAGTCACAACTTCTCACACTGTAAACATTCAGCGAATATAGAAGGAAATTGTGATACCCAACTTCATTACAACAATCAATAGATTGACTTTGTAGCATACGGATTTGAAACTCAGATTGTGGTAATCTATACCAGATCCACCCCTCAAAAGTCCTCTGGAAGGAGGGTCTCTAAATCTGCAAACCATATGACAGTGTTTTCTGGAAAAATCTGTTTGTACAGTAACCTTACAGATGTAAGTGGTAGGACCATATATTTAGTGAGAGCGGTGTAATATTTTCTCTGTCCTTTTCATCTTGTTTATAAAACAGTTGTAGAGACATGATATAAAGTAACAGTAATTTTTGTGTCAACTTACAAAAGGCGCACAATGTGGTGAACATAACATGTTGCAAAAGACTAGGGATCATAGGTTCATAACCTTTTTGCAATTGTTAAAGTTTGCGACTGCAAAAATGCAATTTTTAATGTACATATACCAAATTGCAATTCAGTAAGTCATTACTGAATCACAATTTGGCTTAGCAATTCAGAATTTGGAAGGGGCATGTTTAGGGCACCCATTCTAAATACCAAATTGTAGTGGTATGTATTGTTGTTTAGCGACTGAATTATGGTTGCAAAACATTCATTTTTTTCCAACACCTCAAAGGCGGTGGTTCCATTCGCAAATGGGAAGGGGTCCCCATTGGGTCCCTTCCCCTTTGGAAATGTTAAAAATATTTTTGAAGGGCAAGCAGTGGTCCCACAGGTCACTGTCTACTCATAAAAAAATGAAACTAAAAAGCTTTATTTTTTCTTTTAAATGCATGTTGTTTTCCTTTAAGGACAAGGAGCTGCATTTAAAAAAAAAGGATATTGCTTTATTATAAAGCAATCACAGACATGGTGGTCGATGACCCATGCAGGCCACCATCCCTGTGATGGCTATCATTCCTATTGGGTCACAAACTGAGACCTACCTCAATGTTCATGAGTTAGGTCAACTTGTGACCCACTAGGAAGAGCTACTTACAAGATGTACGTTTTCTTACTTTAGGAATTGTGATTTTCCAATAGTGACTCAGTAAGAATCGCAATTAGGAAATTGCTGTTCTTCTGTTTTGTGCTTATGATCCTAGATAACTGAAGCACACTCCCAATGTGATGAATATGTTGGGTGCAAAGCAGGTCCTTGGACTCCTGGCCCTTGTGGCCTTTGTGCTCTCCTGTTACCTGCCAATTCTAATGTGTTAGTTGCACCTGGCAGCAGCACATGCTAGAACTCAGAGGCAGTGGTGTGGGGGAGGGAAGCCATTGGCTTTCTCCAAGTGACTGCACCTTCTGTTAGCAATGATGTTCCAACGCATGCTAATAGATACCCAGTACATCTTGTCAGTTGTTTTAAGGAGCATTCTTTTGTATGATGTGTCTGTTCCCCCACTGGAAATGATGGTTTCTGCCTCCGAACCCGAACTTTACCAAAGAACAAAAAATGTGTAACTGAGCCATGAGGGGCAACAACCGATTATCAGACTCTGACTTGAGGTCCAAATAGCTTCTTCCAGTGTAACAATATCACAGCTCTGCTAAAAAGCACATGATAATTCAGAAATCTTGGTCATTTCGCTACTGAATATGCACAGCGAGGCAAACTATTCCAGTAGGCCTATTGAATAAACAAATAGTTTGCTAGTAATTATTTCTGATAGAGCTTCATGCTACAGTTTACCTCGAAGCGCTGTAACAGTTCTTTCTGTTAACCAATGCAATTATAATAAGTTTAACAAACTTTGGAGGTTGGTATGACTTGGGTGGCAATTAAAGGCATGGCCTGAAGTAACAGCAGACCTCAGTAGATCAGGAGTGAGTGTTCAACAGATGGAGCCATCTTGGCAGCCATTTACAGTGACCTGTGTTATGGAGGCCCCACTATAGAATTGAACGGCTCGCATACTGCACTGCAATGCATTGTTATTGCTTGCAGCTTAAGACATGTCCCATTAGAGTCTGAATGTTTAATCTGGATGAATGAATTCAGGTGGATCGATCTAAAACAACAAGATGGGAATGTACCTACATTAGTGAGGGGTGACCTCGAGAGAGGTGTCTTCAACACTTGAATATGCACTGTAAAAGGAAGTGTATGAAATGGGCATATATTCATCCTACATGTAACACGGTAAGGCCTGTAAAGTTCCAAATAGATCCTTAAGTCAGGCACGAGCTCAAATTCAGCTCCCAACTCAACAACTGGTAAGCACCTGTAAATGGGATACCAGCTGTCTGGCGTCATGTCGCCAGATAACTATAAAAGAAAGAGCATTAAAACCATTGGTTGCAAGTAATAGACAAAGACATAACAACTGTTTCAAGTTGTGTAAGACCACAATTGTCTTTAACTCCTTCAGTGCCCATGACGAGATGGTCTCGTCATGGAGCGCGGTTGCGCTGTGCCCATGACGAGACTATCTCGTCATGAACCCCGCCCGCTAATGAAAGGGCCGGCACAGGGCGGGGAAAGGGCGGGGCACTGAAGGGGTTAAATAAAGAACGACATCAAATACAGTGTGGTAGCCTACATGGGTAGAAGTTTGGAGAATCATCCTGGCGGGCTTGGGCAGAAGACTCTCAACAAATCTGGATAGCACCTGTTCTGCAATAATTAAAAAACACAGCTAAGTCCACATAGTATAGAGAGATTGCAGTGGAAGCCACATCAGTCAGTCTCATATAATAGGGGTATTGCTGTGGAAGCCACATCAGTCAGTCTCATGTAACAGAGGCAGATTTCTGTGGAATCCCCACCCCTAGTCTCACATAACAGAGTGAGATTGCTAAGGAATCCACACCAGTCAGTCTCTTATAATAGGGAGATTGCTGTGGAAGCCATATCAGTCAGTCTCGGGTAACAGAAAGAGATTGCTGTGAAAGCCACATCAGTCAGTCTCAGGTAACAGAGGGAGATTGCTGTGAAAGCCACATCAGTCAGTCTCGGGTAACAGAGGGAGATTGCTGTGGAAGCCACATCAGTCAGTCTCGGGTAACAGAGAGAGATTGCTGTGGAAGCCACATCAGTCAGTCTCGGGTAACAGAGGGAGATTGCTGTGGAAGCCACATCAGTCAGTCTCGGGTAACAGAGAGAGATTGCTGTGGAAGCCACATCAGTCAGTCTTGGGTAACAGAGGGAGATTGCTGTGGAAGCCACATCAGTCAGTCTCGGGTAACAGAGGGAGATTGCTGTGGAAGCCACATCAGTCAGTCTCGGGTAACAGAGGGAGATTGCTGTGGAAGCCACACCAGTCAGTCTCGGGTAACAGAGGGAGATTGCTGTGGAAGCCACATCAGTCAGTCTCGGGTAACAGAGGGAGATTGCTGTGGAAGCCACATCAGTCAGTCTCGGGTAACAGAGGGAGATTGCTGTGAAAGCCACATCAGTCAGTCTCGGGTAACAGAGGGAGATTGCTGTGGAAGCCACATCAGTCAGTCTCAGGTAACAGAGGGAGATTGCTGTGGAAGCCACATCAGTCAGTCTCGGGTAACAGAGGGAGATTGCTGTGAAAGCCACATCAGTCAGTCTCGGGTAACAGAGGGAGATTGCTGTGGAAGCCACATCAGTCAGTCTCAGGTAACAGAGGGAGATTTCTGGGGAATCCCCACCCCTAGTCTCACATAACAGAGGGAGATTGCTGTGGAAGCCATACCAATTAGTTTATGCTAAGATGGAGATCTAGACCAAGGAACCAGTGAGGGTGCTTCTTGCTACAATCATGACAGAGAAAGCTGTGGGTAAGAATGTTTTCCAAATAAAGTAGCTCTTCTATCTTTGGTCGTGGTGGAGATACAAATGAGGTGAACCATGCCAGGATAGTGTCCATCTACACCAGGCTGCTTGTGGACACTTTTGTACAGTTTAGAATGGGGCAGATTCTGGTTCTAGCACACAGGAATGCCCACAACATTTAAGAACGTTTAATGCCCCCTGTACAATACTTATTAAACGTCAACCTCATGTATGCAACACCTCAACCATACAAATAGGTGTAAGCACCCCAAATCCATATCTCCGATGACAGACAGGACAGACTGTTCCACCCACTCTGTCTAAGAGTTCAATTGTCATTACATGCTCCAGTCTGGGATCTGGTAAAGCCTCCATGGAATGCCAACATTATCAGAAATCTACCCCCTGCCTTTCTCAGAGCGTCCGACATGTATGCAGTGGACTGGTGCTCTGATTCAAGATGCTGTACATGGGTGTCAATGCCCAGTGAAGGTTGCCTGGTTCTACTTAAACATCCATGCATCAGTTATTTTGGCAAACGAAAAAGTTATTCGGTTTATTCCAGATCTGGCCTTCTTTAAATAGAACAGTCAAAGAGGATTCGCTCCCTGGTAAACCTCACATGTAGGTTGCCAGAAGTTGGTAGAGGATTTGAAAGGGAAGAAAGAGTTATCCGAAGAGTGGTACCCCAAGAGGAGAATGATTGACAGTCCACAAGTGAACAGCAATTGAAAAGCAGGAATCTTGCTACAAATATAGCTCTTGCTGCTATAGCAACAGGTACACAAATTGGTGCAGTGCCCTATTGTCATTGTGCGCCTGACACACATTTAACTACGGGCTGGAGGAACATTCCAACATGAGATCTATATCCGATGAAGCCACTTGAGAATCCTCAATAACAAAAGATGTATCGCTGCCTGGAACCAGCCCAGATGAGCTGTATGGAGTTCACATTCAACTTTTTCTTGAGGGCACGAGAAGACTAGGTCAGTGGTACTGATGGGAGAAATGATTTATCTCTCACCAAGGGTGACAGAAGTATCAGACAACCCTTTGTCATGACAGGAGTACAACAATATTTGTGTATTCTTTTCAGCCACAGGCATATTTAGCTATTTGGAGTGGGCTACAATGTACGTCTCACCAGTGTAAGGACTACAATAGTTTTTCACCCGAGGACATCTAAGGAATTATTAAGCCTGTAACTATGGCTACAATGTTCACCCCATACAACTGCACTGGCTAAAACCCTTATATTTTATTTGGGGAGCTGGCATTTATTTTTCCTCAACAATCTGTGAACCAGGTCAAGAGATAGAAAAATAAAAAATGAGGAAAGAAGGAGAAAGAGAAAGAAGGAAAAACAGTGACAAAAGGAGAAAGCAGGAATGAAGATGTACCTGCAAAAGTGAGACAAAGAGGCAGGGAGTGTTCGGTGGTGAATTAAAGAAGAATGAGGTTTAATCAAGACTACACAATCTCGATATTCGGCACCCCGATCTTTGATATCACCGGTCATGGGCTTCTGAACAAAACATTGGCACTTCCACCTCATTACTTTCAGTATTATCATACACTTCTCATCTCTAGTTCTATCTTGCAGGTTCTTTTTCATCCATGCGCTCTCTATTTTTCTCTGTTTGACTATCGCGCTTTTCCTCTTTTTCTCGTTCTCTGCCTTTCATTCTTTTGCTCTGGGCCAAATTCTGATGATGAGACATGCTATCTGAAGTACCAGGATCTTGATCATTGTCCCAAACAGATGGTGTCTATGCTTGTCCAAAATCTTTCATGAGTGACACTAAGAGGGGACATTCCCTTTTGAAGATCATGACTGCTCTAGGGATGGAACAAGTTGTAGAACTAAGCTATTTGAGCCGATACATGATAAGAACAGTACAGTGTGGGGTCCAAGATACAAAAAATCAACATATTTTATGCCCATTTTTGCAGATAATATTCGACTGAACATCTGAAATCCAAAGGATATTTGCCTGCAGATATTTTACTCCTGCGTTGCAAAATGGCAATATATAGGATGGAATAATTCTAACAACTGATTCTGTGTGCTAGTGTTTCTACACCACCACAATCAGCAAAGGTCTGCTTCTGGTCATTTTAGGAATAACTTAGTAAGAAAGTGTTGAAATATAACCACTTTCACAATTGATGACTCCTCTGAGCAATAATAAATAAAATGAGTTTGTGTTATCTACAGGGGTAATACAAATAAGCTAGTAGCATATGACTTTTTAAGACCTAAATGATAATTATAAGCTCACAATGGCTGCTCCTTAAGCCGCCACAGCTAGATGATAAAAATGTTTACCTGGAAAAAGTCAAATGTTTCTAATTTAGCAATATTGAATCGAATGTGACAGTAGCATAAAATGAAAGCATTTAATGATGGCATTAACGTATAAATGATAGGCGTAGAATGTTGCTACTTTTATTTACAAGTATCAAAACTTTATTAGCTGCATTGCCATAACTAAAATGGTTACACTACAAAATAACTTATGAATAAAATACCAAAAACACAACAAACGCCAAATATTATAGTGCTAAGTAACAAGCATGATCGTTCTGTGGTTCCCCCGGACCATGAAACGTCTGTACATGAAAAGGGCAGGGGTGCCCAAAAGAGAGTTTTGCTCCTGCTGAACTCACCCTTCTCCAAAAAGTCCCCAGTTTACACATATCTGAATGTGCAGATCTCCACTCGATTAAATGCATCACAAAGTAGTCCTACTCCAGCGTGTTGCGCCACCTGTTGTCCATAACTAGGCAACCATTTACCTCTAGCCAGTCCTTGGTAAATGAATGCAGGTCAAGACCAAATTCCACAAGGTTTGGGTGAAATTTGGCGTTTCAGGAGTATTGTTCTGCAGCTATATGAATGTATTGTGAATTCCGGGCAGTTAGGAGGCCAGGACCACTGTTGCAATGGTGTGTCAAGGACTGGGCAAGCATAAGGACAGGGAGCTCTGGCTACCCCCACGAGCTTGTGGCAGTGGGTTTTGTCTGGAGTCTTCTTACGACAGTAATGTCGGCGAAGCCTGAGTGGAGACTGCTGCAGAATGGAATGGGCTCTCCCTCATGACTTATTATAAGATATAATTAACAATCATTGGCATACGACTCATCTGAACCCATTTGGAACCTTAATAACAGCTGTTCCCACTTCCCAACCCTTTAGCAGTTCTTTCACCAGCCCCAGAAGAGTGAAATGCTGCATCAGCAATGCAGGAGCTGCAACCTTTGACAGATGCGCATGTCTGGAACATGAGCGCAACTTCAGCAAGCTATCTTTTTGGGATGCAAGCATGTTACCTACATGTGGTTACTCATCAAAAACTTCCATAGATGTACTTATGCACTGAGCTACCTCATAGCTCACTCCTGTGACCGGAAGCTTTCGATATCTATATCAAGCACATTAACCAAACGAGTTGTGTCAGGGAGACGAGGATGCAATCTGCAGATTGCTCACCGCTCTGCAGATGTGTCACTTTATGCTAATTTGCATGACAAGCAAAGAATTAATGCAGAAACAGGTAAAGGAAAACGGGGCTGGAATGGAGGAACATTTGGAGAATTAATCAAACGCATTTAGCATTGGATGCCTGCTGGAACCAGAGTGGGGTGTGCATTTATCGTGGTGGTGCCAGCCTGGCACAAAACGATGGCGGCCTGGTAGATCCTGGGCACGCCGTTATATAGCCGACTCTATACTTCTAGAAGATTAAACTAATGGTATTCTAACACTCTGAAAGTAAATGTCAAGCAACAAAGAGATACCATTGGAAGAATTTGAAAAAAAAAAAGACTTAGCAAAGCTAAATGATGGCTGAAGCTCTGAATCCGACTACAGGATAACTGTGGGAGTTGTTGAATACCTGACAATGTGTAACAACAAAATTTAATGAAACCAAACATCTACTTATAAAGCGTGCAGTCACACTCGGGTACCTAGGGCTGATCACCAGATATATAAGAATAACCAACTCAGTGGCACTCAGTTTATCAAGCTTGAGGGGCCCATCAGCATCTGAAACTGGGACCATGGGTCAAACACAGATCCCAGCAGGTGATGGAGTAATCCACTGAGCCATGGGCTTCAGTACTCAAAAGACCTGGGAGAAACAAGAAAGATGGGCACTGCTGGAACCACAACAGAGACGTTTTAAGGCATGGGCAGAGTGGGCTCTGGCCCAGGCCAGGACCAAAGTCTTTCAGGGGCCCCCTGATAAAGCCAGCTCTGTTCCTCAGAGAGTATTGCCCTTATGACCGTGAATAATTATTCAACAGATTGTTTTTAAATACTGTTTCCCTTTAAATTATTTCTCATGTTTGTGATGGGTAAAAGTCTATTACAGACATTTTTCAGAGAAATGTTGTGTTTATGTTTCATGCAACATCTATAAATAATGTTTCTATTAGATCAAAACAGGAACTCATATATTAAAAATAGGAGGGTGTCACTGAGATTATTTGCTTTAATATTAGTGAGCTGCTGCAGTATTTCAATATTGAAAACACACATCACTAGCCCTGAATGTATGATGTAACAGCTTCAGAATGTGGACGATTGTGCCTGTACACGGTCAATGACCTGGCCAAAAGAGGGAATGAAAGAGCTGGAATTGGATCATAAATTCCAAGTTGTTCTGCACAGGGAACCCAAAATAAGTTCGGCCCCGGGCCCACCAAATCCTTAAAATGCCCCTGAACCACAAGGCCTTTGCCGAATACATACACTCCACAGTCTGACACTCTCGCGAGACCAGAATAGGCACAAGCTGCCTCTCTAGACTGCGGGATAAAAGAACCAGAACAGACCTTTCAGCAGCAACTTCTCTCCAAGTATGTATGAAAGGTTCAAAGCTAGGGGCATAATCTCACTTCCTCCACTGAGGTCTGGGCAGTCCAGAACATGCTGCAGAAAGGCTTCCTCTCTACGACTGCAGCAAGGCAAGCAGTCACTCACAGGCAGCAAACCAGCAGGAACAGCACAGGCAGTACATCAGCTTCCTTCCTACAAACACCCTGTAAAGACTAGAGCAGGCAGTCCAGCAGCTTCCACTCTGAGAATGAAATCTGGCACCTGTAAAAGAGGTGCCACGGCGGTTTCCTCCACTGAACTGCAGTTGGAAAGTCCTGAGCAAGGCAGCATTGCTTGCTGCTCTCTAGGACTCTATTCTCAGAGGAACAAGGCAGCTGCGTTTATGGACTGCCCTCTGGCGTTTCCACGTCAGATCCTTCACTTAAGTGACAAGCTGACAGTTCCAGGGAAGGGGGCCAGCAGCTTCCTGTGACAGCATGCGACTCTCTGGTCTGCAAGCTCTCCCAGCAGCTCCTTCACAGGGAAGAGCTGGCGGGGCCAGAGCAGGCAGTGCAGCAGCGGCACCTTTGTGGGACACAAGTCCGTTCCTTTAATGACAAGCCGCCTCTGGCCTGCATTCTGTGAGGCCCACTACAGCATCGCCCAGGAAGGGGGGTGAACTGCTAACGGGCCGGAGCAGGCAGTGCAACAACTCCCTCTCCGGAATGCGCTTTGGCTGCTCCGGAACAGGCAGCAGAGCAGCTGTCCACAGTAACACGCACTATTACACCCACTGTCGCACCGAATGTTTAAGGAGACCCCCTGCAAGGTCCATGGAGCTCCCCCCCCCCCCCCACCCCCCAGGCCTGGATACTGTGCTGAGGGCCCCCTAGCTGCAGCTCGGCGCCCCCCCCCCCACTCCCCCACGCTTCCCTCCTCCCCCCCCTCGCGGGGGCCTGTGTTGCGCTACTGATTCCACCGACAGCAGCTCCTTCGCTGAGGTGACAAGGCGGCAAGCCCTGAGAAGGCGGAGCTGCAGTCTCCTCAGCGGGTCGCGTGGCAGGAAGTGGAGGCGGCTGACGTAAGGGCTGAAGCTTACACGTTAAGCCGCGCGCACTGAGTAAGCGGCGACGATGGGGATTTGCTGTTCTGATTAACACGAGGCCCAGATTGGGTTGTGTTTTTGTGAGCGCAAAGGCTTTAATAATTCAAAAGAGGTAACCAAGGTTCAACGAAAGGATAGCGCTCAGGTTACCAAAGATGAGGTTGAAAAAACAAACCAGGAGCTTAAAAATTGGAACACTCCCTCTCTCTCGCATCCTGCGGGTAGGGCTACTGGGCTCTCCTGATCCCCAGAGACACGCTGTGATTTGATCATTAAGGGTCCTTCCTAAAGCAGGTGGGGGAACATGGTGTGTAAAGTATAAAGAACAGGTCTAGGATGTCATTGCACTATACACTAACACTACGAAAAAGAAATGTCAGGACCGCAGACACCGATCATAAAATATATTGACTCAAAATTATGACTGCAGTGTACCTCAAAAATGAGGAGACGGGGAATCTGTTCACTTCAGTGGTGGCATCCACCATGTATTGTCCAACTCTTCTTATTGCGCCAATCACGAAGTGTGTAGGACATGGGTTTCACACCAAGAGATGACATGTAAACCTTTACAGTGTTGTGCAAAGATAATAATATCCCCATAAAGAGTCCACTAGGCGTCAATTTCATCAAAAAGTTCCAATCAACAAAACATGCTCTTGAGAAAGGTGTCTGTTTTGCGAATTTTGTGTTCATGTTGTGGTAAATACTAGCACAAAACAAGAAATGGCTGGCAAGAGTGCCACGCGCAGACCATGCCAAGGTGTTACTTTATCCAGCACATGACCACATAATTCACCAACACAAGGAAACATGTCACTGCATCTAGGCCCAGGGTGCCTGAAGTAGGTCAAGATCCATGCCAGAATTTGAGGTTAAAGCGGACTATGTAAATGAACTCTATTTAGATTCCCACCAGGAATATTTATTGGTTGTGGCTGTCCTGAACTCCTGGTGTGGATCGGACCCTTCCCAGCATACTGTGCAAACTGGCCTGTGCCGACAAAGATCTTGAAAGCAACCCTGTTGACGGCTTGTGTAGAATCAATACCTGTTCTTGCTCGGGTGGAAAGCAAGATAAAAATGAGTAGGCATGTCCTCTGGCACAAGGAAGAGGCACATCGGCCTTTTCTACTAGAGTTTCCTTCTAGACAAGTGCTGTTTTTCGGTATCCTGGTTGGTATTTGTGAAGACATTGGTCTCTCTTTGCCAAGGAAAGGAGTGCATTTTCCTTTTAATAAGAACCGAACAGCAACCAATCAGATACTTACAGCATAGATAAGAAGAGACTTAAGTGGGAGGAGACCCAGCATATTTATTGACCATTTAAGCAGAGCTGAAGTAAACCAAACCAGATATCTCAGGCAACCAATATATCTGATTCTAGAGCAATAACTACAGCTATCATATATGCTGTCAAAACCTGACAATTCTCCATTAAAAAAGTCCTACAAAAGTGTAAATATTCATAAAAGCTAAAATTAGACAAATTGACAGGCATACATGAAGATCTGTAATATTAAAATGTACCTGATGTAGTGTTAACAATAAAAGGAAAGCATAGCATAGAGTCAGCTACTACTAATGCTTTTTTCATACAGAAGTGAAACTGACTGCAATATTCTCTCTTCAATCACTTCTTTCAAACAGCAAGCTAATCCTATCATCAATTAATGGATCTTTTTATTCTGTCCAATTACAAAATATGGTATTTACAGAAATTAGAATTATAATCCTTTGGTTCTTTCCAGGAACGAGAAAAAGAAGCCGACCTCTTTGGAGCCAAACATATAGAAAGTCCTGCAAGGTATACAATGATAGGAAGCACTGTATGCAGTGCTTTAAATGGGCCGGTACTCACCGGTACTGAGTACCGGCACTTCTTATTTTTATCAAGCTGAGTACCGGCACTTCTCCACTGCCAAGGAGAGTACCGGTACTCAGGGTCGAATTGATTAGGTGAACACCGGTTGGTCGGTGCCGAGGGCCAGCTGTGTTTCTGTTTTTTTAGCAGCATGTTTGCAGTTTTGCCGTTTGTCTGTGTCATTCAGCTGTGGCAAGCGGCACGATGGGGCCTGAACGGCCTGCTGCTGCGGCAAGTGGGCCTCTGCTCCCTCCCCACCCAGATGTAAGCTCTAATTGTCCTCAACAGCCCCCTGCCGAGCCTCCTTGCTGGGACGTCTTGTTAGATGCTGTATGGCATGGGACATTTTCTACCTTGGGCGCAGCACAGTGATGTGTGCAGACTGAATGAGTGGGGTAGAAAGGGGGGAGAGCCTGCTCAGGTGTGGCCACTTAAGAGCCTAGGTAACAAGGGCCATTTTCACACCTTGGCCTCTCACTGGGGTCTGGCTGCCTTTTCCCTGACTCGCTAACCCCTGCAAATCAACCCTCACCCCGCCCGCCTGCTGTGACATTGAGTGCATAATGGGCGGGGATGGGGTGGTGGGGATTACCTAGGGGGGACTCCCTCGTACCCAGGTGAGGTGAGAGGCGATCTACTGACCTTCACATCAAAGGCCAGTATTGTTCTCCCCCTGACCTCTACTCTGCTGGACTCTGCACATGCTCACGACCCAGCAGTGCTCACTGTCTGCCACTGAAAGCTTACCGTCCGTGGTACCTTCTGCTGAGGGGAGACGACGGATAATGGGGTGAGAGAAGGTGAATAGTGAAGGGGCAGAGATAAAAGAAGCAGACAAGAGTTTAACAGGGAAAAAGATAGACGGAAGGGGTAAGAACAGATGGAGATGGGGAAGCAATTGAGACAGCTATGGAAAGAGTAAGAGAGGTACAGAGAAATAGAGAGAGTGATGGTAGAGAATTATAAGATACAATTGGGGTAAAGAGAGTGGGACGGAGTTGGATACAAATGGGAGAGAAGTGAGGGGGAGGGATCGAGAGGTTAGAGATGTGAAGACTAATAGAGAGTGTTTGTCGGTTTCTTTGTGTGTGAGAGAGAAATTAAATCAGAGTGGAAGAGAATCGGGACACTCGAGAGGTATTTAAAAAGAAATGTGTGGAATGCTTGTTTTGTGTGTATGTGTGTTCACTCTTGAATATAAAAGGATTGCACCAAATGCAAGTCAGTAGGAACAGTATGACATTAAGAAGTTGCATATATTACGAAACAAGGAAATATTAACATGTGGTGTTTGACATTCATTTTGTGTAACGAGTTAGCACATTTTGTTTATATTGATACATTTCTCCCGTTTTGGTATGTCCTGGTGTAAATGCCCTTCTCTGGACATGAAAAGTTTGAGACAACTATCAAGGACAAAATAAATACTCAACAGAAGTGTTTTTGTACCATCATGTCTCACCCCGCCTCTAACCCCGCCCACTTCACGCCCCCAGCTCAATTTAATGAGTACCTGCACTTATTTTTTTCCATTTAAAGCACTGACTGTATGAAGCATGCAAGTAGCACCAATATGAGATCACAGCACTGAGTGATAGACCTCAGCCCTAGAGCACCATTTGCTACTAGATGTGATGCAGCCGCCTTGTCTTAAAATGACAAAGAATGTAGAGGCGGATGCTGCCACATTCCCTGTAGTCTCATTTTAGATATAAAAATGCCTGCGAATTTCCCAGACCTTTAGGGCAACCCATGAAACCAAGCGTGAATAGGACTGCGGAAACAGAGAATCAGTTTGTCACTTGTGAAACATAAACCCTCATGAGCAATTTGGATTACTATGATGGTTTGTAAAAATACATGGGATGGGCAGAATTCACTGTGTTCTCATGATTGACACTGATAAAGGAGTGTGGTCCAGGGGTTATGTGCAATATCGGTTCTTGTCCATGAACATTTCTGGCAAAAGTGGATCAAGATAGAGAGTTGCATTCAATGTCTTGTGCAAAGCTCTTTAAGTGGGTAACTTACCAAAATATTTTTCTCATTCTTTTCTCCTAGGTTTCCGCTATGACCAAGACCTTTGCAAAATCCAAAGAAATGGATGAGTTAGTAAATGTTCAGGCATGGATGGATGATACAATGAGCTCCCAGGATGACATGGCAGAGTCGGACCACCAACATTCTTCCTATGACATGCTAAGCTCCATAAACACCGAAGACCATGGCAGCATGGAGGAGGAAGAGGAAGAGGAAGAAGAGGGTGATGGTGATGGTGATGGAGAAAAACCCAAGAGAAGAGGACCAAAGAAGAAGAAAATGACAAAGGCAAGGATAGAGAGGTTCAAAGTGCGTCGTGTGAAGGCCAATGCCAGAGAGCGTTCACGCATGCATGGGCTCAATGATGCTTTGGAGAATCTTCGGCGAGTGATGCCTTGTTATTCCAAGACTCAGAAGCTCTCAAAGATTGAAACATTGAGGCTTGCCAGGAACTACATCTGGGCCTTGTCAGAGGTACTAGAAAGCGGACAAACGGCAGAAGAGAAAGGCTTTATTGAGATGCTATGTAAAGGACTGTCACAGCCTACCAGCAATTTAGTAGCTGGCTGCATGCAATTAGGATCTCAAACAATGTTTTTTGAAAAACCAGAAGAGAAGACGCACATGTGTGAAGCAGTCATTCCAGGCCATCCAGGACATCCTTTTAGCTATCAGTCTCCTGGACTTCCAAGTCCTCCATACGGAAGCATGGAATCCCATCTCCTGCATATGAAGCCGCCCACATTTAAAAGCTTAGTGGACCCTTCCTTTGTCACTCACCCTTCAGACTGCACCACCCCACCTTATGATGGCCCGCTAACCCCTCCACTGAGCATCACTGGTAACTTCTCCTTGAAGCAAGAAAGCTCTCCAGACCTAGACAAATCCTATGCCTTCATGGCCCATTATCCATCAGTCGGCATGGGTGGAGTTCATGGACACGGGCCTCACTTTCAGACCTCAGTGCCTCGGTATGAGATCCCTCTAGACATGACCTATGAAACCTACCCACATCATGTAGTTGGGTCCCATGCTATATATAATGAGTAGCAGGGCTCCCCTCTGTCCTCTCCAGAACTCAAAGAAACGTCAACGAGCATACTCTGAGAAAGCTTCGTATGTTTATATAACCCTAACTGAAAAACACTGAAAGAGTAAATGATGCATATGTAGCAATGAGTTCCTTAATAACCTAGAAGGAAAACCCATTGCGTCCAGCAAAGACTGCCAGACTCACACATAAAAAACTTTATGCACTGCTGCTGGGGCTTCATCACAACCACCAGTCGGAGCAGCCACCTTGAAGCTTTCATCTCCTTAGCAGAAGTGAGGAACCCAAACCTTAAGAATTTGAACGGTCTTCCCTTGTCCTGGATTCCTAGGGGACCCTTCTGTGGGTTTTCGATCCTTAATGGCCTATAGGCACGAAAGCTGCAACTGCAACATCCAATCAGAAGATTGCAAACGCTGATTTTCCCCAAGTCTATTGAAAGACGAAAAGACTCTGATATGAATGCCTTGAACTTTTGATATTGCCACAAAAAATCTAACACCACATTTAGTGCTCAGATGTTTTGAACAAGAAACGTAGCATGTGTGGATACTGAATTTTGTTTTGTAGTTATCATCAAATGAACTGATTCTCGCATTCATACCTTTGATTCAGGGGTAAATAGACTCATGCACACACCCTTAATGTGTGGATAGGAGAGTGCAAAGCCACTGGGGGGACAAGCCGCAAGATCACTGGCGCCTGTGGGTGGATGGATCTCTAACAAAGAGGGAGCGCCTCAACTCAACAATAAAACTATGTTTAATGCAGAAAACCCAGAGTACAATAGCACAAGTACACATACACATGCACTGGTTATTTTCTCACTCGTTATCCACTGTAGACACATATCCTGTGGGAGGAGAGCTGTGTCACATTGAGACAAGCCTCATTCTTGTATCTCCACCCCCTGCAGTGAGTGCGACAAACCGGATCTCAGCCGCAAAAGGCTGAGCCTTTTTATAATCCTATGCTACACTAAAACAAAAAAACACAACACAACCTATAGAGTATGCTCTCATTTTTGCTACACTTGTCAATTTCCATTCACAATATATCCACGCACAAGAGTTCACTCTACCTACACGCGCAAACAATTTGCTTTGATTGCACATTGCTGCTGACCTCCTGAAAAGTATTCATGTAAAATAAAGACTCCGGAAAGAAAAGATATGAAGGAAATCCAGCCATCTGTGCATGGGCAGCATTTATTAATCTAGGCACTACTGCTCGTGAACCACAACTAACCACTGCCGACATAGACCCTCACATGCGTGCACTACCAGGCTCAGTAGTTACTGTACTAGATCGCACACACCATGTGTCAATGTTGCATATTGTTACTAGCAAACATGGACTCATCGATAGCCCACCCCATCTGTGATCGAGATAAGCACTTGTTATTAACCACTGATACACTTCAATTCACATAAAGATGGACTATTCATCTCCGACTTGATTTAGTCAAATCAAAACATTCTATATATGTTAAATTACTTCCCCAGTTTTAGCCTCTTTTACAAGGCACTCTTTATTTTCGTACAAATATTCGATTGTGTTTCAGTTTGTTTGCCCTTAATCATACACGGACAAAGATTTTTTGAAGTTGCTGTTTTGCAAGAACTATATTCTTCTCAATTCTGCATGAATTCTCCCACATTTTAAATATCCGCAGGTTTCTTAGATTACTACTGCTCACTCAATCATTATGTAAGATGCTTCCAAAAAGAGTATTTTTTACCCTTCACTTGGCTATATATTTTAGTCCCTATTCGCCGATGGCCTGAATTTCTCATTCAAAATATCCTTATTCACACTTATAAATATATAGTTTAATTTATATCACACACGTTCACCTATTTTGAAAAATTAGCATTTAATATCCACTTAATGCCCTTTCTCACGAGTAACATCCACTTGTTTCAACTGCTGTTAAATTGAAATCATGTCTTTAAGTTTCAAATTCGTGTTTGCTTTGTCATATTATCATGGGACACATATTGAACACCTGATAAGCCGCTCACCTCCCCACCCCCACAAAAAGTGCTTCAGTGCCTATTCGATGCTCCCTTCCAACATGTGCTGTGCAGATTTAATAGCCAGACACATGTTGCACTCCCATGAACCGACGAAGTCCATAGTAAATGGACAGCAGGCCCCATTCACCCTAGATCTGCCTTAAGCAAGAAGATGCTCCTTGTGGCTTGTACACCTTCCAGAAATAGCCAATACAATATGGCAGATTATTTTAAGAGTTTAAGGATGAGTTGCCAGATCAATCAGACCCATTGGTGTAGAATAGACACATCCGATTAAATGCACATGGGGCAGGGCGCAAAAAAAGAAAACACTTGGGGGCATATTATCAAGGGGCGTATCGCCACTTTTGCGGCACTTTTTGCAGAAAAAGCGGCAATATTTTTATCGCCCTATTATCAAGCCTGCGCTAACATGCGTTAGCGCAAGCTTTCAGGCGTTAGCTGTCGCTTTTTCTATCGCCTTGCATGTCAGCGATATTTATCGCTAATGACATGCAAGGTAGGCGTTCCTAGCCAAAATAACACGTTAAAAGTCGCTAACAGCACTTCGCTGTATTACCAATGTTGTCCCGCGATAACAAAATTCGAGCTAAGCCACGATGAACGCAGGTTTATAACACCTGATTAAAACCTGACTAAACATGGTGATACAAGGGAGACTAGCCCTGATCTCCCTCACAGACACCAAAGAGGTAGAGCTCATGCTGCATCATTAGCCCTTTGACATGTACAAAGGTGCTGTTGTGCAGTACAACGTAAGATCACAGCATCCAGCATGTCACATTATATTGATGGTAGCATTACATACATTTTAAAGTGTTTTTCATGCTGCAGAGTGCGAGGTGACTGCCAGGTTAATTGTGCTCGTGATCGTGTCATACAGGGTGTTTTAAGGGGGTTTTAAGGCATATTCTCACGTTAGCTGCAATGTTATCGTCGCTAACGCCCCGATGCCACCGTATCGCATGAATCACTATCGCATGTTAGCGGCAGTTACCGCGTACTTTCACTGCCAGTATCGCTTGCTCCCAAACTCTTAATAATACCATGGTAACAATGCGAAATTCCTCAGGGAAAGTATGCGATAAAAAAAAGCACGATATCTGCCGCAGGCGATGATTATCGCCCGTACTTGGTAATATGCCCCTTGAAGTCATATACGCTTAATTCACCAATACAATATATTAAAAAATGAGGCGTTGTCACACATGCCAAAGGTTAGACTTACACACAATTTAAAAATATATATTTTGAAGAATGCACGTGGAAATTGTCTAAATAAACGAGCAGTTACAACTGCACATTCCCTAAGACGAATTCCAAACAAATATTACTGTACTGGAAACAAGAAGACAAAGCCCTGGGATTGCACGCCCACCAGCAACTCAGGACCAGAATTATCACTGGGCACTCCAAACACTCATCCCCTCACAGCATCACTTACATACAGGACTGAGTTGTGCTTTTAGGAAAAAGGATACAAAATGTCTGAGTGCTGTTCACCTGTTGGAACTTTCAGATGTCCTTGCATGTGTCCTTCAAAACAGCATCTTCAACCCTCAACTTTAATTTATTTTCTACGTTTTTTATTTATTGTTTCTATTTACTTATTTGCATAAAATGCATAACGAGCTGAAGTCTTGCTTCCTCCAGGCTCAGTCGTTGCCTAGTTTTGTCACAGTACTGTGCTGTAATTTGATTCTGTCTTTGTATTTATTAGCTTTTTAATTTATTTAAGTTATTTTGGAAGTTGCTATTGTTTTCTAGAGGGCGCAGAATGATGTCAGAAGAGGCATATCTGCTCCCTTGGTGTCTGCCCTGAAGCAACAGATAAGCAGCTGAGCTCAGCAGATCTTTTTCACCCAAGATGTCTCCCCTCCTCGGCCCCTATGAGGCCACCAGAAGACCATATCTATGCCCGAGTCTGTCCTTGCAAAGATAAAAAAAATGAAACAGCAATAACCTTAAAGACTATGCAATTACACTTTGCTTAATGTTTTCCTTAAAAGAAAAGAAAATGAAAAAGCACAGAAGTCACAGATATTTTTAAGATGCGCTTATTACGGCCTAGGGACTGGTCGGTGGATATTTTGCTGTATTTGTTGAACGACTCCGAGTGCAGTTTATAAACACGAATCCCTGCTTTGTACAGTCCAACAACTGCTCGGCTTTCATTTTATTTTCTACCGGAAGCAAATGTTTTATTCTTTTGTAAAGAAACGGACAGCAGCTTTTTTTTCTCAAATAAAGTTGTGGATCTTGCCCAGCTGTGTTTTTTCTGAATTTATTGCATTGCTTATTTTTAAAACTTTTTCTCTCATGACAGACTGGTCCGGTATTTGGACCAGTATTATTCGGACCTGAAAGAATTTAACAGGTACATCAGCACCAACGACGAACTTGTCCATGACCTTCGGGACTAAAATGCTGGATTTTGTCCTGAACGCACCGCGTTCTGCAAGCTTGGGTAGTTTTCCGGCATTTTTAACCCGATAGATTTCAGGACGGTTGTCCTGCTGACCTGTATTGAGGGGGAAATGCGGGCACAGAGTGTTAGCCACCAAGCTCCTGGTTGTGCTATGAACGAAGGATTCCATTGTGATGCTAAGGTTTCATGCATGGTCGGTGGGTGTAGAGTGGGTTTCTAGTTTGGCGAGCCACCAGGCCTCTTCCCAGTTGGAGGTGGTGGGGCCCAGGATGAGGACTTCGGTCTTGTCTGAGCTGAGCTTCAGGCAGCTGTCTCTCATTGAGGTCGTGACGGCCTTCACCCTGTTGTGAAAGTTGTTTCAGGTGGTGGTGGGCTTGTTGGTGAGGGAGAGAATCAGCTGTGTGTCATCGGCGTATGTAACGATGTTGAATTTGTGGCTCCTGACAATGGATGCGAGTGGGCCATGTAGCTGATAAAAGCCTGGGGCTCAAGGAGAGGCCCTGAGGCACTGCACAGCTGATCTCTGTGGGTTCCGAGAGGAACGGGGGAAGTCTGACTTGCTGTGTTGTACTGGTGAGGAAGGAATGGATCTAGACGAGGGCTTTACCATGGATGCCAGCATCGTGGAGTCTCCTGATTAGGGTGCAGTGGGAGACTGTGTCGAAGACGGCCGAGAGGTTGAGGAGGATGAGGGCTGCTTTTTCGCTCTGGTTGAGGAGAGAGCGGATGTCGTCAGTAGCAGAGAGGAGGATGGTCTTGGTGTTGTGGTTGCTTCAGAAGCCGGATTGAATGGAGTACAGGACGTGGTTGGCTTTGATGATCTGCACGCATGTCCACAAATGGCTTTATGCATAGCTGGGGAATACCCTTCCTATATCCTTGCCGAATATAGTGATGCATTTGCACTTTGAAAAAGCTGTGAAAACTTGGATGTATAGACTAGAACTTCAATTATAGTGTGAAAGAGGGAAATGGTATAGGTGTGGCTAAGGCTTCATTTATTTTGTTTGTCTGGATTGAGATTGTTGTCTGAATTTAGTATCGTATCATAACTATTGACTTGCGACAGCTCATCTGCTAATTCTTTCTTCATTTTGATTAGACCAATGCCTAGGTAGAGTTGTCATCAGTCTTTCAGCGCTAGGGCAGCTTTTAGGTATTTGAATGCTTATAAAACATTAACACGTTGTGATTGTATGACAGAAGCACACATGGCGGAACCATGCATTCCTCTACAATGTGCTCTCAACAACTAATGCGTCTTACCACGCATTAATTTACTATGCATGCCTTTACCACGCATGCCTTTACAATGAATTTTGTTGTAACTGCATGTTTGCTAAAGAGATATGAGTGGTAAATTACCACTACCCGACCCCCCTCCCTGCCCTAAGCCCTAAAATCCGATCTCCTTACCTCGCCTCCCCGCCCTGAGCCCTAATACCGACCCTGCCTTACCCTTAACATTACACGTCCCCTCCCCCCACACTGAGGCCTCGAACCCTGCCCCCTACCAAAATTTGCTCTCACTCCAGCCACCCACCCTGAGCCCTAAAACCTATCCCTGCACTACCCTATAAACTACCCCTACCCCTTCTCCTGCCCTGAGGCCTAAAACTCTGCCGCCCTTTAAAAAAACGACCCTCCCCCACTCTGAGCGCTAAAACACCCCCTTTTAAAAAGACTACCTGGCCTCCAGCCCTGAACCCTAAAACCGACCCCCCCATAAAAATTAATCTATAAACCCACCCCAGTCCTTAAAGCTACAACAACACTCACCCCCCCTGCCCTGAGTCATAAAACTCTGCCCCCTTCCAAAAAACTACCCCGACCCCGACCCTCCCACAGCGCTAACGCGAGCTTTGCAGCTTTATTCAGCTATTTTACATATTTTAAACGTTACCTGTTACTAGTGCTGCCATTTCGGCGATTGGCGCATTTGTAGTTCTGTCATTTGGGGGTATTTAGTCAGCTCTGACCTGCACTTTAAATTGTAAACCCACCCGCATTTTGCCGGAATTAGGTAGACTTTGGGGGGCTACTTTGTAAGCGAACGCGGTGTCTTGGCCGCCATCTTGGGTGAGGGTCCTTGGATCGGCCCGTTTTCAGGCGCCATCTTTCGCGGGTCCAGAGGATTTCCTCACAGGACTCCTGCGCGATTTTTATTGTCTCAGTATATAAGGAGATGTGCGTAAAAGCGCGCAGCGTGGGCGCGCAGCGGGCGCGACGGCGGCGCGCCGGAAGTGCGCCAGAGGTAAGCCCGTTTGCGCCCGTTCGCGCACAGGTAGCGACGGGTGCGGGGGATGCTGCTTCTTCACTTCCTGCTGTGTTAACCTATTCCAGAGACATGCTACTAAGCCTCGATCCAGGTACTTAATTACGCCGCCAGCCTTTCACCACTGCTAGGCGGAGTCAGTCCCTGTCCTGTGGTCTGCTTAATGTTAGATCTCTTAGCAAACACCACATGGAAATTGCACTGCTCATAGAGTCCTGTGAGTTAGATGTTCTTTTCATGACAGAAACATGGACTAGAGTGGACTGTGCGGTAGAACTGGGCTTAGCCTGCCCTCCTGGTTATAAGATCAGGCATAACCCGCGGGTGGGAGCTAGAGGAGGTGGTCTGGGTCTTATTTATCGGGAGTCTTTGGATTTCTCCCAGCTTGTGACTAAGACTATCTCTGGCTGTGAGGTATTAGGCTTTTCCCTGAAAGGACAGGGAGGTACTCTCTACTCGGGGTTATTGTGTTATCGACCCCCTGCTAGTACTCTGTCAGCAGTACCTGAGCTAATCGATACCATCTATGATCTTTTTAATACCCATGCCATGATTTTGATTTTGGGAGATTTCAATTTACGGCCAGACGGGTCTACAGGGTCTGCTTTCTTGGACTTAGTTCAGGCCTGCAGCAACATTCATCTGCACCAGTTGGTGTCCTCACAGACTCACATCAAGAATCATATTCTCGATTTGGTCTTTGCAGATGCCAGTCAGGTTTCTGTTCGAGACATCCTCCCTCGGTGTTGGACGGACCATGCCTTAGTCCATTTCTCCATCGCACTCCCTGTGGAGACATCTAGGAGTGGGAGCACTGGTATTATGACCAAGATTGGTAGGCAGTGGTCGAGGCTACTGAAACAATCTTGGGAGAGGGTATCCTTCTAGGAGATAGTGTGGATGAGAGCTATGAGTCTCTTAGCCGGAAAATCTTAGACTCTCTGGAAGTATTGGCTCCCCTGCAGAAAATTAGGGACAGGTCCAAAATCGCTATGCCTTGGTTTACAGCGGAGTTGTCGCAGCTGAAACTGAGCTGCAGGCGGGCAGAGCGGACCTGGAGAAAACAACATCTCGAGACGGATAAAGTCCTCTTTAAACAGGCACTGGCGGACTATAAGACGCAGATTAAGGGTGCCAAAACGAGATTTCTTGAGGAGTCGCTACTACAAGCAGCGAATAAATCACAGACCTTATTTAAGATCTTTAGAGACCTCTCTCGACCAGTCTGTGCTGCTAACGATATCCCAGCTTCTCAGGCTCTGTGCGACTCTCTGGCGCAGGCCTTTGAAGATAAGATCGCTTTGATTCAGAGCAAGCTTGCTTTGTCGACCACGCCTACCATTCATTCTGTGCCTGTTTCCGTGCCGGTGACTGATTTAGAGACTGTAGAGGTAGATGGCAGACAGGTACGGCTGGACAGCTTTCCACCTCCGTCCTTTGAGGATTTCTGTTCTTTGGCAAACAGTGTATCCTCTGGCTCCCCTAGAGACCCTTTGCCACACAAATATTGGAAATTGTTCCAAGCGGAGCTTCTTCCCCCATTGTATGCTATCTGTTGCCAGTCCCTTACTTCGGCTCGAGTTCCAGATAGTTGGAAACTCGCGGTGGTCTCCCCATTGCTGAAGAAAGAAACACTGGATTCCACCTGCCCAGTGAATTATAGATCTATATCACTGCTCCCTTTTCCCATTAAGATTCTGGAGAAACTGGTCACTAGGTCACTAAACATCTGTCCGGTTTTATGGAGACTAACATCTGTCTGGACGTGACTCAGTTTGGCTTTAGACCAGCTGAGTCCACCTTGGTGACCGCCCTGGACGATCTTCGTTCGCGAGTCGACATTGGACGGGCAGCCTTTCTAGTGCTGCTCGACATGTCGGCCGCGTTCGATACGGTCAACCACGCCATCCTGGTCAATAGACTAGAGGAAATCGGAGTGACGGGTTTGGCCTGTGAGTGGCTGGTTTCATATCTGGAGGGCAGACGTCAGGTGGTAGCCTTGCCACCGTTTCAGTCTGACATCAAGGTGGTTGGGCAGGGTGTTCCTCAAGGGTCTGCCATCAGCCCCATTCTATTTAATCTTTATCTTCGGCCTCTGGTGAGTTTGATTAAATCATTTGGCATTGCGGTCATTAATTACGCTGATGACACGCAGCTTATTTTTTCCATCGAGGGTAAGGATGCGGTGTCTCTGGAGACTTTCCCTCGCTGCATGGCAGCAACCGCAGATTGGCTGAGGCAAAACTCCCTGCAATTTAATAGCTCCAAGACAGAGTTACTGTATTGCTCGATGGATCGTGTCTCCCGCCCGCTGCCATCTGATTTCTGGCCTACCTCCTCCCAGGATGCTCCTTTGGCAGCAGGTTCCGTCCGGAACCTGGGTGTGATGTTCGGGCCCAATCTTCAGCTAGACGTCTTTGTAAATAAAACTGTGGCCACTTGCATGGCGCTGCTCCGCATGCTATGGAAAATCCTTCCGTTGCTACCGGTCCATGCTCGGCCAGAGGTGGTGCGTGGCATTATACTGAGCAGGTTGGACTATTGCAACGCATTGCTGTTAGGAGCACCCGCCAATTTGGTGGGTAAACTGCAACGAGTGCAGAACATGGCTGCTAAGTTGCCCCTCTCTCGGCGGCGCTCTGATTCTTCCACCACGGTGCTGGCAGACCTTCACTGGTTGCCTATCTCGCAGCGGACTGTTTTTAAAGCACTATGTTTGGTGTTTAAGGCGCTTCATGGGCAAGGCCCTGTCCCGCTGCAGGAAATGTTCACGTGGTATGTACCTGCACGTCCTCTTCGATCACTGTCAGCTTATTTATTGGTGGTTCCGAAGGTTTTGAGGGCCCGGATGGGCGGACGGTCCTTTAGATTTGTGGCAGCCAAATGTTGGAACTCCCTACCCCTGTCGTTGAGAAGTATGGGGGATCTTTCCTCCTTTAGGAAAGGATTAAAAACTCATCTTTTTCCTAGGTTGGGTTAATTTTTGTTTGGATATTGTAATATCGCGTGTTGTTGGTAATAAGTCGAAGCGCCAGGATACCCTTTGGGTGACAGTTTTGCGCTCTATAAATACGCGATACAATACAATACAATACAATACCCTCCCGCCGTGAACCCTAAAACCAAATTCCACCCCTAAAACCAACCCCCAACCTGACCCCAGCCGCACTTACTTGTCCGCATCCGGAGCTTCCTGTTCCGACACTTCCTCTTCCTCTCACCGCCCATCCTGACACTAGACCGTTATCTGCCTTAAGCACACATATGCGTGGTTAAGGCACATGCGTGGTTCAGGCAAGTGCTGTTACGCTTGTGGGGAAATGGCACGCATGGCTCAGCCCACATTGTAAAGGCCGGTTCCCAAAGAACATAGCATAGCATAACATCACAGCATAATATACATAATGTAGCTGATAACATAGCATTGTAAAATCATTGAAGTGTATGAATGGAAGTGTAGGCATGTTTATGTACATGCAGCCTTGAGTTCCTGGAAATTCAACCACATCCAACTCTCGGACTTTTCTTAAAAGTGGCAAACGTATCATTCACTCTCAAGGGATGGACTTGCCTGTATTTTCAGCAGGTCAAAAGCATCCATATTAGTACATACAGGTGGAATTTAACCCAGGCGACTCACAAAACTTGGACGTTGTATGTGTTTTGTGAGAGAAGACAGAAACGTAAAATACTTTGCCCCCAAGATCCGAAAGCAGTGATGTAACACAAAGTGGCAGGACCCCTCACAGAACCTCATGAGTGGCTCCAGAGTCTCATATATGTTAGAGATATTCATGGGCCTTTGGCTGAATAAGGGGCCCCCTCGAAGAGTTGGTTAACCCCATGCAAGGGTCTGTGCTCTATCCGAATGCAGCTTCCCAATACCAAAGTATGAAGGACACTCAGCATGCAAATTACAAAATAAATCTGGGCTGCAGTTAGAGGCTTCACCAGATAGGCTTTAGAAAGTATTATTTTGATGACAGGTGATTTTATGTCCAACACCATTGGTAACAAACTGTTTTAATAAACATTGCCAGCAAAATAAGAAAGGAAATAGTTTTGTTTCGAGGAAAAAACCTCCCTGAACATATAAAGTACATGAACAAAACAAATAAAGAGCAGGTGAAGAGGCCACTCTTTCTAGGACAGGAATAATTTAATCCCAAAGAAGAAATGGAGGCAATCTCCCTCCGCCTTTTTTCCCACATGTGTCCGAAAAACTATATCACTTTACAAAAACTGCATCTAATCGAAATCAAAACATTGCAGTTCTCTTTTAGACTCAGTTAAGAATCGATGTAAATAACTTTTCAATCAGATCAAAACCACTAAAGACCATTCCACTTCCATCAAATGTGATGACCCAACCAAGAAGACAGAAGAATTTGCGCAGTTCTTTGACTCCAAAGTGAAATTGCTCTAGCATCCCGCTGTTGGACCCAACCTGAATACTGTATGCAAATCCCAGAATACTTGGCAACTCTCAAAAACAGTTCATGATCAAGTTTTACTCAAAACCATAATGGAAACCCAACCATCCAACTCTCTTAGTGGACCCAGTTCTGGGTAACATTGCCAAAGACCTTTACACACACACACGCTAGCCTATTGGACTAAATTGATAAATCTCTTACACAGCCAAGGAATATTTGAGGAGTACCTGTCAGGTTGCTAAAGATCAGCACTCAATTTTCACAGGAGCACAATGATGCTAATTCCCAATTTCCTTCCCCGACCCCTTCTAAATCCCTGATTAATATCAAGAGATAAAGCACTGCCCTGAGGGGGGAAGGGGATGGGAGAAAAAAGAGATTGTCCTAGACTTATTCTTTCGGGTTATTCTTCCACCACTTTTATTCTGGTTTCTCACTTTTTTGGAGTGGCTTGGAACTGTTGATAAACTGTAATAAGATTAATATTTTCATTAGCAAAACATTTCAATATTAATTATGAAGTAATATTAAAAATGTATGCGATATTCATGTATGTGATTTTCAGCAGCATGTTCTCAGTCCCCCCCACCCGGACCCATGACAATGGCAACTCACACTCAGTCCTCTTGCGTTCTGACCTCACACACCACACATTCTCAGCGCATGCCATTTTGCCTGCCAGATCCCTGTTATCATTAGATAGAGCATAGCAAGTTGCCCTTAAAGTGGTAAAGGACAACTTGCTTGCATAACATCATCCTCCTTTTATTAAACAAATAAGAAAAAGTAAAATACGTAGAAAAGATAAACATAATTCAAGTTAACAACAACCACAAATAATTTACAATACAGTAATGAAAATAATAGGATGAAACAAGAAGAACAAGCATACATAATAAAAACAATCTACATTAAATAATAATCTTTAAACTTTAAAGGAAATTAAGCATTACGAGACAACCTGCAAGAAGATCTGAGAAGAGACAATTCTCTGGAGAGATTCTCCCTGCCAGCATCAGATGAATTGACAGACTCATTACCTGGTGTTTTGATTGCGCCTATCAGATAATACAGAATCTTCCTCATGGTAGCCCAACACCCGGCACAGCCAAAAACTTTAACACAGCACCTTTAGAAAAGGGTTTTATTTTGCAAAATGCAAGGACTCTCTCTCTTAGAATAAGGCTTGGGGTTTCATTTTACACAACTCTCTCTAACAGAAAAACTTTCCCAGATGTCAAATACACAAGATTCAAATACACAAAGAGATATATATATATATATGTTTATATGCAAGCAATAATAACACACTTGGTAAATATAATGTATGAATAATACTGATGAATAAACAAGCAGCAAATAATATGAAATAAGACTCAAGCAAATATACTGGACGTCCTGCAAGAGATCAGAACGATATATGTTATCTACTGGCGGTCGCCAGTAGATAGTTATAGTTAGGACCGAGTTCCCATAGGAAATCTGAAAATTCTATTTTGAATAATTTTGGCGCCGGTTGACTTATCTTCGTGAAATTTTCAAAACTAATGGGGCGCTCCGCTCAGCTCCTACCCTGAAAGTCTCGGGGTGATTCGTCAAGCGGGGGCTGAGAAAAAAGGGGGGTCCCAAAACGCGTTTTCCCCATGCATTTTCCCATAGGACCTTTAGTCGAAGGTACAGCCCGAACGGCTGAACAGAATTACTTGAAATTTGGCAAAGAGGTAGTCCTCAGGTCAGGCATGTGCCTTTTGCTTAAATGGTGTAAATCCGTTCAGTAGTTCCTGAGAAAATCAAAAGTAAAATCACATATATATCTGGGCGGAGTCTAACCACGCATCTCATCGTGAGATCTGATTGGCTCTCAGCACTTCATCCAAGAAGTGTTGGCAGCCATCTTGGGACCAATATACATGATAGCACCTCATTAAAAAGTATTGCAGTTAATAGAAGGTTTTAAGATTTTAGTTACATTATAAATCATTTGTTGATGGTACCATACTCATTTTAGGAATTGTGGTGTGTTCTAAGGTGATTTTACCATGTGAAAAAGCCTTCTGCTGTGATATCATGAATCATGTTTGAGAGAAAACTATTTTCTCATGCTTTTCCCACAGAGGTTTGGAAGGTGATCTATAAGCTAACTGAGAGCATATTTTCTGTAAATTCACATTATCTTTCTAAGTCATGTGAGAATGAAGTCTGACATTCTCAGTAAAACATGTACATCCAACAAGGGCAGAGACTATCAGTTGATTCCTTTGTATTCTACTGCAGCTTCCCAGAGTGTTCTAAAGAACAACTAGAGCTCTAACAGTCCTACTTATGACAAACGTATGGCACACCTGAAGCCATCTTGGTTGGAATAAAGTGGTAATTCTTAAAACATTTAATTTAAAAAGGAACAAAATGAGGGGGTTCATTTTGCCATAGAAAGTATGATTAGTGCTGTAGAAAAAAAAATTAGGGCACATTTTGAGTGACTTCTCAAATCCTCTTCTATTTCATTAAAAAATTCTGACATGCAGACTGAAACATGCACTTTCAATACCAGCAGCAGACTTCCCTGGTGAGCAGTAGCTTTACTACAGTGATCTAATAAGCAACTAGAGTGCTAACATTCTGAATTTATGGCAAATTTGTGACACATCTGAATGCCTTCTTGATGGAATCAAAGTAAAAAACTGAAAATATTTCCTACTGAGGAGACTGTAGTAAATGAGGAAATTAGGAAACATCATAACAAATAAGTCTCCCAAAATGGCCACCAGAGACAAAAGAGCCTAAATGCAGCACAAATATCACCCAGATGTAGCCCACATGTAGCCCAATGACAGAAGTGTGCAAAACACTTATTTTTTGTATATTTGCAGTTTTATATAGTGCAGACTTGTCAGGTATTGGAATGCTTTACATGAGCATTGGTTACATCACACAAGATCAAATTCATTTTGGTTGTAGACATGGGGAGACTAAGTGATTTGACCAGAATCACAGAATGTCGAGCTGAAGCAGAAACTTCAACCTGGTTCCCCAGTTGCAAAGTCTGCAGCTCTGGAAGTAACATCACATCCTCTCGCCAAGGTGCAACATTTAATCAAGTGGTCAACTGGATAAAAAAACATAAAGATTACAAATAATTTAAAAGTTCTTTGTCGCTATTTGAAAACTCAGAAAATATGTCCTCATTTTAGTTTTTTAGAGCACTAACCATAATTTTGATGCAAATAAGACCCTCTCATATACGTAATTTCTAAAGGAAATACTCTAGGTATTACAGTTTTGATTACATCAAGATGAAGTCAGGCGTTCCACACTTTTGTAATAAATAGCGAATGTTAGCAATCTAGTTGTTCATTGGGATACTGTTGAGAGGCAGCGGCCAGGGGCACGGACTCTGAAAATTGAAGGCAGGTAGGAGAGTGCAGAGGCAACAATTTTACCACACTGGGCAGGCAGGAAGGGCAGTGGCAGCACAACAGACTATGGAGGGCAGTGGAAAGGGGGGCAGGGGCAACAAACCAACAATACAGGACTGGCAAGAGAGGCTGTGGCAATATAATAGACCATTGTGGGCAGAAGGAAGAGGCAGTGGTAGTACAACCATACATGCCAACAGACCCGTTTCAGCCAGGAAACGTCCAATGTTTTTAAGCTCAAATGGGCTTTATTTGATCTGTCTCCTGTCTACAATCTCCTCTTTTTCAATGTAACTCAAAGGGGAAATTCAATACCCCAGTATTTTTCCAAAATCTCCCTCTTACCAAGTTCAAAATGTTCGCAAGTATGGTACATTGAATCATGGTAGGCAGGAGGAATTGGGGTAGGGAGATGGACTCGGATAACAGAGGACAGGAGGGACATGGAGAGGTGCACCAAACTGACCCTACAGGGCAGGCATCAGGGTTTGCAGCAGCACAATACACCACACAGCGCATGCGGGACGGAAGTGCAGCACAACAATCAATAGAAAGCAATAGGGAGGGGACAGGACCATGCACATGGACAACAGAGAGCAGATGGGAAAGAGGCAATGGTAGCTAGCTGACCATAATGGACATACAGGAGAGAAAGCTGCAGCATAACAGACCATAAAGGGCAGGAGGGACGGATCAGGGGCATTACAATGGAACAGACAAGCCAGGAGGGAGGGAATAGGGGGTCTGCACATGGAAACAGAGGGCTGGGGGCAAGGTGGCAGGGCAGGAGCAGCAAGATGACCATGGAGGTCAGGCAGGATGGGCACTAGAAACAAGACACACCATGGAAAGCAACTATGAGACTATGGTGGCATACACACAGACCATGGAGGGAAGGTGGGAGGGGGTCAGGGGCAGCTAGCTGACCACACAGGGAAGGTGGGAGGGGCCATGGCAGCACAGAAGACCATGCATGGCAAGCGGGATGGTTAGTGGCAGCACAATGGCTATGATGGGCAAGAAGGAGGGTGCAGGGGCATGCACAAAGGACCATGGAGGATAGAAGGGAGGGTCAGGACCTGGGCACAGACAAGAGAGTTCAGGGGAAGGGGCCTCACAACAGACCGTGCGGGGCAGGCAGGAGGAGTAGTTGCAGCACAAGAGATCAGGGAGGGCAGAAGGGTGTGGCAGTAAAATGGACCATGGAGGACAGGAGGAAGGGGATAGGGGCATGGCATGTGGACAGGCAGGGTGGAGGTGGCAGGGACAGGTTACAGTCATCTGACAATGCTAGGCAGGTGGGAGGGGAGTGGCAGCTCAACAGAAAACTCAGAGTAGATAGGAGTGGCAGGTCCATGGAACATAGTGGGCAAAAAGGATGGAGCAGGGGCATGCACAAAGACTTCGGAGGGCAGGGGGAAGGAGAATAGGGGCAGCAAGCTAAGCACAGAGGCTAAGCAGGAGGTCAATGATGGGCCATAGAATTGGGCAATGGAGGGCAGGAGGAGTGGACTGGTACATCATGCTAAATGGAGGGCAGTGGCAGCACATCAGACCATGCATGGCAGGAGGGAGTAGGCTAGTCCATGGATTCAGACAACAGAGGATAGGGAGGAGGTGGATGGGGCTGCAAGCTAACTGTTCAGAGAAGGTGGGTATTAGGAACTTTATTGTTTTTAAAATGTGTGTGTGCAAAATACTTAAAATATGAACAAGTATGCAGCATAATCTCACTTTTATTCAGGAAGAAGAGGACGTTTGTGACTGTGAGTCCGGGCTCACTTGGCAGAAACACCCCCTGACCCTCCACCCCCATCACAAAATGTAATGCCCGTGAAAAGGGTACGTGGACGCAGTGTTATATAGAACATAGTCCTGAGAGCACGATTGAAAATGAAAACTAGATGTAGTATATGGTATAAACTATGCACCAAAAAGTGTGATATAAGATGAACCGGGGCGTGAAATATAATATGCAATACATTGTGCGCAATGACAGATTCATTGGAGAGCGCGAGATAGCACAGGCACTAGCGCGTGCTATGCGATATGCGCCTTGGAGTGTAATATGCACAGGGCAGTGTTGTGTAACATAACTAGTCTCCAAAGTTGTAATATAAAATATGTGCTGGGGAGTGTAACGTTGCATATGCACTGTGACAAAGATATGGATCCCAGATTGTAATATGTATGGCATAGCGCTGTGCGTTATAACATACACATTGAGGAAGGCACGTTAGATGGGGCAATATAACCCGTGCGAAGGCAAGTGTGGCATGACATATTCACAGGGTGGTGTTACAGTGCACATGGGCTAGAGAGTGTCATAGCATACGCACTAGCTGGTGGAATACAACACAGAGGTGTGAGGCAATCGGCGGGCACTGGTGGGTGTAACACAGCATTGGGCTCAGCCAGGAGCATGCTGTGACTCTCAAGTGAGGTTCGTCTCCTTTCCAGAGAGTAAAATAAAAAGTATTACACATCCGGCGGTGGATGTGTTTTTTATTAACCGTGAGGGTGGTTTCTTGCATAGTTTGGTCGAATTTTTGTCGAATCCCCTTTGAATAACTTGGTGTGCGTGTATATTAAATGTGCCCGTCAATAGCTACCCATGTTTGTATAAATAAACGACAAGGGTGTCTACTTGGAGAGTACCCACAGGCGGGGGCGCCGGGATTAGGCACGGTAGGGCATCAGACACGTCAGAGCTTCACTAGCTGTGTAAATACATTCCATGTGGATTCATTCTATGCATAGTCGCCTTTTAATGAATATCACGCAAATCGTCATGGTGATAGGTACATACGGTTTGTCCAGCATGTCCTAGGTGTTTCTATAAATATATATATTTTTAAAATAATAAAAAACAAAGGCCGGCCCCGGGGGATGGGGTCCCCGGAGCCATAAGTGGCCTGAGGAGGGGGGCACCGCAGCCCCCTCCTAAAGAATTTAAATAAAAAAAGGCCATGACCCGGGGGTTGGGGTCCCCGGGGCCGATTAAGTCCTTGGGAGGGCCAAATTAATTTTTTTCAACAAAAAAAATTAGGGTGCAGGCCCTGGGGGATGGGGTCCCCAGGGCCAGTAAATTAGAAAAAGTAGGGGGGGCACACAGCCCTCCTTCTTAAAAAAATAAAATAAATAAAAGACCGGCATCGCGCTGGAGGCCACGCCCCCTCCTTGCAGCACTCTGCAAACACGCCCGCTGGCCAGTTGTAAGTTGGGGAATTAATTCCCCTTCAATACTGAGGGTCCCTGAGGGCCAACTAGCCCAACAGGTATCTCCAGTGTGCGCCAGGGAGCTGCGTTGCAGACAGGTGTTCTGAGGCCACACCCCTTTTCACACCTTTATGCAACGCAGCTCTGTGGCGCTTACTGGAGGTACCTAGTGGGCTAGGTTGACCCTAGGGACCCTTAGGATTCAAGGGGACTTAATCTCTCAACTTAGAACGGCTACAGGGCGCATTTACACAGTGGTGAAGGGAGGGGACGGGGCCTGAGGTGACGTGTACAAACACGCCCTGTTTAGCGTTTTAAGTTGGGGAAATAATTCCCTTTCAATCCTGAGGGACCCTGGGGGCCAACTAGCCCACCAGGTGCTTCCAGTAAGTGCCACTGCTCTGCGTTGCAGAGAGGTGGTGCAGGCCGTGCCCCTTTTTACACCTCTCTGCAATGGCGCTTACTGGACGTACCTAGTGGGCTATTTTGCCCCTAGGGATCCTCAGGATTCAAGGGGACTTAATCTCCCAACTTAAAAAACGGCCACAGGGCATGCTTACACAGTGGGGAAGGAAGGGGACGGGGCCTGAGGTGACGTGTGCAAACACGCCCTATGGCGCGTTTTAAGTTGGGGAAATAATTCCCCTTCAATCCTGAGGGCCCCTGGGGACTAACTAGCCCACCAGGTGCTTCCAGTAAGCGCCACTGAGCTGCGTTGCAGAGAGGTGGTCCAGGCCGTGCCACTTTTTACACCTCTCTACAACGCAGCTCTGTGGCGCATACTGGAGGTTCCTAGTGGGCTAGTTGGACCGTAGGGACCCTCAGGATTCAAATTAACTTAATCTCCCAACTGGGGGCGTGGCTAACCGAGCAGCGAGATGGCCGCTCTCTGAGCGAGCTCCGCCGGCTGCACATGTATAAATCCTTTATTATCCTAAGCGACGCTACCGAGGGGCCCGGCTTCCGGGTGAAACTGATGCGGCAGCCCGGAGGCACGACCGACTGGATCCTTGCCGCTCGCGAGCGGCTGCGCGCCGAGACCTGGCGACCGTGATTGACGCCGGCCCGACTGCTGGAGCCCGCCTGCAGCTGCGGAACTCGAGGCGGCGGTGACACCTGGCTGGACCTCGGGGATTACTAGGCCCACGGAGATCGGCGGAGAGGAGGCCACTCAGGCGCCCTTGATGCGAGACTGGAGGCTGTCGGCGGCCACTACGCGGTGATAATTGTGCACGGAAGGAGGGAGCGGAGCGGCCATTCACCAGAGGTAACAGATCGGGGGAAGGGCTGAGGCAGAGGCGCGACGCCGCCATTTTGCGGTGCGTCCGGGTCGTTAGAGGAGAAACTGCGGACCCGTGGCGCACTACAGCCCACACTGTGTATGCCCCTTGCTTGGCGTGCCCCGGAGCCCCTGCTGATCGCCGTTGGGTGTTCAGGTGTCGATCTTGCCCTGACACCAGGAGCTCCGCTCCCGGGCACAGAATAACGTGCTGACGGCCTCGGCCTGCTTCTGCCGGAGCCTCTCAGGAGCCTCTCACGTGCTTTGTCCTCCACTAGGAGATCGTGGGGGAAACTTGGTGGGGTCGCCGTAGGACACTGGGCAGCCCACTGTGATTTGGCGCTTCTGCCCCCGAGTTCCCTCTTGTGACGCCTCGCACTGTGCCAGTCAGCTCTAAGGGCCTGCGCGGCGCGCCGGAGAGCGCTTTCTGCCACGGCCTGCGCTCCGCGCCCCGCGCGAGCCAGTGATGGGGGGCACGAAGGATGCCAAGCAGCCTAAATTGACTTTTGACCACAAGCAGAAGGCCAAGCAACAGGCAGTGGAAACGGGGGCCGCGTCGTCACCTCCTAAGAGCCCTGCGGCCGAAGTTGATTTTGGCGCTCTAATGATGGAGGTCAGATCTAGCCTGAAGAGTATCGACACAAAGCTGGATGCTATGGCTGCACAACTAGAGGCGGTAAAGTCCAAAGTGGACGTGCACGAAACGAGGCTGGACTGCCTAGAAACCAGACATGCCGAGTGTGCCGAGTTTCAGCAACAGGCGAAAAACCACATCACCAATATTGAGCGCGAACTGGAGGCCATGCGAGCAAAGGCGGACGATCTGGAAGCGCGTTCCCGGAGGTCCAACGTCCGAATCACGGGAATTCCGGAGACAGACAACACCGGAAAGATGGAGGTCTTTGTGTCTGATCTTTTACACGAGCTGTTCGACCCGGACCTGTCCCAGGTGTTCACGGTGGAGAGGGCGCACAGGACACTGGGCAAGAGACCGCCACCAGGCGCCACCCCACGCCCTATATTAGTCAAGCTACTCAACTTTCAAGACAGGGACCGCATCCTGCAGATGGCCCGTGAAAAGGGCAAGATCATCCATAAAGGGAACCATATCTCATTTTACCCTGATTTCACCCCCCGTGTCCAGGCAGCCAGAAAGGAGTTCATACCTGCGAAGAAGCTCCTGATGCAGGCCGGAGTCCAATACTCCTTGTTATACCCAGCAAAATTGAAAATCTTCCATGAACGAACTGCTCACTTTTTCACCGACGCTAAGTCAGCCCTAAAGTTCGCTAAACACATCAGTGGCCCTGGTGCCAGACGCAAGTCGCCGAGGTTGGAGGAGGACGCGGCCTGCACGAGCGACAATGATTGAGGTACCGAGGGTAATGTGATCTGTGTTGGCCCCTTCCACTAAAGCTGTCATTTGCTGGACTGTTTGGTCCCCTCTGGATGTGAACTGGGGGACGCTACTGGAACTGATGGAGCTGGCCCGCTCATGTTGGGAGGGTCTTGGTTGCTGATTGTGTCACAGGTCTGGGGCATATTGGACGGCAAACAGCTCCAGTACTGTTTGTTCCATGCTGCTGGGCACCTCTCGGGTGTCGCTTAGAACCTTAAGTGTGCAGCCACCCTGTGTATTCAGGGGTGTCAGCTGGGAGCGCCTCGCCCCATGGGGAATCTCCTGTTGTTTTTGTTCTCGGTTGACTCAAGTGCGATTCAGAGCACAAATGGGATTCTAGCGCAACCTGTTTGGGGGGTTGGCGTGGGTGGGGGGTGGGGGGGAATGTTGAGTGTTTGGTTACCGGTGCTGATGGAGCGTATTGCAATCTATCATCTCATGACTGTGCTGCGCGGGGGTGGGCGGCGGTCTGGGCCTGTTTGTGTGGGGTGGGGGGGCGGGGCGGCGGCCTGGTTGCCCTGGATGTGCCACAGACATGGGGGGAGTTAAACTGTGGACTTGGAACATTCGTGGCCTTGGGGACTATAAAAAAGCCAGATTGATGCATACTATGTTGACCAGACACAATGTAGACATTTGCTTGTTGCAGGAAACTCACATTAACTCGACCCCATCGCCTAGGCTGAAACACCACAGGTGGTCGCATGTATATTCAGCTATATACTCTAACTATGCCCGGGGGGTGGCTGTCCTTATACGGAAGGGGTTGGATTGGAGAGAACATCATTGTGTGCTGGATAAGGAGGGTCGTTATGTACTGGTGCATGGCTCATTGCAGGGTAGACCGCTAGTTCTGGCCGCTGTATATGGCCCCAATGTGGATGACCCTGAATTCTTTCGCAATGTTTGGGCGCAAATTGTGTTGCTTGATTGTAACCTGATAGTGGTGGGGGGGGACTTCAACGTGGTGTTGGACGACGAATTGGACAGACGGGGTGCTAGTAGGCCTACACATGCGAGGGCGAGACAGGCGTTGTTGGATGTGCTGGAGGAGGGGAGACTGACTGATGTGTGGAGACTTCGGCACCCTGGGGAGAGAATGGGGACCTGTATCACGTGCCATCACGACGCTTGGTCCCGCCTAGACTTTTGGCTGCTGTCTCCTGAGGTGGCTACATGGGTGGGGGAGGTAGAAATTCAGGCTAGGTCGCTCTCGGACCACGCCCCCTGCATGCTAGAGCTACGGATACCTAACGTGGCCCCTAGGGCGTTTTCGTGGCGGCTGCCGCCCCACGCTCTTACAGATCAGGTGTTCACGGAAGAAATTAGAGATGACATTGTCAAGTACTTTGCGGACAACGAGGGTTCGGCCTCTTCTGAGGCCGTGGTGTGGGACGCCTTTAAGGCGGTAATACGGGGCCAATGTATAGCTCGACGGGCAGGGGTGCTACATTCCATACGTCAGACACTGGCTAAGCTAGAGCAAGAACTCAAGGAGCTGGACTCGGCCTTCTGCCGAGACCCGACGTTGGCTATTGCAGGTAGTCTTAAAGCAAAACTGTTGGAGTTCAACGAGGAGGCGCAGAGAGAGGTGAAGTTCTTAGGGAAACAGGCCGAAGCCCGCAGATACGGGGAGGGTGATAGACCGAGCAGGACACTAGCTAGGCTGATTGCTCCCCAGGCTCAGGCGCGCTATGTACATACTATCATGAACAGTGAGGGGACACAGGTCACGGGCCAGGGGGCGGTGCTGAAGGCCTTTGCCGATTTTTATGCTTCCCTATACACGTCCAAACACTCTGCTGCCCCGACTCCCCTGGACGATTTTCTTGACTCTATCGCCCTTGTCTGGTTCAATGACAACCATAGAAAATACATGGACCTGCCTGTCTCGGCCCAGGACATAGCTCAGGTTATCAAAAGCATGCCGGCTAATAAAGCTCCCGGCCCAGATGGCCTCACCACAATGTTTTACAAGACATACGTTGAAGAACTGGCCCCGAAATTGCACTCTGTATTCGTGGAGGCGCTGGAGCTGAATGCTCTCCCAGACTCCATGCGCGAGGCACTCATTGTCACTCTATTAAAACCCGACAAAGACGAACTGTACCTGGACTCCTATCGTCCCCTTTCTCTCATAAATGTTGACACTAAAATCTTTGCCAAGGTCATTGCGGACAAACTACAGCCGCTGCTGCCGATCATCGCTCTCCCGGACCAGTCAGGATTTATCCCTGGCCGTGCCACCTCGCACAACCTCAGAACACTTTTCTCCATCCTACATTATCTCCACCCCTCCGTCCAGGCCGCGGTCGTGTTTTTAGACGCGACCAAGGCCTTCGATTCGCTAGAGTGGCCGTACCTATTTCGTGTCTTGGGCAGGATGGGCTTTAGTCGTAACTTTATTACTCTCATCCAATTACTATATGACAGACCTCGCGCTCGGGTGCGAGTGAATGGCCTGGTGTCCGAGCCCTTTCCCATCTCCAGGGGGACTAGACAGGGATGCCCACTGTCGCCCCTCCTCTTCGCTATTGCGATGGAGCCACTGGCGGCCAGAATACGCCAACACCACACGGCGAGAGGGATAGGCTTCAGCTCTCGCAGTCTGCTGATCTCACTTTATGCAGATGACGTTACTCTGTATGTCTCCAGCCCCGCGGAGAATTTGAACCCATTGCTTCGAGAATTTGTACGTTTCGAGGGTCTGGCGGGCGTGTCTATAAACTGGTCCAAGTCAGTTGCGTTCCCTCTCACTGACGGGACAGCCCAACCTCCTTCGGACTACCCCCTACGTTGGGAAACTGACGCGGTCAAATATTTGGGTATTTGGATTAGTCGAGACACACAGGAACTATGGTCTCTTAACTTCGGCAGAGCGGTCGACTGGCTGGAGCGGAGGGTGGAGGTCTGGAATAAACTTCCCCTGTCCCTGGTCGCGAGGGTGGCACTGGCAAAGATGGTAGTTCTCCCGAAATTCCTATATCTGTTCGTTAATCTTCCGCTGCCCATGACTGCGTGCTTCCATGCACGAGTCCGCTCCCTGCTTGTGTCTCTGGTGTGGGCTGGGCGGCAGGCGCGGACCTCTTGGGCTTTGCTCACACTCCCGCTGCGACAGGGGGGCCTTGGAGCGCCTGACCTTAAGCTTTACTCGCTGTGCGCTCAGGCTCAATTTTTGCACTTCTGGGTGTTCCCCACCCCCTACCAGCCGCATGTGGCGGTGGAATTGGCCGCGGTTGCCCCGCTGCCACTTCGGGTGGCGTTGTATGGCAGGGTTTCCCGCCCCTCGAAGGAGGTGGACACCGTTGAGATGATCCGCTGGTCATGGAAGGAGCTACGCCGGAGGGCGGGCCTTCCCTTGCTCTATGCGCCGGCCATTCCGCTGCGTAGCAATCCGATGCTGCCTTGCCTTAGCGCTAGGGGAGATACCATCACGCTCCAGGGGAGACGGGTGGCCACTTTCGCTGACATCTACCCTGATGGGACGTTTGGTGAGTTGGGTGTCCGTGAGGACGGACGGCCTACCTTGTTCTCGGACGCGCTTCTGTATCACTCTCTCCGGGAGTCCTGCAAGAAGATGTGGCCTCAATTCCCCGAGGAACCCCCACAACTGGATGCCCTCCAAAACTTGCTGTCACGACCCTCCCCCGCGAAACTAGTATCTAGACTATACAACTGCATGCAGGAGCAGGCCCCGCTCACCGTGCCTGGGGCCAAACAGGCTTGGGCCACAGATCTGGACGATACCCTGTCAGATGCTATGTGGGAATACTGCTGTACGCAACTCACAGCGCTGTCACCGAACTATAGACTTCGACTGGTCCATTTTAAATTCTTGCACCGGTACTATCGCACACCAGTGCTGCTACACCGCATGGGGATCCGCACTGACGCTTCCTGTTGGAAGTGTGGTGGAGCTGACGCGTCCTTCATCCACGTGGCGTGGAGCTGCCCTAAGCTAGTTGAGTACTGGTCGAGCATCTTTGAGGCCATCAACCGCATTTTACACAGAACAGATGAACCCACTCCGCTTTTGGGGCTCCTGGGATACGTTAAAGACACCGAACCCGCCGACAGGAAACTGCACGCGATGCTGCTACTTTACGCTAAACGCCAGGTGGCGCTACACTGGGGCCGTGGAGCCTTGCCTACGTTCGCCGCATGGGTTCGCGACGTTACATATGGTCAGACACAGCTCACGACCTACTGGGAGACGATGCCCACCGCATCTAGGCCCAACGACATCTGGGAACCCTTCCTGCAGTGGACAAGAGAGCGGGCGGGTTCGGCTGCCTCTGTGGACTCCCCCGGGACGGGTGTTTCGGATGACATGGGGTGAACCTTTGAGCCCTGTACGCATTGTGATGGAAGGATGGATGCTTGTTTGGTGGGTGTGCCTGAGGGCTGTGGAGTGTGTTGCTCCTGCCGGATCCCGTGCCTGCTGCATGCCTGTAGGATTTGACGTGTTGCCCCCCTCCCCGTCCGGGCGTCTTGCTGCTTTGTCCTGCTGCGTCCCCCGCCCCCCGCCCCCGCCCTATAGCTGCTGCTTTGCGAACCTCCTGCAGCCACCAATGCTGCTTGTAGTCGTCCCTCTATGACGGACGGGTCCTGGTATGTTAGCCCCTGCGTAAGCGAGCTGAGATGTCTGTTGGTTTTCTGCAATAGCTCCGCACCGAAAGTTTGCTGTTTCCCTCCGATTGTTGCGGGGGGGTTGGGAGAAAAGGTGGTAGTGGACGATTTACCTATAAGTTACCCTCTCCATGAGCTGCGGTCCTAGTACTCGCCGGAGTGTCAGGACGGGACCGTGTGCCTAGGATTCGATTCCAGTTCACAAAACCCAGAAAATGTAAGACCCTCCACTCTTCACTGGTCGCGCCGTTGTACTCCTCACCAGGGCCGAGGGTGTGTCTCTCCCTGTATGTTAGGATGCTGATATTGTTTATGACACCTGATATGGTACACCTCCATTGGAAACATTTGTCGATATCGCGGCCTGCCTCCGGGTTGTTGGCGTGACGCAGTGTAACCATTCCTTTGCACAATAAAGGTCTTTAAAAAAAAAAAAAAAAAAAAAAAAACTTAATCTCCCAACTAAAAACGGCCACAGGGCTTGTTTACACAGTGTTGAAGGGAGGGGACGGGGCCTGAGTTAACATGTGCAAACAAGCCCTGTGGCGCGTTTTAAGTTGGGGGAATAATTCCCCTTCAATCCTGAGGGCCCCTGGGGGCTAACTAGCCCACCAAGTGCTTCCAGTAAGCGCCACTGAGCTGCGTTGCAGAGAGGTGGTCCAGGCCATGCCACTTTTTACACCTCTCTGCAATGCAGCTCTGTGGCGCATACTGGAGATACCTAGTGGGCTAATTGGACCCTAGGGACCCTCAGGATTCAAATGAACTTAATCTCCCAACTAAAAACGGCCACAGGGCGTGTTTACACAGTGGTAAAGGGAGGGGACGGGGCCTGAGTTAACGTGTGCAAACAAGCCCTGTGGCGCGTTTTAAGTTGGGGAAATAATTCCCCTTCAATCCTGAGGGACCCTGGGGGCCAACTAGCCCACCAGGTGCTTCCAGTAAGCACCACTCTGCTGCGTTGCAGAGAGGTGGTCTAGGCCGTGCCCCTTTTTACATCTCTCTGCAACGCAGCACTGTGGCGCTTACTGGAGGTACCTAGTGGTCTAGTTGGACCCTAGGGACCCTCAGGATTCAAGGGGACTTAATCTCCCAACTTAAAACGGCCACAGGGCGTGTTTACACAGTGGGGAAGTGAGGGGACAGGGCCTGTGGCGCATTTTAAGAGGTAGTTTTAATCCCTTGCACTATTATATACTAGTGGCTTACAGAGGAGGTCATGCTGATCACAGTGGGACCCCAACGCATAGTGTTCCCTAGTGTATGTAGGTGTTTTCACTGCATTCTAAGTGTCTTTTAACATAGCACTGGCTCTAGGACTGGTTAGTCAGACTCAGTTACCACCAGTATCCGTCTGAAAAAGTTGAGGGTACAGGATGATTTTGCAACAAGGCTTCTTTCTGCTCTTCTGTTTGGTCTTTCTGCACATTATCCTTCTTCCTGCACTTTTCTTAGTCTTTGAGGACTTCTGTTGCTTCTTTCTGCATTTCTTTTTTTTTTCTGTGCGTTTTTTCTTCTTTCTTCACGTGTCCTATCTCTGTAGGCATAGTTAGAAATTAGCATTTAAAAAACCTTTGAAATTCACTGAAAAAACCATAGGTTTCAGGGGCGTTATAGTTAGCTGGACTTTTCACTTGTACAAAACCATTGAAATTCCCCCGTTATAGTTAGTTCAGCTAACTATAACTCGCGCGCCCGCAATGCACTGCTGATGACGTCACATATTACATCACTCATGACATGGTCAGTGACATCACTCATGATATCACTGATGACATCTCAAATGACATCACTAATGACATCACAGATGATATCATCCTTGTGATAGAGTGGCAGACCTCCTCTTCCCCTAATATAACCTTTGATTCACACATTCAAAAATAGAAACTACAATGTTCAAAACAATGGACATACCAATACCAGTTACAACAACCTATTCAGTAATTCTAAGATCCACATACACATCCACTCATTCACCAACAGTCCTATACAGTCACTCATACATGTACTCACTCATCATATGTACTCACACACCTATACATCCTGTTACACAACGCCACTCATCCATAGAGTTACTCACACACATAGTCACTCATGCTAATAAAGAATCAAACATCCATTTACGTGCATATACAGTTATACACACACCACCACACTTACTTCTACAGAAACTTACACATACTTAGTCTTTTAAACAATCACTTATAGAAACACATACTTATTCATACAGGAACTCTTTCAATCTCTCACGCTCACATATACTCAGTTATATACACCAATAGTCACATATACTAGTTTAAAACATATGTAGTTACTCATAAAGACACTATTGAGACAGTCTATCACTCACTAACACACCCATGCACACACTCATGCACCCATACAGTCCTGCACACATGCTGTCTTCAACACATACAAACAGTGAGTCACTCATTCATGCACCTATGCACTACGTAATACCCCCCACCGAACCATACAGACACTCAGACACTCATACTGATACTCAAAAAAACAACTAATAACCTATATAGACACTCATGTAGCTACTCACCAACCCATGCAGCCACTTATACACAAAGTGAGAGACTGATACAGATATTTACACATTTAAACATTACTCACTAAGCCATGTATTCACTAAGATACACTTAATCAGTCAGTTATACAATCAATTTTTCAAAAACAAATCATCCATTTAGACACTTATATACCCATTTATTCTTCCATCGACCTTGAGATATACATATATAAAACATATGTAATTTTCAGAAAAACACACATTCACTGGATGATGTCATCAGTGATGTCATTTGAGATGTCATCAGTGATGTCATGAGTGATGTCACTGACCATGTCATGAGTGATGTAATATGTGACGTCATCAGCAGTGCATTGCGGGCACGCGAGTTATATTTAACTGAACTAACTAGAACGGGGGAATTTCAATGGTTTTGCACGAGTGAAAAGTCCAGCTAACTATAACGCCCCTGAAACCTATGGTTTTTTCAGTGAATATATATATATATATATATATACACATCAGATGATCACTTTGGATGTGCACCTCAACTCACTCCTACATCACAAAGAAAACACCTCAAATTAAAGCCACTGTCCAAACATCACAATGGCAATAACCAAAACTCAATACATCACCTGGTGCAAACACTGCATCTCACCCACTCCTGACTGGGGAAGTTAAAACAGCCAGGGTTTGAGAGCCTCAGCAGCCAGGGTTCCACTCTGAGGTAGACGCGTCCGTCCCCACTCAGATTCCAAACTCCCGGTTTCTAAGTCCACAACCCTCAGCTTTAAACACACTAGAAGGTTCGAGAAAGACCTTCCCCCGGGCCAGAGGAATCTTACCAGAACTGGCCAGGTTCCAAGCAAGCATTCCCACAACAGGAAGGAGTTTTCACGTCCCCTTCTCCAAATCTCGCATGTTCCAACCACTAGCTTGACGAAGCTCACTAAGCCTTTCAGAGTACATAAACAATCCCTCACAAAAACAGAAAGACCTTGAACATGATTAACCCATGCAACTTGCAAGCACTGCTGTGCATGCAGAAAAGCTGAAGCAAGGCAAAGCCAGGAAAAAAGGATGACATGAGGCCATGTCAAAGCCAATAGTAAGAACTTCATAATTCTCATAACCCAAACAACTTGCAAGCGCTGCTGTGCATGCAGAAAAGCTGAAGCAAGGCAAAGTCAGGAAAAAGGATGACATGAGGCCATGTCAAAGCCAATAGTAAGCACTTCATAATTCTCATTAATGTACAACACAATGCACAACTGTGCACAACTGCTTATAGATTCACACACTTTTATCTCTCAATGTACAACATCGAGCACATGTGTGCATCACTGCCCACAACACTGCACTTCAAAACCAAAGGGTACATTCAACATCTCTCTCTTCCTTTCACGCTTTCAAATGCACAACCCACACGTTCTATTCTTGGCAAGGCTGTCCTACTCTGTGACAGCTCCCACTGAAAGACAGCAAGATTACAAGAAAGAAGAGAAGCAAGGCATATGCAGGACCATCGTACATCCAGGCTAGGATGAAATAGCACACTAAAGTCAGTTAAAATAATGGTAATCAAAAGTCATCACTGGGTGTGAAACCACAAGAGTGCCTCTAGCACTACACCTGGCAACAATATATGAGAATCATCATGTTCATGAGCATCTTCCTTGGATGGAACAAAATCTGTCTGTGCAATAGGTACTTTAGAGCTTGCCTGTAGCTGAGATGTTTCATATGAACGGTCTAACGAGGAACTTCCCTCACCAAACTCTGGGTAACATAATCCTTTACTTTTTGCATTGGAAATGTTTAAAGCTTGTTCTCTGGTGATCTTCACCAGACACCTTCTGTTCCACCACCATCTCCCTTTCAAAAGAATGGCACCTTTTGAAACCCTAACAATCTTGTCAGGTAAGGTAAGCTTAGATTCTCCTTTCTTAACCCTGTTGGGTTTTTTAATGAGTACCCAATCACCTACTGAGTAGTGCACATATTTACTATTTTTCTTACTACGATAATGACTGGATAGGGCTTCATGCTTTCTGATCACTTTGTTCCTCATGGTATCCAAGTTATCCACTGCCCCAATACCAGTACCATTAGAAAACTCTGAAACCCAAGCAGCACAAACTTTACATTTGGGTATTCTGTTGTGTAGCAACTTAGAGGGGTATACACCAGTTGTGCTATGTGGTGTAATATGATAATTCAATTTTTTTTGTCTTAGAAAATTCTCCACATGAAAGCCAGCTTACAAGGCATTTTGTATGCCTTCTTTTAAAGATGTGTTGACCCTTTCTACCAAACCATTAGAGGTTGGAGAGTACAAAGCCACTCTGAAATGTGTGATGCCTAAACCTTCAATGAACTGCAATATCTGAAAAGACTTGAACTGTGTGCCAGTGTCAGTTACAAGTTCTTTGGGTGGACCCTCAATATAAAAATGTTTGTTAACCCCTTCGAGCCAGGCCTTTTCCCCCTCCTGTGCCAAGCCTTTTTTTGGCTATTTGGGGTAGTGCACGCTTATTCCCCTGTAACTTTTTGACCACATTAGGTATCCACGCCAAATTTGCGTCCTTTTCTTCCAACATCATGGGGATTCTAAAGGTACTCAGGGTTTGTGGATTCCCCTGGAGGGGTCACAGAAATGAGCCAAAATACAGCAAAATTTTGTTTTGTTTCGGAAAAATTTGAAAAATGGGCTGCAAATGAAAACATCTGGGGTTTTCCCTGCAAATGGTATCAAAAAAGGGTTTGTGGGGTTGAAATCACCATTTTCCCAGCTCTTCGGGGATACCAGACTTTTGTCAGAAACCCAACATTTTTTACACAGTTTTGGCATTTTTCTGGGACATAGCCTATTTTTCCTATTTTTTGTGCTTTTGACCTCCTTCCAGTTAATGGCAGAAATGGGTACAAAAGCAATAATGGATCCTGGAACGGTATACATTTTCGAGAAGAAGACAAAATTCTAAATTCAGCAAGGGGTCATTTGTGTAGCTCCATCAAGGTTTTTTTATAGAAACAAACAGTTAAATATAGGATAAATTGAAAATTAGTTGAAAAAAACAGCCTTTTGTGTCAACGTTTTCACCTGTAACTTCTTCTAATTATGACATCTCTTTGAAAGCAATATACTGTTGCATCCGCTGGACATTACTGGTTGTGGGGATATATAGGACTTGTAGGTTCACCAAGAACCCGACGAGCCCAGAGCCAAAAACTGAGCAGCAACTTGCAATGGTTTTTTATTATGTACCGGGTATATAGTAATTATTCTGTAAAAATGTGTACATGGAAAAATCGGTATGAAAGACACCTATGTATTTCTGAAATGGGAACAAAATATAGAGTTTAGAAACAGTAGATATTTTCACATTTCTGAAATTGGGAATACTCATACTAGCATGAGAATTATCAGTCATTTTTTAGAATGACTTATTTTTTACACAATGTCTTTCATTTGGAAGGCAGAAATGCATCGAAAGTCAATAGATAATAACAGTTCCTTTACAAATCTGAATTACCCTAAGTCTCCCGATAAAAATGGAACCTCACTTGTGTGGGTAGGCATAGTGCCCGCAACAGGAAACGGCGCAAAACGCAACGTGGTCACAACTCAATATCGCAGTGAAAATTTACCCTTTTTTGGCAAAGTGCCTAGCTCTAGTTTTTTAACCCTAGCTCTGCGGGCACCTTGGGAAACCTAGCAAACCTATACATTTTTGAAAACTAGACACCCAGGGGAATCCAGGATGGGGTGACTTGACTGCCTCCCACAAGGGTCTGTTACCCAGAATCCCTTGCAAACCTAAACAATTGTCAAAAAAAACACATTTTCCCCACATTTCTGTCGTGGAAAGTTCCGGAATCTGCGTGGATCCACAAATTTCCACCCACCCCGCGTTCCCCAAAGTCTTACGAGAAAAACGGTACCTCACTTGTGTGGGTCGGCCTAGTGCCCGCGACAGGAAACGGCGCAAAACGCAACGTGGTCACACCTCAATTTCGCAGTGAAAAATGACCCTTTTTTGGCAAAATGACTAGCTGTAGTTTTTGAACCCTAGCTCTGCGGGCACCTTGGGAAACCTAGCAAACCTATACATTTTTGAAAACTAGACACCCAGGGGAATCCAAGATGGGGTGACTTGACTGCCTCCCACCAGGGTCTGTTACCCAGAATCCCTTGCAAACCTAAAAAATTGTCCAAAAACACACATTTTCCCCACATTTCTGTCGTGGAAAGTTCCGGAATCTGCGTGGATCCACAAATTTCCACCCACCCCGCGTTCCCCAAAGTCTTACGAGAAAAACGGTACCTCACTTGTGTGGGTCGGCCTAGTGCCCGCGACAGGAAACGGCGCAAAACGCCTGTCGCGGGTACTTGGGCCTCCCACACAAGTGAGGCACCGTTTTTACCGGGAGACCCAGGGGAACGCTGGGAGGTGGGAAATTTGAGTGAGCCCGGTGATGCCACAACTTTCCCACACAAAAATGTGTGAAAAAAGTCATTTTTCCAGCTAAAATTGAGGTTTGCAGGGGATTCTGGGTAAGGAAACGTTGGGGGATCCACGCAAGCCATACCTCCCTGGAAGCCCCCGGGTGTCTAGTTTTCAGAAATGTATGGGTTTGGTAGGTTTCCCTAGATGGCCACCGAATACCGGGCCAAAAACCCAGGTGACCCCCCCTTGCAAAACCAGGTGGTTTTGAGATAGGCAATTTTGATGTCACCTCACTACGTTTTGGGCCCTTGCCTGTCGCGGATACTTGGGCCTCCCACACAAGTGAGGCACCATTTTTACCGGGAGACCCAGGGGAACGCTGGGAGGTGGGAAATTTGAGTGAGCCCAGTAATGCCACAACTTTCCCACACAAAAATGTGTGAAAAAAGTGATTTTTTCAGCTAAAAGTGAGGTTTGCAGGGGATTCTGGGTAAGGAAACGTTGGGGGATCCACGCAAGCCATACCTCCCTGGAAGCCCCCGGGTGTCTAGTTTTCAGAAATGTATGGGTTTGGTAGGTTTCCCTAGATGGCCGCAGAGCACTGGGCCAAAAACCCAGGTCACCCCCCTTGCAAAACGAGGTGGTTTTGAGATAGGCAAATTTGAAGTCACCTCACTACGTTTTGGGCCCTTGCCTGTCGCGGGAACTTGGGCCTCCCACACAAGTGAGGCACCATTTTTACCGGGAGACCCAGGGGAACGCTGGGAGGTGGGAAATTGGAGTGAGCCCGGTGATGCCACAACTTTCCCACACAAAAATGTGTGAAAAAAGTGATTTTTTCAGCTAAAATTGAGGTTTGCAGGGGATTCTGGGTAAGGAAACGTTGGGGGATCCACACAAGCCATACCTCCCTGGAAACCCCCGGGTGTCTAGTTTTCAGAAATGTATGGGTTTGGTAGGTTTCCCTAGATGGCCGCCGAGCACAGGCCAAAAAGACAGTGGATCCCCTTGCAAAACCAGATCGTTTTGACATTGTTTGTTTCTACACGGTGAGAATTTCGGCACAATATTGCAAGGAAAATTTGACAGACATTTTGAAGTTTGCAGGACATTGTGGATAAAATAACTTTTTGAAATTCACAAGAGAGACATCACCATGAACTCCCGTGGGTTTACGACAATATCTACAGTTGGTGGGTTATTCTTACATGGAACATACACCTTGGCAGAGAAACTAAAAAGACAAAGATTCCTGCACAGCCATCTATTCCACAAACGCACACACATACTGGTTGGATTTGGCACGAGGGCGAGTGATGGTTCAGTATATTAAATTTTATTAACAAGAGATTTCACAAAAATGAAATGCACTGTCAATAATTAAATGGAGAAAAAACTTAACCAATGACTCGCAGCTCGTGAGCTGTAAAGCCACGGCAAGGCACCAACCGCTTTACAGGCCATTCACACACCTTTCATACGTGATAAACACAAGACCATTCGCACCACCAGGCACAAAAACAACACATTACAAAATTCACAAAAGGGACAAGGTACACCCTGCTTCAGAAAGGCAAATATTACTGCACAGCCATCTATTCCTCAGACGCACACACATACTGGTTGGATTTGGCACGAGGTTGAGTGATGGTTCAGTATATACAATTTTATTAGCAAGTGATTTCACAAAAATGAAATGCACTGTTAATAATTGAAAGGGCGAGAAACTGAACCATTGACTCACAGCTCGTGAGCTGTAAAGCCACAACAAGGCACCAACCTCTTTACAGGCCATTCATACACCTTTCATACGTGTGAGACATACAAAACCATTCACACCGCCAGCCGCGGGCCCATCACATAACAAAACTCACACCAGCACACAGCGCCATTCAAGGGCCCATCACTTTCACACGCCCACATTCCTGACACAGAAACTACACAAGCTGATGGATTGCGTGGAGTGGCACTCAGCTAGCAGTGTGTGTAGTGACCAGCAGCAATTCACTACTCACACACCGCCAGCCAAGCACCATTCCACGCACACCGCCAACCAAGTGCCAGTCCACACACACCGCCAACACATTTAGGATTTTTTTTAGACAAAAATAAAAACACAAACAAATCGTAAATCGATACAAATCTACAAACACAAAATAGGAAACTAAATACATTGCACTAACGCCAACCTTGAAACAGAATCAAATTTTTCAAAGAATACAGACCAGGCAGTTCACTTTACCACTCATAAATGCTCCCAAAAACTCTTTTGCGTGTGGTATGCTCTAAAACAAGCAGGGACACACAACCCAGGTTTAGAAGGACAGTCGGAGCAGTACATACGAATCTCCTTCCGCGTTCCTCTTCGCCAACAGACTCTGCATCTCCTAGTGGGAAAATCTTTTGCCGGTGTGGGAGGGATGAAATCAGGAAAGTGGAGATCTTTCAATCGAACCACATCCTCCACCACTCCAAATCTAGGAACACTTGCATGTTCCACAACAACAAGGCTAGCTATCACAGAGTGCTGAAACTGAAGAAATGTCAAGTTTGACGCAGGAGAACACTCCTTGAACACAATAAAAGCATTGAAATTTGCTAATTCGAAGAAATGGATGGCCAACTTCTTATACCAAACATAAGCCTTCCGAATAGCAGAGTAAGGTTCCAACCTCTGATCTACTCTGTCAACACCACCCATGTGCTTATTGTAGTCTAGAATGCACACAGGTTTGCGCACTTCAGCAACCTGACCCCAAACAGCCACAGGTGAAGTACTCTCATCATGGATGGTAGTCAGCATGTACACATCCCTCCTGTCCACACATTTTACAGCTAGTAGTTCATCACTACGCAAGGAACTGCACTGCCCCCTCTGAAGTTTTTTTGCAAACAAGCTCTTTCGGATAACCTTTATGGTTAGAGCGGATTGTGCCACATGCAAAAGTGTCCACTTCATACAATTCCTTAAATAATTGCACAGCAGTATAGAAGTTATCAAGGTACAAATGGTGGCCTCTGTTAAACAGTCTTCTAGCAAGATCCCACACAATTTTCTCTGAAACTCCAAAAGTGGACGGACAACCTGGGGGGTCAATAGTAGAATCTCTACCAGTGTACACACGAAAATTAAAAACATATCCTGTCCTACTCTCAGACAACATATACAGCTTAATTCCATAGCGTGCCCTCTTGCTAGGGATGTACTGCCTAAAAACCAAACGGCCCTTGAACAAGACCAAAGACTCATCAAGAGATATTTCTTTCCCTGGAGTATAGATCTCAGAAAATCGATCTACAGAGTGATCAAGAACGGGCCGAATCTTAAAAAGACGGTCACAGTCAGGGTGATCTCGTGGCAACGCCATAGAATTATCAACAAAATGCAGCATACGTAGCAAAAGTAAATACCGATTACGAGTCATAACTGCAGGAAATATGGCAGTTGCCAACAAGGGGCTAGTAGACCAATATGAAGCCAAGGTTGGCTTCCTTACCACACCCATCAATAAAGTCAAACCCAAAAACTTCTTAATCTCTTCCAGATATGTGGGAGTCCACCGGGTAGCTCTAGACTGGGGCCTAAGTTTGTCGCTGTTGTCCCTCAAAAACTGTTCAGCATACAAATTCGTCTGCTCAACAATCTCACCCAAAAAGACATCATCCATAAACAACTGAAAAAACTGTATAGGCAAAAAGTGTTCACTGTACACCCTGCATCACCGCTAAAGGCAGGCAACACCGGCTGCACCATGTTTGGATCAACCCAAAGTCCAGCACTTCCAGTAGGAAGCCTAGCAGCCTCAGACTGCAATCCAGATGCCTCTTGCACCATCGGCACAGCAGTTTCCTCCTCTAAGACAGGCACTTCATCCGCACTGAGAGTTGCTTCATCCACACCAAGAGTACCTTCATCAGCACTGAGAGTACCTTCATCATCTGATGATTCCATGTTGAGAGAAAACTCACTTCCAGATTCTTCCCCTCCCTCCTCTCCCTCAGACGCACTGTCAGTCTCATAATCATGCTCAGAGGAAGATTCAAGAAGCATACCAACCAGCTGTTGAGCAGTCATTCTACGGCTAGCCATATTGCTTACTAATAAAGGTAACTTGTCAAACAAGTCAACAACAACAAACACTTTGTAAAATAAGTAATAAACAAAAAGCACCTTTATCAAAAACTCATATATACTCCAAAACAATACCACTCACTTGCCAGAGGCAGCTAAACTACTCACCACCACCTACTCTGTACAGACACAGTATGGATCAACAATATCCCACTAAAAAAGAAAGAGAAAAGCAATTACACATAAGACTATGCAAAACACATTGCAAAGAATTTCATGCTCAAACCACTAACTAAATATGCCGCCATTATGACATCACTTACAAAACAATTCATTCAGACATTACAATATTACTCATTTGGAGTAGATACAACAACAAAAAAATTCTTACCAAAACAATGCAACTACACAAAACTGCAGAACAATCACTGTCTAAACTGGAATCAGGAATCAAAAGCTTTAGACTAGAATAAAAAGGAGAACAAAACTTTATTGTCACATATGCATATAATGCTCTAGACCATCACGTACTGCGCAAAATTTATTACTTGAACATCCCACTTTCAAGAAGGAAAGATCGATGGCCCAATCCTTTACAAGCAACGCGGCGAGAATCTGGAACTCAGCCTCAGCTCCGGACCACCCCCCCCTCTTCCCAGTCCTTCAAAACTGACCTCAAAGTTCTCCTCCTGCAAAGACACTTCCAAACTTAATTCACACCCTCTCTATCGTCTGAAGGAAGTCTTTACATTATAGGAAATTCTGTTCTCCATGCCCGTAGAAGTGCCTTCCCAGTGTGTTCCTGTGTTTTGAGTGTCTGCCATTTATTGCACTTTTATACCTCTACTTGTACTTTGTACTCTTTTGTAACTTGCACACATGTCACTTTTCCTCTTGTAACGTATTGTTTGCTACCTCTTGTATTTTGTTTGCTTTTGATACATGCACAATTACCACCATTGCCTCATGTAACATAACGTTTGCTCTTGTTTTCAGAGTGTCTGCCATTTATTGCAGTATTTTACCTCATGTGACATCCATCAGAGAGCTGCGTGAATAATTACCTGGTAATCCCCTCAGCAAAATGCAAACATCCATCCGAAATAGGTACCCAGTGAGGTCACACCGTTCGCATCGCCCTAACCTGCTCAAGGTTCATGTGACCTCAGTGACAGTCACAGCGACTGGATCACTGTTGCTCTAGGGTGTGCTGCTTCGTAGGCCTGCCCGCAAGACTGGAGATGAACTTCAGTATGGATTGTGGTGGACAGGCCTTCAAGGTTAACCCACAATTGACACCACTAGGGTACACCTGCTTGTGCTAAGACATCAAGCCTTCTAAGGTCTAGTGGGGCCTTCTACGGTCTAGCATGGGAATGTGCTCCCTCAGTACAGTGGTGTGGTGGACTGGTCATGAATGCGGAACCCGGTTCCCCAGTTCCAAATTCCACAGCTCTGGCCATAGTGCCACATCCCCACTGAATGCCATACTTGCCCACTGAGAGATACTCGCACTGCCTTCAGCTATAACCTAATTGTGCCCGCTATAAACACTTGGATGTGGCTCAATTCAAATTATGCACTTGATAAGAGTAATATGCTGCCTAAAAAATAAAAAAAAGCAACCACTCATAGGGAATGCAAAGCATGTGAAATGTAAGCAGAAACAACATGGTTACCTAAACGATCTCTCACTAACTATTCAGAAATCAGCGAGTGGTTTTACCTGAAAAGTTATGGACATGACTAGAACTGAAGGGAACCGTTTCACTGTCCATTGCTTACATCCTCACAAAACGTAAGCAGTATGGTATAAAAAGACCACATCCATAAACACAGAGCCATGGTACACATTGTGTTTTCCAATCCACCCATCAACCAGGTATTGCAGTACCTCCAGGAATGGTACACTCTCCCAACCTGGAAACAACAATGCTCTTCAAAGAAATACGAGAAAATGAAAGTAGCACTTCACTGGCAAACTCTGTAAAATGATGCTGGTGTATTTGGATGTAAAAAAAAAAAACCTGGCCACTTTGCAACCCCTCTGTCTTGCTATTAGTTAGGTATTTAATTCTCATATAAGAAATTCTATTTCTCTACATGCTGCTGCACTTTGGATTTGAAAAATTAAAAAGAAGAGCATTTCTTGGATCCATTTCACAGGGAAGCAACTAGAAAGACGAGCGTTTTTCAAATTTGGATCCATTTCACAGGGAAGCAACAACAGGCACACACAAACGAAGCCGAGCCTCGTGGCATGCCTGGGCATACCAAAGTGCCCCCACCCTAACCCAAACCCACCGATGCAAAAATCATGCTGCTGCACTTTGGATTTGAAAAATTAAAAAGAAGGGCATTTCTCTGCATTTTTGGATCCATTTCACAGGGAAGCAACTAGAAAGACGAGCGTTTTTCAAATGTGAATCCATTTCACAGGGAAGCAACAACAGGCACACACGAACGAAGCCGAGCCTCTGGCATGCCTGGGCCTTCCATAGTGCCCCCACCCTAACACAAACCCACCGATGCAAAAATCCCCCCTCCCCAGCCCCAAAACTCACCTTTACTCTCCGACGCGCAGGAAGCAAATGGCTTCCTGCGCCTCGGAGAGCAAAGGGGAAACCTCCAATGACGTCAGCGCGGCTCGCGCGCTGACGTCATTGATGACGCGGGGGGCGGGGGGCGGGGGGAGGCAGGGGAAGGTCTTCCCCTGCCTGCCCAGTAAAAAAAAAAAAGATCGACCACACACGGGGGGAGCGCCAGCGCTTCCCCCGCGGGTGGGTGCCATGACGAGCTGGACTCGTCATGGGCACAGCGCGACTGTGCTCCATGACGAGTCCAGCTCGTCATGGGCACAGAAGGGGTTAAGGAGCTTGATGACAGATGTGGTGTCAGGTGTAGATACAAAATCAAAATAGACCAATTTAGACAGATAATCCACCAGAACTAACATGTACCTCTTGTTGCTGGGGAGCAGTTCAAAAGGACCAGCAAAATCAAGTGCAATTTTGTCCCTAGTCACATCCGGTAAGGGAACCATGTGTAAATCTGGTTCAGAAAGTTTACATTGTTTATCTGAAATTAAACATGTGCTGCATCCTGATACCCACCTGTTAACCTGGACATCAAGGCCCTACCACCTATAGTATTTGTTTCAAATTGCGGATGGTAGCTGTGATTGCCAGATGACTCTCATGAGCTTTTTCAAACAAAAATCCTCTTATCTGAGACTTGAGGAAACACCTTAAGTCCCGGTGCTAGATTTCTGTCCTGGGGCCAACCTTTTTTAACATGTTTGATCACTTGTTGAAGGAGCAAATCCTCATTAATAGCATTTAACCAAGACTCTCTCAAAATGAAGAGTTGTTTCTCATCCAAATCCCCAATGAGAGCCACCACACATTCTATTTCCTCTTCAGAGTCACACAATGGATCATTAATAGAGGCATTCTGGACAAACAGTCGGCCCGGGTATTTTTACCACCTGGGAGATAATGAATAGTAAAGTTGTATTCTTGCAGTTAAGACAAAATACGAACTAGTCTAGCAAATGCCTTACCCGTGCCACTACCACTGAGTAAATAAATGAGAGGCTTGAGACCTGTAAAAACATGAAACTGCGTACCCTACAGATACGTCTTTCATTTTTCTACTGCCAATGCACACTCTAAAGCCTCTTTCTCAATGGTGCTGTATTAAATCAAGGAGCGTGAAGCAAAAGCAATAGTCTGTTCCTTCTTACCAACCCACTGAGAAAGAATGGCACACAGCTCTAAATGACTGGCATCCACAGTTCCAAAACATGATTGACCAGCTGTGAAAGCTTATAAGATGGGTGCAGAAGTGATTAGTTTTTTAATTCTAGTAAAAGACTCATGCACTGTGTCAGACCAGAGAAAAGCTTGACCCTTCTGTAACAGATCACGTAAAGGTTGGACTATTAAGACATAACCATGTATGAAGCATGAGTAATACTCACATAAGCCTAGAAATGAGCGAAGGGTGTCTTTGTTAGAAGGTGGAGACGTATCCTGAATGGCACAAACTAGTGACATTTTTGGACTGATACCTTGAGCAGATACACTGTGCCCAAGCTAGCCCAGTTGGTTAACCAAACATTTGCATTTTTCTTTCCTTAATGTAATCCCTATTTTTTCAAATACACAACACTCTCTCAAGAATTCAATTATGTTCTCTTGCATTTTCAGCAAATATGAGAACATCATCCTAAAATGCCTGAACTCCATGAATACCTTTTAAGACGGTGTCCATAAAGTTTTGAAATACATTTTCTGTAGAAGTCAGACCAAATGGCATGCGTACGAATTTTAAAGCTCCAAATGGTGTAATAAAAGTGGTAAGGTCCTGACTTTCTGCAGCAAGTGGTATTTGATGGTATGCTGACCTGAGACCAAGTAGGAAAAAAAAACTTGGCCCCCCATTATTCGCCAAAAGATTTTGCACTTTGGGGAGGGGATGACAATCAATAATAATGTTCTTGTTGAGGGTGCGTAGGTCCAGACAGAGTTGAATCTCTCCAGACTTTTTTTTAACAATAACAACTGGGCTGACCCATTCTGATGAGTCGGTCGACTGAATAACTTCTTCATTGCATAGTTTATCTAGAAGATCCTTGAGATCTGACTTGATGTTCAATGGGACCGACCTAACTTTATGTACTACTGGAGTAGCATCATACTTGAGTTTGATAAAATGTTCAAATTTTGCTATATTCACAATTTTGTCAAAAAAATGCTTTGAAATTTGTTGATGACACCATTAACATACAACTTTAGACAAAGAGTATGCTGTTCCTAAGGGGTTGGAAGGAGCCAGGTGACTGCGAGGGGGCGGGGAGTGACACGATGTCAGACCAAGTCAGTTGTTGATAGGTGCTTGGAAGGGTAGTGTAGTACTAGTCCAGGGATAGCTCCAATAAGTAGCAAAGGCCCCCACACAACCCGAGGGGTGTCATGCTTCATCATAGGACAGCTCCTCATTGGGCCGGTGCTGCAATGCCCAACGAGCCCCGCAGGGGGGCTCTTTGCCGGAGGTCTTCTCGGTTTTAGCCATGGTGAAGCCAGATGGTTTGTGTGAGGGCGACCTATGTGTAGTGAGTAGAGGTGGGATTAAGTGAATGTGATATAAATATTGCTCCTGGATTCTCCCCAAAAAGTTTATTAGAGGAGTACCTGGGCCATGAATAAAAGAGTTGTGAACTGAGTGATCAAAATTAGACCTGTGTAAGGTCAAGTGAGTGGTGCAAAGGATCACTGTCAACATGTTTCTTGCCTTCAATAAAGTCCAGAGGGATCTCAGCAATTCTTCAGGATCTGTAATCCTCATCTACTCTAAGGGGACGGCAAATAGTGTGGGGAAAAAAGTTCAAGAGTCACGTCTCCTTATGCTAGAATTCTGCAGTAGTCCTAAGTGTGTGAAGACAAAACAACACACACAGTCATGTGGGAGGTAAAGAATGTATACCTTCCGGAAGAAGCACCAGAAGGTAATAGTACATAAGCCCCAGCAGGGACTGGCTGGTGTGCTCGCTAAATTTGGTGAGGGGAATCAAATGCAGGCCACAAAGAGCCCGGTACAGGACCTACCACAAGCCGGCTGTCACTGGGTCCTCTCAAACAAACCATCTGGCTTCACCGCCCCCCTCACAGCCACCCGGCTCCCTCCAACCCCTTAAGAACAGCATACTCTTTTCCCCGGTTTGGGGCTTGTATGCTGGACCTACCAAGCCCTCTGTCCCTCTCTGTGACTTTGACCATTAACATGCAAGTCAGAGTCGGTCTCAACAAAGGAAATAGGATGTTCAGCCAGAACAAAGGGATTTTCTGCATCAGGTATTAAGACGATCCCAAGTCTGGCTCAATATTGCCATCCTATAATGCTCCTTCCTTTGATTACCACATAGCTGTTGGTGGTGATTTTTAACCCTGGGCGGTGAACTCCACTCCGCTTGCGGAGTTTTCCGCACTCCGCGTTAAGCGGAGCTCGCAGAGTTTTTTCCTCGCTCGAGTTCACCAACATCAAGTTGGCGAGTGTGAGCGAGTAAAATCCACCTCCCTGTGAGATTTTTCCTCATTTGCAATTGCCAACATCAAGTTGGCGAGCGCGAGCGTGGAAAATAAACCTCCCGATGAGATTTCTCAATGCGGGGGGGTCGAGTTTCTCATTGCGAGTAGTCGGTTATGCTCGGGAGCGCTTGTGTTGAGAAACTGCCCGTTCGCGTTGAGAAAGCTGACGCTCAATTAAAAATCTACTTGAACAGAAGAAAAGGTAAGCTTGCGCTGTGCATGGCGCTGTTTGCAATGATTGCACAGTGCGGACAAGCATCCGGCACTGTTCATTCACCGTGAAAGGCATTTTTCTACCGTACTCCGCCGCTTGCGGAACTCTGTGTAGTGCGGCAGAGTTTTTTTTGCACTTCGCTTAGCTTCGCGTAGTTCAACTCTGCAAACTTCGCCCAGGGTGAGTGATTTGTCTCCCCAGGCAAGACAATGAATCAATAAAATATCCCAGCATTAACAATGTCTTGCTCACCAAAGGCTTTTCGATGAATGTCAGTTTTAGACAGAATTCTAGCGTTCCCTTTCTCTGTGAATAGGACAACAGAAATGATGGTGATAGGTGCACCTGAATCCGCCATCATGTTGATGGCTTCTAGGGTTTACACCAAGGGCCTTTAACTGGAACCTGAGAGCTTTTATCAGTTGAAATAGTTAGGACAACTCTTTGTAAATCCTGAGTGCATAAATCTTTGGAAACATCTACCGAGCTGATCCTCGTGGTATTTTTGGCACTTGAGCACACTGACATAAAGTGTCCCATTTTACCACATTTGGAACATCGCCAATTGGTAGCAGGACAACTCGGATTATTCCCAATCTGCATGCGTGAACCACTCCCGTAAGACATACTGGGAGTTTTCTTGAAAGAACCACTAGCAGGCTTGTATCTAGCATTGAACCAGAGCCACGGTTTCACTTCCTCCAGCTATAGATGATACAGATATGCCAGTCATAGAAGGTTCTGCTGACATTAATTTTGAGGAAATCATTGTTCTTTCTATACCTTTTGGAATCTCAATTGTTTCAGCCAAAGTAGGATCTCTGCAATCTAAAAGTCTTTCTTGAATTTTCTTTGAGAAACAACTGTAGGCAAATTGGTCCCGAATGCATGTGTCTAATACGCAACCAAAATTGCAAGTAGAAGCTAAAAGCCTAAAAGCCGAAATGTACTCTTCCACTGTTTTATCAACATTCTGGTTTCTCCTCATAAAGTTGAAGGGCTCCAGCAATTTACTTGGTTACTCCGAATAAGTTTTTGTAAGCCTACGCATACACATTCCAAGCCTCCTGTGCACTTTCCGGTGCCTGGATATGTGGTAGATTGTTACAAATGTGCTGCCCTTCATAACCTAAATGTCCATATAAAACTGCAAACTTTCTTTTTGAACTGTACTCTGTGGCATCATCTGCAACTAAATAAATCTCAAATGAATTAAACCAGTGTTTCCACTGCATAGGGGGTTTTCCAGGAGTCGTGAGAAAATATTAAATATTAAGTAGTTGGTTATTAGATGCCATATTGTCTTTAGTATAAATAATTGTACATGAAAAAAAACAAATAATTACACAATTCAACCTAAACACAGAAATAATGCAGTTGATTTGATAGATGTTTTAACATTGTAAACAAGGTAATAAACTGCTGATCTTGCACGATTGTCTGCAACAATATGAAAGGTGTGCCTATTCTTCAGGCAAGGTAATTGAAATAGCCTTGTTTATTTGTACATCAGGTTGGAACACAAGGGACCTACAACCGCTCTTCTGTCGTCCTCGGTGTAACTGCCCAACAGAGCAGTTAAAGCAGAACACCGGGGACAGCAGAACATGGGACCACCGGGGACAGCAGAACATGGGGCCATTTTTAATTGACAATAAGTAACTCGCGCAGGAGCGCGAGAGCATAGCAAGTTGTCCTCAAAGTAGTAAAGGACAACTTGCAAACATAACACACAATCAACCCAGAGAGCCCCCGTGACAGCCCTCTAGTCATGTTTATGTTTTCGGCAGCAGCATGCTCTCAGTCCCCCCTGCCGGGACCTATGAAAATGGCAACTCACACTCAGTCCTCTTGCTTTCTGACCTCACACAACACGCATTCTCAGCGCATGGCATTTCCCTGTTATCATTAGATCCCTGGGCAGGCCATTCCTGCCCGGCAGGTCACTGCGGCCCTTTAGGACAACCTTCCACCCCTCCTACTGGCACCAGCTCCAGCGTTACAAGCCATACCATCAGTTCACCCTTACCTCAAGGTCCATACTTCCATTAGTGGCCTCGCTTCGCTCGCTCTCTTCAAGCAACGACAATGGCCCTGGCTCCGTCCTCTCCGAGTCAAACGATGTTTCAGCCTAAGTTGCAAACGAGGTTGATGGGGCCCTCAAGGCCAAACCCTTGTCTATACCCTTCTATCACCCTTCGGCTCCTGCATCCTTTCTGGACTTTGAACCTGACGTGACTATTCATTCCCAATCTGGCGGGCGCACCTCCATACTGTCAAAGACCATGTCCATGACCGTCCTGTGAAGAGTTTGGACTGAGCCATCCATGCCAGACTCCCCTCAGACTGCCCTCGGCCAGACACTTCCAATAAAATGGCGCTAGCCCATTAATTTGAATTCCCTTACAAAGCGCCCATTGCGGCAAATACTGGAGATGGCGGTCTTGGACAGAAACACATAAAAACTGGGGGATCCTGACATCCTCCCAGGATGTGTCCAAGGAGAGATGGGCTTACTAGGCAACAAACTGTCTGTATCATCTGTAGTACACAGTCTCTCAGAGTTAATCTACAGTGATCCCACACTGGCAGCACTTACTACAGCAACGACTGGCCTTATGGCCAATGATATACTTACCGCAAACTCGTTTGCCAGAGACTTGACCCCCCTTGATCACACATTTACGTCTACTGAAACAACCTAGAAGTCACTTTTCAAAATATCAAAATGAAGTTTTGAGCCGGGTCTTTCCATTTTGGAGGGCAGCCAACCAGCAGCGCATGAGTGTGAGGTCCTCAGTCATCTCATCCTTTCAAGGATTGTGGCTACTCCTTCCAAGCCGGGGACATCCTCTATCTCATCAGACTGCAATTAATTGATTGCCACCAAGGGCGATGTTCCTTTCTTCCATTCCTGGGGCCATAAACTAATAGTTAATTTCTAAAGTAAGATCGATACCATCTTCCATGTGTCTTAGGGAGTGGAACTAAGAAGACTTTTTCTTCTTGAATTGAATTTATCCAATTGCCAACCTGTGAGTCCGAGGAGCAATGATGGTATACTGGATAGGTTTCTTCGATGGAGGGTTTTCCCCTCTTAGAGATCCCCTCTAGGAAAATGTATGTAGCGCTATGTCTCGACTCTAAGGACGCCTATTTCTCTACCCTGATATTGTTTTCACTTGCCAACATATCTTCACTTTGTGTGAGACAATTGATACCACAAGTTTCAAAGTGTTCCTTTTCGGCCTCCCTTCTCCCCTAATATTGTATCCTGATGACACAGAACACGTAGTTCTGGTACCGGCATTTCGAACGGCTCAAACCACCTCCTTTGGACCTGAGCATTTTGCTTCAATGTATGTGGAATTTAGTCTTGTTGGCCCTCATGACATACAGTTACTGGATCTTCACAACGAGTCTGCGTGGACCAGTCACTACACATGAGCTACGCACTGTCCGGACCGATTGTGGTTCTCTTTATCGAGACACGGTGTACTCTAGATTTTTGGACAGTCTAGTAGCCCCTTTTATACACCTCCTCCCTGGCCCTCTCTCCATTACAGGATGCTTCAATGCCTATGGCTCTTCAGAGGTGAATGACTGTTATATGTGTTAAACTGTATGAGCTGTGTGAATCGAGGACCTGGTCATGGGTTCCTTCTGCTTACGAGATTAAAAAAGCTGTCTCCAACCTTTTACCTGTGTGTCTTGTTTTAACAAATCACCAGCAATAATGACTTATTTGGCATAGTTTGTTCTGATACCAGACGCTAGGCCAAAGCCCCACTTCAGGTTTTTGTCTACACAAGACTGCTGGGAATGACGATGAAATTCCCAGCTTTCAAAACGTGTCACTGATGGCCTAGTGGTTAAGGTCTCAGACTCTTACTGTGGAGTTGGTGTCTCAGTGGCCACTTCTCTACTCCGATTTCTTCAACGTCATTTAGAAGCAGTCGTCAAGGTGTGGGGGTAGGAGGGCATGTGTGAAAAGTTGGCCTGGCATATGCTGTCTCCTAGTTATAGTGGCCACCTTGCACCAGTCCAATTCGACTCTTATGGTGATAGGTTAAAGACAACCTTTAAAGAAAGCTATCCTAGTGGTAGCTGTGGAGAGCAGCCTTCAGGCTAAGTCTTGAAGGAGTGTTAAGCTTATTGTTTTACCATAGATAACCTCTTGAATGACCAAATGAAAGAGTAGCCCACACAGGTATATATAAAATATATGTATTTATTCTAGACAGAATCCCACAGTCTCTTTATGAGGCTAGTGGCAAAGTTACAATTCAAACAAGCATTTATAAACACAATAAATAGCACTGGAATCACAGGGCCCCAGGGGGGGACCAAACCATATATTAAAAAAGTGGTATAAGAACCACGACAATTCTACAGACAATGCCTAGGGAATTTAGGATCGCTGGCCCCTTAAGAATCCACCCCAGGTTATGAGGAAGGGGACCCACGGGAGGCGCGTGCAGTGGAAATAGCTGCTATCGGGATCTTTATTATATCCTATGGAGAATGTCGCAGTTTGATTTAAACAGATTAAAGACACTTCTAGCAGGAGTTCAAAGTTAAAAACTTAGAGTTAAGCTTTTGAAGAGCCCACTACCACGAGAGTACCGAGGTACCACTGTTACCTGCCCCAGGGAAGCCGGGTGCACAGGTCGTTTTCGATGCCGGGTCGCGGGTTGATTTTCAATGGGAAAATGTACAAAACTGCTGCTAGCCAAAAGCGTCGCTGATGCCGTGAAGATTGAAGTTGTAGAGTTTGTAGAGAAGAACCTGAAAGCAGAGAGGACAGAGTCTGGGTCACGGCACAGTGACCAGGGAGCTCAAAGGAAAGAGCCCTTCAATGTCGGGTGCTTCAAGTGGAAAGAGGTGTAGCTTGGATCTGCAGCCACGGACTCCGGGAGGCTTCAAGGAAGGCCAGCTTCTGGAGGGCGACTGTCCCACGTCGGATGAGGGTTGCTGCAGTGTTAGTGTCTGGATTGGATCCACTAAGCCTTGGCAACCGCAACCCATGCAAGATGAACAAATCAGCTACTGGTGCAGACCCACGAGGTCTGTGAGAGGTCTCCTTCAAGGAGACTGGAGAGCATGCCTGGAGCAACCAGGGGAACTCTTAAAAATGAAGATTGTCCTCCGCCAGGGCCCACAAGTCGAGAGACAAGGGACCACGGAAGGCAGCAATTTGGCGTGCGTAAAAGGGAGCCCACGGGCCACCAGGGTGAGCTAGGGCGCTGGTCTTTGGCACAATTGCTGCGGAAAGGTTGGCTCCAGTTTGGGCCAAAGCACAACTTCCTCACTGGTCAGAGTCATGTGCTACGCAAGAGGTGGCCGGGGTCCTAGGGTATAGGGGATCTCGGCACCCACGTGGTCCACGGTGCTCAGCTCGGCTGGGCACACTCACTGGCCTCTGGGATGCTCAGGAAACCCACCTCAAGGGCGCTGGGTGTCGACAAAGTCCGAAGGAGCAGCGAATTTCCAACCGGGTCACTTGCAGTGTGTCAGGTGCCTGCCAAGCAGGGAGGTAACTCCTTTACCCCAAGGGAGATTTCTTCCGTCAACTGGGCAGCAGCAAGTCGAAGGTCAAGACTGTAAAGTTCAAGATTAATCTGAGGCTCTGGGGCCACGTTATTCACCTTTATCCCCAAGATTAGGGGAGTATCCAGTGTAGTGTCCAGCAATGAGTGGTGAGGCGGGAAAGGGTGGCTACACCCTCTCCCCTTTGTGTGTTTCCCACCTGGGCAAGGGGCAGGATGCCCTTGAACCGGTTCCAAGCAGTGTATGCAGAATGTAGGCGCTGTAGCTGCCTACGTGCAACTCTGAAAGGACATTTGGTGCACCCACCCAGTTCCAATCCACATATCCTGTCTGGGGAGGTGCTAGCACCTCCCTGCCACAGGAGCCCTATTGTCCAGCTGGCGAGGCTGGGATTTTCCCCAGCAACAGCCAGCCAGAGTTGTGTGGGTGGCGGGTAGTAGCCATTTTGTACTACGTGTGCACTTTTAAATTGGTGTCTAAATTCTGCCGCTTTTCCCATATCGCCCCTCTAGCAGGGGGGAATCGTACCCTCATGCCCATGGCTGGACTGGGGGTATGATTCCTACATGTTTGACACCAAACACGATATGGTTCTGTGTAGCCATTCTCAAGTTATCGCATTATCGCGATAGACTTATAATGCGGTTAAGGGTATATGGTATGGCTACACTACAAACAACCCAGCAATGGTTTTACAAAGGTTGCAGAGGGGCCCTACTCAGGTAGGGGTACCCCCTCACACATACCTCAGCACCCTGCCTTGTAGGATTACCAAGGCCTGCTATAGGGGTGACCTATGAGAGTATATGTGTTGTAATGGGGTGGGATATAGGGTAGCTATATCCCTGTAAGGGGTGCTAGCACCACCTTACCCAGACTACAGTAGTGGTCTGGTGGTGTCAGTTTGTAAGGCTGTCCCAGGGTGGCACAATAAGTGCTGCAGCCCTGGTAGGCCTACTGAGGGATCCATGCCCTGGGTACCTAGGGTACCATCTACCAGGAACTGCCAGGGTATCCTCAGTATCCAATTGGCTTGTACCTAGGGTACTCACATCGTTTAACAGAGGAAGCAGATAGGCTGGGGTCCTGGATAGCAGGGGCACAGCCTGGCTAGTGTCATAAAACAGTCAAAACATCAGCAAAAAGTTGGGGGCAACTATGCAGTCGATGCCAATCTCCTACAGCATGTATGGACCGATCTCCACAAGGGGTCAGTGGTCCTTGCAGGAAGCCCTTTCATGCAATCTGTTCGGAGAGGTTAGTATCCGGTACAATAAAACTTGGGTCACTACATTGACGTGGCATGTTCAGCTGAGACTGGCCAACATCTTGATGGTTCGTTACCCACACAAACTAGGAAAGCGGGACCCTGACCTTTAATAGTGAGTGTGGGTCAATCTGACCTTCAGCACTTTCGCTCTGTATCTCTAAGACCTCAGCAGGGAAAGTGCCATCTCCTGAGTTCGAGTACCTCTGATTAGTTCGGGACAGTACTACGGGGCTTCCCTGGCATCATGCCTCTCTGCTCGGGTGAGGGAGTTCTTCACAGAAAGTTAGTCTCCATTAGTCCTCTCCGCAGTCGCACCCCTGCAGACTTGGAAAATATTCTTGCTTTACATTTTCACTCCCTCTCTCGTTATTCTCAAGGTGCCAGTATATTCTCCATGCCTGATCAGATACATCTGTTACTTCGCTAGGGAGTCTTACTCGGTGCCTGGAGCTTCGGAGGTATTCGGCGAAGGTCCAGTTCAATTCCTCTCCCTCACAGATTGGTCGGGCTGGCCGGTCTGCAACAGCAAGTCAGATTCTACTAATGAGACAGGATATCAAGGCCAAAAACTTCAAAGTACATGAATATCGACTTGGAAATATCATGGAGTGGAAATTAGGGGTGGGCGGAATATACGAAATTCACTTTCGCAAATTATCGGAAAAATGTTAAAAATCTCCGCAAACACGCGGAAATATCGCGAAGAAGTTTTGTTCCCGCCCGTTCGCGGTATTTTCTGCGTGGTCGCGGCTCGCCAACTTACCCATGCGGTTGTTCACGGGCGCGGCCATGTTGTTTTCACTTGTCTCGCGGTGCATGATCGCGAGAAGAAAGACGTGATCGCACGACGAATGATGTTACTGCAGGCGTGAGCTGTCGCGAGACAGCGCAAATGGCTACCAACAATCCAACATCTTGTGGAGAACGCGACCGGATAGGGAAAACTTGTCGGCGAACGCGGGGATTCAGGTAAGGCGATCGCGCGCACGCGAGAATGTATTATTTTACAGCATGAGCAAGCAAAAAATTTACGGTAAAATGCGGATTGCCATTTTCGCGGCCTCCGCGGATCGCGAAAATGTCAAATTATCGCAATTTCCGCGAGCGGAACGGAATTTTAGCCCAGGCCTAGTGGAAATATCGAGTGTTGTTGTCAAGAAGTAATATCGAATTAAAAAATATAGAAGTCATTAATTTCGTTTGCAAAAATATAGTTGTTTAAAATATCGATTTTTCAATTAGTGTCATGGATTTTAGTATATATTTTAAATGTATGTGATGTATTTTTTGTATAAGAATTCTTTATGTTTTTTAACATATTGTTACATTTTTATTAGTTATCAATTTTATTTTAATTAAACTTTGCGTTTTTTAGTTCCGTCGTGGGTTGTGGGTTTATACGGGAATAGGGTGGGAAGTAATTTAATCTTAATATTTTAATTTTTAATATTAAATATATTTGTATTTGAACTTTTTTTTACATATTTATTTATATTTTTTATTTATTCTGTTTTTAAACATTTTTATGCTGTTAACATTTTGTTTGTTTTTAATTTTGATCTGACTGGAGTGGGGCTATTAACTGTTACCCCTCTGCAATCCAACACTTTCCCTACTGTTGCACTGATTGGAGTGAGAAGAGTACAGTTTATGCCGCCACTATCCAACACTTTCCCTACTGTTGCACTAACTGGAGTGAGAATAGTGATTTTTACCCCTGCGCTACCCAGCACTTTCCCTACTGCTACATTTATTGGAGTGGGAATAGTAATTTTTACCCCTCCGCTATCCAACACTTTCCCTACTGATGCACTGACTGGAGTGGGAAAAGTCAATTTTATCCCTCCAACACTTTTACTGCTGTTGCACTGACTGGAGTTGGAATAGTAATTTTTACCCCTACGCTATCCAACACTTTTACTACTGTTGCACTGACTGGAGTTAGAATAGTAATTTTTACCCCTACGCTATCCAACACTTTCCCTACTGTTGCACTCATTGGAGTGGGAATAGTCATTTTTCTATTTATTTGTAAATATTAATAATTAAAATATTATAAAGTAAATTAAAATTAATAGTTTATTAATTGTTTTAAAGTAAATATACATATACGGCTGCTGTCGCCGTTAGCTGGCACCGACAGCGTGGGAAGAGGAGCTGCTAAGTACAGCGTTCAGTGTTCCTTTGCAGTTTAAATATAATGGCTGAAGTGGACACAGTATAATTGTCTAATCTCATACTGTGTACCATGGACAAGCTTCACTGCATTGAAAAGGTGATGAACGCCTAAACGCGTCTGCTGTTCACAAATAAAGCCTGAAATGAGCCTGCGAGTGCCCCATATCGTATCGTAGTTGCTGTGTAGCAAGAGTGAGGTCCCACCCTCACTGAAGGGAGATAGCACCCGCCCTGCTGAGTTCGGAGTTTGAGGTGGGAGTCATATGGTGAATAGTGAATATATATATATATATATATATATATATATATATATATATATATATACTGCTTCAAGGTGCCCAAGGCGTGAAGAAGCACTCTGCAGCCAGGAATCCCAGAAGGTATTTATTGGTAAAAACAGCTAGGCACGCCGATAATCATGACAGCTCACACGTCGCTGTACCTGACGCGTTTCGGAATCTCCTTCATCTGAGGCATACGACGGTGAAATCGATGTGTCCTGACCACGCCCACACTTTAAATGATGGCTCGCCTCTTAATGGGCTGTCCTATTGGTACTGAGCTTTCTGGGACTTGTGGTCGGATGCAAATGTTACTGTTGAGGCAGTGCCAGCCCTCTGATGGGCCTCAACGTGTCGTCGCTGTTCTAAATCCAGCCCAGCTACTCCGCGATGTGTGCCCGTAAGAAATCCTCGAACACTGCGGCCCCCTGCAATCCGCGGGGTGGTGCTTCTTCGGCAGCGGGGCAGCCGCCTAAATATACTGCTTCATGGTGCCCAAGGCGTGAAGAAGCACTCTGCAGCCAGGAATCCCAGAAGGTATTTATTGGTAAAAACAGCTAGGCACGTCGATAATCATGACAGCTCACACGTCGCTGTACTTGACGCGTTTCGGAATCTCCTTCATCTGAGGCATACGACGGTGAAATCGATGTGTCCTGACCACGCCCACACTTTAAATGATGGCTCGCCTCTGAATGGGCTGTCCTATTGGTACTGAGCTTTCTGGGACCTGTGGTCGGATGCAAATGTTACTGTTGAGGCAGTGCCAGCCCTCTGATGGGCCTCAACGTGTCGTCGCTGTTCTAAATGCAGCCCAGCTACTCCGCGATGTGTGCCCGTAAGAAATCCTCGAACACTGCGGCCCCCTGCAATCCGCGGGGTGGTGCTTCTTCGGCGGCGGGGCAGCCGCCTAAATATACTGCTTCAAGGTGCCCAAGGTGTGAAGAAGCACTCTGCAGCCAGGAATCCCAGAAGGTATTTATTGGTAAAAACAGCTAGGCACGTCGATAATCATGACAGCTCACACGTCGCTGTACCTGACGCGTTTCGGAATCTCCTTCATCTGAGGCATACGACGGTGAAATCGATGTGTCCTGACCACGCCCACACTTTAAATGATGGCTCGCCTCTGAATGGGCTGTCCTATTGGTACTGAGCTTTCTGGGACTTGTGGTCGGATGCAAATGTTACTGTTGAGGCAGTGCCAGCCCTCTGATGGGCCTCAATGTGTCGTCGCTGTTCTAAATCCAGCCCAGCTACTCCGCGATGTGTGCCCGTAAGAAATCCTCAAACACTGCGGCCCCCTGCAATCAGCGGGGTGGTGCTTCTTCGGCAGCGGGGCAGCCGCCTAAATATACTGCTTCAAGGTGCCCAAGGCGTGAAGAAGCACTCTGCAGCCAGGAATCCCAGAAGGTATTTATTGGTAAAAACAGCTAGGCACGTCGATAATCATGACAGCTCACACGTCGCTGTACCTGACGCGTTTCGGAATCTCCTTCATCTGAGGCATACGACGGTGAAATCGATGTGTCCTGACCACGCCCACACTTTAAATGATGGCTCGCCTCTGAATGGGCTGTCCTATTGGTACTGAGCTTTCTGGGACTTGTGGTCGGATGCAAATGTTACTGTTGAGGCAGTGCCAGCCCTCTGATGGGCCTCAACGTGTCGTCGCTGTTCTAAATCCAGCCCAGCTACTCCGCGATGTGTGCCCGTAAGAAATCCTCGAACACTGCGGCCCCCTGCAATCCGCGGGGTGGTGCTTCTTCGGCGGCGGGGCAGCCACCTAAATATACTGCTTCAAGGTGCCCAAGGGGTGAAGAAGCACTCTGCAGCCAGGAATTCCAATAAATACCTTCTGGGATTCCTGGCTGCAGAGTGCTTCTTCACGCCTTGGGCACCTTGAAGCAGTATATATATATATATATATATATATATATATATATATATATATATATATATATATATATATATATATATATATACCCACACAAGGGAGGCCACAGGAAGTTTAAAACATTCAGCTCCTTTATTTCTTTACCGAAGACAGGCAGCTTGCTGACAGACCCCAGCACAGGAAACCATGTCCAACATTGAAACGCCGGACGCGTTTCGGGAGGTAAAAATCCCTTCCTCAGCGGCGTGAGTTCAAAGCAGAAATGAAAGCACAGTTCCTTGCGCACTTAGTTCTTAATACACCCCTTCCCCAAGTGGGCGTGGCTATACTCTAGCCTTCTGGGATTTGTAGTGCCAAGATATGTTCCCAAGCGGGCGCGCTGTCATTTCATGCAAATTAAGTACATTTAAACCCATGTGGGTAGACATGCTGTCCTGTCGGGCGCCTGCCTCGCTTTGTAGATGCCATCACGAGCTCCAAGCATGCAGCTCCCTGCAAAAGCGCCGACTTGACTTCCTCCCAAAGTTCCAACACCAGTGGTGTCAGAACGGACCCGCAACGGCGGTGAGCCTCCGTTCACGACTAGGAAAGCCGTTTTAAATCCACACAATCAGGAACCCTGATTGAAAGGAGGCCACAGGAAGTTTAAAACATTCAGCTCCTTTATTTCTTTATCGAAGACAGGCAGCTTGCTGACAGACCCCCGCACAGGAAACCATGTCCAACATTGAAACGCCGGATGCGTTTCGGGAGGTAAAAATCCCTTCCTCAGTGGTGTGAATTCAAAGCAAAAATGAAAGCACAGTTATATATATATATATATATATTATGTGTGTTTAACTTTTTTTGATTACGTTTATTTGTTATACTTGTTAAAATGTATATTAAACCTAATACATTTTATTATTTTATATATATATATATATATATATATATATATATATATATATATATATATAGAGAGAGAGAGAGAGAGATTTTGGGCAACTATATTTTTGACATCGATATTTTTTTCCAATATTTTTGTACTTACCTGTAAGTACGAAAATATTGGAAAAAAATATCGATGTCAAAAATATAGTTGTCCAAAATCTCTCTCTCTCTCTATATATATATATATATAAAATAATAAAATGTATTATGTTTAATATACATTTTAACAAATATAACAAATAAACGTAATCAAAAAAAGTTAAACACACGTAATATATATATGTAACTGTGTTTTCATTCATAGGGAGTCAATATTTTTGCATTCTCTATTTTTACCTCAATATTTTTTTATCTATATTTTTGTAGTCGATATTCTGTCAGTGAACCCAGATTCTGCCAGTATGTGGTATGCCTCAGCCTCAAAGTACTAGTTAGGCTAGATCGGCACATGTGTTTGGGACCCTTATGTTCCAAGTTCTTCCTGTCATCCTCTTCCTGGCAGAATAGCATTCCAATGGATTCTCTAACCGTTTGTGTCTGTCTATCAGTCTGCAGTTTTTAAAATATTATTTTCTCGTAGAGAGTGGCCAATTGACTACGCTACTCTAGTACATAGAGATGTGCAGGGTATTACCTTAGTCCACCTTTCTTCCGACAAGGTTGGTCCTTTATGTGATGTCAATTTTGGGGAAGAGGAGAGCGGTACAGACCACTGACACAGGGCTTGTGCAAGAAAGCCTGCTTTATTGAAAGAGGAGCACATTACAAAATAACCTGGACCTTTGCAGTACAAAACTATAACCTCAGTATACATATAATCAACTATTTTGAATTGCAGCCTCCCCACCCCTAAGGTATCCCCCATACCAATCAAGCAGATCTATAAACTACTTTTATCATAGCAGTTTAACTGGAACCACTGAAATCCCTTCACTTTTTTCTACCTCTATTAACCTTTGAATCCCTTCAACTTCCTAAGTAATGTTGAACTTCCTAACTCGTCCAGGCGTGAACTGCCTACCCGTTCCATTTCAGCCTGAACTGCCGTTGACAACAACAATATACTCCTGCAAATTCTGGCAACTTCTCAGACAACCAACTGCGCACATGGATCTAGCGACAACCTAACCACCATAAGTACCCCTGCACACCTGCAATTAACAAAAAAGCTAGACAAGCCAAACAATTGGCCACTAACTGGGACAGGAACCCCCCAAAAAACAAACTAAAGGGATGGGAGGGAGGGGGAGAAAAAAACTACTGCGCAGGTACCAGCCATCATGTCCCCTAGACAAAAATGGTGGCTGGTACCACAAAATGGACGTATTTATCTGTGGAGCTGCTGAAATGTAACTGGGATCTCTGGAATCCCTTCACTTTTTTCTCTCTGTATTAACCTTGAACCCCTTCAACTTAGTAAATTATGTTGAACTTCCTTACTCGTCCAGGAGTGAACTGCCTACCCATTCCCTTTCAGCTTGAACTGCTGATGATAACAACAATAAACTTCAGTAAATGGTGGCAACTTCTCAGACAGCCGCCACCCAGAAAAAGGGGAGGGAATGGGTCAGGAAGGCTCCTCTTCCCCTCCTTTTTCTGCCCGATACCCTAGCCCTCTAATGTTAAAAAAATCTATCTACATTATTGCACCTTGAGGACTTTCTCCTGCTCCAACTGTAACTGCAAAAGGTATAACTCCATACCCATGAAAGACAGGTGAACTATGTCCCCCATAACAAACTCTACATCTTCGTACCGGAGATCCGAGTGCAGAACCTTTCCTACCCCCAAGTACCTACAAAATGAACACAACTCTTTATTTAACTTCTTCCTGGCTTTATCTATGGCTGAAGGCTTGACAATCCAATGCCAAACTCTTCTGGGAATAAACTCTGCCTCATAATGTGGCAGCCTGACCAAAGCCTGTTGCACTCCCTCAATTCCTCCTCCATGGCCTTAATAAGAGCCAAAACCTTCTGAGCAACAAGATCAGTCTCCCCGAGGTGAAGTAACAACACATCCGGACACTGACTGCCAACTAACAGTCTGATGAAACAAGGAAGGAGCACCCTCCATTTCAGGCCTCCTTTACCCACCCAGGTTATGGAATATAATGCCCTGTCCAGGCCCAAATTTTACCCATGGCTGGTAGCCCGTGTATGATGCTCAGCCCACTTCACAAAGGAATGGCCCACAATCCAGATCTTCAGCCCATCCACCTGGGGTCCGGGAACAGATCCTGAAATAGATACAAAGTTGACAACCTGTACTTCATCCAACTCCTCCTCCACCCGAACATATCTCAGAAAACAAATAGATGACCAAATTCCACAGTTGCATAATCCAACCTTGATCCCAACCCCGCCTGACTGCTTCAATAGCTGCTCCTATCCTGAAAGAATCAGACCCAAACCACCTAGGAACAAGCCTAATCCGAACCAACGCCTTAAGCATCACCGCTAGCAATTGATATGAAGTGACTGGCATACTATTCCCATGCTTGAATATCTTCCCTTCCACCCCAGAGTGTTGTTTCAGGGAAGTAGCCCAGCGCACCAGGTAGATCTGTGTTAAGGGGTAACTCCTCAACAGCACTGACCTACTTACAACACACTTGTCAGTCTTTCACTTGTAAAACCTTATTTGCAACCCTCCTGAACATCAGGACTCCTCAACAGCACTGACCTACTCACAACACGCTTGTCAGTCTTTTACTTGTAAAACCATATTTGCAACCCTCCTGAACAGCAGGACACGTCCTCCCAGAGTACCACCCTGCTTCCCCTGCCGCCTACGAGTTACCAACACTCGAAAAGCCCCAAAAAACATTCATGGCATGAGTGTGGAGAATAAAACCAACTCCCCCTCCCCCTTGTATGTGCTAGTGAGGGCCCCAATTAGCTTGGACAAAATGCCCAGAGTCAGGGGTCTTCAACTGGTACCCCCGTGCCCCACTTCACTGGCCCAGCCATCTAACATTCTTCTCCTCAGTTTGCCTGCAATAGTCACCTGCATTTCACCCTTTTCTATTAAGAAGATAATAAATTGCACTAAATCTTCCACCATTTCCCAGTCACTAGTTCTGTATGTTGCCTCCTCTGCTAAGAATTCAGACCAGGACTGAGAATATGCCTGCCTAGAGGACATGGCAAAAGAATCAGCTACCAACTGGAGCATCCTCTCTCTCCTATGTACCACAGCTCCTGCAGCATCGGGGTCCTCACTCGGTCTGCCTCCATGGTCAGCCTATGGGACCTCTTGCACTATGAACAAGACACAACATCAGCAATGTCATTGTTCACACCAGGAATGTTAGAATCTGGACACGATGTCTGGTCTCAGGCAGCGTAACACAAAACTTCTTAGCAACTTGCCACAACTGAGGCTCCTTGGCCGATTGTCTGTTAACTACATGTACTACCAACATGTTATTCACCCTGAAAATAACCTTCCTATGCACCAGCTGCTCCTCCCATAGCACCACTGCCACAAGTAGAGGAAAAACTTCTAGGAAGGCGATTCTACGTCTACCCTCTTTCCATGGTGACGCCACACCTCTGCACACCAGTGACTTCATCAGAAAATATTATGGCATCTCACTCCAAGCTCATCAAAGCTACCTGTGGAATCCAATTGAATGACTGCAAGAAAACTGTCCACATCCTTAAGCCTGATTGGTGGGGTAAAGGAAAGCCAGAGAATGGCAAACCTGACTGTCTACAAAATGTTCTCCCTGCTCTAACCACCCTGCAAGCAAAGCTCAAGTTCCCTAGCAAAACCTGCACTTCCTGCACAGTCATCTTTAATTTTGTCAACATTGTGTCCAGCATGGTAAGCTGTTGTTCTCTTGCAACCTTGCCTCCATGGCCACCGAATCAATCTCGATTCCCAAGAAAGACAACATGGTGCAGGGCCCCACTTTCTTCTCCATGCCTAAGGGCACGCTAATGTCATTCATGAGGGCCGGTACTTGTCCAGCTAACGCTAACTGTCCCTAGTACCAGGCCCTCCCACAAAGAAAAAGTAATCTAAATAGTGTGTCATGCTGTTGTGCCCTGTGTACCAAGTGAACAGCCACTGCAGAAATATGCTGAAACACTCAAATAAAGAACACAACATGGAACAACCCACTGGGAGTGCTTTATCCACATACCATTTCCCTTCAAATTATATTCCTAGGAGTTGAACGTTATCAGGGTGCACCAGCAGCAGATGGAAAGCAAGCTTGATGTTGTTCTTAGCCATCAGAGCCACCTGCCCTATCTTCTGCACCAACTCCAAAGCGACATCAACTGATGAAGAGGTCACTGAAACTTGCTCAGCCTGTATGAAGTTGTTAATTAACTGACTGTCCTTCAGGCCACGACAAGTGTTGAATTAGTCTGAAATGTCCACTTTCCTTTTGGGAACCACCCCTATCGTAGACACGATAAGTTGCTTCATCAGCCAATCCTCAAAAGGGCCTGCCATCCATCCTTCTTACATCTCTTTAGAAAGCTTTTCCCTCACCACTTGAGGATGTTCAATCACAGACTTCAGATTAGCCACCCAGCAACACACCCTCGGGCCCTCATTGCCCAGTCTGAAACCATCTTGGAAACCTTGCAACAGTAACCTAGCGATGTCCATCCTATCATAGTGACCCAGCCAAAACTCCAGTCTCTGCAAGTTAATGGGCATAACAGCCCTTCCTCCCATATCCCTGTCTCCCCCTTCATGTCCCATAGCCTGCGGCCGGACTCTGCTGCTGACCTAAAAGACCCCCCTTGCTGACCGGCCGCTGCCCCCTGTTGTGTCCCATATTCCGATGAGAAACTGGATGATCCGCTGGCCGCGAAGCAGTTGACCAAGGGGTGTCTCCCCGTACACTCAAAACACTTGTGTGTAAACTTGCAAAATTCCCTCATGCTGAGACTCTTGTTGTAGTCCGAACACGCCCCCATTGCCTGCCTTGTGTCTTGTTTGCAGACCTCACCCCTCGCTGGGTGGGGCACCCTTGAAAGGGCTTGTCTATCATTGGCACCCCTCTGGCCATAAAAATGGTTGTGCTAAATTTTGCCAGGTCCATGGTATGCTGCCACAAGTCTGAGTCAATTAACCACACTGTGAGTCAGGATCCACTGCCATGTGCTCCCAGAATTCCTCATCATATTGTGCTGAGGCATATCCCCCGTACTTAAGCTGGGCTTTCCTAATCACGTCAACATATTTAAATAGGGTCACTGACCTCTCTAGGGTACTTCTCACACTACACGCTTGTATATATAAAAGTGCTTCTGTCCAGTTTTCATTTTGTCACCTTTATCCGCGGCCGTTTGGACAACTTCAACTCCTCTTCTTACGACCCCTCCTTAGACCTCAATTCCCTATCGAGGAGCTTAAGCATTTCAACATAATCCCCCTTCCAAATCCGTTCTTTGGTGTCCTGCATAAGGTGAGCCCCAAGCGGCCCATATGTCCCCATATAAGGGAGCCCCTTGATTTGTATCTCCTTGCTCTCCAGCTTCCTGCCCTCCTCTTTGTCTGCGTTGCCCTTTTTGTCACCCCCAGACCCTGAATCTACTCCTGCAGCAGTATCCTTACTATGTGAAATTGCATTATTGACACTCATAGAGTTCTGCCCTGACTCCTCAATTTTGCTACCCCAGGCTTCATTCAGTCCTTATCCGTGCTCACCGGGGGGCCCTCGGTGCCCACACCTGTGTCCTGCATGTGTAACCCTTTGCTCAAACGCGACTCCCCACTGCTTTGGGGTTCTCTAGCTTCAACTCCAATTGAAATAAAAAAAAATCGGGCCTCCCCACCACCCAAAGGCTTCTTATCCTCAGTTTCCACAGATATCTTCCTCGTGCGTGCTTCCCTGCTTGCAAGAAGCTCTGCAACCTCAACCTCCATAGGTATTGTGTTAACCAAGAGCTGCCCATATTTTGGTATCTTACCTGGCACCAAAGTCGGTGCCCATTCCGAGGCCCGCCGGTTCACCATCGCTTTTGGGTTAGAAGGCCCCCCACCGCCTCTTCCTGCCACCAATGAAATATTTCAGCCTGACCTTCCAAATCCTCCCTTAGCTCCCCTTCTTCAAGACTTTCTTTGTCATAATCACGAATGCTGTACTATTTTGTCACCCCAATGTCTCTCATTGCAACCGCTTCACCGCACTTTTGGAAAGGCATCCGTGCATCAATAGCAGGTTTGTAAGATATCCTAACAGGCAGTGCCATACCTTGCCCTCCCCAATGTTCTTCATTTGCAGGATGCCTAGTCCTGTAGTCCATCCTTCCGGAGGATACCTCAACTCCATTTGGCCGCTGCGGACCTTCTTAGGGCTGTGATCTTGCAATCCCCCACTCCCTTCTAGCCAGTCGCCCAGGGCCACGCTGTCTCTTCCTCTCGGGGCCATTGAGCCACATGGAGCTCTCCTGAGTCTTGCCCCCCATGTAACTCCACAACCTGAAATGCAAGAGAATGGTCTGGTGTGCTGGTAAGCAAACCTCCGATCGACCGTCCTCACCCTCAAACTCTCCATCTGTTTTTCGTGTACCCCTGGGCATCTGGGCCATCTGACATGGAAAAGCACCCTCCTCTTCTTACCTCATGCCCTTGACATGCCCCCTACCTTAGTCACCCTTCCGTAAGCCCTGCTCAGGGGCTTTACTGCGCACATGCTGACTACTGTCCCTACACTAGCCTTACCTTCCTCCAGAAAGTTCTCATCCGAAACCTCCTCCTTACCAGGGCTCAACTTTAGATCTGTGGCAAACATATTCAGGCAATGAGGTGCTGAACTCTGGCACCCCCCTCCCCTACCATGCCTTGGAGGCCCCATGCCCACCTGGAGCCCTATCCCTGCTCAAAATTGCCATGTTCCCTGCAGGCGCTCTCTCCAACCATGTCACTGGACCACACAATTTTGTTCAGGCCCTTGCCCTGCAGAGACCCCACCCATCTCAACCTCTGTCTTCCTCTCTACCTGCCCAGCCTGCTCCAGCATTTGCTGCTCATAAACCTCCTGAAAGTCAATCACCTCATGCCCCTGTTCCCTCTCAGCTCTCCTCCTCAGCGTCTGGATACTTTCTTCCAGCTTCCCTCTCTCTTCCACGCCTGCCCTCTGCGGACCTCACCAGGGATTCCCTCAAGGTGGGCCCTGACTTCCCCCTCCCTCTCCATGTGGCTGTAAGCACGTTGGACCAACCCCTATTTTCCAAATGTGAAGCCTCATCCCTGCTCAAGGAGGCCTCACGCTGTGGCCTGAAATCTCCCCGCACCCTGTGTCGCAGCCGCATTTCCTCACCATGCGGCCCACTCATAGCCTCCTCAACAGCCACGGTGTCCCTGCCCAAACTTTCAGCACAGGAGGCCTCTCACTGTCTGGAGATTGCTTTGCGCCGCTCTGGACACATTGCACGCTCCCTGCCGTCAGTCTGCTCGCTCACAGCCCCGACAGCCAGTTCATGTTACGAACTGCCTGCTCTCTTCCTTAATGGCCCTATCACTGGGGCTGCTCTCCTGTCCCAGGGATTGCGGGCGGCCCGGCAAACCACATGCCATCACCGCGGCTGCCACACCCTCGGAAGCCTTACGAGTAGGACATCCCCCATGCTGCTCGGCCCCGTCCACAAGCAGGTCCAGGTGGCCGGCCTCTGATAGCAGGTGCACCACATGGGTCACTTTCTCCTCCTCTACACCTACAAACACCATCAGGTAAGCTTAAGACACCGAGAGGCAAAATAACCACAAAGCACCCCAAAAATATACTAAAGGACAAAAAAACACTGCGCAGGTACCAGCCATTTTGTCATCAAAACAAAAATGGTGGCTGGTACAACAAAATGGCCGTATTTATCATTTGGGCTGCAATGTAGCCCAAAAGCCGAACACAAGCCCAACCGCACTCCTTGGACAGCACCACTTCCCCAAATGACCAGGGGGGCATATCTCCCTGTGGTCGGACACCCCCAAATCACAATTTTTCTCAGGCTGATACAAAGACAGCATGCCAACTCTTGATTTATCCTGGCTGCAACTTTTGATGCAACGGATCACTTTGCTACATTTCGTTTGCAATGAACTGAGACGGTGTTGGATGTTTAAGCCTTGATCTTTTCAGATATCTTTTATTTTTATCTTCAACTAGGTGCTTTTCACCATTACTTGAGGGTCACAGAAAATTTGCTGAGTAGTCAGGTTGCCTAAATTTTCAGACAACTTCCGCTTGTGCAGAGTGCAATGTCAGGGGAGGCACACTGACCTTGATAGGGAGCTTCAGCAATATTGGGGGTCTCCTCTTAATGGCATTCAGATACTTTCCTTTCAACCCCATCTGTTACTTTAGCACGCCGGATGAAATGGTTTCTCGCCAAAGCGGGTGATGATATCAAACATGGAGTTTATTCAGTCAGGGGACTTACACCTCGAAAGCTTATAGTCTGAGTTCTCCACTTCAGGATACTATTTACTAAGTGAACTGGTGTACTGGTGGTATTTTCCATATTTTTACTACAAACTGATTCTAGATGTGACTTCATTTGTGGGGCAACAGTTTGAAACAGCATATTCTTAAGCTTCCATTCCGACATAGAATAAAAGAATTATAGCTAACGCGTCAGGAATTTTCAATTCTATTAAGTACTCGGAGGTGAAGATTATCCCTACCATCACTTATTAAAAAACATTGTTTAATATGCTGTAGTGTTATAATGTTTCTATTGTTCCACTCTCATGCAATAATATATTCATATGACTTTATCAACTTGAAGGAAGTAAATGAAAACAACAGATGGGCGTGTATTTCGCACTAGCACTTTGGATTGTAAATATTTGGATTGCTTGCCATTTCAATTTTGATGTTAGGACGCATCTTTTAATTATTGAAATATGCTTATATTTGTACTATGTACATATTGTATCTTTGTGATAAGCTTTTTACCCTAATTTGTATCTCTTTTTAAACTATCAAGAGCTTGTATAGGAAGTATTTTAATCTACAGTACCTTTTATTCTGATTATTGCCATGCAAGACCTAGGTGCCTTTTTCTTTTATGGTACTGTAAAACCGTAATAAAGACTTTTGATGATGATATTCATATGTGGTGTTTATCTAATATTGGGTAGTATGTCCTAATGTATTCATATGTGGTGTATTTGCCATATATTACATTGAGTTTGAATACCAAAGTATTCTTAGGCAGTGCATTTGGCTCTACATAGCATTGGGTATTACAGTGATTTTTTCTTTGTCATTTCAAATTCTGATCAGAAGCTCGAGTAGAGGAATTGAAGAAGTTCCAGGTCTGAGCAGAACGCAGAATAGGTATTTTCCAGGGGGTTGACCCTGGGTTCAAAATATAGTTCCTGATGTTCTGGCAGGAGATTCTGCTCCAGTTCATCAGTCGAGTGGACAGTTGGCTTCTTCCAGTCCAAACGTTTTTCAGTATATCCAAGTTCATAAGACTGTTCACCCTCACTGGCAAAGAAAGAGGAATTGATTTGGCGTCCTGTCATTATATTAGCAGAGGCATGGCCTGATTGGTGTATAGCGGATGACATCATGTGATGATTACTGGGAAATGTAGTTTTTGAAATGTTTGAATTTAAATTGGCTGCTGTGAAAATATGTAAATAAACAGTGAAAAAAGAGAAAGCATAATCCTCACCTCCAAGTCCTTAATAGAATTGAAAATTCTTGACACATTAGTTAAAACATTTTTTATTCTCTTTCAATTTCTCTCCATAAACAGACATTAAACAGATATACTTTAATAATCTGCACTGCCATCCACTGGTTTCTCTTTGAATATACGTTCTGTGTGCAAGATGATTTTAGCATCGTGCGAGATATGTTGAAGGGGCAGGGTGCCTTTGAAAAGCTTGTGGTGCTGATGCAGAGTAAATCACATGAGAGGTTTGTCTCCGAAGCATCTTAACTCTGCTCCTACCATGCGTTTTTTCCTAGGAACTGATAGGTTTACAATTTTCTGTAGAGCAGGTCGCCCCTGCACAGTGGAGAAACTGGAAATGTTTTCCCACTTCGAGCCTGTCTCGATATCTCTAGTCGTGTTCAGAGCCGAGGGCTCTTGAGGCTTGTACTTCAATCATTTGAGCTCCTTACAATCCTTTTCTGATTTTCCAATTTTACCTCCAGGTTTGCACAGTTTATAGAAGAATTACTGCACACAGTAGGCATTTTCTCTCTCTGAAGTCTTCACGTAATAATTGGATTGTTCCCTCTTTCATTGCAGTTGAGCTTTCCCTTGTCAAAGAATATGAAGTTCCATAAACTTAGAAGCTGAAAGTGAAAGTGATAGAAAGTAGAGGGGATAGCTTCTTCGGGGCCGGGCCTGTAAAGCATTTGCACCATGGTCATCTTCACCTGGTGCAATGATGAAAAGACAAGTGAAATCTCTAACTGCAATGTCACTCAGGCCTGTCCACCCCAGTCTCCGGTTAAGTAGCCTGCAAGAATGGCAAGCTGACATAAGCTTCCAGCTCATACAATGCAAGAGAGCCTTGTGGCATTGGAGCCAGGCCCATTGAATGAAATGGACCCGCGCGCGTCAGTTTCAGAGAATTTAAGAGGCCAATTTGGCATTTATCTCGGCTCATAAAATGGTTGAGGTCAGGCCGTTATAAATCTCACACCAGTGTTGCATCAGTCTCAAGCTTATTGAGTGGAAAAGATCACAATGACATCAGACTTACGCTTTGAAAGGAAGAAATTTTAGTAGTATTAACTAGGCCTGGGCTAAATTTCCGTTCCGCTCGCGGAAATTGCGATAATTTGACATTTTTGCGTTCCGCGGATAGCGCGAAAATGTCAAAATTTCCGCATTCCGCAGCTTCCAGCTCATACAATGCAAGAGAGCCTTGTGGCATTGGAGCCAGGCCCATTGAATGAAATGGACCCGCGCGCGTCAGTTTCAGAGAATTTAAGAGGCCAATTTGGCATTTATCTCGGCTCATAAAATGGTTGAGGTCAGGCCGTTATAAATCTCACACCAGTGTTGCATCAGTCTCAAGCTTATTGAGTGGAAAAGATCACAATGACATCAGACTTACGCTTTGAAAGGAAGAAATTTTAGTAGTATTAACTAGGCCTGGGCTAAATTTCCGTTCCGCTCGCGGAAATTGCGATAATTTGACATTTTCGCGTTCCGCGGATAGCGCGAAAATGTCAAAATTTCCGCATTCCGCAGCTTAGCGATAATTTGGTTCTTGCTCGCGCTGTAAAATAATACATTCTTGCGCGCGCGCGATCGCCTTACCTGAATCCCCGCGTTCGCCGACAAGTTTTCCCGAGCCGGTCGCGTTCTCCACGAGATGTTGGATTGTTGGTAGCCATTTGCGCTGTCTCGCGACAGTTCGCGCCCGCAGTAACGTCATGCATCGCGCGATCACGTCTTTCTTCTCGCGATCATGCACCGCGAGAAGAGTGAAAACAAGATGGCCCGCAAGCAACCGCATGGGTAAGTTGGCGAGCCGCGAACACGCAGAAAATACCGCGAACGGGCGGAAAAAAACTTCCGCATCTTCGCGATATTTTCGCGTGTTTGCGGAGATTTTAAACATTTTCGCGATAATTTGCGAAAGTCGCTTTCGCAAATTCTGCCCACCCCTAGTATTAACCTCAGACTGCATAGAAAGGAAGAGGTGTCATTTGTTTTAGGTTCGCAAGAATGGTAGAGTCCAGGATAGCAGCAGTCTCTGGCTCTCTATTTCTGAAGGATAAAGGCTGGTATGAGTTAGAATGAGTCTTGGGCTGTCGTGTCCTCACATTTCCACTGAAATCCTGTAGGGAAAGGCAGATTGGCCTTGCATTAAGGGCCGCCCTTCAGATTATGATGTCACACTGGGACACTGATAAAACCCCAGCGCAGCTATGCTGGTTACACCGCTTATAGTATATCTTGAGTGTGGAGAAACACTCCCTCATGCTAACTGCCAGTGATGATAGCCTCCTCTGGAGCCCCTTTATAGCTTTGATATACATTGAATTCAGAGAATTAACGTGCCTAGATACCTCCGCCTAGTGCGGTCAACTGCCACAGACACACCTCCACTTGCCAGGGCTAATAAATGAAGTGACACCCCTAGAAAGACACAGAGCCACGTGGGATACATTGAAGTCACTGTGAGTACCCCGGGGGGAGGGGTGAGTCGCAGGTTTTTTTTATTGGGTTTGTTTGTTCTACCAGGAGTATATGATCTTTATTTAGATACCGTCCTGCTTACGACATGCTCTTGTGTGTAGTGTTTTATTGTTGGAATGCCATAAAAAGACTTAAACCAGAAAAGTGGGATGAGATCCCTCAGGCCCTGATAGGCGCTTATCTGAGCGAATGTGATTGGGCTCCAAGTGACCCTAATCATACTGAACTCCTAGATGCCCCCATTACCTTTGCAACTCTCCAGTGGGCCTTCAGGGAGCGGCACACTGCAAAAACTCCATGCCCTGATGGCCTCTCCATCATCTTTTACAGAACGTTCCTCTTCAGCCTCCAAGCCAGCATGCTAACATAGTTCAATGAATTTAATCAGGATACTGCCCTCTCACCCTCCATGGCCGTATACGGGTGCCCATTATCACCCCTGCTCTTTGCCCTCATGGTCGAATCTTTAGCCATCATTATTCGACATACTGCAGCCATAGCAGATATCCCTGTTGGAGGTCAGTCTCACAAAGTCAGCCTCTTTGCGGACGACCTTTTACTTACTCTCATGCAGCCTGCTACCGCTTTACCTATGATTGTCAAGTGTCCCACTGCCTTTAAAGCCGTGTTGAGCTTTAAAGTCATCATGACAAAATCTTATGTATTGAACCTTACCATACCCCGGCAGGACCTGTCCACCTCACACCTCTCTAGACTCCTTCCAATGGGCTTCACGCTCAATATGATACCTAGGCCTTAACATAACCTCCACATTGCATTCTTGGCCACACACCAACTGGCTGGAGTACCAACGATCCGTCATAGAAGACCTCAGTGGCTGGAAGCCACTACACATCTCATGGCTGGGTTGAATAAATGTTATTAAAATGAACGTCCTACCCAGAATACTTTACCTTTTCCAAAACCTTTCCACAACCATCCCCTCTGACGACATCATGCACTTGCAATGCGACATATGCACTTTCATCTGTGGAGGTAAACGACGCAGGATCCTCAACTTTTTTACTCACACTTCCTAGGGATGAGGGGTGGGGCAGGCATGCCCTAACCTGCTTAAACTCTACTGGGCAGCTCATCTCTACTTTTACTCTGAATGGGGCGCTTGTGAAAGTGCGAAACACTGGTTGCATATGGACCATGCAGTGTGTTTGTTGTCCTATGTGGGACTTAGCTTGACTCCCCGAAAATGCCCAGCCTAGTAGTTCATATATTCCTTCCCCCACCAGAACAATCCCTGGGATATATAGGATAAATAAGTGCTCAAGAGGGGTCTCACAGCCTTCCCGCTCTACCCAAAATGCTGATTGCTTGAAACCCTGACTTCACTCCAGCTCTTCAACCTTACACACTTTCCAGTTGGGATTCCATGGAATGTATGCACTCTATGCACCCTCTTTATAAGTGGCAATACCAAGCCCTAAGAACAATGCAAGATAGATTTTTAGATACCTGAAACATCCCGCCTACAATACTGCCAAACCGAGGCATTGGGGACACCATCCCCTCAGCGCTTATGGAGCCACATGGGCTTTCCAACCCATTGAGAAACTAGTCAGGGCCTTCGATGGATCCAGAGGGTTCATATTCAAAACTTATCAAGTCATCCAACACTCCAGTGGCGGCCCCCACAAACAAACAGTGGTGTGATGGGAGGGGGGGCGGGGGAAAAAGTGGGAGGGTGAGCTCAGGGGGGGGGAGATTTAATAATAGGAATTTTTTTTAAAAGAGGCTCACCTAAAGCTGCAGGCCGCCTCCTGCGTCGCGCCACAGCTTTCCTTGTACCAACAGCCCCTGAGACGGCATCACGGACTTCCTGTGCAACCCCCATGCTGCTCTCATTCTATGACATCAGCACGGGGATTGATCTGAGCGGGCTGGTTTGACGCTCCACTCAGGACAGGGAGTCTGTGCTGCTTCTTCAACTTGGCTGTGCAATCCAGCCGGGTTGGAGAAATCTAAGTGCGCATGTGTGTTTGGCCGGCCTAAGACGACTGCCCAAAAATATACGTGCACTTATAAGTGCAGCAACCCCTCGTACCATAGCCCCGGACGCTCCTCCCTACAGTGCTGGCTCAGAGCCAACAGCTGAAAAATAAAACAATTAGAGTGTATCATTTTATTTTTCAAGTGCTGGCTCTGAGTCAGTGGGGCAACGCTCCTCCGCCATTGTGGGAGGAGCCGCCCCTGTGAATATTATGGCTGTATTAGAACATTGGAATGTTGGGAGCTCCATTAAAAACAATGGAGTAGCTCTGGGCTTATAATGGCTGTTATAAACCCGGAGCTCCAACATTCCAATGTTTCTTTGTTCACAGCTGTGGATGTGAACAAAGGCTCTAGAGAGCCTGAGGGGATTTCAGTCTCCTCGCCCTCCCTGAAGCCTTACTTTTATTTGTTAGAACATTCTGCCCTCTAGTGGCTCCTTATTAACGCTAAAATGCTGGAGCAGGCCTTTAATAGCCAGGATAGCCCGCTACGGCAGGCTATAAGGCTATATTAGACCATTGTAACGTTGGAAGCTCCATTGAAAACAATGGAGTGCTCCCGGCTTATAATGGCTGGTATAAGCCCGGAGCTCCAACATTCCAATGCTTCTTTGTTCACAGCTCTGGCTGTGAACAAAGGCTTCAGGGAGCCCGAGGGGATTTGAATCCCCTCACGCTCCCTGAAGGCTTCGTTTTATTTGTTAGAACATTCTGCCCTCTAGTGGCAGAATGTTCTAATAGCCTTATAGCCCTTCGTAGCAGGGCTATACCGGCTATTAAAGTCCCTCTGCTTTGTTAAAGTCCCTCGCCTTCGGCTCGGGCCTTTAACGCTGCAGCGGGCCTTTAATAGCCGATATAGCCCACTACGGCGAGCTATAAGGCTATATTAATACTCTTTCGGAACCATTGCCAAATCTGTTGATTGATGATTGGCTATTACCTTGAAAAATAAACCTTTATGTTTGGGACATCATCATCTCTGTTGCCATTGTGAAGCTTCTTGGGTTCACTGAAATTGCAATGTGTTTCCGATGTCAGCTCTCCCTCAACGCTTTAGGTTGAGAACCATAGGTCCATACGATCAGTGGGGGATTAGTATTGATGATTTTACCAAGAGTTTGCGGTTAAATACCCCCGCTCCATCATGGACATTATCTGGGCCAGTGGCGCTGGAAGTAGGATTGCGGCAGGTGGTGCAGCACCCCTTTGAGACTGTTACACACTCCCTAAACAAATCTTTATCTTTTAGAAGATAGAGCACAAGCAGTGCATTATTTTTCCATTTTCTCTCGAGGATGTAATCTGAACTGATTACACTGCAGTAGGCCTGGGCTAAAATTTCGTTCCGTTCGCGGAGATTGCGATAATTTGACATTGTCGCGTTCCGCGACAAGCGCGAAAATGTCAAAATTTCCGCATTCCGCAGCTTGGCGATAATTTGTTTCTTGCTCGCGCTGTAAAATAATACATTCTCGCGCGCACGCGATCGCCTTACCTGAAACCCTGCGTTCGCCGACAAGTTTTCTTGATCCGGTCGCGTTCTCCATGAGATGTTGTATTGTTTTTAGCCATTTGCGCTGTCTCGCGATAGTTCGCGCCCGCAGTGACGTCATGCGTCGCGCGATCACGTCTTTCTTCTCACGATCATGCACCGTGAGACAACTGAAAACAAGATGGGCGCGCCCGCAAGCAACCACATGGGTACGTTGGCGAGCCGCAACCATGCAGAAAATCACGCAAACATGCGGGAAAAAAACTTCCGCATCTTGCGATAATTTTTAACATTTTCACGATAATTTGCGAAAGTGGATTTCGCAAATTCCGCCCACCCCTACACTGCAGTCGATCTGTTTTTTCCACTCTTTATGGAAACTGGAAGCTTCTGGGCAGGATCCAGAGAAACTTCATGAAACCATCAAATGGGAGGACAGTCTTAATGAATAAGAGATTAGAATAGTCTTATTTTTAATAAAAAGGAAAGCTCGCAGATTTATGGGCATTGCTTGATGGCCTGCTAAAAGCAGATAGAAAATGAGAGCAGAAAAGTGAATAAATTCGGGAAAAAATATGCAATAAATGAATTGTATATTTTGAATCTTGTGTGTGTGTCATTCCCCATTCAGACACCTGTTGGCAGCACCTGGGGGCGAAATCGGTAACACTGTGCCCAGTATTACTACTTAATTGTTCCTGCTTATCTGGAAATTAGGGCCTACATGTCTTAACTCTTTATTTCCGGGGCTCTTTAATTACAAAATGTGAAAGCCGTAAAAAGGAAAACAAAATGACAGCTGTGTCAGATAGAATTATATGCTGAACAACAATGGTATTCTCCTTGGGGGGGGGGGGCTGAAAAACGAGCCAAAGTTCCGTTGTTGTTAGAAGCTGCTTCTAATGGTGTCTGAGGGTTCGGACATGAATAGATGCAAAAAGAAATGTGTTTTACAGTCGGCCCCAAATTATTTAATTCAGAACCAAGGATATGGAGGGATTTGCCGGCTGCGTCCCCACAGTATATACAGCTGCCGCCCTCAGCTCTTGCCAGTATGAAGATGGCCCGGGGAGAGCAGCTTTCCTGGGACAACAGCTAAACCGCGAGCACCAGGGCTCAGGAAGACAAGCAGCTGATATCACAGCGTTGGATCACAGTGCCAGAAACATGAACAACTTCTATCGGAGGAAGAGCTGCGTGCTAGAAACATGGGGCATCTTCCTTTAGGGGGTGCCTGAGAGCAGAAGCATGATCAACCGCCAATCAGGCTCAAGCATGATAGCAGAACCATGGCAGCCATTAGGGCCGGAGCAGCACGCCAGAAACGTGGCCATCTTCCATCAGGGTTTCAAAAACGTGAGCGACTCGCACCAGATGTAATGCTATGAAGCCTCGAATAACCCCATCAGTCCTGGTCAGGATGTTAGAAACATAACAGACTCCCAACAGAGCCCAAGCAAAGCACCAGAAAAAAAGGATGATTCTCACCAAGATGGGAATCGGACTATTTGTTCAAAAAACACTCACTACTTCGATTGGGATACAAACAGCTACCAGAAAATGGCCTCATCCAATCAGGGACTGAGGTTGGTGAAGGGAAAATGGGCGACAGGGTCAAAGCATGGATGGTGTGTTTCAAGGCCTAAGCACATTCAGATTCTTTTTATTTCCAATAAATCAATTCTTACTGAAATATAGCACATTTCCCATTTCATTATTATCATACATTTAAAAATATCATAAAATCCCTGAAATATAGAATTTAATCATATCAATACAACTGGCACATAACGTGGACATAGAACAGATATAAAAGGATGTAAAATATCTTCTCAACTAAAGTGTATCTTAGGGGGATCTGCAACCCATTTATCCTATACTTATCAAATTGTTTAGAAGTGCATCAGTTTAACCTACAACTGTACACGACTCATTTCATATGCTTAGGCAACAAACAAGCATTGTACAAGGACAACATAGCATAAACGGGTAAAAGGACAATCCATATTTAAAATACTTTTTGAAAGTACATCATAGGTACATCTATAGCAAAACACTTTCAAGGCATACAAACATTCAAATAAAAAAAAAATTTGGCCCTATTAAAGCGGTGGCATAGAGTCTTAATTTTAAGAAGTAAAGTGCATTGTGCAAGGCCATAATTAACACATCTTAGTCCAATCCAACCTCAATAAAGGGCCCTTTTTATCCAATTTAAGGGCCAATATCATACCCAGGCATCCTCCCAATTTGGTCTACATCTTTCCCTATTGGTTCATAATCATCCAAGTATCCCTAAACGGTATATCAATGCCAATGTAGGACAGGTTGGGAGGTGAAATCCTGGTTTAGGATGATACAATTTTGTGCAAATATTGGCCAATGGCAATGGCTACATCCTGATGTTTCAAACCACACGCCGGATTTAGTCCCATTTCTCTCGACTGTATCCCATATTTTTCGAAGACTGAACGTAGGGTCTTCTTCCTTTCTGTAGTGAAAAATACACAATTCACCAGTTGATGGCTCACTGAATATATTTTACCCCGCTTACATGGGCACTGACGATCATTCTCAGGTTTTTGGACTTTCAGACCTGGTATCCACCACCCAAAGTCAATTCCTACCATCAGCCGTAGAATTTTATTCAGCAGAATCCTATCTGGAACTCTGTATAAATACAGGAAGAGGTTGATACCCTCCTGGGAAATAGAACGGGGCACAACAGATCTATTATTCCTCAAGTACTGAAGGTCCTCACTCCAGCTAGTTTCCTCAGCACGCATATCTGGGGCATGAGGTGTTCTAAGATTATTTTTACTGGATTCCTCTTACCAGGGAAGATTGATATTACCTCAGGGAGAAATAACACAAATAATTTATCACAGGAGATCCATTTGTATTCAAAAAATAAAAACGCAGAGCTCGTGCATCCACCAGATCACTCCAGGCTACAGTTTTCCACTCCCTCCTTATAGCTTAAACCATTGCATTTTTGGTAGATCAAGGAGTCATTTCAGAATGCTACCTTCTAGCCCCTCCCATGAAACCTGTCTATCCTTTGCCAGCAACTCCGTTTCATATACAACCTGAGGGGTTAGTTTACCCTGTATGGCTTTACTTAATGGCTCAAAGGTATAACTACCGTATCTGCGGTCAAACCGTTTCAAGCTACTCTCTTCAGTTGTCAATACAAGTCTGCGACTGTCCAAATGTTTGTCCCATCTTAAATCGTCTGGAAAAATCATCCCCAAATATTTATACACCGAACTTGCTCCAACCATGCATTTCCTAAAAAGAAATTAAAACTCCTTTTTCTTTTTGCAAAGAGCAAGGATTTTGTCTTCTTGGTATTGATTGTTAATTTATTTTCAACGCAAAATTAATTTATTGCATTTAATTTGCATTGGAGCCCAATGGGCGTAAGATCCATCACCATCAGGACATCTGCATACATAAGGCAACTGATGGGCCTACCCCCAATCTTAGGAGAAAAACAATGAGTAGCACTTAATACCTGGAGGAGGTCCGCTATAAAAAAACTGAACAACAGAGGAGCAAAAACTCATCCCTGGCGTAAGCCATTCTCTACCGGGATTTTTCTTGACAGGCTGCCTGTTCCATCAAGACCAACCTGCACCTAGTTATTACTATGTAGTTTCACCAGAAGATCTAACAGGGCCTCAGATATGTTCCCCTGTCAGAGCTTACACCACAGCGTGTCTTTGTCCACCCTGTCAATGTTGCCCAGAAGTCAAGGAAGCAGAAGCAAAGACCACCTGTCAGCTCCATCGAACTCCTTGTGACACCCCACAAAGTGAAACATGGGTCCATTGTTGAGGGTTTTGGCCTAAATTCTCCCTGCGCCACAGGGGTCAGTCCAACGTCAAAAGCCCATGTGGCTTGATGTTTTACTAGGGTTTATGCAAGTAACGTAGAAGTAATATCCAGCAAAGATTTCAGATATTAGTTGGCTGCCTGGTCAGTTTTGCCTTTTTTATGAATGGGTTTCACTGTGGCTCCCTTTCAAGAATCAGGAAGGGTACCTGTAGATGTTACCCACTCAAAATTAAGCCCCACTTACAAGGATCCTTCTTCAAGATGACAGACGGAATGCCATCTGGACCACCTGCCCTAAAGGCTTTCATATTGCAGATATTTTCAAACACTACCACTGCTGTTTGGGAATTTGCAACAGCCTCTCTATCAGGTCGGGAAAGAGCCGCAGTCACCGGCAGCTTTTCCAAGTATCCATCACTGTAGAGGTAATAAATAAAAATATACCAGTCATCCTCACTTATCTGAGCCTCAAGGGAAGATGGTGAAGTAAGATTAACTGTGTTTACCAGTTAACAGAGATGCCTACTATTCGTCAATAATAGTTGCTAGCATTAGCTCCCATTTTAACTTGTAGAATTCCCTTTTCTGGGCACATAAGTTACAATATGCAATTTTCAAAGCCTCCATTGCTTCTCTTATACTTACATTATTTTGATTTGTATTAAAGCGGCAACAACACTTATTCACAGTTCTTCTTCCCTCCCAACAATCAAAAACAAACCAGCCATTCCCCTTTCTGTACTACCACACAAACTGATTTAGGTCCACCCATTGCCAGTTTGAAATGGCTTAATATTGCTTCATCAATCTGTTGTACCATCCTATCCCATCATCAGTAGCTAGAAGCTCAAATTCAGTTGGAGAAAGGGCCTGAAGTGAGTCTTCCATGATCAAAGCCCAAAATCTTCGGTGGTAAACTACCTTAGGGGGCAAGGTAATGTTTACAAGAGACACAAAAGGATCTTTATATTCTAGACAGAGAGTGTTTTGATCACAAGGGTGTGCAGACAAAATATCGAGTTGGAAATGTCGAACTACAGGAATATCGAGTCCTAAATATAGTCAGTGAGAAATATTGACAGCAAGAATATCATGGTGAAGAATATCGAATTTAAGGTAAGAAATATCGTTTAAAAAAATAGTAGTCGAAAATAACGTTTGCAAAAATATATTTGTTTAAAATATCGATTTTTTAATTAGTGTTATGTATTTTAGTAGATATTTGAAATGTATGTGATTTATTTGTTTGATATGTATTGTTTATGTTTTTTAATATATGTGTTATATTTTTAGTAGTTATCAATTTTATTTTAATTACATTTTGCGTTTTTTTAGTTATGCAGCGGCTTGTGGGTTTACAGGGGAATAGGGTGGGAAGTAATTTAATTATGATAAATTAATGATTATTTTTTATTTATTAATATTTATTTAATTGAGATTTTATAGTAATAATTGTGGGAAGTAATTTCTTTGTAATTAATTATTAATTGGTTGTTAATTAATATTAATTAATTATTTGGTAAATAATTATGGTAATTGTGTAATTTTTTTAGGTAAGGGTTGTTGGGTTTATAGGGGTAAAGGGTGGGAAGTAATTTATTTTTGATGAATTACTAGTTAGTTGTTAATTAGTCTTAATTAATTGATTGGAAATGAATTATGGAAATTGTGTGATTAATTTTAGGTGCGGGATGTCGGGTTATTAGGAGTAAAGGGTAGGAAGTAATTGATGTTCAAATAAATATTAATTAGTTGTTAATTTATAATAATTAATTGTAAATTAATTTATTAAATTGTGTAATAAATTTTAGGTGCGGGTTGTTTGATTAAGAGGGGTAAAGGGTCAGAAGTAATTTTTGCCTAATTAATTAATGATTAGTTGATCATTAATATTAATTAATTAATTAATATTTGATTAGGGTAATTGTTTTTATTTTTTCGTGTGTGGGTTTTACTTTTATAGTAGTAAAATGTGGGGAGTAAATTAATTTTACTTAATTTATAATTAGTTGTTAAATACTATTAGTTTTGTAATTTAAAATACATTTTAATTGTGTAATTAATATTTTTACAGTTTAATTTTAGCTGTGGGTTGTGTAGATTATAGGGGTAAATTGTGGGAAGTAAATTACCTTTTATGAGTTTTAATTTGTTTTTTAATTAATATTATTTCTTTAATTTTTAATTAATTATGTTAATTATGGAAGTACATTTTTTGGGCTGTAAATTAAATGGTGTTATAGGGTAGGAAAGCAAAAAATTTATTTATTTAATAATAAATTTTTTTGTTTAAAAATATTTCCTAATAAAAAATATGTATTTGTTTGCAAATTATTTTTTATTTTATTTATTATAATATTTGTAGGTATTTGTTATATGTAGTTAACATTCTTATATATTTTGTATTTTTTTAATATGAAATATATTTGTATTTTAATTTTTAACATATATATATATATATATATATATATATATATATATATATATATATATATATATATATATATATATATATATATATATATATATTAGATAATATTTTGTTTGTATTTAATTTTGAACTGATTGGAGTGAGAATATTAATTCTTACCTGTCCGCAATCCAACACTTTACCTACTGTTGCACTCACTGGAGTGTGAACAGAAGTTTTTACTTCTCCGCTACCCAACACTTTTCCTACTGTTGCACTGACTGGAGTGGGAACAGTAATTTTTACCCCTCCGCTATGCAACACTTTCCCTACTGTTGCACTCATTGGAGTGGGAATAGTCATTTTTAACCCTCTGCTATCCAACACTTTGCCTACTGTTGCATTTATTGGAGTGGGAATAGTAATTTTTACCCCTACGCTATCCATCACTGTCCCTACTGTGGCACTCACTGGAGTGAGTACAGTAATTTTTACCCCTCCGCTGTCCAACACTTTCCTTACTGTTGCACTCACTGGAGTGGGAATAGTAATTTTTATTCCTCTGTTGTACAACACTTTCCCTACTTTTGCACTCACTGGAGTGGGAATAGTATATTTTACCCCTTCGCTATCCAACACTTTCCCTACTGTTGCACTCACTGAAGTCGGAATAGTAATTTGTACCCCTCCTCTATCCAACACTTTCCGTACTGTCACACTGACAGGAGTGGGAATAGTAATTTTTACCCCTCTGCTATCCAACACTTTCTCTACTGTTGCACTCACTGGAGAGGGAATAGTAATTTTTACCCCTGCGCTATCCAACACTTTCTCTTTTGTTGCACTCACTGGAGTGGGAATAGTAATTTCTACCCCTCCACTATCCAACACTTTCCATACTGTTGTACTGACTGGAGTGGGAAATTTAAGTTTAAATATGTTTAAATAGTGTCATGTTTTAATTTATTAAAGAATGTTTTTTTAATTAGATTTATGCTATTGGTATACTATTGTGTGTATATATATATATATATATATATATATATATATATATATATATATATTCACTGAAAAAACCATAGGTTTCACACATGTTATAGTTAGCTGGACATTTTACTGATAAAAAACCAATGAAATTCCCCCGTTATAGTTACTGTAGGCAACTAAAACTCACGCGACCGCAATCCTCTGCTGATGCTAATACTGTATTTAGACACTTATTTGCCCATGTCTTCTTCCATTAAATTTTAGCTATACATATATTACAAATATTTTTTTTTCATAAAGACACATATGTCATCAGCAGAGGATTACGGTCGCGTGAGTTATAGTTCCCTCCTGACTCTGGGCTCTGCTGGGAGGACTCTGCACACACCCCTCCTGTGTCTGGGCACTGCTGGGAGGACTCTGCACACACCCCTCCTGACTCTGGGCTCTGCTGGGAGGACTCTGCACACACCCCTCCTGACTCTGGGCACTGCTGGGAGGACTCTGCACCCACCTCTCCTGTCTCTGGGCACTGCTGGGAGTGTTAGGCACCCACCTCTCCTGTCTCTGGGCACTGCTGGGAGTGTTAGGCACCCACCCCTCCTGTGTCTGGGCACTGCTGGGAGGACTCTGCACACACCCCTCCTGTCTCTGGGCACTGCTGGGAGTGATAGGCACACACCCCTCCTGACTCTGGGCTCTGCTGGGAGGACTCTGCACCCACCCCTCCTGACTCTGGGCACTGCTGGGAGTGATAGGCACCCACCCCTCCTGACTCTGGGCTCTGCTGGGAGGACTCTGCACCCACCCCTCCTGACTCTGGGCACTGCTGGGAGTGATAGGCACCCACCCCTCCTGACTCTGGGCTCTGCTGGGAGGACTCTGCACACACCCCTCCTGTCTCTGGGCACTGCTGGGAGGACTCTGCACACGCCCCTCCTGTCTCTGGGCACTGCTGGGAGGACTCTGCACACACCCCTCCTGACTCTGGGCTCTTCTGGGAGGACTCTGCACACACCCCTCCTGACTCTGGGCACTGCTGGGAGTGATAGGCACACGCCCCTCCTATTTAACAATATGTACGCTTAGTACATACACGTGTGTGGGTTCGCTCCATGGGGGTACGGTTCGTACTTACACTGTTGGGGTGGGAGTCGGCTCCATACGTACGCGGGTGGGGTACGGGTCGTAGTTACACTGTTGGGGTGGGAGTCGGCTCCATACGTACGCGGGTGGGGTACGGGTCGTAGTTACACTGTTGGCATGGGGGGTACGCTCCTTGCATACGCGGGTGGGGTTACGTGTCGTACTTACACTGTTGGGGTGGGAGTCGGCTCCATACGTACGCGGGTGGGGTATGGGTCGTAGTTACACTGTTGGCATGGGGGTACGCTCCTTGCATACGCGGGTGGGGGTACGTGTTGTACTCACACTGTTGGGGTGGGAGTCGGCTCCATACGTACGCGGGTGGGGTACGGGTCGTAGTTACACTGTTGGCATGGGGGTACGCTCCATGCATACGCGGGTGGAGGTACGTGTCGTACTTACACTGTTGGGGTGGGAGTCGGCTCCATACGTACGCGGGTGGGGTACGGGTCGTAGTTACACTGTTGGCATGGGGGGTACGCTCCATGCATACGCGGGTGGAGGTACGTGTCGTACTTACACTGTTGGCATGGGGGGTACGCTCCTTGCATACGCGGGTGGGGGTACATGTCGTACTTACACTGTTGGCATGGGGGGTACGCTCCTTGCATACGCGGGTGGGGGTACGTGTCGTACTCACACTGTTGGGGTTGGGGGTACGCTCCATGCATACGGGGTGGGGGTACGGTCCGTTCATATCCATCCCCACGCTATGTGATGCTTGTGCGGCCCATACCCAGGCCTTTGCCACGTGGGTACGAGCCGTCCCGCCATTGATGGGGTGACGTAGGTGTGGGCGTGGTACGACTCGTACCCACGCTCTTAAGGCGTGGGTACGGGACGTACCTGTCTGGTTGTGTTGCCGGTTCGCGTTGTCATGAACTTCCATTGTGGCGGTCGCTGGCTTAGCTGGACACGCCCCCACCCCCTCGTAGTGACCAGGGCCTGAGGGTCAGGTATGTCCAGGGCATGTGTGCTGTGTGACTATGGTGGGGGTTTTGTGGCCTGCCCCTGGTTCTGCCCCCCCCCCTTTCCCCCCTCCCTTTGTTGTTCTGACCTTCTGCGGCATCTGCGTCGTAACCTGTAGAGGAGGTGGACTGCTATGAGGGCCGGGATGACACGTAGGTTCGGGTCCATGTCTGTCCGTCGCGTACGGGTACTCCTTGTTCGCGTCGTCCTGTCTGTCCGTCGCGTACTGGTACTCCTTGTTCGCGTCGTCCTGATTTCCCGGCAGTTTTTGGCTGCCGGAAAATATTCACCGTGCGGGATGACGTCGGTGCGAATCGTAATTCCTGGTTCGTGAATGGCAGGCTGCGAGCGTCCCGACGTCAGCTCGGCGCTTTCCCGGATCGCATTTGTATGTTTATTTTGGTCGGTCTGGGTTTTGTACGATTCGTACGGAAATGATGTTTCCGTGCGAATCGTAATTCCATGTTGGTTGATTTTGACGACCGGGTACGCGTCGGACGGAGAATATGCTCCGTCCGACGGTTCGTACCCGGTTTTTACAGGATCGTGATCGGCGCCATAGTCAATGGGCATACAGCTGTTACCAGATTTAAAGGTTCTGATGGCAGGTATGTTGCCATTACACGGACCATTAACATTGATCAGGTTCTGCTGAACGTAACAAGGCAGAACCTTCACAACACCTTGGGTGGGACTTGCGGTAATCCAATAACATCATTAGCCAAATTCAAAGATTCATACTTGGGTATGGAGTGGGCTTGTGGGACATATATACACAGATCATTTGATTAAACTCCACAACATCAATGAACAAGACGATTGAGCAGGCAACTGCCAATGCACAAACACTTTGCAACGTCATTACTTTCCTCCCACAACGGAAAGATACCAGAATTAGTAATCCACTCACTTCTCTTTCCCTGGTCGAGGCCTTGGCATTTTGCTCTATAACAACATAACCCTCAACAACCGTGCACTCTAACAGTGAGGTTTCTTGGAGAAACAATATAGAGTAATTGTCAGGACCTTTCTATAGTTTCCGGTTTTCATGAAAAATTAAACCCATGGATGTTCCATACCAAGACACGACCTGGCAGTAGATGCCCTACCTCCTACCAATCAATCTCCTCAACTCCTCTATCACTCCATGCTGAACATTGATGACACTGTATGCTTTAGGAGGGGAGTTCTCCTCTCCTCAAGAACTATAACACTGGAGATTGTGGCCCTTGTTCCTCCAGAAATTGCATGGGTGTTTAGTCACATTAAAATTAGGGTGGTGGGGGAGATCTTAATTGCTCCTAGTTTGGACTCTATCATTTTGAAACATGATGGTCCCTTTTCTCTTTTGTGGCTTCCCGTTCCCACCTGCTTCTTCTGGTACCTGTTCTCTGCCTGCACCCAAGTACATAGTAGAGATGAACTGATTGCATTTTAACCCACTGTTTTCACATAAAAAGGAGGTTTTCTTGGGGCATACACCATCCCTCAGTTGGCTGGCAGGATTCCACTTTACCGCAGTTCCTTCACATAGGAAAACGCCTTTAGCCACCTGTGCTTGTGCGAGGCTTTAACTAAACCCTTCATCTCCTCAGAGGCAAACAGTGCACACGTTAGCTCCACCACTGCTATGGTCTGGAATCCCACCAATATCAGTTCCTTTGAGGAGATATTCTTTATTAGAACATTGGAATGTTGGGAGCTCCATTGAAAACGATGGAGTGCTCCGGGCTTATAATGGCTGGTATAAGCCCGGAGCTCCAATATTCCAATGTGTCTTTGTTCACAGCTCTGGCTGTGAACAAAGACTTCAGGGAGCCTGAGGGGATTTCAATCCCCTTGCGCTTCCTGAAGGCTTTGTTTTATTTGTTAGAGCATTCTGCCCTCTAGTGGCAGAATGTTCTAATAGCCTTATAGCCCTTCGTAGCAGGGCTATACCGGCTTTTAAAGTCCCTCTGCTTTGTTAAAGTGGCTCGGGCCTTTAATGCTGCAGCGGGCCTTTAACAGCCGGTATAGCCCGCTACAGCGGGCTATAAGGCTATAATCTTTTAACATTCGAAAAGGCACGTAGCAGTCTGGAATGATCATTTACTTGGACTGACTGAGCCCTTTATAAGACAATCTTGGCTTCTCCCTTACCAGAATTTCTATTGCGAGACCTGGGATTAAGTGGGGGGCTTTCTGTACTATTTTTGCCCCCAATTACCTACTTCCTTTCTGTCATACATTTGACAGCCTGCTACTGAGTTTTTCCTCCCCAAAGAATTTTTCTCTGCTTTACTACACCATTCTTTAAAGGCCCCTCCCTGGGAACTGATTGCTTGCCCTTTGCAGATTTCACCACTGTAGTTGGTAGCTCAGGAGGTTGCCCAAGAGGTGTCACTCCACGCACCCTCCGCCTTTCAACAGGTTTTACTCTTCCCCTTCTTCCACCCCCCATTTTGCACAACAGGTTGATACTAAACTTGGACAGGACTCTTCTCTTCCCAAACAAACTCCCTCTTTTCAGAACTAGATAGCGGCACTTTGAAGTGAAGGTCCCACCCCTACAACACATGCGGTAGATGTCAAAACCTCTTGAGGACTCCAAAAAACTCCTGTCTCTGGGATATGCTCTTTTGACCCCACTCCCAGGGTTTTCGAGAAGATGAATCTGCTTAACATTCTGAGCATTATTCAGTTTCAAGGCTTTAAAATTCACTGGAAGGTTACATGCATAAGGGATGAAAGGTACAGCATTGACAGGTCTTTGGCAAACTCAGATACATTCCCCTGGGAGTTTGTCTTCTTGATAAATTCATACCTATCACCAAGGCCAACACCTGACTCTTCATGCTTAGTAGGGGGTTTCCCCTCAGTTTGTGAGTTACCAGATTCTTCATTCAAAGCTATGCCAAACCCACATTTCCTCACAGAAATTGGCGAAGGTGATGATCTTGGGTTCCTGCCCCTAGAGAACCTCTTGCCCGGATTTGAAACCCCTCAATCAAGTTAGATAAGCTTGACAGCTCCAACTCTCCTGGTCCCAATGGGGCACTGTCAGTAAAGGCATGAGTGGGCTCTGCGACAATCACCTTATCAACAGAAACATTGGATTTAATAACCTCAGGTGCCCTGTGGATTAAATGATTACTAAGCTTTCTTTACTTTGCATACTTGTCCACAAACGGGAAACCACCCCGTTCTCTTAGATAAACTCTGGGACTCATCAATACAGCGCTCCAGAGGTTCTACAAGATTTACTTACCCTGATCCTTTGGTAAAACAATGACACTACCCATCCCACCATCACCCATATGTCAGCGTGTTTTAGTAGGCTGGGTTGCCATTGACCAGGCAGGAATGGAAGTCTCCATTATAGTTTCTTCTAACCCTCAGATTTCAACCGCTATTCTGTCTTCCGACCATGCCCTTCCACATTGACATAGTAATTATTATCTTTGACATTGGTGTTTTCCATGTCCACATTACCCACCCCCTTGAACATCTTAGGTATTGTGCTTCTTCCTTTAAAATGCTTCGTAAAAAAGTCCTACAGGGATGATGGCAAACCTGAAACAGACCTGACCAATTTCTGCTTCAAATTCTGCTTCCCTTTTGTTGCTTGAAGATGAACTATAGGAGTTACTTAGGTTGATGAATTTAGTGAAAATTTAGATGCAGGCTCTGCCGACGATTCCTGCTCATTTTGCTCTGACCTAAAAATTGGGGTAACCGGTTGAACCCTGGTGTATGCTAGGAACAACAGCACCTCCCAGAGGATCTGCATTTGCTAATTCAACAATACCATGAACTGTCAGTGAAATAACCTCTGCACTATTTTCAAGGGCACAAGACATCCACACCACCAACAACTTCTTCGCTCTATAAGACCTCCGTTCTCAACCCCCCTGCTTCAATACCTTCTGATGTCATTCTCACATGCACCTAAAACGAGGGGAGAGAGGGCTGGGAGCCATTGAACTGGGGTACCTTCTCCGACAGCATCTTTGAGGGCACACTTCTCACCTCTGTCCCCTTTAGCAATGTCTTCCCCAACCGCCCTATCTCTTTGGTTTCAGAATACATTTTGACATTGTAAGTTTTGGTCACTGACACAGTATTAAACACCTGGCTAGTGATTAAGATGTCTGAAACAGCTAGATCAACTAAAGAGTCCAAGGATATGCAATAAAGGGTGGTGGTGGAAAATTTTCAATGGATATATGGTAGTTTAATAATTTCACAGTGATTTGCTATAGGTAAAAAATCTCAAGCTACAGGCTCACGGGATCATTACACCCCCCATCCAAGACACAAACCAGGTCCTATTTTTCAGTGCTTAATTTTCCAGTATTTGCACTCAGACAAAGGAGCTTGCCTTTCTGTATACGGAGTAGCTGGACCCCAGTTTGCTTTTTAGGAAGAGCCTATAGCGTCAGCGCGCATGCGCTACTCGCTTTGCGAGGCATGCAGTGTTCAGTATCGAGTGGTAGCTCCATGGAAGCTCCGCCCACTCTCCGCCCATCTTTTTCATTAGCTTAAATCTAAATGCTGCCTTTCAATTGGTTTTAGGCTTGTTAGTCCCTCACTATGACGAGCATGTCATCATTTGTATCCTTCCATGGCTACTGGCTCTTTTACTTAGAGTGTTGCACAGTATGTTTTATTTATATTGTGAGCACTATTTTCTTCCTGTGCCTCCCCCTCCCGCAGTCCATGCCTTCTGGGCTCCCCCCCCACTCCGGTTGTTCGTGCCTTTTCACCCGCCTGCACTCCTGTTTGCAATGCAATAGGTCTCGCGTAAATGCGAGTCCTATTGCATTGCAAATGCTTGTTTAATACAGAGTTTCCAGAGAGAATGGCGTTTTCATCCAAGGACTTAGAGTTTTGTGTCTCAAATTAGAAAGGCACAACAACATACAATCAGATATCATTCATACGAACGAGCGACCCTATCCGTATTATTTTGCTATAACATAATGCGCAGAATATGGGCAGGCGCTCATATGTCCACGTGCAGGCAGTAAATAATCGTTAATACCATCAGCCGAGAAGCTAATGCCACCCCCCCCACACACACACAAGTACACAGCTGAAACTGCTGCTGCCCCTATTTTCTGCAGCTAATTAGCTACCGACTGCAACGAAAATTAAAAGTAAATATCGCATGCTGAACCTGCCGGTGTGTAAAACAAGCAGCTGCTAAACCTGGGGCTGTATAAAGGCACCTTCACGCTACTGCTCCCAGCTGTGCGTCATGGAATCTAGATGCATTATAGCATGTGGCAATAAACAAATCATATGCAAAATGTCCAAGTTGTGCCCGCTAAAAGTGTGGCTGTCGCACATCTCCTCTTTTGTTTTCCTTCCTGCCAACTGAAGTGTGGTCTCCTTGAGAGGCAAGGAATGTTTCAAGGATGCAATTAAAGGCACGCTCGTGGCAGTTCCCATGCCCCCCATTTCAATCCCTACCGCCCATGGTCAACTGTTGCACTGTGAAATAAGTTGAATTGGATCTAGATCGTGAGTGTTTTAAAGTTCAACGTGGTCAGTTGCATCAGTCTGGTGCATCCTGTTTCCTGTGCACTGCAGATTATGTTCTTGTGCATGATTGGTTTCAGGACTTGGTCCCTACGTGTCTCAGACTAGGTAATGCTAAAAAATGGATATTGAAACGGGTCCCTATCGGGCCTCACATTCATGACCTTAACGTTACTTGCAGAAAACACTGATCCCGGGGGTGGGCTCCCTGAACCGACTCACCTGGCAACAAGTGGTCAGGGTGGGACCGGCCCCCAATGGCATGAAGACGCAGCATGAGGCCACCAGCCATGCAGTACGGCTCTCCCCGGAGCAGCGGGAGAGCCGCTACTCTAATACTCATGGAGCCGGGGGGAAGCACCCCATAATGCTCTGCAGAGCCTGGACAGGCCTGCATGAAAATGCCCGTTTTCTGCGTGTGGTGGCCCCAGGAGGATGCGGTCACCACCAAAGGTCTGCAAAGTTGCAGGGAGCTGTAGGAGCAATGCAATCTCCCCCAGCACGAAGAGGAAACTCCCCTCCCAAGTCCTTGGGGACTCACTGGAACTAACCCCTCAAGCGCTCAGCCCTCTGCCAACAGCAACCTGTGGCTGGAACGTTTGTTCTTCAGCTGGAGGGGGTGTGTGGGGCCTGTACCAGGGTGTGAAGGGCTGAACTGGGGATGTCTGAAGAAGGGCATCCCCTGGAGGTGAAGAGGTGTAATTTCAGGAGAAGTTCATTATTTAATGTTATTTCTGTTGAAGGACTAAAAGTCAAATGGGTAATGTGAAGTCATAAGCAAAGTGGGGTTATGTTGCTGTACGTTCCTGATAGGGTGTCTGGCTGTATATGCGTAATCAGGTGATTATAACTGTGATAACTTTTAGGGGCTTTTATTGCAATGTATTATAACTGTTATCAGCCATGATAAGTACTGTCATTTTAAGTGATGCTTAAACATATATTCTTGCTGCTGCGTTAGGTGAAGAACAACCCAGACTGCTAGCCCCTAAGATGTAGAGGAGTACACTGTATGGACAGTATGAGATGCTCAGTCGGGGTTGTGTGTCACCATGGCAGGTGTGCCCATTTTAAATGCTTGTTGAGATAAAGGGTGTGGGTCACCACTGGGATAGTGCCAGTAGGTAAGGCCCTCACCCCAGGTTATGGTCAACCTACTGCATTGGGGGCAAGATGATGTGCATACATGGTAGTGGTGGAACTAGACCCCCCCCTCCCCCTGCAGGAGGGGTGGGCATGTTATGCTATGTCGCAAAGTAATTACAACAGCTTAAGTATATTTGTAATTGTTGCATAGTATTAAGTAGAGTGTGTGTTTAGTAAATTTACTCTTCCTTTTATAAAGCCTTAGACTGCTCTGCAACGCTACCCTCTGAGAGTCAAGCACAACAAAGGGGTGTTTGGTTCACCCCCACCACCGGGCTGATCCACATCTGCTCGCTTCCTGCCCTCATGCGATGCCTTCGTCCACCTCTCTCTTCCCGGAACTGACGCTTCCAGTCTGGCACCACCCAAACCACTGGTCTCTACTCTCTGTCCTGCCCTAATTGGATTGAATGGAACTGACAGTGGCTAATAACCATCAGTAGATGTTAGGTACAGTTAAAACTGTTGTGAAACCTGCAACACGCACAATGTCAATTTCTTGCGGTAAATTAAGGTGTGGTACCCCTCTTAGAGGGCTGCTGCTATCTGCCATATGGGGTCACATTAACGCTAGGGAGCATATCCCTCTTATATGTCTAGTTAATGCTGCAGTTGATTCTACCACTGTGCATTTGGACTCAGGGTGTCTGGAACCGGGTGTGCACAGATCAGAGTCCCGGCAGGGCCGGTGCTCCCAAGTTACCTCTAAGTGCTTGTTTCCCCACCAAACAGTGTAGAAGTCCGGTGGGAATAGCTGCTGGCTAGAGCAGAGCTGCCGGGAGCTGTCCCTTTCACAGTGCAGCAGTCCTCCCAACAAGTGAGGGGAGAGTCCAATTAAGCACACTAGAGTACTACAGGGCCTCTGTACCTTTACAGTGCACATCAAGTCTGCGTTGCCACTGTAAATGTATAGGTTTTGTGTTCCTCACCAAGACTGTTGCACCTTGAATGGTATACTGTCCACACTTCGATGGTCACTCTTGTGCTCAAGTAGCACTGACTGCTAATGCCATCATTGAGACATACTGTACTTAAATGTGAAGAGGCTGAGAACTTTTCAATTGAGAGAATGCAAATTCTGAAGAACATAATACTACCAACCCAGTAAACATATGACAGCCCTGCTCAGGTTTACTCATGCTGCTCCGTTAAACGTTTAGCACCATTTTTTAGAATGGTTAGTACGAGCCAATAAAAACCTCAAGCAACCAATATAATTCCACTCAAACCACATACATCCACTCCATCACACAAGGGTAAAAGACATTACTATTTACATTGACAATAGCTCTAATTAAAAAAAATGTGAGACCTATTGCATTTCTAATGCTTGTTTATTTTACCTTCCAGGCACGCCCTTTTCCTCCCCCCAGGTCTGGATACTAGGCTACTTAAACAGATTGATCGGGAGTTCACGCAGTCTAACACAGAAGGTACAGTCCTTCTAATGACTCTACTTTTTTTCCTTGTACACGCAACAATGCAACCTTTTATGGGAGGTGCCTGACTCCCCTGCTTGCCGAAAATCGGGCCATATTAGCATTTTCTCCCTGATAATTTAGTTTGGCTTAATTTTCCAGTATTTGCAGTCTAGCAAGGGAGCTTGCCTTTCTGCATTAGGAGTAGCTGGACTCCGGTTTGCTTTGTAGGTCTCGCCTAGCATGCTGTCGCTCGGTGAGACTTATAGTGAGAGAGAAGATTTCAGAAGGGTACTTGAAGCCCTGCCCCTCATTTTCATTTACAACAAACAAATGATGGACGGAATGCTGACAATGCAGACATTCTCCCCCAGTCAAGAGATCTGGGTTAAATCCATCGTTCTTTTGCCCACTACGCCACCCCAGTTTAGACATGGCCATATGCAAATCAGTCTTGACCCTGTGCCTCATGGGAACAGTCCAGCCCGAACTGCCAAGCCATGTCTTCCCTGGACCGGAATCAAGCATCCTAGGACCGGTTTCTGGCTATCAGCCGTCATCAGCCAGGATAGCTTGACTCCAGTGGCGTAGTGAGCATGGGTCCCACGTCTGGGAATACCCATTCCACTTAGGGCGAAAAGCGTTACAACAAACAAATGATGGAGGGAATGCTGACAATGCAGACATTCTCCCCCAGTCAAGAGATCTGGGTTAAATCCATCGTTCTTTTGCCCACTACGCCACCCCAGTTTAGACATGGCTATATGCAAATCAGTCTTGACCCTGTGCCTCATGGGAACAGTCCAGCCCGAACTGCCAAGCCATGTCTTCCCTGGACCGGAATCAAGCATCCTAGGACCGGTTTCTGGCTATCAGCCGTCATCAGCCAGGATAGCTTGACTCCAGTGGCGTAGTGAGCATGGGTCCCACGTCTGGGAATACCCATCCCACTTAGGGCGAAAAGCGTTACAACAAACAAATGATGGACGGAATGCTGACAATGCAGACATTCTCCCCCAGTCAAGAGATCTGGGTTAAATCCATCGTTCTTTTGCCCACTACGCCACCCCAGTTTAGACATGGCCATATGCAAATCAGTCTTGACCCTGTGCCTCATGGGAACAGTCCAGCCCGAACTGCCAAGCCATGTCTTCCCTGGACCGGAATCAAGCATCCTAGGACCGGTTTCTGGCTATCAGCCGTCATCAGCCAGGATAGCTTGACTCCAGTGGCGTAGTGAGCATGGGTCCCACGTCTGGGAATACCCATCCCACTTAGGGCGAAAAGCGTTACAACAAACAAATGATGGACGGAATGCTGTCAATGCAGACATTCGCCCCCAGTCAAGAGATCTGGGTTAAATCCATCGTTCTTTTGCCCACTACGCCACCCCAGTTTAGACATGGCCATATGCAAATCAGTCTTGACCCTGTGCCTCATGGGAACAGTCCAGCCCGAACTGCCAAGCCATGTCTTCCCTGGACCGGAATCAAGCATCCTAGGACCGGTTTCTGGCTATCAGCCGTCATCAGCCAGGATAGCTTGACTCCAGTGGCGTAGTGAGCATGGGTCCCACGTCTGGGAATACCCATCCCACTTAGGGCGAAAAGCGTTACAACAAACAAATGATGGACGGAATGCTGACAATGCAGACATTCTCCCCTAGTCAAGAGATCTGGGTTGAATCCATCGTTCTTTTGCCCACTACGCCACCCCAGTTTAGACATGGCCATATGCAAATCAGTCTTGACCCTGTGCCTCATGGGAACAGTCCAGCCCGAACTGCCAAGCCATGTCTTCCCTGGACCGGAATTAAGCATCCTAGGACCGGTTTCTGGCTATCAGCCGTCATCAGCCAGGATAGCTTGACTCCAGTGGCGTAGTGAGCATGGGTCCCACGTCTGGGAATACCCATCCCACTTAGGGCGAAAAGCGTTACAACAAACAAATGATGGACGGAATGCTGACAATGCAGACATTCTCCCCCAGTCAAGAGATCTGGGTTAAATCCATCGTTCTTTTGCCCACTACGCCACCCCAGTTTAGACATGGCCATATGCAAATCAGTCTTGACCCTGTGCCTCATGGGAACAGTCCAGCCCGAACTGCCAAGCCATGTCTTCCCTGGACCGGAATCAAGCATCCTAGGACCGGTTTCTGGCTATCAGCCGTCATCAGCCAGGATAGCTTGACTCCAGTGGCGTAGTGAGCATGGGTCCCACGTCTGGGAATACCCATCCCACTTAGGGCGAAAAGCGTTACAACAAATAAATGATGGACGGAATGCTGACAATGCAGACATTCTCCCCCAGTCAAGAGATCTGGGTTAAATCCATCATTCTTTTGCCCACTACGCCACCCCAGTTTAGACATTTTCATTGGCTGGCGTCACCGTTTATGCTAAATGGTGGCCTGCCATGGGAAATGAGATATTTTTGTTGCTGCCCTTTCGCATTTTTGTCCGGCCCATCCAGACTGGCTCGTCTGCTTTGCGGCTGTCGCAAAGCATTTTCTTATCTTTGTCGGGCCATCTGTTTTCACTCAGCCGCGTGTTTATTTTTGCGTCATGCTTTCACTTAAAGTGAAAGTGAAAGCGCGGAGCAAATATAGACATGGCTGAGTGAAAACAGATGGCCCCCTGCCTACCCGCAATGGCGAGTGCTTGTTCTTTAAGCAACCACGTGCTTTTCTTTACTTTTGCACAGCGTGGCACTCCTGCACATGCTATGCTGCTTTACTGCCACTGCTGCGCGTGATACCTTTTCATTACATGCTTTATGCCACTGCGCGCCCGAAATGGACGATACGCTTTGTCTTTAAAATATATGCTTCCTCCTTGCTTCATGGACGGCTGCAGTGCTTTCATCGCTGTGGGTCAGAACCCCGATGGTTGTGTGCATGTTCATTACTTGCTTTATGCCACTGCGCACCCGAAATTGACGATACGCTTTGTCTTTAAAATATATGCTTCCTCCTTGCTTCATGGATGGCTGCAGCTCTTTCTTCGCTGTAGGTCAGAACCGCGATGAGCGGGTGCTGTAACAGAAGCAGCTCTCACGTGGCCTGGGACCGGCATGTTACCACTACGTGTGCAGAAGTTGCAGAGACTGCTACAGCGACTAGTACGGCACGGTATTCAGCAGCTGTAAGAACTGTGTGAGCGACGGTGCAGACACAATGCCAGGGTAGCCTGCCAGAGAGGCTACTCTTGCTGCAGCCGCTATTTTCAAGGAGGGCAAGAAATCAGTACCTGGGGCACACTTCACTCAGTGTGCCTTTTTGAGCCAGCGTCCTGGTAAAAGCTTCTCCAGGAATTCTAATATCCTGAAAATAGCATAGTGCCAATATCGGCCACACTCACCAGCCCTCATGCAGCAACATCAAGGTAACATAAATAATCAGACAAGACAACTTTTTGGTGTGGAAAATTGCTGCAGGTTTATTACCATACCAAACATGCCAACATGGTGGGTTATCTTACAGGCGATCCAAAGGCAAGCCGCCCATCGCGGCCTACCACCTGATGGGCCAACTTGTATCGTGGCCTTAGCCAATCGGTGCTTAGCGGTTGTGGTGAGGGGATAGCCCCTCCCACTTCCAGTGAACCGTCGGTCCACCTCCTTACTCTCGCTCCCCCTACGAGGGGTGGAGCGTTCAAGCGACCCCCAGTTGTACAGGTTTCCAACCGCCCGTAGGACAGACGGGGCGCCGTCGCACCTCAGGGTCCACCGCAAAGACTTCCTGGGGATATTAGGCCTCAGCACCCTTTGTGCTTCTGAAGAGGGTACCCCTGAGTACCTTTCTGCCTCTAGATCGCCCTGTAACTCCACCTGCAAAACACATAAAAAGATTTGAAATTCCTTCCCCCACCCTGATTACGCCAGGTAAGCGGTAGGGAGGGAAACGGCGTCAGGGTGAGGGACAAAGAGGCAGCCAAGTGGGCGGGGGAGGAACTTATACCTCTCCCCTTCCCCCACCTCGGCCGGAAGTGACAAGCGGGACCCCGAAGGGGTCTCCGGTCACTAGGCTGTCCAGTGTGCCATCCTGTGGCACTAAAGGGGCCGCCCTCTTAAGAGGGTCCCCTGTGGGGACGTAGTCGGTCAGCCCACATAGTGCCAATATCGGCCACACTCACCAGCCCTCACGCAGCAACATACAGATAACATAAATAATCAGACAAGACAACTTTTTGGTGGAGAAAATTACTGCAGGTTTATTAGCATACCAAATATGCCAACATGGTGGGTTATCTTACAGGCGATCCAAAGGCAAGCCGCCCCTCGCGGCCTACCACCTGATGGGCCAACTTGCATCGTGGCCTTAGCCAATCGGTGCTTAGCGGTTACGGTGAGGGGATAGCCCCTCCCTATTCTGGTGAACCGTCAGTCCACCTCCTTACTCATGCCCCCCCCTACGAGGGGCGGAGCGTTCAAGCGACCCCCGGTTGTACAGGGTTCCAACTGCCCCATAGGACAGATGGGGCGCCGTTGCACCTCATGGTCCACCACAAAGACTTCCTGGGGATTTTAGGTCTCAGCACCCTTTGTGCTCCTGAAGAGCCCTGGGTATGGCAACCGTTGCAGCCAGGGCTCCCCCATAAAGGCCGGCATTCCTACTTACATCCTGCTATTTCTAGGGCCTCTCCCCTATCCAGCAAGAACAGGGCCATGCTTATACAGGACAGATGTGCCCCATCGTCCTCAAAACACCCTGTGAATTTGGCATGTAGCACCCATGTCTAATGAAGCCAAATCCCCTCTGCTCAGTGAATTTACGCATAGCGCAGATGAACCTCCTGCACTCAGGCTCCATCGCCTTCCCCTTCCGAGCTCCATGCCACAGGAGCCGGGGGGGGTGAATTTAGACAACTAAAGTTCACCTGTCCCCAACTGGTTGCTAATTTGCACCTTGTGGTCATCGTGGTCTTCTTCTAGGCTGCATTACTTTGCCACATTGACCAGACAATTTCACATTTCTTTTCGATTGATCCCTGGCGAACATAGAATGGTGTCACAACATGTTTGAGGGAATAAGTGTATGGTGCCCGTTTATTAGACACTGCACCCTTTCGTGAAGTGACAACTTACGCAGCCTACCCTGCTTGCTGAACCTTCGACTGGTCACAGATGCCCGGTCCCTGCTATCCACCTGTGATCCTTGCTACTTACACTAGTAATGGTGTCGGACTACAAGATTCTGTGTCACATGTTTCGCTGTAGTCCCTTTGGTGGATCCGCTGGGACCCTTCTGCATCCCTGCCAATGCTGTGTCACGCACTACGGCTCTTTAATGCCCTTGGCCGTCCCTCAAAGACACCTGACAGCCTGATGCCCCCCGCAGCTTTGGTGAGGGGCTTTGGGCCCAGCACACCCCAGTCTGTGTGTCCAACATTTATCTTCCTTAGAGCCTCCAGTTAGTGTGAGTGTCTATCCCTGCCCTGACAAGGCATGTCCGTGGCCATTTCCCCCCTTGGTGACTATCCTGTCATGGGATATGTGACATTAAGCATGGGTGTCCTCGTGTACCTGCCGTGTAAGAGGGGGAACAACATGAACAAATACTTGTCCCTTCTTGAGCAGTGGGAACGCCAAAACAATCCTTCAATCATTGTAGCCAAATTATGCTCTGACCCCATGTTCCCCTCAGCTTATTGCACCGCAACCCACTAGTTAGCTGGCAGCTTCCGCAAATGCCTGGCTCCCTGGCTATAGAGCGAGTGTTTTTGTCTGTCCTGGATGGTCTCGATGATCCATCTCTTGGTGCATGCTTGCAACCCTTAACATTATCACATTAGTTGGACAAGACCACTGCCTGGCCGCAAGCTTAGCTAAGCCCCTGCGGAAATCACCTGCCTGTGCGAGCAGACCAAGATTCATCGCTCCCCACTTCATCACCATCTTTCTTGCTTCCCAACATTGGCGTTATGCCGTATATGGTGTTTCTGTTTAGCTTCCCTTTGCTCCAGGGGAGAGCAGCCCTGTCTGGCGGTGTGTGTACTGAAGGAGATGTGTCCTGGAAGTACCATTGATATGAGTTCAAAAGTCACTAGTTCGCAGTACTTGGTGTGTTTTAATAAAACTAATAACAGGTCCAACCAATCACTCGGGCATTCCCCGCTTACTTTAGGCATGTTGTATTGAGGGGATTCCGTGAAATATGTAAGCTATCTCCCTTGGCATACCATCCCTTTAACACAGGTTTTACCTCCTTTAGGCATGTCACTAATTGACTCCATCATGCGTTTAAGGCCACTTTGAGTTCTGCTTAGGCAACATCCCTTCTAACACACCGTGTTGAGTAACTACTCATGTTTATCTCTTGTAAAAGTCGTCCCCGATTGCCTACCCCTCGTTGGACCCAATGAAGCTTATAACACACACCCTATACTAATGTATATACATGTTGCGCAACTTGGGACACTGTTACTTCCTCACTACGTACTTCCTGGCATGAAAATACTGCAAAAGGTATCCCCCACCTTAGTACCTGAATAACCGCTAAATAAATACTGTCTAAGGTAAAAGATTACCAGTGCCCCTAGCCAAGGGCCCTCCACTGCATGTGAACCCCTGTTGTCGTGTTTTAGTCTGTTGATTTTGCCTGCCCACATCCGGACCCTTCAAGTAAAACCAGCCAAACCAATCGCAGGCCCTCCTGCCAAGACACAACCTACAGGGCCATTAATGTACCAACATGTGTCCAATGAGATTAAACAAGTTAGAGGCTTTATTGTATCTGCCAGACGTAAAGTGGATCCAGAGCTGAATGGTCAAGTGTGGGTCAGACTGGAGGAGGTATGTGTGGCTAATGCAGGCCCAAAGATCTGTGCAAATTGCTGATGCATCACCATAATGCCAATGGGTCTGAGTGTAAGAAACTGGCGATGCTGTGATACAACTTATGTAAATGTGTGCAGTATTAAAACAGACAGTTCATTTTCAAGTACATGTAATACTTCAGATCCAACAAAGTATAAGTTAACAAGCCTGCTCCTCCTATTGCCGAAATCTTCCCCGCCAGCTGGCCCCTGTGTTCTAATTGTGTTTGCGTCCATATACATAGTTCAAGCACCTGTGTAGTTCGACTGTAAAGTGTGTATCACTGTGACTGTATTGGGAGGGTGAAAGTAGATTGAGTCCTTCCCCCTGCAGGTTCAAAACCTTATTGTATAACACGTATACTACTCTGTGGATAAAGCATGACAGTTATCCACGTACCTCACATTGTTGGACCATAGCCGCAGCTCCCTGATATTACTGCAAATAATATCTGGCACCCCCAATTCTTCATAGTTGCTGGCTTTACAGTTATTTTCTTTCTATAACTGAAAATTGCGAGGAGATTGTAGGCCCCAATTCCAATGTTGAAACAACTAAAATCATGCAGAACTTGTCAGGAGACATTCAACCTCTGTCTTTGAAGCGCAGCAATGTGGCCCATCCAATACAGAGTTAGAAAGACCCACTATTTACCCTGAACTTAGATGCCCCGGACTGCTGGTCCTATTACCTGGAAAAGTGTGGTGCTTCCCCCGCTGGTAACGTGTGGGTGCCCCAGACACCTATATCGTATAACCTGTGAGGCCCACGCTGTTTTAGCAGTTCACTCCAACTTGCCACCCCTAATAGCTCTGCAGTCATTCTTCCTGCAGGAGGCATATGGCAAACTTCATAAGGCTCGACAGTGTGCTGTATGTGAAGTTAAAATGGAGGTCTAAAGCAGTCCTTCCCATATCCTTATGGTGCTTAGCTTGGTGAGCCGCCGGCCGGTATTTGTCATTGCCTCCAGATATATCCTACAAATACTATACTCCGCCTCCAACTAGCAATTGTTTTTAGGCTTTTTCAATGCTTCTTAGCTGCATAGGATATGCAAGCCACTATTATGGCTTTGTTGCATCGCATATTGAAAAAGCTTCCATTCTACATGGTGAGACTGTTGCGTTTATGTTTAACATTGAATCAAATGACTTAATTCAAATGAAAGGCAAGTTCTACAGCAAATGAGGGCATTACCACTAACCCGCTCCCCAAATAAAGAGAAATCAACAGTGCCGCCCTGGGAAGCCGATAAATGTATGTAAAACCCCATCTGTACCAGCTGAACCAATAGAAGCCGATTATACCAGGGACACTAAGTGACCACCCGGTGTCCTGCCTAGCCCTCCAAACTTCCGTAACCGCCAGCTCGGTCACATGCGTGCATGCCGTGGGTCCAAACTGGCCCAAACTTACGCTGGTGGTGAAACAGACCACCTTCTAGCCGGCTCCCGCTAAGAGCCCCCTCTTTGCCTAGGAGCCCCTGAAGCACAGACCTTCCTTACACTACTAAGGTCTTGGAGCGCTGGCCGTTACTGCACAACTTTGCCCGCTGTGACGAGAAACCGAGCCGGCCAAGCATAACTTAATTACTGTATCATGTGTTCCTCGATCCTCAGCCTAGAGAGAAAGGGGAGGACGCAATCTGCTGTCTTCCCCTCCCACCAGGACCACCAGGGCACTCCGGACATGGTAACTTGATGCTGAGAATATAGCCATGGTCGGCCATACCGAACTGTTCGAAAGTTCAGGATGCCAGGTCCAAAAGGAAAGTGCGTATCACTGCAGCTTTGTTGGCAGGGGTGAACCTGTTACCTGCCCCTCCCCCTGCAGTCTTCAATATACTAAAGCAGGGCCAGTAACGGTTGTGTGTATGGAGATGTTTGTTCAACCTACTGGTTGGCAATGAGTTGCACAGAAACTCCTTTTACCCACAGGCTTGTGACAGCTTGCGTCCGATGGCCAATGGCCCGCGCGTGCGGGAAGTATGACCATGGTGACACCAATAAGAGCACAATGAGGTGGACACGACCATCGTCCAAGCACGAGTCGAAGACAAGCAAACTGCCTGCGGTCCTGTGAATTATCGGTGTGCCTTAATTTGTCGCAGAGACCTCTGACCTGAAAACACCGCGAGAGAATGGATTAACCGGTGCAGTCTGGAAATGAGCAAAAGGGACTGGGCAACGCGATGGTAACTTAATTATGCATGTTTGTTTCTGTAGCGCAAAAAGGCTCCCGAACACGGGCACCAAGTTCATTACACAAGATAAACCATTTTAAAACGATGAGCCCACATCTTTGCTGACACTAAAATATGTCAAACAAAATCCCCCAAAACGGGTGCTGACCCAAGCAGATTAAACCTCTCGCCTCACCTGTGAGGATTGCACAGCCAATCTAATCACGCTGTACTGCCCAGAGAACACGGATGACCATCTCCGCAATGGCACCCTGCACATTTATGAAACGCTCACCACATCAAATTAATCTGGGCTTGGCAGCAAGATGACAGACATAACATCAACCCCCTATATTTTAGCTGATCAAACATTCAACACTAACCTTAGCGGTAGTGGGAGTGGACCTGGGTCGTGACGTGCCCACAGGCTGGTTTCAATGTGTGCTCTGCATGCGCGGATGATTAGGGGGGCTGTGGGGAAATAAGAAGACGTTAGCTGCGACCGTGGCATGAGTTAAGTGCCCCTTCTGCGCACGTCCACATTGCTCCTGGTGCCCCACCAGTGGGGCCCGGTGCTATCTCCCCTTCTCCCACCCGCCGGCGTGAGCCTTGACCCCTACCTGCTCATATTTCCTGCTGTTCATCCCTTTTTCGCCGAACCGCCTGCGACGTTGCTTCCCTAACGACCGGTTCTGACCTGGAATAAAAAGGAGAGTTTTAATGCGCTCCAGGACAGGGCCTGTGTCCAGGAACCCCTTGCGCTCTGCCGCATATCTGCTGGTGACCCTTGGTCCCAGTAATTGCTGCGGGCACTTGCGTCACCGAACCCCATGAAGCAAGGAACAAGATCGAAGAACACAGCCCCTGCAAGTAAAGAAAAGTTAGCCATGCACATAATTGTGTACATTTACTGCATACGTGTCCCACCACTTGTTAAGACAGTAAGGGGTAGGCGTACTCCCATGGCCCTGTACAATATATCATTAGAAAGCACACCCCATAGCTGTCCTGGACCAAGCACAGAGCAAGAAGGTAACATTCCCATTTGCTTGAAATGCTTGCGAATTGTCGTGTCAGACTGTGGTATCCCACCTTCCTTATAAGAACACATTTGGAACCGCAGATAAAACCATTACCATTTCATACCCCTAAATGAGGATACTGAAACACCGGGCATAGAACACCTAACCTTGAGAGTGCGATTCGGCTGCTCTACCTATAGGCCACCGGTACTCATTATACTCTCACTCGACACTTACCCTGCTGAAATCAGTAACCATTTGTATTGGGATGGGCCCTGCATCGCATGCTTGCTACCCGACACGCAGGCCCGATGACCACCCCAGAGATACCCCGGAGGCCTGCTGGCGTTCCCCGCTGGGGAAATAGCACGTTGAGTTCCCGCGTGCCTGCTTCTAAACCACGGGTCCTTTGACCGAATCCGGCGAGCAGTGTGCCTAAGCTGCAAGCCGCTCCTTGGAAGGGGGGGAGACGGGTACTGGAAACGGCAGCAGTGTGCTTAGACCCCATCTCACCCCCATGTGCCTCCTGCCACACAAACCCCCGCCAGCTGGGGGGCGGTGCCGTGTCCTGTGACACAGCCCCACGGCCGAGGACCGATGAAAGAAGGTGGCCTGCGACCTGGCCGGAGCGATCAAACCTGCAATCACGCTGACCCACACCCCCTGATGCTGGGTCAGAAGCGGGGGGCAGCCGGGAAGATTTAAATTGGCCCCGAGGGCCGGGCATAAGATGCGGCACCTCTGAGCAAGTAATCACATAGAAGCGCCACCGTGCGTAACGAGGGCAGTTAACCCCGCACCAGCAACCCTCTGGCCCTGCTGTGGGCGAGCGTGCAGACCTCGGCCCCTGACGACCCACCCTGCAAATCCCAATTTGCCCCATAAGCACTCTTTCACCAGGGCCTGGCCCCGCTGCCCCGTACCTGGATGGGAGCACCCTGATCCCACCCTGCCCTGCTTCTCATGTTCTACATGGGTCAACCCACACAACTCGGGGAGGAGGGTGCATGAGTGCTCGATGTCCTCCCCACGTCCCCCCCAGGCCTCGGTCTCCCTGGCCGACATGCCCTCAACAAATGGGCCCTTCCGCTAGCCTCGGAGCATAACAAAAACCTATCCACCCTGCTTGGCCCGTAGCACCCCGGTGGGGGGCAGGGGCCTGCTGTACCCCGTGACCAGCTCGCGGTGTGGGGGTGGGGGGAGGCCAAGCCCCCAACAGAGAGCCGTGACCTCGTCGCGGGGGATGGTGGGGAGGCCCGGAAAGAAGGCACTACCCCCGAGAGCGTGCCAGCGGCCTTGCCGACAAGGCCTGAGGCAGCTGCTGCCAGCAGGACCACAACCCTTCCCACCCCGACCCCCGTCCTGATGCCCGCGTGGTGGGGCCCCTGCTTGGGCCGGGGAGGAGGGGGGGTGAGACAAGGCCCGCAATGCACTAGCCTCGTGTTCCGATGCAACCTCGATGCAGCAGCTACCAAATGGCGTCAGGGTGGGGTTCAAAGAGGCCACCAGGTGGGCAGGGTAGGAACTTATACCTCTCCCTTTCTCGGCCGGAAGTGACGAGCGGGACCCCAAAGGGGTCTCCGGACACTAGGCTGTACAGTGTGCCATCCTGTGGCACTAAAGGGGCCGCCCTCTTATGAGGGTCCCCTGTGGGGACGTCGTCGGTCATCCCACATTCAACCTCTTGCTGTTGGAATAGGAGCCTCTGGCTGGGTGGGTTGCTTGGGGCTCAGTTAAGCACGGATTTCGTGTTTAGAGTTTTTTTTATTTTTTATTGTTGCATGTTTTCCTGAAGGGATTTGGCCCGAGGTTGTTGTGGGTCTGGATGGGAATTGCAAGGCGATCAAGTGAGAAATGTCTCGCTTGTGATGACTTTGGAATATGTGGTTGATAATTAAGTGTGTTGTGTTTCTGGAAAATGAAGGGCACAAGGAACAGCCTTATTTTGTGAGATCTCTTTTTTACATTAGTTGCTTTCTATTTAAGCAGCCATGTGTTTTTCTTTACTTTTGCACAGCCCGGCACGCCACTCATGCACATGCTATGCCCTGGTGAGCACAGCACACTGTGCTTTATCAGCAAAACATATAGCACTCATGTTATATTTCTAGTGTGCCTTGCACGCTTTCACTTTAATAACGGCTGCCCCCATATAGCACTCACGGGACATCGGCTTCGGCAATGGTGGCCGCTTCTTGTTTCTCTAATGGAACAGCGAGCGGTGTGGTTGGTTAGGCTAGAGGTGCATTGCCAGAACTCTGTGTGGCTCTGATCCTGAAATAGCAGTGGCTGCTGCAGGCCGGACCTGAGGTGCACGACTAGGGTGACCAACTGGCATTGGTGCAAATTCAGGACAGTGAGTGTAAAAATTCAGGACAAAGGGTCAAAATTCAGGACACAAATTCAGGACAGGAGGCCAAAATTCAGGACAAAACTTCAGGACAATAGATACGTTTTATAGACACATCAGAGGAGGTCGTGCAATAGTATATAAGTAAGCCCACATATTCAACCATTTGCAAACCTATCCATCATGTATCCTTCCATCTATCATTTCACTCATCCATCCCTCCATCCATCCTTTCACTCATCCATCCATCATCCATCCACCCTTTCACCCTATCATCTGCACACTCATCCATCCACTCTTCTACCCATCCATCCATTCAATCATCCATCCACCCAGTCACCCAGTCACTCATCCTTCCACCCATCCACCCTTTCAGTCATCCATCCATCCTCCCTTTCTCTCTCCATCGACCCTTTCACTTAGCCATCCTTCCTTCCATCCATCCACCCACCCATCCATCTACTCATCCACTCATTAATCCATCCATTGACCCCATCACTCATCCATCCTTTCTCTCATCCATCTATCCTTTCACTCCTTCACTCATCTATTCATCCTTTTGTCCATCTACCCTCCCTTTCACTCACTCATCCATCCTTACATCCACCCTTTCACTCATTCGTCCATCCATTCACCCTTGCACTTATCAATTCATCAATCCATCCATCATTTCGCTCATCCATCCACCCACCCACTCACTCATCATCCACCTTTTCACTCATCCATCCACCCTTTTACCCATCCAGCTACCCTTCCACCCATACATCCAGCTATTTACCTTTCCTCTCATCCATCCTTCCACTCACTCATCAATCCATCCATCCATCCATCCTCTCTCATTCTCCACCTATTCAATCTTTCAATCATCCCTACACCCTTTCACTAATTCATCCGGCCATCCACCCATCCCTTCACTTACTCACTCGCCCACCTTTTCATATTAATTTTGAGCTGAGCCTTTTTGAGAAGAGGCCAATCAAGAACTTCACCCTCGCCGCCACAGGAGCCATTCCAGGACTGGGGCAGAAGCCACCCAGGGCGGAGACAGGATCCACCACAGGGGGGACAGGAGCCATCACTAGGGGGGGGAGGGCAGGAGCCATCACAAGACGGGGAACAGGATCCACCAGGGTGGGCACAGGGGTGGGCATGCAGTATTCAAGTATGATCTTGGCCCCTCCAGGGTGGGGTAGGGGTCCTCACCCCCTCCTGGACAAGACAACGAGAAGACAGGTTCTCTTTCCAAAATGTTAGTTTTGCCATCCCCCACTGTGATGTATAGTACTTAAAGGAGATACTCCAAGAGAACTGATTTAACTGATTGTCCTCCATACTTTGTTAATCAGTGTCGGTGCGATTGTGCAATTTCTTTCTTTTATTACATTATAGACTGCATGTTTTTAGAACCGAGGTTTGCTTACAATTTAGTGACAGTAATTAAGCTCTGTGAAGAGAAACACGTGCTGCCCCAGTATAATCAGGGCCATATCTATGATGTTTGGGGCCCTGGGTAGAAAGGAAATGTGTGAGACCCCTCTAAATTGCAGAGACATGACACATTCAGGGCAGTTTGCATCTGAATAGATGCCCCTGCGCCTGAAGCTGCAGCCCCTCCCTCTCAGTCACCTTCAAGCACCTCTTAACAGTTCATCAAGGGCTGAAGGTGTGAGGGTTGCCATCCCACTGTGCCTCTCCAATGCTGCTGGGTATCTGAGCTTTGGTACTGCATTGGAGTCTGTTACACCCCACCGCAACAGCATCGGAGGCAAGAAGGGAGGTGGGTGGAAGCTGTGCCGGTTTTAGGGTGGTGCGACCGGTGCCTGGTTAAAATTACGGACAAATGGCGTCCGTTAAAGAATCCTTCACGGACAACCGACAGACGGCCAAAATTACGGACTGTCAGTGAAATTTACGGACGGTTGGTCACCCTAGCTGCGCGACAGAGCTGCACCCGCACTGAGTGACCTCTTGCTGCCTAATGAACACACCTTTAAATTCATGTCGCAAATTCAATCCTTCACGCGCACACACTCGTCTGAAGAGGCGCGCAGAGCACGATGGTAGCATACCGGGGCTGCTGCTGGCCCTGTTGTCCCTGGCTTCAGGTAAGGACAGTGTTCATCACTGAGCTAGCCTTAGCCCACTTCCGACACACCCAGTCCACGTCCCTGGAGTAACTGGTGGCACACACCACTGCAGTCTCCCCCCCCCCCCCCCTTCCACCATCACACCTTTGGACTAGCCTGAGCCCCACATCCCTAAGCACCATAGCTGAGTCTGAGAAGAGCGTCTCGGAGGCCAGTGCTCTCTGGTACAAATACACGACATCCTTTCCACACCAATAACACCCCTGCTGACCTGACACCACTGGTGATTTCATTTAACAAGCTCTGTGTTACGGAGCGGGATGAGCCACTTTCCATTACGCACAACTGTGTTCTAAACATAGCTTTGCATCTATACAAACTCTCTAAGAAGTACTTTAATGTACATGGGATGTGCTTTGGACCAGTGCAAGGAGTTTTTGGAATTCCGGACGAAAAATAATTATGAGATTAGAGGCAACTTGTCTGTTTGTAATTTAGCACCACCTATTTGTGGTACCTTATCCCTCCTTATGGAAGTGCCAGCCGTTATTCCACATGGTTAAGCACACCCCATGGGGCAACAGCAAGTCACGGACCACATTGCACATGTATGCATCGCTAGGAAGTCAGCAAGCAAGTGGGGATACAGTTGCATTGTAGTCAGGGCTGCTGTATTTCTACGGCCGTTGCATTTTCCACATAATTATGAATTTCGTAGCATTTGCCACACAATCCATCATCTGCTTCATTATCGGCAGGATTTAACAAAAAATAATTTCTAGCTCAAACGGAACAAAAGTTACTAAAATCTCAGCAACATGTGTTGCTGCGCAGTGTAAGTTCCTTCACAAAGGTTGACTATCTTTTTTTTTTTTTGTTCTACTGCTAATGAAGTGCCTAACAAAAAATGAATGCATGTCCTCATGTAACGTAACTGGTGCTATGTAAAGCGCTCGGATACCTGGTTGGATTCGGGTCAATTTCGCGCTATATAAAACTCTGCAAAAAAAAAAGAAAAGTGAAACCGTTGGCTAGATATTCATTACGTATAAAAATGTAATGCAATAGGTCTCGCATTTGCGAGAGTTTGAGCTATTGGCATTGTTAATGACAAACCTTTTATCTATGTGTTGGTTTTGAAAACAGATAAATAAAAGGCATTGTCATTTACAATGCAAATAGCTTAAAAATTCGCAAGTGCGAGACCTATTGCATTACAAATGCTTGTTTCTTTTACCTTTACTTTCATTGCTGAGTGAGTGCCTGGACACACCCCTTTTCCCTTCCCGTGGTCGCAGATGTTGGGCTACTTAAACAGACATATAGCGCGCAGGGGCGGCTGGTGACATTTGAAAGTGGTGGGCGTAAAATGTGTGGTGGAGCGCAAAATCCCCTACGTCTGAAACCCTCTAGTCCAGGTCAGCCGGTGTCCATCCAAAAACACCGTACTTTTTAATTTCAGCCATTCCGTGCCTCACCCCAGTCTCCAAATTCTTACTCTAATATGTGCCCCGCAGTTATTGCTACCACCTCGCACTACACGCCCTGTAATCCATGCCCTCTGAAAGGACCACCAACGCCTCCGGGGCAACACTTCTTAGCATTCAAATGTGTCTTACAACTACAAATGTTTTGAGAGTGGCATGCGGCCTTATATATTTCAAACAAAAAGGATCTCTTTGGAAAACACGTAAAGATCACGGTAAAGCCAAGCAAACCCAACTGACGTCTACTCCATGTAAAAACAAAAATGCATACCAGAAGCAATTTAAGTTGACAGATTCTCACACTTAAACGATATGGCCATTTAAGCAAGCTCTGTACAGTTGCATGCCCACCAGGGCTTCAACCCAGGACTTTAAAACTTTCACTGTGTGCACTGGGACAAGGCTTTGCCATTAACAGGTTAATCGAGCAGCAGTATTTACTGAACAGGAAACAACTAGCTCACCATGCCCACTCATGCGCACTTGTGCTGCAGTGCTGCCTGGTCTGACAATGCCTGTCAGTCAACATGACGCCGGACCGCCCACGGTCCGACGTCATGCTGACTGACATGCATTGTCAGTTGAGTTCTCCCCACCCTCGGCGTCTCTGAACTTAAGTAAACTAAGTTCAGAGACACCGAGGGAGCTGTGGGCGCGGGCAGGTGCGCGGGGGTGTGGGGCAACGCCCCCACGCCCCAATGGACGCACCGCGCCTGATAGCGCGTCCGTGCAGTCTAACACAGAAGGTACACTCCTTCTAATGGATCCACTTTTCTTTCCTTGTACCTGCTAGAACACAACCTTTTCTGGGAGGTGCCTGGCTCCCTTGCTCGCTATTTTAATACTTTTATGTGATTCAGCATTTTCTCCCTGTTAATTTAGTTTGGCTTAATTTTCCAGTATTTGCAGTCTGGCAAGGGAGCTTGCCTTTCTTCATAAGGAGTAGCTGAACTCCGGTTTGCTTTTTTCTTTTACCTTCACTTTCATTGCCAAGAGAGTGCTTGGACAGGCCCCTTTTCCCTTCCTCTGGTCCCGGATGTTTGGCTACTAAAACAGATATATAGCGTGTCCGCAATCGCAGATGCTCGCAGAGGACGCGCTGTTGGTGCAACAAAGGCACACCAAGTTCAAGCTCATCTGCACCTGTCCGCATTGGGTGGCGCTCAGCGCCACCCACGCTGCTCGTTAGCAGCCAGATCCTGGGATATCACGCTCCTACTCCTGGGAGCCACTTTCTTGCTCTGCAGCCCACCGGTAAGAACCTGTGCTGTGCCCTTCTAGATCCTTTGAACACGGAACATGATTGGATCTGTTCCAATTGCCGACTAGGTTTTACCCCTCAGGATAGAAGCTCAGTTATGAAAACTGTGATGCCTATTCATGAGAAGGCAACCCCTGGGGATCACGGTTCGATCGCCGGCGGCAGGTTAGCCCAGCACCATGTGACTCTGGGCAATAGCTTGCTTAATCTTCCCGACGGCCCCCAGCGCCTAGAGACCCTTACGGGTGATTGTTCGCGCTTTACAAATTTGGATTATTATTATTACAAATGTGGATTATATTGTTACCTTATATTAAGCTGCTCATTTATTATTTCCAGATCACTCGTCAAAAATAAACTAGAGTTCTTTGAATTTTTACAAACATATTAAACGGAGCTAGTCTTTATTACAGCGACTTGGACTGATGACAGTTCTGGTCCAGATTTAGCTGTAGCCATTCCTGCCGAATACTCATTGCTTAGATTGGGCAGAGAAGGAAAGAAAGGCGGCGGGTTAGCACTCGTTTATAAAAAATATCTTTTGTGTACATGCTCGGACGTCTGCTTCTCCAATGACCTTGAGGTCTTAACTTCTAAATGTACTTTTAATGATCATATCTCTTTTAATGGGCTATTAATTTATCAACCCCCATGATCAAGAGCTATTTTTCTTGACATTATTGGCCACCTGCTGGAGTATAAGGTCCATTTTGCTGATTTTACTGTCCTCGGAGATTTCAGTTTCTATCTGGAGAATCCGGAGGATAGAGACTCTAAAGCTGATTGACCTTATGAACAGCCTTGGCTTACCCCAACTGGTTAGTGCTCCCTCACACACCACCGGTCATACTTTAGATGGTATACATGCAAAAGGGTTCAGCACTATTTAGAAAGAGTCCGTAGTGTTTAAAGGAATTTCCAAGACGTCACATTGATTTTCAAAACAAATTCTTTTCTTTATTTGATCTTTTCACAGGCATGGAATATCACAGCCTTGATAGCACAAGAAAGCCATAGCCGACGCGTTTCGTCTCCTGCAAGGAGACTTCTTCAGGGCTATAGAAAAATACATACAAAGTATATTTTAATTCCCAAAGCACCAACATATATATGTACATTGAAATATACAAACATTCTGCAGAATCGAATTTATACAAACAGTTTTTCTAACTGTACATCATGTTTAAAAATGTCAATAAAGTATTCACACTAAAAGAAGAGGGCCTATATAACAAGACAAAACAGAATATGATGGCATATTGGCGCCATTATATAAATTCAAGTACCTATCATTCTAAAGTAGAATTACCATGTGTTTAGATAATGAAACTTTATAAATGAGCTCATAATAGACATATCATCTCATTGATCATTCATGTCAAGACCGATGTTCGTTTATAGACATGTGGGCCATGCTACATGAATCATAATACCAAAATTATATAAAAAAGCTATTTTATATAAAAAAGAAAAGAAAAGAGCATGTGGGCCCACATAGTGAGAAATAGGATTCAAAGAATATTGGTCCTGTCAATTTTTGCCTGATTAATAGCTAATGTAATAAACAAAAGTCTTCAGTGTTGCAAGTGCCAAAAATCTAAAGCAAATAGAAAAGAGCAAGAACCTAGTTTTTAATAGATGCATATTATTGGCTTCGATATGCATCGAAAGGAAATATTGTTAGCCATATGTCACTTACCAAACAAAAGATCTATTTCATGGAGTTTCATCAATTTAAGAAAAACGCTTGTGTAGATGGGGGCATGTATAGACCTTCAATCAGTGTAGGACAATACCTATAAAAAGATATGTAAAAGCAAATGTTTTGATATAAAAAACGGATATTCTCAAGTGTATTAATTATACCAAATACATTATTCTAACAGCCAAAATTATCAAAACCTGTTACATACAGTCCAGATTAACACTCATGAAATCCAATGCTCTAAATCAATGCCCTTAAAAGTTTATATCCAAAAAGAGTAGAGCATCAGACAATTATTTAAAATAACAAGAAACAACATCATGTCATGTTGGAGAGTGAAAATAAAATATCCTAGAACAACTCACCCAAAAAATATATATATCTCTAACTTCGTTATCTGTGGCACTCGTAAATAAGTAAAATACTAAGACGAAAACTTCTTTAAGTCTTCCGCTCCATTCAGTACCTGGAGAAGGATATGAGTAAAAAACAACAAAGCAACTAATCAGGCGGCCATCTTATGATGAAAGATATTAACTGTTATCAGGTAGTTAGCCAATGGTACCGTTGCATAGTAAAGTATATCGTACTAGTTTAAAAAAGAGCACACAAGGCAAAAGTGCTAATAGCATGTAAGCTACGAGTGCATAGTCTTTACGATAAAATTGCATCACAACATTAGCTCGTGGCGTATGAGCAATCCCCTGCATACTAAAAACCTCTATTTACGGCACAGAACATTGAATCCAGCGGCCATCTTGTAATGACAAAGCATTAGCTATTAACAATTGAATGACTAAAGTTGTACTATAACGTGATGAGCGATATCACTGTAACCAGAGCAGAGACACAATGCAAGAATCTTAATAGCGTGTAAGCTCCAGAGTTTATAAACATTACGATGTAATTGCATCTCAACAATAGCGCATGGCTTCTAAAGAATCCCTTACAAAATTAACATTCTATTTGTGACACAACGTATTAAGCATATAGAACCTTACCCGAGCGGCATGGTAGCCCGTATCCTTCTTTCAACAGTCTCGAGTGATTAGCCAGAAACAAACGTTTGAGCGTATTTAAACCTTCCCGGTTCTGTGATAAGAAACACCTGACAGAGGACGACAATAGAAAACGCCCGTAAACCCAAAAAGGCGCAAGTTGACGTTGCGGCCATCTTGAAACATACGATATATATAAATATATCATCAATGTTATGCACATCGATAGCCCAAAACAAGACACTTTAGGCAAATGGAACTGAAGGATATATGAATTCTAATTATATTATAAAAACCCATTTGTGCGAGTAAAAAAGAAGAAAAATTTCTAAATCATGTCGTTTCACGTATACTGTTAAAAAATACCAGTAAATATTCTAATGATAAAAGAAAACCATTAGCATGTCAGAAGCCACGGCAGTACAATGAAAGCAGTGCTTATTGGACAGAATAAGACGGCTAAGTGTGCAGGAGACACAAAAATACGGCGGCCATCTTAAGACGACGTGTACTATACGAAGCCTGCTGAAGATTGAAAGTGATCAAAAGATGCTTAATAAAGCATTGAGAAACCTGTCAGTGTGTCTTGTAAACGAAATAATGGTTCACATATGAATAAAAAGGGAATATTAGATCCCACCTCTTGAGAATCAAAGAAGTGACTCATAGAATTTTTGCCTGGTATGTCGGAGCAGCCAGAAATGGAGACCTAGCATCGATCTCAAGAAACATAAGCAAATTTATGTCCATAATACCTAGAACTGTCCTTTTGGGTATGACAATTCATGTAGTCAACCCAATACAATACGTGTGCGAGGATTGTTACAAAAACACAGATTTTATGAAGAAGAAGGACTCAAAAGTGACCAAATCCAGTAAATCATCCAGAGAGATCAATGTAGATGATATGTCCACATGGTAATCAAAAAATTAAGTGGACCAGACTTATCTGTTCATGAACAGCATTCAATATAGCCAATGTTGAGTGTCCATGCAGACTTACAAAATATGGTACAATCCATACATTTTTCACATGGTTTGAAATCAACATCATATTGATGGCCTAGCTTCATTACAGGAAATAGTGTAATTCATCGTTAACATTGAGACCAAATTTATTTGACCTGAGACGGCAAATCCAGGATGCCTCTCGCTGCCTGAGTAGCAATTCTCTATTACCTCCTCTCTCTGGCATTCTAACATGATCAATGCCACAGAATGTAATGGTCTTGTCATTAGGATGGTCATGATATATGTGTAAGGCAATAGGATATTTAGAATCACAGTTTCTTATTGCTCGTACGTGTTCCTGAATTCGCAGTTTCAAGCTACGAATGCTGCTACCAACATATACCCTGTCACAGGAGCATGTTATCATGTATACCGTGAACGTCGTATTGCAGTTGATAAAGCAATTGATTGCAAACTCCCTCGATTGTCTACTTCTAAATTTTTTGAGTTTGTTCAGACCAAATTTGCATATGGAGCAGCTTTCGCATGTATAAAAACTGAATGGTTTTTCTGGTAACCATGTAAGATGAGTATTTTGTACATTTTTAACATAGCTAGGGCTGAGTATATCTTTAAGGGTTCTGTTTCTGCGATACACTACTTTGGGTTTGTTTGATACTATATGACCCGCAGGATTTTCAACCTTCAACAAGTTCCAATTTTTTCTTAAGATGTTGTAAATATGATTACTAAAGTTGTTATATTTAGTAATAAATAAAACCTCAGAAGGTTGTTTTTTGACACATTGTCTACCTTTGTTGCTAGTCAATAGCATCTCCTTTCTGTTCAAAGAGAGAGCTCATTTTTCAGCATTGTTCAAACATGAATAATTATACCCTCTCTTGGAAAAATTATTTTTAATTTGGGCAATATTATTGGTGAAGTCTTTATCCATGCTACAGTTCCGTCTTGCACGTACCATTTCACCATAGGGTATTGCTTTGATGGTAGACTGGGGATGAGCACTTGTGGCATGCAAATAGCTATTGCAAGATGTTTTTTTCTTACACATGTCACTATGAATCTTAGTGTCACTTGTGAAGAGTTTTAAATCAAGAAACTCTATACTAACCTCAGAGTGTTGGATGGTTAATCTGACATTAAAATTATTCCTATTCAAATAATCATGGTACATATTAAGACTTTCAACCGTTCCATGCCAGATCATAATGATGTCATCAATGTACCGTCCATAAAAAATTATGCTGTCACTCCATCTATGGGTTCCTGGGCCCCAGACATGCTCCACCTCATACAACCCCATAAAGAGATTAGCATAAGATGGAGCAAACCTGGAGCCCATGGCGGTGCCCTGTATCTGAAGAAACCACTTATCATTATGCAGAAATGCATTGTGTGTTAAAATCAGCTCTGTCATTTCAAGCAGCATATGAGTATGCTCAAGGTGCTGTGCGCCCCGTTTGAATAAGAAATATTTAAGAGCTCTCATCCCGTCCTGCATTTGAATGCAGGTATAAAGACTTTCTACGTCCATGGTTACAAAAAGTAAATTATCCAAATCCCATGAGAAGTCCTCTAGTTTACACAAGAGGTCTGAACTATCCCTCAAGTAAGATGGTAGATTTTTTACAATAGGTTGAAGGAAACCATCCACATATTGGGCAATGTGTTCTGTGGGCCCACCAATGCCAGAGATAATGGGCCTCCCTGGTGGAAAGGGGCCCCCCTTATGAATTTTAGGTAGCATGTAAATGCATGGTAGTCTGGAATGGTGGGCTTGTAGAAATTTGTATTCATGGGTAGATAGCAAACATGATTCATGCCAATCCCACAGCTTGGAGTTAATCAAAGCAATACCCTATGGTGAAATGGTACGTGCAAGACGGAACTGTAGCATGGATAAAGACTTCACCAATAATATTGCCCAAATTAAAAATAATTTCTCCAAGAGAGGGTATAATTATTCATGTTTGAACAATGCTGAAAAACGAGCTCTCTCTTTGAACAGAAAGGAGATGCTATTGACTAGCAACAAAAGTAGACAATGTGTCAAAAAACAACCTTCTGAGGTTTTATTTATTACTAAATATAACAACTTTAGTAATCATATTTACAACATCTTAAGAAAAAATTGGAACTTGTTGAAGGTTGAAAATCCTGCGGGTCATATAGTATCAAACAAACCCAAAGTAGTGTATCGCAGAAACAGAACCCTTAAAGATATACTCAGCCCTAGCTATGTTAAAGTTGTACAAAATACTCATCTTACATGGTTACCAGAAAAACCTTTAGGTTTTTATACATGCAAAAGCTGCTCCATATGCAAATTTGGTCTGAACAAACTCAAAAAATTTAGAAGTAGACAATCGAGGGAGTTTGCAATCAATTGCTTTATCAACTGCAATACGACGTTCACGGTATACATGATAACATGCTCCTGTGACAGGGTATATGTTGGTAGCAGCATTCGTAGCTTGAAACTGAGAAAACAGGAAAACGTACGAGCAATAAGAAACTGTGATTCTAAATATCCTATTGCCTTACACATATATCATGACCATCCTAATGACAAGACCATTACATTCTGTGGCATTGATCATGTTAGAATGCAAGAGAGAGGAGGTAATAGAGAATTGCTACTCAGGCAGCGAAAGGCATCCTAGATTTGCCGTCTCAGGTCAAATAAGTTTGGTCTCAATGTTAACGATGAATTACACTATTTCCTGTAATGAAGCTAGGCCATCAATATGATGTTGATTTCAAACCATGTGAAAAATGTATGGATTGTACCATATTTTGTAAGTCTGCATGGACACTCAACATTGGCTATATTGAATGCTGTTCATGAACAGATAACTCTGGTCCGCTTAATTTTTTGATTACCAAGTGGACATATCATCTACATTGATCTCTCTGGATAATTTACTGGACTTGGTCACTTTTGAGTCCTTCTTCTTCATAAAATCTGTGTTTGTAACAATCCTCGCACACGTATTGTATTGGGTTGACTACATGAATTGTCATACCCAAATGGACAGTTCTAGGTATTATGGACATAAATTTGCTTATGTTTCTTGAGATCGATGCTAGGTCTCCATTTCTGGCTGCTCCGACATACCAGGCAAAAATTCTATGAGTCACTTCTTTGATTCTCAAGAGGTGGGATCTAATATTCCCTTTTTATTCATATGTGAACCATTATTTCGTTTACAAGACACACTGACAGGTTTCTCAATGCTTTATTAAGCATCTTTTGATCACTTTCAATCTTCAGCAGGCTTCGTATAGTACACGTCGTCTTAAGATGGCCGCCGTATTTTTGTGTCTCCTGCACACTTAGCCGTCTTTATTCTGTCCAATAAGCACTGCTTTCATTGTACTGCCGTGGCTTCTGACATGCTAATGGTTTTCTTTTATCATTAGAATATTTACTGGTATTTTTTAACAGTATACGTGAAACAACATGATTTAGACATTTTTCTTCTTTTTTACTCGCACAAATGGGTTTTTATAATATAATTAGAATTCATATATCCTTCAGTTCCATTTGCCTAAAGCGTCCTGTTTTGGGCTATCGATGTGCATAACATTGATGAGATATTTATATATATCGTATGTTTCAAGATGGCCGCAACGTCAACTTGTGCCTTTTTGGGTTTACGGACGTTTTCTATTGTCGTCCTCTGTCAGGTGTTTCTTATCACGGAACCGGGAAGGTTTAAATACGCTCAAACGTTTGTTTCTGGCTAATCACTCGAGACTGTTGAAAGAAGGATACGGGCTACCATGCCGCTCGGGTAAGGTTCTATATGCTTAATACGTTGTGTCGCAAATAGAATGTTATTTTTGTAAGGGATTCTTTAGAAGCCGTGCGCTATTGTTGAGACGCAATTACATCGTAACGTTTATAAACTCTGGAGCTTACACGCTATTAAGATTCTTGCATTGTGTCTCTGCTCTGGTTACAGTGATATCGCTCCTCACGTTATAGTACAACTTTAGTCATTCAATTGTTAATAGCTAATGCTTTGTCATTACAAGATGGCCGCTGGATTCAATGTTCTGTGCCGTAAATAGAGGTTTTTAGTATGCAGGGGATTGCTCATACGCCACGAGCTAATGTTGTGATGCAATTTTATCGTAAAGACTATGAACTCGTAGCTTACACGCTATTAGCACTTTTGCCTTGTGTGCTCTTTTTTAAACTAGTACGATATACTTTACTATGCCACGGTACCATTGGCTAACTACCTGATAACAGTTAATATCTTTCATCATAAGATGGCCGTCTGATTAGTTGCTTTGTTGTTTTTTACTCATATCCTTCTCCAGGTACTGAATGGAGCGGAAGACTCAAAGAAGTTTTCGTCTTAGTATTTTACTTATTTACGAGTGCCACTGATAACGAAGTTAGAGATATATATATTTTTTGGGTGAGTTGTTCTAGGATATTTTATTTTCACTCTCCAACATGACATGATGTTGTTTCTTGTTATTTTAAATAATTGTCTGATGCTCTACTCTTTTTGGATATAAACTTTTAAGGGCATTGATTTAGAGCATTGGATTTCATGAGTGTTAATCTGGACTGTATGTAACAGGTTTTGATCATTTTGGCTGTTAGAATAATGTATTTGGTATAATTAATACACTTGAGAATATCCGTTTTTTATATCAAAACATTTGCTTTTACATATCTTTTTATAGGTATTGTCCTACACTGATTGAAGGTCTATACATGCCCCCATCTACACAAGCGTTTTTCTTAAATTGATGAAACTCCATGAAATAGATCTTTTGTTTGGTAAGTGACATATGGCTAACAATATTTCCTTTCGATGCATATCGAAGCCAATAATATGCATCTATTAAAAACTAGGTTCTTGCTCTTTTCTATTTGCTTTAGATTTTTGGCGCTTGCAACACTGAAGACTTTTGTTTATCACATTAGCTATTAATCAGGCAAAAATTGACAGGACCAATATTCTTTGAATCCTATTTCTCACTATGTGGGCCCACATGCTCTTTTCTTTTCTTTTTTATATAAAATAGCTTTTTTATATAATTTTGGTATTATGATTCATGTAGCATGGCCCACATGTCTATAAACGAACATCGGTCTTGACATGAATGATCAATGAGATGATATGTCTATTATGAGCTCATTTATAAAGTTTCATTATCTAAACACATGGTAATTCTACTTTAGAATGATAGGTACTTGAATTTATATAATGGCGCCAATATGCCATCATATTCTGTTTTGTCTTGTTATATAGGCCCTCTTCTTTTAGTGTGAATACTTTATTGACATTTGTAAACATGATGTACAGTTAGAAAAACTGTTTGTATAAATTCGATTCTGCAGAATGTTTGTATATTTAAATGTACATATATATGTTGGTGCTTTGGGAATTAAAATATACTTTGTATGTATTTTTCTATAGCCCTGAAGAAGTCTCCTTGCAGGAGACGAAACGCGTCGGCTATGGCTTTCTTGTGCTATCAAGGCTGTGATATTCCATGCCTGTGAAAAGATCAAATAAAGAAAAGAATTCGTTTTGAAAATCAATGTGACGTCTTGGAAATTCCTTTAAACACTACGGACTCTTTCTAAATAGTGCTGAACCCTTTTGCATGTATATTTTGAATGGACTTTGTCCTGATTGAGGAGCTCAGAGGGAAGTGTTCCTCGGTTCGTTGCACTATTCAAGTTTATGTTAAACTACACTATTCACTTGTCAGGTGCGGTAATATAGCCTTCACCCTCTTCTCATTTGTTCAAATACTTTAGATGGTATTTTCTCTGACAACTCCGCATTAGTCTTTTTGGGGTAGTTACCGTTAACTTGGTCAGATCACACCACAGTAATGATTGGCCTCACTTCAAAGCCTGCCAATAAACCCAATATCAGCTTGGTTAAACTCTGTCGTCGGCATAAAATTAAGGCTGCTAAATTGGAAAGTAAAATGCAATCATCTATCCCTAAGATCTCGAGAAAGCAGTATTTTTCTGATTACAATGCTTGGCTCACCTTAGCTTTAGATCAATTGGCCCCTAGTAGACCCCTCCTCACTAAGAGATTAACACCATCTCAACCGTGGTTCTCCCAGAATCTTAGAGATTTGAAGCAGCTGTTTAGACGTCACTAGTGTCTTTGGAGGCTTAACTGCGACCCCTTAGAAAAAACTAAATAAAAACAAAAAATAGCGAAATATATGTCCCAGATCCTGATGAAAAATCTGCCTTTTTTCGCAGAATATTATCTCAGCTAAAAATTCCAATAAAGAACTGTTCGCCATGATAAAAAAACTCACTAACTTTAGCGACTGCGAAAAAATTGAAGGCAGTCAGATTCTTTGCGATAACATCACACTAGCTTTCCAGGATAAAGTAATAGATATTTTTAATACATTCTTTAGTTCCCTGTTGTCAGACCTCGTCTGCTATGCAGGGGATGAGGAGCCCAATATCCGGGTTGGAGCTTTCTCAGATTTCCGTACCAATGCCATCTACTTCCAATCTATTGTCTTTTTTTTCTTTTTCTCAGCTGTCGGTGGACCAAGTGCAGGACTTAATCCTTACCACTCGGTCTGGGTCTCCTTTGGATCCATGCCCCCCGGCCACTCCAGAGATAGCCTCTGCTACTGTTGCCGACCATCTAACTACAATTTTCAATGCATTTTTTTATCAGGGTTACTTTTCCACAGAATGGAAAATCGCGTCAATTTTGCCTCTGTTAAAAAAAACACTCCTGAATTCATCAGTTGCAAGCAACTGCTGCCCCATCTCGCAGCTTACTTTCCCGCCAAACACCGTGGAAAAAGTCATTAACAAGGAACTGAGCATCTATTTGGAATCTAATAACCTACTGGACCACTCACAAATTGGCTTTCGAGGTCAACATAGCACTAAGTCGGCTCTGATCACCGCCTCAGAGGAACTAAGGGTAACTTTGGACAATGGAAATCCTGCAGCGCTTATCCTACTTGATCTCTCAGCCCCTTTCGACACGGTCAATCATAAGGTTCTGTTCTACCGTGTCGAATCCCTGGGTATTGGTGGATCAGCCCTAGCTGTACTATCTTCCTGTCGCTCTGTTAGAGTGCAATTAGTTGTATTGGCTGCTTTCTCTCTAGCATCATTGAGCCCTACTCTGTTTAAATTATATGTCACTCCTCTAGCCACCCTGATTAAAAAAAATGGTTTCTCAGTTGTCAGCTACGCAGACGACACCCAGATTTTTGTATCAGTCTCTTGAAATCAGCGAGAATCGGCCGCCAATTTCCGTAAATGTATGCAACAAATTAACAAATGGATGATAAGTAATTGCCTGAAACTAAATTCTGACAAAACGGAAGTTTTGTTGATAAGTAATAATGTATCTTTTTGGTCTCCTAACTGGTGGTCATTAGAGCTAGGTTAGGACCCACTTCCTGCAATAAAATTGAAGAACTTGGGTGTCATCTTTGACAATCATTTATCTTTTAACAAACTGGTGAATGCAATCGCTTCCTCTGCTTTTCTTGCTCTAAAAAGCCTGAGAAAGATTCTGCCTTTTAGCCCAATTGACTTGAGGAAACTAGAAGCAACTGCCCTTACTCTCTCTAAAATTGAATATTGTAATGCCTTGTACATCAACTTACAGAAACACTTACTTAAGCTACAGATCTTGCAGAACCCTGCTGCCCGGTTGCTACTTGCAATACCTAGGCACCAGTCTGCCTCTAAGGCGGTGTTCCATCTTCACTTGTTGCCAGTGCAAAAGTGAATAAACTTCAAGGCTCTATGCATTGCATTTAAAGCCTCGCATGATGAGGGCCAAGATTATTAATTCGATATGCTCCTTCCCAGGTCTCTACAGTCTTCATCAGCAGCAAATCTCATAGTCTCTACCTTCAAACGAGTCTGTAAGGGTGGAAGGCAGTTACGGCCGGTGCAAGTAAGAGCGGTGGGGTGGGGTGAAGGGGGAATCGACAGACGACGAAGGAAAACAAAAAAAAAAAGAAAACCACTTACCTTGCGCTCACCCCATCGCTGAGTTGGCGATGCATTGAGCGAGAGGTAAGTGGTTTTATTTTTTTTGTTCTTTCTTTCTCTCATTGTCGCCACCTGCCCAGCCCCGCCCCACTGCTTCACCGCCCCACCGCTCTTAACTGCAGCGGCCCCAACGGGTGGAAGAAACTTTATTTACGGAACAACCAAATGGTGGAATGCCTTACCTCTTTACTTAAAGACTAGTCCATCCCTGTCCTTCTTTATAAAGAATCTTAAAGCTAGGCTTTTTATTTACAATTCCCTTGGTCTGTCTTCCGTCTTTTGTTAGACTAGTGCCAAGACGCCCACGGGCAATTGAGCGCTTTACAAAACCAATTTTCATTTAATTTTTCATTTAGGAGAGCTGCTGGAGTGCAGAAATGCTGATCCCTGGTGCTGTGATCAGATGACCCTGGCCATACTGGCGAGATGGAAAGCATCCAGGGAGTGGTCAAGACAGCCAGGTAACCTTTAATCAAGCAGGCGGGACAACAGGTAGTCTTATAGGCACAGTCGCACCAACAACCTAGAGTGGCCACCTCTGTGCACCAAGAGATCTCCCTCTGTACAAACTAATGCTTTTGTTCCCGCTTCCATGCCTCTGCGCCTCCTCGTCCCAGAGATTCTGAGGCTGCACTATCACACACCACTCCCTCGCAGGTCTGATCTGACCACAGGCTCCTCTTCATGGGGCACCAGCTCAGGCTAAAAAATCCACTTAAAATTGGCCCTGAAGACTCCATTGAGGCTTCTGATGCACCATCACTCAGCAAATTCCCTCCAGGTTTCCCTGCATGAAATGCAGCATTTAATAACAATATAAACATTCAGTGAGCAACAAACAGTAAATAACAGGGGTGGCATGTTATAAATGATCTTTACGGCACTCTCTGGGCTCTCAAGAGGGCTCTCAAAGGGCTTTAGTGGGCTTTGGTGGGGTTAAACTGAGTCAAAAGTGATTACGGGGTTATGGGATTACGGTGCCACCTTCGGAGCTAAACAGATTTGTGGTGTCATCATACCACAATCATACTGCAATTGACCAGCACCTAGTTCCTCCAACCAGCTCCCTGCCGCCGAGTCTGACCTGCCCATTCCTCCTTGCCCCATGCCCACTATGCCTTGCTCACTCTTGCATCTCAGCATCCTCCCTCCTCTCAGCATCTCCTCCTTGCATCTCAGCATCCTCCCCTCATGTCTCAGCGTCATCTCACATCTCGGTAGAGTGCGAGAAACAAAGGTACTCCCGTCAGAGTCAAGCACAGGACAAGACAACTAAAGCAATCCCATTATGGATGAATCCTGTTGAAAAAAAACATTGGTGACTGCCATCAGGATATGATGCTAGTACCATAGTCAATCCTCATCTTGGCCCGAATATATTGTTATCAATGAAGGCCTGTGCAGTTTGCAAGATACATGAATAATCCTCCTCATTGCCTGAATACTACTAACAAAATAGGCAGCTCCAGGGGCGTGACACAGGCACAGGTGGCTCCAGTGGTGCAGGGGGCCCGCCAACCCTCCAAGTGGGGCTCATTCAGCCCAAGGTTAACAAATATCTGTGAAAGGAGACTAAGGGGCCTCCTCACTTTCTGCAGGGGAGGGCTATATCATTTTGCATTATGCCACTGGGAAGCTCCCTTTTTAGGCCTGAGCACAACACCAGGAAGATAATTGGCTCCCATCACTACTCATACAAGAAACCACAGACAGATTACATTTGTCACTGCCTGTACACAGTGCTCAAGACACGATCGATAATCAACAGCAGTAAAGCACGATGACAGGAAATTGGGCAACTTATATTAAAGAAAACACACAGCATCATGAATACCATAAAAGTACCACCATGCCAGAAGACAGCATAAAAAATATGAGGCTTTTTCAGGAACAGAGCACTGTGGCAGAAAAATAAAGTTACACCAGACAAAGCACAAGCATGGTGAGAGAAATATGCTTGTCTTCGACCAAGTAAAAGCACAGTGTACCAGAAACGTTTGCTACTCCCATCATGGCATGATCAAGATTGGAGAAAAGTTGACTCCTCTCCATCAAGACGAGTATGATGCCAGAAATATGGGCTACTTTCATGAGTATACAAGCACTGTGTCGGAAACATATGCTGCACTTATTATGCCCCATGGATTGTTAAATGAGCGTGAATGGCCTTCTTCAGGTCAGGATCATAGTATCATAAACAAAGGCCAAACGCCACCAAGGACCAAACACATTGTCATCACTCTGAGCTTCTCTATCAGAGGTTAATGATTCTACTGGGAAAAAAGACTGTGCCCATCGGGCTTAGTTCACATGCTAAGAATGGCTGCATCACTTCAGATCTTGAGCTTACTGCCAGAAAGATGGGCACTCTCCCATCAGGGCGTGAGCACAGTCTCAGAAATATGAGCAAATGCAATTAGGGCCTGAGGACAGTCTAAGAAATGTATTTTACTTTTATTAATCCTGAAAAGGAAACCACAGACACAGATAACTCCTGTGCAGGGGAGATCAATGTACTGTTGCACACCCTAGCCCAGTCCGCATTAGCCCTTACTTCAAAACAGAAGGTCATATTTGTCTCTCTCTTCTGGAGCACCACGGTTCCAGATGTTTGACGCACACATCCCTAAAGCTACCAAGATTCTGCGTGATGCCACACATCTCCCTAACCACCGTATATGGAGCCCAGCTTATGATTCTCCTAACTGCCACACAAGACGCCTCTTAACTGCCACACAAGACGCTGCTTCCCGGGGCGCTAAGCAGCCGCACTATGGAAGTGCACTCCCTGCCATGGTGAGGAAGAACTTGGGGGCATATCAACAAGGGCTTTATCTCAACAACAACAGGGTGCTAACATGGAAATTTACATGTTAGCACCCTTTTACTCTACGCTTCCCCTTGCATCTCTAATGAGATGCAAAGGGGGCGTTCCAGAGTAAAATAATAGGAGAAATGTCGCTAAGCGACATTTCTCCTATTATCAAGAATGTCGCTAACCCTGTTAGAGACAAAAAAAGCAGCGCTAACCGCGGTTAACGCTGCTTTTTTACGTCTGGTACTTTTCTGACTTAGCCATGATATCCTATGGAAGGAGGATATCATGGCTAAGTTTGCCTGTCCCTATCAACAAGGTAACGTGAGATTATCGCTGGGTTTCCAGCGATAATCTCACGTTAGCCTGTTAACGTGAGGACTTTTATCGCTATTGAGATAAGCGTTGCTAATAGCACGCTATCTCAGCGATAAAAATTCACGCTAGCCGGCGATAATTATCCTAGCGCTAAGTGCGCTTAGAGATAATTATCGCCGGTTGTTGTTGATATGCCCCTTGGAACCGGAAGAAAGAGGGGCGGTTTGCGATGCAAGAGCGCATCAGGGCTGTCGCGCTCGTGCGTTGTTGTTTGGGAAAGTAGACACAAGCAGGACACGTCGTGTTACGCTCATGTCTATTTCAGAAGATGCAGGTTTGTGGGGGTTAAGTAGTGGTTTTGCTTGCATGGTGGAGCACTGTTCAAACCACGTGGAAGGTTGTTTATAAGGTGGGGTGGTGGCAGTTGGGCAATCGAAGGCTGGACTCCTGTCACCAAACCTTCAGTTTTGAGTCATCGTTTTCATCTTAACACTGGCAACAAGGATGGGATACATACCCACTCATCCTGCTGCCGACAGATTGGTTCTGGATGCGTCTGGTGTGGAAATGTCAGCAAAGTGGGAGAGTGCAGTCCCGGTGTACATGAGAGCCTTGCAGCGGGCACTTTTTCATAGGAGTGCATCTCCAACTGTGACGTGCACACAAGCAGAGAGTGCAGGAAGTGTTTTGGGGCATTACTCATGCTACCAGCTGTTGCCAATGGTGAAGCGTACACCATTTGGGTGAGACTCGCTGCGTGTCTTCTTACGGTGAAACGCACACCTTTGCTGGAGTGACAGCGGTGATTGCTTTTCTGATTTTGGTGATTGTGCATGACTTTGGCGATATTTGTGTATTTTTTATGCATTTCTACTAGTTCCCTAGTTTTCGTTGAACAAGTGCAATTTGTATAAAGGGTGTGTGGTTTAACATACCCTCATGTCTGGCATTGTTACGCCTCTGTCTTTTGTCACAGCTCCTGCTGAGCCTCCCATGGACTAGGAAACATGGGCGGCTCGGTTTTTAGCTTATGTGGAAGCGTGAGAGGGAGAGGACTGAGAACCAGAGAATGCTGACCTACTTAAACATTGGTTAGGAGGGTTGGGTTAAACAAATTAAAGAATCTGTCAGTTGTGGTCAATCCTGCTAACGTTAATGTGTACCAATATGCATCTAAACAGTTATCCTTACGGTCTGGAAAAAAGACTAATGTAGTGATGAGAAGATAATTTGTTTCCTCTACAAAGCAATGTTCTGATGAGTCCATAGAGGATTATGGGCCAGATGTAGGAAGCAAAATACCGATCGCAAACGCAGAAATTCACAGAATTTATACGTTTGCGATCGCAAAAGAGCCCTGTGAAATGTAGAGAGGGAAAAAGCCAAACGCAAAATAAGGAATCGCTAAAAAAAAGAGGTCAGTTAGTGATTCCTTATCTTGCGAATTTGAACCACCGACTCCCAAATTGCGCATCGCAATTTGCGAAATCGCAAAAATAAAATCGCAAATCAATGTAAGAAAAATCGCAAATAGCGATTTCCCGCAAAATCGCTATTTGCGAGTCGCAAATTAGCACCAACTCAAAGCAGGTGGTAAACAGGTGCACTGTATGTAAACAGCCCCAGAATGCATTAGTTTCAACACAATGGCGGCCCTCTATGTCACTGCAAGGCGGATGTGGATGCGAGCAGCAGCACAGAGGATGAGGAGGCAACAGGAATGCATTTACAGAGTGCGCATCACCCTTTTCCAACTCACAGAAGAAGAAATACATGAGAGGTACAGGCTTCACCCCTCTACCATCCTAGACCTGATACGTGACCTGCAACCAATCCTTAAGCACCAGACACGCAGGGCGCACGCAATTCGACCACATGTGCAGGTCCTTTGTTCCCTTCACCTACTTGCATCAGGTAGTTACCAGGGGGTGATAGCTGTGGCTGGAGGTGTCTCACAAAGTTGCCTGTCACCCTTCTTCAACACCTTCCTGGATGCCATGCTTCAAAGAATGTACCATCATATCTGGTCTCCCACAACGCAAATGGAACTGCATAAGACCAAGATGGATTTCTATCAGATGGCCCAGTTCCCACATGTCATATGGTGCATCGATGGGACACATATTGCAATCTGCCCCTCCCTGCAACTGAGTACATATATTGAAACAGGAAATCATATCATTCAATCAACGTTCAGGTCATTTGTGATGCGTCTCACATCATAACTGATATAGTAGCGAAATTCCCAGGGAGCACGCATGACTCCTACATCTTCAGGCACAGTGAAATCTATACACGTCTGGCTGGGGGTGAATTTGGAGAAGGATACCTGCTAGGTAAATGCATGTGACACACCCTGATGTATACCTTGGATGTATTTGTTGTTGCCTGTGATTGATGTTTCATCCTTTCCCACTTAGGTGACAGCGCATATGCAGTGCGTGCATTCATACTCACCCCATTCCTCAACCCATCTACCCCAAGTGAGAGGAGATACAATGCTGCCCATAAGTCTACGCGGAATGTGGTGGAGCAGACATTTGGATTCCTGAAGAGCAGGTTCCGCTGCCTCCACAAAAGTGGAGGTGCACGGCAGTACCGCCCGAGATATGCTGCAGAATCATTGCTACCTGTGCCATAATACACAACCTGGCCACAAAGAAGGGAACCCCAGTTGAAATCACCAATTCAGACTCAGAGGATTAGGAATGTCCACGGCCACTGCACAGTGCAGCAGGTGTTGGAGGAGCGGCAGATGGGAGGCACAGATGCGCTAAGATCACACGCAACTATTTCTAAGTAAGTAGTCACACAAAGCGGTTAATGACAATTGTTTACCGGTGTTTTATTGTCCTTACATGAGGCAATATGCACACCGCCTCACCATATTGGATTCTGTGTGCCTTGAGTAGCCCAGCGTGGCATTACCACACTGCATACATATTGTCATCCACTCTCACTGGGTCACATGGGTTACCTCACCCATCAGCCACTGTTAGCAGCAGCATGGGCTCATTTCCTGCAGCCACGCACAGCAGTGCTTCGCTCAGTGTGCACACTTCCCTCCCTTGAGGACTGTTCTGCTGCTGGCCCTTATCTTGCACTACGCCGTCTGGGCTCAGCAACGGACGGAGTTATGCTGCTGCGGCTGGTGACCTCCTCACTGTCTCCACCATCCCCAGACCCTGTGGCAGCTATGTTGGCTGTCTGGAGCAGTGGTGACCTGCACCAACCCCTAGCAACATCCTGGCTGCAGTGGGCCATTTCCAACTGCATGGCCACTGTGCGTTTGCTCAGGAGAGATGTGGCATTGCATAGGCGGTTGACCGCCTTTGTGTATCCCTCCATGCGCTGTTTTTCCCTGCGCCTTGTGCCATGTTCACTGTCCAATTTGCTGCACAACTGCCTTACTGCCTCAGTCATGTCCCGCATGCCCTCAGCAACAGTGTTGTTCAGTCCATTGATGCCCTCCTTAAAGTCCCTCATGTTCTTGTTCATGGACACCATCTGATGTTGCATTAATCGCATTGCCTTCCCTTGCAGCCGCTGCACCTTCACCATGGTGCCCTCAAGACCTGCAAAGACACTGGATTCATCACCCTGCTCCGATGGACTGTGTGCCCTTGGTGTGCATCGGAGACCACTGGTGTGGTTACGCTGCATGGGTGACTGTGTTTCAGTAGACTGTGCTGGCTCTTCGGGCATGGTCTGTGGAGCTCCCGTGCTCTCCTTCTCTACCCCCTCCATCTCCTGTAGGCTTCCCACTGTATACCTCCTAGGTTTGGGTGGTGGTGGTCTGACATCTGTGGGTGTCTGGGACTCTTCCTTCTGAATATGGTGTTGCCTAGGTGCCTCTTGTGTCTCCCTCTCTTCTTTCTGAGGCGCAGGTTTGCCTGTGGATACAGAATGTCCATTTACTGACTTGCCTTGCAGCATTCGTGTTACATTAAACTACATGAGTTGCTATTCACACTAACAGTCCTCCACTTGGGTATTGACTGATGTGAGGCCCCTGCAATTGTGTTCAGAAATCTCACTGATATGCTATAGGGGTTTTGGGACTACATCTGCCATGATGCATTGCTGGTTGTTTGCAAAATATGGATTGGAGTGGAATTCTGACTTGCTCATGGGGGTTTGGGGATTCAGGAGGGGGGAGGGGAGTTCAGGCCATGCTGTTTATGCATCTTACCGTGTCCGGTGTAGTCTCGGGCTGAGCTGTCCACGTCTCCTATGCCACTGATGGTCTCAGGCTGGAGGGTGGACTCCACCAAATCATCCAGGGGAGTGGTTGCAGGCGCTGTGGATGGTCTGCCACCTGTCTTCTTTGCTTGTTTCAGCCTGTCAGCTACCCTCTCCTTCGCCCTGGAGTGCGGGTCATACTAGCGCTTCTTCAGGTCGTCGATGGAGCGCTGGGTGACACCAATGGCATTGATCTTGCCTTGTATTTCCAGCCAGATCTTTCTCTTCTGGGATTCAGGGATATGCAGGGATTTCTTTCCGAATAACTTGTCATGTGTCTTCACCACCTCTTCAATTAGGACCTCCAGCTCCTTCTCACAAAATTTCTGCTTCCTTTCCCTCTCTGCAGGCTCCTTTCTCTTCTCCTGTGTGTCCATTCTGTAAGTTGGTGTCTGCCTGGAAACTCCTGTGCAGCTCCTGGGTGTGTGCTCCTGCTCTCTGCCTCTCCCACAGCCTCAGGCACTGAGAAACAGCATGGGTGTGGCCACTTCCTGTGTGTGATGTCATCAGGGTGCACCTGAATGGCAGATTCGCAAATTTGCGATTTTTTAAATTGTGATTTCGCTAATACCGATTCGATATGGGGGTTTGTGAGTTTACTGAATCGCAATTTTTTTGCGATTTTTTATCTACATGGCGGTTTGCGAGTTTTTAATAGCGATTCGGTAAACATTGCTATTAAGAACTCACAAATATCTTTTTACATACATCTGCCCCAATGTTTCCACTCTTAGGTCCTTTGCTGTGACTTGTGATTTTTAACATATTACGTATGTGCAGGTATTAAGGGATAACATTCTAATGAGAACTAACAACACAAAGCTTCAGGAAAGGTTGGATGGAATAAGTCAAAGACATTTCTTGTGCCAAAAAATCAGATGTTGCATAAACCAGAGGTGAAAAACAAATACCAAAGGCCTGAAGGGAAGAGGGGGATACTGTTGTGTTACAGATGTGGTAGTAATGGTCATTTGGGCAATTCTGAAATGTGTCCTGCATTAGATAAGGTGTGTTGCAGGTGCAACAAGATGGGGCTTTTAGTAGAGTGTGCAGATCAGTGCCCAGGAGAGTGAATGTTGTGCAAAGTTATGATGATTGTGTTTCCCTTTATGACTACTGCGAACATGATAACACCACTGTTTTGTATATCAATGGAGTCAAATGTGCAACTAAATTCCCCTCATGTGACATTGTAGTACATGGGGTGGATATACAAGTGCTAGTGTACTCATGTGCCTGGTATGCCATCATTTTCCATGATTTGGTCAAGATGAAATGGCCTAACAAGTTCATTTTGCCTCCTGACATCTCTCCCGGTGGTTGCACAAGCCATAAAAATGATTTAGGGGCATATTATCAAACCAGGCGATAACATTATCGCCGCTTTAGCGGCAGAAAATTGCCGCTAAAACGGCGATAATGGGCTTGATAATATGCTCTATGGAATTCCAATTGAAGTCCATGTTAAATGTGAAGGACGTCTAACATGGGCTTCAATTGGAATTCCATAGAGCATATTATCAAGCCCATTATCGCCGTTTTAGCGGCAGTTTTCTGCCGTTAAAGCGGCGATAATTTTATCGCCTGGCTTGATAATATGCCCCTCAGTTGGTTATTTTTGGGCCAACATAGAATTTGGCATGCGCTGTACCTTTGGAAAATGTATGTGGCAAAAAGTGTGCAGTCTTTGTTAGGTTGGCCCATCAGGAAGAAATGCATATTAAATTAGACCCGTAAGCTGATCCCCCTGTATACACCATTCGGTCCTCTACCAATGTTACATATGGGAATTCTGCTGGCATGAGTGTGTTTCTGATTTTGTGTAAGGGTTGAAGCAACAATTTCCTGGTGTTTTCAGTGACAAATTGGCGAAGTATCAGGGTTTTAAGTACCGTATCAAATTGCATGACAATGTTACGCCTTTGCGCCACAGGGTAAGAAATGTACCATTGTCGTACAGGGGCAAACTTAAGGACCTCTTGCTAGACTTATGTGAGAAAAAGATTATTAAACCTGTGGAATCACATTGGTTTTATCCCGTGGTGATTTTGGTAAAATCTTTTGGGGAATTGCGGTTCTGTGTCGATTTGTGCAGCCTTAACTATGCCATTTGGCTGGACGCTCATCCTCTTCCAAATCTCCATGAGATGGCGACCACTTTGGCTGGGGAACAAATGTTCCCGTGTTTAGATCTGGCCAGTGCCTACCATCAGGTGTCGTTGGAGGAGGAATCTAAAACCCTCACAGCATTTAATATTCCAGAGGGCCTGTTTAGGTTCGGTTGTATGCCGTTTGGTGTGGCTAGTGCGGCTTCTGTTTTTTGAAGGCTAATGAAGGAGACACTAGTATGCCTAATTGGCCCTGTCACTTAACAAGATGACATATTGGTGTTTAGTAAAAATACTGAAGAACACGACTGCAATTTGAAGAAGGTGTTGGCAGCCTTATCATCAAAGGGGCTTACAATGCATGCCAGGAAATGCAAATTAAAAAAATGCGAAGTGGAGTACCTAGAGCTTCCCATCAGCAGTGCAGGCATTAAACACAAGAGCAACCATGTGGAAAACATTAACAAAGCACCAGTTCCAATTTGCAAAGAGCAGTTAGTGGCTTTTCTTGGTCTTTCAGAATTTTATGCCAAGTTTATCCCCAACTATACATCCAAAGTGGGTCCTTTCAGGTGGTTTCTCAAAAGAATGCTACGTTGGAATGAACCAATAACATGTCTGCGGTGTTTGAAGTGTTGAGCGGGTTGATTGTGAATGCAGTGTGTCTCAAACCTTTCATTTTTGGGAAGCAATGTATTGTAATGATGGATGCTAGTAACTGTGGGTTGGGAGATGTGCTATGGCAGAGGGACCAGGGCAAGGAGTGGAATGTGGCATTTGCGGATCACTGACGAAATATCGAGAAGAAGAATATCGAATTGCCAAAATATCGAAGGAAAAATATAGAATGCCAAAATATCGAAGCCCTATCTCCAAACAGGTAAGTACAAAAATATAGAATCCTAAATATCGTTGTAAAAAATATAGTCAGTCACAATATCGATTTTTTTAAAATGTCTTAAAATTAATGTAAAATTAATGAAATAATACATATAATTAACTGAAACATACTTAAAAATACTTAAATTACTTTAAAATTAATAAATAATTAATGTAAGTAAAAAAATAATAATAATACATATATATTAACGTGATATTTATTTAAAAAATGCAATATTTTTTGCGTAGGATAGCGGGCGGGTAAAATTTACTATTACCACTCCAGTAAGTGCAATAGTAGGGAAAACGTTGGATAGCGGGAGGGTAAAAATTACTATTCCCACTCCAGAGAGTGCAACAGTAGGGAAAGCGTTGGATAGCGGGAGGGTAAAAATTAGTATTCCCACTCCAGACAGTGTAATAATAGGGAAAGCATTGGATAGCGTAGGGGTAAAAATTAATATTCACACTCCAGAGAGTGCAACAGTAGGGAAAGCGTTGGATAGCGGGAGGGTAAAATTTACTATTCACACTCCAGTGAGTTCAACAGTAGGGAAAGCATTGGATAGCGTAGGGGTAAAAATTACTATTCCCACTCCAAAGAGTGCAACAGTAGGGAAAGCGTTGGATAGAGTAGGGCTAAAAATTACTATTCCCACTCCAGAGAGTGCAACAGTAGGGAAAGCGTTGGATAGTGTAGGGGTTAAAATTACTATTCCCACTTCAGAGAGTGCAACAGTAGGGAAAGCGTTGGATAGCGGGACGGCAAAATTTACTATTCCCACTCCAGTGAGTGCAACAGTAGGGAAAACGTCAGATGGCGTAGGGGTAAAAATTACTATTCCCACTCCAAAGAGTGTAACAGTAGGGAAAGCGTTGGATAGCGTAGGGGTAAAAATTACTATTCCCACTCCAGAGAGTGCAACAGTAGGGAAAGTGTTGGATAGCGTAGGGGTAAAAATTACTATTCCCACTCCAAAGAGTGCAACAGTAGGGAAAGCGTTGGATAGCGTAGGGGTAAAAATTACTATTCCCACTCCAGAGAGTGCAACAGTAGGGAAAGCGTTGGATAGCGGGAGGGTTAAATTTACTATTCCCACTCCAGTGAGTGCAACTCTAGGGTAAGCGTTGGATACCGTAGGGGTAAAAATTATTATTCCCACTCCAGTGAGTGAAATAGTAGGGAAAGCGTTGGATAGCGTAGGGGTAAAAATTACTATTCCCACTCCAGTGAGTTCAATAGGAGGGGAAATAATAATTTAATATTTTATTAAAAATAAAGAAATTATTAATACCAAATAAAATTATTAAAATTAATTACCAATCACACAATATTTAATAATTAATTTATTATAAATACCAATGTTTTTTTTATTAATAACCTATTAATAATTAATTAACAACCAATTAATTTTCAATACCAAAAATTAATAAATAAAATTAACACCAATTAATAATTAATTAGGAATAAATTAATTAGCAATATGCAAAAATTATTTCAATAATTAATTATTTACAATTAAATAATTCCCACCATATTCCCCTATAAACCCACAAACCGCTACAAATAATAAATTAATACAATTAACATAATTATCAATTAAACAATTAATACTAATTAATTACCAATTAATACAAATTATTTACCAATTAATAATTAATCAACAACCAATTAATTTTCAATACCAATTAATAATTACCTAATAACAATTAAATTACTTCCCACCCTATTCCCCTATAAACCCACAACCCGCTACAGAAGTAAAACGCAAAAATAAATTAAAAATAATTAATAATTCCTAAAAATTATTATTTAATGTAATATAATTAAATTACTTCCCACCCTAATCCCCTATAAACCCACAACCCGCTACGGAATTAAATTACACAAAAATTAAATAACATAAAATTCATTACTTTAAAAATATTCAAACATACTTCCAAAATGTATACATACTTTTAACACATATACTAACACTTAAAACACTATAAACAAATTCGATATTTTTAACAACTATATTATGACTGTCGATATTACTTACTTCTATATTATTTAAATCGATATTTTATTTCTTACCTGATTTTCGATATTCTTCACCACTATATTTTGACAATTCGATATTCTGTCCATTCTATATTAAAAACTCGATATTCTGTCCTGTCGATATTTTGAATTTGATATTATGTCTGTTTACCGGAATTTGCATCTAGGGCCTTGCTAGATGCTAAAATAACTATCCGGTGATTGAGAGGGAGTTGTTGGCCTGCGTATGGGGAGTGGAAAACTTTAGGACAGTTTTGTGGGAGACTAAATTCATCACCAAAACAGATCACAAGCCCTTGGTGCACATGAAGGCCCCGGGGTGGGGAAGGCGCACCATGTCTGCGTGGTTAGCCAGGTTAGCTTCTCATCTGCAGAGTTTTCAGTATCAGTTGGAGTATGTGCCAGGTAAGAATAATGTGCATGTCTAGGTTACTATTACCTGATAGTGATCTTATGGAAGGAGACACTGATGAGGGTGTGGTAGCATTTACGATGCAGGTCATCAGTTTAGTGGAATTAGGTCTTCCTATTGTCCAGGAAGCTAAGTGGGAAGAGGAGATGGAGAAAGATGGTAAATTGAACAGGGTGTTGCAGTTTATTTCTGGTGGATGACCTGAGGAAATGAAGGTGCCCGGTGAATTGATGGGGTATTTCAAGGTACGGGGGGAATTGGCTGTGGAGAATGGTATTGTGGTGCATGGGGACAAGTTCAATCCCCCATTTCATTTGAGGAAAACCGTAGTGGATGTCAGACACTTGTTATATCGGGCACAAGGAGGCGGGTTGAAGTGAATTTTTAGTGGACAGGGATTGATACCTTGGTGGAACATCAGGTGAGGATGTATATGAAGTGTGCATTTAGCGACAAGTCAGCCAAGGCTTTGTTTACTGTTGTGCAACTTGTGGATTTTCCAGTGGATTTTCCTGTGGCACCATGGTGGAAGTTGGGTCACAACATCATCTGCCCCTTTGCAGTACTACCAAAACAGGAACCTTTTGGTATTTTACTGGTTGATTGCTAATTTAAATGGCCTGAGATTAAAATGGTGAGCTATGTCACTTCAGAGGTTGTGGTGGAATTTCTGGAGGAAGCTTTTTGCAGAGAGGGCATTCCCCAAGAGATAGTAACCAACAACGGGCCCCAATTTGCCAGTAATATATGAAGAGGTATTTGGAGAAGTGTGGGGTGGAGCATAGGAGAATTTCAGTGTTCCATGCCGAAGCGAATGGTCAGGTTAAGACAGCTGCGGTCCGTGCAAGTAACAGCGGTGAGGCGGTGGGGCAGTGGGGCCGGGTAATGGGGGATTTCAAGGGACCATGTTGAGGGAAAATTAAACAAATAATTAATTTTCCCTCTGCATCATCCCTCAAAATTCCCCCTTACCCGGCCTCACCGCCCCACTGCTGTTACCTGCACGGACCGCGGCTGGGTTGAGAGATTCAACCGCATGGTCAATGAGGCTTTCCAGCTCTCTTTGAAAGGTGGGTTGAGTTCAGGAAATGTGTTGCAATTCATGCAGTTAGGTCATCAGACTTCATCCAATTTGGTGACCTCTGTGAGTCCATTTGAGTTGGTAAAGGGACGTAGACACAGCACTAGGTTAGTACCATGGTGGTTGGAGAACAAAGTAAGAATGGTAGGTGAAATAACCTAAGTGGTTTTTAAACAAATTAGAAGTAGAGTGAAGGACTACAAAGCTAAAATGAAAGAGGATTTAAGAAGAAGGAAAGGAGCAGGAAGCAAGCAGGTTGTGATGGTTGGAGGCATGGTCCGTCATAAGAAGAGGGCTACTGTAGGGAAGGGCTTTGCTAGTTGGTCAGATCCTGTCATTGTCATTGAAGTTTTAAGGAGTGTGGTACGAGTGGATGAGTTGGCGTCTGGAATCTGAACAGGGTGTTGCTTTTCAAGGGTGAAGGTTTTTGCTTTGATAAGTCAGGAAGCAATGTGTTTTTGGGATGTGTCTGAAAGGAAGTGTGCCAAGAACACAGGGATGAGCGTGTCCACTGGTTTGTGTGGAACGGATGTGGTCAAGGTTACCCCCAGAAGTAATAATTCACGACGAACACCTTTGAAGTTTAAGGATTTTGTCTGAACTAAAAAAAAATGTAAAGGGGGAAGATGTGTTTTATGCACAAGCTCATTATGCCTGTTGTGCTAGTGTGTTGTTGTTTTGTGACGTAGACACGAGCTGGACACGTTGTGTTACGCTTGTGTGTCTTTAATAAAATGCAGGCTTGTGGGGGTTAAGTAGTGGTTTGGTTTGCATGGCAGAGCTTCTTTCAAACCACAGGGAGGGTTGTTTATATAGTGGGGCGGTGGCAGTTGAGCCCTAAGTTGGCAGGGTGTGCCCAGACGTGGGTCCCTTGCTCACTTTGCCACTGGATTCGAGATAGCCTGGCTGATGAGGGATATGAACCCAAAACCGGTCCCAGGATGCTTGTTTCAGGTCCAGGGAAGACATGGCTGGGCAGTTCGGGCTGGACTGTTCCCATGAGGCACAGGGTCAGACTGATTTTCATATGGCCATGTCTGAACTGGGGTGGTGGAGTGAGCTAAAGAATGATGATGCATTAAACCCAGATCAGTTGACTGGGGGTGAGTGTTTGATTTGCTCAAACGCTCCGTCCATCATCCCCTTTGGTATCGCTTTATTCGCCCTAAGTTGACAGGGTATGCCCAGACGTGGGTCCCTTGCTCACTTTGCCACTGGATTCAAGATAGCCTGGCTGATGAGGGTTATGAACCCGAAACCGGTCCCAGGATGCTTGTTTCCGGTCCAGGGAAGACATGGCTTGGCAGTTCGGGCTGGACTGTTCCCATGAGGCACAGGGTCAGACTGATTTACATATGGCCATGTTTGAACTGGGGTGGTAGAGTGAGCTAAAGAATGATGATGCATTAAACCCAGATCAGTTGACTGGGAGTGAGTGTTTGATTTGTTCAAACGCTCCGTCCATCATCCCCTTTGGTATCGCTTTAAATTAGCATAACAGCACAGCCTAAATAAAAGTGAGAATATCAGATACACAAAACGATGGGCACTCGGTGCATGCTAGTTCATCATGTAGTGGGCATTTCCATCTCAAATCATGGGTAAAACGAAGTGTGAGTTCTCTGCGCCTGACTGCTATCACCTTCCTGAAGCAGCAATCAAAGACAGAATTTATCTTAAACACACAAATTGCAGTTCCATTTGTCACCTTTACCATCCACCAAATGACAGTGCTGTGAAAACTATCCTCAACTACGGACATTGAAAATGGACCCCACTGGCCACAGTACTCGTACTCACATAACAGACAGAGTCCCACTACAACTCATGTTTTACACACATACTCCACATACACATACATTTTAGTTGCACACAGAATGCCATTGAGGGGTTCTGAGTTTGACATAACAGTTGAAGGGATAAGTAGAGCACCCCTTCTCTGACACACAGTCTGGTCCACTACACAGTACGCTGACAGCACCACTTTATGTTATGTACTCAGGGCAAGGACAGTGGACCATTGCTTAAAATGAGAGCATGATCGGTGCTCCCAGCCTCTCGTTGTCAAGGACAAGCCTAGATCTCTGTGTAATTGCTAGATTACTGTGACCCCAGAACCAAACTAAATTCCTGATATCCGTTTTCACATGCAGTTGGGCACTCCGGGGAGGGGGAGACACCCATTAACCATCCTGTCCCAACAGTATTGCTAGACTAATAATAACACACAGTACCATTCTGTGACATAGGACACTGGGGAAAAGTAATTTCCAGAGTACGTGGGCCACAGTCACTGTGCCACTTTATAGGGGGGGGGGTCTATACCCCCTGGGTGTCAAAGCCTTCATTGCATTCATTTCCCTCTCCAATGCATTCCTTTGTTTCCTCTATCTCTTGAGGAACTTTTTATGCATTATTATTTCTTACATTTTGCTCAGTGGTTTTCATTGCCATTTTCTTGACTATTATTTTTACATAATTCTTTTATTTGTTATTGCTTTACCCTTCATAGCGTACATGCATCTCATGCCTGCCTTTCAGTTGGGTGCATTTTCCTAGTCTCTCTACCCTACACATTCAAACACTCTGGAGGACAGCGGCATGACAACTAGAGGAGGACACTCTTACCATCCTTTCTCCACAAAGACATAGATGGGCCTATTTACAAGCCCCTTGTGCCGTCAGTGCGTCACTTTTAACATGGGAAAATAAGCCCCAGAATCCATATTCAACAAATCTTGACGCTAAAGACTGCAAGTGTCTTTTGATGCTAACAGAGTAAATGCTGTAGTACAGATTCTCATTCAGCATGTCCAGGTGTTGACCAATGAAAATACTGCGCAAAATCAGGAAGTAGCAGATCACACTGGATCATCCTTAGCAGTTGCTATTATGAAGCTTGTCCGTGGTATTTTATGCCCGCACCAACTTAGTATTGACCGATCCAAAGTTTTTTTCCTGTTCAGTAATATTTCAGTGACTACTGTAAGTTGGCAAATTGTGTTTATTACCACAAACAAATTGGGATGATTATTCATTCTTCCTACAAAACATCCCAAAAATGTTTCACCCATGGCCGAACTGATCTACTGGGCATCGGGTGTTTCCCCAGAGGCTGAAAGGGTGAGGGGGTGGGTGGGTGGTCAGTTTTGATACTAGGTGCTGTTTTTGTAGCAGTGCAGCAGTTTTGATGGCACCCGCTGCAGAGTACCTTGCATATCCAGTAGCTTTCAGGCAACAATAAAGGTGTCAAGATAATTCTGGTGATTTTATGTACCTGCCGGAGAGAGAAATTAGGTTTTTTCTAGTGTCAGTTTTGACTCATCTATGGTAGCACAGAGGGTTATTATGCCCGCTGCAAAGGGGGTGTACCATGCAGATCAAAGAACAGTATTTTATGAGCATAGCTTAGTGGGTTACTGCTTTTGTTACAGAGACCCTTTTGATATTGTGCAATTTATAAGTTGCAATCATAATCTAGCACAGTGAGCTATGAAGTGTCATCAAACAGCTGCAAGCAAACTACATGGTACAGGTGAGTAAGTTATGCTTTTCCAGAGTATTTCATTATCCTAATATTTTTATCTAAAGGAGTGTGCTGTTCCTGGACAGGGAAGAAAGTATAATGAAGAAATTAAGAAGATCGTATCCTGGTCCAAAGGTGGAGACAGTGTGTCTCCCAATTTGGGAAGCGGGGCCCTCACACACCCAGGCTGGGTGTCATGCTTCATCATAGGGCTTGCTCCTCATCAGGCCGGCGCTGCAATGCCTGATGGGCACCCTATGAGGGTTTCTTTATCAGAGATCTTTTGTCCCAAGCCGTTTGGTGCAGTGTGGGTGAGGGCCCAGGTGGTGTAGATAAGATGTAGTAGAGGTGTGGGAAATAAGATTTAAAAATGGGAGCCAGTAGTGCTCCAGAGTAACATTTTTAATCAGATGAGCCCACTGGTCACTTTTGAAAAACAGATAATGGGGCCCACTTAAGGAATAATGTCCAATAGTGGCTATGCGGTCGACATGTTTCTTGCCTGTATGTGTCAGACTGATCACACAGCAATTCTTCAGGACCAATAGGAAGTATTCTATTTACACTAAAGTGAGATCACTAGTAAGATCACATTGTTGGTCTAACAAACATATAATGACCTAACAGTGAGATACCTTAATGGAAAGTAGACCAACCCATTGTGGGCGAATGGCTTGCTCCCTCGAGTCAATGGTGGAGGGATGACGCTAACTTAAGGCGTCAGTTTACAGCATTTGCTGAGACGGTCGGCACCTACCCCGTTCTTCACCGTATCCTAATGTTACCAAAAAGGGTTTCACTGGGTAAAAATAAATTATTATTAGTAAAGCCAACCCTCACCACTGTGTAACTTTCTGAATCCTGAGTTTGTACTTCTTCAGACCAAGCACTCTTAAAAAATGCCTACCAGTATATATGACATGAATCCTACACCTTTTTCTTATGTAACATTTTCTATACTGATTTATACACGTATGATTTGTTGTCTCTGTATTTGTGTGTGATGTAAAGTGCTCAAACACCCTACACTGGTATGAGAGGTGCTATAAAAAAATGAAATATATGTGAGTGAGGGGCTATGGAGAGATGAGGGACACTGTTGCAGGGTGTTTGTGAGGAAATCATTGAAGGGCCCCAACAAAGACTGTCGTGTCCAGGTGCACTGTAAGGTATTCATTTACTGTGCTTTAAAAGCGAATACAAATCTATAATACATTGAATATGTAATGAAATATGTGTTGTCGAATGCTCCATTATTGACCACATTTTCCTGGGGGAAGAACCCCCCCCAACCCTACTTGTAGTGGTCAGTCTCACTTGCTGTACTCACTGTGCACCGCAGAGGGTCTGGCCGGACAAATTACAACATTTGCCAGGGCTTCTTTGGGTTCCCAGTCCGACCCTGGTTTCCCCGTGCTATTATGGTATACAAAACAAAAGAAGATCTGCTTGCATTTCATCAGGAGTCTTTGGACATGCTTATTATGTAGCTCACTTTAAACAAATTAGAAGTAGGATAACAGGGCAAACCCAATGTGACTCTCTGTTAAACCAGCTCCTTGGTTTTATAATAACTTAGCCCATATGAACACATGTAAGAAAAGAATGAGATGCCATATCACTAGACAATGATGCAAGCTCCAGGTAACGCCCAGTTCCCAGGAGATGTAAATCTCCAGATATTGAAACCTAAGGGGACGTATTGGGATTTGGGGATGCCAAGTCTCGACCCGGTGGTCACCCCTTAAGGGGACCAACAGGGATTTGTTCCAATCCACCTTTAACCCCACTTTTTAAACTAATAAGTAACTTTCAGACCCTCCCTCCTCTCAGCCTTACACTTTGTTGTTCACTGAATCACAATCATAAAAGCTGTGTGACTCCCTGCCCCCCTCTTTTTGCTCATTCTTAAGAAGGCCAACCCTTGGGTTAGTTGTCTTACAGTTAATCGACCCTGACACCTTGGGTAATACTATTATGAAACTGAAATCTGGATTCCTGTTGCATTCCTGTGTATTTTTCATTATGAAGCAAATCAGCTCAAGATTAGTTTAACCTTTTTGAGATCCCCGATATATCCCTCACTGATGACTTAGTTCCTGTTGAACTAAAGCAGAATATAGTCATACCTATCATGAAAGATATGGGGATGATCCATGTAAACAATGTAAGTGACGTACAGTTTCCCTGACAGCACATTTTCTGGAATGTGATGTAGAAATAATCTGAGCTTATTTTTGGAAACTGTTGACTGACTGCATGATGCCCATGCCAGCTTCCTTACATACAAGTATGAAGCCTCTCCTATCATGGCTGCCCTAGATGGCATATTCTGTAGGTGTGATGCAAGTGGTGTCAGTTTTTCATGAACTTTCACTGCACCAAATACTGTCAATAATCAGATTTTTAGGCTTGGCTCCAGAAGATGGTAATAGTCACACCTTGGCTGACCTGTCGCTAACGTGAATATTAAGCTCTTATGCTACTCAAGAGAAATCAGAAACCTAGACTTTAAATTTCATGGTCATCTAGTCTTAGCTGCCAGGTTTCATCTGTTTCGCATCCTGTATCTTACATCCGCACCACCTTAAGAATAGGCTGTACCTATTCAAGAACAGCACCTATCTACTGGTCTCTGGTAGTTCAATTATAGCAAAGCTCGATTTGAAACTTGCCAATATATGCTCTTCTTTATGGGCTATTCTAAACCAGGCACTCAGAATGAATGTTGGTGTTTCCATCTTCGGCCCAGTCCTCTTCTTTTTCAGCTTCAATGGCTTCAGGATCAAGAAAAACGTTTGCTAAAATATTTTTGTAAGATAGAAGCTGCTTGATGGTATTATCCCTAGGGTCATATACACCATGTCTCAATATGTTCAACTGCAATATACCTGTGTGAAACCAGAGTTTCTTAGATATTATATACACACTGAAATGTATAAAGCGGAGGAGGGGAGATTTCAATCAAAATTATGAGGCTGATATAAGACCAAGTGATATTCAATTAAAATGTAGGGGGGTTTGTGGAGCTCATGTAGTCCTGAAGGTTTCATAGCACAACTAGCAAATATCGGTTGTAAGCAGGTCGCAAATGTTTTTTGAAATTTCAGAAGGTCCGGAGTGGAAGAAAATGTGTGCATGAATCTCAAAATGCAAAGAAGAATCTAGGACCGAGAAACTTCCATCCATTTTCCTCTTAAGATGACATTTTCAATTACATTCCACATACACTTCTGCAGGGACTCTCTCAGTCCCCGCCACATGCCTCTACATGTTGAAGGAATTCCAATTTGCAAGTTTGGGCTGATGGGTTCCATTTCCATAAATAAGAGGCAGAGTCTCTCAGTCCCCTATAGCAAGGGCGGTCATTAAAGAGAGAAGACAACCACTCCAATGTCACCAAATATTAAGTCACCTTATTTTTGAGACAAGACATGCTCTACAGCGTTCACATGGAGAAGGCCATGTTATGGCATCCAGAACAATATAATGTGTAGGATAAATCAGACATCTGACACTGTAGCTGGATATGACATCTTTGCCTGCAGAATGACATGTTAGGCAGAAGATGTGCACATTCAGGAGGACATATCATTTCTCAGACACGAGAAGTTACATTTTACTTGTAGGAGAACACTGCAAGAAAATACCAGCTGCAACACAGAATAATAGATAGCATCTCATTACTGAAAAAGATACCCAGGACACTGAGCACTTCTCAAAGGCCATTTTGTCACTGGGAAGAAAAAGTACTACAATCGTTGCTGTAGTAGAATTTGTTTTCTGAAAAAAGATAAATGCTCCAGTCTTAGATGTTGAAATAGACATTTTACCAGGTTGAGACAACTCTATCCTTAAATTGCACTGCAGCCTTACATGTAGGAGAACATCACATTACTACAATGACTTCCGCTTAGAGGAGAATACCACATTAGTTGGATGAAACAACTATTTTTCTTCCCAATACATTTTCACACAGTATCTCACTCAAAGGAGACAAACAAAAACCTTTGACTGTAGGAAGCTGCTACATCACTCAAAACTGACATCTCTGGCCATTGCTCTCTACAGAGGGACACTTAGGGACTTGTGAAGTTATGTGATCTAGGGCCTAATGTAGGTAAATTACATTTACCGATTCTTAAATACCGAATTTTACCGATTCGGTATTTATGAATCGGTAAATGTAATGTAGGTAAAAAAATACCGATTCGGTAAGTGTCGGTATTTTAGAATCGGTATTTACCGATTCGGTAATGGTAACTTGTTTCCCATTGATTCCTATGGGCCAGGAGGCCCATAGGAATCAATGGGAAGCCAGTTACCATTACCGAATCGGTAAATACCGATTCGGTAATGGGGGGAGGCATCATCATGGGTGGCAGGGTGTCACATTGACACCCTGTTGCACCCCTGATTCGTCCATGTGTGCACATGTGGCGCACATACATGCCCTAGGGGCATGTATGTCTGCCACAATGCACACTTCACAGCGCACAAACATGCATTTTTACAAAGTTGGTGGTAAATAACGAATCCCCACACCCACCACACACTCCCCCTACATCTCATTTCTGTATTCGGTATTTACCGATCTTTACCGATTCGGTAAATTACCGAATACAGAAATGATCCCCCTACATAGCAAAAGCCTAAATACCGGTCGGTAACGGTATATTTACCGAAAATCGTCCGTTACCGACCGGTATTGGGCTACCTACATATGGCCGTTAGTGTGTGATTCACTAATGTTAAACTGCGCCCTCTCTGCAGAGTCACCCTCAAACCTTTTGCCTTCACCCCTCCTGTTTTGCAGAGTTTGTTTTTGTTGCCTTTAGGACTCTGTGCTCTTTACCACTGCTAACCAGTGGTAAAATGCTTGTGCTCACTCCTTAAAACAAGGTAAAATTGTCTAATACTTGATTGGCACGTTTGAATTAATTTACCTACACGTCCCTGATAAATTGGTACAGCATGTACACATGGCCTTTAAATTAAATGCTACTAGCGGGCTGCAGCACTTATTGTGTTACACACTTAACTATACATTTAAAACTTGTCTCTTGCCTGCCATCGCAGTATGTGTGCAGTTTTAAACTGCTAATTCAACCTGGCGAAATAAACCTTCTGCTAGGTCTAAACCTCTCTTTTTTAATACATATAAGTCACCTCTAGGGCAAAATGTGGTGCATTTAAAAAGTTGGACATGTACACTTATGTTTTATATGTCCTGGTAGTGAAAGACTCCCGTATTTGTTTTTACTACTATGAAGCCTAAGTCTACCATAGGATAACATTGGGTTACCTTACACCATTTAATAAGTGATAACGTTTGATTGGGAACAGATAGAAATCTCATGTTTGGTCCTAAATAAATGTAATTTATAAACCTTTTGAATGGTAATGTCACATTTTAGGTCACAATTCTGAATATTCCACTTCTAGAAAGTTAAACAGAACAAATGGTTTAGGCTTATAAAGTCTGGCTGAACCTATAAACAAGTTTTATCAAACAAGAAATGCCCCACTGACCGGTTTTGTTTGTAATCTGTTTATTAAAATTTTGTAATTATATGAAAACGTGATGCAGAAATGCATAACAGCAACGAGTATCAGTTGGAGCGACAGTTTACATTATTGAAAGGTGCATAAAAGCCTTACAAAGATAGAAAATAAAACAACAGCAAAAGTATCATGCCTTATATATACAGTCACTTAAGCAATTGTACTTTGACCTTCTGACATTTTAAATCAACCTTCCCAGGATGTAATTAAAGCAATATCCCATCACGTGGAAGAGTGCTAATTGCTCTCCACAACATTAGGGCTGCACATTTCTGGCAACACCCTTCAGCGGGCCTATTGAGTCACGATCGTTATGCAAATAACCAGATTCATTATATTAACAAGAACTGTATAACCATACAGTTTGAATAATAATAGATGGAAGGAGGGGGAGGAAAACAAGAACAAAAGAGGGAAGGGGGTTGGCATATGGAAACAATCAATTTTTTAAAATCCATATCATCCCACACGCAGTCCCAAGCATACCGTACCCTGTAGCACATTTCAAGAAACTATATAATCCGAAATGAATAGATGTACTAGGTGCATAATCTCGCTAGTGACTGGGCTCCTCATGCCCGCTGTGTGGATCAACCTGGTCGGTGTCAGACGCAGCAGAGGAGTCCGTTGGAGACAATGCCACTTGTAATGCTGTCAGCCACACTCCCCATGCTGCTGCGATGGGATACTTGCGGAGTCCCAGCGTGTCTTCTCTTAACAATAAGGTTGCCTCTGCTTTAGCCCAATATAACATAGAGTGAACCCATGCTGTGAGCGAAGGGGGTCAATTGACTTCCATCGGCAGGTAACCAATCGCTGGCCACCGCCAACCCTAAGTCAAGAAAACGAGAAGTGGCCCTGTACTTCCTATCTCTAGGAAAAATACCCATAATACAAGCCCCCCATGTATTCGGTAGAGCTCTGTCCGAGCTGATAGTTAATAAATGAATCACTCCGATCCAATAGATCTGTAGTCTCGGGCATGACCATATCATATGCAATAGATTAGCATCCACCAATTGGCAACACGGGCAACAAGCATCTGTCTTATTGAAAAACTTGTGAATTTTGGCTGGGGATAGGTAGGCCCCATGCACGATGTAGAATTGAATTATCATAAATCTTGCATTCCTGGGGATCTCACTGGGACTTTCTAGCAAAGCTCTCCATTCCCTGGGTGTGAATGGTCGTGCAAAATCAGTTTCCCACTTAATACGCAGGTGTGTTAAATCAGAAAAGGTGTATTCTCTAAATGACTCCGCAAGCCATTTAATGAGGTGTCTCCCCGAGCCCAGTACGTGGATATATTGTAACAGTAGGTGCGTCTGGAGCTCTTGCGAGATATCCCCCTAGTGACTCCTCAGCGTGGCTATCCAGTATGCGTGCTTTAAGAACTGTCCCGGCGGAACTCCTTCCTCATCCACCAGAGATTGAAATGGCCTTAAGCCACACTGACTGTTATTTTGCAATTTCACTTCATTTGTGGCCGCTTTAATCAATAGCAATGGTACTCATTTATTTTTTAATTCTTTATATGAATATAATACAAACAATTGTTGACACACTCAGAAGATCACATGAAAAATGTTTCCACATAAATCCCAACAACACAGTAGACATAAACACAATTTGGCTAAAACCACAAAAACAACGTACACTACAAAACAAATCATAAATTGTATTTGAGAAGGACAATAGGAAAGTTTGAGTAGATTCACCCAATGGTTGAACTGACGGTCAGAGGACATCAAATGTAGTGTCTCCAGCAGTAAATCCTCAATCACGTTTTTGGATGTTGTGGTTTTTGAAAAATATGGACAATTGTAAACAACCTTGTTCACTAAATCAACTGACAGAAACAATGCTTTGCATTTTACAAGCCATCATCCACGCAGTTTATGTGAGAATTTGCCTTATGGTCAATTTCTCAGGATTAGATGGAATTGTTCAATAAAAATGATTACCAATCAAATGCAAAAATTCATGTAGATAAACTGAAAGAGTGAGGGTATCCCAAAAAACTGTTGAAAAACACCATGAAGCAGGCCTGGTTGACCCCCCCCCAGAAACTTTATTGGAAAAGAAGTCAGTTAAAACTAAGCAAGAATGAATGGTCTGTGTCTCTACCTTTTGTTCTAAAACTAACCAAATCGAATGCCAGTTCTGTCTGATGATTTTCTTGAACTGGTTAGTTTTAGAACAAAAGGTAGAGACACAGCTCATTCGTTCTTGCTTAGTTTTAACTGACTTCTTTCTCCTATAACGTTTCTCTGGGGGGGGCAATAATTCATACAATGCATTAGAAAAAACAATCATAAAATACACATTTACATATCCAGTAACAACCTGATTTACAGTTACAGTTGACAAACCTGCACCCCATTAAATATCCAAGAAGAAGTCTAACAGGTATATAACACCCTGTTAAAATATACTAATAATATACAAAATATACAGTCTATTGACCCAAAAAATTAACCCCTGTAGTGCAAAAAAACTTAAAATGGATATGCAATGCTCCCTCTAGCTAAAAATACACTAAAACTATTAAAAACTAGCTAAATATATGATAAATAGATTAAAAATAGACTGAGTCCCATTGAATAATACATCAACTTACATCTGTGGGTTGGTTTCCAAAAATGACTTGCGCACACAGTACATTGAAAATAGAAAGCGCGACACCGCAAAAACAATGGGCTTTTCAATATTATATTTCAGGAGCCTAAAAACCTCTTCACAACATTTAGACCCCAGGCTTCTGCACAGTTAGATCAACCATCGATGTCTGGCTTTGTTGTAACCAGGACAGAAAAAAAATACATGAAGTTCTGTCTCCACCTCAGTGCTACAAGCTGGACATACTTAAACTAATGTGCCTGCCCACTTGTTGGAAAATGCGTGCAGTGGAAGGGCCCTTTGTCTAAATTGTATATATAATTTCCTCGCCAGTGCTCGTTGCATATCATCCAGGAAAGACGCTAACAATAATCTTCCTTAACTCTCATGAATGTAACTGTTAGAGTGCCTATTGCTGAGCTCTCCTGTAGGTGGGCAGGTTTGCCCTCGCTATTGCTCCTGACGAATTCATTTCTAGTGATTGCAGGACATGTTACCTCAAGATTGTACAATAGGCTTCATCTACCTATGCTTCGGAGTACATCCCTGATGTGTACAAACCATGCTAATTTCCCTGCACCAGGTAGTCCCAGTACCTCCTTTAGCTCTGCCGTATATACAGCCAATCCCGGGGTCACCCATAAACAACACTAAAAGGTTAGAGTTTAAAGAGCAATCTCCTCTGCGACTGGTCTCACCCCTAGATCGAAATACAGAGGAATAAGTGGGGAGGTGAGGGGAAGACCAAATGGCTGCCTGGTAAAATTGTTCTCTGACTTGGTAATATTCCTTAGCGAACATTGTCCCCATAGTTCAGCCCCATACATTACAGCACCCCTTAATTGTGCTTTATAAATCTCCACAATCGGTCCAACAGGTTTATGGAAAGAATTCCTAAATAGCTTGACCAGCCCACCATTGTTTGGTCTAGCTTGAGGCATGTTTTGTTACTTTTTGTCCCACATTCAATTTTTTCAGTGAGTGTAACCCCTACGTACTGAAATACGGATACCCTCTCCAGTGGGATGTCTTTCAAGCAGGGATTAGGACATGTTGAATTAACTGGGTTAAAGACAATTGTACTTTGTCTTCTGGATATTAATTTCAAGCCCCCTGTGTTTACAGAAGGCATCAAAGCTGACGAGGATACTCCGGATACCCATTGGTGACTTGGAAAGCAGTAATGTGTGATCGGCAAACATCATTGCTGGCACTTTGATATGCGCTATTTTTGGTGCATCAATGTCCTTCTCCTTATTCAGTGCATCAACCAAAGCTTTGAGGTACAGACTGAATACGGTGGGTGCGAGCACACATCCTTGTCTGACACCTCTATTTACTGCTAATTGTGTGGTGAGTTTACCATGTTTTTGGTACCTATTTTGGAAATAATTGCCTTCATGTAAACGCCTGAAGAGATGACATAAATAAATAGGGACCCCAAGATCACTTAATACAGCCCATAATTTATCTCTGGGTACCAAGTCAAATGCGAATTTTAAGTCCACAAAGATTATGTAGAGGCCGCCACCCTCAATGGACACCGTTTTCCAAGAAAGAAGTTGGAGTCGAAATATTTGGTCAATAGTGGAGGTGTTTTGCCTAAAACTGGCTTGGAATGGGCTCAAGAGTTTGGGTTTGCCCATCCAAGTCTGGAGACCGTCGAACAGTACCCGAACAAAGACCTTCTATTTTACATCAATTAAACTGATGGGTCTTTAATTAATGGGCAGGAGTGGTGAGCCCTTTTATATACCGGGAGAATATCAGCACCAGCCCATGTTGGAGGGATCACTATTCCTTACAATATAGCATTAAAAGAAACCCACAACTAGGAGCCCCATATTGTTGGTTCTGCTCAGAAAAGGTCTCCTGGTATCTTGTCTAGCCCAGGTGCTTTGGATGGGGCTATTTTGCTTATAGCGCTGACTAATTCGGTCAGTTATCTCAGGGGCTTCACCTTGGGTACTCTGCAGTGGAGCGATTGCCAGGGCTGTGATGGTACCGTCGGCCTCCGGCATAGTATAAAGGGCCTTAAAATGTCCCTTGCATGCATCTGCTGCGGTATTAGGTTTTATGGCCTGTATCCCAACACTACAGCCTGTGTTAACTACATTCCAAAATGCCTTCATATCTTTAGTTGAAAGGGCCCTTTTCCAAGAGTCCCATTTGTCTGTCTCCCGGGTTTTTTTGCTTGAGTAATGCTGCCTCTATATGATGCCCTCTTTATTTTGAATTGAATTCTGTCCTTGGCTTTAATTGCATCTAATAGAGCCTCTTTGGCCTTCTGGTAACTATCATCAAACCAGGAAAGCTTGGCCTTTTTTTGCCCCCTGGTTTTAATGGAAAAAAATGTTGGACAAATTAGCAGTCAGCACTTCATGGGTCTCTGCAACTCCCGTTACGGAGGTAAAAGAAGCATCTGTAGTAATAAACTTTTTTGCTTCCAATAGGATTGGAATAACAGTTACGTATAGAGAGGCCAACGTATCAGGAGATTTTTGGATTACCGTCCACCATATTCTTCTCCTGTGGTTAATAAGTATTAGTCGATCATCTGGTGACATTTTTAAAACAGAATGTTCCCCAGGGATCAACAACTTCACCTCCACTGTCAGGGCATTATGATCACTATCATGTCGAGGCAAGATAGCAAAGTCAGCAACCCTGTGCCTCAGCCTGGTTTCTACCAAGATGTAATCTAATATGGAGGATTACCCAACTCTATTAAAGCTATGCTTCCCTAGAGAATCCGATTTTGTACGACCATTGCAGGCTTATAAAGAGTGGTTTTGGGTGGGGGCTTTAATCTGAAGAGCCAACGGGGTCCAAGCCCTGGTTGGTGGAATAATTGGCTCAGGGATTGTCCAGATCATCTTTGCAAGGGGTTCCACCTTTGGGATCAATCAGGGGCTCAAATTGGCAATTAAAATCGCCACCGATAACCAACAGAACATTTTTTCCAAAATCAGCTAGTTGTTCAATGGTCAGGGATTCTTAACTATTACTTAGAGGTTTAGAATAGACATTAACCAGTGCTAATATTTTAACCTTTAATGTATGTGTAAGTACGATGCGTTGGACATTGTTGGAGGAGGACTCCAGCTGCTTGACTGTGCAACCCAGATTTGTGCCTACCCAAATACACAGACCCCCAGATGACCTGCCTTTCCCTCTGGTGGTGGCATCTATTCGAAGTGATGCAAATCCCAACCACAAAACATCCTCCCTAGCCCAAGTTTCCTGAAACCTACATACTTCCTGTTGGTCTACAAATGTCCCTCAGTCAGGGAAGTCCAGTTTGTTTCCCAGACCAGCAACATTCCAGGATAGAACCTTCAACGTAGTTAGTTCTTTGCAATTTCCTGGGTTAGCTGTCTGGGTATCAATGTTGGGGGGCAACATTTTCCTCAATGGGTCGCCAGCACTCTTCCTCGGGGGTCTTATTTGATCACCACTACAGTGTACAATGCTTACTGGTGAGCTTAAAGCTTCAGTTGTTCCTAGTACATTAACCTGGACTAAGGCTACAGGAGATCCCGTGGGTGTGCAAGTTGGAATATCGTTCAGAGACTGCCTCTCAATGATAGGCCCTTTCCTTCTTGCTCAACTGTCCCTGACTGAGTGTTTAGCTTCAGGATGCACCTTTACTCCTTCATCTTCCAACCCATACATAGTTCTTGGACAATACAACCCTCTGATTGGGATATCCCTCTCCTTGGGGGCTCGTTGAAAATTGATTACCTGAACTGAGTTGTATGGTTCTATGAGTCAGTCTACCTCTTCTAGTACACCAAATCTATTAACTATAGTATGATGGTACAACAAGGGTCTGGGTAGTTGGTGCCACGGTCCTAGTTGCTTTTGGTTTTGATTCCACATACCCTGTCCTAGGCTATTATGCACCCTGATTGGTAACGCTTGGTATGGATTATAAAAATAACCCAGCGGCAGGGATCTTATCACCATGCCTGCATCCTGTCTATGATGATTGATATGTAAAAGGCTATGGACAATCATTGGATTTTTTAAATTAACCATTATACAAGGGAAACAGCGTTTACAACGCTGTTGGTACCACGCATACTATTACAACGTAAGCCATTACAACGACTTGCTGTAGGGGGCTTTAGGTGTTGGATTTTAAATCCGACACCTTCCCTACTGTTGCACAGACTAGAGTTGGAATAGAAAAGGATACTGTTCCAAACTCCAGCGCCCCCCCGTAGCAAGTCGTTGTAATGACTTGTGTTGTATTGGTACGCGTGGTAACAACGCGGTCATTGTACTGACTGCATTGTAAAGTCATGAGTTGTAAATGCATGCGTTGTAATGTCACATATTGCTACACAATTACCCTACAGATCTTTTGGTCTATTACCCACCCAGCTGACTCTACGAGTCATGAGAATCTCACCTCCATTTTCATAGGCAAAATGCCTTTGCCTGACCAGCCAAAACAAGCATATATTCTTTAACTTAAGATTATTTTCCCTCTGTCCTGTATTTAGCTCAGGTACACCTGCTAATACATATGGAGATGATGCAGGGGGTAGATTAATAGTTTGCAGAACAGCCCTCTCATCTCTTACATCTAAACTAGACTCAATCCCGACTCCCTCCCTCCTATACCTGGGCTCATGCATATGCTTGCTATCTTAGTTGTCATGTTATAATAACCTGGGTAACCACTCCTAGACTCACAATTAGCGCTACCAATATCAGTAGGCGCGGTAGTGTTTTGGTAATGTGGTGGGTCTGGCCTTGATGTAGATGCTGCAATGATATTCGTTGTCTGGCAGCTAGCATCTATAACCCCACTAAAGTTGAGTTGGGCCTGCCAGTTCTATTTTCATACAGTTCAGCCAGCTTGTCGACACAAGTTACCAGAGATCTAAGCTCATCTTTCACAATTGCTCTAATCTGGAACTGTAGGCCCACAACCAGGTTCGCCACACATGCTGGATAGTTCAAGTCCACTCTTGCTCTGCAAGTATGGCCCATGTTCAGGCCCTAGTCATCCAGGCACTCCGAGATTTTGAAAGCCCCATCATTAAACTTCTTATGTTTGGCCCCAGCCCTGGTCATCTGTTTAAGTTTCCCACTTTTAGCAGGGCCTGGAATGACACCCCACTTCCGTGTGTGCACTTTAGGTGCATCTCTCTCCTTTGTGCGTACGACATCAGGGGTCAAAGCAGAGTTAGTTTCCAAGTCACGGGTATCTATGGGGAATCCGGGCAAATCGAGGAACAGTGAAGCTTTGGGGTTAGTGATAGCCGTCTTTCAGTAAGTTCTTTTTCGGTTGCCACCACACCTATGGCCCTCTGTAACATCCTATCAATTGAGGTTGGTGGCAGGGATGAAGATAGTGGCTGGGGCTTTACTTGCTGTTTGCTATTGCATGTTTGTTTCCCCATTGCTACTTGGTAATTATTGTTTGCAAAGATCAGAATCAAATGACCACACACTACTAGCCAACATGTGGCACGACCCAGATATAAAGAAAAAAGGGGACAGGGTATGATGACCGTGGAACAGTATACTTTGTACAAAGACAATACTAAAAACAGTCATTAGTGTTATAATGACCTGTACCGTCACCCTCGACTACAGAAGATGTCTGACATGATCCGCAACAGCTTTGAACGATCTGTGGGAATATAAGATCTAAACAGCAAACTTTAAAGAGGCCGAAAATCAAAAGGGGAGGCCTGGCCTTCTCCTGTCACTGACAGGCAAGGACGGGCCCATCCTTGGCCCGGGCTTCGCCTGGGTGCCACCCGCGCCGCAGGACCTGCAGCATTGATTTAGGCACCTCCGGGCGCAGCGATGATGCCTGCAGGGACTGGGGACGCTGGATAGTGGAGTCCTCTCCTCACAGTCAACTAGGTGCGGACTTCCCTAGGAGCAGGACCCGCAGCATTGATTTAGGCGCCTCTGGGCGCAGCGATGATGCCTGCAGGGACCGGGGAGTCTGGGTAGTGGAGTCCTCTCCTCACGTTCAACTATGTGCACGCTTCCCGAGGAGCGGGACCTGCAGCGTTGATTTACGCGCCTCTGGGTGCAGGATGGCGTCTGCAGGTACCGGGATGTATGGGTAGTGGAATCCTCTCCTCAAGGTTTCAGCAATTGCTTGTGGTACATTTGCAGAATGTTGAACATTTGAGAACAGCATATCGACAGGGACATCTTTTTGTAGGCTACATAAACAGTGAGGACAGTGGCAGGGTATAAGAGGCTGCACCAATTACTTGTGTTGTTGTACAATATCTAATACATATTAGTTATTTCAACCAGTAGTGGTCCAACACCCGAAACCAGCCACCAATTTGGTTTCAAATATAAAACAGATATACAGAAAGAAGGGAGAGGCAATGCTATAATGGCCAAAGAGTTCATCTCTATCATTCATCACAGACGATGAGAGAATAAATGATTTCTGTAGCCGGAAATGTTCTTAGCCTTTTTTATTTCAGTTTTGTATGTATAGCAGCAAAACAGCCAACGCGTTTCACCCTTTCAGGCTTCTTCAGGGCAACTATAATGTTTTGCAGAGTCTTCGGCTCGGAGTTTCCTGATACTCATTCTAGACACTTTCAAATTTTAGGATATACACTTTTATAATTTAGTATCAGAGTTACTGTAGGTACATATTCTGGTCCACGTTCCTCTTTCCAATTCAGCGGGTCCTACTACCACACCAATAAGTGAATGCGATCAATCGCCCAATCTTTCAAAATCAAAAAGTTGTCCTTCTATGTGTTTGAGTCCACACCCATGGTAAGTCCAAGAACCTCGAGTAATAGACAGTAATGGCGGCGCTCAATCGCTACCCCTATTCAGCGTGGAGACTCCTCTTCCATACAAAGGTCCGGCGTATGCAGGTAAGGGAGTACCGGTGAAGACTATTTTAATCAATGGGTCTCCCACCCTGATTAAAAGAAACAAAGGTGCATGTCTGAGATTGTCTCAGGTAGGGCACTCTATTGTGCGGTCAAGATGTTTCTCACCTCGTAGTTAAACAATCTGGTGGTGATTTGTTAGGATGTAATAAAATCAAATCTATCTACATGTGGGTGGTTATATGGTGTGATCCACCCTTTTAAACCAACATAACACATGCTTTGTGTAGTACCTGATAGCATTTGACCAACCCTAGTTGGGTTCCTCTATCTACTTCACCGATACCCAGCAGGTATCTCACAAGGAATTTCCTTGTGTGGTTTTGCAAAGTCAGCAAAAGGCGGGCCAACGTACCCTCTTCTGCAGGTATCCAAGATGAGGAATCCTCATCCTCCTACACTTCATGACCACATAAAACAAGTTTTCCCTTGTCTCAATATTAGGAACAGCATACCTTTTGTATCTTCATTGGGTGTGGTTGTCATCGCTTTCTCAGAAGATTCTGGTTGTGTTTCACTGGTTTCTGCTATTTTTTGACAAATTGTTTTCAGACTTTTTTCCATTGTATATGACTTGTAGAACTTGTTGTTACAATGATAAAATATTTGATCCTCTTCACCTATCAGTTTCAATCTTTTGTGAATTTCATCATGCTGTATTTCTGCAGCATTTTAAACTCTCTTCTGTCCAGCTGCAGTTGATTTTAGCTTTTCTTTCAGATTAGTTTGGCATATGACACCTGTTTCATTGTTGAAGAAGTCTTTAAATTTTGTAGTAAGCAACATTCTGTCAGGAGGTAAAGATCCTCTGCAACTCCTGCTTCACTCATGTTTATGAATTTGAATCAATAGGAAACCTGTAACAAAAACAATATTAAAATAAATTACCAATATGATGGCTAAAACACATCATTATAAAGCGGCCATCTTGGAAAATGGCAGACAGGTTGCTCTGAGGAGATATTTTCTATCTCTATAAGACAACTTGACCCTCAAAACCAATATTTTTAAACCAAAATGAAGTATATAGCCCTCCTGGTTCCTGAAATATTGCATGATCAACACATCCGCCGTTTTAATTATTTTTTTATTGCATTTCTCATTAACGTATAATTGAGATTTAGCTATTCCCCCTCACCCCCTCCTTCTTTCCCATTTACTTGGTAGCGAAGCATAGAAGCAAATTGCAGACTTCCAATAATATCTGATAATATCTCCTTAGGTGCAAATGTCGAGTAGAAACATTTACATTAGCAATGTCACCAACAAATAAGTAGTTATACGTTCTCATATTTCAGTTGTTGCAACATCAGATGTCATTGCTGTATCATCTATCATTTGTTGGAGTTGTATCTCCCCCAGTTCCCATATCATCCTATCATCTTGACCTTGTCCAGTATAAATGAATTTGTGTCTCACACCACATTCAGCCCACAGCCAGCATATATACTTTCACAGCCAACATTTATTCACAGGCAATCTAGGCGCAATCTAGCATTTTGCGATACATTTTTTCGAAATCACTATTCGTAATTCAGCATTTTTTTCAACATGTTTAGTCTCCTTGGACTGAGATTTCAGGCTCCGCAGACACAACTGCATAGAGAATTGAAAAGGTAACTCTGATAAATCCTTCAGGGTCTTAATGACCTCGTCCCAAAATACTCATATCCTGGGGTATCCCCATCGCATGTATGTATGTATGTATGTATGTATGTATGTATGTATGTATGTATGTATGTATGTGTGTGTATATATATATATATATATTACCTACTGGCAGTCGCCAGTAGGTAGTTATAGTTAGGACCTATTTTCCATAGGAAATCCGCAACATTCTATTTGGAATAACGTTGGCGCCGATTGATGAATCTTCGCAAAATTTTCCAAACTTTTGGCCAGCTTCGGTCCGCTCCTATCCTAAAAATTTCACGGTGATTCGTCAAGCGGGGGCCGAGAAAAAAGGAGGGTCCCAAAACACGTTTTCCCCATGCATTTTCCCATAGGACCTGTTGACGCAGCTACAGCCCGAACTGCTGAACGGAATTACACCAAATTTGGCAAGGAGATAGTCCTCAGTTCAGACTCGTGCCTTTTGCTTAAATGGTGTAAATCCGTTCAGTAGTTCCTGAGAAAATTAGAGTTAAAAAGATAGATATATCTGGGCGGAGCCTAACCACACATCTCATCGTGAGATCTGATTGGCTGTCACTACTTCATCCAAGAAGTGTTGGCAGCCATCTTGGGACCAATATACATGATAGCACCTCATTAAAAAGCATTGCAGTTAATAGAAGGTTTTAAGACTTTAGTTACATTATAAATCAATTGTTGGTGGTACCATACTCATTTTAGGAATTGTGGTGTGTTCTAAGGTGATTTTACCATGTGAAAATGCCTTCTGCTGTGATATCATGAATCATGTTTGAGCGAAAACTATTTTCTCATGCTTTTCCCACAGAGGTTTGGAAGGTGACCTATAAGCTAAACTGAGAGCATATTTTCTGTAAATTCACATTATCGTTCTCAGTCATGTGAGAATGAAGTCTGACATTCTCAGTAAAACATGTACATCCAACAAGGGCAGAGACTGTCAGTTGATTCCTTTGTGATCTACTGCAGCTTCCCAGAGTGTTCTAAAGAACAACTAGAGCGCTAACAGTCCTACTTATGACAAACGTATTGCACACCTGAAGCCATCTTGATTGGAATAAAGTGGTAACTCTTAAAACATTTAATTTAAAAAGGAACAAAATGAGGGGGTTCATTTTGCCATAAAAAGTATGATTAGTGCTGCAGAAAGAAAAAATAGGGCACATTTTGAGTGACTTCTCAAATCCTCTTCTATTTCATAAAAAAATTCTGACATGCAGACTGAAACATGCACTTTCAATACCAGCAGCAGACTTCCCTGGTGAGCAGTAGCTTTACTACCGTGATCTAATAAGCAACTAGAGTGCTAACATTCTGAATTTATGGCAAATGTGTGACACATCTGAATGCCTTCTTGATGGAATCAATGTAAAAAACTGAACGTATTTCCTACTGAGGAGACTGTAGTAAATGAGGAAATTAGGAAACTTCATAACAAATAAGTCTCACAAAATGACCACCAGAGACAAAAGAGCCCAAATGTAGCCCAAATATCACCCAGATGTAGCCCAAGTATAGCCCAATGACAGAATGTCCCAGAGTGTTCTAATGAACAACTAGAGCGCTAACAGTCTTACTTATGACAAAAGTATGGCACTCCTAAGCCATCTTGATAGGAATAAAGTGGTAACACTTAAAAATTTAATTTACAAAGGAATAAAATGAGGGGGTTCATTTTGCCATAGAAATTATGATTAGCGTTGCAGAAAGAAAAATTAGGGCACATTTTGACTTCTCAAATCCTCTTCTATTTCATTAAAAAAAATTCTGATGGGGGCGTGGTCTCGCCGGACATGGCGTGAGACGTGCGCTGCTGCTGCTCCGGGCTGCCGCCGAGTTTTACTGCTTGTGAATGCGGAGTTGCGGCGGCGGCTGGACTTGGCTTGACACCCACAGGCGGCGGAGTGCTGGGGGCTCCCGCTGAGGGCTGCTCGGCGTCCGGAGACCAAGGCCAACGGCTTGAAGGGCCGCGGGGGGACTAACGGTTGCTGCACTGCCCGCCATTTTGCCTGTCACCCGATCGCCTGTCACCGCCGCAAAACGGGAGACCTCGCGGCGGTGAGGGTGGTCCTGGAGTCACCTGGGGTGCCGGGAAGGATCGGACCTGCGGCGGACCCTGGGCTGCGGGGGCCGTGGACCCCGGAGACGTCGGAGCTGGGGCGGCGGCCGCCATTTTCCCGCTGACGGAGGCCCTGGAGAGCGGAGGAGACTGGGAGCCGGAGCCAGCTGTCTGAGGCGCTATGCACTGGTAGGGGACGGCGACAGTGGTGACTGTGTGGCGGCGGTGGAGGTGACGAGGGGAGATCCGGGCGGCGGCTCCCGTGCAGCGCTCCTTGGCTGGACCTTGCATGCCTGGCGCCGGGGGTGTAGAGGCTGGCCGCCATCTTGAGGGCTGGAAGCGCCTTACGGAGAGGACGGCGCTGGGGGAGACTTCAGGCGAGCACCGGCGGATGTGGTGAGGGGCCCCGAGACTGGTTGGTGGTGGCCTGTGGGCCGTGCTCTTGGGCCCTGGATTGGCGAGGTGTCTGGCCTGGAGGATCCCTGCGGGTGCCCTTAACCGCAGAGAGTGGGCCTGTCCCTCTGTGCCCTTCTGCTACCCTCGCTTGTGGAGACTGTTGAGGGTTCTGAGCCCCGGAGCACGCTCGCGCGCTTTTGCCCCACCAGTCCGGACCCTGGAGATCGATCAGCGCTGGGCGTGAGTCCTTGGAGAGCCGGGGGAAGCACCGGACGACGACGTTGCCCGCTGTGGAGAGAGTTCCTCTGGGGGTACTTGCAGCCTCCCTGAATGCCGACGGGGTCGGACCTGACCCGGGGACCGCCTTGAGGTGTGGTGGGCTCCTCTGCCGGGCCTGTGGCCTGTGGCGCCTGCGTGGACCTTGGGGTGCTGAGCGCGACCTGCTGTAGCCACCTGGAGGTGGGCCTGCCCTCCGGAGGGGCCTGATCCCGCACGGGGGGAACGACCCAGCAGCGTTCCTGACATGACCCGCACGAAAGCAGCGAAGGGGCCCCCGGCGGACTCTAAAGACACCTCAGTTATGGACATGTGGGGCAAATCGGGCGCCATGCCGTTGGGAGCGGGCGCATCCGCTGAACCGGTCACCCAGTCCTTCATGGCGCTGTTTATGCAGGAGCTCAAGACGGAGATTGGGTCGCTTCGTACTGAGGTACAGGCCTGCGTTAAGGACCTTCGGAAAGATGTGGGGGAATTGGGCGGTAGAGTGGACGACATGGAGAAGACCCTGGATGCTCGCACAGAGGATCAGGAACACCTGTGGCAGCGGTTGGCGACCCTGGAGGAACAACACGTTGAGCTCCAGATCAAGCAGGAGGACTTGGAAAATAGGGGGCGCTGGAACAACATCCGCATTAGGGGTGTTCCATCTGGGGCGGAAGGCACGGATATCATGACATTTGTGGCGGAGTTGCTCCATGACATCCGCGGAGACGACTCTGGATCGAGCGCACAGGGTCTCGGGACCAGCGGGACGGCTTGGACTCCTCCCGGACATCCTGACGCGGGTCCACTTCTTTGTTGAGAAGGAGGCGATTCTCAAAGCTGCCAGAGATAAACCCACAATTCACTACAAAGGCATGTCCATACAGCTGTTTCAAGACCTGGCTCCTACGACTCTCAGGCGCCGCAGAGACTTCAGGCCCATCACAGAAAAGTTGCGGGAGATTAATATTCGCTACCAGTGGGGGCACCCCTTCGCCATCATGTTCCAATGGGAATCCAAGCGCCGGGTGTTGCGCTCCTATCGGGAGGCGGCCCAATTGCTCCAAATTCCGGACTCTCCGCCGGCTAGCCCCATGCGGCGACCTGCTGACCACAGAACTCCGCTGAAGCCACAGTGGTCCACCGTGCGACGATCTCGCCGCCCTTCTTCCCCGGATGGCAGCAGGGCGTCCCGGGACAAGCAGGATATCATCCAGCACATCAAGTCCCTGGAAGGGGGCCCGTCACTGTCAAGCTCACAAGCATCTCCCCTCAAGTGAGGCCCCATAGGGGGGCCACCCCTAGTTGGAATCGGTCTTCGGTGTTGAGCAGACCTTCTGTCGGATCGGACTATGGCCCATCAGGAGGACTCTGCTTGCCTGCTCCTGGTGACGTGGCTGGCTGCGAGCTTTTGCCTGTTGCTGGAACTTCATCTTTCCCGAGGAGGCGGCGGCCCGGAGCGGGCCTTTCTGATTTGGTTTCCTGGTCTGGCGATGACGAACCCCCACGCCTATCCATGGGAGAGTGACATCTCCGGGACAGCTTGTGCCGTAGTGCCTGGCTACTCCCTGGACTGGAATAGGACAAGTTGGCCATGTTGGCCGTCTCTGTGTTTACATGGTTTGTTTTGTTTCCTTTGGCCCTTTTCCTCCCCCCTTCCTCCCTTCCCCTGGGTGCCCCTTTGGCGGGGGGTCAGGCTAGCGCCTGGATGATAGGAGACCGTGCTGCTTCCCTTATGGCTTTGGAGCTATGACGTCGGATCTTTGCTGGAAAATTCTCTCCCTTAACGTGAAGGGGCTTAACTCTCCCAACAAGCGCCGCCAAATATGGCGGTACCTACTGCTCCAGAACCCTGACATAATTCTTCTCCAGGAGACTCACCTCCTTAGGGCAGATATCACCCGCATGGCTCACCCCCGCTTTCCTCGGCAGTTCTGGGCCTCGGCTACCACCAAGACGGCGGGGGTAGCTATCCTCTGCAGGGCAGGGATAACCCCGGGTGCTGCCAAGGTGGTTAGGGATGGCGAGGGCCGTTTCTTGCAGGTTGAGGTCAAGAGGGGTCATCGCGCGCTTACCTTATGCAACTTCTATGCTCCCAATCAGGGTCAAGATGCTTTTCTGCGCAGGCTGATCAGGGAACACCTTGAGCCGGTGAACACGGACCTCGTAGTGGGCGGTGATTTTAACTTGGTGTGGGATGCGGAGCTTGATCGCTGTGGAGGGGCTTTCCACGGGGTGGGGGCCATGTCTACGGCGGTCAAAGACGCCCTAGGGGCTTTAACCCTGGTTGATGTCTGGCGATACCACTCACCGGGCCGGCGCGATTACACGTACTATTCACATGCACATTGCTCCTACTCTCGTATAGACATGTTGCTGGTCTCCCATGCCCTGCTTGGGGATGTGGCTGCGGCGGCGCACTCGACCATCTCCATATCCGATCATGCCCACGTGGAACTGTGTCTACGCGAGCGCCGCACTGGTCCTCCGCGCTCCTTCAGGTGGCGGTTTCCGGACCACGTCCTTCGGGACCCGGTGTACAAGGAGGAAATATAGGCGGCCGTTCTAGCGTATTTCGAGGCGAACGATCTCCCGGGGACCCACTTCCCCTCCTGTGGGACGCGTTCAAGGCTACCATAAGGGGTACTCTCACTGCCATCGCTGCTGCAAGGGCGCGGGAGGCGCTGCTCTATGAGACCAAGCTTACACGGGAGGTCCAGACGCTGGAAAAAATGGACCAAGAACGGCCGCTGGCGGCGCATAAAAGACGCCTGGCGATCCTTCGCGGCCAGCTCCGGGCGCATCGGACGAACAAGGCGGAGCGGGCCCTGCTGGCGCTTAAGCAGCGATACTACGTCGGGGGAGATAAGGTGGGCACGGTTTTGGCACGACGCCTGCGTACGCGGGCAGCGAAGACCCATGTTGCGAAGCTGCGGAGGGCGGACGGGTCGTGGGCTGTCACGGAATTGGACAAGTTGCAGGAGTTTCAGGACTTCTACGCGACCTTGTATACCACCGACCCACCGAGGGCGGATTTGATCCCGTCTACCATGGGCGCCTGTGTTTGGGATCCGTTGAGTGCGAGTCAGTCTGAGCTTCTGGAAGCTCCCATCACCTCGGCGGAAATGGCTGGCGCTTTGAGTGATCTTCCGCTGGGAAAGGCACCGGGCCCGGATGGGCTGCCGGTGTCCTTCTATCGCGCCTTTTGGCCGCAATTACAGCCGTATCTTCTCCGGCTCTTTAATTCATTTGACGAGCGGACGGGGCCCTCACTGGACATGGCGATGGCCGAAATAGCCCTCATACCAAAGCCCGGGAAGGACCATACCCTTTGCTCCTCCTATCGGCCCATTGCCCTGCTAAATACGGTTCTTAAACTGTACACTAAGCTTTTGGCCAAGAGGATTAGTGCTCACATGCCCAACCTCATTGAACCGGACCAGGTGGGGTTTATCCAGCACCGTCAAGGGGCTGATAATGTGCGTTGAGTGGCGCACATCGTAGGGAAAGCTAAACATTGGGGGATTCCTGCCTGCTTACTCTCGCTCGACGGCGAAAAAGCGTTTGACCGAGTGGACTGTTCGTTCCTGCGGGCGGTTTTGCAGAAGGTGGGCCTGGGCCCGAGGATGGTGGCGCGCATCATGGCCCCCTATATTTCGCCGGTGGCTCGAGTGCGCGTGAATGGACAGCTCACGCAGGCCTTCCCCATTTGCAGGGGCACATGGCAGGGCTGCCCCCTGTCGCCCCTGCTGTTTGCGCTGATCATAGAACCTCTTGCAATCATGGTGCGACGGGCTCCCGACGTCCGGGGTATATCGCTTCGAGGGGTGGAACATAAGATCGCTCTCTTCGCAGACGACCTTCTCCTTACTTTATCTGACCCGTCGCGTTCGTTACCAGCATTACATCGGCTACTCCAAGACTTTGAGCGCACTTCCGGGCTTAAAATCAACCATACGAAATCTTGGGCCCTCAATATCTCGATCCCGGCCGAGGAGCTTCGATCGCTCCAAGCAACTGACCCGTATCAATGGGCGACTGAGTCCGTGCGCTATCTGGGCCTCAATTTGACCCCAGATTTGGCCACTTGGACGCAGGCTAATTGGCAGGAGTACAAGCTTTCGGTCCAGCAGGACCTGCGCGGGTGGAAGGCCCTACCGCTTTCCTGGCTCGGGCGACTTAATACGGTAAAGATGTCGATTTTGCCGAAGATCCTCTACCTCTTCCAGACGCTGCCGACACCGATCCCGGAACATCAGATACAGGGACTGCAACGCGAATTGGTGGCCTTTATCTGGGGCGGAAAGAAGCCGCGCCTCTCTAATAAGCTCTTGATGCTTCCCCGTGATAGGGGTGGCCTTGCCTGCCCGAACCTCCTCGAGTATTACTGGGCGTCGCATCTCCGATATGTCCTGGAATGGGGGGCATGGGAGAGCGAAAAGGTGTGGTTCCACATGGATCGGGCTGTCACTTGCCGTCCATTGTGGGACCATGCCTGGCTGCCCCGGGAGGCGCGCCATCGTAGCGCTTATATGGCCGTACCCACCAAGACGGTCCTGGAGATCTGGGATAGAGTGTCGGTTCGCCGGGGGCTTATCACCTTCCCGTCCCCCCACACCCCGATTGCACGTAACCCGCAGTTCCCCCCGGCGTGTCGTTTGCCCTACTTTGCGAATTGGACGGAAACTGGATGTCGAACGATTGGGAATCTCTTCGCGGGCGGTGGTCTAAAATCCTTTGCCCAATGCCAGCTAGAATTCGGGCTGAAGGACAGCAACAAGTTCCAGTATATCCAGCTTCGGCACTGGATTCAGGGCTTCTCCTTGACTCGGGCAGCCACGCGACCCTTCACCCCGTTCGAACAGCTCGCCCGCACGTTTGGGGCGTATAAGGGACTGATTTCCCGCATCTACGGGGTGCTACAGCGGTCACAGCGTCCGGACACCCACCCTTACCAACTGCGTTGGCAGACTGTTCCCGGCTCAGGTGTTACTCCCCCTCAGTGGGCCAGGCTCTGGAGGGATATTCCGAAAATCTTACGTAGCATTCCCCAGCAGGAGTCGGCCTACAAGGTGATGACTCAATGGTATTACACCCCTGCCCGGCTTCAGAAAATGTTCCCCACGACATCCCCCCTATGTTGGCGCTGCACGCAGGCACTGGGTGACTTTATCCATATTTGGTGGACATGCCCCCTCCTGGCTATCTTTTGGAAGGAAGTTTTAAGCCATATCAAACGGGTTCTGGGATACCCCCTGCCTGCGGACCCGTTGGTGGTGGTACTGGGCCTCAGACCAGCGAACACGCGAGCCATGACGGGTCGTGATCGGCACCTGAGCCTCCACATGCTAAGTGCTGCCAAGCAGACGGTGGCCCTCTATTGGAAAAAGGCGGAGACACCCTCCATAAACGTATGGTTCACTCGCCTGTGGCATGTGGTGGTGATGGAGCTGCTCACGGCACATCTTCAGTTCCACGACACTCACTTCGAGAAACTCTGGAAGCCTTTGGTGGACCACCTAGGGCGCTTGGAACATGCTCGATTGCAACCACCACGACTTCGGGCCATGCGGCTCTTCGATGATGCGCTGTGTCCCGCGGATCCAGGGGGCTTCTGGGGGTCGCTAAATGATGGGTGATTTGGGTTAGCCTCTGCCACCCTCTGAGCGGGGGGAGACCCCTGCCTTTGAAATACTGGGCCCTCCCAGCCTCCATGGACTGAGGATAGTGTTGATGACATTCCTTCCCCCCCGTCGACCCCCCCTCGCTCTACCCCAGCCCCTCTCTTTCCGTTCCTTTTCCCACCCTCCTCCTCCTTTTCTTTTCCTTTTCTCTTTTACGTTATTTAATTCCCTTTTACCATTATTGTTATTATTTTTCCAGTTGGTCTCCTATTTAGGGACTGTTCTGAAGGGTTCGCATGCGGCGATATAGAGGTATGTCTGGGGCGCCTAGCTGCGCGTCCTTCCTTTGCCATGATCAGTCCAGCGAGGATGGAGCTCGTCTTTACTTTGGATGTTCTTGCTGGGTGATTGGGGAGGCATGAGTGCGGGGTGGGGTGTCTCCCTGGGGGCGGTCCTCGGGAGTGGGGGCCACCTGGGGGGGCATGCTGCCTGGCCCGGTTGTGCGCGGCTGAGACTAGGACGACATGGCACTAGGCGTAGTTATGGTGGCAATACGCCACGGTCGGGACATCCCGCTGCCCTCCCAGAACTCTGCATCGTACTAGAAAGGGGGCCTGCATGGGGCGCGGCTGGGGCCTTTTCATCTGCCGCTGCTCCCTGACGCACCGGCAAGTGCTATTGCTTGTTCTTCTGCTGTAAAGGTATTGGTAGACATAGAGCTGCCTGGGAGAGTGTCCGTGGTTGAGATTGCATGTACCTCTACACTTGAGATATGGCATGCCCTCTGATTTCCTGGGCCCTTGCCCTATGGTGTTCGTGTCTAATGGCTGCCGGCCTATATGGTTGTAGGCAAAACAGCTGTGTACTGCGCCAAGTGCGATCCTTCTAAAGATTTAATAAAAAGTTGTTTATAAAAAAAACATTCTGATATGCAGACTGAAACATGCACTTTTAATACCAGCAGCAGATTTCCGTGGTGAGCAGTAGCTTTACTACAGTGATCTAATGAGCAACTAGAGTGCTAACATTCAGAATTTATGGCAAATGTGTGACATATCTGAATACCTTCTTGATGGAATCAAAGTAAAAAACTGAAAGCATTTCCTACTGAGGAGACTGCAGTAAATGAGGAAATTAGGAAACTTCATAACAAATAAATCTCCCAGGATGGCCACCAGAGACAAAAGAGCCCAAATGCAGCACAAATATCACCCAGATGTAGCCCACATGTAGCCCAATGACAGAAGTGTGCAAAACACTTATTTTTTGTGTATTTACAGTTTTATATAGTGCAGACTTGTCAGGTATTGGGGTGCTTTACATGAGCATTGGTTGCATCACACAAGATCAAATTAATTTTGGTTGTAGACATGGGGAGATTAAGTGATTTGACCAGAATCACAGAATGTTGAGCTGAAGCAGAAACTCCAACCTGGTTCCCCAGTTGCAAAGTCTGCAGCTCTGGAAGTAACACCACATCCTCTCCCCTAGGTGCAACATTTAATCAAGTGGTCAACTGGATAAAAAAACATAAAGATTACAAATAATTTAAAAGTTCCTTGTCGCTATTTGAAAACTCAGAAAATATGTCCTTATTTTAGTTTTTTAGAGCACTGACCATAATTTCGATGCAAATAAGACACTCTCATATATGTAATTTCTAAAGGAAATGCTCTAGGTATTACAGTTTTGATTACATGAAGATGACGTCAGGCGTTCCACACTTTTGTAATAAATATAGAATGTTAGCAATCTAGTTGTTCATTGGGATACTGTTGAGAGGCAGAGGCCAGGGGCACAGAATCTGAACATTGAAGGCAGGTATGAGAGTGCAGAGGCAACAATTTGATCACACTGGACAGGCAGGAAGGGCAGTGGCAGCACAACAGACTATGGAGGGCAGTGGAAAGGGGGGCAGGGGCAACAAACCAACAATACAGGACTGGCAAGAGATGCTGTGGCAATATAACAAACCATTGTGGGCAGAAGGAAGAGGCAGTGGTAGTACAACCATACATGCCAACAGACCCGTTTCAGCCAGGAAACATCCAATGTTTTTAAGCTCAAATGGGCTTTATTTGATCTGTCTCCTGTCTACAATCTCCTCTTTTTCAATGTAACTCAAAGTAGAGAATCAATACCCCTGTTTTTTTTTTTCAAAATCTCCCTCTTACTAAGTTCAAAATGGTTGCTAGCTGGCAATGGTAGCTAGCTGACCATAATGGACAGACAGGCGAGAAAGCTGCAGCATAACAGACCATAAAGGGCAGCAGGGACGGATCAGGGGCATTACAATGGAACAGACAAGCCAGGAGAAAGGGAATAGGGGTCTGCAAATGGAAACAGAGTGCTGGGGGCAAGGGGGCAGGGCAGGAGCAGCAAGGTGACCATGGAGGTCAGGCAGGATGGGCACTAGAAACAAGACACACCATGGAGAGCAACAATGAGACTATGATGGCATACACACAGACCATGGAGGGAAGGTGGGAGGGGGTCAGGGGCAGCTAGCTGACCACACAGGGAAGGTGGGAGGGGTAATGGCAGCACAGAAGACCATGCATGGCAAGCGGGAGGGTTAGTGGCAGGACAATGGCTATGATGGGCAAGAAGGAGGGTGCAGGGGCATGCACAAAGGACCATGGAGGATAGAAGGGAGGGTCAGGACCTGGGCACAGACAAGAGAGTTCAGGGGAAGGGGCCTCACAACAGACCGCGCGGGGCAGGCAGGAGGAGCAGGTGCAGCACAACAGACCAGGGAGGGCAGAAGGGTGTGGCAGTAAAATGGACCATGGAGGACAGGAGGAAGGGGATAGGGGCATGGCATGTGGACAAGCAGGGTGGAGGTGGCAGGGACAGGTTACAGTCATCTGACAATGCTAGGCAGGTGGGAGGGGAGTGGCAGCTCAACAGAACACTCAGAGTAGATAGGAGTGGCAGGTCCATGGAACATGGTGGGCAAAAAGGATGGAGCAGGGGCATGCACAAAGACATCGGAGGGCAGGGGGAAGGAGAATAGGGGCAGCAAGCTAAGCACAGAGTTTAAGCAGGAGGTCAATGATGGGGCATAGAATTGGGCAATGGAGGGCAGGAGGAGTGGACTGGTACATCATACTAAATTGAGGACAGTGGCAGCACATCAGACCATGCATGGCAGAAGGGAGGAGGCTAGTCCATGGATTAACACAACAGAGGATAGGGAGGAGGGGGATGGGGCAGCAAGCTAACTGTTCAGAGAAGGTGGGTATTAGGAACTTTATTGTCTTTAAAATGTGTGTCTGTGCGAACTACTTAAAATATGAACAAGTATGCAGCATAATCTCACTTTTATTCAGGAAGAAGAGGACGTTTGTGACTGTGACTCCGGGCTCACTTGGCAGAAACACCCCCTGACCCTCCACCCCCATCGCAAAATTTAATGCCCGTGAAAAGGGTAGGTGGACGCAGTGTTATATAGAACTTAGTCCTGAGAGCACGATTGAAAATGAAAACTAGATATAGTATATGGTATAAACTATGCACCAAAAAGTGTGATATAAGATGAACTGGGGCGTGAAATATAATATGCAATACATTGTGCGCAATGACAGATTCATTGGAGAGCGCGAGATAGCACAGGCACTAACGCGTGCTATGCGATATGCGCCTTGGAGTGTAATATACACAGGGCAGTGTTGTGTAGCCTAACTAGTCTCTAAAGTTGTAATATAAAATATGTGCTGGGGGTGTAACGTTGCATATGCAATGTGACAAAGATATGGATCCCAGATTGTAATATGTATGGCATAGCGCTGTGCGTTATAACATAGGCATCGAGGAAGGCACGTTAGATGGGGCTATATAACCCGTGCGAAGGCAAGTGTGGCATGACATTTTCACGGGGTGGTGTTACAGTGCACATGGGCTAGAGAGTGTCATAGCATATGCACTAGCTGGTGGAATACAACACAGAGGTGTGTGGCACTCGGCGGGCACTGGTGGGTGTAACACAGCATTGGGCTCAGCCAGGAGCACGCTGTGACTCTCAAGTGAGGTTCGTCTCCTTTCCAGAGAGTAAAATAAAAAGTATTACACATCTGGCGGTGGATGTGTGTTTTATTAACCGTGAGGGGTGTTTCTTGCATAGTTTGGTCGAGTTTTTGTCGAATCCCCTTTGAATGGCTTGGTGTGCGTGTGTATTAAATGTGCCCGTCAATAGCTACCCATGTTTATATAAATAAATGACAAGGGTGTCTACTTGTAGAGTACCCACCGGCAGGGGCGCGGGGATTAGGCACGGTAGGGCGTCAGACACGTCAGAGCTTCACTAGCGGTGTAAATACATTCCACGTGGATTCATTGTATGCATAGTCGCCTTTTAATGAATATCGCGCAAATCGTCATGGTGATAGGTACATACGGTTTGTCCAGCATGTCCTAGGTGTTTCTATAAATATATATTTTTTAAAAATAATAAAAAACAAAGGCTGGCCCCGGGGGATGGGGTCCCCGGGGCCATAAATGGCCTGAGGAGGGAGGCAAAGCAGCCCCCCTGCGGAAGAATTTTAAAAAAAAAAGGCCCTGACCCGGGGGTTGGGGGCCCCGGGGCCGATTAAGGCCTTGGGAGGGCCAAATTTATTTTTTTCAACAAAAAAAATTAGGGTGCAGGCCCTGGGGGATGGGGTCCCCAGGGCCAATAAATTAGAAAAAGAAGGGGGGCCACACAGCCCTCCTTCTTAAAAAAATAAAATAAATAAAAGACCGGCATCACGCCGGAGGCCACGCCCCCTCCTTGCAGCACTCTGCAAACGCACCCCCTGGCCAGTTGTAAGTTGGGGAATTAATTCCCCTTCAATACTGAGGGTCCCTGAGGGCCAACTAGCCCAACAGGTATCTCCAGTATGCGCCAGGGACCTGCGTTGCAGACAGGTGTTCTGAGGCCACGCCACCTTTTACACCTCTATGCAACGCAGCTCTGTGGCACTTACTGGAGGTACCTAGTGGGCTAGTTGGACCCTAGGGACCCTCAGGATTCAAATTAACTTAATCTCCCAACTAAAAATGGCCACAGGGCGTGTTTACACAGTGGTGAAGGGAGGGGACGGGGCCTGAGTTAACGTGTGCAAACAAGCCCTGTGGCGCGTTTTAAGTTGGGTAAATAATTCCCCTTCTATCCTGAGGGACCCTGGGGGCCAACTAGCCCACCAGGTGCTTCCAGTAAGCGCCACTGCGCTGCGTTGCAGAGAGGTGGTCTAGGCCGTGCCCCTTTTTACATCTCTCTGCAACGCAGCTCTGTGGAGCTTACTGGAGGTACCTAGTGGTCTAGTTAGACCCTAGGGACCCTTAGGATTCAAGGGGACTTAATCTCCCAACTTAAAATGGCCACAGGGCGTGTTTACACAGTGAGGAAGGAGGGGACGGGGCCTGAGGTGACGTGTGCAAACACACCCTGTGGCGCTTTTTAAGAGGTAGTTTTAATCCCCTGCCCTATTATATATTAGGGCCTTACAGAGGAGGTCATGATAACCACAGGGGGACCCCAACGCATAGTGTTCCCTAGTGTATGTAGGTCTTTTCACTGTATTCTGAGTGTCTTTTAACATAGCACTGGCTCTAGGACTGGTTAGTCAGACTCAGTTACCCCCAGTATCCGTCTGAAAAAGTTGAGGGTACAGGATGATTTTGCAACAAGGCTTCTTTCTGCTCTTCTGTTTGTTCTTTCTGCACGTTATCCTTCTTCCTGTACTTTTCTTCGTCTTTGAGGACTTCTGTTGCTTCTTTCTGCATTTCTTTTTTTCTTTCTGTGCGTTTTTTCTTCTTTCTTCACATGTCCTATCTCTGCAGGCATAGTTAGAAATTAGCATTTAAAAAACCTTTGAAAATCACTGAAAAAACCATAGGTTTCAGGCACGTTATAGTTAGGAATTAGCATTTAAAAAACCTTAGAAATTCACTGAAATAACAATAGGTTTCAGGGACGTTATAGTTAGCTGGACTTTTCACTCGTACAAAACCCTTGAAATTCCCCCGTTATAGTTAGTTCAGCTAACTATAACTCGCACGCCCGCAATGCACTGCTGATGACGTCACATATTACATCACTCATGACATGGTCAGTGACATCACTCATGACATCACTGATGACATCTCAAATGACATCACTGATGACATCACTGATGACATCATCCTTGTGATAGAGTGGCAGACCTCCTCTCCCCCTAATATAACCTTTGATACACACATTCAAAAATAGAAACTAAAATTTTCAAAACAATTGACATACCAATACCAGTTACAACAACCTATTCAGTAATTCTAAGATCCACATACACATTCACTCATTCACCAACAGTCCTATACAGTCACTCATACATGTACTCACTCATCATATGTACTCATACACCTATACATCCTGTTACACAACACCACTCATCCATAGAGTTACTCACACACATAGTCACTCATGCTAATAAAGAATCAAACATCAATTTACTTGCATATACAGTTATACACACACCACCACCCTTACTTCTACGGAAACTTACACATACTTAGTCTTTTAAACAATCACTTATAGAAACACATACTTATTCATACAGGAACTCTTTCAATCTCTCACTCTCACATATACTCACTTATATACACCAATAGTCACATATACTAGTTTAAAACATATGTAGTTCCACATAAAGACACTATTGAGACAGTCATTCACTCACTAACACACCCATGCACACACTCATCCACCCTACAGTCCTGCACACATGCGGTCTTCAACACATACAAACAGTGAGTCACTCATTCATGCACCTATGCACTACGTAATACCCCCCACCGAACCATACAGACACTCAGACACTCATACTGATACTTAAAAAACCAACTAATAACCTATATAGACACTCATGTAGCTACTCACCAACCCATGCAGCCACTTATACACAAAGTGAGAGACTGATACAGATATTTACATATTTAAACATTACTCACTAAGCCATGTATTCACTAAGATACACTTAATCAGTCAGTTATCCAATCAATTTTTCAAAAACAAATCATCCATTTAGACACTTATATACCCATTTATTCTTCCATCGACCTTGAGATATACTTATGTAAAACATATGTAATTTTCAGAAAAACACACATTCACTGGATGATGTCATCAGTGATGTCACCAGTGATGCCATTTGAGATGTCATCAGTGATGTCATGAGTGATGTTACTGACCATGTCATGAGTGATGTAATATGTGACGTCATCAACAGTGTATTGCGGGCGCTCGAGTTATAGTTAGCTGAACTAACTATAACGGGGGAATTTCAATGGTTTTGTACGAGTGAAAAGTCCAACTAACTATAACGCCCCTGAAACCTATGGTTTTTTTCAGTGAATATATATATATATATATATATATATATATATATATATATATATATATATATATATATATATATATATATATATATATATATATATATATACCTGTATCATGTTTACATTTGGGACAGTAATCTGGTGTAGTAGGATCCACCTTGTGTATTCAGCTTGGTAAAACATAGTCTCTATGTATACATTTATAGTGTATCAATTTCTGCCTTGCACTGTGTGATACCTTCTTGCAATTTCTTAAAACATCTTTCCATTCCCTGTCCCACAACATTTCCCCAATATCCGCCTCTCATTGTAATCGTAATGTACCCATATGGGGTGTACTCTTAGGCAGAAGTAATAGGTATAACCTAGTGATAAGCCTGCAATCTCCTTCCATATCCGGTAAAGCCTGATTAATGACATGCGTATCTGTTTCCTGCGGGAATCCTTCCCAAGCTTTACGGATTGCTGATGCCAGTCCGGTGTATGCAAGGAAACCTCCTCCCACATATCCCATTTAGCACAGAAGGTGGCATAGCTCATCAAATGGCCATCTTCATATAGATCTCCTAGTATATGGGGAATTTTATCCTCCCTCCCTGCCGCAAGAACACTGGCAACATGGGACTGATGTCGGTCAACCATGGTATGAGCTGTTGCAAATATATATCAGTGTCATTTTTATCTTTCGTATTTGTTCCCATATATCCAATAAAGTACAAATTTGTAATCGGAGCAGCCTCCTCCTCTTATTATGAACAGACGGCAGTGCCAGGAGTCCACCCGGCTTAACCAGTCTCACCAGCATATTTGTTACAGTGTCAGAACACTGGTCCATGAACCAACTAGTTACATGCTGCAATTGAGAGGCCTGGTAATCATTTCTAAAATGTGGGGCCTGTAGCCCTCCGCTATCCCAAAGCAACTGCAACACCTTTAGCTTACTACTCACTGTTCCTGCACCCCAGTATGATTATCAAAGCAGTTCATCTAAGCGTCTAAAGCAGGTGTCTGGAATCTGCATTGGCATATGCTGTGGAAGATATAATACATGGGGTGATAGAATCATCTTGCTAATCGCTATTCATCCCGTTAGTGACAGAGGAAACTTTAACCATTGTCGGACACTGCATTCCACACTTTCTAGTAGGGCGCCCACATTGGCGTCATATATATCAGTGACGTTTGAGCTCAAATGCGCTCCCAAATATTTAATGGGAGCTCTCTGTAGGCATATGCCAGAGACACATTTGTCGCCCAAGCCAGGTGACTATATTAGATACATAACAGATTTATCTGTGTTTAAAATTAATCCTGAATGGACCCCCACCTCCTTGAGAGTATTATACACCATCAGCCATGTGTGTTCAGGATTTCGTACAGTCAACAATATATCATGAGCATACAAAGTAATAATTTCCTTTTAGTACCTATCAGTACTCCCTCTCCTTCATGCCGAGATCGTATCAGCCTCGCCAGAGGTTCAATCACCGACACAAAAGTCAACTGTGATAGGGGACAACTTTGCCTGGTCCCCAGTTCCACCGACCAACTATCCAAAATCCTATTTCCCTCCTTCACCCTGGCTCAACTATTAGTGTAAGGTACTTGTATCCATTTTAAATATGTGTCTCCTAAATTATACCGCCTTAGTGCACACATCATAAATCGCTTATCGACAGTATTGAATGCTTTATGCATATCCAAACTTGTAAACCTTCAAGTTTCTTCCCCTTTTTGGATCTGCTTCATTATAACATATGCTTTCCGTATATTAGAGGTGGTAGTACATCCAGCCTGCCTGATCAGGGGGACTAGTCCCCCAGCCACCCTAGCCAAGCGGTGGGCCAAGGTCTTTCCTAAAATTTAGGCCTCAACATTAATCATCGATAACAGACGGTATGATTCACACTCAGACACATCTCCCCCTGTTTTGGATAAAATCACTATATATGCATCCCTCTCAATGTAGCGGTAAGCACCCCTTGTTAAAATGCCTCTCAGTACATGTTTAATAACTGTTTACATAACAAATCAACATATTCCATACTCATTTGGTTGATAACCCATCGTATGTAAGATTCATCTATCAGGGTATTTAGTGCTTTCTGCATCTCATTATCGGCCACTTGCAACCCGGCTTCATCCAAAATTGCCATCATACCCTCCGCATCTGCGAATCGCCGTATCTTCATGTGTTGTGAGGGTGGCTCCTTGTCTATCCTTTATTGTGACCACTGGATTCTTTTCCCATTCTCAGTTAACCAAGCTAGTAACCGGCCCGGTGTGTCCATCTGTTCACATTGGTTCTCAGTATATGTCTAAAAATCATGGTGGGCCAAAGTTTCCTGTGCCTCCTCAAGTTCCCCCTGCAATCTGCTTTATTCTTCCCAGATCACATCTGTAGGTGATACACAGTGTGTATCAATAATCAACATACCCCATAAGTGGTAGCCTTACAGTTATCCCTAATAGTAACTTTAAAAGCTTCCCATAGAAATCCAGATAAAGAGACTTAACCAGTGTTAATATCGAAAACTCCCCCACCACTTCATGGATCATCTCCCTATATGACTGATCATGTAATGCATGAGTTGTAAATCTCCGATGTGGTAGCGGGATCACATATACTTGCCCGCATCATAGACACCAAGGAGGCATGATCTGATAACATTCGATCAAAGTGTCATAACACCGTATATTCAGTAGTCTGTCCTGGATGTATCAACAGTTAATCAATTCTAGAAAATGTACCATGTGGTGGGGAGTAGAAATAATATCCCCTTATTTGGCCTTGGACTGCCCTCCATAATTCCACTAAATTTAACGTGTCCAGACTCTCTAATAGTGCCAAAGATGCTCTATCTAATGGCCACGTTACCTGCCTGGAGCTATCCAGCTCCCTGTCTAGCACACAGTTATAGTCCCCCATCCAGATAGTGGGCATAAGGTGCCAATTACTCGTCAATCTTTCAAATGGGAGTATCTACATTAGGAGCATCTGATGTAATAAGTACTGTAAGCTTGCCTTCAATTTCCCCTACCACTCCCACACATTATCCATCTGAAGCCTTCGATTCCGTAGCCACTTGCAATGGAATACTATTATCCACACATACCAGCACCCATAGTGCTGAGGAAGTGAAGCTTGCATACCAGTATCTCCTGCCCCACCTAGTTCGTAGTTTTTCAGCCTCCTAGGTTAACAAGTGTGTCTTCTGTAGCATGATTATTTTTGCTTGCTGTCTACGAGCATAGGACCATTTTTTATGCTTAATGGGATTATGAATCCCCTTAACATTCAATGATAGGATTCTCACCTCCATGTATAGTTATGTTAATCAACCCATGTACTTGCATCATCAGTTGCAGCAAGTAATACTTTTTAAATTGCAGTCGCTCCCCCCTAATGTATGCATGAGGTATTGAACTTTCCCTCCCTCCACACGTACGGCCTACACCAACTTAGTAACCACAACTAATACAATAAGTGTCTTCCTCCCCCTCAACAATAACACAGACTTCCCTTTTACAGCCTGATATTCCCTGGCATTCCAAATATAGGATCTCCTGTGGGCAGCAACGCCATTAACAACAGGCATCCCAAGAGCAATTCACTTGGCTTACACATCTCAGCTCTGGCTAACACATATTCTGGTCTCATATTCTGGTTTTTCACATGCCACCCCTCGTTAACCTAGTATAATGTCACCCCTCCTCCCTTCTTCCATCAGTATCGAAACATGGAACCAATTTAGCTTTCATCATCTGCTAATTATCTCTGATCATCTAGAAACTGCATAGCTTCCTCCGGTTGTTCAAAAAAGTACCTCTTCCCTGTTAGTCAATATTTAAGCACCCTGAAGACAACAAGGCATAATCCCATCCTTTTTACCTACCTTTCTATTTAACTTCCATAAAAGATTTATGGGTTTTTTGAGTAGCAATGCCACAATCTAGATAAAAAATTTCTGTTGCCATATACTCTATTTTCCCCTGTGCACACACTGCTGCCAATATACCCACTTTATCTTTATATCGCAACATGTATGCTATCAGCATGCATGGGGGTGCACCACGTTTAGGTCTACCATCAGAAGTTCTATGAGCTCTATCCACGTATAACTTCCCTTCCACATTTAATCCTGGTAGAACTTTAGGGAGTCACCCCAACAAAAACAGCTCAAGTGGTGTTGTCCCTGTTCCCTCCGGAAATCCAAGAATGCTCACATTGTTGCCCCTAGATCAATCCTCCAAGTCTGCAACCTTCGTTTCCTGTTGCTGCATATGTTTTTCCTGATCCCTCAGGTGACTTGCATGTATGCTCAATAGTTCCTCCACAGTATTAGTTCTGGAACCCAGGTCTTTAACGCACTCACAAAGTTTGTTGATATCCTGCCGAAGTGGAGACACTGTAACTGCCACACCGTCTGTTTTTTCAGTGATAGTTTTATTCCCTCCCAGAATCAAGTTTTTAATGTCTATATTGGGCGGGAAAGTAATTTCTCCTTCCGCGCCTATATCATTTGTGATCCCAGTCTCTGCCATCTTAGCTATGCTCTCTTCAATAGTGTTGTGCGTCTTTGAGGCTGCACCCGAGCCCCCTTTATGTTTTGGCAGCATACAGGTCTTCCTTTATTAGTCATCTGATACTCAATTGGGGATTTAGCTCAACGCAGGACTCTCCAGTATCAGAAAGCTCTATACTGAATTGCTATCTGCTGTGTGCACCAGGTTAAGGTAATAGTCTCCCAATAAAGTGCTCGGGTTTAGTTGGAGGAGTTACAGCTCTCTCTCGTATCTGGTTGCAAGAGCAGGTCAGAAGCTTCCACCCCTTCCCCAAGCCAACACAAATAAGAAATCAGTCAATCAAGAGGAAAGTCACTAAATATAAATTCCACTCCAGAGGTCGAGCTCACTGTCCCACCATTGTAGGTTTTGAGATTAGTGGTTACTCCTGACCACTTTACACACTATGTGAGTGTTTCAGTTACATGCCATGCACTGGAAAATACTTAGGTGCCAGTCACAAAACTTATACTAAGCATGGAGCAGTACTGTTGCCGCAGTACAGACAATTCCTGGCGCCCAGAGCCCCCAACCCCCAGGTAAAGGTTCACTTCAACGAAATAACACCGGAGGCAGCACCTCTCATAAACACATAGTGTAGGGGAGGAGGGGGATCGCATCACTCTTACCCCCCTCCTATGGCACATCGATCTAAGTGGGTCATGGGTCAATTTGCGTGGCAGGTCCACGCCAAGGAGCAGAGCTCTGCACTGGTCCTCACCAGCTGTGTTTGGACTCAATCTCGACCCTGGTTTTCAGACGCTCCACCCCTCACCTCTACGGCTTCAGCCTGTAACTCCGACTCTAGTCTGGTCTCACCACCTCCCCCGCTCGGGGACTCGGCAAGGTAGGCCACTCCAGACTGCACTCCGCAAGCATCCAAAGTCGCGACAGACGAGGCCACAAGCCCCCACCAGTTAGTGCACCAGATGGGGAACTCCGTCAGTCGATCACTGCTGTGCCTGGGGGCAATCTGTGAAACTGGGGTGAGTGGGGGGGGTCCATTGGTTCCAGATTGCCGGAGCGCTGATCAAGCAAGTCCACTTAGTCGGCCATCTTCACATCCGCGATTTTAAAAAATGTCGGCAAGAAAAATTTAGCTTGGATTAGCAATGTCTACCCAAGCTAAATTACTTCTCAAATGATACAAAAAAAAATCAAAAATGAAAATATCTAGACAACAATTTTTTTATGGAGGTATATCCAGGGGCCAGGACTAAAAAGAGGCCTGCTTCTAGCCCACATCGATTTTTTTCATGGAAGGGTTGTGCACACAATAATTATCTGCTTCTCTCTACCAGTAGTCAACTTTTCCTACATCATGTATTTTGAACTTTGCAAACTAACTTTGTTGGGACTTTTTCTGTTTTCCTTTTCACTTTCACCTGTAATTAGTATCTTCTTTCAAAGATTTATTGTATTTAGAATATTTGTAAAGCGCAATCTTTTGCTCCGAAGGGAGCATCTTGGCGCTGAGCATGCGTATAGGGGACAAGTGGTGAAAGATCTAAATAGCTGCCAACACATAGGTATCAGATTGCTGATAAACCCAGGTCTTCAGTTGTTTCCTAAAGAGACATTCGGTCTCGGTCAGTCTAAGATTTACGGGCAGTTTGTTCCAAGCCCTTGCTGCTAGGACTGTGAAGGTTTTTCCACCCCTAGTTTTGTATTTGTACCTCGGGATCTTAGCAAGGTTGGCCCCTGAGGATCGCAGGCATCGTACGGGATCATAATGAATGAAACGATTAACGAGGTATTTGGGACCTATATTTTTCAAGGATTTGAAAACTGTAAGTAAGAGTGTGAAAAGGATTCTCTTATGCAGTGGCAACCAGTGAAGAGAATTTAATGCAGTTGAAGCTGAAGATTTCCTGGGAAGTTTTAACACTAGTCTTGCCGCCGCGTGCTGTACACTTTGCAACTTCTTCAGAGTGGACTTTTTCACTCCTGCCATCAACCCATTGCAGTAATCTAGTCGGGAGAGTATCAGTGCTACCACAACCGATTTCCTAGAAGCAACGGGGAGGAAGTCAAAAAATTTCTTTAGAGATTTAATGAGTCTGAAACAGCAACCGGCCGGGATCCTGACGTGATCGTCAAAGGATAAGGTTGCATCAAATTGCACGCCCAGATTGCGCGCAGAAGACACAGCACTAGGTGGGGCCTCTGAGTCTTTGGGCCACCAGTCCTTCGGGCAGAAGAGTAAATCCTGGCCCAATGGTATGATTTCAGTTTTCCCACTGTTGCACTTCAAGTGGTTTTTATTCAACCACTGAAATACCTCCGTGAGACAATTCTGAAATCGCAGCTCTGTATCCGTGCGGTTTTTGTCGATAGAGACGACCAGTTGGGTGTCGTCAGCATATGACGTGACGAGAATCCCATGAGACTCTATCACAGCGAGGAGGGGTGCCATATAGATGTTAAAAAGAAGTGGACTTAATATGGACCCCTGCGGTACTCCCGATGTAATGGTTTTTTCACTGGATAGGTAGGGACCCAAAGATACAGATTGGGACCTATTGGACAAGAAGGATTTTACCCATGCCAAGGCTGTGTCTGTCACGCCAATCTCTCACATCCTATCACTCAAGATGACGTGAGAGATAGTGTCGAAAGCTGCTGTTAGATCAAGCAGGATGAGGACGGCTTGCCTTCCCTCATCCTGCAGGAACTTGATGGAATCAGAGAGTTCTATCAGGGCCGTTTCGGTGGAGTGCCCAGGGCGAAACCCAGATTGCTGGGGATGCAGGATTTTATGGTTCTCCACAAATGCTTTTAGCTCCCAATGCACTATCCGTTCAGTGATCTTTCCTAGAACAGGCAGGAGTGAGATGGGGCGCATGTTCGTCAGATCCGTTGGAGATTTGTTCTGCTTTTTCATCAGGGGTTTCACGATGGCCTTTTTCCATTCATTAGGCACTATCCCTGATTCTAAGGATGCGTTTATAATGGCGTTGATGGTAGGATTGACTACCTCAATTAGATGATGCAGAATGCGAGGGGGACAGGAGTCGGTAGGTGCTCCTGATTTGCAAGCCAAGATCGCCTTGCGGGTCTGTTGAAGGGAGACAGGTTGGAAGCTGCAAAGGGAATGGCGATTGTCGACTACATGTTTTTGGGAACTTAGAGTGGAGGAGATCAAAGGAGGCGAGAAATCCTTTTGAATATTTGCAATTTTTTCCCCGAAGAAATCTGCAATTTGGTTGCACAGAGTTTCGGAGGGCGGGATTTCGGGCTGAAGAGCTTTGGGGTGAGTAAAGGATTTAACTATAGAGAAGACGGTTTTTTGCTTCTGGTGGGCATCGTTGATAGCTTTAGTGTAATACACCTTTTTGGCAACCTTTATGCTAGAGAGGTATGATTTCCTCTGCTGAACATAAAGGGCTCTTGAGGCCTCGTCGTATGTTTTCCTCCACTTCCTTTCTTTTATTCTACAAAGTAGATGACTTTCAGTTAAGGCCTGGGTGTACCAAGGGGCACTTAACTTCCTTTTAAGACAGTTCACGCGATCGCCTTTGGAGTCAGAATTTTCCGAAATAATCTGATCCATCCAGACGTGGAAGTTGCGAGAATCGACCGATACGTGTCCCATCAGTTTAGAAGCCTGGGCCAATGGCTGGGTGTCCAGCTTAATACGATCAATCACCTTTCTCCAATTTACCGAGAAGCAAGGTTGAGGGCGCTTTGTTGTTAATGAAGCTAGAACTTGTTTCTTGATGTCAAAGGGAATGAGACTATGGTCGGTCCAAATTTGCGGAATGGGGGGGGACGTAGTCATGGTACTTAAGTTGGAGCAGATACCATCAAGAGTGTGGCCGGCTAGGTGGGTAGGTGCAGTCACTAGTTGAGCCAGTCCAAAAATATTCAGGGTATGCTGGAAACAAATAGCATGAGGGTCGACACGTGATTCCAGATGTATATTCATGTCTCCTAATAGAGTGAAGTGGGGGTAGCGTAACATGAGTGACCCGAGAACTTCATCTAGGGAGTCCAGAAAGGGGGTGGCATTGCCTGGAGGGCGATAGATTAGGCCTCCCGAGAAGGAGGTAGAGGCATTAAGTTTAATCGAGAAGCCGATGCTCTCACTTCCTTTGAGAAGGCCCAGATCAAATGTATGACACGAGAAGGACTTTTTAACAATGAATGCAACCCCCCCTCCTCGCCCAATTGGTCTGTCCTGCCTGAAGATAGTGAAATCTGGAGGAAGGGCAGTAACCAAATCAGGATTGGAAGAGTCGTTGAGTTATGTTTCTGTTATAAAAAGGGCATCAAGATCATGACACATTATTAAATCGTGTATGTCTTGGCTGTGGCCACACAGAGAGCGGGCATTGATAAGACCTCCCTTGAAGCTATTACCGCCGTGCATAGAGGGAACAGAATTTGTGTGCATCTCTAAGGATGTCCCGGGAGGAGTCCATTTACAATGTAAACATGAGAAGGGGCCCCAGAGAAAATCAGTGGGGGGACAACCCTTACACAGAGCCCCCATCTTAGGACGAAGTGCTAATAATGCCCTATTGTCGTACCTAACGGTGAGTGGCTGTTGCCCGGCGTGCCCTGCGGCCGGCGCGATCCTGGCGCGGACGGGCGCAGACGGGCTTGGCTTAGGCGCGGCTTCGGCGCGCATCCGTCGCTCCCGCTGCGCCAGCCCGCTGCGCCGTCTGGCCGGTCTGCACATTATATAGGGAGAAAGAAGGGCGGGAGGACGGCGCGACTAGAGCGCTCCCCCAGCCTCACCAAAGATGGCGCCCACCGCCGCCGAGTGTCAGCTGAAAAGCGGCTGTGCAAAGTGAAAGGAAATCACAAGATGGTAAGAATGTCAGTTGCCTGGCTTAAAATTCCCCTTAACGCTATTAAAAGCCCCCAAAGATGAAGACACAACAAATATAAAATCGCTCCAAAGTGCATTCAAGATCGTTGCTAGTATAAAGATTGACACCACGTTCTGGTAACACGCAGCTCGCAGCCCCAGTTACCCTCACTAGGGAGAGCTCCGTTTAGGCACCGAGCTCGCTGGGAAGCCCTACTAAATATTCCAGGAGGGCGGGAGGACGGCGCGACTAGAGCGCTCCCCCAGCCTCACCAAAGATGGCGCCCACCGCCGCCGAGTGTCAGCTGAAAAGCGGCTGTGCAAAGTGAAAGGAAATCACAAGATGGTAAGAATGTCAGTGTGCCTGGCTTAAAATTCCCCTTAACGCTATTAAAAGCCCCCAAAGATGAAGACACAACAAATATAAAATCGCTCCAAAGTGCATTCAAGATCGTTGCTAGTATAAAGATTGTCACCACGTTCTGGTAACACGCAGCTCGCAGCCCCAGTTGCCCTCACTAGGGAGAGCTCCGTTTAGGCACCGAGCTTGCTGGGAAGCCCTACTAAATATTCCAGGAGGGCGGGAGGACGGCGCGACTAGAGCGCTCCCCCAGCCTCACCAAAGATGGCGCCCACCGCCGCCGAGTGTCAGCTGAAAAGCGGCTGTGCAAAGTGAAAGGAAATCACAAGATGGTAAGAATGTCAGTGTGCCTGGCTTAAAATTCCCCTTAACGCTATTAAAAGCCCCCAAAGATGAAGACACAACAAATATAAAATCGCTCCAAAGTGCATTCAAGATCGTTGCTAGTATAAAGATTGTCACCACGTTCTGGTAACACGCAGCTCGCAGCCCCAGTTACCCTCACTAGGGAGAGCTCCGTTTAACTTAATTGTAACAAATGACATCATATATGACAATCTAATTCGAAATGTTCATAATTTTCTAACATCAGATGGCTTTTTGTGCTACACTAGAAGACCACCAGCTCTCTGCACTGACCTAATCTCTTCTTACCGTTCATCACAGCTTCTGTGATAGCCTGTACATTAGTTTACAAGCACTTCTTCCAACAAATAGGTAACAAGAAAAAATGTTATAGCAAAGATGATCTCATGTACTTCATTGGTCACAGACAGCATTTAAAGATAGTTAAGGGGATCAAGACTGCTTTAAGTAGTCTTAACAAAATGGTAGTCTCTCAGAATATGGCTGCCTAAGAGGAAGAATTAAGTAACTGTATTTCTAAAGGATGCTGTCTCTGTAACTAAAGGTGTGTCCTTAAACCTGTGGCCTAGAATCACAGTGACCTCCCCTTCTTTCTCCACTTCCCCTTCCTCCTGGTCTTCCATGTTCTCATCCTTCACATCATCCTCCTCCTTCTAGTTCTCCTCAACTTGTTCTTCCTCATGGTCTCGTTTTCTTCTGGGCCTTCCTCCTCGTTCTGCTTGTCATCATTATCCTGGTCCTCATTCCTTGTTCCTTAGACTCATCCTCAAGCTACACAACTCTTCCTTATCCTTGTAGTCCTCTTGGCCATCTCTTCCTCTGGTCGTTTTTCTCGTCCTCCTCCTCCTAGGCCTCGGCCTCCTGCTAATCCTGATCTGTCAGGTCCTGGTACTTAGGTTCTTCTTCGTGGTAATCCTCATGATCTGCTTAGTCTTGGTCCTTCTGGTCTTAAGCTTAAATGTCTTGTTCCTCATCCTTCCAGTCTTGCTTCTGATCCTCCTTGCCCTTTCCCCCAAGAACATGGTCATCCCTAGTCCTCCTGTCACTGGTTTCCTAGGCTCCTGGTTATTATGGCCTTGACTTTTCTGGTTATACTGGTTTTTGGTACTCCTGGTACCCCAGGATCAATACTATCTCGTCCTGGTCTGCCTCCTGATCCTCTTGCTAAAAGTCCTATTCTTCTTTATCCTGGTCATCCTCCTGTTCCTTCTCCAGATCTTTGTAATAAACTGGCCCTGCTGGTCTTGTTCCTTGCCACCCTTCTTCTCTTTCCGTTCTACTTCTAGTTCCTATTCCTGCCCCTCCTCTTAGTCCTAGCTTTATTTCTATTCCTTAGCCTCCTGGTCTTTCTCCTAATGGCCTTTATACTCCTCTTGTTCCTAGTCTTGAACAGGTCCTTCTGATGCTGGTGCACCTTGTCTTCTCAGTGCTAGCCTGCGGCATCGTAGGCACTATTATGAAATGTGGTGTGATGTACATTCAGTGTATGCAGAATGGAATGTTGGGGTGAGAGTTGGAGTCAGGACACTGGTGAAGCTGGAGCTGTAGTTGGAGCTTTTTATATGGAGTAAACCTGTACTTAAGAAAGAACATTGGGTTTCCTGCATTCATTGGATTAGCATTCTGATGATGAGGAAAATACATTTTATTTTGCTTCATGTGGCTCTAACACAGGGCAAGTTATTCATTTCTGAGAATTCTGGACGAAAGGAATCTGAAGTTATTTTGACTGTGGCAGTTATCGAGGAGGCTTTTCTGAGAAGACTCTGGAAGAAAAGACCTGGTTAATGATTCTGGGTGTTTTGTTACTTTGGGACAGTGTCGTCTTCTGGCACTCAGGTGAGCAAGCGGGATTGCGATGTATTGGGAAGAGCGTGAGTTCTTGGCTCGCGATGCATCAGGAATTCAACTTTTCCAGGTATCTATCATTGATGTGTGCATTCCAGGAATCCATCATCCTCTCACATCACTGATATTATGGTGTGTGCTACCAGTGTGTCTCACGCGCACGCAAAGTACATAACGTATGATTCTTGAGGCCACCATCTTGAGTGAGGCTATTATGGACAACTAGTGTGAGCTGTTGTAGGAACTGCTTACACAAAGTTACAGTGGTGAGTCGCACACCTGAAACATCTCAGATGGAAATATTGTTATTACGTAAGTTGCATTTTACTACAGTGACTCAAGACCCATGGGTCTATGGTCACACACACACCTGAAACAACTCATGTGAGTCGCATTTGCTATGGGGATTCGCACACACGGAACTACGATGACTTGCACACCTGGGATTAGCCAAACCTCTGTTGTTCCACACCTGGGACTTCTGTTGTGAGGTACTTTTAATCTTATCTGCCATTTTTTTTATAGTGCTTGGTGACACAACTGTACATCTGTATTACTGTTTCCTTTTATTACTGTGTGTTTGCATGAGAGGAAATCATATTATAATAGAGTTATTGTGTTTGGATGGGTGGTTGTTGATACTGTGAAAAGAAAAACATTTCTCCACCGACATTATTTTGTCATCTCCTGGTGAACCATTAATCAAATGGAAAAAGTGGAATAATACTTTTCAAGGTATGCCAGGGCATGTGGCACCAATATAAGAGATGATAGGAAAGCATCGCTATTATTGCACTATCTAGGTAGGGAAGGACAAGAAATATGTAATCATCTGCCGGAATTGACAAGTGCAGAGTGTGATGGCATGAATTAGTCTGAGACATGTGTAAAGAAATTGGACAGTCATTTTTTTCCCACGGTATCATCTATTTTAGAGAGATTTTAATTTGGGAAACTGACGCAGGCAGAAAACTATAGAGGAATGTGTACTGAGGAAATTGGCTTCATCATGCAAATTTGGTGGTGCTGTGGATGAATGCATAAGGTAACAGTTCATGCTAAGATGCTTAAATGATAAAGTCAGGGATGAATTGTGGTCTTGTTGGACAGTATGTTGGGAGAGTTATCTGTTGTGATATTTGGGGACACTTGGGAAGAGCATAATGCAAGAGTGAGTGATGTGTTAAGAAGGTTACGTGACAACGGATTAACGCTCAAGGTTGAGAAGTATAGGTTTCACGTCAACTCAACTTTTTGGGGCATACTCTGACCAGGGATGGCTTAAAGCCCAAATTAGAACTTGTGCAGGCTATAAAATCAATGCCAGTCCCTAGAAATAAAGAAGAATTGGCTTCTTGTTTGGGGTTAGTGGCGTTTTACGGTAAATTTGTGCATAGATTTTGGGAGAAAATGGTCTGGTTGCACAGTCTGTTAGAGGAAATTGTGGAGTTTACATGGAATGAGAAGTGTACAGAAGAGTTTGAGTGGCTGAAGGATGAACAACAAAATGTTCAAAACCTGATGAGTTATTGTCCTGATGTGGAAAATGTGGAATGCATGGATGCCAACATGAAAGTTCTAGGGGCAACCTTTATAAAGTGTTGTGATGGTGTGGAAAGAACTGTGACATTTATGTCACCTGTTCTTAAACCTGCGGACGTTAGGTGTTCTGTCATCGAAAGAGAGGCTCTTGCAATCTTTTGGGCAGTAAGAAAATTGAATAATTTCTTATAGGGCAGAGAGTTTATGGTGAAAACAGATCATAAGCTGCTGAAGGAAGTGTTTATGAGAAAGGGAGTTCATAATGTGCCAAGCAGGATTGCGAAATGGGCAGAGGCATTCCAAGAACACGATTTTCAGGTTGTGCATGTGCCAGGGAAAAGCAACGTGGTAGCAGATTGCTTGTCATGGATGGTTAATGATGGTGATGTGGTACATGAGGGGGATGTAGGTGATAAGGAAAAGGTTTATTCTGTGACTGAGGGGATTGTTGGAAAAGACGAGTGGAAGAATGACGTCTCAGAGGACAAGGTGTCACAGAATGTGGTAATGAGGATGGAGAAAGAGTGGGAAGAAAAAAAATTGTTGGATAAGAACTTAAACATTTTTGGAGTGTCAGGAATGAGTTATCTGTGGATGGAGGCATGGTGTTCAGAGGTACAAGATTAATTCCTCCAGAGTTGGTTAAAGGGAAGTTGGTGGGTATAGCTCACCAGGGACACCAGGGTATTTCCAGAGTCAAGGAGCGATTGTGTTCCAGTTATTGGAGGCCTGCAATAAATAAGGAGATAGAGAGGTGAGAGAATGCTTCGAGTGTTGTTTGAGAGACAAGGTATGCAAACCTAGAGAGCAACCAATAATGGTGAAAGAGATGTCCAATAGAGCATGGGATGATATTGCTATAGACATTTTGGGTTGACTCAGTGGTGTGGCACAAGGGATGTTTATCATGTTGTTGGTGGATTTGTACCCTAAATTGCTGGAAGTGAAAGTTGTGAATGACGTGTGTGAGAAGTTGGTCTGGCATATGCTGTCCTCTAGTTATAGGGGACACCTTGTACCAGTCCAATTCGACTCTTATGGTGATAGGTTAAAGAAAGCTATCCTAGTGGTAGCTGTGGAGAGCAGCCTTCAGGCTAAGTCTTGAAGGAGTGTTAAGCTTATTGTTTTACCATAGATAACCTCTTGAATAACCAAATGAAAGAGTAGTCCACACAGGTATATATCTAAAATATATGTATTTATTCTAGGAATAACCCCACTAGTCTCTTTATGAGGCTAGAGGTGAAGATACAATTCAAACAAGCATTGATAGTTACAATAAATAGCACTGGAATCATAGGGCCCCAGGGGGGGACCAAACCATATATCAAAAAAGTGGTATAAGAACTACGACAATTCTACAGACAATGCCTAGGGCATTTAGGGTCGCTGGTTTCTTGTGAAACCCCCCAAGGTAGTGAGGAAGGGGACCCACGGGAGACGCGTGCAGTGGCTTAAGCTACTGTCGGGATCTCTATTAAAGCCTATGGAGAATGTCGTGGTTGAATTTTACAAGATTAAAAACACTTCTAGCAGGAGTTCCAGTTCAATACATTAGAGTTAAGCTTTTGAAGGGCCCACACCCACGAGAGTACCGAGGTACCACTGTTACCTGCCCAAAGGGAAGCCGGGTGCATAGGTTGTTTCCAACGTCGGGTCGCGGGCTGATTTTCAATGGCAAAACGTGAAGAACTGCTGCTAGCAAGAAACGTCGTCGTGAAGAATGAAAATGTGGATCTTGAAGAGAAGGACCTAAAAGCAGAGGGGATAGAGTCTGGGTCACGGCACAGTGACCAGGGGGCTCAAGAGAAGGAGCCCTTCAATGTTGGGTGCTTCCAGGTGGAAGAGGTGTAGCTTGGATCGTCAGCCACGGGGTTCAGGAGGCATCAAGGAAGGCAGGCTTCTGGAGGGCGACTGCCCACGAAGGATGAGGGTCGCTGAGGTGTTAGTGTCCGGATTGGATCCACTAAGCTTTGGCAACCGCAACCCACGCAAGAAACACAAACTACTACTGGTGCAGACCCACGAGGTCTGATCGAGGTCTCCAGCAAGGAGACTGAAGAGCAAACCTGGAGCAACCAGGGGAACTCTTGGAATCGAAGATTGACCTCCGCTAGGGCCCACAAGTTGAGAAACAAGGGACCGCAGGAGGCAGCAATTTGGCGTGCGTAAAGATGCGCCCACGAGTCGCCGGAGCGGGCTAGGGCGTCGATCTTTAGCACAGATGATGCTGAGAGGTTGGCTCAATAATGGGCCAAAGTACAACTTGCCCACTCATAGGGGTCAGGTGCTGTGCAAGAGGTGGCCGGTGTCCTGGGGTATTGGGGATCTCGGCACCCACGGGGTCCACGGTGCCGAGCTTTGCTGTGCACACTCACTGGCCTCTGGGATGCTTGGAAACCCACCTCAAGGTAAGAAAGAGTCGTCGATGTCCGTAGGAGCAGCGAGGTTCCAACTGGGTCACTTGCAGTGTTTCAGGTGCCTGCCAAGCAGGGGGGTAACTCCTTTACCCCAAGGAAGATTTCTTCATTCAGCTGTGCGGCAGCAAGTCGAAGTTCAAGTCTGTGAAGTTCAAGAATAATCTGAGGCTCAGGGGAACCTGTATTCACCTTTATCCAAAGATTAGGGGAGTGTCCATATCAGAGCCCATCAATGAGAGTTCAGGCGGGAAAGGGTGGCTACACCCTCTCCCCTTTGTGTGGTTTCCCACCTGGGCAGGGGAGAGGATGCCCCTGAACCGGTTTGAGGCGGTGTATGCAGAAGTCGGCACTGGAGAAGCCTACGTGCAAGTCTGAAAGACATCCTATGGTGCACCCACCCAGTTCCAATCCACATAGTCTGTCTGGGGAGGTGGGAGCACCTCCGTGCAACAAGATCCCTATTGTCCAGCTGCCGTGGCTGGAGTTCTGCCCAGCAACAGGCAGCCAGAGTCGTGTGGGTGGCGGGTAGCATCCATTTTGTACTACGTGTGCACTTTTAAATTGGTGTCTAAATTCTGCCGCTTTTCCCATATCGCCCCTCTAGCAGGGGGGAATCATGTCCTCAGTCCCATGGCTGGATTGGGGGTATGATTCCTACATGTTTGACACCAAATACGATATGGTTCTGTGTAGCCATTCTCAAGTTATCACGCTATCGTGATTACTTATAATGCGGTTAAGAGTATATGGTATGGCTGCACTACAAACAACCCAGCAATAGTTTTACGAAGGTTGCAGAGGGGCCCTACTCAGGTAGGGGTTCCCCCTCACACATATCTCAGCACCCTGACTTGTAGGATTAGCAAGGCCTGCCTTAGGGGTGACCTATGAGAATATATGTGTTGTGTTAAGTGGGATACAGGATACCTATATCCCTGTAAGGGGTGCAAGCACCACCTTACCCAGACTACAGTAGTGGTCTGGTGGTGTCAGTTTGTATGGCTGTCCCAGGGGTGGCACAATAAGTGATGCAGCCCCTGGTAGGCCTCTGAGGGACCCATGCCCTGGGTACCTAGGGTACCATCTACAAGGGCCTCATAGGGTGTCCTCAGTATCCAATTGGTATGTACCTAGGGTACTCACATCAATTTAGAGAGGAAGCAGATAGGCTGGGGTTCTGGATAGTAGGATCCCAGCCATACTAGTCAAAAACCATCCAAATACCAGGCAAAAAGTTGGGGGCAACCATATAGTCAGATTACACCTTCCTACATAACCCCCCCCCCCCCCAAACGAAAGGAGATAAGGCTAACCTTGTCCAGATAAGCCTTTATTTCCTGAGTGGCCATATAAGGAAGAACCTGCACTAGCATGGTTGCTCCCTGTCTCATGGTCCACTTGGGAAATCCTACCCCAAGGGGTTTTAGAGTTTCTCCAAAGTCTAGGGAAATGACCTGTATTGGGTTTTGGTACAGAAGCAGGCTGGTGGGGTGTCTGAGTCTGGAAGTGAGGCCCTATTTGGAGTGGTCTCAACCTCCTCAGGTCACTGGTCACCATGGAAGCCTTTCTGTCCCTGTCTGTGTCATATCTGGCCCTAAGGGTCTACCTCTGGCTGCCTACAGCTGGGGGTTGGGTCCCTCTGGTTGGAATAGTGGAGGGCACTGGAAGGTTTGGGGCAACTATGCTCCAGGTTTCCCTGTGCCCAGCAAAGTCCATCTGGGGGGTACCTGTACCTAGGGGTAAGGGGGATCCCTCAGTTTGTGGAGGAATGGTCACCTGGCTAGAACTACTCTGCTGGGTGTCCCTAATCTGCTGATGAGGGGGTACCTCTGGACAGGGGGCCACTAGGGGTCCACTGACCTCCCTGACCTCTGCAGCCCTGGGCTGACTGAGGCAGGGTAGTGAGGGGCAGGATACCTGCTCCAGACTGGGTACCACCTTGGAAGGATCCCCTGCCATCAGTGCTGTGGCCAGGACGGGCCTGACCACTTCTGGGGCAGTTTCTTCACAAGGGGCAGAATCAGTTCCCTTAGAAAGCTGACCCTTACCTTTAGTCTGGTGGGGGGAGGACTGTTCCTCCCCCCCTATGCTCTCTGTTTGGGTGGAGTGATCCATACTTTCAGGCTTCACTCCCTTTAATTCCTCCTGGGGTGGAGGTGAGGCCCTCAGGTTCCCATCCACTCTCTCAGGGAATGCCTCACATTCTTAAATGGGCATTGTGGTCTACCTCAGCCCAGGCTGAGATTTCCAGGTCATTCCCAAGTAGACAATCTACAGGTAAGGTTGGGGACACTGCCACTCTCTTTGGGCCAGTGACCCCTCCCCAGCTGAGATTTACCACTGCCATGGGATGGTCTGTCCTAATTCCACCAATATTGGTCACCTGGTAGCTAAACTCAGGTAACAGCTGTTCTAGGGGCACTAGTCTCTTTGTCACCATGGTGACACTAGCCCCTGTGTCCCTGTAGGCCACAGCCTTCTGACCATTGATCATGGGCTCTTGTCTGTACCTGCTCAAGATATTGGGACTCATGGTAAAGTTGGCAAACCCCATGCCACCATCACAGACTAGAGTTGCTTGTGTAGGGGACCTGGTTAGGCCAGAATCCACCTGAGTTCCCTAAGAAAGCCCAACTAAGTTTTTGGGAGCACTCCCACCACCTGGGGGATTACTACTAGTAGTAACAGGAGGTGTTGGAGCTGCAATGGGAGGAACATTTTCTTTATTGCCATTCTTTGGGCAACTGGAGTCAGTTTTCCAGTGGCCAGGTTGCTTGCACACATGGCAATATGGTTTCATATTGGAAGAGGAAGGATTTTGGGACCCCCCCAGAACTGGATTTTTGGGGCCCTTCAGAGGACTTTTCTGTTTTATTATCCCCACCTTTCTCTTTGGGCTTTGTGGAATCTTTCTTCTGGTCACCACCTTTGGTTCTTGGGCCTAACCCTGGTTCAGACCCATTTTTCTGCCTTCTTACCCAATTCTTGGGGAGAGGTCAGATCAGAGTCCACCAGGTACTGGTGTAAGAGTTGGTTTTGACAATTATTAAGAATCTGCTCCCCCATGATGAGATTGTACAGTCCTTGATAATCATTTACTTTACTGCCATTTAACCAACCTTCCAGAGCCTTGGTAGCACAATCTACAAAGTCCACCCAATCTTGATTCTGTGCTTTTTGGGTATCTCTGAACTTTCACCTGTATTGATCAGTGGTTAGGCCAAACCCATCTATTAAAGCATCTCTCAAGATATAGTAATCATCTGCATCCTCTTCTCTGACAGAGAGGAGCTTGTCTCTTCCTTTGTCTGCAAAGGAGAGCCATAAGATTGCTACCCACTGCTCTACTGGGACCCTCTGAACTTTACAGGCCCTTTCAAGTGCAGTGATCCATTTATGGATGTCATCCCCTGACTGATAGGGGTGCACAATCTTATGCAGGTTCCTCTTGTCAGGAGCTTTCTCTCTAACTCTAGGGGTATTATTACTGCCACCAGGGGTCTCTAGACCCCATTTTCTTGAAGCTTTCTGAAGCTCCAGGGACTCCCTGTCTAATGCTAACTGTTCTCTCCTGAGCTGAAGCTTGGCTTGCTCAAACTGGATCAGTCTGCATTTCCTCTCTTGGAAGGATTCTCTTCTCTGAGAAGAGGCAGAGGTCCTTTTGGATCTCCCAGAATGGTTAGACCCCTCTGAGGGGGATCTGTTTCTTCTGTTTGGATCCACCACTCTCCCATTAGGGATGGAGGGAGTGCCTCTGGGGCCATCACCTCCATGTTGTGAGTGGTCTGATTCATCCAGGTCAAGTTCAACTTCCTCTTCCTGGTCCTCATCAGAGTCCACCACTAGGGTGTCCTCTTCAGCCGGATGCCCACCCAACCTGTCTACCCCTTCAGACACTAGAGTCTGCTTGAAGTCTGCAATGAGCAGAATTTCCCTGAGACGTTGAGTGTTGGCACCTTTGTTTGTCTTCAGTTGCCTGGTAGTGCACATCTCCCTAAGCTCTGCAAAAGAGAGGTTGTCATACTTGTTGACTGGGACCCTTGAGGGTCCTTCCAGGGCCTCATGGGCTCCTGATCCTGAAGACATTTCTAGTGTAGTGGTACTGTTGTATCTACCTCCACTAGGTGTGGCCTACTGAACCCTTTCTTGAGTTGTAGTCAAGGTGTGCTAAGCCCTCTACACACAACTCCTAAGTTCAGTAGAACTTATTGTATTCTAAGCTTACATTTATATGTACCTTTAGTACCAAGTGGCTTTCACTTTAGAAATTTAATTTGTTATCTGGTAAAACAATGGCAAGCTTGAATCCAACCGCTGCACACCAATGTGAGAAGTTGGTCTGGCATATGCTGTCCTCTAGTTATAGGGGACACCTTGTACCAGTCCAATTCGACTCTTATGGTGATAGGTTAAAGACAACCTTTAAAGAAAGCTATCCTAGTGGTAGCTGTGGAGAGCAGCCTTCAGGCTAAGTCTTGAAGGAGTGTTAAGCTTATTGTTTTACCATAGAAAACCTCTTGAATAACCAAATGAAAGAGTAGTCCACACAGGTATATATATAAAATATATGTATTTATTCTAGGAATAACCCCACTAGTCTCTTTATGAGGCTAGAGGTGAAGATACAATTCAAACAAGCATTGATAGTTACTATAAATAGCACTGGAATCATAGAGCCCCAGGGGGGGACCAAACCATATATCAAAAAAGTGGTATAAGAACCACGACAATTCTACAGACAATGCCTAGGGCATTTAGGGCCGCTGGCCCCTTGTGAAACCACCCAAGGTAGTGAGGAAGGGGACCCACGGGAGACGCGTGCAGTGGCTAAAGCTACTGTCGGGATCTCTATTAAAGCCTATGGAGAATGTTGCGGTTGCATTTTACAAGATTAAAAACACTTCTAGCAGGAGTTCAAGTTCAATACTTTAGAGTTAAGCTTTTGAAGGGCCCACACCCACGAGAGTACCGAGGTACCACTGTTACCTGCCCCAGGGAAGCCGGGTGCATAGGTCGTTTTCGATATCGGGTCGCGGGCTGATTTTCAATGGCAAAAAGTGAAGAACTGCTGCTAGAAAGAAGCGTCGTCGTTGTCGTGAAGAATGAAAATGTAGATCTTGAAGAGAAGGATCTGAAAGCAGAGGAGACAGAGTCTGGGTCACGGCACAGTGACCAGGGGGCTCAGGAGAAGGAGCCCTTCAATGTCGGGTGCTACCAGGTGGAAGAGGTGTAGCTTGGATTGTCAGCCACGGGGTCCAGGAGGTGTCAAGGAAGGCCAGCTTCTGGAGGGTGACTGTCCCACAAAGGATGAGGGTCGCTGCGGTGTTAGTGTCCGGATTGAATCCACTAAGCTTTGGCAACCGCAACCCATGCAAGAAACACAAAACTGCTACTGGTGCAGACCCACGAGGTCTGAGCAAGGTCTCCAGTGAGTAGACTGAAGAGCAGTCCTGGAGAAACCAGGGGAATTCTTGGAATTGAAGATTGACCTCCGCTAGAGCCCACAAGTCGAGAGACAAGGGACCGCGGGAGGCAGCAATTTGGTGTGCGTAAAGATGTGCCCACGGGTCGCCGGAGTGGGCTAGGGCATCGAACTTTGGCACAGATGATGCTGAGAGTTTGGCTCAATATTGGGCCAAAGCATAACTTCCCCATTCATCGGGGTTGGGTGCTGTGCAAGAGGTGGCTGGTGTCCTGGGGTATTGGGGATCTCGGCACCCACGGGGTCCACGGTGCTGAGCTTTGCTGTGCACACTCACTGGCCTCTGGGATGCTTGGAAACCCACCTCAAGGTAGGAAAGAGTTGTCGATGTCCGTAGGAGCAGCGAGGTTACAACCGGGTTACTTGCAGTGTTTCAGGTGCCTGCCAAGCAGGGGGGTAACTCATTTACCCCAAGGGAGATTTCTTCATTCAGCTGTGCGTCAGCAAGTCGAAGTTCAAGTCTGTGAAGTTCAAGAATAATCTGAGGCTCTGGGGACCCTGTATTCACCTTTATCCAAAGATTAGGGGAGTGTCCAGATCAGAGCCCACCAATGAGAGTTCAGGCGGGAAAGGGTGGCTACACCCTCTCCCCATTGTGTGGTTTCCCACCTGGGCAGGGGACAGGATGCCCCTGAACCGGTTTGAGGCGGTGTATGCAGAAGTAGGCACTGGAGAAGCCTACGTGCAAGTCTGAAAGACATCCTATGGTGCACCCACCCAGTTCCAATCCACATAGTCTGTCTGGGGAGGTGGGAGCACCTCCCTGCAACAAGATCCCTATTGTCCAGCTGCCCAGCAACAGGCAGCCAGAGTCATGTGAGTGGCGGGTAGCATCCATTTTGTACTACGTGTGCACTTTTAAATTGGTGTCTAAATTCTGCCGCTTTTCCCATATCGCCCCTCTACCAGGAGGGAATCATGTCCTCAGTCCCATGGCTGGATTGGGGGTATGATTCCTACATGTTTGACACCAAACACGATATGGTTCTGTGTAGCCATTCTCAAGTTATCATGCTATCGTGATTACTTATAATGCGGTTTAGAGTATATGGTATGGCTGCACTACAAACAACCCAGCAATAGTTTTACGAAGGTTGCAGAGGGGCCCTACTCAGGTAGGGGATCCCCCTCACACATATCTCAGCACCCTGCCTTGTAGGATTAGCAAGGCCTGCCTTAGGGGTGACCTATGAGAATATATGTGTTGTATTAAGTGGGATACAGAATACCTATATCCGTGTAAGGGGTGCAAGCACCACCTTACCCAGACTACAGTAGTGGTCTGGTGGTGTCAGTTTGTATGGCTGTCCCAGGGGTGGCACAATAAGTGATGCAGCCCATGGTAGGCCTCTGAGGGACCCATGCCCTGGGTACCTAGGGTACCATCTACAAGGGCCTCATAGGGTGTCCTCAGTATCCAATTGGTATGTACCTAGGGTACTCACATCAGTTTAGAGAGGAAGCAGATAGGCGGGGGTCCTGGATAGCAGGATCCCAGCCAGACTAGTCAAAAACCATCCAAATACCAGGCAAAAAGTTGGGGCAACCATATAGTCAGATTCCACCTTCCTACAACGTGACTTCTCATAAGGTGATAGATTTTTTGTCTGAAGTATTTGTGAGAGAGGGGTTACCTGTGTTACTGTTGACAGATAATGGAGTGCAATGTGTGTCAGGGGAAACGTAGTATTATTTTATAAAAAAAAAGAGGTATTAAACATAAAAGGGCTGTGCTTTATCTTCCAGAAATCCATGGTATTGTGGAGAGGATGATTCAATTGATAAAGGAGGCCAGACAGCTAGCAAGGAGTTCAGGGAAAGATTGGATGAAGGAACTGATGGAGTGGGTAGAGGTATATAGATTAACGTCCCATGGTGCTACTGGTAGAACACAATTTGAATTGTTTAGAGGGAGGTGGGCTAATTCCATGCTATCTCCACCTCTAGATCAAAGATTGTAAAGGGGCAGGGGGGTTTGTTGAGGATGATGGATGGAAGAGTACAGTGGGTGAGAAGATAATGCAGAGGAAAGGTTATACGGATAAGAGGAAGGCAGCTAAAGCAGTGGGTGTGAAGGTGGGTGATGTAGTTAAAGTCATAGCCCCTGTCGCACATGATGTGTATTCTAAATACAGTAAACAGATGAAGGTAATTAAAGTTTTCAATAACGCAATGAAAACAGAAGATGAACAAATATTTAAATTGAAAAGAGTGATAAAAGTTTCTGAGGGTGCTGACATGGAAAGGAACAAAGAAGAAATTGAAGAAATGGACAAAGGTGCTGGAAAAGAAGAAACAGTAGAGAGGGAATTGAAACAACAAAGAGTATGTGAGTGCAATCGGAAGAGTGCTGGAAGAATTAAAGATTTTGTAATGTATAATTGACTTTTTATCTGAGCTGTTTTGTATAGTTTGCAGGAATTCATTGTTTGTTCGTATAGATGTGTGGTATCTTAGGTACTATTGTGGAATGTGGTGTGATTTACAATACTGCCAGTGTTTATTTATGCAGAATGGATTGCTGGAGTAACAGTTGGAGTCAGGACACTAGCGAAGCTGAAGCTGTGGTTGGAGCATTTTATATTGAGAAAACCTGCACTTAAGAATGAACTTCTTGTGTTCTGTGTTTATTGGATTATCATATAGCCCTACTGTTTTTAGGTCTCGCCTACGCAGCGTGCATGCGCTGCATAGGAGGACCTTTAGCCGTCGTTCTGCTCTTTTTCTAAGCACATACTCGTGCTTGTGGCGGCATACACCTTGCGGGAGCACGCAGGGGCGCACCACAAGCACGAGTATATGCTTCGAAAAAAAGAAGACTGCTCTCCCCATCACGTGCGCATGTGCACCACTCGCGGGCTCACCTCCTGCTCCCCCTCTCTCTCACAATTAACTTTGCAAGGAATACTGTCCAGGGCCAGCAGAAACAACAGTCGGGCCTGTCTGTCCTTTCGCTCAGTGTTTCCTGCTGGCACCATAACCTGGAGAAACATCCTTGCCCGGCTCACGTCCTTACCCACCATGTGCTTTCCCGGTGCATGATGCCTAGAGCCTTCCTGAAACCTCTGAAAGACCTCGCGTTCGCTTTCCTTATATCCTTGCATCGCTTTAATTAAAGCCATAAAATCTTTTAATTGTAAAATGTTTCACTGTAAAAATAAAACAGGCACATTCTCCATTTCAATAAAAGCTACGCACAAAAATGCGGCCTCTGAAGTGAGCCCACCACGGAGGAGCCCGGAGCTGAAACTGTAGGTGTTGGGGCTACTGCCTTTGATGACAGCCCCACTCTCTCCTGCCCGAGCGCTGCCCTTTTGGCCTCTCATACATCCCCCCCTCTCTGTGCTTATTGTATTTTACTTTGCGGGGACAGGGAATGTAAGTGAGATGGATCAGGCCGGTGCCAATCCTCCTCCAAACATCTCAATTTAACCTACGGGCCGCCCCAGTGGGTCGCACCGTCGCTTTCTCTCACACCTGTTAATTGTTGCGTTACTTTTGGCTCTGCACCTCAGGTACACCGATTAAATCCCGGCACAGGCCGCCGTCTGCGTGCTGCGCCACCTAGCGGCTTGTTGTGCCGCTAACGGCGTGCTGCGCCACCTTCTGCCGTTCCAGGCCTCCTGCATTGCTAACAGCGCACTTAAAGTGCATACATTACTTGCACGCTCGCCTCTTCCGTGCGGTCTCATCTCGCTGCCTGCTGTGCCACCTTCGAGGGCTGCGCTGGTCTACTCAAGGAACTGGTTTACAGTAGTATCTCTGTACTTTTTACCAGTTTATATATGGTGTCAAACTCTACACCTCGATACATTTTTGTTTGAAGGTTAAACTGGTTACATCCGACTTATTTTATTGCACGTTTGTTACAGATGGAGGCCCACCTAGACTGAATTTGGGGAGGGGCAGAAGTGCCTACAGCGCATTCTCCTCTCTAAAAGAAGCTGGTCTAAATTTGGAAATAAGAATTTAATAAGCATCGGCAAAACCAATAGATCTTGTCTATAGGTGCTCAGGTGGGGCTAGACTCCAGGAGGGCGAGTGTTAGGGAACGGGACGGTAAAAAAAGCGCTATGAAATAGCCAGCTCTGGCTGCGTCATAGTGCTTTTTAGGTCTTGCGCACATGCGCTGCATAGGAGGACCTTTACCCGTCGTTCTGCTCTTTTTCGAAGCACATACTCGTGCTTGTGGTGGCATACACCTTGCGGGAGCGTGCAGGGGCATGCCACAAGCACGAGTATGTGCTTAGAAAAAGAGAAGACGGCTCTTTCCCTCGCGCGCCCGCGCGCACCACTCGCGGGCTCACCTTCTGCTCCCCCTTTCTCTCACAATTAACTTTCGTGGCCGCTCTCCTCGGCCCAGCCCTCCTCTTTCCACTCAATTGCTGCTAGTCACACACCAATGCGAATATAAACAGTCGCTTTAAACACATGCTTGACAAGCCTGTTCAGCTGTAGCTGCTAGACCTATACCTAAATTACAAGTCGAAAATGCAAAATGATGCAGTTATTTATTTTTTATCACTCATAGAATTCCCATGTCTTGCATAGTGATCGGAGGATCTTAAACATATGTTTTGAATGATTTTACGCGTTCATGTTTCTTGCCTGCTTTTTTCCTTCTAGTACATTTAGAACGTGACACGTAAGCCTTGTTTCGGGTCTGTCTGCTGTGTACTGCTTTCTGCTGGACTTGGGTAGTTCTATTTTAACAGCGCTGTGTGTGTCTTCCCTCATTACTGTTTTATTTCCGTCTCCCTGCTACTGCCTCGAATGCCACAGCTGCTGGCCGGGATGATAGCAGAGCCCGCTTTCCTCTCTGAGTACACTATCTTTTCCGTGGAGGATCCCAAGCGGCCTAAGCCACAGACTGGCAGCGCGGTGAGTCCCGCCCGCCCCGGCACGCCCTGCCCTCCCCGCAGCAATGCCTGTAGCTGTGGGACGACTGTAATCCTAGGACGCAAACTAGTACTGCTGCTTCTGGCTTCTGGTTTCACAAAGGTCTGCTGTGCAGCCCCCTCTTCTCGCCTCCCTTGACCTTTAACCCGTACTAAGATTAGCTCTGCTGTACCCGAGTATGCACTGACCTTTTAACAAAAATATTAACATCTGCTTACCTTTCATGAGCAGCCGTTTCCTGCTCTATGACAACATAGTCACGGACGCAGTCCTAAGCCTCAATGAAGACACAGTGCTTTCTACGACTGAGGTAAGTGTGCAACGCCCCGCTGCTGCGAGCCCTTCAGCGTGCAGTGAGTGTGCACTGCACCATGATCACAACGGGTGTGTTCAACTTGTCTCTCTGTTGAGTAGGTTCTCTCCTCACTTCTATGTCGAGCTCTCTGCTTGTTGCCTAGTTTCTCCCTCCGCTCCTTTTCTCTCTCTCCGGCAGTGCTTCATTTCATGTTCTTCCTTCTCTTCCCTCTCTCGGGTACTACTTCCCTTAACTCCTCTCTGTCCATCTTTCGATCGGTTTTTCTTTTCGCTGTCTCTTGAGCTGTCCGCTCCCCCCTCGTCCCCCGCTCAGCCCCTCCACTCTTGCCACCCCATGCCAGCCACCTTTTCATTTCCTTTCCACCTTGTTGTTTATTTTCCCCATCTCTCGCTAACTTGAATTACTCCGCCTCTTCCACTGTTTGCTGCCTCTCCCCCTCCCTCACACACTTTACGTCCTACACTGTGTCTCATGTGACGTCATGCACCCACACCCAGCCACAAGAGGACATGTTACACAGACTTTTCACATCGACCTAACGCAGTGCAGGAAGGACACTTACACCACCCACTAGCCCCAGTCAATGCACTCACATACCAACATGCTGGGCACCCTGCAAGCCAGACATCCCAGATACTTCCTATGCACATCTGGAGTCCCCAGGCCACACCCAGAAAAGCAAGCATTGGCATAGCCAATAGGTCTTGCCTTTGGGACCTTATAAGTATTTAGTTATGCAGCACAATACCCTAACTGCAACAACATTAACTGTTGCATGGCTAAACACTTATAAGGTCCCAAACGCGAGATCAATTGTCTATGCCAATGCTTGTTTTCAATCCTGTGTCTTGTTTCTGGTACTCGTTGTCAAGCTTGTGGCCCTCTTAGTTCTTGTCGTTATGGCACTGGTCCTCCTGGACCTCAATGTATTGATTCACCAGGTCGTTCAGGGATCCCCCAATCCTGTTTCTATCCTTGGTCCTCTAGGTCCTGGTACTTTAATGCCTTCCTAAGCCTAGTACTGTTTCTGTTCTTCTTGCTCCTCCTAAATCTCTTAATCCATTTGATGCCAATCTTCATGATCCTGGTGCCCCTGGCTGTGAGGCCCTTTATCTTGATCTTTCTGGTCTTCCTTGTCCAAAACCTCAATTTGTCTTGCCTAAGATCTAAATGGTTATGTGAGTCTATATGCACATCTAGCCAGATGTATCTGACATCCTAACTGAGCATGAACAGACCTAAGCGTGTTACACATATGGTAGGCGTGGAAAAGTCTACTAAACCTTCAGATCTTTTGGGCTATTGGCAACTTTTCAACTGACATGCTGAGTATCTTAGCCTCCCCCATGGGCAAAGCATTAGGCTCCAACTGTGCTCATTAGAAGCACAACTGTTACCAGGCAGGACAAAACTCGATCAGAACCCCTTGTAGGATAAGGCGGCACAGACAATGAGTACATAAGCTGCATGCTGGTATCATCAGCACACCGCACACTCACAGGAGGGCAGGGTCGGATTGATAACGCGGGCACACGGGAAATGGCCGAAGGGCCGAAATCCGAGGAGGGTGACCGTCTGTTCACCGTTTCAAGAATAGCTTCCGGGAATGTTTTGCTGCAGATAAAATATTGTTTTGGATGGGAACACTGTCTTTCTTTGCTTTTATGGCTTTTGAGAAAACTTAACGTGTTTTTCTAGTACGAAAAAAAGAATAGCTCTGATAGAATCTGACTTCATTCTACTCTGTTCCAATAATACGTTGGACGAAGACACCCATTGTGTAAAATTTTCATGTGGATGCCCAGCCACTGGTAATGTGTAAAAGGCAAAAATATAACTATATTTAGTCAAACAATACGGTGAAAAACTATGCAATTTCACTCGGGCTTAATAATAATGACCTTTTCCAAGCATCACCTGCTGCGATCTAGAGCCTATTCAATGCCACTATTTATCTACAAAGTAGGACGCCAAGGTGAGGCTGATCTATGGAGACATTCAGGTTGTTTCAAATTTCAAGGCTCTCGTAGGTTGCTCTATATGGCAGTAGCGTATTCAAACGTTTTGGTTGCCCAGGATTCTGGAACGTTGAAAAAGGAGGCTTGCACCAGGATAAGCTGGTCACTGCCCCCTGGCATAGAGATGGGGTCTGCTGATCCAGTCTATGGTCGTACAATGAGGTGTTCTTCCCGATTATGAAGGTGACGCTTTTGCCTAGTGTGAAGGCACTCTCTTGCCTCCATTCATTAGATATTGCAGTTACTGGTCTAGCCTTTGACATCCGACTACATAACTTTTGGATTTCAAAGTGAGAGGCTTGGGACAAGGTCAGTGTCATAGTGTAATGATCTTTACCCCTCCCATGCTACAGTCCTTTCAGAGCCAATGGCCTGTCCTGGTAGATTCCAATTGTGACACTATGGGTCAGTGCGTAGTTAGTGAAAGCGGTTTTTTAAAGCACCGCAAGATGGCGCAGGAGGTAAGATGATCTGTCATGGGACTTTAAAGAAAGGATTCAGTGACCGGGACGTGGGGAGGTCACTGGCAGATACAAACGTGTGCTACCTGGGGCAAAGAGCTGACACATACAAATCAACAGGCAATTCTTCAATCTTCATACAATAACTTTGCACATTTTTAAACCAAATGCAACAATCTCGAAACCCCGTCTCGACCCCCCCCCCACCTCCTCCCCACGAACTAATCCAATATTGCACCAAATCACAAAATGTCCGCTGACTGAAGAAGCATTTCACTTTCTGACCTTTCCTGCACTAAAGGATGGATGAGATGACAGCGCCTCAATGTCTCCATAAGCGAGAGTGGGTCCCTGTCCCCTGAGAGATGGACTAACTCGATGCCCTCGGCCCTCCAGACAACTGTTGCCTTTCTCCTCCTCTTTTCAGCGGCAAGTGGAGACATTCTTCCCTATTGTGTCACTTGACGGCTCTGATTGTGGTCGCTGTCTGCGTCAGGGCAGCCCATTGTGTGCGCAGGCCGCGGGTTCCAAGGCTACGTGCCGCCATTGTTGGGGTGTAATGATCTGAGACTGGTGGCAGCTGGGTCCCAGAGGGGCAGCGGGACACCAGGTGCGAGCGAGGGGGGCGAGTGGGGTCTGGCTGTCCCCTGCCCATTCCCTAGATGACAAGAGGCTGGCACTGCATAACTTTACACGAAAGCAGAAACAGAGCATGTGGTCGGATTGCATAGGCTCCGAGGATGGATCCAGGTTACAGAGAATGCGCAGGTGCAAAGTTTCAAAATTTGCAATGCATAAGTAGGGCATAAATCACATTTGCACCAACTGACAAGTACCAAAATAATATTTTGAACCTCTCAATCTGCAGAAAAATTATGTAAATTGCACCGCATCAATCAAAGTTAATCGGATCGGATGTTAATCCAATATTGTATAGGTAAAAACTATATAATATGGGCCATTATCTAGTGTCAACTAACTACCAGCATGAGCGCAGTTTATTACTCAATATAAAATATTTATGCATATATCTTGACCTTTCTGCCCTGCATGTATTGACGTAACGCGTCAAATGTTAATAATTAATGCAAATCTCGGTAGAATGCAAATGTCCTATTCAGGGTATACCGTTTCATGACATATATTACATATATTGCAGTTTTGCAGGAATTAATCATTTTTTATGACTTGTTGAGGAAAAATAAAATTCTGTGCCCCATTATACTTTCCTCTTTGCTCTATATGGCATAGTACCTACCATCAATGTACCCATTGTTTACGTTCTCCCAATTTTGGTAGATAAGAGAAATGAACAATAGAACACTTTTGTGATTTGCCCAGGATGGCATAATGAACAAGTGATAAAGCAGAGAATTAAACCGAGGTGTCAAATTTCCATAGTCAACAAATTACCTGGTAGATTCCCTCCTTGGACAGAGGGGGAGGGTGTTGACTGTTATATACTATGGGGCAGATTTACAATCTCCTTGCGCCACTTTTGCGTCACTTTTAACATGGGAACAGTGATGCAAAAGTGGCGCAAGAGGCTTGTAAACATGCCCCTATGTTGGGCATTTTCACCATCTAAGGTTACTTTCCCTACTGAGAATGAAATGGATTTGGTACGTGCACAACCTAATGGCTCAGTGGTGGTTTGTGGTTTGTATCGTGCTCCGGGGTTCGTCCTCCGAACTAGGGCGTGTATGAATACAGAAATGCACCCCCAACAACTTGGGGTGTGTCCCCCAGGCGCGTAGTTAGTCCTCCAAAATGGGTTTCAAAAGATTATACTTGATTCTTCAATATGTTGAAAACTTTATTTGTTATTTCAAATTCATCGTGAGCGTTTTTTTTCACTTCAAACGCATTACGAAAATTATGACATTAATTGTGTATTCCCAATGCATTTCGGCGTGAGCCTTCATCAGGGGAACTCTAGAACAAACGATAAAGATGACTATAAGCATTATGTATGAGGTCTAATAGTTACTTGTGTGTTAATGAGGCGAAAAGAAGTGGAAAAAAGTGATTTAAAACCGATGAGTTGTGACGTGAAAGAGTTTAGTGAAAGTAAAAAATGATAGCAAATGTTGATGCGCGAATGGTACCGTGCTCGTGAGGGTTATGGGGAGCTTTTTAGCTACAAAAAACGGATAACAACGATAAAATCAACGAGAAGTTACGACTGTAGGAAGATTTAAACATGATTTCATGCAAAAAGTGATTTTATCGATGACTAACAGTGTGGCTTATGTCGAGATTTACATTAGGTGATACAGTTAGAAATGAAGCGTGAAAGCATTCTCAAATGGTAATAGAAGTTACTCTTACCCGGTGTGAAAAGCGTAGAAGTGTGCTCACAGATTCGATCACGAACGTGGCAATAGTTGTGCATCAGAATATAGGTACGGGAGTTAAAAAGCTAACGGCGTGTGACGTAATGAAACGAAGTGCTCATAGAAATAGGACTGATGCTAAATTACGGACAACCAAGGAAGGACTACTCTAACGGAGTGAAAAAAAGAGGTTTGTTGTCACAGTGGGGAGTGAATAAACACAAATCTAAAGGACCTCAAAAAATCATATTAGAATGCGTATTAGCGCTGTATTAAAGTATTTTAACACATTTTCACATGTAAACACAAGAGAACAGAAACGTCAATGTGAATGATGTTAAGAATGGTTCTATATACAATGATGTAAAGGGACTACATGTATCGTTGTGATATTGGGAGCAAGGCAATTGGCAACTATACAAAAATTGTAAACGACAATAGAGATCAATGGTGCTTAGGAAAATTACAAGTAGCATAAAAATTCTGTACGGTCATTTAAACCATCAGGTTTCATCGAGTTCAATAGATTTATCCAATGATTCTCTCTTTTAAGGAGAAAGTTGTGATTGTCTCTTCCTTCACTTTTGACGACAGTCTCTAGGATACAAAATTTCAATTGGCTAATGTTATGCCCGGCTTCCAAAAAGTGTTGTGCGACTGATGATTTCTGTTGTTTGGTTCTGATGTTTGACTTATGTTCATTCAGTCTGATTTTGATCTTCCTTTCAGTCTGCCCAACGTATACTTTGCCACAAGGGCATTTAAGCATATATACAACATTAGAAGTGTCGCAGGTAGCCGTGGTTTTGATTCTGATTTTATGCCCTTTCATTGGGTGAGTAATGTAATCACCTTTCATGACGTTGTTGCAACTGTTGCAATTTAAGCAAGGAATGGTTCCTTTGAATGATAAATTTGAAAAGGGTTGGTTTGGTTGATTGAGTATTTCACCTATGTTTTTATTTCTTGTATAAGCAAAAATTGGTTCTTGGTCGAAGATGTGATTAAACTCCTGCTCCAATTTAAGTAATTGCCAATGCTTTTTTATGATTCTTTTGTAGTTAAAGCTGACGGTAGAATATTTGGATACTACCGTGATTGGATTTTTGATGGGTTTGGGTTGAATGACAAGCAGCTCATCATGACTTCTACTGCTTGATCTTTCTTGAGCCTTTTGTAGTACTTGATCAGGGTAACCACGGGATTTGAATCTTAGTGCAAGTAGATTGAGTTGATTGATGGATTTGTTGGGGTTGGATACAATTCTTTTTATTCGGAGCATTTGTGAATAAGGAAGATGTTGCTTTAGAGGTGGAGGATGAAAACTTTGAAAGTGCAGAGTATTATTCCTATCAGTACTTTTCCTGTATAGATCAGTTTCGAATCCTGTGGATGTTTTGGTGATAGTAACGTCCAAAAAGTTGATAGTGTCTGTATGGATGTTGAAAGTAAATTGTAAACGTTGATCTATTTGATTGAGATTGTCGAGTTGGTCTTTGAGAATGTGAATAGGGCCGTTCCAAATCATGATGATGTCATCTATAAATCTGAGGTATAGTTTTAGATGGTTGGTCCATGCTGGTGTGTTGAGAATATGGTCTTCCTCAAATTGATTCATGAAGATATTGGCATACGCCGGGGCGGCACAATTCCCCATAGATGTACCGGTTAACTGTTGGTACCATTCATTGCTGTGTTGAAAATAGCTGTGTAAGAGAGTGAACTCCATTAATTCCATTAGAAAAACTTGTAAGTTTTGTGTGTACTGGGAATGTAATAACGCCTGTTCAATGGCTTCCAAGCCCATTTGATGGGGGATAGATGTATATAGTGAATTGACGTCCACTGTACATAAGGTGATGTTTTCGTTTGCAGTTATAGTAATTTGGTTGAGTTTGGTCAGAAAATCAGTAGTGTCTTTGAGAAAAGATTTCATGGAGTTGACGCTGGGTTGTAAGTGACGGTCCAAGTATTTGCCGACCGGTTCATGGATGCTTCCCCGGGTGGATACAATGGGGCGGCACGGGGGTTTAGTGGGATGCTTATGAATTTTGGGTACCAAGAATATTGTGGGACTCTTGGGGTTGGGTTGAATGAGAAACTTTTGGACTTTCTCGTTGATAGTACCTTTGTCAACAGCTGCTTGTACTATGTTCTGTAAAACTTCTTTGTATTGTGGTGTGGGATTGTTCTCCAGTCTCATGTAAGTATTTGAATCTTGAATGTGAGCTGTTATTTGTGACCCTCACGAGCACGGTACCATTTGCGCATCAACATTTGCTAACATTTTTTACTTTCACTAAACTCTTTCACGTCACAACTCATCGGTTTTAAATCACTTTTTTCCACTTCTTTTCGCCTCATTAACACACAAGTAACTATTAGACCTCATACATAATGCTTATAGTCATCTTTATCGTTTGTTCTAGAGTTCCCCTGATGAAGGCTCACGCCGAAATGCATTGGGAATACACAATTAATGTCATAATTTTCGTAATGCGTTTGAAGTGAAAAAAAACGCTCACGATGAATTTGAAATAACAAATAAAGTTTTCAACATATTGAAGAATCAAGTATAATCTTTTGAAACCCATTTTGGAGGACTAACTACGCGCCTGGGGGACACACCCCAAGTTGTTGGGGGTGCATTTCTGTATTCATACACGCCCTAGTTCGGAGGACGAACCCCGGAGCACGATACAAACCACAAACCACCACTGAGCCATTAGGTTGTGCACGTACCAAATCCATTTCATTCTCATTATACGTTATTCCGAATCCTGATACGTAGCACACCAACTAAACCACCATGCAATTTGACGAACTCTCCAACTTAACGGAAACAAGAGCAGACACATTTGCTTTCGGCCAAGATGAAGTTTCTAGAATTTACGCGCTTATACATGAGGACGCAACAACTTTTTCTAGCACCAACACTAAAGAACAGAATATCCGTCAATTACTATACCTTTCTAAAAAAGAGATTAATCAACGTCTACATGCTAGTACCATGATCAGGTACCACAAAGCCCAAAGAATACCGAGGGGTCTTAGAATACCGTTAAAACCGTCTCTATGTAAAAACCAACAGAAGTTCAAGGATAAATGGTTTGCAATCTTAAACAAATGTTCCTTAGATCTGATCCTTTTGATCATAGAAGAATTGTCAACCATCTTGGAGGAATTAACTAAAGACATTCATAACATCAAAGTGGAACTTGAAAAATCTTTATCAACCGAGGAACTCAATAACATACTGGAGGACATCAATACACAATTGGCTAAACACACAGCAGAAGTCAATGAGCGAAAAATCCGCAAGTTTCGTAGAGATACGATTGATTATAAAATGGGGGAAGTATACTCCTGGGCAGAAATTTACGCCAGGCGAAGACAAAACAGACCCTATACCATCAACACTGACACTTCATCGTCGGATAGTGATCGCACACAACAACCTAAAAGATTTCTGAATAAAGACAAAGTATCCGCAACGACACCTGAGAACATACCATCCACATCAACTACACCTTCAAGTACTGAAGAGGTCCCTTTTTTAGAGGTAGGCCACATGCAACAAGACGACCCAGGAGGGGCCGCAGAAAGAGTCAAAGAAAAGGACAAGGATCCACCGCAAACACGCACAGCCACGGGCAAGAAGGAACGATCTAAGAAAGGAAACTAACGGATAATCTAGTCATTAACATTTCTGACTACCATTTTAGTGACATCGAGCTAAACATCCTACAGAAGGGCACATCCTTCGTTCCGACCACAGAAAGCAACCTTCTTGAACTTCACATCAGTTTCTTTAAATTGATGAGGAAACTAAGATTATGCCACTTTTTTGACAACATTATAACATCAACCAAAGAAAAAGATGAGGATCCCTTACTGGGCTTACAATTGAGAAGCACATTTATGGCACCAGTCAGTCATAAATGTCTGGATCTATTTGAATCTGCAGTAAAACACGATCTAGCAAAACTCAACTACAACAAAAAAAGATCAAAATACAACAACCTAACTAACAAAGAGATGGGCATCCTAAGAAACATCGCAAGTAAATCAGACATAACTTGCACCAAAGCAGACAAAGGTGGAGCATTAGTGATACTTAACACCAGTTATTACAACTCACAAATAACAGCTCACATTCAAGATTCAAATACTTACATGAGACTGGAGAACAATCCCACACCACAATACAAAGAAGTTTTACAGAACATAGTACAAGCAGCTGTTGACAAAGGTACTATCAACGAGAAAGTCCAAAAGTTTCTCATTCAACCCAACCCCAAGAGTCCCACAATATTCTTGGTACCCAAAATTCATAAGCATCCCACTAAACCCCCGTGCCGCCCCATTGTATCCACCCGGGGAAGCATCCATGAACCGGTCGGCAAATACTTGGACCGTCACTTACAACCCAGCGTCAACTCCATGAAATCTTTTCTCAAAGACACTACTGATTTTCTGACCAAACTCAACCAAATTACTATAACTGCAAACGAAAACATCACCTTATGTACAGTGGACGTCAATTCACTATATACATCTATCCCCCATCAAATGGGCTTGGAAGCCATTGAACAGGCGTTATTACATTCCCAGTACACACAAAACTTACAAGTTTTTCTAATGGAATTAATGGAGTTCACTCTCTTACACAGCTATTTTCAACACAGCAATGAATGGTACCAACAGTTAACCGGTACATCTATGGGGAATTGTGCCGCCCCGGCGTATGCCAATATCTTCATGAATCAATTTGAGGAAGACCATATTCTCAACACACCAGCATGGACCAACCATCTAAAACTATACCTCAGATTTATAGATGACATCATCATGATTTGGAACGGCCCTATTCACATTCTCAAAGACCAACTCGACAATCTCAATCAAATAGATCAACGTTTACAATTTACTTTCAACATCCATACAGACACTATCAACTTTTTGGACGTTACTATCACCAAAACATCCACAGGATTCGAAACTGATCTATACAGGAAAAGTACTGATAGGAATAATACTCTGCACTTTCAAAGTTTTCATCCTCCACCTCTCAAGCAACATCTTCCTTATTCACAAATGCTCCGAATAAAAAGAATTGTATCCAACCCCAACAAATCCATCAATCAACTCAATCTACTTGCACTAAGATTCAAATCCCGTGGTTACCCTGATCAAGTACTACAAAAGGCTCAAGAAATATCAAGCAGTAGAAGTCGTGATGAGCTGCTTGTCATTCAACCCAAACCCATCAAAAATCCAATCACGGTAGTATCCAAATATTCTACCGTCAGCTTTAACTACAAAAGAATCATAAAAAAGCATTGGCAATTACTTAAATTGGAGCAGGAGTTTAATCACATCTTCGACCAAGAACCAATTTTTGCTTATACAAGAAATAAAAACATAGGTGAAATACTCAATCAACCAAACCAACCCTTTTCAAATTTATCATTCAAAGGAACCATTCCTTGCTTAAATTGCAACAGTTGCAACAACGTCATGAAAGGTGATTACATTACTCACCCAATGAAAGGGCATAAAATCAGAATCAAAACCACGGCTACCTGCGACACTTCTAATGTTGTATATATGCTTAAATGCCCTTGTGGCAAAGTATACGTTGGGCCGACTGAAAGGAAGATCAAAATCAGACTGAATGAACATAAGTCAAACATCAGAACCAAACAACAGAAATCATCAGTCGCACAACACTTTTTGGAAGCCGGGCATAACATTAGCCAATTGAAATTTTGTATCCTAGAGACTGTCGTCAAAAGTGAAGGAAGAGACAATCACAACTTTCTCCTTAAAAGAGAGAATCATTGGATATATCTATTGAACTCGATGAAACCTGATGGTTTAAATGACCGTACAGAATTTTTATGCTACTTGTAATTTTCCTAAGCACCATTGATCTCTATTGTCGTTTACAATTTTTGTATAGTTGCCAATTGCCTTGCTCCCAATATCACAACGATACATGTAGTCCCTTTACATCATTGTATATAGAACCATTCTTAACATCATTCACATTGACGTTTCTGTTCTCTTGTGTTTACATGTGAAAATGTGTTAAAATACTTTAATACAGCGCTAATACGCATTCTAATATGATTTTTTGAGGTCCTTTAGATTTGTGTTTATTCACTCCCCACTGTGACAACAAACCTCTTTTTTTCACTCCGTTAGAGTAGTCCTTCCTTGGTTGTCCGTAATTTAGCATCAGTCCTATTTCTATGAGCACTTCGTTTCATTACGTCACACGCCGTTAGCTTTTTAACTCCCGTACCTATATTCTGATGCACAACTATTGCCACGTTCGTGATCGAATCTGTGAGCACACTTCTACGCTTTTCACACCGGGTAAGAGTAACTTCTATTACCATTTGAGAATGCTTTCACGCTTCATTTCTAACTGTATCACCTAATGTAAATCTCGACATAAGCCACACTGTTAGTCATCGATAAAATCACTTTTTGCATGAAATCATGTTTAAATCTTCCTACAGTCGTAACTTCTCGTTGATTTTATCGTTGTTATCCGTTTTTTGTTGCTAAAAAGCTCCCCATAACCCTCACGAGCACGGTACCATTCGCGCATCAACATTTGCTAACATTTTTTACTTTCACTAAACTCTTTCACGTCACAACTCATCGGTTTTAAATCACTTTTTTCCACTTCTTTTCGCCTCATTAACACACAAGTAACTATTAGACCTCATACATAATGCTTATAGTCATCTTTATCGTTTGTTCTAGAGTTCCCCTGATGAAGGCTCACGCCGAAATGCATTGGGAATACACAATTAATGTCATAATTTTCGTAATGCGTTTGAAGTGAGAAAAAACGCTCACGATGAATTTGAAATAACAAATAAAGTTTTCAACATATTGAAGAATCAAGTATAATCTTTTGAAACCCATTTTGGAGGACTAACTACGCGCCTGGGGGACACACCCCAAGTTGTTGGGGGTGCATTTCTGTCTACTTTCCCTACTGCCCATATACACATTGGGGCAGATATATGTTTTCTGGCGCATCCCTGCAAATCAGCAGGGATGCGCCAGGAAAGATGCGTCACGCAAGTTTACCCTTGCGCCACCACAGATGCGTCGTATTTACAATGCAGCGCATCGTGGCGCAATGATAAACAGATGCGTGACGCATCTGATGGCGTAAGGGCGGCGCATTGCTGGAGTCGTGTCGCAAGCACGACGCAACTCCAGCAATGTTTAGGGGCTGCCCATACCTAACATGCTGCGTCATGCCTTACGCCTGCTTCAAGCAGGCGCAAGGTTTTGACGCAGCAGCGTCGGAAAAGTGACTGAGTGAAATCTTGTAGATTTCACTGCGTCACTTTTCCGAGGCTTTTTCCGCTGGAACGCCCACCCTGCATACATAAAACCTGACGCAGGTTTAATGTGGCGCAGGGCTTTACACCGTGACGCATCTCCATAGATGCGTCACGATGTAAATAGGGCGCAACGTGGCGCAGGGTTTACGCCGCCGCTGCGTCACAAAAGTGACGCAACGGCGGCGTAAAAGTGGCGCAAGTCTAACATAAATCTGCCCCATTGTGTCTTCAGAGAGCAGGACAATTATAGCAAGCTCAAAGCTCTGCATATCCAAGGGTAAGTCCTGGTTTAGAATGCCCTAGAAGAAGGCAAACAATTTATATCCTTCTGGATGCAAGGACGAAGCAAACTATCAAGTCCGAGGCTGCTACCAGGAATTTCTACAGGGACTGCTGTGATCAGATTGGCGAATTCTCAGAGGCAGGGGCAGATTAAGACCTTTAGAGGCTATAAGCACTTAAAAGATTTTGGTGGCACCATATATATCTAATTCAAAATATAAACAATAATAAATTGTAACTATTTGCAGTTTTGCACCACATGGTCCATGGTAAATCCGGCAATGGAAAATTTCTGTGGTGCCCCTCTTGCCTTGATGGCCTAAGCACGTGCTTATTTTGCCTAATGGTTAATTCAGCCCTGCTCAAGAGCCCTTTATCACGTGGACAAGAGGGAGTAATCTATCACCTTTGTGCACACACTTGTTGCCTACTACAGGGGCGGCTCCTCCGCTATGGCGGAAGAGCGCCGCCCCAGTGCTTTCTTGCAGTGTGATAAGCAGAAACATAAAATGGTAATAACTTTTTGTTATTACCATTTTATAATTGCGTTGCAGACGGGCATGTGGGCGGGGCGGCTGTGCTCTCCGAGCAGGGAAGGAGTGGTGTGCCCACTCCTGAGTTCGCAAAGACAGATTGGTCGGCCCTCTCGGGTCGCCCAAACCAGTCATAGGCACTTTGCCCATGCAATCCAGCCTGCATGAAGAACATGTCCACCCCATAAGCCCCTGGCTGGGCGCCGTCCCGTCCAATGACAACGCTGCATGCAGCATTGTGTTTGGCTTAGGGGAAGTAGCCTGGCTGCCTGCTTCCTGTTCCTGTCGGAGGCAGGAGAGCAGGATCCCAGAAGGCGCGGGACCCGGCCTCAAGGTAAGTTTATTATTCATTTTAACAACCCCCACGCGACCTTCCCCACAAACGCCTCCTCCCTGCAAACACCCCTGCACCCACCCACCCACCCGCAAGACATGCCGGCCACGACTGACCTACTCCCCATTTAATCTAATACCACCATAGAGTTTATTTAGGACTCTACAGAGTATTTTCCACACGGTAAGGTGCAGCAGAAAAGTAATATTACTGCACGTGTTTTCATGAGGGAACACTTGTGTACATGAGAGAGCAACAAGGGATTAGACTAGGAGACACAGCGCGATTGTGTGCCCCTGAATGAGAATGTATGTTACACAATTTTTGGTAGAGCAGTGGCCTTTATATGCCTATATTTTGCTATGCTCTGATAGGTGCACATACGTATAAACGTTCACCATAAGTCACCCGCTTGTCTGTGTATGTGTGACTATCATGCCAGTATAAGACTCCTTACAGATGATTTACTGGATTGTTCTGACCATCAAGCTCTCACAAAAGGTCTTGGGTGATGATGTTTATATTCCAGAAGTGCATGTTTGATCCTGAACCAAGATTAAAGACTGCTCCTCTGAGGGGCATTATCATGAACAGTGCATTGGGGGACTAATGTGGGCCATTTCTTTTTTACTACGTAATTGTGGGGAAGTGTCAGTAATTTTCAATGCTTGCATTAGGGTACATGGCCACATTGCTGTGTTACAGACTCTCCTACTGATCTGTGTCAGACTCTTGGGAGGCAGCCTAAGGGGATAGTTATTGCAAATAGAATGGATCACGGGTGACACAATGGAGGCACAACTGGGAAGTGCACCTGCTAAAACCACTGAGAATCTGACAAAAATGACACCAACAAAGTATTCTTTGTTTTTCCAAGTAGTTGTCAAGCTCCACAGACATTGCTTCCAAGGAGTTGCCAAACCTTTAAAAGAGTTTTAAAAGTTGTGACAAAGTTTCCAAAAGTTTCCAAAAGTTTGAAAAAATCCTAGAAGTAACTGTCCACAAGAGGAATATGGAACTTGACATTGCCAATCTGTCCACCCTCAAAAGGAAGGATTTGTGTAAGGACCAAAGGATCACTGTGGGGGAAAAAGCAAAGAAAGAGGATCTGGTGAAGGCCATCAAGGCTTGGGAGGAAGCCGACAGAGACCCATCAGCACTGGAAAAGGAGATACCCCAAGGTAGTGGGAAGAAGAAAGAGAGAAGGAGGTGGAGTATGTACTCCACCCCAATGTCAGTCCAAGAGTGCACACTATATACAGCAGTGTGGGTAGCTTCCTTTAAGAGGAAGTGGCAGCCCCGCAGCTGGGGGAGAGAGCCTTGGCCCTGGAAGAAAGAAGAGCCAAGGTGGGCATGAGGCCCAAAGAGAATGGTGGCAGCAACAAAGACACTGAAGCATTTGACACGGGTGGCTAGGTCAGTTTGCCCAAAAGGATTGTCCCTGGCTATGTACTAAGGCATGACATAGACAAATGGCTGGCCTCATATATGAGAGCTCCCAGGACGAGGAAGGTGGGTACACAACACTGAGGGACAGTACTCTGAGAGTTAGTGCCAGAAGTTGTTAGGGCTAGAGTGCTTACACTTGAGGAAGAGGTAGTACAATCCTACCCGCACATGAAGGCAGCACTTCTCAAATTGTTTAGTCTCACTCCTGAGGAGTACAGAAAGAAACTTAGGGGCAACACAAACAAGGGTTGACTTTGTAGATACATATGTAAAGGCAATGGATGGTTGGATGAAAAGTAACTAGCTAAGGTCGTATGCAGGGCTCTACAATTTGGTGGTCAAAGAGCTGATCCTTACAAATTGCCCTTCAGAAAATGTATACAAACATCTAGTAAACTCCACGTTTACTAGCCCCAGAGAGCTGGGCAAGATAGCTGATGATTGGTATATGACAAGTATACCCAAGAAGACTGAGGTGGGTGATCCAAACAAGAGGGGGTGGGGAGTAGGCCCACAGAAGGGGAAGGAGGGAAGTAGTAAACCCATTAAGGAGGTTCCATCAGAACTCCAGAATCCTAAGAGGGGGGCCAAGACCCAGCGCACCTCTTGCAAGCAGAGTAGTGTGGACCCAGGGCTAAAGAAACTCTTAGACAGGCTGTTTTTTGACTGCTAGCAGTCAGGAGACCACAGAGGGGATCCAGGGTGTCCCAAGAGAAAGGTTGCTACAGGGGCGGGCGGCTGGTGTAGCCTTTTAGGAGAACACCTCAGATGAGGAGGTCCTACTAGCTTTCGAACTGGGAGAAGGGTCCAGATGATAAGCTGGTGATCCCTGTGGGTGAGAGTAGACACTCCCACCACCTCAAGGTGAATGGGATCCCAACCACTGCCCTGAGAGACACCGGAGCCAGTCACACTATAGTGGTGGACAGGTTAGTGTCCCCAGATCAGTACTTGGCAGAAGAGGTAAGGAGAGTTATGGTAACCCCAGGGAAGGTCAGAGACCCCCCGTGGCCATAGTGTCCCTGGTGGTAGGGGGTACCCTTAGCTGGCATAGGGTGGTAGTCTATCCTCACCTCACCCTGGATTGTCTCATAGGAAATGACCTCCAACAGGAGGGTCTGAGCCCAGGGGACGGGGGGAGGCAGCGGCCCAAGGCACTGCCAGTCCCAAGGACCCTAGAGGTCCTGTCCCTAAAGTTAGGAGATGTAGGCCCCAAAATGAGTTAAAGGTGGGAAAGGAAGACCTCTTTGATTGAGAAACCTAGGGAGCCAGGTGCAATCTACCCACGTAGTTCCCAAGACTGGCTCTTGTGAGACCTCTTCTGCACCCCAAGAAGTTTTGGTGAGTCAGGCAACTGCTCTGAATCAGGGAGTCCCCCCTGAATTAACAGAAGAAAAGGAGGATGTCTGAAAGCTGAGGTGGTAGCATACCGCTCTGAAAAGATGTAGAGGCACCAAGAATTCACAATTGCCCCTAAGACAGCACAACCAGCGGTCAGTGGAGATAGCTCAAGGTGTTGTTCTGGGCACTGACAGTGTCAGTAGCCTCTGTTGGGCGCTTGCCTTTGAGGCAGCACTATACTTGGCATGGGGGTCAGACCCCATGATGAAGAGTAAGGCAGGCCACCTAACCCTGTTGTTCATGATGGGGTTACTCAAGTATTGAGTGACCTCTTTGGGTCATCTAGATATTGCCCTAGCATAGGAAGGCCTAGATGAGGTAGGTACCTCACAGTCCCTACTAGAGAGTGAAAAAAAGTTTGGCAGGGACACAGTCCTAGCCAAGGACCATTTTAGGTTGGGCCTGTCATAGGTGAGGTAGGTCAGCTCCTCAGTGGGAATGACCCTGGCAAAAGAATGTAAGTAAGGTAGAGTAGGCCCTGTAATCAACAGCCTGGTTCCCTACATTCTTCTCGCTGAATAGTCAAGGAGACTTATCAAAAGTCTTGTTTAGTTCTCCTGGACGTATTAGCTGGGGAGGGAAGGGTTGTGTAAGGAACCAGCTTTTTGCAGGTTCACCCCCAACATTTTGCCTTCATTTTGACAACTAAGTACTGGTGGAATTGCTCTGAGATGCTGTGAGCACTGCTAAATAGGACTCAGTGCATGTGTTTTGACCCTACAATGGTGCATGTTTTATTGGCTTGTCCCCAATTGTCATACCCTAACTTACTTGTAAGCCCCTATTATATGGTACCGCGGGGTACCTAAGATCTGCTTGTTAGAGTGTCCCCCAGGGACTGCAGCACTTGTTTTGCCACCCTCAGTAGGACAAGGTAAAACATGGCTCCCAGTCTGCCACTGCAGACTGGAAGAGCAGCTTCTAATCGCGAACTCGACGTTGCCATTTAAAGTAACGACAAAGCTCAAATGCTTAATGTATGTAAGTCACTCCTATGGCAGGTCTAACAAGCCCTAAGGCAGGGTGCTATGTCTTAAAAAGTGGAACCTGAACTTCTATAAGTTCCAGTAGCAAAAACCCTAAATTATTGCATTTATTGTGGAAAAGACAGTAGTCCAATTCACAAGTACAAAGGAGAAGCTGCATTTGAAAGGCAAAAGGGTAACTCTTAGGAGAAGGCTGGCACTGGGGACAGGAAAGGAGAACCCAGTTGTCAAACCTTTTTCTACAGGGGCATGTAGCTCCTTGGTAGCTATACCTCTGGGAGTGGGGTAAGGAGTTTTGAGTGTCAAGAGAGGAGTCTCACCATATTGGGAGAAGGCAAAATGCTGCAACCTGGGATAGTCAGATGCCATTCTTCCCAAGGAGTTGTCATCGGGAGGAAGGGAACCTAGTAGCACATTAGCTACCCACCACATCCTGCCTGGAGTGCTTTTTCTGAAGATAAATAAGGAGGCACCCCTGGCACCCAGAACTCAGGTCTCAACCGACTTGGAAGAAGGACTGAAGAAGGGCTACCCTGCTGCAATGAGGGACCCGCAAAGAGAGGCTGCACTGCTGAAGACTGCACCTGCTGAACCTGGTAGTTAGTGAAGAGAGTGACTGTGCCTGTCATATCCTGCTCAAGGAGCAGTTGTCTCCAGAGCCCAGTCAAGCTAAAAGACTCCAAGGGCCATCCGACTGGCCTCCTGCTCACAGCACAGGAACACAACAGCTGAACACGTCTGCTGGAGCTCGTGAAAGCTGAAAAGGTTAGTAATGTGACTCCTCTTGGGACTTATGAGAAGCATTCGGTGTGCAGGACGGTGAAACTGAAATTACCTTTCACATATGTCACCTTTACCTGAAACTCCTAGAAGCTGATGCTGCAGCTGACAACAGTGAGAAGGTATGAGTGCTGGTTAGCAAAGCAAATTGTTAGAAGGTGTTGAAACATCCGAGTAGAGTAGCAAGAACTGGAAATGCATGGAACAAGAGACTTGGGGATTCCGTAGGTTGCGGGATTAAAGCTGTTTTTCTGGAAAGGTAGGCAAGCATTAGAGAAGGTGGGTGATAAGTCAGATTGATAAGAAGCTTCCTGATGAACCTAGATAGGCTTTCAACATTAAATATACACATGTACACACACTTTTTCCACGTGGGGGTCTGAAGGGACTTATGGCAGAGTGCAAGATGGAGGTAAAACTCCCATGCTGCACAGTAGGAAAAACACATTCATACTAATGCTTGCAACCGCAGGATAATTAGTGGTGGCTGCTGATCAATTAAACTGGTGAGGCGAACATATGAGGCTTGCTTCAAATAAATGAAAGATTCACTTAACTCTGCCCTCTGCTCCTCTGTCTCCTCATCAGTGTCTCCAGCTCCCCTCTTCCAATCAAGGCTCTGCTCTCATGCTGCACAGGCAGCATGACAGAAGCACCAGGATTAGCTGGAGCAGACTGGCTCCATGCTCACTGAGGATCCAGGGGCCTCTGCTTGCTCTCCACCCGGCTGTCTTAGACAGCTGGGTGAAGAGGTTTACACTGCGCGTGTCAGGCTGGCTGTCACAAGGCAGCCTGCCATAGTGCCCTGCGCAGTGTAAAATGGTGGAGTGAGCATCACTCCCCTGCTGCCAGTCAGCAGTGGCCTGCAGCCCATTACAGCTCGGGCTAAGGAAAGGGAAAAATAAAATGTTAATAAATTCATTTTATTGCCGTTTTATTTTTCACCTATTGCGGCACTGGCAGCAGGGGGCGACCCTCCCTCTGCCCTAATAGAGGGGCTGCCACTGAGGATTTCCCACAGACTGTGATGTCACCTCTAGTGAAACTGTTCTTTTCAAAGACTCTTGACATGCTCCAGTTCAGGGCTCCTTGGAAACTTGCAATTTATTTCCATTCCACATGAAGTAACCTTGCTACATTGGGTTCGGTCCCCTCAACACTTTTCCCTAGATTGATATCTTATCCAGTTTGGGTCAAAAGAAAAGAAAAAAAAGCTTGTTAAATGCTATAACCATTTCTTCTCAGCCATTTTGATCTTTATCGTTTGTTTTTTTGTGGAGTGAGTGAGTGAGATCCGACAGAAATGGGAGTGAGAATTTAGAGAGAGTTCAAAGAGTATATATGATGGTAGGCGTTTGTGCAAAGTTAATTCTGTTCATATTCAGAGAGGGGTTGTTAATGGACTCACTAGATCCCCTTTCTTAACTGTGACAATTTTCACAGAAACAGTTGCTTGATACTAGAGTGCCAGTACAAATGCCCCACACAATGGCAGAACCTATAGAGTTGCATGTTTGGTCTGATTTCAAAGATGTGTAATGGCAGTGTTTAGTGGATAGAAATGTTGGTAATGAAAAGCAATGGTATTAAGGGGAACTGAAAGTTTAATAGTGTTAGTCAAGCATTTGGTAGTTATTGTCGATTGCTTGGATACTCAAAGTACAGCTGTGGACTGCATGCGATCCTCCTGGCCTTTGCCAGTGGGACTCCAGCGCTTGATTACAAAGTTGGTGGAATACACCAAGGAGCTCGGGTTGTCTCTCAACTACAAGAAAACTATGGTCATGCGTTTCTCAGCAAAAACGATGCCCAATAGGGGAAATTACCAGTGGCATGCAGCAGGAAATAGAATTGAGCAGAGTGCCTCCTATAAATACCTGGGAGTAGTGGTCGACACAAGCTTCACACTCAAAGACCACTTAAGCACCGGAAGAGCTCAAGCAAATAAATTACGATTTGCACTGAAAATGTTAAAACTGAAATTAAAGTGTCCATTTAACGCTCATCTACTAAAAGTCATTGCTGCCAAGTTAATCCCAACTCTCACATACGGACAAGATGCCAAAAACTTGAACCTATTGCAATCAGGCCTATTTAAACAAGTCGTCCGGATTCCGCAGTCTACATCTCAAGCCCAAGTCCGCTTGGAATTTGGGTTATTAAACCAACATCCGATTAGACAAGCGGCAGTAATAAAGATGTGCTGGAAATTAAAAGCAGCACCAGAGGACTCCCTGCTGGGGTACTGTTGGACAGAAATAAAGAAACAACCCAAAGGTGTAACAGCTTGGTACACCATACTCGAACAAGCATTGACAATTCTTGACACGCATCACGCTTGGAACACAGATCATAGTTTCAATGCATTCAAAAAAATAATTAACAACGCTGCAAAGCAACAGGCCTGGATAATGGATAAAGCAGCCCTATCGAAGAAAAAACACGGCTGGATGGTCTTATCCTCATACGAGATGCGACTGCCTCAACCGTACCTCGTCCAGCACATTACACCATCGACCCAGCATCAGCTACTTCTGATCAGGTTGGGAGCCTTCACCACAAAAGACCAGATTCCAAAATGGAAACAGTCATGGCCAACCATGCTTTGCAGGCATTGTGGCCAAGCTGAGGAGTCCCTCATCCACCTAGTGTACATTTGCCCAGCTGTGAATAAGCTGAGATGGCAATATATACTGCATGCACTTTGCGTTTCGCAAATTAGATCTTGTCGACCGGCCATCATTCAACTATTGAACTGCAATTCGGTTCAGACCACTTGCAGGGAAACCACATTTTTGCAGAAAATCAGCTCATTATTGTCTAAATCAAACACATAGATAGAGCCAACGCGTACGTATTTTTGCACATGATTTTCAAACAGGAGACAGACAACTGTGAACATTTAGAAATCAACTTGTTTTAAAATCCACAATGCACATGGTACCGTACAGGAATCAGAGAACCTGTAACACCTAGTTTATATCTGCACACTGCTCATGATCTTAGCAGTGCAGTCAAGGATTCATGCACACCAGCACTTTTTGTATATAACTGCTACAATTAAATATGATGGTCGCCTACAATGAGAGACATACTGCACCATAGGACTGCACTTTAAACTCCAGATTCCAGCTATGATATAGCAGACTAACAAAACCTGGTACTAAACACAATATTGCACATGTTCTTAGCAACAGGACAAAGGAAGCTTAAAAATTGAGCAATAACCTGTGCATCGATCAATGCTGACTAATTATGATTAATTCTGATATTTGGGAAACAGCCCTATCCTTGTCTATTCTTTTCCCTCTTTTTAAACATCATTGCTAATTGTGTTTTTATTGACAAGATCCGATGATTTTTTTGTAATGGTTTTTATTAACCACAAGCAATAAATACATTTAAAAAAATCCTGGCCTTTACATGCAGCCTCCCGGTGAACAGTAGCACTGGGCTGCTATTTACTTGACACAGAATGAACATTCAATAAACAGTTAAAAGGCAAGTATTTTTTTAAACATTGACTAAAGTGACAGTAAAGAAGCAAAGAAGGTGTCCTGCACAACTTATATTTAGGAACACCATTATTTTAAAGACATTTTGCACTAATCACATAAAAATGAGAAACTCTTTTCAAAATTTGAAAAAGTATATTTCGTCAACATGCAGTAGTTAATACCTTAGTACATTGGATTATATCACTGCATTGAGAGGCATTTATTAGAAGTGATAGTTTTCAAACATGAACTTAGAAACATCCATGCTTCCCCTGTCCTCCTAACAATTCCATTAGTGAATCAAGCAGTCACTTGTCAGGTGCACCCTCAATGTGGCCTTGGTTGGTTTTATAATTGAAGCTTGTTATTATAATTGGAATTCAATAGTTTATTAAATCAAACACATGAGAAGGTTTTGTACAGCACGCTTCCCGAGCTCATATTTCAAGGTGCTCTCATATGTGGTAATGGAAGAAAGGGAAGGCAAAATGAAATAAAACAATTGCCTAGGACCACACAATGTGGCCAAGTGGGGAAGCCGGATTGACCCCAGGTTTTCTGGTTTTATATTGTGCAATTCAGCCAAGTAGATGAGTATCTCAAACTTTATATCAATAGTTAATGCTATGTCTAATTCTTGGTTCATTACATAAGAGTGTGGGTGGTAGACAGAGGTCATGTGAAGGCTTTTTGTTGTCTACACCATGTACATGATCTGCTTTCCCCCCACGCCCACCTTATACCACCCGACCCTCAACCTGCTTGCATTAATAGGGCCCTCAGGCATTCCACTGACCACACATTTTGGCCCTGGGAAATGTTTGCGAGTACCCATGGTTTAGTATAACCCAAATTATGTGTGTAGTTGGGCCTGGGTAAGTTTAAAGAATGAATATTTGTGGTTTTATGGTTATTGTAATGCATGTACAATGATGGGTACATGCGTTTAATGGAGAGGGAGATGGAAATCTCTTGAGACTCACAAGTACTGGTATGAGCGAACAACAGCAATCTTTTCCCACTTGTGTGAATGCTACCTCTATATGAGGTCCAAGAGAAAGGCCCAGCTATGAGGTCAATGGGAAATAGAAGGGCTACCTTATCTACTGAATAGAAAAAAAGCTGTACAGAATTACTCTAAATTTGGCAAAAAGTTAGATAATTACTCAGGAAGTGTGATTTTTGTTATTTGGTACAACTATGTTCAGGCATTTTTGAAATATTAAGCTGCAAATTATAGTGATAAATGAACAGTTGGTCCTGTGGGAGTTCAGCAGTACTCCCTTATTATTGCAAATTAAAAATAGAGTGATCTGATTGGCCGAGAAGTCTTTTTTTCTCCGTCAGCCCCTCTGACTGGATGGCCGCAACATCAACCGAAAAGTTATGGCTGGCATTTTAGGACTCAGAGACTAAGTTCTCTTGTCCGGTATTAAAAGAAATATACAAATAACACATAGGAAGGCAGGTAGGGGTACTCTGGCCCCTGGCCTTTGTCCTGGGGTCACAGAGGGACCCCACAAGGGCACACAACAAACAAAACAATTGTGCCATGGATTCCTGGGTACTCCTGTGGGACTCCCATGTGGTCTGGTGGGGGTACTGCAGGACTCATAGCAGCCCCCCCAGGTCCTGCAGAAGTATTGCGACTACCGTGAAGTCTCAGGGAAGTACCATGGGATGCCATAGCACCATCCAAGTGTTAAAAAGCGAAGCCCTGCGGTGCCTTGATGTGCTGCATTTGCAACAATACCCCAATACCCCCCCCCCAAAAAACTGAAAATTGGGAGTGGGCGTCTGTGGGAGGTTAGCCAGCAGAAGAGTGTTGGCTGCATGGTCAAAAGCAGTGCTCAGTAAGGTAGTTTGGTGCATATGACCAAAGAAACCCCTTAAATTTACTGAAAAAACAAAAGGTTAAAGTGACGTTAGGTGCTGACATGGTAAATAGCCTTTACAATGCAGGCCTTACCATGCAATATCTTTGCCATGCATCATTTAGCACGCATTGCCTTTACAACACATTTACCTTAAAAATGCAAGGTAAGTGTATTTAACATAAGTATATACATATATATGTGTGTGCATGTGTGTGTGCATGTGCCTGTGTATGTGTATATATATATATATACTCGGTGGGGAGTATCCCTCAGGCGAACCACACTCGAGCAGCGGAGAGCTTCCCCAAAGCTTAATCACAGGTATGAACAGTGAGAGAACCAGCAATTATTCCATGTGGCCACAAACCAAACACGTTTCAAGTTTCCCTCTTTGTCAATGGAGTGCAGCCAACAGCGCTGAAATGGCTCCACCTGCCAATTATAGATGCGCACAATCGCTTGCCTAAATAGGCAACTCTGAATGAGAGGCGTAGCATTATGGGAGATGAAGTCCTTTATTTAAATCTGAATTGCAGGGCTGATGATAAATGGCAATGAAAGGCTCTACATGAGCCCCGGTTCCCGCTTACTGTTCTTATCATGGCCTCCTTAATTAGGGGTGGTGCAGGTTCAGCAGCAGGGCGGCTGCTAGTACATCAGACCTTAAAAATGCAAGGTAAGTGTATTTAAAATAAGTATATACGGAGGAGCCTAGCGCGCAACCAAGATGGCCGCGTAGGTGCGAGGCTCCCGAGGACCTCCGCGACCTCCTGAATTAATCCTGGCGATATCCTGTCCTTGTTGAGGGGACTGTGTTGGGGAACCGGAGCTGAGGCGCCACCCGTTTTTTGGGCTCGAATCGGACCCCGGACGCCGGTGGGAGCATCGATCGAAGGTTGTGGCCTTCTCCTCGCCGGCCCCCCGGATTGGAGTAGTGGGGCGATCCGGGGACAAAGTGAATAACAGCGGCGAACGGGGCTGGGCGACTGGCGTGCCCCGCACTTTCACTTTCGCTTTTGCGCCCTCCTAGCTCTCAAGCGGGGTCGGACTGCGGAGCGGGGTGTGGTGGTGTGGCGTTGTCCGGGAGCCCGGCTGACCCACCGGCGGTGGGTTGACCCGCGGTTCGGTGGTCGCCCCTGCCCCCCCCCTGGCACCCGTGACTGGGTATAGCGGCCCGTTGGGGGTGCTTGGTACGACGGTGGAAGAGCCAGCATGTCCACCAAACAAGATGGCGACCGGGCGAAGGTGAAGACGACCCGCCGTGGCACGGCGCACCAGGCCAACAGTATGGACCGCTACACGCTCCAGAAGGGTTCTCCGGAGACATCGCGTACATCCCCGGTGGGCCCGACGGAGGCATCCGCTCATCCGGTGGATCTGACCCTCCGGGACGTCATGGGCGCCAATCGCAGAGATGAAGGCCTCGGTGGACCAGCGTTTCGACAACTTAGCGCAAAAAATAGACTCGGTCCTGGTGGATGTGAGCCTTGTGAGGGCAGACTTGTCCAAAACAAACGACCGAGTTGACTCCCTGGCCCACACCACGACGAGCCTCACGACAGACGTGGTGGCCCTCCAGAAGGAGGTGCGCCGGCTTGGCCAGGCGAGCGCCCTGATGGACCGGTGACTGGAGGACTCCGAGGGTCGGGCCCGGAGGAATAATGTCCGTATTGTGGGGGTGCCGGAGGGACGAGAGGCGGAGGCGGCGGATCTTTTCGTGGAAGAGTTGATCCTGACCCATCTCCAGCCCCGGGGGCTGAGTAAGTTTTTTGCGGTGGAGCGTGCTCACCGGGTCCCCGGGGGCAGACCTAAGACTGGTGCCCCGCCGCGGCCTCTCATTGCCCGGATTTTTAATTTCCGGGACAGAGATGCTATCCTCCAGACCTCCAGACAACAGGGACCGGTCAAGCTTGACAACATGGAGGTACATTTCTACCCAGACTTTACCCCGGCGGTCCAGAAGCAGCGGCAGAGCTTTCTTGGTGTTAAACGTCGCCTGAGGGACCTGAACCTCAAGTACTCAATGCTCTTTCCAGCTAAGCTGAGGGTAGAGGTGGATGGTCGCACGCACTTCTTCGACCGGCCCGAGGCGGCTGGGGACTGGCTGGACACTCTGCCTGGAGATCGGGGCCGGGGGGGCGGGGGGGGCGCGGCTGGCGAGGAGGGCCCGCCGGAGCAGAATTGAGGGGTGACTTCATAGGCCTTGCTCTGGACGTTGTTCCTTCACCATTTATTGATTGCGTATTTTTCCCTCCTATGGAGGTCGTGCGGGGTCTGTTGGGGGCTTCCCTCCTCCTCTGGGGGACTAGTTAGTATTTTAGCTATGGGGCGACAGGCACACTGCACTTTGGGGGGGCTGTCTGGGCTCATGCAGGGGTGCGGGGAGGGGGGAGTTTTGTTGGGACCGGGGGGTGGGGGGGGTGTGTTGTTTGTTAGCACCGCAGGGCAAACCCGCTACTATGTTGTTGTTTTTAGGATGCTCGATGGGGGACGACCGATTGTTTCGACGTATGATGGGGGGTAGGGATTTGGCTGTGTTGTCATGGAATGTTAACGGCCTGGGGGATAGGATTAAGCGTGGTGTGGTCCTGCAGTACTTAAAACGTATTTCACCAGATGTTGTCTTCCTGCAGGAGACGCACCTTATAGGTAACTCCTTTCATGCAATGAACCGGCGGGGATATCGTTTGGCGGCCCATTCTGGCTTCACCTCGGGCTCGCGGGGGGTGGGTATTATGATCAAGAACTCGCTCCCGTTGGAGATTGATGAGGTGCGCCATGATGAGAGGGGACGCTACACGGTTCTGGTGGGAAGAATGGAGGGTAGAGTGTTTATCTTTATATCAGTGTACGTCCCGCCTGGGTTACAAGCCACCACATTTGCGGACCTGGGGCGCCTCCTTCTGGACCTTCCGAGTGGCCTGCTGGTGGTTGGAGGGGATTTTAATGCGGTAGCCTCTGGGTCTATGGATCGCCATCCCCCTAGGGACCTCCCCCGGGCACAGGCGTGGCTGCCCGGCCTTCTGGACACGCTTGGCCTGGTGGATTGCTGGCGATTAAAGCATCCTGCATTGCGACAGTACACCTTCCACTCGGGTGCCCATGGTAGCCTCTCGCGGCTTGATTACATCCTTGTCCCGGCGGCCCACGCAGGGAGGGTGGGGGAGGTGCGCCATCTGGCGCGGGGTATCTCAGACCACTCCCCATTGTTGTTGCACCTCGATGTCTTCCCGAGGGGGGATGGCAGGGTGGCCCCAATCAATGCATGGTATTTGCGCGACCCCACCATTCGTGCCGATTTGATCAAATCCCTACAGCGATATTTCGATGAGAATGTGGGGTCGGTCTCTTCGGCCATCTCCCTGTGGGAGGCTTTCAAGGTAGTCCTTAGAGGGGAGGCCCTCTCCTTTATCTCCCATGCCCGGCGGCGCGAGCGGGAGGAGGTGACCCGGGTAGAGGCCGAGATTGCAGAACTGGAGGGTGCCCTGGGAAGCGGGGTAACAGACGACAAGTTGCATGTTCTACACCTAAAGCAGGCGGCCTATCGGGCCCTCGTCACGGAGGCGGCCAGGGGCCTCAGTAGAGAGCAGCAGGGGCGATTGTATGATGTGGGTGATAAGGCTGGCAAATTGATTGCGTGGTTGGATAAGAGGGAGAGAGCGAGCCGTGTGGTGCCTTTGATTGAGAGTGTTGATGGTGCGTGTGTCACTGAGCCGGAAGCCATTGTCTCCTGCTTCGCGGATTATTTCCGCGAAGTCTACTCCCCGGTTTCCCCCTGCTCGGAGGCAGACTCCCATGCCCTGCTTCGGGACATCGCACTGCCCTCCCTAACGGTGGAGGACAGGGATTCGCTGGACGCCCCTCCCACCTCGGACGAAATTGCCTTGGCTATTCGCTCGGTTGCATCCGGCAAGGCCATGGGCCCCAATGGTATTCCCATCGAGCTCTACAAGCTACGCCCGGATGTGTTGGCGCCCCACCTGCGCGCGATGTTCCTGGCGGCCCACTCGCGGGGTTCCCTCCCGCCGGACCAGCGTCTAGCCACAATTGTGGTGATCCACAAGGAGGGGAGGCCCCGTGAACGGGTCACATCCTATAGGCCGATTTCGCTTTTGAACGCGGAGCCCAAAATCCTCGCCAAGGTGTTGGCCAACAGGTTGGTTGGCGTGGTAGGCGATTTGGTCCACTAAGACCAATCTGGCTTTATACCGCACCGCAACACGGCGCTCAATCTGCGGCGCTTGCACGGGGTGCTCGCGCGTGTCCCATTTGTGCGGGAGCCGGCCATCTTGGCGTCCTTGGACGCCACCATGGCGTTCGATACGCTTGAATGGCCATACATCTGGGCGATGCTGGCAAAATTCGGGTTTGGCCCGGGTTTCATTAGCTGGGTCAAATTGCTATATTCGGGCCCATTGGCGCAGGTGGTAGTGAATGGGCGCGTCTCGGCCCCATTCGCGCTGGGGAGGGGTACGCGACAGGGCTGTCCCCTGTCGCCTCTCCTGTTTGCTCTGGCCCTGGAGCCCCTGGCGGAGTGGCTGCGGTGGCACCCTTCTATCCGTGGTCTCCGCTGGACCCCCGAGCATGAGGACCGTGTGTCCCTCTATGCTGACGATATCCTTCTGTATCTCGCCTCCCCGCGTAAATCACTGATCGTCCTGGTTGATGTTTTGCGTTCATTCGGTCGCAACTCAGGCCTGGTCATCAACTGGGCGAAATCCTGTGTATATGTGCTTTCCGGGGAGGCTCCGGCCTTACCACGGGACTGTCCGATCCAGATTGCCTCCCAAGGTTTTCGGTACCTGGGTATCTATATCACTCTTGACCCGGAGGCCCGCTATGAGCGGAATTTGTTACCCCCCCTCCGGCGTTTGAGGGAGGACGTGGTGCGCTGGCGGCGTCTGCCGCTCTCGCCGCTCGGCCGAGCGGCCTTGTTTAAAATGATGTCCCTGCCACGCTTCCTCTACGCCCTCCAGAATACTATGGACTTGGTCCCGGCACGCTATTTCCGTGAGGTGGAGAGCCTCCAGCGGCGCCTGTTCTGGGACGGGAGGCCGCGCATTGCTCTGGCTAAATTGACGCTCCCGTGGTACGATGGGGGGGTCGCCCTCCCTGACATTAAACGGTATTACTGGGCCTCCCAACTAGCTGCAATTAATCATGGCCTTTACGGGCCCGCCTTGAACCCGGCATTTGAGATGGATAAGATGCTCCTGCCCGGTGGCGATTACAATCGAGCGCTCTACGCGGGCGCGCCCGACTCCCGTTTGACGGGACCGACGCGTGTCATGGTGCGTGTCTGGCACGCGGCTAATGCAGCTATGGGGTGGAAGGACCGTTTGACCCGGGCGTCACCGCTGTATGCGTCTGAGAGGTTGGGCTCCCTGTGGACGTCGAAGGGCTTCGAGAAGTGGGACACGATCGGAATCAGCACGGTGGGAGACCTCTGGACGAGGGGGGGATTCAAAACTTTCGAGACGCTGCAGGCGGAGTTCCAGCTGCAGGGCAGTGAGTACTTTCGGTACCTACAGGTCCGGCATGCGCTGGGCTCCGTCTTCCCGGATGTCGCATCCATTCCGGAGTCTTCCCCCCTGGAGGACAGAGTCTTAGATGGCCATGTCCCGGACAGCACGATCTCCCTCATATACAAAAAACTGATCAACGATAGATCATGCCTGCTGACCAATCTCCGCGAGGCTTGGGTTGCCGACGGGCTGGAGCTGGACGATGAGGATTGGATTTCCGCGGTGGCCTCTCCGAAAGAGGTGGCCATCCCGGCTCGCCTTCATTTCGTCCAGCTCAAGATCCTTCACCGGGTTTACGTGACGGGGCCAAGGCTTCTGCGTATGGGTTTTGCTGGTGACGGAATGTGTAAGCGTGGCTGTGGTGCGTTGGCGACTTTCATGCATATACTGTGGGAGTGCCCGAAGGTGGAGCGATTCTGGCGTGGTGTGCATGAGGTCCTGCGTGTGGTGACGCGTGTTGCGCTGCTGCCTGAAGCGAGGAGATGCTTGCTGAATGTATGGGAACCGAATGACTATTCGGTCCCGCAGACGCGGTGGGTGACTCTGGGATACATGATAGCCAAGCGCGACATTGCTCAATTGTGGGGATCCCAGAGGCCCCCTGCGGTGTCGGCCTGGAAAGAGCATATGGATTGGTGTATGTTTCGTGAAAAGGTGGTGTATGTGGCGAGAGGTAAGCCTGGGGCGTGGGTGAAACTCTGGGGCCCCTGGAACGCCTACCGCGGGGGTATTTGTGAGCCACCACTGCGACCGGCTGCCTCGCCTGCTCCATCTCCCTAGATGGCCCACCTCCCTCAGCCGCGGGCGCGCGGTCCCCCAGTCCCTGATCTATTCCCATTCCCCCCTCCAGAGTTCTGCTACTGGTTTGGATCCCCCACTTATGGAGCACGTGCTGTTATTTTGGATCGCGGGTTGCCTTGCGGGTGTGGTTTTTTGGTGTTGTTTTGTTTCAAGAAAAGGGAACCGTACTGTGGGCTTGGAGCTGTGTGGCCTGCACCATTGATTACTCCTGTTTCACTGCTCTGCACTGCCTAGAGACTTTTACTGTATGTGTGCAATATGTTTTTGTCATTCTAGCGGCCGGCCGGATGGTTGTAGGCCCATACCTGTAACTTTTACGAACTGCAATAAGCGGTTTCAAAAAAAAAAAAAAAAAAAAAAAAAAAATAAGTATATACGTATATATATGTGTCCATGTGTGTGTGTGTGTGCTTGTGCCTGTGTGCGTGTGTGTGTGTGTGTGTGTGTATATATGACAGATCTTTGCAAAATTTTCACAACTAATGGCTCTCTCACTTCAGCTACTGTGTTGAAAGTGTTAAATGATTCGTCTAGCAGGGGTAGAAAAAAATGCTTTTCCACCATGTTAATTCCCATAGGAAACTGTTGACGCACTGCTGGACAGAATTACACCAAATTTGACAGAAAGGTAGCTCTTGGTCCAAAGTGCACTCTTTTTGTGAAATGGTGTAAATCCATTCAGTAGTTCCTGAGAAATGTAAACATTTCTCAAATGTATGAATTTGGCTGCACAGGATCCGCTAATCCTCCTGATCGCCTGCCTGAGATCTGATTGGCTGCCAACACTTCAAACCAGGAAGTGTAGGCAGCCATCTTGTAACTCGGTTGAACCGAGTCACAAGGAAAAAAGGTTTTTTTTAAACGTAAAGAATTAATAAAAGGCGGCAGGGTAGAAACACCCTGACCCCAGGCCTGCTCAGGGGGTCCCACAGGGGCCCACAACCCAAAAAAAAGCATTTTTAAAAAGATTTTTTGGGTTAAGATTTTTTGGGTTGGATCTGCGATTCTGGTCGGAAAAAAAAAGGAAGTGCGGCCTCCCTCACTTTGTTTTCTTGACACCCTGGGGTGGGCCAGGCCCTGGGGACAATTTAAAAATTAGATGCACCTCCTTGGGGCTTAACCCCTTCAGTGCCCATGACGAGCTGGACTCGTCATGGGCTGCGGTGGCGCTGTGCCCATGACGAGTCCAGCTCGTCATGAACTCCGCCCGCTAATGGAAGGCGCGGCACTGGGCGGGGAAAGGGGCGGGCATGCAAGGGGTTAAACCTCAATGTGGGGGGCCACATGGCCCCAAGACAGGCCCGGAAACCCCCACCTCCCCGGGGCTAAATTTAGAAAGATGCATGGGGGCTCCAATCCCCCCACGCAGCCCCAGGAATTGCCACCTCCCCGGGGCTATTTTTAAAATTAAAGTGTGGGGAAGCTTGACCCCCTCACACGTCTGCAGGGACCACCATCTCCAGGAGGCAGACCGCCACCACCCCCCCAGGTCCCAAAGGACTTGGCCATGGCCTGGGTATCTTGGTGAAACGATTGGGCTTCTTGTGATATGGTGTAAGTATGTTCAGTAGTTTGGGAGATATTAACTGGAAAACAAGTTTGTATATCTGGGGCGCAGATTACCCACGGATCCAACAGTCCCCATGTTGAAATCTGATTGGCTGTGAACATGTCAAGCAGGAAGTGTTGGCGGTGCTAACTATAAGTGGTGAATTTCTGTGCTTTTTTTAGTTCAAAACTTTCATGTTGTTGATGATAAATTCACCTAAATATAAGGTTACTTTAACTTTAATTTTTTTCAGGGAAATACAAATAAATTCCCTATATATTATCTACTGGTGAAAACCATTAGATAGTCATAGTTAGGACCAAAGTTTCAATAAGAAAAGAGATTTTTGTTTTGCCAATAACATTGGCGCCGCTTGACGAGTCTTCACAAACTTTTCATAAAGCTGTCCTTTTTGGTTCAGCTGCTGTGTTGAAAGTTTTGGGGTGTTTTTTTAAGCAGGGTCGAGAAAAAAGGGGGGGAGTCCCAAAACATGTTATCCCCATTGTTGTAAATATAATAAAAAGAAAGAAGACGCCATGCAGGTACGAACTTGCTTCTTTATTCCATTCACCCAGTCTCCTCAAGTGTCTTCATCTCAACATTCTAACATGAGCTCTTTTGGAACGCTCTATGAGGAAGGGAAGGGGGGAGGAAAGTACCAACAGAACATGGGAAGAGGTAAATTACAACACATTTCCCTTCCTTGGAAAAGTGAGAAGAACATGGCGAGGAGAAAATGAGCAGAAAGTACAACATTGGTTAAGTGACATTGACCAATCTATCTCCACTTCAAGCCTGTCCATTGTCAAGGTGAACTACATTTTTGCTAGCTTTGATCACACTTTGAGAAGGCAGATACTTACTCACACCTGATTGAACATGAGTGTTTTTTTAATCACAACAGGTGTGTTGGGATGAAGATCGAGCTCTTTAACTTCATGTTTTTGGTCATACCATTTTTTGTATTTCATTTGATGTTGAGTTTTTAGATGCATATTTTCTTGGTTGAACGTGACCTTCTTACCACCTTCCAACCACCTGGGATTCAACTTCGTGCTAGGTTCTCTCCCTCTTAACATTACAAAAGGAGATATACCTGTGACGAGATTAGGTGTTGTGTGATAAGCCCAAAAACATTCTTTCAAGGATTCTTCAACTTTAAGGTTGTTTGAGATTGCTAACTGAATGTGATCCTTGATCATACGGTTGGCTCTTTCCACCAGTCCGTTACCTTTAGGACAATAGAGTGCAGTTTTCTCATGTTTTATGTTTAGCTTGACAAGGAAATCTTATATCATTTTGGAAGTGAACTACACCCCATTGTCCGTGATAAGGGTGGCTGGAATGCCTTCGAAGAAAAATATATTTTCCAAGAAGGAAATAAGATTTGTCGTGTTGGTGGTGGGAGTAAATTTGAGGTTGATCCAGTGTGATGTATAATCAATAAGGACAAACATAAACCTTTTTTGAGTTCCCAAAATTTCCATGGGACCGATTATATCTAAGGCTAACTTGGTCCAAGGAATCTCTGGAACTTCGACAGAAGATAGGGGCACCTTCCTTAAGACCTTGCTCTTATCACTTTTTGCACAACTGGTGCATTCTTTCACCTTCACTTCTACTAGGGAGTCCATCTTAGGAAACCAATAACAACTTCTGAGTTTGTTTTTTGTAAGGCTCCTGCCTAAGTGCCCTTCGAGAGCCAGATCAATTTTTTTGTTTTCCATGTTTTTTGGAGGGACAACTTTCCCATTTCTGAAAACTTTGTTATCCATGAAAGATAGTTCATATCTTACTTCCCAAAAGTCTTTGATGGTGTCAGGAACTTGGGATTTATTCTCCGGCCAACCAGTAATGATAAGGTCTTTTAGGACAAGTAAGTCTTTGTCATTCTTCATACTCTCTTCCCATTCTTACTTTGTGATGGATGGAAGATGTGTAGACAAGATTGGCACATCAAGTTGATCTTCACCCTGACGGAAACAACATTCTCAGGTCCAGGTAAATACTCTATTCTGAAACAGTAATTTTCCAATCCCAACACCCATTTCATGATACGAGGAGATTTATTGTCATTTTTAGATGAGAACATGAAAGTCAAAGGTTTGTGGTCTGTGCGAATAACAAATTTGGTGCCCCACAAAAAGAACCTAAAATGGTTAACTGCCCAGAACCACATTAACGCCTCCCTCTCAATGACGGAATATTTGCGTTCTGCAAGACTAAGGGACCGAGAGGCAAACGCTATTATGGTTTTACCTTCATTTTTTTGTGAAAGTGTCGCCCCCAACCCTTTGCTGGACGCGTCTGTGGTTAAAAGCGTTTTCTTTTTGTGATCAAAGGCTCCTAAAGCTGGTGACGTCAGAATATGTCTTTTAGGACTGTCAATCATGTCATTATGTTTCTTCTCGCATGTGAATTCTTTACCTTTTTTCAAGAGATCCCGCAATCCATCACACAACTCTGCAATTTCTTTTACATATTTTGCCATATATTCAGCAAGACCCAAAAAGGATCTTTATTCATCTTTATTGGTAGGATATGGAGCATCCTTGATTGCTTGAATTAGACTGTACTTTGGCCTGAAGCCTTCTTGGGAGATGGTATGCCCCAAGTAATCAACTGAGTTTACCCTGATCTTACACTTGTCAAATTTTACAGTTAAGCCCGCATCCGTCAATTTTTTGCAGACTGAGTAAAGGACCTTATCATGTTCTTCCATGGACGATCCATACATTAATATGTCGTCCTGGAAACATAAAGTATTCTCTGTGCTTCCCAGGATTTGTTGCATCATTTTTTGGAAAATTGCTGCCGCGGAGGCCAGACCGAAAGGAATTCTGATGAACATGTATGCCCCGAAAGGCGAAGTGAATGCTGTCAAGGGCCTGGACAATGGGTGCAATTCTACCTGATGGTAGGCCATTGAGAGATCGATAACTGAAAAGAATTTAGCTCTGCCCATAGTACTTAACATTTCATTTATATTGGGTAAGGGGAACCTCTCCACCCATATATTTTCATTAAGGCTGCGCAGGTCCACACAGAGATGAATACCTTGACCATTGGCTCTGGACACTAAGACTAATGGCGCAAGCCACTCTGAGGAATCAATGGGTTGAATGACTCCTAACTCACACAACTTATCTAATTCAGCTTTAAGGGTCTCTCTCAACAATAAGGGTACTGGGCGAGTTTTGTGCACAACAGGTTTAGCTCCTTGCCTGACCTTAATCTTATGTTGGAAATCTTTTAATTTTCCTAATTTGTCTGCAAATAAATCAGGAAAGTCTCAACATAAAGACATGTTGCTATCAGAATTGTCCACTAAAATGACTTGGTCCTTATTGTTGGGGTCCAAAATAATCCCCAGCTCTTTCTGATGTTGCCATCCAAGAAGATTAGCTCCACTCTCAACAATATACACTTTCCCTACTGTAGATCTCCCTTTGAAAACAATGAGGGCTGTGACCATACCTACGAGAGGAATGGGGCCCTTGGTATACCCTTCCGGTGAAATATCAGGAGAATTAAGTTCTATATTAACACTTCTTATAGCATTCTTGAAGTCTGTGATATTGATGAGCGTGAATGGGGAACAGGAGTCTGCAAACATTTCCACGGGTTTGTTATCAATATATACAGTGCATTTAGGATAGTTAGGTTTGGAAGGCTCATCATTGTCTTTTAATTGAAAAACAAATCTTGCTGGAGGATCATTATCCTTATTAACCATTTTTACAGAAGTATTATTTTCTCCTTCTCTACACACTCTAGCTAGGTGACCTCTCTTGTTACATTTTTTACAACTGACTCCACGTGCGGAGCAGAAGGGACTGTTAGCTAAATGATTACTGCTGCCGCATCTAAAACATTTAAGACTTTGACCATCTCTAGTTGGTCTTGCAGAAGAAATTTCTTTTGTAACTTCTTTGTTTTTTATTTTAAGAACGTCACTATTTGAAGTCTCTGTTTGAACATTCGCAATAACTTCATCTTTAGATTTCATTTCTCTTATACATTTGACAGTATGTTCTATGGATTGTGCAATTGCAACTGCTTCTCTTAAGGAATGGTTTTTCGCAAGCAACTTCTCTTGAACTCTTGTGTTGTTCGTGCATCTAACTAATTGGTCCCTTATAAGGGAATCATTTAGATCTCCGAATTCACACAATTGAGTTAAACCTCTGAGAGCTGCTATATAGTTATTAATTGACTCATTCTTCCCTTGGATTCTGCTAAAGAACTTATGGCGTTCTAAGACCACATTCACTTTGTCCCCAAAATGTGCCTCTAATTTCATTAAAGTAATATCATAGGCATCAGAGTCATCATCATATTCTAACTCAGGTTCAGAAAGAGTTTCATACACTTTACGCCCATTAACCCCTAAATTATGTAATAGAATGTGCTGTTTACGCAACGCTGAAAATTTCTCACCCCCCATGGCGATGAGGTAAGATTTAAATAATTTTACTCAGTCTTTCCAATGAATTTCAGGATCACCGCAATCATTTAGGAAAGATGGAGGTTGATTTATGCCTGGAGTACCCATTGATAAAATGATGATAGACTGCAAAAAGGGGTAAAATATACTGGAACTTCAAAATCACAGGGAACAAGAATCAATATTGGTTAATATAATAAAGGTAACCCAAAAAAACTAAACAAAAAAAACATACATTATAAATGGTGGCGTAATTAATCTTAGTTTGAATAAAGGGAGAAAATTATTGAAGAGAAGGTGTGCGTATCACCGTGCAACGCACAAGGCACATATCAGGTGAGTGAACAACATGTGTAAAGTTTCTGCAAATGAGGAGTGCGAATGACGAAAAACGCACCACACAGTTTAAGCAGTGAACAGAATAACCTGAAAAAGGTGGATGAATAAATGCCAAAAGAGGTACAGTTAATTTGTAGAAGAAAGGTTAGCGTATCACCGAAGACACGCACCAACATAGATGTAAAGTAAGTCAAAATTGATTCCAAAATTTTATAAATGATTGCAGCACATGCAAATGAAGAAAGTCTTACTGGCTGGTTGCAGGAGCTAACTAACGCTGGAACTGGGCTGTGAGGTGACTGGGGCACCGGGTGTGCGTATCACTGAAGAAACGCACCAACAACAGATAAATAAACAGTATAATTGATTCCAGAGTTTTGAGGAATAAACTGCAGCACATGAAAATAAAGATGGTCTTACTGACTCATTGCTGGAGCTGGATAACGCTTGAACGCGGCTGAAAAGTGGCTGGAGCACCGGGTATCCTGACAGGAACTGACGAGAAGAACCGGCTGTGAGGTGGCTGGGGCACCGGTAGCGTCGTGTAGCAGGAACTAGAGAAGAGCCGGCCGAGGGAGGTGCTACGGGGACACTTCTCCAGGGAAACTGACGGAGAGGTGGCACCGACAACCTCCCAGCTGACCCACGAGGAAACAGGCCAGGCAGGAATCAGGATCAGCCTCCGGCGGAACACAGCAACAACGGCAAAAATAAGGACGCCGCACGTACTTTGAGCGGCAACCAACAGCATCTGACCAGGAGAAACTGTGCAGCGTAAGGCGGAATGCCAGCTCCGGGGGGACACCGGAGTCAGGAGCGGAGGAAAGAATGCTCCAGAGCGAAATCACCTAGGTCTCCAGAGTCAGACGAGGACCAACGCCCGGGAGACACAGAAGCAGCCAGAAGAAAGTAGACCACAAGGAATTGGCGGCAGTCCCAGCACAGCCCACAGCAGTGAACACGATATACTCCACAGGCAGTGAGGAGGTGGAACTCCCGCAGGCAGATGGACAATAACAAGATGAATAATCAAAAATGCAAGGATGCTCCCAGCAGAGGGGATGACACAGGATGACGAAGAAAGCACAGACCTCCACCGGCAGGTCACCCAAACGAGCACACAGGTGTTCTGGAGGATGTCAAGGAGCTGGAGATTCCCAAAGAGGAGAAAGCAGAGAGAGGGGAGGTGAATGGCTGCCCCCTACGCAGGATCTTCGCTAGTTTTGTAATTATAATAAAAAGAAAGAAGACGCCATGCAGGTAAGAACTTACTTCTTTATTCCATTCACCCAGTCACCTCAAGTGTCTTCATCATAACATTCTAACATGAGCTCTTTCAGAACGCTCTATGAGGAAGGGAAGGAGGGGGGGAAGGAAAGTATCAACAGAACATGGGAAGAGGTAAATTACAACACCCATGTTATGTCTATTGGGATTTTTAATTTTTTTAACACAACTACAGCCCGAACCGCTGAACAGAATTACACCAAATTTGGCAGAAAGCTAGATAACTGTTGAGAAAGCATGCTTTTTGTAATTTGGTGTAAATCCGATCAGAAGTTTCAGAGATATTTAAGTTTAAAAAATATAGATATCTGAGAGCCCAAAATCGTACCGAAATCCTACTGAAATTTGATTGGCTGCCAACACTTCAACCAGGAAGTGTTGGCAGCCATCTCGTGACCAATATAAATGAGAGCATCCTTTTGAAATGTATTGTAGGGAATGGCAGGTGTTGAGGGTAACAAAAAGGAGAAAGTGGGATGGATTTTAGTTACAATATAAATCCTTTGCTGATGGTACCATACTAATTTTAGAAATTGTGGAGTGTTCTGAGGTGATATTAACCTGTGGAAAAGCCTTAGAATTTAAAAAACCTTAGAAATTCACTGATGACATCACTGTGATGTCACTGACCATGTCATGAGTGATGTAATATGTGAGGTCATAAGCAGTGCATTGTGGGGGTGCAAGTTCTAGTTAGCTCAGCTAACAACAACTGCTGAATTTCTATGGTTTTGTAGGAGTGAAATCTGAGCCTAACTATAATGTTGCTGTAACCTTTAGTTTTTTCAGTGAATATCTAAGGTTTTTTAAAGTCTATTTCTGAACTATAACATCCCTGTAGCCTTTGTGTTTTTTTAGTGAAAAAATTGACAAGCACTCACGGGAGTGTTAAATCCTTTTAGGATTTATTCGTACTTTCTTCAAAGGCGATTCAACAGTTTGCCTTCGTCAGTTTCCTATATATATATATTATCTACTGGCGGTCGCCAGTAGATAGTTATAGTTAGGACCGAGTTCCCATAGGAAATCTGAAAATTCTATTTTGAATAACTTTGGCGCCGGTTGACTTATCTTTGTGAAATTTTCAAAACTAATGGGACGCTCCGCTCAGCTCCTACCCTGAAAGTCTCGGGGTGATTCGTGAAGCGGGGGCTGAGAAAAAAGGGGGGTCCCAAAACGCGTTTTCCCCATGCATTTTCCCATAGGACCTTTAGTCGAAGGTACAGCCCGAACGGCTGAACAGAATTACTTGAAATTTGGCAAAGAGGTAGTCCTCAGGTCAGGCATGTGCCTTTTGCATATATGGTGTCAATCTGTTCAGTAGTTCCTGAGAAAATTGCAGTTAAAAGTACATAAATATCTATATGTGTGCACCGTGCGCGCATGGAGCGTGCACGGGGCGCGCACCAAATGTCCGCGAGCGTAATTCTGATTGGTGGTTAGATGTCAGTCAACATTCCAATCGGTCGAAATCAGGAAGTGTCGGATGCCATTTTGTGTGTGACAGTGAAAAAGAAAGGTGGAGAAAGTGAAAAGGGGGCAGGGTAGAGAGTTCCTGACCCCCTAGCCTTTGTCAGGGGGACCCTGAAGGACCCCGAAGGGTGAAAACATTTTTTATTTTTTTTCAAAAAATCGCGGGGTGCACACACGGTGCGCGCATGGTGCGCGCACCGTGAAAAACCCTTAAAAAAAAAAAAAGTTAAACTGTTTAGGTTTCACACATGTTATAGTTAGCTGGACATTTCACTCATACAAAACCATTGAAATTCCCCCGTTATAGTTAGTTCAGCTAACTATAACTCGCGCGACCGCAATCCACTGCTGATGACGTCACATATTACATCACTGTATTCACTAAGATACTGTTAATAAGTCAGTTATACAATTAATTTTACAAAAAAAACCATCCATTTAGACACTTACTTACCCATTTATTCTACCATTAACCTTTAGATATACATATATAAAAAATATTTATTTTTCAGAAAGACACATATTCACTGGATGATGTCATCAGTGATGTCATCAGTGATGTCATTTGAGATGTCATCAGTGATGTCATGAATGATGTCACTGACCATGTCATGAGTGATGTAATATGTGATGTCATCAGCAGTGGATTGCGGGCGCGCGAGTTATAGTTAGCTGAACTAACTATAACAGGGGAATTTCAATGGTTTTGTACGAGTGAAATGTCCAGCTAACTATAACATGTGTGAAACCTATGGTTTTTTCAGTGAATATATATATATATATATATATATATTATCTACTGGCGGTCGCCAGTAGATAGTTATAGTTAGGACCGTGTTTCCATAGGAAATCCGCAACATTCTATTTGGAATAACTTTGGCGCCGATTGACGAATCCTCGCGAAATTCTCAAAATAGTTGGGGCGCTCCGCTCCGCTCCTACCCTGAAAGTCTCGGGGGGATTTGTCAAGCGGGGGCTGAGAAAAAGGGGGGGTCCCAAAACGCGTTTTCCCCATGCATTTTTCCATAGGACATTTAGTCCGAGCTACAGCCCGAACGGCTGAACAGAATTACTTGAAATTTGGCAGAGAGGTAGCCCTCAGGTCAGGGATGTGCCTTTTGAAGGTCTCGGGTAAATCTGTTCAGTATTTCCTGAGAAAATAGCATTTAAATCAATATATATATCTATGGGCGCGCTCCGAGCGCGTACCGTAAGCTTACCGTACGCGCACGCTGCCGTGCACGAGCGCGATTCTGATTGGTTGTTAGATCTCAGTAAACATTCGAATTGGTCGAAACCAGGAAGTGTCGGCCGCCATTTTGTCTCTCGCAGTCTGAGGGGGTGAAAAACAAAGGTGGAGAACGTGAAAAGGGGGCAGGGTGGACAGTTCCTGACCCCCTAGCCTTTGTCAGGGGGTCCCAGAAGGACCCCCAAGGGCAAAAATTTATTTTATTTTTTTTTCGAAAAATTGCCGAATGCGCGTAGCGTACGCGCACGGCGTAAACGGAGAAATTCCGCAAGGAAAAATTCCGCGAACTTCGCGTAACTATTCCGCGATTACGCGTACCGTACGCGCACGGCTAAAAAATTTTTTCAAAAAGGAAAGCTTAAAAAAAAATAACAAAAATTGTGAGGTAAGGTTGGCTCTTAAAAGAGCCGTTGGGTTAATACAGGGATGGAGGAAAGAAAGAATGGGAATATTATGAGCGTCTACAAACGTGCTGGTCTATCTTATTGTTAATAAGGGAAACACTGGTCTCCCCAAAAACAATAAGACCACAACACGTTGTACACCTCATTGAAACCCTCCGAAATCGAAGGTTAATGTCCAGAGGAGCAGAAGAAGGTGATGCTCCCACCTCAGAGGAAGGGCTCAGCTGAGCTGCCGATGATGTACTCGGCTGAGCTTCTGAGGTTGGGCTCCGGTGACTTACTGAAGAGTTTTCTTCAGTATGTCGAGCAAAGGTACTGGGATGTTTATCCCTAAGGTGTCTCTTCATAGAGTGATTTCCAAAGGAATACTTCTTCCTTGGATCTCCTCTAGATAAAACACGGTCACAAAGTGTGCAAGTGACCAATGGAGCATTGACCTTTTTCTGCCCCTCTGGAAAAGTAAAATACTCCCACACAAAAGAATCCTTTTGTTTCCTCCTTCTCTGTCTGATGATGGTGCTGCTAGGCTCACTCTCAGAAGAGGTCTGCTGCTCTGCCATTGTATCTCAATGTCAATTCAGCTCCTTCTCCTAGGGGATCTCAAGCAGTAATGAGGGGAATGGGTGTGGTGTGGGAAGTTTCTGGAACTGAAAGTAGTTTCAACCAATGAAAAGTGTTCTTTGTGGATCACATGACCTACCGTGCGCGCTCCGTAAGCTTACGGTACGCGCTCGTAAACAAGTACGCATGCGCAAACGTGACGCTTACGGAGTGCTTACGGAGCGCGTACGTAAGACGCACTCGCGCATGCGCATTACACGCCCCTGCGTAACCACGACGTTGCTTCCGCGTCACGTACGTATCACGTAAGCGCACTGTACTTATGACGTACGGAGCGCGTAGCGTCAGCTTACCGTACGCGCATCGTATCACGTAAGCGCACCGTACTTATGACGTACTGAGCGCGTAGCGTCAGCTTACCGTACGCGCACGGAAAAAAATGCATAAAAAAAAAAATTAACCATTCCATAATGCAGGATATAGTACATATATTATTTTATACATAGGTTTACAAAAAATCTCAAAAAATAATTTGCATTTTAAAAACCGTACAAATTCACTGAAAAAACCATAGGTTTCACACACGTTATAGTTAGGAATTAGCATTTAAAAAACCTTGCAAATTCACTGAAAAAACCATAGGTTTCACACATGTTATAGTTAGCTGGACATTTCACTCGTAAAAATCCAATGAAATTCCCCCGTTATAGTTAGTGCAGGCAACTATAACTCACGTGACCGCAATCCTCTCTCCTAGCCACAGGAGGACCCATGAGGCACAAGATTTTGTTTCACATATGCATGCAATATTTTGTGCATTTAGATGTGTAGCGTGCTTTATGTTGTGTGTCCCTTTGATCACTTATTACCAGATGTGTTCACTTGATTATATTTTGTATGACCATTCACAAAGGAGAGGATGACTTGACAATTGTGACACAAGTTGGGATAATGAGCTGAATCTTTAGTAATAAACTCCAGCGTATTTCGGAGGCTGCAGCATGCCCTGGGAGGAACCCAAAGATGAAGCATGCCACCAAAGGGGTGACCCTGGTGGTTGAGGGTTATACAAGAATATATATATATATATATATATATATATATATATATATATATATATATATTACCTACTGGCGGTTGCCAGTAGGTAGTTATAGTTAGGACCTATTTTCCATAGGAAGTCCGCAACATTCTATTTGGAATAACTTTGGCGCCCTTTGACGAATCTTCGCGAAATTTTCAAAACATTTGGCCAGCTCTGGTCCGCTCCTATCCTGAAAGTCTCCGGATGATTCGTGTAGCGGGGGCTGAGAAAAAAGGGTGGTCCCAAAACGTGTTTTCCCCATGCAATTTCCCATAGGACCTTTAGCTGCAGCTAAAGCCCGAACTGCAGAACGGAATTACACCAAATTTTGCAGAAAGGTAGACGTTGGTTCAGAGTCGTGCCTTTTGCTTAAATGGTGTAAATCCGTTCAGTAGTTCCTGAGAAAATCAAAATCACATATATATCTGGGCGGAGCCTAACCACACATATCATCGTGAGATCTGATTGGCTGTCAGTACTTCATCCAGGAATTGATGGCAGCCATCTTGGGACCAATATACATGTTAGCATCTCATTAAAAAGAATTGCAGTTAATAGAAGGTTTTAAGACTTTAGTTACATTATAAATCATTTGTTGATGGTACCATACTGATATTAGGAATTGTTATGTTTTAAGGTGATTTTACCATGTGAAAAAGCCTTCTGCTGGGATATCATGAATCATGTTTGAGAGAAAACTATTTTCTCATGCTTTTCCCACAGAGGTTTGGAAGGTGATCTATAAGCTAAACTGAGAGCATATTTTCTGTGAATTCACATTATCTTTCTCAGTCATGTGAGAATGAAGTCTGACATTCTCAGTAAAATATGTACATCCAACAAGGGCAGAGACTGTCAGTTGATTCCTTTGTGTTCTACTGCAGCTTCCCAGAGTGTTCTAAAGAACAACTAGAGTGGTAACAGTCCTACTTATGACAAACGTATTGCACACCTGAAGCCATCTTGATTGGAATAAAGTGGTAACTCTTCAAACATTTAATTTAAAAAGGAACAAAATGAGGGGGTTAATTTTGCCATAGAAAGTATGATTAGCGTTGTAGAAAGAAAAATTAGGGCACATTTTGAGTGACTTCTAAAATCCTCTTCTATTTCATGAAAAGATTCTGACATACAGACTGAACCATGCACTTTCAATACCAGCAGCAGACTTCCCTGGTGAGCAGTAGGTTTACTACAGTGATCTCATGAGCAACTAGAGTGCTAACATTCTGAATTTATGGCAAATGTGTGACACATCTGAATGCCTTCTTGATGGAATCAAAGTAAATAACTGAAAGTATTTCCTACTGAGGAGACTGTAGTAAATGAGGAAATTAGGAAACTTCATAACAAATAAGTCTCCCAAGATGGCCACCAGAGACACAAGAGCCCAAATGTAGCACAAATATCACCCAGATGTAGCCCAAGTATAGCCCAATGACAGAATGTCCCAGAGTGTTCTAACGAACAACTAGAACGCTAACAGTCTTACTTATAACAAAAGTATGGTACACCTGAAGCCATGCTGATTGGAATAAAGTGGTAACACTTAAAATATTTAATTTGCAAAGGAACAAAATGAGGGGGTTCATTTTGCCATAGAAATTATGATTAGTGCTGCAGAAAGAAAAATGAGGGCACATTTTGACTTCTCAAATCCTCTTCTATTTCATACAAAAATTGTGACATGCAGACTGAAACATGCACGTTGAATACCAGCAGCAGAATTCCCTGGTGAGCAATAGCTTTACTACAGTGATCTAATGAGCAACTAGAGTGCTAACATTCAGAATTTATGGCAAATGTGTGACACATCTGAATGCCTTCTTGATGGAACCAATGTAAAAAACTGAAAGTATTTCCTACTGAGGAGACTGCAGTAAATGAGGAAATTAGGAAACATCATAACAAATAAGTCTCCCAAGATGGCCACCAGGGACAAAAGAGCCCAAATGCAGCACAAATATCACCCAGATGTAGCCCACATATAGCCCAATGACAGAAGTGTGCAAAACACTTATTTTTTTGTGTTTTTGCAGTTTTATATAGTGCAGACTTGTCAGGTATTGGAGTGCTTTACATGAGCATTGGTTACTTCACACAAGATCAAATTCATTTTGGTTGTAGACATGGGGAGATTAAGTGATTTGACCAGACTCACAGAATGTTGAGCTGAAGCAGAAACTCCAACCTGGTTCCCCAGTTGCAAAGTCTGCAGCTCTGGAAGTAACACCACATCCTCTCCCCTAAGTGCAACATTTAATCAAGTGGTCAACTGGATAAAAAAACATAAAGATAACAAATAAATTAAAAGTGCTTTGTCGCTATTTGAAAACTAAGAAAATATGTCCTCATTTTAGAGCACTAACCATAATTTTGATGCAAATAAGACCCTCTCATATATGTAATTTCTAAAGGAAATGCTCTAGCTATTACAGTTTTGATTACATCAAGATGACGTCAGGCGTTCCACACTTTTGTAATAAATATAGAATGTTAGCAATCTAGTTGTTCAGTAGGATACTGTTGAGAGGCAGAGACCAGGGGCACGGACTCTGAAAATTGAAGGCAGGTAGGAGGGTACAGAGGCAACAATGTGACCACACTGGGCAGGCAGGAAGGGCAGTGGCAGCACAACAGACTATGGAGGGCAGTGGAAAGGGGGCAGGGGCAACAAACCAACAATACAGGACCTGCAAGCAAGGCTGTGGCAATATCATAGACCATTGTGGGCAGACGTAAGAGACAGTGGTAGTACAACCATACATGCCAGCAGACCCGATTCAGCCAGGAAACGTCCAATGTTTTTAAGCTCAAATGGGCTTTATTTGATCTGTCTCTTGTCTACAATCTCCTCTTTTTCAATGTAACTCAAAGGGGAAAATCAATACCCCAGTTTTTTTTCAAAATCTCCCTCTTACCAAGTTCAAAATGTTCGCAAGTATGGTACATTGGATCATGGAAAGCAGGAGGAATTGGGGTAGGGACATGGACTTGGATAACAGAGGACGGGAGGGACATGGAGAGGTGCACCAAACTGACCCTACAGGGCAGGCATCAGGGTTTGAAGCAGCACAATACACCAAACAGGGCATGCGGGACGGGAGTGCAGCACAACAATCCATAGAAAGCAATAGGGAGGGGACAGGACCATGCACATGGAGAACAGAGAACAGAGGGGAAAGAGGCAATGGTAGCTAGCTGACCATAATGGACAGACAGGAGAGAAAGCTGCAGCATAACAGACCATAAAGGGCAGGAGGGACGGATCAGGGGCATTACAATGGAACAGACAAGCCAGGAGGGAGGGAATAGGGGTCTGCACATGGAAACAGAGGGCTGGGGGCAAGGGAGCAGGGCAGGAGCAGCAAGATGACCATGGAGGTCAGGCAGGATGGGCACTAGAAACAAGACACACCATGGAGAGCAATAGTGAGACTATGATGGCATACACACAGACCATGGAGGGGAGGTGGGAGAGGCCGTGGCAGCACAGAAGACCATACATGGCAAGCGGGAGGGTTAGTGGCAGCATAATGGCTATGATGGGCAAGAAGGAGGGTTCAGGGGCATGCACAAAGGACCATGGAAGGGAGGGTCAGGATCTGGACACAGACAAGAGAGTTCAGGGGAAGGGGCCTCACAACAGACCGTGCGGGGCAGGCAGGCGGAGCAGTTGCATCACAACAGACTAGGGAGGGCAGAAGGGTGTGGAAGTAAAATGGACCATGGAGGACAGGAGGAAGGGGATAGGGGCATGGCATGTGGATAGGCAGGGTGTTGGTGGCAGGGACAGGTTATAGTCATCTGACAATGCTAGGCAGATGGGAGGGGAGTGGCAGCTCAACAGAACACTCAGAGTAGATAGGAGTGGCAGGTCCATGGAACATGGTGGGCATAAAGGATGGAACAGGGGCATGCACAAAGACATTGGAGGGCAGGGGAAAGGAGAATTGGGGCAGCAAGCTAAGCGCAGAGACTAAGCAGGAGGTCAATGATGGGGCATAGAATTGGGCAATGGAGGGGAGGTGTATTGGACTGGTACATCATGCTAAATGGAGGGCAGTGGCAGCACATCAGACCATGCATGGCAGGTGGAGGAGGCTAGTCCATGGATTCAGACAACAGAGGATAGGGAGGAGGTGGATGGGGCAACAAGCTAACTGTTCAGAGAAGGTGGGTGTTAGGAACTTTATTGTTTTTAAAATGTGTGTCTGTAGCAGCTACTTAAAATATGAACAAGTATGCAGCATAATCTCACTTTTATTCAGGAAGAAGAGGACGTTTGTGACTGTGACTCCGGGCTCACTTGGCAGAAACACCCCCTGACCCTCCACCCCCCATAGCAAAATGTAATGCCGTGAAAAGGGTAGGTGAACGCAGTGTTATATAGAACATAGTCCTGAGAGCACTATAACGCCCATGAAACCTATGTTTTTTTCAGTGAATATATATATATATATTCACTGAAAAAACCATAGAGTTCAGGGGCGTTATAGTTAGCTGGACTTTTCACTCGTACAAAACCATTGAAATTCCCCCGTTATAGTTAGTTCAGCTAACTATAACTCGCGCGCCCACAATGCACTCCTGATGACGTCACATATTACATCACTCATGACATGGTCAGTGACATCACTCATGACATCACTGATGACATCTCAAATGACATCACTGATGACATCATCCAGTGAATGTGTGTTTTTCTGAAAATTACATATGTTTTATATATGTATATCTCAAGGTCGATGGAAGAATAAATGGGTATATAAGTGTCTAAATGAATGATTTGTTTTTGAAAAATTGATTGTATAACTGACTGATTAAGTATATCTTAGTGAATACATGGCTTAGTGAGTAATGTTTAAATATGTAAATATCTGTATCAGTCTCTCACTTTGTGTATAAGTGGCTGCATGGGTTGGTGAGTAGCTACATGATTGTCTATATAGGTTAATAATTGTTTTTTTGAGTATCAGTATGAGTGTCTGAGTGTCTGTATGGTTCGGTGGGGGGTATTATGTAGTGCATAGGTGCATGAATGAGTGACTTACTGTTTGTATGTGTTGAAGACAACATGTGTGCAGGACTGTTTGGGTGGATGAGTGTGTGCATGGGTGTGTTAGTGAGTGAATGACTGTCTCAATAGTGTCTTTATGAGTAACTACATATATTTTAAACTAGTATATGTGACTATTGGTGTATATAAGTGAGTATATGTGAGAGTGAGAGATTGGAAGAGTTCCTGTATGAATAAGTATGTGTTTCTATTGGTGATTGTTTAAAAGACTTTAAGGCACATGCATCAGCCACAAAACCGGTCGCAAACGGGCAGATTCTCAGAATCTACACCTTTGCGACCGGTATTTTTGCATTTGGGATGCATCATCCCAAATGCAAAAATCGCAATTTAAGGAATCTCAAAATAGCGATTCCTTAAATAGCGATTGCATTTAAGGAATCCTTAATTGAGATTCCTTAAATGCAATGCATTAAAGTTTAAAAAATAGCGATTTCGCTATTAGCGGGAGCAAATTACCATGAAGCTGGACTTCATGGTAATTTGCTAAAACTTAGAAAAATGCACCTATTTGCATTTTTCTAAGTTTCATGTTGCGCACACACATGCCCTTAGAGCATGTGTGTATGCAACATGTGTGCAGAGTTCAAATACATGGGTGCAATAGGGTGTCATTTTGACACCCTTGCACCCTAGAAATTGCGGGAGCAATTTGCGAGTACCTACTGGTACTCGCAAATTGCTCCCGCAATCTCCAATGCATTCCTATGGGCCTGGAGGCCCATAGGAATGAATGGGAAGCCATTCATTAATTGTGACTCGCAATTTGTGAGTCGCAATTAATGAATGTTAAGGAATCGCTATTTTAATAGCGATTCCTACATGCATAGGCTTTTGCGAGTCCTTAATTGTGATTCCTTAATATTCACAATTAAGGACTCGCAAAAGCTTTTCTTGATGCATGTGCCTGTAAGTATGTGTAAGTTTCTGTAGAAGTAAGGGTGGTTGTGTGTGTATAACTGTATATGCAAGTAAATGGATGTTTGATTTTTTATCAGCATGAGTGACTATGTGTGTGAGTAACTCTATGGATGAGTGGCGTTGTGTAACAGGATGTATAGGTGTATGAGTACATATGATGAGTGAGTACATGTATGAGTGACTGTATAGGACTGTTGGTGAATGAGTGGATGCGTATGTGGATCTTAGAATTACTGAATAGGTTGTTGTAACTGGTATTGGTATGTCCATTGTTTTGAAAATGTTAGTTTCTATTATTGAATGTGTGTATCAAAGGTTTTATTAGGGGAGAGGAGGTCTGCCACTCTATCACAAGGATGATGTCATCAGTGATGTCATCGGTGATGTCATTTGAGATGTCATCAGTGATGTCATGAGTGATGTCACTGACCATGTCATGAGTGATATAATATGTGACGTCATCAGCAGTGCATTGCGGGTGCGCAAGTTATAGTCAGCTGAACTAACTATAACGGGGGAATTTCAATGGTTTTGTATGAGTGAAAAGTCCAGCTAACTATAACGCCCCTGAAACCTATGGTTTTTTCAGGGAATTTCTAAGGTTTTTTAAATGCTAATTCCTAACTATAACGTGCCTGAAACCTATGTTTTTTTCAGTGAATTTCAAAGGTTTTTTAAATGCTAATTTCTAACTATGCCTCCAGAGATAGGACATGTGAAGAAAGAAGAAAAAACGCACAGAAAGAAAAAAAGAAATGCAGAAAGAAGCAACAGAAGTCCTCAAAGACGAAGAAAAGTGCAGGAAGAAGGATAACGTGCAGAAAGAACAAACAGAAGAGCAGAAAGAAGCCTTGTTGCAAAATCATCCTGTACCCTCAACTTTTTCAGACGGATACTGGTGGTAACTGAGTCTGACTAACCAGTCCTAGAGCCAGTGCTATGTTCAAAGACACTCAGAATACAGTGAAAACACCTACATACACTAGGGAACACTATGCGTTGGGGTCCCCCTGTGATTAGCATGACCTCCTCTGTGCGCCTCTAGTATATAATTGGGCAGGGGGTTAAAACTACCTCTTAAAACGCACCGCAGGGCGTATTTGCACACGTCACCTCAGGCCCCGTCCCCTCCCTTCCCCACTGTGTAAACACGCCCTGTGGTCGTTTTAAGTTGGGAGATTAAGTCCCCTTGAATCCTGAGGGTCCCTAGGGTCCAACTAGACCACTAGGTACCTCCAGTAAGCGCCACAGAGCTGCGTTGCAGAGAGACGTAAAATGGGGCACGGCCTAGACCACCTCTCTGCAACGCAGCGCAGTGGCGCTTACTGGAAGCACCTGGTGGGCTAGTTGGCCCCCAGGGTCCCTCAGGATTGAAGGGGAATTATTTCCCCATCTTAAAACGAGCCACAGGGCTTGTTTGCACATGTTAACTCAGGCCCCGTCCCCTCCCTTCACCACTGTGTAAACACGCCCTGTGGCCGTTTTTAGTTGGGAGATTAAGTTCATTTGAATCCTGAGGGTCCCTAGGGTCCAACTAGCCCACTAGGTACCTCCGGTAAGCGCCACAGAGCTGCATTGCAGAGAGGTGTAAAAAGTGGCATGGCCTACACCACCTCTCTGCAACGCAGCTCAGTGGCGCTTACTGGAAGCTCCTGGTGGGCTAGTTAGCCCCCAGGGGCCCTCAGGATTGAAGGGGAATTTTTCCCTAACTTAAAACGCGCCATAGGGCGTGTTTGCACACGTCACCTCAGGCCCAGTCCCCTCCCTTCCCCACTGTGTAAACACGCCCTGTGGCCCTTTTTTAAGTTGGGATATTAAGTCCCCTTGAATCCTGAGGGTCCATAGGGGCAAAATACCCCACTAGGTACGTCCAGTAAGCGCCATTGCAGAGAGGTGTAAAAAGGGGCACGGCCTGCACCACCTCTCTGCAATGCAGAGCAGTGGCGCTTACTGGAAGCACCTGGTGGGCTAGTTGGCCCCCAGGGTCCCTCAGGATTGAAAGGGAATTATTTCCCCAACTTAAAATGTGCCACAGGGCGTGTTTGCACATGTCCCATCAGGCCCCGTCCCCTCCCTTCACCACTGTGTAAACGCGCCCTGTGGCCGTTCTAAGTTGAGAGATTAAGTCTCCTTGAATCCTAAGGGTCCCTAGGGTCAAACTAGCCCACTAGGTACCTCCAGTAAGCGCCACAGAGCTGCGTTGCATAGAGGTGTAAAAAGGGGCGTGGCCTCAGAACACCTGTCTGCAACGCAGCTCCCTGGCGCACATTGGAGATACCTGTTGAGCTAGTTGGCCCTCAGGGACCCTCAGCATTGAAGGGGAATTAATTCCCCAACTTACAACTGGCCAGGGGGCGCGTTTGCAGAGTGCTGCAAGGAGGGGGCGTGGCCTCCGGCGCGATGCCGGTCTTTTATTCATTTTCTTTTTTTAAGAAGGAGGGCTGTGTGGCCCCCCTTCTTTTTCTAATTTATTGGCCCTGGGGACCCCATCCCCCAGGGCTTGCACCCTAATTTTTTTTGTTGAAAAAAATACATTCGGCCCTCCCAAAACCCCCGGGCCTTTTTTTAAAATGATTTTTTAAGAGGGGGCTGCGTTGCCCCCCTCCTCAGGCCACTTATGGCCCCAGAGACCCCATCCCCCGGGGCCGGCCATTGTTTTTATTATTTTAAAAAATATATATTTATAGAAACACCTAGGACATGCTGGACAAACCGTATGTACCTATCACTATGACGATTTGTGTGATATTCATTAAAAGGCGACTATGCATACAATGAATCCACGTGGAATGTATTTACACCGCTAGTGAAGCTCTGACGTGTCTGACGCCCTACCGTGCCTAATCCCGGCACCCCCGCAGGTGGGTACTCTCCAAGTAGACACCCTTGTCGTTTATTTAAACAAACATGGGTAGCTATTGACGGGCACATTTAATACACAAGCACACCAAGCCATTCAAAGGGGATTCGACAAAAATTCTACCAAACTATGCAAGAAACCCCCCTCACGGTTAATAAAACCCACATCCACCGCTGGATGTGTAATACTTTTTATTTTACTCTCTGGAAAGGAGACGAACTTCACTTGAGAGTCACAGCGTGCTCCTGGCTGAGCCCAATGCTGTGTTACATCCACCAGTGCCCGGCGAGTGCCACACACCTCTGTGTTGTATTCCACCAGCTAGTGCGCATGCTATGACACTCTCTAGCCCATGTGCACTCTAACACCACCCCGTGAATATGTCATGCCACACTTGCCTTCGCACAGGTTATATTGCCCCATCTAACGTGCCTTCCTCGATGCCTATGTTATAACGCACAGCGCTATGCCATACATATTACAATCTGGGATCCATATCTTTGTCACAGTGCATATGCAACGTTACACTCCCCAGCACATATTTTATATTACAACTTTAGAGACTAGTTAGGTTAACCAACACTGCCCTGTGCTTATTAAACTCCAAGGCGCATATCGCATAGCACGCGCTAGTGCCTGTGCTATCTCGCGCTCTCCAATGAATCTGTCATTGCGCACAATGTATTGCATATTATATTTCACGCCCAGTTCATTTTATATCACACTTTTTTGTGCATAGTTTATACCATATACTATATCTAGTTTTCATTTTCAATCGTGCCTCTCAGGACTATGTTCTATATAACACTGCGTTCACCTACCCTTTTCACGGGCATTACATTTTGCGATGGGGGGTGGAGGGTCAGGGGGTGTTTCTGCCAAGTGAGCCTGGAGTCACAGTCACAAACGTCCTCTTCTTCCTGAATATAACTGAGATTATGCTGCATACTTGTTCATATTTTAAGTAGTTCGCACAGACACATATTTTAAAAACAATAAAGTTCCTAATACCCACCTTCTCTGAACAGTTAGCTTGCTGCCCCATCCACCTCCTCCCTATCCTCTGTTGTCTGAATCCATGGACTAGCCTCCTCCCTCCATTTAGCAAGATGTACCAGTCCACTCCTCCTGCCCTCCATTGAACAATTCTATGGCCCATCATTGACCTCCTGCTTAGCCTCTGTGCTTAGCTTGCTGCCCCTATTCTCCTTACCCCTGTCCTCCGATGTCTTTGTGCGTGCCCCTGCTCCATCCTTTTTGCCCACCATGTTCCATGGACATGCCACTCCTATCTACTCTGAGTGTTCTGTTGAGCTGCCACTCCCCTCCCACCTGCCTAGCATTGTCAGATAATTGTAACCTGTCCCTGCCACCTCCACCCTGCCTGTCCACATGCCATGCCCCTATCCCCTTCCTCCTGTCCTCCATGGTCCATTTTACTGCCACAAACGTCTGCCCTCCCTGGTCTGTTGTGCTGCAACTGCTCCTCCTGCCTGCCCTGCGCGGTCTGTTGTGAGACCCCTTCCCCTGAACTCTCTTGTCTGTGCCTAGATCCTGACCCGCCCTTCTATCCTCCAGGGTCCTTGGTGCTTGCCCCTGCACCCTCCTTCTTGCCCATCATAGCCATTGTGCTGCCACTAACCCTCCCGCTTGCCATGCGAGGTCTTCTGTGCTGCCATGGCCCCTCCCACGCTCCCTGTGTGGTCAGCTAGCTGCCCCTGACCCCCTCCCACCTTTCCTCCATGGTCTGTGTGTATGCCATCATACTCTCATTGTTGGTCTCCATGGAGTGTCTTGTTTCTAGTGCCCATATTGCCTGACCTCCATGGTCATCTTGCTGCTCCTCCCTGCCCCCTTACCCCCAGCCCCCTGTTTCCATGTGCTGACCCCTATTCCCTCGCTCCTGGCTTGTCTGTTCCATTGTAATACCCCTGATCGGTCCCTCCTGCCCATTATGGTCTGTTATGCTGCAGCTTTCTCTCCTGTCTGTCTATTATGGTCAGCTAGCTACCATTGCCTCTTTCCCCTCTGTTCTCTGTTGTCCATGTGCATGGTCCTGTCCCCTCACTATTGCTTTCTATGGATTGTTGTGCTGCACTCCCGTCCCGCATGCCCTGTGTGGTGTATTGTGCTGCTGCAAACCCTGATGCCTGCCCTGTAGGGTCAGTTTGGTGCACCTCTCCATGTCCCTCCTGTCCTCTGTTATCCGAGTCCATATTCCTACCCCAATTCCTCCTGCTTTCCATGATCCAATGTACCATACTTGCGAACATTTTGAACTTGGTAAGAGGGAGATTTTGAAAAAAGACTGGGGTATTGATTTTCCCCTTTGAGTTGCAATGAAAAACAGGAGATTGTAGACAGGAGACAGATCAAATAAAGCCCATTTGAGCTTAAAAACATTGGACGTTTCCTGGCTGAAACGGGTCTGTTGGTATGCATGGTTGTACTACCACTGCCTCTTCCTTCTGCCAACAATGGTCTATTATATTGCCACAGTCTCTCTTGCCAGTCCTGTATTGTTGGTTTGTTGCCCCTGCCCCCCTTTCCACTGCCCTCTATAGTCTGTTGTGCTGCCACTGCCCTTCCTGCCTGCCCAGTGTGGTCAAATTGTTGCCTCTGCACTCTCCTACCTGCCTTCAATTTTCAGAGTCCGTGCCCCTGGCCTCTGCCTCTCAACAGTATCCCAATGAACAACTAGATTGCTAACATTCTATATTTATTACAAAAGTGTGGAACGCCTGACGTCATCTTGATGTAATCAAAACTGTAATACCTAGAGCATTTCCTTTTGAAATTACATACATGAGAGGGTCTTATTTGCATCACAATTATGGTTGGTGCTCTAAAAACCTAAAATGAGGACATATTTTCTGAGTTTTCAAATAGCGACAAAGAACTTTTAAATTATTTGTAATCTTTATGTTTTTTTATCCAGTTGACCACTTGATTAAATGTTGCACCTAGGGGAGAGGATGTGGTGTTACTTCCAGAGCTGCAGACTTTGCAACTGGGGAACCAGGTTGGAGTTTCTGCTTCAGCTCAACATTCTGTGATTGTGGTCAAATCACTTAATCTCCCCATGTCTACAACCAAAATGAATTTGATCTTGTGTGATGTAACCAATGCTCATGTAAAGCACTCCAATACCTGATAAGTCTGCACTATATAAAACCGCAAATACACAAATTGTCATTGGGCTATATGTGGGCTACATCTGGGTGATATTTGGGCTACATTTGGGCTCTTTTGTCTCTGGTGGCCATCTTGGGAGATTTATTTGTTATGAAGTTTCCTAATATCCTCATTTACTGCAGTCTCCTCAGTAAGAAATACTTTCAGTATTTTATTTTGGTTCCATCAAGAAGGCATTCAGATGTGTCACACATTTGCCATAAATTCTGAATGTTAGCACTCTAGTTGCTCATTATATCATTGTAGAAAAGCTAGTGCTCAACAGGGAAGTCTGCTGCTGGTATTCAAAGTGCATGTTTCAGTCTGCATGTCAACATTTCTTTATGAAATATAAGAGGATTTGAGAAGTCAAAATGTGCCCTAATTTTTCTTTCTGCAGCACTAATCATAATTTCTATGGCAAAATGAACCCCCTCATTTTGTTCCTTTGTAAATTAAATGTTTTAAGTGTTACCACTTTATTCCAATCAAGATGGCTTCAGGTGTGCCATACTTTTGTCATAAGTAAGACTGTTAGGGCTCTAGTTGTTCGTTAGAACACTCTGGGACATTCTGTCATTGGGCTATACTTGGGCTACATCTGGGTGATATTTGGGCTACATTTGGGTTCTTTTGTCTCTAGTGGCCATTTTGGGAGATTTATTTGTTATGAAGTTTCCTAATTTCCTCATTTACTACAGTCTCCTTAGTAGGAAATACTTTCAGTTTTTTACTTTGATTCCATCAAGAAGGCATTCAGATGTGTCACACATTTGCCATGAATTCAGAATGTTAGCACTCTAGTTGCTTATGAGATCACGTTAGTAAAGCTGCTGCTCACCACGGAAGTCTGCTGCTGGTATTGAAAGTGCATGTTTCGGTCTGCATGTCAGAATTTTTTAATGAAATAGAAGAGGATTTGAGAAGTCACTCAAAATGTGCCCTAAGTTTTTCTTTCTGCAGTACTAATCATACTTTGTATGGCAAAATGAACCCCCTCATTTTGTTCCTTTTTAAATTAAATGTTTTAAGAGTTACCACTTTATTCCAATCAGGATGGCTTCAGGTGTACAATACGTTTGTCATAAGTACGACTGTTAGCGCTCTAGTTGTTCTTTGAAACACTCTGGGAAGCTGCAGTAGAACACAAAGGAATCAACTGACAGTCTCTGTCCTTGTTGGATGTAAATGTTTTACTGAGAATGTCAGACTTCATTCTCACATGACTGAGAAAGATAATGTGAATTTACAGAAAATATGCTCTCAGTTTAGCTTATAGATCACCTTCCAAAACTCTGCGGGAAAAGCATGAGAAAACAGTCTTCTCTCAAACATGATTCATGATATCACAGCAGAAGGCTTTTTCCCATGGCAAAATCACCTTAGAACACACCACAATTCCTAATCCTAAAATGAGTATGGTACTATCAACAAATGTTTTAAATGTAACTAAAGTCTTAAAACCTTTTATTAACTGCAATGCTTTTTAATGAGGTGCTATCATGTATATTGGTCCCAAGATGGCTGCCAACACTTCTTGGATGAAGTACTGACAGCCAATCAGATCTTACGATGAGATGTGTGGTTAGGCTCCGCCCAGAGATATCTATCTTTTTAACTCTAATTTTCTCTGGAACTGCTAAACGGATTTATACCATTTAAGCAAAAGGTACGAGTCTGAACTGAGGACTACCTCTTTGCCAAATTTGGTGTATTTCCGTTCAGCAGTTCGGGGCTGTAGCTGCGTCAACAGGTCCTATGGGAAAATGCATGGGGAAAACACGTTTTGGGACCCCCCTTTTTTCTGAGCCCCCGCTTTATGAATCACCGTGATATTTTCAGGATAGGAGCGGACCGGAGCTGGCCAAAAGTTTGGAAAGTTTTGCGAAGATTCGTCAATCGGCGCCAACGTTATTCCAAATAGAATGTTGCAGATTTCCTATGGAAAATAGGTCCTAACTATAACTACCTACTGGCGACTGCCAATAGGTAATATATATATATATATTATCTACTGGCGGTCGCAAGTAGATAGTTATAGTTAGGACCGAGTTCCCATAGGAAATCTGAAAATTCAATTTGAATAACTTTGGCACCGGTTGACTTATTTTCGTGAAATTTTCAAAACTAATGGGGCGCTCCGCTCAGCTCATACCCTGAAAGTCTCGGGGTGATTCGTCAAGCGGGGGCTGAGAAAAAAGGGGGGTCCCAAAACGCGTTTTCCCCATGCATTTTCCCATAGGACCTTTAGTCGAAGGTACAGCCCGAACGGCTGAACAGAATTACTTGAAATTTGGCCAAGAGGTAGTCCTCAGGTCAGGCATGTGCCTTTTGCTTAAATGGTGTAAATCCGTTCAGTAGTTCCTGAGAAAATCAAAAGTAAAATCACATATATATCTGGGCGGAGCCTAACCACACAACTCATCGTGAGATCTGATTGGCTGTCAGCACTTCATCCAAGAAGTGTGGGCAGCCATCTTGGGACCAATATACATGATAGCACCTCATTAAAAAGCATTGCAGTTAATAGAAGGTTGTAAGACTTTAGTTACATTATAAATCATTTGTTGATGGTACCATACTCATTTTAGGAATTGTTGTGTGTTCTAAGGTGATTTTACCATGTGAAAAAGCCTTCTGCTGTGATATCATGAATCATGTTTGAGAGAAAACTATTTTCTCATGCTTTTCCCACAGAGGTTTGGAAGATGATCTATAGGCTAACTGAAAGCATATTTTCTGTAAATTCACATTATCTTTCTCAGTCATGTGAGAATGAAGTCTGACATTCTCAGTAAAACATGTACATCCAAAAAGGGCAGAGACTGTCAGTTGATTCCTTTGTGTTCTACTGCAGCTTCCCAGAGTGTTCTAAAGAACAACTAGAGCGCTAACAGTCCTACTTATGACAAACGTATGGCACACCTGAAGCCATCTTGGTTGGAATAAAGTGATAATTCTTAAAACATTTAATTTAAAAAGGAACAAAAGTAGGGGGTTCATTTTGCCATAGAAAGTATGATTAGTGCTGCAGAATGAAAAATTAGGGCACATTTTGAGTGACTTCTCAAATCCTCTTCTATTTCATTAAGACTGAAACATGCACTTTCAATACCAGCAGCAGACTTCCCTGGTGAGCAGTAGCTTTACTACAGTGATCTAATAAGCAACTAGACTGCTAACATTCTGAATTTGTGGCAAATGTGTGACACATCTGAATGCCTCCTTGATGGAATCAAAGTAAAAAACTTAAAGTATTTCCTACTGAGGAGACTGCAGTAAATGAGGAAATTAGGAAACATCATAACAAATAAGTCTCCCAAAATGGCCACCAGAGACAAAAGAGCCCAAATGTAGCCCAAATATCACCCAGATGTAGCCCAAGTATAGCCCAATGACAGAATGTCCCAGAGTGCTCTAACGAACAACTAGAGCGCTAACAGTCTTACTTATGACAAAAGTATGGCACACCTGAAGCCATCTTGAATGGAATAAAGTGGTAACACTTAAAACATTTAATTTAAAAAGGAACAAAATGAGGGGGTTCATTTTGCCATAGAAATTATGATTAGTTCTGCAGAAAGAAAAATTAGGGCACATTTTGACTTCTCAAATCCTCTTCTATTTCATAAACAAATTCTGACATGCAGACTGAAACATGCCCTTTTAATACCAGCAGCAGACTTCCGTGGTGAGCAGTAGCTTTACTACAGTGATCTAATGAGCAACTAGAGTGCTAACATTCAGAATTTATGGCAAATGTGTGACACATCTGAATGCCTTCTTGATGGAATCAAAGTAAAAAACTGAAAGCATTTCCTACTGAGGAGACTGCAGTAAATGAGGAAATTAGGAAACTTCATAACAAATAAATCTACCAAGATGGCCACCAGACACAAAAGAGCCTAAATGCAGCACAAATATCACCCAGATGTAGCCCACATGTAGCCCAATGACAGAAGTGTGCAAAACAATTATTTTTTGTGTATTTGCAGTTTTATATAGTGCAGACTTGTCAGGTATTGGAATGCTTTACATGAGCATTGGTTACATCACACAAGATCAAATTCATTTTGGTTGTAGACATGGGGAGATTAAGTGATTTGACCACAATCACAGAATGTTGAGCTGAAGCAGAAACTCCAACCTGGTTCCCCAGTTGCAAAGTCTGCAGCTCTGGAAGTAACACCACATCCTCTCGCCAAGGTGCAACATTTAATCAAGTGGTCAACTGGATAAAAAAACATAAAGATTACAAAGAATTGAAAAGGATTGGAAAGTTCTTTGTCGCTATTTGAAAACTCAGAAAATATGTCCTCATTTTAGTTTTTTAGAGCACTAACCATAATTTTGATGCAAATAAGACCCTCTCATATATGTAATTTCTAAAGGAAATACTCTAGGTATTACAGTTTTGATTACATCAAGATGACGTCAGGCGTTCCACACTTTTGTAATAAATATAGAATGTTAGCAATCTAGTTGTTCATTGGGATACTGTTGAGAGGCGGAGGCCAGGGGCATGGACTCTGAACATTGAAGGCAGGTAGGAGAGTGCAGAGGCAACAATTTGACCACACTGGGCAGGCAGGAAGGGCAGTGGCAGCACAACAGACTATGGAGGGCAGTGGAAAGGGGGGCAGGGGCAACAAACAAACAATACAGGACTGGCAAGAGAGGCTGTGGCAATATAATAGACCATTGTGGGCAGAAGGAAGAGGCAGTGGTAGTACAACCATACATGCCAACAGACCCGTTTCAGCCAGGAAACGTCCAATGTTTTTAAGCTCAAATGGGCTTTATTTGATCTGTCTCCTGTCTATAATCTCCTCTTTTTCAATGTAACTCAAAGGGGAAAATCAATACCCCAGTTTTTTTTCAAAATCTCCCTCTTACCAAGTTCAAAATGTTCGCAAGTATGGTACATTGAATCATGGTAGGCAGGAGGAATTGGGGTAGGGACATGGACTCGGATAACAGAGGACAGGATGGACATGGAGAGGTGCACCAAACTGACCCTACAGGGCAGGCATCAGGGTTTGCAGCAGCACAATACACCACACAGCGCATGCGGGACGGGAGTGCAGCACAACAATCCATAGAAAGCAATAGGGAGGGGACCGGACCATGCACATGGACAACAGAGAACAGATGGGAAAGAGGCAATGGTAGCTAGCTGACCCTAATGGACAGACAGGAGAGAAGGCTACAGCATAACAGACCATAAAGGGCAGGAGGGACGGATCAGGGGCATTACAATGGAACAGACAAGCCAGGAGGGAGGGAATAGGGGTCTGCACATGGAAACAGAGGGCTGGGGGCAAGGTGGCAGGGCAGGAGCAGCAAGATGACCATGGAGGTCAGGCAGGATGGGCACTAGAAACAAGACACACCATGGAGAGCAACAATGAGACTATGGTGGCATACACACAGACCATGGCGGGAAGGTGGGAGGGGGTCAGGGGCAGCTAGCTGACCACACAGGGAAGGTGGGAGGGGCCATGGCAGCACAGAAGACCATGCATGGCAAGCGGGAGGGTTAGTGGCAGCACAATGGCTATGATGGGCAAGAAGGAGGGTGCAGGGGCATGCACAAAGGACCATGGAGGATAGAAGGGAGGGTCAGGACCTGGGCACAGACAAGAGAGTTCAGGGGAAGGGGCCTCACAACAGACCACGCGGGGCAGGCAGGAGGAGCAGTTGCAGCACAACAGATCAGGGAGGGCAGAAGGGTGTGGCAGTGAAATGGACCATGGAGGAATGGGATAGGGGCATGGCATGTGGACAGGCAGGGTGGAGGTGGCAGGGACAGGTTACAGTCATCTGACAATGCTAGGCAGGTGGGAGGGGAGTGGCAGCTCAACAGAACACTCAAAGTAGATAGGAGTGGCAGGTCCTTGGAACATAGTGGGCAAAAAGGATGGAGCAGGGGCATGCACAAAGACATCGGAGGACAGGGGGAAGAAGAAATGGGGCAGCAAGCTAAGCACAGAGGCTAAGCAGGAGGTCAATGATGGGCCATAGAATTGGGCAATGGAGGGCAGGAGAAGTGGACTGGTACATCATGCTAAATGGAGGGCAGTGTCAGCACATCAGACCATGCATGGCAGGAGGGAGGAGGCTAGTCCATGGATTCAGACAACAGAGGATAGGGAGGAGGTGGATGGGGCAGCAAGCTAACTGTTCAGAGAAGGTGGGTTTTAGGAACTTTATTGTTTTTAAAATGTGTGTCTGTGCGAACTACTTAAAATATGAACAAGTATGCAGCATAATCTCACTTTTATTCATTAACGAGAGGACGTTTGTGACTGTGACTCCGGGCTCACTTGGCAGAAACACCCCCTGATCTTCCACCCCCATCGCAAAATGTAATGCCCGTGAAAAGGGTAGGTGGACACAGTGTTATATAGAACATAGTCCTGAGAGCACGATTGAAAATGAAAACTAGGGGCCATATGTAGGTAAATTACATTTACCGATTCTTAAATACCGAATTTTACCGATTCGGTATTTATGAATCGGTAAATGTAATGTAGGTAAAAAAATACCGAATCAGTAAGTGTCGGTATTTTAGAATCGGTATTTACCGATTCGGTAATGGCAACTGGCTTCCCATTCATTCCTATGGGCCTGGAGGCCCATAGGAATGAATGGGAAGCCAGTTGCCATTACCGAATCGGTAAATACCGATTCGGTAATGGGGGAGGCATCATCATGGGTGGCAGGGTGTCACATTGACACCCTGTTGCACCCCTGATTCGTCCATGTGTGCACATGTGGCGCACATACATGCCCTAAGGGCATGTATGTCTGCCACATTGCACACTTCAAAGTGCACAAAAATGCTTTTTTACACCTATTCGTCATTTACCACCAACTTTTAGTTGGTGGTAAATAACAAATCAAAACAAAAGAGAGTATGTAGTTCCTTATAAGAGTCTTAAGCAGAAAGGGAGCCAGGAAAACTATTACTATGGACGTCGTCCACTGGTATTACAGGGGGAAAGGGAAATTCCCTTATTTGGAACTAGGGCCCTCACACACCCAGCCAGCTAGGTGTCATGCTTCATCATTGGGCCTGCTCCTCGTCGGGTCGGCGCTGCAATACCCGACGGGCACCCAATATGGGGCTCTTTGGCGGAGATCTTTTGTTCCACACCGTATGGTGTAGTGGGGGTGAGGGGCCCAGTGTGAGTAAATGTGGTGAATAAGTGTGTGCAGTGATTAAAACAGGTAAGGGAATCCAATAAGAGACCTTTATTCAAAAAGGTTCCCTGCCTAATTAAAATGAAGGTCGAGTGGCGTATGTGTGACTGTGATAGAGAGGGATATATACGCTCTACTCGTAGCTATGTAGGTCAACATGTTTCTTGCCTTGCTCGTCAGGAGGATGGACTGGCAATTCTTCAGGACCAAGTCACATACATCTGCACATCGTGGCGAGGTGGGTACACCTACCTCTTAAATAATCAGGCTGTGGGAGATGTAACCACAGCGATGGTGGACGACCTATAGAAGAGCAACAATAAATACTCAAAAACAAAAAGGCATTGGTCGGTGTAAACATAGTAACAGAAATGACTCTCTCAGCACTGCCATTGCTTGGTGTATAATAATGATGACCCTTGGTAAGAACATTCATGCTTCACATTGTTGCAATACTAGAGTGCCAATGTTTCTTGAAATGCTTACAGCGAGTTGTTAGTACAAAACTTAAAAACAGGACTCAAACTAGTCGTGAGGAAAGTGGTGCGTGGACTCACCTACAATTGTAGGAATCAGACCTCAGCAGTTGCCGGTGGAGCAACGGACACCTATGATGTAGTGTCCTATGGGGACAAAATAGATGAAAAATTCACCAATTGGAAGCGGACACGAAGAGAAAGGAAAATACCTGTGGTGAAACAACAAATGAGGGAGGGTGGAAGGGGAGGCAGCTTGATGAAAGTGAACCTCCAGGACCTGGGAATAAACAAGCACGAGCCCCAACCTTGTCGGAACCCGAAGAACCTTCACGGACTCTGTAAAAAACTAGTCAAGGGACACCACAGTGTGGAGGGGGGGAAGAATATTCTCCTTGATTAACCGGCTCGTACTTGTGGTAAATACTAGTATAAGGCACTTGATTACTGCCATATTCGCCGTCTCTTCACCCAAAGTAGGAACCTCAGTGACATGGCAACCGGCGGCAAGGGCCGCTCGTGCATGAACTAACGCTCACCTGGACAACGGGGATTCCATCATTGAGACCTAACCCTCCGCCGGTGAGACCAGGTGGCTAGAGACAGCTTCAGTGTGTGCCTAAAGAACTGCCGGCTCTCGAATGTAGGCGGGGCCGGGCTCCAGTGGGAAACTGCAAAAAAATCTCGTCTGTGGATCAGTACAACATCGGCTCAAACACGGGGGTAACCATGTCGACCATCTTGAAATGGTGTAACGCTCTCTCGGGGTATCAATATAGTTAGTCCTGCAGTGTCATTGGTATGGCGCTAAGTGTAGAAAAAGGGGGATTACCCAAAGAGGAATGGTAGAAGGGCAACTAAAGAAAATAGAAGTTGCATGGTTACCCAATGAACAAGGTATTGAATAACAGAATTAGGTGAATACACTGTAGTGGTTGTAAACTGCTGCTCGCTAAACTTGTTTGAGGTGACAGAAAGAGAACAAACAAAACTATATGCTGTTCCTAGCATTCAAAAATTCACAGGCCACTAAAACCACGACTAAGAAAGAATGCCACTCAATGTGTAGGCAGACCAAGGTGAATACTACATCAAAGAGTGTTAAAAAATATATATACATTTTATACATATTGATTAAAAACAATGGGCCAAAAGAGGCAATTTGCATCTTTGGTAACCTGATGAAGTCCCACGGGGGTTGCCCGTGCATATTACTTTAACAAAAAGGGGGAACAAGTGGGCTATTAAAGTTCCTACATACATGCCCATAATAATCAAAACAAAAGAGAGTATGTAGTTCCTTATAAGAGTCTTAAGCAGAAAGGGAGCCAGGAAAACTATTACTATGGACGTCGTCAACTGGTATTACAGGGGGAAAGGGAAATTCCCTTATTTGGAACTAGGGCCCTCACACACCCAGCCAGCTAGGTGTCATGCTTCATCATTGGGCCTGCTCCTCGTCGGGTCGGCGCTGCAATACCCGACGGGCACCCAATATGGGGCTCTTTGGCGGAGATCTTTTGTTCCACGCCGTGTGGTGTAGTGGGGGTGAGGGGCCCAGTGTGAGTAAATGTGGTGAATAAGTGTGTGCAGTGATTAAAACAGGTAAGGGAATCCAATAAGAGAACTTTATTCATAAAGGTTCCCTGCCTAATTAAAATGAAGGTCGAGTGGCGTATGTGTGACTGTGATAGAGAGGGATATATACGCTCTACTCGTAGCTATGTAGGTCAACATGTTTCTTGCCTTGCTCGTCAGGAGGATCGACTGGCAATTCTTCAGGACCAAGTCACATACATCTGCACATCGTGGCGAGGTGGGTACACCTACCTCTTAAATAATCAGGCTGTGGGAGATGTAACCACAGCGACGGTGGACGACCTATAGAAGAGCAACAATAAATACTCAAAAACAAAAAGGCATTGGTCGGTGTAAACATAGTAACAGAAATGACTCTCTCAGCACTGCCATTGCTTGGTGTATAATAATGATGACCCTTGGTAAGAACATTCATGCTTCACATTGTTGCAATACTAGAGTGCCAATGTTTCTTGAAATGCTTACAGCGAGTTGTTAGTACAAAACTTAAAAACAGGACTCAAACTAGTCGTGAGGAAAGTGGTGCGTGGACTCACCTACAATTGTAGGAATCAGACCTCAGCAGTTGCCGGTGGAGGTTCACTTTCATCAAGCTGCCTCCCCTTCCACCCTCCCTCATTTGTTGTTTCACCACAGGTATTTTCCTTTCTCTTCGTGTCCGCTTCCAATTGGTGAATTTTTCATCTATTTTGTCCCCATAGGACACTACATCATAGGTGTCCGTTGCTCCACCGGCAACTGCTGAGGTCTGATTCCTACAATTGTAGGTGAGTCCACGCACCACTTTCCTCACAACTAGTTTGAGTCCTGTTTTTAAGTTTTGTACTAACAACTCGCTGTAAGCATTTCAAGAAACATTCGCACTCTAGTATTGCAACAATGTGAAGCATGAATGTTCTTACCAAGGGTCATCATTATTATACACCAAGCAATGGCAGTGCTGAGAGAGTCATTTCTGTTACTATGTTTACACCGATCAATGCCTTTTTGTTTTTGAGTATTTATTGTTGCTCTTCTATAGGTCGTCCACCGTCGCTGTGGTTACATCTCCCACAGCCTGATTATTTAAGAGGTAGGTGTACCCACCTCGCCACGATGTGCAGATGTATGTGACTTGGTCCAGAAGAATTGCCAGTCGATCCTCCTGACGAGCAAGGCAAGAAACATGTTGACCTACATAGCTACGAGTAGAGCGTATATATCCCTCTCTATCACAGTCACACATACGCCACTCGACCTTCATTTTAATTAGGCAGGGAACCTTTTTGAATAAAGGTCTCTTATTGGATTCCCTTACCTGTTTTAATCACTGCACACACTTATTCACCACATTTACTCACACTGGGCCCCTCACCCCCACTACACCATACGGCGTGGAACAAAAGATCTCCGCCAAAGAGCCCCATATTGGGTGCCCGTCGGGTATTGCAGCGCCGACCCGACGAGGAGCCGGCCCAATGATGAAGCATGACACCTAGCTGGCTGGGTGTGTGAGGGCCCTAGTTCCAAATAAGGGAATTTCCCTTTCCCCCTGTAATACCAGTGGACGATGTCCATAGTAATAGTTTTCCTGGCTCCCTTTCTGCTTAAGACTCTTATAAGGAACTACATACTCTCTTTTGTTTTGATTATTATGGGCATGTATGTAGGACCTTTAATAGCCCACTTGTCCCCCCCTTTTTGTTAAGGTAAATAACGAATCCCCACACCCACGACACACTCCCTCTACATCTCATTTCAGGATTCGGTATTTACCGAATCGGTAAAATTACCGATTCGGTAATTTTACCGATTCGGTAAATTACCGAATCCTGAAATGATCCCCCTACATAGCAAAAGCCTAAATACCGGTCGGTAACGGTATATTTACCGAAAATCGGCCGTTACCGACCGGTATTAGGCTCCTACATATGGCCCTTGATGTAGTATATGGTATAAACTATACACCAAAAAGTGTGATATAAGATGAACCGGGGCGTGAAATATAATATGCAATACATTGTGCGCAATGACAGATTCATTGGAGAGCGCGAGATAGCACAGGCACATGCGCGTGCTATGCGATATGCGCCTTGGAGTGTAATATGCACAGGGCAGTGTTGTGTAACATAACTAGTCTCTAAAGTTGTAATATAAAATATGTGCTGGGGAGTGTAACGTTGGATATGCACTGTGACAAAGATATGGATCCCAGATTGTAATATGTATGGCATAGCGCTGTGCGTTATAACATACACTTCGAGGAAGGCACGTTAGATGGGGCAATATAACCCGTGCGAAGGCAAGTGTGACATGACATATTCACGGGGTGGTGTTACAGTGCACATGGGCTAGAGAGTGTCATAGCATACGCACTAGCTGGTGGAATACAACACAGAGGTGTGAGGCAATCGGCGGGCACTGGTGGGTGTAACACAGCATTGGGCTCAGCCAGGAGCACGCTGTGACTCTCAAGTGAGGTTCGTCTCCTTTCCAGAGAGTAAAATAAAAAGTATTACACATCCGGCGGTGGATGTGTTTTTTATTAACCGTGAGGGGGGTTTCTTGCATAGGTTGGTCGAATTTTTGTCGAATCCCCTTTGAATGGCTTGGTGTGCGTGTATATTAAATGTGCCCGTCAATAGCTACCCATGTTTGTATAAATAAACGACAAGGGTGTCTACTTGGAGAGTACCCACCGGCGGGGGCGCCGGGATTAGGCACGGTAGGGCATCAGACACGTCAGAGCTTCACTAGCGGTGTAAATACATTCCATGTGGATTCATTCTATGCATAGTCGCCTTTTAAAGAATATCACGCAAATCGTCATGGTGATAGGTACATACGGTTTGTCCAGCATGTCCTAGGTTTTTCTATAAATATATGTATTTTTAAAATAATAAAAAACAAAGGCCGGCCCCGGGGGATGGGGTCCCCGGAACCATAAGTGGCCCTAGGAGGGGGGCAACGCAGCCCTCTCCTAAAGAATTTAAATAAAAAAAAGCCCATGACCCGGGGGTTGGGGTCCCCGGGCCGTTTAAGGCCTTGGGAGGGCCACATTAATTTTTTTCAACAAAAAAAAATAGGGTGCAGGCCCTGGGGGATGGGGTCCCCAGGGCCAGTAAATTAGAAAAAGAAGGGGGGCCACACAGCCCTCCTTCTTAAATAAATGAAATAAATAAAAGACCGGCATCGCGCTGGAGGCCATGCCCCCTCCTTGCAGCACTCTGCAAACGCGCCCCCTGGCCAGTTGTAAGTTGGGGAATTAATTCCCCTTTAATACTGAGGGTCCCTGAGGGCCAACTAGCCCAACAGGTATCTCCAGTGTGCGCCAGGGAGCTGCGTTGCAGACAGGTGTTCTGAGGCCATGCCCCTTTTTACACCTCTATGCAACGCAGCTCTGTGGCGCTTACTGGAGGTACCTAGTGCGCTAGTTTGACCCTAGGGACCCTTAGGATTCAAGGGGACTTAATCTCTCAACTTAGAACGGCCACAGGGTGCGTTTACACAGTGGTGAAGGGAGGGGACGGGGCCTGAGGTGACGTGTGCAAACACGCCCTGTGGCGCGTTTTAAGTTGGGGAAATAATTCCCTTTCAATCCTGAGGGACCCTGGGGGCCAACTAGCCCACCAGGTGCTTCCAGTAAGTGTCACTACTCTGCATTGCAGAGAGGTGGTGCAGGCCGTGCCCCTTTTTACACCTCTCTGCAATGGCGCTTACTGGACGTACCTAGTGGGCTATTTTGCCCTTAGGGATCCTCAGGATTCAAGGGGACTTAATCTCCCAACTTAAAAAACGGCCACAGGGCGTGTTTACACAGTGGGGAAGGAAGGGGACGGGGCCTGAGGTGACGTGTGCAAACACGCCCTATGGCGCGTTTTAAGTTGGGGAAATAATTCCCCTTCAATCCTGAGGGCCCCTGGGGGCTAACTAGCCCACCAGGTGCTTCCAGTAAGCGCCACTGAGCTGCATTGCAGAGAGGTGGTCCAGGCTGTGCCACTTTTTACACCTCTCTGCAATGCAGCTCTGTGGTGCTTACTGGAGGTGCCTAGTTGGCTAGTTGGACCCTAGGGACCCTCAGGATTCAAATGAACTTAATCTCCCAACTAAAAACGGCCACAGGGCGTGTTTACACAGTGGTGAAGGGAGGGGACGGGGCCTGAGGTGACCTTTGCAAACATGCCCTGTGGTGCGTTTTAAGCTGGGGAAATAATTCACCCTCAATCCGGAGGGACCCTGGTGCCCAACTAGCCCACCAGGGGCTTCCAGTAAGTGCCACTGCGCTGCGTTGCAGAGAGGTGGTATAGGCCGTGCCCCTTTTTACATCTCTCTGCAATGCAGCTCCGTGGAGCTTACTGGAGGTACCTAGTGGGCTAGTTGGACCCTAGGGACCCTCAGGATTCAAGGGGACTTAATCTCCCAACTTAAAACGGCCACAGGGCGTGTTTACACAGTGGGAAAGGGAGAGGATGGGGCCTGAGGTGACGTGTGCAAACACGCCCTGTGGTGCGTTTTACGAGGCAGTTTTAATCCCCCTGCCCAATTATATACTAGGGGCTGACAGAGGAGGTCATGCTAATCACAGGGGGACCCCAACGCATAGTGTTCCCTAGTGTATGTAGGTGTTGTCACTGTATTCTAAGTGTCTTTTATCATAGCACTGGCTCTAGGACTGGTTAGTCAGACTCAGTTACCTCCAGTATCTGTCTGAAAAAGTTGAGGGTACAGGATGATTTTGCAACAAGGCTTCTTTCTGCTCTTCTGTTTGTTCTTTCTGCACGTTATCCTTCTTCCTGCACTTTTCTTCGTCTTTGAGGACTTCTGTTGCTTCTTTTTGCATTTCCTTTTTTCTTTCTGTGCGTTTTTTCTTCTTTCTTCACATGTCCTATCTCTGTAGGCATAGTTAGAAATTAGCATTTAAAAAACCTTTGAAATTCACTGAAAAAACCATAGGTTTCAGGCACGTTATAGTTAGGAATTAGCATTTAAAAAACCTTAGAAATTCCCTGAAAAAAACAAAGGTTTCAGGGGCGTTATAGTTAGCTGCACTTTTCACTCGTACAAAACCATTGAAATTCCCCCGTATAGTTAGCTCAGCTAACTATAACTCGCGCACTCGCAATGCACTGCTGATGACGTCACATATTAAATCACTCATGACATGGTCAGTGACATCACTGATGACATCACTGATGACATCTCAAATGACATCCCTGATGACATCACTGATGACATCATCCTTGTGATGGAGTGGCAGACCTCCTCTCACCCTAATATAATCTTTGATACACACATTCAAAAATAGAAACTAAAATTTTCAAAACAATGGACATACCAATACCAGTTACAACAACCTATTCAGTAATTCTAAGATCCACATACACATCCACTCATTCACCAACAGTCCTATACAGTCATTCATACATGTACTCACTCATCATATGTACTCATACACCTATACATCCTGTTACACAACACCACTCATCCATAGATTTACTCACACACATAGTCACTCATGCTAATAAAGAATCAAACATCTATTTACTTGCATATACAGTTATACACACTCCAGCACACTTACTTCTACAGAAACTTACACATACTTAGTCTTTTAAATAATCACTTATAGAAACACATACTTAGTCATACAGGAACTCTTCCAATCTCTCACTCTCACCTATACTCACTTAAATACACCAATAGTCACATATACTAGTTTAAAACATATGTAGTTACTCATAAAGACACTATTGAGACAGTCATTCACTCACTAACACACCCATACACACACTCATCCATCCATACATTCCTGCACACATGCTGTCTTCAACACATACAAACAGTGAGTCACTCATTCATGCATCTATGCACTAGGTAATACCCCCCACCGAACCATACAGACACTCAGACACTCATACTGATACTCAGAAAACCAACTAATAAACTATATAGACACTCATGTAGCTACTCACCAACCCATGCAGCCACTTATACACAAAGTGAGAGACTGATTCAGATATTTACATATTTAAACATTACTCACTAAGCCATGTATTCACTAAGATACACTTAATCAGTCAGTTATGCAATCAATTTTTTTTTTTAAAAATCATTCATTTAGACACTTATATACCCATTTATTCTTCCATCGACCTTGAGATATACATATATTAACATATTTAATTTTCAGAAAAACACACTTTCACTGGATGATGTCATCGGTGATGTCATCAGTGATGTCATTGAAGATGTCATCAGTGATGTCATGAGTGATTGTAATTGTAATAGTGCTTATATAGCGCTGCTGTCACCCTACAGGTATCCTGGTGCTCAGATATAGGAACACACAGACATCATGGTGAGGAATCAGAAAGAGAGAGCATGGAGGATCAAGCTTTCGGGAAGAGCCACGTTTTTAGGCTCTTTCTGAATTCAGTTAGAGAGTCAATCTGTCTAATCCTCTGTGGTAACTCATTCCACAGCTGAGCACCGACCACACTGAAGGCCCTCCCCCCCAGCCTGGAGCGTTTAAATCTCGGAATTACCAGCAGACTGGCGCTAGAGGAACGAAGCTGTCTCCGAGGGAAATACCAGGCAAACCTTTCCTGTAATGGGACTGAACCCAACTCGTGTATTGCTCTGTACACCAAACAGAGGGATTTAAAAAGGACCCTTTCCTTGATTGGTAACCAGTGGAGCTCTCTCAGGGCATGAGTAGAAGACGAATTACGCCGCAGGTTCAGCACCAGTTTTGCCATGGCAGACTGGACTCTTTGCAAACCCTGAAAGATGTACTGAGGGGCCCCTAAATACAAGGAATTGCAATAGTCCAGTCTGCCCATCACTGTGCTGCTTACTACCAGGGAGCGCAAATCCTTCGGTAGGATCGAAAGTATCCGACGTAACAAGCGCAACCAAAGCGCACTCTGGCTGTCTTGTTTGCCTGCGACTCCATTTGAAGGTTCTTATCTATTAGGACCCCCAGGTTACGTATCGTACTGGCCGGAGCCAGTGGATCCTCCTCGGGGGTAAGCCTAAACTCCACCGGTGTATGCATAGGCAGCCTCGCCGGTGAACAGTATAACACCTCGGTCTTCCCCCCATTGAACTGCAGGGAGTTCCTCCGCAACCAGTCTGCGCTCTGACGCATACACTCTTGGAATAAATCCATAGAGACTGACTGTTTTCCTTCCAAGGAGAACGCCAATTGCGTATCGTCCGCCTAGTTGACCAAGTCAACCCCGAACGATTTAATGATGGGAAAAAGCGGCTGCATATAAATGTTAAAGAGAATAGGGCTGATGGTAGAACCCTGCGTTACCCCATAAGCTATGGGTGATTTACGGGATGTAAATGGTGCTAAGGTTACCGTCTGTTGTCTCCCTGTCAAATAAGACCGCAGCCATTGCAATGCCCATCCCTTCACCCCTATTCTCTCCAGTCTCTCCAACAGAATTGAGTGGCTCACTGTGTCGAACGCGGCCGACATATCGAGAAGCACTAAAACCGTGGCATTCCCGTTGTCGGCCCGCATCCGTAGGTTGTCCATCATAGTGGACAGAGCTGACTCCGTCCTATGCCCGGGCCGGAATCCGAACTGATCCTTGTCCAACAGATGATGTTCCTCCAAGAAGCATGATAAAAGATCTGCTTACAGCCTTTTCCAAGATTTTAATTGGAAAGGGAAGGAGAGAGATTGGTCGAAAATTAGCCGGATTTGTCGGGTCCAAGGAGGGCTTCTTAATCAGGGGTGTCACCACCGCCTGCTTCCATCCCTCTGGGACGGTGCCTTCTTCCAGGGACTGATTACATATCTGTAGTAACCAGGGAAAAGTCATTTGGACATAGGTCTTCCACACTTTCTGAGGCAAAGGGTCAAGCGGAGATCCTGAGGATATGCTTTGCGCAACAGTGTTAAAAGTGAGATCGGTAAAGATCTGAAAGCTATCCAGGGTTCACAACTGACCCAGATCCCCTTCCGTCGCCTGTATATCATGGACCTGGGCGACAGTTTCGTTAAGTACAAAGGATCCAACAATTTTTGCCACTTTATCCAAAAAATGGGAAGAGATCTCATCACATAGTTTCTGTGAGGCCACCACTTTGTTTCCCAGGCAAGTTGGAGTGGAGATATCCCTGACTATCTTAAAAAGTTCTTTAGTCCCTTTAGACGCTTGTAAGATGGAATTGGCATAGAAGTTTGCTTTACACTCTAGAATAAGCATCTTGTACTTAGTCTGTGCCGTCCTCAACTCTAACTTGTCCCCCTCTAGGTACCTCTTCCTCCATTTTCTCTCAGCTTTTTTGCATAGTAGATGTAACTGTTTCAGTTCGTCGTTGTACCATGGTGCTGAGATTTTGTTTCTAGTTCCGGGATTAGTTGATCCAAAGCATCCGTGATGTATTTCTGGTAGATATTATAGTTCTCCTCTACCGTAATAGAGACACAGAAGAGATTAGCAATGGGTGGTGTTAAGAGGGCACCCGTCCTACCTAATTTCGCCCATTCCCTGCCTTCCTGGAAGGCCGCAGGAGTTTTGGATTGGTCCCTCAGACCAGGTAACATAATTTTAAAATGAATTAAGTAGTGGTCTGTCCAATTTTGAGGTATAATATTCAGTATCTCAGTTTCCAGCCCATTAGCGAACAGGGTCAAGAATGTGGCCTCCCTGATGGGTCGGGGATTTAACTAGTTGTTGAAGGCTAAAATTAGCACAGGTATAATTCAGATCTTTCAAATAATTTCCCATGTTAGCGTTCGCCCACAGATTGAAGTCTCCCAGGATAATCATTCTGGAGTGTGCTAGGGATAGATTGGTGATGGTACTGGGTGGCACTCCCTGGGGGTCTGTAACAGACCATTCCCGTAAATAGGCTGCCTTTAGGTTCCTGCAGCGAAAACCCCATAAATTCAATCCCATCTACCTCATCTACCTTTAGGGGAGCAAAATTCAGCTCCTCCCTGAATATCACTCCAACCCCTCCTCCTCTGCCCTCTATTCTTGGGTTGTGCAAGATTTTAAACCCAGCAGGGCAAGCAAATCCTATTTCTGCCGCGGACTCGGCTCTGATCCACGTTTCTGTTAAGAACAATACATCAAGATTCATGTCTTCAATCAGCATTGAGATTTCCACATAATGCTTGACTAGCGACCGACTATTAATCAGCCCGCATTTCAAGGTGTTATTCACAGTAATACTCGCATCATTCACAGAGGGTCCCTGATAGACAGAGTCAGTGTGTACCCTCTTACCTAATTCCAGTAGCTGTTCTCTTGTGTTGGTAAAACGTGCCTCTCTGCCTAAACGGGCAGCATAACCAGCACTAGGCACGTCCGAAGCGTGGACGGGCGCAGACGGGCTTGCCTCTGGCGCGCCATCGGCGTGCGCGATGCGCGCTTGCATTGCCCGAGATTAAATAAGCCAGCAAGCGTGTCCCCCCTTGCCACTAGTGCGCTCACCAAAATGGTGCCCCAAAGTGGCAAATCCTCACCCAAGATGGCGCTAGATGCATAGTGCAGAAGTAAACCAGGGCTCGAGCAGCAGGTGAGAAAGTTCTGTTTTAAAGTGCGGGTATGCGGAAGTAAAATAGCCAAAAGACTTTAATAAAAGCAAATAAAAAATCTCAGTCTGCGAGATAAAGAATTTCGTGCTACAGACAATTCCCAGCAGCTAGGCGGCCTAAAGGAAATCGCTCTGATGTACCTTCTCAACTCGACACCTGGAGTGACCAGGCGATACCTTATCTTACTTACCTTATCATGTCACTGACCATGTCATGAGTGATGTAATATGTGACGTCATCAGCAGTGCATTGTGGGCGTACGAGTTATAGTTAGCTGAACTAACTATAACGGGGGAATTTCAATGGTTTTGTACGAGTGAAAAGTCCAGCCAGACTATAACGTCCCTGAAAACTATGTTTTTTTCAGTGAAAAAAATAATATATATATATTACCTACTGGCGGTCGCCAGTAGGTAGTTATAGTTAGGACCCTGTTTCCATAGGAAATCCGCAACATTCTATTTTGAATAACTTTGGCGCCGGTCGACGAATCCTCGCGAATTTCTCAAAATAGGTGGGGCGCTACGCTCCGCTCCTACCCTGAAAGTCTCGGGGGGATTCGTCAAGCGGGGGCTGAGATAAAAGGGGGGTCCCAAAACGCGTTTTTCCCATGCATTTTTCCATAGGACCTTTAGACAGGGCTACAGCCCGAACGGCTGAACAGAATTACTAGAAATTTGGCAGAGAGGTAGTCCTCAGGTCAAGGAAGTGCCTTTTGTAGGTTTGGTGTAAATCTGTTCAGTAGATTCTGAGAAAATAGCCTTTAAATCAATATATATATCTGAGCCAGCTTACGGTACGCTTACCGTAAGCTTACCGTACGCGTACGGTGGCGTGCGCGAGAGCGATTCTGATCGGCTGTTAGATCTTAGTAAACATTCGAATCGGCCGAAACCAGGAAGCGGCGGCCGCCATTTTGTGTATTTCACTCCGGTAAAAAAGAGTGATATCTTGAAAAGGGGGCAAGGGAGAGAGTTACAGACCCCCTAACATTTGTAAGGGGGTCAAAGAAGGACAGAAAAGTACAAAGAAAACATTTATTGATTTTTAAAAAAAATCGCGGGGTACGCGTACGGTAAGCTTACGGTAAGCGTACGGTAAAAAAAAAAAAAAAAAAAATGAAATTCAGATTTAAGTGTTTAGATATTAGGGGGCTCTAAAAAGAGCCGTTGTGTTTATTAAGTGTTTTTTTTAGTGGTACCTACAAGTAAGTACCGATGCAGAGTCTAAGGTTCAAGAGGAAGACTCTGTTCCCTTCATCATTGAAGTGCACACCATCTCCTCTATAAATGTCTTGCATGTCGTAACGCAAGTTGTTGTGGTAAATCGAACCCATACCATAGTCACGGAGGAAAGCAGAAACAGATTTGTTGACGTGCTTTCTTGCTTTGTCAATCTGCGGACAGAAATGATTGGACCAGTTCCATTTTTGCCTTTGGCATATGTTAGAAAACACAAAGGCAGTTTTAGGGAAAAGTGAAAACAGTTGTGCAAAGGTGTCCTTCATAAGCATTTCCAGACCTACCCCAGTCAAAGTGCCTAGGTCATTGCCACCACAGTGCACTATTATGAGGTCAGGGTGTTGGATTTGCATGAAGGATTTCACCAATGGCATCAATTGGTGCCACTTTAACCCTCTCTGACCAATCCATTTAATGTCTACATTTGGCAAAGCAAGGTCTCTCACCATACCTGTTTTCTCTGCAAACTTTTCACTCCAGAAGACATAGCTGTGCCCTACAATCCACACTGTGAACATCTTCAAAGGAGAACTGGATGCACTCAGGAGGTGTCATGCATAGTATTCACAACCGAGTGGGGTTTGCGGTTGGACTCAGTAATGCAAATACATTTAGCATCACTAAGGCTGGTTGCCCTTGCTGGAGTGTAGGCAGTCACCCAGGATACACATGGTGGTGGTCTGAAAAAGCAGTCTGGACATGGGCTTTTTAAAAAATCTGAAAAGTGGATTCATAATGTGTCAGTCTGTAAAAGTGATTATCACTTGCCAAAAAAAAAGAGCAGTAAGTGTGCTTTCAAATTGGCAAAGAAATTTCGTTTTGTGACTAATGTGAAAACATGACTCTGTGTGCAAATAGGAATTACAGGCAGAGATTTATTGCGTTTTGCTCTGGTGATTTCACAGTTGCATTAGTAGGAAAAAGGGGGAGCGATTTTTTTGGTGCAGAAGCAGACTCTTAGCACACACCCAGCTCCTTTCCATGTATAATCATGCACAGTATTTACAAGCGAGTGGGGTTTGAGGTTTCAGTCTGTAATGCAAATACATTCAGCATCACTAAGGCTGGTTGCCCTTGCTGGAGTGTAGGCAGTCACCCAGGATACACATGGTGGTGGTCTGAAAAAGCAGTCTGGACATGGGCTTTTTAAAAAATCTGAAAAGTGGATTCATAATGTGTCAGTCTGTAAAAGTGATTATCACTTGCCAAAAAAAAAGAGCAGTAAGTGTGCTTTCAAATTGGCAAAGAAATTTCGTTTTGTGACTAATGTGAAAACATGACTCTGTGTGCAAATAGGAATTACAGGCAGAGATTTATTGCGTTTTGCTCTGGTGATTTCACAGGTGCATTAGTAGGAAAAAGGGGGAGCGATTTTTTTTGGTGCAGAAGCAGACTCTTAGCACACACCCAGCTGCTTTCCATGTATAATCATGCACAGTATTTACAAGCGAGTGGGGTTTGAGGTTTCAGTCTGTAATGCAAATACATTCAGCATCACTAAGGCTGGTTGCCCTTGCTGGAGTGTAGGCAGTCACCCAGGATACACATGGTGGTGGTCTGAAAAAGCAGTCTGGACATGGGCTTTTTAAAAAATCTGAAAAGTGGATTCATAATGTGTCAGTCTGTAAAAGTGATTATCACTTGCCAAAAAAAAGACTAATAAGTGTGCTTTCAAATTGGCAAAGAAATTTCGTTTTCTGCCTAATATCAAACCATGACTCTTTAAAAAATTTTTAGAAAAATATCTAAATATGTGTACTGTATTATAAAATGTTTTATTAAATATTAATACTTTTTTCTTTTTTTTCAGATTGAGAAAAAAAAAATTCGAAAACTAGAACCATTTTTAAAGCAATTAAAATTAAATTTAAATTAATAAATATTTTTTTGAGTGGGTATGGTAAGTCAAAAATTTCATGGTCCCTTTTTTCCACTTCTCTACAATCACATTTTCAATTTTTAATTGTAGTCTCTCAAGGACCTTGTAATGTGATAATTGATTTTTAGTGTTTTAAAAAAAAAAAAAAAAAATTACGCGTACGGTAAAAAAAAAAAAAAGTTTTTAAAAACATATATAAAAAAAAGATGAAAGATAAGGTTGGCTCTTAAAAGAGCCGTTGTGTTCATGCAGGGACAGAGGAAAGAAAGATTGGGAAAATTAGTCTCTGCGACAAGTGTGCTGATCTATTTTGTTGTTCACTAGGGAAACACTGGTCTCCCTATGACAAATTAGATCATGACAAGAGGCGCATCGAATATCAACCCTCAGAAATCGAGGGTTAATTTCCAGAGGGCCAGCAAAAGGAGATGCTCCCCCCACAGATGAAGGGCTCACCTGACCTGCAGAAGAAGGACTCGGCACTGCAGATGATGGTCCAGGCTGAGCTGCTGTGGATGTGCTTGGTTGACTTACTGAAGGGTTACCTCCAGTAAGTCGAGCATGTGTCCTTCTGTGTACATCCTTGAGGTGTCTCATCATGGTATGATTCCCAAAGGAATACTTCCTGTCAGGATTACCTCTTGAAAGTACACGCTTACACAGCTTACAAGTTACTAAGGGTGCATTTACCTTTTGCTGGCCTTCAGGAAAAGTAAAATAATCCCATACATAAGAGGTCTTTTGTTTCCTCGCTCTCTGCCTCAAGGTAGTGCTGCTAGTGCTAGCCTCACTCTCAGAAGAGCTCTGCTGTTCTGCCATCGTATCACAAAGACAACCCAGCTCCTTCTCCTAAGGGATCACAAGCAGAAATGAGGGGAATGGGTGTGGTGTAGGAGAGTTCTAGAACTGAAAGTAGTTTCAACCAATCAAAAGTTGTGTTTCATGATCACATGACCTACCGTACGCTTACGGTACGCTTACGGTGCGCTTACGGCAAAAGTACGCATGCGCGTAAAAAAGACACGCGCTTGCGCGCATGCGCTTAACAGTAACTCCCCGACACTTCCGCGTAACGTGCGCGTGTAGCGTACACGCGTACACGTCCCACGCAGAGTACGCGCGGCTACGCAAATTGCGTAAATATACGCAAACAGCGTAGATAAATTACGGACGTTGCGTAAACCGTACGCTTACCGTAATCTTACGGTACGCGTACTAAAAAAAAAAAAAAGGAAAAAATGTACTGCAAATAAATTTTACATGTTTATTTTATAAAATATATTTAAAAAAACATATTAAAGAATTTTAAAAATTTAACCATAGTCTTTATAAAAGGATAGAAAATTAAAATAAAAATATGTTTAAAAAAATAGAAGAAAAAAAAAAATTAGCATTTAAAAAACCTTGCAAATTCACTGAAAAAACCATGGGTTTCACACACGTTATAGTTAGGAATTAGCATTTAAAAAACCTTAGAAATTCAATGAAAAAACGAAAGGTTTCGCACATGTTATAGTTAGCTGGACATTTCACTCGTAAAAAACCAATGAAATTCCCCCGTTATAGTTAGTTCAGCTAACTATAACTCGCGCGCCCGCAATGCACTGCTGATGACGTCACATATTACATCACTCATGACATGGTCAGTGACATCACTCATGACATCACTGATGACATCTCAAATGACATCACTGATGACATCACTTATGACATCATCCTTGTGATAGAGTGGCAGACCTCCTCTTCCCCTAATATAACCTTTGATACACACATTCAAAAATAGAAATTAAAATTTTAAAAACAATGGACATACCAATACCAGTTACAACAACCTATACAGTAATTCTAAGATCCAAATACACATCCACTCATTCACCAACAGTCCTATACAGTCACTCATACATGTACTCACTCATCATATGTACTCATACACGTCTACACCCTGTTACACAATGCCACTCATCCATAGAGGTACTCACACACATAGTCACTCATGCTAATAAAGAATCAAACATACATTTACTTGCATATACAGTTATACACACACCGCCACACTTACTTCTACAGAAACTTACACATACTTAGTCTTTTAAACAATCACTTATAGAAACACATACTTATTCATACAGGAACTCTTCCAATCTCTCACTCTCACATATACTCGCTTATATACACCAATAGTGACATATACTAGTTTAAAACATATGTAGTTACTCATAGAGACAGTATTGAGACAGTCATTCACTCACTAACACACCCATGCACACACTCATCCACCCATAGAGTCCTGCACACATGCTGTCTTCAACACATACAAAGAGTGAGTCATTCATTCATGCACCTATGCACTACGTAATACCCCCCACCGAACCATACAGACATCAGACACTGATACTCAAAAAACCAACTAATAACCTATATAGACATTCATGTAGCTACTCACCAACCCATGCAGCCACTTATACACAAAGTGAGAGACTGATACAGATATTTACATATTTAAACATTACTCACTAAGCCATGTATTCACTAAGATACACTTAATCAGTCAGTTATACAATCAATTTTTCAAAAACAAATCATCCATTTAGACACTTATATACCCATTTATTCTTCCATCGACCTTGAGATATACATATATAAAACATATGTAATTTCAGAAAAACACACATTCACTGGATGATGTCATCAGTGATGTAATTTGAGATGTCATCAGTGATGTCATGAGTGATGTCACTGACCATGTCATGAGTGATGTAATATGTGACGTCATCAGCAGTGCATTGCGGGCGCGCGAGTTATAGTTAGCTGAACTAACTATAACGGGGGAATTTCATTGTTTTTTTACGAGTGAAATGTCCAGCTAACTATAACATGTGTGAAACCTTTGGTTTTTTCATTGAATTTCTAAGGTTTTTTAAATGCTAATTCCTAACTATAACGTGTGTGAAACCCATGGTTTTTTCAGTGAATATATATATGTGTGTATATATATATATATTCACTGAAAAAACCACAGGTTTCACACACGTTATAGTTAGGATTTAGCATTTAAAAAACCTTGCAAATTCAGTGAAAAAACCATAGGTTTCACACACGTTATAGTTAGGGGACATTTCACTCATAAAAAAACATTGAAATTCCCCCGTTATAGTTAGTTAAGCTAACTATAACTCGCGCACCCGCAATCCACTGCTGATGACGTCACATATTACATCACTCATGACATGGTCAGTGACATCACTCATGACATCACTGATGACATCTCAAATGACATCACTGATGACATCATCCAGTGAATGTGTGTTTTTCAGAAAATTAAATATGTTGTATATATGTATATCTCAAGGTCGATGGAAAAATAAATGGGTATATAAATGTCTAAAAGGATGATTTGTTTTTTTAAATTTGATTGTGTAACTGACTGATTAAGTGTATCTTAGTGAATACATGGCTTAGTGAGTAATGTTTAAATATGTAATTTTCTATATCAGTCTCTGACTTTGTGTATAAGTGTCTGCTTGGGTTGGTGAGTAGCTACATGGGTGTTATATTGGATTTAAGGTTGTTTTTTGAGTATCATGTCTGCATGGTTCGGTGGGGGGTATTACGTAGTGCATAGGTGCATGTATGATTGGCTCTCTGGTTGTATGTGTTGAAGACAGCATGTGTGCATGACTGTATGGTTGGATGAGTGTGTGTATGGGTGTGTTAGTGAGTGAATGACTGTCTCAAAAGTGTCTTTATGAGTTACTAAATATGTTTTAAAGAAGTATATTTGACTATTGGTGTATATAAGTGAGTATGTGTGAGAGTGAGAGATTGAAACAGTTCCTGTATGAATAATTATGTTTTTTTAATAGTGAATATTTAAAAGAGTAAGTATGTGTAAGTTTCTGTAGAAGAAAGTGATGAGTTGTGTGTATAACTGAATATGCAAGTAAATGGATGTTTGACTCTTTATTAGCATGAGTGACTATGTGTGTGAGTAACTCTATGGATGAGTGACAATGTGTAACAGGATATATAGGTGTATGAGTACATATGATGAGTGAGTACATGTATGAGTGACTGTACAGGACTGTTGGTGAATGAGTGGATGTGTATGTGTTTCTTTGAATTACTGAAGAGGTTGTTGTAACTGGTATTGGTATGTCCATTTTTTTGAAAATTTCATTCTCTATTTTTGAATGTTTGTATCATAGGTTATATTAGGGTGAGAGGAGGTCTACCACTCTGTCACAAGGATGATGTCATCAGTGATGTCATTTGAGATGTCATCAGTGATGTCATGAGTGATGTCACTGACCATGTCATGAGTGATGTAATATGTGACGTCATCAGCAGTGGATTGCGGGTGCGCGAGTTATAGTTAGCTTACCTAACTATAACGGGGGAATTTCAATGGTTTTTTATGAGTGAAATGTCCCCTAACTATAACGTGTGTGAAACCTATGGTTTTTTCACTGAATTTGCAAGGTTTTTTAAATGCTAAATCCTAACTATAACGTGTGTGAAACCTATGGTTTTTTCAGTGAATTTGCAAGGTTTTTTAAATGCTAATTCCTAACTATAACGTGTGTGAAACCCATGGTTTTTTCAGTGAATTTGTATGGTTTTTTAAATGCTAATTCTTACCTATAACATGTGTGATTCCCACGGTTTTTTCATTGTTTTTTTTTTTTTTTTTACAAATACTTAAATTAAACGTGTTTTTTTTTGTTTTTTTTACTTTATATTCTCTTAAAACACTATGCTTAATTTAAAAAAATTCTGCAATATATTATTTTTACACATTTTTTTTTTCCAATCAGGTAAGATATATTAGTATAACATAGAGATTCTTTTTTTCCTTTTTTGAAATTTTTTTTTTAAGTGCGCGTACGGTAAGCTTACGGTAAGCGTACGGTTTGCGTAATGTTCGTAAAATTTCTACTCTTTTTGCGTATTGTTACGCAATTTACGTAGCCGTGCGTACTGCGTATGGGGCGCGTAAGCGTGTACGCTACACGCGCACGTTACGCGGAAGTGTTGGGGAGTGCCTGTTATGCGCATGCACGCGAGCGCGTGTCTTTTTTACGCGCATGCGTACTTTTACCGTAAGCGCACCGTAAGCGCTCCGTAAGCGTAACGGAAGCGTAACGTACGCGCACGGTGGGTCATGTGATCATGAAACAAAACTTTTGATTGGTTCAAAGTAGTTTCAGTTCTAGAACTCTCCTACACCACACCCATTCCCCTCATTTCTGCTTGTGATCCCTTAGGAGAAGGAGCTGAGTTGTCTTTGGGATACGATGGCAGACCAGCACTCTTCTGCTGAGAGTGAGGCTAGCAGCACCACCATCAGGCAGAGAAAGAGGAAACAGAAGAGCTCTTTTATATGGGAGTATTTTAGTTTTCCAGAGGGTGAGAAAAAAGTCAATGCTGCTTTGGTGACTTGTAAGCTGTGCCAGCGTGTACTTTCAAGAGGTAATCCTAACAAGAAGTATTCCTTCGGGAATCACACTATGTTAAGACACCTTGAGGATGTACACCCTAGGACACATGCACGACATACTAGAGGTAACCCTTCAGTAAGTCGAGCAAGCACAGCCACAGCAGCTCAGCCGAGTCCTTCTTCGGAAGCTCAGCAGAGCCCTTCATCTGTGGGGGCAGAATCACCTTTTTCTGATCCTGTGGAAACGAACCATCGGTTTGCGAGGGTTACAATGCGGTGTTCATTTTGCCATGGTCTAATTGTTCATAGGGAGACCAGTCTTCCCCTCATTAACAACAAAATAGACCAGCACGTTTGTCCTACCAGCTAATGTTCCCATTCTTCCTTTCCTCTGTCCCTGCATGAACACAAGGGCTCTTTTAAGAGCCAACCTTACCTCTCAACTTCTTTTTATTTATTTTTTTTAAACTTTTTTTTTATTTTTTTTACCGTACGCTCTTTTAAGAGCCAACCTTACCTCTCAACTTCTTTTTTTTTTTTTTTTTTTTAAAAACACAAAAAAACAATTACCACATTTCAAGATCCTTGAGGGATTAATAACTAAATACTGAAAATCTGTTTGAGGAGAAGTGGAAGAAAGGGACCATCTAATTTCTGACTTACCTGACCCACCCAACAATTTAATTTTTAATTAAAATTGAAATTGAAATTACTTGTAAAAATGGTTTTTTATCGAAAATTTTCTTTCACAATCTGAAAAAAAGTAAAAAGTATTAATATTTAATAAATCATTATATAACACAGTACACGTATTTACATATTTTCCAAAAACACTTTTTTGCCTTTTTTTTGCTGTTTTCAGAATATATTGCATTTCACTATAAATCGTGAAAGCAATTGCATTCATCACTTAACAGCGGGCAAAAAAAAAATAACAATCTCAAAGATTGTTTTAAAAAAGCCCAGAATCTCTTCTCACTTAAACATAACATTATAGAAATGCAAAATATTCCCAAAAAATATCATCTAAATACAAAAACTTTTTCTTTAAAATACCGTCTGACAATTTTGTTACAGAAGCATAATCACAAAAATAATATATCTCAAATAACTCCACAATACATCTGGTTACCTTTCCTTTAGGCCAAATGGTAATTTTAACATTCTTTTTTGATTAAATTTCCAATGGTAATCCAATAAAATTCCAAAATTTAAATTGGACAGATGTTACCGATTCTCTCTAAAATTTTGGTTTCCGAAAGATTAATTAGGAATTAAATAAGTCCACAATACAATTGATTACCTTTCCTTTAGGCCAAAAGGTATTTTAAAAAATCTTTTTAGAAGAAATTTTCAATGGTAATCCAATAAAATTCCAAAATTTAAATTGTACAGATGTTACCGATTCTCTCTAAAATTTTTGGTTTCCGAGAGATTAATTAGGAATTAAATAAGTCCACAATATAATTGGTTACCTTTCCTTTAGGCCAAATGGTAATTTGAAAAATCTTTCTATTTGTAAATTCCTATGGTAATCCAATAAAATGGTAAAATTGTTTTGCACAGATCTTGCCAAGTCTCTCTAAAATTTAGGTTTCAGGAAGATTAGATAGGAATTTGCTAAATCAAAAGGCAAACGTTGCTTGAAAATCAATTGGGAATCATTACACAGTGTCCAGCCTTTTTCACATTTAAGATAAACTGTGTAATGTCCAGAAGTTACAGTAGGTCCTTCATGGAAAATTATTGCAACTGTTAAAAAAGTTTTTCCTGAAATTGATAATTGCTGTCCTATAAACTTCTTTATTAAAGTATCCAATTTTGAACCATCAGCTTTACATCGTTGCATCATTAAAATTACATACTGTCCGTATTCCTTTAAAATTAATGTTGAAAACATGTCAGATTTACACTCACCGCATTCCATGCTATGATTAGCATCTTTAACTAATTTAGCAAAAGTGACTGTTTTACTGTCTGGCAATGTTAAATAAATAAACCTTTCTGAATCAACATTAGACCCACATGTATTGAAACAGTTTTCACAACTTTGTTCCCATTTATAAGAGACACCAAACATATTTTCAATTGGTACCCCTTCTTCTTCCAGTACCTGAAGAAAATACATCAAGAATTCCTGTGCGTCTTGCTGTACATTTTGAGAAAACTGTGTTCGTCCTGAACATACATATAAAAGTTTTCTAATTTCAGTAGCACTTTCTATTTGAGTTTTATCATTACTCAGTTTTTGAAAAAGGAGACTCAACTCAGAACAGAATCTTTTTCTCTGATTTACTATTATCTGCTCTTGCAAATTTTCCAGATAAAATGCAACATTCAGCACTACATTAGCGTAGCAGTTGACACCAGAGCTATTTTCAAAATGACAACCTACAACCTCTTCAACATTTTCATTTTTCTTTTTGCTTGCAATTACATCACTCCTCTTTTTTTTCCTCCTCTCTACATCCTCAATACAGATATTCTCAATTCTCCTTTTTCGAGAAACTACACGTTTCTCCAACACAGGATACTGACCTAAATGAGGAGCATAGGTTCTTCTTAATCTATTATACTCCTTTACACAGTTTGTATCAGCACTAACTTTTGAATCATCAAAGTCTATCATGAATAAACCAGATAATGTTTTCACTCGTGACAAAGCTACATAAGCCATACCTTCTTTGAACACAGTTGAACCAATGTTTACAAATGCACAATCTACAGTCAATCTTTGAGACTTGTGAATAGTTACAGCATATGCTAGTGAAAACGGAAACTGTTTCCTTTGTACATATAAGTCTTTCACAAGCATGAAACGAACTGTACAACGACAAATGTCTATAACTTCTTCTATCAGATCAAATTTTACTTTTAAACATTCAATTCCATCTTTTTTCTGATAATTAATAAAACCCACAACTATACCCATAGCTCCATTTACTAAGCCTTTTTCAACATCCAAATTTCTCCTTAAAAATACTCTACAGTTCATGCAAACAGATAGATGTTTTTCTAATCCAGCAGTTTTTGAAATGTTCTTCTCTAGTGAATCCAATTTATTTTTCAGTTTGCCTGTTAATGCGATAGTAATTCTTCCATCCTGAATTTTGTCCACTGCTTCCAATTTCCTAATCTCTTCCTTTTCCAATTTCAAAAGCTCCTCATTGAATATTGCACATTCACGTAGAGTTGGCATTAAGCAGATGACACTTTTCTTTTCTGCAATGTTCTTGTATATCTTCTCAGCAACTATTTCTTCCTTTGGAAATAAATTATGTAGCAACCGACTCTGTAATGCTTTCGTGCCAGCTTCAGTGAGTAGTCCAATTCTGATATCTTTCAGAATACTTCCATATTCTTCATCGTTTGCTTGCCTCATATTAGTAGTAAGTTCCTTGTACTCAAAGAAGGACCAAATATTTGCATTACCAATGCTTCCCAATGACTTCTTTGTGTCTTCATGTGTCACAGTATTAAACACTGGTTGTCCTTTAACTGGAGTAAGTTGTAGAAGATCCCCAAAAACTATGACATGTTTTCCACCAAATAACACGTCATAGTCTGTCCTTAGAATTTGCTGCATTCTTAAATGCACAAAGGCAAGCATTAAGTTTGATACCATGCTCACCTCATCAATAATGAGAACTTGCATCTTCTTCAATACTCTTGAAACTTCCAAGCATGCTTCTCCAGTTAGCTTGTGGTATTGTATTTTGTTCTCATGCTCCACTGGTAACATTAGCAAACGATGTAAGGTGATTCCTTTTATGTTATATGCTGCTAACCCAGTTGGAGCAGTAACCACACAAGACAAAGTTGAATCCGTTTTTTGCTGTAGGTAGCTTCTGATGACTTTTATTAAGAAACTTTTTCCAGTTCCAGCTTGTCTGCTTACATACATCCTGATTGGATGAAATGATGTGCATGAGCACTCTTTTTTTCATGTAGTAATCCGTGATCTATTTTGTTTCTGATCTCTTCATAAATGTGTTGCTGCTCTTCATTCAGTTGTCTTTCCAAATTTGGTAAGTCTATAAATTCTTCTTGAGCTTGATTCATAGCCGTTTCCACTTCATTCATGGCTATTGCAGCTTCATTTTCAACGATTGGTTGTCCTAGGGGATCTTGACTGAGTGTTCCTGAACTTTGGCTGTCTTGAGAACTGTCTCTAGCTATTTCAGCTGCAATTGTAGTTTTGTCAGTAGTGTCGCAACTCAGCTTCCGGTGATTTATCAAACTTCCTTTTGTTTGCTTCACCAAACATCCTTCCTCACCAATTACTTTATATTTTCCATTGTTGATGTCTTCTGTGGCTTTCCGTGAATAAATGTAGTTCTGCAGCACTTCATAGAGACACATGTTCTCTAGATGAAGACTTCTCTTGGGGTAATATGTGTCCAACATGTTTGATTTCAAAATATCTGTACTTTCTGGGTCATTCTCGGCCAAATATTCAATTTCTCCAACAGATTTCAGTACCCGATTTCTCATTGCTGCAAGGCCTAAACTTGCCCAAATTATTCTTCTTGATTTCGAGTAGAGACTTGCAGAAGATAACCTATCTGAACATTCGTAGGATCCAATTTCTCGATGCGATAACATCTTTAATCTGAAACTGTACAGCTTCTTACTGACAGTCTTCTCATGAGAAATGTCTTCCCACATTTCTTTCAATTCAGTTTTTTCTGATTTAGTAATGTAAGACGTTACATATCGAGCAACAGCAATGGAATTGTCAGCTACATACTGTATATCCATGTTAGCATTCCACATGGATAAAATGACTGGGTTGTAGTCATTTATATTTTTTGATTCTTCTTTTCTTTTAAGGTTGTAGGTATTCTTAGGTGATTTTCTTGTAATAGTATGTCTCACAGATGACATAAAACTGTTTACTCTTCCATTTGAAAGAACAGGTCTAGGAAATCCAAATCGACATTTAGTGTAGTATTTATCTTTGCTCTTGTATTTCCGTCGACAGTATTTTCCACACCGATGACTTTGGAAACGTAAAACTTGCTCCTTTAACATTTTCTCTTCTGTGCTTTTTGGTATAGCACATGTTGCATATTCTTCAATGAAAGATAACACTGCTTCATCAGTATCTGTTCCAAACTTTGGGGCATCCTTGATCCACAACAGCATATGAATATGAGGAGCACCTCTTGCCTGGTACTCTTTTCTCCAAAAGAAATCCACTACTTCTCCAAGAGGTGGATTTTTTTTATTGCAGATGAAGGACATCATAGCCTCAAATCTATGATTGAAATATCTGCAAACATTAACCGGATCCAATGAGCACAGTTCTCCTGCTGTCTTGTATTCGATGTTTTTAATGTTTGAATTTGCCTCTCGTAGAAAATCCAGTAAATCATCCCAAGCGTACTCAGCACAGCTTAGGGTAAGGAACCATGTTGGTGTTCCTAAATTCCGTAACATGCATTTTAATTCACCATGGCGTTGGTACCAATATTCATTTGTCCCACGCTGACAAGCCATCAGATTGATCAGTTGTGTTTCCAAATGATCATCTCGGTGCTGCACTTTCTCCATAAAATCCTTAGCAGACACATTTTGTAAATGTACTCCACTTTTTAAAATGTGATTTACTGCATATGATAATGCAGACAAGTCGCTTTCAAATAAAAGATGGAACAAATAAGGAATACTTTGTCGAAATCTGGGATCTTCTGCATATAGTCTTGTAGTTCGATACTCAGAAGCTGGAATCTGTTCTGGGCGTTCATCGTATCGTCCACCTTTTCCTGTAGGAAACAGCTGGGGAAAACATCGAGCTTCCAAGCTCTCCTCCCATACACTCACAGGAGTTCCTTTTGCTTTCTTCATCTGAAACAGATCAGTATTGTCTCCCATAACTTCTTTTGAATGAAGAGGATGTATGCTAAAATGTTCATAAATTTCTTCTTCCTTTGACTTGTCCACTTTTTCAATTTGTCCAGTTGGTGTTTCTGTGTCTTCTTGTAAATCTTCTTCTTCAATATAAATTGATTCATACCATTTGTTATTCCTTTTCAAATACAAATTTGCTCTTTGTACTTTCCGTACATCTACCAGCTCCTGCCAAATCTTCTTATTCTTTGTATATACACCATTAACCAGAATAACTAATGGTTCAGTTTCCAAAGTGTCTGCATCAATAGTTTCCATATTTTTTTTCAAATCCAAGGGCAAATACACCACTCTACCTTTTAAACCTCTCAGTAAATCTGAAGGAGGTGATTTACCAGTTTTGGGCTCCATACGTACTATGGTCTGGAACGGATGAACACATTGAATAAGTATAGACTCATATGTATTTAATTCAGAAAGTTCGGCAGGAATAGCATCCAATTCTAAATTATTATGTACAGCTCTGGTCGGCATTCTATTTTCCTCTAACTTGTTGTAACAGTATTTACAAATACGCTGATCTTCACCCAATTCAAAACAATTTTCAAGAAATATATAAGTGGCAAAATCCTTCCACTTATAATTATCTTCATTTTCACTTTTTCTGTAGAGATCAACATTCCTGGTTTGTTTTCTATAATGAGTTCTGCGGCAACAAATACAAGTAATATTTGGTCTTTCATTAGAGATTATTGCAAATTTTGTTATGTGATCATTAAATGCCTTACTTACAGAGGGTTCTACATTCTCTTCCACTTCTTCCTCATTTACTGTGTCCTTTTCTGCACTTTCTTGTTCTGGACCAAAGTAACAAAACTGAATTTCATCAGTAACCTTCTCTACATCTGATACCGATCCACGGAACAGAGCCCTATTCAATTCATCTAACTTTATTGCTGGACTTTTTGCAAAATACAACCGTCTCACAAACTTTCTCATTTCAGTATGATGAACAGCCAGCATCCTAAAATGATGAAAAACACTTTTACACACTTTTCTAGATAGACAAGCCAGAGAATGTCCCTGCAAACCAGTATTCTCTCTCACTCTACATGGATCTAGACTTTGAAGCACCTTAATCTTCTGTTTAACACTTTTTTTACTATATTCTCTAAGAAACTCATGAAATTTATCAATAGATTCCTGACGCACAGTGCAAATACTACTACAATTCCAAGTGTACACTGGGGCTTTAGGACGTCTCCCCATAGCCTCATCCGCCATCACTTGTACCTCATCTCTTGGAACCATTTTCTCCTTCTCCATTATACAACCATTTTTCACTTCATAAGCACGACCTCTGGTGTCAACTGCATGCAGCAAACTATTACTTTGAAAATAACTCTCTTCATTAAAAAAAGGTTCACTACTTGACCTATGCATCCATTCTCCTAAAAAAAACACTTTACAAAAGTTTGTTCTTTTCACTAGTCTTTTCCTTTTGCTTTGCGATTTCAGTACATTGACCATTTTATCTAATGTACGCATCCTATTCAAAATTAAAATGAATAGTTTCCTTTTTAATTCTAAAGCCTTTGCTGCAATGGCTTCAATTTATTTTTTTCTCTTATAAAATTTAGCTTTTTTCTTATATTTCTTCACATCCTTTATCAAATTGGACATAACTCTTCTCTGAAACATTTTTCTACGAATCTCTTTAAACGCTGTTTTTCTTTTTAAGTTAATCTTTATTGTTTCTGAAGGTACATTTGCATTAACTAAATGCTCAATTTTTTCCTGTTGTTTTCTATTTAAAACATTCTTTCCAGTACAGACATTTTGTACATTTTTCCTTTTTTTGAAGATATTGCTTAAAAAATCTTTTGTCTGCTTACCAGAAGACTTTCTCTTTTTCCCAACATGAGCATCTCCAACTAACTTAGGTCCTCCAGTTGTCTTCAAATATAGTTTTTTTTGTGGTTTTTCCTTAGTCTGGATTTTGTAGGCATCTTAAATTGTGTTCACTGCTCTTCAGCAATACCTGAAAAAAACTAAAAAAAAATTCCTTTATTTTATTTAAATATATTACTACATTTTTTATGATCTTTTCAAATCTTAAAATACTATGTACCCCTTTTCCTACAAGTGAAAATCACAATAACACCATCACAAATTAAATATCTAAAAACAATTCCTGTGTGCACACAGAGTCATGGTTTGAAATTAGGCAGAAAACGAAATTTCTTTGCCAATCTGAAAGCACACTTACTACTCTTTTTTTTTGGCAAGTGATAAGTACTTTTACAGTCTGACACATTTTGAATGCACTTTTCAGATTCTGACAACAGCACATGTCCAAACTGCTTTTTGAGACCAGCAACATGTGTAACCTGGGTGACTGACTACACTCCAGCAAGGGCAACCAGCCTTAGTGATGCTGAATGTATTTGCATTACTGACTGCAACCTCAAACCCCACTCGGTTGTGAATACTATACATGATTCCGAAGGAAAAGCAGCTGGGTGTGTGCTAAGAGTCTGCTTCTGCAGAAAAAAATAGCTCCCCCTTTCCATCTAATGCAAATGTTAAATTACCAGAGTAATACGCAATAAATCTCTGCCTATAATTCCTCTTTGCACACAGAGTCATGGTTTGATATTAGTCAGAAAACGAAATTTCTTTGCCAATTTGAAAGCACACTTACTACTCTTTTTTTGCCAAGTGATAAGTACTTTTACAGTCTGACACATTTTGAATGCACTTTTCAGATTCTGACAACAGCACAAGTCCAAACTGCTTTTTGAGACCAGCAACATGTGTAACCTGGGTGACTGACTACACTCCAGCAAGGGCAACCAGCCTTAGTGATGCTGAATGTATTTGCATTACTGACTGCAACCTCAAACCCCACTCGGTTGTGAATACTATACATGATTCCAGAGGAAAAGCAGCTGGGTGTGTGCTAAGAGTCTGCTTCTGCAGAAAAAAATAGCTCCCCCTTTCCATCTAATGCAAATGTTAAATTACCAGAGTAATACGCAATAAATCTCTGCCTATAATTCCTCTTTGCACACAGAGTCATGGTTTGATATTAGTCAGAAAACGAAATTTCTTTGCCAATTTGAAAGCACACTTACTACTCTTTTTTTTGCCAAGTGATAAGTACTTTTACAGTCTGACACATTTTGAATGCACTTTTCAGATTCTGACAACAGCACATGTACAAACAGCTTTTTGAGACCAGCAACATGTGTAACCTGGGTGACTGACTACACTCCAGCAAGGGCAACCAGCCTTAGTGATGCTGAATGTATTTGCATTACTGACTGCAACCTCAAACCCCACTCGGTTGTGAATACTATGCATGATTCTACAGGATAAGCAGCTGGGTGTGTGTTAAGAGTCTGCTTCTGCAGAAAAAATAGCTCCCCCTTTCCACCTAATGCAAATGTAAAATTACCAGACTAATACGCAATAAATCTCTGTCTATAATTCCTCTTTGCACACAGAGTCATGGTTTGAAATTAGGTAGAAACCAAAATTTCTTTGCCAATTTGAAAGCACACTTACTACTCTTTTTTTGGCAAGTGATAAGTACTTTTACAGTCTGACACATTTTGAATGCACTTTTCAGATTCTGACAACAGCACATGTCCAAACAGCTTTTTGAGTCCAGCAACATGTGTAACCTGGGTGACTGACTACACTCCAGCAAGGGCAACCAGCCTTAGTGATGCTGAATGTATTTGCATTACTGACTGCAACCTCAAACCCCACTCGGTTGTGAATACTATGCATGATTCTACAGGATAAGCAGCTGGGTGTGTGCTAAGAGTCTGCTTCTGCAGAAAAAATAGCTCCCCCTTTCCAACTAATGCAACTGTAAAATTACCAGAGTAATACTCAATAAATCTCTGCCTATAATTCCTCTTTGCACACAGAGTCATGGTTTGATATTAGTCAGAAAACGAAATTTCTTTGCCAATTTGAAAGCACACTTACTACTCTTTTTTTGGCAAGTGATAAGTACTTTTACAGTCTGACACATTTTGAATGCACTTTTCAGATTCTGACAACAGCACATGTCCAAACAGCTTTTTGAGATCAGCAACATGTGTAACCTGGGTGACTGACTACACTCCAGCAAGGGCAACCAGCCTTAGTGATGCTGAATGTATTTGCATTACTGACTGCAACCTCAAACCCCACTCGGTTGTGAATACTATACATGATTCCAGAGGAAAAGCAGCTGGGTGTGTGCTAAGAGTCTGCTTCTGCAGAAAAAAATAGCTCCCCCTTTCCATCTAATGCAAATGTTAAATTACCAGAGTAATACACAATAAATCTATGCCTATAATTCCTCTTTGCACACAGAGTCATGGTTTGATATTAGTCAGAAAACGAAATTTCTTTGCCAATTTGAAAGCACACTTACTACTCTTTTTTTTGGCAAGTGATAAGTACTTTTACAGTCTGACACATTTTGAATGCACTTTTCAGATTCTGACAACAGCACATGTCCAAACAGCTTTTTGAGTCCAGCAACATGTGTAACCTGGGTGACTGACTACACTCCAGCAAGGGCAACCAGCCTTAGTGATGCTGAATGTATTTGCATTACTGACTGCAACCTCAAACCCCACTCGGTTGTGAATACTATGCATGATTCTACAGGATAAGCAGCTGGGTGTGTGCTAAGAGTCTGCTTCTGCAGAAAAATAGCTCCCCCTTTCCAACTAATGCAACTGTAAAATTACCAGAGTAATACTCAATAAATCTCTGCCTATAATTCCTCTTTGCACACAGAGTCATGGTTTGATATTAGTCAGAAAACGAAATTTCTTTGCCAATTTGAAAGCACACTTACTACTCTTTTTTTGGCAAGTGATAAGTACTTTTACAGTCTGACACATTTTGAATGCACTTTTCAGATTCTGACAACAGCACATGTCCAAACAGCTTTTTGAGACCAGCAACATGTGTAACCTGGGTGACTGACTACACTCCAGCAAGGGCAACCAGCCTTAGTGATGCTGAATGTATTTGCATTACTGACTGCAACCTCAAACCCCACTCTGTTGTGAATACTATACATGATTCCAGAGGATAAGCAGCTGGGTGTGTGCTAAGAGTCTGCTTCTGCAGAAAAAATAGCTCCCCCTTTCCAACTAATGCAACTGTAAAATTACCAGAGTAATACGCAATAAATCTCTGCCTATAATTCCTCTTTGCACACAGAGTCATGGTTTGATATTAGTCAGAAAACGAAATTTCTTTGCCAATTTGAAAGCACACTTACTACTCTTTTTTTGGCAAGTGATAAGTACTTTTACAGTCTGACACATTTTGAATGCACTTTTCAGATTCTGACAACAGCACATGTACAAACAGCTTTTTGAGACCAGCAACATGTGTAACCTGGGTGACTGACTACACTCCAGCAAGGGCAACCAGCCTTAGTGATGCTGAATGTATTTGCATTACTGACTGCAACCTCAAACCCCACTCGGTTGTGAATACTATACATGATTCCAGAGGAAAAGCAGCTGGGTGTGTGCTAAGAGTCTGCTTCTGCAGAAAAAAATAGCTCCCCCTTTCCATCTAATGCAAATGTTAAATTACCAGAGTAATACGCAATAAATCTCTGCCTATAATTCCTCTTTGCACACAGAGTCATGGTTTGATATTAGTCAGAAAACGAAATTTCTTTGCCAATTTGAAAGCACACTTACTACTCTTTTTTTTGCCAAGTGATAAGTACTTTTACAGTCTGACACATTTTGAATGCACTTTTCAGATTCTGACAACAGCACATGTACAAACAGCTTTTTGAGACCAGCAACATGTGTAACCTGGGTGACTGACTACACTCCAGCAAGGGCAACCAGCCTTAGTGATGCTGAATGTATTTGCATTACTGACTGCAACCTCAAACCCCACTCGGTTGTGAATACTATGCATGATTCTACAGGATAAGCAGCTGGGTGTGTGTTAAGAGTCTGCTTCTGCAGAAAAAATAGCTCCCCCTTTCCACCTAATGCAAATGTAAAATTACCAGACTAATACGCAATAAATCTCTGTCTATAATTCCTCTTTGCACACAGAGTCATGGTTTGAAATTAGGTAGAAACCAAAATTTCTTTGCCAATTTGAAAGCACACTTACTACTCTTTTTTTGGCAAGTGATAAGTACTTTTACAGTCTGACACATTTTGAATGCACTTTTCAGATTCTGACAACAGCACATGTCCAAACAGCTTTTTGAGTCCAGCAACATGTGAAACCTGGGTGACTGACTACACTCCAGCAAGGGCAACCAGCCTTAGTGATGCTGAATGTATTTGCATTACTGACTGCAACCTCAAACCCCACTCGGTTGTGAATACTATGCATGATTCTACAGGATAAGCAGCTGGGTGTGTGCTAAGAGTCTGCTTCTGCAGAAAAAATAGCTCCCCCTTTCCAACTAATGCAACTGTAAAATTACCAGAGTAATACTCAATAAATCTCTGCCTATAATTCCTCTTTGCACACAGAGTCATGGTTTGATATTAGTCAGAAAACGAAATTTCTTTGCCAATTTGAAAGCACACTTACTACTCTTTTTTTGGCAAGTGATAAGTACTTTTACAGTCTGACACATTTTGAATGCACTTTTCAGATTCTGACAACAGCACATGTCCAAACAGCTTTTTGAGACCAGCAACATGTGTAACCTGGGTGACTGACTACACTCCAGCAAGGGCAACCAGCCTTAGTGATGCTGAATGTATTTGCATTACTGACTGCAACCTCAAACCCCACTCGGTTGTGAATACTATACATGATTCCAGAGGAAAAGCAGCTGGGTGTGTGCTAAGAGTCTGCTTCTGCAGAAAAAAATAGCTCCCCCTTTCCATCTAATGCAAATGTTAAATTACCAGAGTAATACGCAATAAATCTATGCCTATAATTCCTCTTTGCACACAGAGTCATGGTTTGATATTAGTCAGAAAACGAAATTTCTTTGCCAATTTGAAAGCACACTTACTACTCTTTTTTTTGGCAAGTGATAAGTACTTTTACAGTCTGACACATTTTGAATGCACTTTTCAGATTCTGACAACAGCACATGTCCAAACAGCTTTTTGAGTCCAGCAACATGTGTAACCTGGGTGACTGACTACACTCCAGCAAGGGCAACCAGCCTTAGTGATGCTGAATGTATTTGCATTACTGACTGCAACCTCAAACCCCACTCGGTTGTGAATACTATGCATGATTCTACAGGATAAGCAGCTGGGTGTGTGCTAAGAGTCTGCTTCTGCAGAAAAATAGCTCCCCCTTTCCAACTAATGCAACTGTAAAATTACCAGAGTAATACTCAATAAATCTCTGCCTATAATTCCTCTTTGCACATAGAGTCATGGTTTGATATTAGTCAGAAAACGAAATTTCTTTGCCAATTTGAAAGCACACTTACTACTCTTTTTTTGGCAAGTGATAAGTACTTTTACAGTCTGACACATTTTGAATGCACTTTTCAGATTCTGACAACAGCACATGTCCAAACAGCTTTTTGAGACCAGCAACATGTGTAACCTGGGTGACTGACTACACTCCAGCAAGGGCAACCAGCCTTAGTGATGCTGAATGTATTTGCATTACTGACTGCAACCTCAAACCCCACTCTGTTGTGAATACTATACATGATTCCAGAGGATAAGCAGCTGGGTGTGTGCTAAGAGTCTGCTTCTGCAGAAAAAATAGCTCCCCCTTTCCAACTAATGCAACTGTAAAATTACCAGAGTAATACGCAATAAATCTCTGCCTATAATTCCTCTTTGCACACAGAGTCATGGTTTGATATTAGTCAGAAAACGAAATTTCTTTGCCAATTTGAAAGCACACTTACTACTCTTTTTTTTGGCAAGTGATAAGTACTTTTACAGTCTGACACATTTTGAATGCACTTTTCAGATTCTGACAACAGCACATGTACAAACAGCTTTTTGAGACCAGCAACATGTGTAACCTGGGTGACTGACTACACTCCAGCAAGGGCAACCAGCCTTAGTGATGCTGAATGTATTTGCATTACTGACTGCAACCTCAAACCCCACTCGGTTGTGAATACTATGCATGATTCTACAGGATAAGCAGCTGGGTGTGTGCTAAGAGTCTGCTTCTGCAGAAAAAATAGCTCCCCCTTTCCAACTAATGCAAATGTAAAATTACCAGAGTAATACGCAATAAATCTCTGCCTATAATTCCTCTTTGCACACAGAGTCATGGTTTGAAATTAGGCAGAAAACGAAATTTCTTTACCAATTTGAAAGCACACTTACTACTCTTTTTTTTGGCAAGTGATAAGTACTTTTACAGTCTGACACATTTTGAATGCACTTTTCAGATTCTGACAACAGCACATGTCCAAACTGCTTTTTGAGACTAGCAACATGTGTAACCTGGGTGACTGACTACACTCCAGCAAGGGCAACCAGCCTTAGTGATGCTGAATGTATTTGCATTACTGACTGCAACCTCAATCCCTAAAAGTATTCCTCATTTATACCAGTACACCTTAATTTATGGTGAAAACATAGTCCATATTATTTTACATGTTCCTTACATTTTAATTTCTCCCAAAACACAAAATGATAAACACAACTTCAACAAAAGGAATTCCAAATCTATTATTCATTTCTTAATTTACCATATACATCCCCTCTCAAACTCATAACTCACCTTTAAAATTAGTTAGTTGTGAAAGAAATGTGGCACTCAAACAGCAGATTATCAGAGTCAGGATCTCTGTTCTGTACACCTCTCTCCTCTCAGCAGAACCAGATAATGGCAATGTTTCCCTCTCTTTTTCCACACATATACATGTAAATTTCAAATCTCAGTGCTTCCCCCTTTTTTTCAAATGTAATCACACATTTCTATTGGTTGAAAACCAACCCTTTTCCAAAAGTACCCTTCCCCCAACTTGACTTCAGCCTAGTTCCCTTCCCCCAACTTGACTTCTGCCTGCTACCATAGCAACAGCTCATGGAACACTGCTGTGTAGAGTTAGGTCAGAAGTTCACCACACAATGTTTCATTTCCAAAGAGCAAGAGTGCTTGACTTTTCAAACCTAACAGCAAATCCATAGTACTGTTCTTTGGTAACACATTTTTCTGTACCAATACAAAACATGCTTCTATAAATTGACACATGCAGCCTAGTTTTTAGTGTAGAATGGTATGAAACAGCCAATGATTTATTTTTATTTTAAAAAAATATGTATGCCTCCATTTCCAAACTGTCTTTCATTTCTTTTTCACATTCTACTGAAATACACCTCCTGAGTGCATCCAGATCTCCTTGGAAGATGTTCACAGTGTGGATTGTAGGGCACAGCTATGTCTTCTGGAGTGAAAAGTATGCAGAGAAAACAGGTATGGTGAGAGACCTTGCTTTGCCAAATGTAGACATTAAATGGATTGGTCAGAGAGGGTTAAAGTGGCACCAATTGATGCCTTTGGTGAAATCCTTCATGCAAATCCAACACCCTGACCTCATAATAGTGCACTGTGGTGGCAATGACCTAGGCACTTTGACTGGGGTAGGTCTGGAAATGCTTATGAAGGAGACCTTTGCACAACTTTTTTCACTTTTCCCTAAAACTGCCTTTGCGTATTCTAACATATGCCAAAGGCAAAAATGGAACTGGTCCAATCATTTTTGTCCGCAGATTGACAAAGCAAGAAAGCACGTCAACAAATCTGTTTCTGCTTTCCTCCGAGACTATGGTATGGGTTCCATTTACCACAACAACTTGCGTTACGACATGCAAGACATTTATAGAGGAGATGGTGTATACTTCTCTGATGAAGGGAACAGAGTCTTCCTCTTGAACCTTAGACTCTGCATCGGTACTTACTTGTAGGTACCACTTAAAAATCGAATCACTTCATAAACACAACGGCTCTTTTTAGAGCCCCCTAATATCTTAACACTTAAATCTGAATTTTATTTCTTTTTTTTTTTTTTTTTTTACCGTACGCGTACGGTAAGCTCACCGTAAGCTTACCGTACGCGTACCTCGCGATTTTTTTTAAAAATTAATAAACGTTTTTTTTGTACTTTTCTGTCCTTCTTTGACCCCCTTTCAAATGTTAGGGGGTCTGTAACTCTCTTCCTTGCCCCCTTTTCAAGATATCTCCCTTTTTTTTTCTGTGTGAAACACATGAAATGGCGGCCGACACTTCCTGATTTCGTCCGATTCGAATGTTTACAGTCATGTGACAACCAATCAGAATCGCGCTCGCGCACGTCACCGTACGCGTACGGTAAGCTTACGGTAAGCGCACGGTAAGCGCACCGTAAGCTGCCACAGATATATATATTGATTTAAATGCTTTTTTCTCATGAACTACTGAACAGATTTACACCACACCTACAAAAGGCACTTCCTTGACCTGCGGACTTCCTCTCTGCCAAATTTCAAGTAACTGTTCAGCCGTTCGGGCTGTAGCTGTGTCTAAAGGTCCTATGGAAAAATGCATGGGGAAAACGCGTTTTGGGACCCCCCTTTTTTCTCAGCCCCCGCTTGACGAATCCCCCCGAGACTTTCAGAGTAGGAGCGGAGCGTAGCGCTCCATTAGTTTTGAAAATTTCACGAGGATTCGTCGACCGGCGCCAAAGTTATTCAAAATAGAATGTTGCGCTTTTCCTATGGAAACAGGGTCCTAACTATAACTACCTACTGGCGACTGCCAGTAGGTAATATATATATATATATATATATATATATATATATATATATATATATATATATATATATATATATATAAAAGAGGGAGCAGTTACAACCCTGATGTATTTGGCATCTGACGAAGGCAAACCCGCCGAAATGCATTATGCCGCAATTCTGTATATAAAGGACTCCCGAAGAAATCCCCATTGTGTCCTCGGATTACTTCAACAAGTGGTCGTGTGTGTGAGATTTTTCGCGCTTGCCAGCAGCGCGATACGAGGAACCGCCCATCAAAGTGTTCGGAGTTTTACTGGCAAAAAGGAACTGTTTTCAAGGTATTGAATCACTCCGTTTCCACCACAAGATCGGACCTGACAAGAAGCCGCTGCCAGGAGCAGCCCGTGATTGCACGGGGAAGTGAGCTGATCGCAGCTACGTTTCACGGCCCGGTTTGTGTCTGCAATTGTGGTTTTGGGCGTGGGGGACTCAAGGGCGTCCTGGACTTTATCATCCGTTGGGTTTTTCAGCAAACATTTAAGACCCCCCCTTTTGCTAGGCAAACACAGCATTAGTATTAACTGGGATTTTCACGCTGCAGTACCTACACGAACAGGTGAATGTTGGGACCTGTAGTCAGTCAAACTTAGGCTACAGCTGTCCTGAGTGGAGCGTGAACAGCTGATCTCCCGCCAATGGGAGCGCCGCAACAGTACAAAAGAGGGAGCAGTTACAACCCTGATGTATTTGGCATCTGACGAAGGCAAACCCGCCGAAATGCATTATGCCGCAATTCTGTATATAAAGGACTCCCGAAGAAATCCCCATTGTGTCCTCGGATTACTTCAACAAGTGGTCGTGTGTGTGAGATTTTTCGCGCTTGCCAGCAGCGCGATACGAGGAACCGCCCATCAAAGTGTTCGGAGTTTTACTGGCAAAAAGGAACTGTTTTCAAGGTATTGAATCACTCCGTTTCCACCACAAGATCGGACCTGACAAGAAGCCGCTGCCAGGAGCAGCCCGTGATTGCACGGGGAAGTGAGCTGATCGCAGCTACGTTTCACGGCCCGGTTTGTGTCTGCAATTGTGGTTTTGGGCGTGGGGGACTCAAGGGCGTCCTGGACTTTATCATCCGTTGGGTTTTTCAGCAAACATTTAAGACCCCCCCTTTTGCTAGGCAAACACAGCATTAGTATTAACTGGGATTTTCACGCTGCAGTACCTACACGAACAGGTGAATGTTGGGACCTGTAGTCAGTCAAACTTAGGCTACAGCTGTCCTGGGTGGAGCGTGAACAGCTGATCTCCCGCCAATGGGAGCGCCGCAACAGTACAAAAGAGGGAGCAGTTACAACCCTGATGTATTTGGCATCTGACGAAGGCAAACCCGCCGAAATGCATTATGCCGCAATTCTGTATATAAAGGACTCCCGAAGAAATCCCCATTGTGTCCTCGGATTACTTCAACAAGTGGTCGTGTGTGTGAGATTTTTCGCGCTTGCCAGCAGCGCGATACGAGGAACCGCCCATCAAAGTGTTCGGAGTTTTACTGGCAAAAAGGAACTGTTTTCAAGGTATTGAATCACTCCGTTTCCACCACAAGATCGGACCTGACAAGAAGCCGCTGCCAGGAGCAGCCCGTGATTGCACGGGGAAGTGAGCTGATCGCAGCTACGTTTCACGGCCCGGTTTGTGTCTGCAATTGTGGTTTTGGGCGTGGGGGACTCAAGGGCGTCCTGGACTTTATCATCCGTTGGGTTTTTCAGCAAACATTTAAGACCCCCCCTTTTGCTAGGCAAACACAGCATTAGTATTAACTGGGATTTTCACGCTGCAGTACCTACACGAACAGGTGAATGTTGGGACCTGTAGTCAGTCAAACTTAGGCTACAGCTGTCCTGGGTGGAGCGTGAACAGCTGATCTCCCGCCAATGGGAGCGCCGCAACAGTACAAAAGAGGGAGCAGTTACAACCCTGATGTATTTGGCATCTGACGAAGGCAAACCCGCCGAAATGCATTATGCCGCAATTCTGTATATAAAGGACTCCCGAAGAAATCCCCATTGTGTCCTCGGATTACTTCAACAAGTGGTCGTGTGTGTGATATATATATATATATATATATATATATATATCCGCGTGGCCCCTCTCGTGGAGCCCAATATAGCTCTGGGGACCACCAATCCCAGGGCCGGCTCCACCAATGTCCCAGGGTGCCCACCATTGGGGCATTGCAGGTTGCTATGGCTTGGAAGCATAGCAAACAAGTACTCTGCTCCCCCGTAGGCCCCAACGTTTTAAATGTGGGTGCTCTGGGTGGGACCAGGGCACCCGCACTACAGGCCAGGCCCTGGGGGATGGGGTCCCCGGGGCCAAAATGGGCCCGGGAGGGGGTCGTGCAATCCCCCTCCGTTTAAAAGAAAAATTCAATTAAACAAGGGGCAGGCTCCTGGGAATGGGGTTCCCCTCCCCAAAAATGAATGGTGCAGCATATGCAGTGGCACAGTGGCCAGGAGCTCTAGGGACCCCACTAATCCCAGATTATCTCTAAAATGTAAAAATAAGCAGACAGGCACAAGTGCAGTTACCTTGCAAACAACAGGGACATGATTTCAATGATGCAGCAGGTGCAGTGACACCAGGATCAAAAGTACTAGGCACCCCACTAAACACCTAATTGCTATATTTTACTACTAAACAGGAAGTCACAAGTGCAAGTTCTAGTCTTTGTCCTCTGCTTGGCAGAAGCAGCAACTGCAGGCCATCCCAGCAAAGCAACACAGAGCAAAGGGCAGTCTCCTCCTCACAGCTCTTCAGCTCTTCTTTCTTGGCGGAGAATCCTCTTGATTCCAGAAGTAATCTAAAGTTCTTGGGTTTTAGGTCTAATATTTATACCTTGCACTCTCAAATACACAATACACCTGTGATCACTAGCACACTAAACACAATCTCAGAATCATTCTGCCATACTAATACTCTCAATTCTTTTTTATCAGGAACAGCACGACAACATCAGAAACTCAGTAAATAATTTAGAAAGGTGGACAATGAAATGTAGACAGAAGGCCATTATAGGGACATGGCTAAAAAGAGTCTACCTCTTATCTCGTAACTATCCTCTGCCACCAACATTTTGTGGGCATGCATTACTCCTAAAGTCTTACACCTTAAGGTCACCTCAAAGGCACACCCACAAATGGGTGGCTCAGGGTAGGTGTTAACCTCAATTTCATAAGGCAGTGTGTCCCAAGATAAGGTACATTATCAACATGTGAAAATTACAGTCAAAAATAAGAAAGTACTGACTCAATAAGTGAGTTATAGGGCAGAATAAAAAATATAAAGATTAATTACAAAATGCTGGAATACACAGAAATCAACTGCCTTAAAGGCCATGAATTCAGAAAAGTGACAAAATAAGAGAAACAATCCTAAATCTCAAATGTGCAGCAAAATCAGTAAGAAATCAGACCGGATCCCTGGTGACATTGGAAAGGTCTCTAACTCACCCCGAAAATACAGATTTTCAAAAGGAAATTAACCCATAGAACATCATGGAAAGTGAAGAATTTTATAAAGGGTTCATTACAAAAATTTTGAAGGTGCAATACAGTATAATTTAATGCAAACGTTGCTGGGATACTCAACTGGCATAAATGCCATCAGTAAAGAAAAGCAACAAAATCAGAGAACATGCTAAATCCCAAATGTGCATCAAAATCAGTAAGAAATCGAAAGGCATCCCTAGCAGCTTAGGAAAAGTCTATGACTCACCCCCAAAGTCAAGAGTTCTCATAGAACATCATAGAAAAGGCATAATCGGAGTGATGTCAGTTAAAGTAATACATCTTCAACAAATCAGAAATAAGACCTTTGAATCATCATACAGCCTTACCACTTAAGCACTAAAACACTACATGCAAATTGGTTCAGCCCACTCTGACCTAATATAATCCAGAGGGGTTAGACCAAACAAGTTAAATAAGGAATAGTGAATCATTGTGTGAATATAAGTAATATGGCCTGCAAGTGAAAGAACCTTGGAGAAACGTTGCAATACTAAGCCCATGCTTGAGCGCCTTCTTCGAAAACAATGTTAATCGCAAATAAACAAAACATGACTTGTTTGATTATCAGAAATAAACAAAACATGACCTGCCTAACTATGTGTAGCAGCAATAATAAACAGAGCATGAATATGAGTCATCCATTTTGAACAAGATGGCATCAAAGTCTGACTGAGGCCTAGTAAGCAGAAGCCGCGAAAATGCACTCTAGCAGGCTCTATTAAAATTGTTCCAAAAGCAATAGCATCATGTCAATATATACATGTGAATTCAAGTGTAGATTAATAGTCTTCAAGTTGTTAATGCACGATTCTGCTTTATGCATAAAAATGTTCTTATAGGGACTCTCACTCATTAACTCTTCAATATTTTAAATATGTTATGCCATAGATGACTTAAACCCACACTTTCCCTCACATATTAAAAGGAGATTGTTTTCTGAAAAAGCCCTCAATGCTCATTTACTTCAGCCTGTTACACAGGAAAACGTTTCAATTCAAAAGCTCCAGTTTTAGCATTGGCATCCAGGAGCTCTTTACATTTAAAAAAACATCAACATTTTATTGAGTTTTATTGTATATTTAATAAAGCGATGGAAAACACATGGCATGTACACTCAACTAAAACAACTACAACACACACCACATTATTCAGCCTAATTTTCACCCCTTCCACAGCCACCACCCCAGCAATCTCCTGGTTTTGTATTGATTGGCCGATAGGTGCATACTTCAACCTCCAAATTAAATGACCAATCCCTGCTGGGTGTCAACGGCATGCCTCTATGGTCAGCCCAAACCTCCCAGTATTGTCTGGTGTTTTAGAGGGCAGCCTTGGCTTGGAATATCGACCTTCCTAAACTTGTGCAGTTATCTCATCTTGTTTTCCACCCTTCTAAGGAGGAAGGGTGGGGGGGGTCTCAAGTTTTTGCATCTCTGCAATGCTCCTTTAAGCCACCAAGAGGCCTAGCCACAACAAAGCCATCTTAGATCTGTTGTTATCTAAGTCAATGTTGCTTTGTAGCAGGGCCATCTTAGGATGACGTGGCAGCAGCTGCCCCAGCACCATCACCCAGCAGGGAGGGCACTTCATCCCAAAATGGAGCAATCACCTACCAGTTCCAAACCATATGTAAAAAATCCCCATCATTCCTCGAACAGTTGCGATTCAATTGCTCCCACCCTTCAAAGTCGAGTGAAATAGGCGTGACGTAGAACCTTACGCTGGACCACTCTAAAGTGGGATGGTCACTCAGGCAGCGAGGTCAAGGCCTCATGCCAGTCACCATCTTTCCAAGGTCTCTTACCCGACCTCCTGCCAAAGCATTAAGGAATTTGAAGCACTGTTTTGTAAGGTCCTGTATATCTGCTAGTATCCCCATCACGGTGACTGGTAGCAGAACACCTTCTAACTTAGACCCATATAAATGGTGTGTCAACTGCTGTTCCTGCATTTCCCACTTCTGAAATGCAGCCGCGGGATCTCCATCCACTTCATCTCACCATCGGTTTAAGATAAGTAACCATGAGGCTCCATAACATGATTCATTATCAGGTGTTACAATGCCTCCCTAGTAAGTGGATTTGAAACATCTATGTAGGGCAAACCGGGGAGTCCCATCTTTCCAGAGAAGCATTGCATTTATTGTATGAAAGAAGCTACAATAGATGTGTAAGGGACGTTCTGCAGCTTATAGAGGAGACCTGACAAGGTTACCATTTTAAAAATGCAGGATGACCCAGGAGCAATAAAGGGGGAGCTTTCAGAATTGTATGTCATTTTGTAGCCTAGCGAACTGAGACTGTATATTCCTGTCCCACACCCTGTCCATGAATACTCGCATGTACGCCACCCATCCCAGAGTCCCAGTAACTGCATCAGATGGAAATAGGGATATCTTGGCCCTATTTCCATGAAGACCTGTGAAATTACCAGAAATCTGAAGAATCTGTGAAACCCTTGGCCCCGCCCACCCCAGGTCACCCAAGAGCACAAGGACGTCATTTGCATACAGTGCCACACTCTCAGGCCTTGTCTTTTTCCTCCTCACATGAAAAATGTGGTTGAATGGAGCTAGCCAATTCTAACCCTGGTGAGAAGCTCAGTATATAGAAGTTTTACTCAAACTCAAAATAATCTTTTTTTCGGTCATAGACCATAAAAGATAAGCAATCCACAAAAACATAGAATCATAAAAAAAAAAATTATTACAGTACATAGATAGTGAGTACAATAAAGATTAGATTGGTTGCCAATTAATTCATTAAAACAGTAGGTAAAAGTTTAAAAGATTAAAAATGTCATAAAAACAATACATTATACCGACAAGTTCGAGCATAAAAGGGAACTTCTCCTTCGCCACACAGCATACCAGAAGCGTGATAGCGAAAAGACTATAGGTAATGCTGTGTCTGTCTTCAAGATTCTGTAGGCAACTTTACAATGTATGGTCCCCAAATTCCTACAGAGTTGACAAAGCCAACGTTTTCTGATGGATTTGTATGTTGGGCAAAAAAAGAGAACGTGTAGTTCAGTTTCGCCAGGGGCTCCACAGGTTGGACAGTCAGGGAGATTATTTATCGACCACTTCCCTGTGAAGGCTCTCAAAGGCAATGTCCATACCTGAATTGCATATATAGTTTTCTAGAGGCATTAGGCTCCATCAGGTCTAGAACTGGCTCTATTTTGAAATCTTCTTTGATATTAAAGAAGTCCGTGGTCAAAGAGCCTAATTTATTATTGGTTAGCATCATATTTTTTTTATTTAACCAAAATGCATTTACCAATTCAGCTCTAGAGAGTGTAGGGGCGTGTGTTTCAGGATGGTGCCATAGTGCAGGAAAGCCTAATCTAATAAGCTCCCTTTTGATATAAAGAATCCACGGTATATTATCTATACCACGGGGGGTCATTAACGATTTTAAATCGTTTTGATAATCCACTAACTCAGGAGTTGCCCACAACCTGCGCCAATACAGTAGTGGCCTTAAAGCAATTTCGTCTTGGATAGACCTTACTCCCAGGTCCATTCTAAGTGGAATAAGGGGAGTGCTGGGTGGTAAGGACAGTAACGACCTTAAGAACGAGTTCTCTGATCTCCCAATGTCTCCGGTTAGGCAGTGCCCCCATAGTTCAACCCCATAGAGAGATGCAGACCGTGCTTGTACTTTGTATATCTCAATGGTGGGTGCTATCGGTTTTGAGATGGGAGCTCTATATATTTTAAGGATCCCACCGCAAGTCTGCGTAAGTCGTAATTTAGCTTTTGCTAGCTGGGGACCCCATTCCATCCTATCCGAGAGTATGACACCAAGATATTCAAAGACTGAGACCCTATCCAGTGTAACACCATTGAGAGAAGGGTTTGGAACATTGTTTTTGGGCGGGTTGCAAATCATAAATTTTGTTTTTGAGGAATTAACCTCAAGGCCTCTCTGGGATCAAAAATCAGAGAAACTATCAAGGGCACGTTGAATCCCCATAGGGGATTTAGACACCAGGAGGGTATCATCAGCAAACATTAGTGCGACCACCTGCTCGTTGTTAAGTTTGGGGGCATCGATGTCCTTAACTCCCCTCAGGTGGGGCACTAATGCATTAGTATAGAGAGAAAATAGGGTTAGGGCCAGGACGCATCCCTGTCTTACTCCACGGTTAACTGGAAACTTTGGGGTCAAGTTGCCCCCCTTACCACACCTGACTTGGGCGAAATTGTCATTATGGAGCCGTTTTATAATCCCCAAAAGGCAGGCAGGCATCCCCATCTCAGCCAGAACCGCCCACAAAGTTTGCCGAGGGACTTGGTCAAAAGCTGCTTTGAGATCGACGAGGATAAGGTAGAGGCTGCCACCCTCAACCCTCACGGTTTTCCAATAAAGAAGTTGTAGTCGTAAAAGTTGGTCCACCGTGGATGTCTTCTCTCTAAAGCCAGCCTGGTAGGGGGTTAGTATTCGTTTTTCGTCCATCCAGGTTTGCACTCGATCTAGAATAATACGTGCAAAGAGCTTCTGGCTGACGTCAACTAGGCTGATCGGGCGGTAATTGCTAGGCAAGAGGGGGGAGCCCTTCTTGAAAACCGGGACTATCTCTGCACCTGCCCAGGTATTCGGAATGGGGGCACCGTGAAGAATTGCGTTGTAAAGTAAGCAAAGGTATGGTATCCACACCTCGGGTTTATGCTTGTAAAGGTCCCCAGGAATCTTGTCAAGGCCAGGAGCCTTTCCTACTGGAAGTCTGTTTACGGCCTTTTCTACCTCCCTGGGAGTTATACTATCAGTGCCTTTGTTAATCGTATCAGGGGGGGATGGAGCCTCAGTAGTGGGGGCCAACGGAGCATACAAACTCTGAAAGTGATCAACCCATTGACTCAATGCAATATTGGGATCATCGGCTATACAGCCTTCCTTTGATTCTGATCTGACAATTGCCCAAAATTCTCTCTTGTCTTTTTTAATAAGAGCTCTTTTAATGTCCTCCCATTTATCGTATTCCCAATTCTGCTTTGCCACTTTTACGGTCAACTTATATTTAATTCTACTCATAGCGACCGCTTTCCTATCGCCAGATTTTAATGTGGCCAATAGGGCTAGTTTTGCCTTTCTGCATTCATGGTTAAACCAGGAGAGTGCCATTGCGGTTCTCTTTTTCCTGGAGATCAAGGGATTTACGTAATTTCCCAACATGTTAACTAGCCCAGTATGGATTTCGGACACATGTTTTTTCCTGGTATCACTGTCCTGGTCTAAGATTTGGCACATTTGTGCAAGGGCATTACATGTGGCCGAGTAGATAAGGCTGATTTTATCAGGGGATTTAAGAATCAGCGTCCACTTAAGGCGTCTTCTGTCGCCAGAGAGATGTAAGGGTCGGGGCGTACCACTATTTTGCGTGGGACTATTTTCCCTCACTACAGTCAGATCAAGGGTCAGCGCATTGTGGTCACTATCATGCGAGGGTGGATCATGAAATCCATAACCCTCGTCCACATTTTGGCCTCAACCATAATATAATCAATACGCGAAGTCTGGTCTGGACGATTAAAAGTATGTTTACCCTCAAGATCCGACAAAGAGTGCCCATTGCAGGCTCTAAGTGAGTTAGATAATGTTAGGGAGTTAATTTGCAGGGCTAGTGATGTCCAAGCCTTGACAGGTGGAATTTGAAGGGCCGGTATGGACCATTGTTCGTCTTCCTCCCTAGTAATTGGGTCAATGAGCCCCGGTAGGGGCTCAAATTGACAATTGAAATCGCCCGCAACAATCAAAGTGCCCTTATCTTTTACTGATTGGATAAATTTGTCCAATAAATCTAATGTAGGTGATTCACTGCCTGTCTTAGTAGGACGGGAATAAACATTAACCAAGATAATGACCGACCCTGAGGAAAACGTAAGCTGAAGACATTGGAGATCGAGTGATTGCGTGGCAATTTCAGAGGTTACACAACCCAAATGCGACCCTATAAGAATGGACAACCCACCAGATGGTCTTCCTCTCGGACCCGAAAGTGCTAGAATATTAGTTGTAAAAAAGCCCTTTATTCTAAGTTCTTCTTTTGCCCAGGTCTCCTGCAGCAGACAAACGTCATGCTGGTTAATGAAAGAATTCCAGTCGGGGCAGAGAAGTTTATTTACAGTGCCCGCGACGTTCCAAGATAGTACTTTTAATTGGTTATTTGAATGGGGATTATTTCTTTCAGGTCGTGAGACAATAGGCATGGAAAGAGAGGAGTGGGTTGGCTCCTCACTTAATGTGGGTCTAGAGGGGATATATTCAATAGGAGCAATACTATTTAGAAGGGTGGGATGAGCATTAATGTCGCTTATAGAAGGGCTGGGGGAACCCCTGTTAATTATATCAGTATCGGTTAAATCTTCCAGTCAATCGACATCCTCTAACGGAGCAAATCAATTGTGTACAGGGACTCCAAATTGTTGATTATTCAAGTTAGTGCTATATGGTAGATTTTGGCGAAACCCAATATCTGGAAAAGTAGAGTCAATTTTTACATTTTTGTGGAATTTGGGGCCAAATTTACATCTCTCCAATAGGAGAAAGGTACAATCCCAAACCACTGAGTCAAATGCCAACTTTAAGTCGGCTAATAAAAGGGCTGTCAGTCCTGGGACACAACTCGCCAAGGAAATGACTTTGCACTCTCTGCTAATATTTTGTCTGATGACACATTTTGTTATTAAGCCCGATTGCCCCCTTTTTGAACCAAGGAGATAATCACTCTCAACAAAACTGTTTTCTATGGTTTTTGCAATAATATTAATTTCAATTTTTAGTACGAAGATTGAGAAGTAAGATATGCAGCGGTCCAGCGGTCACACCGGCTTCTCATCTCTATTTCTGATGATGCATAACCAATGGGAGACTCCCTCCTGTCAAGACCTCCACGAAAACCACCAATATTGAACAAGCTAATTATGAAATAGAATGAAGAATTCCACTGGATGCCCAGTAGGTCCCAGGGTCTTCCCCTTTTGAGTTGCTGCAGGGCTGTCATATGGCCGCTAGGGTCATTGTCAGCATTGCTAAGTTAGCATGAGCTCTGCTGTCATGATGCTAAGTTTGCCTTTCACATGAGAACCATCTGCTTTCTGCGTTCTCTAACTCTTCCTGGAGTTTAGTCTGAACACGGTGTGCAAGGTCGGTAAACAATGCCCCTTGTTATTCTGTTCTGGTCAGTCCCTAGCACTCAGAAAAAACATGCCAACACAGCTGCTACTGCTGAAAACTTGTGCTTTGATATTATAGGGATGCATGTTGTTATAAAACCCACTTGGAGAGGGAGCTTTCCAGGGAGAAGAGCTATGCTGTTCCTATGATGTAAAAATACCATCTAGGCACTAAGGTATGGGGTCTGCTGACAAAACCCAGAGATCTTCCTTTATATAATAAAACTTCTTCTTGACAAGGGGAGGGTGGTTAGGTTTTATAATCCTTAATCCACTGTCTACATATGATGACATCCCCATTATAATCTATGGAATTGCAACAATGCTAACTGTTTTAGGTTTTTGTGTTTTGCTGCTGGTAGCGGCTTGTATACTGCATTATAGAGCACTATAGTTAAAAAACAAATAAACATTTTGAACTATAACAGTGACTCTGTCAATTCTATTGTGGACAGGTACGAGTGAGTGAGCGAAAGGGTACATCTTGCTACCGCAATTCCTGAGAGAGTCGGGATTGTTGTGTTCTGGGTTGTCTAATCATTTGTAGCTTCGTGATTATGGAGGAGAGTGAGTGAGACACTATAGCTAGTCGGTCCTGGGATTTTGGGTACTGAGGTGGTAGGAAGGCTTAGCCCCTATACACCGAGGTCCCGTTTTCCTGCGTATAGTTCTGTGTATGTGCAGAATCCCTGCAACACGGCGCCGCCAACGTTTGGTCTGGTACTTATCTGCGAGACGCCTGAGTAGTGCTTGTGCTTGTCCACAATCCCCTCACATCTATTTCTGGAGACAGTGGTGACGGTGTAGCCTCCTATATTGTGATATTATAGATTTTTAAAGCTTGAATTCTAAAAGGTCCTTTTTCTTTCTTTTGCCTGTTATTCCCCTGCCGCTCGTAGGACGGTGTTCTCTTGCTTTGATTATGGCTGTTGCCATAGTGGGTCCTAACTGCGTTCCGGTTACCGCTTACTTGACTCAACATGGAGCCCCTAATGCGGGTGCTCATCATATTTTTGTCGTAGGGGCGGATGCAGCGCCCCGCTTTGAGGTGTTTTATTCTTGGTCACCTTTCTCGCCTTGGATGGAACTGATCATTCCTCTCTCGAATATACTATCACTTCACTACCGCAGGATTATCGACCTTATTAATCTCTTGAAGTTCCTTTAACGGCTTGGCAATACACCAAATGATTTAATGGCGCCCTTCCTCACCCTTTGACAGTGGTCCGTTTTGGCCCTTATTGATTGATGGGGCCACGTGGCCCATTTTGGATGGGCATACCGCGCATACAAATTATCTTCACGTTACAGTCACAGAGCTACGGGTATTGCATACTTCGTTGATACGAGTACATAGAGCTGTTATACAGTTCATGTCATGCAACATGCAGGTGGGACCACCTGGATTTGCTGCACAACCACCGGGACCCGGTGGTGTAGTTATCAGTCCTGTTATGATTAATTCAGTGATGGGCAAGCGTCCACAAAATAAGGACGAGCTTCCTTATTCAATTCAATAGATCTTTATTCGATTCACAGAATCATAAAAGCATCATACAGACAAGAAAAAAAATATGTAAGATCTATTTACAAGTATAAAACTGATCCCTCGTTAAAATACACAATAAATCATTTAAAGCCTGATAGAAGCAAAAAGTGCAACGTAATGGTTTCCATAACGCTCATGGTATATAATACCTGTAAACTTTTAACAGCTTTGGCATGTAAGAAATAAGATACTCCTTACTTACTTAAAGTCAAAATATTCAAATATAACCAGGATTGGTTTTCCATAAAGTGCAAAGTGCTTCATCTTAAAATACTATGATTTTTAGATAAAATCGTGTGAACATGGCTTCCCTGAAAGTGTTTACAGTCGAGCATAAACTTTAAGTACAGTGATTTTTGTTTGTTTTTGGGAATCACGCATGGTTACATATATTAAAATTTCCCGTGATTCACAATAAAAATTAAATTTTAAAATTTGAGTCCCTTTTTGATCCTTATAAAATTAGCTGCCAATAAAAATCTGCTGGTACCAAATACAATGAGTTTTGAAGTGTCGGTTTTTAGGATACGCAACATTTCAAAGTATTTTCCGACACATAACTTCCTGCCCAAAGGTTTTATCCATTTGTTTCTTGGTACTCTTTAGGCAGGGCAGAAGAATAGAACGTGTGCTACATCCTCTTTAGTTCCTATGTTACATTGGCAACACCTATCATCAATTTCCCCTCTCTCTCTCTGGGCAGACCCCCAATTGGATGTAAAAGACTTGGTCTGGAGAGTGCCTTATCTAAATTTAAGATACAGTACTTTGGCGAGTTGGGGCTCGATCTCATCCAGAAATTGCTCAAAGCGGGGGTTTATTTTGAACATCAGAAATTGAGAGGTAAGAGGACCAGCATCACAGTTTGTAACGACATTGTGCATGATAAAATTCCAGTAGATGATTTTTATTTCCTGCTTTGAGTCAGGAATGAACAGGTTCGGGTTTACCCAGAATCTGCTCAGACCCAAGTCCAGCAGCCATTTGCGAATGTGATTCAACCACGGAAAACTGAGGTTAGCATCTAGGGCCAGGAGTTCACTTAATGATTGTCTATATGTGTAAAGTTCCTCTGTCATCCAGATTCTTATCCAGTAGGACAGGGTCATCCATACTGCCCTGTGGCCCAAACGTTTGATGCCTAAATCCATCATGAGGGGGGTCAATGGTGTATTTTGTGGGAGTGCAACAAATCTCCTCAAGAACTTATTTTCCCCCTTAGTTAGAGTCGAGATGGAACCCCCCCCCATAACTCTGAGCCATATAGCGCAGCAGATTGGGCCCTTGCCTTATAGACTTCCAGGGCTGGGGTAATGGTCTTTGACGTGGTTGCGTGCAGTTTTTTTAAATTTGGGACTGAGTTTTACATTAAAATTGTTCTTGATTTTGTAATCTGCGGGTTCCATGAAAGTTTAGAGTCAATGTTCACACCAAGGTAAATAAAATTTGGGACACACTCTAGGCTCATTCCGTTCAGCTTAATATTACGCTTGAAACATTTATGGGGTCTAACTGACATATATTTAGTCTTTGCGGGATTGATTTCCAAACCTTTTGAATTACAATATTCATTAGGTGAATTCAAGAGGTTTTGCAGACCCTTTGGTGTTTGCGACAATAGTACTGTATCGTCAGCAAAGGTAAGAGCACAGACATGATTCCCCCACAGCTTCGGGGAATCATGGTTAGATCTTTGCAGGAACTCAACCATGTCATTGACATATAAAAGGAAGAGGGTTGGCGCCAGGACACATCACTGACGCACACCTCTATTAACTGGTATTTCTTCGGTGAGTTCTCCCGCCTGGCCCCAACGTACTCTAGCGAAGTTCTTCTCGTGCAGCCTGACCAACTGTGTTAGGATGTTTTTAGGTACTCCCTGTTGCAGTAAGTTTGACCACAATAGATCTCTAGGGATCGAATCAAAAGCGGCCTTTAAGTCTATAAAGGCCACATATAGATGGCCGGCTCTTAGCCTGGTATATTTCCAGGCTATTACTATCCATCTAAACACCTGATCTATGGTGCTCGTCCGTTCCCTAAAACCTGCTTGATAGGGAGAGAGTATATTATTTACAGACATCCAGTCTTTTAGCTTATCTAGGATTTGTTTTGCGTAAACCTTTTGTAAAATATCCAACAGGCTAATAGGTCTGTAGTTAGCGCGGTCGTCCCTGCCACCCTTTTTGTATATTGGGACGATCTCCGCTCCCTTCCAGGATTCAGGGATTGGCTGCCCTCCTGCAATTGCATTACTCAATAGATTGATGTATGGTACCCACACGTCTGGTGTATGTTTAAAAAGGTCGCCTGGTATTCTATCGGGGCCAGGTGCTTTTGAGGGCTTGATAGTATCCAAGGCCCGTCTAGTAACTTCAATACTAAAGGACAACGGAGCAATCGTGGTTGATGACATAAGGTTTCCGATGTCACAGCTGTGGCCACTCTTCGTAGGAACTAGGGAAGCATACAAGTGGGCAAAATGCCTGTGCCAGGTACCTGGATCCAAATTATGATCGAGACCTTGGATTCCTGGTTTCTTCCCATTTGCGATTATCCGCCAAAATGAGGATTGATCGCCCGCTTTAGCTGCCATTAGCAATTCTCCCCAACTTGCGTCTTCCCAACTCCTACAAGCTACATTCAGGGTTCTATTATATAATGTCCTCGCTTCTCTAATAGCCAGAGGGTCCTTAGCAAAGAATGCCTTCATTAGGAGTTGTTTTTTTTCAATACAATCTTTACTAAACAAAGGGTTTGATTTCATAGCCTTAGTGGTATGTTTTGTCTTAACAAGCCCAGGTTTTGTCAAATATGGTTCGATTCTCTTTGCGAGTTTTAAATGAATCTGTGTTATCAGTGTAGTCCCAGGAGGTTTGTCTAAATATGACGACACTAAATCACTAAAACTGTTATATATGTGAGTAAGTGATTCATTGTTCCCAATTATAGAAGGCCATTTTACAGCCCTTCTGTTGTTACTCACTATGGGCTGGGTAACTTCATTCCCAGATCTCAAGTGGATCAATGGATGTTTCTGGAACGATTCTTCTGCAAGATCTAGGCAGAGTGGAAAATGATCACTTTCTCTTCTAACATCTATTTTAAAATCTTTTACGTAAGCCCAATAAGCCGAGCTTACCATAATATAATCAATCCTGGATGTCGCGGACCCCCTCGAAAAAGTGTTAGATCCCAGAGGGTCCGAATAAGTTCTACCATTGCATGATCTCAAGCTATTTGCTATGGTAAAATTCAATAGCTGTAGTGCAGAAGCTGAGCTTCTAGAGAATTTGACAATTCTTAGAGGGGGTATGCCTAGGGCAGTATCTTCGTCCTCAAAAATTTCTTTCAGGCCTGGCAGCGGTTCATAGCAACAATTAAAATCTCCGCCGATTAAAATAGGCCCACTGGGAAGTAAGGGGTCCATGACTTCTTCCAATAGCTGTAATATCATTGATTCTTTGGAATTATCTCTAGGCCTAACATATACGTTAAATAAGAATAACCTCAAATCATTTTTAAATTTAAAACTTAGCCCCAGGATATCCTCTGTGTCTAATGGTATTATTCCTATTGTAGCGTTAATGCTATTTGTAACCCAAATAAGGAGTCCTCCTGCTGGTCTACCTCTGGGTGATTGCCGCGCCTCTACACTAAATGTTCTATAGCCCACCTTATGCAACGGTTCCCTGGCCCACGTTTCTTGAAATAAACAAAGATCAAAAGTATCTATATATTCGTGCCAGTCAGGTTCCTGTAACTTTCTTGTAAGGCCGGCTATATTCCAGCTTACCAACTTTACACAATTTGAGGTAGTATGGCTGGAGTGGTTACGACCTACTGCTGGTTGTATTGGGTGGATGTGGGACTGGGATATATCACTAGTGTTGTCCAGTCTTCCCACTTCCTCTAAGGTAGTGCCTAATCCTCCCTCAGGGTCTAGTTCCTCATCGTGTATCTCTTTCTCAAGTACAGGGGGGAAATACGGTTACGATTTGTGGTACCGAGACTATAGAAGAGATTGCTCTTTCCGATGAACCACGAGTCCACTCTTGGGTTAGTCAGTCTGGGTCTTCAAGGTTCGATTGCCCCCCATGAATAGGAGGTTCGATGTCCCAGTCAATTAGGCAAGTTCTTTTCTGCCTAATGCCAATACTGGAATTAAAAAAGGAGTGAGATCTTAGATTCATAGTTATTAAATTGTCAACAATGTTTTTAGAGTAAAACGTTAACTTAATATCATCCAGGTCACCCTTGTCTTGTTGGATCCTTTCCGCATTTTTTAAATCTGATCTTATTATAGATAGGCACTGCCTTTCCTTTCTAATACAGTGAACTGCTTTGTTAAATAAGGAGTCCTTATCTTCCCTGTTACCCGCCTTCAGTCTTGGAACGTTTGTAAGAAATACACAACATGACTCCGAGTCCGGGTCCTCCCTGGTTGTAAGATAGTTGGCCTGGTCTGAATATCGATTGTGCTCTTGCTCACGGCCCCTTGCCCCCCTCCAAGGATCCAGGGTAGGACGTGTGGGTCTGTCTGTGTGAGGAATTCTCGGCTTTGCATGAGTGTGTCTGGCCTGATGTTGTAAAATAGGCTTTTTAAAATGGTCAATATTGTTGTCCTGTCCTCTACCGTGCTTGGTCGGGGGAGATTATGTGTATACATTGATTGTTGAACCGCGTTGGATTCTGGTACTCAGGGTGACTTTTGGATGCTCGAGACGGTAAGTTGGTCATTTGGCTTCCCCTAGTTGTACCTGCAAGTTTTATTTCTGATTCTACGAGTTCTCCTGGAGTAGGAATTAGACTCCCCTCATAGTTCGGTAATTGAGACGTTAGGGCCTCCAGCATTTTTTTAATTGTCCTAACCTCCTCTTGGAGAACATCAAGTTTGGTATTTAAGGTTGCCACTAAGCGGTAAGTGTCCTGTGTTACTAGATTAATTTGTGGCTGTACTTGAGAAAGGACCCCTATCTCGTCAGGGTGCTTTAAAGTTATTCCGTCATTACTACTCACAGGGTTCATAATATCAGGCTCTAGGTTTTCACCCAAAGGTGCAAATCTGTTAGAGCATTCGATATTAGTCACCTCTCTGGATGTAGTACTATCTGAGTTGCTAACTACATTCTCAGTGTTTTCAGGACCGGGGGAGGGCCTAGTGATTAACCCCCTACTTTGCTTTGATTGTAGAAGAGTTGGGGATTGGGATTGTGTTTGTGTTGAGGAGTAGGGTCTGTGTACCGTGAAAATGGGGCCAGGGGACTTTACTCGTGTCACCTTCTCTCTTTCACCAAAATAGGATGAGATTTTGTTTCCCTTATTGTTAACCCCCTTGTCACTAGACAACATAGTCTCCACTTCTTCTATTAAATTGTCAATCTCGGCCAAAGTGCAGTTATTTACAACTGATTTCACTTGTTTTTGCGTTTTGGCTAGTTTCTTCTTCCCAGTCATGGGTTTGGTTGCTTTCCGCTTTCCCATCACAGCCCTGAGAATAAGTCAACACTATATACCCCACAACCAAAATAGCTCCTTTACCAGTTTCCGAACAACAAGTGAAACAAAAAATAAAAAATAAAAGGTCCGGCTGACAACGTGTCTAGGATGACACCCTAGAGCAATATCCCGAGCAATTATTAGGGACACAGTCAATGTATCAGAACTAAATACCACACGAATGCCCTAGGAGGTAATTGCTGTCTTAAGGTTACAAATCAAGACACTAAAGACGTTGAAACCTCATTCATTTGCTACTACGAGTGCAAAAACATAAATAGTCACATGAAAGTAGCGGGATCTTGGATTTGGGTTACCGGAATGTCTTACTTGAGAGGTTAGGAGGGTGGCCCAGTCCAGTCTTATCCTGTCTTCGACGGGCGCTGACGGGCCTGCCCTTGGCCCGGGCTTCGCCCGGGCACGCTCGCGCGCATCCCGCACTGCGGGATGCGAGGGGGGCTGAAGTAGCGCGCCGCTACCTACGTCACCGCTGCGGGGCTGCTGGGATCTGAAGTTCAGCTGGCAGTGATGCCTTTTCCCCTCACGGCAGGTGGAGCGGCTGCAGGCAGATGTAAGCTGGTGCTGCTGTTGCGGGCAGGTAGGCCGTTTCCCCCATCGGCGCTGAGAGGCTTTCTGGCCGTTCCCCTCATGGCTTTCTGGCCGTTCCCCTCACGGCTTTCTGCGGTTCCTTATTAGCTTGCTGAAAGATTTGGGCAACTCGAAGCTGGTTTTCCAAATACCACACCTGTGGAAAACACAGGGTTTTCACCATGAGCTTAACTAAAGGCCTTGTTCCCAAGTTAGCTGATTGTAACACTTGGGGTAGAGTGTTTGCAGCGGTTTATTCAATGTGTTTTGGCACTCCCTCAATGACCGTTCTCCCTTCCGAGATAAAACGTGTTCAGGATGAACATGGGGTTGAAGCGGCCCTGAAGTTGGGAATAAGGTTGGTGGGGGGTTCGATATTGTTTGCAATATGATCCATGCTAATGTGAAGGGTGAAGCTGTAAGCTTACAAGTGGCACAACGCGTGGAGGCTGTTGCTGACGCAGACAAACAACCTGAATTGCCAAAGATTATTGCTAAAGCTTATAAAACTTTAGGGCGCAATAGTCTGGGAATTAAGCCTTTCGCTCAAACTCAACCTCAACCTCAACAAAAAGCCCAGACTGATAAGGATGGGCGTCTGTTCTTTCCTAAAAAGAACTCTAGAAATAAAAAACAGGGGCAGCAACAACAGAAACAAGGTTTGCGTGCTGGCTCACCAACACTTGATTCTTTTAGGCAAACTTATGATTTGCGCGACGCGCAAGAATTGAGACTCCGGATAGATTTCAAGTCCCTGATCAGCACTCTCCTCGTTCTTTACAGGACACATCGGACTCTCAAGTCGGTGGTGGGGAATGCCAGGATCGCAGCAAAGTTGCAACCGCACAATAGGGACGGGATCAACCTCGACTGATTGACATATAAGCCAAACAAGAGAGACTGCTTCGTTTTTGGCCCTCATATAAAAAAAAAAAGGTTGCCGCTTTAATAGCAAAGTATGCCTCAAACGGTGAGAACGCTACTCCCAGACTGGACATGGGCAGTGACTCTACTCCACAGCATGGCAAAGGTTACCATAGTGCGGGAGGCAGTGCATTCCTGTCTGAAGGCGAGAGCAACTGATACGTTTATTACAGTAGAAACAGCATATATTCGAGTTGCGCCCCCGGATAGACTCCATGAAATTGTCTTCCAAATTGAGGGTGATATACAGTGTACAATTTAAGCGGTTTTCTGGGAAAATCTCACCTCCTCGTATGACATTTTGTTGGCGGAGGCAGATTGACCTCCACCATTTGTTCTGGCCGCTTCTAGAGGGGAGAACTTGACACTTCCGAGTTTTTCACGTTACGTCCCTGAGGAAGCTAAACAGGCTTATGCATCTGAGTGGGCAATTGCCCTTGCCCTAGCGGTGTACCGTAATCAAGGATTGGGATAGAGATTCAGCCGTGCATGAGATACCATTATGGCCTGTGCCACAGCAACAACCACAATATCCAATCAGACAAGAGGCTAAGGCTCCCATTTGTGACATTCTGACTCAATTGGAATATCAAAGAGTAATTGAATCCTGTGTATCACCGATGAATAATCCTCTTTTTCCGGTATTGAAGCCGTATGGTTCATATCGCATTGTATTAGATTATTGAAATCTGAATAGTCATTGCCGTACATTTGTGGTACAGAACACACACAGCTCTGTGCTAGTGAATAGCCTTGTTTGTGAAAAATACAAAATGACACTGGATATATCCAATGGTTGCTACAGTAATAACTTGGCTTCTGAGAGCCGTGACTTGACAGCATTTAACGCTGTTGGAAATCAAAAAAGATTTACACACTTGTCTATGGGGTATAAGAACAGCCCCGGGTCCTTTGCTGCACATGTTGTGTCTTTGTTGCACAGCATAGATCCATATGCGTTCTCATACGTAGATGATATTTATCTGATGGACGATGAACTGATACCACATCTTGTCCAAGTCGACCAAATTATTCTATTGTTTGCCGACTATGGATAAAAATGTAATTTTGCTAAATCACACATTGCTAGTTTTGCGGTGCTCTTTTTGGGCTACAAGCTCAATAATGAAGGTAGGGGGTTAGCCCCCCACTTTCTGGAGAAATGTGCACAATTGCAACCTCCATCTACACTGAAGAAGCTTCAGTCTTTGCTGGGATTTTTAAATTTCAGGAGGACACACATCCCCGTGTACCAAACCGCTCTTGGGATTGATACAGCCTGCATATTCTTCTGCCTGCTGGCTTCCCAAACATACCTCTATTCTACAATCTTTGCAGTCAGATCTGCTAGCGACTAACTACTTGTGGACGCGTGATAATTCCACAAACCTGGTCATACGTATTGTACCAAGGACGGTGGGTTTCACTTACTTGACGTTCAACGAAGGCGACACAGTGCCTATTGCATACAAATCACATTTGTACACAGCAGCGGAAATGCAATTTTTGAATGTTGAAAAGACTTTGACTGCGGTCCAAATGACGATTCTGAAAGAACGCTCGCTGGTGCAGGGGAAACACATTCATATGGTTTTTGCCTGTCCCTGCTTTAGAAGCAGTGACTAAGGCAAGTGTACCAAACTCTAAAGCTTTACATCCTCTTTGGATACAATGGTCTACTTCTTTGACATCTGCTGATGTAACATTTATCTTTGATCCTGCTCTTCAGGCACAGGAGTTTTTGCTTTATGAACATGTTCATCCTCTTCCGTTATCGTTGCTTCCGTTGGATGAGTACAAATGTATCATTTATACCGACGGCTCGGCTCACCCGGCCAACAGGTCCAAACATACTTATTCAGCAGCTTGCGATATTGTTGCTGGTTCAATTGTGAATGGTAAATTTACGTCTTTCATTGTGCATACACAGGCACTTGGGGACTGTACAGCGCAATTGGCAGAGCTATGTGCTCTTCTAGCTCTTGAGTTTGCAGATCCTAATGTGAATACTCCTATTGTGTGCGATTCCTACTAGTGTGTCCAGTCTTTTAACGACAACTTATTCTTTTGGTCTCAGAATGATTATCGGGACTCTAAAGGCAGCGCATTAAAGCAGAAAATGCTTTGGGTTCGAGTGGCAGAGCTTACAGAACTTCTCCCACTCACACAGGTTTTACATACTCCTGGCCATCAGAGTGTGGGAGCAAATGCTGTTGGTAACTCTTTGGCTGACAAGGCAGCCAAATCTGCAGTAGGCACGTGTTCCATTGCAGCAGGTACAAGATCCATGACTTCGATAGATACTGACAATTTGACAGCTATAGCTGCTACGAAGGACAGAACTGCTTACCCGCAGGGCTTCCCTTCAAAGTATCCTTATCATATATCTCCCGAACAAGTTCCTTATGCTCCAATTCCGTCAGTTGGGGATCGGCTGATTCTCAACATGGACCGCAGACTTCCTTTGATCATAGCCCCACATGGCTTCTGCACATGCCGGGGTGGTGACTGTCTCTATTTTACAGCAACGTTATTGGTGGCGTGGTTTATATAAACAAACCTGTAATTATGTGCTTTCTTGTGACATTTGTCAACAAATCAAACTGTCTATGGTTTCACGACCACCACAAACACAGCTATGTATCTCAAATCAGCCGTTTGGCTGTGTATATCTTGATCACTGCGGTCCATTGACTTCTGATACTGCATATAAATACATTTTTGTTGCAGTTGATTCTTGCACTAGATTTCTATGGGTTTGACCACAACGCAGCGCTGATGCGCGAAATGTCATTAGAGATTTGCGTGTCTTTGTCGGGATGTTTGCCTGTGGCACCTTCCATTCTGACCAAGGTCCAGCGTTCGCCTCTAAGGCATACAAGGACGTGATGAAGTCCATGGGGGTGCTGGTGCAGTTTTCATCTCCATAGAGGCCTGAGGGCAATTCAATAGTAGAGCGAATGAACTGTGACTTAATGCAATCTTTGACAGCTAGAGTCTTAGGTACTGGCAGGAACTGGCTAGCCCATTTGTATGGAGTTAAACATGCACTTAATAATCTCCCAAGACGATCTCTGGGTGTGTGGACCCCATACGAAATACTCTTTGGCAATAAAATGTTTGTGCCAGACATTGATGGTCTAGACGTTGTGGCAGCGGCTGCAACATTTGACGTAGATACCCATTTTACTGTGTTACAGGACCTCCAAATGACCTGTGACAGCTCTACAACAGAACATATACCCTCTTCCAATGACACGCCAATGCTGATTCCATTTGCCGGCTTGCTTCCTAAGATTGGAGATCTGGTAGGAGAAAAGCTGGAAAACAAAAAGGAATTTGGTCCCTCTTATCATGCAACAGTCCCAGTTCTTGTATTGAAGGGTACTTGTACAGTGATTCTACCGCTTTTGCCTGGTTGCAAAGGAAACAGATACATTTTGGTCGACAATGTCAAACAACACCATCTGGCCCATTCTAAATAGTGTGACTCCTAGTATCTCATGCAATGTTATTTCTTTGATTCCAATGGCTTCAGCCTCTTCGACAAATGCCAGTGTCGTTGAGGGCGAGATGGAGACTCCTCTAGATCTTTTGCCTGTTGTGCCTTCATCTTCCTCCAACGCAGACATCAAGTATGCTTATCCTGCGGATGAGTCCCACATTAAATTACCGGACAGTCCTTTACATCTTCAAGCTGATGCTGCACTGCCTCCGTTAATGAATGTGGGAGCAAGCGGTTATTTTGGGGACCGTACGAGCTTCTCTTATGACTCTTCCTCTTTGTCCTCCTCTGTGACACCTCCACCAACAAACACCAGTATTTTCATCTTTTGGTTAAAAAAGACTTACCTGGTCCCACCTTGGACCTACATCTGGTTGGTGCTTATACTGATTTTCCTCTTTATGTCGATTGGATTTGTGACAGTATTCTTTTTGCTCATCAATGGTCATTATTTGCCAGAATGCTCTGCTGTAAAGTTGGTCAACGGAATTCTGGCTCCCCATACATCGTCCCATATCATGAATCGTGATCAAGCTCTTGTGAACATTTCGGCTGTCCCAGTTACAGATGGCATCGTTTGGGATAAAGTTGCATTCGAAGTTCATGGTCTGACGGAAGTCCTCAAGATACCATATGTGTTTCGCCTTTCATTAGGAGATGTGGTAACATAGGACATTTATTATGATGATTGGGATGTACAAGCAGTACATTAATTGTTTTGTGATTGAAAGTATTATGCTGCTTTTGATGCTGAAGAATTATATTTAAATTCTGCCAATTATGCTGATTTATTCTGTTATCAACATTATGGCCATAATTTCTTGCACAAGACAAACACAATAAGAGCTGCTTTTAATTACACGTGGTGGGAACATTGTCCAACTCCCTTACAGGGAAGTTCAAAAATGCTTAGAAATAAGTTCACCTATTTCACTAGTTACAACAGGTCCAATCCAGAATTCTATTTTTTTTTATTGAAATTGGCGTCTCAATCTAAATATATTCTGACATACACAAAATTATCTATTCCAATCCCTTTAGAACTGAATTGGCCTTATAGGGTTATGATAACTGGAAAGATACCATTGATTTGAAATTGATTTGGGGCACTAAGGCTTGGCAGGTCCAGGGTACAAAGCTCTGCACCGTGCATGCCTAATTCCGACTCAAATATTATTTTCAAATGACACAGTGTACCAAACTACTTGTTTTGGCTTGGCTACTGCCAACAATCTGAATATTCCATCCATTCTATCCATTCCGTCATTTGTGGAGTATGATAATTGGCGTAAACACACCAATAGTACCATAGATGTATTACAAGCTTTGTTTTGAAATGACAGTTTCAATATCTCTGATGTTGACCACTCAGGTTGGTTGTTGTAGCAGACCACTTCAAATGCATGTCAACTGCGTTTTTATTATGCAACGACTGGTTTCACCCAAACTAGACCTGATCCTCATTACCCACATTCACACTCTGTCTCCACATATTCGATGGGAAAATTGTGCCAACAATGGTTGGAACACTCTACTCTGTCGTCGGTAAAATAACACCTGTCTCTCTTGTCGAGCGACATCAATTTGGCTGCTTTTATCTTGGGTCCTAAAACTCCCAGATCCAAGAGATTCCTCTTTGAGGCTTACAATGAATTATGGAAACTTTCGCCGATGGAAGCAGCGTTCTGTCTGGACCAAATTGACAAAGCAAATTTCGAAAAATCCTTGCAGGAGTCGACAATAGCATAATACACTGTCTTTCCGCATTTATACTTTAGATAATATTGTTTCATCTGATATTGATATTGTTCAAAGTGATATTATATCATGGTCAAAATCAATTACGATCTGTGATGCAATTTGCATGGACGTAACAAACTCTCATAATGGGAAAAGTACCATGGGATATTTGAACACTTCTGCTTATTTTTCACCAATTAATCTAACTGATAAATAGAGATTTATGTCCATGAAAGACACTACATACACGCTGTTACACATTGAACAGTTAGAACACTTGCCATTTTCTGTGGCGAAGACTGATTCGGCTGTATGGTTAATTCATGGCGCTATCTCTAAATTTTGCATGAAACATTTTCCAATTGGCCGCTTTGAACCCCTGGGTTACTTTGTTTCTCCATGAATTATGGTCTCTACCTTTCACATACAGATTTCAACGGGAGGGAAAGGAAGTTTTCCTAACAGGGGAGGACTGCGATTCCACAGTAGGGTATTCCCTAATTTGCAAACAAGTTAAGTTGCACAGCGCTTGTAATGTGTCCACAACTAATGTGGCTTGTGTTTTGAAAGTGACGCCTGTCCCGGCAATAATTCCCGCTCTCACGTTGCTTTCTAACGGCAGTTATCTTATTTTGAATAACCACGGCTGCTGTGGTTTACGGGCGAGCATCCCGTATATAGTAACAGTTTCACAACGTGTTACTTGTTGTAGCAATGTGATTTTTCCACCCCGCAAGGAAATGTAGATAGATTCTTCCATTTCGACTTTGAAAACAGATTTCAATAAATTAAGCAGACTTAAAGCGCTATTGGTTCAGCAAGAAGAGGCTCTCACTTCGGCTCGAGACCTTCGAATTGCAGGTGGCTAGAACATTTAGTGAGATTCAGTCACTGCTGAACGTGAATCTCCCACTTCATTTTGGTGAACTGATACATCAAATATTTAATGCATCTGAAACAGAAGGCCTTGCTCATTTTTTTAACTTGTGGGATCCGGCCTTGTGACCTCTTTATAGTTGATATTTGGAGTAATACTGGACTTTATTCAGTCTGTTTTTTCCAGCGCCTTTGGAAGGTTCCCCTTAATCCTAGCGCTGGCGGGTGGCACCCTGATTCTTCTGCTCCTGTTACGCAATGGCTGCCAAGCATGTAGTAATGCAAAGACCCGGCCAATTGCAACTGTACCGTGACCAAATGCAACAACTTGTTGGATGCTTGCCATTGACGAGGCTTAGCGTGAGTTATGGACTAACTTTTCGCTTTGCCTACTTCACATGCGTGCAACCTGTGTTCTATTGCCAGCGGTGCCCTTTCTATTGGGCCTTGGATTTATGCCTCTCCAATACGTCATACCCGGACCCAGATTATGAACTATAACAGTAACTTTGTCAATTCTTATTGTGGACAGGTACGAGTGAGTGAGCGAAAGGGTACGTCTTGCTACCGCAATTCCTGAGAGAGTTGGTAGTGTTGTGTTCTGGGTTGTCTAATCATTTGTAGCTTCATGATTATGGAGGAGAGCGAGTGAGACACTATAGCTAGCCGGTCCTGGGATTTTGGGTAATGAGACGTTAGGAAGGCTTAGCCCCTATACACCGAGGTCCTGTTTTCCTGCGCATAGTTCTGTGTATGTGCAGAATCCCTGCAAAAGGGCCTAGTGGTGCTCTACTTCTGACATTTCACCCCCAACAGGTCTCTCTTTGCATCTGAAAGAGCCCAGACTAGAAGGTGACTTACAAATTGTGTTAAGGCAATCTTATGAGCTGGCTGCCGAGTACAGAGTTTTTAAGTAAGCTGCAAACTTCGATGTTACATTTAGGACACCCCTGATCTCTTCATCACCCCCCTTTGTTATGTAGGCTATTGGGTCCTGTTCGGTCGCTTTGGAGCACTACCAATGGTGGGTCCTGCTAGCTTGTCTCCCCATTGGTAGATTCGGCTCCGAGTGGTAAGCCATGTTCTCTGGCCTCATCCATCTTTGTCTGCCTCACAAGTGTTTGTATGTGTAATGTGGAGGGATATCTGGGAGGGGAAAGTCCAGTACTGCTCCTTGAGCTGAAGAGTCCTCTCTACGAGGGCTGCCACTTTTTGTTTCTGGCGCCACTCTCCTACCTGATGGTTAATGATATCTCCTTGGATCATGGCATTGAAAGCCCCTGACAGCAGTCTGGAAATCTACTGATCCAGTATTTGTAGTGAAATAAGAGTGAATTGCTTCAACAATGTAACTTTATGGTCTGGGTCAGCCAACCACAAAGTGTTGAGCCACCAACCCTTCCAAAAGTGCTACAGGCCGAACTGCAATTTCAACTCCACTGGGGAGTCCTCCGACAGTCTCCTCACCAATATCTAGACTCATGCTACCCTTCCCATTTCAGAGTTGGGGGTAAGAATATAGTTGAGGCAGGAGAATGCCCGATGTGCCCCCTAGTAATGGGTAAAACCCCTTTCTGGAGGATAAAAAGGCTCTCCAGCCATCCGCAATACTCAGCGCCTCCATAAACTGGGCTTAGGAAACGAAACCTGCTGATTGTGCCCCCACCTACCAGTACCGTCCCAAGCCCAGTCAGCCACTCCATTCTAGTCTTCCCCCATGAGCCTGGTGGAAGCAGAGTCATTAGATTACCCACATTTCCAGGAAGTTAAAGGTTAGGGGCAGAGGTGCGTGTAACATACCAGCGAAACCGCTTGCAACTCACCTGAGATTGCTACATATCTCCCCCACCTGCCCTGCTATGCCCAACTAATCCTCAGGGGGAGGCCCTTGTGGAAAAATATTGCGACTCCCTGAGTACCTCTAACAAATCTTGTGTGGTACACCTGTGAGAAACCAATGTGGACCAGAAAGGAGAAGCACTGGTGATTACCGGTAAATGGGCCACTTGAAAAAAGAGAATATCAGGGTGTATTCTCCTACCAGCCTAGAGGATTGCATCTCATTTCAATACAGCAACACATTCACGTTCCAGGTCAGGGCCAGCACTAGGCTAACCCTACTTCTGAACACTAAACTATGATTGGGCATGATGTGCTGTGTCATCGTGGGGTGCATCGCACCTGTACATCTCTTTTGTGGTTTTGTGGAATCGAGCATGCTACAAGTCGCATAATTTCCTTATTCCCAGACCAACTCTATACACTTCAAAAACTGGAAGTATCTCCAACAAAACAAGAAGATAGCCACTACAAACCACCCCTGTTGCCCCCCATCATAATCAACCACTATTGCTGACAGCCTTTTCTGGGGTGGACCCCGGAACATTAATGTTGTGTTCACATCCTATTGGTGGTTCTGCCTGAGCCCTCTGTTTCACCCTCTGCCTGCCTACCAATGACCCAAAGTAATATTTGTTCCTCCTTGTTACCATCTCCTCAGCAGCCTCAGGGAGAGGGTATGCTCCCACTCTGTCGCTCATTCCATTATTGTATCACATTCGTCCTAGCAATAATTTGTCATCATCTGACTAGGCTTGGCCCCGGGGCCTATACTGCTCAGGACAGTAAGTCTTTCTGTGACTCCAGGTCTCCACTGTGCTCAACTGGTACATCACTGTCCTCCTCCCATTGCTTTTGTAAGGAGCTAAAGTCTTGTTGTCCTCCCACTAAACGTTTTCTATTAGAAAAAGATCTTGCTATATTGCAGGAGCGTTTTCTCGTTTTTTGGCATAGGGAGTGCATGTATCTCCAATTGTCCCATCCATGAGGGTTTGTGAGTGCAACTTCAATGGTCAATGTTCATCCGTCTACTCCCATACCTCTCCAGGGGTCTCAAAGAAGTGAGTGTGTGATTGGTAGATAACCTTCAACTGGCTGGAAAAGTTAAGGGCCAGCAGTTTCTTTTTGGTTTGTGTTTTTTTTGGACCACACGGGTGCAGCCCGGAAAGATCATTATTACAGTGGAATTGGGTCACAGCTGTACTTTTCCCTTGCAGATCAAGGATTATATCACAGGCTTTATAATTCAGAAGTCGAGTGATTACAGGCTGAGGGGTTGCTGCCGGCCTGTGATGTTACACAAAGTAATCAAGCCCCTTGTAGAAGGTCATGAGGGGCTCCTGAGTCACCCATATGTCAGAGACATTAAATGACCTTGGGCTGAATGAGGCCACCTTGAAGAGTTGGGGGCCCCAGGATGGTTAGGGGGTTCCACTGCACCACAGAGACTGCAAGGGCCAGTGTTACGTCCCTTCTGCGAGCAGGTGTTGTTGCAGAAGTGTGTGACCTATTGCGAATCATGAGTATAGCTTGTCACCTGGAATCCACGAGAACAGCCATTTTGAGGACCTAAGTCAGTAACCCACCACCGCAATCCCCTGGGAACCCAACAAATCACAAATTATAATATTGGGTTCGACCCTCCACACCTTCGGCCCTGGCCTCCATGGTTTTTGTAGAGGACATGAGCATAGAAATTGTTGCAAAGTTTTGATAGTTCTTAAAATGTTGAGATAAACCCTCTGCCTCCCTAATCCTCTCGATGGCTTGATGCAGATTTTGCCCCAGGAGCATGACACCGGCTCTCATTGTGCCAACTTTGGCTTCCAAAGCGCTCCTGTAGACATTTATGGCTTGCAAGATTGCTGCTGTGTCCTTTGATATGGATGCCCCCTCCATGCTTGAACCCTGAGAACATCCAAGACAGGGATCACTTGCCGCACCCAGATGGGCATATTTATCTAGTGTCCCTTGTATGCCCACTGGTGGATGTTTGTCCAGGCTTTAGAGCACCTTTACTCAAAGCTTCCCCTAAGTTGCTGTCCAACTATAATAACAGCAAGCTTCTGTGGAGCACTTACCAACTCGCCAGCCCTCTAGATATCTACACAAAGGAGGTAGCATGGGTGATCAGAAATGGTGCAAATTAATGGGGTTAATATAAATGTGCGGATAAGTACTCCAGTGCCCTATTCAGCCATCGTTCTGACACCAGCCACGGAATTGCCTTCTGACCTTAATGAGTGGGCAAGCGCTTTGTGAGACCGTCACAGCTACCTCACAACAAGGGGGGTGGCTCCCGAATCAAGATGGCGCTCGGGTGGGACACTGACCTCTCCCCAGGCACGCCACTGCCACACTCTGCTCTTCTTGTGGGGGTGAACGGACCACTCTCATTGGTACCTATTCTGACCCTGTGTTCATTCCGAGGACATGACCCCCGGCCTGCAATTATCAGGTAAGTGCCCGGGATCAAGCTGGTCCGCCTTGCACCAGCACTCCTTGCTGTTGAATTCTTCTCTGCAGTTGCTATTGAGGATGGCTCTGATTCTTCCTTGGGGCCACTCTGCCCATTAGGCCCATCACAAGCATGAATCTCTTGGTGCATGCCTATGCACTCGATGCCCCAGGAAGCGGCCCAGTGGGTCCACCGCTCTCTCGATGTGGACCGTATATATATGGAAGACCGTGCCATGGGAAAGGAGAACAGTAACCAGAAATAACATTACAGAACTAGAACCTGTGAGCCCCACTCAAGTTTTTTTCTCTATTTGAATTGATGCTCTAGACAGCTAAATGCTATTGATTTCTAAAAGCAGTTTTACTAATTACGCGATAGACGTGTGTTTCTGCTTGATAAATAGGATTATGGTTGTTTATTTATGATTTGTGAATGAAGTATGGTTTTGTGTGTCAATTCCAATTTATGGAATTGGTGAGTTTGTGATTTTTAATTAACTTGGTAGTAATTATTTTTTTACATATTTGAATTCACTCTGCAGGGCCAGTTGGCTTTGTATTTAAAATATTTTCTTATATGATGAGTGATAGAGAGGGCTCATTATATTATGGTATTTATTTTTTTAACATTTCCGTTTGTATTCATCCATATTTATTGTTTGGCCATTCTACTGGTATTTACCCATATTTATTTTGTGTTTTGTGAATAAATGAAATTGTAAAATTGTATATTTCGACATTTAACTGATAAACATGCAATCATACTTTGATGCTGGTCGTGTTTTAGCAAATTATGCAGCTAAATATAACTTAACAATACACTCACAGATAAATCGTAGCATTATGTGGACGTATGCCACTATTTAAGCAAATGTTATCCTGTTTTTAACCCGTTCCGTGCTCATGACGGAACCACTCCGTCATGAGCCACGGGCGCCGTGTGCTCATGACGGAGTGGTTCCGTCCGCTCCTCCCACGCGGCTCTAATTCCCCGCCTGTGCGGGCGATTAGCGCAGTGGGCGGAGTCATGACGGAACCACTCCGTCATGAGCACAGCTTGCCCGTGACTCATGACGGAGTGGTTCCGTCATAAGCACAGCGGCGCCGCACTGCCCCCAAACACCCCCAGCGCCACAGCGGAATTCGTGCCGCGGCGAAGGGGTTATATTTCCTTGCCATCCATCTGCTCAGCCGTTGCCCTGGAATTCATGAAAGATAGCATGAAGAGCCACTTTAAAGAGCTCAATTTTCTGTATTTCTCAACTTCCTAAATCAAATGCAAACAGAAAACAAATTGTTTTCTGTCTGCTTTTGTAAAAATCAGTAATAACGGAAAACTTGGAGCCTTAGTTATGTAGTAGTTTGTGGTTAAACGTATGGAGGGTTAAACCAACACTTACCAATAAATCAATGTGCTAGTCTCGTCTGTGCAATATCTCTGCAGTGGTTGCTTTTGTTTGTCACATGGAACTGCAAGTGTTTTCTTCAATATATAAAATGCACGAGATTAAGGGACTTGTTCCGAGTTTGGCGGTCCTGGGACCACCAAACCCACGGTTGTGGTCGGACCGCCGACTGCCCAAATCTGACCCTTGTGGTCAGACACCACAAGCCTGCAGTAAGCCTGCTGCCTCCACAGGGATCATGGATCCCGCAGCGGCCGTGGTGTTGAGAGGGGCAGGAAATGGTGGCAGTGTTGATGCCGGCACCACTGAGCAGATTACAACCTGCCTTTCCAACACCCACTTTATGGATGGGACCCCGTCATGAAATGAGTGGCAGAAAGGTAGGGAAGAGGGAATTCACAAAATGTCAGAACAAGTATGCAATAGTACATTAAATTATATGAAACGTACTTCTCCTCTATTTCAAGTACAAATGTATGTGAGTTAATACCTTGCGATATTCCAACATGGCAAATCAGATTTAAGCATGTGCGTCATAGGTTCAACATGGATTTCTGCTGCAGGATTATCAACTCTAGGTTATCCCAATAACTGCTCAGGTTGACTAGTTGTCTTAAGCATTTCAGGTCAAATTTACTGCTGTTCACCAGGTACTGCTCCTTTGGTGTCTCAGGGGCTGAAACCAGTGAGGCCTCACTGGTTATGACCATGAATGCACAATTCACATTTAGTCACATAATAGTGTCCAGCTTCCCACTCTAGGTGTGCAACGTACAAATAATATTTATCTGCAGTGGTGGCCGGTACGGTGGGGGAAGCAGGGGGGGGGGGGTTTAATGCCTCTTGCAAGCAAGCCCGGGATGAGCTGGGGCTTGCACTAAAATCAAAAGATCAGAGCAAGATTAAGAAAGCTCGTAACATCTACAGGAAAGCACAATGGAATGCTAAAAAGGAATGGGTAGAGTGTGAGTGGCAAGATCTTAAGGTAGCATGTGCAGCTCAACACCAGAAAATATTTTGGGATATTTTCAAATGGAAGAGGGGTGAAATTACTGATAGCCCGCATAACCATGTTCCCCAGAGTTCATGGGTCGAATTTTTCAAGTCACAATATGAAAAAGGAGACGAGGATGATAGTGAGTTCCATCAGGAGCAGGTGTTTTACAACAAACCTGCTTTTAGTGCTGAGGAGGTCGATAGGGCGCTTGACTTGGTAACCCAGGGTCGTGCCCCAGGCATGGACTGTATCCCAGCTGATGTATTTGTGCACCCCCTTATGTACCGCTTTGTTCGCCATAAGTTGGCAGGGTATGCTCAGACGTGAGTCCCTTGCTCACTTTGCCACTGGATTCAAGCAAGCGTGGCTGAAGACGGCTGAAATGCCAGAAACCGGTCCTAGGAAGCTTGTTTCCGGTCCAGGGAAGGCATGGCTTGGCAGTTCGGGCTGGACTGTTCCCATGAGGCACGGGGTCAGACTGATTTCCATATGGCCATGTCTGAACTGGGGTGACAGAGTGGGCTAAAGAACGGTGATGGATCAAACCCAGATCTGTTGACTGGGTGTGAGTGTTTGATTGGTTCTGATGCTCCGTCCATCACCACCCCCTTCTGTACCGCTTTGTTCGCCATAAGTTGGCAGGGTATGCTCAGACGTGAGTCCCTTGCTCACTTTGCCACTGGATTCAAGCAAGCCTGGCTGAAGACGGCTGAAATGCCAGAAACCGGTCCTAGGAAGCTTGTTTCCGGTCCAGGGAAGGCATGGCTTGGCAGTTCGGGCTGGACTGTTCCCATGAGGCACGGGGTCAGACTGATTTGCATATGGCCATGTCTGAACTGGGGTGACAGAGTGGGCTAAAGAACGGTGATGGATCAAACCCAGATCTGTTGACTGGGTGTGAGTGTTTGATTGGTTCTGATGCTCCGTCCATCACCACCCCCTTCTGTACCGCTTTGTTCACCATAAGTTGGCAGGGTATGCTCAGACGTGAGTCCCTTGCTCACTTTGCCACTGGATTCAAGCAAGCCTGGCTGAAGACAGCTGAAATGCAAGAAACCGGTCCTAGGAAGCTTGTTTCTGGTCCAGGGAAGGCATGGCTTGGCAGTTCGGGCTGGACTGTTCCCATGAGGCACGGGGTCAGACTGATTTCCATATGGCCATGTCTGAACTGGGGTGACAGAGTGGGCTAAAGAACGGTGATGGATCAAACCCAGATCTGTTGACTGGGTGTGAGTGTTTGATTGGTTCTGATGCTCCGTCCATCACCACCCCCTTCTGTACCGCTTTGTTCGCCATAAGTTGGCAGGGTATGCTCAGACGTGAGTCCCTTGCTCACTTTGCCACTGGATTCAAGCAAGCCTGGCTGAAGACGGCTGAAATGCCAGAAACCGGTCCTAGGAAGCTTGTTTCCGGTCCAGGGAAGGCATGGCTTGGCAGTTCGGGCTGGACTGTTCCCATGAGGCACGGGGTCAGACTGATTTGCATATGGCCATGTCTGAACTGGGGTGACAGAGTGGGCTAAAGAACGGTGATGGATCAAACCCAGATCTGTTGACTGGGTGTGAGTGTTTGATTGGTTCTGATGCTCCGTCCATCACCACCCCCTTCTGTACCGCTTTGTTCACCATAAGTTGGCAGGGTATGCTCAGACGTGAGTCCCTTGCTCACTTTGCCACTGGATTCAAGCAAGCCTGGCTGAAGACGGCTGAAATGCCAGAAACCGGTCCTAGGAAGCTTGTTTCCGGTCCAGGGAAGGCATGGCTTGGCAGTTCGGGCTGGACTGTTCCCATGAGGCACGGGGTCAGACTGATTTGCATATGGCCATGTCTGAACTGGGGTGACAGAGTGGGCTAAAGAACGGTGATGGATCAAACCCAGATCTGTTGACTGGGTGTGAGTGTTTGATTGGTTCTGATGCTCCGTCCATCACCACCCCCTTCTGTACCGCTTTGTTCGCCATAAGTTGGCAGGGTATGCTCAGATGTGAGTCCCTTGCTCACTTTGCCACTGGATTCAAGCAAGCCTGGCTGAAGACGGCTGAAATGCCAGAAACCGGTCCGAGGAAGCTTGTTTCCGGTCCAGGGAAGGCATGGCTTGGCAGTTCGGGCTGGACTGTTCCCATGAGGCACGGGGTCAGACTGATTTGCATATGGCCATGTCTGAACTGGGGTGACAGAGTGGGCTAAAGAACGGTGATGGATCAAACCCAGATCTGTTGACTGGGTGTGAGTGTTTGATTGGTTCTGATGCTCCGTCCATCACCACCCCCTTCTGTACCGCTTTGTTCGCCATACGTTGGCAGGGTATGCTCAGACGTGAGTCCCTTGCTCACTTTGCCACTGGATTCAAGCAAGCCTGGCTGAAGACGGCTGAAATGCCAGAAACCGGTCCTAGGAAGCTTGTTTCCGGTCCAGGGAAGGCAAGGCTTGGCAGTTCGGGCTGGACTGTTCCCATGAGGCACGAGGTCAGACTGATTTGCATATGGCAATGTCTGAACTGGGGTGACAGAGTGGGCTAAAGAACGGTGATGGATCAAACCCAGATCTGTTGACTGGGTGTGAGTGTTTGATTGGTTCTGATGCTCTGTCCATCACCACCCCCTTCTGTACCGCTTTGTTCGCCATAAGTTGGCAGGGTATGCTCAGACGTGAGTCCCTTGCTCACTTTGCCACTGGGTTCAAGCAAGCCTGGCTGAAGACGGCTGAAATGCCAGAAACCGGTCCTAGGAAGCTTGTTTCCGGTCCAGGGAAGGCATGGCTTGGCAGTTCGGGCTGGACTGTTCCCATGAGGCACGGGGTCAGACTGATTTGCATATGGCCATGTCTGAACTGGGGTGACAGAGTGGGCTAAAGAACGGTGATGGATCAAACCCTGTTCGCCATAAGTTGGCAGGGTATGCTCAGACGTGAGTCCCTTGCTCACTTTGCCACTGGATTCAAGCAAGCCTGGCTGAAGACGGCTGAAATGCCAGAAACCGGTCCTAGGAAGCTTGTTTTCGGTCCAGGGAAGGCATGGCTTGGCAGTTCGGGCTGGACTGTTCCCATGAGGCACGGGGTCAGACTGATTTGCATATGGCCATGTCTGAACTGGGGTGACAGAGTGGGCTAAAGAACGGTGATGGATCATCATCAAACCCAGATCTGTTGACTGGGTGTAAGTGTTTGATTGGTTCTGATGCTCCGTCCATCACCACCCCCTTCTGTACCGCTTTGTTCGCCATAAGTTTGCAGGGTATGCTCAGACGTGAGTCCCTTGCTCACTTTGCCACTGGATTCAAGCAAGGCTGGCTGAAGACGGCTGAAATGCCAGAAACCGGTCCTAGGAAGCTTGTTTCCGGTCCAGGGAAGGCATGGCTTGGCAGTTCGGGCTGGACTGTTCCCATGAGGCACGGGGTCAGACTGATTTGCATATGGCCATGTCTGAACTGGGGTGACAGAGTGGGCTAAAGAACGGTGATGGATCAAACCCAGATCTGTTGACTGGGTGTGGGTGTTTGATTGGTTCTGATGCTCCGTCCATCACCACCCCCTTCTGTACCGCTTTGTTCGCCATAAGTTTGCAGGGTATGCTCAGACGTGAGTCCCTTGCTCACTTTGCCACTGGATTCAAGCAAGCCTGGCTGAAGACGGCTGAAATGCCAGAAACCGGTCCTAGGAAGCTTGTTTCCGGTCCAGGGAAGGCATGGCTTGGCAGTTCGGGCTGGACTGTTCCCATGAGGCACGGGGTCAGACTGATTTGCATATGGCCATGTCTGAACTGGGGTGACAGAGTGGGCTAAAGAACGGTGATGGATCAAACCCAGATCTGTTGACTGGGTGTGAGTATTTGATTGGTTCTGATGCTCCGTCCATCACCACCCCCTTCTGTACCGCTTTGTTCGCCATAAGTTGGCAGGGTATGCTCAGACGTGAGTCCCTTGCTCACTTTGCCACTGGGTTCAAGCAAGGCTGGCTGAAGACGGCTGAAATGCCAGAAACCGGTCCTAGGAAGCTTGTTTCCGGTCCAGGGAAGGCATGGCTTGGCAGTTCGGGCTGGACTGTTCCCATGAGGCACGGGGTCAGACTGATTTGCATATGGCCATGTCTGAACTGGGGTGACAGAGTGGGCTAAAGAACGGTGATGGATCAAACCCAGATCTGTTGACTGGGTGTGAGTGTTTGATTGGTTCTGATGCTCCGTCCATCACCACCCCCTTCTGTACCGCTTTGTTCGCCATAAGTTGGCAGGGTATGCTCAGACATGAGTCCCTTGCTCACTTTGCCACTGGATTCAAGCAAGCCTGGCTGAAGACGGCTGAAATGCCAGAAACCGGTCCTAGGAAGCTTGTTTCCGGTCCAGGGAAGGCATGGCTTGGCAGTTCGGGCTGGACTGTTCCCATGAGGCATGGGGTTAGACTGATTTGCATATGGCCATGTCTGAACTGGGGTGACAGAGTGGGCTAAAGAACGGTGATGGATCAAACCCAGATCTGTTGACTGGGTGTGAGTGTTTGATTGGTTCTGATGCTCCGTCCATCACCACCCCCTTCTGTACCGCTTTGTTCGCCATAAGTTGGCAGGGTATGCTCAGACGTGAGTCCCTTGCTCACTTTGCCACTGGATTCAAGCAAGCCTGGCTGAAGACGGCTGAAATGCCAGAAACCGGTCCTAGGAAGCTTGTTTCCGGTCCAGGGAAGGCATGGCTTGGCAGTTCGGGCTGGACTGTTCCCATGAGGCACGGGGTCAGACTGATTTGCATATGGCCATGTCTGAACTGGGGTGACAGAGTGGGCTAAAGAACGGTGATGGATCAAACCCAGATCTGTTGACTGGGTGTGAGTGTTTGATTGGTTCTGATGCTCCGTCCATCACCACCCCCTTCTGTACCGCTTTGTTCGCCATAAGTTTGCAGGGTATGCTCAGACGTGAGTCCCTTGCTCACTTTGCCACTGGATTCAAGCAAGCCTGGCTGAAGACGGCTGAAATGCCAGAAACCGGTCCTAGGAAGCTTGTTTCCGGTCCAGGTAAGGCATGGCTTGGCAGTTCGGGCTGGACTGTTCCCATGAGGCATGGGGTCAGACTGATTTGCATATGGCCATGTCTGAACTGGGGTGACAGAGTGGGCTAAAGAACGGTGATGGATCAAACCCAGATCTGTTGACTGGGTGTGGGTGTTTGATTGGTTCTGATGCTCTGTCCATCACCACCCCCTTCTGTACCGCTTTGTTCGCCATAAGTTGGCAGGGTATGCTCAGACGTGAGTCCCTTGCTCACTTTGCCACTGGATTCAAGCAAGCCTGGCTGAAGACGGCTGAAATGCCAGAAACCGGTCCTAGGAAGCTTGTTTCCGGTCCAGGGAAGGCATGGCTTGGCAGTTCGGGCTGGACTGTTCCCATGAGGCACGGGGTCAGACTGATTTGCATATGGCCATGTCTGAACTGGGGTGACAGAGTGGGCTAAAGAACGTGATGGATCAAACCCAGATCTGTTGACTGGGTGTGAGTGTTTGATTGGTTCTGATGCTCCGTCCATCACCACCCCCTTCTGTACCGCTTTGTTCGCCATAAGTTTGCAGGGTATGCTCAGACGTGAGTCCCTTGCTCACTTTGCCACTGGATTCAAGCAAGCCTGGCTGAAGACGGCTGAAATGCCAGAAACCGGTCCTAGGAAGCTTGTTTCCGGTCCAGGGAAGGCATGGCTTGGCAGTTCGGGCTGGACTGTTCCCATGAGGCATGGGGTCAGACTGATTTGCATATGGCCATGTCTGAACTGGGGTGACAGAGTGGGCTAAAGAACGGTGATGGATCAAACCCAGATCTGTTGACTGGGTGTGAGTGTTTGATTGGTTCTGATGCTCTGTCCATCACCACCCCCTTCTGTACCGCTTTGATAGACAAAGATGGCGGGCATATATCATCTTTTTAGCTAATGCAATAGCTCAAGGGATGGCTATCCCTCAATCTTGGGTAGGTGCCGAAATTGTGCCTGTATATAAAAAGGGGGATAAAACATTAGCTTGCAATTATAGGCCCATTAGCCTGATCGACGCTATACAAAAAATTATGGGCCGTTTAGTCTTGGGAAAAATCCAGACCTGGATGGAAGCTAGTAATATCTTGAGCCCTCTCCAGGCTGGGTTCTGCCCCAAAACAAGTACTATTGACCAGGTCTTCCGGTTTATGGTCCTCTATTGGAGGACAGTGGTTTTAGAAAAAGGGTTCTTGTACGCAGTATTTGTCGACTTGTGGGCGGCTTTTTATCTAGTTCCACGTGTTAAGTTGTGGCGGGTGCTGGAGGGGCTGGGGATGGCCCCAGAGTTGTTGGCATTGGTCGTCCGCTTGCATGAGGACAATTTTGCCCGGGTTCGGTGGGGACGACAGGGGGAGGTTACAGATGCCTTCCCCGTAGAGCGGGGAGTGCGGCAGGGTTGTGTCTTGGCACCGACCCTGTTCTCGCTCTTCGTAAACGGGGTGGCTGATTTCTTCTCCCGGGTCCCCTCGGATGCCCCGGCTATGGCTGGTAATCGCGTTCCTGTCCTCACGTTCGCGGACGATACTCTTCTGATTTCAAAAACACTGAGTGGCCTCCAGCTTATCCTCCGGCGCTTTGAAGAATTTTGCTTATTACGTGGTCTGGAAATAAATGTTGCCAAGACCAAGTTTATGGTCCTTAATGGACCTAAACCTTGTACGTTTCATAAATCTTTTAAAGGAGCCATCCTTATGAATGGATCCCCATTAGAGCAGGTCGATGCATTTACTTATCTGGGAGTCACACTACAGAAGAATATATGTTGGAAAAGCCAAATAGATCTGTCAATATTGAAGTTCCAACAACAGGCAGGCTTCCTCTTAAAAAGATTTAAAACCTCACAGACCCAACCAATTGCCCCATTTCTCGAGATCTATGCGATGAAGATCCGTAGCTCGTCCCTATATGGGTCTGAGCTATGGGGGTATGGTAAAAGTTTATCTGGAAAGTCGTTGGTGTCCCGCAAAGTACTCCCTTGTTACCTCTTTTTTGGGACCTTGGCTTGAAAACTCTACAAGATACAGCTTATTTGCGCCCATTGCTGTATTGGCGTAGGGTATGGACTACTGAGGAGCTTAAGCACTATGCTTTGGGTTTGAAGGAAAATATGGATAAGGACTTGTTCTGCTTGGGTTTTCGGATCAGATAGAACCCGCTCAGCAGAGCCTCTCTAACCCAAACCAGAACGTTACCCCCTCCCTAGGGCCTATTCACACCTAAATAACCACATATATGTACCACCTAAGGACAGGGAATTCCTACTATATATACCAAGACCTACAAGTCACAGCCTCGCGGTCCCAAACGGACCCAGGACTTCCTGCCCAGACGGCAGCCACAGACTTCCTGCCCAGACGGCAGTCACAGCCTCGCGGTCCCAAATGGACCCAGGACTTCCTGCCCAGACGGCAGCCACAGCCTCGCGGTCCCAAATGGACCCAGGACTTCCTGCCCAGACGGCAGCCACAGCCTCGCGGTCCCAAACGGACCCAGGACTTCCTGCCCAGACGGCAGCCACAGCCTCGCGGTCCCAAACGGACCCAGGACTTCCTGCCCAGACGGCAGCCACAGCCTCGCGGTCCCAAACGGACCCAGGACTTCCTGCCCAGACGGCAGCCTTAGACAAGTCACAGCCTCGCGGTCCCAAACGGACCCAGGACTTCCTGCCCAGACGGCAGCAACAGACTTCCTGCCCAGACGGCAGTCACAGCCTCGCGGTCCCAAACGGACCCAGGACTTCCTGCCCAGACGGCAGCCTTAACACGAGTTCATCCTATACTTACCACGACATACAACAAGGGAATCAGTGTTACTATATATCAGATCACACAAAGACAGCTAGTTGAGCACAACTTGTTCCCCAGTTCGAAGGGCTCCTTTCTCCCTTATTCAGTTACCACCTACCTGATCAGGATTAACATCTGTCCATGTCAAGTCACAGCTGACTAGAAGAATAGGTTACCCTCTTACACAAGAACACGTAGCACATATTGCTTTACTACTTTATTTAGTTATTACATACACACTCACGGAACATAATACATATCACATAACCTGCAAAGAAAAGTGAAAGATTGAGTTGTACACTCTAATAGTAAGGGGTTGACATCACCTTGGTCGTATGTAGCCTGCACTCAATGGTCATCTAGGTTCCCTTCTCGTCTGCGCCTCGGCTTCGCCTGGAAGTCACACCTCCGCAATCACGGGTTTACTCCCGTCTCCCTCTCCGAGTCACTGGGACCTCTTCCTCATCGGCTACTCTCTTCTCTTTGGAATATCTATTTCTCGGTTTTTCTCCACCTCCAAGTTTGTCATCTGTCTTCCCTGGAATAAGTAGCAGCTTTACTACTAACGGCCAGGTGCCGCCCATGGACTAGAAGCAAGTGCCAGTATCTGCCTCAAGCTTTTACTAATATAGACGTGCATTTCCTCATGGAAAATTCCAGCCCGTAACCTGCCGCCCACCAAATTCTTGTACCTCCCCGTGCCAAGGACACGTTCCCAGCCGGCCGGCCTGATGTAGTGTCTTCGGCATGAAGAAAAATACAATCCTTCGATAAGGGCCGGCCTGAACCGGTTCTCTCCAAGCGAATAACACCTCCTAACTAAAACACTGCCTATGACCTAGAAACATCCCGAGCTGCCAGAGCAGGAGGAAAGATGGAGTCTCTCCCGTTTAAGGCCTACCAGGCCTGAATTCAGCACGGCTCCATGAAATACCCTCACTACAGAACAGATTACCCCTAATACTAACGAATCTATCCCCTAGGATGTATATGCAAACCCTGATCTATGGGGAAGAACACAGGATCATGTCGAAGTGCCTAATAAATAGGCTCTATACACTACTCTAACCCTTAGACTTGAATGGGAAGAGACTGAAGTCACCTAAATCACCCTTCAACACAATAAGACCGGAAAAATCGAGCAGTACATTTCACCCTTGACTTCAGTCTATTATACATTCATTAAATGGAGCTAACATCTGTGGAAGAATAATATGAAACAAAGCTAACTGATCTATGTCTAGTACCAAGTATGCAGAATTGAAATAATGAAGGAATACACTGAATAAAGCAACAGATAGAAATCAAAACAGCAACAGCAATCAAAATACCACCTAATATTTGGCGTAGCACGTGTATATCAGGTAACCAATTAAAGAGCCAGTCAAACCAGCCCTGGTCAATGTGTTTTCTAACTTCTTCTGTTAAGTCACGCAACTTGTCGATGTGAGCACGAATGGATTGTGTATGGTCAGACAAGTTAAAACAACAGAGACCTTCGAAGTCCGAGCAATCATGTCCATGTTTAAGCAAAAGATAATCAATGGCTGCTCTATTTTGCAAAAATGGCCCTACGTTCACCCTGGGCGTCTAATAGCATGTCAGACAAAATTGTAGAAGTATGATTAATAGATTTCACCATCCAGCAGGCCATTTTCCCAATAGATTTGGCATTATAAACCGCCAAAGCAGGAACACCAATAATTGAATATTGGGACGGGCCTTCGAGACATTAAAAATATGAGTTAAAGTTTCCAATGAGGCGGGGACAGCAACCAGGCAGGTCGCCAGAATATCATGTACAGATCTCATCGGTGTCAAACAGAAGTGAGGGGCGTCAGTCACCCTCTTAGCAAGTGCGGTCCAAAAGTTCGATGATGAATCCCATGCAGCGAAGGAACGCAACACTCGGGTTCCCAGTTCATCCCGGGTTGATAGGATCCCTCCTTTCTCGTCGTACCAGTCCGAAAACAGTCCGGCTCCGACACATCCTGCAGCAACAATCCAAAGAATGATCTGAAAGAGAACCAAATACAAGCATTAATCATTCTCGTAAATAACATTTATCAGCCGGGACCGCTTCCCAGCTATCTTTCCCTGGTCTCATAACCAAAATGGTATTATCCTGACCGGTGGCAATGACCTCTGCTTGTTTAGGGGGATTCTTAGGCGACTGCACCCAAACTCTGGCCCCAGGATTATCCGTGGAGCCAAAACCTTTCTGGCCACGTACAGTTAGCAACGTTGGAGCAGTGTCTTTCATTAATACACCACTGAAAACAGGCATTATGAGTAATTGAGCCACTCGGTCAGTGCGATGTATCAGTAAGTCAACCTCACTGCTATTCAGCAGGAGCACCTTAACCTCTCCCTGATAATCACTGTCGATAATTCCTCCAAGCACCTGAATGCCTTTTACAGCCAGCCCCGATCTAGGGGCGATCAATCCGAAATTTCCAGGTGGTATCTGAACACCAACACCTGTCTCTATGATGACTCGATCTCTACTTTTTATAACAATGTCATCCATAGCATGCAAGTCTAAACCTGCCGACCCTGGGGTCGCTCTACATGGAGCCAAAGCTCCGGGAGTAATTTCCCAATACATCACAGTTTCTCTGATTTCATTAGGCATAGCCTCAGCATTCGGGGGAAACAAACGCATGAGTGGAGATTCAGCATTTAAAAAAGGACGATTATTCAAAATCAATAGTGCTTGGGGCAAAAAGTCTCGCCAATTTTTATACTTGTCATCCGTTAACTTACGCAGCTGGTCCTTTAGCAGGCCATTCAATCTCTCCACCAGGCCCGAGGCCTGTGGGTAGTAGGGGATATGGAATATCCATTCAATATTGTTTTCCGCACAGAACTCCTGTACCAATCTTCCACGAAAATGGGATGCATTATCAGATTGAATTTGGAATGGCACACCATAGTACATCATAATTAATTCTAATGTTTTAATGGTATTCAATTGGGTAGCTTGCTTACAGGGAAGGGCTACCAGCAGGCCACTGTATGTATCAACAATAGTGCAAACATATTGACAATTCCTACTCATGGGAAGTGGACCAATGTAATCGATCTGCCAAATTTGAGCGGGCAATTTGCCGCGATGTAAATGACCTTTAACAATTTGGGGCACCTTACGCCGTCTGATATGCTGACAAACGGGGCAGTGTAAAATAACATTTTTGATTAAATCTAAGGGAATATAAATTCCTCGATCAGCAGCCCACCTGCTAGTGGCCTTCTCTCCAAAATGTCCTGCCTTCTGGTGTGCCCATTTCGCCAATCCCGCAATATCAGAATCTTGCCTGTCCACCACTGCCTCAGCAATTTTAGACTTCTCATCTGCAATGTTATGAAAAAATTTGTCAAGAGAATCTATCGGGGTGTGAGCGTCCACATGGAAGATTGTAACAGTACTCTGTGGGAGCATCTCTCAAATTTCTTGCCATAACTCTTTTCCCCATAATTCTTTGGAATGTAACTTCCAATTATGGGAATGCCAAGTTGGCAACCAAACAGCCAGTCCATTGGCAGTAGACCAAGAATCAGTGAAAATATGACATGTACCAGGTAACTCTTGTTTCAAAACTTGGTAAACAGCGTAAAGCTCGGCAAATTGGCTGCTTTTACCTTCACCAGTTGTGCTCAACAATTTCTGTGTGATCGGATTATAGGACACCGCCTTCCAGTGCCGTGTCATCCCTATAAACCTCGCTGAACCATCAGTGAACCAAACATGGTTTCTTTCCGCTGCGGACAAATCATCAAAAGGCTTACCCCACTTGACAGGAGACTCCTGTGCTAAAGGTACGGAACATTCACTCTCAGTCTCAGTCGATGGCACTCGCGCCACCTGCTCATGTAAAGAAGCAACTCCTTTCGGGCCCACACGTGCCCTGTCTTGTATGTACCATTTCCATTTAATCACACTCGCCACTTGAGCGTGTCCAATTCGGTGAGTTTTCGGCGAACTCAGAACCCACTGCATGATAGGAATTTCCGGACGCAGAACTATATCATGTTCCAAAGTCAATTGCTCGGTATCCACCAGAGCCCAATAACAAGCAAGTAACTGTTTCTCAAAGGGTGTGTAACGTTCACCAGCATCAGGTAACTTTTTGGTCCAAAAACCTAACGGTACTTTACTCCTGCCTTGTTTCTGCCACAAACTCCAATTTGCATAAAGGCCCTGTACAGACACATTCAAATCCACGTCACCATCACGTACAGGCCATAAATCCAGAGCATGTTGAATTGCCTCTTTTGCCAGACTAAACGCATCTTGCTGTGGTTTATCCCATTCAAATGCATTCTTTTTACGCGTGACCCGGTACAAGGGGGCCAATATTTGACTCAAATGAGGAATATGCTGGCGCCAAAAGCCAAACAGACCAATGAAGCTCTGGGCTTCTTTCCTATTTCTAGGAACTGCAAAATCAAGAATCTTCTGTTTAACCTGAGGGATCACTTCACGGTGCCCTTCATGCCAATTAATACCCAAAAATTTTACAGCCTGGGATGGACCTTGCAATTTATCTGGGTTGATTTCCCAACCTTTCTCACGCAGGCACTCAATGACTCTGTCTAATTGGGTCTGAACTTCCTCTTGTGTTTCGCCTTGGATCAAAACATCATCAATATAATGACATATCTGAATTTGGGGATGAACCGGTACCTCAGCCAAATGCTCTGCCACCAGCCGGTGACATATCGTAGGACTATGCACATAGCCCTGGGGAAGACTTCTAAACGTCATCTGACGCCCGTTCCACGTAAAACTGAATTGTTCCTGACACTCTGGGGCAATCGGAATTGAAAAGAAAGCATTAGCAATATCAATGGACGCGTACCATGTACCTGGATGCTTTTGGATTCTCTCAATAAGTGTAAGAACATCCGGTACTGCAACAGTCAAAGAGGGTGTGTGCTTGTTCAATTCTCGATAATCAACGGTCATGCGCCAAGAGTTATCACTCTTACGCACCGGCCAAACAGGATTATTCCAAGCAGAAGTAACTGGGGTTATGACTCCTGCATCCACTAACTCCTGAATAGTGGTACTAATCTCCTCATGACCACCTGGAATACGATACTGCTTCTGACAAACCACTTTTGTCGCATGGGGAACTTGTATGGGGGGCATTCTTAAACGACCAACCCGTATAGGTCTGGACGATATATAATGCGTTGTTCCAAATTGGTAACATCCGTCATCTAGATGCAAAGTCATTCCTCTCAAAATATCAATCCCAATTATGAATTCTAGAAGTGGCACTACTAGTACAGAATACTCTTTTCTGGGAATTCTACCTATTCTCATTTCAAGCAAAGTTTGAACTGCAGGGGTGTCTTTTCCACCTAATCCGGTAATAGTAAAAGGCTGACCTGTAAACTTCTTTGATTTTCCATGAATAAGAGTGGCCTCCGCTCCTGTATCTACCAATGCTCGGGCCCTTTGGATATTACGATGTCTCCAATAAATATCAATATCTACATAGGGTCTATTATCTCTGTGAGCCCATCTGTGTACCGGAGCTTGACCTATTTCCTAGTCATTCTTACTGCATTCTGTGTACCAGGATAAATCAGGATAAAGACTCTCACGTTTCTTAGGTATCGGTACCTCCTGTTCATATCCATTCCCAGTACGGAACGGATTCGTATCTTCTGCATTGTACTGCGGGTTACGATCGACCAAACTGTGACGATCCTCTCTCCTCCTCACCTCAGGGGATTGATCCCTATCATCTCTACGTCTGCTGTAAACATAGTCAGTTCTCCCCCTTTCTCTTTCCCCCTCTCTCTCCCTGTCTCTCTCTCGACGGGGGGACACATCACGTGCAGAACGTCGATCATCACGACGAACAGAGCGCCCACGGCGGTCGTCATCACCGCTACCGTCAGAACCACCACGATCACACTCAGTGGTCCGAACACGCCGGGCACCCTCCTTTCGATCCAAGCCACGTTTGCGAAACAACTCCCACAAACGAGCGGTAGTCTCACCATCAATGTCCTCCCTCCGCACACCATCAGCCAGAAGACCAGAAAAAATATCACGTCTAGTAAGTTTATTTTCACCAGGAGTACGAGTGTCAGGCCGGGACTGACGTTCAGGTTTAAACCACTCACCCAACTCACCGAGTTGGCGCACCGATTCCAAAACCGTAGATAATACGTTACCAGTCTGATTAATCAATAAAGTCATCATGACCTGCTTATAGGCAACAGGGGAAGATCGAATGATACGGTTCCGCACAGAAGATGTCAATGAACCATCAAGCAACCTGTCAGCAGTACCCAGAAAAATTGCCGTTTTCATCACCTCCTCTTTGAGACGTTGAGCAGCATCACGCAAAGTATACCACGGCTTGTCATTCACAGGCCAGTCAGATTCAGTAGGATATTTTAGATTACAACCCTCAGTCGCCAATTGGAGTAAAGAAATCTGACCAACACCATTATAGTTACGAAAATGATCCTGCACAGTAGAATCCAAACTCAAGGAACAGAACTTTAAACAATCGCCAGTATCCAACATAATACCAGCAGCGCCCAGTTCATAAAGGCGCACCATCCATGTGAGCAAGGACTCACCAGCTCGCTGCCGAAATCGCTGCAAAATATCACTAATTTCCTGCTGAGTAAAGTCTTCTAAACAGTCCAAAGAAATACCCTGCGGAGCATTGGGAGACTGCTGCAACTTCCGACGGAAAACTGGATGCGCAGAAACCGCGGGACGAGCATCACAAGGAGCCCGATCAGTACTCGTAGAGGGACAATCAGTGTAAGAAGCATTGATCCCACTCGAAGAACGAGCGTAATCACGGGGTGCACCGTCAAAGGTGCGAGAAGCAGACTTACAATCATGGCGGGAGCGAGAAGACTCACGCTTGGCAGACTCCTCACCCGAGGAACAAGAATCAGTCGAGTTCCAGATATTACCATCCCATTCATCAGGATTCCAATCCAGCCCGGCTGTCGCCACGACCAGACGCACCTTTCGCGTCGAAACCCGACCGCGCCTGTTCTTGTATTTATAACGAGCAATTCGCACAGCCGCCCGTTCGGCAATAGTTTGGTAAGTCTCAAGTTTATCAGCAAGCAACTTATTTTGACACCGCAACAAAGTATGAGAATTCTGAATCTCAACAATGTGCGCTTCCACATCTTTAAGAGATATCTGTAGCTTCAACAGTCTCTCATGCAGAATCCTGTATGCAGACAAAAGAATCCAACCTCTGCGCCCCAAAATGGGAATCTCCTCACCCTTCGATACGGGTGCCTTCTGCAAACAAGCAATCACATCAGCCGGCTCTGCCAGCTCCAAAGAAGAATTCCAATTCTCACTCAAACCAGTAGAATCAGCCCACTCACGGGCCAAGGCTTCATAAGGCGTTGAATCCCATCCGGGAATATCAACGGGCAACTTAAAAGTAGATTTAGACCTTCTAGAAAACATCGTGAAAAAGGAAAAGAAGAAAAGAAGAGAAAGAAAAGAAGGAAGAAAAATAAAACCTATACACACAAATATACAAAAATAAAATGCAAACAAAACCACGCATGCGCCGAAAGCAAACACAAGACAACCACAACGCACACAGGTTTCGTAAACGGTTCGTGATGCCAAATGTTCTGCTTGGGTTTTCGGATCAGATAGAACCCGCTCAGCAGAGCCTCTCTAACCCAAACCAGAACGTTACCCCCTCCCTAGGGCCTATTCACACCTAAATAACCACATATATGTACCACCTAAGGACAGGGAATTCCTACTATATATACCAAGACCTACAAGTCACAGCCTCGCGGTCCCAAACGGACCCAGGACTTCCTGCCCAGACGGCAGCCACAGCCTCGCGGTCCCAAACGGACCCAGGACTTCCTGCCCAGACGGCAGCCACAGCCTCGCGGTCCCAAACGGACCCAGGACTTCCTGCCCAGACGGCAGCCTTAGACAAGTCACAGCCTCGCGGTCCCAAACGGACCCAGGACTTCCTGCCCAGACGGCAGCCACAGACTTCCTGCCCAGACGGCAGTCACAGCCTCGCGGTCCCAAACGGACCCAGGACTTCCTGCCCAGACGGCAGCCTTAACACGAGTTCATCCTATACTTACCACGACATACAACAAGGGAATCAGTGTTACTATATATCAGATCACACAAAGACAGCTAGTTGAGCACAACTTGTTCCCCAGTTCGAAGGGGTCCTTTCTTCCTTATTCAGTTACCACCTACCTGATCAGGATTAACATCTGTCCATGTCAAGTCACAGCTGACTAGAAGAATAGGTTACCCTCTTACACAAGAACACGTAGCACATATTGCTTTACTACTTTATTTAGTTATTACATACACACTCACGGAACATAATACATATCACATAACCTGCAAAGAAAAGTGAAAGATTGAGTTGTACACTCTAATAGTAAGGGGTTGACATCACCTTGGTCGTATGTAGCCTGCACTCAATGGTCATCTAGGTTCCCTTCTCGTCTGCGCCTCGGCTTCGCCTGGAAGTCACACCTCCGCAATCACGGGTTTACTCCCGTCTCCCTCTCCGAGTCACTGGGACCTCTTCCTCATCGGCTACTCTCTTCTCTTTGGAATATCTATTTCTCGGTTTTTCTCCACCTCCAAGTTTGTCATCTGTCTTCCCTGGAATAAGTAGCAGCTTTACTACTAACGGCCAGGTGCCGCCCATGGACTAGAAGCAAGTGCCAGTATCTGCCTCAAGCTTTTACTAATATAGACGTGCATTTCCTCATGGAAAATTCCAGCCCGTAACCTGCCGCCCACCAAATTCTTGTACCTCCCCGTGCCAAGGACACGTTCCCAGCCGGCCGGCCTGATGTAGTGTCTTCGGCATGAAGAAAAATACAATCCTTCGATAAGGGCCGGCCTGAACCGGTTCTCTCCAAGCGAATAACACCTCCTAACTAAAACACTGCCTATGACCTAGAAACATCCCGAGCTGCCAGAGCAGGAGGAAAGATGGAGTCTCTCCCGTTTAAGGCCTACCAGGCCTGAATTCAGCACGGCTCCATGAAATACCCTCACTACAGAACAGATTACCCCTAATACTAACGAATCTATCCCCTAGGATGTATATGCAAACCCTGATCTATGGGGAAGAACACAGGATCATGTCGAAGTGCCTAATAAATAGGCTCTATACACTACTCTAACCCTTAGACTTGAATGGGAAGAGACTGAAGTCACCTAAATCACCCTTCAACACAATAAGACCGGAAAAATCGAGCAGTACAGGACTCCTTTCATAAGATAGACTGGCTGAGGTCTATAAGATCGCTACTGGACAGATTGGGATTGAGGGACCTTTGGGAAGATCCTCAAAACGCGGTTTTCCCTTCAAAAGAAACGATGAAAGCCAAATATTGGGGAATGATCTGTTTGGAATTATTCTCCAAGGGATGCTCATTCCATTTTACAGGCAGATTTTTGGAATTTAAGGCCTATCCTAAACAAGAATTGTATTGGGGCTTGATTGAAATACCATGTGATCGCAAGCTCTACTTCCAGTTTAGGATAGGCACGCTCCCGATTCGATCATTTACATCCAAATGGGTCAAAGGGTCCCAAGATAAATGCCCAAAGTGTAGGGACAAGAATGAATCTCTGAGTCACTTCGTGTTTTTTTGTCCCCTTTACATTTTCCCACGTAAGAAATGGGTATTACCCATTTGCCGTCTAAGTGGAACTCGAAGGCAAGAAGAGGCTATGAGAATTTTGTGTTCGGACCAAAGCCCGACAATTGCAATAGCCATGGCAAAATACTTAAAATGGGCTTGGGTAATTCGGTCAAAACAGATTAATCCCAAAGCGCCCATCGAATAGGCGTCAATATATAACTTCTAGGTTAGGATGTTCTGCTGTCTAATTATCTAAACCAGGGCAGGACGGCATATTGCTGCATAAATATGAAATGTGCTTGCTTTATACCTGGATGTAAAGGCATTAGTCTATTTATTATAAATGGAGTATAACCTTGTCCTAGGCATATATGTACAAACTTATATTGACAATTGTATTTTAACTTGCATTTATGTAAATGGTTTTTATATGTTACTTTTATGACTTAATTGTCGAATAAAGTTTGACTTGATCTGATCTGATAGTATCACCTTATTATTTTTTTTTTTCTCTCTACAGCGAGAAGATGGGGATGTGAAAGAGTAAGGAAGGAAGAGAGGAGTACATTGGAAAGGAAGGAAGGAAGAGAAGAGCATAAAGGGAAGTAAGTGAGGGGAAAAAGTGGGGAAAAATAGGAAGGTAAAGGAAGAAAAAGCAGATTAAATCAAAATAATGGGTGTAAAGGCAATAGAGCCAGATGGAAAGGAGTGGGAAAGATGCAAAAAAACTAGAATGAAAGAGGACAGTAAAGAGAGGGTAAATTTAAGGAGTACATGAAGTCGCCATATTTCCAGACATTATGCTGATTTTGGAAGGCATTAAAAAACACTGCCACTCAAATTATGACCCAGAAGGAATACATACGTGTTAGGACACAGTTCTGTTCTTCGGATTATAATAATCAGAGACACGAACACACCATGAATATGTGCTGTTTTTAAAGGAAAATACATGCAGTCCACACTGCAGGCACATACTTGTGAGTTTGTGTCTGCCCCCTAGGAGAGCACAGCAGTGAAAGATACAGCCATGGTTTGATTGGCTTCACCCTCAGACTTTCAGATAAAGAACAAAACATTCATTTTTCCATGGAATTAAAGCTTCTTATAACCTCACCTCATACAGTTTAGTATTCCTCATAATTTTTGTTATAATTCCAACTGCATAGTAGCCTTATTATGTTATGTTATGTTACTGCGACTTACAGAGCGCTACAGCTGCCCCAGCAAAGGGGCGCCCGGCGCTAATACCAAGAAGGACTGACATAAGCAGATGGAATAGACTTGGACTATGGTGCAGGGAAGAGGTGGGTCTTGATGGCCTTCCTGAATTATAGATAGTTGCTAAAGCCACCAATATGCCCAGGAAGTGCGTTCCAGAGGATGGCCGCTCTACTACGAAAAGAGTGGCCACCAGCATGAACCCTTCGTGTCCAGGGAACCACCACCACCAAGTGCTGATCCTGTGAGCGGAGATAATGTGAGGGGACATATGGCAAAAGGAGGTTGGCCAAAATAGAGGGAGTGGTCAGCTTCAAAGCTTTGAAGGAGATACATGCTACCTTTAAATAGTCATGGATATCTACAGTACATCTAGCACTACACCGGTTAAAGAAGCATTTTCACAAAGTCTGGTAGATGAAGAGAAGTCGATTTCCATATTCATATGAGGAGTCTGCCTCCTAACCACTGCTTTTGCCAACTTCCTCGTGAAGCAAGCGTGCAAGGCTCCGACTTTCAATGGCGACGCATAGATGGACAGGAACCTTCACCAGATTGTGGAGTGTGACCACCTGACTGGGGTTCATCGGGAGGGGTCACTGGAACAACATGTCTGTTTTCAACTGGTGCCTTTCGGGTGCACTGACATTCTACCACCTCCTGCATGGCACTCAATCAGTGCACATCCCAATGGCTTCTTCTTCCTTGCACCCATGTCTGCAAAACCTCAAATCGGTTCCCTAATATGCATGGGACCACACCCCCATACAAAAGAGAGAACTCCTCATTGGGATAACATGAGTTCAGGAGGTATACTTGCACAATCCAAGAATGTCAGATGTATTGGTCTGTACCAGTATTTACACAAATAATTTAAATACAACATGTTTATTTTATTTTTATGGCACTGCTCATCCCAATGTAGTGTGTCAGAGTAATTTACATCCTGTGAGGTCATAGGTCACGAAGTCACTTCCTATGATTGCTCTTCCTATTATGACATGTGCAGAGAGGTCACTTGCATACAGCCTATCTTGGTTAGTCCCCATATTGCTATATGAATATATATATATATTTAGGACGTGTGCACTGCTCAGAAGTCTTAGCAACCACATAACTCTGGGCTCAAAAAAGTGGATTTAGAAAAAGAACAACCCATTAAAGCTTCTTATAAGCTCACAACATACAGATAAGTATTCCTCATAATTTGTTATAATTCCAACTGCGTAATAGCCTTGTTATTCTACCTTCAAATAGTCATGGATAGCCACAGTACAATCTAGCCCTACACCGGTTAAAGAAGCATTTTCACAAAATCCAGTGGATGAACAGAGGTAGATTTCCATATTCATATTAGTAGACTGCCTCATAACCACTGCTTTTGCTAACTTCCTCGTATAGAAAGCGCGCGGGCAATTAATTTCATCAATTGTTGGTGGCAGCTGGTTCTGCTCTTCAGGCTGAGAGTACGGTCAGACGTGCAGTTGCTATCATAATACTTAATAACGCCTGTCAATCTGCGGAGAATTGCATTGTCTGCCGATTATCTTCCCACGTATATGATGTGCGTCGCGTGGAATTCATTCGCAGCTGATTTCCCTCAATGCTTCATCCAACTGACCTCTTGATGAGCCAGGTGACGAGGTGTGCGCGTGACTGGCGCCGGTCCCACGTCGACCGCACGCGCACGGGACAGCAGTTCCCTTTCTATTTCTGGTTTTAAGCCGCGCGGTTGAACAGCATCGCTGGGAACAGACTGTCTACACTTACTCCGAATAATAGTCGGACGCATCGAGTCCCTCTTGTATGAGCTGCTCCAACATTTCAAGGGAAATATATAAAGGTCCTTCCTAAATTCAAATGTATTTACATCGGCCCTCGCTGAGGACGGTAAATGCTGGCAGTCTGTCATCCTCTTATAGAAGGTTAAAATAGAAGGACATTGTCAACCAAAGCCTGCAACGCACGAGGGTTTCTTTTTTTTCTAGTACAGTATTGGTCTTGTATTTATACTGCCCAGTCTCCAATCCGAAAGGCTTTGTTTGTATTGTGCGATGCAAGTCGGTTGACTCACGCCATGTCCAAAGCTACCCCCCCCCCTCCCCCTCCATTAGCAAAAACACCGAGTGGCCCTAAGCGCCCAAGAGTAAACGAAGCCCTTAAAGCCACGGAACCAACTTCACTTTGTTAGGAGCAGAAGACTCCGGGTGCTCCCATGACCTGTGCCCTGATCAACAGGAACATTGGCAAAGTAATCCAACCCGTGCCATCTGCCATTATCTCAAATGAGTAGTAATTTCCTGGTGCCCTTTGACCCTTAAATGACATGGCCTCATTAGAGCAAACATCCCAAACCTCTTCTCCTTTCCTCTGGAGCTTTCCCTTGGCGGATGTTTTGGGAGGGTGTCAGATCAGGGGAGGGAGGAGTATTCATGAATAAATTCTTGATAAATTGCCTGACCTTGCTCCTAGACTGCAGGCCCTCTTAAGGTCACTTTTCATAGGAAATGGTGAGAATGTGCTCTATGAGGTCTTGTAAAATAATCTGACTCCTAACAGGAGGAATTGATCCCTGTTTTAGTCAATTTCAGACCAGTATCACTTTCGTTGTCGGTCATATCAGGCTAAATGGCCATACCTTCATTCCAGGAAATGCCAGTAGGTCATTATCAGGTCTCGCCTGCTGACAGCCTTCTGCTGTCTGTTTGCGAAAGACCTCTTGTGGACCATACCAAACACTTACTATGCCTAGGGCCTGCCAAATGCGTACTATTGGTTTGCTTTATTGCCACTCTCATTTGTTTACTTCTATTCAATGCCTTTTCCCCCTTCTTGCACTTGTCCTTCCCTTAAAGCAATTCCTCTTTACCATCCTGTTGATTGGCTGACTTGTATCCTTCCACTTCTCATGTTTAGGAAACTTTTTGTTAAGCATTCCACAAGAGTGCATGGGCCTTCCAGCTGTGTCCCCCGTGTGCTACTTCCCTCAGAATTACCTGCTCCACACTCCGTCTCACTGCTCGCTTCCTAGTGTGCTGCTTTTCCTAATCGATTCCCACTTCTCACCCCATGAACTCCATGTTGCTCTCTTCTCCCCCACCCAAACTTTTTATATTTGTTTTTAATTCCTGCCCATAGCCTACAGCTTGTCCATTGCTCCACCACACCCATATTCTCCATTGTTTCCACACCCATATTCTCCATTGTCCACCCATACATCGCCGTCCTCAAAATCCTTTTTTATTTTTTTATTTAATCTTTTTTCTTTTCTTTTTTTTTTTATTCCTTTTTTGCCAATGCGGCACTGCATCAGCAGAAAGCATTTTGTTTAAAAACTTTGGCAAAGCCAATAGGTCACGAAGATTAGACCTATTGGCTTTACCAATACTTGTTTACTAAGGTATCAGAATGAGTAGTTTATAGTAATAACTTAATATATAGTGGTTTATACCACATGTCTCCCATTTCTAAGTGCTGTAAATATCAATCCTCATCAATTTTATTGTACACAATTTCTTGACTGACATGATGGACGGTTCAGTGCCCTAACGAGTTTTGGATTTTTTTACCTGAAGATCACCACAGTCTTCAAAGGGGCATTAATTAAGAGAGCAATCTCCCGCCACCATGAATAAGATAGGGTCCATAACTCTGGTCTCTCCAATAAACTCACCGAAAAAGGAACACATATCTGCTGGATTTGTGGCATAAAGGCATAATTTGAGCAAATTATTGAATAAGCAGATGTAATAATCGTTTTGATTTATCTTCTCATGGCCAACAGAAGATGACACTCTGCTAGGGTGAGTGATTAACTAATATATTGCAATGTTTAATTAAGTCTAAAAACACTCCTGAGCAAAGTACCTGTATTTGTGTAATAACACAAGCTTTGACAAAAGCAATAGGTTTCAGCACAGCAGAGCTATTGATTTGCCTATGCTTTTGCATATTGCACAATCATGATGTGGGATTTTCAGTAACCAAAACCTATTTTCAAATGGCTGCTGATGTGTACTAGGCCTGGGCGAAAATTTCGTTCCGTTCGCGGAAATTGCGATAATTTGACATTTTCGCGTTCCGCGGAGAGCGCGAAAATGTCAAAATTTCCGCTTTCCGCAGCTTGGCGATAATTTGTTTCTTGCTCGCGCTGTAAAATAATACATTCTTGCGCGCGCGTGATCGCCTTACCTGAATCCCTGCGTTCGCCGACAAGTTTTCTTGATCCGGTCGCGTTCTCCATGAGATGTTGTATTGTTTTTAGCCATTTGCGCTGTCTCGCGACAGTTCGCGCCCGCAGTGACGTCATGCGTCGCGCGATCACGTCTTTCTTCTCGCGATCATGCACCGCGAGACAACTCAAAAAAAGATGGCCGCGCCCGCGAGCAACCACATGGGTAAGTTGGCGACCCGCAACCATGCAGAAAATCTCGCGAACATGCGGGAAAAAAACTTCCGCATCTTCGCGATATTTCCGCTTGTTTGCAATAATTTCAAACATTTTCGCGACAATTTGCGAAAGTGGATTTCGCAAATTCCGCCCCCCCTAGTGTACACTGCCATTGTAATGAGTGCATCATAACTCTTTGTGATCATGCATGGTGACGCAGGCAGGCATTTTGAAATTTACTATTGTATCATACCCAACAGTTTGTTAAGATGCTAAATTAAAATGTAAAACAAAAAAATGTATATGTGCACATTTTGTGCAAACATGGAAGTGACCCCTGCAGCAAGTGCACCGTTTGTGACCCCTTAAAGAGGCAAAATATACATATTTTAAAAGTATTATTCAAGATGGGCAGAGGGATGGGCAGAGGGATGGGGAGCTGGATGACAGTGGGGCAGAGAGCATTGGCGGAGGATAAAATGACGCGTGTGTATTGAAGACAGAGAGGAAAACAGTAGGAACAGGCACTCCAATGGAGTTCTGACAATAAATTAAAACATGCATTGTCAAAGCCAATCAGACTGAACAAATTAAAAGCGTCAGTACCCGAAGGTGTGCTGGTTTTGAAGCTTATTAATAATCGGGTTTGCATCTTCATTTGTTCTATATACACGTGACGTTTTCCGTTAGCCATGATCTCACCACACACAGGAATATTTGGTGGGCAAGTGCACTCAAGAAGCTGCCACCTTTTCATGAGGAAGACGCGAAAGGTATAAAAAACCTTTGTGCTAGACTGAGACTTCAGAGGATTGAAGAATTCCAGGAATCCGGAATCCAATAGTGGAATTCTTCAGAAGTGAGGAGTCAGCATTAGCATGTCGAGTGTGTGAGGAAACATGAGAAAGTGCACAGGTTTGTTACAGCACACCATCTAACCAGACTGAGGCCTTTAAATCGCAAAATATGGGAAAATAATATGAAGTCAAACACTACAGCACAGTAAACTTAATAGATTGGAAATGTCAGTGAGAAACCAAGGGAGGAACAGCCATGATGCAAAGGGAAAAGAACAGAGAAAAAGAGAACAAAATACTGAAGTGGACTGGCTGTGGAGAAGTCTTAAAAAGGTATCTGCAAACCCCCAGCCAAGTGATTTACATTTTGGAGAAGAGAGAAAGCAAAGCAGCCAGGAGCACAAGAGGGAACCGGCCCAGCTGAGACTCTCATAGCCTGCAGCTGCGTATGGTGTATTCTGAGATCCAGGAACCACAGGCCCCCACAAAGCACCGGGCAGTCAAGAAGCCAAGGACACAACATGGTGATAACTGGAGCACCTCTCTAGTCAGATGCACCGCATGAAAAATACTTTCACAAAGCTGCAGAATAATTCACATGCTGACTTGGTGTGGCTTCAATATATACTTTTGTATATACAATGTAAGACAATCATTGGCAAAGCCAATAGGTCAATAGGTTGGCCGCCATCCTTTTGGCTTTGGCAATTCTTGTTTTTTCGGAAAAAACGTTCTTACTGGGGAATCAGCTGGGCTCTCATCAATCTAAAAAAACAAAATCGTCTGAAGACAAAAATACCACACATTACCCTGACACAGAAGGGGTCTACTTGAGGTGCTGATGTGCTTCCCGTAAAAAGGGAGACATGCTATAATTCAAAGTAAAGTCAGCCAGTGACTGAAGTGTGCTGACCCAGTGCCACAAGATGCGTGTTGCAGTGATAGGATGAAACATGGGAAAGACATAAAAAAGACGAATGGATGAAGCCTGTCTAAAAACCTTCTTAAGTAACTATGTTTAAACATATAATGTTAGTAAAATCAAAAGGTCTTAACTAACTCCAGTCCTAAAAACGTCAATTGGTCTGTTGGTGAGGACCTTTGCTAATGCTGTTTTTGTGATATGTGTGCATAACTTTCTTACAAATAGAGAGGTTTACAAAGACAGATAGAGACGCTTGCAAAGACTGACAGATAAAGAGGCTTCCAAAGACAGACAGTTTGTACAGATAGATACATAGAGGTGTACAGATAGAGTTGTATAGATAAATAGATAGGGCCGTATAGACACATAGTGCTGCATAGTTGGGTTAGAACAGAGATATGGATAGATTGATTCACAAAGGTAGGACAGGAAATTGGGATAAATTGCAGAGCTTCAATTAGTAATATATTAGTTAAATGTCTTTAGAAGCACGGCATACAGCAGCACTGAAAGCACACAACAGAATGTGATACCAACAGGATATACAGACTCAATTTGTTTAGAAATACAACCACATACAAGACCACTGAAAGCAACTTGAAAGCTATAGAAGCCAGAAACAGAGATTGGTTTACAAACATAACTACAGTCCTCAATTAAAATACATTGCAACATAATATAAGTGGGGTAGTTATAAATGATGTTAATATCACACATAGTTACAAAACTTACAACTTCATGAAAAACAATTTCAAATGGACACAATGTGACATCCTGTGAAATGGCAATTGTCAGAAAAACAAAAAACACTCCAAAAGGAATTGACAACACCATAGGCAGAGGCAGAAACTAATAAAGCTCTGATGTGCCCTGTGCTCAACATGGAATAGCTAATGGGAGGCACCTTGTTGTCACATCAAACTCTAAACATAAAGGGTGGGTGTATGAGAGGTGGTATAGGGGTGTGAGCAGGTGTGTCAGTTCTTCTGGGGATTATGTCATCAGTGATGTAATTTGAGATGTCATCAGTGATGTCATCAGTGATGTCACTGAACATGCAATGAGTGATGTAATATGTGAGGTCATAACAGTGCATTGCGGGGTGGAGAGTTATAGTTAGCTCAGGTAACTATAACTGCTAAATGTCACTGTTTTTCTACAAGTGAAATGTGAGCCTAACTATAAGGAATCTGTAAATGTTTTTTTCAGTGAATTTCTGCGGTTATTTGTATTCTGTTTCCTAACTATGATGTCACTGTAACCTTTAGTTTTTTCAGTGAATTTATAACAATTTATAAATTACATTTCCTAACTATAACGTCCATGTAACCTTTGGTTTTTTCAGTGAATTTCTACGTTTTAAAAAAATTCTCTTTCCTAACTGTAACCTGTAACCTTTGAAAATGAGTGTATGAGGGAGTTCAAGAGTGTCTGAATGGGTCTGTGAGACGGTGTGTGAGCAGGGCCGGCTCTAGGGCGATGCGACCGGTGCCACCTCACCGGGTGCTGACTCTTCGAGGGGGCGCCACGTTTGGAAGTATTTTATGGTTTTAAAAGCACTTGCTGCTGCATTGATGGCCTCCAGCAATTTTCTTATAGCAACAAACATGTCACGATAACTCCGGTGATTAATGTTCTTCCTGGAGAGAGGAGTTTTGTCCAGTGGCAGTTTTAACTCATTTATGGCAGCACATAGGGTTAAGATGCCTGCTGCAAAGAACGTGTACCATGCAGATCACAAAGTGCATTAGTTTAAATAGGTCAGTGCTTTTGTCAGTGAGATCCTTTTGTTACCAGAAGTGTAGTTGTTAAAATCCTAACATGGATCAGTGAGCTAATAAATGTAATTAAGGAGATGCATGCAAACTGCAAGGTATAGATTAGAGAACTGTGATTTTTTTCCTCAGTCTTTCATTATTCTAATGTTTTAAAAAGGGTTCATTTCGGTTTTAAAAAATCCTTATTAAAAAATTTAACCCCCAACCATGGGGTTATGTTTTAAATTCTGAGTCTGTGCTTCTCCAGACCAAGCACTTTTAAACTATACTGTCTACCAGTAAGGCTTTATTAAAAAATGTAACCCCCAACCATGGGGTTATGTTTTAAATTCTGAGTCTGTGCTTCTCCAGACCAAGCACTTTTAAACTATACTGTCTACCAGTAAGGCAGACATGTGACTCGCCTTGTAGTCTTCTGGCTTATGTAAAATTTCCTATAAACTGGTTTACACACATATTATTGATTGCCTTAGTGTAATGTGTGTGTGATGTAAAGTGCTCTCACACCCTACACTGGTGTAGGAGGCTCTATATAACTAATTAAATACATCTGAGAGAGAGTGGTTATGGAGACGTGAGGGGCACTGTTAAAGGGTGGTAGTGAGGGAGTCTCTAGAGGCGCCTGTGGGGGGCGCCAACAAACATTGTCGCACAGGGCGCCCCAGTGCTAAAGCAGGCCCTGTGTGTGAGTGTTGGTCTGGGTCTGTGAGTCTGGGTCTGTGAGTGTGGGTCTGAGTGTCTGTACATAAAGGAGAGGGGGGGGGGGACCGGGAGCTAGTTATGGTCCAGTGTCTGTGCTCCGTGTCATATCTATAGTCTTTAAATGGAGACACTGTTCCTGGAGAGAGAGAGGGCAAAAGAAAGAGAGAGATAAAAATGAAACGAGAGGCCTAGGCTTAATATAAGACCCAACTACTTTAGGATTATGTGTGTGGGGGGGGGGGCATACCTTAGTTTCTCTTGTTGCCCTCACACACCCCGAAGGATGTCATGCTTCATCATTGGGCGTTTGCTCCTCGTCGGGCCGGCGCTGCAATGCCCTACGGGTCCCCCGAAGGGTCACTTTAGCGGAGATCTTTTAGAGAAAACGCCGTTTGGTGCATGCGGGTGTGTGGTTTGGGTCCTAATAAAAAGATGTGTGGTGATGGGGTGTGTAAGTGACGTGATAGCCTAAAAATGTCTAAGGGTTACTGGGATAAGGTTTAATGTGAATAGCACCCTTGGCATAATAAAAAACCCGTAGGTTGGGTGTTACCTTATTGAAAATAATGTGCCAACAGGTAACTAGTGTGTGGTCAAGCGGTCGACATGTTTCGCGCCCCAATGGTCCAAAAAAGGATCCCTGGCGCTTCCTCAGGACCAAAGAAGAGAGTGAAAGTGAAAGTGCACTAAGGGATACTACCCTCAGTTACTATCCGGGCGTAAACTTCAAGGTAGCACTGCTCTCAGTGTGAGAGTCAGGTCGCTCCAGGATAGACAGCCTAGGTAAATATGGAAACAAAAAGAAAAAAGGGAGAACATCCTATCTATTAAAGAATGTTCACCTATTCAGGAGATTCAAAAAACGAGTGCATAATACAAATATGTACAGAAGGGATATCACCTCCACTCACGGGTGGTGGCGTGATGGGGTCTCAACGGTAAGCTTCCAGGTGCCTGGGCCAGGGAAAGGGGCCTGGGAGGGAGACAGCCCGTCGCCGACCGGAGTCACCCATTAGTCCAGGCACTGGCCGTGGTAGAGGTAAAACCAGATGTCCCCAGTCTCATGTGGCATACAAATAATCGGTCTGTCATTACGGTTTTTACTACGATATGTCACACACACTCACCTAAATATGGGGAGAATAATGCTCCATAGGTTAGGGGACGAGCGTACACACCTTCTTAGTGCTGTGAAATAGGAATAAATGACAGGTAACTGCTAGTCAATCCAGTTCCTAAAGATTCCAAACTGGTCTGAGCTGTCTTGTGCACAGTTTTTAAGTCAATGGCCAGTTTCCTCAGTACTCAAAAGTGCGTTTTTACTCACAGTTTTGCTCCGGCGTGGCCTCTTTACCACCTGCCCCAGTCGTCCTCCTACCTGGAATGGAGACGAGGAACACCAAGGGTTTCTTAAGTACTGCCCGTGTCGACTTAATTGGGGCGGGATCCGTATCCGGTCATCAGACGCGGAGCAGCTGCGTTTTCGTCAGTGTGTGTTTTGCCGCGCATGTGCAGAAGGTAGACAGAAGAGCGATGCGCATGCGTATGGAGCAGCTGTGTTTTCGTTAGTGTGTTTTCCGCGCATGTGCAGAAGGTAGATAGATGAGCGAGTGCGCATGCGTGTGTCAGAAAATGTGGTTCCGACTCACGTTCTATTGTTACCATGGTTATGTGTCTATGCAGTCCTCAGTGTAGTGTATATAACTGAGTAGCGCTGGCAAACTAACTATGTGGTTCGAAAAACGCCCATCTAGTGCAACAGAAAGGGCAGACTCGTCTTAATGTTGGAGCCTCAAGGTGCCACTGATGTACAATCAATGGGGAACTTTATGATTGTTACATGCGTCTCGAGGGGATCGAGGAGGGTGGGGGGGGGAAGGGGAAAGAAGGATGGAGGGTCATAGAGTGGCAAGAGATTAGGGGAAGCTTATTCTCGGCCCTCCAGTCTTATTAAAACAAAGTTGCTCAAAGGGGAGAGATATCCCGAGGGTAAAGGAGACCATGGACATAAATATTGCTAGGTGGGAGCTCGTGATGATGTAGTCATGGGCGTGTACTGCTGATTTGGCCACCAACCCCTCATATTGGGTTATAGTTCAGTCCATGGTATGTCGTCGTTCAGGCCCACCTCATTGGTCCGGAGACGATGTACCCAGCGTTGTTCTCTGCGTAGTAGGGTGTTATTATTCCAATGTTGATTGTTTTCCAATATTGTCCACTTGATGTCGTCACATGTATGCCCTTTGTCCATGTAATGATTCGTAAGTCTGGTTGCTGTTCTCCCCCGTCGGATCGTGCTTCTATGTTCACTTATCCTTAGTTTCACCTGTCTAGTGGTCATCCCCACGTAGCGCAGTGTGCAAGGGCAGGTGATTAGGTACACACAGTTTTTTGTGTTGCAATTCGTGTGGCTCCGTTGGTCCCACCTGATTTTGTCCAACTCCAAGTGTGTAGTATGTTTGGTGAAGGGACATGCACTACAATTGCCGCATGGGTAGTGGCCTTTAACAGCAGGGAGGGACCATAAGGTGGATTCCTGACGAATGGTCTTCACGCGTGGTCTCGTGTTGATCAGTTGGTCCCGTAGGTTGGTGGTCCTCTTGAACGCAAACCTGGGGCGCTCCAACATGAGATCACCTGTGTTCAGAATTCTCCAATTGCGGTTCACGATGTTTTTGATTTGGTTTGATAGAGGGGTGAAGGTTGTGACACAGGTGATGGTATTGTCGGCTTCCTTGGTCTTTTCTTCTAGGAGTGCTTGGCGGTTGTTGTTCCTGGCTCGTTTGCATGCACGTTGTATGACCCTGTTAGGGTAATGTCTTTCTTTTAGGTTCGATGTGAGGGAGTTTGCTTGAATGTCATATTCATGGGTGTCACTACAATTCCTGCGAATCCGCAGGAACTGTCCAAAAGGCAAATTTTCCCTCAGTGCTTTGGGGTGATGGCTGTGAAAATCAAGTAGGCTGTTACAATCAGTAGTTTTTTTATAGATGGTAGTATTGAGTTTGCCCCTCTCGAGGGTGATCAATAGATCCAGGAAAGGGATCTCTTTTTCGCTTTCCGTTTTGGTAAAACGTAGGTGAGGGTTCAAGTTGTTAATCCAAGTGTAGAATTCTTGGCAGGTCTCCGCTCCACCTTTCCATAAGATGAGCACGTCATCGATGTATCGTTTCCACGTTACCATGTTCTCTCTGTAGGGGTTATTCTCAGTAAAGATGTTATTAGCCTCAAAGTGCGCCATGTACAGCCCTGCTAGGCTCGGCGCGAATGTACTCCCCATGCTGGTCCCTTGTATCTGATGGTAAATGGTGGTCTTATACATAAAGAAGTTGTTCTTCAGGGCCAGCATGATCAGTTCAGTAATGAAGCTCGCAGGTGTGTTGGTGGGTAGGTCTGTCTCGAGTAAGAGTTGTTCAACTACTTCAATCGTGGCGTCTTGCGGAATATTAGTATACAATGCCTCTACGTCTAGAGTCAAGAGGAGGTCGATGGGCTCGGTATTGTTCTCGTTGATCTCTTGTATCAGGTTCAAGACATCCCTGGTGTCTTTCAGGTAGGCCGGAGTGGCTTGTACCATAGGTCGGAGGAAAAAGTCACTGAACTTGCTCAGTGGTTCCAATAGTGAGCCTATTCCAGAGACGATCGGTCGTCCTGGTGGTGGAAAGATACCCTTGTGTATTTTGGGTAGTAGGTAGAAGTACGGCATCCTAGGGTTCTCGTTAATAAGGAATGCCGCCTCGTGGGCAGTGATCCAACCCTCATTGGTAGCTTCGTTGACAAGGATGCGTATCCGTGACAGAAGTCTCTCGGTGGGATCAGTCTCCAACTTCTTGTAGTATTCGGATCTCCCGAGTTGTTTGACGCATTCTCTTTCATAATCCTCTACTGACAGTATGACAGTGGCTCCTCCCTTATCCGCCGGTTTTATAATGATCGTTTCATCCTCGGTGAGTGAATGTACCGCCTCGCGGAGTTTCTTTGGTAGGTTGTCAAAGACATGCCGGCTTCTTAGGTTGTTTGCCTCCTTAAGGACTGCTTTTTCAAACGTCAGTACTTCACTCGGGACCATACCCGCTGATGGAGTGAATTTGGAGGGTGGTCTCAGTCCAGTGTCCTGGCGGTCAGGAGTGGGGTTGTTGTTGAAAAAGGATTTGATGCGGATCTTACGGAAGAGTTGTTGTAGTTCCTCATTCATGCGGAAGTTATCCTCCTTGGGGGTGGGCACAAACCCTAAGCCCAGTTCCAGGACTGCCGTTTCGTCTGTATTCAGGTGTCTGTCTGTGAGGTTCACTATCAGGGTCTTGGGAGTGTTGAGCTCCTCGTTGTTCTCTGTTGTGTCTCTTGATCTTGCCATTGGACTTGTTTTTGCCCTCTTCTTCTGCCTCTGCCTCGTCCCCTGCCTCTGTTCTGAAAAGGAGGAGGTGCATTGGGGAAGAATGGTTGTTGGTAACCTGGGTGTTGCCCCGGATAGGCTGGGAACCACATCGGGCCTTGTTGAGGGAAAGGTTGGTGTGCATAGCCGTACATAGGTGGCAACGGAGGTGGAGGGAGTAGGCCCGGTTTGTTAGCGTTCCTACCCCAGCTGCTATTGCTGGAATTGCTGTACATGGAACGTCCTGAGTTCGTAGATGTTGTAGAGCCGTCATCTGAGCCGTCATCAGTGTCTGATGGTCTGTACTCCTCTTTAGTGTAAGGGTATATCTTCTCCCTGTCGAATCTTTTAATGTCTTTTTGTAATTTTGACACTTTTTGTTGTAATAAATAATCACGATGGTCAGTCATCTCTGCGTTAATTTCCGCTAAACGGGTTTTGTAGGCTGAAATACTGATCCCAGTTTTCAGTCCATTTTCTGCGATATTTATCTTGATAATTAGTGCTTCGGAGAGACGTTTAGCGGTACCAATAATGAGAATGAGCCAGTCGCGGGTGCATTTCCATGCGATCTGGCTCCATTCTTTGCGGAAAATGAGGTCTTCCAAGAAGATTCTTGGTGCCGTGCGGACAACTAGGCCATTGGGTGCAGCATTTGCCCTCAAGTATTCAGTCATAATTGTGCCATGCATGGCAATTTTGACTTGAAGTTTCTTAAGTGATGCCAGGGAGTTCCAGTCACCTTGTGATGATGTGCTGGCCATATTCCCCTCACTATCTAGCAGTGAGGGAGTTCTCAAGATTTCCGCCACGATGTCATCATCAAACCCGAGCCCCAGGTTATCCCCCATGTTAGTGGTTGACATATTTTGCACTCAGTAATAGGAAAAGGAGTGGGAAGGAAGAGTCAGGTCGGGTCCCTCGGCTAAGCTGCCGTGCTAATTATCTGTACATAAAGGAGAGGGGGGGGGGGACCGGGAGCTAGTTATGGTCCAGTGTCTGTGCTCCGTGTCATATCTATAGTCTTTAAATGGAGACACTGTTCCTGGAGAGAGAGAGGGCAAAAGAAAGAGAGAGATAAAAATGAAACGAGAGGCCTAGGCTTAATATAAGACCCAACTACTTTAGGATTATGTGTGTGGGGGGGGGGGCATACCTTAGTTTCTCTTGTTGCCCTCACACACCCCGAAGGATTTCATGCTTCATCATTGGGCGTTTGCTCCTCGTCGGGCCGGCGCTGCAATGCCCTACGGGTCCCCCGAAGGGTCACTTTAGCGGAGATCTTTTAGAGAAAACGCCGTTTGGTGCATGCGGGTGTGTGGTTTGGGTCCTAATAAAAAGATGTGTGGTGATGGGGTGTGTAAGTGACGTGATAGCCTAAAAATGTCTAAGGGTTACTGGGATAAGGTTTAATGTGAATAGCACCCTTGGCATAATAAAAAACCCGTAGGTTGGGTGTTACCTTATTGAAAATAATGTGCCAACAGGTAACTAGTGTGTGGTCAAGCGGTCGACATGTTTCGCGCCCCAATGGTCCAAAAAAGGATCCCTGGCGCTTCCTCAGGACCAAAGAAGAGAGTGAAAGTGAAAGTGCACTAAGGGATACTACCCTCAGTTACTATCCGGGCGTAAACTTCAAGGTAGCACTGCTCTCAGTGTGAGAGTCAGGTCGCTCCAGGATAGACAGCCTAGGTAAATATGGAAACAAAAAGAAAAAAGGGAGAACATCCTATCTATTAAAGAATGTTCACCTATTCAGGAGATTCAAAAAACGAGTGCATAATACAAATATGTACAGAAGGGATATCACCTCCACTCACGGGTGGTGGCGTGATGGGGTCTCAATGGTAAGCTTCCAGGTGCCTGGGCCAGGGAAAGGGGCCTGGGAGGGAGACAGCCCGTCGCCGACCGGAGTCACCCATTAGTCCAGGCACTGGCCGTGGTAGAGGTAAAACCAGATGTCCCCAGTCTCATGTGGCATACAAATAATCGGTCTGTCATTACGGTTTTTACTACGATATGTCACACACACTCACCTAAATATGGGGAGAATAATGCTCCATAGGTTAGGGGACGAGCGTACACACCTTCTTAGTGCTGTGAAATAGGAATAAATGACAGGTAACTGCTAGTCAATCCAGTTCCTAAAGATTCCAAACTGGTCTGAGCTGTCTTGTGCACAGTTTTTAAGTCAATGGCCAGTTTCCTCAGTACTCAAAAGTGCGTTTTTACTCACAGTTTTGCTCCGGCGTGGCCTCTTTACCACCTGCCCCAGTCGTCCTCCTACCTGGAATGGAGACGAGGAACACCAAGGGTTTCTTAAGTACTGCCCGTGTCGACTTAATTGGGGCGGGATCCGTATCCGGTCATCAGACGCGGAGCAGCTGCGTTTTCGTCAGTGTGTGTTTTGCCGCGCATGTGCAGAAGGTAGACAGAAGAGCGATGCGCATGCGTATGGAGCAGCTGTGTTTTCGTTAGTGTGTTTTCCGCGCATGTGCAGAAGGTAGATAGATGAGCGAGTGCGCATGCGTGTGTCAGAAAATGTGGTTCCGACTCACGTTCTATTGTTACCATGGTTATGTGTCTATGCAGTCCTCAGTGTAGTGTAAATAACTGAGTAGCGCTGGCAAACTAACTATGTGGTTCGAAAAACGCCCATCTAGTGCAACAGAAAGGGCAGACTCGTCTTAATGTTGGAGCCTCAAGGTGCCACTGATGTACAATCAATGGTGAACTTTATGATTGTTACATGCGTCTCGAGGGGATCGAGGAGGGTGGGGGGGGGAAGGGGAAAGAAGGATGGAGGGTCATAGAGTGGCAAGAGATTAGGGGAAGCTTATTCTCGGCCCTCCAGTCTTATTAAAACAAAGTTGCTCAAAGGGGAGAGATATCCCGAGGGTAAAGGAGACCATGGACATAAATATTGCTAGGTGGGAGCTCGTGATGATGTAGTCATGGGCGTGTACTGCTGATTTGGCCACCAACCCCTCATATTGGGTTATAGTTCAGTCCATGGTATGTCGTCGTTCAGGCCCACCTCATTGGTCCGGAGACGATGTACCCAGCGTTGTTCTCTGCGTAGTAGGGTGTTATTATTCCAATGTTGATTGTTTTCCAATATTGTCCACTTGATGTCGTCACATGTATGCCCTTTGTCCATGTAATGATTCGTAAGTCTGGTTGCTGTTCTCCCCCGTCGGATCGTGCTTCTATGTTCACTTATCCTTAGTTTCACCTGTCTAGTGGTCATCCCCACGTAGCGCAGTGTGCAAGGGCAGGTGATTAGGTACACACAGTTTTTTGTGTTGCAATTCGTGTGGCTCCGTTGGTCCCACCTGATTTTGTCCAACTCCAAGTGTGTAGTATGTTTGGTGAAGGGACATGCACTACAATTGCCGCATGGGTAGTGGCCTTTAACAGCAGGGAGGGACCATAAGGTGGATTCCTGACGAATGGTCTTCACGCGTGGTCTCGTGTTGATCAGTTGGTCCCGTAGGTTGGTGGTCCTCTTGAACGCAAACCTGGGGCGCTCCAACATGAGATCACCTGTGTTCAGAATTCTCCAATTGCGGTTCACGATGTTTTTGATTTGGTTTGATAGAGGGGTGAAGGTTGTGACACAGGTGATGGTATTGTCGGCTTCCTTGGTCTTTTCTTCTAGGAGTGCTTGGCGGTTGTTGTTCCTGGCTCGTTTGCATGCACGTTGTATGACCCTGTTAGGGTAATGTCTTTCTTTTAGGTTCGATGTGAGGGAGTTTGCTTGAATGTCATATTCATGGGTGTCACTACAATTCCTGCGAATCCGCAGGAACTGTCCAAAAGGCAAATTTTCCCTCAGTGCTTTGGGGTGATGGCTGTGAAAATCAAGTAGGCTGTTACAATCAGTAGTTTTTTTATAGATGGTAGTATTGAGTTTGCCCCTCTCGAGGGTGATCAATAGATCCAGGAAAGGGATCTCTTTTTCGCTTTCCGTTTTGGTAAAACGTAGGTGAGGGTTCAAGTTGTTAATCCAAGTGTAGAATTCTTGGCAGGTCTCCGCTCCACCTTTCCATAAGATGAGCACGTCATCGATGTATCGTTTCCACGTTACCATGTTCTCTCTGTAGGGGTTATTCTCAGTAAAGATGTTATTAGCCTCAAAGTGCGCCATGTACAGCCCTGCTAGGCTCGGCGCGAATGTACTCCCCATGCTGGTCCCTTGTATCTGATGGTAAATGGTGGTCTTATACATAAAGAAGTTGTTCTTCAGGGCCAGCATGATCAGTTCAGTAATGAAGCTCGCAGGTGTGTTGGTGGGTAGGTCTGTCTCGAGTAAGAGTTGTTCAACTACTTCAATCGTGGCGTCTTGCGGAATATTAGTATACAATGCCTCTACGTCTAGAGTCAAGAGGAGGTCGATGGGCTCGGTATTGTTCTCGTTGATCTCTTGTATCAGGTTCAAGACATCCCTGGTGTCTTTCAGGTAGGCCGGAGTGGCTTGTACCATAGGTCGGAGGAAAAAGTCACTGAACTTGCTCAGTGGTTCCAATAGTGAGCCTATTCCAGAGACGATCGGTCGTCCTGGTGGTGGAAAGATACCCTTGTGTATTTTGGGTAGTAGGTAGAAGTACGGCATCCTAGGGTTCTCGTTAATAAGGAATGCCGCCTCGTGGGCAGTGATCCAACCCTCATTGGTAGCTTCGTTGACAAGGATGCGTATCCGTGACAGAAGTCTCTCGGTGGGATCAGTCTCCAACTTCTTGTAGTATTCGGATCTCCCGAGTTGTTTGACGCATTCTCTTTCATAATCCTCTACTGACAGTATGACAGTGGCTCCTCCCTTATCCGCCGGTTTTATAATGATCGTTTCATCCTCGGTGAGTGAATGTACCGCCTCGCGGAGTTTCTTTGGTAGGTTGTCAAAGACATGCCGGCTTCTTAGGTTGTTTGCCTCCTTAAGGACTGCTTTTTCAAACGTCAGTACTTCACTCGGGACCATACCCGCTGATGGAGTGAATTTGGAGGGTGGTCTCAGTCCAGTGTCCTGGCGGTCAGGAGTGGGGTTGTTGTTGAAAAAGGATTTGATGCGGATCTTACGGAAGAGTTGTTGTAGTTCCTCATTCATGCGGAAGTTATCCTCCTTGGGGGTGGGCACAAACCCTAAGCCCAGTTCCAGGACTGCCGTTTCGTCTGTATTCAGGTGTCTGTCTGTGAGGTTCACTATCAGGGTCTTGGGAGTGTTGAGCTCCTCGTTGTTCTCTGTTGTGTCTCTTGATCTTGCCATTGGACTTGTTTTTGCCCTCTTCTTCTGCCTCTGCCTCGTCCCCTGCCTCTGTTCTGAAAAGGAGGAGGTGCATTGGGGAAGAATGGTTGTTGGTAACCTGGGTGTTGCCCCGGATAGGCTGGGAACCACATCGGGCCTTGTTGAGGGAAAGGTTGGTGTGCATAGCCGTACATAGGTGGCAACGGAGGTGGAGGGAGTAGGCCCGGTTTGTTAGCGTTCCTACCCCAGCTGCTATTGCTGGAATTGCTGTACATGGAACGTCCTGAGTTCGTAGATGTTGTAGAGCCGTCATCTGAGCCGTCATCAGTGTCTGATGGTCTGTACTCCTCTTTAGTGTAAGGGTATATCTTCTCCCTGTCGAATCTTTTAATGTCTTTTTGTAATTTTGACACTTTTTGTTGTAATAAATAATCACGATGGTCAGTCATCTCTGCGTTAATTTCCGCTAAACGGGTTTTGTAGGCTGAAATACTGATCCCAGTTTTCAGTCCATTTTCTGCGATATTTATCTTGATAATTAGTGCTTCGGAGAGACGTTTAGCGGTACCAATAATGAGAATGAGCCAGTCGCGGGTGCATTTCCATGCGATCTGGCTCCATTCTTTGCGGAAAATGAGGTCTTCCAAGAAGATTCTTGGTGCCGTGCGGACAACTAGGCCATTGGGTGCAGCATTTGCCCTCAAGTATTCAGTCATAATTGTGCCATGCATGGCAATTTTGACTTGAAGTTTCTTAAGTGATGCCAGGGAGTTCCAGTCACCTTGTGATGATGTGCTGGCCATATTCCCCTCACTATCTAGCAGTGAGGGAGTTCTCAAGATTTCCGCCACGATGTCATCATCAAACCCGAGCCCCAGGTTATCCCCCATGTTAGTGGTTGACATATTTTGCACTCAGTAATAGGAAAAGGAGTGGGAAGGAAGAGTCAGGTCGGGTCCCTCGGCTAAGCTGCCGTGCTAATTATCTGTACATAAAGGAGAGGGGGGGGGGGACCGGGAGCTAGTTATGGTCCAGTGTCTGTGCTCCGTGTCATATCTATAGTCTTTAAATGGAGACACTGTTCCTGGAGAGAGAGAGGGCAAAAGAAAGAGAGAGATAAAAATGAAACGAGAGGCCTAGGCTTAATATAAGACCCAACTACTTTAGGATTATGTGTGTGGGGGGGGGGGCATACCTTAGTTTCTCTTGTTGCCCTCACACACCCCGAAGGATTTCATGCTTCATCATTGGGCGTTTGCTCCTCGTCGGGCCGGCGCTGCAATGCCCTACGGGTCCCCCGAAGGGTCACTTTAGCGGAGATCTTTTAGAGAAAACGCCGTTTGGTGCATGCGGGTGTGTGGTTTGGGTCCTAATAAAAAGATGTGTGGTGATGGGGTGTGTAAGTGACGTGATAGCCTAAAAATGTCTAAGGGTTACTGGGATAAGGTTTAATGTGAATAGCACCCTTGGCATAATAAAAAACCCGTAGGTTGGGTGTTACCTTATTGAAAATAATGTGCCAACAGGTAACTAGTGTGTGGTCAAGCGGTCGACATGTTTCGCGCCCCAATGGTCCAAAAAAGGATCCCTGGCGCTTCCTCAGGACCAAAGAAGAGAGTGAAAGTGAAAGTGCACTAAGGGATACTACCCTCAGTTACTATCCGGGCGTAAACTTCAAGGTAGCACTGCTCTCAGTGTGAGAGTCAGGTCGCTCCAGGATAGACAGCCTAGGTAAATATGGAAACAAAAAGAAAAAAGGGAGAACATCCTATCTATTAAAGAATGTTCACCTATTCAGGAGATTCAAAAAACGAGTGCATAATACAAATATGTACAGAAGGGATATCACCTCCACTCACGGGTGGTGGCGTGATGGGGTCTCAACGGTAAGCTTCCAGGTGCCTGGGCCAGGGAAAGGGGCCTGGGAGGGAGACAGCCCGTCGCCGACCGGAGTCACCCATTAGTCCAGGCACTGGCCGTGGTAGAGGTAAAACCAGATGTCCCCAGTCTCATGTGGCATACAAATAATCGGTCTGTCATTACGGTTTTTACTACGATATGTCACACACACTCACCTAAATATGGGGAGAATAATGCTCCATAGGTTAGGGGACGAGCGTACACACCTTCTTAGTGCTGTGAAATAGGAATAAATGACAGGTAACTGCTAGTCAATCCAGTTCCTAAAGATTCCAAACTGGTCTGAGCTGTCTTGTGCACAGTTTTTAAGTCAATGGCCAGTTTCCTCAGTACTCAAAAGTGCGTTTTTACTCACAGTTTTGCTCCGGCGTGGCCTCTTTACCACCTGCCCCAGTCGTCCTCCTACCTGGAATGGAGACGAGGAACACCAAGGGTTTCTTAAGTACTGCCCGTGTCGACTTAATTGGGGCGGGATCCGTATCCGGTCATCAGACGCGGAGCAGCTGCGTTTTCGTCAGTGTGTGTTTTGCCGCGCATGTGCAGAAGGTAGACAGAAGAGCGATGCGCATGCGTATGGAGCAGCTGTGTTTTCGTTAGTGTGTTTTCCGCGCATGTGCAGAAGGTAGATAGATGAGCGAGTGCGCATGCGTGTGTCAGAAAATGTGGTTCCGACTCACGTTCTATTGTTACCATGGTTATGTGTCTATGCAGTCCTCAGTGTAGTGTATATAACTGAGTAGCGCTGGCAAACTAACTATGTGGTTCGAAAAACGCCCATCTAGTGCAACAGAAAGGGCAGACTCGTCTTAATGTTGGAGCCTCAAGGTGCCACTGATGTACAATCAATGGTGAACTTTATGATTGTTACATGCGTCTCGAGGGGATCGAGGAGGGTGGGGGGGGGAAGGGGAAAGAAGGATGGAGGGTCATAGAGTGGCAAGAGATTAGGGGAAGCTTATTCTCGGCCCTCCAGTCTTATTAAAACAAAGTTGCTCAAAGGGGAGAGATATCCCGAGGGTAAAGGAGACCATGGACATAAATATTGCTAGGTGGGAGCTCGTGATGATGTAGTCATGGGCGTGTACTGCTGATTTGGCCACCAACCCCTCATATTGGGTTATAGTTCAGTCCATGGTATGTCGTCGTTCAGGCCCACCTCATTGGTCCGGAGACGATGTACCCAGCGTTGTTCTCTGCGTAGTAGGGTGTTATTATTCCAATGTTGATTGTTTTCCAATATTGTCCACTTGATGTCGTCACATGTATGCCCTTTGTCCATGTAATGATTCGTAAGTCTGGTTGCTGTTCTCCCCCGTCGGATCGTGCTTCTATGTTCACTTATCCTTAGTTTCACCTGTCTAGTGGTCATCCCCACGTAGCGCAGTGTGCAAGGGCAGGTGATTAGGTACACACAGTTTTTTGTGTTGCAATTCGTGTGGCTCCGTTGGTCCCACCTGATTTTGTCCAACTCCAAGTGTGTAGTATGTTTGGTGAAGGGACATGCACTACAATTGCCGCATGGGTAGTGGCCTTTAACAGCAGGGAGGGACCATAAGGTGGATTCCTGACGAATGGTCTTCACGCGTGGTCTCGTGTTGATCAGTTGGTCCCGTAGGTTGGTGGTCCTCTTGAACGCAAACCTGGGGCGCTCCAACATGAGATCACCTGTGTTCAGAATTCTCCAATTGCGGTTCACGATGTTTTTGATTTGGTTTGATAGAGGGGTGAAGGTTGTGACACAGGTGATGGTATTGTCGGCTTCCTTGGTCTTTTCTTCTAGGAGTGCTTGGCGGTTGTTGTTCCTGGCTCGTTTGCATGCACGTTGTATGACCCTGTTAGGGTAATGTCTTTCTTTTAGGTTCGATGTGAGGGAGTTTGCTTGAATGTCATATTCATGGGTGTCACTACAATTCCTGCGAATCCGCAGGAACTGTCCAAAAGGCAAATTTTCCCTCAGTGCTTTGGGGTGATGGCTGTGAAAATCAAGTAGGCTGTTACAATCAGTAGTTTTTTTATAGATGGTAGTATTGAGTTTGCCCCTCTCGAGGGTGATCAATAGATCCAGGAAAGGGATCTCTTTTTCGCTTTCCGTTTTGGTAAAACGTAGGTGAGGGTTCAAGTTGTTAATCCAAGTGTAGAATTCTTGGCAGGTCTCCGCTCCACCTTTCCATAAGATGAGCACGTCATCGATGTATCGTTTCCACGTTACCATGTTCTCTCTGTAGGGGTTATTCTCAGTAAAGATGTTATTAGCCTCAAAGTGCGCCATGTACAGCCCTGCTAGGCTCGGCGCGAATGTACTCCCCATGCTGGTCCCTTGTATCTGATGGTAAATGGTGGTCTTATACATAAAGAAGTTGTTCTTCAGGGCCAGCATGATCAGTTCAGTAATGAAGCTCGCAGGTGTGTTGGTGGGTAGGTCTGTCTCGAGTAAGAGTTGTTCAACTACTTCAATCGTGGCGTCTTGCGGAATATTAGTATACAATGCCTCTACGTCTAGAGTCAAGAGGAGGTCGATGGGCTCCGCCCATCGACCTCCTCTTGACTCTAGACGTAGAGGCATTGTATACTAATATTCCGCAAGACGCCACGATTGAAGTAGTTGAACAACTCTTACTCGAGACAGACCTACCCACCAACACACCTGCGAGCTTCATTACTGAACTGATCATGCTGGCCCTGAAGAACAACTTCTTTATGTATAAGACCACCATTTACCATCAGATACAAGGGACCAGCATGGGGAGTACATTCGCGCCGAGCCTAGCAGGGCTGTACATGGCGCACTTTGAGGCTAATAACATCTTTACTGAGAATAACCCCTACAGAGAGAACATGGTAACGTGGAAACGATACATCGATGACGTGCTCATCTTATGGAAAGGTGGAGCGGAGACCTGCCAAGAATTCTACACTTGGATTAACAACTTGAACCCTCACCTACGTTTTACCAAAACGGAAAGCGAAAAAGAGATCCCTTTCCTGGATCTATTGATCACCCTCGAGAGGGGCAAACTCAATACTACCATCTATAAAAAAACTACTGATTGTAACAGCCTACTTGATTTTCACAGCCATCACCCCAAAGCACTGAGGGAAAATTTGCCTTTTGGACAGTTCCTGCGGATTCGCAGGAATTGTAGTGACACCCATGAATATGACATTCAAGCAAACTCCCTCACATCGAACCTAAAAGAAAGACATTACCCTAACAGGGTCATACAACGTGCATGCAAACGAGCCAGGAACAACAACCGCCAAGCACTCCTAGAAGAAAAGACCAAGGAAGCCGACAATACCATCACCTGTGTCACAACCTTCACCCCTCTATCAAACCAAATCAAAAACATCGTGAACCGCAATTGGAGAATTCTGAACACAGGTGATCTCATGTTGGAGCGCCCCAGGTTTGCGTTCAAGAGGACCACCAACCTACGGGACCAACTGATCAACACGAGACCACGCGTGAAGACCATTCGTCAGGAATCCACCTTATGGTCCCTCCCTGCTGTTAAAGGCCACTACCCATGCGGCAATTGTAGTGCATGTCCCTTCACCAAACATACTACACACTTGGAGTTGGACAAAATCAGGTGGGACCAACGGAGCCACACGAATTGCAACACAAAAAACTGTGTGTACCTAATCACCTGCCCTTGCACACTGCGCTACGTGGGGATGACCACTAGACAGGTGAAACTAAGGATAAGTGAACATAGAAGCACGATCCGACGGGGGAGAACAGCAACCAGACTTACGAATCATTACATGGACAAAGGGCATACATGTGACGACATCAAGTGGACAATATTGGAAAACAATCAACATTGGAATAATAACACCCTACTACGCAGAGAACAACGCTGGGTACATCGTCTCCGGACCAATGAGGTGGGCCTGAACGACGACATACCATGGACTGAACTATAACCCAATATGAGGGGTTGGTGGCCAAATCAGCAGTACACGCCCATGACTACATCATCACGAGCTCCCACCTAGCAATATTTATGTCCATGGTCTCCTTTACCCTCGGGATATCTCTCCCCTTTGAGCAACTTTGTTTTAATAAGACTGGAGGGCCGAGAATAAGCTTCCCCTAATCTCTTGCCACTCTATGACCCTCCATCCTTCTTTCCCCTTCCCCCCCCCACCCTCCTCGATCCCCTCGAGACGCATGTAACAATCATAAAGTTCACCATTGATTGTACATCAGTGGCACCTTGAGGCTCCAACATTAAGACGAGTCTGCCCTTTCTGTTGCACTAGATGGGCGTTTTTCGAACCACATAGTTAGTTTGCCAGCGCTACTCAGTTATATACACTACACTGAGGACTGCATAGACACATAACCATGGTAACAATAGAACGTGAGTCGGAACCACATTTTCTGACACACGCATGCGCACTCGCTCATCTATCTACCTTCTGCACATGCGCGGAAAACACACTAACGAAAACACAGCTGCTCCATACGCATGCGCATCGCTCTTCTGTCTACCTTCTGCACATGCGCGGCAAAACACACACTGACGAAAACGCAGCTGCTCCGCGTCTGATGACCGGATACGGATCCCGCCCCAATTAAGTCGACACGGGCAGTACTTAAGAAACCCTTGGTGTTCCTCGTCTCCATTCCAGGTAGGAGGACGACTGGGGCAGGTGGTAAAGAGGCCACGCCGGAGCAAAACTGTGAGTAAAAACGCACTTTTGAGTACTGAGGAAACTGGCCATTGACTTAAAAACTGTGCACAAGACAGCTCAGACCAGTTTGGAATCTTTAGGAACTGGATTGACTAGCAGTTACCTGTCATTTATTCCTATTTCACAGCACTAAGAAGGTGTGTACGCTCGTCCCCTAACCTATGGAGCATTATTCTCCCCATATTTAGGTGAGTGTGTGTGACATATCGTAGTAAAAACCGTAATGACAGACCGATTATTTGTATGCCACATGAGACTGGGGACATCTGGTTTTACCTCTACCACGGCCAGTGCCTGGACTAATGGGTGACTCCGGTCGGCGACGGGCTGTCTCCCTCCCAGGCCCCTTTCCCTGGCCCAGGCACCTGGAAGCTTACCGTTGAGACCCCATCACGCCACCACCCGTGAGTGGAGGTGATATCCCTTCTGTACATATTTGTATTATGCACTCGTTTTTTGAATCTCCTGAATAGGTGAACATTCTTTAATAGATAGGATGTTCTCCCTTTTTTCTTTTTGTTTCCATATTTACCTAGGCTGTCTATCCTGGAGCGACCTGACTCTCACACTGAGAGCAGTGCTACCTTGAAGTTTACGCCCGGATAGTAACTGAGGGTAGTATCCCTTAGTGCACTTTCACTTTCACTCTCTTCTTTGGTCCTGAGGAAGCGCCAGGGATCCTTTTTTGGACCATTGGGGCGCGAAACATGTCGACCGCTTGACCACACACTAGTTACCTGTTGGCACATTATTTTCAATAAGGTAACACCCAACCTACGGGTTTTTTATTATGCCAAGGGTGCTATTCACATTAAACCTTATCCCAGTAACCCTTAGACATTTTTAGGCTATCACGTCACTTACACACCCCATCACCACACATCTTTTTATTAGGACCCAAACCACACACCCGCATGCACCAAACGGCGTTTTCTCTAAAAGATCTCCGCTAAAGTGACCCTTCGGGGGACCCGTAGGGCATTGCAGCGCCGGCCCGACGAGGAGCAAACGCCCAATGATGAAGCATGAAATCCTTCGGGGTGTGTGAGGGCAACAAGAGAAACTAAGGTATGCCCCCCCCCCACACACATAATCCTAAAGTAGTTGGGTCTTATATTAAGCCTAGGCCTCTCGTTTCATTTTTATCTCTCTCTTTCTTTTGCCCTCTCTCTCTCCAGGAACAGTGTCTCCATTTAAAGACTATAGATATGACACGGAGCACAGACACTGGACCATAACTAGCTCCCGGTCCCCCCCCCCCTCTCCTTTATGTACAGATAATTAGCACGGCAGCTTAGCCGAGGGACCCGACCTGACTCTTCCTTCCCACTCCTTTTCCTATTACTGAGTGCAAAATATGTCAACCACTAACATGGGGGATAACCTGGGGCTCGGGTTTGATGATGACATCGTGGCGGAAATCTTGAGAACTCCCTCACTGCTAGATAGTGAGGGGAATATGGCCAGCACATCATCACAAGGTGACTGGAACTCCCTGGCATCACTTAAGAAACTTCAAGTCAAAATTGCCATGCATGGCACAATTATGACTGAATACTTGAGGGCAAATGCTGCACCCAATGGCCTAGTTGTCCGCACGGCACCAAGAATCTTCTTGGAAGACCTCATTTTCCGCAAAGAATGGAGCCAGATCGCATGGAAATGCACCCGCGACTGGCTCATTCTCATTATTGGTACCGCTAAACGTCTCTCCGAAGCACTAATTATCAAGATAAATATCGCAGAAAATGGACTGAAAACTGGGATCAGTATTTCAGCCTACAAAACCCGTTTAGCGGAAATTAACGCAGAGATGACTGACCATCGTGATTATTTATTACAACAAAAAGTGTCAAAATTACAAAAAGACATTAAAAGATTCGACAGGGAGAAGATATACCCTTACACTAAAGAGGAGTACAGACCATCAGACACTGATGACGGCTCAGATGACGGCTCTACAACATCTACGAACTCAGGACGTTCCATGTACAGCAATTCCAGCAATAGCAGCTGGGGTAGGAACGCTAACAAACCGGGCCTACTCCCTCCACCTCCGTTGCCACCTATGTACGGCTATGCACACCAACCTTTCCCTCAACAAGGCCCGATGTGGTTCCCAGCCTATCCGGGGCAACACCCAGGTTACCAACAACCATTCTTCCCCAATGCACCTCCTCCTTTTCAGAACAGAGGCAGGGGACGAGGCAGAGGCAGAAGAAGAGGGCAAAAACAAGTCCAATGGCAAGATCAAGAGACACAACAGAGAACAACGAGGAGCTCAACACTCCCAAGACCCTGATAGTGAACCTCACAGACAGACACCTGAATACAGACGAAACGGCAGTCCTGGAACTGGGCTTAGGGTTTGTGCCCACCCCCAAGGAGGATAACTTCCGCATGAATGAGGAACTACAACAACTCTTCCGTAAGATCCGCATCAAATCCTTTTTCAACAACAACCCCACTCCTGACCGCCAGGACACTGGACTGAGACCACCCTCCAAATTCACTCCATCAGCGGGTATGGTCCCGAGTGAAGTACTGACGTTTGAAAAAGCAGTCCTTAAGGAGGCAAACAACCTAAGAAGCCGGCATGTCTTTGACAACCTACCAAAGAAACTCCGCGAGGCGGTACATTCACTCACCGAGGATGAAACGATCATTATAAAACCGGCGGATAAGGGAGGAGCCACTGTCATACTGTCAGTAGAGGATTATGAAAGAGAATGCGTCAAACAACTCGGGAGATCCGAATACTACAAGAAGTTGGAGACTGATCCCACCGAGAGACTTCTGTCACGGATACGCATCCTTGTCAACGAAGCTACCAATGAGGGTTGGATCACTGCCCACGAGGCGGCATTCCTTATTAACGAGAACCCTAGGATGCCGTACTTCTACCTACTACCCAAAATACACAAGGGTATCTTTCCACCACCAGGACGACCGATCGTCTCTGGAATAGGCTCACTATTGGAACCACTGAGCAAGTTCAGTGACTTTTTCCTCCGACCTATGGTACAAGCCACTCCGGCCTACCTGAAAGACACCAGGGATGTCTTGAACCTGATACAAGAGATCAACGAGAACAATACCGAGCCCATCGACCTCCTCTTGACTCTAGACGTAGAGGCATTGTATACTAATATTCCGCAAGACGCCACGATTGAAGTAGTTGAACAACTCTTACTCGAGACAGACCTACCCACCAACACACCTGCGAGCTTCATTACTGAACTGATCATGCTGGCCCTGAAGAACAACTTCTTTATGTATAAGACCACCATTTACCATCAGATACAAGGGACCAGCATGGGGAGTACATTCGCGCCGAGCCTAGCAGGGCTGTACATGGCGCACTTTGAGGCTAATAACATCTTTACTGAGAATAACCCCTACAGAGAGAACATGGTAACGTGGAAACGATACATCGATGACGTGCTCATCTTATGGAAAGGTGGAGCGGAGACCTGCCAAGAATTCTACACTTGGATTAACAACTTGAACCCTCACCTACGTTTTACCAAAACGGAAAGCGAAAAAGAGATCCCTTTCCTGGATCTATTGATCACCCTCGAGAGGGGCAAACTCAATACTACCATCTATAAAAAAACTACTGATTGTAACAGCCTACTTGATTTTCACAGCCATCACCCCAAAGCACTGAGGGAAAATTTGCCTTTTGGACAGTTCCTGCGGATTCGCAGGAATTGTAGTGACACCCATGAATATGACATTCAAGCAAACTCCCTCACATCGAACCTAAAAGAAAGACATTACCCTAACAGGGTCATACAACGTGCATGCAAACGAGCCAGGAACAACAACCGCCAAGCACTCCTAGAAGAAAAGACCAAGGAAGCCGACAATACCATCACCTGTGTCACAACCTTCACCCCTCTATCAAACCAAATCAAAAACATCGTGAACCGCAATTGGAGAATTCTGAACACAGGTGATCTCATGTTGGAGCGCCCCAGGTTTGCGTTCAAGAGGACCACCAACCTACGGGACCAACTGATCAACACGAGACCACGCGTGAAGACCATTCGTCAGGAATCCACCTTATGGTCCCTCCCTGCTGTTAAAGGCCACTACCCATGCGGCAATTGTAGTGCATGTCCCTTCACCAAACATACTACACACTTGGAGTTGGACAAAATCAGGTGGGACCAACGGAGCCACACGAATTGCAACACAAAAAACTGTGTGTACCTAATCACCTGCCCTTGCACACTGCGCTACGTGGGGATGACCACTAGACAGGTGAAACTAAGGATAAGTGAACATAGAAGCACGATCCGACGGGGGAGAACAGCAACCAGACTTACGAATCATTACATGGACAAAGGGCATACATGTGACGACATCAAGTGGACAATATTGGAAAACAATCAACATTGGAATAATAACACCCTACTACGCAGAGAACAACGCTGGGTACATCGTCTCCGGACCAATGAGGTGGGCCTGAACGACGACATACCATGGACTGAACTATAACCCAATATGAGGGGTTGGTGGCCAAATCAGCAGTACACGCCCATGACTACATCATCACGAGCTCCCACCTAGCAATATTTATGTCCATGGTCTCCTTTACCCTCGGGATATCTCTCCCCTTTGAGCAACTTTGTTTTAATAAGACTGGAGGGCCGAGAATAAGCTTCCCCTAATCTCTTGCCACTCTATGACCCTCCATCCTTCTTTCCCCTTCCCCCCCCCACCCTCCTCGATCCCCTCGAGACGCATGTAACAATCATAAAGTTCACCATTGATTGTACATCAGTGGCACCTTGAGGCTCCAACATTAAGACGAGTCTGCCCTTTCTGTTGCACTAGATGGGCGTTTTTCGAACCACATAGTTAGTTTGCCAGCGCTACTCAGTTATATACACTACACTGAGGACTGCATAGACACATAACCATGGTAACAATAGAACGTGAGTCGGAACCACATTTTCTGACACACGCATGCGCACTCGCTCATCTATCTACCTTCTGCACATGCGCGGAAAACACACTAACGAAAACACAGCTGCTCCATACGCATGCGCATCGCTCTTCTGTCTACCTTCTGCACATGCGCGGCAAAACACACACTGACGAAAACGCAGCTGCTCCGCGTCTGATGACCGGATACGGATCCCGCCCCAATTAAGTCGACACGGGCAGTACTTAAGAAACCCTTGGTGTTCCTCGTCTCCATTCCAGGTAGGAGGACGACTGGGGCAGGTGGTAAAGAGGCCACGCCGGAGCAAAACTGTGAGTAAAAACGCACTTTTGAGTACTGAGGAAACTGGCCATTGACTTAAAAACTGTGCACAAGACAGCTCAGACCAGTTTGGAATCTTTAGGAACTGGATTGACTAGCAGTTACCTGTCATTTATTCCTATTTCACAGCACTAAGAAGGTGTGTACGCTCGTCCCCTAACCTATGGAGCATTATTCTCCCCATATTTAGGTGAGTGTGTGTGACATATCGTAGTAAAAACCGTAATGACAGACCGATTATTTGTATGCCACATGAGACTGGGGACATCTGGTTTTACCTCTACCACGGCCAGTGCCTGGACTAATGGGTGACTCCGGTCGGCGACGGGCTGTCTCCCTCCCAGGCCCCTTTCCCTGGCCCAGGCACCTGGAAGCTTACCGTTGAGACCCCATCACGCCACCACCCGTGAGTGGAGGTGATATCCCTTCTGTACATATTTGTATTATGCACTCGTTTTTTGAATCTCCTGAATAGGTGAACATTCTTTAATAGATAGGATGTTCTCCCTTTTTTCTTTTTGTTTCCATATTTACCTAGGCTGTCTATCCTGGAGCGACCTGACTCTCACACTGAGAGCAGTGCTACCTTGAAGTTTACGCCCGGATAGTAACTGAGGGTAGTATCCCTTAGTGCACTTTCACTTTCACTCTCTTCTTTGGTCCTGAGGAAGCGCCAGGGATCCTTTTTTGGACCATTGGGGCGCGAAACATGTCGACCGCTTGACCACACACTAGTTACCTGTTGGCACATTATTTTCAATAAGGTAACACCCAACCTACGGGTTTTTTATTATGCCAAGGGTGCTATTCACATTAAACCTTATCCCAGTAACCCTTAGACATTTTTAGGCTATCACGTCACTTACACACCCCATCACCACACATCTTTTTATTAGGACCCAAACCACACACCCGCATGCACCAAACGGCGTTTTCTCTAAAAGATCTCCGCTAAAGTGACCCTTCGGGGGACCCGTAGGGCATTGCAGCGCCGGCCCGACGAGGAGCAAACGCCCAATGATGAAGCATGAAATCCTTCGGGGTGTGTGAGGGCAACAAGAGAAACTAAGGTATGCCCCCCCCCCCACACACATAATCCTAAAGTAGTTGGGTCTTATATTAAGCCTAGGCCTCTCGTTTCATTTTTATCTCTCTCTTTCTTTTGCCCTCTCTCTCTCCAGGAACAGTGTCTCCATTTAAAGACTATAGATATGACACGGAGCACAGACACTGGACCATAACTAGCTCCCGGTCCCCCCCCCCCTCTCCTTTATGTACAGATAATTAGCACGGCAGCTTAGCCGAGGGACCCGACCTGACTCTTCCTTCCCACTCCTTTTCCTATTACTGAGTGCAAAATATGTCAACCACTAACATGGGGGATAACCTGGGGCTCGGGTTTGATGATGACATCGTGGCGGAAATCTTGAGAACTCCCTCACTGCTAGATAGTGAGGGGAATATGGCCAGCACATCATCACAAGGTGACTGGAACTCCCTGGCATCACTTAAGAAACTTCAAGTCAAAATTGCCATGCATGGCACAATTATGACTGAATACTTGAGGGCAAATGCTGCACCCAATGGCCTAGTTGTCCGCACGGCACCAAGAATCTTCTTGGAAGACCTCATTTTCCGCAAAGAATGGAGCCAGATCGCATGGAAATGCACCCGCGACTGGCTCATTCTCATTATTGGTACCGCTAAACGTCTCTCCGAAGCACTAATTATCAAGATAAATATCGCAGAAAATGGACTGAAAACTGGGATCAGTATTTCAGCCTACAAAACCCGTTTAGCGGAAATTAACGCAGAGATGACTGACCATCGTGATTATTTATTACAACAAAAAGTGTCAAAATTACAAAAAGACATTAAAAGATTCGACAGGGAGAAGATATACCCTTACACTAAAGAGGAGTACAGACCATCAGACACTGATGACGGCTCAGATGACGGCTCTACAACATCTACGAACTCAGGACGTTCCATGTACAGCAATTCCAGCAATAGCAGCTGGGGTAGGAACGCTAACAAACCGGGCCTACTCCCTCCACCTCCGTTGCCACCTATGTACGGCTATGCACACCAACCTTTCCCTCAACAAGGCCCGATGTGGTTCCCAGCCTATCCGGGGCAACACCCAGGTTACCAACAACCATTCTTCCCCAATGCACCTCCTCCTTTTCAGAACAGAGGCAGGGGACGAGGCAGAGGCAGAAGAAGAGGGCAAAAACAAGTCCAATGGCAAGATCAAGAGACACAACAGAGAACAACGAGGAGCTCAACACTCCCAAGACCCTGATAGTGAACCTCACAGACAGACACCTGAATACAGACGAAACGGCAGTCCTGGAACTGGGCTTAGGGTTTGTGCCCACCCCCAAGGAGGATAACTTCCGCATGAATGAGGAACTACAACAACTCTTCCGTAAGATCCGCATCAAATCCTTTTTCAACAACAACCCCACTCCTGACCGCCAGGACACTGGACTGAGACCACCCTCCAAATTCACTCCATCAGCGGGTATGGTCCCGAGTGAAGTACTGACGTTTGAAAAAGCAGTCCTTAAGGAGGCAAACAACCTAAGAAGCCGGCATGTCTTTGACAACCTACCAAAGAAACTCCGCGAGGCGGTACATTCACTCACCGAGGATGAAACGATCATTATAAAACCGGCGGATAAGGGAGGAGCCACTGTCATACTGTCAGTAGAGGATTATGAAAGAGAATGCGTCAAACAACTCGGGAGATCCGAATACTACAAGAAGTTGGAGACTGATCCCACCGAGAGACTTCTGTCACGGATACGCATCCTTGTCAACGAAGCTACCAATGAGGGTTGGATCACTGCCCACGAGGCGGCATTCCTTATTAACGAGAACCCTAGGATGCCGTACTTCTACCTACTACCCAAAATACACAAGGGTATCTTTCCACCACCAGGACGACCGATCGTCTCTGGAATAGGCTCACTATTGGAACCACTGAGCAAGTTCAGTGACTTTTTCCTCCGACCTATGGTACAAGCCACTCCGGCCTACCTGAAAGACACCAGGGATGTCTTGAACCTGATACAAGAGATCAACGAGAACAATACCGAGCCCATCGACCTCCTCTTGACTCTAGACGTAGAGGCATTGTATACTAATATTCCGCAAGACGCCACGATTGAAGTAGTTGAACAACTCTTACTCGAGACAGACCTACCCACCAACACACCTGCGAGCTTCATTACTGAACTGATCATGCTGGCCCTGAAGAACAACTTCTTTATGTATAAGACCACCATTTACCATCAGATACAAGGGACCAGCATGGGGAGTACATTCGCGCCGAGCCTAGCAGGGCTGTACATGGCGCACTTTGAGGCTAATAACATCTTTACTGAGAATAACCCCTACAGAGAGAACATGGTAACGTGGAAACGATACATCGATGACGTGCTCATCTTATGGAAAGGTGGAGCGGAGACCTGCCAAGAATTCTACACTTGGATTAACAACTTGAACCCTCACCTACGTTTTACCAAAACGGAAAGCGAAAAAGAGATCCCTTTCCTGGATCTATTGATCACCCTCGAGAGGGGCAAACTCAATACTACCATCTATAAAAAAACTACTGATTGTAACAGCCTACTTGATTTTCACAGCCATCACCCCAAAGCACTGAGGGAAAATTTGCCTTTTGGACAGTTCCTGCGGATTCGCAGGAATTGTAGTGACACCCATGAATATGACATTCAAGCAAACTCCCTCACATCGAACCTAAAAGAAAGACATTACCCTAACAGGGTCATACAACGTGCATGCAAACGAGCCAGGAACAACAACCGCCAAGCACTCCTAGAAGAAAAGACCAAGGAAGCCGACAATACCATCACCTGTGTCACAACCTTCACCCCTCTATCAAACCAAATCAAAAACATCGTGAACCGCAATTGGAGAATTCTGAACACAGGTGATCTCATGTTGGAGCGCCCCAGGTTTGCGTTCAAGAGGACCACCAACCTACGGGACCAACTGATCAACACGAGACCACGCGTGAAGACCATTCGTCAGGAATCCACCTTATGGTCCCTCCCTGCTGTTAAAGGCCACTACCCATGCGGCAATTGTAGTGCATGTCCCTTCACCAAACATACTACACACTTGGAGTTGGACAAAATCAGGTGGGACCAACGGAGCCACACGAATTGCAACACAAAAAACTGTGTGTACCTAATCACCTGCCCTTGCACACTGCGCTACGTGGGGATGACCACTAGACAGGTGAAACTAAGGATAAGTGAACATAGAAGCACGATCCGACGGGGGAGAACAGCAACCAGACTTACGAATCATTACATGGACAAAGGGCATACATGTGACGACATCAAGTGGACAATATTGGAAAACAATCAACATTGGAATAATAACACCCTACTACGCAGAGAACAACGCTGGGTACATCGTCTCCGGACCAATGAGGTGGGCCTGAACGACGACATACCATGGACTGAACTATAACCCAATATGAGGGGTTGGTGGCCAAATCAGCAGTACACGCCCATGACTACATCATCACGAGCTCCCACCTAGCAATATTTATGTCCATGGTCTCCTTTACCCTCGGGATATCTCTCCCCTTTGAGCAACTTTGTTTTAATAAGACTGGAGGGCCGAGAATAAGCTTCCCCTAATCTCTTGCCACTCTATGACCCTCCATCCTTCTTTCCCCTTCCCCCCCCCACCCTCCTCGATCCCCTCGAGACGCATGTAACAATCATAAAGTTCACCATTGATTGTACATCAGTGGCACCTTGAGGCTCCAACATTAAGACGAGTCTGCCCTTTCTGTTGCACTAGATGGGCGTTTTTCGAACCACATAGTTAGTTTGCCAGCGCTACTCAGTTATATACACTACACTGAGGACTGCATAGACACATAACCATGGTAACAATAGAACGTGAGTCGGAACCACATTTTCTGACACACGCATGCGCACTCGCTCATCTATCTACCTTCTGCACATGCGCGGAAAACACACTAACGAAAACACAGCTGCTCCATACGCATGCGCATCGCTCTTCTGTCTACCTTCTGCACATGCGCGGCAAAACACACACTGACGAAAACGCAGCTGCTCCGCGTCTGATGACCGGATACGGATCCCGCCCCAATTAAGTCGACACGGGCAGTACTTAAGAAACCCTTGGTGTTCCTCGTCTCCATTCCAGGTAGGAGGACGACTGGGGCAGGTGGTAAAGAGGCCACGCCGGAGCAAAACTGTGAGTAAAAACGCACTTTTGAGTACTGAGGAAACTGGCCATTGACTTAAAAACTGTGCACAAGACAGCTCAGACCAGTTTGGAATCTTTAGGAACTGGATTGACTAGCAGTTACCTGTCATTTATTCCTATTTCACAGCACTAAGAAGGTGTGTACGCTCGTCCCCTAACCTATGGAGCATTATTCTCCCCATATTTAGGTGAGTGTGTGTGACATATCGTAGTAAAAACCGTAATGACAGACCGATTATTTGTATGCCACATGAGACTGGGGACATCTGGTTTTACCTCTACCACGGCCAGTGCCTGGACTAATGGGTGACTCCGGTCGGCGACGGGCTGTCTCCCTCCCAGGCCCCTTTCCCTGGCCCAGGCACCTGGAAGCTTACCGTTGAGACCCCATCACGCCACCACCCGTGAGTGGAGGTGATATCCCTTCTGTACATATTTGTATTATGCACTCGTTTTTTGAATCTCCTGAATAGGTGAACATTCTTTAATAGATAGGATGTTCTCCCTTTTTTCTTTTTGTTTCCATATTTACCTAGGCTGTCTATCCTGGAGCGACCTGACTCTCACACTGAGAGCAGTGCTACCTTGAAGTTTACGCCCGGATAGTAACTGAGGGTAGTATCCCTTAGTGCACTTTCACTTTCACTCTCTTCTTTGGTCCTGAGGAAGCGCCAGGGATCCTTTTTTGGACCATTGGGGCGCGAAACATGTCGACCGCTTGACCACACACTAGTTACCTGTTGGCACATTATTTTCAATAAGGTAACACCCAACCTACGGGTTTTTTATTATGCCAAGGGTGCTATTCACATTAAACCTTATCCCAGTAACCCTTAGACATTTTTAGGCTATCACGTCACTTACACACCCCATCACCACACATCTTTTTATTAGGACCCAAACCACACACCCGCATGCACCAAACGGCGTTTTCTCTAAAAGATCTCCGCTAAAGTGACCCTTCGGGGGACCCGTAGGGCATTGCAGCGCCGGCCCGACGAGGAGCAAACGCCCAATGATGAAGCATGACATCCTTCGGGGTGTGTGAGGGCAACAAGAGAAACTAAGGTATGCCCCCCCCCCCCACACACATAATCCTAAAGTAGTTGGGTCTTATATTAAGCCTAGGCCTCTCGTTTCATTTTTATCTCTCTCTTTCTTTTGCCCTCTCTCTCTCCAGGAACAGTGTCTCCATTTAAAGACTATAGATATGACACGGAGCACAGACACTGGACCATAACTAGCTCCCGGTCCCCCCCCCCCTCTCCTTTATGTACAGATAATTAGCACGGCAGCTTAGCCGAGGGACCCGACCTGACTCTTCCTTCCCACTCCTTTTCCTATTACTGAGTGCAAAATATGTCAACCACTAACATGGGGGATAACCTGGGGCTCGGGTTTGATGATGACATCGTGGCGGAAATCTTGAGAACTCCCTCACTGCTAGATAGTGAGGGGAATATGGCCAGCACATCATCACAAGGTGACTGGAACTCCCTGGCATCACTTAAGAAACTTCAAGTCAAAATTGCCATGCATGGCACAATTATGACTGAATACTTGAGGGCAAATGCTGCACCCAATGGCCTAGTTGTCCGCACGGCACCAAGAATCTTCTTGGAAGACCTCATTTTCCGCAAAGAATGGAGCCAGATCGCATGGAAATGCACCCGCGACTGGCTCATTCTCATTATTGGTACCGCTAAACGTCTCTCCGAAGCACTAATTATCAAGATAAATATCGCAGAAAATGGACTGAAAACTGGGATCAGTATTTCAGCCTACAAAACCCGTTTAGCGGAAATTAACGCAGAGATGACTGACCATCGTGATTATTTATTACAACAAAAAGTGTCAAAATTACAAAAAGACATTAAAAGATTCGACAGGGAGAAGATATACCCTTACACTAAAGAGGAGTACAGACCATCAGACACTGATGACGGCTCAGATGACGGCTCTACAACACCTACGAACTCAGGACGTTCCATGTACAGCAATTCCAGCAATAGCAGCTGGGGTAGGAACGCTAACAAACCGGGCCTACTCCCTCCACCTCCGTTGCCACCTATGTACGGCTATGCACACCAACCTTTCCCTCAACAAGGCCCGATGTGGTTCCCAGCCTATCCGGGGCAACACCCAGGTTACCAACAACCATTCTTCCCCAATGCACCTCCTCCTTTTCAGAACAGAGGCAGGGGACGAGGCAGAGGCAGAAGAAGAGGGCAAAAACAAGTCCAATGGCAAGATCAAGAGACACAACAGAGAACAACGAGGAGCTCAACACTCCCAAGACCCTGATAGTGAACCTCACAGACAGACACCTGAATACAGACGAAACGGCAGTCCTGGAACTGGGCTTAGGGTTTGTGCCCACCCCCAAGGAGGATAACTTCCGCATGAATGAGGAACTACAACAACTCTTCCGTAAGATCCGCATCAAATCCTTTTTCAACAACAACCCCACTCCTGACCGCCAGGACACTGGACTGAGACCACCCTCCAAATTCACTCCATCAGCGGGTATGGTCCCGAGTGAAGTACTGACGTTTGAAAAAGCAGTCCTTAAGGAGGCAAACAACCTAAGAAGCCGGCATGTCTTTGACAACCTACCAAAGAAACTCCGCGAGGCGGTACATTCACTCACCGAGGATGAAACGATCATTATAAAACCGGCGGATAAGGGAGGAGCCACTGTCATACTGTCAGTAGAGGATTATGAAAGAGAATGCGTCAAACAACTCGGGAGATCCGAATACTACAAGAAGTTGGAGACTGATCCCACCGAGAGACTTCTGTCACGGATACGCATCCTTGTCAACGAAGCTACCAATGAGGGTTGGATCACTGCCCACGAGGCGGCATTCCTTATTAACGAGAACCCTAGGATGCCGTACTTCTACCTACTACCCAAAATACACAAGGGTATCTTTCCACCACCAGGACGACCGATCGTCTCTGGAATAGGCTCACTATTGGAACCACTGAGCAAGTTCAGTGACTTTTTCCTCCGACCTATGGTACAAGCCACTCCGGCCTACCTGAAAGACACCAGGGATGTCTTGAACCTGATACAAGAGATCAACGAGAACAATACCGAGCCCATCGACCTCCTCTTGACTCTAGACGTAGAGGCATTGTATACTAATATTCCGCAAGACGCCACGATTGAAGTAGTTGAACAACTCTTACTCGAGACAGACCTACCCACCAACACACCTGCGAGCTTCATTACTGAACTGATCATGCTGGCCCTGAAGAACAACTTCTTTATGTATAAGACCACCATTTACCATCAGATACAAGGGACCAGCATGGGGAGTACATTCGCGCCGAGCCTAGCAGGGCTGTACATGGCGCACTTTGAGGCTAATAACATCTTTACTGAGAATAACCCCTACAGAGAGAACATGGTAACGTGGAAACGATACATCGATGACGTGCTCATCTTATGGAAAGGTGGAGCGGAGACCTGCCAAGAATTCTACACTTGGATTAACAACTTGAACCCTCACCTACGTTTTACCAAAACGGAAAGCGAAAAAAAGATCCCTTTCCTGGATCTATTGATCACCCTCGAGAGGGGCAAACTCAATACTACCATCTATAAAAAAACTACTGATTGTAACAGCCTACTTGATTTTCACAGCCATCACCCCAAAGCACTGAGGGAAAATTTGCCTTTTGGACAGTTCCTGCGGATTCGCAGGAATTGTAGTGACACCCATGAATATGACATTCAAGCAAACTCCCTCACATCGAACCTAAAAGAAAGACATTACCCTAACAGGGTCATACAACGTGCATGCAAACGAGCCAGGAACAACAACCGCCAAGCACTCCTAGAAGAAAAGACCAAGGAAGCCGACAATACCATCACCTGTGTCACAACCTTCACCCCTCTATCAAACCAAATCAAAAACATCGTGAACCGCAATTGGAGAATTCTGAACACAGGTGATCTCATGTTGGAGCGCCCCAGGTTTGCGTTCAAGAGGACCACCAACCTACGGGACCAACTGATCAACACGAGACCACGCGTGAAGACCATTCGTCAGGAATCCACCTTATGGTCCCTCCCTGCTGTTAAAGGCCACTACCCATGCGGCAATTGTAGTGCATGTCCCTTCACCAAACATACTACACACTTGGAGTTGGACAAAATCAGGTGGGACCAACGGAGCCACACGAATTGCAACACAAAAAACTGTGTGTACCTAATCACCTGCCCTTGCACACTGCGCTACGTGGGGATGACCACTAGACAGGTGAAACTAAGGATAAGTGAACATAGAAGCACGATCCGACGGGGGAGAACAGCAACCAGACTTACGAATCATTACATGGACAAAGGGCATACATGTGACGACATCAAGTGGACAATATTGGAAAACAATCAACATTGGAATAATAACACCCTACTACGCAGAGAACAACGCTGGGTACATCGTCTCCGGACCAATGAGGTGGGCCTGAACGACGACATACCATGGACTGAACTATAACCCAATATGAGGGGTTGGTGGCCAAATCAGCAGTACACGCCCATGACTACATCATCACGAGCTCCCACCTAGCAATATTTATGTCCATGGTCTCCTTTACCCTCGGGATATCTCTCCCCTTTGAGCAACTTTGTTTTAATAAGACTGGAGGGCCGAGAATAAGCTTCCCCTAATCTCTTGCCACTCTATGACCCTCCATCCTTCTTTCCCCTTCCCCCCCCCACCCTCCTCGATCCCCTCGAGACGCATGTAACAATCATAAAGTTCACCATTGATTGTACATCAGTGGCACCTTGAGGCTCCAACATTAAGACGAGTCTTCCCTTTCTGTTGCACTAGATGGGCGTTTTTCGAACCACATAGTTAGTTTGCCAGCGCTACTCAGTTATATACACTACACTGAGGACTGCATAGACACATAACCATGGTAACAATAGAACGTGAGTCGGAACCACATTTTCTGACACACGCATGCGCACTCGCTCATCTATCTACCTTCTGCACATGCGCGGAAAACACACTAACGAAAACACAGCTGCTCCATACGCATGCGCATCGCTCTTCTGTCTACCTTCTGCACATGCGCGGCAAAACACACACTGACGAAAACGCAGCTGCTCCGCGTCTGATGACCGGATACGGATCCCGCCCCAATTAAGTCGACACGGGCAGTACTTAAGAAACCCTTGGTGTTCCTCGTCTCCATTCCAGGTAGGAGGACGACTGGGGCAGGTGGTAAAGAGGCCACGCCGGAGCAAAACTGTGAGTAAAAACGCACTTTTGAGTACTGAGGAAACTGGCCATTGACTTAAAAACTGTGCACAAGACAGCTCAGACCAGTTTGGAATCTTTAGGAACTGGATTGACTAGCAGTTACCTGTCATTTATTCCTATTTCACAGCACTAAGAAGGTGTGTACGCTCGTCCCCTAACCTATGGAGCATTATTCTCCCCATATTTAGGTGAGTGTGTGTGACATATCGTAGTAAAAACCGTAATGACAGACCGATTATTTGTATGCCACATGAGACTGGGGACATCTGGTTTTACCTCTACCACGGCCAGTGCCTGGACTAATGGGTGACTCCGGTCGGCGACGGGCTGTCTCCCTCCCAGGCCCCTTTCCCTGGCCCAGGCACCTGGAAGCTTACCGTTGAGACCCCATCACGCCACCACCCGTGAGTGGAGGTGATATCCCTTCTGTACATATTTGTATTATGCACTCGTTTTTTGAATCTCCTGAATAGGTGAACATTCTTTAATAGATAGGATGTTCTCCCTTTTTTCTTTTTGTTTCCATATTTACCTAGGCTGTCTATCCTGGAGCGACCTGACTCTCACACTGAGAGCAGTGCTACCTTGAAGTTTACGCCCGGATAGTAACTGAGGGTAGTATCCCTTAGTGCACTTTCACTTTCACTCTCTTCTTTGGTCCTGAGGAAGCGCCAGGGATCCTTTTTTGGACCATTGGGGCGCGAAACATGTCGACCGCTTGACCACACACTAGTTACCTGTTGGCACATTATTTTCAATAAGGTAACACCCAACCTACGGGTTTTTTATTATGCCAAGGGTGCTATTCACATTAAACCTTATCCCAGTAACCCTTAGACATTTTTAGGCTATCACGTCACTTACACACCCCATCACCACACATCTTTTTATTAGGACCCAAACCACACACCCGCATGCACCAAACGGCGTTTTCTCTAAAAGATCTCCGCTAAAGTGACCCTTCGGGGGACCCGTAGGGCATTGCAGCGCCGGCCCGACGAGGAGCAAACGCCCAATGATGAAGCATGACATCCTTCGGGGTGTGTGAGGGCAACAAGAGAAACTAAGGTATGCCCCCCCCCCCCACACACATAATCCTAAAGTAGTTGGGTCTTATATTAAGCCTAGGCCTCTCGTTTCATTTTTATCTCTCTCTTTCTTTTGCCCTCTCTCTCTCCAGGAACAGTGTCTCCATTTAAAGACTGTGGGTCTGAGTGGCCAGGCCACATTTGAATGGTGGGGGAGCCGCATGGCCCCCTTCCCCAGGCCGGTTACAGCTCTGGGGACCCATCCCCTGGGCATGTCCTTTAATTAATTTATTTTGTTTAACAGAGGAGAGGGTGCCATGTGGCCTCCCTCTCCCAGCCAATTTTGGGACCCAGGGCCCCCATCCCTTGTTCTTTTTTTTTTCAAAAGGGGAGGAGGAACAAGAGCCACTCCTCCTCTGGCCAATTTAAGCCCCGGTGACCCCATCCCCCAAGCCTGGCCTTTTTGCAATGGGGAGGGGAACTGCGTGGCCACCCTCCCCGGGACAATTGTGGCCCCAGGGACCCCATCATCGGGGCACCCAGTCTGCATTCGGACCACGGGAGGTGCCTCAAGGCCCCCGTGGTCCCTGCTGGCTCCCTGCCTATTGTGGGAGCCGGCACTGCTTTCACACACAGGGCGCTGCGAAACACTCAACTTCCTGTGTGTGAAAGCAACTTGTCTGTTTTCCTGCTCGCTTCACAGGGGGCAGGTTTACAGACGACTGCTCTGCTTCCAGCAAGTGAGAGCATTTTTCCGCTCTCGCTGAATGAAAGTGGAGTGCTTGCTGTGGCTTGGCGGAAGCGATTGAAGCTCCCACCACGCCACAGCAAACAGATTTATCCCTGTTACATTACTCCATATCTCAGGTAGGCCAATCTGTCACTCCAGTTTGTGTAGCCAATAGCATGTTGCAACATGTATCCTATTTATTACTAGCAACTATGAGACTACAAGCTCCAGAATGTAATATTCTGATGGCTAAAAAGCATATCTTGAGGTGACACGCAAAGCATTAGACTCATAGGCAGAAGGGAATTAAAAAACTGTGTCCAGGTCTTGCCTCTAAACGAAGTTACAGAAAGACATCAATCCCTTTTGCACCTTGAAAGTGGCGCGAGTGTTCCCAGATGCTGGCCCTCATTATGCTATGCTACAAAGTCTCATGTGGTCTTAACTAATGATGCCCAATAGTGCTGAAATATTTCTTGCTCGCTTCCCCTCCTTTCGGGACACTGGGGCCCATATTACAGATAGAAAGCACTCTACCAGTCAGTTCCATCTCTAACTGGGCGTGCTTGACGCAGACTGGGTCAGTACACCCCATCATCATGAATGTGTTGTTTCCAAGGCAGGAGCAAAAGAACCTCAGCCTGCAAGGGGAACAACTAATTGGTGAAAGGCAGGGTGTCTGAAGCAACTGGTCTGATGCTCTAGGAAGTCGGCAATTTAGCCTGCGTTTTAAACAAGGGCATAGATTTTCATGCAGGTGGATGTGATGGTACAATGAGCGACTGTACTCTCCTACAGGTGAATGTCTGGATGGTCCTTAAACTGGGTGTACATACCTGTTGCGCCTCACTTTTGGTCAAACGACCTAAGAGCAGTGTCAAATTGGCAAAGAGGGCAGTCGGGCATTAGGTGATGGGCCAGTGTCTTAGTGAACTCTGGGTCATTTTTTCTATTCCCCTTTCCACAGAGGACACTGGATGGGAACACTCAAACAGCCTCACAAGAGGGGGCCAGGTGATGTTGTGGCCCTTGGGCTTTCAGCTGTGGCCTTTGCTTATGCCCCTCCCCTTCCATGCCATCACGCTGAGGCAATGGTGGGCCGGGGAGAGGGTAAGAGAAGGCGCCTTGCTGGGGCCAGGTGTTTCTATGGCTGTTGGGCTAACGTTAAGGGGAAACTGCAACATTTTTGAGGAAGCTAGATTTAATTTCTTTTGAGCGTTTTACAAAATGTTTTCATGGCTGATATGCAAAAGTTATTTTTATACTGTTTGTCATTAGAAGTTCTGTTCTCCAAGGAGAAATGTCAAAGCTGCTCTTTCTCGTGCTTTTATCATTACAACCTCTGTTCCTAGAGATTCTAGCCTAACCCTCTCCCCTTAACTTTGAACTAGATTTCTGATTTATATAATGATCAGAGTCATGGACATGGTTGGTAGAGAGAGGGCATCTAACTACATTGTGCTTAACATCAAGACTACAAGGAAGCATTTAGTTTTCAGAATTGCAGTGCTTCTAGTCTTCACCAATGGTACTGGCTCTATAAGCTTGAAAATGCTTAATTTGCAAAACATTTCTCTAAAATATGAGACCCCTGAGACTAATCAAATTGTGTTTCATGACACTGCATGCTCCATGAATGCGGGCCACTTTTTTCGGCAGTGCCCAGGTTAGTTTTCATCCCAATCCGACCCTGCCCCAGATGGAGTGCAGGCACAAGAGATACAGCTAAGCAGTTTGCCTGGACTGTGCCTTGTTGGTGCTGAGCTGAAACAAACTTACACATGGTTGTTCCCCATCAGTAATGGCCCAGATATGCTAAAAACATGAACTCTAATGTTCCCCTAAGAGTTACCTGTATTTTTGGAGACTTCAAGTATTTTCATCCATCGCTATGGTGCAGCAGAATCCCTCGAACACCATTTGGCTTGTATTTAAGAGATTACAGGCCACATGCATCAACGAAAAAACCGGTCACAAAGGGGCAGATTCACAGAATCTGCCCCTTAGCGACCGGTATTTTTGCATTTGGGATGCATCATCCCAAATGCAAAAATCGCGATTTAAGTAATCGCAACTAAATTGCGATTGCATTTACGGAATCGCAAATTACGTTTCCTTAAATGCAATGCATTATCCCGCAAACATTTGCGATTTCGCAAATAAGAATCAAAAATTACCATCAATTCCAAGTTGATGGTAATTTGCTAAAACTTTGAAAAATGCAAAAAAATGCATTTTCCAAAGATCCATGTTGCACACATACATGCCCTTGGGGCATGTGTGTGCAACATGTGGTCACATGCCAATTTCAGGGGTGCATCAGGGTGTCCTTTTGGCACCCTTGAAACTGCATGCGCAATTTGCGAGTACCTATTTGGTACTCGCAAATTGCGCATGCTATTCCCATTCATTCCTATGGGCCTCTAGGCCTATAGGAATGAATAGGAAACAATTCCTTAATTGCGATTTGCAATTTGCAAGTCGCAATTAAGGAATTTGTAGGAATCGCAAATATTTCAGCAAAACCTACATGCATAGGCAATTGCGATTCCTTAATAGCGATTCCTTAATAATCACTATTAAGCAATCGCAATTGCCTAGCTTGATGCATATGCCCCTACATTCTCTCTGACCCCTGAATAGACAATATATGGGAGTTCTGTTTATTTTTTAAGCTAACAGCACTTTGAATGATGAAACTCGAAGTTTTGGATTTCCCATTAAATGCAAACATTTATAATTGTCAGCTTTACATAATTTTTTTAGCTAAAATGCCAGTACCTGTATGCAGGTGATACTAATGTAGGGTGACAAGATCTTGAAAACCAAAAACCAAGGCAATATAAAAACATAAAAGTAGGACTGCAAATATGCATTGATTGACAGGCACGAATTAGCTTAACTGATAGCCCTTACAAACAAACACATTCAGTGAGGCTGTAAAGGGAATGTAACACAAGTTTTAAACACAACATCATCCACGTTATGTGCATCGCTTTCTGCTAGGGGTTGCTTGCTACCTATTATGCACTGGAATACACATGAAAACGTGCCTCCCTTTGTGTTCGCTCAGCCGTCCCTGAAAACTGGGACATGGGCCAAATTTAGGGAAATTTGCTCGGCCAGATGGTAGTAAACCGACATTGTCCCTGCAAATCTATGACGCCTGATCGCCCTATGCTAATGACATGGGCACAGGTGGGAGCGTTGTCAATTTGCAGCCAAAAATGTCCTGCCTTGTGATCGGTCCTCAATTTTTCAAGTGCGTCTGTGTAGATAGGTGACGTCAGACAATTTTGTCCTTGCTTAACCCACAGGGTATTGTTTGGTGTGGGACTTCCAGACAGGCGCGCAACACCCATTGGACTCAAAGGGCTTCAGCCCCCCCCCCCCGTCGTGTGTGGCAGCCCGGGATGAGACACCCGAGCACTTCACAGGTCTTTAAAAGACCATTTGCATGTTAATGCGGCCTCGCTGTTGTTTCACCCCTTCTAAGAGCCCCTGCAGCTCCACTCTGTCTATTGCTTAAAGTTCAGCCCCCCCCCCGAAATTTTTGCTCAGCCCCCCCCCCCCCCCGAAATTTGGCTCTAGTTGCGCCTCTGCTTCCAGATACAGGTAATCGTTGTCCCTGCTGTAACTCAGGTGACACCTGACGAGCCAGTCTCCTTTCCGCTCTAAGAAGCCGCCCCCAGGTATCTTAGTTAGGCCTGGGCAAAAATTTCGTTCCGTTCGCGGAAATTGCGATAATTTGACATTTTTGCGTTCCGCGGAGAGCGCGAAAATGTCAAAAATTCCGGTTTCCGCAGCTTGGCGATAATTTGTTTCTTGCTCGCGCTGTAAAATGATACATTCTCGCGCGCGCGCGATCGCCTTACCTGAATCCCTGCGTTCGCCGACAAGTTTTCTTGATCCGGTCGCGTTCTCCATGAGATGTTGTATTGTTTTTAGCCATTTGCGCTGTCTCGCGACAGTTCGCGCCCGCAGTGACGTCATGCGTCGCGCGATCACGTCTTTCTTCTCGCGATCATGCACCGCGAGAACAACTCAAAACAAGATGGCCGCGCCCGCAAGCAACCACATGGGTAAGTTGGCGACCCGCAACCATGCAGAAAATCTCGCGAACATGCCGGAAAAAAACTTCCGCATCTTTGCGATATTTCTGCTTGTTTGCGATAATTTTAAACATTCTCGCGATAATTTGCGAAGGTTAATTCCGCAAATTCCGCCCACCCCTAATCTTAGTCCTCAATAGCGGAAGTAAACACAAATTCGGTGCGTTGGAGCGGTCAGATGGCAACTCCGCGCGCCTTCAGTGAAGCAGGTCTTGGGTATTTTAAAAGCAGGGACGGGCATCAGTGATTCCTTCATGAGCCAGGCCCACCCCTCTTCCAGCTATTTCTAAACGACAGAATCCAGGAACTGTTCCCCTCCTCATCAGTCCTGCTTCAGAATCACGTTCGTTGTCAGATGACAGTATTTTATTCCAGCTCGGAGAGTTAAGCAAATGAAGTCCTTTAATCCTCCCAAATTATTTTTGAGCTTTCAAGCCAGGGCTGAAATCCGGCATAATCAGGAGGCACTATTATTGGCTTTTTTTGGAGGGTGAAAAGCAGCAGAAGATAATGATGATGGATGTGATGTGAACCTGAGGAGGAAAAGGGTAAACCGAGCTGTACACACTTACCCACAGGGGAGGTGGAGTTGAATGAGCGCAAAAAGCTGTTCAGTTGTCCATTTGTCGGAATGAATGAGCCAGAGATTCTCGGACTGAGGACAGATGTGAACGTTTTGTCACAGGTAAAGAAGCCATCACCAGTCGTTGGGTTACCAAACGCGACTAGTAATGTTTATGGGGATTGCCATCTGTTGTGTTGAAGTGTCCATTAGCCTTGGAAAAATGGGTCTCTTAATAGGAAATCATTCTCATATTGGTGGATTATGGAATATTGGAGTGACAGCAATGCCACCGTGTGTGCCGATCAAGTATCTGGAGTGTCCTGGAGGGAGGGCTCCCTCTCGGTTTATCGCCGACTGATGATGTGGTCCAGTTCATGTCATATAGGAAGACTGGGTTTATGGAAAGGAGTGTACTGCGGGACAGGCGTACCATTCTGCACTGCAGGGCCGTTTCTACCATTAGGCAAGACTAGCCGCCTAGGGCGGAAAAAGGGGGGGGGCGGCAAAAAACATGAGTTTGGGAATATCTAATGCATTAATTCTTCTAGCCTGGATGACAGGGGGAGAGAGTGATAGTAGTAAAAGGGAGGGGGCAGCATTTTTCAATTCTTGCCTAGGGCAGCAAAACACCTAGAAACGGCCCTGCTGCACTGGTCACGTTAATGGTTTGCTGAAGAGGTTGACCCACACAGTTAACTACTCTCCGATAATGGCAATGGCCAATGGAGAGCACGGGGAACAAGGACCAAGCAAGCATCAGAACGGGCAGCAGAGATCCCATCGGCCTGTGTCGCCAGCGGCAATGGAAAGCAGATGTGTACGTTTGCTTCAAAGATTTGCACTTGAGTGACACCTTTTTTTTGTTTGAGTCTGTTTATTGAGATATATTTTTGACAACAAATATATGCTGTTTGCACATCTGACATGAAGGCTTACATAGCAACCATTTGTGTATTATTTACATGAGTCAGGCACATGGTGTAAATTAAGTCATGCTTCATAAATGTTGGCTGCGTGAAAGGATATGTACAGGTATAAGCTTGTATAAAGATATCAAATTACATTGTAACATTCCGGGTAATCGGTGTGCTACAACTAAGAGGTCCAAGTAATGTAGGAATTTGTGTAGCCAGCAATGAACAGATAAACTGGGCAAAAAACTATAGCACAACACCAACATTCCCTCTGCCCATCTCCGCCCTCTGCGCAAATAGCTGCTTATCATGTGTTAAACAATTAAGAAATGCGTGCCCAGAGGCACGGTAACCAGATGTTATCCTGGGACCCTCTGTGGGGCAGGTAAAGCCTTCCTCATGTAGATCTATTGTACATTTGACCAATTAGTACAGCTGTGTCCATTGTCTGTTGTGGTGGCGAGTCCGCTCGAGTGCCTGGAGCTGGTTGAGTGGCGATTTGTTGGTCAACCAGGAGAGCATCCCACTTGGTCGCTATGGGGTATTTGGTAGCCCTAACCTGTCTTCCGTGTGCAAGGTGACACTTTCTTCCTGGGCCCAAGTTGTGAGAGATGGTGTTCAGGCTGCAAGCACTATGGATTCCCTCGCCTTCCATCGTCGGGTGACGAGGCACTTGGCCATTATTAGCCCTAAGTCAAGGAATTGTGATGCAACTTTATTTTTCTTGGTCCTGCAAAATAATTCTAGAATGCATACCTTCCAGGTATGTAGCGCTAAGAACCCTGTACTGGTGGACAGCTGGGTGGTGACTCCCCACCGGTAATGTTGCAAGCACGGGCACTCCCTAAACATTTGTAGGAAGTCTGAGTCTACCAGGTAACAGCGGGGCTGGCAACTTCTGATCTCTGGAAATAGCGGTTTATTTTGCCTGGGGTGAGGTATGCCCTGTGTACATTATAGTATTGTATAAGGTGGAAGCAGGCTTTGAGAGGGACATGGATCAGACCCTTCAGCAGTGTCTACTTTTCCTTGTTTGTGCAAGAGCTACCCAGATCTTCGTCCCACCTGCACTGGAGGGGTGTGAGCTACAACCCAGCATGAGAATGTAGTGAGTCTGCAAACCATTGGATCTGGTGTCTGCCCCGTCCCTTTACATGCATGTATTGCAGAGTAATGTGTGTCTGGCGTTCCAGGGCCATGTCACCCCATCTATTTCCCATGGTGGTCACCAGTGAATTGTATATGAGGACGTGGCCTGGTGAAAGGCCTTCTTCTTCTATCAGACACTGTTAGGACAGGAGGATATTATCAAGATAAAGGTCCCCTATTGTGTGGACGCCGCCGCATGCCAGGTGGTCATTTCTGCTGACAACACAATAGCGTGCCTTCTGGGGGTGTCAAGTAGGGGTATCACAGGGGCATAGGGGGTTACTGCACACATTAGATAGAGAGCTTGGCGGTAGCAGCGATATGCCACCCCCACCAACAAGGAGTTGGTACTATCCTTTGCATGCAGGGGGGGATGTGTGTAAGGCATCTAGCAGACTTCACATCAGTGCAATCCTCGGAGTGTCTGCAAGCTGTAGGCCTGACATTCATTTGACCACCCATTGAAGTTGAGATGCAAGATAGTAGTGCTCAAAATGAGCCACCAGCAGCCCTCCCTGTTCTGTGGACAAGTATAGTTTCGACAGTGCTACCCGGCAGTGAGAATTGTTCCATATGAATTCCATTATTGCCTTTTCCAGGGAGCAAAAGAAGAGGGGGAGAATGGTGAAATAATTGAGGAGGCGGGGTAGGCGACCATCTTGAGGAGCTCTTACGCCTCTTCCCTGACAGTGTCAGTGTCTGCCAGAAAGCCATCTGTGCTCTCAAGGAGTCAATGACCCTTTGTAGATTACCATCATATAAGCCTTCGGTTGCGTGGTACACCCTTATACCAAAATAGCAGAGTGTGGTGGGTTGCCAGGCCATTTGAACCTGGTTGAGAATGAGGTGGGGATCTGGCAGAGAATAAGTGGAAGGGAACAAGCAGGATTTAGCCTAGTTGACCTTGATGCCAGAAAGATGAGCAAAGAGGTCACCTGTGAGGGCAACTGCATCTGGGATGGAGTGTAGGTCCCTAAGATAAATGAGTAGGTCATCTTCATAGAGAGATACAGTGCAGACCATCTCTCAGAGGAATACCCCATCCTACACTCCCAGCACGGAGGGCCAGCGCCAGTGGTTCCATGGCCAGTGAGAAAAGTAGGGGCGAGAGCGGGCAGCCCTGGTGAGTGCCCCTGTGGATCTGGAATGATTAAGATATCAGGGGGCCTGTCTTAACCCTGACCAGTAGGTGAGTGTTGAGCAACTTGACCAGTTGTAAAAAGTGATCCCAATACCATAACGCAATAAGGCTTCGAATAGAAAAGCTCATTCCAAAGAATCAAAGACCTTAGTCAAATCTAGCACCAGACAGCCAGCTTCAGGCCATGAGCCTGGTGCATACTTTAGGATGTGGAAAAAGCATCTAAAGTTTAGGGGTGGACTGTGGGACAGCACAAATCCATTCTGGTATGGATGAACCAGTGGCAGCCCTAGAGGGGCCAGCCGAGTTGCCAATATCTTTGCTTGCACTTTGTAATCCGTGTTAAGCAGCACCAGAGGTCAATATGAGCCTGTTCAGTGGGGTCTCTGTCTGGTTTAGGAAGGGATACAAGTAGTGCTTCGCGTAGGGAGGTGGTAAGGCATGAGGCTGCCAGTGCCTTATTTATATAGAACAAGCAACCGGGCTACAGAGGGCAGTAGTGAAGACAAATCAGTGAAGTCTCACATGTAGGTCATGACGAAATGAAGGAATACACTTTGTAAGGGCATTTCTCTGGCGCCAAATGTCTACCATGTGCCAGTGCTGGAGCCAGTCATGTAAGGCCTGTATGTTAGAGGTGGCTGGGGTGCTAGATAGTGGGGGGAAGGATCTGTCAAGGTCTGTGGTTAGAGGACACAGTTAAAGCCCCCACCCAGGAGCCATGGAACTCCATTCCAGGGGCACAGCCTTTCTGACTACCGTCGAAGGAACAGGGGTTGCTCTGTGTTAAGTGCATAGATGCCACCTATAAGAATTGTGTCAGCCTTTTAAATGGCCCTTGATAAGTACATAACGGCCCTCAGTGTCTGTTACCACCTTCTCAGTCGAGAAGGGGACTCCAGCTCTGATCCAAATTGAAACTCCTCTTGAAAAGGAGGAGAAGTTGGTAGCATAGACCAGGCCACGCCCGCCACACTGGAGATTGTTGACTTCAGCCAATGCTAAGTGCATTTCCTGGAGCATAGCCACCTGCATGGAGTGGTGCTTGAGATAGGCGTAAATGGCGTTGCGGCGAGAGGGTGTGTGCATGCCCTGCACATTCCAGGAAATGAAACGAGTGTGTGTCAATCTATATATAGGAGGAGGGCAGTTATCATGAGTGGCGCAGAATACCAGACTGATGATGGCATTGGTGACGTATGGGATCAAGTGTCGTGGTAGGGTTTCATAGGGCACAGAGGCACAGCCAAATGGGGGGAAAAATTAAGTATAACCATTAAATGCTAGTGGGGCAGAGGAGCAATGGGTTTGCTGCCCAAACTGTTTAAACAATTATGAGAGAGACAGCAGCAAAGCCAGCAAAAGGGGTTTTGTTATTGGGAGGTAGAGTGGCCAACGGTGGTGTACCCCATGTGATGTGAATATGTGTGTTCCAGCCGGTATTGGATGAAGAACAAGGTGACCATGTGCTGCACATGTACATAATGCAATGAACTAGCAATGCATTAGCAGATCAGTTGTAAAAGAGCCAAGTGACAGTCAGGAAAAACAGAGAATGACAGTGCATGAGCTGCTAAGTTCGATAAACAGGGAGAGTGACATGCATGACTAGGAGAAGTTCAAATCATGTCATCATCCATCTGTGGGGTGAAAGCTGGTAGGTCCATTGAATCCACGCCTGTAGACCAAATGATGGAGGAGCCATCTTCGCTAGAGAACTGCGCAAAATGTTCATCAGGGCTGGTGCCATGGTCCAACACCGATTTAAGAGCACGCCTTCTTTTCTGTATGATCTGCTCCAGGTCCGGGATCGCTGCAGGCTAAGAGGAGTGCCGTGCCACCCACCGGAGCCCACGGTAACAGGTTCCGCTCTTGTGGCCTGGCGGGGCGAAGCGAGACTCGACATTTCCAGCCATTCCCATGCATCGTCAAGAGAGTCAAATAGGCACCCCTTGCCATCAGCCATGACACGCAGTCTTGCAGGGAAAAGCAGTGCGTACTTCAAGACTAGGTTGCGAAGGCGATGCTTGACTGCCCGGAAGGAGTTCCTATGATGCAGTACTGCCACGGTGCAATCCGGAAAGAAATGATGCGGGCATTGTCCACCACAATTTCTTTAAGTTTCCTGGTTTCACACAATATGTTATCACAAACGCGATAATGAAGCAGGCAAATCAGCAGAGGCCCAGGATTTGAGCCAGACGGGGGTCTTGGGGTTGAGACGTGGTGAGCCTACTCTATTGAAAGGAACAACGATAGGTCCTCAGACAGGAGCAGCTCCCACAGTCAGTGGTCCCAGTATTCTACAGTATTACGCCACTCGATCCACGTAAATGTTGTTCCTGCATGAGCGGCCCTCTGCATCTTCTGCCCTGGTCTCAAGGGTGTGGATGCATTTCATCAGCAGCTGAATGGAGTATTCCAGTTCTTTGGATGTCGGCTGAAGCTCAGCTATGGTGTGCTCTGCAGTATGCACTTTGTCTGCCAGTTTACAGTGATCAGCGTGTAGCAGATTGAGGTCTGTCGCTATACTGTTGATCTTGTTCTCCAAAGAGGCACAGGTATTTTCTAAGGATGTGCGGTTCCTCTCCACAGCCTCCAATACAATATTCAGCTTGTCTTTCAGGGAGAAGGAGCCATTGAGCGCGCCCACAGCTGCAGAGTAACCAGTCCCTGATGTGGTGTCTTCATGGATGTGGTGGGGGCGCCTGACCGGAGAAGGTCCATCATGAGGAGGTGTCTAGATGGGTCCAGAAGATTCGCAGATGGAAGGCAGTCTGCAGATTGGGCCCGCTGATGGTCAACCCAGGTGCCGCAGCACGAGCAGCCCAGATGTGCCCACCCACGCAGGTGGTCCTCCTCACGAGGAACCTCAAGAACAGGCAGCAGTGACAGGGCCAAGGCAGGCTACAATGATGCAGTGGTGTGGTGTGTAGAACGTCAGGTCTACAGGCAGTCCAGGCACCCCACCTCACCACCTGCGGTCCCTTGAGAAATAAAGCGCAGTTTTACAGGTGTACGATACCTGGGGAGCCTCACGTAGAATGATCGTAGTGCAGTTCAGGGCCTACAGGTCCCCCCTTGTGGAAGATTTCTCACATTCAACAGTTGCTACCTGACCCAGCTCGAGCGATGGGGGTGGTGGGGTAAGGTGATCAAGGTCTCCAGTGATGAGGCTGCATCAGTGCGCTACCAGGGGCCCAGGGTCACACGGTTTCCAGGGGCAGGTTAGATCAGTGGGCAAAATAGTACCAGTAGCTTACCTGGGAAGACTGCTTTGTTCCAACGGATGCCATGCAACAGCGCCTGTTGAGTTCGTCAGATGATCAGAACAGCAGCAGCTCCCAATGCCATGTGGTTAGGTCCTGGCATGACATGTCTTGTTCTCTTGCCGGCCTCTCCTCTCCTCATTGAGGATTCACAAATGTTTAGCAGGCTATGTTGGATAGACGCCGCAGTAGGGGGGCTGCCAGTGCCTTTAATAGCGGTAGTAAGAAGCTGCAGGTCATTCCACCAGGCGGGCCACCGCACTTCCACAAGGGCCGCTGATGAGATGGGCCAAGTGGGGGTGGGGCGTCACCAGCACCACGGTCAAAGGCAGGCCCCACTTCCTCCATCGGGCCCCCCTTGATTGTTCAGTAACTGTGTAGGAGGTAGTAATATATGTTACACGCAGCCAACATTATGATGTCAATAGACTTTTTATTCCTTTTATATGTTTGAATAATTTCGATGATTACTAAATATTTATCAAGTGTCTTTCTTTCTAGGATTGGTTTTGGTCTCTGTACCACCAGTTCCAGTTTCTGATCAAAAAGTGCAGCTCCAGTCGACTCCACATCTGCAAAATAATGTAAAACGTTTTTATTTTGAGTTAAGTGCCTTTGTAATTCGTATCTATTACTTTCGTCCCAAAAGGGTAGGGTTAAGATTTTTCTATGATTGAGTAGTGCTAGATTCCGACTGGTCCACGAGCAGCCAAGTCTGGTTGGACAGCACAGATCTCTGCAAGCACTATTGTTAACAATGATTTAAAGTATACAGCGTGTGTGATTTGACTACAACCTGTAAAGTCATCTCATGTATTGCCTGTTTGGTGTATGTCTATTGTTTCACTTTATTTTGCAGTGCTTGGATCGTAATGTGTGAGTGACTATTTTACGTCTCCAAAGTGTTTATATTACAGATGAGTGTACAAAAGTAAAAAAAAAAAAAGCATTTAATTGAAGCATTTTTAATGCACTAGGGAGGGCACAAAATATAAACTAGACATACATGTTTTGTCAGTGTCTATAACACTCAGACTTTAAAATTCATAAGAGTGAGTTCATTAATTGATGGCAGCATAATTCAGACTAGTGGGGTACAATCTTTCTACTATCTCTAAAGGCGAGGACTACCATCCACATTGCATGAATTGCATCTAATCACTACTACAGACGTGCAAACTTTAAAATGACTTTTACTATTAGAGGAGGGGGGTGGGAAGCCTTGAGGGACTGGGTCTGGTATGGGGAGACGGGCTTTGAGCTCATCACCACAACTAGCTGGAAAACTGTTCCCTGCATGGGTGTCCACTTCACTGTGTCTACACTGTAGGATAGTGATTCTGCACTGGAAGACCATGCGTGACAGATAATGGCACCATGTGAGTTGGCAGATCTGCTATTAGCTTACCTTTTTAGCCCCCCTTCCGTCCCCCCCATGGTTGGTGGGATTCAATTGGTCATATCCTAGGAGATGCTTTCTTCTCTGTACCCTGGGCCTTCACCCTCATCCTTCCAGAAAAATAAAACATATTTTACCATTATCTGTCATGGATGCTTAGCTAAATACTAGCGCACATGTGAAGCAACTCTGTGACCGATCAAGAAGTAATGACTAGATTAGTGAGGTGCTATGCAAACAAAAGATGGACGGAATGCTGCATAAATCATACATTCACCCCCAGTCAAGAGATCTGGGTTAAATTCATCGTTCATTAGCTTGAATACAGTGGCACAATGAGCAAAGGACCCACGTCTGGGCATACCCATCCCACCTAGGGTGAAAAGTGCTACGCAAACAAATTATGGACAGAATGCTGAATAAATCATACATTCACCCCAGTCAAGAGATCTGGTTAAATCCATCATTCTTTTGCCCACCATGCCACCCCAGTTAAGACCCAGCCATATGCAAATCAGTCTTGACCCTGTGCCTCATGCGAACAGTCCAGACCGAACTGCCAAGCCAGGTCCTACCTGGATCAGAAACAGGCATCCTGGAATCGGTTTCTGGGTATTACCCTTCATCAGCCAGGCTAGATTGAATCCGGTGGCACAGTGAGCAAGATACCCACGTCTGGGCATACCCATCCCACCTAGGGTGAAAAGTGCTGCACAAACAAATGATGGACCGAATGCTGAATAAATCATACATTCACCCCCAGTCAAGAGATCTGGAATAAATCCATCGTTCTTTTGCTCACCAAGCCACCCCAGTTTAGAACCAGCCATATGCAAATCAGTCTTGACCGTGTGCCTCATGGGAACAGTCTAGACCAAACTGCTAAGCCAGGTCCTCCCTGGACCGGAAACATGCATCCTGGGACCGGTTTCTGGGTATTGCCCTTCATCAGCCAGGCTAGCTTGAATCCAGTGGCACAGTGAGCAAGGGACCCACATCGGCGCATACCCATCCCACTTAGGGTGAACAGTGCTATGCAAACAAATGATGGACGGAATGCTGAATAAATCATACATTCACCCCCCGTCAAGAGATCTGGGTTAAATCCATTGTTCTTTTGCTCACCATGCCTCCCCAGTTTAGACCCAGCCATATGCAAATCAGTCTTGACCCTGTGCCTCATGGGAACAGTCCAGACCAAACTGCCAAGCCAGGTCCTCCCTGGACCAGAAACAAGCATCCTGGGACCGGTTTCTGGGTATTACCCTTCATCAGACAGGCTAGCTTGAATCCAGTGGCACAGTGAGCAAGGGATTCACGTCTGCGCATACCCATCCCACTTAGGGTGAAAAGTGCTATGCAAATAAATGATGGACGGAATGCTGAAAAAATCATACATTCACCCCCAGTCAAGAGATCTGGCTTAAATCCATTGTTCTTTGCTCATCATGCCACTCCCAGCCATATGCAAATCAGTCTTGACCCTGTGCCTCATGGGAACAGTCCAGACCGAACGGGTATGCCCAGACGTGGGTCCCGTGCTCTCCATGCCACTGGAGTCATGCTATCCTTGCTGAAGAGGGGTGATACCCCAAAACTGGTCCTATGATGCTTGTTTCCAGTCCAGGGACGACCTGGCCTGGCAGCTCGGGCTGGACTGTTCCCATTAGGCGCAGGATCAAGATTGATTTGAATATGGCTGGGTTCAAACTGGAATGACATGGGGAACAAACAAAGAATGGATTTAAGCCCAGATCTCTGTACTGGGGTGAATGTATGACATTGGTCTGCATTCTGTCCATCAACTGTTCTTTTTGCATTTGTCACCCCGAGTGGGACAGGTATGCCCAGACGTGGGTCCCGTGCTCTCCATGCCACTGGAGTAAAGCTATTCTGGCTGAAGAGGGGTGAAACCCCGAAACCGGTCATGGATGCTTGTTTCCAGTCCAGGGAGGACCTAGCCTGGCAGTTAGGGCTGGACTGTCACCATTGGGCACAGGATCAAGACTGATTTGCATATGGCTGGGTTCAAACTGTAATGGCATGTTGAGCAAAAAATTATGGATTTAGGCCCAGAACTCTGTACTGGGGTGAATGTATGACATTGATCTGCATTCTGTCCATCAACTGTTCTTTTTGCATTTGTCATCGAGTGGGACGGGTATTCCCAGACGTGGGTCCCGTGCTCTCCATGCCACTGGAGTCAAGCTATCCTGGCTGAAGAGCGGTGAAACCCTGAAATCTGTCCTAGGATGCTTGTTTCCAGTCCAGGGAGGACCTAGCCTTGCAGTTTGGGCTGGACTGTTCCCATTGGGTGCAGGATTAATACTGATTTGTATATGGCTGGGTTCAAACAGGAATGGTATGGTGAGCAAAAAAATGATGAATTTAGGCCCAGATGTCTGTACTGGGGTGAATGTATGACATTGTTCTGTATTCTGTCCATCAACTGTTCTTTTTGCATTTGTCACCCCGAGTGGGAGGGTTATGCCAATACGTGGGTCCCATGCTCTCCATGCCACTGGAGTCAAGCTATCCTGGCTGAAGAGGGGTAAAACCCCAAAACCGGTACTAGGATGCTTTTTTCCAGTCCAGGAAGCACCTGATCTTGCAGTTCGGGCTGGACTGTTCCCATTGGGCGAAGGATCATGACTGATTTGAATATGGCTGGGTTCAAACTGGAATGGCATGGCAAGCAAAAAAACGATGGATTTAGGCCCAGATCTCTGTACAGGGGTGAATGTATGACATTGTTCTGCATTCTGTCCATCAACTGTTCTTTTTGCATTTGTCACCCAGAGCTGGACGGGTATGCCCAGGCATGGGTCCCGTGCTCTCCATGCCACTGGAGTCAAGCTATCCTGGCTGAAGAGGGGTGAAACCCCAAAACCAGTCCTATGATGCTTGTTTCCAGTCCAGGGAAGACCTGGCCTGGCAGTTCGGGCAGACTGTTCCCACTGGGCACAGGATTAAGACTGATTTTCATATGGCTGGGTTCAAACTGAAATGGCATGGTGAGTAAAGAACGCACTTCTCGCTGTGCTTGTCTTAAGGCTGCGGTGACTACTGGTAGTGCTTTGTGGCCTTTTACTGGGCTAATGCAGACAGAAACCAGAAAGGGGTAAATCTCTAGTGCCGGGTGGACAGCCCTTTGATCCCCCTTGCATGTTGCTGGTTTTCTCAGGATACAGCAGTCACAGGCAGGGAGTAAGAGGAGGATGGGAGTTCAGATGGCGTGCTTGCTTGTAATGAAAATAAGAAAGAAGTTCAAAGTGGATGAAAAGGAGTACTTCGGTCATGGGACACTGATACGAAGAACACATGAAAAGCAACATGAAATATATGCTACAACCAATAGAAATGGAGTAAAAGTAAGCAGTAAGCGTCAAGCACATCAAAAAATGAAAAGTGAGGGTAGGATTTAAGCCCTTTTTAGGATTTATATTAAATACAGTAGATTTCACAAACTCAGATCAAGTATTGTGCTGGCAAAACCTAAAAATGGATGCAGCACTAAAATAGTAAAGGTGGAAACATAACACAAGAAAAATACCAAACCAATTTAGAAAAAGAGAGTTAATTTTAATAAACAAACAGACACCAAAACACCAAAATCTTGAAAATAGAAGTGGAGTCATACATTTTTAAAGTCTGAATTAAAAAGAGCGCCAACGAACACAAAGCGCCAGCCACAGTTATATGGTTACATTAGACTGGTTCAAAATCAAAAGTTTAGGCTTCCCACGAAGGAGCATGGGTCGGAACCATGGACCAGGTTCTTCCCAGTAGAGAGTTTCGTTTCTAACTTTAATGGAGAAAAAGTGGCAGCGGATGAGACATCATCGGGACAAGCTGGATCCTGAGAGGGGTTGGATGATGACAGGTTGCAGAAGAGCAGGGTCCCAGTGCATTGTCGACAAAGGCAGGAAAGCTCTGAGCGCATGAAGTCCATTCCAGGGAAGACCTCAACATAATCAGATGCTGCTTGGCATCAGTCCTGATGAAATCCCCCTTTTTCTGACTTAAAAAAAAAGCATTTATTTCTATTTTATAGTTTGAGTTTGAGGCAATGCAGCAACATTTTAACAATAATCACACAATGAGGTACTGAGCATCATACAGTTTTATCAGCTGAGGCAACCAGATTCGTAGGATAAATCTGTAATCTTAAACAAAATAACATACACAAAATCATGGGGTTTATTATTCACTCAGAAGCATCCAATGACTTTGCTTCTGCATAGCAATTTCAAATAAAACATATGCAGTGCTACATATTTACACATACTGTGAGGTTAACCCACTGTCTTTGTGGTTCCCTAGTTTATCTGCAGTGTATCCTTAATTTATAAGAAGGTGAGATGGGAGTAACGTAAGGGACAGAAAGGAAACCAAAACAGACAAATCAACAATGGAAAAGAAATCAGGCGGTTTCAAGCAAGAAAATGTCACCATCTGAACGGTATACCAACTGGAGATAGTGAAGAAGTAGACTGAATACGGACCCTGTTGGCGCTAGTCTGATGGGGCCAACACTGTCATGATGCAATGGAACTCACCCTTGCAGTGAGCCTCAAACCACCATCTAGCCCCTACAACTGATTAATTATTAATTGTTAATTTAAGGGTGGGGCGGTTAAAGATCATCTTTCGAGATCTTTGACAAGAGCATGAACCAGTTCATGATGCAGTCTATTTGCCAGATCCAATAGCACATGGGGTTCTGCATCAGTCCATTTCACCGGTTTCCTCTTCCACTCCTCTAATGCTAGTGCATCCCACTCTTTCACTGCATCCCGATCTGTCACTCAACTAATAGAGCAAAATCTGCAGATCAGGTTGAATCTCTAGTTTTCTTAGGGTGTGGCAATATGCTAAATAGACAAATCTTACGAGTATTAGGCTTTCACAACTCAATAATATGACCGGTTTGCTGTAAAGCAGCGGGCCAGTATGGGGTCAAGTTTGGGCATGCTCGAAACATATGTTGGAAATCAGCATTAATAGCATTTCATCTGGCATACTTATCTGACACAGCATGAAATATTCTACGGACCTTGCTCAGAGTTAACTAGAAGTGATACAGTATATGGTGCTAAATTAATTGGAAACAGGTGTACCCAGAGCCCGCTTTAGGGTAGCCCACTGCCCACTTCCAACATCCAATCACTGTTAGAGATTTCACTTCCCATATTTATAGCCCAGACAACCTTGAGTGGAGTTAGAAGTGCTTTCAATTGTGCTATTAAATTGCTACATAAATGTGTCACAAAATAGGTGTAACTTCCTATTGTGAGAACAGCTTGATCTGTAGAATGAGTATCTGGGATAGTCTGTCCATCACCCCATGTCTCGCTAATGCCAGTAGGAAGCTCATGGTTTGCCAACAATTAACCAGAAGGAACATGGAATTTTTGTTTCAGTCCATGAAATGGGATTGACCTGCATGTTATCTATGAAGTCTCCTTTATAATTCACCTCTGAATCCCCACATATACATCGTTTCTATCTATAAGAGTGTTAATTCTTAGCAGTGACCACAATGGTTTCTGTGGCACATATGGGATCTCCACCCCTGTGCGTTAGAGAACATGCTTCCAACAATATTGGGCAACTGTGACTAGATGTGGCAAAGCATCGAGCCTGACGCAGGGGTTTAATAAATACTTCATGACCCTCTTCCAGGTAAAGTCCCCTGCCCAAATATTGCAATTCAACATTATTGCTATCAGTCACCCATTTTGCCAACCACTGTGACTGTGACGCAACATATTATAATTCAAAATATGGGAGCTTCAGGTTGGTGATGTTGTAAATTCTTCAAGGAACTTCTGTATTGCCCTCTCCCCAAACGAGGTCAACCAGGTTCTCATTCAGCATTGGAAAAAACCTACATGGAAGACACATTGGAAATGTCGCATTGACAAAGCAAAAACCAAAGGAAATGATGGACGGAGTGTTGAACATTGCAAGCACTCACCCCCAGTCAACTGATCTGGGTTTAATCCATCACCGTTCTTTAGTCCACTCTGCCACCCCAGTTCAGACATGACCATATGCAAATCAGTCTGACCCTGTGCCTCATGGGAACAGTCCAGCCCGAACTGCCAAGCCAGGTCTTCCCTGGACCGGAAACAAGCTTCCTAGGACCGGTTTCTGGCATTTCAGCCGTCTTCAGCCAGGCTTGCTTGAATCAAGTGGCAAAGTGAGCAAGGGACTCACGTCTGAGCATACCCTGCCAACTTATGGCGAACAAAGCAAAAACGTCGCAATGACAGACATTAGCCTTGGCAGAATGACCATTTAAGATAATGTGATTCTGCCTTTTGGTGATTAAGAGACCTTCTTCTAAAATATAAGTAATTCTTTGATGCCCAACACAATTTTCACTGTTTTACCATCCAGCATATTTGTTTCATTACAGTATACCAGGGCTCCCAAATATCTACGGGTCGCAAACTCCCCTCACAGAGGCAGAACAGTAGACCATCATATATTGTGTGTAAAATTCAGCCGGGAGCCCATTATTATTTGGAGTTTTACCAGTCGGTATGTGTTTGATAGACTGTCTGATCTCCGCCGTCTCTAGGGATGACTCGACTTCAGATGATTGCTCTGCATCTAGTGTAACCAGTTGGGCTCTTGTTAAGTAATTCAAGATTGCATCACTGTTCCTCGCCGTCCCTGTGAAATTAATAGAAATATTGGGAGACCATTAACTTTATTGGTCCTATTTAACAGCTAGCTTGGATTGCCATTATGGCAATGTGACATTGCTAACTGAGCACCAGCCATGCCAAAAAGTGTCTCAGATTCTCTACCTCTCCATAATGTCGCACCTGCTCTTCCCTGTAATCGATATGTGTCGATCTACTCACTGCCTCTCTGTGCTCCCACCTTAGCTGCTATAGAACTTAGATCGCTCAACCAAAAGCTTATCCTCAAGGATGAAGGTAACATTTGATAACGATTTACAGAAACAGTAAATGGTGGTGATGCATACCCCGCATATAAACTTTAAAGTCATCCTGTTCCACCCAGCAGTCACTTACTGAGTGCACGTTTCCCTGTAAAGTGTGTCTTGGAGAGACCCCACTTGCAAACTTCATGTTGGGATACTCTCGATATAGGGACTCCATGACAATTCAATGATCAATGGCCTGTTATCTGAAAAGGTGTGGGCGAGTTATCCACACCTTGGATGTGGTTATGCAGTTGGGGTGTACGAAACACCAGGTCAATTCTGGTATACAAGCTGTGAAGGTGGGAGTAATAGAAATATTTAAAAAATATGATGAGTGCACACAACTTATGTATCCGGTACAGAAATCAAATTTTCTTTATTTTTGATGTGCTCCTAGGGTATCGCTCTCTGGTCTAGAGAATCAAATGTTCAAAGCAAGAGGTAGCGCACCCTGCATAGTCCCCGTAGGCATAATCTGGACCCTACAGAGGGTATTTCCCGCTTATTCATTCAAAAAGAAGAAACATCCAAAGTTTATGGTTGAATATTTAATGAGTTTATCCAAAATGATATGATCTTTAGATGGTAATGGGAATATTCCATAGCAGCAGAGGGGCAGCAGCACAATGCGATATTTAATTGCCACGATCACGTTCATCTATTCAAAGCAGCAGTGGCCTGTTTTGACACTGCCTCAGGTAGAGGGTATGTGTGATCCATCTAACTCTCTCTCAAAAATAGAGGGGGGCCTGAATGACCCTACTTCTTCCTGGTTGGTCAGCGACACAGATAAAGGACATTAACTCAACATTTGGGATGGAATTAAAGTCCCCACACTACAACACAGGTTTGCCCACCCTTGTGCACATATGAAAGTACAATTGGTCCATAAAATTACACAGGTTCGCCGTTGGGGCATAAACATTAGCTAAAACTAGCACACTGCGGTCGTCCAGTATATCATCCAGCATCCCATAACAGCCATTTGGACCCCAACAATTGACGGTAATTAAAAGGACAGTCTAGAACTCCCACATATCAGCACTACCCTTGTTTGTGGGATATGTTGTATAGTACAATTGGCACGGCCACTTCAGTTTCAACTGCATACTTTCTGCTCCTGTCAAAGGCGTCTCCTGCAAACACGCTGTATACACCATATCTACGGAGATAGCTGAATATTTTGTGTCTCTTAGTAGTGTAGTATTGTGGGACCTGGTCCCACATGCTACTAATATAAGTGACACAGACACATGAAGTATATTTATTTAACTGGCCATGAGCACGTGCACTCAGTCCCTTTTATTTGCAGCCCCACGTCACTTGTGATGCCTGTGGTGGATGGGTGTGGGGTGCTAGTGTGTCCAGCCCTCCAAGGAGAGGCTGGTAAACTCAGTGCCTGCTGAGACATTAGAACGTGTCCATCAGGACACTACATTCCTCTCAAACGTTACTAAAACAAAACAAAGTCCAAGCTATGAAAATAAACTATGCACATAAGACACCACTCAGTCTCTCAGCCTTGAGAGGAAGTCCGCAGGACAACAGTGGACAGGTGCAGCTGGGAGAACCCGGGCATCTTGGCATATGTCCATAGTTGAACCAGCTACTACTGGGCACGAACAATGCGTGGATGGAATTTGGATTCTTTGGCAGTCTGTCCGTCAATTAAATGTCCACTTCCACACTCTTGGAAGGACCTGTGTGCTGATGCGGTGATGCCGTTGGTGTTGGACAACTCAAACATGGTAAATCAGGAGCGTAGGTGGAGCCCCGCTGCAGAGTCTTCTCTTGAGGGCACCGGGAACAATGATGACTAATCTGCCAGGACTGGAATGGCATTGATGATGCTTAAGACGTTACCCTCCAAAGCCCCGGTGCCGCCTGGTACCTTGTTGGTGAAGTCGCTACCAGACCATCTCTCGTGCCTTGATCCTTGGGTGCAGGAATGTTCTTGAGGCCCTTATGCAGGCAGCCACAATACCATGGGGACTGTGCAGGGCTGCTTGTGGGCCACCTGGGGGCTGCTCCAGGATCCCTGACAGGATCCGACAATGCTGTTTGTGCAACCGCCAGAGTAGGTGACTTAATGGTCCTTGTGCTTGTCAACAGGACACTGGACACTGGGGCAGATAGGCTGTTAGATAACCACTGGACACTTGGTCTCTCACTTTGATAAGGATGCCTTGGTCTCTTGGTGCTTTGCAGGTGCGAGGCTCCAACTTGGTGACAAGTTGCTCCTTGGCTGGATTGGGTGATGCGCATGGCAATAATGTTGAGGTTGCCATTAGACCGACAGGTGATGATGATTCACCAGGAGTGAAGCTGTCTGGAGGGACTTGGCAGCCACTTGGCACGGTGTCTTTGCTGAGGCTGTTCTTCACCCGTGGCATCTGCCGTCACGAACAGGGATGCCGTCCAACTTAGACTGCCGATGCTCAGGAACCGACTTTTGCGATGGGTCGCGTAGGGGAGAGACACATTTCACGCTTGTTGCGGCTCATGTTTGGTTCTCCCATTGAGCTATCTCCAGTGATGTTGCTCCACCTTGGTGGCAGTCTTGTGTCTGCTGGTGCACTCTTGTTTTGTGGTGGTACGAGTCCTTGTTCTTCTCCCCTTGTTGAACTCTCCTGCACACCTGTGTTCATCCCGTTCTTTAGGATGACAGGACTGCCACTCTTTCCTTACTTCATGATGTGGCTTTGTGCCACTTTCACTTCATGTTGCGGTGGTGGCAGCTTGCCACTTGGGGTCACACGGCTCTCCTCCTGACAGCAATGGGCCGCTGTAGGACGCAGTCTTATGGCAGTGTTGGGGGACTCCCTTGATCGTCTCTGGGCCACTGCGGGGTGGTGCTGGTGCAGTGGAGATGCTCTCCCTCCTGCATTCGGGCTATGATAGGCCTTTCCTCTCTTCTCCTCTATGGGGGAATGCTGGTGGCTCTTGGCATTGCACTCAGTCTCTTTTGCAGGTGCCTTGCAGGGAACCAGACTCTTCGTGTAACTTGCTTTGTGTCTGTGAGGGTGCCCTTGCTCTCTTTACTTGTGGTTGTGGCCATTAGGCACTGGGGGCATGCGGAACTATGTCCCTGCTTGCGGTGGCATCAAACAGCCACTGTTGGTGTGCACAACGCATGTTCTTCTTGCAGCTTTTGTGGGGCTTGCTCAGTCCCTTTGGTCCCATTATGTTCGCTGGACCTCGCTTGACCGATTGATGCTTCTCTTGGTGGGGGAGCTTTATACTCATGAGGGTTCTCTCCCAGCAGTAGTTCACAGTCTCTCTCCTTCAAATGGCTATGCAGCCCACAGGGGGCGTGTGGCACACTCTTGCCAGTTTCTTGCTGTGCTGGTTGCCTGTTGCCACTAGGAGGAGTCCATCTCTCTTTTGACCAGTCTCTGCTCTCCTCCCTAGCCCCAGTCTCCGTTACAGCATGGGAGACTGGGAGCTGTGCAGTTTAATTTGTGAGCGGGATCCATGGCTGTGTTCCTGGCTGTGCTTGCCTCTGCTGCTTCATCTATTGGGGCATCACTCTTCCCTTGGGTGGACGGCAGACAGCCGCTAAGGGGCTTGCAGGACACTCTCCTAGTCCTTTTCAACTTTCTTCCTGCTGCTGAGTAATTTGGGTCAGGTGAGGCAAAAGGGTGCAGCCCTCTCTCTCTGGATCAGTCTCTTCGGCTGTACTTGCTTCTCTCTCTTGCAGTGGTGAACACTTCCCACCAGGAGCCAAACTATCCTCTCCTTTCTTCACTGAGAGTGACAGCCAGCTTCTCTCCTCTTCCAAGGCAGCTTGCAGTGGTTGCTGTTCCCCACCAGAAGGCGTACAGGGCAGCTCTCACCCACTGATTCTGTGCTTGGGGCAGTGTATGGGCACGCAGTGGGACTTCCTTCACTTGTTTATAGGTCTCGCCTGAGCCAGCGCATGCGCTGCTCTGGCGAGACATTTAGGAGTGGAGTTTTCGAAATCATACCACAGCTTTTTTTGGTGGCATGGAGCGTGCGGCTACGCGCACAATGATGAGTAGAGGCGCCATCTGGCTTTCCTCTCTTGTCATGGCGTGTGCACATCGCACACCACTCGCCAGCCTGCTTTCACTTTTGCGCGCGTGCGCATGCACCACTCGCGTGCTTTTTATTATTTACTTTGAATGGCAAACCTGATCTCTGTTTCTATCTTACCACTGTCTTGCTCTTCTTATTACATTCTGACAAGAGCTTAAATGTCTGGCATTTGTTGGGGTAAGAATGTGGCACCAGCTTTGTATTTTATTGGGGCACATGAAATACTTGAGATGAGTCTGGGGGAGAAGCAATGCCAACGTCCTCGTACTTTTGTAGACCAGAGGTCCTCACGCCCCGGGAGTGGGTCGAGAGGTAAAAACAGGATCGTCATTTGTATTTCTTTTGCGCCACGCACGATTGAAGTGCCGGCAGAACTGTGTGATCACCGCCTTCAACTCAGTAAGAGGGGCGTGGAGTGGCATCAAAATAGCAGGCACAGGACACAGCAAGTCTTCACCCAAATATCAACAACTCTTTCTCTCGCACAAATAGGTGATAACAATAATCCCAATATGGCTACGCAGCAATACTCCCTTCCTCTATTGTTTACTCAATTGCTAACTGCACATTCTCCACAAAACTATACGCCCCTCCTCCAGCACTCTGCCCTCCCACAGTTGGGCTTTTCTTCCTCTTCAGAACCCCTCCGCCCTCCTTACTTCCAGGAGAGCCGTCTGGTTACGGCAATAGAGGCTGAAGACAATACAAAGCTCTCTATGTTCAGACTACAACTCTAGTTGAAGCTCCAGAGTTTGGCAGAGACTCATGCTCGTCCGATTTGCATGCTAATAAGGGTGGCAGATTCCTTTTCCCTTGTACACCCGGGGCAGTAAATGTAATCCCTTATAGAGCTGCACACCGCAGTAGTAGTAGTAACTGAAATACTGAAGTTAGCCCTGCGCATGCCACGCTCCTGAGTCCCAACCCCAGGAACCCCTAGCCACCATCACAGCCTCCTGCCGGCTTCAGTACCTCAATGACCTAGACCCATTTGTCTGCACCAATTTCCCGGAGCCGCGGCGGCCGCTGGTGCACAACCTGTTGCTGAGCGCCGCCCTGAGGGAGCAAATTCCAAGACTGCACCGGCTTCTACAAGCTCCACTAAAGGTATTTTTGGCAGTAGACAGATGGGGAACTGGTACTCAAACTATTGGTAGGAGAGTGGGTACTGTGAGCAATGGTGGACATTTGAAGGTATTGGGAACCACACTAATCGGCTATAACACAGGGGTCAGGGAGTATCCTTGGCAACTGTTGCCGTTACGGGGCATCAGGGCCTCATTGTAGTTCCCATTGTATCCCTGGGACGTCGGGATATGAGCCATAGCCTGGGGTTAAGAGGGAAGGTTTCTGGAGGGAGGTGGCAGAGAGGGTAAAATGACTAATGGCAAAGGCGCAACTAGAGTCCAATATCAGGGGGTGGGGGGCTAATATAAATTTCAGGGGGGGGGGCTAATTCTTCCAGAAATCGGCAAAGTGAAGATGCGGCTGCGGGAAGACAGGGCCAGACCACAACTGCTCAACAAGCATTGGCACAGCCTATTGGTCTCGCTTTTGGGACCTTATAAGTATTTAGTTATGCAGCACAATATCCTTGGTGCAACAACATCAACCGTTGCATGGCTAAACACTTATAAGGTCCCAAAGGCAAGACCTATTGGCTATGCCAATGCTAGTTTGTGCTAGGCGTCTTGCACTGAGCATGCGTGCTTTTTTCAGTCACACTCTTCCCATGTCAGCCTTTCTGGGGGGAAGTATGAGCCAGGAGCCTACCTCCAGGACCCCTTTTATCTACTGCTTCTGCAGGAAGGGGCTTTCTGTGTGTGATTTTGTGACACCTCTTTCACTTTTACGGTGCTTACTGCCTGACGTGAAGTCGTGGGGGAACAGTAGACTGCTTTTAACACTGACTGGCTATACTTTAGCGAAATTGTGTTGGGGATTTACTTCGTGCAAACTGGCTTGCACAGCAGCACAAGTCACTATAAGAATGCAGTGCACACTGGCGACCGCTAGGTGGAGTTGCCATTTCTCCACTGCTTGTCTCTTTGTAACTGTGGGCCATATGGAGATCGGGCAGGCAGACATGTGAGTGAGGGTCGCACTGCAGATGCAACAAATCGGCTGTCTCCTCACAATGTCTGTCTTGGCCGGCCGAGTCGCTAAGGTACGGGGTGCAGGTGATGGAGCGGGTAGTACAACATTTTGTATACCCCCCCATTCTGCATGTTCATACTAATTAGAATAATCTATTAATTATAATACTATTAATGTGTTTGTGAGGAGTTTAATCAGCATTACTAATATATGAAACATACGTGGGATTGCATTTTGCTTGGCTAAAATAATTTATAATTAACCACTGTACGCATACTAATATTAGAAAATTAGAATATCGCATGATATATGTTGCTTTTGTGACGTTATCGTATGTTGCACCAGATGGCATCACTGGGTGAATATGAACGCTTTAAATGTCGCCATATGCTAGATATTTACAAGCACAAAGGGGAATTAGTGAGGGTTTAATATTTTATTCGTTATTTCTATGTTTTAATTACTTTTTGCGTTTGTTTTGCTTAAGTTATCCTTTGGGCCTAAAGGCAAGATGGCGGACTGACACACACGACGCGACGGCCACCATTCCACGAGGTTCCAGACCAAGTGCGCATGTACCAAACCACACACACCAGTAGCCTCGAGATGACCCTACACTCTCTGTACCCAAACAAGGTCACGACGGGACGTCTGCCAAGAGTGCTGACAATAGACATTTATAAAAACCGGATGGGACATGTAGGATGACCTAATATTCTGAACTGTGTGAAACCTCACCGGATGATCCCAATTGACCAATGGGATGAGCCCAAATTTTTTATTTTGTATCACTTGAACCTTATTTCCCTTATGAAAATGACGTTAGAATAGAGAGGAGAGAGCTCTACGTTTTTTTTTTCCGACAGATACGACGGTGACGTGACGGCTGTGACAGACTGAATTGCTGCCCAAATTTCCTGATGAACTATGGACGATTGATAATTTATGGGCACTGATCGATATTTGCACGTCTCTGGTCCTTGACCCGATCTTTGGGACTGTAGCGTGCTGACGACTAAATTGATGACTTAGAGGATGACAGATAGCCAGAATAGGTAAATATGGTGTTCTGTGATTTACGTAATGATTAATAAATGTATTAGATGGAACTAAATTCTTGCACTATTTAGATAAAATAAATTATTGATTAACCAGAAAATGTGTTTGGATGTTTATTGAAAGGGAGTAAATTAGGAATTTTGGGTAGGTTTTAGCTGGACTAAATCATCAAACACAAAAACAACTAATTTGATCCATCAATTACGTGAAAAGAGTATCTTAATGTTAGGGTTTATGATGTGTAGTGATAAGGGTATTGGGATTTAGAAGTGTAAATAATTTCCTCTCTACAGGTTATAAGATATTCTTTTCATGTCAACGCTTGGAAACAGTTATTCCTCCTGTAAGTGCAGGCCAGTGAGAAGCAGAGTGTGAATGTTGGTGTTATGGGCCCCACCGATGATTGTACGAGTGAATGTGTTAATGTGATATTTGGCCTGTGACGAAGGGAGGATATATGAGGTAAGGGAGTTTTGTCTTGATTCCCGTTACCCAGGTTTTCCGCGCTGCAACACTTGTACTTCAAATACAGGTCACGGCAGACTTTTTAGCACTACAGGCCCTGTTCGCTGCATGGAGGGAGTATCACTCATGCTGGATGCCCCCCAGACTGACCCACGCTTCTCTCCTGCTGGGGAGCAGGGCAGTGCAGATATGGGGCGATTCCCGTTTGTCTCCTCCTTCTGCTGCAGTTTCCCGGGGATGCTGGCAATGCTGGTGCGGGTGAAATGTTGGTGCAGCTTCAGTCTGGGCACTCTGGATTGAGGGAGGGGTGTTGTGTTCTACTGCCGGCATCGACTTCACACAGTGGGACGTTTCTCGGCCTGGCCGCAGCACTTCTTCACTGAGGCAGATGGTGGCAGTCGGGGCAGCTTACAGTCGCCTCCGCAGGTAGGGGTGGCCTAATCATTCACATGCCTTTACATACCTTGAGGAGGTCTGGGGCACCATCTCTCACTGGCGCTGACTACTCCTCGTTACACTTCCCGCCGATTCAAGAAGTCTTTCTGCAGGCAGATGACAGCAGGGGCATCAGACTGTTGTAGACGAGCAGTCTCTTCTCCCTATTTCACAGCAAGGACATGGTTTCCCCTCTCTCCATGGGCTGTCGTGAAAGTAGAGAGAGCGGGGGTTACCTCGTGCTGTGGCTACTTTTACCCCTCGAGGAACTGCATAGCTGCTGGCATCAAACACGCGGGGTCAGACCCGCTCGTCGCCAATGTACTATTGTGGGCCCTGGGCCCACATGCTACTGAAATAAGTGACACAGACACGAGGTATACTTAGTTAGTTAATCATTCATGAGCACGTGCACTCGGGCCCTTTTATTTGCAGGTCCACATCACTCATGACGCCTGTGGTGCATGGGTGTGGGGTGCTAGTGTGTCCAGCCTATGGTGTTGGGCCTCAGGCCCACATTCCAAGAAATGACGGACACTGACACTACATAGTTTGGTGCGATATCTTGCCCAGGGCAAGTGCGCCCAGCCCCTTTTAGTGACAGGGTCACCTGACTGGTGACGCCTGTGGTGGGTGGGTGTCTAGTGTGGGTTACATCAGCAGTGGAACAGTAGAATGTATCCAGCAGGATACTACACAGCCCTCGAGGGAGTGGCTGGTATACTAAGTGCCTGCTGAGACACTAAAGGGTGTCCAGCAGGACACTACAAGTAGGATTACCCAGACCCCACACATTCCAGGATATTATACTATGCATGCAACTCATGACAGGTTGAATAATATACAATATGCTAGGAAGTGATTTAATCCGACCACAAGAGCCTTCAGCTGCAACAAACCCCTCTATTATATCTCTGTACTTCATTTTTACACAAATCACCCTTAACGACTGCAATCTCGCCCAGTGAATAAACCAAGAGTAAAGAGCCCAAAGGCAATTATTATGACAGCATTTTGTACTGTTTTTCAGAATCATACATGTATTTTAACTAAGACGAAACAACAGTAATAAACCATTTAACCACACATGGGTCGGATTTCCTGCTGGTGTGTCGTGTGCTCGAAGGGATGGTAGTGGGACTGCGCCCATTCAGAACTGTGTTCTGGGCAATGGATTTCGATTAGGGGCGAGTTTACCATCAGCATCAATGCCTTTTGGTCTGTTCGGACATATCATATGTTGAAAGTCAGTGATTGTGTTTATTTCATCAACTGTAGATTTGTCTGTAAATGTGCAAAGTATTTCATCCCATTGGTGGGCAATAGGTCTTCTCTCTGTGTCATCATATCAATGGTTGTGCTATTGCTGATTGCCAGGACATGGCTATGGCTCTTTTTGGCTAACGGTACTAGATCAAGGTATCTATTTCCTCTTTTATTCTGTTTGGGGTGATTGTATATATCTACTAGACAGTGTAAAGGTTAGCGCAGAACAAAGGGGCATATTATCAAGGGCTGGTGATATAATTATTGCCGCTTTAGCGTCCGTTTTCGGGCGAAAAGCGGCGATAATTATATCGCATTACTTGCAAGGACACGCTATCGCGTGTTTCCTTGATTCAGCTCCCGTTTTGTTCACGCCTCGCTTTGCATCTCTAATGAGATGCAAAGGAGACGTGCCTGACAAAACACCATGGGAAAATATCGCTAGTCTAGTTTCGTGATATCATCAACGAGGGGTAGCGATATTTTAAATCCCGCTAACTATGCCTTAACGCAGGAATTTAACGTCTGTTAAATTCCTGCCGAAGGCATATCTAACATGGGAGGTGGATTATGGTGATACGACCACAGGGTCGTATCACCATAATCCAACATCGCTGGTTTTCCAGCGATGTTGGCCCATTTCTCTGGATATCGCTGGAATATTATCGCCCTGGAGTAACGCGTTGTTGATAACACGCTAACCGGGCGATAAATTCCAGTGATAGACGGTGATAAATAAAAAAGCGCTAAGCGCGCTTTGCGATGTTTATCGCCGTGTGTTGCTGATATACCCCAAAGTTCTGATAAAAACAAACAGTTCCCAGTTGACATTTATAAATCTTTATAATGCGTGATGGAAGAGTGTGACTAGTGATTAAGGTAGGATACCAGGGATCCTGGTCATGAAGAAAGCCTGGGACCACAAACAGGGGCCTAGTAAGGCACACACATGTTGACCAAGAAGATGCAAGGGTAATTAGCACTCATAGGCATCACATTGAAATTTTAATCATCTCTTAAACCCTCTAACAAGAAATATTTTGACTCGATTTCTGCCACAAGCTGGTGAGAGGCAATGGCGTTTACGACAGCTAATCAAACCATTTCAAGACAAAGGGGCCGATGTTATTTTAACAACCCGGCATGGCTGAAAGAGGTCTGTGGGACCGGACTTGATTCTTTACTTCGGAATTTAAAGCAAGAATTTTTTTTAATCAAGTACATATACCATTGTGGACTTATGGGGATTTCACTCTAGAGCCCTGCTTCAGGGCTACTAATCGGTTGGGTAATCAGGTGATTTTCCTGCTATGGTTTTCTCTTATTCACTTTACCGAGGGGCGTGTATTGTGTAACTAGAACTTCTTTTCTTCTCTTTTTGTTTTCATGGGTAGTTCTATGCTGGCCTGGTCGGAAAGATTGCTCTCATCTCTACTAACCAATGGTTGGTCTGTCATGGGTGGGGGGGTAGGGTGTGGGGGTGATAGGGGGTAGGGGATCAGAGAGGATCTCTTCACGGAGGGTCAGGGGCGTATTAGTGGTTGGGGAGTGGAAAGTGGGCCAGGAGGGGGGTGCAGTTGTATGGGTGGCATACAAAAATCCCAGGAGCGAGTAAGGAAAAAAGAGGGCAAAGTGTTAGAAGATTGGAACTCAAGCTATTCGGCTATGTTGAATGTTGGAGAATAATGGTGCAATGAACAAGCATAGCAATATTCTTTTGGATATTAAATGGGTAAATTATCCATATGCTCAGTAAATGTGGGAGGCCAAAATGATAAGATTAAGTGGCAGAAGATGGCGGAGATACTTAGATCTCTTGGTCCAGAGGAAATATGTCAACAGGAAATGCATAGTCCATGGAGAAAGAGGGAACTGCTGAGAATCAGGGGGTAGGCACTAAGATCTTGGATTAGGGTTGTCGCAATACTCGCTAAAAATAACATTGGGCTTGTCAAGAGGATGCTGGCGGATATGTGCGATAGGTGGGTGGTTGTGGAGCTTCAGGTAAGGGTGACGGTTTGTTCTATTTATGGCTCAAACCAGGACTATCCTAAGGTATAAGAGATGGAAGTGGAGCTTGCATCCTGGCCAGCCCCATTGATAATATGTGTGGACCTAGATATACACCATGAGGTAGGAAGGAGCCTAATGAGAAAATGCCATGGGAGAAAACCCCAAGTACATAGGGCTTTAGTGTCACTTATGGACAGTCATGGACTCATCGATATATGGGACGTTAAGAAAGCCCCTGATCTGGCATTCACATACTTTTCTTTTCCAAACAGGAAATTATGTATGATGGATTAGAATGTTTTTTGGCCTCTACCAGACAAGTGGGCGAGGTGGAAATCAAGAAATTGCAACTGTTTTTTTTCAGATCATAGTCCATTAGTATTGGAAATCTCAAGGCAGCGTAGCGTTAAGTCCCAAACCAAGAGGACTTTCATTAGGAAACTGTTCTTAAATAGCCCATTTTTCATGCACATGAGGAAATGGGTGATTGAGTATTTTGATGTGATCAGATCTAGTGACTCACAGGGGTGGTCTGGGATGCTTTTAAACAGAACTGAGAGGGTAGACCATTTGGTGTGTACGAAAAAATAGCCATGCTGGAAAAAAAATCACACAGAAAGGATTTTGCTGGGGCAGAAGGAGGGGCAAATTCAATGAGAAATCATGATGGTAAAAGCTGAGATTAATAGCTATCATATTAGGAGGGTCGCTGAAGGGCATCAGGCACCTAAAAAGGAAAGTTATGAATATGGGGGAGTCTGCTGTGGGACTATTAGCATTGCGTACAAGACAAAGGGAAGCTTGGAAAAATATTGAAAAAATCAAGAGGAACTATGAGTCGATCGCCAAATATTCCATTGACATCATTAATGTTTTTGAGGAGTATTACAGAGAATTATATGGCAAAGATGCCTGACCCACTAGCCCTGGTAGAGGAGCTGCAGGGATAGAGGAAGGCCAGGGACAGTTTAGACCCAGATAGGGATCTGGTAGCAGATATAACCTTAGAGGAAGCTATGAATGCATTGCATTCCCTGGCTTCAGGGAAGGAGGCTGGTCCTGACAGAATTCCCTTGAATTGTATCAGATATTGCAGCCAGAATTAGCTCTGTTTTTGCTAGATCTGTTTGTAGGAGTACAGCAGAATGGGTTATCCCCTCTGTCTTGGCATGGTACGAATATTGTCACCTTTCCAAATAAAGGGAAACCCTGATAGCCCAGCCTTTTATTAGCCCACCTCTTTGATAAACTCTGACACCAAGCTCTATTCTAAAATCCTGGCAGTCCGCTTGGGGAGGATCATAGCCCATCTGGTCACATCATGGCAACATGGATTTATACCTTGTAAAGGAACAACAGACCATGTTAAACAAACTATAACTCTATTAGATATTGCAGAAGTAACAGGTGACCAGATGACTATGATCCTCCTCGACGTAGAGATAGAGTGATAGAGTGTTGATGGAGCAGGGTTTCACAAAAATGAAACCTGCTCGAATTTATACCCCCATAATACGTACAAACAGTAACTAATTGTCGTAAAACTAATGTACACCCAACATGAACACAAGCTAACTGCTTTGCGCATGCCTGAACTAATACGTAAATAAATAATATGTAATAACTTTTGTGCTCTGAAGGAAAATGAAGAAATTGCATCAATAGGCCGCATGTGCATCAGTATTTTGCATGCTGCATCCTCCTTTAAAGTAATTATTATTGCAGCTTTTGCACTAAGATTATGCTAGGTAACATTAATGGGGAATAGTGCAAGGTGGGTGGTAAACAGTGAAGGTTTTATTATCATATAATTAATAAATATTCATTTTCATTTACTTTAGTGTGCTGGATGAAGCAGCCATCTTTATAAAATGAGCTAATGTGGGAGGGAGAGCTTCAAGGAGTGAGTCCATTTTGTCATGAGGCAAACTAGACGCACTGTGCACCACAGATGACATGAAAAGGGTGAAGGCCAGAGTGTCAGACAACTGCCAAATGTTGTACCCAGGCGTGGGACTGGAGATGCATACTGCGGATGATGATAGTTTGTGAAATTAAATTGTTAAATTTTGTATCTTATGTGGGGAACGTGAGAACGAACTAAGACTCAGACCCTGGGAAACTAATTTACACAATGAAGTTGTTGAATTAAAGGTGAAACTATGATGGTGTCCCGAGCCCACCAATCCTTGTGCGAGTTCGATGATAGTTAGCAACAATTGTGGGATTGACATGTCAATTTTCGAGTATAATTGGGGTGCCTTTAGGGGTGTGTTTTTAGCTTAGGCTAAGAGGAGAGGGGAGATGTCCATCGGTTTGCAGAGAGGCCTAGCTGTTGTTGACCTGTCCTGTCCCTGTCTTTATACCCTTTGTTCCCTGATTCTATTTGGGAAACCCCCACCATCACCTAGGCCGCAGTGGTGTTTTTCCTACAGACCAATAGGTTTGTATTTAGCCTAAATCGCTCTTAGAATCTAAACATTAATGTATTTTATCTCTGAAACTTTTGTCTCACCATCTATCCATTCCGTCAATGACTTATTGATATGTATTATTTAGATGAAACTATTGTCTCTTCATTTATCCCCTCCGTTAGGTATATTATGTTTGGCATAAATATTTGCTGAAACTTTTGCTCTACTCTATTCTCTCCTTCATTGCATAAAGTCATTGTTTAACTTGGATGTGTTTGTATTTATTTATAATTTCACCTTCCGTGAGGTTCAGTGTTTGTAATTTGTGACCAAAAGCAATTGAGCTTCGTTTTTTTTTTATTTGTGATACATTCATTATTAACCTTATCGAGAGTCTGTGATAATTTTTATTGATTAAATGGTTGGTAAGATAGTAGTTATCATTGCCATCAACTATTCAACTAATTGGTCCATCGACCAAATAGAAGGAAAGTTGATACTAAAAACTAGTTATTAAAAGATGTCTCATTTGAATGTATAAAAGGGAAAGAATTGTTGGAACTTATAAATTGACCCCAGCGCATCAGGGATTCTGGGTGAATGTGTATGGGCCGTTGTGTTATGATGTTATTGATTATTGATCCCTGATCAATGTTTGGTATTGTTGCTGGATCACTGTCATGGTGCTATATATGTGAAATTCGGAAATAACAGGGGTGTGGTCCATGCCTGATGAAGGTCATTAACGTAATTAATTTTACTCCCCATACCAGACTTTAAATTATGGGTCAAGAATCAGGGAGAATTGATGTAACTAGAGGGGCAAGGCAGGGATGCCCTTGTTCTCCAATAATATTCACCCTCTATATAGACCAATTTATTGAGCAAATTGCCCAAAGCCAGGGAATAAAGCCAGTGTGAAATAATGGCTTTGATACAAAAATATTAGCATACGCGGATGATATCGCAGTACTAACCTTTGACCCCGGCAGGGCGATAGCTGAGGTTGAATGATTGGCTGAGGAATATGGGAGGAGATCAGGGTATTTATAGAACAGGGAAAAAAACTCAAATTGTTGTACCGAAAATATTTCCCTTGAAGATACTTGCAGGATGGATATGGCTTTGTATATCGGGATTAGGATAACCCTAAGGTAGCTACTAGATGCCATATTAATTTTGATCCCCTGATAAACAAGATTAGTACTGACTTGAAGCGTATTAATTTTCATAAAATGATAGTTTGACCTAAAGCGCTCTAGCTGTTTTGCTTTATTTCCCTCGATGTACTCAGGAAATTGGATTCTATTTGCATACATTTTATTTGGCAATATAAGATCAGGCGATCCATCAAATGTTTAAATATTCCACGTGACCAGGGGAGCTGTGCTGCTCCCAGTTTCTTGTTTTATTATTGGGCATCCCTCTTACTACAGATGAGATACTGTTCCCTTCTGAAAGGAGCAATATGGAAGATTCAGGATATGACTTAGCCCCTTTTCCTATATATGAGCTTGCTCTTGGTAAAGCAGCTTAGGGCTGTCTTATCAGACAAGTTGAGCTGAGCTATTTTTAATAAGTGTGGTTTAAGTGCGTGATCGCCGCTTGGAGAGTCTAAAGCGTAGGTTCCAAAATTGATAAAGATCAAGTGATTCAGTAGATATATTCCCCTATAGAGGTCCCCACTTTTTCCGACCAACTTTTATGGCATAATGGTTAGGCAATCCAGTCTCAATTAGGTAGGGAACCTATATTCTGCTGGTCAATTATGCTCATTTATGGTATTGCGGTAGGATTTTGGAATAGGGGCCAGCTCTTTTTGTAAGTACTTACAGGCAAGGGAATTTTTTAGTCAAATTAATGTAGGTGTTTTCTCCCTGGAAAGAATCCCTCCTTTGGTGCAATAAGTCAACCAGACTGCAGGATAGGACAAGTACATCAGCTCCTAATTGATACAGCCTCAGATGATCTCAAGAAGGCAGAATCTAACTGGGCAAGGAAGTTATGGGAGGGGAAAGCAGATCTATATATATTCTATTTGACTAGGAATGAAGGTTCACCTTTCATCTAATATAAAAGCCCAGCATTCTAAAACGGTCTTCAGTTTATATTTTATTCCTGCAAAGTAGTTTGGATGGGATAAAATGGAAGATGATAAATGTCCTAGGTATGGAGATGGCCCGGCAGATTTTATACACATGTTCAATAGCTGTGAGAAATTACAGTCACTGAATGAAGGTATCAAGACATTTTGGAGGAAACTATTTGGTAAAGAGATATGTATTAGCTCACTAATGATGCTTCTCGGCTACAATAGCCACGTGAAAGAAAGTGAAAGAAACCTATTTTATCTTTACATCAATGGCAGTAGCTCGATTTTTTATCGCAATGATGTGGAAAAATGCAGAGCCTCCTATGACCCAGTCATGGCTGAGGCGATTATTGGGTATTTCTGGAAAGATCCTTATACAACTGTAAGGGTAGGGAGGCCAAAAGGCGGGTATGAAGATCTGGTTCCCCATGATTAACTGGGTGATTGGCTGTCTAGGATATGAGGATTGGTTAGTGCATGATTGGCTATAGTCAGTAATGGATTGACCTGGCTGGGCTCTGTATATAGTATGGTCCTGTGGGCAAGGGAACTGACTGCCCACTTTCCATTGGCTTTTGCGGGGACAACTTTTTATATTAACTGAATGCCCTGTTCATGATGCCTTATGATTCAGCAGGATGGGAAGCTATGGATTTCGTCTTGATTTTTTTTTATTGTTCTCCAACACATTTGAAGTTAACTTTAAACTAAAAATATAATTTGCTCTTTGAAGGTAATTACATTTATTTTTTCAATATGATGATTGTAATATAGTGAACTGAATTTGTTCTACATGATATTTGTTCTATAATGAAATGAAGCTATTTTGTATGCTCTTGTCCCTTTGGGGGAAAAAAAAGAAGAAAGAAAGGACTCCTCCCAATTCCTGTGATACTTGCAATTGAGGACTTGCCTTTCTAGCAAGCTGTGCAATCCATCATTCACCTTCAGAAACTCTACTCTCCATGATTACCTGGTCAGATGGGACACTCACACAAAGCTATGTGTCAGAGCTGTATGAAACTTTGATTGATGCTTTGTTTTCAAATCAACCCTGGCATACCTCCACAAGATTTGGCAGCCTCGCCTGGACTAAGTTTATATGTAAGAAGAATTGTACAAGCTAATTCAAACTAGCCTCATGCAAGATTTTGTCATGGTCATGGAATTCAGTATCTACAAAATACTACACGATTGTCACTGGTCCCCATACAAACTCAACAAGGCCAAACTGGCGCCACACACACACACTGTTGGAGATGTCCACATCTACTTGTCTACAAAGTGCACATTCTCGAGTCTACAGCTGTACTGGATGCAAATATGGCAACAACAGCAAAGGGTCAAAGATCATGCCATCCTACCCTCCTTAGAACTTGCGCTTCTGCATGATAAACAGTACATAGTGGGTACCACCACCCACACAAAAGAAGATGGCTCACCATTAGGCCTGGGTGGAATTCTCAGAGTCCTGCTAAGCGTAACTCCGCAAAGTGATCAAAAAGCTCTGCCGTGCTGCGCTGAGCTCCGCAAGTGGCAGAGTGCATTAGGTCGTGCCATTCATGCTGATTTTTAACGTTGGGTGTATGTCCTGCACTGAAAAATCAGCACCAATGGCACCATGTGCTGTGGAAGAGGGTGCTGCTTCTTTCTGCCGCCAAATTAGATGATGTTCTCGAGCGGCAGCTTCCTCAACGTGGCCAGAAGGTTTCTAAACTCGAGCTGTAGAGGCCATCCGCAACCGCCCGCATTGAGTAATCTTGGCGGGAAGGTGTCTGAAGTAAGATTTTCCTTGCTCGCTCTTGCCAATTTAGAGCTGGCGAGAGTGAGCGAGGAAAAAACCCTGCTCCATAGAACTCCACGTGCCACGCCCAGTGGGAAAAATATCTCAAACTCTGCTAGCAGAGCAGAATTTCATGCCCAGGCCTACTGACCATGGCGTTGGGAGTAGCTAACGTTTGTATAGTCATTGGAAATCCCCCAAACCACCAGCAGAAGAAGAATGGCATGATACCATGGAATCTGTGGCCTCACACAAACATGTGGTCTATAGGTTAAACGACCAAATGGCAAAGTCTGATGAGATCTGGGGTATGTACATTGCCTGATATGATACACCTGACAGAAAACAATACATCATGGACAGACTTTGTGCTTTCGTCCTGTCCCGGAGGGCGATGTCGAATCCATGTCTATTAGACTTCTGCCGCTGATGTGACCTTTCTAGACAGGACCTCTCTCTACCCATCTCAACAGGCACTGACAGCCTTGTTTCCCTAACCACTTCCTTTTTGTTTCGTACATCTTTTATTTCTTTCTTTTTTTTCTCTTCTTCACTCTATGAAATGCTAAACCATGTCATGTTATATGCTACCCTAAATGCTATACACTATGTAGTTTAAAAGTTTAATAATGATATTCAAACTGAAAATTGCACATCTTCTGGTCTACTGACCGGATTTCTGTCATTTTGATATCAAATAATGTATGACATTTTTCTCTTTTTCTAAATTGGTGTGGCATTTTTCTTTTGTTTTGTTTTCACTTTAAAACTGTTTGAAGTGAAATAAGTACTTTACATATTGGTGCCGATTACGATCTGGTAGAAAAAATCCCCTTGCGACTCGTATCCGGTCTTTTTACCGTACGAATCGTACAAGTTGCGTACGAACTGGCAATCACGATTCGCATGGTAAAAAGTCCATACGAACCGCATTCGGAATCATTCCCCAGACGTCCTCGGGTCGGAAAATGTGTCCGACACGTCCTCGGACGATTTACCGTACAAACGTGAAAAGTCAAGTCCGACCGAGGAATCACGATCCCACCCGTGCGTCCGAACTCACAACCGTATGGTAAAAACACCGTCCGCACCGAACTCCCATTGCAACCATGGAGATATGTGCCCGCATACGCGCCAAACACTCCCCCCAGCATCCATACGTTCGAGTCGTACCCCCACCCCTGTACGTGCCCTACCACCGTGTACCCACACCCCAGTACGTTCGAGTCGTACCCCCACCCCTGTACGTGTCATACCCCCGTGTACCTACACCCCAGTACGTTCGAGTCGTACCCCCACCCCTGTACGTGTCATACCCCCGTCTAGGTACACCCCAGTACGTTCGAGTCGTACCCCCACCCCTGTACGTGTCATACCCCTGTGTACCTACACCCCAGTAAGTTCGAGTCGTACCCCCACCCCTGTACGTGTCATACCCCCGTGTACCTACACCCCAGTACGTTCGAGTCATACCCCCACCCCTGTACGTGTCATACCCCCGTGTACCTACACCCCAGTACGTTCGAGTCCTACCCCCACCCCTGTACGTGTCGTACCACCGTGTACCCACACCCCAGTACGTTCGAGTCCTACCCCCACCCCTGTACGTGTCGTACCACCGTCTAGGTACACCCCAGTACGTTCGAGTCCTACCCCCACCCCTGTACGTGTCGTACCACCGTCTAGGTACACCCCAGTACGTTCGAGTCGTACCCCCACCCCTGTACGTGTCGTACCACCGTGTACCCACACCCCAGTACGTTCGAGTCCTACCCCCACCCCTGTACGTGTCGTACCACCGTGTACCCACACCCCAGTACGTTTGAGTCGTACCCCCACCCCTGTACGTGTCGTACCACCGTCTAGGTACACCCCAGTACATTCGAGTCGTACCCCCACCCCTGTACGTGTCGTACCACCGTCTAGGTACACCCCAGTACGTTCGAGTCGTACCCCCACCCCTGTATGTGTCGTACCACCGTGTATCCACACCCAAGTACGTTCGAGTCCTACCCCCACCCCTGTACGTGTCGCACCACCATGTACCCACACCCCAGTACGTTCGAGTCGTACCCCCACCCCTGTACGTGTCGTACCACCGTCTAGGTACACCCCAGTACGTTCGAGTCGTACCCCCACCCCTGTACGTGTCGTACCACCGTGTACCCACACCCCAGTACGTTCGAGTCGTACCCCCACCCCTGTACGTGTCGTACCACCGTGTACCCACACCCCAGTACGTTCGAGTCGTACCCCCACCCCTGTACGTGTCATACCCCCGTGTACCTACACCCCAGTACGTTCGAGTCCTACCCCCACCCCTGTACGTGTCGTACCACCGTGTACCCACACCCCAGTACGTTCGAGTCCTACCCCCACCCCTGTACGTGTCATACCCCCGTGTACCTACACCCCAGTACGTTCGAGTCCTACCCCCACCCCTGTACGTGTCGTACCACCGTGTACCCACACCCCAGTACGTTCGAGTCGTACCCCCACCCCTGTACGTGTCGTACCACCGTGTACCCACACCCCAGTACGTTCGAGTCGTACCCCCACCCCTATACGTGTCGTACCACCGTCTAGGTACACCCCAGTACGTTCGAGTCGTACCCCCACCCCTGTACGTGTCGTACCACCGTGTACCCACACCCCAGTACGTTCGAGTCCTACCCCCACCCCTGTACGTGTCGTACCACCGTGTACCCACACCCCAGTACGTTCGAGTCGTACCCCCACCCCTGTACGTGTCATACCCCCGTGTACCTACACCCCAGTACGTTCGAGTCCTACCCCCACCCCTGTACGTGTCGTACCACCGTGTACCCACACCCCAGTACGTTCAAGTCCTACCCCCACCCCTGTACGTGTCATACCTCCGTGTACCTACAGCCCAGTACGTTCGAGTCGTACCCCCACCCCTGTAAGTGTCGTACCACCGTGTACCCACACCCCAGTACGTTCGAGTCGTACCCCCACCCCTGTACATGTCGTACCACCGTGTACCCACACCCCAGTACGTTCGAGTCGTACCCCCACCCCTGTACGTGTCGTACCACCGTCTAGGTACACCCCAGTACGTTCGAGTCATACCCCCACCCCTGTACGTGTCGTACCACCGTGTACCCACACCCCAGTACGTTCGAGTCCTACCCCCACCCCTGTACGTGTCATACCCCCGTGTACCTACACCCCAGTACGTTCGAGTCCTACCCCCACCCCTGTACGTGTCGTACCACCGTGTACCCACACCCCAGAACGTTCGAGTCCTACCCCCACCCCTGTACGTGTCATACCCCCGTGTACCTACACCCCAGTACGTTCGAGTCCTACCCCCACCCCTGTACGTGTCGTAACACCGTGTACCCACACCCCAGTACGTTCGAGTCGCACCCCCACCACAACCTCCTAAGTACGGAGCGCACCCCATGCCCCAACATCACAACCGCATGTACGAGTCGTGCCAAGCCACACACAAGGACAGCGCCGTACAACCAAATGGCCCATCTACACACCGTACACACGCTTAAAACGCACGTACACAACCAGGACAAAACAAAACAACACAAGAATACACTATTCGAATGGCACAAAGCCACTAAACATGGCCAACAAACACTAAAAAAACACATACACTGACCTGCATCTGCCAAAAACAAACAGAGGCCCTAAACACCACCACTCCTTATAACACACCCACCCAAACTTCAAACACAGCCACACCCACCAATGGACCAATAAAAAGGGCCCACACACACAAACCATGAGCCTTTGCAACAGACTCACTGCTGCCAGACACCACAGACAACTTACAGCACCTTACTACAAGCTTCACCACACCTTACACTTGCACATCTCCACACAACCACCTTCACAAACACACCCTCATCACATTCACACACACACACACCTGCACAACCACACCCACACACCCACAACCATCCACACCCCCCCCACCATCCACCCCCCCCCACCATCCACACCCACACCCCTCACCATGCCCACTACCAAGAATCCAAAGTTCAGTAACCGTGAGTTGGAGGTTCTTGTTGATGAAACCCTCAGAGTCGAGCCACAGCTCTTTGGAACATTGGTCAGAAACACCAGCATGGTAGCAAAAACAGCCATGTGGCAGACCATCATCGATGCTGTGAATGCTGTTGGGGACACCAGAAGGACCAGGCAGGAATGCCAGAACAGGTGGTACGATCTGCGGAGGAGGGTCCGAGCCAAGAGGCAGGAGGAACACGACCAGGCCAACGCCACCGGAGGAGGGCCCTCCCGCAGACCCGTACACTACCATCCCTGGGAGGAGAGGGTGATGGCCATACTGCCGGTGGAGGCAGTCGAAGGATTAGAGGGACTCCGAGACCCGGGTGAGTACACAAACAATGCACCTCACATGGGGGAACGGCATCCACAACCAAAATCACTAACAGGCACGCAACCACCCCAAGCCATCGCATGACTCAACCACACTCCATGAGCACGCACATGCCACTGCTGCCACCATGCCCCATGCACCCAGCTGGATCATGTCAAGTCACAGGCCACAGAAGACACCAACACATGACACGGTAACCCGGATGGCGGGAGGCTGGGCCCAAAAAATAACATAGTGCAACTCAGAAGCAGACAACAATGCCCTCTGCCCATATGGCCTAGGTCACAGCCAGACAAACAGTGTGTCCCAACACAGGAATGACTTGCCAGCAAATGGCGGACGCCTTGCATCAACACATGGGGGTGAAGGCACTATTTTGCACATGACAGCAGCTAATGAACAGCCAACATTGTGAAAGAGTGGCAGCACACACCACCACAGCAGCAGCGCACCAACACACATCACACCCAATGGGTGCCTGGAGACCAGAAACAAACTCACATCAACAAGCCAAGGGCCACTCAAAGAGCTGCTAACAGTGTTTGCCCAGGAAGCTGGGCTGAGGTGACACAGGGTGACACACAGAGGGAGGGAGAGGGGGACAGAGAGGGAGGGAGACACAGGGAGACGGACAGAGGGAGGAGGCTGACACACAGAGGGAGGGAGAGGGGGACACAGAGGGAGGGAGAGGGGGACAGAGAGGGAGGGAGGCACAGGGAGACGGACAGAGGGAGGAGGCTGACACAGATGGAGGGAGAGGGGGACACAGAGGGAGGGAGAGGGGGACAGAGAGGGAGGGAGACACAGGGAGACGGACAGAGGGAGGAGGCTGACACAGATGGAGGGAGAGGGGGACACAGAGGGAGGGAGAAGGGGACACAGAGGGAGGGAGACACAGGGAGACGGACAGAGGGAGGAGGCTGACACAGATGGAGGGAGAGGGGGACACAGAGGGAGGGAGAGGGGGACACAGAGGGAGCGAGACACAGGGAGAGCAAATCAGCCGTGTGGCGTGTGCGAATGTCTGCTCGTCAGCAGGTAGACTGCGTGCATGTAGACAAGGGTGGCCAGTCCCAGAACCCCCCCTCTTCCCCATGGCAAAACACAGGGCCATGTCACAACCTGTTCACGAGCACAACGACAGCTACCTGGACCATATAAGTGTGTGGATCCACTCCATGTGCACATGTACAGTGCTACACGGAAGGCGCCAATGCATGGCTCGCCACACCTGCCCACTCCACTGCTGACTGCAGTCACACTTGACGCAGCAAGGAAGACCGTGCCACACATAGTTAAAGGGGCCAAAGTGGTGCACAAGGGACACACCCATGCACAAGTGCACTGTGAGTGGAATGCAAGACAGATCCCAATTCCAAGAGGAAATGTCCCAACTTTGAAACTGATGAAACATGGATGTTGCATGGACCAAAATTAACATTGTCTCTCTCACACACAGGTCAACGTCGTGGTTCACCCCCCAACACTGGGGGGGAAGACTCACAGGACCCGGATCTGCGGGAGCCCGATCCCACCGGCAGCGACCACTCTCACCACTCTGTGGACGACCCCGACCGACCTGGCCCCTCTGGTGTCCCACCACCTGCAGCACCTGCGTCAGGTACAACTGTGCCAACCACCACCCCCACTCCTGCCACATCCCAGGAGACACCCAGGATCCCTGCCCCAACACCACAATGCAGCCAGGCTGGCCAGGAGGGACACGGTGTCCCGGGCACCCAGGAGGAGGCAGGCGACAACGCCAATGCCACCCCTCAGGGGTCCCGGAGACCCGATGTACTCACAAGGGCAGGCCAGGTGCAAGTGGGCAGGGGTGGTGGGAGTGGAGGACGGCGGAGGCGCGAGCCTGACCAGTTGGCTGGGGAACCGGTATTTGCCCATGTCCGAAACATCATGGACACATACCGGCAGGACACCACGGGCATGGCCCAGGTTGTGTCCACCCTCAATGAGATCAAGGGGACCCTCGATGAGATAAAGACCCAGCAGGCCACGCAACATGCCTGTCTACTGCGACACCAACGGAGGATGGAGGACAGACAGGCTGAGCAAGTGACGGCGTTCCAGGGGATTCACGATACACTCCGTCGGATGGCCGACAACATGGCCGACCCTCCCTGTGCCAGAAGGCGGAGAACATCACCACCCACAGGGAGGGATCAGGAGGAGGAGGAGGAAACATCCGATGGAGCATCCCAGACATCGTCACGGCCTGCTGCTGAGGGTCCCCGCAGGAGGCCGGGTCGTCCACGGAAAGGACCGTGAGGGTCGGCGCTACATCACCATCTCCCAGGACACCTGGCCTGGCACCTGGCCCACTGGACCAACAGCATCACAGCATCAAGAGACATTCTCTGCCACATGGCCCTGCTGGTCACTGGCTGACCAATGTTGACAAAGACTGTGGCATGGACTCTGAGGATTTCAAATGGCAAGGACACCAACTCCCCTACTGAACTTTGGATTCCAAACTCCCGGAAAGCCCCTCACTTTGTCTCCCCCCCCCCCAATAATAAATCACACTATGAAGAGTAGATGCCTGCTGGTTGCATTATTACCTAACATGTGTCTTGTAAAGTCTAAATATGCCTAAGTCATCTTTTGTCTTCAACCATCCACACCCTGGGGCCTGAGTCTGGCACAGGACACATGGGTCACAGTGTATTAGGCAAGACAGACATGGAGCACCATACACACCCGTGATGGGCCCAACCAGCTGAGGGGGTGGCCGAACAACCGTACTGACAGACACATTGAGTACAGCAACAGTCATGCGCAGAGGTCAGGGATCCAGTCCAGTGTCCTGGGGGGCACCCAGGTATGTGTAGACAGGTGGCAGAACCATGTCCTGCAAGCTTGAGTCCGGTGGATGCAGAGAATGGGGTCCTGGACAACGTTGGATGCTTGGGGATGGCACATGTCACAATACCCACACAGTCATGGACATCATGGCCAATACACAGTCTCAGCCCACACACACAGCATGCATCTTGCTACTCGACACATTGACACATAGCCACAATCAGGGAATACCATGCCAGACATGCTGGATGCACCGTGGCAACACACCAGCATTGAGTGAGAAGAGGCACCTTGGAGGCATAGGGACACCTTTATTATTCATGTTTTCGGGATTGCAGAGGCAACTTGAAGTACACATGAACACATCATGTGGAGTAACATGTGGGTCCAACACTGGCACCCCCCTTCTGCAGCACAAATGTGTGTTCGCCATGGAACTGGCACACAAGCGTCGGCTAACAGCTAAACACCCACAGCTGCTCACGGAGAGACTGCCATACACCATAGATCCGCTGATGTGGAAGTCCCACACCATGTCAAGCCAATGCTAACCGTATGTGTCCGAGGGCAGTGTCACACACATTGATGCCATCATCACAATCCCCTTTCCCATCACTGATGACTGTCAACCAGGCAGACCATCTATTCAGGTGTACACAGCTGCATGTTGTGTCCCATGGTGATGCTACATGGCTGCAGAGGAACCAAACATCAACAGGGGCAGTGTGCATACATCGTGAACAACTGCCACACCCAATACACCCCAGATGCATCCCTTACCCTATGGAGACTTCCAAACGTGTCCGTGCCTGTAACGCTGAGTCAGCCCACGATGTCATGTCCATGAGGAAGAGCAGTGCCACAACAATGCAAGCAGCAGACGGCATGCGCAAGTACCTGGGGAAGAGAGACACACAAGAAGTCAGCCACAAAAAGCACAGCCACTTATCACTAGGTCACAATAATGACTGGGGAAATACAACCATCACTGCCACCATCACTCCAGTGACACACCCACACACACCTCTGACTCACGTGCCATACATGCAGGTGGACACACACATCACAACACATGCCACACGGGGACCAATGCGTGCACACTCAGACACTGGTACTCACCACTAAGCAAAGAAGTCGCGTATGAGCCGAGTCCGGATGTCCTCTTGCGGCTCCACATCCTCCACATCACTAGCCCCATTGCCAAGCCCTTCGTCCTCCACGGGTGGATGGTCCTCGTCATGTCGATCCAGGATGAGTGGCACAGCTCTTTCAACTGCCATGTTGTGCAGCATGCAGCAGACCATGAAGATCTTGCAGACCTTCGCCGGGGCATATGGGAGTGCGCCACCGGTCTTGTGGAGGCACCTGAATCGGCTCTTCAGCAGGCCAAACGTCCTCTCTATCACTCGCCTTGTCTGGCCATGGGCGGTGTTGTAGCGGAGCTGGGCCGGCGTGATGGGGTTGCGGAGAGGTGTGAGCAGCCAAGGCATGTTGGGATAGCCAGCGTCCCCTACATGGGAAGCACATGCACATCGTTAGAAGTGGTGAAGCGGTCGTGCTGGTAGGCTATGCAACATACAGGACAGACAGACTGTACCCACCAACAACACATGCTCGTTCGTTGCGCAGCTGCATCATCATTTCAGGCATCCTGCTACGCCTCATGATGTAGGCATCGTGTGCTGATCCTGGAAAACGAGCACAGACATGTGAAATCACCATGTTGGACTGACACACCACAAGGGCATTGATGGAGTGGTAGTGCTTTCGATTGCGGTACGCCACCTCCCGTGCGTGTGGTGGTACCAAAGCTACATGTGTCCCATCTATGGACCCAATGACATGAGGCATCCCTCCCAGGGCATAGAATCCACGCTTGACCGCAGTCAACTGTTCAGGGGTTGGGAACTTGATGAAGTCATCCAGGTGAATCAACATGGCCTCTAAGAAATCATGCAGCACACGGCAGAACATGCTCTGGGACATGCCACCAACATGAGCTATGGTATTTTGAAAGGTACCCGTGGCAAGAAAATGTAGGGCTGCCATTACCTTCAGCTGGGGTGTCAGTGCCGTAGGATACCTGTGCTGCGGTTGCAGGTGTGGTGCCAGTCTCGCCGTCAGCTCCAGAATCAACGGTTGGGTGAAGCGGTAGAGCCGGATGCTGTCATTCTCCCGCATGGCAGCCAAGTCCGGAATTGGTCGGGCAAGAGGCGGCGCTCTGCAGTAATTTGGAAGTGACAAGGAAGAGTGAGTGCACTACGACAACAATTCATATGTACTGAGCACATGTTAATCTGTCAACACACATATGCTACATGGGGAGTCAGGTATGTGCTACATGCCCAGGACACGTATGGATGCAAGGTGACACTCCTACCAAGACCCAGCTACACATGGAGATTGAGAACCTCCCCATGCCATGCCATGGGAATAGCTGTGTCCCAGTGCAAGTGAACAGCCAGATGCAACACAGGAGTGACATACGCCCACACATCAGCAGAAGTAGGATGCCGATTGCAGAGACCGGTAGCGGAACACTAGAGCCACAGGTCACATGACATTACACTAGGACAGCCCACACACCTTTCCATGAGGGTGCACATGTCATGACTCACCACACATTCATTGTGGGGATGCAGACATGTCCTTGTCACGCTACTCCGTGTCCCATGCATACATGTGCACCTCACATCCGATACCACATGTGGCATGGTGTGCGGAACAGTGTGCAATGACAATCTACACACAGACACATGTTGGTTGCTGCAACGGCTGCAGCTTTTGAGGGTGCTCCAACATCAAACTGATGGGAAGCCCCCACACATACATGACATAGTCACATTGTGCACCGTGGGTAGTGACAAGTCAGGTGTGAGAACCCCTGTACCGGGCATCAGGGGACACTTCCGTGTGTTGTTGTCCGTGCCATGCCAGTGACGCTCACCCAAAGTGTGCAGTACGACATGCACACATGTCAAAGGAGTCAAGGCCATGCCTGCCACACATTGCACCATCACACAGTACATCTGTAGACATCTCATCATACATCTGGTGCCTTCTCCACTCAGGAGTAATGTTCCACACCACAGGCCGTCACACCTGTGCCCAACACATGTAGTAATGCACAGACGATGCCTTGATGTCAATTAATGGACAAGTATGTCCATTCATGGCCAAGTATGTCCATCCATGGACAAGTATGTCCATCCATGGACAATTATGTCCGCCCTATCCCTACCGGTGTGCCGCCTGTCACCACTGTGATGTGTGAAAAACGCTGTACTGCTGCGAAGAGGGCCTGTGTACGTTCCCATATCACTATGGGAGTGCTGCCGTATGTGTAGCCATCGTGTTGGCGAGCGTACAGGCATTTGTACGATCCGTACCACTACGAGTACGCATACGCCAGGACACCCATAGCGATAGTGAGCGTACATGCGGGCGTACGGCCCGTACCACTACGAGTACGCATACGCAAGAACACCAATAGTGGTAGGTCCGTACGTCCGCATGTACGCTCACTATCACTATGGGTGTCCTGGCGTATGCGTACTCGTAGTGGTACGGGCCTGTGGTAAATATTTCTCCTTTACCGGGACTGAATTTGATACAGGAACATTATAAAGTAGCTCAGTAAAATGAGAGGCAGAATCCGTGATATTAGAGTTTCAGAATGGGCTTTATTCCAATAAGCGATTATAATCGGATGCTTCAAGTTCCATCACCACGGGAGTTCAGGAAGTGAAGTACATACTTTATTGACAAGCAGTAACTTTTATAATACATACATCATAATGAAGTGAATACAGTAGGCGTAACAATTGATAAGGACATTGACGTTTGGTTTTACGTAACCGAAAATGGGTGTAATAATGAGAAAAAAGGAACATGATTGGCTATGATGTAATACATAGGTGGATCTATAAGATAATACTTGGCATTGATGCGCGCGCAGCAGTCTGACGTGTAATTGACGTGTAACTAGGGGGTGACGGGGACTTGACATTTAGCTCTACGTGTGGAGACAAGAAGTCTGGGGGGTCAAGTCAACCTAATCCCAAATCATATCTAACATCCTATGTTTAAAGAACTATGTTATCCATAAAAGAAGGACTCTCGGACAGAATCTATTCTATACTGACTGTGCGTGCGTGTACAAGCGTCTGGGTGTCTACACTGAATGCGAGGGGGTAGGAATATTCCATGGTAACAGGGCTATGAATTATTTGCATGAGGACAGAGAAGATGGGCCTTTTTGCTTGGTAACTGGAAGAATGTTTACTTAAGCTACTAGGCAGGAATGCATCGGCTGAGGGGGAAGCAGATAACTCGAAGGTGAAATACAGTTCTTGGCAGAGAATAGGCTGATGTCAGGCTTCGTGAGCCGCGCAGAGAATGAGACAAAGTTCATGGTCACAGATGCAGGCTTGAACTGGAGCTTTCAGAGGCAGAAGGCAAGAGGAGTTCGATGACAGAATCAGGGCCTACTTGCCTGGACTGTAAAATGGCATAAGTGAACCATATAAAGCCGGTGGCCTTTCATATTTAGGAATGGAATATCCAGCCCATTTATGGCGGATCTGACAGAGGACATGTTGACGGTGGACGCACATGTGTTTGCGTCATCATTACTGGAACTGGAGGGAGCATACATGTACTTGTGACATGCACATAGAACCGTTGGGGTCCAAGATAGGGGACATAACTGACCAGAAAAATCCATATTTCCACATTCCCTCCTTGTCCCCTTCTTGCCCTTCAAGAGATATCAATCTTCATCAATCCATTGATCTGTTCATATAGCATCATTTGTTCTTCTTTCTTCTTCCGGGATCTTGAATGAAAATCTTGATGTGGAATGCACGATGTGGCACATAGACCACAAATTGCTGGTCCACATTGTAGACATAGACAGCAACTGAATAGTAGGAGAAGGCCAATACCTAGGAAGGATAAAACTCTCCATCCCCAGGCTGATACCGTATTCCAAAACCAACTGGACCAAGTCCAAGTGCCTGGGTTCTGGTGTATCTGGCTTACTATCTTATGAAGGCGAGTGATGGCTTTATATACGGATGGCGAATTTTCTGGTATGAATACGCAGCAGCTTGATCCGATGACCCTACAAGCTCCGCCTCTATCAGCCAGGATGACGTCAAGGACAAGACGATTTTGAAGCACAACAATCCGCATAGCAGACTGTTCTTCTGTTAAATTGCCTAAGGCGGAAATAGTTTCATTCACTACTGCTTCAAGGGTTCTAGTTAATCTACGTATTAGCTTACTATTAGTAACAGTACCTATATAGGGAAAGATGCCTTTATTAAAATCTACATACTTGTCCCATGCCGTCTCAGTGTAATCGACAATGGGGAGATTTCTCCGTTCTCTGTTGTGTACTAAATGAATATTTCTGTAATAATCAGGAGGAGCTAGGAAAACAGGTGGCAAAAGGAATGCTATGTAGCAGGTACCATCCCAATCTAGAGGTAGACGCATATATGCAGTCTGACCACATATAAAGTAGGAGTGGCGAGAAGCTCTGAATGAAGATTTGCCTTGATCACCGAATTCTACTGTAGTAGTGCATTTACTATGGCCCATATGTATAGAACCAACCTTTCTTACACACAATTCACCTTTCGCTGGGAATACTGACATGGTGGGTAAGACTAGCTCAACTTCGGATACGACATTTAGAATCATGAGATTAGGTGTAAAATTACCTAATCCATATACTTCATTTTCTAGATCAGTTCCTGTTCTTTTGGGGCGACCCTCCTTGTCAGGGTGGCAGATTTTGAGTAAAACTAGGTTCAGGTTTCCCCATACCCAATGATCTTGGTAAACTGCTGTGTTTGAGTCTATGGAATTAATTAAACTAAACCATGCTCCACAGGAGCCATTATGTGTAAATGGATGCGGAAAGAAAGGCAGGCCTCCTTCATAATTCTGATAGGGAGGGAGTCGGCCACACACCCAACAATTGGTGGCGTTACTAGTCTGATGGGAATGATGTAACATACTAATGAAAGTGTTATTGCGCAGCGCAAGTCTGTAAGACAATTCATGCGGAGGTAAGTCACTAAAAGAATGTTCTGCAGCAACATTATAAACATGTCTAGAAATAGGGTAATATATGTGCAACAACATACTTGTAATAATTATTAAAAGACTCAATAAAAACAAAATTAATAATGTCACTATGCAGTGGCTACGCAGTGATTTACAATACGCCTGTCGTTTCAACATTTTCCCGGTATTTCCTCTACTTAGGTCCAGGGGATACATGTCAGAGACAATTCAACCGCTTCACCTTGGAGAGGACTTAAACAATCAAATTGCTCGACTTGGTGGGCCTAAGCTTCAGTTTGTAATTTTCAGATTTGTTAGGTTCAACAAAAGGGAGTTTTGTATCAGTCCGGGAGGGAGTGCAGGGCACAGTGTCTATATCCGAAGGTAGTCCATGAAATTTTTTTATGTGACTTGAATGAATCCAGCCCTTGCGGCCCTCGATCTTCACGGCTGTTCTTGTGGTCAACAGGACCAACTTGGGTGCTTTCCACCTGGGCTCCAGTTGAGTTTTTCTGTCGAAATTTCTCACAAAGACAAGATTACCCGGAACAACGTCATGGGGTTTCACCTCAGTGTTGTCGGGAAAGGCTGCAGCTACCTGTGAACGAGAAGATTGTAGTGCAGACATCAAGGAAGCCAAGTAATCTGTCAGCATATTACAGTCAATATCAGTTATTTTGCGTGGTATGGGCGTCCCCCACATATTCGGTGGTCTACCGAAGATCACCTCATACGGGGATAGCCCTGTTCTAGAGTGTGCTACCATTCTCATGTAAAAGAGTGCAACTGGTAATGCTACTATCCAGTCGACCCCTTTCTCTCTGCATATTTTGGACAGTCTGATTTTCAGTATCTGGTTATGTCTTTCTATGAGACCTGCTGCCTCGGGATGTCGGACACAGTGGAATTTCCACTGATAACCTAACAGAAGTGAAACGTGTTTCATTAATTCGGATGAGAACGGCTGGCCGTTATCTGAGTAGACAACACGTGGTAAACCGTATCGTGGGAAGAATTCTCGAACCAACTGTTTGGCAGTAGTCGGGGCAGTGTAATCTGAAACCGGGTACGCCTCTGTCCAACGGGACAGAGCGCAGACAACTACGAGAACATATTTGAATCCTCGACATCGTTCCATCTGGATATAATCCATCTGTAGGACTTCAAAAGGGTGATCAGGAGGCTGAAATCCACCCTGTTCTACGGGAACACTTTTTCCTGGGTTGAACTGGCAACAGATCATACAGGTACGGACCTTTTGTTTGGCTGCTGCTCGTAAATGTTTATTGAACCAAATGTGTTGAATGCTGTCTAGCATAGCTTTCTCTCCTAGATGTGCTGGACTATGTATAGTGTTAATTATAACTTGGACCATTGAATCAGGAAGGAACCATACAGACCTTTCCTTCATCATCCATCCTTGGTCCGTTTGGATCCCTCCTAATTCAGTCCATTTCTTTATTTCGTCCGGTGTAGCATGTGTCTGTATGTCAATTACGTCAAGAGTAGGATCTTTAACTGTCATACAATGTGTCGGTGTAGGGACTATTGTCTTTGTCATATCGGGGGTTTGAGTTTGAGCAGTCAGTTTAGCTGTTCTGTCGGCTAGATCATTGCCTTGGGAAATGGTATCAGTAACCTTTGTATGGGCTTTACATTTCATAATTGATATTGCAGTGGGTAGATGTATTGCATCTAATAAGGCATGAATGAGGGGTCCGTGCTGAATGTGGGCACCGTGAGAAGTTAAATAACCTCTCTCTCGCCACAGCACGCCGAAGTCATGTACAACTCCGAATGCATAACGTGAATCAGTGTATATGTTGACTTTTTTATACGTGGCTTGAATACAGGCTTGTGTCAGAGCGATGAGCTCTGCGGCTTGAGCTGACAAAGTATTTATACGATTAGTTTCAATGACTTCAGTATCTGTTGTGACTGCATAAGCGGCTACTAACTCTCCTGTACTTGTTCTCATGCATGAACCATCGACATAAAATGTCAGGTCTGGATCTGACAATGGAACATCGGTCAAGTCTTGTCTGGGTTTTGTCGTTACAGTAATAACTTCAATACAGTCATGGGCTAGTGGGTCTGTTCCGATTACTGGCAAAAGTGTGGCAGGATTCAATGTGTTACAGCGTCTTATTTCTATATGTGGCTGAAACAATGTAAGTTCATACCCTGTAAGTCGTGCTACGGTCAAGTGTTGTGTTTGTGTTCTATTTACAAGAACCTCTACTGCGTGTGGTACTTGAACTGTCAATGGATGTCCTAACACTATGGCATCGCTTTGTCTGATTGCTAAAGCTGTTGCTGCCACTGATTTCAGACATGCAGGCAAAGCCTGAGCTACGGGATCTAATGTACTGGAAAAATAAGCACATGGTTTGTGTGCTCCTGCTTGTTCCTGTGTGAGTACTGACAAAGCAGTACCTTCGCGTTCTGTAACAAAGAGTGTAAACTGTTTTCTGTAACATGGTGTTGCTAAAACTGGTGCTTGACATAAAGCTTTCTTTAGTTTTTCAAAAGCTTGTGTGTGTTCCTGAGTCCAAGGGAGAACAGTCGATGTGGCTGCCTCCTGGGTTGTCAACTGAATGAGTGGTTTTGCTAGGAATGCATATTGCGGGATCCACTGTCTACAATATGAAGTGAGGCCTATGAAAGCCCGCACCTCTTTTTGTGTCTTGGGTATTGGCATGTTAGCTATTAACTGAATGCGGTCGGGTGTAAGCTGCCTTCCCTCCTTGTCCAGCGAGTGTCCAAGATAAACAACTCGCTGGACACAGAATTGCAGCTTAGAAGGGGACACCTTGTGCCCTTTTTCGGCTAGAAATTGTAAAACTGTCAGTGATGCTTTCTCACATTCAGGTTCACTTCTTGCGGTGATCAGCAGATCATCGACGTATTGAAACAGAGCCGTGTTAACTGGCATGTGGATACTGTCAAGTTCTCGTTTCAATGCTTGGCTATAGATGCTGGGGCTTTCTGTAAATCCTTGAGGTGCGCGTGAGAATTTAAAGCTACGTCCATTTAAACTAAATCCGAACAAATATTGGCTTTCCGGATCTATTGGGACACTGAAGAAGGCATTCTTGAGATCGATTACAGTGAAGAATGTCGCTTCGGAATCAATAGCTGTCAGTAATGACGAGATATCTGGGACCACAGGGAATTGTGGCACAATGCATTTGTTTAACTCGCGCAGATCAATAACCAATCGATATACTGGCGGGGCCTTCGGATCTGTTCGTTTAAGAATCGGTATTATCGGTGAATTACATATATTGGAGTCTGTTTCCACAACTACTCCTTGGGCAATGAGCTCGTCAATGATTTGTAGTAAAGCCACTACAGCATCTGGTGGTAACTTGTATTGTCGCATTCGTGGTAGCACCACTCCTGCCTTTAGCGTGACTCGATATGGTGTAATATTCATGCAACCAACATCAGTAGGGCCTTGTGCCCATAGATGTGTAGGTAAAGTCTGCAGTCGGGGATCCATGTCTCTAGATACATAGTGACCTTTAAAATCACGTAAAAACAATCTTACTCCTTCCGGAGAACAACATATTATGGCTCCTAGAGCTTTTAACGTTTTTATTCCTAATAAATTTTCTGGACATGATTTAGTAAGCAGTAAATCTGTAGTTCGGGTCAGAGGTCCTATCGTGAGTGGCAGAGGTTGTGACACTTCATTAACAATAGGTTTTCCTGAAAAACCAAGGGAAATATTCTGTGAGCCTGAGAGGGGTGCCCCTGGAACTTCACTACGTTTTATTGTTGTTCGACTTGCCCCTGTATCGAGTAAAAATTTTCTATCTTGACCTAATAATTTACTATGTACATAAGGTCCTTCTTGATCTACAGGAATCTCGATAAGGGGTAAGTCAACTTCCCTCTCTAGGCTAGTTCATGCGTAACGCTGATACTCGGGATATTCATACTGTGCGGTCTGATACATTTGTCGTGTTGTTGTCTGTGTGGCAGCAACAGGCAATGGGGGTGCAGCTGGCACAAACTGTATTGGCTGTTGTGCGGCTGGCATTGCCTGGGCATTCGGTATAGCTCCTTGTTCACTCTGGTCTTGTCTGAGTGGCCGTGATCTTTCTTGTGTTTTACCTATGGCGATATTATGTTTTAAAACTGAACAATCGTGTACGTAATGGCCTGGCTTTTTACAATAATTGCATGTCCCTTTTACAGGTCCTGCTGAATCGGAATGTGTCATACCCTTTTTATGTCCTTCAGCTGGAACTGTCTGGGAAACTAGCATTTTCATTTTTGTGTCTTTCATGCGTCTGTGTTCATGTTCTTGTTCCTCTTTAATTCTATTGTGGTGGTACTGTAACATTTGTAACATTTGTGTTGGAGTGTTACCTTGCCAGGTACTTTCGAATTTTAATACTCTATTCTTTACTGGAGGCAGAGCATTTTCTACTAATTTTGTTACAAACAGATGTGGATAGGATTCGCTACTTGCTTTTATGCCACTATTTATACCAAAACATTTTTCAAAACGGGCATAGTAATCACTAGTGTCTTCATCTTGCTTCTGTTTACAGGCTGAAATTGTACCCCAATCTTCCTTTTTCGTGGTTAATAAACATGGCAGTACCTGTACTAGTAGTCCTGGTAATGCCTTAGTTTTGTCCCCAAGCCCCGAACCTGGACCTCGGGCTCTTTCTTCTGCTTCTAATGCTGACCATTCTATCTTTTGATCACCTACCTCCCACTCTTTTTCTTTGAGTTTCTCATAAATGCCAGCAGGCATCAACACCTTTAATATTGTCATAATGTCGGGGTAGGTATACTCTCCCATGAGTAACATGTCTTTAATTTCTCGGTGAAACCCCGCTGGGTCCTTGTCATGACTGGGTACTACTTTCTTCATTTCTAATAATTCTATTTTCGATATAGGCGTATATACAAATACGCGTTTAAACTCATTGTCCTCACCCTTTATTGGGTGCACTTCTCGTAAGGGATTCTGTCTATCTATGTGATACGTAGTTCTTTCCTTGACGGACAATGGAACATGTTCTGAACATACGAAAAGAATATACTGCTTTCTTGATTCTAGAATTTCTTTAATTAATTCAGTACCTGGACCTCTCCATTTATTCATAAGTAATTCAGTCAGTATGTCAGGCAAGGGACCAGGGTCCGAATGCTGACTCCGATATAGTATAATGAGTTGTTGGACCATATAAATCCCAGCTAACCTTTGTTCATCTGGGGTAAGATTCAAAAATGTGCGTACTACTGTATCATCACTATATTTTCCGGGACTGTCCACCCAATGGACAGCTGCCCTGGCTAAATCTTGTTCATCCATAGAATCGAGGAAATGATAACCCCTTCGTTCTCGGAGTAGTTTGTCGGCGGTTTGGAACGAATGCTCGTTAGACCTTATATTAATTATAGGTATTTGAAAATTCCTGTTATTATCTGGACACGTCGGATGTATTGAGTCAGTATGATATCTAGTCTGATTCCTATTACAAGATCTTCCTCTACCTACATAGGCTATGGTGTCTGACTGTCCTGTGGGCAGTCCTGGCCCTTCTTCCTCGTTTTGTTCGAACTCGTCTGTCTCTAATCTCTCTTCGTGTAGGCGTTCTATTTCTTTACGGATCTTTCGGCACATGGCTATTATACAATTTTGTTTATCATGTCTCCCTTCTGATATATTCTGGCTCCATCTTGTAAGAATTCTCATGGCTTCCGGGTCTACCCCCGGTCGGTCTTGATTTCTGATCACACAGTTTATGAGGAAACGTAACAGTTCCCCCTGTATCTCTACTTTCTGGTATTCCATAGCTCTGTAAATACATTCTGGATCTCGCCCTGTTTGGACAAAATGATATATATTATCTAGATGCGCAGTCATTCCTGGTAACTTCGCTAAATACACTGCGGCTCGTCTGATACGCAATGATGCTAGGGTCATTTCGTCCTCTTTTCCAGGCACCGGGTCATATCTACAATCTATAAGAAGTTCCTTAAGCGTACGGGTACTAAGGAGTTTGGGTGTACGTGAATGCGCTGACTCTTGAAAAGTAAGCTTATTTATTCTGGGTGGCGTAGAAAAGACATTGGTAGCTCCTCCCGCGGCCCCATCTGTGGCGTCGGGTGTAAAAGGATTCGTTGAACGTGACACAGCAACTACAGGTGTGGACACAGCCATAGAAGTAGCTGTAGGAGCGGATACAGAAACAGATGTGCTTGCCGGAACTTGTGACTCGATTTGTTGCTGTAGGGATACGGGTACTGGATCTTGGCGTTGAACCTCCCTGGTATGCGGTCTATGTGGGGCGGAATTGGCATACTCGGGAGCTGCGTCATCTAAATATGAGGAAAGAAAAACATCTTCTGCGGTTCTAGGATGCCCCTTAGGATGTACCTTTATGGGGAACAATGGGGTTGGCAAGTCTTTTGGCGTTTCCGGAGTAGCCTTAGGTAATCCTTCGGCCAGAAGGGGATATATACCATTCATAAGGGCATTTCTTTGTCTGTCTACTTGTTCTGATTTCACTCGGATACCTTCCTCAATTAATAGATTCTCTCGAACTTTATTGGAACTCTCTTTACTCTTCTCCTCCTGTCTACGTGCTTTTTCTGTTCGTCTATGTGATTCTTTACGCCATAATTCAACGGCGTCTTTCTGTGACTGTCTGACTTTCCTTTTCCATAACTCTTCCTCGACTTTCATGATGCACTCTGCATCCCAGGTCCCCGCTGTGGGCCACCTCTGACTTTCTGGTAATCCCTTGGTATAGTCTACCCATAAGTCAAGAAATAATATAGCGTCTAAGCCATGTTTGTGATACATAAAATGCCCTGGAGTGTCCCTAGGAGGAATAGGGACGGCTTCTTCGAGAACCCCTTTTCTGGTAGTGATCTGTCTTAATTTCGAAAAGAACGGCATATTGAGAACTGACCTTATACTTGATTTTGACCTGATACTTGAATTTGAACAGACTTAATACAATAAACACGATAATGAACAGTCATTCATACCACGATATACTTAAACACTTCAAACATTAAACATTAACCCTTTAACTGAAACAACAATGATGATCGTCTGCATAACTAATCACCAAGCTTAATTCTCGACACTAACTAGATAAATAACTAGACACTTCGGAATACTTCGGAATACTTGATATACTGCTAAACAGTACAGATACACTGCTAAAACAGTGCAGACCGGATTTGTGTACCCAAACCCGTCTTGACCGGCACAACCTATGTGCACGTCAGAAATGCCTCCCCAGCAATGGTACTCACCGGGTAGCTTCGGAAACGGAAGGCCTCAGTAACTTGAACTTGACGTCGGACTGGTGGGTCTCTGTATACCTCGGATCTTGCTCTCTCAGCTAGGCTCTGGTCGGGATACTTCGCACTTCTCACCGCCTCGTCTGGGTGTTGATTGCAGTCTCAGTCGCCCTCGCTTGACCGGAGGGAGATACAGGAAATCCTGCTGGTACGCGTTATTGTCCGTCCAGCTGTGGCAGGAGACCGGGCCTGCAACGCACCGCCGGCGCGTGAGATGAGAAAGTGTCCCTGTTCGGGCGCCATCATGTGGTAAATATTTCTCCTTTACCGGGACTGAATTTGATACAGGAACATTATAAAGTAGCTCAGTAAAATGAGAGGCAGAATCCGTGATATTAGAGTTTCAGAATGGGCTTTATTCCAATAAGCGATTATAATCGGATTCTTCAAGTTCCATCACCACGGGAGTTCAGGAAGTGAAGTACATACTTTATTGACAAGCAGTAACTTTTATAATACATACATCATAATGAAGTGAATACAGTAGGCGTAACAATTGATAAGGACATTGACGTTTGGTTTTACGTAACCGAAAATGGGTGTAATAATGAGAAAAAAGGAACATGATTGGCTATGATGTAATACATAGGTGGATCTATAAGATAATACTTGGCATTGATGCGCGCGCAGCAGTCTGACGTGTAATTGACGTGTAACTAGGGGGTGACGGGGACTTGACATTTAGCTCTACGTGTGGAGACAAGAAGTCTGGGGGGTCAAGTCAACCTAATCCCAAATCATATCTAACATCCTATGTTTAAAGAACTATGTTATCCATAAAAGAAGGACTCTCGGACAGAATCTATTCTATACTGACTGTGCGTGCGTGTACAAGCGTCTGGGTGTCTACACTGAATGCGAGGGGGTAGGAATATTCCATGGTAACAGGGCTATGAATTATTTGCATGAGGACAGAGAAGATGGGCCTTTTTGCTTGGTAACTGGAAGAATGTTTACTTAAGCTACTAGGCAGGAATGCATCGGCTGAGGGGGAAGCAGATAACTCGAAGGTGAAATACAGTTCTTGGCAGAGAATAGGCTGATGTCAGGCTTCGTGAGCCGCGCAGAGAATGAGACAAAGTTCATGGTCACAGATGCAGGCTTGAACTGGAGCTTTCAGAGGCAGAAGGCAAGAGGAGTTCGATGACAGAATCAGGGCCTACTTGCCTGGACTGTAAAATGGCATAAGTGAACCATATAAAGCCGGTGGCCTTTCATATTTAGGAATGGAATATCCAGCCCATTTATGGCGGATCTGACAGAGGACATGTTGACGGTGGACGCACATGTGTTTGCGTCATCATTACTGGAACTGGAGGGAGCATACATGTACTTGTGACATGCACATAGAACCGTTGGGGTCCAAGATAGGGGACATAACTGACCAGAAAAATCCATATTTCCACAGGCCATACGCTCGCATGTACGCTCACTATCACTACTAGTACGCATACGCGGGGAGACCCATAGTGATAGTGAGCGTACATGCGGGCGTACGGCCCGTACCACTACGAGTACGCATACGCAAGAACACCCATAGTGGTAGGTCCGTACGTCCGCATGTACGCTCACTATCACTATGGGTGTCCTGGCGTATGCGCACTCGTAGTGGTACGGGCCGTACGCCCGCATGTACGCCCACTATCACCATGGGTCTCCCCGCGTATGCGTACTCGTAGTGATAGTGAGCGTACATGCGGGCGTATGGCCCGTACCACAACGAGTACGCATACGCCAGGGCACCCATAGTGATAGTGAACGTAGGCACGCGTGTACGGGCCGTTGAAATGCATTTGGGGTGCCCTAGGGCCCCGAAACGCACCGTACCTGTGTGTGACGCTCCAAATTACATTGGGGACACATGAGGGACAAGTATTAAGGCCTACATGCATGCTGGTTGTCATGGAGACCAAGTTCAAATTTCGAATTTGTTCTGGAAGGTGCACAGCAGAAGTCAGTTGGTATTCTTCTACTTTGTTGCAATGTGTTTGTGGGGCTGACATCATGCAGGAGAATGAAACCGATAGAGAACCCACAGACTGCTAGGTTTGAAGGGATTGGAGGAAACATAGGATGCAAATGTGAGTGACCAATCACTCTGTACCCCTGTGCATGAGATGGGCCAGCAAGGCAGATATAAGGCAGCCAGGTCCCATGAGGGAGCACTTGCCTGCACATCTCTGTATTCCACGACCCAGCTGCTGCTACTGATTCCCTGGAACCATGTCAAGGGCTGTGGAGAGGTCACAGCCATTCACCCTGGAGGAGAACATGGCTTTGGTGGAGGTGATCCTCCCACAGTACCCCATGCTGTATGGGCGACCAGGTTATCAGGTGAGTGCAGTGTCCACTGGCACAGGCTGTGCCCCTTTTTCGTGACTGTGACTTCTGGCATTGTGTCCAGGTGTGACCCACATGCTATGTACTGTAGGGGGGTCCCAGGGGTGGGAATGCCTGATGTCTCCCAGCAGAGCCCAGAGACAGGAGGGGTGGCGGCCTATCACTCCCAGCTGTGCCCTGAGACAGGAGGGGTGGGGGCCTATCACTCCCAGCAGTGCCCTGAGACAGGAGGGGTGGGGGCCTATCACTCCCAGCAGTGCCCTGAGACAGGAGGGATGGGGGCCTATCACTCCCAGCAGTGCCCTGAGACAGGAGGGGTGGGTGTGATGCACAGTGTGAGCCTGGATCATTGATTGTGTAATTGCCCTCATTCCACCTGTGTCCTTTCAATGGCACGTACTGCTTTTGGCCTTCCCCCAGAGGATCATGTCCCTATGACAAAGGTGCAATGCGTTGGATGCATACTAGGCCTTGTTGTAAACAGTGAATGTGTTCTAATCTGTGTCCCTGTGACATGTGCCAGGTGTATTGATGTAGTGTCACTTGTTCATCCTCACAGGTAGACGCCTCTGCCAAGGAGCAGATATGGCTGGACGCCGTCAGCGCCGTGAGGAGTGCGGATGGTCGGAAGCGGCGCCTGTCCCAGGTGAGGAAACGCTGGCAGGATATCCGGTGCTGGACGCGGAGGATCGCACGGCTCCTGCTGGGGGACTCACCTGAGAGCCACAAGAACCGCGGGCGCCGCCGTCTCTCCCACATCCAGAAACGTGTGCTGGCGGTGGTCTTTCCTGACTTGGACAGGCGTCTACAGGAGATGCAGCAGCCGGAAAGGGGTAGGTACATGTGTGTGTTTGTTGTGTTTCACCAGCATTTGTATGTGCACTGTTCCATGGATACACTTCCAGGGTTTATGGTGCTGTGCAGATCATGTTCCCCACAGTATTGCAGTGTTCTCCTGCCTCCCTTCCCCTCCTTGCAATGTGTTCCCTGGTCTGTGTGTAGTCACTCCGTAACAAGGTTATGTTGCCTGACACCTTCTCCAAGTGTACAATGCCTGCAGCATCATGTGTGGGGGTGGTGTGTAACAGGTTGTGTGACCTTGCCTGTGCCCTGTCCAGTTCTGGACTTGTGGGTTCCATGTCAGTTGGCACTAATGCTGAGTCCAGACATGGGAGTTAATCTCTCGAGTGGCAGGCCTTCCAGCAGGCATGTCCCATGTGGTGGCCTGTGACATGATGTGCATGATTGTGCGTTAGGCCTAGTGCAGGGATGTTAGCGTGTGTCGCAGTCATTCCCATTCAGGAGCATGGAGTTGTGTGGCCACTACTGTCCCCAGGGTCATTTTTTCCTAGGTATCATGTGTGTAAGCCGAGAATGTCGACAATCTCTGTGTCTACAGCATAGGTTGTGCTCTGTGCCATTGTCCCCTGCAAACATGTATATTGACGTGAGATGTATTACAAGTGTCCACTGTACAGCCTGACCTGATTTTCCTATTACATACTCACGGTGGCCATTGCCTTTGTGTCTTGTTGCAATCATCTGATGCTGCCCATTTGTACATGATAATTTGCACTGCCGCACCTTGGGTAGTTTGTGTGCAATATAGAACTTTAGCATCCCATGTGTATTTCACCCAGACTAAGAGATGTACGTGCTTCCTGTGTCTCCATTGATTTGTCTCATGTAGGGGGTGGGTGGTGCGGGCATGTCCGACATGTCAAGACCTGATATCTCCTTGCTAGGACTGGCCAGTGTGTGATGTTTGCCTGGACATACACTCAAGGTGCAGTGTGCCAGTCAGGGTGGGCATGTTCTCAGTATTACCTATGCTGCATGTGTCTCTAGTTCCTGGATTTGGTCCCTGCTCATCCCAATTTCCTGCCACGCTGTGTGGTGCAGATGCAGTGCTGGATTGTCCCCAGGGCCATGCTCCTCAGTCAAAATTCCATATCATCTCATTTGCTATTGTGTCATGCTCTCCATGGATTTTCAATGGCATGGTGGGTCAAAAAACTGTGTCTTGCATGCCCTACATATGTACCTTGTTATGTAGATGTAACTCTTCCTTTGTTTCAGGCTATGCACTGTAACCTACGTAGATTTGACTCATGTGACATATGTATACAGGTGTATGATAACTTTCTGTCTCTTCACCCTGCCCACAGCATCGTCGGGGGACACGGAGGGAGACATGGACACAGACGGCGCGGAGGGACCGAGCACCAGTGCCAGCGGTGACATCAGGGCTAGCACTTCGAGTGGGACAGAGGCGGTGGAGAGTGACCCCGGGGACCTGTCGACTGGCACAACAGACTATGAAGCTGACGGGTCCGAGGATGATCACTCCGAGTGGGCGGTGGCTGCACCACCATCTGACAGCAGCCCTACATCTGGCACCGCCCCCTCCATTGGCATCAGCCGCCTCCCACTTGCTCGTGTCCCTTCCCTACGTGCCCGGTCACCACATGTCTCCTTCCTGCCAGGCACCGCACCCCCTGCCCCTGTCTCCACTGCTGCCGCCAATGCTGAGTCTGTGGACATCCAGCGGCAGTTGCAGATTGGTCAGACTGCGATCCTTAATGTCCTCCATGGCCACAGCCAGGTCCTCAACAACATGGAGGCATACTTGGAGGGCATTCATTCATCGGAGGCTGACCAACGCAACTTGCTGAGGTCCATAGACTCCACACTGACTGCAGCAGTGGGTCTCCTGCAGCGCTACGTCCCACCCCCTACCCCTGCTCCTTCCACACTTCCCACTCCCATGCCTGTCCCACATACACCCAGACGTAAGCATGCACCCACCACAACAGACACAGGCACCACACCAGCAGGGAAGGTCCGCCGCACACCTCCTGACACGCACACACAGGGTGCAGTAGGCACACCCACTGGGTCGGGGGGCAAACGTGTGACACGCAGCCAGAGTGGGAGTCCGCATTCCACCCAATCCACTCCCTCCAAATCCCCTCCCCTCAGCTCTCCTGGCCACATCTCCCCCAAAGACTCCTTCATGGCCGCTCTGTCCCTGAGCCCCACAGTGACGCCACCACGCAAGCGGTCAAGGAAGTCCTCGGTCAGGGTGGTTGAGTCCCCCCCCTGTCCACACCCTCCCCCAGTGGCGCTGCGACCCATCCCTCTGACCCCCCTCCCCCTCCTTGGGGCCTGTGGTTCCTTCGGGTGCAGGGGAGTCCCTGGAGGACCTTGCTAAGGTGTGCAGCGAGATCCTGGCCTCCGCCTTTGGCCCTGCCCCACCCCCTGTGGTGGAGTCCTCCATCCCTGCACCCACGACGCCTACCCTTCACCCTCCTGTCCCTGCGGTGCCTGTTTCTTCCCCCCCACATGATGCCCTCACCCCTGTGGAAGACGATGGATTGTAACTGTGCAGGCAAGCTAGGGGACACGCATCCCACTGTGTCCCCCATCCAGCTGGGACTCCTGGACTGCCCTATGGCCTTTGTTTAAATTGGACTTACGTCATACTAGTTTTTTTCTCATGCTGAATAAAGCTATTTATTTTTGCCCTTGGAACACTCCTGCATTGCTGGCATTGCTGTTGGTGGGGCTGCTACATGGTTGTGGGTGTTGGTCAGGTGTTGGGTGTGTGGGAAATGTAGTAGTGTGCTGCTCATAGGGGGGACCCTGGGATCTGTGTGCCATCACACGGTGTTAGCTACTTTTCTCCATTCATGTAAGCAGTTGCTGCATGTTGCAATTGTCCCAAGGTGTATTCCTTCCTCTGTGTACCCAGACTTCTTCCCTGCAGGGTGTCCCCTGACTTTGGCACAGAGCTGTGTGTCCATTAGCTGGGTGTGTGACGTAGTCCTTCACCTTTGCACATGCATGCTGAGCGATGTCTCCACCTGCATCATTCGTGGCATCCTTGGTAGTCATTGTACTTGTGTATGTGGCCTATTGACATGACTTCATGTGTACATGTTTTCTTTTCTGCGCTATGCATGCGTATACTCCCAGCCTCGAACACATGTGGTACATGTACTGCAGGGTCTTTGTGCACCTGACTGACATTTGTGGGCATGGTATCTGTGACTACTCCACCCTTTGCGTTCCATGGGCACTGCTGGGAGTGATGGGCCCCCACCCCTCCTGTCACAGGGCACTGCTGGGAGGACTCTGCACACACCCCTCCTGTCTCAGGGCACTGCTGGGAGGACTCTGCACACACCCCTCCTGACTCTGGGCACTGCTGGGAGTGATAGGCACCCATCCCTCCTGTGTCTGGGCACTGCTGGGAGGACTCTGCACACACCCCTCCTGTCTCAGGGCACTGCTGGGAGTAATAGGCACCCATCCCTCCTGTGTCGGGGCACTGCTGGGAGGACTCTGCGGCCACCCCTCCTGTCTCAGGGCACTGCTGGGAGTGATAGGCACCCACCCCTCCTGTCTCAGGGCACTGCTGGGAGTGATAGGCCCCCACCCCTACTGTCTTAGGGCACTGCTGGGAGGACTCTGCACACACCCCTCCTGTCTCAGGGCACTGCTGGGAGTGATAGGCACCCATCCCTCCTGTGTCTGGGCACTGCTGGGAGGACTCTGCACACACCCCTCCTGTCTCATGGCACTGCTGGGAGTGATAGGCACCCATCCCTCCTGTGTCTGGGCACTGCTGGGAGGACTCTGCACCCACCCCTCCTGTCTCAGGGCACTGCTGGGAGTGATAGGCACCCACCCCTCCTGTCTCAGGGCACTGCTGGGAGTGATAGGCCCCCACCCCTACTGTCTTAGGGCACTGCTGGGAGGACTCTGCACACACCCTTCCTGTCTCAGGGCACTGCTGGGAGTGATAGGCACCCATCCCTCCTGTGTCTGGGCACTGCTGGGAGGACTCTGCACACACCCCTCCTGTCTCAGGGCACTGCTGGGAGTGATAGGCACCCATCCCTCCTGTGTCTGGGCACTGCTGGGAGGACTCTGCACCCACCCCTCCTGTCTCAGGGCACTGCTGGGAGTGATAGGCACCCACCCCTCCTGTATCTGGGCACTGCTGGGAGGACTCTGAACCCACCCCTCCTGTCTTAGGGCACTGCTGGGAGTGATAGGCACCCATCCCTCCTGTCTCAGGGCACTGCTGGGAGTGATAGGCCCGCACCGCTACTGTCTTAGGGCACTGCTGGGAGGACTCTGCACACACCCCTCCTGTCTCAGGGCACTGCTGGGAGTGATAGGCACCCATCCCTACTGTGTCTGGGCACTGCTGGGAGGACTCTGCACACACCCCTCCTGTCTCAGGGCACTGCTGGGAGTGATAGGCACCCATCCCTCCTGTGTCTGGGCACTGCTGGGAGGACTCTGCACCTACCCCTCCTGTCTCAGGGCACTGCTGGGAGTGATAGGCACCCACCCCTCCTATGTCTGGGCACTGCTGGGAGGACTCTGCACCCACCCCTCCTGTCTTAGGGCACTGCTGGGAGTGATAGGCACCCATCCCTCCTGTCTCAGGGCACTGCTGGGAGTGATAGGCCCCCACCCCTACTGTCTTAGGGCACTGCTGGGAGGACTCTGCACACACCCCTCCTGTCTCAGGGCACTGCTGGGAGGACTCTGCACACACCCCTCCTGTCTCAGGGCACTGCTGGGAGTGATAGGCACCCATCCCTCCTGTGTCTGGGCACTGCTGGGAGGACTCTGCACCCACCCCTCCTGTCTCAGGGCACTGCTGGGAGTGATAGGCACCCACCCCTCCTGTCTCAGGGCACTGCTGTGAGTGATAGGCCCCGACCCCTACTGTCTTAGGGCACTGCTGGGAGGACTCTGCACACACCCCTCCTGTCTCAGGGCACTGCTGGGAGTGATAGGCACCCATCCCTCCTGTGTCTGGGCACTGCTGGGAGGACTCTGCACACACCCCTCCTGTCTCAGGGCACTGCTGGGAGTGATAGGCACCCATCCCTCCTGTGTCTGGGCACTGCTGGGAGGACTCTGCACCCACCCCTCCTGTGTCAGGGCACTGCTGGGAGGACTCTGCACACACCCCTCCTGTCTCAGGGCACTGCTGGTAGGACTCTGCACACAACCCTCCTGTCTCAGGGCACTGCTGGGAGTGATAGGCACCCATCCCTCCTGTGTCTGGGCACTGCTGGGAGGACTCTGCACCCACCCCTCCTGTCTTAGGGCACTGCTGGGAGGACTCTGCACACACCCCTCCTGTCTCAGGGCACTGCTGGGAGTGATAGGCACCCATCCCTCCTGTGTCTGGGAACTGCTGGGAGGACTCTGCACCCACCCCTCCTGTCTCATGGCACTGCTGGGAGTGATAGGCACCCATCCCTCCTGTGTCTGGGCACTGCTGGGAGGACTCTGCACACACCCCTCCTGTCTCAGGGCACTGCTGGGAGTGATAGGCACCCATCCCTCCTGTGTCTGGGCACTGCTGGGAGGACTCTGCACCCACCCCTCCTGTCTCAGGGCACTGCTGGGAGTGATAGGCACCCACCCCTCCTGTCTCAGGGCACTGCTGGGAGTGATAGGCCCCCACCCCTACTGTCTTAGGGCACTGCTGGGAGGACTCTGCACACACCCTTCCTGTCTCAGGGCACTGCTGGGAGTGATAGGCACCCATCTCTCCTGTGTCTGGGCACTGCTGGGAGGACTCTGCACACACCCCTCCTGTCTCAGGGCACTGCTGGGAGTGATAGGCACCCATCCCTCCTGTGTCTGGGCACTGCTGGGAGGACTCTGCACCCACCCCTCCTGTCTCAGGGCACTGCTGGGAGTGATAGGCACCCACCCCTCCTGTCTCAGGGCACTGCTGGGAGTGATAGGCCCCCACCCCTACTGTCTTAGGGCACTGCTGGGAGGACTCTGCACACACCCCTCCTGTCTCAGGGCACTGCTGGGAGTGATAGGCACCCATCCCTCCTGTGTCTGGGCACTGCTGGGAGGACTCTGCACACACCCCTCCTGTCTCAGGGCACTGCTGGGAGTGATAGGCACCCATCCCTCCTGTGTCTGGGCACTGCTGGGAGGACTCTGCACCCACCCCTCCTGTCTCAGGGCACTGCTGGGAGTGATAGGCACCCACCCCTCCTGTGTCTGGGCACTGCTGGGAGGACTCTGCACCCACCCCTCCTGTGTCTGGGCACTGCTGGGAGGACTCTGCACACACCCCTCCTGTCTCAGGGCACTGCTGGGAGTGATAGGCCCCCACCCCTACTGTCTTAGGGCACTGCTGGGACGACTCTGCACACACCCCTCCTGTCTCAGGGCACTGCTGGGAGTGATAGGCACCCATCCCTCCTGTGTCTGGGCACTGCTGGGAGGACTCTGCACCCACCCCTCCTGTCTTAGGGCACTGCTGGGAGGACTCTGCACACACCCCTCCTGTCTCAGGGCAGTGCTGGGAGTGATAGGCACCCACCCCTCCTGTCTCAGGGTACTGCTGGTAGTGATAGGCACCCACCCCTCCTGTGTCTGGGCACTGCTGGGAGGACTCTGCACACACCCCTCCTGTGTCTGGGCACTGCTGGGAGGACTCTGCACCCACCTCTCCCATTTCACAATATGTACGCTTATGACATACACGGATGTGGATACGCTACATGCATTCGAGCTGAGGGTACGTGTCTTACTTACACTGTTGGGGTGGGGGTACGCTCCATGCATTCGAGGTGAGGGTACGTGTCTTACTTACACTGTTGGGGTGGGGCTACGCTCCATGCATTCGAGGTGAGGGTACGTGTCTTATTTACACTGTTGGGGTGGGGGTACGCTCCATACGTAAGCGGGTGTGGGTACGGGTCGTACTTACACTGTTGGGGTGGGGGTACGCTCCATGCATTCGAGGTGAGGGTACGTGTCTTACTTACACTGTTGGGGTGGGGGTGCGCTCCATACGTACGCGGGTGGGGGGTACGAGTCGTACTTACACTGTTGGGATGGGCTACGCTCCATGCATTCGAGGTGAGGGTACGTGTCTTACTTACACTGTTGGGGTGGGGGTCCGCTCCATACGTACGCGGGTGTGGGTACGGGTCGTACTTACACTGTTGGGGTGGGGGTACGCTCCATGCATTCGAGGTGAGGGTACGGGTCGTACTTACACTGTTGGGGTGGGGGTACGCTCCATACGTACGCGGGTGGGTACGTGTCGTACTTACACTGTTGGGGTGGGGGTACGCTCCATGCATTCGAGGTGAGGGTACGTGTCTTACTTACACTGTTGGGGTGGGGGTACGCTCCATACGTACGCGGGTGGGTACGGCTCGTACTTACACTGTTGGGGTGGGGGTCCGCTCCATACGTACGCGGGTGTGGGTACGGGTCGTACTTACACTGTTGGGGTGGGGGTACGCTCCATGCATTCGAGGTGAGGGTACGGGTCGTACTTACACTGTTGGGGTGGGGGTACGCTCCATACGTACGCGGGTGGGTACGTGTCGTACTTACACTGTTGGGGTGGGGGTGCGCTCCATACGTACGCGGGTGGTTACGGGTCGTACTTACACTGTTGGGGTGGGGGTACGCTCCATACGTACGCGGGTGTGGGTACGGGTCGTACTTACACTGTTGGGGTGGGAATACGCTCCATGCATACGGGGTGGGGGTAGGGTCCGTACATATCCGTCCCCACGCTGTGTGATGCTTGTGAGGGCCGTACCCAGGACTTTGCCACGTGGGTACGAGCCGTCCCGCCATTGTTGGGGTGACGTGGGTGTGGGCGTGGTTCGACTCGTACCCACGCTCTTCAGGCGTGGGTACGGGACGTACCTGTCTGGTTGTGTTGCCTGTTCGCGTCGTGACGGACTTCCGTTGTGGCGGTCGCTGGCTTATCTGGACACGCCCCCACCCCCTCGTAGTGACCAGGGCATGGGAGTCAGGTATGTCCAGGGCATGTGTGCTGTGTGACTTTGGTGGGGGGTTTGTGGCCTGCCCTGGTCCTGCCACCCCCAACCCCCCCCTTTCCCCCTCCCTTAGTTGTTCTGACCTTCTGCGGCGTCTGCGTCCGAACCTGTAGAGGAGGTCGATTGCTATGAGGGCCGGGATGACTCGTAGGTTCGGGTCCATGTCTGTCCGTCGCGTACTGGTCCTCCTTGTTCGCGTCGTCCTGTCGCGTACTGGTCCTCCTTGTTCGCGTCGTCCTGTCTGTCCGTCGCGTACTGGTCCTCCTTGTTTGCGTCGTCCTGTCGCGTACTGGTCCTCCTTGTTCGCGTCGTCCTGTCTGTCCGTCGCGTACTGGTAGTCCTTGTTCGCGTCGTCCTGATTTCCCGGCAGTTTTTGGCAGCCGGAAAATATTCACCGTGCGGGATGACGGCGGTGCGAATCGTAATTCCTGGTTCGTGAATGGCAGGCTGCGAGCGTCCCGACGTCACCTCGGCGCTTTCCCGGATCGCATTTGTAGGTTTATTTTGTTCGGTCGGGCTTTTTTACGATTCGTACGGAAATGGTGTTCCCGTGCGAATCGTAATTCCATGTTGGTAGATTTTGACGACCGGGTACGCGTCGGACGGAGAATATGCTCCGTCCGACGGTTTGTACCCGGTTTTTACAGGATCGTAATTGGCACCTAAGTCTCTAAGCTAAATCTGACTGCTTTGTACCAAGCTACCAGAGGTTTAAGCATAGGTTAATTTAAAATGTGCTTGTTACTTTACCCTGACGGAAACTGTGGGTACTGCTTGACTAGGGTTTCACCCCCCTCAACCAGTAACCCAATTTGCTATAGCCCCTAATTTATGTTGGCAGGGAGAGTGCATAGGTCTTGAGACATGAACCATGTGCCTAACATTAAAGCATCTCCTGCCTAGCTACCAGCACTAATACGGTAGTGTTGGTGAGGCGGTTGTGGCTGATTCCCATGATTCTGTACAACTCCATCTTTGTTGCATCCTGTCTGGAAAAGCAGCACCATGGAGGCTGAAGAAAATCGCTTTTGTTTAGCCTGACCTCCTGCCCTGCTGCAAGTGTTGCTGTCATCCATTTTTCTTTTAGCTGAGGTACGAACTTTTACATTGAGAAAATGTATTTTGGATTGTTCCACTTTAGCACCTCAGATTATATTACTGCACTGACTGGCCTGTTTTTTCAGAATTTTTGAATCACACCCTTTTTGCTGTGACAATTTTATTAATGACTTAAGAGGCAAGTCATTTTACTTGTTTCTCCTGTATAAGCCTATATTCTTGTATTTTTTGGTTAAACGAAGCAACATTATGTTAGAGAATCTTATATATATATATATATTCACTGAAAAAACCATAGGTTTCACACATGTTATAGTTAGCTGGACATTTTACTGATAAAAAACCAATGAAATTCCCCCGTTCTAGTTAGTGCAGGCAACTATAACTCACGCGACCGCAATCCTCTTCTGATGCTAATACTGTATTTAGACACTTATTTGCCCATGTCTTCTTCCATTAAATTTTAACTATACATATATTACAAATATTTTTTTTTCATAAAGACACATATGTCATCAGCAGAGGATTGCGGTCGCGTGAGTTATAGTTGCCTGCACTAACTAGAACGGGGGAATTTCATTGGTTTTTTATCAGTAAAATGTCCAGCTAACTATAACATGTGTGAAACCTATGGTTTTTTCAGTGAATTTGCAAGGTTTTTTAAATGCTATTTCCTAACTATAACGTGTGTGAAACCTATGGTTTTTTCAGTGAATTTGTACGGTTTTTTAAATGCTAAGTTACTTTACGCCGTTCGTGGCGTGCGCGCCCAGTTAACGCAGTTCGTTCCGTGCGCGCACGGTGCGCTTCGCGCACCGTGCGTGCACAGTGAGCACGCGGTGCGCTTCGCGCACCGCGCGCCCACTTTACGCAGTTAGTGCCATGCACGCACGGTGGTCACGCGGTGCGCTGCGCGCACCGCGTGCCCACGTTACGCGGGATGGGCCATGTACGACATATTATGCGCTTCGTTGTGAAAGGTTTTCTTTATTCATAACCTATTATACATATGCCATGCACAAATGGTGCCCTTCTGGCACCGTTTGCACACGCGGTGGAGAGATTGTGGATAATTTTTTTTTTTTACAATAATTTTTACCGTACGCGTACGGTAAGCGTAATCGGCGATTTTTCGGAAAAAAAATAAAACATTTTTTTGGGCCTTGGGGGTTGTTTGGGGACACCTACATCAATGCTGGGTGGTTAAGAACTGAATATACTGCCCCTTTATATGTTTTTTGTCTTTGTTTTTGCTGCCCCACTCAGAGTGCGAGAGAGAAAATGGTGGACGCCGCTTCCTGGTTTCGACCGATTCGAATGTTTACTAAGATCTAACAGCCAATCAGAATCGCGCTCGCGCACGTCACCGTACGCGTACGGGAAGCGCACCGTAAGCGCACCGTAAGCTGGCTCAGATATATATATTGATTTAAAGGCTTTTTTCTCAGAATCTACTGAACAGATTTACACCAAACCTACAAAAGGCACTTCATTGACCTGTAGACTACCTCTCTGCCAAATTTCAAGGAACTCTGTTCAGCCGTTCGGGCTGTAGCTGCGTCTAAAGGTCCTATGGAAATATGCATGGGAAAAACGCGTTTTGGGACCCCCCTTTTATCTCAGCCCCCGCTTGACGAATCCCCCCGAGACTTTCAGGGTAGGAGCGGAGCGTAGCGCCCCACCTATTTTGAAAATTTCGCGAGGATTCGTCGACCGGCGCCAAAGTTATTCAAAATAGAATGTTGCGGTTTTCCTATGGAAACGTGGTCCTAACTATAACTAGGTAATATATAAATATAAATATATATATATATATATATATATATATATATATATATATATATATATATATATATAAAATAAAGCAGTCACATACCCAAAAAGGGCGTCTTGGCTCTAATTGAGTAAACAGAAGCTGGAGAGAAGCCAAGAAGGAAAGTTTAACAGGAAGAGAAAAGCAATGTTTTAATGTGTAATGGTAGAGCATCCCATGCCCTAGATGCACCGAGCACAAAACTACAGTCTCCCCAGTTTGCATATCAGAATCTGGAAATTACATGTAATCTGCTTTCTGACCGGGAGGCAATGGAGTTTAGACATACGTTTGGCGACAGACTGATGTCTTGGAATTTTACACAGCACCTGAACAGCAGCATTCCGAACAGATTGCAAATTATTAAGGACCTGCTGATGGGCATTATGAAAAAGTCCAATAAAATATTAAATCTTTGCAAGGATCAGAGAGGTGACAGCTGATTTTTCGGAAGGACCCGATATAAACAGAATCATTTTCTTATTCATTTTTAATGCTAAGAAAGCAGCCTAGGGTACAGCATTGGCTTGGTCCGTGTACGAGAGTGTGTTGTTTATAAGAACTCCAAGGGTCTTAACAGATCTAACCAGAGAAGGCAGAAAGCCAAACTCACAAGGCCACCAGTCTGAGGTCCAGAAAGAGGCCTGGGCACCAACACCTCAGACTTAGCTGAGTACAGTTTGAGGCAGTTTGTTACCATCCAATGGCCCACAGTTATCATGCAGTTGCAGAACCTTGACGCCACACCCCTGTCCTAGGTCAGCAATGACACAACAATTTGTGTGCCATCGGGGATGATGTAAGCATGAGCCTGAATTAACTTATTAGTTTGGCAAGGGGGGTGACATAGATGTTGATTAGAAGAGGACTGATTGAGGACCCTTGAGGCACCCCACAAAGCTGGGAGAAGGAAGGTGAAGAAAAAACACCTAGTCTGATTGCTCCTGGCCGGAGAGGAAGGAGTTTAAAAGCTCCCAAGCTGTCCTGGTCACACCAATCCCACTCAGTCTCTCCATTCGCAGCCCATGATTCACCATATCTAAGGCAGCTATAGAATTGAGCAGCAACAGTGAGTCCCGTCTAGAGTCAATGAAACCATACATGAGCTATTTTTGTACAGTGTGCATCTTGAACTGAATTATTTCAAGGTGATCTCAAATTTGATGATCACAGAAAAGCATGCAGAGTGACAAAAAGTAATTGCCTAGGGTCACACTGTTTAGTCAAACTTGGAAGCCGGGAATGAAATCAGGTTTCCTGATCAGACACCGTGCGATACAAATCCTAGATGGGTACCACATTCTTCCCACTCCTGTCCTGATGACAACATATGGCTCAAGAGGCAAGTCAATTGTCTTGTGCCTTGTCTACAAGTCTTTATTGCTGTGTGATAGATGGAGCAACAGTAGCATCTATTAAACTGTATACAACAGAGGATTTTGTCCAATGAACATCCTGAATAGACTTATGATGATCAAGGAAAAGAAGAAGAGAGAAGAAAAGAAATTGGCCAGGGTGGAACAGTTTGGGCAAGCTGTGAAGCTGTGACTAAAACCAAGGTCAGGGCACTGCAACTACTTTTTTCCTGGGTCCTCAAAAAACGTCTGACTGAACTAGGCATGTTATGCAGTTTATCTAAAAATAGCCTTTATTTGTATAAAACGGGAAAGCATCAGTAGAAACTCGCCTCTTCACAGAAGAAGTGCACCTTGGGTAGAAATAGTTTGTTTCTCTCCTTCTGAGGGCAGTTAAAGCTGGGCAGCAGCCGTGCAAGCTTTTCCCATCACAGGACAGGACACATCAGGCAGCAACAGAGCAGGCTTTACTTCCTTAAAGAATGGGGACATCCTGCAAGTAGCAAAGCAAACATCCCCCTCTCACAGGAGGCAGCAAGCGCAATCTTCAATTTCCTACATAACAGATCCAGCAGGGAAGACTAGTACAAGGTATCATCGCACACTGTGCATGGACATGAGTGACATGTCAGTTACGGATAGATCTCTGCAGCAATGCTTAGCTTGCAGAAGAAGAATGCATAAGTGGATGAGTGAGTGAATATGTGCATTCTGGCACCGTTAGCACTTAGATGATAAGTTAGCATCTCGAAAGTCCTGCTGCTGTAACTCAGAGGCCTGCAGTTTCTGCTGATAATTTGGTTTTCCACATATTGAAAAGTAGCCGTTATCTAGGAGGCCATTGTTATTTGGAGCAGGCCAGTCACAGCCTAAGTATCTGTGCTCTAGAGAGGTACACAGGTGCCGTCCTGCATGCGCGCGCACCCGGCTCGGTGCAGCAGTGGGAACCTGGCTGTTTTCCCGTTAAGTGCTGTTCATCTCTGCTTCGAATTTTTCTCCGAAGCGAAACGGAGCCTTCAGGGTGTGTGCCGTACACTAAAAACACCTGAAAGAAAAAAGGGGCATATTAACAAGCCAGGCGATACAATTATCGCCGCTTTAGCAGCAGAAAACTGCCGCTAAAACGGCGATAATGGGCTTGATAATATGCTCTATGGAATTCCAATCGAAGCCCATGTTAGATGTGAAGGACGTCTAACATGGGCTTCAATTGGATAATTTTATCGCCTGGCTTGTTAATATGCCCCTAAGAACGACTGGTCGCTTTATTTTGGAGAGGACCCTATGTTCACCTTCTACAAATGTGAGCAAGCCATTATTAACGTTACTACATTTCTTGGCCCTGGTTTTGGGTCTGAAATTATTTCCCGGGCAACAACTGTCACGTTTCTTTCTATTGTAGTGATATCTATTTTTCTATCATTATGCAGCCTAGTTGCAGAGCCCTCTTTGCCTAATCCCTGGCAGATAAACCCTTACAGCGCCGGGTAGATTGTGAGTTATTTAGGAAGACTTCTGGGCTCTGGGAGATTACGACTCGTATTTAATCTTGTCGGACGGAGCTTTTCAGGATGTTTTAATCAGAATTTCTATAGCAATAATCCTGACTTCATACTCTTCAGATCAAATCAGTTAAATCCTCTCAGAAAGTCGTAATCAGGGGAGAGGCAGTCAGTCGGCGAGGGTTTTGTGCAGTGTGAGGGGCTCTGTGGGATAACATGCCACTGGGTAGACCTGGATGACGGCTCTACTTTGTGTATGTGTGCGTGCGTGTGTGCATGGTATAATGTGTGCATATGCTGAACTGTAATTTGTGTTTGCAGGTCACATGCAGTTCATGACGTGTTTAGGTGTGTCCTGGTAGCTGCGTGACTGTGGAGTCTAAAAGTGGTCTCTAATATATGAAAAATGCTAGGGCACAGCCACAGAGAATATATATACACACACAAAATATGACTTTTCCCGTTCTAAGCGCGAACTAAATGACATCACGCTTGCAAAATGTGTTAATAGTGCATTATGTAAACTTTGCATTCTTTTTTGACCCAGAGAGGCAGCTTCAAGCTAGGATTATTCGGCAGAAAGAATGTTCTTCTACAACCAGTCTCGTGCAGGTACCTCGCTTGAAGTTTGAATCTGATGTAACACTATCATGGAGTGGATTTTACAACCTGGTCTAAAAGAATGAAATGTGATTTCGTAACCCCGTTCATAAACTGTGGAGAGGTGTGGTGGAGCGGCCAGCATACGTGAGGTGTGGTGCAGCGGCCACAGCAGCTGACTTCAGAGCCCACGGGTCGATCCCCAGCTCCGGCGGCATCTCAGCTCAACACCATGTGACTCTGGCCAATAGCTCACTTAGGGGCACATTATCAAGAAACGGCGTTAAAATTATCGCTGCTTTATCGGCAGAAAACTGGCGATAATGGGCTTGATAATATGCAGCAGGGAATTCCCATAGAAGCCCATGTTCCGGTGTGAACATGGGCTTCTATGGGAATTCTCTGCGGCATATTATCAAGCCCATTATCGCCACTTTAACGGCGATATTTTTAACGCCGTGCTTGATAATATGCCCCTACATTTCCACAACGGCCCCCAGCGCCTTGAGACCCCTAAGGGCAATAGCTCACCTAATTTCCACAACTGCCCCCAGCGCCTTGAGACCCGTAAGGGTGAGTAGTTCATGCTTTGGATACTGGGGTACCCTCACCAGTCCCTAGTATATGGTATCCATGTACCCAGGTCCCCCATTGGCTGCAGCATGCATTGTGCCACCCATGGGAGGCCATGCAAAATGGATCTACAGGCCTGCTATTGCAGCCTGTGTAAACTGTTGCTTGCACCACTTACTTAAGATATAGGTTTACTATATCTAAGGGTCACTGCACTTAAAACCTATAAGTCACCCTTATAGCAGACCTTTGCAATCCTAAAGGCAGGGTACTTGGTTCTAAGTGAGAGGGTGCCCCTGCATGAGAAGGACACCCCTGCAGCCTACGGAGTCTATTCTCCCGGGTTGTCAGTGAAGCAGCCATATACTATATAGAGGGGCACCGAGTAATTACACGATGACCATCTCGAAAACGGCTGCAACGAATCCTATCATGTTTGGTATCAAACATGTTGGAATCATCCCCCCACACCGTAAACAGTGTGGTAGGTATGATTAAAAGCACTGGTAGAGCCCTTCGTTAGGCTCTCAGTGTTCCGGGTACTAGTCTTCTAGATCCCGACAGCACAAAATGGTTGCTGCCGACCAGAGACACATTTCTGCCCTCCTGCTGCTGAGCCAAGCTCAAACAGAGGAAGGTGGAACAACAGGCATCCTGTCACAGGGAGGTGTGCAGACGGGGACACTGGGTCACATGGGGACACTTGGTGTCCCGTGCATAGTCCAGTTCAAACCAGTTCTGGGAGTCATTGGCTCCTGCTCTGGCACGAAACTGGACAAAGGACATAGGAGTAACCTCCCCCCTGGGAGGGTCCCCTGAATCTTCCCAACCCTTTCCCAAGGGTACTTAAGGGCTTACCTGGGTTTAGGTCCCTAGATTTGTCATGGGATAAGATTCAGATCAGACACCACTGCACTTCTACCGTCTGGGCACTCTGGACTTCGCTGGACTTTGTTTGGGCCTGACTTCATCTCCCTTCCAGTCTGCTTCATCGGCTGTGCCTGTGCATCATACAACACCCTTCCAAGGCCTGTGAAGCATCAAAGACACCTGAAGTAATCTCCCTTGGAGTGAAGGAGTCATTCCCCAGCATTTGTAGGCACCGCAACTAAGTCGACCGGTCTGCAGATCCTGAGCTCCTCCGGACTCCGTGGGATCGGCAACACAGGTGATGGTTTTCCACAGCTCCCGAGTCCTGCCCTGCCCTCTCACCAAGTTTGAGTCCAGTATCCCTCATGATGGTTGCAATAACAGAACCACTGTGCACCGAGTCTGACTTGCAGTTCCAAAGGCTTGTTGGCTTCTTTGCAAGAAGATCTTCTGCCTCCAAATAGCCCCAACCTCGAGCACCTCCAAAGACCAGAAACTTCAGCCACACTGCATTGTGTGCATCGTGGTCTATTTTTTGGTGAGCTGCTTGAGGTTGTCTCGCCCCTCCAGTGTGCCCAGCCTGTGGGTCCACTTGAGGGTCACAGTTATTTATTTTGGGCTCCCCTGATTGCCCGGGGCCTGCCCTGGTGAGTCTCCTGGTCCAGACGTTGCTCCTTCTTTGATTTCTGTGTGGCTTGCCTTTGCCAAGGCTTGTTGGTCCTCCCACCAGACACTGACCCCTCAGCTTTTGACATCCCTCATGGGACAGCTTGTGTATGGCTCCTGGTCCTCCTCAGCATAGCCTGGTCTTCACAGCTGCAGAGTCAAGGTCATCATCATCCATCCTGCAACACCCGACATCGGAGGGCATTCGTCTTCCAAGTCTCCTGGTCACCCCTGAGTGACATAGACTCTGTCCCCTCTGCTTGCAGGTACCTCTCATCAAGAATCCATAGTTGGAGTCCACCGGACACTTTCTCCTTCTTCACCAGTGGCACTTTCCTGAAGTCCTCCATTGGGTTCTACGGCGGTTTCCGACACTACTTCACACGTATGCACCCGGCTTCCCTGGTGTAGGTACTGTGGGTACTAGCGTGAGGGGACTCTCCAACCAATGTCTTGCACGGGATTTCTTCAGTGTCCAGTGAGAAGGGTCCTTAATCTTTAAAAATTTAACCGCGACTTACACATAGAGTTGTACGGAGCATGTGGTCCTGTTTCCACACAGCACATGCTCTCCATGGGGTCCCTATCTACTCACCTTGGGTGGTTCTTTTGGGGGCCCAGCACTTCTGCATCCTCTCGACACTGTCTTGACTCGAGTCATTGTTCTTATACCACTTTCTTAGTATATGGTTTCATTCCCCCATAAGGGCCACTGTGTATTTTGTGCTATTTACTGTGTTTCTTTGCTAAAGTATTGTGTGCATTGTGTTTATCTCCATGTTGGAGATATTGGAACGTGCTGGAGAGTATTATATAATAAATATGTAGTTTTATAAATTATTGGTGTGGTTCTTTTTCATTTAATCTATACTGTAAGAATGAATTCTGGTAAAACAAGCTGCTTTACACTCCTTCTGGACTAAGCCTGAAGGCTGCTCTCCACAGCTGGGACTTAGAAATCTTTCTAAGGTTGTCTAAGACCTCTTAAATTGCCATAAGGGTTGTTTGGACTGGTGCAAGGTGCCAAATTACATGAGTGGACTTTATATACCAGGCCAGCTTCTCACACCTGTTTTCTGAAAAAAACTGAAAAAAGTTATAAGGGAACAGAGTTGGGGTACCCTGACTCCCTAGACCCAGAGGGATCATGCTCCCCGGGGTAAAATTGTTTTGTAAAATGTTTTGGGGGATTTCTACAATTTAAAGGGGGTTCCTCGAGATTGCAGTGGCTTTGCTGACTCCAGCTGGATACTCACTGGATCATGAGAAACAGTATAGTGGAGAGGACAGAGCCACTCCTCACCATGCTCTGCGTGTTTCTTGACATGGGTAGTGGTGTCAGCAGAGAGGCCAATTCCAATACACACCGTACTATGCACCCCCATTGGTCTGGGTAGATGTCTCTGCGGAATGTCCAATCCCTCCCCACATGCTGTAATGCATGGTTCCTGACCTAAGTAGTGTCCTTAGCCATAAAGTCAGTCCCTCCATACAAGCCTCTATGCATGCCTCCTGACCTGGGTAGTGGTCTCAGCAGAAAGGCTATTCTCTCCACACACCCTACTATGCACCCCCTTTGGCCTGGGAGTTCTGTCTGTAAAGAGTCTAGTGTCTCCAAACACGCAACTACACACCAACAATGGTCTGGAGAGGTGCACCTTTAGAGAGTTCAACAGCTCCATAGATCTTGCTATTCACCACCGTTGGTCAGGGGAGGTGTCCCTACAGAGAAACCAGTCCCTCCTTAGACCCCACTACACCCCCTTGTCTTGGTTGAGTGGGTTCAATGGAGAGTCCAGTCCCTCCCAACATCCTACCTTCCATGCACTGCAGTGGCCCTAGGAAGTGTTTTCACCAGAGAGGGAAGTCACTTCCCACACCCTACTATGCATAGTTCTTGACCTGATTAGTGAGCTCAGCAGAGGCACTAGTCCCTCCAACCACACCATTATGCACCCCTGTTACTCTGGGGAGTTGTGTCTTTGGTGAGTCCAGTCTCTCCACACACTTGATCCACTTGCTATGCACCCCTGTTGGTCTGGAAAGGTGTGTCTGCAGAGAGTACAGTCCATCTCCCAACCCTAAAATGCACCCCTTTTGTCCTGGGTAGTGGGTTCAACATAGCCCAGTCCCTCCCCACACACTAATATGCAGACTTTTAGATCTGGGTCTCATTGGAGAGGCTAATCCCTCCACACACTCTACTATGCACCACTGTTGGTCTGAGGAGGTGTTTTCTGCAGAGCGTACAGTCCCTCCTCACACCCTATTATCTATGATTCTTACTTTGGAAGTGGTGTTAGCATAGAGATCAGCCTGTCACTTCATTTTACTATGCACCTTTATTGCCTTGGGGAGTGGTGGCTGCAAAGACGCTGAATGTTCCCAATATCCTATCATATAAGCATAACATCTTAGTTTTCTCTTCCTTTAAATTCAATGTAAAAGGTAGTTTGGGTGTTTTTTAATGAAAGACAATTCCACATATTATATGGTGGAGTCATTGAGACACTCATGGAAGTCAGCGAAATAGAGCTGGAAGAAGACACAGTTTACTTGCTCCAGCGGGAATAACATTTATAATATTAAAAGGAATAGCAGAATTAATAATTGTAATAATGAGGATGTAGGATGGCTCTGAAAAGAGCCGCTGGGTTAATAATTTGGTGACCACAGTTAGATGTAGAACTGGATGCATTCCTTGATGCAACGAAGGAAGATCCTGTTTCCATCTACAGTGAAATGAACTCCACCATGCCTCTACAGAGCTGGCATGTCAAAAAGGAATATTGTTATGATAAATGGATCCCATGCCATGGTCGGGGAGAAATGCATGTCTCTGGGATTTCTCAATCATAGGGCAAAATAGTTTTGACCTCTGCCATTTCTGCCTTTGATATATGTTGGCATAGGCATAGGCAGTAGGAGGAAAGAGGGACATCAAATGAGCAAAAGTCTGCTTCATTTGGATTTCAAGTCCATCCCCTGTGATTGTGCCCAGGTCATTGCTACCACAGTGCATTATCATGAGGTCTGGGTGCTCACAATCCAAAGTGTTATGAACCATTGGTAACAATGGATGCTTCTTCATACCTCTATGGCCAATCCAAGTGATGTTCAACTGGGGAAACCCAAAATCTTTGTCAACTCTATAGTTTGTAGCATATCCTCTAACCCTGTAGGCACAGCTGTGGTCCACAATCGAGAGGCAAACCATAGTGGAGCTTGTGTTGCTACTCAGAAGAGGTATCTGTAGCAGAATGAGAAATCTTCTGTAAGAACATAGAATTAGTTGAGGGGAAAAGGAAGGTGGGGGTAAAACTAGAGTTAACATTGGTACATTACAGTGAGTAAAAATAGTAGGTAAGGATGAGAGCAACTGATGTTTGTATTGCATAAAGTATTGGTTACAGGTTGTGTATTTTCTTAAACAGTCTGGGATTTGTTGAAATTGATATTTTGACTTGGGTCTAGTGAAGGCCCTTAGAAACAACCGAGAGGTCGGGGAGGCCCACAAACACACATGCACACTCACCTACATCCATCTATTCATATGTAGACATGCACATACACACACCTATTCACAACACTGACAAATACAAATACGTTCATGCAGACATGCACGAACCAAACAATCAATAAAAACACATTTGCCTGCTGCAGCTCTAGGGTAAGGAATCCTCCGAGGTGCCAGAAGGTTGGGTCTGCCGCCTCCCATCACTGGCTGACTTTAGGTCAGCCAATGAGGGGGAGGCAGCAGTCCCTACCTCATCACACAGTTGAGCAAGGAGTTGTGGAGAGTTAGAAATTACACACAATTCAACAGTACAGCCAGATTAGTTTTTGTCATACAAAGTTGTATTTGAAGAGGTGAAACAAATATCAGAAACAAACCATTGTTATCATGTCGATTCATACAACATGAATTTATAGCAAATTAAAACAATTGTTTATTGTTAACAAGTTTATACCATAACATCCATGTGGATATACACAATTTGTTGGTTCATAGTTCTAGACCTCAAGTGTGACTTTCCTTGTACATAGATCATTTTGTGAGATATACAAACAGTGTTTGTACCAGGGATAATACTCAGTGGCCAATACCACATGATAAGGCATCAGATAATGCAAAGTCTGAGCAGAGAATCAAAGTCAGGTCAAGGGAAGATGAGAAAGAGATAAAAACTACAGAAGACTGTAAGAAGGTCATACTTTTATCAGAACTAGGAACCAAAGAATTTTGTATGTTCACATGGATGTTATAGTATATTTTTGTTAACAATAACCAATTGTTTATTCTGTATATTTCTTTTTTCAGCCCAAAAGAAGTGGATAGTAGTCTGTGAAACACATGTTGGCAACTTCAGTGCCTGTGTGATTCCAAGGCTTATGCTAATGTTATGCACTTTGTGGCAATCCTTATGTCTCGATTTTGTGATAAATTCATATTGTATGGATCGACATGATTGATATGTTTTGTTTCCGAGAATTATTTGTTTCACATCTTCAAATATAACTTTGTATGACTAAAACTATTCTGGCTGTACTGTTGTTTTGTGTGAAATTTCTGACTGCCCACAACTCCTTGCTCTTTGATTAACATGTGTCAGAAGGATAACAGATATAGAGAGCAAGTGTGCAAGGCCTCCTTCAACTCAGATTATCCATTGAGCTTTAAAATTGTCACAGAGTAGGATCAGGTCAGGGAGACTGTTGACTCCACCATCTCTTTGACGAGGTGTCAGTGATAGACACTCAGCACTGGGCATTTCATGGCTTAAAACTGAAGTACCCAAGTACGAGGCTATCACTGACGAACCCCACTGCAATGAGGGAGAAGGCCTTGAGTACCGTTGCCAAGCTAAGGCAGTCACACCCACAAGGCCTGAGTCATGCTAATCTCAGCAAGGTTCGGCTCAGGCAGCCAGGAGCCTGTGCTTGTCGAGCTCCTGGCTGCTTGACCTGAAAATAAAGATTGTTTTCAGACTGACCTTTGCCCAGCCTGATAGACACTCTCTATGACCAGATTGTGCAGGGGTAAGGTCCCGCCGACCTTAAGTGTGGGCTGCTGCTGTCTGGGTCTTTCTTTATATGCCATTAGATATGGGTTGTCTAGGAAACTATGCAGCAGGAGTGGAAGATGGGGGAGGGTGTAATGTCTCTTGGAGCTAATGATGCATGGAATTAATAGATCCTATATAAAGAAGATAATGATTTAAAAATAATAATACAAGAGTCCTAATCAATATAGTTGAAAATTTAGATGAGTGGTTATGTAATTTACAAACGATCCCGCAAGAGTCCGGCATAAGCTCCCACAAGTGAAGCTTGCCTTGAAGTCTGACAATCCTGCAAGAGTCTTTAGGGATTGACCGGACTCTATAAATAAATGAATATAAAGGATGAAAGTAGCGACATAGGAATCATAATAAAAAATATATAGTTCTCCTTAATCCATCCTGTTTAAAAGACTCATTACAGGGTATTAAGGTTAATGTAGGCAATGTACTGTGGTTGAGATAGATTTCCTATCTCAAGTATACAACAGAGAGCTTACAGTAACGTCAAACAATGGTTCACATTTACAGCATATTTTTGAACAAATCTATGATGTGATTGGCGGCATGGGTTGAAGGGTCGGATAGTAATATCTCTTGGATACCCGTTGAAAGCTGACATTGCCACTGGTCTTGAGAAGGTTCAGCAGGTGTAATCTGTTCTGCTTCCACTCTTTAGAGGTGTCTATATTTGCCAATACATCTTATTGGTCTAATCCGGCAGCTTCAACATACAGCTTAATTAGCAGGTAAAATGGACTACTGTGTCATTAATAAATGGTGTGTGTGAGTGCATAAATAATTAATATATTATTATTTCATGTACACTTAAAGACTGTGTGGCCAATAAGTGAGTGAAGATTAAACATTGAACCTTTATTTACAATTACACTACAGTTAAGCATACAAAAATGCAAGAGTAACTATAAAATAATTCTAACAATGTTTAGAATAAGACATATTTATTGATCTACAAGAGCAAAGTAAGCTCTTGCAGCACACATGTTGAGTTATTTCATTGGGGTTGCTGGAATATGAAATGAATATGAAATTTAACTGCTTTAAGAACAGTACAATATTTATAGTTCATGCTCAGTAGACATGTGATGTCCTGTGCTCGTGTGTTCAAAAGTGCTTATTTAGTGACTTCTCTACTGAGGTGTAGGTGATATACACTGTATAGATAGCAGATATTGTACATGAATTTGGATGGTGTTTGTGCGGTTTTAGAAACAGTTTACAAATAATTTGTTGTGTTTTAATTACTCTGCTTGATGCGTGTTTCGATATACACTTTAAAGTGTTTTGTAGATGATAGTGTGCTATGGTTCTATCATTTGTTCTGCACATTTGCATTTTGCTTTTCAAGGAGACTTTCAAAGAGAAAGTAGTCATGTGTGTTGAATATGTTGGTTTTTTAGAAACCCTATTGGTACACAGTCTGTGGCTAGATGTCTGTAGAGAGGCCATTCTCAATATAGACTCCCATCCAGCCCCTTGAACCAGAGTAAAGGAATTCGTAGAGGGGTTCGTTCTTAACTAAAGCCTTTGATATCCAGGTTTCTACAGTGGTTTCAGCACAGACAACATTCTGACATACAAACCAGATATTCAGGCCTTTCACCCTGTACATACGTACTTCTACACAGTGGTGCCACACAAACCCTATGCAACACAATACACAGTCTGTTTGAAGGTGAAGGTAGAGAAGTTGCTTCTAAATAAAACCTTTTACACATAGGTGCCGATCCCGATCCGTTAAACAAATTTACCGTCCGACTCGTATCCGTATTTTTTTACGTACGAATCGTACAAGTCCCGTACAAACGGCGAAGTACGATTCGTACGTGAAAAATAAATACGAATAGCGTCGGGAAAAGTGTACGAGAGGGAGCCGGACATTTTTACGTGCAAATCGTAAAACAGAAGTCTGAGCGCGCAAGTACGATCCGTACCGCCAGTCCGAATAAACTACCGCATGTAAAAGGCCCCGTACGGAGCGAAAGCTGTAGCACACATGTACACGGGTATACTTGTGCCCGGATACGAGTCGTACAGCCCCCACTCCCCCCGCATATGTCAGCACCATACCCCCCCTCCGCACCGTACCCCAGGACCGTACCCCAGCCCCGCACCTGTACGTGCCGCACCCAAGGCCCATCTCCCAGCCCCGCACCTGTACGCACTGTACCCCAGGCCCGTACCCCAGCCCCCCACCTGTACGCGCCGCACCCCAGGTGCGTACCCAGCCCTGTACCTGTACGCACCGTACCCCAGCCCCGCACCTGTACGCGCCACACCCCAGGCCCGTCTCCCAGCCCCGTACCTGTACGCACCGTACCCCAGGACCGTACCCCAGCCCCCACCTGTACGCTGCACACCCCAGGCCCCTATCCCAGCCCCGTACCTGTACGCACTGTACCCCAACACCGTACCCCAGCCCTGCACCTGTACACACCGTACCCCAGGCCCGTACCCCAGCCCCCACCTGTACGCGCCACACCCCAGGTGTGTACCCCAGCCCCGTACCTGTACGCACCGTACCCCAGGACCGTACCCCAGCCCCGCACCTGTACGCACCGCACCCAAGGCCCGTCTCCCAGCCCCGTACCTGTACGCACCATACCTCAACACCGTACCCCAGCCCCCCACCTGTACGCGCCACACCCCAGGCCCGTACCCCAGCCCCGTACCTGTACGCACTGTACACCAACACCGTACCCCAACCCCGCACCTGTACGCACCGTACCCCAGGACCGTAGTGCCTGTACGCGCCGCACCCCAGGCCCGTAACCCAGCACCCCACCTGTACGCGCCACACCCCAGGACCCTATCCCAGCCCCGCACCTGTACGCACCATACCCCAACACTGTACCCCAGCCCCCACTTGTGCACGCCGCACCCCAGGACCGTACCCCAGCCCCGTACCTGTACGCACCGTACCCCAACACCGTACCCCAGCACCCCCACCCAGCATCGCGTATGTACAGACCTTACCTACAAGAAAAATACTCGTACAGACCCAGGACACTGTAAAACAGCACAAGGAGGGTCAATTCGACTCGCACAACACCACAAAACACGTCTACATGACAAAATACATCTCAACAACTGACCTGGCACATCCAAACAGGCAAACAGAGGCCCTAAATCATAACCACCTCTTATAACACACCCACCACAAATTAAAACACAGCCACAGCCACAAATGGACCAATAAAAAGGGCCCACACACACAACCCATGAGCTTCTGCAACAGACCCACTGCTGCCAGACCCCACAGACACCTTAACTACACCTTAACTTAAACACATTCACACAACCTCCTTCACAAACACCCCCTCTTCACATTCACACACACACCGTCACATTCACACCCACACACCCACAACCATCCACACCCACACCCCACACCATGCCCACAGACAAGAATCCAAAGTTCACAAGGGTGGAGCTGGACCTTCTTGACAACGAAGTCATCAGAGTCGAGCCACAGCTCTTTAGAACATTGGTCAGACAGACCAGCATAGCCCAAAAAAATAGCCTGTGGCAGAGGATCGTCGATAAGGTGAATGCTGTTGCGCCCATCCGAAGGACCAGGCATGAATGCCAAGCCAGGTGGTACGATCTGCGCAGGGCAGTCAAGCGGAAAATGAACGAGGAATACGCCCAGAGCAACATCACTGGAGGTGGGCTGCCCCGCAGACCCGTACATTACCATCCCTGGGAGGAGAAGGTGATGGCCCTGCTTCCACCGGTAGGAGTACACGGAGTCGAAGGAGTCACAGACCCTGGTGAGTACACAAACTTCTTACGTTACATGGGGGCAATGGCCTCCACACCCCAAATACACCAAATGCACGCAACTACCCCCAAGCCCTCACCGGACACAACCACACTCAAAAACCATGCTCATGCCACTAACATGTCCATGCCCCATTCACTAAGCAAGGCCATGCCATGTCCCAGGCTACACAAACCACAAACCCAAGACTGGATGTCCGGGATGCTGGGAGGGTGGGCCTCACAAAACACATTGTGACACTCAGAAGCAGACACCAATGCCCTCAGCCCATATGGCCTAGGTACATACCCATGCACCATGCCCAAGGCACAGGGGCTGGCAAAGTACTGACAAGGTAGCTGACACTTGGCCCCGTTGTATGCAGCACAAGGCCCTCCTGTGACCACTGTACACTCAAACACCAACTCCACTAGCTCAGATATCTAGCACAGGAACTCACACTCACTGTCATGCCCGCATGCACATGAGGGTACAGACACATCACCTGGGAGACCCAATGACAAATCACACTACACACAACAGCAGGCCCGGTCACAACCCCCCCCCCCCTAACACAAGCACACACCCCTGGGGCAGGCAACGGATTCATCCACTCTCACAATGGACATGTGACACAACAAGATCAATCCATAGCCAAATAAGCATTCTGGCCACAATTCTACAGGTCAAACACTCAGGAGAACATATCAATCTGTCCCCCGCAACATACCCATCCACAAGTGGACATTGAGAGGAATGCTAGGCACATCCAACTACCTGGAGGAAGAGTGGCAACTTGAATATGTCTGAAACATGGATATCGCATGAAACAGCATTGACATTGTCTCTCTCTCACACACAGGGCAACGTCATGGATCTCCCCCCAACAATGGGGGGGAAGAATCACAGTCCCAGGCTCGGCGTGAAGATGATCCCACTGGCAGCGACGACTCTCACCACTCCGTGGATGACCCCGACCAACCTGGCCCCTCTGGTGCCCAAGCCCCTGCAGCACCTGCTTCAGGTACATCTGTGCCAACCACCACCCCCATTCCTGCCACATCCCAGGAGACACCCAGGAGCCCTGCTCGCACTGAACAACACAGCCAGTCTGACCAGGAGGGACAAGGTTCTCCGGGCACCCAGGAGGAGGCAGGCACCCTCGCAAATGCCATCCCTCAGGGGTCCCGTAGACCCGATGTGCCCACAATGGCAGGCCAGGCTCGTGTGGGCACGGGTGGTGGGTGTGGAGGCAGGCGGAGGCGCGAACCTGACCAGCCAGCTGAGGGAACCGGTATGTCACACATATGCCACATACTGGACACATACCGGTGTGACACCAGGGACATCAGCCAGGTAGTGGGGAGCCTCACACAGATGAAGGGGGACGCTCAACGAGATGAAGAACCTGCAGGCTGAGCAACACGCCAGTCAACAACAACACCAAGGACGGATGGAGGCAAGACTGGGTGAGCTCCTGGCGGTGCAAAGGGACATAAGCCATTCACTCCGTCGGATCGCCGACAACATGAGCAACCCTCCCTGTGACACCAGGCGCAGACCAGCACCAGCCACAGGGAGGGAGTAGGAGGAGGGGGATTTGTCCGACGGAGCGTCCCAAACATCGTCAAGGCCTGCATCTTAGGGTCCCCGGAGGAAGGTGGGTCATCCATGGAAAAGACCGTGAGAGGCAGCAGACCATCCACATCTCCCAGGTCACCTGGCCTGGCACCTGGCCCTCTGGTGCAACAGCAGCACCACATCCAATGACATTCTCTGCTACATGGACTTGCTGGTCACAGTCTGACCAATGATGACCAACACTGTGGTCTGGACTCTGATGACTCATAATGCCAAGGATACCATCTCCCCCTGTGAACTTTGGATTCCATGCACCCAGTAGAGCACCTCATTTCATCTACTAAAACACGTACCCCACCGCAAATAAAAAAAATTATTTGGTATCATGAGATGTTGCAGTCATTTTGCATTAGTCCACAACATATGTGTGTGTAAATGTCAAACTATGCCTCAGTGTTGAACTAACTCCACCCATCCGTACCCTTGGATCTGAGCCTGGTACAGGACACCCATGGGTCACAATGTCATTCAATGCAGACATGGAGCACAATACTCACCTGTGATGGCCTCAAGCTGCTGAGGGGGGGCTTGCAATACTGTGCGGACAGACCTATTTGGAAGAGTATCATTAAGGCGTAGAGGTCATGCCTCATTTGGAGGTTCCCGGGGGGGGGGGGGGAGTCCCAGGTATGTTTTCCCAGGTGGGAGAACTATATCCTACATGCTGGAGTACGGTGGATGTGAAGAATGGTGGCCAGGGCAAGGTTGGATGCACGGAGATGGCCCAACGGGGTCTCGGATGACAGTGGTACAAGGTTGGTTTTGGGTCGGGGTTGTGGCCTGCCTCCTGAGTGTGGGTGGGGAGTCTGAAGGTCATCCTGCAGCACACAGTTATCCATTGCAGCTATCTCTGCTGGACGGTGATGTGACTGGGGCGCGGGATGTTGAAGCTGAGGTATGCAGATGCACCCTGGATGTGTACTAGTTTCCGGGGAGTGTGGATGTACTAGCTCCGTAGAGGGCAGGACAGTATTTGACACGGATGTTGTTGTGGACCTGGGGGATGGTCTGTCTTTCCTTGTAGTGGATCTATCTGTGGATCATGTGCATAATGCAGAGGGTGTTGCAGCCTGAGGTACAGATGCTGGTGATTACCATGGCAAATGTGAGCGAGCAATACATGATACACACCATCTTGTGTGCGTGCCCACTGGGTGCCTGTGCAGGGCTCTTGTGGGTGGGACACAAGCAGTTGATCCAGCTGTAAGGGGACAATCTGCAGATGATTACCTCAGTCCTGTACAAGTCCAGCCTCAGGTGGCTGATGTTCAGCCATCCATCAATGGATCTCATGCATTCTTGATTATTTGAACTGGCAATGTCGGCGTCTTTGGTGAGGGTGAGGAGCACCTGGCTGTCAATGGCATACGAGCTGATGATGAGGTGCTGTGCGCATGTGATGGTGGTGAGGGGGGTCCTGGACACATTGTAGATTGACACGCTGAGAGATGATACCTGGGCCATGTGCCAGATGACGACACCATACTACATGCAGAAGCCTTGATGTGAAGAATGGTGGCCAGGTGTAGGCAGTCGGAGTTGCACACTCATCATGCAAAGGTGTTGTGTGTGCGCTTAGTGTATGCCTCAGAGCAGCCGGTAGATATGCGTATGGACATTGCATGGAGGGTGGCTGCAACATCAGACTGTAGTGTGATGTGGGTCATGCAAGGCCATGAGGGTCGTGCAATGTGCACGTTGCATGTGCAGACGGTTCAGCCTTTGGCACCGCGTGGCTGCAACAGTGTCACAGACAAGCTGATGCCAGCCAAATGGATGGGTGGAGGGAGGAAGGGACGAGCATCTTTGAGGCGTGTGTGTTGCCACATCCGGAAACTCTGTGTGCCCTTGCTGCAGGGGCTGCAGCAGCAGGCGGCATGTCCTGGAAAATATGCCACAAGTTGCACACAAAGACAATGATGTCAGAAAGGCCAACTGCAACAGGCGTATGTAAAGTAAGGAGTGTCCGGTTTTCAATGACACACCAAGAGACAATGGATGCACACTCACCAAAGACGACTGACACCGGATCATGAAACTGAAGGCCGAGCTGCGCACAGGAAACACACCCTCAGCAGGTGTTGAGGGCCCGTTGTGGGGACCAACATGACCAAATACATACACAACCATGGACTTCATGCACAATAGAGAATCAAATCCATGAAGAACACCATGCATGTTGCTCATCTACACATAGACTCATATGCACAATCTTTGACAACTATGCCAGAGATGCCGCATGCACAGTAGCAAGAGACCTGCATTGACAGAGATGAGGCACCTTGGAGGATGAGGAACACCTTTATTACTCAGGCCAACAGTAAGGGAAATGCATCAATATGAACAGACTCACAGGTCATTTGGCTGAACATGTGGGACCTACACTGGACACCCCCTTCACACCACAGATGCTGTAAATCCATTGAACTGGCATACAAGTGAAGGGTGTGAGCCAAACAACCCCTGCTGCACACGGAGAGGCTGCAATTCCCCATTGAGCCTCTTATGGGGATGTCCCACACTATGTCCACCCGTAGCCGTATGTTTCAGAGGGAAGTTTCACACACATTGATGCCTTCCTCACAATCCACAATCCCATTACAAATGACTGCCACGGAGGGTGACTATCAAGTCATGGGAGTGATGCTACATGTCAGGTGCCCCATGGTGAGTCGACATGTATGCATAGTAACAAAACATGCACAGGAGCAGTGCCCACACATTCCAAACAACTACCACACCTAAAATGCCTTGTTGCAATCCTACCCAAAGGAGTATTTACACCATGTCTGTGCGTGTAACGTTGAGTCAGCACACGTTGCAATACTCATGAGGAATAGCAGGAGCCCAACGATGCCACGAGCAGACAGCATGCGCAAATACCTGGGGATGCCAGACACACAAGAAGTCACTGAAAAGATACTCAACCGCATGCATGGTCATTGACTCTACAGGAATAAGGTTGTCACCATGCTAGTTTTAAATTTACTGTCTCATCCACAATGTGGGGAATGACATCATCACTCGAGTGCCACATCAGAACACACATCTAAATAACTTAGCATACAGTCAAGTGGACACTCACATCGCAACACATGCCACACAAGGCTAAAAGCGTGCACACTCAGACCCAGAGACTCACCATTATGAGAAGAAGTTACGTATGAGCTGACTCCGGATGTCCTCCTCCTCATCCTCCTCCTCCTCACTTGCCTCGTGACCAAGCCCTTCATCCTCCACGGGTGGATGTTCCTGCTCATCCGGATCCAGGATGAGTGGCACAGCTTTCTCCACTGCCATGTTGTGCAGCATGCAGCACACAATGAAGATTTTGCAGACCTTGACCGGTGCATATGGGAGAGATCCGCCTGTCTTCTGAAGGCACCAGAATCTGCTCTTCAGGAGGGAAACGTCCTCTCAATCACTCGCCTGGTCTGCCCATGGGTGTTGTAATGGTGATCTGCAGCTGTTCTGGGGTTGCGGAGAGGCGTCATCAGCCATGGCATGTTGGGATAGCCAGAGTCCCCTACATGGAAACATCATGTACAGAAGTGGGTCAGGAGAAGCTGTAAGATACAAAGATACCGCTAAATACAGGACAAACAGAGTATACCCACCAACAAGACATGCTCGTTCGTTGTGCAGCCGCAGCATCATTTCTGGCACCCTGATACGCCTTATGATGTAGGCATCGTGTACTGACCCTGGAAAACGTGTACAGACATGGGAAATCAGCATGTTAGCAAGACACACCACAAGGGCATTAATAGAGTGGTAATGTTTACGGTTGCAATAGGCTACCTCCTGTGCCTGTGGTGGCACCAAAGCCACATGTGTCCCATCAATGGACCCAATTACATGGGGCATCCCTCCCAGGGCATAGAACTCACCCTTGACACCCGTCAACTGCTCACGAGTCGGAAAATGGATGAATTCATCCAGGTGCGCCAACATGCCTTCTAAAACATCATGCAGGACGCGGCTGAACATGGTCTGGGACATGCCACCCACATAGGCTATGGTGAATTGAAAAGTACCGGTGGCAAAAAAATGTAGGGCTGCCATCACCTTCATCTTGGGGGTCAGCGCAGTAGGATAACTGTGTCGCGGTTGGAGGTGTGGTGCCAGCCTGTTTGTCAGGTCCCCAATTAACTGTTGGGTGAATCTGTAACGGCGTATGCAATCACGTTCCCTCATGGCACCCAAGTCTGGCATTGGTCGGGGGAGAGGCGGTGCCCTGCAGAAATTTGGAAGGAATAACGAAGAGTGGGTACTTCACAACACCAATGTCAATAAACTGAGCACATGTTCAACTGCTAATACACATCTGCAAAATACAGAGTCTGGTCTGCGCAATACATCCAGGACATGTATGCCAGCCAGATGCGACTCCTACGAAGAGCCAGCTACAACCGTTGATTGTCAAGTTCTACATTACATGCCCTGAAACAAGCTGTGGGCCAGTGTAAGTGAACAGCCAGAGACATCACAGGAGTGACATACATCCACATATCAGCTTTTGAAGGATGTCATCTCATACCGACAGCTGGCGGCAAGCTAGATGCACAGGGCACATGTCATTAAAAATTAGCAGCTCACACACACTGCGATGAAGGGGCACACGTGAAAAAAGAAAACACAGACATGGAGACGACGCAGATATGTCCTCATGTCAAAAGAACATGTTCGAAGCATCCAGACACACGTAACGTGTGAATCCACATGTGGCATATATGTGTGCCATGGCCATCTACGCACAGACACATGTTGGATGCAGCAACAGCAGATGCAGTTGACGGAACACCAACAGCAAGCTCATGGAAACACATGACACACACAACATAGTCACATCGGGCCACGCTGGTAGTGAGATGTCAGGTGTCCCTGTCCCTGGCATCAGGGGACAGTTGCGGGTGTTGGTGACTGTGCCATACCAGTGATGCAGTTTCTGACACGTTTGTACTACATGCACACATGTGCAAAATGTGAAGGGGAAGTGTGCCACATAGTGCCCATCACACATGCCATCTGTCCAGAGGTCATCACACATCTATTGTGCAAAAACATGTGGAGAAAAGTGCCATATCACTGCCTGACACACATAGGCCCTGCACAAGAAGAACTGCACTGACAATGACTTGATGTTCAGCCTTGTGTGAGTGTGAGACCTCCATTCCTGTCCTGTGCACCTCCTATCACCAGTGGAAGATGTGAAACGCACCGTACACATGCTCTGAGGGCGTGTGTACAGTACGTATCACTATATTGGTGTTGGCGTAGGAGTACGCGTGTGTGTAAGGACCGTACACACGTAGGTGTACGACCAGTGTGCACACGGACTTGTACTACGGTAGTACACGTCCGTGTACACACTGTTTGTACATGACCGTGTACACACTGGTCGTACACGTCCGTGTACACACTGGTCGTACACGTCTTTGTACACACTGGTCGTACACATACGTGTACGAACTGTGTGTACACGGACATGTACGACCAGTGTGTACACGGACGTGTACGAACAGTGTGTACACGGACGTGTACAACCGTAGTACACGTCCATGTACACACTGGTCGTACACGTACGTGTATGACCAGTGTGTACACGGACGTGTACGACCATTGTGTACACGGACGTGCACGAACAGTGTGTACACGGACGTGTACGAACAGTGTGTACACGGACGTGTACTACCGTAGCACATGTCCGTGTACACACTGGTCGTACACGTCCGTGTACACACTGGTCGTACACGTACGTGTATGACCAGTGTGTACACGGATGTGTCAAACGCAATGTGCAACTGGTGCCGTAGGGGTACGTGTCAAACGCACCACACCTGTGTGTGGATTGTCAAATTACATAGGGGACACATGAGGGACAAGTATAATGGCCGAAATGCATGCTGGTTGTCATGGAGACCGAGTTTCCAGTTCCAAAATTTTCATCAGGTGGCCAGCAAAAGTCGGTTGGAGACAATATACAATGTTGCAAAGTGGTTGTTGACTTGACATGATGCTCAAATTTTGAACCATGCAAAGGCACTCACTGGTGTATGTTTAAAGGGATTGGAGGAAACGTAGGATGCTAATGAGTCTGACCAATCACTCTGTACTCCTAGAAATGAAACAGCCCAGCAAGGCAGATATAAGTCAGCCAGGACCCATGAGAGGGCACTTGCCTGCACAACCTTTCATTCCACACCACTGCTGCTGTGATTGCTTCCTCTGTCACCATGTCCAGGTCTGTGGAGAGGGCCCAGCCATTCACCCAGGAGGAGAATGAGGCATTGCTGGACGTCATCCTCCCATAGTACCCCAGCCTGTATGGGAGACCAGGGGAGCAGGTGAGTGCTGACTCCACTAGCTTTGACTGTGCCCCTTTTTTGTGACTGTCACTTCTGGCATTGTGTCCAGGTGTGACAGACATGCAATGTTGTTTAGAGTGGGTCCCAGGGGGGGGAATGCCTTATGTCTCCCATGCAGAGCATGCTGTAGTTCATGTCTGCACTCCTCACTTGCATTGTGCTTACTGTGACAATCACTGCATGGCGCATGGCACATTCAGCCTGGCTAATCCTCTTGGGCATTTTAGTTCTATAGTCCTGATGTGATTCTGTGGTGCCCCCGGTGTGACAGGTGACTGTACCCACAGATATGTGTGAATTGAGTGTAGCTGTGGTGAGAGTGTCCAAATGATGTGTACGCCTCCTGGACATTGATGTGTGTGAATGTTCCCTGTCATGTGGGTGAGTGTCTATGTGGAGTGTTGCACAACAGCTGCATGGAGGAGGCATATGCTCTACCCATCTGATGTGAGAAGGAAGCCGTGCTGTGTGTCTGACGTGCTGAGCTAGCCCCACACCTGTGACACCCCCCAGTCAAGTGGCACATGTGCAGAGTGAGGGTTGTATCCGCTGTTGCCAATGGCAGGTGATTGTTCTGTACCTGTGTGTGTCTGTCTACTCTGCTGAGGTTGCGTCAGTGGTCTGGGGCATGTGACTGCTTTGAGGTGCTGTCCATCATCCTTGTGTTGCTTGTGATGCACAGCGTGAGCCATGATCAGTGATTGTGTCGCACGCCTCATGCCACCTGTGTACTTTCAATGCCATGTAGTGCATTTGGGCTTCCCCAGAGGCTAATGTCCCTATGACAAAGGTGCTATGAGTTGGCTGCATACTATGCCCTGTTCAAAAAAGCAAAGATGTTCAAATGTGTGTCTCTGTGACATGGAGCAGGTGTAGTGATGTTGTCTCACTTTGTCATCCTCACAGGAAACCGCCTACGAGAAGGGGAGAATTTGGAAGCGGGCCGTCAGGGCCGTGAAGTCGGTGGAGGGTCGGTGTCCGCGCCTACCCCAAGTGAGGAAACACTGGCAGGACATCCGGTGCTGGACCAGGAGGATCGCCCGGGTCCTGCTGGAGGACTCACCTCCACGCCCCCACGGCGGGCGTTGACGACTAACCCACCAAATGAAGCGTGTCCTGGTGGTGGTCTTCCCTGACATGGATAGGCGGTTACAGGAGAAACAGCAGGAAGGAGGGGGTAGGTACATGTGTGTTTGTTGTGTGTCACCAGCTTTTGGAAGTGCTCAGTCGCCTGGATTCACTGCCAGGGTTTATATGTGCAGTGCATATCCTGTTCCCCCAAGTCAACCGGTGCTGTTCTTCCTCCCTTCCCCTCCTTGACATGTGTTCCCTGGTCTGTGTGTAGTCACTCTTGCACATGGTCATCTAGGCTGCCAGTTAATCCAAGTGCACAATGCTTGCAGCATCATGTGTGGGGGTGGTCTGTGACATGTTTTGGTACCTTGCCTGTGCCCTGTCCTGTTCAGTCATTTGGGGGTCCATACTTGTTGGCACTGATGCTGAGTCTCAACATAGGAGTGTGAGGCTTAAAATGAACAGACTTGCAGCATGCATGACCGATGTTGTGGCCTCAGACATGATGTGCATGAGTGGGAGATATGCATAGTGCGGGGACGGTTGCTCCTGTTACAGTCAGATCTATCCAGGACCATGAAGCAGTGTGGCCACTACAGTCCCCTGAGACACCTTTTCCTAGGAATCATGTGTGTCATCCAAAACTGTGGACATTCTCTGTGTGTTCAGCATAGGTTGGCCTCTGTGGCATTGTTCCCTGGACTCATTTGTATTTACGTAAAGTGTGCTACATGTGTCCACTGTACAGGGTGACCCCATTTGGCTTGTGCATACTAACACTGGCCAGTGGCTGTGTGTCTCTGTAGAACTATCTCATGATGGTTGTTTGTCACTAATATGTGTGTTCAGCCGCATGAGGTGATGTTGAGTACATTTAGGAGTTTTTGATGCACATTTTAGTAAACCCAGATTAAGAGGTGTAAGTACTTGCTCTGTCTCAATCACATTGCCTCAGGTAGGGGGGGGTTTGTGCGGGTAAGGCCTACATGTCCAAACCTTATGTCTCCTTGCCAGGTCTGACCTGTGTGTGATAATTGTCGGGACAGACACTCAACATGCAGTGACCCAGTCATGTTGTGCAGGGTTTAATGTTTGTGCTTTGCAGCATGTGTCAAAAGTTAAAAGACATGGCTCCTGCTCATCCATTTTTGGCAACGGTGTGTGGTCCAGATGCTACGTTGTTTGGTCTGTGTGTGCTGACATCTGTGTGGACAATCTTGGTTCCCATGAGGGTGTCTCCTCAGTGCAGGTGCTCCTTGATCCGACACAATTGCAGGGCAATTAGCTAATGCATTGTCCTGTGTTAGGACATGTGTGCCACTCCACATGACAGGTAGTGGGTCAGATGTGTTGCCAAATGTGTCATGATGTTACAGATGGCCATGTGACAGGTGGCATGATTCAAGTTGTTAGTCAAGCTGTCTTGGACGTTGGCACTCACTACACTTGTCAACATGTCTCAATAGTTGATATGCATGACTTTGATGTTTTGTGGTGTATGACAATAATGTGCCTGCATGACAGATGTCTCCCAAGGAAGTGCACAAGACACCACCTTTACACTTTTCTTGGACACGCTGGCACATTAGAAACGAAGGCACAGTTTTGAAAAATATTTGTTTAGAGATTATACATATACATGTTCCCACTGTGTGGTTGCATTTGGGTAAGTCCTTGGTTGTTGCTGATACCAACTTACGAGTGTAAAGTCATCCCGACCACCATGGTTCCATGTATATGTACTTACTGATACCCCATTTCTTCTTTACTGTGGCTTATTTGATTTGGGCTGCCAGCTCATACAATGACTGTGTAAAAGTAGTTTTCAGTGCACCTCCTTGTGTGACTTCTGTTATACAGGCACATGTGTGTTCTGATCAAAAAGTGGCACATTCACACATTCCAAACACGTTGATTGTGTAAAGTGTTGTGATTCCCAAGGGTCCACAATGTATTTATTTTGGCTTTCATAATTACTCACAGGTCTCTGAGTGTGGGGACACCTTCAGCATTGGCGTCAGTTATTTGCCCTTGGGGGCACCACTACTGTTTCTTTCACAGTGAACAAGAGGTGGCATGCCTTCATAGTCTGACTGTGCTCAACAATTCCCAGACACCATATCCTCTGTCTAATTGGATATCGAGTTATTAGCTGTTGTGTCCGGATTTTCATTGTTTCCAAGGGGCATGATGGGTCAACCAACTGGGGAGTGCAGGGCTTACATATGTGCGTAGAATTGTAGATGTTACTCATGATGCTTTTCATGATATGCAATGTGACCTATTTTGTTTGGACTCATGTGTCATATGTATACAGGGGTCTGATTATTTCCTGTCTCTTCACCTTGCCCACAGCATTGTCGGGGGACAGCGAGGGAGACACCTGCACGGACGTGGAGGAGGGATCCAGCACCGGTGCCACCAGTGCTGGCGAGTCTGGCGCAGCAAGTGGCACGGAGGGCGAGGGGAGTCAGCTCCCAGAGGGGGCGGAGGCTGCTCCAACAGCTGGCAGCAGCACTACATCTATCGCCGCCCCCTCCATTCCCATCACCGCACTCCCAGTTGCTCCGGTCCCTTCTGTCCGTGTAGGGCAACAACATGTCTCCTTCGTGCCAGGCACCGCACACCCTGCCCCTGTCTCCCCTGCTGCCCTCACTGCCGAGTCTGTGGACATTAGCGGCAGTTGCAGTTTGGCCAGACATCGCTGCTGAGTGTCCTCCATGGCCACACCAGACTGCTAACACAGATGGTGTCGTACATGGAGGGCATGTCATCAGCGATGTCTGACCAACGGATGTTGCTGAGGTCCATGGACTCGTCACTGACGGCAGCAGTGAGTCTCCTGCAGCGCTTCGTCCCCCCCCTACCCTGCACCATCCACACTTCCCACTCCCATGCCTGTCCCAAGCACACCCAGACATTCCCAGGCACGCACCCCACCAGACACAGGCAGCACACCACCCTGGAAGGGCAAGCGCACACGTCCTGTCACTGTTAGAAGGCGACCTCAGAGGGGCCCGGAGGGGGCCCTGACTGCCCTGAGTCCCACCCTCGGGTATCGTAGCCGGGCACTGGCGGGAGACTCCTCAGGGGAGGAACCTCGCTTCTAGGATCGTACACTCGGCACCACACGACAGAGAGACACCACACGAGGAGTTCTTAAGAGCAAATCTTTATCAGATCGGAGTGGTAGGATCTTTATGAATTATGATCAGCAAGGCAAAATATATACAAGTAGAGCGCGGGCTCACAAAGTCTTGGAGGGGGGTTAGGAGGTAGCGGGACAGTCTTTGGGGATAGGAATCAAATGCAGGAGCGTACCCGGCGCACAGCTCACAATCCTCGAGCTGGGGGATACGCTTGTTGTCGGGGGGTCCGGCGGGACCACGAGAGTCTGTGGGAGCTGTGAGTCACTCAGCAGGGCTCAAGCACAAGTTCGGAGGTCTTACGATTTCCAGGGAGCCGCGAGTCACTGAGCAGGGCTCAAGCACGAGTTCGGAGGTCTTACGATCTTCGGGGAGCCGCGAGTCACTCAGCAGGGCTCAAGCACAAGTTCGGAGGTCTTACGATCTTCAGGGAGCCGCGAGTCACTCAGCAGGGCTCAAGCACAAGTTCGGAGGTCTTACGATCTTCAGGGAGCCGCGAGTCACTCAGCAGGGCTCAGGTGTTTCCAAGGCGAATCTGCCGGACAGTCCCAGAGCACCCCTTGTTATAGGGCGACTCCTCATTGATGTCCGGAGTCTGTGCAGGCAGGGGTCTTGTCACCTGGGGGTCGCTTGTTGGGGTTTCCTGCCATTGTCCTTTGATCCTTCCAGGGCCGGGTCGGGAGGAGTCCCAGACACCCAGCAGGCATGGAGCCAGCCCTCGGGGAGGCCGGCAGGTCGATCGAAACCCACCTTCCCAGGGAAGCGCAGAGGTGTGGTAGAAACTGCTCCTCCCTCTCTCATCCCAAGGGGAGCGCGATGTCCTCCAGCCGGAGTGGCGCCTCTAGGCCAGGGTCGCGCTGGGGCTGGGCGGCCATCTTGTTGCATGAAGTGGGCACGCGGGCCCGGTGTGGCCGAAAGGAGGAAGGCCACGGACGGGAAGTCCGGGTTTGGTGCGTGTGAGTTCTGGTGGGAAGAATCGGCTAGGCCGTGGGTTCGGGGGCTGGTGTGAGGTGCAAGGGTCAGGTCTAGCTATGTTACGTGGGCCGGGTCTAACACGCGTCCCCCCCAGCTGAAAGCCGGAGAGAACTACCCATCCTCTTGGGGGTTCTCTTCGCTGAGGCGGAAGAACCGGGAGAGGCCATCGGCGTTGGCGTGGTCAGTCCCAGGGCGGTGTTCCACGGTGAAATCCATCCCCTGGAGGGAGATTGACCACCGCAGTAGCTTGGGGTTTTCTCCTCGCATCTGCATGAGCCATCACAAGGGGCGATGGTCGGTTTGGACCTTGAAATGGGTGCCGAATAGGTAAGGGCGTAGTTTCTTGAGGGCCCAGACTACGGCGAACGCCTCGCGCTCGATGGTGCTCCATCTCTGTTCCCTGGGCAATAGCCTTCGGCTGAGGAAGGCTACGGGCTGGTCTAGGCCTTGGTCATTTTCCTGGGAGAGGACTGCCCCGATGCCATGCTCGGAGGCATCAGTTTGTACAACAAACTCTTTGGAGTAGTCGGGGGCCTGGAGGACGGGGGCAGTACACATGGCCGCTTTCAGGGCCTCGAACGCCTCTTGGCAGGCAGGGGACCACTGTACCTTCTTGGGCTGCTTTTTGGACGTGAGTCCCGTGAGGGGACCGACCAGATTCCGGATGAATCTCCGGTAGTAGCCCGTGAGGCCCAGAAAGGCTCGGACCTCTGTTTGGGTAGTGGGGGTTTCCCAGGCTAGGATGGCGTCGATTTTGGGCTGTAGAGGGGTGACCTGCCCGCTTCCGACCTGGTGCCCCAGGTAGGTTACGGAACCTTGCCCAATCTGGCACTTGCTGGCTTTCACGGTGAGCCCTGCCTGGTGCAGGGCGGTCAGCACCCTCCGGAGGTGCTGGAGGTGCTCATTCCATTCGGAGCTAAAAACTGCGATATCGTCGAGATATGCAGCACTGAATTTTTCCAGCCCAGCCAGGACTCTATTTACCAGTCGCTGGAAGGTGGCCAGGGCATTTTTCATCCCGAAGGGCATCACGCGAAAGCGATAATGCCCATCCGGGGTGGCGAAGGCGGACCGCTCCTTGGCTCCCTCTGTGAGCGCAATTTGCCAGTAGCCGCAGGTGAGATCGAAGGTACTGAGGAACCGAGCAGCCTCGAGCCGGTCAATGAGCTCGTCGGCTCGGGGAATGGGGTGGGCATCGGCTCGGGTGACTTCATTGAGTCCCCAGTAGTCCACGCAGAAGCGGAGTTCTGGTGCGACCCCGGGGGCAGCTGCTTATGGGACCAGGACCACGGGGCTGGCCCAGGGGCTGTCTGAGGGTTCGATCACGCCTAGGGTCAACATTTTCGAGACTTCGGCTTGGATACAGGACCGGACCCGATCAGGGACCCGGTAGGCCCGGTGTCTCACTGGCGGGCTGTCCCCGGTATCCACATCATGGACACACCAGTCGGTGACCTTAGGGACCAGGGAGAAGAGGTCCGACAACTGCCCTAGGAGCTGGCGGCAATCCTCACGTTGCTGGGGAGTGAGAGACGGGGAGAGGTTCACTCCCTCTACGGAGCTGTCCTTCTCTTTGGTGCACAGGAGATCAGGGAGAGGATCTGACTCCTCCTCGGACCCGTCATCAGTGGCCAGTAGGAGGCTCAGCTCCGTCCGCACAAAGTGGGGCTTGAGGCGGTTCACGTGGAGGACCCGGAGGGGGTCCCGGGGGGACTGGACGTCCACCAAGTACGTGACCTGGCTCTTCCGCTCAACCACTTTGAAGGGCCCGGTCCATTTATCCTGGAGGGCGCAGGGTTTCACGGGGGCCATGACCCATACCTGCTGGCCCGGCTGAAACTCGACCAGAGTGGCGTTCTGGTCGTACCAGCGCTTCATCTCCTCCTGACTCGCCTCCAGGTTGGCCTCAGCCATCTCTCGGAACCTCCTAGTCTGATTTCGGAGGGTCAGGACGTAACGGAACACATCTCGGGGGGGGCCTCGGGGCGCCGCCTCCCAGCCTTCCTTGACCAGGCTGAGGGGCCCCCTGACGGGGTGCCCGTAGAGTAACTCAAAGGGGCTGAACCCCAAGGATTTCTGGGGAACTTCTCGGTATGCGAATAGGAGGCAGGGGAGCAGGATGTCCCACTTACGCCGGAGGGGCTCTTCCAGGCCCGCGATCATCCCCTTCAGAGTCCGGTTAAACCGCTCTACCAGGCCGTTTCCTTTGGGGTGGTACGGGGTGGTGAACTTATAGGACACCCCGCATTGTTGCCATAAGGACTTCATGTATCGGGAGATAAAGTTGGTACCGCGATCGCTCACGACCTCGCGGGGAAAACCCATGCGGGAGAAGATTCCCATCAACGCCCGGCCCACCACGGGGGCTGTGACGGTGCGCAGGGGGATGGCCTCAGGGTATCGGGTGGCATGGTCCACCAGGACGAGGATGAACCGGTGCCCTTGGGAAGTTGGGGGGTCCAGGGGGTCCAGGGGTCCTACAATGTCGATCCCGACCCGCTCAAAAGGGGTACTGACGACAGGGAAGGGTTGGAGGGGAGCCTTGCACTTCCCTCCGCTCTTCCCACTGGCCTGGCACGTGGGGCAGGACTTGCAGTGGGCTTCTACATCTGCTTTCAATCTGGGCCAGTAGAAGTGAGTCACGAGGCGACTGTACGTTTTGTCCTGACCCAAGTGGCCTGCGAGGGGAACGTCGTGGGCCAAGCCCAGGAGGAGGTTTCGGAAGTGTAGGGGGACCACCAGCACCCGGCCGGACCCTAGCTCCACCGACTTCTGTTCGCTGTACAAAAGGTCATTCTCCCAATACACCCGGTGCGTCCCACTCCTCGGCCTCCTCAACCTCCTCCCCTAGTGCTACATTGGCTATCTGTCTAGCGGGGGGTGCTGCCTGGGTGGTGCGCGGGGCCATGGGGCATTCAGGGTCGTTGGCGTAATGCCCGGGCTTCTGGCAACGAAAACAAGTGATGGTTACCCGGTGCCCCCGTCTCAGGGGGGGGCCGGATACAGCTGGTGGGGGTGCCGGGAAAGGTGGAGGTTGGGACTTCGGGGGACTAGCCTGGGACTCTCTCTGCCCTCCCTGGTTTCCCCCCCCTCTCTGGCGGGGTGGTCCCTGACTGGCTCGGGGGTATTCTCCTACAGGGCCCCGGGAGACCCGGGTGTTGGTCCAGCGATCCGCCTCGACAGCCAGCTTTCTTGGGTCCGTGAGCTTGCTGTCGAGCACATGCTGGCGTAGTTCCACAAAGCAGTTCGCAGCTAGGTGTTCCCACAACATAAGGTCGGTTAGTTCTTCCAGGGTGGTTACCTTGCTGCCCTTGATCCACCCATCGAAGGCGCGGCTGAAGAAATTCACATATTCCACCCAGGTAGTACCCGGAATCTTCCTGCAGTCCCGGAACCGCTGGCGGTACATCTCCGGGGTGAGGCCGTACCTCGTGAGGAGGGCCGCTTTCATGTGGTCATAAGAGGTCTGCATGGAGGTGGGTAGGTCGAGCAGGGTGTCTCTCCCTTCGCTCAGGAATGGTCCCCACAACCCAGCCCCCCAATCCTTCTGCGGGACCCGATGGGAGGTCATGGCGACCTCGTAGGCCCGGAACCACTACTGAATGTCATCATTTTTGTAATATTCTTTGACCACATCCTTGGGGATGTGGACCTTCTGTTCCGCCGGGGCGGCCGCCTCCCAGTTCCCCGGGGGCCGCGCTTCTTCGCTTCTTGCTTTCAGTTCTATTTCCTTCAAGCTGCGTTCATGTTCCAGTTGAAGTCTCCTTCCCTCGTGTTCTCGTTGGAGTTTCTTCTCTTCTAGTTCTCCTTGTACTCGCAACTGTTCTACTGCTAGCTTTTTCTCGGCTAATTTCAACTCGCCCTCAATTTTGAGTTTGGCTAATTCGAGCTTGTGATGGCGACTTTTTTCTCTGTCTGCGAGTTCCTCCGGGGATAGGCCCCCGTCTGGTACGAAGCCTCGCACCTGGTTGCTGCTGCGTTTGCCTTGGGAGGGTCCAGCTTCGGCGTGGGGCTCCCCCGCTCCTTCTGGGCGGGAGGCTCCAGAATCCACCCAAGCTTTCAGTGCCTTTTGCATATCTTCTTTGGTGTTGAGACCAGTGGTAGCGATTTTGAGTTCCTTACAGAATTGCTTTAGTTCTTTGTGAGTGTACTCTTCCAGCTGTTCCACCTGGAACACGGTACTGGTGTCGTTTTCTATGAGAACCACGGCGTTTCCTTCTGCCATCTTTGTCGGTAGTGCGTCAGCCGTTCACGGTACGATCTCTAGATGATGGGCCCGAATCCCGTCGCTTGCCACCAATGTTAGAAGGCGACCTCAGAGGGGCCCGGAGGGGGCCCTGACTGCCCTGAGACCCACCCTCGGGTATCGTAGCCGGGCACTGGCGGGAGACTCCTCAGGGGAGGAACCTCGCTTCTAGGATCGTACACTCGGCACCACACGACAGAGAGACACCACACGAGGAGTTCTTAAGAGCAAATCTTTATCAGATCGGAGGGGTAGGATCTTTATGATCAGCAAGGCAAAATATATACAAGTAGAGCGCGGGCTCACAAAGTCTTGGAGGGGGGTTAGGAGGTAGCGGGACAGTCTTTGGGGATAGGAATCAAATGCAGGAGCGTACCCGGCGCACAGCTCACAATCCTCGAGCTGGGGGATACGCTTGTTGTCGGGGGGTCCGGCGGGACCACGAGAGTCTGTGGGAGCTGTGAGTCACTCAGCAGGGCTCAAGCACAAGTTCGGAGGTCTTACGATTTCCAGGGAGCCGCGAGTCACTGAGCAGGGCTCAAGCACGAGTTCGGAGGTCTTACGATCTTCGGGGAGCCGCGAGTCACTCAGCAGGGCTCAAGCACAAGTTCGGAGGTCTTACGATCTTCAGGGAGCCGCGAGTCACTCAGCAGGGCTCAAGCACAAGTTCGGAGGTCTTACGATCTTCAGGGAGCCGCGAGTCACTCAGCAGGGCTCAGGTGTTTCCAAGGCGAATCTGCTGGACAGTCCCAGAGCACCCCTTGTTATAGGGCGACTCCTCTTTGATGTCCGGAGTCTGTGCAGGCAGGGGTCTTGTCACCTGGAGGTCGCTTGTTGGGGTTTCCTGCCATTGTCCTTTGATCCTTCCAGGGCCGGGTCGGGAGGAGTCCCAGACACCCAGCAGGCGTGGAGCCAGCCCTCGGGGAGGCCGGCAGGTCGATCGAAACCCACCTTCCCAGGGAAGCGCAGAGGTGTGGTAGAAACTGCTCCTCCCTCTCTCATCCCAAGGGGAGCGCGATGTCCTCCAGCCGGAGTGGCGCCTCTAGGCCAGGGTCGCGCTGGGGCTGGGCGGCCATCTTGTTGCATGAAGTGGGCACGCGGGCCCGGTGTGGCCGAAAGGAGGAAGGCCACGGACGGGAAGTCCGGGTTGGGTGCGTGTGAGTTCTGGTGGGAAGAATCGGCTAGGCCGTGGGTTCGGGGGCTGGTGTGAGGTGCAAGGGTCAGGTCTAGCTATGTTACGAGGGCCGGGTCTAACAGTCACGCACACTCAGGGGGAAGAAGGCACACCCACTGGGTCTGGGGCACACAGGCAGACAAGCAGCCACAGTCGGAGTCCGCATTCCTCACTCCCCAGTCCCTCCAATGTCACTCCCCTCGGCTCCCCTGCCCCACAATCTGAGAAGGAGACCTACTTGGCTGTGCTGGGCCTCAGCCCCACTGGTTCACTAGCCCGCAAACGGGCAAGGCACTCCACGGGTAGGGGATTTGAGCCCCCCCCTGTCCACCACCTCTTCCAGTAGCACTGCAACCCATCCCTCCGACCCCCCCTCCATGGGGCCTGTGGGTTCTTCAGGTGCAGGGGAGACGCTGGCCGAGCTTGCGGACATGTGCAGCACCCTGCTAACCACCATCTTTGGCGCTGCCCCACCCCCTGTGATGGAGTCGTCCGTCCCTGCAACCACAACACCTACCCTTCCCCCTCCTGTCCCTGCGGTGCCTGGTCCTTTGCCCCATTATGCCCCCCCCAGTGGATGAACATGATGTGTCAAATGTGCAGGCAAGCTAGGGGAGACGCGTGGCCATGTGTCCCCTCCAGGACTTCGCATGTGGACTGGCCTATGGCCTTTGTACATAGTGTCCTTTTATACGTTTTAATTTAATGCTGAATAAAGCATTTTGTTTTTCCTTTGCACACTATTGCTTTTCTGGTATTGATGTTGGTGCTGATGCTCCCTGAGTTGGGGTGGTGATAATGTGTTAGGTGTCTGGGAAATGTTGTAGTGTGCTGCTCATGGGGTGGACCCTGGTATCTGCGTGCCATCACAAGGTCTCTGCAAATAATCTTTGGTCATGTATGCTCTTTGTGTTTGGAGACATTGTCCCAAGGAGTGTTCCTTCCTCTGTGGCACCTGACATTTTCCCTGCAGGGAGTTGCACAATTGTTGTGCTGACCTGTGTCTACATTTCCTTGGTGGGTGACGGATCCCTTCAACTATGGCCATGCCTGCTCAGCAATGTCTCCGCCTGCATCGTCTGTGCCATCCTTGGTAGTCACTGTACTTGTGTATGGAGTATGTTGCCATGCCTTCATGTAGAAATGGTCCCTTTTACGCACTATGCATGTGTGTACTCCCAGCCTAGCACACATATGTTACTTGTTCTGCAGGGGATTTGGGCACCTGACTCACAATTGTGGGCATTGTATCTGTGGGAACTCCACCCTATTCCTTCCATGGGAGACAACAACTTGGTGGCTGTCCCAACACCTGTACATTCCTATGAGTCCTGGAATGTGCGTGACAGTGTGTGTTCCCTTTGGCTCTCTTAGTTTAGTAGGCTTTAACATGACTATACAGTCTTGTGGCATGATCTCAGTGTGTGTATTGTGCTGCATCCGCAAGGGGTGGGTATGCATGTGTCATTTGTCATCACACACACATGTGGTGTGTCATGCAGTGGGGGAAGGACATCCATCCTCATGGGAGTGGGACACTGCTGTCAGTGATGTGTTGTTATGGCACTCTCAACATTGTCGCACATTGTGGATGCCTTCATACACCCATGGAGTTGTGGTCATCTGAGGATGATGTACACACCCCCATGTCTCTCTCCACTGCTGTGAGTGATATGCACCCACCCCTCATAAGTCTGGGCACTGCTGGGAGTGATAGGCACCCACCCCTCATATGTCTGGGCACTGCTGGGAGTGACAGGCACCCACCCCTCATATGTCTGGCCACTGCTGGGAGTGATTGGCACCCACCCCTCATATATCTGGGCACTGCTGGGAGTGATAGGCACCCACCCCTCATATGTCTCTGTCCACTGCAGGTATTCCTCTGCACCCACCACCATGTCTCTGTCCACTGCTGGGAGTGATATGCACCCACCCCTCATATGTCTGGGCACTGCTGGGAGTGAAATGCACCCACCCCACATATGTCTCTGTCCACTGCAGGTATTCTTCTGCACCCACCCCATGTCTCTGTCCACTGCTGGGAGTGATATGCACTCACCCCTCATATGTCTGGACACTGCTGGGAGTGATAGGCACCCACCCCTCATATGTCTGGGCACTGCTGGGAGTGATAGGCACCCACCCCTCATATGTCTCTGTCCACTGCAGGTATTCCTCTGCACCCACCCCCATGTCTCTGTCCACTGCTGGGAGTGATATGCACCCACCCCTCACATGTCTCTGTCCACTGCAGGTATTCCTCTGCACCCACCCCATGTCTCTGTCCACTGCTGGGAGTGATATGCACCCACCCCTAATATGTCTGGGCACTGCTGGGAGTGATAGGCACCCACCCCTCATATGTCTGGGCACTGCTGGGAGTGATAGGCACCCACCCCTCATATGTCTGGGCACTGCTGGGAGTGATAGGCACCCACCCCTCATTTGTCTGGGCACTGCTGGGAGTGATACGAACCCACCCCTCATATGTCTGAGCACTGCTGGGAGTGATAGGCACCCACCCCTCATATGTCTGGGCACTGCTGGGAGTGATAGGCACCCACCCCTCATATGTCTCTGTCCACTGCAGGTATTCCTCTGCACCCACCCCCATGTCTCTGTCCACTGCTGGGAGTGATATGCACCCACCCCTCATATGTCTGGGCACTGCTGGGAGTGATCGGCACCCACCCCTCATATGTCTGTGCACTACTGGGAGTGATAGGCACTCACCCCTCATATGTCTGGGCACTGCTGGGAGTGATAGGCACCCACCCTTCACATGTCTGGGCACTGCTGGGAGTGATAGGCACCCACCCCTCATTTGTCTGGGCACTGCTGGGAGTGATATGCACCCGCTCCTCATATGTCTGGGCACTGCTGGGAGTGATAGGTACCCACCCCTCATATGTCTGGGCACTGCTGGGAGTGATAGGCACCCACCCCTCATATGTCTCTGTCCACTGCAGGTATTCCTCTGCACCCACCCCCATGTCTCTGTCCACTGCTGGGAGTGATATGCACCCACCCCTCATATGTCTAGGCACTGCTGGGAGTGATAGGCACCCACCCCTCATATGTCTGGGCTCTGCTGGGAGTGATAGGCACCCACCCGTCACATGTCTCTGTCCACTGCAGGTGTTCCTCTGCACCCACCCCCATGTCTCTGTCCACTGATGTGAATCCTAGGCAGACACCCACCCACACTCTCCTGGGCATACACCCCCCCCCCCAATATACGGGTTAGATGCTGCACCACGCCCTATGACAACATTCGGGGCGTGGGTACACCTTGTATCACTGATGTACTGGTGCCCTAGGGGTACGCGTGATGCGGTCCGTACCCACGCTCTGAGAGCGTGTGTACAGCCCGTACCACTATTGTTGGGGTGAAGTAGGGGTACTGCCCGTACCCACGCCCTCAGAGCGTGGGTACGGGTCGTACCACGCGTACCCCTACGTCACCCCAACAATGGTGGTATGGCCCGTACCCACGCTGTGGGGGCATGGGTATGGGCCATACCACCATTGTTGGGGTGACGTAGGGGTACGGCCATACCCAGGCTCTGAGGGCGTGTGTACGGGCTGTACCACAATTGTTGGTGTGACGTAGGGGTACGGCCCGTACCCACGCTCTGAGGGCGTGGGTACGGGCCGTACCACCATTGTTGGGGTGACGTAGGGGTGGGGCCCGTACCCACGCTCTGAGGGCGTGGGTACAGGTCGTACCACGCGTACCCCTACGTCACCCCAACAATGGTGGAACAGCCCGTACCCACGCCCCCAGAGTGTGGGTATGGGCCATACCACCATTGTTGGTGTGATGTAGGGGTACGGCCCGTGCCCAGACTCTGAGGGCGTGGGTATGGGCCGTACCACCATTGTTGGGGTGACGTAGGGTTACGGCCTGTACCCACGCTCTGAGGGCGTGGGTACGGGCCATACCACCATTGTTGGGGTGACGTAGGGGTGTGGCCCATACCCACGCTCTGAGGGCGTGGGTACGGGTCGTACCAAGCGTACCCCTATGTCACCCCAACAATGGTGGAACAGCCCGTACCCATGCCCCCAGAGTGTGGGTACGGGCCATACCACCATTGTTGGTGTGATGTAGGGGTACGGCCCGTACCCAGACTCTGAGGGCGTGGGTATGGGCCGTACCACCATTGTTGGGGTGACGTAGGGGTGCGGCCCGTACCCACGCTCTGAGGGTGTGGGTACGGGTCGTACCACGCGTACCCCTACGTCACCCCAACAATGGTGGAACAGCCCGTACCCACGCCCCCAGAGTGTGGGTATGGGCCATACCACCATTGTTGGTGTGATGTAGGGGTACGGCCCATACCCAGACTCTGAGGGCGTGGGTATGGGCCGTACCACCATTGTGGGGGTGACGTAGGGGTACAGCCCGTACCCACGCTCTGAGGGCGTGGGTACAGGCCATACCACCATTGTTGGGATGACGTAGGGGTGTGGCCCGTACCCACACTCTGAGGGCGTGGGTATGGGCCGTACCACCATTGTTGGGGTGACATAGGGGTACGGCCCGTACCCATGCTCTGAGGGCGTGGGTACAGGCCATACCACCATTGTTGCGGTGACGTAGGGGTGCGGCCCGTACCCACGCTCTGAGGGCGTGGGTACGGGTCGTACCACGCGTACCCCTACGTCACCCCAACAATGGTGGTACGGCCCGTACCCACGCCCCCAGAGTGTGGGTACGGGCCGTACCACCATTGTTGGTGTGATGTAGGGGTACGGCCCGTACCCAGACTCTGAGGGCGTGGGTATGGGCCGTACCACCATTGTTGGGGTGACGTAGGGGTACGGCCCGTACCCACGCTCTGAGGGCGTGGGTACGGGCCATACCACCATTGTTGGGGTGACGTAGGGGTGTGGCCTGTACCCACGCTCTGAGGGCGTGGGTACGGGTCGTACCAAGCGTACCCCTACGTCACCCCAACAATGGTGGTACGGCCTGTACCCACGCCCTCAGAGCATGGGTACAGGCCGTACCCCTACGTCACCCCAACAATGGTGGTACAGCCCGTACCCACGCCCTCAGAGTGTGGGTACCACCATTGTTGGGGTGACATAGGGGTACACGTGGTACGACCCGTACCCACGCTCTGAGGGCATGTGTACGGCCCGTACCACCATTGTTGTGGTGACGGGACGCGTCCACATCCACTTCCGTTGTGGCGGGACGCAGGCCTTGGTGGACACGCCCCCCGAAGTGACCAGACCCTGGAGGTACTGTATGTACATGATATATGTGGTATAATTTGGGTAGGGGTTATGTTTCCTGCCCCTCGCCCCACCCTTTGCCCCTGGGTGTTGTTCTAACCTTCTGCGGCGTCTGCGTTGGTTTCTGTGCACCAGGTCGTAGGCTAGGAGGGCCGGATTACACGTAGGATGGGGTCCATGGCTGTCCGTTGCGTACAAGTGCTCCTTCTTCGCGTCGTCCTCAATTTCCCGGGAGTTTTTGGCTGCCGTTAAATATTAGCCGTTCGGAGTGACGTAGGCACGAATAATACTTGCTGGTCCGTAAAACGCTGCCTGACTCCGTCCGGACTTCACGTACGCGATGTCCCGGATCGGAATTGTGGGTATTTTTTAGCCGCACATAGTTTTGTACGAATCGTACGGAAATGGTACTTCTGTAAGATTCGTACTTGCTGATTTGTAAGGGGGATTTCCAGGGTACGAGTCGTACGGAGAAAACGCTCCGTACGACCATTCGTACCCGGGTTTTAACGGATTGGAATCGGCACCATAATGTTTAGCTTTGATAGACCTCTAACAAGAATTTGCAATGCAATAGGTATCACATTAGTTACATTTAGAGCTATTGGCTTTGCAAATGAGGATGTTTATCAGAATTTGTTTCTCTTAAAAAATATCCTAGCAATAGCATAACTAATGAAACAAATTCAATGAAGCAAGGAAAGGGTGCAGTAGCTCCGCCTGTTACCAGGTGTCCCTGTGGACCTCTATTAGCCATATAAGGTACTTCACCCTGCAATAATGAAGAGTACACCTCATCCCCAGGACCCTGTCCAGGCCCACATTAATTATTCCAAAGCAACAGGCTCACTGACGCACACAGGAAGCATGGCAGAGCTTGCAGCTGTGGCTATTGTCTTGCTCAAACTCACTCAATTCCATGATGCACACACTGAAATTCTGGTGTGCAGGACGTAGGAAAACACTGCACAGGCTTAAGAAAAGACTGGGGAAGGCTATTTGCCTAACGCACCGCTTTAGCTTCAGATGTTTAAAGCTAAAGGGTGGCATGCTGCGATTGCTACAAGAGTTCAATAAATAGAAAAAAATGTGTGCAGCCACTGTATTTGATTTCTTTTCGTTTACTTTTGTGGCAATCGTGGCACGCCGCACTTTAGAGTTTGATGTTTACTAATAAAGAGTGGTGTACCATGACTGCATTTGCCCACCTTTTTCTTCTATTTATGGACTTTTGCAGAAATGGCGGCACACCACGCTTTAGCTTCAGAGGTTAAAAGCTAAATCGCGGCGTGCTGCGATTGCCTCAAAAGTAATTACATTGAAAGAAATGCGGTTTACAGTAAAGCAGATTTTAATAAAATGACATCCTCTGCAGCGTCATGGTTTGCAGAAGCGGGATAACATGTTGTGCCTCGTACAGCAACTACAAACCAGGGCGGGTTGCAAAAGCCGGACAGCATGTCGTGCCTGCTTCAGCAAGACATTAATTAACTAAATAGTATTTACTAACTATTAATGAAACCTATAGAGTAATGACACATGCAAGAGGGGCTGTCCAGGATTCAAAAGCAATCATTTTCAAGGGACAGTAAGAGGAGCCAATTGAAAAGATGGGCGCGGGAGCACTATTTTTGAGAAAACAAGACAATGTGTCGTGTAGGAATGTGATTAGAAGGGTCAGGAGTGAGTGAATGAGTGAATTAAAAAATACCTGACTCTATGGACTAAAAAACTTTAATATTCCTTTGAGCTGGTATTGTTAAAAGTGGGAAAAAGGTTGGAGGTTCATTGCCTCAATGAGCAGTTCCTCCTATGTCTGTCAACATGTTTTGAAGCCCTCCTCTGGCTTCTTTTTCAGGAACAAAGGGTTCCCTTCTACACTCACTATATAATATATTACAGAGAGATGTCAATAAGGTATCTAAAAAACAGTATCTAAAGAAAAAGTATTGTATATACATGTAGTAACTACTACGTGGTGAGCATGCCATATAACCATGCACAATATACAATACCCCAATAGGTATACTACTTTGTAATTCATTCTCTAAGGAGATATTACCCCATGAGTCTTAAAACGGGTGGGAAGGGTGCCTTTAGTCACACATACTCCAAGGACACTGCCTCTCCTTGATCTCGCCTCCCCGCGGCTCCGTGGAACCTATCACAAGGCAACCACAGTGTGTGTATATATATATATATATATATATATATATATATATATATATATATATATATATATATATATATATATATTCACTTAAAAAACCATAGGTTTCACACATGTTATAGTTGGCTGGACATTTCACTCCTGAAAAACCATTGAAATTCACCCGTTATAGTTAGAGCAGGCAACAATAACTCACGCGACCGCAATCTTCTGCTGATGACGAAAGATATTACATCACTGTATTTAGACACTTATTTACCCATGTCTTCTTCCATTAATTTTTAGCTATACATATATTACAAATATTTTTTTTTCAGAAAGACACATATGTCATCAGTGATGTAATATCTTACGTCATCAGCAGAGGATTGCGGTCGCGTGAGTTATAGTTGCCTGCACTAACTATAACGGGGGAACTTCAATGGTTTTTCACGAGTGAAATGCCCAGCTAACTATAACATGTGTGAAACCTATGGTTTTTTAAGTGAATTTGCAAGGTTTTTTAAATGCTAATTCCTAACTATAACGTGTGTGAAACCTATGGTTTTTTCAGTGAATTTGTACGGTTTTTTAAATGCTAAGTTATTTATTTATTTATTTATTATTTTTTTAAGGTTTTTCACCGTGCGCGCACCGCGCGCCCACGTTACGTAGTTCGCGGAATTTTTCCGTTTCTACCGTGCGCACACGCTAGGCGCACTCCGCGATTTTTCGTAAAAAATTTAAAATAAATGTTTGCCCTTGGGGGTCCTTCTGGGACCCCCTGACCAAGGCTAGGGGGTCAGGAACTGTCCACCCTGCCCCCTTTTCACGTTCTCCACCTTTGTTTTTCACCCCCTCAGAGTGCGAGAGACAAAATGGCGGCCGACACTTCCTGGTTTCGACCGATTCGAATGTTTACTAAGATCTAGCAACCAATCAAAATCGCGCTCGCGCACGGCAGCGTGCGCGTACGGTAAGGTTTACCGTGCGCGCACGGTGCGCGCCTATAGATATATATATTGATTTAAATGCTATTTTCTCAGGAAAAACTGAACAGATTTACACCAGACCTGCAAAAGGCACATCCTTGACCTGAGGACTACCTCTCTGCCAAATTTCAAGTAATTCTGTTCAGCCGTTCGGGCTGTAGCTCGGACTAAAGGTCCTATGAAAAAATGCATGGGGAAAACGTGATTTTGGGACCTCCCCTTTTTCTCAGCCCCCGCTTGACGAATCCCCCCGAGACTTTCAGGGAAGGAGCGGAGCGGAGCGCCCCACCTATTTTGAAAAATTTGCGAGGATTTATCAATCGGCGTCTAAGTTATTCAAAATAGAATGTTGCAGATTTCCTATGGAAACACGATCCTAACTATAACTATCTACTGAATATATATATGTATATATGTATGCTCCTTTGCCTTGTCCCAGAAAATTGAGCTGCACTCGCACACAGAACCAAAGAGTACAAGCGGCATGCTGCAAGCACTTTCAATCTGACAGCCATAGACGTGACCTGCCTGACGCGTTTCAAGGGTGTGTCCCTCTTCTTCAGAGGCAATCGCAGCTGCAGGAGTGCTCCGGTTCCGGTCCCAACATGCCATTTATAACGCCCCCAGATGGGCGGGTCAAATGTCCCAGGGCATCCTTGGACTTGCAGTCCCGGTAAATTAAACCACTGACGGTGCACGAATGTTCTGTCCCTTTCAAGCCCACAGATGGGCCACCGCTCACAGAGTCCGCTTTAATCCCTGGTCTGTTCTCCACAACAACGGCTTGGCATATATCCTGCCGTGTGGCCCCCTCTCTTCACGGGGTGGTGCTGCTCGACGGCCGGACCACCGCCAAGAATGTATGCTCCTTTGCCTTGTCCCAGAAAATTGAGCTGCACTCGCACACAGAACCAAAGGTGGCAAGCCTTTATTTAAGAGTACAAGCGGCATGCTGCAAGCAGTAATGTGGGCCAGCAGCGGCAAACAGGATTGAGGACGAGTCCACTTGCAGGGTACATACAGAACAAGATTTGTGTGCTATCCGGACCATATTTCCCACAACGCACAGTCTCATTCGAGCTTCCCATTGGTGGGAGTGCAATATGAAAATGGCGAAGTAGGTTCAGCGTTTGCACACACCGTCTCCGTTAAAGCCTCTGAAGAGAAGCATATGGAGCTTCGAAACGCGTCAGGCAATTCCACTACGGAGCAGCTTCTACAAGCGGATCCTCGTCCATGCCTATCATAAACAAAGCTGCTGATCGAGTGCTGCTCATCTGGTGGACAACCTTTGGAGCAGAATGTAACACGCGGCCGTCCTGCCGCGGAGCTTGCACCACCCCGCAATGTTACAGGGGCCACCTGACATGGTAACCATCATGTCAGTAATGTGGGCCAGCAGCGGCAAACAGGATTGAGGACGAGTCCACTTGCAGGGACCATACAGGACAAGATTTGTGTGCTATCCGGACCATATTTCCCACAATGCACAGTCTCATTCGAGCTTCTCATTGGTGGGAGTGCAATATGAAAATGGCAAAGAAGGTTCAGCGTTTGCACACACCGTCTCCGTTAAAGCCTCTGAAGAGAAGAATATGGGGCTTCGAAACACGTCAGGCAATTCCACTACGGAGCGGCTTCTACAAGCAGATCCTCGTCCATGCCTATCATAAACAAAGCTGCTGATCGAGTGCTGCTCACCTGGTGGACAACCTTTGGAGCAGAATATATATATACAGGTGTGTCCCATATTGCACACAGAACGTCAAGCCTTTGAGAAAGGAGCTACAGGCTTTGAAACGCGTCAGGCGGATTGACTGTGACGCTGCAAGACATCTGCATACGGAATGCGAGTTTGCCAATAAAGGATTTACGTCAGTTTATGTCCGAGTGCGTTCTTAACTGAAGGGGCAGTTCGGAGCTGGATTTACAACGCGGCAGCCCTTGCCGCGAAGAACGCACCACCCCATCAGCATTGGGGGCCATGGGGCTCGATATACAACCTTGCCTCTTTCATGGGACATGGACTTTGGATTTAACTTACACCCGTATGTGGAGGCCCATTTGTGGGCTTTGAATGGAGTCAGCAGCAGAAAACGAGTGCACCCATCCAGGGTAATATTACTGGGACATACTACGTGAACCAGAATCCTTTTCCTATTGAGGGCGTGGTATCAAGTAGATAAACAGGTGTGTCCCATATTGCACACAGAACGTCAAGCCTTTGAGAAAGGAGCTACAGGCTTTGAAACGCGTCAGGCGAATTGACTGTGAAGCTGCAAGACATCTGCATACGGAATGCGAGTTTGCCAATAAAGGATTTACGTCAGTTTATGTCCGAGTGCGTTCTTAACTGAAGGGGCAGGTCGGAGCTGGATTTACAACGCGGCAGCCCTTGCCGCGAAGAACGCACCACCCCATCAGCATTGGGGGCCATGGGGCTCGATATACAACCTTGCCTCTTTTATGGGACATGGACTTTGGATTTATCTTACACCCGTATGTGGAGGCCCATCTGTGGGCTTTGAATGGAGTCAGCAGCAGAAAACAAGTGCACCCATCCGGGGTAATATTACTGGGACATACTACGTGAACCAGAATCCTTTGCCTATTGAGGGCGTGGTATCAAGTAGATAAACAGGTGTGTCCCATATTGCACACAGAACGTCAAGCCTTTGAGAAAGGAGCTACAGGCTTTGAAACGCGTCAGGCGAATTGACTGTGAAGCTGCAAGACATCTGCATACGGAATGCGAGTTTGCCAATAAAGGATTTACGTCAGTTTATGTCCGAGTGCGTTCTTAAATGAAGGGGCAGTTCGGATCTGGATTTACAACGCGGCAGCCCTTGCCGCGAAGAACGCACCACCCCATCAGCATTGGGGGCCATGGGGCTTGATATACAACCTTGCCTCTTTCATGGGACATGGACTTTGGATTTATCTCACACCCGTATGTGGAGGCCCATCTGTGGGCTTTGAATGGAGTCAGCAACAGAAAACGAGTGCACCCATCCAGGGTAATATTACTGGGACATACTACGTGAACCAGAATCCTTTGCCTATTGAGGGCGTGGTATCAAGTAGATAAACAGGTGTGTCCCATATTGCACACAGAACGTCAAGCCTTTGAGAAAGGAGCTACAGGCTTTGAAACGCGTCAGGCGAATTGACTGTGAAGCTGCAAGACATCTGCATACGGAATGCGAGTTTGCCAATAAAGGATTTACGTCAGTTTATGTCCGAGTGCGTTCTTAACTGAAGGGGCAGTTCGGAGCTGGATTTACAACGCGGCAGCCCTTGCCGCGAAGAACGCACCACCCCATCAGCATTGGGGGCCATGGGGCTTGATATACAACCTTGCCTCTTTCATGGGACATGGACTTTGGATTTATCTCACACCCGTATGTGGAGGCCCATCTGTGGGCTTTGAATGGAGTCAGCAGCAAAAAACGAGTGCACCCATCCAGGGTAATATTACTGGGACATACTACGTGAACCAGAATCCTTTGCCTATTGAGGACGTGGTATCAAGTAGATAAACAGGTGTGTCCCATATTGCACACAGAACGTCAAGCCTTTGAGAAAGGAGCTACAGGCTTTGAAACGCGTCAGGCGAATTGACTGTAAAGCTGCAAGACATCTGCATACGGAATGCGAGTTTGCCAATAAAGGATTTACGTCAGTTTATGTCCGAGTGCGTTCTTAACTGAAGGGGCAGTTCGGAGCTGGATTTACAACGCGGCAGCCCTTGCCGCGAAGAACGCACCACCCCATCAGCATTGGGGGCCATGGGGCTCGATATACAACCTTGCCTCTTTCATGGGACATGGACTTTGGATTTATCTTACACCGGTATGTGGAGGCCCATCTGTGGGCTTTGAATGGAGTCAGCAGCAGAAAACGAGTGCACCCATCCAGGGTAATATTACTGGGACATACTACGTGAACCAGAATCCTTTGCCTATTGAGGGCGTGGTATCAAGTAGATAAACAGGTGTGTCCCATATTGCACACAGAACGTCAAGCCTTTGAGAAAGGAGCTACAGGTTTTAAAATGCGTCAGGTGAGTTGACTGTGAAGCTGCAAGACATCTGCATACAGAATGCGAGTTTGCCAATAAAGGATTTACGTCAGTTTATGTCCGAGTGCGTTCTTAACTGAAGGGGCGGTTCGGAGCTGGATTTACAACGCGGCAGCCCTTGCCGCGAAGAACGCACCACCCCATCAGCATTGGGGGCCATGGGGCTCGATATACAACCTTGCCTCTTTTATGGGACATGGACTTTGGATTTATCTTACACCCGTATGTGGAGGCCCATCTGTGGGCTTTGAATGGAGTCAGCAGCAGAAAACGAGTGCACCCATCCGGGGTAATATTACTGGGACATACTACGTGAACCAGAATCCTTTGCCTATTGAGGGCGTGGTATCAAGTAGATAAACAGGTGTGTCCCATATTGCACACAGAACGTCAAGCCTTTGAGAAAGGAGCTACAGGCTTTGAAACGCGTCAGGCGAATTGACTGTGAAGCTGCAAGACATCTGCATACGGAATGCGAGTTTGCCAATAAAGGATTTACGTCAGTTTATGTCCGAGTGCGTTCTTAAATGAAGGGGCAGTTCGGAGCTGGATTTACAACGCGGCAGCCCTTACCGCGAAGAACGCACCACCCCATCAGCATTGGGGGCCATGGGGCTCGATATACAACCTTGCCTCTTTCATGGGACATGGACTTTGGATTTATCTTACACCCGTATGTGGAGGCCCATCTATGGGCTTTGAATAGAGTCAGCAGCAGAAAACGAGTGCACCCATCCAGGGTAATATTACTGGGACATACTACGTGAACCAGAATCCTTTGCCTATTGAGGGCGTGGTATCAAGTAGATAAACAGGTGTGTCCCATATTGCACACAGAACGTCAAGCCTTTGAGAAAGGAGATACAGGCTTTGAAACGTGTCAGGCGAATTGACTGTGAAGCTGCAAGACATCTGCATATGGAATGCGAGTTTGCCAATAAAGGATTTACGTCAGTTTATGTCCGAGTGCGTTCTTAACTGAAGGGGCAGTTCGGAGCTGGATTTACAACGCGGCAGCCCTTGCCGCTAAGAACGCACCACCCTATCAGCATTGGGGGCCATAGGGCTCGATATACAACCTTGCCTCTTTCATGGGACATGGACTTTGGATTTATCTTACACCCGTATGTGGAGGCCCATCTGTGGGCTTTGAATGGAGTCAGCAGCAGAAAACGAGTGCACCCATCCAGGGTAATATTACTGGGACATACTACGTGAACCAGAATCCTTTGCCTATTGAGGGCGTGGTATCAAGTAGATAAACAGGTGTGTCCCATATTGCACACAGAACGTCAAGCCTTTGAGAAAGGAGCTACAGGCTTTGAAACGCGTCAGGCGAATTGACTGTGAAGCTGCAAGACATCTGCATACGGAATGCGAGTTTGCCAATAAAGGATTTACGTCAGTTTATGTCCGAGTGCGTTCTTAACTGAAGGGGCAGTTCGGAGCTGGATATATATATATATATATATATATATATATATATATATATATATATATATATATATATATATATATATATATATATATATATATATATAGACTGACACCAGGTGGTAATTGGGCACCGCAGATGCAAAACGCCGAAGCGGTGAGGTGGTTTTGGCATAATCAATTTTGTGGATGGGTCCTCCTCAACCCCGAGGTTGTGCCATTCTTGGATATTACTTTTAATGCTGTGGGCTAAAGCTATTTGAAAGTCCTGTGTCTTTGCCCCGGTAAGAAATACCTCTGATATTTACCCTGCAGCAACAAACTCCTAATGACTATGTTTTGCTTAGCAGTGACCTTTCTCAGCGGCATTGTGGGACTTGTAGTCCTGAGGGGGCTGGAGCACGTGCTCGACTGATTTCGACTTTGGGTTTCAAATTCACTACCAGTCAAGAAATACAACCCCAAGAGGACAATGTGGTTATCCGGGCCCCATGCCAGGCGATATTAAGAATGTGACATTAACATTGCGGCAATGAGCATGGGGAGTCGGGGTCAGAAGTTGGATTGATACGCATTAATCTTCAGCTCGGGAGAGCTTTCTTGAATAAATGACAGCAACTATGAGTCAGGCATTGTAGCGTTTAGCAGCATTTACTTTTAAAATGTTGATTTTATATTATTAAGGTAACACTGGATGCAATGTTTGGCTAAGTAGGTATAATGCCCACATTCAATCCCACTGCACTAGATGTCTGAAGTGATCTTCGGACATGAACGTCTATGCGGTATGCATCATAGATATGTCATGAGAGCAAAATTACATTCAAGGACTGTGTGCAATATATTGTGATGCTATGATTTACCTGCATTATTGCAGACTGTTTGCTGTAGATAGCTTGTACATGAGGTAACTCTGTTGTAATAGGAGTACATACACAATAGTATGTTTTCCATGCTTATTTACGAATCCAGTGGGTGGGGCTATATAACACTTGTGAAAATTACCGCCAAACTAGATTGACAAAGGACACTTTGTGGCGTCTCTCCTTGTGCTCGGGATTGAGGGCGACATCAACGAGTAAAGAGATGCCGAATCTTGAACCACTTCATGTCCGTGCTCCCTTCCATGGTGTCAGTGTGGGAGGTGGATTGTTTGGTTATATATATATATATATATATATATATATATATATATATATATATATATATATATATATATATATATATCCACAGCAATAGCGTCCGCAGGGAGTGAAGGACCTCTTTAACGGGCGGTCAGAGCGCTGGGGGCGGACAACCTCCAAAATACACCAACAAACCTCCAATTTCAGGAAAAAAGGAGCACGCCTGACCAGATTGCGGGGGTAACTTGCATTTTAATTTAACAAGAAAACAGCCTTTCAAAGTTCTTCCTGACGCGTTTCAGCCGCTCGTGCAGCCTTGTTCACAGGTGAGCTGACATCCTTCTTTTTGTGGCGAGTCACGTGATTTTATACGCCAGTCTCAAACTACATAGGTTTGGTTGTAATTTGAATAATCATACAGATCCCAGGATGCACCACATAAGCAAAAGTCTCGTATTCATAATTTTTAACTGCTGTGCATTTCCATAATACATTCCTTTTCAGCAGGCGCATTGAAGCAGTTAAATAAAGATAAAGAGTCACTTACATGGTGTGTTTTCATGCTCAAAAATAAAATCGGCTCGTGTTTCCACTTATATATATATATATATATATATATATAAATATATATATATATATATTATCTACTGGCGGTTCCCAGTAGATAGTTATAGTTAGGACCTATTATCCATAGGAAATCCGCAACATTCTTTTCCCAATAAGTCTGGCGCAGGTTGACGAATCCTCGCGAAAATTTCCAAACTTTTGGCCAGCTGCGCTCCGCTCCTACCCTGAAAGTTTTGTGGTGATTCGTCAAGCGGGGGCCGAGAAAAATGGGGTCCCAAAGCGCGTTTTCCCCATGCAATTTCCAATAGGATCTGTTGTCGCAGCTACAGCCCGAACCGCTGCACGGAATGACACCAAATTTGGCAAAGAGGTAGTCCTCAGTTCAGACTCGTGCCTTTTGCATAAATGGTGTGAATCTGTTCAGTAGTTCCTGAGAAAATTAGAGTTAAAAGTACATAAATATCTATGCCCGGGGAGGATCCGCGGACCCTACCCGCACCGTAAGCGCACCCTCCCGATCGCGCGCTGAATGCTAATTGGCTGTCGAGTGTCTGTCTACATTCAAAACCAGGAACTGTTGGTGGCCATTTTCTGCCTTGGTAGAAGCGAGGCTGAAGAAGCAAGGGGAAAAAGTGTGTAAAACATATAAAGGAGGCAGAGTAGAAATACTCTGACCCTCTAGAGGTGCTTAGGGGGTCCCCGAAGGTCCCCCTGGGGCCCCCTTTAAAAAAAAAAAAAAACGGCGAAATGCACGCATGGTGCGTGCATCCTATCGCGTTGGGTGCGTGGACCCACGGAATTTTTTTAATTAAAAAAGACAAGAAATCATTGGTTGTATGACTACTTTGTACACTGAAAGGTACGGTGTATATTTCTGTTTTTTAAAGGTATGATTCTTATTTGTTAACAAAAACAGATTGTAAGGAACATTATATATGATAAGCTGATATGTTGAAAAGTGAAGCACATGTCCTCTCTTGTTTAGCAACATTGTGTGCTGAACTTCTGACCTGTGTGCTCAGTGCAGTGTTCCATGACCTGTTTCTATGGTAACAGGCAGAAGGCAGATTGGGGGAAGGGTTGAAATGTATTTCAGTTGGAAAGGGTTGAAATGTTTAACCAATAGAAATGTGTGTTTGCTTTTGAGTTTATGTGTGAAGGATTGTGATTTCATGTTTACATGTATATTTGTGGAAAATGAAAGGGAAACTTTTCCATTCTTTGCTTTTGCTGAGAGGTGCACAGTGCAGAGATTCTGTAAAAGAAAATATGGTGAGTGACTGATATACTTCTAAATCTACAAAACAACTTGAAAGATGAGTTATTTAATTGTGAGGGGATGTATGTAGACTATTTTGATTTTAATCAGACTAATGTTTTTCTCCTGCTAAAGTTGAGGGAGTACTATTTTTTCTCTACAATCTTATTGACAGTGTGTGTTCATGTAGAAACCATTCTGTGATAAGCATTTGTGTTTTTCATGTGTTTGCAGACAGATAACTGTGCAGTTTTTATATTTTGGTAGAATTAGAAACCAGTCATTGTTTATGAATTTGTGAAATGAGCTATGTTATGTTTCTAGACTAAAATGTAGTACTTCTTCTAGATGAAGAAATGTGTTTTGGTATAGTGCAAGGGATAGTGTTGTTTCTCTAGAATCACACAGTGAGTATGTGTGCATTTGGGAACCACTGTGAGAGAAGCATTTGGTAACATTGTGTATTTGCTGACAGATAAATGTTTTAAAATCTGTCTTGTAGTCAAGTTTTAGTAGCATTAGAAGGCAGTTTTTGCTTATGCTTTGATTAAATGAGTCAGGCTTTGACACAAAAGTGCAGTCCTGAAATATGTAGATTGTGTGCAGTTCCCTTACCACTTGCACTGTAGTGTGTCTAGAATCACACTGTGAGTTAGTGTGTATTTGGGATCACTGTGAGAGAAGCATTTGGTAACATCGTGTATTTTCTTACAGATAACTTTTTTAAAACCTGTCATGTTGTCAAGTTTTAGTAGAATTAGAAGCCAGTTTTTGCTTATGCTTATATTAAATGAGTCAGGCTTTGACAGAAAAGTGCAGTCCTGAAATACGTAGATTGTGTGCAGTTCCCTTATCAGTTCCACAGTAGTAAATGATTTTTGGTAAAATCCTAGGTATAGTGGTTGTTGTCTAGAATCACACTCTGAGTCTGTGTGCATTTGGGAACCACTGTGAGAGAAGCATTTGGTAATATTGTGTGTTTTTTAGCAGATAACCCTTTTAAAACCTGTCATGTTGTCAAGTTTTAGTAGCATTAGAAGCCAGTCTTTGGTTATGCATTGATAAAATGATTCTTGGTTTGACACTAAAGTGCAGTACTGAAATATGTAGATTGTGTGCAGTTCCCTTACCACTTGCACTGTAGTGAATGAGTTTTGGTAAACTCCTAGGGATAGTGGTGCTTGTCTAGAATCACACTGTGAGTCTGTGTGTATTTGGGAACCACTGTGAGAGAAGCATTTGGTAACTTCGTGTATTTGCTGACAGATAACTGTTTTAACCTGTCATGTTGTGAAGTTTTAGTAGCATTAGAAGACAGTTATGGCTTATGCTTTGATTAAATGAGTCAGGCTTTGACAGAAAAGTGCAGTCCTGAAACATGTAGATTGTGTGCAGTTCCCTAACCACTTCCATAGTAGTGAACAAGTTTTGGTAAACTCCTAGGGATAGTGGTTGTTTTCTAGCATCACACTGTGAGTCTGTGTGCATTTGGGAACTACTGTGAGAGAAGCATTTGGTAACATCGTGTATTTGCTGACAGATAACTGTTTTAACCTGTCATGTTGTGAAGTCTTAGTAGCATTAGAAGACAGTTATCGCTTATGCTTTGATTAAATGAGTCAGGCTTTGACAGAAAAGTGCAATCCTGAAATATGTAGATTGTGTGCAGTTCCCTCACCACTTGCACTGTAGTGAATGAGTTTTGGTAAACTGCTAGGGATAGTGGTGCTTGTCTAGAATCACACTGTGAGTTAGTGTGTATTTGAGATCACTGTGAGAGAAGCATTTGGTAACATCATGTATTTGCTGACAGATAACTGTTTTAAAACCTGTCATGTTGTCAAGTTTTAGTAGGATTAGAAGCCAGTCTTTGCTTATGCGTTGATTAAATGAGTTAGGTTTTGACACAAAAACGCAGTCCTGAAATATGTAGATTGTGTGCAGTACCATTAACTCTTCTAGACTATTGAATGAGTTTTGGTAAACTGCTAGGGATAGTGTTGCTTGTCTAAAATCACACTGTGAGTCTGTGTACATTTGGGTAAGGATTGTGAGAGAAGCATTTGGTAACATAGTGTATTTGATGACAGATAACTGTTTGAAAATCGGTCATGTTGTCAAGTTTTAGTAGCTTTAGAAGCTATTCTTTGCTTACGCATTGATAAAATGAGTCAGGGTTTGACACTAAAGTGCAGTACCATGTACTATTCTATTCACTGTGCCAGAACAGAAAATTTAAATGTTTTACCCAGGCACTAACCTAGTAGTAGTCTGATGATTTAGTCAGTTTCCAAGTCCTCATGTTGTGAACCATACATTATCACATAGATTGTTTCAAATGTCTATGCAGTGTGCATGCAGTCTTCTAACATACTATACACTTATCTTTCACATTTTCAATTCGCTAGTCAGTATCCATACACTTCCATGAAACACCCTGTAACTCCCTTTGCAGTCCTCTAGTGACCCATTCAGCATCATGTAATAATCCATTCACTGTGCAAAAACTCAAACACTTAGAAATTCGCCAAGATACTGGGGCCGATTCACAGAACTAATTTAAGATAAAATCCTAAACTTACTACTTTTGGTATTCACAGAAATTAGGATTTTTTCTTAAGTTTGTCTTAAGATAAACTTAAGACAGACTTAAGACAGATTTAAGACAGACTTAAGACAGACTTAAGACAAACTTAAGACAAACTTAAGACAAACTTAAGACCGACTTAAGACAGACTTAAGGCAAACTTAAGACAAAATCCTAACTTAAGTCTGTCTCCCGGTAAAAATGGTGCCTCACTTGTGTGGGAGGCCCAAGTACCCGAGGCAGGCAACTTTTCCACACCAAAATGTATGAAAAAAGTGATTTTTTCAGCTAAAATGGGGGTTTGCAGGGGATTCTGGGTAAGGAAACGTTGGGGGATCCACGCAAGCCATACCTCCCAGGAAGCCGCCGGGTGTCTAGTTTTCAGAAATGCATGGGTTTGGTAGGTTTCCCTAGATGGCCGCCTAGCACCGGGCCAAAAACCCAAGTGACCCCCTTGCAAAACCAGGTGGTTTAGCGATAGGCCATTTTGATGTCGCCTCACTACGTTTTGGGCCCTTGCCTGCCGCGGGTACTTGGGCCTCCCACACAAGTGAGGCACCATTTTTACCGGGAGACCCAGGGGAACGCTGGGAGGTGGGAAATTTGAGTGAGCCCGGTGATGCAACAACTTTCCCACACAAAAATGTGTGAAAAAAGTGATTTTTTCAGCTAAAATTGAGGTTTGCAGGGGATTCTGGGTAAGGAAACGTTGGGGGATCCACGCAAGCCATACCTCCCTGGAAGCCGCCGGGTGTCTAGTTTTCAGAAATGTATGGGTTTGGTAGGTTTCCATAGATGGCCGCCGAGCACCGGTCCAAAAACCCAAGGGACCCCCCTTGCAAAACCAGGTGGTTTTGCAATAGGCCATTTTGATGTCGCCTCACAACGTTTTGCGCCCTTGCCTGCCTCGGGTACTTGGGCCTCCCACACAAGTGAGGCACCATTTTTACCGGGAGACCTGGGGGAACGCTGGGTGGTGGTAAATTTGTGTGAGCCCGGTGATGCCACAACTTTCCCACACCAAAATGTGTGAAAAAAGTGATTTTTTCAGCTAAAATTGAGGTTTGCAGGGGATTCTGGGTAAGGAAACGTTGGGGGAACCACGCAAGCCATACCTCCCTGGAAGCCGCTGGGTGTCTAGTTTTCAGAAATGCGTGGGTTTGGTAGGTTTCCCTAGATGGCCGCCGAGCACCAGGCCAAAAACCCAAGTGACCCCCCTTGCAAAACCAGGTGGTTTAGCGATAGGCCATTTTGATGTCGCCTCACTACGTTTTGGGCACTTGCCTGCCGCGGGTACTTGGGCCTCCCACACAAGTGAGGCACCATTTTTACCGGGAGACCCAGGGGAACGCTGGGAGGTGGGAAATTTGAGTGAGCCCGGTGATGCCACAAAGTTCCCACACAAAAATGTGTGAAAAAAAGTGATTTTTTCAGCTAAAATTGAGGTTTGCAGGGGATTCTGGGTAAGGAAACGTTGGGGGATCCACGCAAGCCATACCTCCCTAGAAGTCGCCGGGTGTCTAGTTTTCAGAAATGTATGGGTTTGGTAGGTTTCCCTAGATGGCCGCCGAGCACCGGTCCAAAAACCCAGGTGACCCCCCTTGCAAAACCAGGTGGTTTTGAGATCGGCAATTTTGATGTCGCCACACTACATTTTGGGCCCTTGCCTGTCGCGGGTACTTGGGCCTCCCTCACAAGTGAGGCACCATTTTTACCGGGAGACCCAGGGGAACGCTGGGAGGTGGGAAATTTGAGTGAGCCCGGTGATGCCACAACTTTCCCACACAAAAATGTGTGACAAAAGTGATTTTTCAGCTAAAATTGAGGTTTGCAGGGGATTCTGGGTAGGGAAACGTTGGGGGATCCACGCAAGCCATACCTCCCTCGAAGCCCCCGGGTGTCTAGTTTTCAGAAATGTATGGGTTTGGTAGGTTTCCCTAGATGGCCGCCGAGCACGGGCCAAAAAGACAGTTGACCCCCTTGCAAAACCAGATAGTTTTGACATTGTTTGTTTCTACAGCGTGAGAATTTCGGCACAATATTGCAAGGAAAATGTGACAGACATTTTGAGGTTTGCAGGACATTGTGGATAAAATACCTTTTTGGAATTCACAAGAGAGACATCACCATGAACTCCCGTGGGTTTACGACAATATCTACAGTTGGTGGGTTATTCTTAGCGCCAGTCCAGGCACACCGCCAGCCAATCGCCAGTCCAGACACACCGGCAGCCAAGTACCAGTCCACGCACACCGCCAGCCAAGCACCAGTCCACGCACACCGCCAGCCAAGCACCATTCCACGCACACCGCCAACCGAGTGCCAGTCCACACACCCCGCCAACACATTTAGGAGTTTTTTAGACAAAAATAAAAACACAAACAAATCGCAAATAGATACAAATCTACAAACACAAAATCAGAAACTAAACACATTGCACTAACGCCAACCTTGAAACAGAATCAAATTTTGCAAAGAATACAAACCAGGCAGTTCACTTTACCACTCATGAATGCTCCCAAAAAATAAAGGTAACTTGTCAAACAAGTCAACAACAACAAACACTTTGTAAAATAAGTAATAAACAAAAAGCACCTTTATCAAAAACTCATATATACTCCAAAACAATACCACTCACTTGCCAGAGGCAGCTAAACTACTCACCACCACCTACTCTGTACAGACACAGTATGGATCAACAATATCCCACTAAAAAAGAAAGAGAAAAGCAATTACACATAAGACTATGCAAAACACATCGCAAAAAATGTCATGCTCAAACCAATAACTAAAAATGTCGCCATTATGACATCACTTACAAAAAAATTCATTCAGACATTACAATATTACTCATTTGGAGTAAATACAACAACGAGGTATTGCACTACCTCCAGGAATGGTACACTCTTCCAACCTGGAAACAACAATGCTGTTCAAAGAAAGACGAGAAAACGACAGTAGCACTTCTCTGGCAAACTCTGTAAAGTGATGCTGGTGTATTTGGATGAAAAAAAAAACAATCTGGCCACTTTGCAACCCCTCTGTCTTGCCTTATTTAGTTGTGCATCTATGTCCCACATAATATCTTCTAACTCTCTCCATCCTGCTGCACTTTGTAATAGTAAAGATCAGAAGAAGGGCATTACTTGGCAGAGCACAATGCTGTTCAAAGAAAGACGAGAAAACAAAAGAAGCACTTCACTGGCAAACTCTGTAAAGTGATGCTGGTGTATTTGGATGTAAAAAAAACAATCTGGCCACTTTGCAACCCCTCTGTCTTGATTTATTTTGGTGTGTATTTATTTCCCGTATAATATCTTCTAACTCTCTCCATCCTGCTACACTTTGTAATAGTAAAGATCAGAAGAAGGGCATTACTCAGCAGAGCGTTTTTTCTTTTTTGGATCCATTTCACATGTACGCAACAGACAAAAAAACACGAACGAAGCCAAGCCTTGCAGCATGGCTTCGACCTCCCCCTACATAGTGCCCCCACCCTAAAAAAAACAACGAACACAACAAAATCCCCCCTCCCCAGCCCCAAAACTCACCTTGACTCTCCGACGCGCAGGAAGCAAATGGCTTCCTGCGCATCGGAGAACCAAGGGGAATCCTCTGATGATGTCAGTGTGGCTCGCGCGCTGACGTCATCGATGACGCGGGGGTGGGGGGCGGGGGGAGGCAGGGGAAGGTCTTCCCCTGCCTTCCCAATAAAAAAAATAAAAATCGACCACTCACGGGGGGAGCGCCAGCGCTTCCCCCGTGGGTGGGTGTCATGACGAGATGGTCTCGTCATGGGCACAGCGCGACTGTGCTCCATGACGAGACCATCTCGTCATGGGCACAGAAGGGGTTAAACTCCTAGGGATAGTGTTGCTTGTCTAGAATCACACTGTGAGTCTGTGTGCATTTGGGAACCACTGTGAGAGAAGCATTTGGGTACTTCATATCTTTGAATACGTATAACTGCTTAAAAACTTTCCTTTTCTCAAGTTTTGGTAGAATTAGAAGGCAGTCACTGCTTATGTATTCACCCAGGAACTGTCCTTGCAATACTGTAAACATTCAGTTAGCCTCTTCGCTGCGGCGGAATTTCCGCCGCAGCGCTCCCGCGGTGCTGGACATTCCGATCTCGGGCGTGGCATGACGTCTCCCGGCCGTCGTGCGCACACGCCCACCGTGACCGCATGACGGCCGGGAGACGTCGTGAGCACCGAAGAGGTTAATATTCAAGTAGTAATGGAGTGAGGCAGACCTTAGCACATGCATTGATTCAAATGCTTATCCACTATGCATGCAGTCCTCTAACCATCTACACAGTTCTCTTTCACACCTTTAATTCCTCAGCCAGTATCCATGCACTTCCAGCAAACATCCTGTCACTCCCCATGTACTCCTCTAGTGACCCATTCAGCACCATGTACTAATCCATTCACTGCGCCAAAACCCAAAAACTTATAAATTCACCCAGGCACTCTGTTTGCAGTACTCTAATCATTCAGACAGTATCCAAGTACTCATGCAGCGAGCCAGGCCTTACAACATGGACTGCTTCAAACCCCTATCCAGTATGCACTCAGGCCTCTAGTCACCTACACACTTGTCTTTCAATTCTTTAATTAACTAGTCAGTATCGATATACTTCAATAAACATCCTGTCACTCATCTTGCACTCATCCAGTGACTGATCCAGTACCATGTACTAATCTCTTCACTGCGCCAAAACTGAAAAACTGAAAAGTTTTACCCAGGCACTCTCCTAGCAGTAGTCTAATGATTCAGTCAGTTCCCAGGTACTCATGTAGTGAACCATGCATTACCATATAGACTGCTTCAAATGTCTATGCAGTATGCATGCAGTCTTCTAACATACTATACACTTGTCTTTAACAGCTTCAATTCCCCAGTCAGTATCCATGTACTTCCAGCAAACATCCTGTCACTCCCCTTGCACTGATCTAGTGACTTATTCAGCACCATGTAGTAATGCATTCACTGCGCCAAAACTGAAATACTTATAAATTCACCCAGGTACGCTTCTTGCAATAGTCTAATCATTCAGTCAGTACCTAAGTACTAATGGAGTGAGGCAGGCCTTAGCACATGGATTGATTCAAACGTGTTTCCACTATGCATGGAGGCCTCTAACTACCAACACAATTGCCTTTCAGACCTTCAATTTCTCCGTCAGTATCTATAAACTCCAATAAACACTCTGTCACTTTAATTGCACACCTCCACTGACTCATTTGGCAGTAAGTACTAATCTATTCACTGCACTAGAATCCAAAATCTTAAAAAGATTCACCCAGTCACTCTTTTTGTAGTACTCTAATGATTCAGTCAGTATTCAGGTAGTTTTGCAATGATCCAAGTGTTACTGTATGGACTGTTTCAAACGTCTATCCACTATGCATGTCGGTCTCTAGCCACCTACATACTAGTCTTTCACACCTTCAATATCCCAGACAGTATTCATACAGTTCCCGCAAATACTCTGTCACTCTCCTTATACTTTTCCAGTGACCCATTCAGCACCATGTACTAATCCATTCACTGCGCCAAAAGCCAACCACGTATAAATTCACCCAGGCACTCTCCTTGCAGTACTCTAATCATTCAGTCAGTACCCAAGTACTCATGTAGTGAGCCAGCCCTTAGTACATGAATTGCTTCAAATGCCTATGCAGTATGCATGCAGTCCTCTAACCACCTACACACTTGTCTTTCACGTCTTCAATTCCCCAGTCAGTATTCATACACTTCTAGAAAACACCCTGTCACTCCCCTTGCAGTCCTCTAGTGACCCATTCAGCACCATGGACTAATTCAATCACGGTGCCAAAACCCAAACACTTATAAATTCACCCAGGCACTCTCCTTGCAGTACTCTAATCATTCAGTCTGTACCCAAGTACTCATGCAGTGAGCCAGGCCTTAGCACATGCACTTCTTCAAACACCTATCTACTATGTATGCAGTCCTCTAACCACCTACACACTTGTCTTTCACACCTTCAATTCCCCAGTCAGTATTCATACACTTCCAGGTAGTTTTGCAGTGATCCAAGTGTTACTCTATGGACTGTTTCAAACGTCTATCCAGTATGCATGTAGGTCTCTAGCCACCTACACACTTGTCTTTCACACCTTCAATATCCCAGACAGTATTCATACAGTTCCCGCACACACTCTGTCACTCCCCTTATACTTCTCTAGTGACTTATTCAGCACCATGTACTAATGTATTTACTGCACCAAAATACAAATACTTATAAATTCATCCTGGCACTCTCCTTGCAATAATCAAAACATTCAGTCAGTATCCAAGTACTATTGCACTGAGACAGGCCTTATCATATGGATGGATTCAAACATGTGTCCACTATGCATGTAGGTATCTAATCACCTACACACTTGTCTTTCACACCATCAATATCCATGTCAGTATTCATACACTTCTAGCAAACACCCTTTCACTCACCCAGTGTGTCTCCTTATAGTACTGTAATCATTCAGTCAGTTAGCATGTAGTCTTTTAGTGAGGTAGGCTTTAGGGCATCAACTGCTTCAAAGTAGTATGCACTATGCATGTAGTGTTTTAACCATCGTTACACTTGTGCTTCAGGGCTATAGTTTCTTAGTCAGTTTTTATATAAAATGTGTTTCTACAGTAATAGAATAGTATACATTTGAAAGTTATTAATATACTTTTATTTGTGATTCTTTTTTACAGATACTGTTTTCAACGTTAAAATAGAGAAATCATGCCAGAAAAAAAAAGAAAAAGAAAAGAACAGAGACAAGAGAATTACTTGAAGAAACATCAACCAGAAGTATTGAATGTACAAGATAATGTGGCTAAAAAGAAAAAATCATCTGGTAAGATCACAAAGCAATTTATTAAAAATGTTTGTAGGAGCAAACAGAATGTACAGCATGCTGAAACCACTGAGAATGCTTCAACTAGAAAAAAAATTCAAAATAAGAGGAAAAGCAAAAAAGCAAATGTTCAGTCAATGGAGACATAGGGCCATATGTAGGTAGCTAAATACCGGTCGGTAACGGCCGAAATTCGGTAAATATCCCGTTACCGACCGGTATTTAGCCAATTGAGATGTAGGAGTCCAAAAAGAAGGATTCGGTAATTATGAATCGGTAAATACCGATTCATCTTTACAGAATTTGAAATTTCCGATTCATAATTACCGAATTCATATTTACCGAATCGGTAAATATGAAATGGTAAAACGAGAAAAGAGATGTAGGTAAATTCGGTATTATCGAATTCCATGAAATTCGGTATTTAAGAGTCGGTAATTAACACTGAGTGAAAGCAGGTGGTAATCAGCCACAGTGCATATAAGCAATCCCAAAATGCAACAGCGTGAACACCATGGCGGCTCTGTATGTGATTGCAAGGCACCTACGTCTACAGGCAGCAGGTCTGAGGATTTGGAGACGGGAGGAACGCATTTACAGACAGCGCATCACACTCTTTCAACTGACTGAGGCTGAGATACATGAAAGGTACAGGCTACACCCCCAAACCATCATGGACCTGACAAGGGACCTGCACCCACTCCTGGACCATCCAACAACAAGGGCGCATGCCATACCACCACATGTGCAGGTGCTCTGTAGCCTACATCTACTCGCATCTGGCAGTTACCAGGGGGTGATAGCTGCGGTAGGCGGGGTATCCCAGAGTTGCCTGTCCCGTTTCTTCAGGAAGTTCCTGGATGCCATGATGCAGAGAATGCAACACTACATTAGCTTCCCAACCACACAGGCTGAACTGCTGAAAACAAAGACCGACTTTTACCAGATGGCACAGTTCCCGCATGTCATAGGCTGTATTGCCGGCACACACATTCCAATCTGCCCACCAGCAGCCACTGAGCATATCTACAGGAACAGAAAGTCCACCCACTCCATAAATGTGCAGGTAATCTGCGATGCAGGCTACATAATCACTGATATCGTAGCTAAGTTTCCTGGGAGCACCCACGACTCCTACTTCTTCCAGAACAGTGGGATCTACACACGCCTGGTTGCCAGAGAATTTGGAGAAGGATACCTGCTAGGTAAATCACTGTGACACTCCCTAATACTTACCGCATCTGAATGTGTATTGATGTATGTGACTAATGGTGCTCTCTTACTCACCTAGGCGATAGTGTATATGCCGTGCGGTCATTCATCCTCACTCCCTACCTACACCCATCAACCCAGAGTGAGAGACGATATAATGTGGCACACAAATCAACACGCAACGTGGTGGAGCGCACGTTTGGACTATTGAAAAGCAGGTTCCGCTGCCTCCACAAAAGCAGAGGCGCATGCCAGTACACACCCATCATCTGCTGTAAGATCATTGCCACATGTGCAATGCTGCACAACCTTGCCACAAAGACAGGTACAGAGGTGAAAATAACAGATTTTGAGGACAATGATGATGAGTTTGCACAGCCAGAGCCCAACGCAGCAGGAGTGGCAGCAGCAACAGATGGTAGAGAGAGACGGGCAGGGATCACAAACAACTATTTCTAAGTAAGTAAGGGGACACAGCCAGTAGTTGGTTGCAATGACGTAGTTTTAATTAGCCGGCACTACGCCACAACACAATGCCAAAACTGGCGTATCAAATTGTTGCATTCCATAGTTGCAAGTCAAGGGTTACTTCACCCAACTGTGTCCTGTAAGGGTGTACAGCATCAGCGTCTGCGCCCACGCACTACAGTGCGGGATGCCAGTGATTGAGTGTCCTCACTGGCTGTGGGACCAGTGGCAGCCCCATGCCGTCTGCTGCTCCTCTGTGTGTCTGTGACAGGGGGGGTAATGCTGCTCCTACTGGTGGTGTCCTCACTGTCCCCAGCATCCACAGCACCAGATGTGGCAGACTGGCTTGTAAGCAGCACCTCCAGTGCACTGGTCACCCTCACCAGCCCCCTTGAAACATCATTGCTGCAGTGTGCAAGCCCCTCCTGCATTGCCACGGAGCGCCTGCAGAGCAGAGAAGTGGCAGTTGCTAGGCGGTTCACTGCCCTTGTGTGGTGATCAATTTTCTGCCTCTCCCTTCGCCGTGTGGCTCTGTCCTCCTCCATTTTGGTGCACAGCAGCATCACGGATTGGGACATGTCCCGCATGCCCGCAGCCATCTCCCTCATGCCCTCAGCCATTGAGCGTATGCCCCTGTCAATGTTGCCCATTTTGTCATTTATGCCCTTAATTTGGCGCTGTACTTCACCATGGATGCCTCCAGCCCTAAGAATACACCATGGCTCTCACCCTGTGGAGGTGGACTGCTCACCCGAGCCCTGTAGCAGCGTCTGGCACCTGTGTGTGCTCCCTCAGAGCCGGAGGGCAAACAGGCATTGCTACCATCCAGTGGCACAGTGGATGTTTCCTCCCCCCTCGACTCTTCTGATGAGGACTCTGACACATGCAGTCTGGCAACAGCACGCCTCCTAGACCTGACCAATGCAGGTGGTGTTGATGCGGGTGAGGCCAGCAGGAGTGGCGAGGCTGGATGTGGTGGCGAGGCTACCTGTGGTGGCGTGGCTGGCTGTGGTGGTGAGGCTGGCTGTGGTGCTGTTGTCTGCCCAGCACTCGTGGTGGCCTTCTCTGTGCTGTCCTTCCGGGGTGCCCTCTCTCCCTTCTCCTGAGCAGTCCTGCGCGAAGTATCGCCTGTGGACAGAAATTTAACATCAGCTCAGTGTACCTGCAGCCCTGCTTTGCTAACATCATAATACATTTCTGCAACACTATCTCATTGTTCTCTGCCTGCTTTTCGCTGATGTGTGTCACATGCCTTGTTGTTCTGTGTGATTCTTGTCATAATAGGGGTTTCACTGACTACAACTCCCATAATGCATTGCTGGTCTGCACAAACACCTGTACTGGAGTGGGATTCACATTGCCCAATTGTGGATTTGAGATAGGGGAAGGGGGGGCACAATGCTGTGCATGCGTCTTATCTTGTTTGGTAGCAGCTCTGGCCGAGCTGTCTGCATCCCCAATCCCAACTACACTTTCGGGCTCAATCGTGGACTCCACAAGCTCCTCAAGTTCAGTCAGGGCAGGTGCCCTGTTCCTTCCTCCTCCTGTCTGTCTGGCCTGTTTCTTCAGATCAGCCATCTTCCTCTTTGTGATGATACGGATGTCGTACCACCGCTTCTTCAGCACATCAATTTCCCGGGGGGTCACTCCTATGGCATTTACCGGCGCCTGGATGCCAAGCCAGATCCTTCTTTTCTCTGATTCAGCCACTTGCAGGGACTGCTTTCCAAAAAGCTTTGTGTGATGCTTCACGACCTCCTCCACAAGTACCTGCAGTTCCTTTGGACTGAATTTGAGTTTCCTCTTCCTTTCCCCTACATCTCTTTCTGTGTCCTGGCTGGCCATTTTGACGAATTTCTTGTGCAAGTTCAGGCACTGGCTCTGTTGCTCTCCTCTGCACTCCCAGCCTCTCCAGAGTCTGCTGATTGTGTGCACCTGCTTGGGTGTGTCCACTTCCTGGTTGGGTGGGGTGGGGTTTGCACAGGATTGGCTGATTCCTCAATTGCTGTTCATTTGAATTTCCGATTCGGTAAATACCGATTCGGTATTTACCGATTCGGTAAATACCGGTTCAGGAACACCGGTCGGTATTGTAGAATCGGTAAACATTTACCAATTTTTACCGAATCGGTAAAAGTTACCGAAAAATTACGTACATAGGAAATACCGATTTCTAAATACCGATTCGGTAAAATTCGGTATTTAGGAATCGGTATTTCTGAGTTACCTACATATGGCCCATAGTATGGTAAAAGAAGACAAAATCAGTATAAGGAATTACGCAAAAAAATATTTTACAAGAGAGTTGTTTAAAATTTGCTGAAAGATGTGAAGAAATATAAAAAGAGAGCTCTATTTTATAAAAAGAAGAAGCATATTGAAAACATTGTTGAAAAGGCTTTTGAAGTAAAGAGGAAACTATTCATTTTAGTATTAAACAGAATTCGATCACTCAATAAACCAATCCATTTAATGAAGGCCAAAAGTAGGTGGAAAAGAGTAATTAATAGAAAAATAAATTGTGATTTTTTTTGGGAGAATGGAAATACAGTTCCAGTTCAGAGCCTTTCTTTAATGAAGAGAGTTATTTACAGAGCAAAAAATTACTGTATGCAATTGATACCAGTGGTAGAGGTCATGAGGTTAGAGATGGTTGTCCAATTGAGAAAGAGAAAATGGTTGAAAGAAATGTAGAAGAAGTGATAGCTGATGAAGTTCTAGGGAGCCGTCTTAAACACCCTGTGTACACTTGGGATTGCAGTAGTATTTGTAGTGTACGAAGGAATCTATTGATAAATTATGTAGTTTTTTACGAGCATATAGTAAAAAAAAGTGTTAAACAAAAGATTAAGGTGTTGCAAGGACTAGACCCTTGCAGAGTGAGAAAAAATACTGGTTTGCATGGTCATTCTCTGGCGTGTCTTTCTAGGAAAGTTTGTCAAAGTGTTTTCCACCATTTCAGGATGCTGGCAGTACATCATACTCAAATGCGGAAGTTAGTGAGAAGATTGTATTATGCAAAAAGTCCTGCACTAAAGTTAAATGAGTTGAACAGTGCTCTTTTGCGTGGGTCAGTATCAGATGTGAAGAAGGTTTGTGATGATATTGAGTTTTGTTACTTTGGTCCTCAGCAAGAGAGTGCAGAAACTGACAAATTAGTAGAACACAATGTTGAAGACAATGTAGAACCCGTAATTACAAAAAAGTTTGAGGATGAAATCACAAAGTTTAAGGTAATTTCAGGTGAAAGACCAAATGTTTCTTGTATTTGTTGTCGGCGAACTCACTATAAAAATCAGACTAGGGGTGTCAATCTGTATTTAAAAAGTAAAATAGAAGGTAATGATAAGTGGATAGAATTTGCAACTTATTTGTTGGTAGAGGATTGTTTTAATTTGGGATCTGAGCAGCATATTTGCAAATATCGTTATAACAAATTAGATGAGAATAAAATGCCTGCTAGAGCTGTTCATAATAATCTAGAGTTGGTTGCTATTCCTCCAGAGCTGATAGATTTAAATACGTATGAGTCTATTCTCATTCAATGTGTTCACCCGTTTCAGGCTATTGTTCGTATGGAGACTAAAACAGGTAAATTACCTCCATCAGAGTTGCAAAGAGGGTTGAAAGGAAGAGTTGAGTATTTACCGTTAGATGTAAGGAAAAATATTGAAAGTATTGGTGTAGACCATGCAGAAAATGAGCCACTAGTCATTCTAGTTGATGGTGTTCCTACTAAGAATAAGAAAATCTGGCAAGAGTTAGTGGATGTTAGAAAAGAGCAAAAGGCATCATTGTATCTGTTAAAAAATAATGAGTACTATAGAAATGTGTTTGTACGAGAAGAAGAAATAGATTTAGCAGAAGATACTGAAACATTAAGTGGACAAATTGAAAAAGTGGATATGTCCAGATGTGAAGAAATCTATGAACATTACAGTGTACATCCACTTCATTCCAAAGAGGTGATGGGGAATACGATTGAGTTGTTCCAAATGAAAAAAGCAACAGGAAGTCCCATGAGTGTATAGGAAGAGAGCTTGGAAACTCGTTGTTTCCCGCAATTGTTTCCAACAGAAAAAGGTGGACAATATGATGAACGTTCTGTGCAGAGTCCTGCATCTGAATATCGGACAACAAGATTATATGCAGAAGATCCAAGATTTCGACAATATCTTCCTTATATGTTTCATCTTCTGTTTGAAAGTGACTTGTCTGGACTTTCATATGCAGTAAATCACATTTTAAAAACTGGAATGCATCTGCAAAATGTAACTGCAAAGGATTGTATGGATAAAGTGCATCAGAGAGATGATCATTTAGAATCTCAGTTGATTAATCTGATGGCATGTCAGCGTGGGACTAATGAATATTGTACCGTCGTCATGGAGAACTGAAATGTATGCTACGGAACTTGGGAACTCCTACATGGTTTGTGACACTAAGCTGTGATGAGTATGCTTGGGATGATTTACTTGAATTTCTTCGAGAGGCAAATTCCAATATAAAAAATATTGAATACAAGACACCTGGAGAATTGTGCTCTTTGGATCCTCTTAATGTATGCAGATATTTCAATCATAGATTTGAAGCTATGATGTCTTTCATCTGCAATAAAAAGAATCCTCCTCTTGGAGAAGTTGTGAATTTCTTTTGGAGAAAGGAGTATCAAGCAAGAGGTGCTCCTCATATACATATGTTGTTATGGATCAAGGACGCCCCCAAATTTGGAACAGATTCAGATGAAACTGTTTTGTCTTTCATTGAAGATTATGCCACATGTGCTGTGCCCAATAGCTGAGAAGATAAAAACTTAAAACAACAAGTCTTACGATTCCACAGCCATATGTGTGGAAAATACTGTCGACGAAAGTACAAGTCAAAGGATAAGTTCTATACCAAATGTCGTTTTGGATTTCCATGTCCTGTATTATCCAAAGGAAGAGTGAACAGTTTTATGTCAGCTATGCGACATACCATCACAAGAAAGTCTCCGGAAAATACCTACAACTTAGGAAGAAGTGAAGAATGAAAATACATAAATGACTACAATCCAGTTATTTTATCCATGTGGAACGCTAACATGGATATTCAGTATGTTGCGGACAATTCCATTGCTGTTGCTCGATATGTAACATCCTACATTACTAAATCAGAAAAGACTGAATTGAGAGAAATATGGGAAGAGATTTCTCACGAGAAGACTCTAAGTAAGAAATTATACAGTTTCAGTTTGAAGATGTTATCGCATCATGAAATTGGAGCATATGAATGTTCAGATCGGTTATCATCTGCAAGTCTATATTCCAAAAGTAGAAGAATCATTTGGGTGAGTCTAGGTCTTACAGGAATGCGAAATCAGGTACTGAAATCTGTTCAAGAAATTGAATATTTAGCAGAAAAAGAGCTAGAAAGTACAGATATTTTGAAAACAAATTTGTTGGACACATATTACCCAAACAAAAGTCATCATCTTGAGAACATGTGTCACTATGAAGTGCTGCAGAACTACACTTTTAAACAGAATACTACAGAGAACATCAGTGATGGAAAATATGCAGTGATTGGTTCCGAAGGATGTCTGGTGAAACAAAGAATAGGAAATTTAATTAATCACAGGAAACTGAGTTGCGACACTGCTGATAAAAGGGAATTTTACTATATAGCCGTTTTGCAAATGTTCAAACCATGGCGTTCAGAACTGGAATTACTTGGAGATTTTCAGAGCTATGAAGATTCATTTAATGCTTGTAAAGATAGCATACAATGCAGTGCTTTTTGAAATTATGTGAAAATGTTGAATGATGAAATTGATCAAGAAGCTACAATTGCAGCTAATATTGCTAGAGAGAGTTCTCAAGACAGTCAAAGTTCTGCTACACTGAGTCAAGATCCACTTGGACAACCAATTGTTGAAAATGTAGCAGCAACTGCCATGTATGAGGTGGAAACAGCTATGTATCAAGCTCAAGAAGATGTAATACAGCTAGGAAACTTGGAAGAACAACTAAATGTTGAACAGAAACAAATATATGAACAAGTGAAAGAGCAGATTAACCATGGCTTACTTCATGAAATGAAAGGGTGCTCATGTACATCATTTCAACCTATCTGAATGTATGTGAGTGGTCAAGCTGGAACAGGAAAAAGTTTCTTAATTAAAGTAATTACAAGTTATCTTCAGAAAACAACTGATTCGCATTTGTCTTGTGTTGTCACTGCTCCAACTGGGTTGGCAGCACATAACATTAAAGGAATTACTTTACATCGTTTACTAATGCTACCAGTAGAGCATGAGAACAAATTGGAAAACCACAAGCTATCTGGAGAAGCTTGTTGTGAAGTTTCAAGAGTCCTGAAGAAAATGAAACTTCTCATTATTGATGAGGTGAGCATGGTCTCAAACTTGATGCTTGCCTTTGTGCATTTAAGAATGCAGCAAATTCTTAAAACAGAGTATGACGTGTTATTTGGAGGAAAACACGTCATAGTTTTTGGAGATCTACTGCAACTGACTCCAGTAAAAAAACAACCAGTATTTAAAACACTTGCACATGAAGATGCCAGAAAGTCTCTTGGTAGCGTTGGTAATGTGAACATTTGGACTAATTTTGAATACAAAGGACTGAGAACAAATATGCGTCAGGCAAATGATGCTGAATATGGAAGTATTCTTCAAGATATAAGAATAGGAATTCTTACAAAACATGGCAACCAAGCTTTGGAGAGTCGATTACTTTGCAATGTGTTTCCAAATGAAAATGTAGTTCCTGCAAAAGTGTACATGAAAATTGCTGAAAATAAATCAGTGATCTGCTTAATGCCAACACTGCGCGAGTGTTCCATATTCAACGAAGAACTATTGAAACTGGAAAATGAAGAAATTATAAAAATGGAAGCCATCGATAAAATAGAGCATGAAGGAATCACTATTATTTTGACGGGAAAGTTGAAAACAAAACTGGATTCTTTAGAAAAAAAAATATCTAAAACAGCTGGTTTAGAAAGACACTATATGCGTGTGTAAACTGCCGGGTAATTTTAAGGCGTAATTTGGATGGATAAAAAGGTTTACTTAATGGCTCAATGGGCAAAGTGGTGGATTTTGTTAATTATAAGAAAAAAGAAGGAATTGAATTTTTAAAAATTAAATTTGATCAGATTGAAGAAGTTAAAGAAATTGGTCATTGTTCAGTTAGTTTTTTGCTTGTTAAAGATTTATATGTCCGTAGGAAACAATTTCCATTTTCTCTGGCATATGCAGTGACTATTCATAAATCTCAAGGATTAAGTGTAGACAGTGCATTGGTGAACATTGGATCTATTGTATTTAAAGAGGGTATGGCATATGTTGCTTTGTCGCGAGTCAGAACATTATTTGGTTTGTTTTTGATTGATTTTTATGAGACAAATGTCACTGCAGATGCAAACTGTGTAAAAGAGTATAATAGGTTAAGAAGGGTGTATGCTCCAAATTTAGGTCAATATCCTGTGTTTGAAAAGCGTGTGATTGGTCGAAAAAGAAGGTTTGAGAATATCTGTTCTGAAGGTGTGGAGAAGGGAAAAGAACCAGATAATGTTGTGATTGCAAGTAAAAAGAAATTTGACACTGTTGAAGAGATTGTTGGTTATCAGTTTGAAAATAGTTCAGGTGTCAACTGCTATGCTAATGTAGTGGTCAATGTTGTTTTTTATCTTGAAGGTTTGCAAGAACAAATTATGCAGAATCTGCAAAAAATATTTTATTCTCTGTTGCATTCTGTTTATGAAAAATTGACAACAGATACAAGTAAAATACAATCTGTTTCAGATGTTCGTAATCTTTTGGATGTATGTTCTGGTTCTACACAATTTACACAAAATATCCAACAAGATGCTCAGGAATTTTTAATGTATATGCTTACCATTTTTGAAAACGAAGGTGTAGCAATAGAAAATATTTTTGACCTTTCCTACAAATGGAACATCATTGTGAAAATTGCCTGTATACATGTACCACTAATGTAGACACTGAAATATTTCTATATTTAACAATACCAGACTGTAAATCAGTGTCTTTCAATAAATTAGTTAAAGGTGTAAATCAAAACATGGAGTGTAGCCAATGTAAATCAGAAATGTTATCCACATTATTTTTAGCAAAATATGGACAATACATAATTGTAATGATGCAACGTTGTACAGCTGATGGAAGAAAATTGGATACTTTAATAAAGCAGTTTGTAGGAACACAACTATCAATATCAGGAAGGACTTTTGTAGCAATTGCAATAATTTTCCATGATGGTCCTTCCACCACATCTGGGCATTAAACTGCCTATCTAAAATGTGACAAAGGCTGGACACTTTGTAATGATTCCCAGTTGGTTTTCAAACAACGTTTGCCTGGGGAATTATCAAATTCCTACCTAATATTTTTAAAGTCAAAGTTTTAGGAAGATAATTCATTCAAAAATGAGTGCAAAAGTACCATTTGGCCTCAAGGAAAGGTATATGTTTGAATTATGGACTTTTTGGTGCTCATTGACTCGGTGAATATTTTTAGGGACAACATTTACAGTTTTTATAAGTTAAAGTTATAAAATTTTGTTAGCCATAAGGATTTTATATATGTGTGATTTGTATTTTGTGGTATTTTACTGAGAAGAGCATGTTGGTTTTTTTTAAACAATCTTTTTGATTTTTTTTTTACCGCTATTAAGTGATGAGTACGATTGAAATCCCTATTTCTAGTGAAATTCAATATATTCTGAGAACAGCAAAAAAGGCAAACAAATTACTTTGTTGAAATTATGCTGTGTTGTAAAAAATATATCATTACGTTATAACTATTTTTTCTTTTCTTTACAGATCCTAATTCTAAAGTAAGCAGTTTACATCAATTTACATTGCAAAAAAAATATGAAAAAAATGTATACCATTTTTAATTTCTATTACTGTTAAGGTAAGTTTAACTGAGTAATAATATGCAGAATGGGCAGATCTGCAAGAACCTACAAAGATTGAACAAGTTTTTAAAAACACTCTGTTTATACCTATGTAGTTTTGAAATCTCTCTGTTATCGGATATTATGTGACCTCCAAAAAAACAGATTTGAGTGGTTCATAATATTTCCCATTGTACCTATTGAAGGACCGCAATCATTTCAATCATTCTTCTTTGAGCATCTTTGCAGACAAAACTCTGTGCTTACCTTCTATCATTCGGAAGCAATTTTAAAACAGAAATATGTCACTTTTTGTAACATAGTTATTGCACAAGACACTATTTCATATTTATAAAGAGAGGAAAAGGAGCTCTGTGTACTTTTTCTACTCCATGTAAATACAACCTCATCATACACACCACTTTGCATTGAAAGGTTGTTCTATAAGTGTTGTTGTGCATGATTGCACTGAATACTCATAGAACAAGACACATCTCCAGATTTATCATAAATCATAAATCTCAATATGTGTGTGAATGCTGCACCATTCTCTAATTGGTGTACGAAAGCACAACAAGGAGAATTTTCCCAGTTGGATTTTTAAATCTTCAATGCATGCTAAAATGTTCAGCATACATTGAAGGAGAAAAATGTGTTTACTGATTGTTTTTGTGCAGGAAGGTATATCTTCCTGCACAAAAACAAACAGCACATGACACAGATATCCTTGCACCATGGATTAGAGGGGCAGGACTAGGGGGTATGGCGCTCAGCTGGGTTACCAGCTTTCTCACTGATCGCACTCAAACCCTCAACCTTGGCCCTTTTCACTCTACCACTGAGCGTCTGACCAAGGGTGTGCCACAGGGCTCTTGTTTGAGCCCCACGCTGTTTAACATCTACGTGGCCCCCCTTGCTTCTCTCTTAAGATCTCTTGGGTTCATCCCCATATCTTATGCGGATGATACCCAACTTATCTTCCCTTTTGATAAATCCTCACAGACCGCTCAAACGTGCTTTTCCCAAGGCATGCGGGCCATCTCAGAGTGGATGAGAAAAAATTTCCTGCAGCTGAACGCCAGCAAAACAGAGATTATCCTCTTTGGAGATGCCCCTACCATGTGGTCACCAACCTGGTGGCCAACTGAGTTGGGGCTTATCCCGTTGCCAAAGCTTACTGTAAAAAATCTTGGCGTACGCTTCGATCAGGCTCTGGCAATGAAGGACCATGTCTCCCATACCGTGAGTGCTTGCTTCTTTACACCACGCCTTCCGAAGAAAGCTCTTCCCTACCTCCGGGACTCCTTCCGTAAGACTATTGTCCAGGCATTGGTATTAAATAAACTTGATTACTGCAACGCATTAATGGTCGCTGCTAACAAATCCGCTTTTAATCGTTTACAAGTGGTGCAAAACACCGCAGCACGACTGGTCACTAAAGCTCCTAGCAGATCTGCTTCCATCCCGATGCTCCGGCAACTGCACTGGCTTCCAGTAAGGAAACGAGTTAAGTTTAAACTATGTTGCCTGACTCACAAAGCACTGTGGGGGCCTGGCCCCTCTTATCTGACCGAAAGGCTCCACCAATACATCCCCAACCGCGACTTGAGATCGGGCTCTAAATCACTGTTACGTATTCCTAGGATTAACAGAACACGGTTGCGTGGTAGATCTTTCTCCTACCAAGCCCCATTGGTTTGGAACCAGCTGCCCCTTCTGCTCAGACAGTGCTCCGACTACCTAGGGTTCAGAAAGATTTTAAAGACCACCCTTTTCTCAGAATGACACTGCGCACAGTTCTGCTAGCGCTGAGAGACCCCTGTGGGGGTGATTCGTGCGCTCTACAAACTATTTAACATAACATAACATAACATGGTGCAAGGGTGCCTGTGTCACTACATGGCTGCAGTTTAAGCAGCCGTGCAGAGAGAAGCATAGATTTGCAACATATTTATGTACATATGTTGCATCCCTGTGCTTCGGAAGTTCTACAGCACACTGCAGTTAGAGAGGTTACTGTATGATGCTGCAGCACTTCCTCATAGTTCTGCACTTATATATTCACCATATGCTACTAATGCATTCGTTCAGTAAATTATGCACTACACATACATTCATCTAAACTTTCCCACGCTAACATACAAATACTCTTTTTTTTAAACCAGAAAAAGTAGTTCTTACAAGAACTTTTTTTTTCGTCTTTTTTCTTTTATATTATTTTTTTTTGGTTTTCTGAATTTGTTTTTAATTTTTTTTGAATTTTTCTGGAAAAAATTGAAAAATCAGAACTAAAGGAACAAAATAATGAACTTCAGAGGAAAAAAAACCCCAAAAAACTAACAATGATGGCTTTCTTGCATCCTGCAAATTAAGTAAATAGATTGCTCTCCATAGCATAGCACTGCATTACACTTCAAGCAGAGGACTTTCAGTGTGGCAAACTGAGGACGGATGTCCAGGTGTTGGCCCGATGGATGCACGCGAGAAGTACTTGGCTCTGATGTCTGTAAAGGTCCAGGAAGAACTCTCATTCTTCGGCACTCTTCACGTGCCAGGTTTATTGGATGCATGGTTTGAGATGTTTTTTCATGCTGGCTGTACCACATGAGTACTTCTTTGCTGGATCACCACGGGAGAGCACTCTTTGACATATCTTGCATGTCACTTTGGTGGCATTGGTCTTGGATTGCTCCTCTGGAAAAGTAACATTTTTCCAGACAATAGATGAATATCTTTCTGGGCGTGGTGCTTCAACCAGAAATTAATCTCCAGAAGAATGTTGAGATGCTGGAGATGCCTCCTGCCCTGAAGCCATTGTTTTGCAAAAACGTTTGAACTAAGTGTAAACTTAGCCAAAAAAAGTTCTTCTCAGCAGAGAGATGCTCCTACAAAGAAGGTCTAAGAAGAATGATTGAAATGGGTGGGGTCTTTCAATAGTTAGAACAGGAAGTGTAATGAACCAATCAAATCTCTTTTTTTCCGGTCACACGGGATCCGCACACCGTGCGCATAGGCAGCACGCACCCAGCGCGCATCCGCGAAATTGAATTTAAAAGGAATATAGGATTACAAGTAAAAATATATTACTTTTATGAGTAGTTTAGAGTTTGTCTTCAATTAATATTCACATGAAATACATATATATATATGTTTTTTTAAATGTAAAATATTTTGCGTGGTTCACGCACCCACTGCGTCATACACGCACATGACGTATCGCGGAAGCACGCAAGCATCATGTAACGTGCATCGTACGTGTCACGTATAGGCTTGGAGTCGCGTACCGGTCGCATTGCAATCGCGCACCAAACACGTACCAAACGCATACTGTACGTGGATGCTTTCGTGTAGGGATCGAGAACGGTGCACTTAGGGTGCGCGGATACTAAAAAAATGGGGAACGAAATAAAACATAAAATTTTGAAAATATAGTTTAAAAAATATTTAACAAAATATTTTTAAAAACTTACATAAAAAAAAACCAATTAATATTTTTTAATTTTTAAAAGAATTAATTGAAAAAAATAAGTTAAAAAAGTTATGATAAAAAAGTACTTAAAAAAAGCATAATTAAAGGAATTGACACACTGAAATAAAAAAAAATAGAAATCCAATGAAAATCATTAAACATCATAGCTTTAGAGATAAGTTATAGATAGGAATTAGCATAGGTTTCATGCATGTTATAGTTAGGAATTGGCATTTAAAAAACCTTTGAAATTCACTGAAAAACCATAGGTTTCATGCACGTTATGGTTAGGAATTGGCATTTAAAAAACCTTAGAAATTCACACAAAAAAACAGGATTCAGGGGCATTATAGTTACCTGGACATTTCCCTCGTACAAAACCCTAGAAATCCGTTATAGTTAGTTCAGCTAACTATAACTCGCGACCCCGCAATGCACTGCTGATGACGTCACATATTACATCACTCATGACATCATCAGTGATATCACTGATGACATCTCAAATGACATCACTGATGACATCACTGATGACGTCATCCATGTGATAAACTAGTGCATCTTCTCACACCCTAATATAACCTTTGATACACCGACTCAAAATTTCAGACAGCCATTTTGAAAACCATAGATACTCCAATACCAATAACTACATACCCACTCATTGACTCTTAGGTCTACATATACCTCCACTCACTGACCTGTACAGTCACTCATACTTACAGTCACTCAGTTCAGGACTATCATATGCATTTATACACCTATATAGACACTCACACACCGCCAATCATCCATTGAGGCACTGATACACCTAGTCAGTCATGCAAATAATTAATCACAGTCCAATTTACTCACCTATACAGTTATACACACACAACTTCAGTTACTCATAAAAATACTACCACATTCTTACGCTCTTATACAATTAATGATACAAGCACACACTCATACATACACTCACTCTCACAATCACACACTCTCACATATAGCCAGTTATATACTCTTACACACATATATACTGCCTTTCACATATGTAGTTACATGTACCACTGAGATATACATTCAATCACTAACACAACCATACACACACTCACCCACCCATGCAGTCCATCACAGATGCACTCTTAAAACCATGCACCCATAGAATCACCCACTCACACATCTATGCACAGAGTCATACACACCCTACCCACACAAACACTCAGGCACCCATACATATACTCAGACAACCAATCAATAACCTATATAGACACTCATATAGCTATTCACAAAACCATGCAGCCACTTATACACCAACAGATAGACAGATACAGACATTCACACAATTTAGTCACTAGTCTGCAGTAAGATACGTTTAATGACTCACTTATAGAGTCAGTCACGCACCTACTAAATCATCCATTCACACACTTATACACCCACTCATTCTTCCATAGGCCTTTCCCTATATTTATTAAACATATTTAAACTTTACAGAAACACAGACTCACTGGATGACGTCATCAGTGATGTCATCAGTGATGTCATTTGTGATGTCATCAGTGATGTCATCAGTGATGTCACTGACCATGTCATGAGTGATGTAATATGTGACGTCATCAGCAGTGCATTGCGGGTGCGCGAGTTATAGTTAGCTAAACTAACTATAACGGGGGAATTTTTAGGGTTTTGTATGAGGGAAATGTCCAGCTAACTATAACGCCCATGAAACCTATGTTTTTTTTAGTGAATTTCTAAGGTTTTTTAAATGGCAAACCCTAACTATAACGTGCATGAAACCTATGGTTTTTTCAGTGAATATATATATATATATATATATATATATATTCCCCCGTTATAGTTAGTTCAGCTAACTATAACTCGCGCCCCCGCAATGCACTGCTGATGACGTCACATATTACATCACTCATGACATGGTCAGTGACATCACTCATGACATCACTGATGACATCTCAAATGACATCACTGATTACATCATCCAGTGAATGTGTGTTTTTCTGAAAATTACATATGTTTTATATATGTATATCTCAAGGTCGATGGAAGAATAAATGGGTATATAAGTGTCTAAATGGATGATTTGTTTTTGAAAAATTGATTGTGTAACTGACTGATTAAGTGAATCATAGTGAATACATGGCTTAGTGAGTAATGTTTAAATATGTAAATATCTGTATCAGTCTCTCACTTTGTGTATAAGTGGCTGCATGGGTTGGTGAGTAGCTACATGGGTGTTTATATAGGTTATTAGTTGTTTTTTTTAGTATCAGTGTGAGTGTGTGTATGGTTCGGTGGGGGGTATTACGTAGTGCATAGGTGCATGAATGAGTGACTCACTGTTTGTATGTGTTGAAGACAGCATGTGTGCAGGACTGTATGGGTGGATGAGTGTGTGCATGGGTGTGTTAGTGAGTGAATGACTGTCTCAATAGTGTCTCTATGAGTAACTACATATGTTTTAAACTAGTATATGTGACTATTGGTGTATATAAGTGAGTATATGTGAGAGTGAGAGATTGAAAGAGTTCCTGTATGAATAAGTATGTGTTTCTATAAGTGATTGTTTAAAAGACTAAGTATGTGTAAGTTCCCGTAGAAGTAAGTGTGGTGGTGTGTGTATAACTGTATATGCAATTAAATGTATGTTTGTTTCTTTATTTTCATGAGTGACTATGTGTGTCAGTAACTCTGTGTATGTGAGGCATTGTGTAACAGGATGTATAGGTGTATGAGTACATATGATGAGTGAGTACATGTATGAGTGACTGTACAGGACTGTTGGTGAATGAGTGGATGTGTATGTGGATCTTAGAATTACTGAAGAGGTTGTAACTGGTATTGGTATGTCCATTGTTTTGAAAATTTGAGTCTCTATTTTTGAATGTGTGTATCAAAGGTTATATTAGGGTGAGAGGAGGTCTGCCACTCTGTCACAAGGATGATGTCATCAGTGATGTCATTTGAGATGTCATGAGTGATGTCATGAGTGATGTCACTGACCATGTCATGAGTGATGTAATATGTGACGTCATCAGCAGTGCATTGCGGGGGCGCGAGTTATAGTTAGCTGAACTAACTATAACGTGGGAATTTCATTGGTTTTTCACGAGTGAAATGTCCAGCTAACTATAACATGTGTGAAACCTATGGTTTTTTCAGTGAATTTGCAAGGTTTTTTAAATGCTAATTCCTAACTATAACGTGTGTGAAACCTTTGGTTTTTTCAGTGAATTTGTACGGTTTTTTAAATGCTAATTTTTGAATTATTTAATTAAAAAAAAAAATGTATATTAAAAATAAAATTCCTATGTATTCATTTATATATTATCTGTATCTTTTTATTTGTTTTTGCTTTTTTAAAAAAATTTCAATTAGGATAAAGTTGAACAGTGTTTTTAATTTTTGCAATTAATTTTTCTCCACTTTTTTTTTTTAATATAAATTCTTGGGGTGCGCGCTCTGAGCGCGCTCCTAGTACAATTTCGTAAGTTTTTTATGAATACCGTCGTACGTTATTTACGTACGCATATATACGTCATAGTGCGTGCTGGGAGCGCGCACCCAGTACGTATGCGTACGTACGTACGCATGCGTCCGTGCGTCCTACGCGCTCCACGCGGTTTACTTCCGCATACGCTAAAATAACGGTCGCGTATACGCGTGTTCAACGTATGCGCGCTACGTACGCGCATATGACGTATGCACATGCGCTCCTACGCGTTCGCGCATACATAATCACGAGGTGCGCGCTCGGAGCTTGCGCAGTGCGTGCACCTCGGGTATATGCATAATAAAACAACACTTCTTATTGGTTATCATTACTTTCAGTTTCTGATTGTTTCAACACCACACCCAATCCCCTCATGGCAAGTCATGTGATCAAGAATCATCACTTTTGATTGGTTTGAAGTACTTTCAGTTCCAGATTCTTCCCAAACCACACCTACTCCCCTCATTATTAGTTCTGATTCCTTTGGAGAAGGAGCTATTCTGTTGTTGAGAGACAATGGCTGAACAGCAACCATCTTCAGAAAGTGACCAGGACACTCTTGAGAGGCAGAGGAACAGGAAGCAGAAAGACAGCTTTATATGGCAGTTTTTCACTTTTCCAGAGGGACAAAAAAAGGTAAATGCACCTAAAGTTACATGTGTACTTTGTCAAAAAGTCTTGTCACGTGGGAATCCTAACAAGAAGTATTCTTTTAGCATTCACACTATGTTGAGGCATGTTGACAAAATGCATCCAGTGACTTTTCGTCGAGCTTCTGGAGCAAACCCTCCACCTGCTCAACCGACGACATCTGCAGCAGCTCAGCCGAGCACATCTTCGGCAGCTCAGCCGAGCACTTCTTCTGCAGTGGTGCCTTTGCCTTCTTCCACACCTCGTTTTGGACCACCTTGTTTTGCGAGGTTGTCCACACGCTGCACTGATTGCGGTAAACTTATTTCTGTGTGTGAGACCAGTCTTGATCTCATTCAGAGAAAATTTGATGCCCATGAGTGCAGTAGGCCATAGATGTTTTTTCTTTTTTTTCGTTTTTCTCTTCCTGTTTCCCTCCATTAACTCAAGGGCTCTTTTAAGAGCCACTTATTAACTTAACCCCAAAATATTTTTGGGGGGCATTTTTTTTTTGTTTTTTTTTTGGGGTGCGCGCACCCTGCGCGCACCCAAGGTTTTTTTTTAAATTGTTTTTTTTTTTTTTTAAATTTAATGTACAAAAAGAGGTGAAGAAATGGAAGCATGAAAAGGGAGGATTGAGTAATACTAATATTTTTCACTTATTTTTTTAAAAAAATAATAATTTTTAGAAAAAATTTTTTTTAAAGTATTTTTGGAACAGATTTTTTTTTTTATGTTTTCTTTCCAGTTCTGCAAAAAAAGAAAAAAAGTATTAATATTCAATCATACATTACAAAAAGCATTACATGTTTTTACATATTTTACAAAGCAATTTTTTGCCCTTTTTTTGCTGTTTTCAGAATTTTTTATTTTTCACTTTAAATAGTGAAAACAATTGTATTCATCATTTAACAGCGGGCAAAAAAAAAACAATCTGAAAGATTGCTTAAAAAAAGCCCTAAAACTTTCCTCACTAAAATATACCTTGTTAGAAATATTACATATATATTACAAGTACTTCTCTAGATGAATAAAAATTTTCGAGACAAACCGTCTTTAAACCTTGTCGCAAAAGCACACATGCCAAAATAATTTCTGTCAAAGGAGTCCACACTTGTTTTTATTACTTTTCCTTTAGGCCAAATAGTAATTTTAAAATCCTTTTTAAGTGATATCTTCAATTATAATCCTTTAAAAATACAAAAAATGCTTTGTTCAGATGCAGTTTTTAGTTTTCAAAATTTAGGTTTCAGAAAAATTAAATAAGAATTGGGTAAATCATAAGGCAAAAGTTGCTTGAAAATCAATTGGGAATCATTACACAGTGTCCAGCCTTTTTCACATTTAAGATAAACTGTGTAATGCCCAGAAGTTACAGTAGGTCCTTCATGAAAAATGATTGCAACTGTAACAAAAGTTTTTCCAGAAATTGATAATTGCTGTCCTGTAAACTTCTTTATTAAAGTTTCCAATTTTGAACCATCAGCTCTACAACGTTGCATCATTAAAATTACATACTGACCATATTTCTGTAAAAATAATGTGGAAAACATGTCTGATTTACATTCAGAACATTCCATGTTGTGATTGGCATCTTTAACTAATTTACTAAAAGTCACTGATTTACTTTGTGGTAATGGTAAAAATATGAACCTTTCTGAATCAACATTACTACTACATGTGTTCATACAGTTTTCACAGCAATGTTCCCATTTGTAAGAGACACCAAATAAGTTTTCTACTTCTACTCCTTCATCTTCTAGTACACTCAAAATATATATTAAGAATTCCTGTGCATCTTGCTGGACATTTTCTTTAAACTGTGTAGAACCACAACATACATCTAAAAGATTTCTAACATCAGAAGCACTTTCTATTTCAGTTTTATCAGTACTCAGCTTCTCAAAAAGGAGACTCAGCAGAGAACACAATCTTTTTCCATGATTTACTATTATCTGTTCTAGCAACTTTTCAAGATAAAATACAACATTCAGCACTACATTTGCATAGCAGTTGACACCAGAGCTATTTTCAAAATGGCAACCAACAACCTCTTCAACACTGTCCTTTTTCTTTTTCCTTGCTATCACATCACTGTCCTTTTTTTTTTGTTCTGTTCATCCACATTACAGATATTCTCAAATCTCCTTTTCCGACAAACAACATGTTTTTCAATCACAGGATACTGACCTAAATGAGGAGCATAGGTTCTTCTTAATCTATTATACTCCTTTACACAGTTTGTTTCAGCACTAACTTTTGAGTCATCAAAGTCTATCATAAATAAACCAGATAATGTTTTCACTCGTGACAGAGCAACATATGCCATACCTTCTTTGAACACAGTAGAACCAATGTTTACAAAAGCACTATCTACAGTCAATCCTTGAGACTTATGAATAGTTACAGCATATGCTAGAGAAAACGGAAATTGCTTCCTACGCACATATAAGTCTTTCACAAGCATGGAACGAACTGAACAACGACAAATGTCTTTTACTTCTTCTATCGGATCAAATTTTATTTTTAAACATTCAATTCCTTCTTTTTTCTGATAATTAATAAAACCCACAACTCTTCCCATAGCTCCATTCACTAAACCTTTTTCTACATCCAAATTTCTCCTTAAAATCACTCGACAATTCATGCAAACATATAGATTTTTTTCTAATCCAGCTGTTTTGGAAATGTTCTTCTCTAGTGAATCCAATTTATTTTTCAGTTTGCCTGTTAATGTAAAAGTGATTCTTTCATGCTGAATTTTGTCCTCTGCTTCCATTTTCTTAATCTCTTCCTTTTCCAATTTCAAAAGTTCCTCATTGAATATTGAGCACTCACGTAGTGTTGGCATTAAGCAGATTACAGTATTTTTTTCTGCAATGTTCTGGTATATTTTCTCTGCAACTATTTCTTCATTTGGAAATAAATTATGTAGCAACCGACTCTGTAATGCTTTTTTGCCAACTTCTGTGAGTAGTCCAATTCTGATATCTTTCAGAATATTTGCATAATCTTCGTCGTTTGCTTGTCTCATATTGGTAGTGAGTTCTTTGTACTCAAAGAATGACCAAATATTCGCATTACCAATGCTTCCTAATGACTTCTTCGTGTCTTCATGTGTCACAGTATTAAACACTGGTTGTCCTTTAACTGGAGTGAGCTGTAAAAGATCTCCAAAAACTATGATGTGTTTACCTCCAAATAACACGTCATAGTCTCTCTTAAGAATTTGTTGCATTCTTAAATGCACAAAGGCAAGCATTAAATTTGAAACCATGCTCACCTCATCAATAATGAGAACTTGCATCTTCTTCAACACTCTTGAAACTTCGAGGCATGCTTCTCCAGTTAGCTTGTGGTATTCTATTTTGTTCTCATGCTCCACTGGTAACATTAGCAAGCGATGTAAGGTAATTCCTTTTATGTTATAGGCTGCTAACCCAGTTGGAGCAGTTACCACACAAGACAAATTTGAAGCTGTTTTTTGCTGTAGGTAGCTTCTGATGACTTTTATTAAGAAACTTTTACCAGTTCCAGCTTGTCCACTCACATACATCCTGATTGGTTCAAATGATGTGCATGAGCACTCTTTCTTTTCATGTAGTAATCCATGATCAATTTTTTTGGTGACTTCTTCATACATTTCTTTTTGTTCTTCATTCAGTTGTTGTTCCAGATTTAGTAAGTCGATTGAATCTTCCTGTGCTTGATTCATAGCCGTTTCTACTTCAGTCATGGCTACTGCAGCTTCATTTTCTATGATTGGTTGTCCTAGGGGATCTTGACTAAGTGTTCCTGAACTTTGGCTGTCTTGAGAACTGTCTCTAGCTACTTCAGCTGCAATTTTTGCTTCCTGTTCATTTTCTTCATTTAACATTTGGACATAAGTTGTGAAAGTACTGCATTCTATGCTGTCTTTGCTAGCATTAAAAGAATCTTCATAGCTTTGAAATTCTCCCAGTAGTTCGTCCTCTGAACGCCATGGTTTAAACAGCTGTAAAAGAGGCAAGTAGTAAAATTGCTTTTTGTCAGTAGTTTTGCAACTGAGCTTCTTGTTATTTATCAAACTTCCTTTTGTTTGCTTCACCAAACATCCTTCCTCACCAATGACTTTATATTTTCCATTGTTGATGTCTTCTGTGGCTTTCCGTGAAAAAATGTAGTTCTGCAGCACTTCATAGAGACACATGTTCTCAAGATGATGACTTCTCTTTGGGTAATATGTGTCCAACATGTTTGATTTCAAAATATCTGTACTTTCTGGGTCATTCTCGGCCAAATATTCAATTTCTCCAACAGATTTCAGTACCCGATTTCTCATTCCTGCAAGGCCTAAGCTTACCCAAATTATTCTTCTGGATTTCGAGTAAAGACTTGCAGATGAAAACCTATCTGAGCATTCGTAGGATCCAATTTCTCGATGCGATAACATCTTTAAACTGAAACTGTACAGCTTCTTACTGACAGTCTTCTCGTGAGAAATCTCTTCCCACATTTCCTTCAATTCTGTTTTCTCAGATTTAGTGATGTAAGATGTCACATACCGAGCAACAGCAATAGAATTGTCTGCCACATACTGAATATCCATGTTAGCATTCCACATGGATAAAATGACTGGGTTGAAGTCATTTATACATTTTGACTCTTCTTTTCTTTTTAGGTTGTAGGTATTTTTGGGAGATTTTCTGGTTATAGTATGTCGCACAGCTGACATAAAACTGTTCACTCTTCCTTTTGAAAGAACAGGTCTAGGAAATCCAAATCGACACTTTGTGTAGAATTTATCTTTGGTCTTGTACTTCCGTCGACAGTATTTTCCACACCGATTACTTTGGAAACTTAAAACTTGTTCTTTTAACTTTTTCCCTTCTGTGCTTTTAGGTATGGCACATGTTGCATATTCTTCAATGAAAGATAACACTGCTTCATCAGTATCTGTTCCAAACTTTGGGGCATCCTTGATCCACAACAGCATATGAATATGAGGAGCACCTCTTGCCTGGTACTCTTTTCTCCAAAAGAAATCCACTACTTCTCCAAGAGGTGGATTTTTTTTATTGCAGATGAAGGACATCATAGCCTCAAATCTATGATTGAAATATCTGCAAACATTAACTGGATCCAATGAGCACAGTTCTCCTGCTGTCTTGTATCCAATGTTTTTAATGTTTGAATTTGCCTCTCGTAGAAAATCCAGTAAATCATCCCAAGCGTACTCGGCACAGCTTAGGGTTAGAAACCATGTAGGAGTTCCTAAATTCCGTAACATGCATTTTAATTCACCATGGCGTCGGTACCAATATCCATTTGTCCCACGCTGACAAGCCATCAGATTGATCAGTTGTGTTTCTAAATGATCATCTCGGTGCTGCACTTTCTCCATAAAATCCTTAGCAGACACATTTTGTAAATGTACTCCACTTTTTAAAATGTGATTTACTGCATAAGATAATGCAGACAAGTCGCTTTCAAATAAAAGATGGAACAAATAAGGAATACTTTGACGAAATCTTGGATCTTCTGCATATAATCTTGTAGTCCGATACTCAGAAGCAGGAATCTGTTCTGGGCGTTCATCGTATCGTCCACCTTTTCCTGTAGGAAACAGCTGAGGAAAACATCGAGCTTCCAAGCTCTTCTCCCATACACTCACGGAAGTTCCTTTTGCTTTCTTCATCTGAAACAGATCAATAGTGTCTCCCATAACTTCTTTTGAATGAAGAGGATGTATGCTAAAATGTTCATAAATTTCTTCTTCCTTTGACTTGTCCACTTTTTCAATTTGACCAGTTGGTGTTTCTGTGTCTTCTTGTAAATCTTCTTCTTCTTCATCTATATAAATTGATTCATACCATTTATTATTTTTTTTCAAATACAAATTTGCTCTTTGTACTTTTCGTACATCCACCAGCTCCTGCCAAATCTTCTTATTCTTTGTAGGTACACCATTAACCAGAATTACTAATGGTTCAGTTTCCAAAGTATCTGCATCAATAGTTTCCATATTTTTTTTCAAATCCAAGGGCAAATACACCACTCTTCCTTTTAAACCTCTCACTAAATCAGAAGGAGGTAATTTACCAGTTTTGGGCTCCATACGTACTATGGTCTGGAACGGATGAACACATTGAATGAGTATAGACTCATATGTATTTAATTCAGAAAGTTCGGCAGGAATAGCATCCAATTCTAAATTATTATGTACAGCTCTGGTCGGCATTCTATTTTCTTCTAACTTGTTATGACAGTATTTACAAATACGCTGATCTTCACCCAATTCAAAACAATTTTCAAGAAATATATATGTTGCAAAATCCTTCCACTTATAATTATCTTCATTTTCACTTTTTTTATACAGATCAACATTCCTTGTTTGAATTTTATAATGACTTCTGAGGCAACAAATACAAGTAATATTTGGTCTTTCATTAGAGGTGATAGTAAATTTTGTCATTTCATCCTCAAAATTTTTAGTAATAATGAGTTCTACATTCTGTTCCTCATTTTCCTCATTTACTGTGTCCTTTTCTGCAATTTCTTGTTCTGGACCAAAGTAACACAACTGAATCTCATCAGTAACCTTCACTACATCTGATACAGATCCACGGAACAGAGCATTATTCAACTCATTCAACTTTACTGCTGGACTTTTAGCAAAATACAATGTTCTCACAAACTTTCTCATTTCAGTATGATGAACAGCCAGCATCCTAAAATGATGAAAAACACTTTTACACACTTTTCTAGATAGACAAGCCAGAGAATGTCCCTGTAAACCAGTATTTTCTCTCACTCTGCATGGATCTAGTGTTTGAAGCACCTTCATCTTCTGTTTTACACTCTTTTTACTATATTCTCTTAGAAAGTCACGTAATTTATCAATAGATTCCTGACGCACAGTACAAATACTACTACAGTTCCAAGTGTACACTGGGGCTTTTGGACGTCTCCCCATAGCCTCAGCAGCCATTACTTCTTCCTCATTTCTTGGGACCATTTTCTCTTTTTCCATCACACAACCATCCTTAACTTCATATGCTCTACCATTGGTGTCAACTGCATGCAACAAACTATTACTTTGAAGATAACTCTCTTCATTAAAAAATGGTTCAGTACTTGAACTGTGTTTCCATTCTCCCAAGAACACTTTACAAAAGTAACTTTTTTTCACTTCTCTTTTCCTTTTGCTTTGTGACTTCATTGCATTCAGTAATTTATCTAATCTACGCATCCTATTCAAAATTAGAATAAAAAGTTTTCTTTTTATTTCCAAAGCCTTACTTACAATATTTTCTATAAAAAAAATTTTCTTAATAAATTTAGTTTTTTTCTTATATTTTTTCACATCCTTTAGCAAATTTAACATCACTCTTCTATGAAACATTTTTCGACTAATGTTTTTAAAATCTAATTTTCGTGTTAAATCAGTTTGACATACTTCTGATTGTACATTAGCTTTTTTTTTGCTGTTGACTGTGTTGTTGCTTTGTACATAAAACACTGTTTGTTTTAGTTATTTTTGCCATTTTTTTGGTTTTTGAAAATCTTTTTTAAGAAATATCTGCTCTGCTTACCAGTAGACTTTTTCTTTTTGCCATCACCAATTTCTCCTCCTATTTTTTTTCCCCAGTTTTGTCCAGATATACTTGTTGTTGCTTTTCTTTCCTCTTTCTTGTCCTTAAAGGCATTTTTTTTTTCACTGTTGCTCAGCAATACCTGCAAGGAACTTAAAAAAAAATCCTTTTTGTAATTATAATTCATTAAAATATTTTTTTTTACTTTTCATTAATTTCAAATGTTTTTCCATTTGCCTCTCATTTGTGATTTACTAATTTGTGCACAGTGCTAACCACCACAGTTGAAAAAAAACAAGCTGCCCCTTTCCTGCAAGTGCATGTTTTACAGAACAACTGCAACACAAATTATATCTGTGGCCACAATTCCTGTGCGCACACAGCCTCATGGTGTGCTTCTAACCAGAAAACAGAATTTGATTTGCAAATTCAAAGCACATTTACTACTCTGGTAGATCAAGTGATAATTGCTGTTACAGCCTTACACATTTTCCTTGTAGATCACAGAGGCAGAAAAGAGCACATTTCCTAACAACAACTTCATACCATAAGCATCTGCAACCTGGGTGAGTGTTTAGAGTAGAGCAAAGAAAATGAGGCCTTGGTGACGTTGAATGTGTTTGCATTACACACAGACCTGAGTAGTACGCATGGGAGTGTTGGAGAAGCTGCTGCGTGTGTGCCAAGAGTGTGTTTCTGAAGACTGTGTATTGTCTGGTGCAAGACAGATGAGCAAAGAGACTTCCAGAACTGCATGAAGACTGCAGGGATGTATGTAACAGTGCATGTGTGCTAAGGGATAATTTGTGTAAACACAACAGGCTGACCCTTTCCTGGGACTGCATTTCTTACTGAACAACATCTTCACAAATTAAATCTCTGCCCACAATTCCTGTGCACACACAGACTCATGCTATGTTTTTTGGAACAAAACAGTGTCCCTGAATAGTAACAAATTACTGTTACAGCCTGACACATTTCCCTTATCATTTACAGAAGCAGAAAACAGCACATGTCCTAACAGCTCCTTAAGACCATGACCATGTGTTACAGGGTGAGTGATTAGACTAGATCAATTTAAATGAGGCCTTGGTGACGTTGAATGTGTTTGCATTACACAGTGCTATCTGAAACAGCACACAGAGCTGAGTACTACACATGAGAGTGTTGGAGAAGCTGCTGCGTGTGTGCCAAGAGTGTGTTTCTGAAGACTGTGTATTGTCTGGTGCAAGACAGATGAGCAAAGAGACTTCCAGAACTGCATGAAGACTGCAGGGATGTATGTAACAGTGCATGTGTGCTAAGGGATAATTTGTGTAAACACAACAGGCTGACCCTTTCCTGGGACTGCATTTCTTACTTAACAACATCTTCACAAATTAAATCTCTGCCCACAATTCCTGTGCACACACAGACTCATGCTATGTTTTTTGGAACAAAACAGTGTCCCTGAATAGTACCAAATTACTGTTACAGCCTGACACATTTCCCTTATCATGTACAGAAGCAGAAAACAGCACATGTCCTAACAGCTCCTTAAGACCATGACCATGTGTTACAGGGTGAGTGATTAGACTAGATCAATTTAAATGAGGCCTTGGTGACGTTGAATGTGTTTTCATTACACAGTGCTATCTGAAACAGCACACAGAGCTGAGTACTACACATGAGAGTGTTGGAGGAGCTGCTGCGTGTGTGCCAAGAGTGTGTTTCTGAAGACTGTGTATTGTCTGGTGCAAGACAGATGAGCAAAGAGACTTCCAGAACTGCATGAAGACTGCAGGGATGTATGTAACAGTGCATGTGTGCTAAGGGATAATTTGTGTAAACACAACAGGCTGCCCCTTTCCTGGGACTGCAATTCTTACTGAACAACATCTTCACAAATTAAATCTCTGCCCACAATTCCTGTGCGCACACAGACTCATGCCATCATTTTAGGCACATAACACAGGCTGCCCCTTTCCTGGGACTGCATTTCTTACTGAACAACAACTTCATAAATTAAATCTCTGCCCACAATTCCTATGTGCACACAGAGTCATGCCATCATTTTAGGCACATAACACAGGCTGCCCCTTTCCTGGGACTGCATTTCTTACTGAACAACATCTTCACAAATTAAATCTCTGCCCACAATTCCTGTGCGCACACAGACTCATGCTATGTTTTTTGGAACAAAACAGTGTCCCTGAATAGTACCAAATTACTGTTACTGCCTGACACATTTCCCTTATCATTTACAGAAGCAGAAAACAGCACATGTCCTAACAGCTCCTTAAGACCATGACCATTTGTTACAGGGTGAGTGATTAGACTAGATCAATTTAAATGAGGCCTTGGTGACGTTGAATGTGTTTGCATTACACATTGCTATCTGAAACAGCACACACCAATGACTTCCTCACCAATGACTTTATATTTTCCATTGTTGATGTCTTCTGTGGCTTTCCATGAAAAAATGTAGTTCTGCAGCACTTCATAGAGACACATGTTCTCAAGATGATGACTTCTCTTTGGGTAATATGTGTCCAACATGTTTGATTTCAAAATATCTGTACTTTCTGGGTCATTCTCGGCCAAATATTCAATTTCTCCAACAGATTTCAGTACCCGATTTCTCATTCCTGCAAGGCCTAAGCTTACCCAAATTATTCTTCTGGATTTCGAGTAAAGACTTGCAGATGAAAACCTATCTGAGCATTCGTAGGATCCAATTTCTCGATGCGATAACATCTTTAAACTGAAACTGTACAGCTTCTTACTGACAGTCTTCTCGTGAGAAATCTCTTCCCACATTTCCTTCAATTCTGTTTTCTCAGATTTAGTGATGTAAGATGTCACATACCGAGCAACAGCAATAGAATTGTCTGCCACATACTGAATATCCATGTTAGCATTCCACATGGATAAAATGACTGGGTTGAAGTCATTTATACATTTTGACTCTTCTTTTCTTTTTAGGTTGTAGGTATTTTTGGGAGATTTTCTGGTTATAGTATGTCGCACAGCTGACATAAAACTGTTCACTCTTCCTTTTGAAAGAACAGGTCTAGGAAATCCAAATCGACACTTTGTGTAGAATTTATCTTTGGTCTTGTACTTCCGTCGACAGTATTTTCCACACCGATTACTTTGGAAACTTAAAACTTGTTCTTTTAACTTTTTCCCTTCTGTGCTTTTAGGTATGGCACATGTTGCATATTCTTCAATGAAAGATAACACTGCTTCATCAGTATCTGTTCCAAACTTTGGGGCATCCTTGATCCACAACAGCATATGAATATGAGGAGCACCTCTTGCCTAGTACTCTTTTCTCCAAAAGAAATCCACTACTTCTCCAAGAGGTGGATTTTTTTTATTGCAGATGAAGGACATCATAGCCTCAAATCTATGATTGAAATATCTGCAAACATTAACTGGATCCAATGAGCACAGTTCTCCTGCTGTCTTGTATTCAATGTTTTTAATGTTTGAATTTGCCTCTCGTAGAAAATCCAGTAAATCATCCCAAGCGTACTCGGCACAGCTTAGGGTTAGAAACCATGTAGGAGTTCCTAAATTCCGTAACATGCATTTTAATTCACCATGGCGTCGGTACCAATATCCATTTGTCCCACGCTGACAAGCCATCAGATTGATCAGTTGTGTTTCTAAATGATCATCTTGGTGCTGCACTTTCTCCATAAAATCCTTAGCAGACACATTTTGTAAATGTACTCCACTTTTTAAAATGTGATTTACTGCATAAGATAATGCAGACAAGTCGCTTTCAAATAAAAGATGGAACAAATAAGGAATACTTTGACGAAATCTTGGATCTTCTGCATATAATCTTGTAGTCCGATACTCAGAAGCAGGAATCTGTTCTGGGCGTTCATCGTATCGTCCACCTTTTCCTGTAGGAAACAGCTGAGGAAAACATCGAGCTTCCAAGCTCTTCTCCCATACACTCACGGGAGTTCCTTTTGCTTTCTTCATCTGAAACAGATCAATAGTGTCTCCCATAACTTCTTTTGAATGAAGAGGATGTATGCTAAAATGTTCATAAATTTCTTCTTCCTTTGACTTGTCCACTTTTTCAATTTGACCAGTTGGTGTTTCTGTGTCTTCTTGTAAATCTTCTTCTTCTTCATCTATATAAATTGATTCATACCATTTATTATTTTTTTTCAAATACAAATTTGCTCTTTGTACTTTTCGTACATCCACCAGCTCCTGCCAAATCTTCTTATTCTTTGTAGGTACACCATTAACCAGAATTACTAATGGTTCAGTTTCCAAAGTATCTGCATCAATAGTTTCCATATTTTTTTTCAAATCCAAGGGCAAATACACCACTCTTCCTTTTAAACCTCTCAGTAAATCAGAAGGAGGTAATTTACCAGTTTTGGGCTCCATACGTACTATGGTCTGGAACGGATGAACACATTGAATGAGTATAGACTCATATGTATTTAATTCAGAAAGTTCGGCAGGAATAGCATCCAATTCTAAATTATTATGTACAGCTCTGGTCGGCATTCTATTTTCTTCTAACTTGTTATGACAGTATTTACAAATACGCTGATCTTCACCCAATTCAAAACAATTTTCAAGAAATATATATGTTGCAAAATCCTTCCACTTATAATTATCTTCATTTTCACTTTTTTTATACAGATCAACATTCCTTGTTTGAATTTTATAATGACTTCTGCGGCAACAAATACAAGTAATATTTGGTCTTTCATTAGAGGTGATAGTAAATTTTGTCATTTCATCCTCAAAATTTTTAGTAATAATGAGTTCTACATTCTGTTCCTCATTTTCCTCATTTACTGTGTCCTTTTCTGCACTTTCTTGTTCTGGACCAAAGTAACAAAACTGAATCTCATCAGTAACCTTCACTACATCTGATACAGATCCACGGAACAGAGCATTATTCAACTCATTCAACTTTACTGCTGGACTTTTAGCAAAATACAATGTTCTCACAAACTTTCTCATTTCAGTATGATGAACAGCCAGCATCCTAAAATGATGAAAAACACTTTTACACACTTTTCTAGATAGACAAGCCAGAGAATGTCCCTGTAAACCAGTATTTTCTCACTCTCTGCATGGATCTAGTGTTTGAAGCACCTTCATCTTCTGTTTTACACTCTTTTTACTATATTCTCTTAGAAAGTCACGTAATTTATCAATAGATTCCTGACGCACAGTACAAATACTACTACAGTTCCAAGTGTACACTGGGGCTTTTGGACGTCTCCCCATAGCCTCAGCAGCCATTACTTCTTCCTCATTTCTTGGGACCATTTTCTCTTTTTCCATCACACAACCATCCTTAACTTCATATGCTCTACCATTGGTGTCAACTGCATGCAACAAACTATTACTTTGAAGATAACTCTCTTCATTAAAAAATGGTTCAGTACTTGAACTGTGTTTCCATTCTCCCAAGAACACTTTACAAAAGTAACTTTTTTTCACTTCTCTTTTCCTTTTGCTTTGTGACTTCATTGCATTCAGTAATTTATCTAATCTACGCATCCTATTCAAAATTAGAATAAAAAGTTTTCTTTTTATTTCCAAAGCCTTACTTACAATATTTTCTATAATTTTTTTTTTCTTAATAAATTTAGTTTTTTTCTTATATTTTTTCACATCCTTTAGCAAATTTAACATCACTCTTCTATGAAACATTTTTCGACTAATGTTTTTAAAATCTAATTTTCGTGTTAAATCAGTTTGACATACTTCTGATTGTACATTAGCTTTTTTTTTGCTGTTGACTGTGTTGTTGCTTTGTACATAAAACACTGTTTGTTTTACAGTTATTTTTGCCATTTTTTTGGTTTTTGAAAATCTTTTTTAAGAAATCTCTGCTCTGCTTACCAGTAGACTTTTTCTTTTTGCCATCACCAATTGCTCCTCCTATTTTTTTTTCCCCAGTTTTGTCCAGATATACTTGTTGTTGCTTTTCTTTCCTCTTTCTTGTCCTTAAAGGCATTTTGTTTTCACTGTTGCTCAGCAATACCTGCAAGGAACTTAAAAAAAAATCCTTTTTGTAATTATAATTCATTAAAATATTTTTTTTTACTTTTCATTAATTTCAAATGTTTTTCCATTTGCCTCTCATTTGTGATTTACTAATTTGTGCACAGTGCTAACCACCACAGTTGAAAAAAAACAAGCTGCCCCTTTCCTGCAAGTGCATGTTTTACAGAACAACTGCAACACAAATTATATCTGTGGCCACAATTCCTGTGCGCACACAGCCTCATGGTGTGCTTCTAACCAGAAAACAGAATTTGATTTGCAAATTCAAAGCACATTTACTGGTCTGGTAGATCAAGTGATAATTGCTGTTACAGCCTTACACATTTTCCTTGTAGATCACAGAGGCAGAAAAGAGCACATTTCCTAACAACAACTTCATACCATAAGCATCTGCAACCTGGGTGAGTGTTTAGAGTAGAGCAAAGAAAATGAGGCCTTGGTGACGTTGAATGTGTTTGCATTACACACAGACCTGAGTAGTACGCATGGGAGTGTTGGAGAAGCTGCTGCGTGTGTCCCAAGAGTGTGTTTCTGAAGACTGTGTATTGTCTGGTGCAAGACAGATGAGCAAAGAGACTTCCAGAACTGCATGAAGACTGCAGGGATGTATGTAACAGTGCATGTGTGCTAAGGGATAATTTGTGTAAACACAACAGGCTGACCCTTTCCTGGGACTGCATTTCTTACTGAACAACATCTTCACAAATTAAATCTCTGCCCACAATTCCTGTGCACACACAGACTCATGCTATGTTTTTTGGAACAAAACAGTGTCCCTGAATAGTACCAAATTACTGTTACAGCCTGACACATTTCCCTTATCATTTACAGAAGCAGAAAACAGCACATGTCCTAACAGCTCCTTAAGACCATGACCATGTGTTACAGGGTGAGTGATTAGACTAGATCAATTTAAATGAGGCCTTGGTGACGTTGAATGTGTTTGCATTACACAGTGCTATCTGAAACAGCACACAGAGCTGAGTACTACACATGAGAGTGTTGGAGAAGCTGCTGCGTGTGTGCCAAGAGTGTGTTTCTGAAGACTGTGTATTGTCTGGTGCAAGACAGATGAGCAAAGAGACTTCCAGAACTGCATGAAGACTGCAGGGATGTATGTAACAGTGCATGTGTGCTAAGGGATAATTTGTGTAAACACAACAGGCTGCCCCTTTCCTGGGACTGCAAATCTTACTGAACAACATCTTCACAAATTAAATCTCTGCCTACAATTCCTGTGCGCACACAGACTCATGCCATCATTTTAGGCACATAACACAGGCTGCCCCTTTCCTGGGACTGCATTTCTTACTGAACAACAACTTCATAAATTAAATCTCTGCCCACAATTCCTGTGTGCACACAGAGTCGTTCCATCATTGTAGGCACATAACACAGGCTGCCCCTTTCCTGGGACTGCAATTCTTACTGAACAACATCTTCACAAATTAAATCTCTGCCCACAATTCCTGTGCGCACACAGACTCATGCTATGTTTTTTGGAACAAAACAGTGTCCCTGAATAGTACCAAATTACTGTTACAGCCTGACACATTTCCCTTATCATTTACAGAAGCAGAAAACAGCACATGTCCTAGCAGCTCCTTAAGACCATGACCATGTGTTACAGGGTGAGTGATTAGACTAGATCAATTTAAATGAGGCCTTGGTGACGTTGAATGTGTTTGCATTACACAGTGCTATCTGAAACAGCACACAGAGCTGAGTACTACACATGAGAGTGTTGGAGAAGCTGCTGCATGTGTGCCAAGAGTGTGTTTCGGAAGACTGTGTATTGTCTGGTGCAAGACAGATGAGCAAAGAGACTTCCAGAACTGCATGAAGACTGCAGGGATGTATGTAACAGTGCATGTGTGCTAAGGGATAATTTGTGTAAACACAACAGGCTGACCCTTTCCTCGGACTGCATTTCTTACTGAACAACATCTTCACAAATTAAATCTCTGCCCACAATTCCTGTGCACACACAGACTCATGCTATGTTTTTTGGAACAAAACAGTGTCCCTGAATAGTACCAAATTACTGTTACAGCCTGACACATTTCCCTTATCATGTACAGAAGCAGAAAACAGCACATGTCCTAACAGCTCCTTAAGACCATGACCATGTGTTACAGGGTGAGTGATTAGACTAGATCAATTTAAATGAGGCCTTGGTGACGTTGAATGTGTTTTCATTACACAGTGCTATCTGAAACAGCACACAGAGCTGAGTACTACACATGAGAGTGTTGGAGGAGCTGCTGCGTGTGTGCCAAGAGTGTGTTTCTGAAGACTGTGTATTGTCTGGTGCAAGACAGATGAGCAAAGAGACTTCCAGAACTGCATGAAGACTGCAGGGATGTATGTAACAGTGCATGTGTGCTAAGGGATAATTTGTGTAAACACAACAGGCTGCCCCTTTCCCGGGACTGCAATTCTTACTGAACAACATCTTCACAAATTAAATCTCTGCCCACAATTCCTGTGCGCACACAGACTCATGCCATCATTTTAGGCACATAACACAGGCTGCCCCTTTCCTGGGACTGCATTTCTTACTGAACAACAACTTCATAAATTAAATCTCTGCCCACAATTCCTGTGTGCACACAGAGTCATGCCATCATTTTAGGCACATAACACAGGCTGCCCCTTTCCTGGGACTGCATTTCTTACTGAACAACATCTTCACAAATTAAATCTCTGCCCACAATTCCTGTGCGCACACAGACTCATGCTATGTTTTTTGGAACAAACAGTGTCCCTGAATAGTACCAAATTACTGTTACTGCCTGACACATTTCCCTTATCATTTACAGAAGCAGAAAACAGCACATGTCCTAACAGCTCCTTAAGACCATGACCATTTGTTACAGGGTGAGTGATTAGACTAGATCAATTTAAATGAGGCCTTGGTGACGTTGAATGTGTTTGCATTACACATTGCTATCTGAAACAGCACACAGAGCTGAGTACTACACATGAGAGTGTTGGAGAAGCTGCTGCATGTGTGCCAAGAGTGTGTTTCTGAAGACTGTGTATTGTCTGGTGCAAGACAGATGAGCAAAGAGACTTCCAGAACTGCATGAAGACTGCAGAGATATATGTAACAGTGCATGTGTGCTAAGGGATAATTTGTGTAAACACAACAGGCTGACCCTTTCCTGGGACTGCATTTCTTACTGAACAACATCTTCACAAATTAAATCTCTGCCCACAATTCCCGTGCACACACAGACTCATGCTATGTTTTTTGGAACAAAACAGTGTCCCTGAATAGTACCAAATTACTGTTACAGCCTGACACATTTCCCTTATCATTTACAGAAGCAGAAAACAGCACATGTCCTAACAGCTCCTTAAGACCATGACCATGTGTTACAGGGTGAGTGATTAGACTAGATCAATTTAAATGAGGCCTTGGTGACGTTGAATATGTTTGCATTACACAGTGCTATCTGAAACAGCACACAGAGCTGAGTACTACACATGAGAGTGTTGGAGGAGCTGCTGCGTGTGTGCCAAGAGTGTGTTTCTGAAGACTGTGTATTGTCTGGTGCAAGACAGATGAGCAAAGAGACTTCCAGAACTGCATGAAGACTGCAGGGATGTATGTAACAGTGCATGTGTGCTAAGGGATAATTTGTGTAAACACAACAGGCTGCCCCTTTCCTGGGACTGCAATTCTTACTGAACAACATCTTCACAAATTAAATCTCTGCCCACAATTCCTGTGCGCACACAGACTCATGCCATCATTTTAGGCACATAACACAGGCTGCCCCTTTCCTGGGACTGCATTTCTTACTGAACAACAACTTCATAAATTAAATCTCTGCCCACAATTCCTGTGTGCACACATAGTCATGCCATCATTTTAGGCACATAACACAGGCTGCCCCTTTCCTGGGACTGCATTTCTTACTGAACAACATCTTCACAAATTAAATCTCTGCCCACAATTCCTGTGTGCACACAGACTCATGCTATGTTTTTTGGAACAAAACAGTGTCCGTGAATAGTACCAAATTACTGTTACTGCCTGACACATTTCCCTTATCATTTACAGAAGCAGAAAACAGCACATGTCCTAACAGCTCCTTAAGACCATGACCATTTGTTACAGGGTGAGTGATTAGACTAGATCAATTTAAATGAGGCCTTGGTGACGTTGAATGTGTTTGCATTAAACATTGCTATCTGAAACAGCACACAGAGCTGAGTACTACACATGAGAGTGTTGGAGAAGCTGCTGCGTGTGTGCCAAGAGTGTGTTTCTGAAGACTGTGTATTGTCTGGTGCAAGACAGATGAGCAAAGAGACTTCCAGAACTGCATGAAGACTGCAGAGATATATGTAACAGTGCATGTGTGCTAAGGGTTATTTTCAGTTTTGAACATATGGCATCTACATGTGCCTTTGCTATTTTGAAAGGGAAATCTACCCTGTTGGTTTCAAATTTTTTAGCTTTTACCTCCAATTTGCGATTAAGTGATTTCTGCTGAGTGCTAACTACCACATTTGAAGAAAACAAGCTGTCCCTTTCCTGCAAGTGCATGTTTTACAAAACAACTGCAACACAAAATACATCTCTGGCCACAATTCCTATATGCACTCAGACTCATGCTGTGTTGGTAGGCACAAAGCACAGGCTGCCCCTTTCCTGGGTCTGCAATCCTTACAGAACAACAACTTCACAAATTAAATCTCAGACAACAATTCCTATATGCACACAGACTCATGCTGTGTTGGTAGGCACAAAACACAGGCTGACCCTTTCCTGGGTCACCAATTCTTACAGAACTAATGCTTTTTTCAAAAGTGCTGCCATTTTCCTCTCTTTTCCTTCAAAGTGATTTCTGCTAAATCCTAACCATCACAATTAAAAACAAGCTGTCCTTTTCTTTCAACTGCAAGTCTTACTTTTCAACAGCAACGCAAATTAAATCTCTGTCAATAATTCTTCTCTGCACACAGACTCATGGTTTGATGGTAGGCACAAAACAGTATTCCTCATTGTTACCAGTACACATTAACTTATGGTGAAAACATAGTCCTTAATATCTTACAAGTTCAAGACAGTTAAATATCTCCCAAACCTCAAAATGTAAAACATAACTTTTGAAGAAGATTCACAATTCTAATATTTATCTAAAAAATCACCACATACTTTCCCTCTCAAACTCATAACTCACCTTTAAAATTAGTTAGTTGTTTAAGAAATGTGCCACTCAAACAGCAGACTATCAGAGTCAGAATATCACAGCTCTACACCTCTCTCCTCTCTGCAGAACCAGTAAATGGCAATGTTTCCCTCTCTTTTTTCACACATATACATGTTAATTTCCAATCTCAGTGCTTCCCACTTTTTTCAAATAAAATCACACATTTCTATTGGTTGAAAACTTCAACCCATTTCCAAATGTACCCTTCCCCCAACTTGACTTCTGCCTGCTACCATAGCAACAGGTCATGGAACACAGGTGTGAGCAGAGAGGTCAGAAGTTCAGCAGACAATGTTTCATTTCCAAAGAGCAAGAGTGCTTGACTTTTCAAACCTAACAGCAAATCCAAACTAATGTTCTTTGCTCACACATTTTTCTGAACCAATACAAAACATGCTTTTTAAAATTTAAACATACAGCCTAGTTTTTAGTGTAGAATGGTTTGAAACAGCCAATGAGTTCTTTTTATAAAAAAAAGTATGTGTGCCCCCATTTTTCAACTGTCTTTCATTTCTTATTGCCTTTCTACTGAAAGACACCTCCTGAGTGCATCCAGATCTCCTTTGAAGATGTTCACAGTGTGGATTGTAGGTCACAGCTATGTCTTCTGGAGTGAAAAATTTGCAGAAAAAAGAGGTTTGGTGAGAGACCTTGCTTTGCCAAATGTACACATTAAATGGATTGGTCAGAGAGGGTTAAAGTAGCACCAATTCATGCCTTTGGTGAAAACCTTTCTACATCTCCCACAGCCTAACCTTATTATTGTGCACTGTGGTGGTAATGACCTAGGCACTTTAACTGGGGTAGGTCTGGAAATGCTTATTAAGGATACCTTTGTGCAATTGATGTCGCTTTTTCCACAAACTGCCTTTGTATATTCTAATATATGCCAAAGGCAAAAGTGGAACTGGTCCAACCAATTTTGTCCGCAGATTGACAAAGCAAGGAAGCACGTCAACAAATCTATTTCTGCTTTCCTCAGAGACTATGGTATGGGTTCTATATACCACAACAACTTGCGTTACAACATGCAAGACATTTATAGAGGAGATGGTGTACACTTCACTGATGAAGGCAACAGAGTCTTCCTCTTGAACTTTAGACTCTGCATCGGTACTTACTTGTAGGTACCGAAAAACACACAATAAACACAAGGGCTCTTTTTAGAGCCACCTTATATCTTTTTACTTAATTGCGAATTTTTATTATTTTTTTGTTTTGAAAATTTTTTCGGGTGGGCGCTGGGTGCGCGCACTCGGCGATATTTTATTTCAAAATATAAATCTTTTTTTTTGCCCTACAAGGTCCTACTGTGACCCCCTTACAATGCCTAGTGGGTCAATATCTCCCCACTCTGCCCCCTTTTCAAGTTCTCCCCCTTTGTTTATCACCCCCTCTTTATGCGAGAGACAAAATGGCGGCCGCCGCTTCCTGATTTCCACCGATTCGAATGTTTACTGACATCTAACAACCAATCAGAAGTGCGCTCGCGCACGGCAAGGTGCGCGCACAGGACTTGCTCAGTGCGCGCACGGTACGCGCGTACAGATATATATATTGATTTAAATGCTAATTTCTCAGGAAATACTGAACAGATTTACACCAAACCTGCAAAAGGCACTTCATGGACCTTATGGCTACCTCTCTGCCAAATTTCACATAATTCTGTTCAGCCGTTCGGGCTGTAGCTGCGACTAAAGTCCCTATGGAAAAATGCATGGGGAAAACGCGTTTTGGGACCCCCTTTTTTCTCGGCCCCCGCTTGACGAATCCCCCCGAATCTTTCATGGTAGGAGCTGAGCGGAGCGCCCCATTAGTTTTGAAAATTTCGCGATGATTCGTCAACCGGCGCCAAAGTTATTCAAAATAGAATTTTGAAATTTCCTATGGAAACACGGTCCTAACTATAACTACCTACTGGCGACCGCCAGTAGGTAATATATATATATATATATATATATATATATATATATATATATATATATAAATATATATATATATATTCACTGAAAAAACCATAGGTTTCACACATGTTATAGTTAGCTGGACATTTTACTGATAAAAAACCAATGAAATTCCCCCGTTATAGTTATTTTAGGCAACTATAACTCACGCGACCGTAATCCTCTGCTGATGCTAATACTGTATTTAGACACTTATTTGCCCATGTCTTCTTCCATTAAATTTTAGCTATACATATATTACAAATATTTTTTTTTCATAAAGACACATATGTCATCAGCAGAGGATTACGGTCGCGTGAGTTATAGTTGCCTACAGTAACTATAACGGGGGAATTTCATTGGTTTTTTATCAGTAAAATGTCCAGCTAACTATAACATGTGTGAAACCTATGGTTTTTTCAGTGAATTTGCAAGGTTTTTTAAATGCTAATTCCTAACTATAACGTGTGTGAAACCTATGGTTTTTCAGTGAATTTGTACGGTTTTTTAAATGCTAAGTTACTTTACGCCATTTGTGGCGTGCGCGCCCACTTAACGCAGTTCGTTCCGTGCGTGCCCACGTTACGCTAGATGGGCCATGAACGCACGATGCGCTTCGCGCACCGTGCGCACATGGAGGACATATGATGAGCATCGTTGTGACAGGTAAAATATATGTTTTGTTTTGCTGTAATAAGCCATGCACAGATGGTGCCCTTCGGGCACCATTAGCACACGGGGTGGGGAGAATGTGGATATTTTTTTTTTATTATTATTTATTACGGTACGCGTACGGTAAGCGTAATCGGCGAAATTTTCGAAAAAATTAAAATTGCCTTTTTTCACTTGGGGGATCGTTGGGGACTCCCTCGACATGGCTAGGTGCTTGGGAGCTGTCTAAACAGCCCCTTTACATGTTTTTGCACTTTGTTTTTCAACCCCCTTTCAGAGTGCGAGAGAGAAAATGGCGGCCGCCGCTTCCTGGTTTCGACCGATTCAAATGTTTACTAAGATCTAACAGCCAATCAGAATCGCGCTCGCGCACGTCACCGTACGCGTACGGTAAGCGCACCGTAAGCGCACCGTAAGCTGGCTCAGATATATATATTGATTTAAAGGCTATTTTCTCCGAATCTACTGAACAGATTTACACCAAACCTACAAAAGGCACTACCTTGACCTAAGGACTACCTCTCTGCCAAATTTCATTAAATTCTGTTCAGCCGTTCGGGCTGTAGCTCTGTCTAAAGGTCCTATGGAAAAATGCATGGGAAAAACGCGTTTTGGGACCCCCCTTTTATCTCAGCCCCCGCTTGACGAATCCCCCCGAGACTTTCAGGGTAGGAGCGGAGCTCAACGCCTCACCTATTTTGAAAATTTTGCGAGGATTCGTCGACCGGCGCCAAAGTTATTCAAAATAGAATGTTGCGGATTTCCTATGGTAAGAGGGTCCTAACTATAACTATCTACTGGCGACCAGTAGATAATATATATATATATATATATATATATATATGTATATATTCACTGAAAATACTATTGTTTTTTCAGTGAATTTCAAAGGTTTTTTAAATGCTAATTTGTAACTATAACGTCCCTGAAACCTATGGTTTTTTCAGTGAATTTCAAACGTTTTTTAAATGCTAATTTCTAACTATATCCTTACTGAAAGCTACTATTAATAATAATAGCGGATACCTATGTAAGTAACTAGTCCATTCCATCAGTACATGACTAGCAACTGGAATAATCAGAGTACTGCAAACAGAGTGCATGGTAAATTTATAAGTGCTTACGTATTGCCTGGATGGGTGATTGGGAAACTGCATCGGACTTTCAGAAGGATTCCTACACTGCATGGGTAATAACTTCGTACTTAGAGGAGTGTATTAATAGTATATAGGTGGTGTGAGATCTGCATGGATAGTGTCCAGAATATTGTAGCTGTACTTGTATGAGTAAGTAAGCCATTCCATAAGTACTTGAATAGTAACTAGATGATTATAGTGCTGTAAAGAGAGTGCATAGTGTATTTATAAGTGCTTGGGTATTAGTGGACAGATTGCATTAGTATATAGAACTGGCTGGGTGACTGGAGATGGGTATGGGGAATCACAGTGTCTTTGATAGACTGCAAGGGTAGTACCTGAGTGAATTTATCTTATCTGTTTTGAAGTAGATATCAAATTAATAGTAAATTATATTCACTTCTTTTTTTATGCAAATTTTAAATATTTTAAACTTTAGTAATAAGGTCTGTAAAAGAGAAGAAAAAAGTCTGTTATTACATATAATTTTATAGGTTTTGCAACACAACATAAGTTTACAATTACATCCCATATTCAATTTGCCTTTTTTTGCTGTTTTCAGATTGTATTGAATTTCACCATAAACAGTGATTTCAATGTTAATCATCAGATGACAGCGGGCAAAAAAATACAATCAATAAGATTGTTAAAAACCCACATTTCTCTTCAAAATATCTACAACAAACGCAGCTTGGTATTTACATTTTCACAAATGAACATCCTTAATAACATAGTATATAAAACAAAGATCAAATATATGTCCATCTTCTTTCGAACACAAATTTCTAAATGCAATATGAAAGAACAGAATCAATAATTGAATACGTAATTACCAACATCTTCCCAACTGGCCAAATGATGTTTCTGAAAATATTTCCATTAAGTATATCGAAAATAAATTTTGGAATTCATATATACACCTTCCCAATAGGCCGAATGATGTTTCTGAAAACATTTGCAATGAGGATATCCAAGATAGACTTCTAAAATCATATTCACATGCCTTCAATAGGGTGAATGGTGTAACTCAAATCATTTGTAGTGGAAATATCCAAAATATAGTCAGTAATTCATGTTGATATCTTCTCAGAATTTTGGCATCAAAAATATTAAATATGAATTCGGTAATTCATTAGGCAACCGAAATTAAGCTCTAAATGTGCATCATTACATAGTGTCCATCCTTTATTGCATTTTAAATATACAGTATAGTGTCAAGATGCTGAAGTAGTTCCATCATGGAAAACAATAGCCCCTGTTTTAAAAGTTCTTCCTGAAATTGAAACTTGACCTGCCACAAAAAAAATTATTTTGGTTTCCAATTTTGTACCATCTGCTCTACAATGTTGCAGCATTAAAATAATATATTGTCCACATCTTTATATAAATAATGTTGACAACATTTCTGATTTGCACTGAGTACATTCCATATGTTGATTAGCTGATTTTACTAAATCGTTGAAAGATACTGTTTTCAAATCTGGCATTGTCAAATATATGAATCGTTCAGTGTCTATTTTAGTAGTAGATGAAAATGAACAGCTGTCACAGGTATGAACCCATCTGTAACGTAGTCCAAACAGATTTTCAATTTGTATACCTACATCTTCTAATACTGCAAGCATAAACATAAGAAATTCCTTAGCATCTTGTTGTACATTCTGTGTAAATTGTGAAGATCCAGAACATAATATCCAGAAGATTCCGCACATCAGAAGCAGTATGGATTTCCGTTTTATGTTATGTTATGTTATAGTGTTTTTGTATAGCGCCTATCACCACCGGTCTCTAAGCGCTCACACATGAAAGGAACATAACCTGCTGTCTCCTAGATCACTCAGCCGTCCGCCCCAGTTAGGGCGAAGATGTTGACTTTTTAAACAGATAAGTCTTCAAGTTCTTCCTGAAGGACAGTAGATGCGAGTCTTCCTTCAGGCGGGCCGGTAGCTCATTCCACAATTGCGGGAGAAGTACAGAAAGAGCCCTGCGCCCTTTAGATTTTAACTTAAATCTGGGTTGGATCAGATTGGAGGCCCTACCCGAACGCAAGGTTCTGCCTGGAATGTACTTCCTCAGGTGCTGTTTAATGTATTCTGGGGCTTTGCCGAAAATTGCCTTGTGAGCCATGCAGAGACACTTAAACTGCACTCTAAACTTAACAGGCAGCTAGTGCAGCTTCCGGAGAAGTGGGGTTGCATGTGAGTTCCTAGGTAGGGAATAGATCAGCCTGGCCGCATCGTTCTGCACCACCTGCAGTTTCCTCAACAACTTCTGCGGCAGGCCAAGATATAAAGCATTTCCGTAATCCAACCTCGAGATGGCTGTGGCGGACACAATGGACTGCAGAGTGGGGGCTGATAGAATAGGTGCTAACTTTCGCAGTTGCCTCAGCACCCTCGTGCAAGACCCCACCACCGCCGAGACTTGAGGGGCCATGGAAAGGTCTATATCAATCTTTAGCCCCAGGCTTTTGACCACCCTACCAGGAATAGGTGTTGTACCTAGTTCTGGGGGCCAGAACAGATCGCACCAGGGATTGACTCAGTTTGTGATGACCAACACCTCTGTTTTTTCAGCGTTCACTTTCAGAAGGTTATTCGTCATCCAATTTACAGTGAATCGGAGCAAATTCCTTACCGATTCCTGTGCTTCCCTTGTATCTTCCAGCTGGACCAACAGCTGGGTATCGTCAGCATAGTTAAAAGTTTGACAATTCCTATGCATTAACTCCTCTACCAAGGGTTGTAGGTAAATGTTAAAGAGCAAGGGAGAAAGTGCGGACCCCTGGGGTACGCCCCAGGTCACATCACTTGCCTCCGATAACTGGTCTCTTAGCTGCACCCTCTGGGTTCGACCCGTCAGAAAAGATTCAAGCCACTTGAGCGCTTGTCCTGTTATTCCCAGCTTTGCGATACGGTCCAGCAAGATGGTATGGCTGACCGTATCGAATGCCGCTGACAAGTCCAATAGAATCAGGGCACAAGGCTGTTTATTGTCCGCCCTGATTCTCAGCTCATCAGTGACAGTGGCCATTACTAGTTCTGTGCTGTGTTGGGGCTGAAAGCCCGCCTGCCTGGCATGGAGTAGACCATGTTCCTCCAGGTAGCTAGCCAGTGTGTTCAGAACATGTTTTTCCAGGATTTTACCCAGGAATGGCAGTTGCGAGATAGGCCTATAGTTCTTTAAAGCCTTGGTGTTTGCTCCTGCTTTCTTTAAGAGTGGAGAGACCCTAGCTTCCTTCAGCTGGAGTGGGAGATAGCCCGCCTCTAATGAATCGTTCAGTAGGCTCAACAGCTGAGTTTGAATACCAGACAGGGCCATTTGAAAGATTCTCGGGGGGCATGGATCCGTGCTGGAACCTGACTTGACTTGGCCGACAAGCTCAGGCAAGCTCTCCTCGTCAATACATGGGAAACTGTTCAACGTCCCTATCGACTCCTGACTAGCAGGGCAAGATGACAGCAGAGGTTCAGCTGGGATCTCCGTGATGTCCCTAATAATGTCCTGTACTTTCTGAAGAAAGAACCTCTGAAAGGTGTCACAGTGGGGTTGGTCACTAGCCGGAATCTTCCCATCCAGCTGTGTTAATTCCCTTAGGATAGCAAAGGTCTCCCTTTGTTTGTTCGTGGCCTCTCTAATTCTATGCTCATAGAAGGCTGACTTCCTCACCAGGATATCCACCTTGTATTTTGAGAGAAGCATTTTATAGGTTTCTGACTCCGCTGGGCTATAGCTGAGTATCCACCTTCTTTCCACCTTACGGAGGGCTTGTTTCTTTTCCCTGAGTGAGGCATCAAACCACAGTGCTCCCTTTCCTTTTTCTCTGGTCTTCTCCAGCCGCTCAGGGGCCAATTTGTCCAGAGCAGCACGGATCCAGACCATAAGGACTGTGGTCTTGGAGTCTAGGTTCGTCTCCCTCATCTTAGGAAGTGAAGTGGAAAGCAGCGTGGAAAGTAAAGAGTCTGCCTCTATCTTCTTCCAAGACCGAACCTTTCTCCACAATTGACTGGACACTACAGGTGAGGGGTCTCCTGGAACCCAGCACTTGATCAGGAAATGGTCTGACCATATACAGGGACTAACCTCAATTATTTCTGTCTGGAATATGGAAGACCAAATTAAGTCTAGTGTATGGCCCTTCACATGCGTTGGTCCCACTACTAGTTGCTGTAAGTTAAGCGAAGAAAGATTATTTTCGAACTCTACCTCAGTGAGGTCTCTAGGTACCTTATCCCAGTGGTAGTTGAAGTCCCCTAGCACCATAAGGGATTTATATCTGGAGCCCAAATCCGTCAAGAGCTCCAGGAAGGCGTCATTAAAATCTGGCGAGCTCTGTGGTGGGCGGTACACTACCAGCAACATAATACAGGAGGATTTAAGTGAGATTTTTATCCCCAGGAGCTCCGCACAGTCACAGTTTCCAGCTACGACCTGTGTCACCTTAAGACTTTTTTAAAATACAATGGCGACCCCCCCCTCTACAGTCATTGGGGCGATTATACCATAGCGCATCAAAATTGGGGGGCAATGCCGCCAGTATGTCCGGAGTAGATGAAGTACCTAGCCAGGTCTCCGTAAGGGCAAGGATATCAATCTCGCCATCAACAAGGAGTGAAAAAACCTCCAAATGGTGCTTTTGCAAAGAGCGCGTGTTCAGCGTCGCAATTTTTAGCCCTCGGGACCTAAGGGGGTGTGGCAAACTCCTGCATCGTCTAGGTTCGCCTTCTCCCTGCAGCAAAGCTTCTTCCCGAAGCTTGGCTAGTGTTGTAGTGTCTAGCCCCGTATTACCTGTCCTTAGAGCCCGAAGGGTATCCATAGAGTAAATATGAGGCATACGAGGGGTACTGGCCCCTGGGCCCATCCTGGCGCGGACGGGCGCAGACGGGCTTTCCTCTGGCGCTCCTCAACTTCTCAAAAATGTAATGTAACAAAGAACAAAATCTTTTTTCTAGATTTTCCATAATTGCATGCTGTAGATTGTCTAAAAAAACACAACGTTGACGATTACATTAGCATAGCAGTTGATACCTGAACTATTTTCAAACTGATATCCTACAATATTAGCAACCGTGTTCCCTTCTATTTTCTTTCCAGACTCATCATTCTTTTCAATTCTTTTTTTCTTTGATTTTCGTTTTGGACGTATTAAACGTTTTTCATAAATAGGAAATTCACCTAAGCAAGGAGCATTGAGTCTTCCTAACCTATGGTACTCTTCTACACAATTTACATCTGCACTAATCTTTTCTTTATCAAAATCAATCAAATACAATCCGGATAACGTTCTTACTCGAGATAATGCAACATATGCCATACCCTCCTTAAACACAGAAATTCCAATATTTACCAAAGCACTGTCCACACTTAAACCTTGAGCTTTATGAATAGTCACTGCATATGCTAAACAAACAGGAAACTGTTTTCTACGAACATACAAATCTTTTACAAGCAAGAAACGAACAGAACACCGTCTAATCTGTTTCACCTCTTCAATCTGATCAAATTTAATTTTCAAAAATTCAATTCCATCTCTATTTGCACAACATCTTTCCCCATTGCTCCATTTACTAATCCTTTCTCAACATCTAAATTATGCTGTCATTTTACCCGGCAGTTTAGAGATACATATAAGGTCTTTTCCAAGCCAGCAGTCTTAGATATAGATTTTTCCAAAGAGTCTAATTTTAACTACAATTTCTCTGACAAAATAATAGTTACTCCTTCATGTTCTATTTTATCAATAGCTACCATTTTCATTATTGGTTCATTCTCCAGTTTCAACAGTTCTTCATTGAATGTAGAGCATTCTTTCAGTGTTGGTATAAGGCAAATTATGGATTTCTTTTCTGCAATTCTTCGGTAGATTGTTTCAGTTGCAATATTTTCTTTTGGAAACAAGTCTCTTAGTCGGGGACTTCCTAAAGCATTTTTTCCATCCTTTGTTAAGACAACAATTCTAATATTTTGAAGAATATTTCCATAATCTTCATCATTTGCTTGTCGCATGTTCTTGATAAGTTCCTTATATTCAAAATAACTCCAAATGTTCACATTTCCAATACTTCCCAAAGATTTTTTAGTGTCTTCATGACGAAGGGTTTTAAAAACTGGTTGGCCTTTAACAAATGTGTTGTAGTAGATCACCAAATACAATTACATGTTTTCCTCCAAATAAAACATCGTAATTTGTTCCTCAAATGTACAAACCCAAGCCTTAAGTTTGAGACATGCTTACTTCATCCATAACCAGAAGTTTCATTTGCTTCAGTACTCTTGAAACTTCGAAACAAGCTTCTCCAGATAGCTTGTGGTATTCCAACTTATTTTCATGTTCTACTGGTAACATAAGTAGACAATGTAATGTAATCCCGTTAATCTTGTGTGATGCTAACCCAGTTGGAGAAGTTACAACACAAGATAAATGTGAATCCGTTGTTTTCTGTAGATAACTTAAAACATTTAATCAGGAAAGTTTTACCCGTTCCAGCTTGTCTACTGATGTACATAATAATAGGTATAAATGATGTACATTGGCATTCATTCTTTTCATGCAGTAATCCATGTTGTATCTGATGTGTAACTTGGTGATATATTTCATTCTGTTCAGTATTCAAATGTTCCTCCAAATTTTCCAAATCAATATTTTCCTGTTGTGCTTGCTGCATCACCGTTTCCACTTCACTCATTGCTAATGCCGTTTCATTTTCAAATATGGCTTCTCCTAGTGGATCTTGACTCTGTGGAGCAGAACTCTGACTATCTTGAGAACTATCTCTAGCAATTTCAGCTGCAACAGTTCTTTCTTGATTAATCTCTTCGTTCAACATTTGTAGATAATTTGGAAAAATTGTACATTCAATGCTATCTTTACATGCATTGAAAGAATATTCATAGCAGTCAAAATCTCCAAGTAATTCCATTTCAGTCCGCCAAGGTTTGAAGAGTTGCAGAAGAGCTAAATAGAAAAGCTCTCTGTTATCTGGAGTATCGCAACTTAATTTCCTGTGATTAATCAAATTTCCTTTGTCATTCTTTACCAAGCATCCTTCAGATCCAATTACAGCGTATTTTCCTTCATTTATTTTTTCTGATACATTTTTTTAAAAACTATAATGTTGTAGTATTTCATATAGACATATGTTTTCCAGGTATGGACTTCTATTTGGATAGTATGTATCCAACATATTTGATTTCAGAATATCTGTACTTTTTGGGTCATTCAGTGCCAAGTATTCAATTTCTTGTACAGATTTCAGAACTCAATTTTGTGCTGCAGCAAGGCCTAGACTTATCCAGATGATTCCTCTTGACTTTGAATATAAACTTGCAGATGTCAATCGATCCGAACATTCGTAGGATCCAATTTCTTGATGTGAAAGCATCTTCAAGCTGAAGCTGTACAATTTTTGCTAAATGTCTTCTCCTATGAAATTTCCTCAGACATTTCTTTCAATTCTGGTTTCTCAGATTTCATAATATATGATGTGACATAGCGAGCAACAGCAATTGAGTTATCTGCAACATATTGTATGTCCATATTTGCATTCCACATCTTTAAAATCACTGGATCGTAATCATTGATGTATTTCGATTCTTCTGTTCTTTTTATATTATAAGTATTTTTGGGTGATTTTTGAGTGAGAGTATGCCTCACTGCAGACATAAAAATGTTCACTCTTCCGTTGGAAATTACTGGACGTGGAAAACCAAATCGACATTTTGTGTACATTTTTTCCTTTGACTTGTATTTCTGTCGACAATATATTCCACATCGATGCCTTTGAAATCGTAAGATATTTTCTCCTCCTGTTTTCGGAATCGCATAGGTAACATAATCTTCAATAAAAGATAAAACAGTCTCATCCGAATCAGTTCCAAATTTGGGTGCATCCTTTATTCTTAAAAGCATATGTATATGAGGAGCACCTCTAGCTTGGTATTCCATTCTCCAAAAGAAATCAGTAACTACACCAATAGGTGGATTCTTTTTATTACAGATGAAAGACATCATAGCTTCAAATCTATGATTAAAATATCTGGAGACATTTACAGGATCTAGGGAACACAGTTCTCCAGGTGTCTTCAATTCAATATTTTCTATATTTGAATTTGCTTCTCATAGAAAATCCAGTAAATCATCCCATGCGTACTCAGCACAGCTAAATGTAACAAACCACGTAGGGGTTCCTAAATTTCTTAACATGCATTTTAGTTCCCCATGATGTCGATACCAATATTCAGTAGTGCCACGTTGACATGCCATCAAATTAATTAACTGTGATTCTAAATGTTCGTCTATTTCTTCAACTTTGTCCATAAATTGCTTTGCAGAAGCATGCGAAAGATGCGTTCCAGTTTTTAATATATGGTTGACTGCATATGAAAGTGCAGACAGATCACTCTCAAATAAAAGATTAAACAAATATGGAATACACTGACGAAATCTTGGTTCTTCTGAGTACAGTCGTAAAGTGCAATATTCTGAAGCTGGAATCTGAACTGGTCGTTCATCATATCGTCCACCTTTTCCAGTAGGGAACAGCTGTGGAAAACAACGAGCTTCCAAAGCTTTTTTTCACACACTCATGGGAGTTCCTTTTGCTTTTTTCATCTGGAACAATTAAATAGTATCTCCAATCAGTTCTTTTGAATGTAGAGGGTGTATAGTATAATGTTCATAAATTTCTTCTTTTCTGGAATTCTCCACTTGAAATATGTGTTTCATCTTCTAAGGTCATTTCTTCTTCTTCTACATTTACACTTTTATAGTAAATATTGTTTTGCACCAGATATAATGTAGCCTTTTTGACTTTCGTGACATCTACTAACTCTTGCAGTATTTTCCGACTCTTTGTGGGTACACCATTAACAAGAATGACTGCAGGTTTAGTATCCTCTATTTCTACACAAACAGTTTCAACATTTTTCTTAAAATCTGAAGGTAAATACACAACTCTTCCTTTTAAACCTCTTTGTAGATCTGTTGGAGGCAGCTTACCTGTTTTAGGCTCCATGCGAATTATAGCCTGAAAAGGGTATACAGATTATATAAGGATGGCCTCATATGTATTTAAATCTTTAAGTACTGGAGGTATATATTCTAAGTCATTATGGACAGCTCTAGCTGGCATTTTGTTTTCTTCCAATTTATTGTAACAATATTTACAAATACATTGTACAGTACCTAACTCAAAACGACCTTCCACAAACAGATAAGCAGCAAATTCTCTCCATTTATCATTGTTTTCCTTTTCACTTTTTAAAAACACATCTACAGTCCTAGTTTGAATTTTATAGTGAGTACGTCGACAACAAATACAAACATATTTGGGATTTTCACCAGAAACTACTTTAAACTTTGTTATTTCTTTTTAAAACTTCACATCAGTACTATCTTCCATCTCTTGTTCAACACCTACGCTTATCAAACTCTCACTTTCTCTACACTCCTCTTGACCAGCAAAGAAACGTAACTCTATATCATCACAATTTGTTTTTACATCCAACACTGAACCATGCAAAAGAGCTGTATTAATTTGATTTAGACATAATGCAGGACTTTTTACATAGTGTAATCTTCTAACTAACTTCCGGACTTCGGAATGATGTACTGCTAACATTCTCAAATGATGAAAACGACGTTGAAACACTTGCCTAGAAAGACAAGCCATAGAATGACCTTGCAACCCTGTATTGTTTCTCACTTTGCAAGGATCCAGTCCTTGTAATATCTTAATCTTCTGTTTCACAGTATTTCCTCCATATTCTCTTAAGAAATTTAGTAAAATATCAATAGATTGTTGACGTATACTACAAATACTACTACAATCCCATGTAAACACTGGAGCCTGGGTAGTTTCTCTTGAACTTCCTCAGCTATCACTTGTTCAGCATTTCTAGGAACTATTTTTTCTTTTTCAATTGGACAACCATTTTTCACTTCATAACAACGACCACAGGTATCAACTACATGCAGTAATCTATTTTGTTGAAAATAACATTCTTCATTAAAAAATGGTTCTGTACTAGAAGTATGCTTCCATTCCCCGGAAAATATTTTACCAAAATTAATTCTATTTACAATTCTTTTTCTTTTACATTTGTCCTCCATACGCTGCATTATTGTATTTAAAGTCTTCAATCTTTTTAAAATTAAGATTACAAAATTTCTTTTCAATTTAAACGCTTTTTGAATTACACTTAGAATCTCCTTTTTTTGTCTGTAATATGCTGATCTCCTTTTATATATTTTAAATTTTTTTAGTACATTTTGGAGTACTCTACTTGTATAGATTCTTTTTCGAATTGCCGAAAATTGTTTCTTCTTGCTTCCAACATAATTCTTTTTCCGATCATCCAATTTTCCACTCTTGTGTACATTTTTCTTTTCCTTTTGTTTCACTGTCCTTGTTGTATCTGTCTGTTCTTTATTTTTAAAATTGGAAAATGTTTTTGCCAGTTTAAAAAATAATCTTTACTTCTCTTACCAGAACACTTTTTCTTTAAAAATCCATGTTGTAGTTGATCTAATTTCTCTTTTCCTTTTTTTATATAAACCTCTTTTCTTTGTTCTCTTTTTCTTTGCTCTTTTCTTTTCATTTTTACTCTTTCTTAATAATTATGCCAAATAACTTTAAAATAAGACAAGTTTTGAAAACAATTTATTATAATTAAAATAATTATATATAAATATTCATACAAAGAAACTAGATCAATAATTTCAGCAATGCAACAGTGCTACCTGCATAATTGTAGTAGTGTATGAGTAGTGTGAAAGATACTAGAGCACAGCATTAGTAGTACAAATCTAATTGTAGAACTGTATGGTTACAACCTGTAACATTCCATGAATACATGGCTAGTGACTAAAAGATTACAATACTAAAAGGAGAGTGCCTGAGTGCATTTATAAGTGCTTAGGTATTGGCGGAGTGGTAGGATAAGTAGATAGTGCTGGATGGGTGATTGGAGAAGTGCATAGGACTGCCAGGAGGATTCCAACACTGCATAGGTACTAACTGGATATTTAGAGAAGTGTACCAATACTATGTAGCTGGTTAAAGGTCTGCATGGACAGTGCACAGAATATTGTAGTTCTACTTGTGTTAGTGGCTAGGCCATTCCAGAAGTACATAACTAGTAACTGGAATGATTACACTGCTGCAAACAGAGTGCATGGTGAATTTATAAGTAGTTAGGTATTGGCGGAGTAATAGGGTAAGTAGATAGTGCTCGATGGATGATTGGAGAAGTGCATGACACTGACAGCAGGATTTCTAAACTACATGGCAGGCAGAGGGACACCTGTGTGTTGGCTACCAGAGGAACAGCTGCGGGCCAAATACTATAGTAAAAAGAACGGGCCGTCGCCTTGCAAAGAGATAGCTATGACCGGTAATGTCAGAAGAGGGAGCATGAAGGGGATATCTTGCAGAGAGAACTGCCGTATATTTCCAGTGTTGGCTTGCAGAGGTACAACTGTGGGCCCGACGGCTCGCAGACGAAGAGATGCGAGCTGAACGATGGTTTGCAGAGGGAGAGGTGCGAGCTGGAAGGCTGGCTCGTAGAGGAAGACCTGCGAGCCAACTGACTGGCTCGTAGAGGGAGAGCTGCAGCCCATGGGCTCGCGGAAGGAGAGTTGCGGGCCGGCTCACACAGGAAGATCTGCGGGCCAACAGCTAAAGGGAAAGTTGCAGGCCGTTGGCTTGCAAATCATAGGTGCGGGACGGTGATGTGGGGAGAGGAAGCGCGAAGGGGGTATCTCGTAGACAGAGACCTGCGGTATATTTCCAGTGTTGGCTTGTAGAGCTACTGTGGGCCCGATGACTCACAGACGAAGAGCTGTGAGCTGATTGGTGGTTCTCAGAGGGAGAGTTGCGAGCTGGCGGGCTTGCTCCTAGAGGAAGAGCTGCAAGCCGACTGACGGACTCGTAAAGGGAGAACTGCGGCTCATCGGCTCAGAGAGGGAGAGCTGCGGGCCGGCTCGCAGAGGAACTGCTGCGGGCAAACTGGTATAGGGATAGCTGCAGGACGGTGATGTGGAGAGAGGGATCGTGAAGGGGGTATCTCGCAGAGAGACAGTGCTGCGGTATATTTCCAGTGTTGGATTGCAGAGATACAACTGCAGGTTGGCTCGCAAAGGAAGGGCTGCGAGCCGAACAATGGTTTGCAGAGGGAGAGCTGCGGGCCGGCGGGCTAGCTAGTAGAGGAAGAGCTTCAAGCTGACTATCTGGCTCATAGAGGAACAGCTGCGGGATGTCAGCTCGAAGCGGAAGAGCTGAGACCTGCTTGCAAAGGAACAGCTGTGGGCCGACTGCTATAAGGAAAGATGCGGGCTATCGGCTTGCAAAGGCATACATGTGGGACACTAATGTGGAGAGAGGGAACGTGAAGGCGCTATCTCATAGAGTGACAGCTGCGGTATATTTCCCGTGTTGTCTTGCAGATGTACAACTGCAGATTGCCTCGCAGAGAAAGAGCTGCGAGCCCACCAGTGGTTTGCAGAGGGAGACCTACGGGCCAGCAGGCTGGCTCATAGAGGAAAACCTGCGAGCCGACTGGCTGGCTTGTAGAGGAACAGCTGCGGCCAGTCGGCTCGAAGAGGGAGAGCTGCGGGCCGGCCGGCTCGCACAGTAACAGCTCCCGGCCGACTGCAATAGGGAAAGGTGCGGGCCATCAGCTTGTAAAGGCATAGGTGCAGGACAGTGATGTTGGGAGAGGGAGCGTGAAGGGGTATCTCGTAGAAAGAGAACTGCGGTATATTTCCAGTGTGGCATGCAGAAGTACAACTGCAAGCTAGCAAGCAGTGGAAGAGCTGCGAACCGAACAATAGTTTGCAGAGGGAGAGGTGCAGGCCGGCGGGCTGGCTCATTGAGGAAGAGCTGTAAGCCGATTAACTGCCTCGTAGAGGAACAGCTGCGGCCCGTGGGCTCGTAGAAGGACAGCTGCGGGTCGGCTCGCACAGGAGCAGCGGCGGGCCAACTGCTATAGGGAAAGGTGGGGGTCCTCGGCTTGCAACACATCCACAGCCACGTGTAGGCCTTCCTTTCAGACCCTCAGGGTTCGCCAGTTACACAGGTAGGGTGGGGCGGGCAACCACCCACTCCGCACCTCAAAAACGACCGGGTCTCCCGCTGCGGCACCCGTCCTGGCACTGTACGAACCTGGCCCTAGGCCCTGGCCACAGCCAGACCCCTGCAGATCAGCACTGGGGCCGGCCCAAGCGAACCGAACACCGCCCAGCTGCTCAGGCCCTCCAAGGTGGTGGGATGACCTCACGGGTATCCATGGCACGGCCTCGGCCACCCAGGCTCGCCACACAGATCACCAGGTGGCCTCCGCGATGCCTCGGGTCCCCAGACGCCCACGACTCGACCCAGGTAGAAGCCTCAGCTGACCCGGCAAACCACGGCACCCACCTCACCTTCGGCAGCAGGATCTGCAGGGCAGTGCTCAACCTTCCTCCAAAGCCATGCCCCATGCCAGGCACCCACGGCAGGGTAAGACCTTCTCTGGCATCGGCCAGAGCACTAGGTTGCCAGCTCCTCATTGTCGGCTATGGCCGCACAAGCTTTCCAGTCCACTACCACACCTAAATACAGAGGTCCGCTTTACTCCAGGTGCTGGCGCAATAAGTGTGGTCCACTGGGGAGAGGATACTTGAAAGATTTTAGAGGATTATTGGCTTGGGGGGTCGGAGCATTGCTGGGCTGTGTCCGCCATGATGGCTGTCCAAGCCACACCCAAACTTGTACTTTTTTGCTATCTAGATACCTAGGGAATCCAGGATGGGTTGATTTACGTGGCTCTCATCAGTTTGTTTTACCAGAATCTCTTGCACACCTCAAACTTTGACTAAAAAAGCACATTTTCCTCACATTTCTGTGATGGAAAGTTCTTGAATCTGCGGGAAGCCACAAACTTCCTTTCACTCAGCATTCACCCAAAGTTTTTTGATAAAAATGGTGCCTCATTTGAGTGGGTAGGCCTAGTGCCAGGAACACGTAATGGCCTAAATCACACCATGGATGCATCAAATTTTTCCACTCAAAACTGGCACGTTTTTTGCAAAGTGGGTAGCTGTACATTTGTTCCCTAGGTCAGCTGGCACCTAGGGACACCTAGAAAACCTGTACATTTTTAAAACCTAGACATCCAGGAAAATCCAGACTGTGGTGACTTGCATGGCTCCCACTAGGTTGTTTTACCCAGAATCCCTTGCAAACCTCGAACATTGACTAAAAATGCACATTTTCCTCACCTTTCCTTGATGAAAGGTTCTGGAATCTGCGGGGAGCAACAATCTTCTTTCCACCCAGCATTCCTCCATGTCTTCTGATAAAATGGTACCTCACTTGTGTGGGCAGGCCTAGGGCCAGCAACAGGAAAAAGTCCAACACCCAACACATTTTCCCACTCAAAACTGACATGTTTTTTGCAAAGTGGGTAGCTGTGGATTTTGGTCCCTAGCTCTGCCGATACCTAGGGAAACCTAGCAAACCTGGGAAATCCATAATGGGGTGACTTGCATGACTCCCACTAGGGTTGCCAGAATCCCTGGCAAACCTCAAACTTTGACTGAAAAAGCACATTTTCCCTCTATTTCTGTGATTAAATATTCTGGAATCTGTAGGGAGCCACAACCTTCCTTCCACCCAGCATTCCCCTAAATCTTATGATTAAAAGTGATAACTCACTTGAGTAGGTAGGCCTAGTGCCTGAAATAGGAAAGGCCCTAAAATACAATGTGGAGACATGAACATTTCCTGTCAAAAAAATTATCTGATCTGGCAATGGGGGTATCAGTGTTTTTTTGGCTGACAATCAATGGCCACCCAGGGATATGTCTGCCAAAACCAGACATATCCGGAAACTAGATACCCAGGGAAGTTCAGGGTGGTATGCCTTGCATGGATCCAACAAAGGTTTCTCACCCACAATCCCCTGCAAACCTCAAAGTTTGGCTAAAGTTTCACTTTTTCCTTGCATTTCTGTGATGTAAACTTCAGGAATCAGCAGGAATCCACATACTTTTACCCACCCAGCATTCTCCCACTTGCCTCATAAAAATGCTACCTCACTTGTGTGGTTGGACCTAGTGTACCCGACAGGCAAGCATCCAACCATGGTCAATGGGGGTCTCGGAAACAACTCTCATTGACCAAGGTTTGATTGTGCCTGTTGAAGGCTGAAAATAACTGGAAGGACATCCACAGTGATTTCCTGCCTCAGGATGGAGGGTGGCCTGAACTTGAAGCCATCCTCAGCACACGATGACTGATGCGGAGGATGGCATGGAGCCGTCCTCCTCACCGAACCGGTTAATTGGCTTGCTCAGCTGAGAATGTTTACTTTCTTTTAGCAACTGAAGGTCCTCGTCTTCCTGTCTCATGATCTCAGTCTCCAACATGTACGTTATCTTATGTTCTCCCTTTGTTTCCAAAAATCGTGTGATTCTCATGGAAAGCCTTTTTGTAGAACACTATAAACTTCCATCTTTCCTACGCTTAGCAGGGCTCACTATGTCAAGAGTGGAGGATGCCAATATCAGCCAATTCTGTGACTCACAAATATAATTAATTTTTGTTGCTAAATATTTAATGCTTCAATTGGACTAAGTACAGATGTTCTTTGATGAGTTGCAGTTCCCATTGATGAGCACAGAACACTTCCTCGTCAGCCAGTTTGTGCCTTGACTAACAATTGTGACAGTGGACAGCTGCTGACTTTAGTCACTGACATAAAAACTATGAAGCTAGTAGTCCCAGTATCAGTACAAGTATTTCCCTTGCTGGTGGTGACCTAGGGACGCCTAGTAGTTTCTTGGGGTGGTACTTAGTCATTTAAAAAATAATTTATCAACAGGAGAGTGCATTGTTATGAGACCTGCTACATTTATTGTCTCCTTCTACATGCTATTTCCAAATGCAGAAAAAATACAGATCTTTAAAAGAGTTAGCAAAATGTAAAATATTTCTGCCCAGCAAATTTGTACAGGCTGCATCTTTTGGCCTTGCAAAAAACACGTGTGCCATTGCTCATAAATGCAAGTTACCACCTTCCAGTAGGGGTGGAGGGGCAGAATTAAAAACAGTACTCAGCAAGAATTGGCAAAGCAAGTAGGTCTTGCCTATGCAATGCGAGGGCTAACCTACTAGCTTTCCCTGTTTGTTTGTAAAGTGTAGTAAAACAAAGTTTCAAAATTGCAGTCTGTGTGTTGCAGGGAAATATATTGGTGGACATCTTGACATTTTCCTTTGAGAAAAAGTTGATCCAAGTTGGCTGTTGGTACCTCATGACGCACGTGCATGCATGGGCGGCTATTTTAAGTTTGGTTTTCTGAAAAAAAAGGCGCTCCCAAGATGGCTGCCAAAGCATACACCTGTTCAGTGAGGTTATGTTACTATTTTTTGGGAAGTTTAAATTAACTATTCCATTTAAATTACAAAAATGTAACATTGGTAGTGAAAAAAAAGGGCGAGATCAGTCCTGTGGTATCATGCAGCTGTAGGTCCTTGCAGGAAATGTGTTTAAGAAGAATAAAAAGTGAAAAGAGGGGGTAGGGAGCAATGGCGAGGAGCTGGGGGCTTTCAAACAGAAAGCAATGGGGCTCATAGAGGCTTGACTGAGAAACAGAGAAAGTTATGTGGGTGGAGAAATCAACCAAAAGCCTGGAAGGTTTAGTAGAGACTAGTGGATGAATTTGGGAAGCAACACACAGTGGTAGGGCAATAGGGAGGAGCTGATGGGTAGCAGGATGAAAAGCAATGGAGAACTTAGGAGGGATGGCAAAGTAAATCAGTAACTGGTGGAGGGATGAAAAGAAACAAAGCAAAGGGAGAGTTGAAATGGGTGAAAGCGCAAAGGAGGAAGAGGGGGAGAAACTCACACAGTAAAAAGGGAGGGGCAACATGGTAACACTTAACAAGCATGATAGATAGAGTTTTTTTTTTTAAATGCATGAACTTCGATAAAGTGCTGTAATAAAAACAAAATAGTAGTTCCCAGAATTTAAGCAGTGGAGGGATACTAAAGGATTGGGTTCAGGACCTTATTTATTGTAATACAACTAGTGAGACTTATGCAACACTGCTGCCTCTTGCTTCCCGCCCTCGAGATATCTGGCAACCACTAAAAGACTACCTACAGATTCATCCTTTATATGACACATGACCCCCTCATGGGTGAAATACGTGGTGATTCGAGGGCAGGCAAATTCTGTACAGTGAGACAACCAGGAATCTGATATATGGTTATAATATGTTTTATTATGGATTCTACACACTCGTAGACATTAACTAGAATGTTATACTGTATGAGGTACTCTGTGCACTCTATTGTACTGTTGACTGCATATGCTCCATTATTGTTCTATGTTTTCCTTTTTTCTTTTGTTGTTGGCTTGGATTTCAACAGCGGAATGACATGTCATTTGACACGCTATACCATAACTGCATATGTTTCCTTTATTTATGTATTATTGTACATCTTCTATGTTTCTTCAGAAAAATCAATATATATATTTTTTTTTTTTAAAGCAGTGGAGGGATACAACTCCTTCAGTTAGAAACATTGCAAAACAGTTGTGCTCGATGAAAGGCAGAAACACAAGAGGAATGAACAACAAATAAGATCCAAGAAATTAAGATTTAAAAGAAAGCTAACCAATGATAATCCATGCACCAATCCAAAATCCACTCTTAGGGATATATTTACAAGAAATGGCGCTTCACTGTTTTGCAGGGGAGCAGAATTTTTTTTACCGCTGCGGTACGACACTTCCTAACGACATGTTAGCGTCGTATTTACAGTATGGCGCTACATGGGATTAGGAAGTTTTAGCGGCTGAAAAAACTGACGCTGAAGTGAGCGTCAAGTTGATAAAAAAAAATCACGCCACGGTACAAAAAGCGATGTTCAGCCAATTAGCTGCTAGAAAATATATGCTAGCCGGCCTAACATCACTTTTCTGCGCCTAGCAGGAAATAAAAAAATAATAACGCTGCTAAGAGAAAAACAAGAGTTAAACTTACCTGAAAGAAGCTATGGATCAGGCAGGATTGAGCACAGCACAGGGCAACAATCGCACCAACCCCACTGCTAGCCAGGATGGCCAGCCAGAGTACCAGGGGAAGAGGAAGTGCAAGTTCAGTCAGGAGGAGAATCAGATCTTGATCGCGGAGGTGAGTCAGCATCAACACCAGCTCTTTTTCAGCTCTAAAGTGTCATATGTTGGCATAGGGCAGCGTTGCAAGCCTTTTAGCCGTGCTATCCGACCTCAAAATTAAAGGGCAGCACATTCCTGTCTTAACTACCTACCCTGTTGCACAAACAGGAGACGTACACCAAAGCAGAAGGTTCAAGAGTACCTGCATTGGTGCTAACCAGTTGAATATGCACCATTAGAAACTAAAGCACAGAGATGTGTTGTATTGTCGTAAACACAGGGCAACCCTGCACTTTCCTATTCCCCCAGCTTGGCGCAGCAAGATTGTTTCTTGCGCTGCACCACATATCTATAAAAGATTCACCTCTTGTCTCACCTGGACCCATTCACATTAACCTAGCCTTCAAATTCCTAGCATACAATTGGCATCTCACAGGAGAAACGACACACCGGAGGCATGGGGGATAGGTGTGCCATGGGTAGTACCTACATATAGGGTCATTTCAAGAGTCACGTCCATACTCCGCGACGAGATTAAACTATCTGGTATGCAGCTGTTCTGGCATGCAGGTTAAGACCACACAGGTGTCAGCTGCCATGGTAGGGACCACCTGAACTCCTCTCTTCTACATATATATGACTGGATGTGGAGATGAATGCAAGTTATGTACACCAGCGGACCATGGGCTATATTTAAAGTGAAAAGCCGCAGGACATCAATGCTAACAAATCTGCAGCTTGAGCTGCATCATTTCACAAACACATGGATGGCTATCTTTACTGGAATAGGTGCCACCCTTGTGCACACCCGACACCGTTTCAAAAAGCACAGTTGTGTGCCAATGTAGGCACCCTAGCACCATGGAGCAAGGGTGTCTGTGTTGGTGCTTGACTTTTATTATAGGGGCCAGCACAAGGTAAAACACATTGGTTTCACCGTATCCTTGTGAATTTGGTGCTTTCCTGTGTTTGTGGAATGATGCAGGGTGGCGCAGCTAAAGTGCTTGCACCTCCGTGGTGTGCCATTTCTATGTGAATATGCCCCTCTGTAGGTACATGTCACCATTTCCAGCACTACTATTATCTGGGGTGCTGCCTGACACATGTCAGTCTATAATAGCCTGCCATGTCAACTCATTGGAGATGGCCACGGATCATGTAGGTGTTGTAGGCCCATAAACGTCAATGTATGATCAGGGTCCATCACTGTGTGGCAGTAATTCGGCTGCCAGTCCCAAATTTGGAACAGCCAGATGGGGCATGTACACATGCAAGTGCATAAGTCTGATGAAAGCAATGTGTGACACCCTGTAGATAACCAACTCTGGATATGATGAAATGGCATGAGCGTCAGTGATTGTATTCTGATTACTATGGCAGGGCCTATCCACTCAGAGTAGGCACACAGTGGCAGTAATGACAATGCTGAAACCAGTCATCTGAAAGGGAAATACATTGCTGTTTTCAATCCATACCCTTGCATAACAGCTGTCCCATGCATCAATAAGGAACTGAAAGTGTAATGTAATGCACTTTGTTTGACAACTGCTTTAACCATGCCAACATTTAGAAGACATCACCAATAGCATTTCCACATCTAATTGCAGAGGATGAACCCTCACCTCCTGTCCAGCACCATGTCCCAGACATTAGTGATGATGACAATCTGCCAAATATTGACTGTGACACCCTCCAAGAAAACCTGGAATGCATTGGGACACCATCTCTAGACATGGGGAGGGTCAGCAGCATTGTGGTGTCTCCACATTCCTCGCCTAACAATTAACAGACACAACTACCACCCCACCCCGAACCCTGAACTCCAAGGACCCAAAGATTACCTTCCAGCGTGCTGTGGTAGGAGTCCTGCAAGGCTTGGCAGATCAGGGCGGGCAGAGATGGGACTGTGGCAGCCACCCTAGAGAGAGTCAGTGGGTGCCTCAGTCCCAAAAGGGACAACACTGCCACCATCAGAAGCACCTACTTTCTGCTCCACGGCCTCCAGCAGTCCCTGACTGACATTGCTGGTGTAATTGCCAAAGTCAGGATCAGGTTGACCATTGGCCATTCTGGGAGGCAACTACACCAACCATTTGCCATGAGGAAGCCGGGACAATGCTAGGCAGTGAGAACCTAACATATTTTGTAATCACTAGATGACTAGCATGTGCTTATTCAAGGTAACAGCATTCAGTTCAACTAATGTCATACAGTCAATGTGAATGGTGAATAAAGTCACCCCACAAATTCCGGGTCCACCCATGGTTAATGTAAGCATACAACATTGGCCTGGCAAGTAAATGCTGCAAAGTGTAAAAGGGTATGGGAAAGCAATGTGTGTGTGAGTCCAAATAAATAATAATTGGCCAAATGCTTTAGACCACAATATCCCTCCAAGAATGTTGCAATAGCAACCCATACATAGATATTGTATGTGAACACATAATAAGCACTTTGCCAAAATTCAGTCATAATTGCCAGGTCCACTGCTCAACAATGTCTGATAGTCAGATGAAGTAAAGTCATGGCCAACCAGACAGATCCCTGCCCATAGGCAAGACACCTACTCACACATATTGCCAAACACTGCTAGCAAAGACATATGCATGTAAAGTGCTTTCGCTGAGCACACATGCTAACTCCCACACTGTAAATCATGTTGTAGACCTGTATGTAGCAAACAATTACTTTAATGTCACTAGAAAAGTTCAATAAGTTCAATAAGAAATAACTACCTGCCCAATACTAACTAACTATCCTAACCTATCCTACACTATCTTAGCCTACATACTATCTAAAACTACCTTACCTTAGCTTAGCTTACTCTAAACATTAAGCACGACATGATAAACATCAACGCACCACCCCTCTTAAGATACATCTTCACACATGGACAACAGAAACTACTCATAAACATCAACTACCTACACACAGAAACCTAAAAAATCATATATTTTTTCTGTTTTGTAACCTTTTTTTGTGGTATTTTTTATACATATAGAACATATCAAACCCCCACCCCTAAATCACTCAAACTACCCCACCCAGTAACAATCTATCCCACCCCTAAAAAAAAGGGAAAAGGGCAGAAAAGATCCCTGTGTCTATGGCCGCTTTGGTCTGTCCACTGCCTGCCTAATCTCTTTCAGCTGGGATAAAGTCTTGTCCATTATATTCTCCAGGACTGCCACACACAGTTTGATGTTCGAAATTTCCTTACGAATGTCCTGCTCAAAGTTTGTGTGTTCTCATGTGGCCTGAGGTGTGGGTCCATGGGGATTCAATGGGATGCTGGAGGAGCTTCTTGCTCTTGACTGACCATGCCTGGAAGAGCTCCCCTTGGGGCTGGTTGGTGGTCTTTTTGGAAAGCTCAGCCACTTTCCCTGGGCCTTCTCCTCCTCATACGTTCTCTTCATGACCCGCCAGAAGTGGTGGAAGCGCTCCTTGCACTTATTGTGTTGCCTCAGCTCCTCAGGGGTCATGTTGTATCAACATCATGCAACATTATTAATAACATGACATCTGAGGTAGCAGCACCTACTGCCTAAATTCATCTTGCAGCTTAGAGTGACTATATGCATACCTATTTTCTATCATATCAGATGTCCTCTGCCCTAACTGCAATGGCAGGCCAATTGTAACCCAATGCAATTGCAAATCCATTGGCAAATCTAGCTATGATCATGCGTAGGAAGCTGGCTCTGTATATGGCTTGCCACTAGGTGTTGACACCATGCACAGAGTTCAGAGATTCCCCAGAAGTGAACAGGGCTCAATGTAAAGCCAAAGTACTCTATTAGCAGTAATGTGGGATAGCAGCCTTAGGCCTAACACAGTAAGACATTTATTGCACAACATTGACAAATGGGACACACGACTCAAAAAAGAGATCCCCACCAATTGTATAAAAATAATATTTGTTCAAGTTTTATTTTTAAGACCAAGATCTTCACAAACAGGTATGTTTGTCTTTCAGGAAAAATACGTTAGTCTTTTAAAAGTCAACACTTAGTGCAATTTTTGAACAGTTCAATGTTATCCTATGGAGCAAAACAATAATGCGATTATACAGGTAAGTACACAACTTACAGTTCCAGTCTTAACGACCAAAGGCAAGCTAGGGGCAAGGGGCAAGTGAGTGCCAAAACTGCACCACCAGTTCAGCCCAATATGTTTCATTGGAGACTGGGGGTGCTAGAAGCCACACTGCTTGCAAGTAGGTAAATCGGTTGCAGGGGCCAAGCTTTGGATGTTAGAACAAGCACAGGGGAGCCACAAAGCAGCACCAAACATACACCACCAGCAGCACAGGGCCGGTTGCAAGGTGCAAAGACAGCATCGGGAACCCAATGCTTTCCAATGAAGAACTTGCTTCTGAAAAACAGGCTACAGGCATTCGCATGCAGGTTGCAGGAGGGAGACCAGCAACAGCAGAGGTAAGTAGAGCTGTAGGGGGTCTTAGGGGCATCATCGATTCAGCTCACCAAAATCCAGGGGCTTCAGGTGCAGGGGTGTCTTTAGACGTCACAGTCTTCTCACTGGAACTGGTCACCGTCAGGGGGAGCCTCTGGATTCAGGCTGCAGGCGTCATCATGGAGTCCAGGAGGGGTCAGCTAATGCTTGACTTGAGGTCAGGATTGCTGGGGAACCTTTTCTGGATCGGTGGCCCACCTGGACACAGGCTGGAGGCATCGGGTGAAGTGTGGGCCGGAGGGCAACAGAGTCCTTTGTGTAGGTTTCTTGGGGACAGGGCCACTGTCCTCAGGAGTCTCTGGTCTTTGTCAAAGGGCAGGCAGTCTTGCTCTGGTTCTGGAAGTCACTGACTGCAGGGCAGGGGTCATCTTCTTTGTAGGTCTTAAAACCGGAGACATGCTGGTAGGGCTGGGGCCAAGTCAGAAGTCACCTTCAGGCTGCGTTACACGGCGTCTTCTTCATTCTTCTTCCTAGGTCAGCAGGGAACTAGTTTCCAGGTCTGGGGAGCCACCTAAACACTAAATTTAGGGGCATTTTAGGGGAGTAGCAGAAAGGGCCAATGGGCACCTTGCCTGGGGTGACTACACCCTCAATTATGCCACCCTCCTGTGGGAAGAGGCATAGACCTAGCTCTGATTGGCACAACTCCTATTCTTTTAAGTTTTTCCGCTGGTTTTCCCATCCAAATTGCGGGTGTACACCTTGGGCTTCTATCTGCTGCTAGCAGAAGAAGCTGGGGGTCACATTATGAAGGCAGCAGGCCTTTGAAGCTTACTTCTCGAGCACTGTTCACATCCTGGGAGAGGAGGTGTGACACCTCCACCTAGGATGTGCATGGTTTCTGGTCCCAGAGAGCAGAGGCTCTTGACCCAGGGGTCCAGAAAACATGTGCCATGGTGTCAGGCTGCCTACAGCCAGTCTGTGACCTCACCATGGTTAGTAGGTTTTCAGGGGCACCTCTGAGGTGCCCTCTGGGTGCATGTTACAATAAATCCCACACTGACATCAATGTCGGTTTATTGAGAGGAGTAGTTTGGTACCAAACACTCCTGTGTTCAGTGAAGCCCTCATGTTGCATTGGAACTCGCTTTGTCGACTTTCCAGCCCATGTACTCTCTATGGCTTCCCTGGCACTTACAACATTAAGGAATATTCCTGAACATTGCGGGGTCATATCTGCTCATGCTGATATGTCACACCTGTGATATAGTTCACCCTGCCCTAGAGCTGGTAAGGCCTGTACTATGTGAGTTTCATATGTAAGGGCAGCTCCAGTGGCTCAGGCCTCAAAAACACCTCCATGAGGCCATGCAAAGGCAGCATGTTGGATATGCTATGCAGTCAGAGGTATGCAGTCAGGCACCCCAGTGCAAAGCACAAAGTAGCCATAGTGGACATCAAGGAACTATACCTATCAAATGAGAAATGCAGCTCAAGACCAGTGTTATGTGTTTTCCACATCCAGAGGTTAGATAAGCACTTCAGTGTAAGCCATGGCAGGGCTCATTAATGGTTGACTTCTCAGGGGAGGTATGCCTTGCAAATAAGCCCCTTTATGTGTAACATATGTTCTGATATAGCCCATTAGAACTCTACCTGACAAATGTCTGTTGTGAAATGATCAGCTCTGGTGCAGAGCTACACTACCTGGTCTGACATCCTGGAATTAGTCAGGATGGGCTTTGTACATGTTCTTGTAATGCGAAAATAAGGACCCCCTGTTACTAATAGACGTTCCTAGGACACGGAAAATGCAATTGTAAATACAGAAAATCAATAAGCAACATATTGATCAGTTAAACATTATTAGACCATAAATTAACAATAATAATGCTAGACCCAAAGTACCAATATTAATAATAAAAACACTCAATTTTATTTATATAAAATATTAAAAAGAAGGCTCAACTTTTGTCTGAAAACAAAAAACAGTGTACCTAGAATGACAACACAAAATAACAAAATGAAGACAAATATAACAATGAAGAGTTTTATCACACTGGAGTTAATTCAACTGTAGAAACTTTGATATTGTTTTCACAAAGTGAAATATAAATCATTACAAAGATGAATATGACAATGGACTATAAACTAGAACACACATGAACAAGTATCTAACGAGCCACAGAGCAATGTGAGGAACAAAGGAATACACAAAATTAATAAAATAATGCAATGTTGGTTAGAACCAACATTCCATTATTTTGGGTCTAGCATTATTATTATTAATTTATGGTCTAATAATTTTTGACTGACCAATATGTTGCCTAGAGAGTTTTTGAATTCACAATTTGGCTTTGTAGATGTACATCAGCTCAATGCTTCCCTGGAAATCTTTTTTATCACCTGCAGGGACACAAATACTTGTGTGGGCTGCACAGTGTCACAGATAGCACTGGAGCACAAATTGTGGCAGCACTATAGCCATAGCATTTGCTACTTTTACATGGGGGCATGTCTAATCGGTGGCATAATATCATTTGATACGTACTTACTGTGAACGCAAAGCATCAATTGGTACATATAAAAACAAAGGATACCATACAAATCATGTGTACTTACATGTTGGTCCACCAACTTCTATGCCCACATAGTCCAGTAGGTCTGACTCCCTGCCGATCACATCGGCCCTGTCATGCTTGAGCTGCTGGGTGTCCTAGCCCACTCCATAGATCCTCTGCATCTGGAAGAGTATGCATTCCCAGCATTTCTTTTGGACCTTCACTAGGTAGCCCTGGGTGACAAAGCCCCCACAGGCTAACATGTTGGGCAGGTAATGGCAGACCAGTCACAGGAATGCCCCAAACTCCTGCTCATTCATGGGGCGATGACGACTATGCCCCGGCACGGTCCCACCCACAAGTACATAACCCAAACACATCAAATAACCCCCCAAAACACCCTACTTCCCCTATTACAATTATACCCCAAAAGACAAACACCCAATAGCACATACAACAAAACACAACAATATACAACAAATGCATACAAAAAGTACCTGAGGGACAGCAGACATGATGCACCAGCTCCAAAAACACTCTCCAGCCCAAGAAAAACACTATCACTCCCAAGCAAAGTCAGTAAAACTTTGACTTAAAGTGAAAATGAAAGTAACTTCACGGTTCCTGTTTTGCAGCATGCAGTATCCATCACATCACTTCCCTTTATCCATTACCTCACTTCCTGGATGGATGCCCACGTTTTCTGCCGAGCATCATTTTTTTTAATGCTACGAGCCAGTGCGTTAATTTCACAAAAGATCTGACAAGGGACAATGCGGTTTTAAGCAGGCGTCGGCTGAAAAGCGTCATTTTTGGCTGACGCAGCAGGTAAAAAATATCATGCTTAATGGTCTTGTGTCATTCTTTTTTTATGCTAGAAGTCAAAATTTGTATTTTATGGTGTTCTGGGATGTGCAACGCATGTGATAATGTACAGGAAATGCAGTGTTGGGTGTGAATATTGGAGTTGACTTATTCATGGTGTTTGCATTTGTTTCTTATGTGTGTTATAAAGTGTAATCCTGTTCAGGGATCATACTGTGCATCAGGCGTGCAACAACCATTGGGCTAAAAGGGCTTCAGCCCCCCCGTCAGGTTCCATGGGCTGGGCTGAAGCTGCCAGGCAGCAGTCAAGATTCATCGAGAATATTACTCGATCCGTCCTAAAGCCCTGGCGGTCACAGCTTTCCTCTTGTTGATCCTATATATCTCTTTCTTTCTTTTAGTAGACTCTCCTGCATGACACTTTCATTCCTTAATGGCTGCATCAACATGACAACAGGGGCGAGACTGGCAAAGTTAAAGGGTGTAAAGGTGTGAAGTAAAGTCAACCCTCCCCATCCAGGAATGAACAGAGTATACTGCAAACTAAAAGGTATACACCCACATCACAACAGACTTTTGCAAAGAATGTATGGGAGAGATGATTTTAAAGTGGGCATATGATATACATAGGGTTGCCTCATTTTCAGATGCAAATGGGAACAAGGCTAGTAAGTGAATAACAACTAAACCTGCTGTTAGCCTTTTTAAAAAAAAAAAATTCACTCACAACTCTTAACTTTTTTGCTCAGGCAATTTCATTTTATTTTATAATGTCCCCAAACTAAAATGACAGTGGGGTTTAAAATGAACACAGTACAGTGAGTGCTACAGAAAGTATAGTAGCCTTGAGGAGTTCGCAATGCACACTCGGATATTGTAGACAAAAATAAGACGTCATCTGGAGCACAGTGAATGTGAAGCTGCAATTCTTGCATTTAAAAAATGAGTATCAAAGTCAAGTCATCAAAAATGATTAGAGACAAATATTGAACAGCGAAGAGTAAGACTCTGTTTAATAATAATTTTAGGAATTGTGTATGTTGCTTGGTAATAATTTTGATGTGATATATGCAGGGCCACTGAAATTCTGCAGCAGGGGAAAGCCAAATTATGCAGCAAGGTTGAGTAAATTATGTGGCATAATGGTGCACATTTTGTGATAGCATTACTATATTAATTTGTAATTTTGACACTTTTTAACACTGTCTAAACATTGGTTGCATCTCATTAATATCAGCTCAAATACAGATATAAGCAACAGAAAGGTGACCAGTCACCATTTGCAAAGGTCCTTCCACTGCATGGAAACATATTGCTGCGTTTTTAGTAACTTTTGAACGTTTAAGCTAAAAACATTTTTTTTCTGTTAACATCTGCAGATTGTGAGGCAGATGATAGTTTATGTGGCAAATGCAGAACATATTCCACTATGCAAAAAAAACCACAGCCATACAGTTGCATACCTCCAGTGGCTCTGGATATATACCTGTATTAACTGCTTGGACCTCGTATTTCAAACAAGAATAACTATGAGCTTTTGTTGAGTTCCAAGGGTTTTTTTACTGACTGTTACTTAAAAATATCCGCTATTAAGGTAACAGACTGGCCAGGTGGCAATCCGATGGGAAATTACAGCATGGAGGGAAAAATGGATGAAAGTGGGGCAGAGCCACTGAGCGAAAGTAACAGGCTATAGAGTGAGGGAGGGAGCAGGGGGAAAGGTGAATGTATGAGGAAAATAATCAGTGAGAAAAATTAACGCTCAGCAAGAAAGAGGAAGGGTAGACATGCAAGGTAAGAGACAGGGGAGAGCTGACAGTTGAAGATTAGGGCATGGAGGTAAGGAGTGAACTGCAACTGCAGAGACTGCTGACATATTGAAGCTATATTGCTCACTATAAAGCATACTCATGCAGCTCTGGTAGCAAAGATTGACACTCTAGTGCTTGATGTAGGATTAAAGAAACTGGCAGTTTTAGTATCAGAAGCCGAAGCAAAACTGACACGAGATCTGAGTGCTCAGAAAGCACTTTGAGAACGTACAAGACAGAATCTCATTCCTTGAATACTAGGCCGAAGATGCAGAAGGAAAAGCTATGAGGACCAACATTCAGATAGGGGGCCTCACCGAACAAACAAAGGGCTTTAGCACTGAATGTTTTTTGGAAGGGTTACTACGTACAACACTTACAACCTATTACCTGACAAAATTCTTCTCACTTGAACAGGCATAGGCCCATATTATAACTACTGCCATCCAAAGGGCCAGCCAGGCCTATAATAATGTCATCTGCTGCAACCACAGAGTTTGCTCGACATTGTTTCACTTGCCACAACAGAGCTAATTGTTATACTACTGACAAAGCGGCATAATCTTGCAGTGTGGTAGGTGAGATGACCCCAGCACTGCCAAAAAGTGGGCGGGCAGGGCAATTTTCTTCAGGTTCTGCTCCTTGAAGAGGCCGTGCAATGCGCTATAAGTGAGACTGTCGGCATGATGTGCAGTATTTTTCACAGGGCGAAGGGTTAACTGTAAGAATAGTCATGCTATGAAAAAGACCATGCCTATGCTGTGACAAAATTCTGGCTTCCAGTTGACAGGTTGTGGTAGGCAAGCATGCCTAGGCAGGTGTTTAGAGCCTCCTATATAAGGCCTTTATTGTTATATTTTGAGCAACATTATGGTGCATTAAACAATATACAAGAGAGGTTTATGCACAGTTTGCACCCTGAACAATTATTTCAAGGTGCCTTAAAATATAATGATCCTGAAAAAGGAGTCACAGTGAAGGAAAGCAAATGCCCAGGGTCACACGGTTTAGGCATTATAGATAGCCAGGTGCTTTGGGTCAGGGCAGCACAAAAGCTCCAGACTGCCCTGGATGGACCATACACAATTGATGATACACAAGTACTGATTTTTCCGTATTACACTCCAATGGTGAAACAACAGAGAAGAGCATATCTGGAAGTTAAGAAACAACTCCCTGAAGTACCCCTCAAATACATGTTTTCATTCCCATCGGACCTGAAAGTCTTGTACAATGGGAAATCTCACATCTATACTGACACATCAACAGTATGGAAATGGGCTGAAGCTCTGACAAATTCGGGGAGCCCAATTTATTGGTCAACCCAGAACAGATTGAAATCCAGACGCAATGTAGGAGAAAAACACAAAAGGTTGACAGACCGTCCGCTATTCTACACAAGCTGAGAGGGCTGCTACAGCAGTGGAGGCACTCCGTGAATCGCTGGGCTTGATTATCACCAGTGGCTTAGGAGACAGCACATTGGTGATTAGTGGCAACCAGATGACCCGGAAACTTTCCTGAATATGGAACTCGTGGCTGAATCTCAGGACGCCTACAAAATAATAAGGCCCACTGGCTGCTCTTCTTTAACCTGGGCTGGGGTACATTGCCTGTTAACATTCATTCATGGAAACTTTAGAGATGCAACTTTTTGGGGGGCAGTGAGGGATGCCAATGTGGACTATTGTAGGAAAAGTGCATTAGGGAGAGTGCTGACTGAATTATAAGTGTTAAAGCTAATGATTCGAGTAGTGTGTATCAACATAGTAATTGGGGCTCGAGTGCTGCTAGAGAGGGTAGTATGCAAGAGAGAGACTGCTATGCATACTCCTCTGAGGGATACTGGGGTTGACATTAAGAGCAATGATAGATTACTAGCATGTAGGGAAAGGTACAAGATGATCAAACATAGATTGAACCCCATTTGCTTTCAAGGAATTCACAGCCAAGCAACTCTGAGAGGGTGATAGATCAGGCTGGTTGTTAGCAAGCTTTCTTAATTGCTACATCTGCTTGGATGTGCTATCATGTGAGAGATAGGGCGCATTTACTGAAGATTTAAGAACATCAGGCTCTTCCCATTTCATCACAAGATCAAAGACTTGCTCTGGAGGCACCCCTGGCTGAAACTATTCAAGCTATGGAAGTGATAACTAATGGCCAGAACCCAGGGTTGTATAGCCTGCCAAACAATTTTTACTCAACATTCAAAAGACTGATGGCTCCTCAGCTCTTGGATGTCTATAACCAGACTCAAACTTTACTCATGCTTCCGCAAATGACAGAGAGTCTAGCAGTGATTCTGTAATTTGGCTGTGATAGTTTTGATAGGACTTTGAAGCAACCACTCTCTATGATGAATATACAGTATAAAATCCTGGGGAAGGTGCTAGCAAATAGATTGTTGCCCTTGCTCTCTGTCTCATGATCAAAATGGCTTCATTTTGGACAGTTAAACTTCCTTGAACTCTAAGAGAGTGGTCTACTCGATGGCAGCTCTCCTAGATGTCTTACACTTACCAGCAGTGGCATCATTGCCCTTTTCAAATTAATACAATTTAATTGTTTTCATCAAAACTATCTCACCCCAAGGAAGCTCATTTGAAGTGTTAGCCCCCCCGAAATTTGGGTCTAGTTGCGCCCCTGTTGTGCATAGTGCCCAAACACTGTGGTAGCACAATGATGCACCTTGCCAGAGGTGCCCTGTTTGCTAAGTTATTAATAGCACCCATTGAAATTGTATTATCTTCCCACAGGAATGCTAGAAACTACCACTGCCATGAGGTCAGCTCACCCACTCCTCCACCTGCTCAGCCTACTGCTAAACAGCGCTGTGTCCAACAGTGGAGGCAATAGGCTCTGTTGTAATTTGGGAGTTTGCAGTAAATGGCTGCACCCACATGGAAGGGGATGTATTGCTGGTGCCAGTTGATTGTTAGAGTATGTGCATTCCATATCACAGGGACATACCCCACAGGAAAGTGACATTGTCATAATCTGGGTCAAACATAATCCTTAATCATGGTGATTGTGCTATGGAAGATCACCACGCATGCCTTGTTGTAAACTGCTGCATCTGGCTAATAGTAAGGCTATGTAAATCACACCATGACTACGCTCTGCCTCAAGTTGGTGTTGCTTGTGCACAGGAGTGGGTTTTCACATGCAACACTGCTGGATTGGCAAAGTATAGTATGTAGCATCTGTCTATGTTAGATATGATCACCTAATGGATTTGGCATATGGATACAGTTGTTATTGTAGCATATGTAGACTTCAGTTTTAGGACTGTGTTCCCATGCATATACTATGTGGAACACTTGGAAGTCATCAAACTATGAGTGGCCTATACTATCATCCACAAGTATGATGCCATACACATGACTAGCTTCAGGAAGGACACACACATAGTGCACACTGTCTACATGACCATACCATGGTAATTGTGGTTGGCAATGGAGGACTATCTGCTACAGGTAGTTGGCATGCAAACTAAGTCATTTGTACCAGATGTCGGTCAAGGCTGTTTGTTACACATAGCTATATACATTATCTGTGAGACACCCAGTAACAGGTAAAATGTGAATATTTAGGTGTTTACTTTGATTATGGAATAAAAATGCATACACAGTGGTAGTGCTCAGAAATGTGTTTACAGATGGAGGAACAATGTTTGATATTTCATCATTGTTGGCTATGAATTTGAGCATTCATGGTTCAGTAAAAAAACATATTTATAAAGTTGTCCCTTCGCTGCATTGTGGCATCTGTTGGTCCAGGTTGCTGAGGTGCCTCATCTTCCTCCTCCTCATTGTCTGGCATTTCCTGCTCCCCATTTTCATCTACCCATGGCACATTTGATCTAGCACAGATATTGTACAAATTGCAACAGACCAAAATAATTTTACACACCATGGGTGGCGAGCAGAGCAATCTGCCCCCAGATATGTCCAGGTTCCGGAAGCCGGATTTTAATCCTCCAAATGTCCTCTAAATGATGGACCTGGTATAGCATAGGGCATGGTTGTATGTCCGGTGGGCTTCTGTTTGTGGGTTCTTGACTGGAGTCATGAGTTAAGAGTTATGACAAGGGATAGCACAGCAATCTTTTCTGTGTCTTGCTTGACTCATACACCTTGCTTACAGTAATAGATATGCTATGACATAGTATGACATACACACAAATAGGGATTGGAAAGCTACACATACAGCTGTGCTGCCCTCTTTGATTCACTTACTATTTGTCATTCTGATGAGTACCAATGTCATGCAGTTGATGAATTCTCACCAGTAAGGAGAGTCAATTTGTCATTGAGTAGACACATGTCACACATTCTTCTATTGTGTCTATTAATGGCTACTAATGCCATCCCTGAACTGATACCTGCCTGATTTGATAACATGTAACAGGAGCAGGTGATGTGTGTTGCTTCAGTCACACATGTATTTTGCATTGAGAATATTGAGGATAGTGATTGGATATAAATGTGAGACTTGGTAGTATGCACATGGCAGTGCACAGTGTCCACTATGTTGACAGTAAAGAATGGGTTATGGATATGGGTCAATCTTTCACTGTGCAGTGCAACTGGTGGACTAACTACACTACAGGGCCTCATGTCTTGGTGACAGTTTAGGCTATATCTTCCAGATGATTCTGTGTCCAGAGTTCTTTGGCTGCACAACCAGAACAAGTGCAGCATTTCTCCAAGACAGTTGCATTATTTCCCTGGGAACTGTATTGTTGGCTACCATGGGAGATGTAGTTTGTGCATGAGGCTGCACCTTGCTGCACAGTCAGGCACCTTGGAGGAATGCTGTTGTAGTTTCTGCTCAAATAAAATGTTGTGCACATAGTATGTGTTGTGTGTATATGAGTGAAATAAAGTTGCTTGCTCCAGATGAACCTGTGAGGTTCATGTATGACCATGTATCTCAGTTTCACAGGTCTAGGATACATCCTCATGCCTCCTGGCCATGGCATTTTCATGTGAAACACAGACTGGTCACAGGGATTGTCTTGCTTCAACAGGGTATTTGGAAACATCATTGTACTAGTTATTGTGTTTGTGAGGGTGTTTGACACTATTGAATGCACACACAGGGCCTCATGTAGCATTTATTGTCACTGGGCAGCAATGGGTAAGAACTGGTTGAGCTGACCTTCATCCAAAGCGAATTTCTGGATTGTGCCTTTCAGCTGACATATAGTACATCCACGGTTTGTCCACATTCGCAATATCACGTTAATGACTAGTGCTACCACCGCCCCCTTGCACTATAGTGCACGTGTGTCAGCTTCGTGTCCTCACATGACATCATGCTTTAAGGGACACATTCCAGCACCAAAAGCACACCATCTTTGCAATTCCCTCCTACTATGTGTCGTGCGGAATGCTGGGCACATAGTTATTGGACATGACAAAGAGATGTGATTCTGTATCTTCATTTCACCTCTCCCTGGGAGGGCCACTATTTGCAGACTGTCCCAGGGTCCCTGAACCTAGGTTATGTGTAAATGTGTGATTTACTAATTGGTGTTGGATGAGACAGGCCACCGCAAGGCACATGGTAGATATCCTTAATGTAAGATGAATGAATGCTTCACTTTGGTGTGGCTTGCTTTATTGCATACTAATGAGGCAATACAATGTCATTCAGACAGACTTTGCATTGCCACATCGAATTGATGTGGGAAGCTGCTCCACCAGAGCATGATGAATATTGATAGTCTATCAGCACGTTTCTCTTATACTTGTGGCCCACAGTGATGTAGGCAGTGGCAACATGTATGACTTGATGGATTGTGTTGCGCATAGGCCACGTGGTGTGGTGTAATTATGTAGGCCTGCACCAAATACATATGTACGGTGTCATTCAACCCAAGAATGATATGTCAACTTATTGCTACATAATTGTCTGCCATGTGGTCTGTGATGTGCTTGAGGTGTACTTACCAACCAGTAGGCCATTTCTAAAGGTCCAAATCTGGAAGCGCTCATTGATGGTGGAATGAGGGAAGAGGAATGAGTCATGTGCACTGCCCAGGTACTTGGCAAGCCCGTTGATGAAAAGGCCCAGATGGTCCATGGTTGCCTGCACGTTCATATAATAGGTGTGCTTCCTCTTGCGGTAGCTGTTGCAGCTGAGGCACAAGTTGCACACGTGTGCAGTCCATTACCCTCAACACTTGAGAAACATGCAATGGCATAAAAGCCTTGCTTGTTCTCCAGTTGTTGCTGTGCTGTGTTGGGGAAGTAGAGGTACTTGGGCGTGAGGCGTGAAATGGCGTCCAGGACTGTGGGGAGGATCCTGCAGAAGGATGCCTGGGATAATCCAGACACTTTGGCTGTGGTTTGTTAAAAAGTTCTAGATGCCAGCATGTGGAGTGCAGCCAGTAGCTTGGCCTGCGAGAGGATGTTTGTGCACAGCTACGATGCTGTGTGCAGCCTTGGTGCAATCTGGTGTGAGAGAAGGACAATGGATTCCCTCCTGAGCCAGCAATGGGCAATGACCTCCTTCTACCTGAGGTCAATGAGAGTTATCCTCTGGCGGTATATCCACTCCCTTCTCCAGCGCTACCTTTGTATTTTTTGTATTTGTATTTGTATTGAATTTATAAGGCGCACAGCTACCCACAAGGGGTCTCCCGGCGCCAGTGGTGGTGGTGGTGGTGGTGGTGGTGGTCTCCTTGGTGCTCCTAGCTACAATAGTAGTAGATTCATGGCGTAGTTGAGCTTGCCAAATTGCTTTAGGTCTGTTCTGCTTTTCTGCCAGTGTACTAGAGTCATTTTTAAGACCAGCTTTTCCCTAGAGGTAGAAAACTGCAGCTAATGGGACTTTGCAGGAGTTTTTTGAAAAGTAGCGATGTTTCTGAAAGTCCTTGTACAGCTTTGTGAGGGCTTTTTGGACGGAACACCTACCTTGCATATCATTTTCGGAAAATGCTGCTAGCAGAAATGGCATTGGAAATAATTAGGCTCTAGCAGTGGATAAGTGATGCTAAGGGGCTCCAGCATCACATTGTAAATATGGCGCTAAAAGAAAATGCTGTACCGTCAAAAAAGTGAGGCTGCGGCGGCGTCACTCCTTGTAAATATGGCCCTTAGTACTGATATTTTACATGAAGGGGAATATGTACAACAAAATGTTGGAGTGCGGACCTGCGCCAAATTTAGCAGCGCCGCACTCCGACATATCCAAAAACGCAGGGATGCTCTGTACTTACAACAATACAGTGCAGCCCTGTGTTTTTCTTAGCGCTGGTACTAAAATTAGCTGCCTAGCACCAATGCAGGCACCCTTTCACCATAGTGCAAGGATGACTGCGTTGGAGGGAATTATTGTTTATGTGGAGGAAGGTGTCCCTTCCTGCACATAAACAATTAATAATGGTGATTTGTTACTTCTATGTATGCTGCAGAATGCAGCACACATAGAAGCAACAAATCGTTATTATTTAATGATTATTTATTTGCAGGAAGTGTCACCTTCCTTCTTATAAACAATAATTTATGGCGTTTTGCAGAATGAGGCACACAAAGAAAAAGAAAAAACGAGGAGAAATAAAAGTATTTCTCCTCGTATCACCATTCTAACACCTGCTCTTGCATGGCTTTAGTTTTTGCTGCGGCCTCATCCTTGTAAATCTGGGGCAGTGTCAAAAAGCAATGGGTGTTGCAGTGGAATACCCACAGCAACACCCATTGCACGCCCCTTTCACACAGATACCTGTGTAAAGGGTACCATATTTACAAAGCAGTGTTAAGCCACAAAATGTGGCTTAATGCCACTTTGTTAATGTGGAATAGGACACTGTGCTACAGGAACGTCGTTAAAAGTGAAGTTCCTGCGGCACAAGGCCCTTGTAAATATGCCCCAAAATGTCTATCACCCAACAGACAGCTGTCTGACCGAGCGAAGCCGTAATAGACACATCGGGCATGATTACGGGTCAGAGGGTACATTTTGATACTAGTTCAAAGAATAGTTTATTCAGTAGCTGGAACTACTAGTTGTGTGATAATAACCCATCCCTAGAGCATTCCACAGACATGTTTCACCCCAAAAATGTGGTGTAATTTAGTGATGGAAAATGTCCAGAAAAGAAAGGCAAAATATGGATTTTATGTGATGAATATTGCATCTACATGTTATCTCTCATTTCAATGGGACTTGTAATAAAAAGTATTTATGGCAGCTGCAAAAACATCATCACTTAATGATATTTACTGGATGTGGTAAATACTTCCCTATCCATTCTCTCAGCTACCCAAATGTTGCCCAAGTCAGAAGGACCATGACGCAATTATGAAGTCGGACCAAAGATAGGGCTGGAGAATTGACAGAGACTAGACCATTATAGCTGAAGCTACATTCAGGGCCAGGTGATTATCCTACCCCGCTGGCATTTCTTTGGTTGATTTCAGGCTAAAGGAATGCATTCAGAGCTTGATGGGCTGCCATAAAGCCTCATGAATGCACTAGAGGCCCATTTCTACTTGAGTTCTCCTGCAATGGGTTTGGATGATTTGAACATTTTTGCCAGGGATGGTTTTGGTTTTCGTAGTGTCATGGAAGAATGAGCTCCAAGAGAGAAATACCAAAGTAAAATCTCTGTTTCTTGCACCCACACATTCATCTCTCCTGATATCTTGCTTCAACTGACCCAGCAAGAACCAGCCCCACACCGGGAACCAAGAAAAATGTATATTAAATCACTACAGGACACTATTAAGGGAAACACAAACTCCAGAGTCCACAATGACCTATTAAGGCAGACATGAAAAGATGTATCACGGACGTTTTCCCTCCTGTATTACTAACATTGAATTAATACCTGGGTCTTGCAGTCCTATGCCATCAATCCACATCAATATCTCAACCCCAGAAGGGCAAGCATGTTGTTACAGCTCTTAGTCTAGGGCACAGGGTACCAATATTGCAGCAGATGTACTGTCACCAGGGCCTATGGATGTGGTTGTGAGGAGTCCACTTCCACTCAACCAGGGTCCAGGGTCAGACTGCGATAGAAATAAAAGCGTCCATATGTGAATCAGATAGCTAAAAAAAGAGTCACTTTTAAAATTGGGACAATTTTGAAATTGCAAAGACATGCTGTATAAGTGTTTTACAAGGTTTTTTTTTTAATATACAGAAGTCAACTGTAAAAACCTGCCCAGTAGACCATAAAATACTCACACAAACTGCCAAAAAACGGCCCCTATATTGACCCATCACCCCAGCCCGTTAGGCACTGCCTGATTGCCATAAAGGGCAGTCCGACCCTGTGGCAGCTTTTTACTACAGAACCAGAGTTGGGAGCACAATTTTCTTCTTTGTATTAAAGATCATGCCAACCAGGGCTTTAAGTGTCATGAAAAAACTGGGGTCTCTCAAGGGGGCGTGGCCAATGTAATGAAGGACGTGGCTTAAAAACACGTAAGCTAAACATCTGTGCATAGCATAGTGTGCCGCCCGACTTGTATTTTGCAGTTTCTGTCATTGCATCCAGATATGTGATACAACAAGTAACATCATACCTACAACAAGTAAGGACTATTGGCTTTGTCAATGGCTGTTAGTTGCATAAGATAAATAAGCAACAACTATGGCTTGCATGTAATATTGAAAAAGCTTACACTTAAAGCCCTGGTGACACCACGACAACGTTGCTGCTCCTGAGTTTCAAAAAGAGAAGGGAAATCCAGAGAGAAAATTACTTTCTTTGAAGGATTTCCCTTCCCCTACAACGCTCACCTGGAATGACGTCATGCCTTAACTTCTCTACTAGTGAGAAATTAGCAGTGTGAGCACGCGCACATCCATGTGCCTGCTGTCACCTCAGTCCGGGAAAAAACACGGACCGCCTGTGCCAGGGCACAAAGCAGAGCCCGATAGAGACCCGTTTTTAGCAGTGCTTAATTTGAGCCGGTGCTTTCCGGTGCTGAGCACTGGAACTTAATTGGTTTCCGGTGGTCGGCACCTGCACCTTATTGTCAACACCACACTTAGGGCAGTCTGCCACAAGGTGGCGCTGCTCATGTAATTTAGAGATGAGCAGTAGAACAGTTGTTCAGGAAAACAATGTACATTAAAAAATTGCTCAGACCTGCCTCCCCAGCCACTCCTTTAGCTTTGGGAACCTGGAATAATCTGAACTGTCGCATTTACATGCGGGAGAGATGGTTAGTAGTTTTTTGGCAGCGATGACTGGGACGATGGAGGGTGCAAGCTGCAGTGGCCTCCTGGTCAGAGCCCTGGCACTTCATATTTTACAAATTAAGCACTGGTTTCGAGGCCCCCTTTTAAAAACTGCCGCTGCTCAGCACCGGTGAGACCCGGCCCACTAAAAGCCCGGATGCCAACCTTGCTATGCCCGTGCTCTTAACTCTTACAGAAAGTTGCCTTCTGGTCATTTCCCATATTTGTACAAAAATCCATGGGTCGTGCTTTCTTTGAACACTGCGTGGAGTACTGGGGTAACATTCCCCTCAAAGCAGCCCCCGGATCTTGGTGAACCTGTGAATACTGCACTGAGTGCGTTCTCATTCCAACGAAAAGCCTGAAGTTAGGAGGATGAGAGCGAAAATTATGGAAATTAAATAAAAAAAACAACGATGGAAGCGGTCCAGGAATACCTAATTAGCATGTTAAAAAGGCGCCCCATGGCCCAGAACGGACCAGGGCTGCCTTTTCCCTCGCGCCCCCATTCATCGCTTCAGCACATCGTACACAGCCGCCATCTCGTGTCGCATTTGATAGCAGATGTGCCCGCGTCCCATCGGGGTAGTTAGAAGCGTATCACTTACTCTGGGGGACTCACAGGAGGGGATTATGCTGCCTACATTTAGTGCCGGCCTCCCCTAAGGCCTTTCGGATTAGTATGTAATGCAGAAGCTTTGCAGAAAGCTGGCTCGGTGAGAACCTAACCCCTTTTCATCCGTTCTTTTGAAAAAGCAATAATAGTTTGCTATTCGGGTTTATTTTTGCATCATTAGCGGGCCGCTTTCCTCTTGTAGGCTGCTTTATCTCCAACCGGCTCAACCTCCCTTGAATTTTACCCCTCATATTTCAGCATCAGGGATGGATTGGAGGATTCCTGGGCCATCATAACTTCCCTTCCTTCCCCTTCTACAGACGTCTGAGGGCTACACAGAGCAGCCGAATAAACTCAACTTCAGGCACCTGCAGCGCTTGCAGTCCATGGCGGTGTTCACGACTACTGCAAATAATCCACAAACTCGGAAGGCAATGAACCGCATGCATATTTATATATTGACATACAATTTAATAACAATTTATATAACCCACGATCCTTTTTTAATCATTATCCGTCTTATTGGTACTCAGAAAGTTTAAAAATACTCAGCAGTCCCTATCTAGATTCACACACAGAAGTGTCATTGTTAATTATTTTATTATGCGGCTGCCGCGTTATTCTGCATACGTATGGATTTGGGAATTTGCCACATAATCCATCATCTTTAGTAAAAATCACAAATGTTAACGACCTCTTCTTTCTTATTCCTGTGTTTGGGTGTTAAAGCGGTAGAAATGAATTGAAACCTTTGCTCAGTGTTAACATATGTTAAAGTGACAAAAAAATGAAACACCACTATCCCAAAATGTGCTGCATTTTACCACACAATTTTCTAATTTATTATCTCAATTTAGTCCACCCCAATACATAGTTTTGCCATCCACTGTCACATAATGCCAATGGCCCTGCTGCAGATTACACACCACTGTATAGCAGTGCTTCATCCCACTGAGCTTTCCGATCACCTGACTTGCGTATTTGGATTTTATTTGGCTTGATTTGAACATGCAGAGCCTAGATCACTAATTCCACCAATGACTGATCTGCTTCTACTGTCAGAAGACCTGTGCATGGAGATACAAAGAAACTACACCTAGCACTAAGTGAGGGTTTGGAGGATAAATACAGCGTAGGGGGAAGACGCAGGGTTTGCAGGCAGAACAAGTGGATTCGCCAGCTGAGTTCCATCACCAGAAGGGTTAAATGAAGGAGTTGTTTCTGATGGCGGGACATCTTCAGTTCCTTCCAGAAGAGCAGTAGTGAGTGAGCTTGCTGGACCTGAATGGGAAGAGGCTTCCGAGTGCTAGGAACACAGCAAAAGAAGGCTTAGCCTATGCCCTATGCATTTCAGTGGCATAGCTAGCCCTTTGGGGAGGTCTCTGCATTTGCTGCCCCGCGTCGGCCGCATTGAGGAGCCGGGGGGTGTGTGCTGGAGAGATTCGGTGCCTATTGCCATACCGCGACGGCCACAATGTAGGGGAGAGCGATTGCCGCCCGAGGTGGCAGATAAGAGAGGGAGGAGGCCACCGCCCCCAAAACTTGTGCCCCCCGCACCTCCTCTGCTTGTTGTGTCTCAACTCTCATCAGATTGCAGCTACCAATTTTCAGTAGCTCACTGTACATCTTGAAACTGCTTACCAGATACAGAGGTGGACCCCCGGAGTTTTGATGATGAGTGAGATTTTGCTAAACGTTCGAGACCGGTGATCAGTCGGTAGAGAAATGAAGCATGCTCTTCCTAGAGACCCAAGAGATACTGGAGCACTGGAGAGCTGCACTTATTTCCTCTCTTGAGATAAGATTGAATGTAGCTTTCTCACCGTCCTATTTTCTTCCTGCTCTGCCTTCTTCCTCTTGCTCTTAGTCAAAGGCTGATGAGGAAATCAAAAGTCCCAGTCTCTAAAAATGAGTGAGTGCCCATGAAAGGGCTGGGCCGGTATATTCTGGGCCTGTTCTAGAAACACAATCCGATGGTTCTTGTTAGCGGCATGAAAGCGTAGAGGGGAGGAAACAGGTTATTATTGCTAATCAATTAAGCAAGAAATCCTTTGGACTGATAGTAATCACAAACAACTAACCAAGGTTGGTTAGTTTATTACAAAGCCAAAAATAATTGGACATAAAGGCACCTCAAGATGAGAGTGTAAAAGTACATCAGGATTAGCATAAAGCTGAATCTGCGCATCCAATTGAGACGATGTAACATAAATAAAACAATTAGTTCACAAAACAGGATGCAGAGGTTCAGAAAGTATGAGTCCAAGTTTCCCTGCATCGAGGGTTGATGAATATAAAGCATTAATCTATCCATACACTAACACTAAGATGACATCCCTACTTAAGCATCACTAGGAAAAGAATAAAAAGGTGTCACCTGTGGAGTCTTCCTAAGAAGTCTCTTCCCTACTCCCAACAGCACATTGTTGCAGTTATCTTCCCAAGATTCACTTTGGGTCTCACCATCTGCTCTGGAAACAATCCAAAAGGTAGTTTTCCATGGGACAACAGTGTTCTTCTCTCGCAACAATTTGTCTTTGGTTCCCAGGCCTTCACCTGTGTGACACACAACAACCTTCCTTTATTGACTCAAGGAACATGATTGTAACTTCTTTTCTCCTTGCCTGACTCGTACAACAAAGAAATGATTCTAGCTAACAAGAGTGCTTCTTCCACCTGCAACACATAACGTGAGAGAGAACAAATTCCACAGCGCCCCAAAAATTCAGCTATTAATTTAAATTGAGAGTTTCCATGGAACTACATTTCAGACCTACAAAATGTAGCTAACATAAGAAAGCATCACATTAGCTTTTCGAATTGGCACTTTCAATTAATGCATTTACCTACATTTAAAATGGCACAACTAGATAAACATTTCCAGTATATGAATAATTGTCAGTTCACAACACAAGTTTTTCACGTTTATGTTTCTGCTAATTACATTCACTTTCTACATTAATTTTCCATGTTGCTTTTCAATGGCCTAAACACATCACGTTTCAAGTTAATACATTTCAATTCTAACACGTCATGTTAACAAAACAAAGGATTATATGCGGGTGCGCCCTAAGCATGTGATTATAATGCACCCCTACAATTCAATATGCGATTTCCACTACATCACCTATCGGACACCCTCAAGGTGGCCCATCTGGCAGTACTAAAAGAACAGTGTATGAGGCACTTCTTTGTTCCACTCACAAAAGCAGCCCACCGCACCGGTTCATTTGACAGTGCCAGAGTGTCCGACAAGCTGGTCCAACAATGGTGCCTGTTGTCTCCACATCTAAGCACCTGCACAAATTAAGCACAGATGACAAGATGGAGTTTGCAATTGAATATTGATACATTACAGTGACTCATTTTTATCACTTTTGTAATAGGAAATCTTAGGTACTCATTATAGCATAAATTTAGGCATGTAATTTATATCTCAAACGTCTTTCTGCTATTTTTCCTCCTCCTCTCTTGAACTCAATTAGGCAAGCACATTTGTGGAGATCTGTAACCTGGTGTTCGGTCTTACCTATTTATTTAAAGATTGTGTGTTGTAAAGGAAAAGGTAGAGGCCCATATTTAAAAAAGAAACATTAATATTGTAGTCTCCTGATTATGATTCAGCACGTTTTGCCTGCAGTGTTGGGGCATCCTACACGTGACCCTACACGCAGTGCTGGGATCATAATGACCCCCTGTGTGTTGTAAAGGCTCATATTTAAAAAAATAAACATTAATATTGTAGTCTCCTGATTATGATTCAGCACACTTTGCCTGGAGTGTTGGTGCCTCCTCAACGTGACCCTGCCCGCAGTGCTGGGATCATAATGACATAATGACCCCTGCCCCAGCACTATTGTTACACACATGGGGGTTTATGCCACCCCTTCAGGTCACTGCTCAATAGATCGGAGTAAATCAAAGTAGAGGGAAGTAGCCTCCAATTCCAAACATAGACTTGATGAGTGAGATTACCTGTACTCATGGGCCATGGATTGCCTCTGTCTAACTATTATAATGTCCAGCACACAGGCCTCATGCATCTCCTAAGCTGTGTTGTCAGAGGAACAATTAGAGGTCTTGGTGGTTTTTCAGTAAATCAACTGAAAATAATGCAAAGTATCATCTCACAGAAAACCTGACAAATCCAGGATTTTGGAACCCCTTGGGACTAGGTGCTCCATCCTGGAGTTTTGTGATCATCACAAATTTCCATAATGACACCACAGTACCTGATGGCTCTGCCCACACTAAGGGCATCAGCACTTAGGCTGTCCACAATCCAATATCAGCTGAGTACCCTTGATAACATGTAATAACATTTAACTTATAATTACAATAGTGAAATTTGAAATTTTGTTTTAAACAGAGAAGAACACGCCTGTGCCCTACATTTTCAATCTAATCTTCTAAATGCCTGCATCCTCCGACCTGCTTATAGTTTATCTCAAGAAGCAGCTCTGGATACACACATTTCCAGCATTCCCTTTTTGCTTAACACTGGAGAGAATCTCTCCTTTTTTAGGTCTTGCCTAGCGGTGCAGTGCTTGCGCTGCACGCTTTACGAGGCATGCAGTACACACTATAGCGGGAGGAAGCTCCACCCACTTTCCGTACATGTTTTTCATTGACTTAAATCGGAAATGCTGCATTCTGATTTGTTTTTGGCTTGTTTGTGCCTCCTCCTGACGGCCATGTCGTAATTTTTCTCCTTTCATGGCTATCGGCCCCTTTACTTTAAAAACTCTTTTGTTCCCCTGCCCCCGTTCCCTCCCACAGTCCGTAACTTCTCTGCCCACCATCACCCCCCCACTCCCGATCATGCCTTCTTGGATGCCCACACTTTTGTTTACAATGCACTAGGTCTCGCGTAATGCGAGTCCTATTGCATTTTTAAATACTTGTTTTCTCCTGGGATTGGCTGGCTGAATTCGCACTTTATTTTGCCTGACCTGTCCAGAAGCCGGAATAGAGACGCTCCTGTGCACGGTGCGGAAGGTATTTACCCGGACCCAGGCAGCCGCCCAGCAGAGCAGGAAGAGAAGCGCACTGCACCTGAACACCCACATACAATTTGAGCACTGCTTGTCACCCAAAAAAGTAATTAATTTGTCCGGGCGTGGCGGGTGACGAAGATGGGCTCAGCTCTCTGGACCGGCCCCTCTGTTCTTAGTAAACATCTCTAGTATCGCCCTAGGAGGCCAGTTAGTCAGGTACCCCCCCCAACCCCACTCAGCATCAGTTATTTGTTCCCGTACATAGGTGTTGCAGCAAGTATAAGAGACGTCGGCTTCTGTGCGCTTCCAGCAACACTGGATTATGCCTGAGGTAAGGAGGGCGGAGGGCACCGGTTTGTTTCTGGCTCACCCTCGCCCCTTCCTTCCATTCCATGCCCCAGACAGACTACGCACCAATTTTTTGCAGGTTTATATAGCGCAAACTAAAACCTGAAGGTATCGAAGCGCTTTACACGACCACCCGTTACATTACACAAGGACATATTCATTTCCGGTAGGCACCGGGAGATTAGGTGCCGTGCCCAAATGTGGAGCAGAAGCTGAGATTCTGGAAGCTCTGGCCGTTACGCCACATCCTCTCCCATCCACCCATTCCTATTCTATCTGAGCCTATCCTATGCATGGCAACATTTAGGAATAGGAAAGTGGTAGATTAAAAAAAACATAATCGGGAGAACGTATTTCACCCATTGACTTTTCATAAAAGTGGCAATTACAGACAAGAGGCAGCCAAAAAATCGGGAGGCCGCCGCTCAATCGGGCCTTTTGGCCTACATGCTATCTCTCAACTTGTTTGACAGTGTTTCGCATTTTTGTCATTGCTGCACTTGATGACCTCAACACCTTGTCTGGGGTAGATATATAAATAAATGGAATCTAAACTACCAGGTTCAGAAAACCTGGAGCAGCAGGTCAGGGTTAGAGATTTGGTGCCTGGTCTCACCAGGGCCAGCTTTATGGCAGTGGGACCGGTGCAGGTGCACCTGGCGCTGACTTTCGTGGGGCCTCCGGCGCTAAAGCCAGCCCTGGGTCTCACACTGCCGCTGAAGAGAGACAATGGTGTTTGAGAAACAAGGGAGAGACTGTTGCCTAGAAACCAACCTGGGGAACCAGTTTCGACTCTCAGCGTCGGCTCAATGCGCCCCTAAAATATGAATGTGACCTCATATAATGTAACTGGTGCATATGTAAAGTGCTACAGTAACCTCCGGTAGAGTTCACGCTGTGCAAAAAATCATAGAAGGAGGAAAGGGGTTCTAGCGCCATTAAACTGGTAGCACCTACTTGTGAAGAAGAAAAAAAAAATGTGCAATTCAATAGGTCTCGCATTTACGAGACTTTAAGCCATTGGCTTTGTAAATAAAAATGCCTTTTATTTATGTTTTAAAAAACAAAACACAAATAAAAGGCAATGTCATTTACAATGCCAATAGCTTTCTTTTTTAGAACACAGAGTTTTAGGAATTTGCAATTTCTCAATCTTTGGTATTATGGAAAGATGTCAATTATGCCACATTAGGAGATCTGTACTGCCCCCTTGGTCAGTGATTGTTGTACGCCTTTAAGGGATATGTGTTAAGATGACAAAAGTCATGTTTAAAGTACCAGTGCCAGGTCCTTGATCCCCAAAAAGAGCACCAGATGTGCTTGAAACAGTTTAAAAAATATTGAGGACAATCTTCACTGAGATTCGCTCTCTTCTTGAAAGACAGAATCAAAGTAGGAGAAAATGATCCATACGAGGTTGGGTTGCCACATGCACCAGCACACAGGGGGCTCGAATAGCCAAAAGGGATACATCAGTCCATCTACAGTACACACAAGGCTGTTTTGAGGACCCTTAGGCATAAACAAGTTCTCTCACAAAAACTGTTAACACATCTTCAACCTACATCGTCTAAATGACAAAAGTATACTCGGGCCCTCAAGGGTAGTGTTGCAGCTTTGGTTCTTCTTGGATTAGAGCACCAAATTTGGTATGGGTTTAGCAAAACAATATATACAAATGCACCTTTTAAAACATTACATAAAAATCTTAAAACTATACACAGTCAATTAGGATATTAGCAAAGTTAATCTTCTCTCGGCATTGCCTGCTTTGGTGGTTGAATCAGTGTCTTCCTTTCAGTGTGGTGGCCCCTCTCTTCCTTCAAAAGATATTGTATTGTTTTATGGTATTTGTATAGTGTTTACTTTCCCTATATTAGGTGCTGAAGTGCTTATCCATATGGGTACCAAACAAAGTGCCAATGCTGCACAAGGCTTTTGCCTAAACTTTTTCGTGTGTATTGACTGAAACAATCACATTTTAGACTGCTTTTTCGGTCAGATTTAATCAAACAAAAGTAAATCAATTACATTTTCATTTTTAACAACATCTGATATTTCATAGTCCTAAACTGCACCGTGATTTTCACAATACCCTTTTTTTAAATTATATACAACAGTTTTATACGTTTTTGACACCTTCTAAAAATACAAAACTTGGCAAAAAAACATTCAACTCTTTACAGCATTCATACCCACTCAAACCCATTCATATTAATCATTATATACAAAACAAACTAAGTGAAAACGTGTCAATGACACGTGTAGGCCATCCAGAAAAAATTGTACTCTCGTTGTTTAAACTCTTTGTTCTTTGAAAAAAGTCTTTTTTTGATTGGTTGGCCTTAACTAGTAAGGTATCCATATGGGTAGCACGTTACACTATGTGCATGTGTGGTTGGAAAAGTGCTGTCTTTTGTGGAGCTTGTATGCAATGTTTCAATGTTGTGCCGGATGGCCACTGAGACATGGCTATCGTGTTGTGGGAGAGAGAGCTTAGCAGTGTGCTGGATGAGGTGTGTGAGAGACTGAGAAGCATTTTTCTAATGCATGTTAGCCTCACAGTTCTGATGAACCCTACAGGTCACATTTTTGAATTCATAGTTTGTCTTTTATGTTCACAATCCAATTTCCTCCGCTCGCTGTGGCAGGATGTCATCCATTCTGACCTTATGGATCCATAAAAGGGGGGATTCTGAGATCTGACTGAATAGAATGTGGTGCAGGTAACCTCCTTTATATGGTTATCTTTACGAGGTGTCAATGAAACGAAACTGCCAAGGAGGACTGCGTTATCAACATCCTTTTTTCATTATAAGTTTTGAGCTCTCAGAGTGTATGAGTGCTTGGAACCTGCAGTTTATGGAAGATATTACAGAGACTATCCATTAAATCCTTTGAGGCTATGGCCAAATTCTGGGATGTTATGGTTTACCCAGGGTGCTTATTGTCTTAAAGACGGCACTAGGTATATTAGTGCTGATTGAATATTATTCAAATAATACACTTTTTGACAGCTCTTATCAAGGTGATGTGCGACCTCATAGATGGAAATACACTAATTGGTTTGTGGCTCAGTTCCTGCACCACTTTATTTTTGTAAACATGGAATGGAATTATCTGTATATAACATTATTGATGTGTCAGCATACTATTTGCAGATTACTCTCAATAAAGTTACTTGTTCAGAATATGGTCCAAATATCACATTGTCCCACACAAATAAGGGGACAAGATCACTTCCTCCCCTCTAATATATATATTTATGCAGTAATGCTTAAACATTTGAATATATTACATGAATAAAGAACAATTATTTCGACCACAAGCAAATTTTGGACCTGCTTCTTCTACTACTTGCTATGGACATTTCATATTTCAAGGAATTTTATGAGATTTCTCAAATGATTGGTGCTAATTCCATTAGATGTTTTTGATTGTATTTGAGTTTACCCAATAGGAAGTGGAGAGGGGTGCACTTCCTGGTTTTTCAAGCACCATCGCTATACTATTAGGCCACTATAAGTAATAGGTGCAGGATCTTTGCCTCAACCCTCTGCGTGCTGTGTTAACCACTTTATTTTTGTGACACATCATGTCTGCTTCTCATTGAAATTTGGTGTTGAACACAGATCAGCAAGGAGACAGTGATTGTGGACAGTGAAATAACCTCATTTAAAACAGCTTGTAAAAGGTGCTTCAACAACTAAGTTAAACTTGCCATCCTAGCTAGTTCTTTCCTGAGCACACTCAAAATTACTTTCTCAAGGATGGTCATTAGAGCCTTCTGAGGGACATTACCACAACTGTGCTTTTAGATTATATTGTGAGTCCTGCGGCATACTACATTTTAACACTGTTGTCCATAAACCTGGAACATTATTAGAATATGATCTGAGGACAAAAGTGAGTATTACCTTCAAGTCCTAGCTTTGTTTGGTAACTATTACATTTAGTCTGTGAGTATAATGGTGTGTGGGGCCAGAATCGTGTTTATCATTGGGAGTTCTCCCTGTGCAATGACCGCTAGTCCACCACCTTTCCGGCTGATCTGATTGACCGCTTTGGACTTGGTATTCTGAAAGTGTAGCACAGTCTATGTCTCACCACGTTTCTGTTAGAAACAAAGTCTGAATTTGATGGTTCGTTATTAAATAATGAGCGCTCTCCTTTTGACTGTGGATCTTGCATAATTAAAAAAATAATTTATTTGATTAAATTTTCAAACAAAACATGATCAGTTACAGGAGTCAAAGGTCCGCAGTAGTTCTCTGGTTGTCAGCAATTTCTTAATACCATTCCATCTAAGCTCCCCATCTCAGGAAGGGGAACACAAACAGGAGTCTCCTATAAGAGGCAGCGTTATACATAGACAATAAGTGGGAAACTGGTCCGACAATTAGGGATTCATTGCCGGCTAGTATCCAAAGAACCCTACCGCAACCCTCAATCAAGGCATAATGAAAAGAACAAAACTACTTCCCACCACCCTCTTAGCCCACCCCTACCCCGGTGTGTCCCATAGTCCAAACAATTCGAAAGCAGCAACATAGGATTCAGCATTATACAGTACTAACATGTTAGATACATGGATCTTGCATTCAATAAAGCAGTATTCCCCATTTATGTGAATTAGGGGGTCTATTATAGGTATATGAAAGCTGAATTAACCGTTCTTAATGGTGTTTCATGGTACACACTCTCTAGGGTTTTCTTCTGTTGTAGGTTACTATTGTCCCAACTCCATGCTCTGGCGCATAGAAAGTTGTCTTTGTAGACAAACTTTGCATTGAAGTTAAGGCTTTTAAAAAGTCCTGTAGGGCAGTGGTGGGAGCAGTGGGACTCACGTGGGTGGTTAAGTTTAGCTACACTGGGAGTAATTAATTCTTGGACTGAAATGCATATAGCATCCATTGCATGATATATACTGATACCTTATTTTCTATTAAGTCTTGGAAGTTTCAACTTACACATGCTACTTTGCGAAAATAGCAATGCATGTGGTGATGGCTTGGCATGTACTGGGGTGTTTATCCTGAACAGGTTGGTGGTTTGTGAAGTTGTAAAAGTTATTTGAGGTGCCGGCAACAAGCCTTCATCTGTCCACATGAGCAGGTCTTCTCTGGTCATGTTATATTCTGACTGAGTTACCTAGTTTATTTAGCGTGGTTGTGGCCATCAAAGGGCATGCTATCATTACTTCTCAGATTTTACTTGCTGGAAATTTAAAGTGTGGTTAAGTACATCAGGACCTATACATCATAGTTAGGGTTTTCATTAATTTGCATTGTTGTATTTTACTTTACAAGTTATTAAAAGCTGTGTATTGGTATATGTTCATAATATAGTGTATATGTTTACATTTGTTTACATCAAGACATTGGAGGACAGTTGTCCCTATAGAAAAAATATATATAGTAGTAACAGGTTGGAGGGTGACGGGTTGCTTCCCTGATAGGAAGAGGTGCCCTCACACAATCGTCAGAGTGTTATGCTTAATCATTGGGCTTTGCTCCTCGTGGGGTCGGCACTGCAATACCCTACAGGCCCTGTGAGAGGGCTCTTTGGCAGAGATCTTTTGATATAGCCATGATGGTGAGTGTAAGTATTTCTGACGCTTCTACGACGTGACCCTACGTCTCGCCTCGCTTATGCGACTACCTCATTCTCCAAAGGACGTGTTGCCACTCCTGGTCCTCCTTTCTTGAACACCTGATTGTGGCATTCGCCAACCACAGCACTCTTCAAACGAATTGTAAACCGGTCCTGATGACGACCTAAAGTTCCTCTGGGTCAGAACGCCGTTGACCAATCAGCACATTGTTTGGCGCTTTGATGGCTGCATAACAAGATTGCAGTACATTTTCTTGCCATCCTGTTAAGCATATCATTCTGTAACCATCTTCCATAGAAATTAGTTTTATGCGCCGTTTATTTAGCTGTTTCTTCACCTTTCTTCACGTGTCACTAGCGCCTATCACTTTCTGCACAAGCACGTATGTGCATGCCCTTTATTTGGGTTACACCCACATGTATTGATAATAGTGCTGACATAACTACTGATATATATGACATTTATAAATATAGATTGCTACAAGTATTCCAAGAACTTCCGTGTTTGTTTCCCTTCTTTATTGTTTTTCCAATTTACAATTTTTTATAAAACTGTCTTCTCAAATGTGACTTGTTGTGACATTGTTGATTGTTCTAATTAATCCACCCAGGTCTCAACTGGGTTTACAGGTTTTCCTCCTGTAGTCTTTCTCGTTAATCTGCAAGTGGTGTCAGAGATATAGTAGATGTTTGTACAGGAACTGTTTGTTTCTCAATAAACGAGTAACAGTGTTGGCAGAAAAGGAGGAGGAGTGTTGGGAAGGACACAAGAGGAAGAGTGTCGGCAGAGAAGAAGTGTCGGGAACATGGCGGATGGCTGAGCGCCGGTCGGGAGCCACCAGAAGGTAGTGTAGAATGAGGGCATTATAGCTCACCAGTAACTGGAGGTTTGGTTCGCCTCTCCATCTGCACTGTATCAGCTGACGATGGTCGTGCAAGGAACGCCGCTTTGATATATTGCAGCGGGTCTCTTTCGGCAGCTCCACGCAGTCCAGCACGTGCTCCAGCTGCGAGGCCGCAACGTGGCTGGTGGCAGCGCCAGCACATGTCTGCTGCATAGAGAAAGCAAGCAGCTCGAGGAGAAGTCTGGATAGGGCCCTGTGGTAGCCGCTACGATACGCTAGGGCCAGCAGGACTGGCAGCAAGAGCAGCAAGAGAAGCAGTGCCTGCAGACATGCCCTAATGGATGTTGGGATGGATGGTAAGTCCATTGTGGCAGTCTGTTTCCAGTCTGTAGTCAATTTGGACAGCCTGTCGCTCCAGCAAAGTAAGTTTAGGGGCATAAATATCCAGGTAGGAAGAAACAAGTCGGGGGGAGCAACAGGTGATTGCCACCAGGTACACATTGAGGTTCCATAGTTCTATGTGGGAGCCAAGTGTAGACGAGCCTGAAGGTGGAAATAGGCGTGCCCTCTTCCCAGTCAAGGTGTCATCTAAGAAATAAAGTCCCAAGGCAACGCCCGTCTGAGTAAAAAGCTGTTCAGTAAGATACCCCCAGCTAAGGCAGGATTTATACCCCATTCAAAGGAGAAGCAGGACTCTCAGGCTGTTAGACTCCACAAGATTACCCCCTCATTGAATTCCTACTTTAAGGTCAGATCAGATCTTAGGATAGAAGAGGGTGAAGAAGAGGACAGGGTGTCCCCGGGCTGCGGGGAACCTCTTGAATATGGCAGGGGTAATGAACTTGGATATGGGCAGTCAAGGAGGAGACTCCCCGGCCATTCCCAACCAAAATAGGTTTTTTCTGTTTTCACATCTGAAGAGTCAAACGTTGATATGGGGTGATGAGGGTGAGCAGAGTAACGCCCCAGATGGGACCTCATAGACAGTGGAGCAGGACATTGGGACCTCATAAGGGTCAGACACAGTCCAGGTTATGTTAGGCAAGCTAACACAGGAAATAAAGGAGCGTTTGTTGATCTCTGAGTTAAATCAAAGAGAGTTTCAAGCAACTTGCTCTAGTCTGGAGACAAAGATTGACACTGGAGTAAGAGTGAGGGCTATAAGGACTTCAGTCATCTGTCCAGGGGAATACACAAGAAATTGTGTGTTTGAAGCAAAGAGAGAAGACATTGACTAGTAAACTAGAAAAGTTGAAAAATAATGCAAGAAGGAATAATTTTAGAATCCTGGGAGTTGTGAAAGGCATTGAGGGGGCAGACATTAAATCTTTAATGATTAAATTGCTGAAAATGCCTTCCAACAGAAAGTCGGCTTTTCCAATCTGGAGGAAGAAATTCAGCGAGTGCATAGAGATCCCTTTAAAATGCACACAGGGTGGAAAACACCCTGGAAGATCTTGGTGAACTTTCTTTCCTATACTGTGTAAGAGAAACTGCTAAGTCTGGCTCTAAAGGAAAAGTTACTGCAAGCTTTGGGGGCTACGTTTAAAATCAGGTCAGATATTTCCACAGAGACAGCAGATAGGCAGTGGGAGCTGGGAAATAAAAGTGAAGAGCTGAAGGGACAGGGGGCTAATGTGTAACTAAGATTTGCAGCCATCCTGAAGGTTAGGTGGCAAAACAAAATGTATAATTCTTTGGACCCCTAAGACGTAGACAGCTTCACACTGCAGGCTAAGAGGGAGGGGACCTCTGGAAAATGAATGAGCTAGTTCCGCTCTGTCGGGGTGGTGCTCAAATAGGCACAGATATAGGAATGGGAGGGTTCCCGGAGGGGGAGCAGATGTGGTGGGGAGCATGGGGAAAAAAGCATAAAAAATGTTGAGTACTCAAGTCAGGGTAGAAGGGCTGCACCAAATAGGAGCAGCAATAGGAAAAAAGGATAAACATTTTTTTTTTAAATGATGAGTATAAGGGATGAAGGTAATCTAAGGAAGAAAAGGGTTCTAGAGATACTTTGTTGGAATGTTATTGGGCTGCGGGTAAAAAAAAAAGGCAGCGTATTATACTGCAGTATTTGAAGGAACATAAATCATAAATAATTATGTTACAAGAAACCCACCTAAGAATGCAGGAATGTAGAGATTTATTCACAAACGTGGGTGGAGACTGTCTCAGTCACTAATCAACCGCAATGTACTAAAGGTATAGCCCTGATATATAAAACGAGATCTGGAGTAGGGCTGACACGGTATAAAGCACATGAGGGAGACCGCTGGATTATTATAATAATAATAATAATACTTACATTTGTAGAGCGTGAACAGCTACCTCAAACAGAGGTGTCCCGGCGCTATAGCAATAAGTGGCAGGCAAGAAAGTCTGATCAACAGACAACCTAAATATGTATAGCTGAGATTATTATGCATCAAAGTCTGTAAAGCTAGTGAGTTATTATGGCCCAAATATTGATGACACCTCTCATTTGGCAAACCATTTTTCCAACATGGTAGATTTTAATGCACCCATTATCCTAGGGAGGGGGATTTTAACATTATTTTAGACAATAACCTTGACAGATCCACAGTACGGATTCAGATCAACTCCATAAAGATGAGAGCTTACTTAGTGGATGAGCTGGAAAATTATAACCTATGCGACAGACACTATTCCAGACTAAATCATTTATTTACTGACAGGTAAGAGGTGGAGAAAGTGACACGGATAGAACATCTCCCTATTCATCTTTCAGATCATGGAGCTCTGCTATTAAAAGTGGAATTGGTAGTCTCAGTGGGGGAAAGGAGGTGGACAGTCAACAGAAGGATCTTACTTATGGAAAAGATAGTGGCTAAGTTAGCCCTGGGAACATAGGAGGTTTTCTCTTAGAATATGACATCAGCTCCCCTGCATATAGTTTGGGATGCGTATAAAGCTTGGTCTAGGAGGATTCTTAAAATTCTATCGACCAACTGGGCCAGGGAAGAAAAAGCAGAATTTTCTAGACTGGAGGAAGATATGGCAAAAATAGAGAAGCTATTAAAAATGGACGTATTGAGCAAAGAGGAGAAAATGGAGAAAGAGTCAACTTTTGAGGAACTACAAATTAAATTTAGATTAAATCAGAAGAGAAGGGGACATAGTACATGGAGAATGTTGTGGGAGACTGCTGTCATGGAAAGCAAGGTTGAAAAAGAATCAGAACTATTGTAGAAGATTATTGATAGCACAGGTAGTATTGTTGAAGAGGGCTGCAAAAATAAAATAAGCCTTTAAAGAGTATTTTCAGGATTTATACATGGAAGATCTCTTAACAAGCAAAGCAGACATAGAGGCATGGTTACAAGGGAAATACCTCACCAAGCTATAACATGAACAACAACAGTATTCATGTCAAGAAATGACAGATAGTTAAATTCTGGCAGCAATCAAAAAAGCAAAAATAGGCATAGCTGCTGGTCCCGACACAAGTCCTGGCGAGTTTTATGATGTAAATACTCATGGGATCATTCCAATTTGGATCAAGCTGTTTAACTCTACATTGGTTGAAGGGAATCCTATCCTGGAACCATGGAATGAAGCATTAATAGTTTTAATTCCAAACCGGGTAAGAACCCCTTCAGTGCTAATCATTTCACCCCATATCATTACTCAAAAGCGATTATACCAGTATCTTGGCAGCACAATTAAATAAAGTAGTGGGATACCTAATACATGAGGACCAAAAAGGTTTCTTGCCACAGAGAAATCTGAGAGAGCTTAATCACTTGCTAATAGGTACAATATACCCTAGCCATAACCTCAGGCACCCCGCTAGTGGTCATTACCATGGACGCAGCCAAAGCTTTAGTTTTAGATCATTTTAGCATGAGCAAGTCTCTGTTAGCTACATTGGGCAAGATCTATAATACACCTATTGCTCGAGTCTTAGTGAATGACTCCCTGTCATCACCAGTGAAAATAGAAAGGGGGACCAGACAAGGGTGTCCGCTCTCTCTCATTCTCTTCAACCTTTATATTGAGCCATTTGCCCAAAGATTAAGATTGAATGTGGAAATGAAGGCTTTTGAGGTAGAGACCTTTTCTAGAAAGATTGCGTTATACGCTGACGACTTGATGGTCTTCACTTCAGACATACACTCAGCTTTACCACAACTCATGGCAGAGGCAAGGAATTTCAGGGACCTCTCAGGGAATAAGATTAATGAGGATAAAACATAAGTTATGGTGTGGAATCACTTTGAGCAGGATGTTGTAAATGTCACAGAGATGAGGTATCTGGGGCTAAACATACCTAAAGATATTGGGAAAATTGCTGCAGTTAATTTAGATTCAAATTCAGAAAAAGTGAGTCAGGAGTTAGGAAATTTGTTAAAGAAATGGCGGAATCTACCATTATCTATATATGGGCGGATCAATTTGGTAAAGATGTTTCTTCTTCCTAAACGCACGTTTTTGTTTGACAATATCTCCATAAAGTTTGATAAAAAGGGCATTCAAGCCCTGCAGGGGAAAATTACATCTCTTGTGTGGGACAACAAAGGAGTATGTCTCTCTTGGAAGAAATTAAGGAGAAGGGGTGGGTGGATTGGGGCGTCCACACTTCTAAATTTGCTTCTGGGCCTTTCAGCTCAAAAATAATAGAATGTTTTTTTTCAGCCCAGATAAGACCTTAATTGGTGCTATGTACAGAGCATTGCTCTCGAGTCTGCCCAAGGAGGGCTTTACTTATATGTTTGGGGCGCCTAAATACTTTAAGAAGGTGAGACTAAAATGTCTTCAAGCAGCAGCATAAACTTGGTTCGAGGTCAGATCGCTTTTGGGTAGTACATACTACAGTAAGCTGTCTCCCATATGGAACTCCCCAGGTACTCCGGAGTGCTTGCTGGATACTCTTTTGGCCCCCTTTAGCAGTGCGGATAAGCAGTTGGGGCAGTTGTTAGGTGAGGGGCAGCACTTAACCTGGGAATACTGGAGTAACAGGACTGAAGAGAGAATCTCGTTCAAAATCTATCAAGTGAATTCATGGCTTAAGAGCCAAGACTGGACAGGAATGCAACCAAGTCAAATGGAAAGGGACCTCCAAGATTGCCGGCCTAAGAAAAAGGAAATGTCGCAGTGATACCAGCAACTACTTACATCGGCCAATGACAAGATGAGAGCACCATTTTTGGTATGGGATGGATACTTGCCGGACGTTGAGCTGGAAGAGTTATGGCAAGTATCTTTATCTACACTTTACTCAATTGTTAAGCCTGCTGCATTAAGGAAGAACCACTTCTTTATCCTTTATAGAATATACTGGACTCCAGAAAGGCTGGTGAAAATAAGGGGAAATGGCGACCCTATATGCAAACTTTGTGGAAGTAACCAGTCGGATGATATGAACATGTTAGCCACCTGTTCACAGTTAGAAGAGTTCTGGCTTACCATGGGTAGGACGATATCCCTCTCATTGGGTATTACTATGGATGTAATCATCATCTTACTTATGTTTGAGAATAGGCAACAGGATGTGGGGGGCCTATTTGTAAACACAAAGAAATCTATTATTCTATTTAATCTTAATTGTGAGAAGAGGCATCTTCAAATTATGGACTCAAGCCTCTCCACCCTCTTGGCATGCTTGGAGAAACTCTGTGGCCTTTTTTGAGAAGATAGACAGATGGCAAGATAAGAGAAAGGAGGGTGGTAACTTTTGAGATATGCTGAGGTTCTGATCAAATTTGTTCGTCCAATGATTACATCTTCTTAAAGCAGTCGGGTAATGAAGTAAGATTTATTTGAGGAAGCCCGTTAGTATGCTTAAAGAAGAAAGTCAAAAATTTGGAGCACCTGGTCCCCAGATACAGTAATAGTGCTTATTTCAATAAATTGGATATGGTATGAGGACAAAATTTAAAGAAATAAATAAAAAATAAACGAGTAACAAATTAGAATTTCCCCACATCTAAATCTCTTTGCTCTAAGCTACTATTTAGAACATGAATGTTACCAAAGCTTAAATGCTTTCTCAACAGTCACAAAATCTGAAAAGTTTCTATGCCTTCCTATTCCTGATTGTGAATCAATATCATTAAAAAAATAATGTATCAAGCTGTGCACTCTAGCTTTTGTTCAAACTGTGGATGTCAAGTTGTCTCAACACTTTCATTAACTATGGTGAATAATTACTTGTGTGTAATGATACAAAGAAGTGCTCTAGATAATACAAACATTTATATAGTAATTACAGATGTCACTTCTACTGATATTTCCATATCTGGATGCACTTTCACTTGTCCTGCAATTATTTTCCATCATGGAGAAAACACAATTTATAGTCATTACACCATATATTTAAGAAACAATGCAGGATGGACTGAATGTGATGACAGTAAGTTAACCTTTAAACATAGATGGCAAAAAAATCTAAGGAGCTGTTATCTTCTGATATTAATACCTACATTTTAATTGTAGGTAAAAAACCCAACATTTGTGAAATATGGAGTTGATATACTACATATTACCTACAAGTTTTAAGTTTATTTTATTTATGATTACGGAACTCCGAAGAGGTCCACATAAAATCCCACATGTGCCTACATATAAATGAGATAAGATTCTAATTTACAATAAAATACTCATAGCAAAATATTCCACCCCGAAATAAGATATGACAATCATGGAAAATATCCAAGGTTCTAAAAAGCTATAATTTAACAAAATTCCAACATGTTATATTCAACGAAGTCATCCGTGCAAGAACTTAAAAATGAAATACAAAGTTAGAAAAAAACAATTTATATACCACAGAATTACAATAAAACAATACAAATGACTAACACAAAAAAGTAAAAAAAAAACACATAGGGAACCCAAACAGCCTTTATAACATGCAATCATTTGGAGGAGCAAGTGATTGTAGTACTGCTGATGCAGAGAGGATAGATAATTGCAAACATATTGGCCTCAGCCATTTCCACCGGCATAATAACAAAGCTGAACAAAAAAATAGAACATGATTATTATTTTGGAGACCATTTTTGACAGGTTACAGATTACTGATGAACCATACCATTTAGCTTGGAGGGGATTTAAAGGGAGCATGCCCTGCCTCAACAGTATCCAAAAATGGCAGACACCATGGGGTAGATTCCACGAAAATTAAGCCCGTGCTTTGCTTATCAAACAGGAATCAATAGCAGGATGGTAACTCCTCTCTAAGATACAGGCCTCCCTATTTATTCGAAAACCTAAGGAACAGGTGGTTTATTTTAAAGTAGCTTTTAATTGGTGTAGCATCAAAGGGAAAATCAAAGACAAGTCTAATTGCAGCAGATATGTCGCAATCATTACATTTCTATAGATTAGTACATTTTCTTTTAAACAGTCTAAAGTTTCTTTTCATAACCAGAATCTAAGTGTACTCTGGTCGTTCTTTGCTAGACTCCTGGCCTAACACACTACCCCTGCAAGGCCCTGCACCCAAGTACTTGTCAACCCGAATTTAGCCTTAGAACGGCAACAGAAAGAACTGGTTTAGCTGAGACTAAACGTCTTAGAATTCGATCTTCCATTATGTTTAGAAAGCCTCATTTTGATATGTCAATCAATTTTGTGCCCTATAATAGGGAAGCAGGAATCTTAGAACAAAAGACCTCCAATATAGGTGCAAAGTGTCTTCTCCCGGTGGCCCTATAGATGGAGCCCAGACATTTACACATATTATTACCTATATGAGCTTTGTCACTTAAATTCCCGCCCACTATGTTCCCAAAAATGGATACGATTTTGCAATTTCTGACCACCCAAAGACCATACAACATTTCCATAAATCAGCTTCTTCCTCCCATCCATACACATAATTTTACTTTTATATATGTTGATCTTTAAGTAATGTGCCTCAGCACATTTTTGGAGTGCCTGCAGATGACTATTTAGACACTTTGGATTTAGATCAAAAATGATTATGTAATCTGCATAAAGTAGGCATAAAGTAGGCCCACAAAAGACCTTCCCCCAACTATCGGGGCAATGCCCTCATGTTGTGCTAAATGAACAGGGAGGTTTGAAATATATAGGGATAAGAGCAGGTGAGCAAGCAAGCACCCTTGTTTTAACCCATTTATGGTGTGGATAGCTTGTGATAAGCCCCTATCCCCACCAAGTATCAGTATGAAGGGCATTACCCAACTCTAAAAGGGTACCCGTCATACTCAAATTTTAAAGCTTACTCCACAGCAAAGAACGGTCTACTTTATCAAATGCTGTGGAGAAGTCAAAAATAGCTGTGTATACCATTCCCCATCGAACTTTGACATATGTTCCATTGATTACCTCAAGGGCAGTCATGTTATCAATCATTCCATGTTTCGTCATGAACCCATTTTGCTCCATATGTATGATTTTATGGACTTCTGACCATTCACTAATCTGCGTCAACAGGCATTTAGCTAAGACCTTACCTACTGCATCAAGAAGAGCGATCTGGCTATAAGTTCCTGTTAGGTTACGGTCTCCCTTCTTAAAGAGTGGAACTATAATACTCCCCTTCCATGACGCAGAAATCATTTTTCTTTCATAATAGTATTTAAAACCCGGGCCAAGAATTTTACTCCAAAGAGGATGATTTTGTTTTATAACAGTAATTGGTATTTCTTCGGGGGGGCATCAATGCCGAAGTATGCATTTCCCTAATAACAATTTCAATCTCTTTTTTAGGGGGTGGTCTACACAGAGTGAGATCTTCCTTTACTATAAAATGCTTTATGGCTCCTTCATTTGCTGCATAAAGTACCTGAATAAAACTGACTCAGTTAAGTTATTCTTTAGCAACAGGGATGAATCTAGCTCATGCTTCACAACCCTGCGCCACAAAAGTACACAAAATCCTTGTCTGACCTTTTAATACTGCTTCCCTAAGTTTTATCTAAAAACTATCTCCCTCCTCTTTTCTTAAGCGGACCTTCTGATGACCTTTTTAATAACAGCACTCTAATTTCTTTTTATCTCCGGTGGAATCCAGGTTTGTTCCCTAACCAAAGCGTTTATTTCTCGATTCAACCAGAGAAGGGTACTGGGATTCCTTTTCTTTTCTTTTCTTTTGGGTTCACTTGTTTTACAGCTTTAACTAGCTGCTGCCTAAGGTTGTTAAAACTTTTTATATGGTTTCCTTGCTGCCTCTGAGTTTGTGTTGAGAAGTCTGTAAGGTACGTATAAGTCCTGCAATTGCCCTGTAGTGCCAAAATCTTCTCCCTCTTTTCTTATTGAACCTAGCAAACTGACCATTCAAGAGGAAATGGGAGAAGAATTAAAATTTACAAAAAGAGTTATAAACTTATGGTCCCTAATAAGGGAATCAATAACCTTTAAATCACCCAATAAAAAGAAGGAGGCACAACCTACTACCACATAGAACAAAATGGACGCTCCCCCTGAAGCTGTATGTGTATAGGCTACCGGAGATTCGAAAGGTAACCTCCAATTTGCTAAAACACCATCCACCTTTCTCAGGTCAGTCGCTAAGCTCTTCCCTCTCTTATTAGTCATTAATTTTGGGGTAAAAAGAGCTTGTGCTATCCACATGGCTTCCTCTTTTTCTTTCTCTCGTAATTGATCTAAGGTAGAGTTAGATATTTTATAATTCAGATCCCCAACCAGAATTAGGTGTGGGGTAAACTCCTTATCATGCACTCTTTTCATATAAGAAAAAGACTCAATTAAAAGAACATCATAAGCAGCATCAGGAGGAATATAAGCTTTTATCAACATTAACAGGGGTATTCTCTGATCTCAAACAAGATTAAACTAAGTTACCGCCAAGAATAAGTTACATTGGTCTTTATAACATACATATTTCCATTGAATCTTATTAGACAGTGAACATGCTCCTTCCTTTGCATGTTCCCTCCATGAAGGTGTTTGCTTTACAATCTAAAATGATAAAATCATCATAAATCAGTTCACCCACACATCAGGTCTCCTGAAGACAGACCATGTCTGTTGCTAGAGAACTCAAATAATTCAGCTTTTCCCTACTGTTCTATTCCTGCTGCATTCCAGGATATGATTTTTAGCTCATTGCTAATAGTAGGGGCGCTGCAGGTGGTTACTCTGAGAGACAGTAGATAATGCACCAGGTAACCAATTCCATTTGAGATTCTCAACTTTAAAGTTTCCCTGAGAGGTTAAACCAGGAGATTCTCTAATTGGCACGTCTGCCGTATTTATCTAAATTAATTTGTATCCCTTTTACCTCAATTGGTAACTCCTTAGTGAAAGATAAATATTGGTATGGGGAAGACCTTTTATCCACAGTATCAATCCTCTTCTAAAATTGGGATAAAATCAATCCCTCTACTCTGTAAACCTTCGTACAATTGTAATATCAGGAATTTTTCAGGAATTTTAGAATAAAAAGCTTCCCTTGAATTAAAATTGATTTCAATGGGTAAACCAGAAACTAAATTAATATCACTACCTTGGATAAGCTTCAAATTCTCAATCTCTGAAAAACATTTAAGCTGCACGGCCCTATTTGGAATGAAATTTCCATCAAACAGGGGAATAAAATCCAAATTATAAGTGTCCACATTACACTAAAAGGGATCTAACCCTTCTATCTCTGGAAGACATCTCTTTTTACCAGAAACTATGAACGGAGCCGCCATTGTGTTCAATAGAGATGGTATAAAAGCGAGGGACGATCTTTGATCTCCCATTGGCACCACTGCTAACCCCTCTGCCAGAGCATTCGCATGATCACTTTCTAGGGCGGTTGAATTCAATGGAGGTGATATAAAAAAAAGGGAGACGCCCCATGCACCACCAGTGACTGCACTGCGAACTCTTCAGCAGATAAGCTGGCCTGACTACTTTCAGGGTCAATAACTTAATGAAATACTTGCGGGGTTGAAATGAACCCTCTGTACTAGATATAGCCTCTATGTCTTCTATATCTTCTCCTAAACACAGTCTCCTTTGCCTGTTTTTAGCAAATCTATGAATCCATTTTTTCTTCTTTCCTCTTTGCTTTTCCTTTCTCCCTTTTCACTTTACCCGTGGAGCACCTAAATCACCAACATTTGTTTCATGACTGAGCTGGGTTTTAAAGATGTGAAATACTTCCCGTTTGACCATTTTCGATGTACCATCCAGATTCCTCTTATCAGAAGTGGGAGTGGTATAAAAAATAGATTGTATAGGATCAAGTATGGGTTCAGATAAGCTCTCTGAGCACAAATGTCAATTTGACAACCAACATAAATCTGCACATTCCCTGTACAGGATGTCATAACCCATTCTATTTCTACTGGTTCAGTGGTACCTATTTTCTTTCCCTTTTTATTTCTTATCAATTCCTTTAATATTTGTGTTACCGTATGCAAAACACAGTCCGAACCTTGAACACATTTTTCTGACAGCTTTAGGATAAAAGATAATAACCTTTCTAAGCACACTAGAGAATTTGATACTTTTACCTCTTCATTTGGGGGTTGACTTATTTGGATGTCACTTATAACAAAATCAGGGGTCACAGATAGATAAGATATCAAAGAAGAATCATTTGAAGGAGTACTACTGAACAGTTTCATTCCCAAAAGGACTATCGCAGCTGGGGTACCCGCAGTTTCCACAGTCTTACTAATATCCTGTAAGTCATACTTACTACAGACATCTATTTCCAGATCTGGTCAAATGAAATCCTCATCCTGGATATTAGCTACTATCGGAGAACAAGGAGTTTCTTGAAGAATCATTTGTGGAACATCAATCACAGTCACTGACACTGATTGAGGGGGGTCTCATAGGGTCAAGTGAGAGGGTGAGCTATATATACCCCCCGAACGCCGTACAAGATTTTCTGTAATATTGGCAGCCCCCCTTAACATCAGGATCCATGGGAAGCAAGTTGACAGTACCATTAGCATTAACATTTGCATTGACAAAAGTATCGCCATTAAAATTAGACCCCTCATCTGATTCAATCAATACATTTGGTTCCACTTGCGCAGGTTTCTCCTTTTCCCATAAACTGAATATCTGATTTTTCCCTTTCAGCATCATAACAGGGGCATCTTTGTTTCAAAGAGGGTTTGACTTAGTCTTTGCACAGGATCTACCAAGGATCAAACAACCCGATCTCTGCTTTCCTGCAGTCATTATTTGCTTTTACTCTAAAGCTCTCACTTTGCTCTATGGAACACGACTTCACAGCTTCACAGATTCACATACTAAGCAATTTTCTCCTGGATATTCCAATGCTTCCAAAGGTTTTCTAAGATTTCCACAGTTGAGCTTAGACAGCAACAGCAATAATATAGCCAGCCTCTATTGCTCAAACCAGCCTTCACAGCCTTGAAAGGGGCCATATTCCACACTCCATGCACAAACTTTTTTTTCAAACCAAAGGAGAAAGGCAAAGCTCTTGAAGTCTAAAAGACTGGGCTTGCCCTCCAAAAGGTGACAATATGAACAGATCCAAGCAAGAGGTGAAGGGGATTGAGGAGATCAAACATCCTCTACAGCCACTACACAGCAGAGGTGGCAGAAAGGTGGCTGAAAGAATTACTCATATGGGGGACAAGACAAGGTTGGAGCACTCCCAACACCACAAGCAGCACCCAGAGCTAGCTGGGCTGCCTCCGTGGAACAATGCTCTACCCGGGACACTGCCTATGCAGCTAGAACTACCCACTGTTACGTTGCCTACTATACTCCCCCTTTATCCCCCTCCTTGTCCTTGGGCTTGTCCGTAAAATATTGTCTGTGACAGCAGTAGCAGCCCGTTTAAATTGGAGGCTCACTGTGATGCTGAATTTCGCTGGTTTGAGCTGTGGCTGGCCAAGTAAAAGGGAAAAGGGGTGGGCCAATTAACCCCCGTTGGGTCGCTGGTCTATTAAAAGTACTTAGAGAGCCTTTGAAGCTCCCCTGCACCAACCCCACCTCACCGCACTCTACTATCAATATCGGAATCCAGCATATCCAGCCCTCCCGTAGCTGTACCACTGTGGCTCAGCTCCCCACACTTGTCAGTCAGCACTTGAAGTGAGGAGAGTGTGGCTGCAGCTATTGTAATTATGGGAGGGTGGGGAGGGGTTTCTCTCCCCGTGCCAATGCTGGTCCCACGCGTCAGCCTCAGCTCTGGGTGGTTTCATTTTGTTGCAGCATCTGCAGCGTGTCACTTACTCTCATTGTCAACTCTACACATATCTGTAATGCAATGCATTACTACTTACAATAGATACATCATTATGTGGCAAGTTGATGACTTGTGAATAAATCTACTGCTTTAGGTAAGAAATATAGTTAGTTATTAGGAAGAGCTTTACAAATATAAGTCCAACTCTGAGTTCAACAAGCACAGTATTATAATGGGTTTTTTCACAATCCAGTTGACTTTTGTTTTTCCCCAGTGTTTGATGATGAGCAAAATATAATGATAATTCGCACCCTGGGAAGTGATAAATATTAGCATACATTAGTAACTTTCCTGTTACTACCATCTGAACAACACCAAATAAAAACATTTTGTTTCAGTAGCAATGTATGTTAATTAATGTATATTAAATGTGTTGCAATGGAGTGTTTCAAGTTAAAAAAAATAACATTTGGAATTTAGAAAGGAACACTAGCATTTATATAATACATGTAGTTACTTCATGAGACTTACCGTTGACTTATCTTCTCCTCTACTCTTCTATTTTCTATGTTACTACCAGTACCTGTAATTTAAGTTCAGAGTAGTTCAATAGACTTTATTTGGTTTGTGCAAACCATAAAAGCAAACTGAAAAAACAGACAATTACAAAAGTGTCACATTCATAAATTGATTGTCCATTGTCTTGCTAAGGCTTAAAATAACTGTAATATTAAGACAACTGTTTTTAAAAACAATACCTATTAAATACTGTAAAATTCAATAAAAGTAAATGAAAACATAAGACCACTAGCACAATACAGGGCTCAGTATAGGTCTTAGAAAATTATTCCCATGCTCAACCATTGGTAGCTTGGCTGCAAGCAGACAGGCTTAACTTCAAAGACAAGTATTTAAAGCATTTAAAAACAACAATTCAATCAATCAATCAATAAATCAATCAATCAATCAATCAACAAATAGCTTTATTCGGAAGTATGATAACAACCATAAAAGCACATACAACATTACGTCCTATATAGGTTTATAGGAACTACACAACATGGTGCCCAATGATGGTTTGGTACTTATTTAAGGGTCAAATCTGAGTAGTTCAGTCGTGCTATTCTCAGAGACCCCTACTCACATTTTCCCAGAGATGTCTGGAGTGGGAAGGGAACTATCCGCCACAGCTGAGTATGCATATCCTATGTATTGGCTGTAGGTTTATCAAGCTTGAAGGACAAGTAGTTCCTATTGTCCATAAACCCTTAACTCAATTTCCTTGAAACCTTTTCCTTCTTCAAAATAATGGCTGACGAAGATTCTGCTGCGCCAGCACAACGTGCGGCTACAGCAAGGGAGGAAGAAGATGAAATAAACATTTCAGAAAATGTCAGAACTGCCCTTACTTTAAAACTAGCAGACTATGGAGTCACAGCTAGGGGTGGGACAGTCACTTTTGTGATCTATTCATGGGTTCATAGGCAGCTATAGAGGAGTTTCGGCTCTGGTTCAACCCCTCGGCCGGCACTTACCCAGCCGGACATTGGACATAGTTTTTCCTCGTCTCTCTGTTATGTTTTCTTCCCTCCCCTGCCTCCTTATGTCCTTGTTATGTTATACTCTTTGAACTCATGTTACAGTGTAACACTGCCTTTTCCAATGGTATTTTATGCTCCAGTAATGAATGTCATTTTGTAACTTGTGATTCCTCATGTAAAGCGCCCTGAGAACTCCGGGTCTAGTCAGCGCTGTAAAAAACTTTTCAAAAAAATTATAAAGTTAAAACATAACAGTATGTGTTAAAATAAATAACAGCAATTCAGTAAATAATTAAGACACAACACACAATAAAAATCCAACACCAATTTATAAAAGTAGAAAATATTTGTATCTTTAAAATGACACAAAAACGAAAAAAAAACAATGTAGCGAACCAGAGATATGAATTTTTAAAGATTTAGCACTATATAGCACATAGAAACCTATTGCATCTATTGGGACATCTGGTTGTGCTAGACCGGGACAAAGTCAATGTTTTAGACCGACCGCAAAGGAGCTCTGAGCAGCTAACCCTCGCGATAGGCCTTGGTCAAAGTCTTTACCTTCTGACTTAGAAACCTTTCTGTAGCTTTTCTTCCTGGGGTCCCTCGAAGCTCTCAGCTAGTCCGGATTTGGTGAGGGTTCGCTGGCTTGCGACGAGCTCCCAGTCAAACTTATGGAAGTCCGACCTCTGGAGCTTTCTAGCAGGATGAACGAGAGACTCAGGCCGGCTCGCTGTTGAAGGTGGGCGGCTTGACTCACGATCTCCTTTTCTATGTTCGGACTTAGAAACTTCTACAGAGCTTTTTCTTGCGGGTTTCCACAAATTCCTGGTCAGACTCTGGAAGTTGAACCTCTGCAGCTTTTCCACGGAATGAACCTGGACGGCAGGCCGGCTAGTGGTTGAGGGTCGTCGACTTGGCTGGCCAGGTTGTGTCAGTCCACTTATGGAGCTTTTTTCCAAAGTTGCTCCAAACTTCTGGAACCTCTTCCTGAAGTTTCTTTGAGGGTCCTAAAGTGTCCAAAACTTACTCCAAGGGTCTGGAAGCTCCAAGATGGTCCTTGAAAATTTGGGACTTCAATTCCCACAATCCACCTGGGCAAAACCCTTACAAATTTACTGGTAGTACTACAGGCTGGGGATTATTGGTGGTGATGGTCAAGGTGAACTCTGTTAACCTGTAGCTTGCAGGGAGACCACTCTTTAGTCCTTTTGAAGCAGGTTTGATCCACAGGGCTGTAGTTCCAGATTGTGCAGCGGGCGCAGTAGTCTGAGTGTAGGTCCTGGTTGGTGCAAATCAAAATTCCAAAATGGACCCTTCTTTTGTCTAAGTTTCAAATATCAGATCTTTGAGGTACTGCCCCTCTCAGATACTTATTCAGGATCTTTGGGGTCACACAAGAGGGCCCACCTGTCCAATGAGGTGCAGGACAACATCCCAGAGCATGACCATTTCCTCCAAAGTGTGGCACAATGGTCTCCCAGAGAGCATCATTTCTCCAAAAGTCAACATGACTGATTTTTCAGCAGAGAGACAAGAGCTGGCTAAACCAACCTTCAGGATGGTTCATTTCCATATCGTCCCTCCCCCTTGCATCTGCTCATTCCTTCCTTAATCCTGCCATCTGGATGGGTTCAAAGAGTAGGGGTGTAAATTAAATTAGCTTCTCCTTCTATTTAAGATTTTTGTTTTAGATGCCCCCCCCCCCGCTCTGGCATTCCTATGAAGCAGAACCCTGCCCTCCAAGAATGGCTGTCTAACCCCAGTGGCTACTTATCACCTCATCAAAGCAGCCTGGCTAATTCACTTAACTCTGCACAATCAGGACAGACCACCGGAAGGCTGAATTTTGGCTTACAGACAAGAAAGTCTTCAAACGTCTTGTCTGTGCATTTCAGGATAAATTCAACAATAGCATATTGTTGGATGTATCAATACTATTCTAGGACGTCCTTGAATGATATTGTAATATTGTAATGACATACTTGATATTAATTATTATGTAATAACTTTTTGCCAGGTTAACCTATGTGTCTGGTGATTTGCAATGGGGAAAATGACTTGGGAAATTTTTCCAACATTAGGGCGTATAAAAATATTTTATAAGGACCCTGCCTAAATCCACAGTACCCCACATCCTTGGGATACCTAGGGAATACTTTAGGGGTTCTGAATATGTAACAAAATGGCAGATCCTTACTCCACAGTGCTCCTAGCACAAAGTGATTTTTGGGAAGCACTTTACTACAATTTAGGGAGTGAAATGTGCAATTTCACTAAACCCAAGGCATATAAAACTTATATTATAAGGGTCCTTCTTATAAATACCTGACCCCCCCCCCCTCCCACCACCAGGATACCTAGGGGAGACCCTGGGGGTACCCAATATGCCAAAACATTGTAGTTTGTTAATTTTTAAGTACTCCAACACACAAAAGTTGAGTTTGGCCACAATTTGCATTTTAAACGCAGTCCTGCAACACAGGGCTTTTTTTAAACTGAACTCAGGCCTCAGTAGTACACACATGCAAATGCAGAAAGGGATGCTGGCCTCTGAACTGCCATGCCCTATTATACACTAGGGACTTAAAGGTAGTTTTGATCCCCCGCCCTATTATGTAGTAGGGCCTTATAGAGGAGGGCATTCCAATCATAGGTACTGTAACCCATAGTATACCTCAGTGTATGTAGGTGTTTTAACTGTATTCTGTTTGTTTTTTCAGAATAGCACTGGCCCTGGGCTTAGTTAGGCAGAGCCCAGGGACAGTCAGAGTCAGTTACCACCAACACCTGTCAGCAGAAAATGGAGGAGGTGCCCAGGCCACAAGGATGACTTTGCAACAAAATTATAAAATATTGCTGCTTCACAACAATTCTACTGGCCTTGACCGCAGATGCTAAGAACCTGTAGACTGTATAACAGACCTCATCTCTCTGGAGCAACCGCTTTTACTCCAGTGACTCTTTACATTACCGAATTTTTAAACATTTTAGTAGTGGTCTCTAAATATGAATGCTCTATTCTTTTTACAATCCACACACGCTTGAGTTACAAGGGCATAGATACAAATCTTTGTCGATGAACATATTGGATGGGTAAAATACCAAAAAATTAGCTAATCCGAGCCTAAATCTAACCAGGTAGAACCTTTGTTTGTGTAAGTACAGGTAGAGGGTGCTTCTCTATCTGTGGTGGATCAGCTAGGACACTTATCAAATGGCTATTAGGATTGTTGGTGTAAAAGCTAAATAAAAGGGTGCCAACGCAAACCCCTGCCTGACCGCCCTTTCTAATTTTATATAGGGAGTGCACACTCCTCCTGGGCCAAATCTGACAGTCATTTCAACGTCTTTGTGCAGCTGAGCAATCAGATGAACAATCTTTGAATTAGCATCCTTAGCCACTAACGTGTTCCGAAACCTGGCCCTTATGACATTATCGAACACTGCGCTGAGGTCCAAAAATGCCAAGTAGCGGCAACTGCCTTTGGTATTAACGTATTTACTCATTATCAGATGAAAGTTAAGGCACTGGTCTATCATCCCTAACCTTTGTCTAAAGCCATACTGTACAGATGTTGGTATACCTTACTCATCGTCCCACGTTTCCAGGTGGTCTAACAACACTCTGCCCAGGACCTTGGCTGGTGAGTCTATTAAATATATAGGCCAGTAGCAGTGTGGGTCCCTCCTATCTCTCTTTTTAAAAATAGGAAAAATAATTGCCTTTGACCAGGACATAGGTGGACTGTAGTTATAAACACTGGTCAACAAGTACACCAAGACGGGAGCTTAGAGTGACCAATTACTCTTAAATAGGTCTACGGGAATTTCATCCGGCCCTGGTGCTTTGTTACTCGGGCAACTGTTCAGAGCTGAAATAACATCCTTTACAGTAATTATGATTTGTTCTGAACCTTCCTGATGATATGTATCCCTTGCAAGGATACTTGCACTAAAAAATGTTTCCTACAAGTCATACAATTTAAGGAAATAGGCATCCCAGGTATGATCTGCAATGGTCACTTCTAAACAACTAGTGGAAGCGTTGACAAGTTAAGGTGCATTTATGACCCCCCAGAATTGTGAGGAATGTTTACTGTATCATGCAATAGTAAGCTGCTCCCAGGCCTCTCTCCTGATCTCACCCTTTCTCTTTATGGAGCTTCCTACTGCTCTTAATTTCTTATATGACCCTCTGGGTGATTTTAAGGGCTTTGATGAGATTACTATGGGCATGTGAGGAATTTCAGTCAAACCATTTTTTATGCTTATGGAGATGTTGCCTTTTAGGGGCCTTGAGGTGTTCAGACACCTTGCTGTAAATTGCAGCAAGTGCAGCAAGAACTAGCCTCGAATCAGATTTAGCATCAAGGCAGTTCTCAAACTGCTCCATCTGCATTGCCATAAGCTGGCCTAGGAGAACATTAGGTTCCACATCCTACCATTTCAGACATGCACCCCCATTCCTTGAATATTCTGCTGAGTGACTGGCAGAACTAAGCTAAAACGCAAAATCAACGTATTATGGTCACTCAAAGGTAACTTCGCAATCTGAAACTCACAGACCTTGCTTGCCCAGGCTTTAGGTGAGATGATGAAATCAATCATGGATTCATTCCCTCAGCCCTTAAATGTCACCTGATTTAAAGCTACCTTTGGTGCAAGGTCTATGGCAAGCATTAAATCATGAACTTTTAATAATCCATTGATTGTAGTGCCACATGGATTGGGTGCAAAATGGGAGTAATCACAAGAGTCATCATCAACTCCACCACAAACATGATCACAAGCAATATAGCACAATTTTAAGTTAAAATCTCCCTCCCCTAGAATAATATAATCATCATCAATATCTAGTAACAATGCATTCAGAGTGTTGGCTAATGAATCAATAATCTGTACATCATGAGACGCAAAATTGATGAGATAAAAATTAATGAGAACTATTGCTGATGCCTGTCATGGACAAGCAAATGTTCTGAAATGGGGCCAAATCCAAAATAGTTTTCTGGATCTTGGCACCCAGTGTGAATCTAAATAAGATTAAAACACCCCGGCTATTGCATCCAGATGAGGAAGGGACTGCAGGGGTAAACAACAACAGAAACCTATTTCCATGTATAATTGATTGAGACCAAGTCTCCTGAAGACAGCTGATTTGGTGTAAATTAATTAATGTTACCCAGGTGTCATTGTCTAACTTGTTACTAAGGCTGCAACATTCCAGCATAGGAAATTCAGATCGGGTGTCAAAGATCCATTATTAGTTGCTGGATTATCAAAGGTACAAGCAAAAGAGCATTGGATCCAACGGTGGCAGAATTAGTTGGGGGTACTTTTTCGATTGTGAGATCAGATATACTTGGGAGAGCTGATGCAGATGCAATTCCTGCAATACTCCCCTGTTCAGATGTCAGCCAACTACAGGTGTGAGCGGTTACAGATATGCTTGATCCAAGGCAATCAGTAGGCTTAGACGCAACCAATCTTTTAGCCTTTAGACTGATTACATCATAACAGATGGTAATAGTCTCAATAGGTGTACCATTTCTAAGTCATCGGACAGTCAATCAACCACTCCCAGAGCTTCAAAATGGTTTGAAGTAGGCATAGCATAGAAACTAGGATTTCTCGAGTACCCAACTTGATCGAAAGATCACTCCGCAGGTATCGGCCTATATAAGAAACCCAGTGGAACTAAAAGTATCCCATGCGGTAGTCCACGGACTATCCAATATAAAGCATACAAGTCTAATATCCCAGAAGTTCACAACAAAACAGTCACAGGCATCATCCTTTTTGCTTTTGCCGACCCATTGTACCCTGCGTACCCCAATTTTGTTGTAAGCCAAGACAGAGCTACTAACACATTCAAGGGAAGAACTCTCTCCAAAATATCACCTTGTTTTTTAGTTGAACATCTGTCGCCTGTTGTGCTGGTCGCAGAGGTGAAACATTTTTTAGAACTAAAACATATGGGGTACACTCCGGAGGAAGATGTAAGGATTCAAAGTTCCTTCTGCTATGAATCAGCCTTTTAGAAACAGAGTTCCCTACATTGTCAGCTGCACCGGAGCTGGTTATACTATGTATCATGCTCCTGGGGCTGGGCTGTGTAGTGGTGCTTTGATTGGTGGAACTTGCCTGTTTAGGACTATTACTGTCCAATGAGGCCCTATTAAGGTCCTTTCCAAAGGAATGTAAGTTAAAAGTTACGATAATAACCAGCTCTTTATTATGTTGAATTTGAAAATAGTTCTAACAAGAACTTTTCTTTTCTTCTTTTTGTTTTGTGGTTTTTTTGTTTATTTTTTTCTCCATAAACTGTAGGTCAACAGGACCAACTTTAATGAAAGCAAAAAAAAACCAAATCCAATAGGCACCAAAAAACCTTTCCCAAAACAAAACCCTATTGTGTTGGGGAGGACAGCTGTGAGCAATGACAAGCTCACACATCCTTTCTGCCTGCACCAAATAGGTGGAATGCACGGTGCGAAGGTGATTCCTCGTTCTGGTTGTCCCTAAAGAGTACTGCTGTCCTTCTCGATGTGAGATGACTATAGTTAGAGGTTATTACATTAGAACAACAACATATTTAAACTGCAAAATTTGTAATGCCATATGTAGCTGGTTATTTTTACACTTACATTTAAACATCATTTATACGAGTTATACTACAGTCCACAATCTAAGATGAAATATTAATATCAATGATCTAGTTGATCAGATATAATTTACCAGTTGCATATGTATTGTTTACACCATTACACAGTGACTTCTTAATACATATTTTAATTTAGCAATCTTATATACATTGAGATATGCAGCTGCAAATTTCTTCTTTTCATTTACTATAGATATGGTCAGTTATAGTGCTTCGACTATATCATTGACTTACACATTTCATCTTAGATAGTGGACTGTAGTAGAATTCGTATAAATGATGCCTAAATGTACGTGTGAAAAACTAGAACTATGGTAATTTTAATGTTTGTGTAGTTTAAGCGTTTTGTTCTAATGTAATAACCCCTACTTATAAAGACATTGTAACCAAGCCGTGGAGAAGCCCCGCCGCAAAACAGTGGACCCAGGCGGCATAGAGAGAATTCAACATTGCCGCCACAGTGGGAGGTATTTCGTACTTGCCAGCAAGAGAAAAGCAGTCTGAGTGATGCTAACCCGAACATCGACCCACTGAGGTATTTTATTAAATGTATGCAGAAACAGGAGACATGCTGAGAGAGCAATACTAACCGCTAAACTACACAAACCATAAGGCTAAGCGAGCCACGCCCACTGAGGCGATGAAGTACCTGATAAAGAGAGAAGGAAAAAACAGACTGTCTCACTGTGATAAAACGCCATCGTAGAAGGGAGACTTTTACCCGAAACGCATCTGGCGTCACTGTTGGTGCTCCAGTTTTCATTGTGAAGTCTGCTGCTGCAAGTAAATTCATGAAAGAGAAAACTTACCTGTGTTGGCTCTCTGTTTGGGACAACCTTTCATATGGATTTATAACAGCTCGTCCAAGCCGTGGAGAAGCCCCGCCGCAAAACAGTGGACCAAGGCGGCATAGAGAGAATTTAACATTGCCGCCTCAGTGGGAGGTATTTCGTACTTGCCAGCAAGAGAAAAGCAGTCTGAGTGATGCTAACCCGAACATCGACCCACTGAGGTATTTTATTAAATGTATGCAGAAACATGAGACATGCTCAGAGAGCAATACTAACCGCTAAACTACATGAACCATAAGGCTAAGCGAGCCACGCCCACTGAGGCGATGACGTACCTGATAAAGAGAGAAGGAAAAAACAGACTGTCTCACTGTGATAAAACGCCATCGAAGAAGGGAGACTTTTACCCAAAACGCGTCTGGCGTCACTGTTGGTGCTCCAGTTTTCATTGTGAAGTCTGCTGCTGCAAGTAAATTCATGAAAGAGAAAACTTACCTGTGTTGGCTCTCTGTTTGGGACAACCTTTCATATGGATATATATATATATATATATATATATATATTCACTGAAAAAAACATAGGTTTCAGGGGCGTTATAGTTAGCTGGACATTTCACTCGTACAGAACCATAGAAATTCCACAGTTATAGTTAGTTCAGCTAACTATAACTTGCGCCCCCTCAATGCACTGCTCATGACGTCACATATTACATCATTCATGGCATGGTCAGTGACATCACTGATGACATCACTGATGACATCTCAAATGACATCACTGATGACATCACTGATGACATCATCCAGTGACTCAGTGTTTCTGTAAAGTTTAAACATGTTTTATATATATGCCAAGCTGTATTGAAGAATCAATGGGTGTATAAGTCTCTGGATGAAGGATTTACGAGGTGTGTGACTGATTGTATAAGTGGCTGATGAAACGTGTCTTACTGAATGCATGCATTAGTGACTAAACTGTGTGAATGTCTGTATCAGTGTGTCTGCTGCTGTGTAAGCTAGTGCATGGGTTAGTCAGTAGCTACATTACAGTTTATATGGATTATTGACTGTTTGCCTGAGTATTTGTAGCGGTGCCTGAGTGTGTGTGGATGGGTGGGTTGGAGGTGTGTGACTCTGTGAATAGATGTGTGACTAGTTGATTCACTGGGTGTATGGGTCCAAGACTGCATGTGAAAACAGCTCTATGACTGAGTGAGTGTGTGTATGGGTGTGTTTGTGAGTGAATGGAGATCTCAGTGGTGCATGTAAGTAGCTACATATGTAAAAGACAGTTTATGTGAGTGATGGTGTATATATATAACTATATGTGACAGTGAGTAATTACGAAAGTGGCTGTATGGATGAGTGTGTACTTGTATCACTGATTATATAAGAGAGTACGTATGCACTACTATCTGTATGAATTAGTGAGGTGGTGTGTATGGGAGTGTGATTGATTCTTTACATGACTATCTAGGTCTGTGAGTAACTTCATGGATGAGTGGCAGTATGTTACTGTTTGAATAGGTGTATGACTGCATATGATAGTGTTGTATTGAGGAGTGACTGCATGTATAAGTGATTGTATGCGTGAATGAGTGGATGTGTGTGTAGACCTAAGAATCAGTGAGTGGGTATGAAGTAACTGGTATTGGTGTCTCTGGTTTAAAAAATGATAGTCTGTATTTTAGAATGGGTGTATCAAAGGTTATATTAGGGTGTGAGGAGGTGCATCGGATTATCACGTGGATGATGTCATCAGTGATGTTATTTGAGATGTCATCAATGATGTCACTGACCATGCCATGAATGATGTAATATGTGAAGTCATGAGCAGTGCATTGCGGGGGCGCGAGTTATAGTTAGCTGAACTAACTATAACAGTGGAATTTCTATGGTTTTGTATGAGTGAAAAGGCCAGCTAACTATAACGCCCCTGAAAACTATGTTTTTTTCAGTGAATTTCTAAGGTTTTTTAAATGCAAATTTCTAACTATAACTTCTGTAAAAGCTATGGTTTTTTTCAGTGAATTTCAAAGGTTTTTTAAATGCTAATTTCTAACTACAATGTCCCTATAACCTATAATGTTTTTTAAGTAAATTTTAAAATGATGTGTATACTTTTTATAGTGAAAACTAACTTAACAGTAGTCTTTTATAACTTATAATTATGGCTCCTAGTTTTATGGTATTAATTTTTGGGGCAATTCCGTCTGTATTTATCCATATTTTTTTAAAATAATTGTATCTGTATTTACCCATATATATTTTGGGTTTTGTGTAAAAATGAATCTGAAATGAGTATATTTCCATATTTATTTGTCTGATAAATATGCACTCATGCCTGAAGGACTGACCATTTTCAGTCATATAAACACTCTCAGATGATAAAATATGCACAACCTTGATATTAAAATGTGCATGTGTTCTTTTACGAGCATATATATTGCTGTTTAAGGCTCTTTACTAAAATTATTTTATTGTTTTAACCCTTTTACTTTTAGAACGACAGACCTATAGGCCTGGTAGTCATGAATGACAGCATTTAGAATCGCTCAAAAAATAACCAAATTTCTGTTTTTATCCACATTTTAAAATAAATACAGAGAGGAAAATAAATAGTTTTCTGTCTCTATTTATCTGTAAAAATCAGTAAAAACCGAAAACAGGAAGCCCTACTTATAATTTAACAATGTTTACAACTTAATTAGCAGTAATTAACATATAAGTGTAGTAAAAGTGTGACGCAGCACCTATAATACCTAACTTCGAACAACAGTGTTCACAGTTTGATTCCCGGCTCGAGCAGCATGTTAGACCACCACTATCTCACTGTGGGCAGCACCTTGCTTAATCTTCCCAACGCCCCCGAGCGCCGGCACACCTTTCCGGGGGTAGCTGTACGCTTTACAAATGCTGGCATTTTTTTAATTTAACAGCATAGTGATGACAAATATTAGCACACGTTTTTTTTTCTTCTATTGTGAACGATAGTTTTTTTATGTCTTCTATTTAGATGTTTTTAATCATGAGAATGCAAATGACACAGTTTGCCAGGTAACAGTTTTTAAACTCTCCAACATATGTACATATTAAGGACCTTAGACGTGTTACGATGGAAATCGAAACCTTTACAGCTTCACATTTTGTAACTTTTCCCAACATGTGCACAAGTTAAACAGTTAAAACTTGAGCACGTGTAAACTCTAAAACGTGACATCTAAATAGGCGGAGCCGCATCTTCCTTCCATAGATTACTCAATAACCAAAAGGTATATAAACCACACCCGTTGTTCGATTAGTTTTGTTTTCGCGAGTTATTTATCCGTGTCCATTCTGTGATGCAGGTTCCCTTTTCTAGCGTTGGATTCTTGTTTTGCAGCAACAAAACATATTCCGGAGTTGTACGTTGTTTAATTATGGCATAGTAGATATTTATAATACGTAGCTATTTGTCAATATTTAAACATTTATATCTAGAAAAAAGTGTTATTGCATGTTTTTGCCTTTTTCTCTGTAACGTCAGCAGCTTGTTTTCCGAAACAGACAGATTACAGCAAACATTGCTCCTTTTCTGGCTCCTTTCAGCTTATATATTGTGACTTTCTATATTATAATATTGACACTGTACTTCACTTCAGAGGTGGAGGTGATCCGTCGGCGCAACCCCTAAAGATTTATAATTAACATCACCAGCTTCCTGTTGTTAGTCTGTTTTCCCTTGGGGATCATATACTGTCTATATGTATATTATAATATGAACAGTCATGGTGATCTCAGAGGAGTTCATGACCCGTCGGTGCAAAGAGTAAAGATATATAAGCAACGTCACCAGCTTACGGTTTTTAGTCTGTTCCCCCCTTTTGATCATATACTGTGAATATGTATATTATAATTTTCACTGTCATAATGATCTCAGAGGAGTTTATGACCTGCCACCACGAAGTTCAAACATTTCGAAGTCCTGGAGAAAAGAAGCTCTGAAAATATTCACCGCTCGAAAGTATTTCGTTATTGATCTTCTGTGTATTCATAACTTTATTTTCCTTTTCTTTTTACTGTAGCAATGGTGTCACTCGTTATATTGTAATAGACTGTCCTATTGTTACAGAAGAAGAATTGGAGATTTGTCGGCGCCATCTGAAATACAGCTTACTAAGCTTTATAACATACTTGATCAGATATTTTTTCAGTGAGCATATTTTACAAAATTGCAGTCTAAAAAAATATAGCTTTCATACATACTTTCTTACTTTAAACATATGATAAACCCTAAATTTCTGAATGTTATTTTCCAATTTCTATTTTTCTCCGTTGCGGTTCCTATTTACCTTTTCCCTATAAAATATATAAGACAAGTACTGTGTATTATAATAGTACTGTATATTATAATAGTATATATTCTTAAATGAGTACGTGATTTGTTAGTGGAACAGTGTGCGACCTCTAAGCACTACGACAGAACGTTCCCAAATTCTACAAAATACAAACTTGAAAAATGATAATGCATACATTTCTATGTAATAAGAAGTCAGTTGTGATAAACTGTTTTTTACTTATTCTTCTGACCTAAGATGATGTAGTGCGGAAGTGTTTGTTGTAGCACTTCTTTTCTACTTTATCTAAAAGTAACTAATGCTCTCTTATATTATCAAGAATATGGGGCAACACTTTTACAAACTATAGCAGAAAAAAGGAGGGTGTGGCCACGCTTAAGTGATATTTTATTAAATTCCATTTTTATTTGTCACCCCTTTAATATATACAGCGTCAGTATCCGAAGAAAGTTCATTTGTAATTGCTAAATAAAAACTGTTTGAAACCTAATGTGAAATTTTTGCTGTGCAACCACACCTCCCCGTCAGAAAAGTAAACACCACATTATAAGTAAATAGTGCTCCTGGGAAGTAGCCCATCCGCAAACTTAATAAAAAGAAGACCGCAACACACTCTGTTATTTTTCCGCCATGATTTGCACACCCCATGGCAATTATATAAATGGTCCATAAAATATATAAAAAATAATCTTTACCTTCACAATCCCTCTCCACCACCTTGTGACCACTGTAGAGAGTTAATAGTGTTCCTACCCTACCCTCTACTACTTTGTTTTCCCGTACTCCTTTGGAAGTGCGTCACAAAATGGCTGACAACACTGAACCGTTCCCACCCAATAAGGAGCAAACTCGGAACACTTTAGCCAATAAAATGTCCATGTTGTTCCACAGAGGAGGAGGGAATGGCTGCTCTTCTACTTTTAGCGCTTCACAGCCAATGAACATTAAGCTTGGGAAGGTCCCGCTTGGAACACGTTACCCAAATGAGATGTCCCTAATACACCACGGAGGGGGAAGAAATCGCTGACAACACTTCTACTTTCAATAGTTCGCAACCAATCAACATGAAACTCTGGAAGCTCCTCCTTAGAACACGTCAGCCAATCAGATGTCCCTCCTACAACGCGGAGGAGAGGGAAATACCTAGCAACACTTCTACTTTCAATAGTTCGCTATCAATCAACATTAATCTCTGGAAGGTCCTCCTTACAACATGTGAGGCAATTAGATGTCCTTGCTACTCTGCAGAGGGGAAGTGAATGGCAGGAAACACTTCTACTTTCGATGGTTCGCAGCCAATGAACATTAAGCTTGTTGTTAGAACACAACAGCTAATTAAACATTAATTTTGTTCCGCACACAGATACAAAACACACCCTCCCACATATTAATAAATTTCCTATAACAAAGTGACTCTATCCGTGATAAAAGTGAACACTGCATAATAAGTAAACATTATTCCACATTATATTAAAGGAAGGCCGCAATACAGCGCATTGTTGTTTTCCCGATATAATTTCCACAGCCTACTGCACCCCCCTCCCAACTTAAGTGAAGCACCGGGACTGTGGGGGCCCCAGCTGGCCCCCGCTATTATTTTTTAAGAAATGCCCCCGGGAACTAGCCCACCCAGGGGCCTCATTAAAATAAAACGTGAGAACCCGCGACCCTAGCACGAATTGATTTTTTGCCCTGGGGGTCCTTCTGGGACCCCCTAAGCAGGCATAGGGGGTCAGGGTGTTTCTACACTGCCCCCTTCTCTTGTTTTATATCTTTGTTTCTCAGTTTTCTGGTGACTCACTTCCACCGAGTCATAAGATGGCTGCCAACACTTCCTGTTCCTGGCGTCGTCATCCCTTGTTACGAGGAGCTTTGTAAATTTTATCAGACCTTGATGGAGTGGTCCGTTCCCAACGATGCACCCTCTGATTTGGAGTTGCGGCGGCAGTTACCCGAGCCGGGAGGAGGAATATATGTAAATATATACATAAACACACACATATACATGCATAAATGTAAATGAAACCAATAAGACTTACCAGCAAAGTGAAGGCACTCCTGAAAAGTAAAGCTTTAATACCTGCGATTTATTGACCCCGGAGGTAAAATACTGTAAGTAATTACCTCCAGTCCATCAAAGGGGCTCTGAGTTAGACGCTAATGCATGGTGTTTTTGATGATCATATGTGTGTCTTATCTGCTCGCGTACTTTTGGCACTGGTACTATTTTCTACATTTGCAGCAAGTTAAAGCTTGTCATGAACATGGTGCGATTCCGTTCCTGCTTCTGGTGCACCTGTAGCACACAGACTTGGCAACGTTAGGTTTACTGTTGCGCAGGGGCGTAACGCAGGCCCCCGCAGCCCCCACGGTGCGGGGGGCCCCAAGCTCCAAGGAGCCCCCTCGGCACTGCACTCTGGCAGGAGAACTCCTTATTGAGACCGGAGGGGGCCCCTCTACGTACCGTGCAGGGAGGCCCCCTCAATTTTCGTTACGCCAGTGCTGTTGCGGTTTCCAAAGGCTAGTATCTTAGTAGAATTCCACCTAAATGTGGTTTCAGAAATATTGTACCACCTTATCATCATGGGAAAAATCATCCTGGGATAAATATCAAGGACTAAAATAGTAAATAGGTGAAAATAAAGAGGCAATATATAGGTAGTATAGATTTACTTTACTTAACTCCACAGCTATGTACTTTAATGCTTTATATCTGCATAATACGTAAATGTGGGGTTGGGAACAGAAAATCTATACTTACCAATATACACTTACCTTCTTGATATTTCGGGCATCTCATTTTGCCCAAGATGCTATTGTTGTGTAATATTTTTAAAACATTTTGACATACCGCCATTTTATTTTTTCTTCATTGCCTGATGGTTGAATATCTGGAAGCTCTTGGGCTCTGGTCTTGGCAATTTTGTCTGTTAGTATCAGTTTGGGGCCCTGTCAAAGGAATGCGAATTGAAGTGCATGGCATTCATTGATCAATTTCACTAGGATCTCAAGTTGCAAGTCATGAACGGTGCAAAATTATGTTAATTATTTTAGCCCTTCATGCATTGGTACATCCGCTCTGTACGATCTTGTCAGTCATTTGTTAATTTAAAGCATTCATGATATCAATTTGATTATGGCCAGAAATAATTATTAATTACACAATGTTGTTGCACTGGATTCTGTGCCACTCCTAGTAAGTCAGTAAGCAACCTTTACACATCTACCGATATAATACAACAAAATACTTTTTTCTTCTTCACCAGCATGGTTATCTCAGGTACTTCTAAATAGATCTTTAACTCACCAATTGGCCCTTTCCACATTATGTTGTTTTCCCCTTAGTTTTACACTTATGCTCCATTTGTTAAGAATACGTTTTTTCTATTGTGGTGTGTGATTCTTCTTCTTGCTGTCACAGTGCTTCGGCCCTTAGGAAGCCATGGCAGTGATCCCTACCTCTTTTAGGGGCACATGCATCAACAATGCCATTTGCGATTCCTTATTAGCGAAAAATAAGGAATCGCTAATAAGGAATAGCAAAAGGCTATGCATGTAGGAATCGCTATTCAAATAGCGATTCCTTAACTTTCCTTAATTGCTACTAGCAAATTGCGAGTAGCAATTAAGGAATGCCATCCCAATCATTCCTATGGGCCTCCAGGCCCATAGGAATTAATTGGAGATTGCATGAGCAAATAGCGAGTACCAGTAGGTTCTCACAAATTGCTCATGCAATTTCAAGGGTGCAAGGGTGTCAAAATGACACCCTATTGCACCCCTGAAATTGATATGTGCACATATGTTGCACACACACACATGCTCTAAGGGCATGTGTGTGCGCAACATGAAACTTTGAAAAATGCACAAAAGTGAATTTTTCAAACTTTTAGCAAATTACCATGCAGTTCATCTTCATGGTAATTTGCTCCCCCTATTAGCGAATTCGCTAATTTTTTAACTTTCATGCATTGCATTTAAGGAATCCCAAATTGAGATTCCTTAAATTAAGGAATCTCAATTTGGGATTCCTTAAATGCTATCGCTATTTAAGGAATCGCTATTTAAGGATTCCTTAAATAGCGATTTTTGCTTTTGGGTTGATGCATTGGGATTGGGTATTTTTAACTCAATACCGGGAGCTATTAGCGAATCGGTATTTTACCGTCTGGATTATGGCTTGATGCATGAGGCTGTCAGTCTCTGTACCAATACCGCATGATTGACGGTATCGAAAGCGGCAGATAGGTCAAGGAGGACAAGAATTGCCCTCCCTCCTCCATCAACTACTGCCCGAATTCCCTTCGCTGCCATTATTAGGGCCGATTCAGTGGAGTGTTTAGGCCGGAAGCCATGCTGGGACCGATCAAGCAGGCCATGTTTATCTAGTTGGTCACTTAGACTTAAATTTATAGCCCTCTCCGTGACTTTAGCTATCAGTGGTAGGCCCGAAATAGGTCGATAGTTTTTAAAATCTGATGGCTCCAGAGAGGCTTTTTTGAGAAGAGGCTTAATACTGGCCGTCTTCCAGGCAGCTGGATAGGTCCCTGCAGTCCGAGATACATGTCTCCAACTCCTATCATGTGCAAGACCGCGAACATAAAGTCCCACTCTACCGAGTCGAATGCTTTTTCAGCATCCAAAAAACTGCTGCCGCCTTAATTTCTGGGTTTAGTCTCTGCACCTCACCTAATAGGGTCCTCAGGTTTTGAGATAAATTGTGACTAGTTACAAACCTTGCATGTTCTGGGCTTATCATGCCCGGGAGCAGCTAAGATTTTAGCGTACAGTTTAGCGTCTACGTTGAGCAGAGATAAGGGCCTATATGATGAACAATTGGTAGGTGGTTTGCCAGGCTTTAATAATGCATCTATGACGGCTTTGCGCAATGAGGGCAGCATAAGGCCTGCCTCTGCCATCTCCTCATAAAGCGTCATGACATAGGGAATCAAAAGGTCCTGAAATTCTTTATAAAAGGCGACGGTGAGCCCGTCTGATCCTGGAACTTTCCCGGATGCCATCCCCTTTAATGCCTCCTGTATTTCATCAGATGTCAAAGAGCCCATCAAATGTTTCCTATGTTCCACCGCCAGCCATGGCATTTTAATATATGAAAGATATTCCTCTCGTGCTTCAGTGCTGGAAGTGTTTTGGGAAGTGCATAGCTGTGACTAACCCTTCTTTAAAAACAGTGTTGAGTAACAAGTAAGGTGGGAAATGCCATGTAAACGCTGGGATGCTCGGTGCCCCATATCTCAAGGCCAGTTGGACTGGGGAATGATCGGAGAATGTTCGTGGTAAATGCTTGCATGCCGTTACTCTGAAACTCAGTCCCCCAGACAGTAACCAGTAGTCTATTTGACTGTGACTGTTGTGCACCTAGGAGTAGTGTGTGTAGCCTCTCCCATCTGGGGATCTATATCTCCAAATATCTATGAGACCATCTGATTGCATTATGTCTTGGATGGCTGTGGCAGCTGCCGCTGGATGTCTGGCTGGGCCCTGAGATCTATCTATAATTGGATTTAGTATACAGTTAAAACCGCCACCCCAGATTTGTGGGATCCCTTTCCATTGTACTAACCTGGTGGCTAGGGAAGAATAAAATTGTGGGTCATCGTGATTGGGGCCATATATACCTACTAGGAGGAATTGCAGGTCCCCACGCTTGCACATAGCTACGACATATCTACCTTGTGGATCCTTGAGTATGCACGTCATTTCCACTCCAGCCTTTTTATCCACTCAGATCGGTACCCCTCTAGCGTGTGATGTAAAATCAGCAGAATAGCAGTCCCCGTGTAATCTGCTATACTATACTGCCTCACCACGATGGGGAGCAAGGTGTGTCTCTTGTAGAACGGTAATTGCCACAGAATGCCTTTTCAAATAGGAGCCCACCCTTCTGATCTTTCTGTTGTCATTTAAGCCATGAACATTCCAGGTCAGGAGCTGGAGGACTTGTGTGTTCTCACCCATTGTAGTCATTCTGTTTAAGCAATATCTGCCATGTGCTATTTCCCTTGCCTGTGATATGTGCCATGTGTGATCCCAGTTGTCATATTCATATAATACTCTCATCCAGCCTAATAAAACAACCATACCCTCGCACGCCTCGAAAATCCCCAACTGTCATGGCTATCTGATCTCCCTCCCCCTTCCCCTAACTAAAGAAACAAACCCAAACTCGAGAACAAATAAGATGAAAGGTGTGATACACTTGGGGGCAGATGTGGCCATCTTATCGAGTTCCCAATACCACTCTGCTAGTTCTCGTCATAGCATGAGTCCCTAAATGCATTGTCTCTCCAAGGTGTAACAAGTAGCAACCAATGTGCCTAATGCACCATCAGATATCCCACTCAAGGCACCCCAGTGCGTCAGCCAGAGTTTACACACATGTTCAGTTTGCGCACTGGCCTCTCTATAGGAACTGTTGGTGATCTTTAGCGAGGTATCATAAAGTGAATAGTGTTTGGTCTATGAATTCACTACGTTACCACACTTTGCCTTATCTTGAAGCTGCTCTGATGTTCACTCCTCTGTGTCTCGCCCTGTCCGGGCTTGTGTAGGGCTCTCTGAATGCGCAGGTGAGTGGCTCGGCAATCCCTGGTGACTGTGGCGCCGTTCCTTCTCTGCGATGCATAGTAGCACTGCCTTGGGGTCGGTAAACAGGTGCACCTTACCGTCAGCTTTGACCCTTAGTTTGCAGGGCTATAGCATGCTGTATTCCAGATTGAGATCGCAAAGTTTCTTTTTTGCCGGAGTGAAGAGTCGTCGCGCCTCCTGTACCTGTATTGTAAAGTCAGGAAACAATGTTATTAACATTCCTTTGTGTCACAGTTCCCCCAGTTCTCTGGCCTTGCGCAATGCAATGTAACGATCCCTATAATTAAGGAGCCTGGCTATTATTGGTCGAGGAGCCACGCCTGGTATTGGCTTAGGCGCTAGGGATCTGTGCGCGCGTTCCACCACTAGTATCTCGGAGAAGGTGTCCCTGCCCATGAGTTGGACCAGCAGTTTTTCTTTGTATTACTGCATATTGCCCACATTGGTGGACTCTAGTACACCTAAAATGCAAATGTTATTGCATCTGGTTCTCGCTTCGAGATCTTCAGCCTTCGCTTGCAGGGTGCGTAGGATCTTGTCCCTCTCCTTATCAGTTTCCGCTTCTGCTCTGGTGATAGTTTCCATGTCCAATATGCATTGCTACGCTGCGTCGAACCTACCGCCATGTTTGTCCAGTCTTTAGAACATCCTGTCCATACAAAACAACAGTGCGTCTATTTTGCTGTTGATTTTAGATAGGATTCCTTGGATCTGTGGGTTTTCCGCAAATCAAACTGCAGCTTGGGTTGTAATTTGTCCATCTTGCCCATGTTCTCCACGTGTGTACCCTATGAGTGCTGGGGTACCGTGCGAGAGTGACGGTTAGAAGAGCGTCTCAACAGATTCTGATATCACCTATCTACGGGGTCTAGCACGGACCGCTAATCTTAAAGTATTTCTCTCTTGCCAGCTCTTCCCTGCAGATAGCATAGGGCAGTGAGAGTCCCTGAGGCTCTCCAGGCTGATTTCACAAGACTATTGTACAACACCCAGAAAGTCCGCAATGTGCCTCTTTTATGAGTTGGCTCCGCTTGGGTGTCTTTCTGGAATAGGACAGATAATGCGTGCCCCTCTTTGTAGAACACCGGCGCTATGCTTTATGAATGTTCCATTGCAGCCGGCCCCCTCCGCTCACGCTACCCCCTACCTTCGCCTGCAGCGGAGACCGTCAAGCGATGGGGGTGCTGCAGCACCACAGCGTGTGGAAGCAGGGCACCTGTATGCACTTAGGAGCCCCACAGCATTCAGTCATGCAGTAGCTCCCGGCACTCGTTGGCTCTGAGCCTCCCGGGCCAGCTGTCTCTCTCCACTTGCAGCTGCGCAGTCACCAGGCCCGCTTAGGATATCTTGTTGCCTGTTTCCGGCACCGTCATCCTCCTTATCGCCATGAACAAGCGTCGCTACCCTGTGCTCACTGCTACGCTTCCTCGGGCCACGCTGAGGCAAGGCGCAGGTTCGCTTAGCTCAGGGCCCCCTCGCACCGTGCTTCCCGAAGTGCGTCACGATCGCCTCTGAATGTTTGGCCGCACCGATCTTGACCGCGAGTATCTCTCCTTGCAGCGCTTTGCTGCTGCCGCGTTTTCTTTCCTCTGAGGCTCTTTTCTTTTCGGTTATTGTGGAGGATAATGACGGATATTTGGTGGCGTTAGGGAGAGCTTCCCTAGATAGCGGTAATCTTAGGGTCAGGCAAGCTCCGCCGCCAAAAACACATTACTGTTATGCATAGAACTCGAAAAACTACAATAAATATAATATGAAATTATAATAAAAATAGAAAGTAAAACAAAATGACTGAAATATATAAAAAACAAAATAATGAAACAAAAATGAAAATAAATTCCTATCCAAAATTTGAAAATGCTAATAAACTAAACGCTACAAAAAGTAATGAAAACAGATACAACAAACGAAGCAAGATAAGAAAATAATTTTACATCCAAAATAATAGAAAAATGTGAAATACATATCAAACAATTAAACATTAAAATAAAAATGAAAGTAAAAGTGAATAAAATTAACATTCCAACTTCACATAAAAAGTTTTACAAAATGTTAACATAAAGATGAATACCATTTGCTATTTCCACTCCAACCTAAGCAACAATAAATAAAACATAGGACTTTGGAAGAATTCAATGTACTGTCCCCGCTCAAACCTAAGCAACAGTAGTGAAAACATTGGACTTTGAAGAAGTCAGATTTACATTTCTCACTCCAACATAAACAGTAAATAAAGTGTTGGACTTTGAAGGGGTCAGATTTACTATTGCTACTTCAAATTAAGAAGCAGTAGGCAATGTGTTCTACTTTAGTGTGGGGGGGGGTTAAGATTTACTATTCCCACTCCAAACAATGATAGGGAAAACACTAGATTTTGAGGGGAAGGTGTTGATCAGGGTCTACTTTTTCCACTCCCACCTACACAACAGCAGGTGAAGGCTTGAAAAAATATATAATAATTAATAGATTTGTTTTATAACATTAAAGTATTATACAAAATATCAATTTAAAACATTCATAAAAATAAAAAAGAATGATATTCACCAAATTTGATAAACCACCAAAAACTCAAGCTTTACTTAAACAAATTACTTACAAAAAATAACTAAGTTAAACATATACCAATTGAAAACAGCTAAAAATATGTATAGTAAAATCCCTTCCCACCCTATTCACCTACACTCCCAACAATCTGCAAACATTTTAAATACTAAACAATTAAAATAGAGCAAGCTAAAAAAATACCAAAAACTATGCATTAAAAATATTAACATATTAAAATTAAGCAAATGATTTAATTCAAATAATGAGTCAATCATCATAATCAATATAATTATCTAATTAAAATAAATACGATTTACAAAAATATCCTTTAAACCATTTAGCACTTAAATAATGTACATAAATAATAATCTAATTACACAATCGAAATAAAAAATTAACAGTTTTCAAAAAAGATAAATTACATTTAACAATTAAACAGATTGTTAAATATTTTAATAACCCAATTAAATAAAACTGTAAAAGAAATACATGAAAATAATGTTACACCCTCCTCCCCTTCAAACCCAACAACCTGCCAATAATTAAACTAACTCAAAACACTTAAAAAAATGACTAAAAACGATACAATTTCGAAAAAGAATTAATTAGAGAACAATAACATTATTAACTTACAACCAATTCACAAAACATTACAAAATTAAAAAATAGATGAAATACTTTATTTAAAAAGATATTAAACCCTTGAAAACAAAATATTGCTACCTGCAATATTATGCCTCATGTTATTCTTGTCATCACGATATTTTTTCTTGATGTTTGTGTCAGACGACATTTTTAACACATTATTAACGTTCAGAACACATAAACTGGTTTTGCAAGCTTCACTAGGGTATACTTAGGATGCCACTCAAGACCGATTAGCTAGGGAAAGCAGGCATCCTTTTATTCAAACCTCTGTGGAATACAAACACAATCTCCGGTCTTCACGCGCCACACCAAACTCTTCGTACATAGGCCGCACTCATGCATACCCCTGCCTGCAACTCATTCTGCAGAGGCATAGCTACCGATAATGTAGCAGGTACATTAGCACTTGGGCCCAGGCTATCTCAATCTCAATTATGAGTTTTTTTGTTTTATTTTACTCCCCAACGAAGTGCGGGGAAGCTTTTTTTCCTTACTTATTCGAGGGACTATTACACACTTGCTGTGTTACCTTGCTTCTGTAAAGGGTAAAGAGTGCTACAGAAACTGTGCACTAAACAAATGCAACAAAACACAAGATATCTTGACTGCCACTTTTTAGTTTGCGTGCGACATTAGTAATTGTGGTATTTTAATTCCGCCTGTTCATCTCCGAAAATTAACCTATCCAGCCCTGAGCAATGCATCTGTGTCTGAGTACAGTAAGTAGCCTGAGGCAAGTGGGCGGTTTACAGGTAATGGGATGTTAATTTTGAGGCTCGCTGTGAATGTCATCCGTAGGAACGCTCGGAGTGCAGAATGTGACTTGAATAGACGCGAGTGAATTCTCTCAGCCGAGAAGGATGCGGTTTGGTTGCCATGGATACCGCCGAGGCCTAGTAGTAGGTTTCGTGGTTGCTATAGTGTCCAGAAGTTCCAGGGGAGCTTTATTCGAATGAATTCCGAGTGAGAGGAAGGTGCAACAGAGATTAGAAGCGGGAAATCTGACAACTGCCGGAAAAGGACAGGAGTAAATTATTATGGGCCTGTGATAATAAAGTAGAAGTGCTGTGCTTTCTACTATAGGTTGAACCTACATCTTAATTGGAATTGCATGTGAGTTACCAAATCGCCAGGGATTAGGGATTCAGGTGTTGCTGTCTTTGAATGAATCCCTCAGCGTGCGATACAACAAAGAGTTAAGCCAGGGGTGAAACGGGATTCCATTAATAACTCTACTTCTTCGACTAGCACAACGAGGGAATACCCACATAATGCAGACCACATAACCAAAGAACCCAAAGAAATCGTGAGGAAATCCTGCACCTAGATGGTTGTGACATATTGAGTCTGCCACATCCATTCCGTCTACTCATAATTATGCAGCATCGTTTTGTTTTTTTCAGTTGTTTCCCTAGGGCTAATGCTTGTTCCCCTCTTTCTTTCTGCTAGCTCAGCATTTTTTTAAAACATTAAGCATGTGGTGGTACATAGGACAGTGGCAGTGGGTGGGGCTTGGGGAGACGTTCCTCAATGTCAGTCACAGCTATTGGACTTTCAAAGTAGGGAGGTGACATGAAAGGCATTCATGAACATTGGCGGCTGGTGAGGTCCAACAGTGGATTGATATAAATACCTGCTACAAATTTCACACATTGAGAGTACAAAGCAAGTGAGCTACGGTTACGCATTGACCAAGGTCTTCCACTTGAGCCGAACAGTGTACTTTACAGCACAATTTGGCAACAATGCAATACTTTCTGAGGGCTTCAATGACAACAACAAGGTGATGAATGGAATTCTTGAATTAATCTCAGCCACTGGCAATTGCTCAGGCCTCATCCCAGTCCATCGTTTGTCACCCACCATGCCACCTCAGTTTGGCCCAAGACGTGCAAATCAGCCTAGACCCTGCTCCGCATGGGAACAGTCCAGCCTGCTGTGGTGGTGGGGTTGGAGACAGGAAATTCGCAGAGCCATCACTTTAAATCCAGGTGTGCTTTATTAGAATAAAGCAAGTAGGCAATGCAGAAAGGAGCCCACGGCAAAGGCAGCTGCAAGGGACCAAGGAGCAACTGCCAGAGCCAGGGTGGAACATAGCATGACATAAGGGAATTCCATGAAAACATTCTAGGAATTAAAGACACAGTGAACAACTTAGCACACACCCCCCTCCCATAAACACAAAAAAAAAACAATAAAAACAGAAAACATTAATACGAAACATAGTCATGCAATTTGATAGGTAACCTACAAATCCTCTGATTGCTGGCAGCTCCACCCTCAAATGAAGAATGGAGAGGTGAAACAGAGATTGAACAGTTTTGAGACGAAGAAAGCATAGCTTCCCCAGAATTATCACTAGGTGCATTCTTGAAATTAATAGTATCAAAACCAGGACCAAAAGCAAAATCAGAATCATCATCATCAGACCTATTGGCATAAACTTTTTTAAAGATCTCAACTTGGTGTCAGTGAGTTTGACAATGTTCTTGTTCCACCAACCTCTATTTTCTAACAAGACAGAAGGTTTGGTGACTTTGACAACACGGACTGGAAATGTGAATTTAGACTGACCTTTGCAAACTTTGTAGGGCTTCTTGATAAGAACCCAATCATTCACCGTTACACCAACACATTTGGTTTTAGAAACACCATCATAAGTTTTCTTCTGCAGTATCTGCTTGGCAGCGACCCTGTTCTTAATTAATTTAAGATCTTCCAAAGAATTTCTTCTTTGAGATAAAGCAGAACCCACTACTAAGTCACTAAGGGCCTCATGTAGGTAGCATACCAGTTACCACTTCTAAAATACCGAACGAAACCGAATCGGTATTTTAGAAGTGGTAACTGGTATGTAGGTAATGAGTCGGTATTTTTTACCGAATCGTTACTAGTCGGTAATTACCGAATCGGTATTTACCGATTCGGTAATGAGGCATACCTTCCCATTGATGGGAAGGTATGCCTCATTACCGAATCGGTAAATACCGATTCGGTAATGGGGGGAACACATACAAGGGTGGCAGGGTGTCACATTGACACCCTGTTGCACCCCTGATTCGGCCATGTGTGCACATGTGGCACACATACATGCCCTAAGGGCATGTATGTATGCCACATTGCACACTGCTACGCGCGTAAAAATGCATTTACACATACATTCATTATTTACCACCAACTATAAGTTGGTGGTAAATACCGACTCTTAAACACACACACACACTCCCCCTACATCTCGATTTTGCTTTCGGAATTTACCGAATCGGTAAAATTACCGATTCGGAAAAGTTACCGATTCGGTAACATTACCGATTCGGTATTATTACCGAAAGCAAAGTTTGTCCCCCTACATACCAATGGCCAAAATACCGGTCGGTAACGGTATAATTACCGAAAATCGGCCGTTACCGACCGGTATTTGGCTTCCTACATGAGGCCCTAAATCGCTTATATATGCAGAAACAATGGTTCTGTCGGAGTATGAACGAACTAACTTAATAGGTGCTGAATACACTTTTGATTATCAAGGACACACACAAACCCAAAGAAACAGGACAGAATCCAAGTCACTTGATAGAATGATATTAATTGATGTATCGAGAGCACCAAAGTATTTACAGGGTAAACCAACCAAAAAACACATTTATAGTGAAACAATTAGTGAAACAGTGATACTTTGCACAGAACACATCACATATAACGAATATGTACAATGGACAATACATAAAAATAATCAACAAACAAGGTCCTATTTACAATACATAAGCCACTTAAGGGTTCAAATTTCCTTGTTGTCTAAGTGGATTTGCATGTGACGCATAGGACATGTAACGTCGACGTTTCGACCCGAAGATAATTGTGCCAATTAGTACGCATCAAGGTGGGTCTTCATCAGGACAAACGAGGTTGGGGACCTGGGGAACCTACTTAGTTATGAGGAAAATGATTCCTGTTGTCGCTAATGCAGATGGCCAACATCAAATGTGGAAATGATATTTAATTCCTCTGGGACGGGGATATTTGATTTGGAAGGGAGAGTGGTGCTGTCTCTACAATCGCCACGTATTTGAGTCCGTAAATGGACAACTTGCTCAGTCAACGGCTCAGCTGCAACTGATCGCTTAGGCATCAGCTTGGATTTAGCTTCCCTACCCTTGAGTGCCTTAAAGGGTGTAACACCAGTGGTGGAATGCGGTGCCGTCAAATATGCCCAAACCTTTTTTTTTTTTAAATCACCCACATCAACATTGGTTGCAATGGCAGTTTGAAACCCTTCCTTGAGAAAACGATTAGCTCTCTCCACAAGTCCATTGGAGGATGGACTATATAAAGCAACTTGACAGTGTTTGACATTAAAACTTTCTAGAAAACCAGTAACTTGATGAGCCAGAAAATGTTGACCATTATCTGTGACAACACAATTTGGAGCACCTTCAATCCTGAAAAGACTTTGAAGAAAAGAATTAACAGTAGATGAATTGGCGACTTGCACAAAAGAATAATAAATCGATATAAAGTGATAATCGACAGCAACCAAGCAATATTTCTTTTCTGAAGGCAACAAGGTGAAAGGCCCTGAAAAATCCAAAGCAATTTTATCCTAGGGAGAATCTGGAAATGGAACTGGGAACAAAGGTTTCTTGCTTAATTTCCAGTGTTTGTCTGAGACAACACAACTTGGACAAATATCAACAAAAAGAGATACCTGTCTGTCCATGCCTGGCCACCAGTACATTTCTTTTAATTTCTTGCAAGTAGCAGAAACCCCTAAATGACCTTCATGAGCAATGTTGATAATTTTTTCTCTCAAGCAAACAGGAGGTACAAACATACCATTCCTCGCACAAACTCAATTTTCAAAGGATAATTCTTCTCTAATTTGTGCAAAACTTCTTAAATCATTACTAAGACTTTTGCTAACAGGCCATTTGCTCTTGACGAACAACTCTACTTTTTTTAAAGTCTCATCCCGTGCCATGGCAGATGACCATACATCTTGTCAGATACTACCACTGCACATAGAAATAACATCCACCAAACCAACAACACAATCCTTGTGAAAATCATCTTCACCTTCGCTACAATCAGGGAGAGGAATATGAGAGAGACAATCCGCACGGATGTTCTTTCCTCCTTGAATATATTTGATAGCAAGATTATACTCTTGTAATTTGGATAGTAATCTCACTAACTTTACAGAGGATTTACCTAATCCATTAACAGACAACTAAAACACCAAAGGTTTGTGATCGGTGAAAACTTCACAACGAGTACCCCAAATGTAAGTTTTAAACTTCTTAACCTCCCAAACAATGGCAAGGGCTTCATGTTCAATCATGCTGTAGTTGCATTCAGTGGGTGTCAGGGCACGAGATGCAAAAGCAATACTGTTCTCCTTATCATCCACTCACTGTCCAATAACTGCACCAAGATCTTTTTGACTGGCATCCACAGTTACAAAAGAACTGCCATTGGAAACAAATTGATGTAGTGCAGGTGCATTTATAACCAAAAGTTTTACCTTCTCAAAAATATCTCGAAGAGTATCAGTCCATACACATTTAGTACCTTTCTTAAGAAGGCACCTCAGAGGTTGAACTAGATGTGCATAGCCAGGAACAAACCTAGCATAGTATTCACAGAGTCCAAGGAATGAGCGTAAAGCATCTTTATCAACTGGAGGAGGAGCATTGTGAATGGATTCTATATTGCAAAATTTAGGTTTGATACCTTCACCTGAAATCAGATGTCCAAGATACTTCACCTCACTGACAAGTAGCTTGCACTTGTTAGCTTTTACAGTCATTCCTTTATTTTGTAATATGTTTAGTACCTTCTCTAGAATCTGCAAGTGTTCTTCCTTGGTTTCTGTGTGAATCAAAATATCGTCTTGAAACGCTTGCACATTGGAAAGACCACCAAAAAGATTGTCCATCAGCTTTTGGAAAATGCTTGCAGCTGAAGCGAGACCAAAAGGCAACCTCAAATACTTGAAGGCACCAAAAGGTGTCACCAAAGCAGTAAGCGCATGAGAACTCGGAGGAAGTTGGATTTGGTGGTAAGCGGAATGTAAGTCAATTGTAGAGAAAGACTTGGAGTTCCCGATATTGGCTAGCATCTCATGAATATGTGGTAGAGAGTGACAATCAACGAGAATATTTTGGTTCAGAGATCTTAAATCCACACATAACCTGGGATCCCCAGTCCTCTTCATAGTTAAAACCACTGGAGAAACCCATTCTGAGGCATTAATTGGAGAAATAATACCTTCGGATTGAAGATTGGAAAGTAACAATTTTAAATCATCCCTGATACTGAGAGGCACAGGTCTAACTTTAAGTACAACAGGTGTGGCATCCTTCTTTAACATAATGGAATGTTCATAACCATTAACAGTACCCACAGAATTTGTGAACACATCAGGAAATGCTTGAACCACTTTCAACACTGGTCAACAGATAGAATGTTGGTATAAAGATTTCCCAAAATAATGGGAGGATCTTGTCCAGGACACACATTGATGCCTAGAAGGGCAAGATCCTTCCATTCTATGATGTCTCTTCCTATGACTGCGAAATAAATCTTGGTTTTAGTGGATCTGCCCAAGCACTCCACATTGTCCCAAAAGTAACCCAATAAATCGATGTCCTGTTCTCCAAAGGCTTTAGGACTGATGTCAGGTGTTCAAAGAGGCATGCTATTGGGCCATAACTTGTAAAAGGTACAATCCGCAAGAATGGTAACAGGAGCTCCTGAGTTGGCCATAGACAAAATAGATTTCCCATCAATAAGAATATCAACTAAAGGCCCTTTAATAGGCTTGTCAGAATGTGTTATGAGCTCAGGAATATCATCAGTAACTAAAATATTAGCAAATGGAGAAACACAATCTTGGACATCAGGAGTGTCTAACGAAATGTTTGATACTTTAACTCTACTGAGGTTGGAATTACTGGTGGACACTGTGTTCATTCCTCCTCTGCACACACCTTGAAAATGAACTAATTTGCGACACTTAACACATGTCTTACCTATAGCTGGACAGTTAGGATTATTTCCTATATGACTTATAAAAGGTTAATTCTTAGAACACTTTTTTTTAGAAGTTTGCTTTTTAGTTAATAGCACAAACAACACTCTCAACCTCACACTCGACCAAAATCAATTATGCAATGGCTATATTAAGCTCCAACGGGCTGTCCCTTTGCTATAAGTATCACTGGATACAACAAAGATACATTAATCCATATTTTTATTTTTAATCTTCCTTTAATTATATTGCAAAATTCGTAGACCATATTCTTCATTTATATTTTTTATGGTATTAAAACCATAGCTTTTCTATGTTCATATATACAGTGCAGATCATAAATAATTCAACATAGGTACAATTTTTCTTAAATGTGCAAATAAAGCGTAATTGTGCAATTTATACATACAAAATAACATGTTAAAGCATGTCCCCTTACCATTATCACAAATGAACTAACCTCACACACAGTCATCACATACCAAACATACACATACACATATCACATTCATAGTTTTTCCAGCTTAAATATGGGTTGCAACCAGGGCCGGACTGGGAACCAAAACCGGCCCTGACAAAGAGCCCGGCCTGCTCCCCCCGGGGGGTTGTGGGTGCAGCCGAGCTCTTTGCCAGGGACGGTTTTCAGCCGATTTTGTTACAGGGCCTGTTTTAGCAGCAGGGTGCTGTTATTTCTAGATCCTCGGTCTCCGCCAGATAATTCAGATTTTTATGTCAAGTATTTTGTTGTGTTGTAGTGTATGGTTTTGAGAGTCATGAAAACAAGCTTTAGTTGTATTCTTGCCTCATAAGGTAGCTTGTTCAGGGATTTTAGATCCGGGGAGATGTGTTTGTTTCTTTTAGTTCCAGTGACTAGTCTGACAGCAGCATTAAGCGAGGCCCTTGGAGGTGCCAGCGTGGATCCAAGGAGTCCACAAAGAGTTGCACTTCGCTAATCCAATCATGGAATGACTAAGGCTTGGACCGCTGATTTGAAGTCATCATGAGGGAGGAAAGGTTTTAATTTCATTAGAATGTTCATTTGGTAGTTTGCTTCTTTGGTGGCAGCACTGATGTGCTCCTGCATGTTCAAGTATTTGTCTAATTTTATCCCCAGAGATTTCCCAGAATCGATAATGTGAGGAGAGCAGTTGAGGGCCGTTATATGCTTTATCCATTAATCAATCTTGGATTTGTGATTGAGTGGGACTATGAGGAGGAATTCCGTTTTGATAGTGTTTAGTTTGAGATGGGTCTGTCTTAGCCAGTTTTGAGTATTTTGTAGAGTTGTATTGAGGGACCTGATGTCATCTGGCGAGTAGATTTTCAAATACAGTTAGGTGTCGTCTGTGTACGTGTGATGAATGTTGGAGGGTTTCAAGGAATCTGCTAAAGGCTCCATGAAGCGGTTGAAGAGAGTAGGTGAACGTGCAAACCAATATGGCACTCTTAGGGTGACCAATGCTCCGAAGAACAGGGATTGATTCACCTTAACTCTTTGGGATCTGTTGTGGAGGAATGAAACGAACCAGATTAGTACGGCTCCTGACAGCCTCATCCTATATTCAAACAAATCTAGTAAACTGTTGGTTTAACAGTATCAAACACAGAATATGGGTCACGGAGGATGAGAAGGCATGCTTCATTTTTATCCAGCATTTTCAAAATGTCATCAACTATGTGAGTGAATGCTGATTCCATGCTGTGGTCTTAAGGGAAGCCAGATTGGAATTGGTCTAGAAGTTGGAATTGATCTATATGGTTGCAAAGTTGGACCTGAACACACTACTCTATGAGTTGGGCCAGGGTGGGCCTGAAATTGTTAAGGTACATGGCATCTGCATCAGGTTTTTTAAGGAAGGGGGTCACCTGCCCTACGTGTAGGCAATCAGGGACAGTGCCTTGGTGAAGCAAGGCATTAGCTATCTTTATCCCTAGTAGGAGTATAGAAGATTTGATCTTCCTGAAGCTATTCGGAGGTAACGGATCTATGAAGTAATTAGAGGGTTTCAATGCTGTAAGAAAGTTTTGGATGTTGCTTTCATTGAGGGATGTGAATGAATGCCAAGAAGCATTGTTTATTAGGGAATGCCCTGTGCAAACCCCGGACTCAAATTATCGATAAAGGGGGCGGATTGGTGTAAGGAATGATCGGAAGGTGCATCCTTGCTGTCTGCAGATCATCCTTAATTTTTTTACATTTTGCTATGGAAGAAGGAAGCAAAATCATTGCATTTTGGAAGAATGGCCAACCCATTGCAAGAAGGATTGGGATGATTGATCAATTGTTGTTTGACAAGTACAAAACGTTTTTTTAGGCCATTTTTGGGCTATATCCAGTCGGGTTCTGAAGAAAATAGCTTTTGAACTTCTGATTTGTTTATTGTAGGTGTTTCTCACCAATCATAGTTTTTTTAGGTGATCCATGAATGGCATTGATCTCCAAGCTCTTTCTGCTAGTCTCAGGTTGCATTTTTCCACATTCAGGCTGTTGTTGAACCAAGGATTAGAGTCTTTGGTAGATATACTTTTTATTTGTAAAGGTGTAACTCAGTCAAGAATGTTCAAGATGGAAGTGATCAGTGAGAGTGTTGGCGTCTACCATGTCCCTGTGGGGGGTCAGGATGAGGTCATAAATATCTAGCGCATCCCTAACCGCCGATCGGTAGTTGAGGAGCATGTATTTAAGATGAGTAGTGGCGTTCGCTAAGGTAGACTGTGTGATGTTAATGTGCTTAAGATTGTCTTTTTCAGTGGCCCTGGAATTTTGCCTAGGTTCTTTGTGTGGATTAGCAGGAATAGTTTAGATTTGCCCCTTGATATAAATTTCAGTATTTTTCGAGGGGTTATAGGAGATGAGGAAGGCTTGAATGTCTCAATCAGTAAGTTGCCTAGTCAGTCTGAAAGGCTGAGAGGGGACATTCGTGAAGGGTATGGTTTTCCAACTTAGAAAAGGACGGAGGAGGAGGTGAGAGGGTGGCCTACAGCTGAAGTTAGCAGATTGTGCATGGGCTTCCGTAGGGATCAACGGGAACCTGCTGGGCCATTGAATGCCCACCAGATCTGCAGTGATGGATGTGAGTCTCTGTAGATCTGCCTTGAGTTGACAAAGGTTGAATGAGATCTCACCTAGTCTGGATTCTAGAGATGCGTGTAAAGGTGTGGTCTTGGTAGGAGGGCATAGGCCGGCAGATTAAGGGAAGTCAAGGGTAGTGGTAAAGGAATTTGTCTGGGCAATAAGGTCCAGCAGAGGGTATTTCTGAGTGGGCCTAGGTGGTAGTGGGTAAGGAAGGGGTTCGAGAGCTGAGCAGTCATCATAAGAGACACAATGTTAGTTGTGTTAGGGGACTCTGAATCTGAAATGGTGGATGAATGTGCCAAGGGGTGAGCAGAGGGCGTGCAGACAGGAGCCACGGGTGAGTTCAGAAAATTGTGGTCTAGTCATGAGGGAGGGCTTAGAGTCAGGCCTCAGAGACTCTGGGCTAACTATTCTTGGAGCATAGGCTGAATGAAGACGTGCTTGGGGTGTCAATGGGAGAGACATTGTCCATTCTGAAGGAGAGCAATCTAATGTATTGAGGGAGGGGGTGAGGTAGATGAGCATGGTATAGCAACTGAAACAGGGTTGAAAGTGGCTAGGGCAATAGTGGGTGATACTAGGGATTCCTGAGAAAAGACTGAGGATCTAATGTGAACTTGGGAGGCGGTGGTAGTCCTTTTTGGCCACTGCAGTTTTGATGGTGGCAAAGATTTTATCCAGTATTTCTATGTTGTTATTAGAGGATTGTAATAGGATGATCCCATTGTTGTATAAGGAGATGGTAGCATCTGCTCTACAGAGGAGAGATGGGGCTACCAATAATCTGAGACCAGGGGGTGTTTTCCTGGAATTATTGATCCGAAGCAAGGGATTTTCCTCCATTGCGCTTGTCTTTTAGTGAAGAAGATCAAGTCACTGATTATAGTCCCTTTATTAGAGTAGAAATATGGGTCAGAGATAATAGTTTCTAGGTGAGATTTGAGGAACAGCAAGGCATGAACAAAGGAACTTAGGTACAAAGCATTGAACAGTACCAAACAATAAAATAAGTAGGCCACTATACAAGAAAAAAAACATGACAATAATTTATAAAAATGTAATATATTTTAATGAATTTTTAAAGTCATTGATGAGCAAAATCCAACAGTGGGTTCCGGAGATACAGATTTCTAAAGGTTTTATCATGTTTTCTTTAAACCGCAAACAAGCATTGGTCAATCAAAAGAGTTAGTTCAGCTATTCGGGCCTGGCTTGGGAAACCAAATCAATCAGGGAGAAGGTCTGGAAGGTCAATGGGGTAGATTTGGGCAGTTCCTGGTCACCAGAGCATTTTCCAGTTCAGTTCCGAACTTTACAGGAAAAGCAGCATAGACTATAACAGAGTGGGCCTAATGCTGAAGATTCAGGATGAAAAGATGCTCAAGGATGCTTCGGTTACAGTGCAGTTGATGGGGGAGCCTTTGTGGTGATTCCTCGGTCCAAAGATCATGTGGGGCGACTTTGCCCACAGAAGTTGGGGTCTCTCGAAGTCCTCTGTGAGACACTGGAAGTCCAACTGTGGCTGGGGTACCAGTCTCTGTACACCGCTGTCCTTGTCAAATGCTTTAGTGGGGGCTAGTGTTCCTGTAAGGCAACCAATCTTGACTCTGATGACACTCCTTGGTTCAGCAAGCTTGAGTGCAAATTTTGTTCATCAATGATTAGTCTCTTGGTGCTCTCAACGGCAGCTAGCAGCGAATCTTCTGTGGTGGTAGCAACTTGCCAGTGGGGACTGCTTGAGCACTGCTGGCCCTGTTGCGGGTTCCAGGGGGTAGGTCCTTAAGTCACTCTTTTGGTCTGGGGTTTGGCATTTTCCTGAGCCAAGAGCCACAGGCACAGTCCTCTCTTCACTAGTCCAAGGTGCAGCAGGTTCTGTCCACCAGACGGTGCAGTCTCTCTTTGTGTAGACCAGGGGACAGCAGGGCAGTCCTTCGGTCCTTGTTCCAGTTCCAATGTGATCTGACATGGAGGGTTCCAGGGGTGCCATATTTGTTCCCAGAAAGTGCCCTGGGAAATGATACAGTCACTAGCCAATGGGCTACTAGGTCACCTCCTTTGTGGAGACGGCTTTCCAGTAATGTGTGTCCTCTAGTAATCCCAGAGAGCTCTATTCTGTCCCCTCTCGAGATGTCAGGACCCTTCCTCGAATATCAGGAGCTTGGTAGATCACCTGGCTACCTGAGGGCTACATGCCTGCGGTAAACCCAGTTTGGGCACTGGGTTTCCCTCTCTGTCCCTGTCTCCAGCTTGTATACCCAAACAAAGGGCAGCCCCTCAGGAGTGTGAATGCCACCTGCCACCAAAGGCTGCTTTTCCATTAAAGCTCGTCTTTTGGGCTAACACCCTCGGTGGTTTCCTGCAAAAGGGAGGTAACACCTCACCCTGTAGCAGGCTGACATTGGTCCTAAACCTGGGAGACGTTCACCTGACTCCCCAGGTGGGCAGAATGTTGTATGTTGGCCTGTTTGAAGTCACTGGACAACATGGGCACGGAGTGGCACCTTTCTAAAAGCTACATTTCTTCATGATCAGTAGAATGGATCATGAGGACATCCACAGCAAGGAAAATAAATGTGATCCAGTGGACGCCTTGAATGCAGGTCGATGAACTGTACTTTGCAGATGCCCTGGCCTTACTTTCCATACTCATTTGCAAGTGCAAGAGAAGGCTGGCAATGTGACAGCCACATAAACATAACTTGTCTTCAACATCCACAGGGGAAAAACCAGGATCCTGAAGGCTAACAAAAGCCAGCACAACTGGAGTCACTCTCGCAGACGATACACTGGAAGAGGTTGACGACTTCATCCACTTGGGCAGTATCATAGACAAGCAGGGCGACACAAATGCTGACATCAAAGCCCAAAATATGCAAAGCAAGGGCTGCATTCTTTCAGCAAAAGAAGATCTGGAGCTCCAAGGACCGAATGCTGCAAACAAAGATCAGGTTTTTAACACCAACATAACCATCAGCAACAACAATCTACGGCAGCAGACTTTCCAACTCCCTGCTCATCAAGAAACCATGAAAAGACGCTGGGTTGGATAGGTCCTATCCTCCACAAGCCTGCATAAAACACCACAAGGCAAGCCCCGACCTGGTAGCCCTCAAGGGAAAAGGAAAAGAGAAAGGCTAAGAAACACCTGGCACTGAGGCCTCGAGGCTGACTGCAAGAGATTGGTTAAACCTGGAGTTAGACTGAATGAAAAGCCCAGGACAGACACAGCTAGAGAGTTCTGGTTGATGGCCTATACCCCAGGAGGGGTAGTAGACATGAGAAAGAAGTAATTACTTTCCAGAAATGGTTCACCGGCACATTTGCTAAATTCTGAGAAGCTGCATTTATATTTGATGAGTCTGTAGCTGGCACACTGTATGTCATCTTTCGGAATAACGTTTTTGATGTATTTCTGAAATTCTAAGCAGAGTCTACAAGTATGTTCCGACACTTTTAAGTGTGCAGCAAAATCAGAGCTATTATGGACTTGCTAATCTCACAGAATTTTCTGAGCAGACCATCGCCTGCTGCTCATTACACAGGAGTTCTGCTACTATCTCTGATGACTCTTCCTTGCTAATTTCTCCCTTCAACAGTCAATTATCTTTATCTGACTGCTCGAGGAAAGAAATACCCAATAGGAACTCCTTTTCCACTTTTGAGGTATCTTCATAGAGTGATATATGAAGGAGTAAGCAAAGTCTTTGTTAATTTCAACAGGATGGTATATCAGGTTATGGGAGAGTTCTAGAATTGCAGGAATAGCATTCATGGATGCTTTTTAAGTTGGCAAACCAAAAGTATGCTACATTTTCACCTTGTTCACAATGGCACCATCTTAGTCAATTAAGTCTGAATTGTGCATTAAATGTAAATGGGTATTTGGATTGTACTTCTGCTCCTCAGCAGTTCATGTACATGCCATATAATAGACAGTCGTCTCCTTCAGCTGTCTTCCCAGGGCACTGTGATCTTCTTTACATTTGACTGAAGCTCTGCATTCATCAGTTCTCCATTTAATGTATACTTACCAGTCTTCCGCAGGGGCTGTACAGATAAAACTGACACCTTGTTCTAGTCAAGATATGTTCGGAGAGCTTTCCTTCAGGAGCGTGACTGTCAATAATCTGTACCTAGTTATATCGATCACAATTGTTTGCATGGAGGAGCCAAGAGTTTTAGGTCCAATATTAAATTAATTGGTGCATGCTCCAACATTTCCCCCTTGAGGATCAAGCAGTGAATAATCATTGAGAGCACTTAATTTGATGTTAGTGATCAATTCTAGATCAATTCAAATGTGCACATGACACAAAGATGTTTCATTTTTCTATCGGGTGGGTTATCTACCATGGGGATATGGTATACCATAGAATCGTGCAGAATTGTTCTATCCTTAGGCTTGAATTTGTTCATCAACCAGAATGATCTAAAAAGGGGTCAAGCACATGAATCCAGTCAACCCTTTCACCACCCACATAGTACAAAAAAGTATTTGAGGATTCTGGATGTAGTTGATAGAAAAGTAGATTTGGCCATACTAGGAACTTATATTGAAGCCACAATTAGTTTATTGCCTCGTGTGTTGTTTTTAGAGAATACATTTGTATACATTTCTACCCGTTGGGTCTTTCCCAGTCTTTAAATTTGGTATTACAAAGTCTAATGAAGTAGGTTAATCACATGTCACTTTAGGTGCAGAGGGTCTCACATGGGGTCATCTGCGCAATTGGATCCAGGCACTCTACAACTGACACATACTTTTCCCACCCAATCTCTTGGCAGTTTGTCTGATAGGCATGAACAATGATGGCTTGTCCATTGGGGCATTCAGGATTCACACTCTTGCTTTTTTTCTCAACAGTACGAGAGCCTGGAGCTGTACATCACAGCTTCAGGTTCTGAGTGACAATAAAAAAGCGGCCTGCAGATGAATGCCTGAAGTTATCCTTGTTGGGCAAGGCATGAACAATTGTGTATGTTCTGCCTAACATACAGAAACTCTGCATATCTTGGGCAGCAAGGTGATCTCATCCAGGCACTCTACTCCTGAGGCGGAAGCCGGGAGCACGCTGACAAGAGCGAATTTGTAACTTGTTTTAAAAATTACTGTGTGACTTTTAATTTGTACAAACTCCTCCTGAGCACTCCCCCCCCCCCCTCCTCACCGATCTCCTTGGTCCCGCGCAGCCGATCTGAACGCTGCCACGGAGTGGAGATACAACTGCCGCCATTCGCCGAAAGTCCGCAGGCCATGCCCACAAATGTGAGGCCACGCCCCCTGCACTGCTACTAAAGGCGCGCTGACGCCAGAAATCACTTAGAGGCACTCTACTCTTGAGGCGGAAGCCGGGAGCACGCTGACAAGCGCGAATTTGTAACTTGTTTTAAAAACTACTGTGTGACTTTTAATTTGTACAAACACCTCCTGAGCACTCCCCCCCCTCCTCACCGATCTCCTTGGTCCCGCGCAGCCGATCTGAACGCTGCCGCGGAGTGGAGATACAACTGCTGCCATTCGCCGAAAGCCCGCAGGCCACGCCCACAAACGTGAGGCCACGCCCCCTCGTATCACATACAAATGTCCCTCCACAGGACGCGCAGCGGACGCGCGCAGCGGGCGCGCCGCCAGCGTGCCGAAGACGCGCCAAAGGCAAGCCCGTCTGCGCCCGTCTGCGACCGACAGGGACTAAGGACCACCCCCCCTGGTCCCCCCACTAGGACTCAATATAGCATCAATGCCCTCCTCACACTTAAACCCCCCAAGGAAGCCCGCTGTCACCAACTCTACCACCCTCTAGCCCTCCCCATCTCCTGCCCCCATTGTAACACTAGTCTCAAACCATGCCGGCATACCCTGGAGCAGCAAAGCTTCACCATACTACTCCTCAACTGCAGATCTCTGCCTAAACACAGTGCAGAAATCTGTCTGCTAATTGACGAGCATAACCCCGACGCTATCCTATTAACCGAGACCTGGTTAACACCTGACTGCGACCCAGATATAGTCCAAGCGCTTCCCCCTGGCTACCAGATCGCCCGCAGAGACCGCACCCGGCGACAAGGAGGAGGTATTGCAGTCATATACAAATCCGCATATCAGTGTCATTGCACACCGGATTCGATCCCAGACTGCGAAAGTATGTCCTTCTGTCTTAAATTTACCCCTAACAATAGCCTAACAGGAATACTCCTGTACCGCCCCCCAGGACCCTTAAACAATTTTCACTTGTTACTGCCTTCGCAAGTAGCAGTCTCCGCCATGTCCCCCTCCAACTTTACGATACTTGGCGACTTTAACCTGCACTTTGACGACCGGTCCGACAACACTGCCAATGAGCTCATCTCCAGCTTAGCCGCCATCCAACTGGAGCAACTAATCAAGACTCCCACCACAATAAAGGTCATCTACTTGACCCCGTATTTAGTAACTGCCCCAACCTGTCAGTAGGTTCCATCATACACCTTCCGTGGACAGACCACTTTCTCATCCCCCTCACCTGGTCCATCTACAAAAACAGTCCTAAAACCCCATCCTCACGTACAAGGAGGAACTGGTCAAAACTCCCGCTAGAACAGTGGGATAACCAACTAACAGCCACGAAACCCCTGCTCACCCAGGACCCCCTACTGGATAGTGGGATCTTCAATGAATGGATCAAGGACTCCCTTGACACCGTTCTTCCCATTAAGAAAACTGTATCAAAAAGAGCTCAAGGATCGTCCCCCTGGTACTCAGAAGAACTCAGAGAACTTAAACGTCAGTGCAGAAGGTCTGAAAGGAAATGGCGCCTTGATTATACTACTACTGACAAAACCAGATACAAGGAAGCCATAAAGGCATATAAACTTGGGATCACTATAGCCCAATCCACTTACTACAAAGAAAAAAATTTCTCTGCCAGATCCAAACCCAGAGAAATTTATCAAATCGTCAAAACCCTTTCCAAAATTTCCCCCTCGGCAGTGCCTGCCGATAACCCCATCGGCCACTGCAATAATCTAGCCGATTTCTTTCACCAAAAAATCAACAATATATATTTTTCCTTTACTACCTCCACTCCCGAGCCAAATATCAATGAACCTCAGCTCCCAGCAGATATAACATGCTCACGCCTAATAACCATGAGCAATGTCCCACCATTAGACCTGGAAACGACTCTCGCACTACAGATAAAATCTGGCTCTCCCTCTGACCCAGCACCCCCCCTTATGATGACAATGGCCAGCCAAATCATTCTCCCCACCCTCCTAGAGCTACTGAACTGCTCCTTGGAAAAGGGAGTCGTTCCTCCCATTTGGAAACAGGCGATGGTGAAAGCGCTTCCGAAAAAAACCAATCTTGACGTGAACGATTCTAACAACTATCGTCCCATTTCTCTGCTACCCTGGGCTAGTAAAATACTGGAGAAACATGTTAATCTCCACCTAACAAAACACCTCGAAGAAAACCTCCTACTGGACGTCACCCAAACAGGATTCCGCCCAAAACATGGCACGGAAACAGCTCGCCTAGCCGTGGTGGAAGAATCAAGAAAGATCCTAGATCAAGGGAGATCAGTGGCAGTGGTCCTCCTCGACCTCAGCGCCGCGTTTGACACGGTGTGCCACAAAACTCTATTACATCGACTATTCGATATCGGAGTCTCTGGAAATGCTCTTGCATGGTTGAGATCCTTCTTGAGCGGAAGAACTTTCCAGGTCTTCGATGGTGACTCATGCTCCACCAGCAAACCTCTGAGCTGCGGGGTGCCCCAGGGCTCCTCCCTAAGCCCCACGCTGTTCAATGTGTACATGAGACCGCTGGCTGGGATCATTCGTCAATATGGTATCAAAATCATATCATATGCGGACGATACCCAGCTCGTGGTCTCCCTGGCACAGAAGAACAGCAGGCTCCCACACGCCAACATGGCATCCTGCATGGAAGACATAAAAAGCTGGATGACGGCATCTTCCTTAAAACTGAATGGGGAGAAAACCGAGATCATGCTCCTCGACCCCCTTCCCCCACCACCATCACCCAGCTATGGCCTTCCAGTTTGGGTCCACCTCCTTCCCCGAAGGAGGACATCAAGAGCTTGGGAGTCTGGCTAGACAAATCCCTCACTCTCAACACCCAGGCAACGAAAACTTCAGCAATCTGCTTCGGGTTAATCCGGATGCTGAAAAAAATTCTCCCTATCCTACCCCTTGAAGCCAAACAAATCGTCGTTCAGGGCCTCATTCAATCGCGGCTTGATTTCAACAATGCCCTCTATTTGGGAGCACCAGAATACGTATTAGAAAAGCTTCAACGGACCCAGAACTGTGCAGCCCGGGCCATACTCCAGATACCCCGCAGAGAATCAGTAAGGCAGGGATTTGTTCGCTCCACTGGCTCCCTGTCAGGGAAAGAGTAAAATTCAAGGCCCTCTGTATCTCCCATCAAGCCTTCCATAGAGTTGGCCCCCAGATCAACCACTCCCTTCTTACCCCCTACTGCCCCGGTAAACAACTTCGCTCCTCAAACGCCTGTCTTGCCACAGTTGCCCGAATCAAAAGATCTAGGGCAGGAGGCAGGTCCTTCAAGCTCAATGCTGCCAAGCTGTGGAACTCCCTCCCCCCTCCCTAAGATCTAATCAGATCCTCTCTTCGTTCCGCAAAGAACTAAAAACCTTCCTCTTTAGAAACTAAGCCCCCCTTCCCCCCCTCTCAGAGTACTATGCCCTCTGTGTCAGCGCTTGGACGCCCTTGGGCAGCAGCCGCGCTATACAAATCCCTTTTTCATTTCATTTCATTTAATTTCATTTCATGTATGTAGAGCCCTGACAAGCAGTCCTCTGGCTGAGTGGAGGTGGGCCTTCCAACAGGTCCTACAATTCTCAAGAAGGGTGCTGCCTCTCTGCTATCTAACCAGTTATGAGGACCCGCGCCACACTAAGGGGTCGATTACGATGTTGTCTGCAAATTCTCAGAATGGGTTTTGGATTCGGCAAATCCGATTCGGAACCTACATTTCCGACCGAATCAGACACCTTTCCTGGATGACCGATTACAATGCAAGGAAACCGTTCAAGTTGTCTGAATCAGTTCCGAACGTCATTCGGACAGACTGAGTCATTCGGAGCCATCTCGTACAGCTCTATGGACACGGTTTCTGAACGAGCGATTACGATGACTGATTTGGACAGCCGTTCCGATTCGGTTTGCCCGACATGAAACAGCTGTCGGAATCTGACTTCAGGGGCCTGTAGCAGGCCCCCTTTCACCCTGATATGCGGGTTGGAGCCCGTGGGACCCCTTTTAACAACCATGCACAGTGTAGCAGGCACCAAGGGGTGCCCGTGACAGGGTATATGGTTTTCTCCAACCACCCCTTTTTGCAATGTGAGCCTGAGTTCTCGTTCGGAACCTAGGCTCCCATTGAAGTCAATGGGAATAAGACCAAACGATGTGGGGAAGCATTGTAATCAGCCAGTCGGACCCACAGAACCCTATTCATTCAGAAACAATTCCAAAGCCGATTTGGGCGGAAGAGTTTCCTAACGAGATCGTAATCGGCCCCTTAGTGTGATTGACAGTGGAGGATCAAATGACGTCACTCCTGTCTATTTTAATATTTTCAAGGAAACCTCCAAGTCTTCTGGTCAATAGAATAAATGTTTCCCCACCTTTTGTCAATAGCATGTTAGGGAGGTCCTCTACGTCATATCTAATGACCCATTCCAGTTTTTGAAGTGTCAGGTGCCACCAGAAACTTTTACCATTTTAATATTTTTACTGGCCTCCAGGATTAATTCATTCGCAAAGAAGATTTTATCATTCCTGTGCACTATTTAGCTATTACATTTTTTCACTGAGGTGATGACTTATTTAGCATGTTGGTGAACACAGACTATCATTGATTTTTGATTGCTGTGTTTGAAGTATTACCTCACCAAATTGTGTGTGCTCTTTATATGCTAGGATCAAATGTCTGTTTCGTACACTCAGGAATAAACAAAACTCTGGGAATGCTAAAATGTCATTTTTTTCCAGGCCTTCCAGGACACTAGATCATTTAATAAGGCTGCAGTGAGCCTGGTATTCCATTTCAATCAATTTCTTGTACAAATGCCACAGTTCTTGGCCCAGTTATGGGACCTGGTTTACGTGCTGAGATTAGTCTTCCTTTGAAAGAGTTAGCACCTCCAGGCAAGGAGCCAGATTTCTGTCTTGACAGCAGCAGGTGTAGGCTGTCAGCCAGGGTACAGAAAAGGCTGGGGTAACACGGTGGGCAAACTCTAAGGTAGCCACCAGGGTACATGTGACATTAGACCCGACCTTCGGAATAGGTTGGGTTTGAGGAGACAAGTTGTTTGATATTGATACCAAACATGACATTTTTCACTGGGACCATAATGGAGTTGGCAACCTTTGGATGCCCAGGTGTGTTTTGAATGTGGCTTCTCACCAATAAGCCACACCCAATCCCTGCACTCCCACCTGGGAGACAAATATACCACTGAGCATGTCTTACCACCCCATGGCACAGCAAGACTTCAACACAAAACAAACAGCACCTTTTTGAAAAGGGGTTTTATTTAACAGAATGCAAAGACTCTATCACTTTTAAATTAAGGCTTGGGGTTTATTACATAATACTCTTTAAACAAAGGCTACCTCAGATACCAAATGCATAAGATTCAAATATATGTAGCAAACTTATAATCTAAAGGCATGAATCAATAACTGAGCAAACTATAATACTGATTAATAACCAAGCAATAACTGATATAAGATAAGATACACTGGACGTCCTGCAAGTGATCAGAAAGATATACATACATATAGAGCAGAGGAGTACTCTAGATGTGCACCTCCCACACCACAAACAAAACACCTCTAATGATCAAAGAACCACACAACTAAATACATCACCTGGTGCATACACTGCCCACTTCTGACTGGGGGAATCACAGCCGGGGATCAGAGCTCAGCAAGCCAGGGTTCAATCCGAGATAGACACGTCTGCCCTCGCTCGGAATCCAAACTCCCAGTTTCTCAGCCTGCAACCCTCAGTTTTAAACACACTAGAAGATTCGTGAAAGACCTCCTCCCACCGCCAGAGGAATTTTACCAGCACTGGCCAAGTTCCAAGCAAGCATCTCCATGGCAGTAAGGAGCTCTCAAATCTCTTCCTCAATTCGCACTTCTTCCAGCCTCTGTCTTGACGAAGCTCTCACAAAGCCTTCCAGAGTACATTTAAACAAAAACAATCGCTCAGGAAAACAGCAAGACCTTGAATGTGAATAACCCAAACAACTTGCAAGCACTGCTGTGCACGCAGCAGCAAGGCAGAGTCAGACATGAGGCTCTGTCAAAGGCAATAGTCAGCACCTATAATTCTCATCCACACAACTTACAAGTACCACTGTGCACACAGAAAAGTTTGAAGCAAGGTAAAGTCAGAAAGCAGGATGACATGAGGCCATGTGAAAGAAAGACAGCAAGAGTACAGGACGGAAGAGAAGCAAGTATATGCAGGACCATCCTACATTAATGCTAGGGTAAAATAACACACTAAAGTCAGTTAAAATGATGGTGGTCAGAGGTCATCATAGGGTGCCAGACTACAAGAGTGGCTCTTTCACTACACAGGTGCCAGCCCATGTTATCATATGGACCCTGAACACTTATAGTAGCCCTTAAGTAGAGGCTACTATAGAAACATTTTAGCTTGCATTAATATGTCCACACCTTTAATATAATGCACCATGCCTTCCTTAGAGATGACTGGCATATATTAAAAATAGTGCTGTGACCTTGCCACACATGGTGATGGTCTGGATTCTATATTCTTTGCCTGTTCTTTGGTGTGCCTCTTGACCGTTATATGATATTCAGTGATGATAAGGCTTGATCCTTCGTGAACTAATCCACTGTGCCGAAGTAAATATGTTGTAACGCAACGCAGGGCTTGCTCAAAGACATCACCCGTGACTTGCAATTGCATGTTAGCCCAGCAACAAGGCACCGTTAGCATGCCATATATAGATGAGACTAAGCGTTTGCCTCTGATTGGTTACCGCATTGCTCAGGCTTGGAAAAACCCTACTGTCCTGATCACTGGACACGCAACGATGACGAGCACTGCCACACTGTATAATGCAGGTGGCATGCACTATTAGCTTCTTCTGATTGGCTCTGTATCTAATAACTGTGTAACCTGTGCAGTCTGATGATGGACATGTGATGTGTTGGTCCATAGTTGCTGAGAAATTCTTTTGTACTTTTGATTTTATTGGCCATGTACCCAAACATCTTTTTGTGGTTTGCAGGAATAAAAGAATGTGCTGAACTTCTGCAATTTGGACACTGATTTACTATGCCAGCTGTCCCCATGCTCACGTATAGTAAATATTGCTTCTTCATATGAGCCTTCTGGAGTCTGCCTCTTATTTCATGTAGGTTTCTACCATTGGTGAAGAATACTGTGGCTCCTGGACTGTTGACTACAACTGGCAGCCTGCTGCCTTCGCCCTCATCCGTCAATCTGACTACCACTTCCCTGATTTTGGCCTGGTTGCACCCAGTCTTCGTAATGTCATCCCATTCATGGGCTGAACATTGCCTCCCGTGAGCATTTGTCATCTCCCTGGTTAGTTCTTGCTACTGCACTTTCTCCCAGACTCCTTTGGGTTCATATATTTTATATATTTGTTGTCCTTTGGTTTTATCTCTTTGGTCATTTACTTTGCCATGTGTCGCAGGGCTGAGGACAGCCCCCTCTAAGCAGCGCAGTGCAGGTTGTGCACCACTGGCACACCCCATAGAAATGCAGGGCAGAAGGTCCCCCATCCAGGCAGGCACTGGTTTGCTGGTGCCCCGCCGCCCAGTTTTTACGGTACGTAGGCAATAGGCTTGAGGTTACCCGCATCAGCGTAGGTGCAGGGCCGTGGAGCCCCGATGGGTTGCCTCCCTCTGGATGCTCCAATTGTAACATGGTGTCCATCTAGCTACAAAAGAGAGGGGGTTGGTACAGTCATGGGATAACTTGTGATTTTGCTGATGTTCATTGATTTGGGGGTTTATTTATAATAATGTGACTGACAATAATGTGCTGCCACCTACTAATGTTTCTTGTTATGGTAGTCATGCTACTTAGTGTTTCAATGATCAAGTGTGGGCCTGGTGAGGTTAAGGATTCGTTACTTCATGTGTTGTTAGTGTACAATGCCAGACATGCTAGTCTTTCTGTTATATAGCATATTACCTATAGGACGCATTGTTTTCCTTGTATGGGCCAACATCCCCATCCCACTTCTATTGTTACCATTCCTTCTTTCCTGGGATTAGGGCCCTGGAGTACCGTGTAAGGGTAGGATACAATGGAGTTGTTAAAGGGCAAGTCTTCCCATTAATTCGTATTTGATTATTATAAATGTGTGAATGCATGCTGGGTTCATCATTTTTCGCACTATACTGCTGAATTATGAATCAAATGTGGATTCAGCTGGTTTCCGTTAGGATCTAGCCGCCCCTTTCCCACTGGGGGAGGAGCATGAGACGGTCAAAACACTGCACTGAATTCTTACTTTCCTTTCGTCTCCTTTTCAGTGGAAAGGAGGTCAGTCACCTAGCACCTACTGGCATCTTTTCTCTCTTCTCACAGGCTTTTATGGTAAACTAGTAGCAAATGAATTGTCCTTTGAGTGCTGGACTGTTTGCACGCATACCCTGCTTCAAATTAACAAACATGCCGCTGGCTGACTGAATGCATGAGGTGCTCCAGAATGTAATTTTTGTACCCCCTACCATGTCACCTTGGGTATGAGCAGTAGAATAAGATTTGCTGATTCCCTTTCGTTCAAATGTGCTCAGTATAACTGACTTGTTTGTAACGCAATAGGGTCAGCAGCTTCCATGCCCATACAATGGGTAACCCAATGAGAAAAAGCAACTTACAAAGCAGTCACCTCGATCGGCATTAAGACTTCCCACCTACTAAGTGGCTATACATCACGGCGCCAGGGCATGCCTCTTTCTGGAAAAATGGCCCGCACGGACAGCAAAAAGGAAGGACTTCCAGTGCAACCGCATGGCACCTATGACATGGCTAGGTTGTCATATATAAGGCAGATGTTGATATGGAAAGGGAAGAAAATAAGCCAGCTAGTGATGTGAAAGAAAAGGTGCATAAGGAGCTGTTGGAGTTGAAAAGGGATTATGGAAACAGCCAGCAGATCAGAAGGTTAGGGACAACTGGCGAGAAGAAAGACACTTGGATGTCATTGGGATATTCCCCTGTATTCCTGTGGCAAGTGCACAGCCTCAAGATGGAGGGGAAGAAGCAGACTCAGTGCCAGAGGACATAATGGGTCGGATGAGATGCCCTCCCCTCTCGAGGGTACCCTTGCAAACAAAGAGCATGTGCATGGAGACTTCTCCTCAGGCACTAAACCCAAACAGCTAACTACAGCAAAAGAGATCAAGAGTTGCATCCTGGCACGGCGATTCGTAAATGAAGAACTAACAAAAATAGATCTTGATAACATTTCCAACTTCAGAGAGGAAGTGGCATAAGCTGCCAACAAACTGAGCAAAAAAGCGTGACGGCCTGATGAAAACTTGCAGAGGAAAAGGTGCTGCCAAGACTAATTAAGCCTGTGTGGTGACAAGCGTTTGATGATGGGTCTTCAGACCATACACTGGGCTGCGAGGGACTGTGCACATTGATTTGGGATATGTACACTATACAGTACACAATACAGAAACTATAGAAGAGACACATAACAAACACACAAAACAACCGGCAATCGAGAGGGGGTAGCATAACAGAGTCCAGCTCCCAGCCCAACACCCTGCTGCAGTCCCCAGCTACACAAAAAAAGGTATTTTTTTAAGAGTGACAGATTAAAATATCCAGCATTGTTAAGCAAACTAGTTGAGGGCAGACTGAAAGTAAGCCAAGTTGCAGCAACACATCACAGACAGTACCAGTACATGATGTTGTGTTTGGCGCTCTCTAGCTTAATGGAAAAAGGTCCCCAGGCATACTGCTCCCATGCACAGCTCACAAAGGCAGTGGTGGTGGATGGAATACCAACATCGCCTCCCCTACCAAAAACATACGATGGGGACATATCTAAATTTATCTTCTAGAATACAGATCCACCATCTTGGGAGGATGCCAAGATAAAAGACACATTACAGTACACCATAGACAAGTTGTTCCAGTGGAAAGAATTAGTGAGGTCTCTGATGACTATACAGGTAATACAACCATTAGCACCTACCTACCCAGTGGTTACAACACCTGAACTAATTATGCCCCTACAAGAAACCCCCAGCACATCCACAGTCTGGGTAAAAACCAAGTTCTCCAAAATACATGCATCTCCCCTGGTCTAGAGCCGACATCATGTCATTCACATCTAATATGAAGTCAATACTAAAGAAGCAATGAATTTATTATTTGGACCTGACAAACTATTGGCCATTATCAAATGGCTGATTTCTGAGGAAGATCATTGAAAAAACAACACTCTTTAGACATGAATGTTTCAGGCCTCAGAGAAGGGCTCAATCTTCCTTACAGCTATTTGGGTAATCCTCAAAAAAAGTGTACATTCTAGTGGTGTTGGCCATCCTTCCCCTATGTGACCTACCAGGCTATCAACTCTGTTGATCATCAAATCCTGCTCCAGAGACAAAGTCAAAGAAAAATTCAATGCACCCTCCTCAATTTGATCAATACCTATACCTGGCAGACAGAGTCCAGAACTTTACTCCAACTTCTTTGAGGTTATTATTATTCAGCTTTTGGGGAGGTGTTCATCAAGGATCAATGATTGCCTCTACTTTTTTTTAATGTAAACCTGTCCCCACCCCTATGGAGTGAACATTTCTTAAGTGCACTTGCTTCAACTTTGGAAACCTTTGCTTTTCCATTTTAACTTTCAGAACTGGACAACTACCCAACCAATGCCTCTACATGAAGACACCTGGATGCTACAGAACCACCCAAAGCTTGACTCCTGAAAAAAGAGATTTTTACTTGTATAGCATGGCAAAACTAGGATGGTAGTCCCTTCTGGCTTAAGGAAATTGAATCACCACTAAACACCTTTAGAGAAGTAAAGAATGTGAGCATAATCAATTGAACAAACTCTCACTTGAAGCTCATATCAATAAAGTGGCCGAAAGTGCCTTCTTCATCAGAAGACTTTTATATCAGATTTTCATTCAACCTGGACCTTCCCACACGGTTCAGGCATCAGGAGGGAGTACTATTTTATTTCCTTTTAACTATGCCAATAGGCTTGTGCGGCCACTAAATTATATTTCTCAACTTTTTGACTCATCATGGCCCATCCTGGAACAAGCCTTACTAACCTGGCTTTGTTATTGGTTAGTGCTTGTTCAACAGTTAGATTATATTGTCTTCAATCCAGTTCAAAATAAGTGGAAACAGGTTTTGTCTCATTTCATGTACAGTCCGCTGATATGTCAGGGTTGACTGCCATATAAGAATGCAACCATGTATACAACTAATCAGCAGACTAAAAACTACAGACAATACCACACTGCTAGACAAGTGTTAAACCTGATCTTATGCATGCCTATTGCCATTGCCCTGAAGACCTTTTCATTAGAAAAGTCTCATTCAAAACTCTGCCCATTGCCCAATGAGAAATCCATGGAATTTGATGCCATGGAATTTGATGTCTTGATACAAACTCAGACTGTTTTTGGAAGAGGAATCTCAGATCTAAAATAGCTTCCTTGAAGCTCATCCCCCTTTCAAAAGTACACTACTGTACATAAGATCCTTCTATATATAGACATGCAACCTGTGCCACAACCTGGTGACCACATAACTCCATCTGGGCACAATTTGCGATCCTTTCATTCACCACCTCATTTTCATATACCTCATGCAATATTGCACTATACCGGCTGCGACATGATTGGTGCACACACCCACATCTCATGTGCAGCCCCAATGCAGGTCTCTTATAGCAAACATCTCAACCAACATTCTTTCAGCAGTGCATCTCTAATGGGGCAGGTAATAACTTGGTCCACTGGAAAAGTAATTTTGTCCTAGCAAGGTGTAGGAAAGCACTGTCTACAAAGCTGTTTAATACAACCCAATGATAGGTATATTATGATACCCAATGCATAAGTCATCTTAGAGATAAAAGACAATTTGTCACGGGAAAACTCTCTATTAACTGTTGTGTTAGACTTAGTGCAGCACAAAATTGCCCACTCTTTACTCGTCACTAACACCTGAATGTGACTGACGCCTGACACACAAAGTGAATGTGCACTTTGCACATGAGTCATAAGCGTCTTAATGATACTTGTACATGTTACACCTGATACTGCGATGCAGAACGTTTTTGATTTAGAATTCATAGAACTGACATGGAACGTTTTACTAATATCAAAAAGAAAAATGTGATCTTTGACTTAGAACCTTTTAAAATAACAAGAGATGCTCTTAATGAAAATGATTTAATAAACATTTATCTAGTGTAGATTAAGTGACTGACATATAGTAATAATAAAATGTAATATGTTTCAATACAACTTGTAGCTATAATGCATACTACAGTGAAAGATGAAAACCTTTGCAATACAGTAGTGTCCTTTAAACCATCCTCTTTCATTATTGCTGAAGTATGACACATGATTCATAAATGTGTGCAACATTTCCTGCATAACTGATAGAAATGCAGTTATTAGCTTTAAATGATCCTTATGGGAGTTTGATATTAGAATAGCTTAAACTGTAATAATTTCTCAAAGTATGCATTAATGTTACACGTATGCACTTTCAATGTAGATCCTAGGCATACTTGCTATTGTGAAGTTTCATTGTTTATTGCGTAAGCTATGCAGTCTGAACTAAAAGCACTACAGAAGCATAAAATACATATGTTTAAAGGTGCAACACGCATATGTGCATTATTAATTTAATGTCTTAAGTTAGCATTATTTACTCAAAGGCCTGAATCTTTGTCCCTGAGAAACTTCTGTGCTTCGATATTTTCGCTGACTTGCTTTTTTGCAGGACTTCTCATGATTTGTTAGTTTAGAATACATACATTTCTTGTAACAGCAATAGATACATGTACAGGAAAGGAATCCAACGAGGAGCACATGAGAAACATGTGGCTAGACAATGGGCTATTGTATTGAAGCCTAAGTGTGTGAACAAGACGGTGTTCCCATGTCCAGTGTGAGATTTTACTGGATTGTTGCCGAGTGTGTACCATGTGAATCCTTAGTGATATTGAAACAAATACAATGGACTTCTTCCGGGGATGCAACCAAATGGGAGTTGCTGATGTACTTTATTAAATATAACTTACCGTTTGCCCTGCTCGAGGGGGGGGGGCACGACTTTGGACTTTTTTACTGAGACCCTTTCTGCATGTCCTAAGCAGAGACTTAATTGGACTGCTACCTGGACCATTCCCCAAACTCTCATTGCCTTTAAAATGGACTCTAAGAGACTATTTCCCATGCCTCGTTAACTCTCTTAAGTGTGGTTTAGACCGACACTTATTTCTTGTCCTATTGAAAACTCGTGAATGAGCTTCATCAATACTATTGCTAATACTTTTTGATACTTTTTTTACTCTTTTGCCTGATTCCCACTGTCATGTGTAGATTTGTACTATGAGCATTTATGCAACTTAAACTGTTATATTCCATATAGGTACCCTATATAGGCACAGGTAACACTGCAAGCTTTCACCTATATCCTTCCCTACATTAAATACATAACGGTTCATAGGGACTGACGTTTTACCTAGATACGACACTGCATTCAGAACGCGTGTTTTTTCCTAGTTTGCAACTCATACATTATGCATGAGGCTTCTTGGAAGTACAACAGGACTGACAGCAGGATGAACATCTCCTGTATAATATCTAGGAATAAAGTTCAGGCCCCACGCCATCCTTTATGCCGACACAGTAACACAGCAAGGTAGGACCCCTGGGGAGACTTATGGGTACATATACATGATGTGTTGCTTAGAAGGACAGAGGAGACCGTGACTTCCCGGCTGACACACTGACCAGAGACGCTGAGGTTCCTGCATGCAGACGCTCCAGCTCGCAGTGGTCTAATCAAGCTTGAAGAACACTGTTCCTAAAATTGTGCATAAAAAACGTTATCTTAGTTCCATTGGACAAACTTCTGCTTTACAAAAATGACTGAGACCAGAGATGACGCAATAGTAAATCTGAACCTCTCAGCCAGAGAAGAGGATGCAGACGCAAGTCTGATTGCAGAAAAATTCAAAAATACAGTCACCCTGAAATTGCTAGAGAATGGATTATCAGCTAGGGGTGGCATAGTAGGTTTCGTGATTGAGGCACACCAATCAAACAAAACAGAGGTATTTTATTTGTGGGTTACATTCCCAGCAGCAAATGCAAGAACACAGACATTTCACGACTATACAGAAGGAGATGCACCAGCGGAATATTGTCTGTTTGAGGACATTGAGGTTCCTCTCACGTACCAGGAACATTTATACTGGTTTGAAGGCGCCCTACCCCACATAAGAAGAAGAGTAAAACTCGGTCCGCTCAGAGGAGAAGGGGCAACATGGCCAATATTAGCTGCCTACACACCACATCCTGACATTGACACAATGCCACCAGGAGACTTGCTCATACAATACAAAGATGTAATTAAAATCTATAGAAACTTGACTCAATTCGTCATGAGGACATTTACAGTCCAACCAGCAATAGCTGCAATAAATGGAACTCAAACTCAGGGTACAGCAACTAAAATCACATCTCAAACATTACACGCAGTGATAGGTAAAATGGCCTCTAAACGTGAACAAACACCATTCTGGGTAGCTCAGAAAATAACACAGTTAGAAGCAGTATTCCTGAATACTACCCCGTATGAAAAACACAGAATGCTAACAATCTGCTTACCCATGGGGATAACACCATAAGTAGAGGATTGTACCACTTGGGGTACAGTATTTGCTGCCATGTATACCAGGACTCATGGTATTCCTTCGTTAGCGGTGATACCCGATGTATTAAGACAAATACAAAACAAGTACGGAGCAGAGCCTGCTCTGAACTTAAGGATGAAGTTACTAGGTAACTATACCCAGGTATCAGTCATAATTTTAGCCAATATTAAAGTGGAAGCAGCATTGGTGGCAATCTGCCAGCGCCTAAGGGAGTTCAGTCCTTTAGAACAGGAACTTGAACTACCAAAAACAATTGAAACTACATATGCAGAATTAGGCAGAGACAGTTTGGGTGGGAAAGTTTTAAAACCACAACTGGTGGGCAGTCCTGAAAAGGACACTTCCAAGCAGACACCTGCTTCTTCTAAAAAAGAAGTTAGATAATAAAAAACAGCAAACATTTAAAGGAAACAGATCTCAATCCCGAGGTAGATCTCCTCCACAGGAGCCCTCCGAAAAGAGGTATAACCTCAGGAATAGGGGTAATATTAGGAAACCTGACAGGTATCAGGATACTGATGCACATTCCTCTCATTCCTTTCAGTGTTCATCGAAAAACTCAGAGAGGGAAGGACGGTCAGAGAGACAAGAAGAGCGTACAAAGTCCAGAGACAAGCAGCACGCTCAAGATTACACCTCCAAAAAAGGAATAAAGACAAAGCAAAAGCCACAGTTGAAAAAGAAGAAGGTTGCAGGTCTAAAGATCAGACATACCCAGAATTCCGAGGGCTCGACTACTGAATGGGGAATGGGTTCTGACGATGCTAGACAGTGCGGGACAAGTAAAATTAGCTCGCCAGAACCTGATGGAATTTCTGGTGACAGCGGACTTGAATGATTATATCACGGTAGAGACACCTGATACGAGAGTGAGTGTCCCACATAAGTTACATGAAATAACGTTCCAGATGGAGGGGGACAAAAGTAGAACAGTGAGAGGTCTCTTTTGGGAGAACCTGATGTTTGTCTATGACATTTTGTTAGCTGAACGAGATTGGCTGCCAGCATTCGTCATTTATTGCCCTAAAGGAGAAACGGTAATTCTACCTGCATTCTCAGACCATATTCCCAGGCACTTACAACAAACATATGCGCAGGAGTGGGCAGTAGCCCAGGCTCCAGCATTATATAAGAACCATGTTGGATGGGATGAGGATTCAACCCACCACATAATTCCTTTAAAAAATACTCCAACTACACAGAGGCACAATCCAATAAAGTAAGAAGCTAAACAACAGGTTAGGGAGATCTTAGATAAACTTGAATACCGAGGGGTGATTGAAACATGCACCTCTCAAATAAGCAATCCTTTGTTTCCAGTCATGAAACCCGACAATACATATCTTCTAGTTTTAGATTACAGACATTTAAACACTTGCACTAAGACATTTGCAATTCAAAATGCAGATAGTGCTGCATTAATGAATAACATTGTGCGGAAAAAATACAAACAACACTTTATATCTGCCAAAATATAGCGAATGAAAGCAGGTATCTAACAGCATTCTCAGCGCTAGGATCTCGGTGTCAATTTTGTCGACTCCCCAAGGGGTATAGCAACAGCCCGGGTTTTATTTTCGGCCAGAGTAACTGAGTTACTACAAAAATTAGATGAACAGGCATTGTCCTATGTGGATGATATTTATCTGATGGACGATGACCTAGAGGAACACTTGAACAGAGTGAATACCATCATTTGGGGATTTGCATCTGAGGGCTACAAATTCAACTTTAAAAAATCAAAAATCGCTCACCTCTGTGTCCTGTTTTTAGGATATGAGCTTTCAAGTAAAGGAAAAGGCCTGGCAGCCAATTTTTTTTAGAAAAAATGTGCGCTGCTCCAACCTTCAAAATCATTAATAAATTTACAACCAATCCTGAGATTCCTAAATTTTGGTAGAACTTACATTTTGAATTACGTAGAAAGAGCAAAACTTTCTACGACTTAATAAAACCTGATTTTTCAGTAAGACATTGGACACAGGAACATACAGATACACTTGGTTCCTTACAAACTGACATGATAGCTTCCAAACACTTACAGACACACGTAAATGTATGCAACCTAGTGATCCGTATAGTTGCGGGTCAATCTGGGTACACCCATCTGACATATAATGAAGGTGAAACAGTACCAATTGCATACAAATCACATTTGTACACAAATATTGAGATGCACTTTGCATCTACAGAAAAGATTCTAACAGCAGAACAAACTGCTGTAGTGAGAGAAAGAGCACTTGCTCACGGTAAATGAATAATAGTAGTGACTCTGTTTCCAGCCCTAGAGGCTGCCACAAAGGCAAGCATTCATAACACTAAAGCCTTACATCCAAGATAGATACAATGGGCTAATTCTCTCACTGCAACAGATGTAGAATACAGGTACGACCCAAATTTAAAGACACAAGCATTCCTGCAATATGAACAAGGATATCATCTACCAAATGTAATGCCTCTAGATCAGTATGAATATGATATTATTTACACTGACGGATCTGCTCAACCGGCCATAGGAAGTAAGCAACAATATAGCACAGCATGTGCAATCGTTAAAGGTTGCATGCGGGATCGAAAGTTCCAAAACGCAATCTCTAGGAGACAGCATGGCACAGTTGGCAGAATTAAAAGCCTTGATACTGGCACTGGTAAATATGGATCGAGAATTACCCATACTAATTGTGTGCGATTCCTTTTACTGTGTACAGTCATATAATAAATACTTGCAATACTGGGTTCAGAACGGGTTCAAAGGCGCAAAAGGTGGCACAATTAAGCATAAAATGCTATAGGAACAGGTAGTGGAGTTGAAATCCGGACTACCCAGGGCTCACGTGAAACATACACTGAGTCATCAGCGTGATGGCATTCACGTTGAAGGAAATTCATTGGCTGATAAAGCCGCAAAGGGGGCTGTACATACGGCTTCCGTAGCTGCCATCACTCATTCTAAAATGAAAATAGACGGTGAGATTATGGTGCCTGTCATTGCTTCATACAAGAACAGCGGTGCAGTACCAAAAAGATTTCCACTCAAATACTCCTACAAGTTAGATACTAATAATATTCCATTTGCTCAGACTCCTGGAGTGGGGGATAGAGTAATTCCAAACATGGATCGTAGGTTTAATTCTAGCAGCACATAAAGGAATAGCTTCTGCTCATGCAGGAGTTACAGCGACTGTTTCTTTATTGAAACAGCACTATTGGTGGCCTGGTTTCACAAAGCAGACTAAAGACTATATTTTGAAATGCGACATCTTACAGCAGATGAAAGGTTCCACCCTAACACGTCCTGCGCAGACACCATTGTTATTATCTGACAAACCATTAGCGTGTGTTTATCTAGACCACTGCGGCCCCTTAAAAAGAGATGGGGCTTACAGATACATAATGGTAGCAGTAGATTCCTGCTCAAGATTCCTATAGGTGTAGCCCCAGTGCTCGGCTGATGCTCAAACTGTTATAAAAGATTTGCAAGTCTTCATAGGAACATATGAAATTGGCACATTACATTCTGACCAGGGTCCTGCGTGTAGCTCTCGGGGTTACAAGGAGGCCATGCCAGGATTGGGTGTAGCATTGTGGTACTCCTCTCTGTACCATCCTGAGGGAAATTCGGTCGTGGAGAGAAAAAAACGAGACTTAAAGCAGACTTTAACAGCTAGAGTAGTAGGCACGGGTGAGAGCTGGGTAAAACATCTTTATGGAGTAAGCGGGCTCTGAACAATATGCCAAGACATTCTCTAGGGGGAGTCACTCCATATGAGGTACTATTTGGGACAAGAATGTGGGTACCTGATCTTGATTGTGAAGGTGCAGTAGTGGATGGAAAACCTTTTGACATCCATGATCATTTGGCTGTTTTACAGGATCTAAGTGAATCCAGGACATAACAAAGTAATGTCCACCTGAAGCAGACCACCACTGGGGAAGTCAAATCAGTCACGGCAAGACCTGTCTGGATCCCAAACGTTGGGGATCTGGTCAGAGAGAAAATAGCGTACAAGGAAGAATTTGGGCCATCCTACAGAAAACCTGTACAGGTCCTAGTAGTGGAAGGAAAACAAACTGTACATTTACCGCCTCTTGCCGTAAAAAAGGAGAAAAGATTTGTCTCAATTGATCTAATCAAACCACACTATGTGGCCGATACTGAGTAGTAGCCACGTGGACTCCAAAGTAGCAGATGCCCTCCTCTCACTACAATTCAAGAAGTTCAAATGGAAAGAATCATCACGTTCAAAGAGCCTTCTGTAAGGAATGATGGACTATGCAACAATGCTATGGAACTCGTTCCCCTTGAACCGGAAGTTCAACTTCAAAATCAAACTCAATATGAAAAACAAATTGCTATTCGACCAAATACAGATGTCTACATCAACATGCCTCAACACGAGAAAACTACGATTTCTACAAATCCTGAAGCAATACCAACAATTGATCAAACTGCCTCTGGCTACTTCATAAACTTTGATACGTTTTCTTTGGATCCAAGTGAACCTGAAATTATGCCAGCCCAAAATTCACGCAAGCAGCAATTTAAAGACATTCTGAACTTTCATAAAAGGACTTACCTGGTAGCACCATGGATAGAACTATAGGTAATTTCCGGGATACTTTTCTTTCTTTTCTGGTTAGGCATGGTGATAGCTTTTAGCATGCTTGTTAATGGAAAATACCTTCAACAAAGCTCTGAAGCCCAAAAGGTGAATTTAATTTTGAAACCACATCAATCATCTCATCGAGAACAAATAGACTTGTCATCAGTGAACCTTACAGCAGTTCCTACACCCGATGGTATAGTTTGGGACAAGGTTGATTTCGATATATTTGGCCCGATAGAAATGTTAAAACTTCCACATTTATTTAAAATATCATTAAATGATATCATTGCCTCAAGTACATTTTCCGATGATTGGGATTTTGAAACTGTGAATAACATGTTGTCTGATTTAGAAAAAGCTGATGCATTTTCTAATATCAAAACATTGGAAAGCACACCAGATTTCAAAACAATGTATTTTTAGCAACATTATGGTCATCACTTTTTGCATAAATCTGCAAATCCTAGAAATGTGTTCACATACCATCAGCGGGAACATTGTCCAACACTGCCAAAAGGCAGTTCAAAAACATTTCCGTCAACAGATCATGTTTTTGAATGAGACAGTGCAACAGATGTCTTGCCTTGGACTAGCCAAGAACAAAGACTTGAACACACCTCGGCTGCCAACACCATTACTGACCACGGGTAATGAAACATCACGAAAAGGGGTTACATTAGATGATGTGATACACTGCTACAGATCAAACCCCAATTGGAAAAATTGGTTGATTTGGCCCACAGACACCAATAGCTGTCAAACTAGATTCATGGGTAGGACCAAAGGGTTCAGTATCCATAGGCCAGATACGCCCTATGTGCAGAGAGAACATCCAGGGGTAGTGACATCCTACAGTGTTGGGAAGTTGTGCCTTGATTAGCTAAAAACCTCAACTCTCACAGAGGTGAAACAACACTTATCCTTACTTTCACAGGATGTGGATCTTAGGGATTTTTTACTAGGTCCCAGGAAGCCACGTCAGAAACATTGCATATATGCTGGTATTTATGCTGCCTACAATGAAATATGGAAAATATCACCACAAGAGGCCGCAGAGAGCTTACGGGAAATAGACCGTATAAACCTAGAAAGATCTCTAGCAGTGGTAGACAATGGGTTAACAACATTGACCTCCAGGATATATTCCTCAGACAACATTGTATGTTCTGCGATAGACATATTAGAACAAGATTTGGCCATATTACAACACGGGCAATCCCAGTTACGTCCTAATATGTTACTTAGCTGGACGCTGCAATCTTTGCATGCAGGCTACGTGCCTTGGTTTTTTATCAACAGTACATCTCTGTTTTCTGAATATAATCTAACAGATAGACAGATAGAAATGGCACAAAGGGGAGCAAAATATACAATGCTGCGTATCGAAAAACTGACCATTTACAGTGGCAGAATTACCATCCATGGAATGGCTAATCCATGGACACATAACTCTACAGGTCACTACTTTTCAGTTTCAATATTGCCTTGAACAAAAGCAGGCAGGCAGATATGAAAAAATGGGTAAGGAATACATTAAAGAATCTTGGGAATTACCATACAGATTTCGATACCGGAGTGGGGATCGAGAAGTGTTTCTTATCGGTACAAACTGTGAGAATGCTTTAAGTGGATCACTCATATGTCAGGATATAATGCTGCACAGGGCTTGTAATGGTTCTGTAGCGAACTTGTCATGTCATCTGAGGGGTGCCCCAGCTGCAGCGATTACTCCAGCTTTCAGGCTACTTTCAAATGGGAGTTACTTGATGCTGAATAGTCAAGACTGCTGCGGAATGCTCCCGGACATTGCATATCTGGTAACAGTGAGCTCCAGGGTTTCTTGTTGTATGCAAGTATTGTTTCCACCGACACATACAGTCAGGGAGGCGCTGTTATGGCCTTCACTGAATGTTTCCTTAGTATGGTTTGATACTCTCAGCAGAATGAAAGCCATGCTTTTACAGAAGTCTGTGCCCTTAACCTCCGCTCGAGAGACTTTTGATCGCCAGATCGAAAGGTCTTTGGCAGAGGTACAGGCCCTTATCCATACCAACTGCCCTTTCCATTTCGCAGAAATGATAAATTGTATCTTTAACATGTCTGATATGACAGGCGTAGTCCACCTATTTAAGACCATAGGTTCTGGACTTCTGGGCACCTTTCAGACGGTACTTGGAGTTATACCAAACTTCATACACTCTGTAGTCGGAAGCATCTTTGGAGGACTTCCGCTAATCCTGTTTCTAATAGCAGGTATCCTGATTATCTTGTATCTGCTACGCAATGGACGTCCCAGTCACCAAGGAGATGAAAAAAGCACTCCTGGAGTGGAAATACCGCGACCAAATGGTACAACATCTAGGCATGCTTCGCCTGAGAGAACTAAGTGCATCTTGGTTCCTGTTATTTCAACCAGTCTGGATGGACTGCATCTTACCTGTCCTCCGATGCCTGTTTTGCGGAGAAGAATGCGTGTTAGACCTTTTTTTGACACTCCCATCATGTGCGCAACCGGACATGAATGCTCTACTGGACCTATAACAGCCCATGTTCTGCAGTGTCCCAGCGTATTTCAATGTTGATGGCAGCATTCCTTGAGCCACCGCAGGTAGTAACTGCACCTGTTGGTATGGATACCGGCTCCTCCACTGACACCCAGGCTTTGGACGGCGCACAGACTACCCCAGCGACGGCTGCGGACAGTGTGGAACATCATCTGTGCTCAATTGACATTCTCTGCGAGGTGCTACAGGGGCCGTCTATTGTGGAAGCAAGCAACACAAATGTTGCGTCTACCAGCCAGGACACATAAACAATTGACTCATTTGATACGTCATGTGCTGGAAGAAAAGTGCCCTTTTTTAAAAACAAGCTCAAATTTGGAACTCAGATACGAAATTGACATTCCGTTTCAAATGGTTTCTAATCATTATGATGGTTCGGACTATAACTACGAACAATTTTAAAGCTATAATTTGCAAACATTTTCTTTTTTTAACACTTTTACGTTTACATTTTTTTTTGTAGATGTTTCTAAACATTTTAGCAATTGCCACATATATTTCTGCAGAAATGGTCAACAGCTCATGCATCGGCTTCATGCCTAACTTTTTTACTGAAACTTATTATAGCCAAGATTGTTTTTTCTAACACAGCCACTCTGTTAGACACCATAGGCTTTCAAGAATATTTGACATCAAAGAGTGTTGCAAAGTCGTCCTGTGCCCTGGGCAATCCCATTTTGTGCTGACTGGTACTGGTAGTAACTGACTTTGATTGTCTCTGGGCTCTGCCTAACCAAGGGCCAGGGCCAGTGCTATGGTGAAAACACACACAAACATTAGGGTACACTATGTGTTTGGGTACCCCTATGATTAGCATGATCTACCCTATAAGTCCCTAGTACATAATAGGGCAGGGAGATTAAAACTACTTTTAAGTCCCTAGTATATAATAGGGCATGGCAGGAAAGAGGCCAGCAGCCTTTTCTGCACTTGCATGTGTGCACTTCTGGGAGCCTGAAGTCATTTTAAAAGCAGCCCTGTGTTGCAGCACTGCTTTGAAATGTAAATTGAGCCCATACTCGGCTTTGGTGGTAGGGGCACTTAAAAAGCAATAAACTACAATATCTTGGCATATTAGGTACCCCAGGGTCTCCCATAAAAAGTCCCATGGGTGGAGGGGGTCATGTAATTATAAGGAGGACCCTTATAAAAGAGGTTTGATATGCCCTGGGGATGGATACATTTCACATTTCACATTTCACTTCCCCCATTATAGTAACGTGCTTATAAAAATCACATGTGGAGTGAAAGTCGCCCATAGGTGTCCATGGGGTGGGGGTTTATGTAGCTATAAGCAGGTTACTTGTAAAATATGTTTTATAGGCACTTGTGTTTGCAAAATTGGACATTTAATTTTCCCTATGGTAGATCTCTAGTCAAATAGGTTAACATTGTAGTAGTTTATGAACTCATAACTATTGCCAGGGATTACCGAAAAATATGACTCAAGGATTTAGGTGAATGGTATTCATAAATTCAACAATATGCTACTGTTGTTCACTATATCCTAAAGTATACAGAAAATAAGTTATAAGACTTTCTTCTCTGTAAGCCAAAATTCAGCCTTCCTGCTCTCTTCTCTGATTGGTGAGCTAACAGGATTAGCCAGGCTGATTTGATGAATTGATAAGTGGCACACAGGCAGAGAGGCTATCTGGTAGGAGAGGGATTTGCTACACAGGAATGCCAGAGTAGGGGGAGGGGTCATAACACATGTGCTTTAAAGGAAGAATGGAAAAGGGCAGAGAAGGTCCAGTCTATCTACCTCCATCCCAACTGAACCCTGCCAGATGGCAGGCTTAAGGAATGCATTTGCAGATGTCAGGGAGAGGAGAGCTATGTCAATGAGCCATGCTGGAGCTTGGTTTAACTAGTTCTTGCTCCGCTGCTGAGACTTTAGCCATAATGAATTTTGGTGAAATAGTGCTTTTTGGGAGCCCATTATGCCACACTTTGGAGGACATGGTCTTGCTCTGGGCTGTTGCCGTGCACCTTATTGGACAGGAGCACCCTCGTGCTTGACCGCAGAGAATATTGAATACATATCTGAGAGGGGCAGAGCCTCTCAGATCTGCTGCTTGAAACTAAGAGAAGAAGAAGGGTCAATGCTGGAAGTTTGATTTGCACCAACAAGGCCCTGCACTTTGACTGACTGCGCCTGCTGCACAATTTGAACTACAGTCCGATGGACCTAACGTGCTTCAAGAGGAATAAAGAGTGGACTCCCTGCAAGCTGCAGGTAAACAAAGTTCACCTAGACCATCACCACCAAGAATCCTCAGCCTGGAGTGCGCCCAGTGGATTTGTAAGGGTTTTGTCCAAGTGGATTGTGGGAACTGAAGTCCCAAACTTTCAAGGGCCATTTTGGATGTTTCAGACCCTTGGATTGTATTTTTGGGCACTTTGGGACCAGAAGAGGAACTTCAGGAAGATGTTCCAGAAGTTTGGAGAACTTTGGAGCAAATTTGAAAACACGCATTTGCAATGCAAATTGGTTTCACATTTTTTTGGGTGTTGTAAATTGGTGATGTAAATGACAATGTCTTTTACCCATGTGTTTCGGATTGGAGTGTAGTGGATGTATGTGGTGTGGATTGAAATTGTTAGTTGTGGAATTGTGTGTGATGAAATTGTGTGGTGTGGAGTGGATTTGTGTAGTGAAATTATGTGGTATGGAGAGCAGTGGAAATATGTAGATAGTAGCTATGTTTTATTGAGTGTACTGGAATTATGTGGAGTGGCATTGTGTGTTTTAAAGTGGAATTATGTAGAATGGTATTTTGTGTTGTGGAGTGGTATGTTGTGGAGTTAAATTATGTGGTGTGCCATTGAATTTTGTTGCATGATGTGGAATTCTGTGGTGTGGATTGGATGTATGTGGTGTGTTGTGTGATTGTGTTGTTGGGTAAAAATATGTGGTTTGTATTCGAACTATGTGGTGTGGAATGGAAATATATAGAGTTGAATTGTGTGTGCTTTAAGTAAAATTATGCTGGCTGAAACTATGTGGCATGGTGTAGCATGCCCGAACCGAGGTAGCATGGTGGGAAAAAAAACAACAGGTTGAACTACTATCCAGAGGAATTGCCATTGGTTAGACTTATTGCAAGCAGCCCTCCTATCACATGATGTGGCGATCCCAAGTCTTGGTCGATGGTGGTCTGGATGACAATGAACCCAGTGACCTCACTTTGGGGGCCCACAGATTCCCTCCCATGACCTGTACCCCTCTTCCCTGTGTCCTTGACCCAGTGTGTCTCATCCCACTGGTGTTGGATCAATAGCAGCCAGGACCAGGGGCCACAAGATTGGGGTGATGTTCCTTTGGACACAGGAAGTGGATGTAACCCGAGGCTGAGTTGTGGTTGCAGCTGGTGCGGTAGATGTGGGCTGAGTGAGAATCACTTTAGCTGTCTGCCCAGGCAGACCAGATGGACTAGCCTACTCCTCATCATCCAGACTTGCAGGAGTGGGTTCCTCACTTAACTCTTGTTCCTGCTCTAGAGTGGAGGTATCCTCAGCAGCAGTGGCAGTTGGTTGTCAAAGTACTCTCAGTATTGGACCTATCATAAATGACAATAACACCTTGTGTGTGCTTTTTGGGCTCTTCCTCTGGACTCACAGTCCCACAACCACCACAAGCCCTGAAGAGGAGGGACAGGCAACTTGGGAGGCCCAGCTGCTGCCAAAGCACTGTAAAGCGCCAACTACATCCCGTGGCATGGGATGCCTTGTGTGTGCTTTTTTGGACTCTGCCTTGGATTCACAGTCCCACAGCTACCACAAGCCCTGAGGAGGAGGGGCAGGCCCCTCTGCTGCCAACTCCATACACACAGTGCGGGATGCCTTGTGTGTGCTTTTTGGACTCTGAATGGGGACTCACAGTCCCCCAACCATCATGTGCCCTGAGGAGACGGGGCAGGCAACTTGGGAGATGCTTCTGCTGCGCTATAAAGTGGCAACTACATCCCTGTGCTGTGGGATATGCCCAGGCACGTGCGAGGGCAAAGACCAGGCCAGGAGTGGGCCCATCTGTGCCTGTCAGCAGCCAGAAGAAGCCAGGCTAGGTCCTCTCTTGTGGTCCAGCTGTTCTCATCTGCCCCGTAGCTTGTGGCCCTTTCCTAGACCATCTTGGTTCACCTTTTCCCCTGTACTGGAACTAAGGGGAAAAAGAAGATTGCATCTCAGGTGACAGGCGGTGATATGTCAACTACAACTGATTCCTTACTTGTGCCCGCAGCAATTGCCCTTTAGAAAGAGAATGAACACAGCGAAAGACTACTCTTCTTGAAGGAGGTCAGAAAAAGTGTGCTTGTTTCTATTAGTTCAAATAGTGCGGACATTCACATGGGGCAAAATAAAGGAGCATTCGACAGCCGGCCACATGTCTCTCCAGCAAGGATGGACAGTATTTGTTTGCCACTTGTGGAGAATTCACCTATTACAGAAACTCCAGAGAAAAAGAAAAAGGATGGGACCCTGGCAAGAAGAGGACATTAGACTACAAGGAGACTACAATGAAGGAGGATAATGCCATCCCATTGTTCACTTCCTCTAATTGGGATTAATTATGCACTAGGATAGAATGTTTGTTTAAGTTGTATCTAAAGCCAGTAAATGATAGCCTTGATTCGATAGAGGAAACTGTGACCCAAATTATAAGCTTTGCTAAAGCTCACTCTGCCCCTGAGGTGCCTCTGGTGTCCTCGCACCATCCTACAGATTTAAGGAATGTGGGTAGTATGGCCCATGGTCTATGCTGTCCCATAGTACAAAGAAACCATGTGCTAAACCTAGAAAATGCGCACACATTCTTGTGATATATAAATCTGGTAAGCAGAGAACTTGCACATGGTTTGAATGGAAGTTCTTTCAATTGCAGTACACTTGTTCTCCGTTGTTTGGTGGCACTAGGGCAATATGTGTGCCATCAATTGCTCCAACCAAGTGGTAAGCAACCGGAAGCATACAAATCTCCCTTCACATTGGCAAATCCTCATTTCATGGAAACTGTATGAAGCTGTTGATGAGTCTCATCACTGTAAAAATAACTTCTTGTAGCACATCACTTAATGTTGGTTGTGCAACAGAATATTGGAATGGTTCTGTGGCAACAAAATGGAGTACTGCCATGATTTTGATTATTGGTGTTATTGTTGTGTTATTCCTATTGCGAAGCAGAAGATCTGACTTCAGCTGATGACATAAATCAATAATTGTTTGCCTATTCAATAAGAATATTTTGATAATATCATGTTCTTCCATGGTGGCAAGGTCTGAAAATGGTCTAAAAACCTGAGGCTGTCATCTGATCACTCTCCCTGGGTTCATATGGTGCAGTGACTAAATATCGAGTGACATAATATAGAATGCCCAAAATATCGACGCCAAAATATAGAAGGACAGAATATCGACTCCCTATCTACAAACAGGTAAGTACTAAAATATCGATTCCAAAATATAGAATGTTAAAATATAGCTAGCTAAAATATCGAATTTTTAAAATGTATTAAAAATAATATAAAAGTAATTAAATATTAAAAACAATTAAATAAACATACATAATATAATATAAAAAAGCTTAAAATGTAAACATAATAAAAGTAATGTAAAAAAGTAGAGCTTTTGTTGGATAGTGAGAGCGTAAAAATTACTATTCCCACTCCAGTGAGTGCAACAGTAGGGAAAACGGTGGATAGCGTAGGGGTAAAAATTACTATTCCCACTCCAGAGAGTGCAACAGTAGGGAAAGCGCTGGATAGCGGGAGGGTAAAAATTGCTATTCCCACTCCAGAGAGTGCAACAGTAGGGAAAGCGTTGGATAGCGGGAATGGAAAAATTACTATTCCCACTCCAGTGAGTGCAACAGTAGGGAAAGCGTTGGATAGCGTAGGGGTAAAAATCACTATTCCCACTCCAGTGAGTGCAACAGTAGGGAAAACGTTGGATAGCGTAGGGGTAAAAATTGCTATTCCCACTCCAAAGAGTGCAACAGTAGGGAAAGCATTGGATAGCGGGAGAGTTAAAATGACTATTCCCACTCCAGAGATTGAAACAGTAGGGAAATCGTTGGATAGCGGGAAGGGAAAAATTACTATTCACACTCCAGTGACTCCAACAGTAGGGAAAGTATTGGATAGCGTAGGGGTAAAAATGACTATTCCCACTCCAGAGAGTGCAACAGTACAGAAAGCATTGGATAGCAGGAAGAGAAAAATTACTATTCCCACTCCAATGAGTGCAACAGTAGGGAAAGCGTTGGATAGCGTAGGGGTAACAATTACTATTCCCACTCCAGTGAGTGCAACAGTAGGGAAAACGTTGGATAGCATAGGGGTAAAAATTACTATTCCCACTCCGAAGAGTGCAACAGTAGGGAAAGCGTTGGATAGTGGGAGGATAAAATTTACTATTCCCACTCCAGAGAGAGCAACAGTAGGGAAAGCGTTGGATAGCGGAAAGGGAAAAATTACTATTTCCACTCCAGTGAGTGCAACAGTAGGGAAAGCGTTGGAGAGCGTATGGGTACAAATTACTATTCCCACTCCAGTGAATGCAACAGTAGGGAAAACGCTGGATAGTGTAGGGGTAAAAATTACTATTCCCACTCCAAAGAGTGTAACAGTGGGGAAAGCGTTGGATAGCAGGAGGGTACAAATTGCTATTCCCACTCCAGTGAGTGCAACAGTAGGGAAAGAGTTGGATAGCGGAGGGTAAAAAATACTCTTCCCACTCCTGAGAGTGCAAAAGTAGGGAAAGTAATGATTTTTAAATTTAAAATAAGATTACATTAATTATCAATACCAATAAAAAGTTAATTACAAATAATTACCAATTAATAACAATTAATTACCATTGAAAAATATTAATTAGCAATTAATAAAAATTAATTACCAATTAATACAAATTAATTACCAATTAATTATTAATTATCAATTAATTATCAATACACATAAATAAAACAATAATGATTTACTTTATTACAATTAAATTACTTCCCACCCAATTCCCCTACAAACCCACAACCCGCTCCTAATAATAAAAAATACAATTAACATAATTATCAATTAATCAATTAATTTAAATTAATTACCAATGAATAAAAAATAATTACCTATTAATAATTAATTATCAATCAATTAATTATCAAATCATATAAATATAATTAATATTTAATTAACCATAATTAAATTACTTCCCACCCTTTTCCCCTATAAACCCACAACCCGCTACGGATTTAAATTACACAAAAATTAAATTACATAACATTCATTAGTTTAAATAAATTAAACATACATTACAAAAATAATACATAATTTTAACACATATACTACCATACATAACACAAAAAAAAAATCGATATTATAGATTTCTATATTTTTAAATTCGATATTATGGCAATCTATATTTTAGAGTTCGATATTATGGAATTCTATATTTTTACATTCTATATTATGGAAATCGATATTTCGTACCCCAACTTCGATATTCTGACCTATCTATATTTTGATAATTCGATATTCTGTCCACTCTATATTTTAACTTCGATATTCTGGGCAGTCGATATTTTGGAATCGATATTTAGGGTGTTCACCGGTTCATATGTCTGCATTAAAAAACTGAAAACATTTTATAACATTTGCAAACTGTTTTTTTATATATAACACAAATGCCATGTATTTGTAAAAATATATTTAGTTTCTTAACTTGATTTTACACAACATTTTTTTATTTTTAAAATTTTAAAATAACATTTTTGACTTGTCTATTAAGTTGCTTAAGAAATGTTAAATAATACATTTCAAATGCATTATTTACACGTTCCTTTTTTATTTTGTTTAATCAAAAATACTGTCAACAGAAGTATAAACAGAACCAGGCAACTATCGCATTTAACCACAGTAACACACTACAGAATACTACAAATGAGTACCATTAGCATTTTGTATATGTGAACAAACTAGCCATAATTTTGACTGGTGGTGACGCACTTAACATTCACAAACACTCTATTTCTCAATCTAAAATGGCGGGCGCTTGACCTCACCATTAGGACATTTGCAATTAGATGGACAGTTTTGGAAGTTGACCAGGTAGTGGATGTAAAACTCCACGATGGCCACACAATAGTCTAATGTGTATGAAAGCAACGTATGAAAGCCAATGGATGTGTCCGTCTCCATTGGCGATCCCGCATGTTGTGTAGATGTATGCAGCGATTCAAAAAAGCTCACTTGCCTCCTAACACTGTAGCTAGCAACACCTCCTCAGCTTTTGCTGCTGTTTCTGACCTCTTGGAGCCAAGATAACAGGAAAAGCAGGTGACAGGGCCTCAAACTTTTCTACAGAGGAGCTGGAGTTGCCTGCTACGGTGGTCCTATCCCTGTACAGCCAGCTGTATGGCTCACCAGAGGAACAGGTGCATGTTTAAAATTAAAATGTAAATCTGACTGACTTGTTTTTTTTTATTTTAACACAGGCTAGAATGTCCCTTTTAGTTCCGAAGTGAAGTGTAGTGATTGAAGTGAAGTTTCAGTTCTTTAAATTACATAGACAATTTATGGTATGTATCTTGAAACACATTATAATTAGACAACACCACAACATTAGCATGCGTTGTGTGTTTGACACCTAATTTTTGATTTGATAGAAAACAGGCATAGTCATGAAAAACAGACTGTCATGGTCATTTAGCTTAAAAATGCATGTAAGGATAAAACATTGCATAGTTTAGCATGAAATAAATTTCACTTGATTCGACATAAAACACATATATGAATTGTTTAAAAAGAATCATTGAAGAAAACAGATCCTGATGTAAAATTCAAGCAACTGTTGGTTAAGTGCAAATTTCATAAAACCTTGAATACTTGCTTAAATGCATTTATCATGTTCATCTCGACCTTATTTCTTCCTAACACGCCATATAGCTGTGCATTGGCTACTGTTGCTATAGTACATCACCTTATCGGATCGTATATAAGTACAGAAATACATATAGTTACCGAGTGAATGTTGTACCTCTCTCATATTATAGAAATATTAAAGTGCTTTAGTGCAGGTATACCATGTCTGTGTTTTGATTAATACTCTATTATTCCTTCATTGAAATCAAATCTGAATCTATTCAAAATGCTGGAGTCGATAACATTCATTTTGTATTAAAAGCTAATGAGACCAGTCTGAAATATGATGATTTGGCCTGTGTGCTCCTGACCCATAGTACCAGAGAGAATAACAAAAAGTGCCATAGTGTTTCAAAACGTGCTAAAGTACTAATTATAAAAACCCATATTGACACAGGCCCGGGAAGGGTAGCAGCGATAATGTTCAACTAGAGGTGAGCCTAGTCTATAATTTAACTCCCTGCTCACTCTATTCGACTAGTGGAATTCTAGATGACTGAAATTCCATTAAGCTCATGCACCAACAAGGGAGTGGAATGTAGAGCTTGTGGTGGATATATACTTAAAAGATGTAAATAGAGAGCCTCTTTTCTGATGTTGGAAAGATCTAATTTGAAATTGACGCACCTGTAATGGGAGCCTGTTTGCTGTGAGACAGCACCAAGTATTCCGGAGGACGCTGTGAGGGGAACGGCTTGGGCGAGAGAGCGGGGCTAATCATACCAAGACCCATATCGGCGCCGCTGTGAGGGGAACGGCCAGCGTTGCGGGACTACATCCCCCAGAAGTCTCTGCGCTAGGCGCTCGCCGTTGCTGTCATCAGGCAGCGCCTGGCCCCTACTTCAGTGCCGCTGGTGCCCCGCAGCGCGGGACGCACCTGTAATGGGAGCCTGTTTGCTGTGAGACAGCACCAAGTATTCCGGAGGACGCTGTGAGGGGAACGGCTTGGGCGAGAGAGCGGGGCTAATCATACCAAGACCCATATCGGCGCCGCCGTGAGGGGAACGGCCAGCGTTTGCGGGACTACATCCCCCAGAAGTCTCTGCACCAGGCGCTCGCCGTTGCTGTCATCAGGCAGCGCCTGGCCCCTACTTCAGTGCCGCTGGTGCCCCGCAGCGCGGGACGCACCTGTAATGGGAGCCTGTTTGCTGTGAGACAGCACCAAGTATTCCAGAGGACGCTGTGAGGGAAACGGCTTGGGCAAGAGAGCGGGGCTAATCATACCAAGACCCATATCGGCGCCGCCGTGAGGGGAACAGCCAGCGTTGCGGGACTACATCCCCCAGAAGTCTCTGCGCCAGGCGCTCGCCGTTGCTGTCATCAGGCAGCGCCTGGCCCCTACTTCAGTGCCGCTGGTGCCCCGCAGCGCGGGACGCGCGCGGGCAGCGCCCGGGCGAAGCCCGGGCCAAGGGCGGGCCCGTCCTTGCCCGTCATCGCCAGGAAGAGGCAGGGCTGGGCCCCCCCCTTAACATCGCTGGCCCGGGGGCATCTGGCTGTGAAATTGCTGCTGGCTACCCGCACCGATATTTATTATGGGGAAAAAGACTTCAGCAGCATCCAGAAGACCGGGTAAGCCCAAACAACCTGCAGCACCACCTACTACCCCATTGCCAAGCCTAACGGCCATAGATAAAATGTTGCAAAAAACAATAGGGGCCGTCGCCACGGCTATTCAGAACACTGAAAGACGCCTCTCGCTCCCACCAAGTTTGCCCTTATTTATGCACCATGATAACTCCTTTGAAAAATCCCTCGATTCTTTGCTTGCTACATCTTATGCGGGGCTCCCGGGCACAGATACCAATGAGAACCACATAAATGGAAATATAGCATCCTATGGCCACCTGCCCACGGACACTAGGCTATCGTCAACCCCCACTATGTTAGAGCCAAGCTCAAACAGGGACTTGGATTTTCTGCCATCCCCAGCTGACAATTTGATTCACACAGAAGGGATTGACTTATGTCATGACTCTGATGCTTTGGACTCAGGTGGGGATAAAAGCACTAGTGCACTAATGCAAACAAGGGGCCAGAAAGCAAAGAGGCAAAAAGCTAAGAGCAAACGGAAAAACATTGAGCCTGTACAAAATAAACAGAAGGGTGGGAATAGCCAACCACGGAGGTCTGTTGCCCCCGTAGTACTAGACAAGGCTAAGGGGGACGGCCTACCTAGCGGGATGGATTCCTCTATTATAGAAATTAACACAGTGTCAGGGGCCCAGGGATTTTGGGGGAGACTGGAGACACTGATATCTACTCTCTTGGGTCCTTTGAATTTACATGTATCAAATATAGAAAAGAGGATGAGAGTATTGACTAATCATGTATCTAAACTGAGTTCAGGGCGCCATCAAGACATTTTGCCCTCCTTAGGGGCAACTACCACCACTGATGTTGCCCAAACAAATCAGCCCAAAATGTTTAATAAAACTAATATTAGCGTCCCTTTGTTGCCCCCAATACCAAGCACAAGTAAAAGCCTACCACCTGTGGAACATGGTGCTAAACGGGCACCCAAACCAAAATCCCCCAAGGTTGCCACCCCCATAGAGACAGTTCAAACTGTCTCTAAAAGTAATATGGCATTTCTTGGACAAACCAATACTGATGTCCGACTTGACTCATCCCCTCCCTCACCTAAGCCGGACCAGTCTATATCAACTATTGCTAAGCAAATTCCGGCCCGTATCAGCCTACCCCCAGAGTGCGGACCCTACGTCCTGGTCTTAGCTAATGTCCCCAAGCTAAGGAAAGATCAAGAGGAAAATTTTGTTAACCTAAAAAATAGAACTCTCCACTGGCTATCCAGACATTGTCAATTTCCGATGGATGGCGCTGGAGAGATTATTCATACCCAAAGAGTGGGGTGGGTGGGCCCCTTAAGGAAAAAGTTCGAAGGGGACTGTATAATCATAAATTTTAAGTCCCCTCAATGGGCTCAATGCACGCTAGAAAAAGCTCCACAGCCCTCCTATTGGGAATATAACACCACCCTTCTCCCTCTAGGGTATTTTTACAGGCACTTAATAGATCCCAATCCTAGTTTGGGGACTCATTTCTTGGGACACCGTCAGGACATTAACACTAATTTTAGAATTAACAATCGACGTTACCACCAGGACCAACATCCTGACACTAGAAATGGCCTTTCATTGGGTAATGTGACTGCACTGCCAGCACACCAAATGTTATATCCCCCTTCCTTAGCCGTTCCCCAGCGCATTCCCAGGGAGAGGCCTTATGCAGTGACCAATCAAAATTTTTATCCGGATGAGCATGAGAGGAGGTACCTGTATAATGTCCCAACCTATAATCGATTCGAACATGCCTTTTCAAACTTAGAGGAACTGGACTGACTGGGGGACAGTGTTAGGAATATTGAACGTGTAGAGGCAGCCGATGTAACTGAGGAACTTTTAGATCCCACAAAAATTATTATATCTCAACCCATGGCCGCACAGCCTGCCACGGTCGAATCCCCAGTTGCACGTGAGGATGTAGCAACAACCCTGCCAATTAACCCCAGGCAGATTACCAGGGATAAGCATTTAAGTAGCCCAAGTGGCTTTGATTTGTCAATCCTTAGCTGGAACGTTGCATGTATAGAATCAAGATTGTCTGACCCTCAATGGGTCCAGCTATTGGATGGCAAAGACATTATCATGTTCCAAGAGACCTGGGCCGTAGGGAACGTGCACCTAGAGGGTTATCATTGTTTTAGCGTGTTCGCCTCTAAGCCTGCCTTTGGTCGTGCAATGCGAGGACTTTTTATTGGGATCAGGATATTGGCGGGTGGTACTTTTAAGGATTTATCATTCGGGAACCCAAACATCCAGGTTCTTGAATATAAGCGAAAGACCAAGATTTATTTAATTAACTTTTATAATAATGATTTTAATTCGATACCAAATCGGAACTATATAGCACTTTCTAATTTATTGGTACACCTTGAAATGAACATGCATATAGGTCTAGATGAGAAGTCAGGGATACTTATTGGGGGTGATTTTAACGCGAAAATTCCAGGAAAGCATCGATTAGAGGACAAAAGCTATCTAGATTCAGTAGACCATAGAGGTACTGAGCTCGTTAAGATATTAAACAAACACATCCTTAGTAATGTAATGGAAGCAAGCCAAACTTCAAGGATGACCTGTGCCCCCACGTATAGAGGGAGAGATTCATCTTCGACGATTGATTTTATTTTCACATCCCCCTACCTAATAGATCGTGTCACAGACTCAAATGTGGTAGAGACATTATATGGAGACCATAACCCCCTTACAGTTACTTTGTATTTGGGCCCTAGCCCAGTATATGCCAATTTTAATGGCGCAAGAGATATTATACCATCAGGTGATGGTCTCCGTCTAAAATGGAGGGGAATTGATTGCGAAGCCCTACTTGATCGTGTAAAAAATGATCATCCAGTATTAATAAATTCTTGTTTATCACCCGACGGGGATTGCCACAGAATAGTTACCGATTTTGGTAAACTATGCGGGGCAATCAAAAATTATTTGTTAGTCCCACTACCCAAAAAGGCGAAAGACCCAAGATGGTTCGACTCTGCCTGTTCTATGGCAAACAGGGAACTACGCAGGCCATTAACCACTAAGCCAAGGAATATAGCGGAGGTACAAACAGCTAGGAAATTTTACAAACAAAAAATAGCTGAAAGAAAGGCGGCACTTTTGATGGAACAGTGGGAGTCCCTGGTTGTTAGCACCAATCTGAAGAGCAGTGGGCCATTCTGGTCTGCTGTCAGGAAAATACGCGACATGGGTAAACATTTATCCCCAATCAGCTGCAATATAACCAGTAGCACTTGGAAAGCCCACTTTTCCAATATATATGCTGCTCCCTTTGAGGAAATAATTACCCCAGATCTGGGACAGCTGCGAGACCTGCGGATTGATCTTTCTGAGGTGGTGACAGCCGTCAGAGAGAGCCTTGGCAACAAGGCCCCCGGCCCAGATGGTCTTCCCATAGATATTATAAAGTATAGTTCAGATCTATGGGCGCCAATTTTACACAATGTTTTTAACAGTTTGTCAAGAGTGCCCATCCCTAAGACGTGGTCTTTTAGCATCATAGTCCCAATTTATAAAAAGGGCGATAGGTCAGATCCAGCTAACTACTGCCCAATCTCGCTCCTGGACAACACTTTAAAAATACTCGGGTGAGTTATTTACAACAGGGTGGTAGAGTGGGCGGAAGATTCTGACCTACTGGATCCATGTCAGATGAGATTCAGGAGTGGGGTGGGCACGGTCGAGCAATGTTTGAATCTAAAATTAATAATTGATAAGTATACCGTTGCTCGATCGTCCCCTATATATCTCGCTTTTATGGATCTTTCATCTGCGTTTGATCTGGTAAACAGATCAAAACTGTGGTCCATGCTTCTCAATTATGGACTGGATGAGCCTCTAGTGCATTTCCTGGCATATCTCCACACTGATCTCAGGGCGCAAGTCAGGATTGGGTTGGGAGGTGAAGTTTCCGGAGCTATAAAAATTGGCAGGGGGGTTAGACAGGGGTGCGTTTTAGCACCCCTGTTGTTTATCATTTACATCAATGGCATAGCAAAGGTTTTAAAACAAGTAACCAGAGATGTGCCAATTGTCCAGGGGCATCCTTTGCCAGTTCTACTATACGCAGATGATGCGGTCCTTATGGGCCGCACCCCTATTGCCCTACGTTTGCTTGTGGAAAATTTTGTACATCATATGGAGGGCCTAGATCTGCGTGTGAATTTTAAAAAATCTTTTGTCATGTCATGCGGACCTGGTAAACGGAAACTTAATACCATCCATATCGGGTCTGATAAATTAGATTCCGTAAATTCTTTTATATATCTTGGGGTGGCTTTCGCTGCGAACAACTCATGGAGTGGGCACTTTGCCCACGCCACGAGCAAGTTCTCGAAGGCCATCAACTCAATATTGAGTCTTCCATGCCCTAAGAAATTAGGCGCAACCAGTGCTATTTTAAAAATTTTTAGATTGCAGTGTATTCCTGTTGCCACTTACGGGGCTGAAGTTTGGGCCCTTGCTAAAAACCCCGGTATCCAACGTGAAGAGACACGTTTCTGTAGGAAAGTATTGGGTGCCCCAATCTCGTCCTCTGAATTTATCTGTCACAAAGAGCTAAATCTCCCTTATATCTGTGATTTTATTAGAAGCAGACCAGCCTTATTCTGGTTGAGAATCTGGAGGAACAATGCAGCCTCCTTAACACAAGATATAATTAAAGATTGCCTTAAATGTGATCACGGTCTTTCAATCCCATGGCTTGCTGGAGTTTTAAAATTACTAAGTGCCGTGAACAAAGGAGATCTCTTCTCAGATCCCTCCAGAATCAGATGTCAAGATAAGGTAGAGGTTAAACAAGCACTATATGCACTCTTTGAAACAGAAAGGATGGAAAGGGAAATATCCAAATCCACCGTTGTCAGATACATGGAGAATGACCTGTGCAGGCAACCCCTCCCACTTTATCTTACTCTTCCTATGTCTAGCTGGGAGAGGTCTCTGTTATTTCGATTAAGGGCAGGCTCCATAAAATTTCTGCTGGGTTTTCCCCTGGGTTATAATCACCCTACAGAATGTAACCCCTGCCCCTGTGATGGTGCCAGCAAACAGAATGATCGGCATTTTTTATTCTTTTGCAAATTTTATTTAAAATACATTAACTGGTTTTTAACACCTTATTTTAGAAAACAAAGACCCCTCTCCCTGGAGGAGTCCCGTTTGATGTTACTCTCCCTGGATACGGAGGAACTGACCTTTCGTACTAGTACCTTTTTAAGATTAATAACACGTGTACGTAATATGATGGAAAACCCCTGAAAGATTGCTGTTTTAGTTCCCTTTTTAATTCCTAAGTTACTGCATTTTGCATATTGTAATAATGAATTGTTTTTATGTCTGTACTTTTATGAATTCAAGTAATTCGAATAAAGGTCTTTTGATTTGATTTTGATTTTGAAATTGACTCAAGTTGTGCATTGAATTCAATATAACTGCAATGGGGAACAAGGAGCAAATGCTCTGCTCCCACAGTTTTAAAGATAATTATGTAATTCCTCCCCATTGTTGAGTCCATTAGGAGTATGTGTATCCAGCTCCAAGATGAATTTGGACTCCAACCTCCTCAAGAGTTTCTCTCTAATCCATCATCTTCTGAGAGGGGGGATTGCCCCTCGGACAAAGTACCTAAGACTACTCAGGTCCTTGTTGTGCACTGTCTTAAAGTGCCTAGCCACTGGGTAGGACATGTCGGAATTCACAATAGCCCTAAGATGTTGCAGAATTCGCACATGTACCTGCAATTTAGAACTGCCTACAAATTGTCAACCACAGGCACATGTTAAAACATATACTGCAAATTCGGTGCGGCAGTTGTATATCCCTTTGAGTTGGTTGATGGTTGGACCATATACAAAGGAATACTGGGTTGTATTGATGCCGAACTTGCATACTCAGCAAGAACTGCACTTATAAAACCCATTTTTCAAGGCTATTCAGGTTTTTGGGGATTTACAGTCCCGGAATGGTAATTCCGGACTGCTCCTGATCAATGAATTGTGCATAGATTTAACTTTCCTAAAAGTCAAAGGGGCATATTCTCAAGGAGCTATCGCCGAGTTATCGGCACTTTATTGCAGCCAAAGTCGTGATTAATTTACCGCCCCATTCACAAGCCGGTGCTAACAGCCCATGTCACCAGTTTTACGGCGATAGCATCCTCCAAAAAAATCACCACGGATGACCCTGGCAACTATCGCTAATGAGATGCAGAGTAGGCGTTCCCGAGGAAAACTCAGCGACAACACCACACCTCAACATTCTCAACGACCAGCCTGATCTGCAATGAGATCACAAAACAGGCAATAAGGTGCATTAGCAGCAGGAAATTAACACCCGCTCTGACCAGGTGCAAAGTCGGACTACAACCAGCACCAGAAAAGGGAGCCCAGAACTCAGTCACACCTGATGAACAACAGATTCCATGGATCCACTGATCATGCAGCTCGGAGCCCCAACAGGGCCACAACACCCTCTGCCACCACACCAAGACCCCCACCGGACCCCGCTGCCCCCCTCCCGGACCAACACTGAGGCAGCACAGACAAAGACAGCGACCTCCTGAAAAGGCACCAACCTCACAGACCCAATACCAGGGAATGTCATTGCCCACCACAGGCTCAAAAGGACAACCATCCTACGCATCCTGACCACCATTGCCCACAGGCTTACGGTACCAACACAGCGGACAACCAACATCCCTCCGCAGACAAAGCTGCTGGCTGTGCTGCACCTGTTGGCCCTGGGACCTTCCAACCAACAAATGCCAGAGTCGGATGAGTCTCACAGCCAGCACAATCCAAGTCCATGACAACTGTCTCGGATGCCATCATCAGTTTGGTACTCCAGCACCCATACTCCCCCCACACTGCGCATGAACAGCTGGAGACCAAGCAAGGCATCTATGCCGTAGCTGCCTTCCTGCATGTGTCAGGGGGCAATTGACTGCACACATGTCCTACTTGTGCCCCCTGGCAACACTGCACACAATATCCGCTACCGAAAGCACATGCACTCCATCACTGTGCAGGCAATAGTGGACCACCGGGGAATCTACACCAATGTCGACACCAACCACCCATGCAGAGTGCATGAGTCCTACATCTTCCGACAGTCCATCATCAACTGGCACTTCCAGGCTGGCACCTACGGAAATGCGTTGCTCGTTGGCAGGTGCCAAATGAACCCACCACACACCTCAACTCCACAATCATGCAACTCACAACACTGGGAATGCACACATCACAAACTCACATACAACATGCCAAACAACATGCCCACCTACCAGACACAACAGCACGACTTACTGTGGCAACCTGGGCCAGCCATGCACATAAGCCATCAACGGCATGGCACCTCAGCCACTCAATAGCAGATTGTGGGAAGAGGTGGGGACCAGGCATGTGCGAAGGAGGCAAGTGACCGATGAATGAGAATGTACACAATGCTAAGTGTGGCGTGGATGGCCAGACTGCAGTATGCAGACCACATACATATCCATGTTGACATACACCGCTGGTGAATGGAGTGTAGTGGACAGTGGAGGCAACTATGTCACCCCAGCCAGTGGGGAAGATCCCAGAAATCTAGCTTGTTATGTCCCCCCCGTAAGTGTGAGCGAAGTGGGCTGGCCCGGCGTACGCCAGGCCAGCGTAGCGGTGTGAATAAAAAGCACGTAGCTCTGGGTGTGGTTCTCTTCTGGAATGCCCAACGTCTCTGCCAGGGCGGCGCCCCTCACCCTGCCATGAGGACCACGCCGTCGCCATGAGCGGTGTTGCCTGCGATCCTGTGCGCCTGCTGCAACCTGGCCCGCTGGTCCCCGTACCAGTCCTGCCAGGCCCTGCGCACCCAGGCCTCAATGCACACCTTCCGACACCGGCGTGTGTCAAAGAGGGCCCACCACGTGCCGGTGCAAGCTCCAAGACCAAGTGCTGCGACCCTGGCAGCCTCCTCAGGCCATCACGGCCTCCGTGACACAGGCCCGCAGTACTCCCTTCTCGTTGACGTACTCCCCCGGCATACACAGCGGACTAGTAGGTCACACATTTGGAACTGAGTCTTGATTACACTATGGCAGAGAACATTAATTATGGCTGCTTTTATGTCACTATACTCCCTTTGATGTGGTGACACCAAGTCTGTGTATATCATTCCAACCACACATGTCTGTGTGCCCACGCAGACTACTGCCCTCGGGCCACACTGCGCTGGAGTAGGTCACACATTTGGAACTGAGTCTTGATTTTTCAATAGCAGAGTACACATCATTGCACGCAAGGAGAAGTGTAAGAGGATGACGCATTTCAGCCAGGAGGAAAAAAGGACCATCGTTACGGAGGTGATCGAACACTACTGACAACTGCCCTGGTGTCACTAACTGTGCATCGCAAGCCAAAGACACGTGGCTGTGGGCCCCTGCTGACCGCTGCCTCCGGCCTACACTGCGGTCCAGCAGGCCTCACACCAATCCAGTCCGTACCAGACAGGACATGTCATTGTCGCTGATTGAACACCCACTCAGCTCTGGTGCTTTTACCTCCATCAACCACAAGTCATCCTCAAATCCCATGTCAACGTCGTGTGTTAGAGTTCCAGGAGGAGCTTGCTGAAACACGTCTGGCCCACGCTGACCTCTGCCTTGGGCCAACACTGCGGTTGAGTAGGTCACACATTTCGAACTCAGTTTTGATTTAATTATGGCTGACTTGATATCATTGTACAGGCCTCATCGCAGACTGCATTCCCTTTCAGCTACGGTGCCACTAAGTCTGAGACGATGGCATTGGGGTCATCGATGCCATGTGTATGTGGCCCTGCGCTGTCCGCTGCCTCCGGATTCAACTGCGTTACACCAGGGCTCAAACATCAAATTGAGTCCTGAGTGGCCCGGACGACGCATCACCGCAGGAGGCACACGCCACCACCGCCATGTCCACCTCCAACCACCAACTGCAAGAGTCGAAACAGTCGTACTGTCAGACTAACGGAGTTGCTCACACCTGTGGTGGATGCCATCATCTGCCTGATACCCTGCTCAGCGCTCCGGGTGCCCCAACCTCAGTGCACTGCAACTCACGGACACTTCTGTTTGCATATTGGGTGACCTCTGTACTTGCTCCGGCTACCTCCATGATGCTCCACAGTTGTCTCTGTTATGCTGGTGTTTTCTGTTTCCGTTTTACTGCTGTTCACTGTTCAAGTTTTTACCAGCACCAAACACTCCTTGCGGGCTGGCTCACACTCACCCCACACACATCCAGCACAGGTGTCACTGTACATGTGGCCCTGCCAATAAAGGGGCCAGGCGCACATGCCCGTGGCCAGTTCCACAAACTATCTGCGTATGTCCTTGTGATCATAATGTATGCATGAGTGCCCCGGGCCCGACAACATTACATTGTGTTGTGTACAGCGGATGCCAACATGTCCCTGCAGGTAGTGTGTTAGACCTTGGATATGTAGCTTTATCGTCACCCACTCAATATGTAGGAGGAGTGTACTGGGCCGTCGTACGCAGGTCCAGAGTGGGTGTGTGAATGATAATTGTGTGCATCTGGGCGTGGTTCAGTACTGGAAATGTGCAAATGCATGTGTCTCTGTCTCAGTGTGGGTCTCCCTTGTGTGGTGTAGGTGGTCCCTGAGGGGAATTAGACACCCATGCATGTGATCTAGTTCGTATTCCATGGGTTTGGACCCCACCCACACCTGTTCGTCCACCTTCGTTTGGCATCCTGACACCTGGCATTGGAATGCCATTTGTAGCTCGGTGAAGTGTTGGGAGCCAGCCGTGCTGGTGTGTGCTTCCTGCTGTGTGGTCTGTGCAGGGGCTGGTTCTCCTCTATGTAGCTTTGCTGCCATGGTCCTGGTGGTGGGTTGCCTGGGATGTCCATGAGCTGTTGTGGGGCAGCGGTGTCGAAGGTGTGGTGGTCCTCTCCAGCATCACTGGTCTGCTCTACTGGAGGTGTTGTTTGTCCCTCTGCAATGTGAAGGGGAGATGCATGTTGACATTGTGTTGACATGTATGTTGGCGCATTGTTCTTGTTTACATGCAGACTGTATGACTATGTACATTGTGACTGTTTGGGAGGTGCTGAATTTTGATGCGGGACAGTGGACATTTGGACTACATGACAGATGTGAGGTTGTACGCGTACATTTCCTTATCACAGTTTCCTGCTCTGTTAGATGTTGGCCTGTTTCAGCGCATGAGCGCAGACAGTTGTGTCCTCTGTTCTGCAGTGTCGGTGTTGCACTATGTGCCACATTGTCGTCAATGTGGATGTGCTGTTATTGCTATGTGTGTGTGCTGCAGTGTACCACGGGGATGAGGCACATGATCCATGGTCATTGTGGGTGTGCAGTGTGCTACACATCATTGTGCATGTGTGCCATTGTGCCCATCTCCCCCCGTCCCCCACAGTCCATGGTTGTTACTCATCCTGTTGATGTTGTGTCAGGTCCTCTCGAGTTGTGTCCGGACTCCCGCCTCCTTGCAGAGTCTCCACACTGATGACTGTGGCCCCTGTTTCCTCCTGCTCCTCCTGTGGCGCAGGACTACCACCTCCTGTCGCCGTTGCTGCCTTCCTGTTGTAAGCGGGTTTGTGCTTGGTCTGGCTTTTCACATCATGCCAGTGCCTCATGGCCTCATCCATTGCCCTCCTCGACACTCCGACTGCATTCACGTTGGTTTAATTGTGTGTCAGTTGATGGTAGTGTTCTGTCACCTCCGTGACGCTGATCTGGTTTTCCTGTGGACTGCAACCCGTCTTCCTCTCACTCTTCTCCTTGGCCTTCCCTGACCCCGTTGTTCCTTGCTGGTGGTCTCTGGGGCTTGTGAGGTTCGCGTTGGCCTCTGCACTCGGTCGAGGTGCATCCATGGTGCTACGCAGTTTCTGTTTTTCTTCCTTTTTTTCCTGTTACCTTTATGGTGTATTTTGCCGCATGACGCGTGGGATTTGCAGGCCTGTGGCTGGTTTTCTCTGGTTTTTGTATCACGATTGGCCTCATCGCAACTTTATTTGCATTCATGTTTCGCATTTTTGTGGTCACGTTGACTGTATTGCGGACATTTGGCGCGTTATCCTGGGCCTATCGCATGGTACCGCCGGCTTGGGAATACCACGTTACCACAGTGTTATTTTTCCGCGATAGACTGTGATGTGAAGAGTTGCGTTAAGCTACTTTTGCGGTAGTTATCACAGGTTCTTGAGAATATCCCCAAAAGAAGGATCAAGTGGAATAAGATCTCCTAAAATTATGTCAGTCCTAATGATGGACCAGTTGGAATTGATAATGGCTCTTCTTGGTTTGTGCTGACTGCTGTAAGTTGTTATAAGTCGGATTTCCTGACTGGGAAACTTGGTGGTTTTCTCATTGTTAGTTTGCCTGTGGGGTCTAGAATCGCTGGTATATAGTGTGTTTTCTCGTGGGACTATGCTGACTTTCTCTAGAGCTGTCTGTATGAACTGTTTGCTATAACACCCTTCTCTGTTTCTCTAACACAGTCCTGAAATGACTGGTCAGTGCTGCAGAATCTCCGGAATCTTAGAAACTCCCCATAGGGCATACTTTTAATAAGAAGGAGGAGATGGAAGCTGGAGGCATGAAGGGTGGAATTACCTGCAGTACTCTTTCTATGTAGCGTTGTTTCCAGTTTGTTGTTGATAACCTGAACATGTACATCCATAAAATTGATAGCTTTATTCTCTCTCTCTGCAGTAAATTGCAAATTTAAAACATTGTGATTGATATTATCAGCGAAGGGGATAGCTTGTTCTTTCGATCCATTCCATACCATAAAGACATCTACAAAACACATCCAGCAAATTATCTGCTTGTCCCACACCTTTTTGTGTGTGACCCTGAGTACCCGCTCCTCCCACCAACCTACGTGTAAACACACATAGCTGGGGGAGAAGCAGGCTCCCATGGCAACACCTATTGTCTATTGATAGACCTCTTTGTTTAATAAAAAGAAGTTGCTATGCAAACAAAAGTCAATCATCTCCAAGATCATTACCCCATGTTTATACCTTTCAATTGCTTCTCTTTCCCCATAAAAAATTACTGCTTTAACCCCATCGGCATGGTTAATACTGGTATAGAAAGCACTGATAGCCAGCGTTACAAGATGGTATTGGTCTGACCTGGGCACATCTTTAATTTGTTCCCAAAAATCATTAGTGTCCCTTATGTAGGACGGTAGTGCTGTGACGAACTCCTGGAGGTAAAAATCCACCTACTGTGACATATTTTCCAATAGTCCACCTCTAGCTGACATTATTGGCCTTCCGGGGACTGGCGAGATCTTCTTATGAATTTTAGGTATAAAATATAATATTGGAGTGATAGGGAAATCTGTTTTGAGGAAAAGGTATTCATCGTTTGTCAATAAACCTCCCCTTTTCCATCTGTTGAGGTGTTGCTTGACTTGTTCCTGTACCTGTTTAAGGTTATGGTGGTTGGATTTGATGTAACATGATTGATTGTCCAGATGTTTGTGAGCCTCCACTAATTATTCATTTTTTGGCCATAGAACGATGTTGCCCCCTTTGTCCAATTTATTAATAATTACATCATTCTGTTCCTGCAATTTCTTAATGAGATCATGATACTTTTTTTGTTTGAATCCCATTTTCCTCTTTTTGCCTTGAAAATTTAACTGTAGTTTCTTTAGTTCCTCCACTACTACAGCATGATAAATGTCAATAGCTTCACGGGGCATGATGGGCATAAATGACGAGGGAGATTTATTTATTTATTCTTTATTTCGGTTAAAAATAACCATAAAAGATTTCGCAAATTCGTACAATTATTTCCACAGTACATCATATGGGAAGTAAAATGCAATACAATGCTGCATATTTCATTATGAAGTCAGCCTAAATTTAACCAACCAATTTAGCGATGTTCTAGCTGTATCACAAGTTTCTTAAGTATTAGATTATTAAAAAATATTAATAAAAAAAACCTGATTTTACGAACAACTCTTTCAGGACATTCTAAAGAGACAAAATAAAATATATATGTGAACAATTAAAAACCGTTAAAAACATTTCTTTAAAAAAGGATATTTTCAGACAGATTTATCACGTAATATACAAGTAAGTATATATTTTGTTTAGTTCTAGTGAAGTGCACGTGGCAAGCTTATAGTAATTTCCCATTCATTTCCTCAGCCTAGAGTTTCAGACTTTCCCTTTTCCTTATCAAGCTTACACCAAACAAATATCGACTAACACTAAAAACCACAGTCTGCCTGTGTCAGAAAGTAGTAGTCTTTCTGCTTCAAGGCATGATCTAGCACCAAGCAACCGGCAAATAGGTTTTATCCATATATTCCTACAGCGCGCATAGGCCGGACAGAAGAGCAACAGATGTGTCTCGTTCTCTGTTGCACCTAAACCACACGAAACGCATCTGTCCTCCTTGTCCTTGCCCAGCGACTATTTTACTGTATTTGCCTTTATTTGAAGGATACCATAGCGATATTTAAGGTATAAGGACTTAGTTAATTGTGGCTGTATTTCATCCATTAAGGGTTCAAAATTCCAAGCTATTTTCATTTGGAGGAACCGTGTGGTTAATGACCCAACCCTAGGAGAATGGGACACGGAGTCATGAATAAAAGACCAGTAGGTTTCCTTGAAAAGTTTTTTTGAGGCAAATATCAAGTCGGATGGCTCATCCCACTATTGCCTTAATCCCAATTTAAACAAACCAATCGTGAATGTGCTTTAACCAAGGCAAACCTACACCTTCATTTAGACCGAGAATTTCCACAAGACCCTCTCTATAGTGAATAAGCTCCTCTGTACTCCATAAGCGAACCCAAAACAACAATGGTCTGAGGTTAGCCTGGTCATCCACACAATTAAAATATAAATCCATCAATACAGGAGTCAGTGGTGTTCGTGCGGGCAAACTTAATATTTTTCTAAGAAACTTGTTTTCACCCACCTTGAGTGTTCCATTTACCGCAGTAACCCACAGCTCTGCCCCGTACAACGAAGCAGATTGTGCTTTATATTTATACACTTCGAGAGCGGGTGAAATTGCTTTGGATGCACTACCTTCGATCTTCCTGATTAATGGGAATGTGTTCTGGAGGAGTATAGTTCAACTTTTTTCTAACTGGGGCCTCCAGGTCAATTTTGAATCCAAGGTAATAACCAAATAATTAAAATCATGCGCAAACTCGATTATTTGATTGTCCGCAGTTACATTTTTCTTAAAGTTTTGTGTGGGTTAATTGACATATATTTTGTTTTACTGTGATTTAATTCTAACCCCTTTGCTTAACAATATTTCCCAAATGAGTTTATTAAACTTTGTAGACCCTTTGCTGTTTGGGAAATTAAAATCGTATCATCAGCAAAGAGGAGTGCCGGTACAGGCAGCCCTCCTAGCCTGGGGGTATCATGATCACATCCCAAGAGATAATCAGGGATGTCGTTAACGTATAAAGAAAATAAAGTCGGAGCTAGAACGCACCCCTGTCTTACGCCCCTGTTAACCCTAATTGGTTCAGTTAGTTCGCCTCGTGGACCCCATCTGACCTTTGCCCAGTTGTCTTCATGTAGTCTTATAATTTGTAAAAGAATTTCCCCCGGGACCCCTTGGTCCTTTAAGGACTTCCACAGGAGATTCCTAGGGACAAGATCGAACGCTGCTTTTAGGTCCACAAAGATGATATACAGATGTCCCTTCCTGAATAATATATATTTCCAGGCTATACAAAGGAATCTAAAAACCTGGTCTATCGTGCCAGTCTTCACTCTAAAACCTGCCTGATACTGTGATAAAATGTTATGTTCCCCAGTTCATTCAATCAGTCTGTTTAAAATTTGCCTGGCGTATACCTTCTGCAAAACATCGATAAGACTAATTGGTCGGTAATGAGATGGGTTATGCTGATCACCCTTCTTGAAAACAGTCTTGATATCTGCCCCTTTCCAGGTTTCGGGTAGTGGAGCGCCTAAAGCAAGAGAATTGCACAGCAAATTAATATAGGGGCCCCACACACCTTTATCATGCTTCCATAGGTCTCCAGGCATTTTATCGGGACCAGGCACCTTTCCTGGCTTTCGTGCATCTATGGCTATGAGGGCTTCCTTTAAACTAAAGGATAAAGGTGCAGTGTTTAGTGTAGTGTCGTAACTCATTGGGCAAAAGTCAATGTCATTTGGGGAAGGAGAGTAGAGACTAGAAAAATGTGTTATCCAGGTATTAGCATCTAAGAAAAGGTCCCTACTACATCTACCATTTTTGTTGCTCTTTGAGATTAGCCGCCAGAAGCCAACTTGGTCTTTTGCTTTCGCTGCTACTAATAGTTTGTCCCAAATGTTTTCCTCCCATTCTTTCTTTGCGGAGGTTAACAGTTGCTTATACTCTGCCCTTTTTTCCCTTAAAGCCACTGTGTTTAGAGCTTTAGAAGCCGCAATGAGCTCACTTTTTACAGTACGACATGCTTTATTGTACCATGGGTTTTTCAGCTCAGCCGCCACCGTAATCGCATTGTTAGCTTTCTTCGGGATTTTACTTAGTATGGGTACCAAGTCCTTAACTAATTTGCAGTGGATATCCATTATTGGAATGTCTGATACAGGGAAATCTACGTACGGGGAAGCCCTATCTAAGAAAATGTCATAAATCTTTTTGATAGCCACTGGGTTATTCCTATCAAAAGCCACTTTAAAGCTCTCCTGTTGTTGCTTACAAGTGGATCTATAATTCCATTATCAAATTCCCCTATTCTCAGGGTGGCAGAATGGAAAAGGTCAGCTGTCAATGTTAGACATAATGGATAATGGTCACTCTCTACTCTAGTTTCGACTTTTAAGTCAACGGCCATTGGCCAAAGCTCGACTGAGATCATTATATAATCTAAGGTACTTTTTTTTTTTTTTTGAGAACTTTTATTAACCATAGTTGCATCAATTGGCAATGTACAATTCTGCGACATAGCATCAGGTCAGCAATGTTTGAGTACATACCGTCAAATGTTTAAACACAGCCGTTTAGCCGACAACCCGGAGGTCCGGCGGCGGAGCTCAGTTGTACCTAGATAGAGGATTCAGGTGTGTACATTGCGTGTAAGCGAATCGGTGGTGCTTTTCTGTTATGTGTCGCGTTATTTCTCAGCTAAAAGCGCATTGTCCGCGTGTGAGGGGGGCGCTTCGTGTCCGCCCGCTGCGCAGCATTGTCAGCTAGCTCCTGGGCTCACAGAAGGATGTGTGCTGGGTGCTGGGTTGTCCGTCAAGCGCCCTGATTTGTGGGCATCGGAGTCCCGGTGGCCCGCGTGTAGCGTGGGGTGGAGCGCATCAAGGAGGTTGCAGCGTAGTTCGCAAGGGTGCGCGTGGCGACCGTTGCTATGATGGAACACATGCTCTGCTAGGGAGCGTAGTCAGTCGCCGAATTGTGTCCCGGGTGTGCAACGTAAACTTTAGGGATCAAGGTCAGGGTCGAGAACTCGGGTAGGGGCCAGGAGAAGAAGGGTGAGGGGGGGGGGGAAAGTGGAGATCCGCGTGCAGCAATGTGTGAGGAGATAGGGGCTGTCCAGCAGGGCGTAGCCGGCCGTCCGGGGAGCGCGTCGAGTGGCTAGTCGTGAGGGGGGGGGGGGGGAGGAGAAGAGGGGGGGGTTCGTCAGCGTGCGCGCCCTCTCGGGTAGCAGCGGCGGTAAGTCCCGCGCGTGCGCCAGAGCACAGCGCAAGAAGTATCCGACAGTAGTAGCCTGCCGCGTGGTATAATCTAAGGTACTTTTTATGTTCTTCCAAGTAAATGTGTGTGCTGCTGGGCTGTCTGATGGTAAACGGCCATTGAAAGCTCTCAAGCAGTGTCCCGAAACAAGTCTTAGTAACTGGGCAACCGCTACTGTACATGGCACTAATGACTGGCTGTCCAGGAGTGGAATGTTATTGGTCAAATCTTCTTCCTAAAAGATATTTTCTAGCCCCACCACAGGGTCGTATCTGCGGTTGAAATCGCCTACCACAATTTTCACTGCCTTACCTCCATCGTACTTAAGAAGTTATCTAGCTGCTCAATTACCGTCGATTGTTTACTTGTTAAATATGGTCTAGAGTATATATTTATTATGTAGACTTCCTTTTTATTGGGTGTATAAAATGTTATTCAAAGGATATCCTCTGAACATATATCGACTAATTTAACATCTGGACCAAGAGTAACCTTTACCCAAATACAGAGGCCTCCTGAAGGCCTCCCTCTAACAGAGGGGATAGCACATTTACTAAAAGTTTTGCAGCCTACTTTATGTAGAGGTTCCACGGCCCAAGTTTCTTGCAGCATAATTATGTCTTTCTGGTCAATGTACTCCTGCCATACAGCATCTTCTAAATTCCTTCTAAGACCTGCAACATTCCAGGAGATCAGTACTAGCTCCCTTAGGCTTCCAGCCTCACTTTCTTCCATGCACCCAGTTACTGTACCTAGTATACAATCAGGTCTAGTATGCCTTTTGCAGCAATTAACATTGTCTACAGGAACCTTCCTCCTGTGATTGCAAAGTTGCTGCAGAAGATTCTACACATGGCACTGATAATTGTCAGTCTTGGGCATCCAAGTCTGACAATGCATGGTATCTATTTGTCAGTGGCACCATATGCTGCCTAGATGTTAGATTCCATGAAGGTGGTCTATGAAAAAAAACCAGTGGAAGTGCACAAATGTTAGTATTCGTCAAGCATAATTCCTAATTCCTAATACAATCCCCCTCTATGTTTTTAATAAAGTGGCCAAGCCAGCTTACCCTGCGGACCATTATTATTTCCTTTGTGTCCCTTAATTGAAAATCCTTATATTTAGCTAGCCAATCTATGTTTTTATTCCGGAGGTCTTCCCAGCTTTCTCTCTCAATTGTTCTAAGGGCAGGAATGACAGCTAGTATTAACGTATATGGGCATGAAGCAGGGGGCAAGTTTAGAATTCTTTAATTTGTTCCCAAAAATCACTAGTGTCCCTTATGTAGTACGGTAGTGCTGTGACAAACTCCTGGAGGTAAAAATCCACCTACTGTGACATCTTTTCCAATAGTCCACCTCTAGCTGACATTATTGGCCTTCCAGGGACTGGCGAGATCTTTCTATGAATTTTAGGTATAAAATATAATATTGGAGTGATAGGGAAATATGTTTTGAGGAAAAGATATTCATCGTTTGTCAATAAACCTCCCCTTTTCCATCTGTTGAGGTGTTGCTTGACTTGTTCCTGTACCTCTTTAAGTTTATGGTGGTTGGATTTAATGTAACATGATTGATTGTCCAGATGTTTGTGAGCCTCCACTAAATATTAATTTTTTGGCCATATAACGATGTTGCCCCCTTTGTCCAATTTATTAATAATTACATCATTCTGTTCCTGCAATTTCTTAATGAGATCATGAAACATTTTTTGTTTGAATCCCATTTTCTTCTTTTTGTGTTGAACATTTAACTGTAGTTTCTTTAGTTCCTCCACTACTACAACATGAAAAATGTCAATAGCTTCACGGGGCATGATGGGCATAAATGACGAGGGTGGTTTAAAAGGACTCGGTTCCAATTTTCTTAAACTGATACCCACATAGTGCAAAATCTCCTGTGTATTGGGAGTATGAACTCTCTTGTTGCTTCCAATGTGTGTAGAACTGGAATGTCTGATACTAATAATAAGGATTGTTGCATTGCACCGCATGCTTCCTTGTTCATGTTGGCTTCTGAACTGTTTTTGGATTGTTTGATAGCAAAATACTTAGTGAGTTTCATTTCATGGACACATTTGAAAATGTCCACATGTTTGCACATAATTGAAATTACTCTCAGGGCAGAAGGACAAACCTAGCGATACGAGTTGTAATTCCGCTTGGTCTAATTGAGTCTGGGACAGACTGATGATATTTATTGTTGTTTCCTTCTGTGGTTCTGCTGTTTTCTGTTTCTTGCATTGCCTTCATTTCCTTCATGCCCTCCTACTTTGGTTCCATCTTTGCCTCGTGTTGGCATCGGTTTCCACGGTCTGAGTGTTTGAAATCTTGCTCGTTGTAAAATATCCAGCTCTTCTGCAGGAGTCAGGGTACCAAAATCCTCACCTCTGTGAACTCTTCTGTGTAAGCTTTAATCAGATTCCGTTTCACTTTGCAAGGAACTCACGTCAGACTCAAACACTGTTTGGGGCCCTCTGGTAGCGTCTTCTTGTCCGCTGTTATCTTTGGTTTGATTGGTTTGTGAGATATTCTTTCATTTAATGACATTACGAGTAAATGTAAAAATCTGTCCTGATTCATAATCTTGTTTGTCACTGGAAAATTTGTGAGCTTTTCTGGACTTAATTGTACCCTCATGTTTCTTCAATCTATTGGTGATTTCACTCTTGGTTTTAATAATTAACTCCTTGTACTCTAATTTGTCCAGTTCTGCATTGATTTTCTCTATTTCTTTGAGAACGGTCTCGCTGTCAATGTGGGCATATTTTATCAAGATATGGACCAAACACATAGAGACTTCAAGATTACTGTCTGCCCACTCTCTTAACATATCTGGATTCGGTTTATCGAAACTGGGGGCGATCATGATGCGCAATCCTCGGGGGATCCGACCCGCCTCAACATATTTTTCAGAGGATCTTTGTTCCCACCATTTTGTAATTTCTGATTTCCTCTGTTTTTCCAATGACCTAAGTAATATTTTGATTTCTCCCTCTGGTGAGATATATATAACAATTCTACAAATCTACATTATGTTAATTTTAAAAATATATTTATTATATTTTCCATACGCATGGACATATATATTTATTTTTTACATACGAAATAAAAATTATTTTTGCTATTTATAGTATCCCACAAATCAGCCTAGATCAGATGTCTCCAACCAGCCAATCGTGAGATACCAGTAGCTCCCAGACACCTTCACAGTAGCTCACAGCCTTTAGTTAATTTTTAAATAAGCACACAAGGTCATGTTTTCCTTTTAAAGTTAAGGGAAGGCTGTGTTCATTTAACATTGATATATTCAAACTTTAGCCTAAAGGGCCTGATAATGAGCAGTGCTCAGTCAAATTTATGACCCAGGCTGGGGCTGGGTCACAGATGGTGAACAACTGAAGCACTGAGGTAGCTAATTCTTAAATAAAAGTCCTTGTCAATTCAGTGTTGGAGCTGTGAACCAAATGATGTTTCTGAATGCTTTTAAATGGAAGAGAATTATAATGGAAAGTTACCTTAATGATTAAGTTAACTTTTCAATTTTTTCCCATTTCAAAGGGTCGCATTTAAAAATAGCAGGCCTCTTACTCCCAGGGGCTAAGTATAACGGAAAAATACAGCTTTTCTGTTTTTTAAATGAGAGATATTTAAAGTGCAGAATTTTTTTTCATATTATGAACTTATTGCAGAATATTTTCCTGCACTTTAAATTTATCCAATTAAAAAAAAATGTTATGTTTGTGTTATATATGTAACGGTGCAGCATATGGTGAAACGTATGTCCTGTGCTGCAAGCTCATTTGACGAAGTCTCTTAGTTGCCCATAAAAATATATCTCATTCATACGCACACATGTTTATACATCCCCAAAGACTGCGCTCTCACTGCACACATGGCAGCCCATTCATCGTGCTCTTAGTCATAGTATTTTATTCAAGCAATAATATCTGAATCAAAGGACATTAGGCTGAAAGTCAATAAAGCTGGCCATGGGGGGGTCAGGTAGCAATGCACAAGTTGTTTAACCTTCTGTAACTCATGATGATTTTCATAGATCAGAAGTAGCTGTCACTTCAGAAAATGCTAGGGAGCCCTGGCCTAGATGATGTCATTGGCCTGGATTAGTAAAATAAGGACATGACAAGGGATAAGAGTACGAAACAGGTTACTACATTTGTTTTATAAAAGTAAACAAAAATGTTGTTGGAACTTATTAAAAACTGCTTGTGAAATATTTTTAAAAATTGTGTTATATCAATACAACAAACAAAAAGTCACACAACTTTTTAAAACATTTTTTATATCCATACAGGCTAACGTCCATCAAAAGAAGGAGATATGGAAGGCTGAAGTGTAGCAAAGAAGGTGCAAACCCTGGGCGTCCTCAAGTGGCTCAGATTTCACTGCAGAAAGAGATGGGAGGATCTACAATGCTGGACCTTAAAGTCAGCTGAAGTCCAGCTCAGCCAGTCTTTCCAGCGGGCAAAGCGTGCGGACCTCTCTCTGACCCCTGGCCTGCATACTTGAAGTGACCTACCCCCCAGGCTGATGGGCAGTTGAGAGCTCAACGGCAGCATACAGAGGGTGAGTTCTTTTTGAGGTTTTCATGTTAAATAATGTTTGTTGTTACAGCAACAAATTATGGCATCAACATAAAGGTTGGCACATGTCTAACGCATAAGAAGAGTTCTAGAAGGAAGGTGTAAGTTTTGTACTAGGTGTATGATGATGTGTTTTGTATATTAATTTGTGGAAATGATACCACTATATTTCTGATCACTACCAAAGGATTGTTTTGAGCAGACACATGCCTGCCTAAGAAACAAATATAAAGGTTTCTGTTTGATGTTATAAGGGACAGTTGTACCAAACAGGCCAACATTTAAATGTGGCTGATGTAATGCTCCTTCAAAATTATGAAGGATGTTACGTTAGCTCTATTACAGGTGACAAAGAATAAAATTCACTTATGAGAAAGTGGATGTTCCAAACATCACATTGGTGAGTTAGCATTATAAACAAACAAGAGTGAGCATGTGATCCAAAATGACTAGAAACATAAGATTAAATGGCTACTTTCTCATTAAAAGACTTATCACAAATATGTTTTGAATAAAAAGTACTATTTACTTTATGTTAAAAATGACAGATTTGCATGATGTCTCATTCCTTCGCAAATGTGCATGTAAGCAAGTCTGTTGTTTGACAAAAGAATTTTGTAGGCATACATTTTTGGAAAAAACAGACATTAATGGGAACACATTGGTGACCGGGTACCACATACCAAAAAACATTTGTTAAATGTCCTTTGTTATGTCCAGATGATACATCAATGATGAACAAAAATAGGATACTTAAAGGGACTCTTGCAGATGGCATGTTCCGTCACATATATCATATATGTTGGTGTAGCCCATCTGGAAAACCCAAAATCAGGCACAACTCATGACTTGTTTGTAAATTTTAGAAATGCATCAAGGTTTGATATTTCTTATATTGATTGCATTTTATTTTTATTTTAAAAAAAAGATTTGAACCAGTTTCTTTAAAATTTACAGTAATGTTGTACAATTTTTGCCTAAAATAAAAGCCACCATATTTTTTTCATTTCTTTCACAATGATAAAACAAACTGAAAATAACTTAAGATATTTTGGAGTCAAATGTAAAATTATTTTTGCTCTGTACTACACTGGATTAGAAATGTATCAAGCCCTATGCATTTACTTATGCTGTAGAAGTCATTTAAAAGTGCCAACAAAATTAACTCAGAATTTCTTCAACAGCATATGTAAATACATAAGGCTTGATACATTAATAAGCAACTTAACCCCTTCGATGCTGCGCAGATTCCGCCGCTGTGCTGACGGAATCTTGCGCGGGCGTGGTCATGACGGAATGGTTCCGTCATGAGCACAGCTCAACCGTGGGTCATGACGGAACCATTCCGTCATGAGCACCGAAGGGGTTAAGTACTGAATCCATAACATTAATTTTAACATTTGTAAAATACTTAAGTTACTTGTAGTACATGTTAAGCTCCCGAAATGCCAAAACAAAAGAAACAGGTTTTCAGTTTATATAAAAACTGGTACAACATTGCAATAAATATTAACACAAATTGATTCATATTTTTATTTTTTTAAATAAAAAATTTAACAGTTTTTTCCTTGTACGTATGATGTACAAAGGGATTTTTGCTTTATATTGATTTTTGTGACAGTTTCACTATTCAAAACAAGCAATGAAAACCATAAAACCATTCAGAGGTGTTAAACAATTCCTAGAGAATACTAAGCTTGGGCGTAAAACTCTGCTCCGCTCGCGGAGTTTGCGAAATTCGCCTACTCCACATTCCACGCAGAACATGGAGTTACCAATAAACTCGGCACTCCACAACGAAGCGGAGGTTTTTTTTGGTTAGCATGCTCAAAATGTCCTTTCCTGTGTGCGCGAGCCACCTGCCCTACACTCACGATCACCCATGGAATTTTCATGGCAGTTCGCGGGCACCATGATGTTTGGTAGCCGGCCACATGCTCCTGCGAGATTTTGTAGTCACCAACACGTCATCTGTGCGTGCTGGTCATTTACGGCAGATGCTTTTTGCCATACGCGATCCCGAACGCACAGGATCTACCGCGGCGGCAATCTGGGGATGATTCTTTCGTCGAGGAGCATCAAAATCTGCCCAAAATGATGATTTGGAGTTGAAAAGCTCCTTGAATCGACATTTGGCATTTGTTTTGTGCAAGGAGTCCTTTTAAAAAAAAAATCCAACTGGAAGGAAGTGCCCAGGAGTCTCCAACTTCCTGTTACTGTCGAGCAGGTTCCTCCCGGTGCTTTGTCCATCTCCTGGTCACATTTCATTTGGATTTGGAGATGTAAGGATTAGTCTTTATGTCTGCTGCATATACCGTTTCATTTAGGACTTTGTATTTAAGATTTCGCAAGTAAGTTGAAAAACTGGTGTTGATTGTGTGATTCCTTGTACCTAGATTTATTTGTATTTTTAATGGATTTTGAAAATGTACTGTTGTTTCAGTAGAGGCCTAGTAATTTCTTTTAATTTCAGTTTTTCTTCTTTTGTAAAGGGAAAATGATGCACAGTTTACTACGTTTCCTGCATGCTTTTTTTAATACATTTGCAATATTGATTTAATTCACTATGTGGCCTAGACTACCAATTGGCCTTCCAGCCTGTAGTCCCAGTGCTAGGCATGGGTGAATGAAACAACAGTTTCATGATCATGGATGGATTTAGATTGAAATACAAAATGTGTTTTTTTCTGTGGTATTTTGGGTTTTCTCTCTCCTGCAAACAGTGTATAGGTGGGCTAATGTGTTTGAAGGATGTGTGTTCACTGTGTTGTTGCAAACATTTTATTTTTAACTTTGTTTTTTGGCATTGCTGAATTAATGCTGTTTTCTCTGTTCTGCCATGACTCCTTTGTCTGGCCAGTGTGTGTGTGTTTGCCATAGGCCACCTTTGCCTTTGTTCTACGTGCCATGTGGCCACTGGCCATGGGCCATTTTGCATAGTCAGTGGTCTGTCTATAGGCTTGCATGTGTTCTTTGTTTTCCAACCCTCCTGCCTCTTGTTGTGACCATGTGGCTGATGGCCATGTTGTGTAGGCAGCCAGTGGTGTGCTATTGCCATAGGATTGCATGTGTTCTTTGTTTTCTAGGCCTTCTGCCTGTTGTGACCATGTGGCTGGCAGCCATTTAGTGTATCTAGCAATTGTGCTTTGACCATAGGCATGCATGTCTTCTCTTTGTTGTGGCCATGCCTTCTTGCAGGTTGTTGTTGTTGTTACCATGTGGCTGGCAGAAATATTGTGTAGGCAGCCAGTGTGTTTTTGCTATAGGCCTGCATGTGCCCATATGACTAACAGCCATTTTGCATAGACGGTCAGTGTTTATATGCCATAGCCTTGCATTTGTTCTTTGTTTGGGGCAATGCTTCCTTACTGGTTGTTGTTGTTGTTCTGCAGGTAATTTTTCTTATTTTGTACAGGAAAAATGTTGCCCAGTTTAGTAAATTTTCTTTGTGTTTTCTAATACATGTGCACTATTCTTTTAGTTTAATTCTCTGTGTGGCCTAGTCTGCCAATGGGCCTTTAGGAGCCTCTTGTGACCATGTGGCTGGCAGCCATTTAGTGTATCTAGCCATTGTGTTTTTGCCATAGGCATGCATGTCTTCTGGTAGTAGGCCCAGTTCTAGTCACCGGTGCATGAAACAACTGTTTCTGTGCTGTCTGTTGGATGAACAAAGCAAACACAAGGAGATGATGGACGGAATGCTGAAACTTCCAGACACTCACCCCCAATCACAGATTTGGGTTGAATCCATCAACATTCTTTATCTCACTTCACCACCCCAAGTCAGACCCAGCCATATGCAAATAAGTCTTGACCCTGTGCCTCATGGGAACAGTCCAGCCCGAACTGCCAAACCAAGTCTTCCCTGACTAGAAACTAGCCTCCTGGGACCAGTTTCGGGGTAAACCTCATCAGCCAGGCTGGAATGGCATTGGGGGGGGGGGGCGGATGATGGATTTAGGCCCAGATCTCTGTATGACATTGTTCTTCATTCTCTCCACCAATTGTTATTTTTGAATTTGTCGCCCCAAGTGGGACAGGTGTGCCCAGACGTGGGTCCCGTGCTCTCCACGCCACTGGAATCAAGCTAACCTGGCTGATGAGGAGTGAAACCCCGAAACTTGTCCTATGATGCTTGTTTCCAGACCAGGTAGTACCTGGCCTGGCAGTTTGGGCTGGACTGTTCCCATTGGGCGCAGGGCTAAGACTAATTTGTATATGGCTGTGTTCAAACTGGACTGGCTTGGGGAGCAAAAACATAATGGATTTTGGTCCAGATCTTTCTACTGGGGTGAATATATGAAGTTATTTTGCATTCTGTCCATCTCTTGTTGTTTTTGCATTTGTCACCCTGAGTGGGACTGGTATGCCCAGACGTGGGTCATGTGCAGTCCATGCCACTGGAGTCAAGCTATCCTGACTGATGAGGGGTGAAACCCCGAAACTGGTCCTTGGATGCTTGTTTCCAGTCCAGGGAGGACCAGGCCTGGCAGTTCTGGCTGGAGTGTTCCCATTGGGTGCAGGGAAAAGACTAATTTGCATATGGCTGGGTTCAAACTGGAATGGCATTAGGAGCAAAAAAACAATGGATTTAGGCCCAGATCTCTGTACTTGGGTGAATGTATGACATTGTCCTGCATTCTGTGAAACAAGTGTTGTTTTTGCATTTGTCACCACGAGTGGGAAGGGTATGCCCAGCCGTGGGTCACTGGTTCTCCATGCCACTGAAGTCAGGCTATCCTCGCTGATGAGGGGTGAAACTTCGAAACCGGTCCTAGGATGCTTGTTTCCAGTCCAGGAAAGGCCTGGCCTGGCATTTCGGGCTGGACTGTTCCCATTGGGTGCAGGGTCAAAACTGATTTGCATGTGGCTGGGTTCAAACTGGAATGGTATGGGAAGCAAAAAACAATGGATTTAGGCCCAGATCTCTGTACTGGGGTGAATGTATGAGATTGTTCTGTATTCTGTCCATCAATTGTTGTTTTTGTATCTGTTGGATAAAACTGCTTTTTTAGGGCATGGATGGTATTGGATTAAAATAAAATAATAGCTTTTTCTATGGTATTTTCAAATTTGTGTTTCTCCTTCAAACAGTATATAGGTGGGGTAATGCCTTTGGAGGATTTATGTTGTTCCCATTGGGTGCAGGATCAAAACTGATTTGCATGTGGCTGGGTTCAAACTGGAATGGCATGGGGAGCAAAAAACAATGGATTTAGGCCCAGATCTCTGTACTGGGGTGAATGTATGAGATTGTTCTGCATTCTGTCCAACAATTGTTGTTTTTGTATCTGTTGAATAAAACTGCTTTTTTAGGGCATGGATGGTATTGGATTAAAATAAAATAATAGCTTTTTCTATGGTATTTTCAAATTTGTGTTTTTCCTTCAAACAGTATATAGGTGGGGTAATGCCTTTGGAGGATTTATGTTGTTGTAAACACTTTTAGCACTGTTAGTTTTTGTTTTTGGCATTGTTGAATTAATGCTGTGTTCTCTGTTTTACAATGTCTCCTTTGTTTGCCCACCTTGGTTGTGTGTGTGTGTATGCCATATGCCGCCATTTGCCTTTGTTTCATATATAATGCGGCCAGGGACTATTTTTTATATAGTCACTGTCCATGGGCCTGCATGTGTTCTTTGTTTTCCAGGCCTCGCCCTCCTGCCTCTTGTTGTGGCCATGTGACTGGCAGCCATTTTTGTTACCACTAGCCAGCCAGTGTGATTTCTCATAGGCCTACATGTGTTCCATTGTAACCATGTGGTTGGTGGCCATTTTGTGTATGCAACCAGTGTGCTTTTTACCCCAAAGGCCTGTGCGTCTTCTCTTTGTTCCCAATGCCTTCCTGCTCAGTGTTGTTGTTCTTGATGAGAATGTGGCACTAGCTGGCAGCCATTTTGTGCGTTCAGCCAGTGTGGCCCTTTGCCATAGGCTGCATGGATGGTTGAGCAATGAGATAGCATTTTAATTACTTATTATTCTATCTTTGAGGATAACTTTACTTATTTAAAAAAAGAATATTGTATTTCTTCCAATTGTTATATGAATTGGTAAATTATATATTTTTTCAAATGCAATTTAAATAAATGTTTTTTTAATTAAAAAAACATTCTTTTTTGTTCATACCATTTTAACTACCACTGACATCAATCAACCCCTTGTCTGCTGTACAAGCACAACAGAATTTATTGTCTGGGGATTATTTCTTCCGTTGTCATTTGTCAGCTGCACATCCATGAGTGCCATATCACATGTGAGTAACTTCACGTGACGCACATAAACCAAACAGTTACATCTTTATGTTGTTGTTGTTTTTGCTCTCTCTTATCCTTTCACAGTGTACAGTCAATCACCATGAAAGTTTATGTTGGAGTGGTTTTCCATTTTCTGAATAGATACACTGTATTGTTAATTATTTATAATAAGAGTAACTAGTGACCACACTAAATAATATTGTGTTTGTTTGTGCTACTAATTGAACTGCAACAATGCCACGTTTCACTGACATCCTTCTTGCTTCTTTTCTTTTAGGTGCACAACAGACAACATCACTCACAGTACTGCTAGAAAGAAGGCCTGTGCACGATGTGATGCATGACCCACACATCCCAGACATCTCTTGAACTTATGAAGCTAAGTGCCACTGCTATCTGACAGTTTGAAGATGACCCCAAAGAACGGTGCTACCAAGAAAATGGCCAGTGAGAAGGAGATGGAGCTTACCATCACTGGTATGTCGCCCCAGATCTTTTTTTGAAAAATAAAATGTGCCTGCCACACTGGTCTCCGGAGAGGAAGCTGGGAACAGCAGCCCCATATCAGTGGACCCACACCAATCTAGGTCCAAGACCACTTCTGTCTCAGAGGCAGTCAGTCTAATCATGGCAATGCCGATGAGCAGTGATGTTGAAATTGACTTATTGCAAAGTAGTACCTAACTGTTGCAGAAAACTCAAAGAAGTGGACAACAAAAGCAACAGCCGCACCAATAGTAGTTCCTCCTGAAGTAGGAGCAGTTCAAGAGATTGCGCTTCATGCTGATGAAATAGAGCAATCTGCTATTTCAGAAGAGCCACTGACTTCCAGATCTTCAGCTAGAAAATGGAGGGTTAGTGGTGTATCATCTTCTTCTTCAAGCCCCCCTTCTGATGATCTAGACACCACTTGGATCCAGCCTCAGTCTGACAGTGAGACACGCCACAATACAAGGCTAAGGAAAAGGAAGATTCCAGAAAGCCTTAAATTTATGGAGGCAGATGTAGAAGAGGACGGTGAGGACAAGCCAGTCATCATGGATGCTAGCCCAGCCCCAGTGGAGATCGACGTTACCCCATCCCAACTTCCCAGGGGGGATGTGGCAGTGGCACCACAGATCCAACCATCGCCAGCTGCCATATTTGCAAAGTCCCAGAAGCGACCTAGATCCACAACCACCTCTGCTAAAATAAAAAATACTAACTACTACTATCTTAGTGGAAGGACAAAGGAGTCTCTGCATTACTTAAGTTCTTACATAATCACCCCAAGCAAGCGCCAACAAGTACGATTAGGTAGTGCCGAGCACCTATCTAGAATAACGATCACATAATATATTAAGTAAACTTAACTTACCTGCATGTGAACAGCATGTCCTCACTTCCGGGTGCCACCTCAGCGCCGACATTTTGGTTGACGCTCTAGCGGTTCAACCGACACAGCAGACCCTCTATTTAGGAGGGGCCATGCAAGCGCGCAGCGCGCGCGCGCAGCGGGCGCGCCGGAGGCGCGCCAGAGGCAAGCCCGTCTGCGTCCGTCCGCGCCTCGGTCGCACCCAGCACCAGCCACGATGCTGGATTAGGGGTAAGCTCAGTTAAATATACTAGGGAGCAACTACTAGCCATAAGGAACAAGGTCAGTGGGGGGAAGAAAGTTACTGTGACGCCACAGACCAGCCTGATCCTTAAGTGTGGCCTGATTAATTGCCGGTCTTTGGCAAAACATCACCATGAAGTCTTTAATGTGGTGGAAGACCTGCACTTGGATGTGCTATTCCTCACGGAGACGTGGTGCAGTAACGACTCCTCGGTGGAACTAGGGTTTGCTTGCCCGGAGGGCTATAAGATCTTTCACAAGCCCAGAGCTACTGGACGGGGTGGAGGGGTTGGGGTGATGTTTAAGGATATCTGGGGCTTTGCCCCGTTTGAGGTTGATGAGGTGGCGGGTATCGAGCTACTGGGTTTCTCCCTACAAGAACAGAGAGGGAGGCTCCTTACAGGGATGGTCTGTTACAGACCCCCAAGTTCCAACACACAGTACCAAGCGCTCCTGGATGTCATTGCGGCCCAGTCACTGACTCACTCAAGAATGCTGCTCCTGGGGGACTTTAACATGTGGGAGAATGGTGCCGTAGACGGCCACCTAAGAGATCTCAGAGAAACCTGTGAGAGTCTTAGCCTGCATCAGTTGATCCAGCAACCTACCCATCAAGGAGGGCACATTCTGGATCTCCTGTTTGCTGATCTTAACGAAACTGAGGTGGTTAATATTCTACCTCAGACCTGGACTGATCATTCGCTGATCCAGTTCCGGATCTGTATACCTGACGGAAAATCTACTAGACCGCCACCTGTTACTCATCGTATGGGGAGAGACTGGGCAAAACTCAGGAGGAGCAGGGCTGAGCCGCTTTTTCAAAATATGCCTTCTCTCGATCCTCATGAGTCAGTGGCCGTGAATTATCATCTGTATCAGAATTATATCCTCAGTGTACTAGATCAGCATGTACCTCTGAAACGCCTGAAGGCCAGGTTAAAACATTCTGCGCCATGGTATACTGAAGAGCTGAGCATAATACGTCGATCCTGCCGACAGGCGGAAAGGAAATGGCGCAGGCATTATGCTGAGCAGGATAAAGGGGCCTTTAAAAAGGTACAAGCTCAGTATAAAGAGCTAATGGCTAAGGCTAAGACGGACTTTTTCATCAACTCCATTCTGTCAGCACCGAACAGCACAAGAGCCCTTTTTAAGATCATTAGAGACCTCTCTAATCCCACTAGTGTGGGAAATAAAGTGGTCACGTCACAGGAGCTATGCGACAGAATCGCATCTCATTTCGAGGAGAAAATCGCAAAAATTGTAGGGGGGTTAAATATGTGCAGCCCCTCTCCTCTAATTGATAATGGACACATGTCTCCGGTGCAGCCCCTCTCCTCTAATTGATAATGGACACATGTCTCCGGAAGAACAAGGGATAGTACCCTCACTGGAGCATTTTATACCTCTCACTAATGAGTTGTTTAACAACTATGCCCAGAATGTGAGGTCAGGGTCTCCTTTAGACCCCCTACCCAATAAGATCTGGAAAGAGCATGCTTCGGCTCTGCTCCCTCGGCTGTGGCAGATATGTTGCCAATCTTTGGAGGAAGGGGTGGTGCCTGAAACCTGGAAGCTGGCAGTGGTTAGACCACTGCTAAAGAAGCCCTCTCTGGACCCAGGAGATCCTGCTAGTTTTAGACCCATCTCTCTACTGCCTTTTCCTATAAAGATTATTGAAAAGGTAGTGAGCAGATCTCTCTCTGGGTATCTGGAGGAGTTCCATCTCCTGGATAAGAGCCAGTTTGGCTTTAGACCAGGTCACGGAACGGAGACAGCCCTGGTCACGGTATTGGATAACCTTCGGATGCGGGCTGACAGAGGCCTTTCATCAGTTTTGGTCCTCTTAGACATGTCAGCCGCATTCGATACGGTAAACCACCAAATTTTGTTGAATAGGCTGGAGCATTTGGGAGTGAAGGGATGTGCCTTGAGATGGATACAATCCTATCTCACAGGGAGACAACAGGTGGTCTCTTTGCCCCCTTTTACCTCCAGTAAGACCTTGATGGAACATGGGGTCCCTCAGGGATCGGCTATCAGCCCGATCCTTTTCAACATTTATTTGCAGCCACTAATCCCTATTATCAAAGCGTATGGGATAGATCTTATTAACTATGCGGACGATACCCAACTAGTGTTCTCACTGGAGGGCAAAGGAGCTTTGAATATGGAAGATTTCCAAAAGTGTATGCGTCAGACCTCGGAGTGGCTCAGGGCTAATTCACTGCAATTCAACGGAGGCAAAACTGAGGTGCTCTACTGCCCCCCAGCGGGAGTAAGAGACCTGCCTTTTGAGTTCAGAATGGCCCCAGGTGTGGAACCCACTGTCCCAGTGACAACGGTGCGGAATCTGGGGGTCATGTTCGATAATGATCTACAGATGGCCTCTCAGGTTAAAAAAACAGTGGGGGTGTGCTGTGCTCTCATGAAAGCCCTACGGAAGATTCTACCTCTCCTGCCTGTGGAGGAAAGACCTGTGGTGGTTCGTAGTATCATATTAAGTAGGCTGGACTACTGCAACTCTCTGAATCTAGGAGCTCCTCTTTACATCTACCAGAGTTTGCAGAGGGTCCAGTCTATGGCTGCCAAACTGGCGCTGAATAGGAAACGTGGCTCCTCAACCACGCTGGCGCTTCAAGAACTTCACTGGCTTCCCATGATGGAAAGGGCTAAATTTAAATCCCTGTGCATTGTCTACAGAGCGGCACACGGTCTTGGCCCTGTCAGTCTACAGGAGAAAATATCCTGGTACAAGCCTCAAAGGACTCTCCGTTCATCAAATGCCTTCCTGCTAAATACTGGTAGGATCAAGAAGGCCAGGATGGGAGGTAGGGCCTTTAGTATAGTGGCCCCGCGACTTTGGAATGCACTCCCCCTGAGTATTAGACAGGCTAACTGCTTGATGGACTTCAGGCGAAGCCTGAAGACTTGGCTCTTTCCCAGGGTGGGGTATATGGCTTCCTAATTCTCCCATTCTTTGATCGGTATCCGTTTTCTATCTTCCCTCGTTCTTTCTGTCACTGCTGCTATACACTTTGTTAGTTTAGAAGTTTCTCTCCATCACAGTCTGAGCGCCAAGATACCCGTTGGGTGATAGTTGCGCGGTATAAGTACAAAATACAATACAATACAATGCTTCTATTTGGGGAAAAAATATCAGCAATAACATTGAACACACAAGTAATAATAATATTAATAATTAGCTACTCACAGAGCCCCGCAACCTCAACTCCTAGCAGGTCTAGCAGGTCCTGCTCTCAGTCCAGCATGTCGAACCACCAGTGCATCAGCTGATTATGGCTGCGCCGCACCCCAGAGCAGCGATTCACTGCCCAGCTCAACCTCGCCCAGTGTGGCTCGAGCCCCCAGAGCTCGTACCTGGACCTAGGCCGGCCACCTGCTGCCGGGGTAGAGGGTGCTGAAAAAAAAAGCCAGCGCTGCCACCTCCACCTCAGAGAACAAGGCCTGGGTCAACACACTTCCAGGAGCCGCCTTCCGCAACTAAAGCGGCTCCTTGTTGCCACCTTTTTCGGGGCACCCTTACGTGTCATGATGATGGAGTGGGGGGCAGAAGAGAAAAAATGTGGAAAGTATAAAAAGCAGGACTAAGAGATAAGGAAGTAAAACAAATTAGGTAGGAAGTAAAGAGAAAAGATTAAGTATAAAACTACTCAAAAACACACACAAAAGTAGAAAAAAACACAAAATACACACTTAGAAAGACAAGGGGTAAGACAATAAATAGAAAAGATCAGAAACAAAGTTTTAGAAAGCAAGGATTGAAAAGATTGAATAAGGATCACAAAGTAGGCCCCAACAAAATAAATAGACATGCATGACCGTGTGGTGCATTTCAAGCAATATTCTGCCCGAACACACAATCCGAGATGTCCAATGGTGGAAACATCATGCGAACAAGCGGGACAAGGAACTCCGCCTGCTCGCTAAACTCCACGTAGCGTGGCAGAGGTTTTTTTCAACAATACGGAGTTCCGCATAACACTGTTACGCAAGCTCCACCCGCCCTTTGAGAAAAATTTTTAAAAATTCGATGAAATGATCAAAAATAAGGTAGGAGCAATAATTTGACCAAATGGTTTCTGAAGATGTTCTCTACATGCATGAGATAATGATATATTAAAACTAGTTTTATAGCCTTTAAGTAGGTAAAATATGAAAATTTGTAAAATGATTTGAGAAAAAAACTTAATGATCAGTTCTATTTCCACAGATACAATAAAACTGTTTTATATGTTTTTTAAGCATTCTCAAGAACAGGCCAAGGGGACATTAGCCATGAAGACGGGGAAGCAGCTGGCCACTGTGCTCCTTGTGGTGAGGCATCTGACACCGAGGGACACAGTGGCATGGAGGGTGAGGGGACTCGAATGGAGGCCGCCCCCTCATCATCATATTTTAGAGCGGACAGTCTTTAGGGGTGGCAAACCCTACAGAAACTGTACCAACCGCATCCTTGTCCGCAACCTGGAGACCCATCTCCACCCCCCTCTTGCCTCCCTGCCAGTTGGCTAAACATGACCCCCTAAAAGAGTTGGGGATATTGACCTCTCAAGCAGCTTCTCTGTACGCCAGAATGTCACCGTGAATGGCATCCAGGGCCTTATTTGCCAAATGCAACAAATGGTTGCATTTCTGGATACCTTTCACAGTTCAATGTCTGGTATGCAGAGATCACTTGCAAACATTGCCTCCTCACTGACAGCAACCTCCCAACCAGCCCAACTGCTATATAGGTATTCTGGTTTAGTGTGCTACTGTTCTTTCAATATGGAACACTGTGTTAGTGGAATGGTTATACGTCATTGCTTATGTATTGTGGAATGTGATAATGTAATGACAGACTTGGAGGCTGCTGGATGGAAAGCGATCATGGGTCCTTTCTGCACAATAAACTTCATGTTATTGGATTTTCCTCTGGTGTCCTTACTCGTCGTTGGCCAGAGTACGTAACACCAACCATCTGCCCAACTAAGGTCCCACCCCAATCTCAAGTACTCCTCTGACCTTCTGGTCAGAGTCACTGCTTTCCCCCCGCGCAGCTCCACCATTAAGGCACTGCCCTTAGCACCAACTTGAGCTTCAGGTAGGTGTTCCAGGCCATCCTCCACCCACAGGATTCTGCCTGCACCTCATCCCTGATGGTATAGTAGAAGAGCCTGCTCTTCTGCTAGTTCGTTCAGAGTGTATCATACTTTCTGTTTTGCCTTTTCTGTTTTTGTCTTTTTCTGTTCTGCCTTTTTTCTGTTCTGCCTTTTTCTGTCTTGCCTTTTTCTGTGTTGCCTTTTTTTCTGTTTGTCCTTTTTTGGTTGCCTTTTCCGTTTTCCCTGCCACTGCTGCCCCAGCGGTCATTGCCCCAGCGTGTTCCCGCTCTCTTCTCCCACCTCCCAGTTGCTCACTCTCCCCCTGAACCCTACTTAATGGCGACCGCTGCGCCCCAAGGAGAGCAAGACCTCTGACTTCATGGTCGGAGTCACTGTTCTCACAGTGCAGCTCCACCATTAAGGCACTACCCTTGGTGCCAACTTGAGGTTCATGTAGGTGTTCATGGCCCTCCTCCACCTGCAGGCTCCTGCCTGCACCTCATCCCTGGTGGTCTCGTGGAAGAGCGTGCTCTTCTGTTAGTCCACTCAGTGTGTGTCGCCCTTTCTGTTTTGTCTTTTTTGTTATGCCTTTTCTGTGTTTACCTTTTTCTGTTCTGCCTTTTTTCTGTTCTGCATTTTTCTGTCTTGCCTTTTTCTGTTTTGCCTTTTTTCTGTTTGTCGTTTTTTGGTTGCCTGTTCCGTTTCCTCTGCCACTGCAGCACCAGCGACCATTGCCCCTGCATGTTCCCGCTCTCTTCTCCTGCCTCCCAGCTGCTCACCCTACCACTGGCCCCTAATTAATGGCAACCGCTGTGCACCAAGAAGAGCAAAACCTCTGACCTCATGGTCGGAGTCACTGCTCTCCCAGTGCAGCTCCACCATTAGGCACTACCCTTGGTTCCAACTTGAGCTTCAGGTAGGTGTTCAAGGCCCTCCTCCACCCGCAGGCTCCTGCTTGGACCTTATCCCTGGTGGTCTTGTGGAAGAGAGTGCTCGTCTGCTAGTCCACTAGGTATGTGTCGCACTTTCGGTTTTGTCTTTTATGATATGCCTTTTCTGTGTTTACATTTTTCTGTTTTGCCTTTTTTCTGTTTGTCCTTTTTTGGTTGCCTGTTCCGTTTTCCCAGCCACTGCTGCCCCAGCGGCCATTGCCCCCGCGTGTTCCTGCTCTCGTCTCCCGCCTCCCAGCTGCTCACCCTCCCTCTGGCCCCTACTTAATGGCGACTTATGCACGCCAAGGAGAGCAAGAACTCTGACCTCATGATCAGAGTCACTGCTCTCCCCGTGCAGCTCGACCATTAAGGCACTACCCTTGGTGCCAGCTTGAGCTTGAGGTAGGTGTTTGAGGCCCTCCTCCACCCACAGGCTCCTGCCTGCACCTCATCCCTGGTGGATCTCGTGGAAGAGCCTGCTCTTCTGCTAGTCCACTCGGTGTGTGTCATCATTTCTGTTTTGTCTTTTCTGTTATGCCTTTTCTGTGTTTAGCTTTTTCTGTTCTGCCTTTTTTCTGTTCTGCCTTTTTCTGTCTTGCCTTTCTCTGTTTTGCCTTTTTTCTGTTTGCCCTTTTGTGGTTGTCTTTTCCATTTTCCCTGCCACTTTTGCCACCTCTGCACCTTCCCCCAGTGTGTTCCTGCTCTTGCCGACTGCCTCCCGGCTGCTCACCCTCCCCTGACCCCTACTTAATGGTGACTGCTGCGCAGCCACGCCAAAAGTAAGCCCAACCGTAACTAGCGCCAAGGACCCTGGTCCCCCGGCCCCCCGCCGCTCCGACCTCAGCACTCTCCACGCACTCAACACCGGATGCAACATCAACTGCCAGATCACCACACCGAACAACACCCAGGGCCTGTTCTCCTGCCGGCAATGCCGCCACACCTTCATCCACCTCCAGACCCAGGCAGTCACCCTCAACCCACTGGACGCCACCGCACACAAGCCACTGAACTGCATCCTCCTCAACGTATGCTCCCTGCACAGACACGCTGTAGAAATTTGGGACCTCCTCAACACTCACTTGCCCGACGTCGCCATCCTCACAGAGACGAATGCCAGCTCCACACCCAACATCACAACCACCATCCCCGATGGATACAAGATCCTGAGGAAAGCCCTCCCCAACCGCCCAGGAAGAGGCTTCGCCATCATCCACAAATGCTCCCTCCGAATAACAACCACCAACTCGGATGACGCCTCGCCCCTCATGGAACACATCCCCTTCTAGATCCAGCCCAACCCTAGAACTCCACTCCACAGAACAGTCGCCTATAGACCTCCCGGACCCCGTGCCCCTTCACCAACATCCGCACAGACCACATCCCTTCCCACGCCCTCGTCGCCACAGACTACATACTACTTGGAGACCTGAACTTCCACCTAGACAACCACAGTGATCCCAACACCACCATCTTCATGGAGAACCTCACCAACATAAGACTGAAGCAATTTGTCTCACACAGCAGAACACACACGCGACCCCATCTTCGCCGGAGGAAACAACATTCGCTTCAGCCACACGCAGAACTGCTCTAGACAGACCACCACTGTATCCATTTCTCCTCGAAACCCACCACACACAAGGGCACACCTCACCCCCTACACAGAAGATGGAACAAAGTCTCCGAAGAACACCTCACCTTTGTCCTCAACTGCACTCCTCCCCCAACTATGACAGATGCCAAAACAGCAGCAAGCAACCTCCACCAATGCAAAACCCCAGAAGCGCGCTCCGCCTACAAGGCAGCCACCACGGCACACTACCAACTCATCAAATTAACAAAGAGAAATGTCATCCAAGACAGAATTCTCTCCAACACCCACAATTCCAAGGAACTCTTCACCATCTTCCAAGAATTAGCCATACCCAACAGCGAAACAACCAACGTCCCTCTCTCTCAAGTCCTCTGCAACAAAGTCAGCTCCTTCTTTCACCTCAATATCAAGACGCTCTACGACAACTTTGACGACCAAGACCAAGGCACTGCCTCAACTCTTACCCCCAGCGATGCCATCCAACACGGATGTCAAGAACTCCAGGCAAATATCATTGCTCCCTTTTGCCACCAAAGTCATCGAAAAAGCCATCAACACCCAGCCAGCACATTTCATAAAAACCAACAACATCCTAGACACCTCTCAATCTGGATTCTGCTTCAACCACAGCACCAAGAATACCCTCAAAGCCGCCACCGACAACATCCACACCCTCCTCGCCAAGGCCACACAGCAGCCCTCATCCTCCTGGACTTCTCAGCAGCCTTCAACACCGTCTCCCACCGCACACTAGCCTCCAGGCTCCACAAAGCTGACATCCAAGGAACAGCCTTAGACAGGATTCGATCTTTCCTCTCAGTCAGAACACAAAGAATAAGATGCCCGCTCTTCCTCTCTGAACCAACAGAGATCAGATGCGGAGTACCCCAAGGATTCTCCCTCAGGCCCACACTCTTCATCTTCTACAAGGCCTCCCTCGCCACCATCATCAGAAACAATAGGCTCAACATAGTCTCATATGCCGACGACACCCAGCTCATCCTCTCCCTCATCAAGGAACCCAACATCACTGTCAGACCACCGCAACTCTTACATTGGCTTGTGGTGAGACCTTGCAGAGACGATATGACTAAACTCCACTGCCCCTTACTTTTTACTCGTGAATGCCTAAAGCTGATAGGAGGAGAAGGTTGGGGTGCGGGGTAAGAAGGCCAAGAAATGAAGGTTTTTCCAGTGATCGACGTGTAGGGGATTTACCTAAGGGAAACAACAACAACACCAATTAGTAATAGTCAGAGAAACCTTGTTGTGGTCAGACCTCTCCATAAGTGTGGTAACTACCTGGAACAAGAGGTCACGAGTAAATATCCTGTTTCAATTAAAAGACTTGTCTTTTCCATGCGGGTCTAGGTGTAATTCGCCAACGCTCTGTTAAGCATCACTGAGAGTCTCAGGGTAGTAGTTTTCTAGGGAGATAACTCAATAGATAAACTCAAAACAAGCGTTCCAGCGCGGTGCTCCAAAGGATGTAGACAAACAAGTGCTCTGGCGCAGTACCCAAAAGGATGATGGAAAAACAAGCACTCCAGTGCGGTGCCCCAAAGGATGACGGACAAACAAGCGCTCTAGCGTGGTGCCCCAAAGTATCAGAAAATAAACAAGCGCTCCAGCGGTATGCCCCAAAGGATGTAGATAAACAAGCGCTCCAGCATGGTGCCCTAAAGGATCAGAAAATAAACAAACGCTCCATCGCTATGCCCCAAAGAATATAGATAAACAAGCACTCCAGCGTTATGCCCCAAAGGATGTAGAGAAACAAGCACTCCAGCGCTATGCCCAAAAGAACTGGAAAATAACCAAGCGCTCCAGCACTATGCATAAGCAGTAAATGTGCAAGAGAAGAAAAGTTGTTCCTGATACCGCCTTTCATGCGGTTGAGAACTTTGGCAATAGTTCAGCGCAACAGAGCTGTTAACAGGATGGATGCACAAGGCAATTACCCAAGCGAAAATGAAATTGTGTTCTTACATTGGGCTTGAGCGTCTTAAACACAATGCAGGCTGTACTCACTGGCGTATGGGAAGGCTTCTCCAGATGGCTATTGTTCAACATGGTTTCAAACTCCATAGGCTCCAGAATAAGCAGCGTCCGGTCCGCTAGCCGTATTTAAATATGGAGTTACCCGGAAGTGGAAACCAGTCCTGCCTCGTCTTGCCATGACCTGGAAGTAGTGGGCAGAGGTGCCAGTCATGCCGAAATCGGCAGTATTCCGGTTCTCCTGGTATGTACCTACGGCGTAGTTTCAGAGAGGAGTGGCTGTAAGTGTCAGGTCCCCAGGCCTGAGTCATGACAATCACCAGGCATAATTTCTAAGAAGGGATGAAAGATGTCGCAACCTGGATGAGCAACAGCTGCCTAAAGCTCAACGCAGAGAAAACAGAAGTCCTCATCCTCAGCTCCACCCCCTCCACATGGGACACCACCTGGTGGCCCCCACCCTCAGAAACCCACCCATAGCAATGGACCACATACACAACTTCGGCCTCATACTCAACTCTTCACTCACCATGAACCGCCAGATCAATGCCCTGTCCTCCACATGCTTCAGCACCCTCTGGATACTTCTCACGACCTTCAAATGGATCCCCCCGACTCCAGGAAGATGTCATCCATGCACTCATCACCAGCAGACTGGACTACAGACACGCCCTCTACGCCGGAATAAAAAAAAACTCCTCCGCAAACTCCAAACTCCAGAACACCGCAGCCAGACTCATCCTCGACGTCCCACGACACGACCACATCACATAACACTTCAGCGACCTAACTGGCTCCCCGTTGAAAGAAGAATAACCTTCAAACTGCTCACACATGACTACAAAGCCCTCCATAACACCGGACCCTAATACCTCAATGAACGAATCTCCTTCCATGCCCCCAAGAGAAACCTCTGCTCTGCCGACCTCACCCTAGCCATGGTCCCTCACATTCAAAGGGCCAGAGCAGGTGGCAGATCCTTCTACTACCCAACAGCCAAGACCTGGAATGAAGTCCCCCCTCGCATCTGACAAAGCCCGACACTGCACCAGATCAGGAAGGACCTCAAGACCTGCCTCTTCAAATGACAAACAGAGCTGCTTGCACCCCCTCCAACACCTTGAGACCATCACAGATGAGTAGCGAGCTCTAAAACCCCTGATTGATTGCCTTCTTTGCAGGCACCCACTCCAACAGACACACATAAAAACAAACACCCAAACAACATACACACACTATTGACACTACACCACACTTACCACAACCACCACCACACCCACAACCATAAGCACCACAACCACCACCTTGCCCACAACCAACAGCACACCCACACACACCACAACCACCACCACACTCACAAACACCACAACCACCTCAACAGCACACTCATCCAAACCAGCACTCTTACACACAGGCACACCTACACACAAAACAACACCCACCAAACCCAAATGCACACATTCTACAGAATACCAGACACCAAGCAAATCACACACATCCAAACAAACACAACATACACCAGACACACATGCAACTCCAAAACATACAGACACACAAACACCACAACCATACCAACCATCTCAACAGCACACTCATCCAACCCAACACACAAGCACACAAAACAACACCCACCAAACCCGAATGCACAAATTTCCCCCAGAAACACCTGCCAAAAACACATATCAAAACATACACCAGACCCACATGCAACTGAAAAACACACACATCACCTACCCCAGCTCCCTTTATCTCCCAAACCCAATCCTCTCCCAACCCTCCTACCTGTATTCTCCTCCTGGATTCACTTCTTAACTGTCCCCAACCCCTGTCAAACCTAGACCCACCCCTCCCAAGAAAGCTCCTTGAGGTGCCTGCTCTGAGTCCACTAGATACCCCTTCCCGAGGAGGTTACCCTTTGGCAGTCTGTTTAGGAGGCAAGTTCTGGGCAACAATCCCACAGGCTATTGCTGTATTTCGTGTTCGTCCTTCCCTTAAAATATGTTTGTGAATAAAATCTTTGAGAGAAGTGTCTCATTTATTGATAAAAATATTTTACTTTTACAAAGTTTGTCCTGCCATTATTATTCATTTACAATTCATCGGTTATTAACAATGTTAATCAAGAAAGTGTAAGATACAAATGTTTATGACCGTAAAGTCAAAAGCATTTTTAAATAACATATTTATACATTGCACACATTAGTGATAAAATATTCTAATGGGCATAGAAATGTTGGTGCAAGCATTCATCATGATAATGGACACTAAAACCAAAGATTTTTTTTAAAGTGTTGATACAGATGTTTTTATTTCAACTTGATAAGTGATAAAAATAAATACATATGCATTACATCTTAAAAAAAGAATACATTAAAATGTATTTACATACAGAAAATGCACTAGACATGGGGAAATGTGACATTAATAAATATGTGTTTTAAGTTTAGAAAAAGGATTTTATATTTATTGAAAAACAAACGTTTTGCCTTGTCTTGTGCAATTTCTACATGTTTTAAAAATTTAAATTAGTCGAATAATGTTTAATGACTACGTATATATTTAGATAGTTACGAAAAATGATTGAAACACATCTGTTTGGAAGCATTTTGAATTTTGCATTAATGTCAATTTTTGTCAAGGTGTCCATTATCATGAAGGCAACTTGCACCAAATTTGTAGTATAATAAAATTATACAGAAATGTTTCTTTAATTTTCTTAAATGACCACATTACACACATATGCATTATTATACATTAGTAAAATATTGCTTGTAATAGTGATTTAAAAATGCACGAGTCCAGAGCTAATTTAAACAGACAATTCAAAAGGTAGCAAGTAAAAAAGAAGTCTACCTTTGATTCCTACGACAACAGGGTACGAACTACCAACTCAGGTGTAGAGGTTTACCCACCAGAGTTAAGTTGGCGGAAAGGCACATCGTGATTGACCCGGCGCTAATACTAGCTGTACTCCCTTCGACATCCGCTTTTGCCTATGGCGCTGTCAACTTGAGTGGAAAAATCTGACGGAGACAGTGGCATTCTGACAGACTCTCGACCATCAACCTGCCAGCATCTAAATAGAATGGAAGTACCGCCTAGTAGGTAGACAGGAAATCTGAGGGAAAATAGACGGTGGGAACAGATCTGCCAAGATCTAAATTAGGCCCTTAGTTGTAGAAAAGGCTTGCATTTTTTGTGTGAATTGCTTAGAAAATGTGCTTGAGAGATAATTGTAAAGGAGGGTGAGCTGCTGCAACAAGCAAGGTTCACGTTCGGTTGGTGTAAAGCCACGCTGGGATTGGTTGCATTCTTCATAGAGGGCTGCGCTGTTATTGGTTTTGATCAACGAACAAGAGAATTGTAGGAGAAATTAATTTCCTGGTTCTAACAGCAAGTCTTTGATGAACAGAATATTCATTTGAGCAAACATTTTTTTTTAAATCCATACAACACATAGTAAGATAATATGAGACTGTGTCCATCACAGAAGAAGAAAAGACACCACCTGAAGGTACACTAGGTAGCATATGGTGACAGATGAGGAATTTCACACATGCCTTTGGCTCGCACAATGGCATAAGATCACTGAGAAAGATTGTATGTTGAAGTTTCCCCATTATGGAACATTCAATTTTAGAATTATTGAGAACTTGAGGAAATTGTACGAAATGAAAATGCCTCCTAGACCTACCCAATATGAAGCATTTAATGCTTGGGAGCACGTTGCATACCTTAAAGAGAGAGAGAAGTCTCAGGCAAGAGTCAAGAAAGCCATGCACACTTGTATGGATGCTAGGTGGAATGCACAACAGAAAACATGGAGAGTTGACTTAATTGAGGGAACTCAATTATATCATGAATTGACAACTGAAGGAGAAGAGAATGGTAAGAAATGCAATGAAAATAAAAAGCAACTTGCTGATTGCACAAATGAAGGTAGTACAATGAGGTCAGAATCAACCATTCATTGATAATCCAGGTGCCGTGCTGAGAGGATATCAGCAAGTCCCTACGATGTAAGGTGTTAATGGTTTTCAGCAGTAAGGGTTTCCATCACAGGGTAGAAGATGAGGTGTGCTGATTGATTTGAGAACAGGTGTTGATGTGCTGACTTTGAAGAAAACTAACCCCTGCCACGTTTGCAGCAGGTTGGGGCATTGGAAGCATGAATGACGATTTAATACTGGAAACGTGATTAATGGAAATCAGGTACAGAATGGTGGATTTGTGCAGTCATGGGGAAATAACATGGTTCAACCACAACAGGTACAGAAGCAAAGAGTTCAGAATTCCAATATGCCCCAAGCTCAAGCAATGCAGGTTCCACAAGCCTCAATGCCACAGCAAAATGCAAATGTTCAGAGATACAATACAAATCAGGTCCCTAATGCAAACACAAATCCCTTTGTGAATCAGAACCAGTCCCAACAATATTCTATGATTGAAACGGATAATTTCTATTCAGACCTGTCCCAATGACGGGGCCTGAGAAGGGAGAAATATTGTGTGCTTGGAGGCAACCTTGAAGGTTGACCAGATGGATCTGTACGTGGATGGTGAGGTATTGATGGCAAGGGAATCCTGTCTCAATCACTGTCAGAAACTATTCACGATACAATGTTTTTCTTTACTTCAGAGTTACCCCTGACGAAGGCCGAACGGCCGAAATGCATTGGGTCAAATATAAACTTGAAACGTGAGAATCCGACATGCTGTATTAAAGGCTGTGGCATTATACATGCATTTGTACATTGGAATTATCATGTTTCACCTATTCAATTAAATGGACAATAAAACCTATAAAGAAAATGATGAATGTGGATTAAAACTGATTACTTTTTGACTTACGATGATTTTTTTATCCAACAATGTGGTGGTTGCATCCCGGGACTGATATACACAATATCAGCAAGCTTAACATGTATTTTCACAGTGCTCCAGGACATAGCAATTACCAGGATAGCACCCCAAAATGACTATACTCAATGAACTTTGAAGCAATGGGAGTGCGGGACGTATCTATAACCGTTTTGTGTACACAATGTCCTAACCGACCCAGCACCCGAGGATTAAATGAACTTGATTATAATTTTCATTGATATTAATTTATTGAAGAAAATGATTGTCATTCTGAACTGTTTTGTGTTTTTGTCACGTTTAATTAAGCATGTTATTTCACGGATAAGCATCGTTAAAATGTATAGAGGCAATAACGGTTGATTTTTGTTTTTAAGTATTTTGTTTATGTCAATGAACACACACAGTGGAGAAACACGTGGTAACGGAAGGCGTGGTATTGGGGATATAAGCCTTAGTTGGGTTACAGCTTCGTCAGAACTTCTTGCAATCCGTGTTAGCGGGAGCATATTATGAATGGGTTTGAACTTGATCGTTGTACGTTGAAGGTAGGATTGGGATACAATGTAGCGCACGTGTTGAGTAACAGAAGGGTTTAACAACAAATGATGATTTGGATTCTAATGCGGTTGTTTTTTTTAACTTCATGGGTTTTGAACAAATAGCGGATTTTACTTATTCATAAGAAATGGGGGATTATTTATCGGAGAGTGTTTTTAAGTTCACACGTTAAGTTTATTAGGAAAGTATTTAAGTTTTGAGAAACTATTCACGATACAATGTTTTTCTTTACTTCAGAGTTACCCCTGACGAAGGCCGAACGGCCGAAATGCATTGGGTCAAATATAAACTTGAAACGTGAGAACCCGACATGCTGTATTAAAGGCTGTGGCATTATACATGCATTTGTACATTGGAATTATCATGTTTCACCTCTTCAATTAAATGGACAATAAAACCTGTAAAGAGAATGATGAAAGTGGATTAAAACTGATTACTTTTTGACTTATGATGATTTTTTCAACCAACAATGTGGTGGTTGCATCCCGGGACTGATATACACAATATCAGCAAGCTTAACATATATTCATTCACTGTCAACACATGTGCTACCTACTCTACTCTGAGAACCGCAGAGGTTCCCAACCTACCCATCTCGGGAAAAAGGATCCATGTTGTAAGAGTTGCTAATAAACAAATGACTCAAAAACTCACAAAATTCTTGATCATTTCAATGGAATGCTAGGCTATACTCGGGGTATATACACTCAAGATACTTCTAGTAAATTGGAATTAATCAAAAATTCTCAACCTACGGATTCCTATGACCTCCTACTTCCTCCTAAAAATTAGCTAAGGGGTATTGCCTGCATGAATTCAACTAGAAAAAAGGGCCGCGGCAAGAAGAGGGGTGTCTCTCTATCTAAGTCACTGGTACCGTCCCCACAGGACAAGAACTCTAGCTTGGACTTTAATCCAAATCTTAACCCCAAAAAGTTTACAAATTTTGATCCGAGCGACCCCTTCGAAGCCAATGATATCTATAGTGGCTCCGCTCCACTGGTCCATGAATTGGGTGGGGGTGCTCCTATATTTTCAGACGAGATCCTTGATCTGCCTCAAGAACAAAATCAAAAGGACGACTGGGATACACTACTGAAAGAACAGTTCTGGGTTTTGACTTGATGGCAGCAAGGCCAAGTCGACTAATAATAAGTACCAAACAAAGTGCCAATGCTGCACAAGGCTTTTGCCTAAACTTTTATCGTGTGTATTGACTAAAACAATCACATTTTTGACTGCTTTTTCGGTCAGATTTAATCAGACAAAGGTAAATCAATTACATTACATTTTCATTTTTCACAACATCTAATATTTCATAGTCCTAAACTGCACCGTGATTTCCACAATACCCTTTTTTTTAATATATACAACAATTTTATAAGTTTTTGACACCTTCTAAAAATACAAAACTTGGCAAAAAAACATTCAACTCTTTTCAGCATTCATACCCACTCACACCCATTCATATTAATCATTATATACAAAACAAACTAAGTGAAAACGTGTCAATGACACGTATAGGCCATCCAGAAAAAATTGTACTCTCGTTGTTTAAACTCTTTGTTCTTTGAAAAAGTCTTTTTTTCAATTGGTTGGCCTTAACTAGTAAGGTCTACGCGTTTCGGAACCCTTTTCTTGCTGGGATCCTCGTCAGGACCAATGTGTACTGAAATAAATGAACGAAAGATTGTTTAACCAATATCCTGTCATTTTTTGTCTCAGGTGACTGCACTATGTTTAAAATTCTCACCTGCAATTTAAATGCAGTCTGTGCCTCGCAGGGGAATAAGATGAACTAAACGTCTACCTCTGTCTGCCAAGCCAAAAGGATACAAGGAATTCAATCAATTACTACCGTCCTCTCATGACAACACAGGTTTATATTCTCTTAAAGTCATAGTCTGTGTAATTTACTGTGGGGTGCTTACTTTTAGGTGTGCGTCGAGGTGCAGAATATCTGATGTCTCGGTTCCAATTACATCCGACTCCTCGATGTCAATAGTTCTGACACAGCCCGTGTGTTGAAATGGCTTCAAAGTTGCCAGTTGTATTCGTCACACTGCGGACCCAAAAATAAATCAACACGCGTAAGCGATATGTCGAAGGGTCAGTTGGAAGTTGTGTGCAGGCAGTGCACAGAATCGCAGTTAGTTTCTGCCTTACCTCAATGAAACGAAATTCCCGCGTCTCAGTGGGGTTCTCTCACGCAGCTGCTATGCTCCGTTTCTGCTTCCGTCAAGATACGCTATTGAGTGTTTGTCGCATCACGTGAGGACATGGCGTTGGGGTAGTGGCTTCTGGGAAATGTGGTTCTTAGATGACACTGACTTCTTTTCATGCAAAAGAACTTTATTTAGTCTGTCAAGTGGACAACAGACAATGACGTTGTGATGCCTGTTTGGAAAATCGCTACTGTGTTCTTGGTGTAACCTTACGATCTCTAATGTTATGAAGACACCACTTGCCTTGTTAATCCCGTTTTTGGCTGAGAAAACTTTTTATTTGTTTGTACAAATGTCTAGGCGTGTTCCCGCAGCGCTGTAGTCGGCACCTTTGTGAAACTGTGGTTAATATTACTATCGATCTTTTTGGTTCCTTTTTGTCTGGTCCAAATGTTGTCCATAATTTTTTTGTGAGTTATCTAACCGACGACATAGATCTAAATCAAAACAATTATCACCATGTTAGAATTCTATGCTCTGGTGTGGGTGTACTCATTGATCTCAGAACATAGAGAGGGTTTGGAAATTTTTCATTATATTTGCATTTTGTCGCCCTGCTGTATGGGCGCTCCCATGGATGATGTCCAATGTCTGTCAGCTTCCTTTCTTGTAACCGTTCTTATAAGTTGAAAATTTCTGAAAGTTCGTTTAGCCCGTCAACTGAAGTGTTGAATTTAATAATCAACATTGCTTCCCGTCTCAATAGTTTTGAGTCCAGATCCCCACCTCTGGCGTCTTTTTCGACTTTAGAGATAATTGTCCATTTCAGATCTCTTTCTGTATGGTTTTTTAAGGACCAGTGGTTGACCAAGGGTGCATTTTGGATTTGTTTCCGAATTCTTGATTTGTGTTGCGGAATTCTGTGTCTAATTTCTTGATTGGTCTTGCCAATGTACAACTTTGTGCAGGGGCACAGTATTCCATACACCACAAATTTATATTTACAATTTGAAAACGTGTCATGTTTCCAGTGGATTCCGTTGTGCGAAAAAAAGTCGCCTTCTATAGTTGACTCGCAGCATGTACAAGTGCCGCATTTATGATGACCTTGGATAGGCGGTAGATTCAGAAAGCTTCTGATTGTGGCATTTTTCGTTTTGGGCATGGCTGCCCGTACAATCTGGTTGGCAATACTTTTGTCCTTTTTGAAGGCAAATAGAGGAGCTTCTTTGAGTGATGGATCCAACTGTCTGACTAAGTGCCAATTTTGGTTGATTGTTTTTTTCAGCCAGTTTGATGTGGGGCCGAACGTGGTCACACAGATAATCCTGTCTGTCTTTGTTGTCTTTTTCTTCTCTAACAGCGTCTCTCGCGGGGTCCACCATGCTCTTTTTATGGCTCTTTTTAGAAGTTTTTTGGGGTAACCTCGCACCAAAAGATTGTTCTTAAGGGCCTCTGCATGGGAGAAATATTCATCCTTGAATGTGCAATTGCGACGAATGCGCAAAAATTGCCCATAGGGTAAATTTTCTTTGAGGCTTCTTGGATGGTTGCTAGAAAAGTGCAGAGCTTTATTCCTATCAGTCTTTTTCTTATACAATGTAGTGGCTAGAAAGCCGTCCGTGGCGTAGACTTCAACGTCTAGGAATGACATTTTTGATTTTGAATGGTTCATACTGAATTTTATATCCTCTGTGCGGTTGTTGAGCCACATGAAAAAGGACTGTAATTGCTCTTCTTCCCCAGTCCAAATCATGAAAATATCGTCTATGTAGCGCACCCAGCTCCCGATGTACTCTACAAAGGGATTGTTGTTGTAAATGAAAGCTTCTTCATACTTCGACATGAATAGGGCCGCTAATTCTGGGGCAAAGGGACAGCCCATAGCTACGCCCTTTATTTGATAAAAGAACTCTTCTTTAAAGAGAAGTAATTGTTTTTTAGTGCGAATGTTGCTAGTTCCATAATGAATTGGGAAGGAACTTTCTCTGGTTTTGGTCTATTGTTGAGAAAACTGTCCAATACTGCCAAACCCTCATCTTGGGGTATCTCTGTGTATAATGATACTACATCTAGCGTCACTAGAAAATTAGTATCTTTTTCAAACGTCATCAGTTCCAATTTTTTGAGGAAGTCTGTGGTGTCTCGAAGAAATGATTTGACTTCCTCCATAAACGGTTTGAGAAAAAAATCAACAAACTTTGAAATTGGTTCAAGCAATTACTCACAGCCCGAGACAATTGGTCTGCCTGGAGGGCAAGTGGAATCTTTGTGTACTTTGGGTAGTACATAGAATACTGGAATACGTGGATGTTTATTTCTCAAGTACTCATTTTCGCGTTTTCCTAAAAAACCTTGATCAAAGCCTTTTTGGAGTATGTTGAATAGCTTTCCTTGTAATTCAAAAGTCGGGTCGTGTGATATCTTTTTATAGCACCGTTCGTTGTTGAGTTGTTTATTCACTTCTGTCGTGTAGCGGTCTGTCCCCCATACAACAATTGAACCGCCCTTATCTGCTTGCTTTATTGTTATTGATTGATCATTTTTTAGTTCCGTTAAGGCTTCTCTTTGGATTTTGGTAATGTTCGATTTTGTGTGTCGTTTCCGCTTTTTTTCAACATCTGTTATGGCAGATAATACGACTTTCTCGAACAAGATGACCTCTTTCGGAATTTTTCCTGGTGGAGGACAGAATGTAGATTTTTTCTTGAGTCCTGTGGATTCGACATTAGTGATGGCTGAGTTATCTTTGAAAAAGGTGGTTAAACAAATTTTTCTGCAGAATTCAATGAATTCAGTTTTGATTTGGATAAAGTTAGTGTCTCTTGAAGGAACAAAAGTCAAGCCTTTTTCAAGAATACTTAGTTCTGCGTGTGTTAAAATCTTATCTGATAGGTTATAAATCAGTGATTTGTCTAATTTTTGTAATTGTGTCTCCTTGTTGACATTTCCCACGGTTGATTGCTGTATCGCATCCTGCCTCGTGGTTTTTGGCGGCCCCTTCCTAAAAAAGACGGTTGTTGTTGGAAGTTTTGTTGGTAGTTTCCTCGTCTGTTATACTCTGGACGATTATTTGGGGTTTCTGTCTCACTTCCACTTGATGACGTCGTGTCTGAAAAAGTTAAGAAATTGTTTCTTGATCTACCTTGATATTCAGGCAGGAACTTGCGTGCTTCCGGTCTCGAATAGAAATCCGTTTGGAGACAGGGGTAAGTTTTTTCAATTGAGAAGTTCTTCCTGTCTTTTTCAAACTTGGCTCCCTTTTGATTAATTGAAAAGTCTTTAAATTCCAAGATTTCTTTATCTACTTTTTCCAGGAGCGTTTTTGAATCCGTAATAAGTTGATTCGATATAATGATTAATATGAATGGGTGTGAGTGGGTAGGAATGCTGAAAAGAGTTGAATGTTTTTTTGCCAAGTTTTGTATTTTTAGAAGGTGTCAAAAACTTATAAAATTGTTGTATATATTAAAAAAAAGGGTATTGTGGAAATCACGGTGCAGTTTAGGACTATGAAATATTAGATGTTGTGAAAAATGAAAATGTAATGTAATTGATTTACCTTTGTCTGATTAAATCTGACCGAAAAAGCAGTCAAAAATGTGATTGTTTTAGTCAATACACACGATAAAAGTTTAGGCAAAAGCCTTGTGCAGCATTGGCACTTTGTTTGGTACTTATTATGGGATACACTACAGCCAAAGTGCCCGGTCAACCATACTAATAAAATTCAGAGGACCCAGAAAACGGAAATAACCACAACAGCGGTAGTCTCTACGAGGGCTGCAAAAACTGCGAGAAAAGAGCAATTAAAAAAGGGCCCATATATTAAAACTACCCCCTCATTGCGCTCCTTCTTTAAAATACAAGAGAAGTCATTTCTAGGGACTGTACCGATTACAGAAACATCCCCAACCATGCACCCGACTTTTCTGTCCTCAATGGAGTCTCCTAACAAATATCAAGTACTTATGTCAAAAGAACAGGAAGAAGACAAAGAGCATCCCACAGTAAAGGAGCTAGAAGAGCTCTCTCAGGTGGAGGGTCATATATCATCCCCAACTCCTGAAGCTCCCTCCTTAGTACTAGATACTGGTCATACTTCGAATAGTGCTGAGGGGGGCGACATTGGAGGCCTTTGTTCCCTCACTACTAAACTAAATGAAAGCAGGGTTTGCTAAATCTGAAAAAAACAGCAGAAAATCCAGGCTACGTGTGAAATCTGGAGATGAAATTTAATGCACTGTTAGAAAGAGTAGTGACAGTGGAAACGGCCCTGGAACAAATTAAAGATGAAGTGAGACTCTGTCAGAGTAATAATGAAAAAGCCTCGGTCACAGAGAGAGAGTTCCCAGATAAAATTGAAATCTTAGAAAATAACTCCAGGAGAAATAACCTGCGCCTAATGAATATCCCGGAAGCCCAAGAAGGACAAAATATAAGGTCCTTTGTAGTAAACCTCTTAAAACAATTTGTTCCTGAAATGGATGAAAAAGAGCTGGATGGTGATATACAGAGGGCCCATAGGGATCCATTCAGACTAAATAAGGATAGGAAAAATCAGCGGAGAATTTTAGATAACTTTAAATCATACTCAATAAAAGAATGCATTTTGAATAAAGCCCTAAATTCTGGTATTCTGACTAAGGATGGTTATAACTACAAAATACGCTTGGACATCTCAAAAGCTACGGCCGACAGGCAATGGGCTTTGGGGAAATTCATGCAAGATATTAGGGCAGAAGGAGCCACTGTGCAGATGAAATTTCCAGCACTTCTTCGCATAATGTGGTGGAATAAAACGTATAATATAAGAGACCCACGAGAAGTAGAACTGTTTTTGGAACGCATGAAATCTAATAGAAACAAATAGTTTAAGGAGCCAAACTTCTATAAATAATGCCTCGGTTGCGGTTCTCAAACTGGGCAACTAGGATTGCTCATGATAATGGGGAGGGTTCTCCAGGGTGGGCATAAGTATAGGTTTGATTTTCACTTGATTTGTCTTTTTTTGGTGGGGAGCATAGGGGGAAAAATAAAAAAAAATAAAAAATATTTGTCCGATATGCAAAAGGTATTGCAATTAGGGTCGAAGCCCAATTCAGGAAAAAGGTAGTTTAATGTCTGACTTGAAAATATTAATGTGGAATGTGAATGGCTTAAGAACGAGGGGGCGGAGGCAAATTTTTTTTGAATATCTTAAACCCTTAACCCTAGATATAATAATACTACAAGAAACCCACCTTCTTAGGGAATAATGGCTCGAACTTACAAAGTCTGAGAGTTGGATTGGAGAATCAGTTTGCACAACCCAATCATGTAATACCAAGGGTGTTTCTATCATTATGAAAAAATCCCCACACTGTACATTGGTCACATAAATCGCAGATACAAGAGGAAGATGGGCCATAGCTAATATAAAATATAGAGATTGTGCTTTGTCTAAAGTGGGTTACTATGGTCCAAATATAGATGATGCCGCGCCCTTGTTATCCTTGTACGCCCAGTTGATATTCCTACACACACCAATTATTTTGGGAGGAGATTTCAACATCTTACTAGATCTTAAAACAGATAGACACCCTCCTAGTAAAACTCTTAATTTACCCAAAATGCGACAATGTTTGACTACGCTTGTAGAGGACCTGGGCCTAGTCGATAATTGGAAAACTAGGGGTAATCGACTTAATAAATTTACTTATAGGAACTATAAATATGGTCACGCGTCTAGAATAGATTTGTTTTTGGTCGACAAAATTTTAAGTAATAAAGTCAGTAAAGTTCAACATAACCCGGCTCACCTCTCAGATCACTCTTCGGTCCAAATAAATATAAAATATGAGTCAGTTCAGAGTGGAAAAAGGTGGACCTTAGATCGGTCACTTTTATTAGACCAACAAGTTATTAATATTTTAAGAGCAACAACTGAAAACTACTTTAAGGATAATAGTGAGGGTGAAGTCTCAGACATAATAGTGTGGGAAGCTTTTAAAGCAGTTATTAGAGGAACACTAGTTGGCATAGCAACGGGTAAAAACAAAATGAAGAGATCTAAGATTTTGAGGCTAGAAACTGACCTATTAGAACTACAAACAAAGATGGAATGTACAACTTTAGAAGAAGAACAACATATTTTAAAAAGTGAGTCTGAAAAAGAAACAGGAACTGTCACTTTTTCTGGAGGAAAGGTTAAGAAAAAGATGGCAAGCTAGTTCCCTGTCAAACTATGAATGGGGGGAGAACTGTGGAAAACTCTTAGCCTGGAACCTTAAGATTGATTCTGACCGAAACAAGATAGCCGCTATCCACAAGGGAAACAGTACCCAGTTAATTGAGGAGAAAGTAGGCATAGAAGAGGCGTTTGAGGGTTTTTTCCTGAAATTATATGAGGAGGACCTAGCCCCTCTGCAAACAACAGTTGATGCCTATCTGAATAGATCACAAACTCCAAAACTAGACAGCGTTTCCTGCAATACCCTAAATACTGAGATTTCCCAGAAGGACGTCCTAGATATAATAAACAATCTTAAAAAAAATAAAGCAGCAGGTCCGGACGCCCTACCAAATGAAATATACATTGTTCTGAAAGATCTCCTAGGTCCTATATTGACAAATCTATTCAATACTATTTTTCTTGAGGAGGTATCAATCCCTAAATCTTGGAACAAACAAAGCAATAATCAGCCTTATTCTAAAACCTAGAAAAGATCCCACCTATTGCGAATCATATAGGCCAATTTTGCTTCTTAATACAGATTACAAAATGTTCACTCAGGTATTGGCTATAAGACTCGGTTCTCTCTCTGATAAATTAATACATGAGGACCAGAAGGGCTTTATCAGAAGGAGACAGTTGCATGATCTTACACACCAACTGATAGGAGCCATAAATGTTGCTACTCGTGAGAAGGTACCTTTAGCAATATTTACATTTGATGCGGCCAAGGCTTTTGACCAAGTCATCATATACAACAACTTAGGCCAACACTTCTCTAGGGCGATAGCAAACATCTATTCTGCCCCGACTGGGAAAATATTGATCAATGGTTCTACAACAAATAGCATTCAAATTAAAAGGGGCACAAGGCAGGGGTGCCCTCTCTCCCCACTACTTTTCAATCTATATATAGAGCCCTTGGCTAATATGATTAGAATCTCAAATGATCTTATCCCGTTTAACTTCAACAATTGGGAGAGAAAAGTGGCATTATTTGCTGATGATCTGATGGTTTATTTGAGCAATTTAATCGAGACATCTAATTGCATGAACACATTGCTGGCAGACTCTGGTAAAATATCTGGATACCAAACAAACCAGCAAAAAACAGAGGTAATGCAGTGGAATATATCCCCTTCCCAATTTGACTCCAAGAGGAATAGATTCAGCGCCTTAGAGGAGGTAGATTGACTGATCCATGGGGAAACCCCTACCACGGAATGCACTCATAGTGACCAGAGGGGTGGTTCCGGATCGACGGTGACTACTTCCTTTCAATCCCTTGGCGCCGATTCCTTTAGTAATAATATTGCGAGGGCACAAAAGGGAACTGATGAAATTTTAGCGCAAACTCCCCCAATAGAACAGGGGAAGGAGGTGCACGGCCCAGATAAAGGGAAGCAGGGATGTGTGAAGATTCTATCATGGAACATTGCTGGAATAAGGAGTAAATTATTGGAGCCAGAGTGGATTACGTTTATGATAGACCACGACATTTGCATTATGCAAGAAACTTGGGCCCTGGAAGGGAGTACATGCCATGGTTTTGCGACCTTTGACATTCTCGCAGTATCTTCAGGCAAGGGCCGCCCTTCTGGTGGCCTGTCCATTTGGGTAGGAACACATTTGGGGGTTCAAGCTGTTGCACTTGGAACGAATTCCTTAGATATTCAATGTGTCCTATTGACTTTACCAGACAAGTCACAAGTGGCTCTTATAAATATTTATTCCAGACCCACTTCAAATGGAAATGAGTCAAATACTATCACCACTCTTGATTCCTTTATCCAGTCCCTTGACCCCACTATATCAATTATTTTGGCCGGTGATCTCAACTGCCAGTTCGAACCCTTGAGTATCCCTCATTGTGACGATTCCAATGAAGTGGACTCGTCGGGATCTATTCCATACCCTGCGATAGTCCCTGTAAGGGCATGGACTAAGCTTGTTTTACAAATCAAATCCTCCACACTTGCATCGTCCTTATGGGCCTGCAATGGAAGGTTTGACAATCCTTGCTCCGGCCTACCAACATTTAACAGAGCCAATAGCACTTCTATTCTAGATTATATTTTAATAGAAGCCAAACATTGGGACAAGCTCAAAGACTTTACCATTGTAAATAGGCAAGATAGCGATCATAATGCCTTGGTGTTATCACTTAAGCCCGGTGCTTTTGGTCTATCCAACACAGATCTAAGTACATCGCCAGCCCCCCCATCATTTATCTTGTCTAACAATAGGAGAAGGGTTAAATGGCCAACTTGCTTGAACTCACCAATACGACTCGCTAAAATTTATCAGACTGCCACCCCATTAATCAGTGAAATGGCGGACTTTCCCTCACCTACTCAGGCTGTAGCAATCCATAGGAAATTGACTACGACCCTCGGAGAAATATTTTTTCAGACAGTGTGCTCAAGCATGTAGAGTCCTGACGTATGACACCAACCCTCCCATTGTTTATGCTGTGTCCCGTTTTTTATATGGTATGTGGCGGAGAAGGATGAGTTTTAACTAATGGAATAATTTACTTAGTTCTCAATGATAGCTTAATGTTTAATAATTGTCTTAAATCAACTTCTATTTATGGTCTTATTCTTGTACATGTATATATTTTATTGTACTTTTATGGTCTGATGACCGAAATAAAGTTATCTTGATGATGACTCCAAGAGGGAAATAAGATACATTGGGATCCAAATATTAAGCAACATTGATGAAATTGCCCAGGTGAATTTACAATTAAAAACTAAAGAAATGAGGAAATTATTGAAATCATGGACTTGCCTATCTTTATCCTTCATAGGGAGGGTCAATATATTAAACATGGCTATTCTACCCAAGTTTACTTTTGTTTTCAATGCTATCCCCTTGGAATTCAATTCATTTCAAATAAAAAAAATCCAAAGTGAGTTGAACTCCTTCATTTGGTCATCAAAAATGCCTAGGATAGCTTGGAAGAACCTGAGCCAGAAAAAATATCGAGGAGGGATAGCTAGTCCGGACCTCCTGATGTACTATAAAGCTTGTCATTTCAAAAATATAAGGCATCTTTTTCGAGAATATGTTTCATACCCCTCTTATTGGAAAGCAATAACAAATCACAGTAACTGCCTGTATAAGTTTGGGCATCCAAAATTTTTCAAAAAAATGAAACTAAAGGTCCTAAGATCCGCATTTAAACTTTGGGCGGATATAAGGAAAATCTGGAGGTACCCATACTATAGCTCGCAAGCCCCGATATGGAATTCGCCAGGTACACCCGAATGTTTGCAGGATTCCTTAGCTCTCCCCTTGAAAAGAGCCGGAATAACAAAATGGGGAGATCTAGAAAATGGTAATTTAAAATCATGGGAAGACTTGGTACTGTTAACTGCAAATGGAATCTCGAGGTTCAAGTTTTACCTGTTGGCTAACTGGGTTAAATCTCAAACTATTTGGCCAGAGGATTTTACATATGCAGGGGGTGAGCTTCATAAAACTCCTGGAAAAAAAGAAATCTCGAAGTGGTATTGGTGCCTAGTGGAGAAGAAGAAACTAGACTATGATATCCCAGACCGTAAATGGAAGAAGATCTTTCCGGCTGAAGACTTGCAACAGGCTTGGCAAGTATCTTATACTTATTTATGGTATACTACAATTTCGGCACCTCTGAGGAAAAATCATTTATTTACCTTGTATAGATCTTACTGGACTCCTGAGAAGCTTTCTAAAATGAACATCCAGGTGACGAAAGAATGCCCAAAATGTGGTGAGGAAGAAGCAAATGATTTTATTCTTGTCCTCAACTCGATCTGTTTTGGAGTGAAGTGAGTAAGATCATTGGTAAAAGCTTAAACTTGACTTTTAACCCCTTCGCTGCTAGGCCTTTTCCCCTCCTGTGCTAAGCCTTTTTTGGGCTATTTGGGGTAGTGCGCGCTTAGGCCCCTGTAACTTTTTGACCACATTAAGTATCCACGCCAAATTTGCGTCCTTTTCTTCCAACATCATGGGGATTCTAAAGGTACCCAGGGTTTGTGGATTCTCCTAGAGGGTTCCCAGAAATTAGTCAAAATACAGCAAAATTTTGTTTTTTTTGTGAAAAATGGGGAAAAGTGGCTGCAAATGAAAGCGTCTGGGTTTTTCTCTGCAAATGATATCAAAAAAGGGTTTGGGGGCTGAAATCACAATTTCTCCAGCTTTTAGGGAATGACAGATTTTTGTCAGAAATCCAAAAATGTTTACACAGTTTTGACATTTTTCTGGGACATACCCTATTTTTGCTATTTGTTGTGCTTTCAACTTCCTTCCAGATAATGGTAGAAATGGGTAGAAAACCAATATTGGATCCTGGAAAGCTATACATTTTTGAAAAGTAGACAAAATTTTGAATTCAGCAAGGGGTCATTTGTGTAGATCTATCAAGGTTTCTTTATAGAAACTAACAGTTAAATATAGGAAAAATTAAACATTTGTTGAAAAAAGCAGCCTTTTGAGTCAACGTTTTCACCTGTAACTTCTTCTAATTATGACATCTCTTTGAAAGCAATGTACCATTACATCCGGTGGACCTTCCTGGTTGTGGAGATATATAGGACTTGTAGGTTCACCAAGAGCCCAACGAACCCAGAGTAAAAAACTGAGCAGCATTTTGTAATGTTTTTTTTTTTTGTTCCGGGTATATAGCAATTATTGTGGGAAAATGTATACATGGAAAAATCGGTATGAAAGACACCTATGTATTTCTGAAATGGGAACAAATTACAGAGTTTAGAAACAGTGCATATTTGCACATTTTCGAAGTTGGGAATACTCATACTTGCATGACAATTATTGGTTATTTTTCAAAATGACTTTTTTTTTACACAATGTCTTTCATTTGGAAGGGAGAAATGCATCAAAAGTCAATAGGTAATAACAGTTGCTTTACAAATCTGAACTACCCTAAGTCTCCCGATAAAAATGGTACGTCACTTGTGTGGGTAGGCATAGTGCCCACGACAGGAAGTGGCTCAAAACCTAAGGTGAAGACACCACATTTTCACACTGAAAATGTACACTTTTTTTGCAAAGAGTCTAGCTGTAGTTTTTTAACCCTAGCCCTGCCGGCACCTAGGGAAACCTAGCAAACCTATACATTTTTGAAAACTAGACACCCAGGGGAATCCAGGATGGGGTGACTTGACTGCCTCCCACCATGGTCTGTTACCCAGAATCCCTTGCAAACGTAAAAAATTGACAACAAAAACACATTTTCCCCACATTTCTGTGATGGAAAGTTCTGGAATCTGCATGGATCCACAAATTTCCACCCACCCCGCGTTCCCCAAAGTCCTATGAGAAACATGGTACCTCACTTGTGCGGGTCGGCATAGTGCCCATGACAGGAAACGGCGCAAAACTCAACATAGTCACACCTCAATTTTGCAGTGAAAAATGACCCCTTTTTGGCAAAGTGACTAGCTGTAGTTTTTGAACCCTAGCCCTGCCGGCACCTAGGGAGACCTAGCAAACCTATACATTTTTGAAAACTAGACACCCAGGGGAATCCAGGATGGGGTGACTTGACTGCCTCCCACCATGGTCTGTTACCCAGAATCCCTTGCAAACATAAAAAAATTGACAAAAAAAACACATTTTCCCCATATTTCTGTGATGGGAAGTTCTGGAATCTGCGTGGATCCACAAATTTCCACCCACCCCGCGTTTCCCAAAGTCCTACGAAGAAAATGGTACCTCACTTGTGCGGGTCGGCGTAGTGCCCGCGACAGGAAACGGCGCAAAACGCAACGTGGTCACACCTCAATTTTGCAGTGAAAAATGACCCTTTTTGGCAAAGTGACTAGCTGTAGTTTCTGAACCCTAGCCCTGCCGGCACCTAGGGAAACCTAGCAAACCTATACATTTTTGAAAACTAGACACACAGGGGAATCCAGGATGGGGTGACTTGACTGCCTCCCACCATGGTCTGTTACCCAGAATCCCTTGCAAACGTAAAAAATTGACAAAAAAAACCACATTTTCCCCACATTTCTGTGTTGGAAAGTTCTGGAATCTGCGTGGATCCACAAATTTCCACCCACCCCACGTTCCCCAAAGTCCTACGAGAAAAATGGTACCTCCCTTGTGCAGATTGGCCTAGTGCCCGCAACAGGAAACGGCGCAAAATACAACGTGGTCACACCTCAATTTTGCAGTGAAAAATGACCTTTTTTGGCAAAGTGACGAGCTATAGTTTTTGAACCCTAGCCCTGCCGGCACCTAGGGAAATCTAGCAAACCTATACATTTTTGAAAACTAGACACCCAGGGGAATCCAGGATGGGGTGACTTGACTGTGTCCCACCATGGTCTGTTACCCAGAATCCCCTGCAAACGTAAAGAATTGACAAAAAAAACACATTTTCCCCTTATTTCTGTGATGGAAAGTTCTGGAATCTGCGTGGATCCACAAATTTCCACCCACCCCGCGTTCCCCAAAGTCCTACGAGAAAAATGGTACCTCACTTGTGCGGGTCGGCATAGTGGCCGCGACAGGAAACGGCGCAAAACGCAACGTGGTCACACCTCAATTTTGCAGAGAAAAATGACCCTTTTTTGGCAAAGTGACTAGCTGTAGTTTTTGAACCCTAGCCCTGCCGGCACCTAGGGAAACTTAGCAAACCTATACATTTTTGAAAACTAGACACCCAGGGATATCCAGGATGGGGTGACTTGACTGCCTCCCACCATGGTCTGTTACCCAGAATCCCTTGCAAACGTAAAAAATTGACAAAAAAAACACATTTTCCCCACATTTCTGTGATGGAAAGTTCTGGAATCTGTGTGGATCCACAAATTTCCACCCACCCCGCGTTCCCCAAAGTCCTATGAGAAAAATGGTACCTCAATTGTGCGGGTCGGCATAGTGGCCGCGACAGGAAACGGCGCAAAACGCAACGTGGTCACACCTCAATTTTGCAGTGAAAAATGACCCTTTTTTGGCAAAGTGACTAGCTGTAGTTTTTTAACCCTAGCCCTGCCGGCACCTAGGGAAACCTATCAAACCTATACATTTTTGAAAACTAGACACCCAGGGCAATCCAGGATGGGGTGACTTGACTGCCTCCCACCATGGTCTGTTACCCAGAATCCCTTGCAAACGTAAAAATTTGACAAAAAACACATTTTCCCACATTTCTGTGATGGAAAGTTCTGGAATCTGCGTGGATCCACAAATTTCCACCCACCCCGCATTCCCCAAAGTCCTACGAGAAAAATGGTACCTCACTTGTGCGGGTCTGCATAGTGGCCGCGACAGGAAACGGCGCAAAACGCAACGTGGTCACACCTCAATTTTGCAGTGAAAAATGACCCTTTTTTGGCAAAGTGACTAGCTGTAGTTTTTTAACCCTAGCCCTGCCGGCACCTAGGGAAACCTAGCAAACCTATTCATTTTTGAAAACTAGACACCCAGGGGAATTCAGGATGGGGTGACTTGACTGCCTCCCACCATGGTCTGTTACCCAGAATCCCTTGCAAACGTAAAAAATTGACAAAAAAACACATTTTCCCCACATTTCTGTGATGGAAAGTTCTGGAATCTGCGTGGATCCACAAATTTCCACCCACCCCGCGTTCCCCAAAGTCCTACAAGAAAAATGGTACCTCACTTGTGCCGGTCGGCCTAGTGCCCGCGACAGGAAACGGCGCAAAACGCAACGTGGTCACACCTCAATTTTGCAGAGTAAAATGACCCTTTTTGGGCAAAGTGACGAGCTTCAGTTTTTGAACCCTAGCCCTGCCGGCACCTAGGGAAACCTAGCAAACCTTTACATTTTTTAGAACTAGACACCCAGGGGAATCCAGGATGGGGTGACTTGACTGCCTCCCACCATGGTCTGTTACCCAGAATCCCTTGCAAACGTAAAGAATTGACAAAAAAAACACATTTTCCCCACATTTCTGTGATGGAAAGTTCTGGAATCTGCGTGGATCCACAAATTTCCACCCACCACGCGTTCCCCAAAGTCCTACAAGAAAAATGGTACCTCACTTGTGCGGGTCGGCATAGTGGCTGCGACAGGAAACGGCGCAAAACGCAACGTGGTCACACCTCAATTTTGCAGTGAAAAATGACCCTTTTTTGGCAAAGTGACTAGCTGTAATTTTTTAACCCTAGCCCTGCCGGCACCTAGGGAAACCTAGCAAACCTATACATTTTTGAAAACTAGACACCCAGGGCAATCCAGGATGGGGTGACTTGACTGCCTCCCACCATGGTCTGTTACCCAGAATCCCTTGCAAACGTAAAAAATTGACAAAAAAACCACATTTTCCCACATTTCTATGATGGAAAGTTCTGGAATCTGCGTGGATCCACAAATTTCCACCCACCCCGCGTTCCCCAAAGTCCTACGAGAAAAATGGTACCTCACTTGTGCGGGTCTGCATAGTGGCCGCGACAGGAAACGGCGCAAAACGCAACGTGGTCACACCTCAATTTTGCAGTGAAAAATGACCCTTTTTTGGCAAAGTGACTAGATGTAGTTTTTGAATCCTAGCCCTGCCGGCACCTAGGGAAACCTAGCAAACCTATTCATTTTTGAAAACTAGACACCCAGGGGAATTCAGGATGGGGTGACTTGACTGCCTCCCACCATGGTCTGTTACCCAGAATCCCTTGCAAACGTAAAAAATTGACAAAAAAAACACATTTTCCCCACATTTCTGTGATGGAAAGTTCTGGAATCTGCGTGGATCCACAAGTTTCCACCCACCCCGCGTTCCCCAAAGTCCTACAAGAAAAATGGTACCTCACTTGTGCCGGTCGGCCTAGTGCCCGCGACAGGAAACGGCGCAAAACACAACGTGGTCACACCTCAATTTTGCAGTGTAAAATGACCCTTTTTGGGCAAAGTGACGAGCTGTAGTTTTTGAACCCTAGCCCTGCCGGCACCTAGGGAAACCTAGCAAACCTATACATTTTTGAGAACTAGACACCCAGGGGAATCCAGGATGGGGTGACTTGACTGCCTCCCACCATGGTCTGTTACCCAGAATCCCTTGCAAACGTAAAGAATTGACAAAAAAAACACATTTTCCCCACATTTCTGTGATGGAAAGTTCTGGAATCTGCGTGGATCCACAAATTTCCACCCACCCCGCGTTCCCCAAAGTCCTACGAGAAAAATGGTACCTCACTTGTGAGGGTCGGCATAGTGGCCATGACAGAAAACGGCGCAAAACGCAACGTGGTCACACCTCAATTTTGCAGTGAAAAATGACCCTTTTTTGGCAAAGTGACTAGCTGTAGTTTTTGAACCCTAGCCCTGCCGGCACCTAGGGAAACCTAGCAAACCTATACATTTTTGAAAACTAGACACCCAGGGGAATCCAGGATGGGGTAACTTGACTGCCTCCCACCATGGTCTGTTACCCAGAATCCCTTGCAAACGTAAAAAATTGACAAAAAAAACACATTTTCCCCACATTTCTGTGATGGAAAGTTCTGGAATCTGCGTGGATCCACAAATTTCCACACACCCCGCGTTCCCCAAAGTCCTACGAGAAAAATGGTACCTCACTTGTACGGGTCGGCATAGTGGCCACGACAGGAAACGGCGCAAAACGCAACGTGGTCACACCTCAATTTTGCAGTGAAAAATGACCCTTTTTTGGCAAAGTGACTAGCTGTAGTTTTTTAACCCTAGCCCTGCCGGCACCTAGGGAAACCTAGCAAACCTATACATTTTTGAAAACTAGACACCCAGGGGAATCCAGGATGGGGTAACTTGACTGCCTCCCACCATGGTCTGTTACCCAGAATCCCTTGCAAACGTAAAAAATTGACAAAAAAAACACATTTTCCCCACATTTCTGTGTTGGAAAGTTCTGGAATCTGCGTGGATCCACAAATTTCCACCCACCCCACGTTCCCCAAAGTCCTACGAGAAAAATGGTACCTCCCTTGTGCAGGTTGGCCTAGTGCCCGCGACAGGAAACGGCGCAAAATACAACGTGGTCACACCTCAATTTTGCAGTGAAAAATGACCTTTTTTGGCAAAGTGACGAGCTATAGTTTTTGAACCCTAGCCCTGCCGGCACCTAGGGAAATCTAGCAAACCTATACATTTTTGAAAACTAGACACCCAGGGGAATCCAGGATGGGGTGACTTGACTGTGTCCCACCATGGTCTGTTACCCAGAATCCCTTGCAAACGTAAAGAATTGACAAAAAAAACACATTTTCCCCTTATTTCTGTGATGGAAAGTTCTGGAATCTGCGTGGATCCACAAATTTCCACCCACCCCGCGTTCCCCAAAGTCCTACGAGAAAAATGGTACCTCACTTGTGCGGGTCGGCATAGTGGCCGCGACAGGAAACGGCGCAAAACGCAACGTGGTCACACCTCAATTTTGCAGAAAAAAATGACCCTTTTTTGGCAAAGTGACTAGCTGTAGTTTTTGAACCCTAGCCCTGCCGGCACCTAGGGAAACCTAGCAAACCTATACATTTTTGAAAACTAGACACCCAGGGATATCCAGGATGGGGTGACTTGACTGCCTCCCACCATGGTCTGTTACCCAGAATCCCTTGCAAACGTAAAAAATTGACAAAAAAAACACATTTTCCCCACATTTCTGTGATGGAAAGTTCTGGAATCTGCGTGGATCCACAAATTTCCACCCACCCCGCGTTCCCCAAAGTCCTACGAGAAAAATGGTACCTCACTTGTGCGGGTCAGCATAGTGGCCGCGACAGGAAACGGCGCAAAACGCAACGTGGTCACACCTCAATTTTGCAGTGAAAAATGACCCTTTTTTGACAAAGTGACTAGCTGTAGTTTTTTAACCCTAGCCCTGCCGGCACCTAGGGAAACCTAGCAAACCTATACATTTTTGAAAACTAGACACCCAGGGGAATCCAGGATGGGGTGACTTGACTGCGTCCCACCATGGTCAGTTACCCAGAATCCCTTGCAAACTTAAAATATTGACCAAAAAAACACATTTTCCCCACATTTCTGTGATGGAAAGTTCTGGAATCTGCGTGGATCCACAAATTTCCACCCACCCCGCGTTCCCCAAAGTCCTACAAGAAAAATGGTACCTCACTTGTGCCGGTCGGCCTAGTGCCCGCGACAGGAAACGGCGCAAAACGCAACGTGGTCACACCTCAATTTTGCAGAGTAAAATGACCCTTTTTGGGCAAAGTGACGAGCTTCAGTTTTTTAACCCTAGCCCTGCCGGCACCTAGGGAAACCTAGCAAACCTATACATTTTTGAGAACTAGACACCCAGGGGAATCCAGGATGGGGTGACTTGACTGCCTCCCACCATGGTCTGTTACCCAGAATCCCTTGCAAACGTAAAAAATTGACAAAAAAACCACATTTTCCCACATTTCTATGATGGAAAGTTCTGGAATCTGCGTGGATCCACAAATTTCCACCCACCCCGCGTTCCCCAAAGTCCTACGAGAAAAATGGTACCTCACTTGTGCGGGTCTGCATAGTGGCCGCGACAGGAAACGGCGCAAAACGCAACGTGGTCACACCTCAATTTTGCAGTGAAAAATGACCCTTTTTTGGCAAAGTGACTAGATGTAGTTTTTGAACCCTAGCCCTGCCGGCACCTAGGGAAACCTAGCAAACCTATTCATTTTTGAAAACTAGACACCCAGGGGAATTCAGGATGGGGTGACTTGACTGCCTCCCACCATGGTCTGTTACCCAGAATCCCTTGCAAACGTAAAAAATTGACAAAAAAAACACATTTTCCCCACATTTCTGTGATGGAAAGTTCTGGAATCTGCGTGGATCCACAAGTTTCCACCCACCCCGCGTTCCCCAAAGTCCTACAAGAAAAATGGTACCTCACTTGTGCCGGTCGGCCTAGTGCCCGCGACAGGAAACGGCGCAAAACACAACGTGGTCACACCTCAATTTTGCAGTGTAAAATGACCCTTTTTGGGCAAAGTGACGAGCTGTAGTTTTTGAACCCTAGCCCTGCCGGCACCTAGGGAAACCTAGCAAACCTATACATTTTTGAGAACTAGACACCCAGGGGAATCCAGGATGGGGTGACTTGACTGCCTCCCACCATGGTCTGTTACCCAGAATCCCTTGCAAACGTAAAGAATTGACAAAAAAAACACATTTTCCCCACATTTCTGTGATGGAAAGTTCTGGAATCTGCGTGGATCCACAAATTTCCACCCACCCCGCGTTCCCCAAAGTCCTACGAGAAAAATGGTACCTCACTTGTGAGGGTCGGCATAGTGGCCATGACAGAAAACGGCGCAAAACGCAACGTGGTCACACCTCAATTTTGCAGTGAAAAATGACCCTTTTTTGGCAAAGTGACTAGCTGTAGTTTTTGAACCCTAGCCCTGCCGGCACCTAGGGAAACCTAGCAAACCTATACATTTTTGAAAACTAGACACCCAGGGGAATCCAGGATGGGGTAACTTGACTGCCTCCCACCATGGTCTGTTACCCAGAATCCCTTGCAAACGTAAAAAATTGACAAAAAAAACACATTTTCCCCACATTTCTGTGTTGGAAAGTTCTGGAATCTGCGTGGATCCACAAATTTCCACCCACCCCACGTTCCCCAAAGTCCTACAAGAAAAATGGTACCTCACTTGTGCGGGTCGGCATAGTGGCCGCGACAGGAAACGGCGCAAAACGCAACGTGGTCACACCTCAATTTTGCAGAGAAAAATGACCCTTTTTTGGCAAAGTGACTAGCTGTAGTTTTTGAACCCTAGCCCTGCCGGCACCTAGGGAAACCTAGCAAACCTATACATTTTTGAAAACTAGACACCCAGGGATATCCAGGATGGGGTGACTTGACTGCCTCCCACCATGGTCTGTTACCCAGAATCCCTTGCAAACGTAAAAAATTGACAAAAAAAACACATTTTCCCCACATTTCTGTGATGGAAAGTTCTGGAATCTGCGTGGATCCACAAATTTTCACCCACCCCGCGTTCCCCAAAGTCCTACGAGAAAAATGGTACCTCACTTGTGCGGGTCGGCATAGTGGCCGCGACAGGAAACGGCGCAAAACGCAACGTGGTCACACCTCAATTTTGCAGTGAAAAATGACCCTTTTTTGACAAAGTGACTAGCTGTAGTTTTTTAACCCTAGCCCTGCCGGCACCTAGGGAAACCTAGCAAACCTATACATTTTTGAAAACTAGACACCCAGGGGAATCCAGGATGGGGTGACTTGACTGCGTCCCACCATGGTCAGTTACCCAGAATCCCGTGCAAACTTAAAATATTGACCAAAAAAACACATTTTCCCCACATTTCTGTGATGGAAAGTTCTGGAATCTGCGTGGATCCACAAATTTCCACCCACCACGCGTTCCCCAAAGTCCTACGAGAAAAATGGTACCTCACTTGTGCGGGTCGGCATAGTGGCCGCGACAGGAAACGGCGCAAAACGCAACGTGGTCACACCTCAATTTTGCAGTGAAAAATGACCTTTTTTGGCAAAGTGACTAGCTGTAGTTTTTTAACCCTAGCCCTGCCGGCACCTAGGGAAATCTAGCAAACCTATACATTTTTGAAAACTAGACACCCAGGGGAATCCAGGATGGGGTGACTTGACTGTGTCCCACCATGGTCTGTTACCCAGAATCCCTTGCAAACGTAAAAAATTGACAAAAAAAACACATTTTCCCCACATTTCTGTGTTGGAAAGTTCTGGAATCTGCGTGGATCCACAAATTTCCACCCACCCCACGTTCCCCAAAGTCCTACGAGAAAAATGGTACCTCCCTTGTGCAGGTTGGCCTAGTGCCCGCGACAGGAAACGGCGCAAAATACAACGTGGTCACACCTCAATTTTGCAGTGAAAAATGACCTTTTTTGGCAAAGTGACGAGCTATAGTTTTTGAACCCTAGCCCTGCCGGCACCTAGGGAAATCTAGCAAACCTATACATTTTTGAAAACTAGACACCCAGGGGAATCCAGGATGGGGTGACTTGACTGTGTCCCACCATGGTCTGTTACCCAGAATCCCTTGCAAACGTAAAGAATTGACAAAAAAAACACATTTTCCCCTTATTTCTGTGATGGAAAGTTCTGGAATCTGCGTGGATCCACAAATTTCCACCCACCCCGCGTTCCCCAAAGTCCTACGAGAAAAATGGTACCTCACTTGTGCGGGTCGGCATAGTGGCCGCGACAGGAAACGGCGCAAAACGCAACGTGGTCACACCTCAATTTTGCAGAGAAAAATGACCCTTTTTTGGCAAAGTGACTAGCTGTAGTTTTTTAACCCTAGCCCTGCCGGCACCTAGGGAAACCTAGCAAACCTATACATTTTTGAAAACTAGACACCCAGGGATATCCAGGATGGGGTGACTTGACTGCCTCCCACCATGGTCTGTTACCCAGAATCCCTTGCAAACGTAAAAAATTGACAAAAAAAACACATTTTCCCCACATTTCTGTGATGGAAAGTTCTGGAATCTGCGTGGATCCACAAATTTTCACCCACCCCGCGTTCCCCAAAGTCCTACGAGAAAAATGGTACCTCACTTGTGCGGGTCGGCATAGTGGCCGCGACAGGAAACGGCGCAAAACGCAACGTGGTCACACCTCAATTTTGCAGTGAAAAATGACCCTTTTTTGACAAAGTGACTAGCTGTAGTTTTTTAACCCTAGCCCTGCCGGCACCTAGGGAAACCTAGCAAACCTATACATTTTTGAAAACTAGACACCCAGGGGAATCCAGGATGGGGTGACTTGACTGCGTCCCACCATGGTCAGTTACCCAGAATCCCGTGCAAACTTAAAATATTGACCAAAAAAACACATTTTCCCCACATTTCTGTGATGGAAAGTTCTGGAATCTGCGTGGATCCACAAATTTCCACCCACCACGCGTTCCCCAAAGTCCTACGAGAAAAATGGTACCTCACTTGTGCGGGTCGGCATAGTGGCCGCGACAGGAAACGGCGCAAAACGCAACGTGGTCACACCTCAATTTTGCAGTGAAAAATGACCTTTTTTGGCAAAGTGACGAGCTATAGTTTTTGAACCCTAGCCCTGCCGGCACCTAGGGAAATCTAGCAAACCTATACATTTTTGAAAACTAGACACCCAGGGGAATCCAGGATGGGGTGACTTGACTGTGTCCCACCATGGTCTGTTACCCAGAATCCCCTGCAAACGTAAAGAATTGACAAAAAAAACACATTTTCCCCTTATTTCTGTGATGGAAAGTTCTGGAATCTGCGTGGATCCACAAATTTCCACCCACCCCGCGTTCCCCAAAGTCCTACGAGAAAAATGGTACCTCACTTGTGCGGGTCGGCATAGTGGCCGCGACAGGAAACGGCGCAAAACGCAACGTGGTCACACCTCAATTTTGCAGAGAAAAATGACCCTTTTTTGGCAAAGTGACTAGCTGTAGTTTTTGAACCCTAGCCCTGCCGGCACCTAGGGAAACTTAGCAAACCTATACATTTTTGAAAACTAGACACCCAGGGATATCCAGGATGGGTGACTTGACTGCCTCCCACCATGGTCTGTTACCCAGAATCCCTTGCAAACGTAAAAAATTGACAAAAAAAACACATTTTCCCCACATTTCTGTGATGGAAAGTTCTGGAATCTGTGTGGATCCACAAATTTCCACCCACCCCGCGTTCCCCAAAGTCCTATGAGAAAAATGGTACCTCAATTGTGCGGGTCGGCATAGTGGCCGCGACAGGAAACGGCGCAAAACGCAACGTGGTCACACCTCAATTTTGCAGTGAAAAATGACCCTTTTTTGGCAAAGTGACTAGCTGTAGTTTTTTAACCCTAGCCCTGCCGGCACCTAGGGAAACCTAGCAAACCTATACATTTTTGAAAACTAGACACCCAGGGGAATCCAGGATGGGGTGACTTGACTGCGTCCCACCATGGTCAGTTACCCAGAATCCCTTGCAAACTTAAAATATTGACAAAAAAAACACATTTTCCCCACATTTCTGTGATGGAAAGTTCTGGAATCTGCGTGGATCCACAAATTTCCACCCACCACGCGTTCCCCAAAGTCCTACGAGAAAAATGGTACCTCACTTGTGCGGGTCGGCATAGTGGCCGCGACAGGAAACGGCGCAAAACGCAACGTGGTCACACCTCAATTTTGCAGTGAAAAATGACCCTTTTTTGGCAAAGTGACTAGCTGTAGTTTTTTAACCCTAGCCCTGCCGGCACCTAGGGAAACCTATCAAACCTATACATTTTTGAAAACTAGACACCCAGGGCAATCCAGGATGGGGTGACTTGACTGCCTCCCACCATGGTCTGTTACCCAGAATCCCTTGCAAACGTAAAAATTTGACAAAAAACACATTTTCCCACATTTCTGTGATGGAAAGTTCTGGAATCTGCGTGGATCCACAAATTTCCACCCACCCCGCATTCCCCAAAGTCCTACGAGAAAAATGGTACCTCACTTGTGCGGGTCTGCATAGTGGCCGCGACAGGAAACGGCGCAAAACGCAACGTGGTCACACCTCAATTTTGCAGTGAAAAATGACCCTTTTTTGGCAAAGTGACTAGCTGTAGTTTTTTAACCCTAGCCCTGCCGGCACCTAGGGAAACCTAGCAAACCTATTCATTTTTGAAAACTAGACACCCAGGGGAATTCAGGATGGGGTGACTTGACTGCCTCCCACCATGGTCTGTTACCCAGAATCCCTTGCAAACGTAAAAAATTGACAAAAAAACACATTTTCCCCACATTTCTGTGATGGAAAGTTCTGGAATCTGCGTGGATCCACAAATTTCCACCCACCCCGCGTTCCCCAAAGTCCTACATGAAAAATGGTACCTCACTTGTGCCGGTCGGCCTAGTGCCCGCGACAGGAAACGGCGCAAAACGCAACGTGGTCACACCTCAATTTTGCAGAGTAAAATGACCCTTTTTGGGCAAAGTGACGAGCTTCAGTTTTTGAACCCTAGCCCTGCCGGCACCTAGGGAAACCTAGCAAACCTTTACATTTTTTAGAACTAGACACCCAGGGGAATCCAGGATGGGGTGACTTGACTGCCTCCCACCATGGTCTGTTACCCAGAATCCCTTGCAAACGTAAAGAATTGACAAAAAAAACACATTTTCCCCACATTTCTGTGATGGAAAGTTCTGGAATCTGCGTGGATCCACAAATTTCCACCCACCACGCGTTCCCCAAAGTCCTACGAGAAAAATGGTACCTCACTTGTGCGGGTCGGCATAGTGGCCGCGACAGGAAACGGCGCAAAACGCAACGTGGTCACACCTCAATTTTGCAGTGAAAAATGACCTTTTTTGGCAAAGTGACTAGCTGTAGTTTTTTAACCCTAGCCCTGCCGGCACCTAGGGAAATCTAGCAAACCTATACATTTTTGAAAACTAGACACCCAGGGGAATCCAGGATGGGGTGACTTGACTGTGTCCCACCATGGTCTGTTACCCAGAATCCCTTGCAAACGTAAAAAATTGACAAAAAAAACACATTTTCCCCACATTTCTGTGTTGGAAAGTTCTGGAATCTGCGTGAATCCACAAATTTCCACCCACCCCACGTTCCCCAAAGTCCTACGAGAAAAATGGTACCTCCCTTGTGCAGGTTGGCCTAGTGCCCGCGACAGGAAACGGCGCAAAATACAACGTGGTCACACCTCAATTTTGCAGTGAAAAATGACCTTTTTTGGCAAAGTGACGAGCTATAGTTTTTGAACCCTAGCCCTGCCGGCACCTAGGGAAATCTAGCAAACCTATACATTTTTGAAAACTAGACACCCAGGGGAATCCAGGATGGGGTGACTTGACTGTGTCCCACCATGGTCTGTTACCCAGAATCCCTTGCAAACGTAAAGAATTGACAAAAAAAACACATTTTCCCCTTATTTCTGTGATGGAAAGTTCTGGAATCTGCGTGGATCCACAAATTTCCACCCACCCCGCGTTCCCCAAAGTCCTACGAGAAAAATGGTACCTCACTTGTGCGGGTCGGCATAGTGGCCGCGACAGGAAACGGCGCAAAACGCAACGTGGTCACACCTCAATTTTGCAGAGAAAAATGACCCTTTTTTGGCAAAGTGACTAGCTGTAGTTTTTTAACCCTAGCCCTGCCGGCACCTAGGGAAACCTAGCAAACCTATACATTTTTGAAAACTAGACACCCAGGGATATCCAGGATGGGGTGACTTGACTGCCTCCCACCATGGTCTGTTACCCAGAATCCCTTGCAAACGTAAAAAATTGACAAAAAAAACACATTTTCCCCACATTTCTGTGATGGAAAGTTCTGGAATCTGCGTGGATCCACAAATTTTCACCCACCCCGCGTTCCCCAAAGTCCTACGAGAAAAATGGTACCTCACTTGTGCGGGTCGGCATAGTGGCCGCGACAGGAAACGGCGCAAAACGCAACGTGGTCACACCTCAATTTTGCAGTGAAAAATGACCCTTTTTTGACAAAGTGACTAGCTGTAGTTTTTTAACCCTAGCCCTGCCGGCACCTAGGGAAACCTAGCAAACCTATACATTTTTGAAAACTAGACACCCAGGGGAATCCAGGATGGGGTGACTTGACTGCGTCCCACCATGGTCAGTTACCCAGAATCCCGTGCAAACTTAAAATATTGACCAAAAAAACACATTTTCCCCACATTTCTGTGATGGAAAGTTCTGGAATCTGCGTGGATCCACAAATTTCCACCCACCACGCGTTCCCCAAAGTCCTACGAGAAAAATGGTACCTCACTTGTGCGGGTCGGCATAGTGGCCGCGACAGGAAACGGCGCAAAACGCAACGTGGTCACACCTCAATTTTGCAGTGAAAAATGACCTTTTTTGGCAAAGTGACGAGCTATAGTTTTTGAACCCTAGCCCTGCCGGCACCTAGGGAAATCTAGCAAACCTATACATTTTTGAAAACTAGACACCCAGGGGAATCCAGGATGGGGTGACTTGACTGTGTCCCACCATGGTCTGTTACCCAGAATCCCCTGCAAACGTAAAGAATTGACAAAAAAAACACATTTTCCCCTTATTTCTGTGATGGAAAGTTCTGGAATCTGCGTGGATCCACAAATTTCCACCCACCCCGCGTTCCCCAAAGTCCTACGAGAAAAATGGTACCTCACTTGTGCGGGTCGGCATAGTGGCCGCGACAGGAAACGGCGCAAAACGCAACGTGGTCACACCTCAATTTTGCAGAGAAAAATGACCCTTTTTTGGCAAAGTGACTAGCTGTAGTTTTTGAACCCTAGCCCTGCCGGCACCTAGGGAAACTTAGCAAACCTATACATTTTTGAAAACTAGACACCCAGGGATATCCAGGATGGGGTGACTTGACTGCCTCCCACCATGGTCTGTTACCCAGAATCCCTTGCAAACGTAAAAAATTGACAAAAAAAACACATTTTCCCCACATTTCTGTGATGGAAAGTTCTGGAATCTGTGTGGATCCACAAATTTCCACCCACCCCGCGTTCCCCAAAGTCCTATGAGAAAAATGGTACCTCAATTGTGCGGGTCGGCATAGTGGCCGCGACAGGAAACGGCGCAAAACGCAACGTGGTCACACCTCAATTTTGCAGTGAAAAATGACCCTTTTTTGGCAAAGTGACTAGCTGTAGTTTTTTAACCCTAGCCCTGCCGGCACCTAGGGAAACCTAGCAAACCTATACATTTTTGAAAACTAGACACCCAGGGGAATCCAGGATGGGGTGACTTGACTGCGTCCCACCATGGTCAGTTACCCAGAATCCCTTGCAAACTTAAAATATTGACAAAAAAAACACATTTTCCCCACATTTCTGTGATGGAAAGTTCTGGAATCTGCGTGGATCCACAAATTTCCACCCACCACGCGTTCCCCAAAGTCCTACGAGAAAAATGGTACCTCACTTGTGCGGGTCGGCATAGTGGCCGCGACAGGAAACGGCGCAAAACGCAACGTGGTCACACCTCAATTTTGCAGTGAAAAATGACCCTTTTTTGGCAAAGTGACTAGCTGTAGTTTTTTAACCCTAGCCCTGCCGGCACCTAGGGAAACCTATCAAACCTATACATTTTTGAAAACTAGACACCCAGGGCAATCCAGGATGGGGTGACTTGACTGCCTCCCACCATGGTCTGTTACCCAGAATCCCTTGCAAACGTAAAAATTTGACAAAAAACACATTTTCCCACATTTCTGTGATGGAAAGTTCTGGAATCTGCGTGGATCCACAAATTTCCACCCACCCCGCATTCCCCAAAGTCCTACGAGAAAAATGGTACCTCACTTGTGCGGGTCTGCATAGTGGCCGCGACAGGAAACGGCGCAAAACGCAACGTGGTCACACCTCAATTTTGCAGTGAAAAATGACCCTTTTTTGGCAAAGTGACTAGCTGTAGTTTTTTAACCCTAGCCCTGCCGGCACCTAGGGAAACCTAGCAAACCTATTCATTTTTGAAAACTAGACACCCAGGGGAATTCAGGATGGGGTGACTTGACTGCCTCCCACCATGGTCTGTTACCCAGAATCCCTTGCAAACGTAAAAAATTGACAAAAAAACACATTTTCCCCACATTTCTGTGATGGAAAGTTCTGGAATCTGCGTGGATCCACAAATTTCCACCCACCCCGCGTTCCCCAAAGTCCTACAAGAAAAATGGTACCTCACTTGTGCCGGTCGGCCTAGTGCCCGCGACAGGAAACGGCGCAAAACGCAACGTGGTCACACCTCAATTTTGCAGAGTAAAATGACCCTTTTTGGGCAAAGTGACGAGCTTCAGTTTTTGAACCCTAGCCCTGCCGGCACCTAGGGAAACCTAGCAAACCTTTACATTTTTTAGAACTAGACACCCAGGGGAATCCAGGATGGGGTGACTTGACTGCCTCCCACCATGGTCTGTTACCCAGAATCCCTTGCAAACGTAAAGAATTGACAAAAAAAACACATTTTCCCCACATTTCTGTGATGGAAAGTTCTGGAATCTGCGTGGATCCACAAATTTCCACCCACCACGCGTTCCCCAAAGTCCTACAAGAAAAATGGTACCTCACTTGTGCGGGTCGGCATAGTGGCTGCGACAGGAAACGGCGCAAAACGCAACGTGGTCACACCTCAATTTTGCAGTGAAAAATGACCCTTTTTTGGCAAAGTGACTAGCTGTAATTTTTTAACCCTAGCCCTGCCGGCACCTAGGGAAACCTAGCAAACCTATACATTTTTGAAAACTAGACACCCAGGGCAATCCAGGATGGGGTGACTTGACTGCCTCCCACCATGGTCTGTTACCCAGAATCCCTTGCAAACGTAAAAAATTGACAAAAAAACCACATTTTCCCACATTTCTATGATGGAAAGTTCTGGAATCTGCGTGGATCCACAAATTTCCACCCACCCCGCGTTCCCCAAAGTCCTACGAGAAAAATGGTACCTCACTTGTGCGGGTCTGCATAGTGGCCGCGACAGGAAACGGCGCAAAACGCAACGTGGTCACACCTCAATTTTGCAGTGAAAAATGACCCTTTTTTGGCAAAGTGACTAGATGTAGTTTTTGAACCCTAGCCCTGCCGGCACCTAGGGAAACCTAGCAAACCTATTCATTTTTGAAAACTAGACACCCAGGGGAATTCAGGATGGGGTGACTTGACTGCCTCCCACCATGGTCTGTTACCCAGAATCCCTTGCAAACGTAAAAAATTGACAAAAAAAACACATTTTCCCCACATTTCTGTGATGGAAAGTTCTGGAATCTGCGTGGATCCACAAGTTTCCACCCACCCCGCGTTCCCCAAAGTCCTACAAGAAAAATGGTACCTCACTTGTGCCGGTCGGCCTAGTGCCCGCGACAGGAAACGGCGCAAAACACAACGTGGTCACACCTCAATTTTGCAGTGTAAAATGACCCTTTTTGGGCAAAGTGACGAGCTGTAGTTTTTGAACCCTAGCCCTGCCGGCACCTAGGGAAACCTAGCAAACCTATACATTTTTGAGAACTAGACACCCAGGGGAATCCAGGATGGGGTGACTTGACTGCCTCCCACCATGGTCTGTTACCCAGAATCCCTTGCAAACGTAAAGAATTGACAAAAAAAACACATTTTCCCCACATTTCTGTGATGGAAAGTTCTGGAATCTGCGTGGATCCACAAATTTCCACCCACCCCGCGTTCCCCAAAGTCCTACGAGAAAAATGGTACCTCACTTGTGAGGGTCGGCATAGTGGCCATGACAGAAAACGGCGCAAAACGCAACGTGGTCACACCTCAATTTTGCAGTGAAAAATGACCCTTTTTTGGCAAAGTGACTAGCTGTAGTTTTTGAACCCTAGCCCTGCCGGCACCTAGGGAAACCTAGCAAACCTATACATTTTTGAAAACTAGACACCCAGGGGAATCCAGGATGGGGTAACTTGACTGCCTCCCACCATGGTCTGTTACCCAGAATCCCTTGCAAACGTAAAAAATTGACAAAAAAAACACATTTTCCCCACATTTCTGTGATGGAAAGTTCTGGAATCTGCGTGGATCCACAAATTTCCACACACCCCGCGTTCCCCAAAGTCCTACGAGAAAAATGGTACCTCACTTGTACGGGTCGGCATAGTGGCCACGACAGGAAACGGCGCAAAACGCAACGTGGTCACACCTCAATTTTGCAGTGAAAAATGACCCTTTTTTGGCAAAGTGACTAGCTGTAGTTTTTTAACCCTAGCCCTGCCGGCACCTAGGGAAACCTAGCAAACCTATACATTTTTGAAAACTAGACACCCAGGGGAATCCAGGATGGGGTAACTTGACTGCCTCCCACCATGGTCTGTTACCCAGAATCCCTTGCAAACGTAAAAAATTGACAAAAAAAACACATTTTCCCCACATTTCTGTGTTGGAAAGTTCTGGAATCTGCGTGGATCCACAAATTTCCACCCACCCCACGTTCCCCAAAGTCCTACGAGAAAAATGGTACCTCCCTTGTGCAGGTTGGCCTAGTGCCCGCGACAGGAAACGGCGCAAAATACAACGTGGTCACACCTCAATTTTGCAGTGAAAAATGACCTTTTTTGGCAAAGTGACGAGCTATAGTTTTTGAACCCTAGCCCTGCCGGCACCTAGGGAAATCTAGCAAACCTATACATTTTTGAAAACTAGACACCCAGGGGAATCCAGGATGGGGTGACTTGACTGTGTCCCACCATGGTCTGTTACCCAGAATCCCTTGCAAACGTAAAGAATTGACAAAAAAAACACATTTTCCCCTTATTTCTGTGATGGAAAGTTCTGGAATCTGCGTGGATCCACAAATTTCCACCCACCCCGCGTTCCCCAAAGTCCTACGAGAAAAATGGTACCTCACTTGTGCGGGTCGGCATAGTGGCCGCGACAGGAAACGGCGCAAAACGCAACGTGGTCACACCTCAATTTTGCAGAAAAAAATGACCCTTTTTTGGCAAAGTGACTAGCTGTAGTTTTTGAACCCTAGCCCTGCCGGCACCTAGGGAAACCTAGCAAACCTATACATTTTTGAAAACTAGACACCCAGGGATATCCAGGATGGGGTGACTTGACTGCCTCCCACCATGGTCTGTTACCCAGAATCCCTTGCAAACGTAAAAAATTGACAAAAAAAACACATTTTCCCCACATTTCTGTGATGGAAAGTTCTGGAATCTGCGTGGATCCACAAATTTCCACCCACCCCGCGTTCCCCAAAGTCCTACGAGAAAAATGGTACCTCACTTGTGCGGGTCAGCATAGTGGCCGCGACAGGAAACGGCGCAAAACGCAACGTGGTCACACCTCAATTTTGCAGTGAAAAATGACCCTTTTTTGACAAAGTGACTAGCTGTAGTTTTTTAACCCTAGCCCTGCCGGCACCTAGGGAAACCTAGCAAACCTATACATTTTTGAAAACTAGACACCCAGGGGAATCCAGGATGGGGTGACTTGACTGCGTCCCACCATGGTCAGTTACCCAGAATCCCTTGCAAACTTAAAATATTGACCAAAAAAACACATTTTCCCCACATTTCTGTGATGGAAAGTTCTGGAATCTGCGTGGATCCACAAATTTCCACCCACCCCGCGTTCCCCAAAGTCCTACAAGAAAAATGGTACCTCACTTGTGCCGGTCGGCCTAGTGCCCGCGACAGGAAACGGCGCAAAACGCAACGTGGTCACACCTCAATTTTGCAGAGTAAAATGACCCTTTTTGGGCAAAGTGACGAGCTTCAGTTTTTTAACCCTAGCCCTGCCGGCACCTAGGGAAACCTAGCAAACCTATACATTTTTGAGAACTAGACACCCAGGGGAATCCAGGATGGGGTGACTTGACTGCCTCCCACCATGGTCTGTTACCCAGAATCCCTTGCAAACGTAAAAAATTGACAAAAAAACCACATTTTCCCACATTTCTATGATGGAAAGTTCTGGAATCTGCGTGGATCCACAAATTTCCACCCACCCCGCGTTCCCCAAAGTCCTACGAGAAAAATGGTACCTCACTTGTGCGGGTCTGCATAGTGGCCGCGACAGGAAACGGCGCAAAACGCAACGTGGTCACACCTCAATTTTGCAGTGAAAAATGACCCTTTTTTGGCAAAGTGACTAGATGTAGTTTTTGAACCCTAGCCCTGCCGGCACCTAGGGAAACCTAGCAAACCTATTCATTTTTGAAAACTAGACACCCAGGGGAATTCAGGATGGGGTGACTTGACTGCCTCCCACCATGGTCTGTTACCCAGAATCCCTTGCAAACGTAAAAAATTGACAAAAAAAACACATTTTCCCCACATTTCTGTGATGGAAAGTTCTGGAATCTGCGTGGATCCACAAGTTTCCACCCACCCCGCGTTCCCCAAAGTCCTACAAGAAAAATGGTACCTCACTTGTGCCGGTCGGCCTAGTGCCCGCGACAGGAAACGGCGCAAAACACAACGTGGTCACACCTCAATTTTGCAGTGTAAAATGACCCTTTTTGGGCAAAGTGACGAGCTGTAGTTTTTGAACCCTAGCCCTGCCGGCACCTAGGGAAACCTAGCAAACCTATACATTTTTGAGAACTAGACACCCAGGGGAATCCAGGATGGGGTGACTTGACTGCCTCCCACCATGGTCTGTTACCCAGAATCCCTTGCAAACGTAAAGAATTGACAAAAAAAACACATTTTCCCCACATTTCTGTGATGGAAAGTTCTGGAATCTGCGTGGATCCACAAATTTCCACCCACCCCGCGTTCCCCAAAGTCCTACGAGAAAAATGGTACCTCACTTGTGAGGGTCGGCATAGTGGCCATGACAGAAAACGGCGCAAAACGCAACGTGGTCACACCTCAATTTTGCAGTGAAAAATGACCCTTTTTTGGCAAAGTGACTAGCTGTAGTTTTTGAACCCTAGCCCTGCCGGCACCTAGGGAAACCTAGCAAACCTATACATTTTTGAAAACTAGACACCCAGGGGAATCCAGGATGGGGTAACTTGACTGCCTCCCACCATGGTCTGTTACCCAGAATCCCTTGCAAACGTAAAAAATTGACAAAAAAAACACATTTTCCCCACATTTCTGTGATGGAAAGTTCTGGAATCTGCGTGGATCCACAAATTTCCACACACCCCGCGTTCCCCAAAGTCCTACGAGAAAAATGGTACCTCACTTGTACGGGTCGGCATAGTGGCCACGACAGGAAACGGCGCAAAACGCAACGTGGTCCCACCTCAATTTTGCAGTGAAAAATGACCCTTTTTTGGCAAAGTGACTAGCTGTAGTTTTTTAACCCTAGCCCTGCCGGCACCTAGGGAAACCTAGCAAACCTATACATTTTTGAAAACTAGACACCCAGGGGAATCCAGGATGGGGTAACTTGACTGCCTCCCACCATGGTCTGTTACCCAGAATCCCTTGCAAACGTAAAAAATTGACAAAAAAAACACATTTTCCCCACATTTCTGTGTTGGAAAGTTCTGGAATCTGCGTGGATCCACAAATTTCCACCCACCCCACGTTCCCCAAAGTCCTACGAGAAAAATGGTACCTCCCTTGTGCAGGTTGGCCTAGTGCCCGCGACAGGAAATGGCGCAAAATACAACGTGGTCACACCTCAATTTTGCAGTGAAAAATGACCTTTTTTGGCAAAGTGACGAGCTATAGTTTTTGAACCCTAGCCCTGCCGGCACCTAGGGAAATCTAGCAAACCTATACATTTTTGAAAACTAGACACCCAGGGGAATCCAGGATGGGGTGACTTGACTGTGTCCCACCATGGTCTGTTACCCAGAATCCCTTGCAAACGTAAAGAATTGACAAAAAAAACACATTTTCCCCTTATTTCTGTGATGGAAAGTTCTGGAATCTGCGTGGATCCACAAATTTCCACCCACCCCGCGTTCCCCAAAGTCCTACGAGAAAAATGGTACCTCACTTGTGCGGGTCGGCATAGTGGCCGCGACAGGAAACGGCGCAAAACGCAACGTGGTCACACCTCAATTTTGCAGAGAAAAATGACCCTTTTTTGGCAAAGTGACTAGCTGTAGTTTTTGAACCCTAGCCCTGCCGGCACCTAGGGAAACCTAGCAAACCTATACATTTTTGAAAACTAGACACCCAGGGATATCCAGGATGGGGTGACTTGACTGCCTCCCACCATGGTCTGTTACCCAGAATCCCTTGCAAACGTAAAAAATTGACAAAAAAAACACATTTTCCCCACATTTCTGTGATGGAAAGTTCTGGAATCTGCGTGGATCCACAAATTTTCACCCACCCCGCGTTCCCCAAAGTCCTACGAGAAAAATGGTACCTCACTTGTGCGGGTCGGCATAGTGGCCGCGACAGGAAACGGCGCAAAACGCAACGTGGTCACACCTCAATTTTGCAGTGAAAAATGACCCTTTTTTGACAAAGTGACTAGCTGTAGTTTTTTAACCCTAGCCCTGCCGGCACCTAGGGAAACCTAGCAAACCTATACATTTTTGAAAACTAGACACCCAGGGGAATCCAGGATGGGGTGACTTGACTGCGTCCCACCATGGTCAGTTACCCAGAATCCCGTGCAAACTTAAAATATTGACCAAAAAAACACATTTTCCCCACATTTCTGTGATGGAAAGTTCTGGAATCTGCGTGGATCCACAAATTTCCACCCACCACGCGTTCCCCAAAGTCCTACGAGAAAAATGGTACCTCACTTGTGCGGGTCGGCATAGTGGCCGCGACAGGAAACGGCGCAAAACGCAACGTGGTCACACCTCAATTTTGCAGTGAAAAATGACCTTTTTTGGCAAAGTGACTAGCTGTAGTTTTTTAACCCTAGCCCTGCCGGCACCTAGGGAAATCTAGCAAACCTATACATTTTTGAAAACTAGACACCCAGGGGAATCCAGGATGGGGTGACTTGACTGTGTCCCACCATGGTCTGTTACCCAGAATCCCTTGCAAACGTAAAAAATTGACAAAAAAAACACATTTTCCCCACATTTCTGTGTTGGAAAGTTCTGGAATCTGCGTGGATCCACAAATTTCCACCCACCCCACGTTCCCCAAAGTCCTACGAGAAAAATGGTACCTCCCTTGTGCAGGTTGGCCTAGTGCCCGCGACAGGAAACGGCGCAAAATACAACGTGGTCACACCTCAATTTTGCAGTGAAAAATGACCTTTTTTGGCAAAGTGACGAGCTATAGTTTTTGAACCCTAGCCCTGCCGGCACCTAGGGAAATCTAGCAAACCTATACATTTTTGAAAACTAGACACCCAGGGGAATCCAGGATGGGGTGACTTGACTGTGTCCCACCATGGTCTGTTACCCAGAATCCCTTGCAAACGTAAAGAATTGACAAAAAAAACACATTTTCCCCTTATTTCTGTGATGGAAAGTTCTGGAATCTGCGTGGATCCACAAATTTCCACCCACCCCGCGTTCCCCAAAGTCCTACGAGAAAAATGGTACCTCACTTGTGCGGGTCGGCATAGTGGCCGCGACAGGAAACGGCGCAAAACGCAACGTGGTCACACCTCAATTTTGCAGAGAAAAATGACCCTTTTTTGGCAAAGTGACTAGCTGTAGTTTTTTAACCCTAGCCCTGCCGGCACCTAGGGAAACCTAGCAAACCTATACATTTTTGAAAACTAGACACCCAGGGATATCCAGGATGGGGTGACTTGACTGCCTCCCACCATGGTCTGTTACCCAGAATCCCTTGCAAACGTAAAAAATTGACAAAAAAAACACATTTTCCCCACATTTCTGTGATGGAAAGTTCTGGAATCTGCGTGGATCCACAAATTTTCACCCACCCCGCGTTCCCCAAAGTCCTACGAGAAAAATGGTACCTCACTTGTGCGGGTCGGCATAGTGGCCGCGACAGGAAACGGCGCAAAACGCAACGTGGTCACACCTCAATTTTGCAGTGAAAAATGACCCTTTTTTGACAAAGTGACTAGCTGTAGTTTTTTAACCCTAGCCCTGCCGGCACCTAGGGAAACCTAGCAAACCTATACATTTTTGAAAACTAGACACCCAGGGGAATCCAGGATGGGGTGACTTGACTGCGTCCCACCATGGTCAGTTACCCAGAATCCCGTGCAAACTTAAAATATTGACCAAAAAAACACATTTTCCCCACATTTCTGTGATGGAAAGTTCTGGAATCTGCGTGGATCCACAAATTTCCACCCACCACGCGTTCCCCAAAGTCCTACGAGAAAAATGGTACCTCACTTGTGCGGGTCGGCATAGTGGCCGCGACAGGAAACGGCGCAAAACGCAACGTGGTCACACCTCAATTTTGCAGTGAAAAATGACCCTTTTTTGGCAAAGTGACTAGCTGTAGTTTTTTAACCCTAGCCCTGCCGGCACCTAGGGAAACCTAGCAAACCTATACATTTTTGAAAACTAGACACCCAGGGCAATCCAGGATGGGGTGACTTGACTGCCTCCCACCATGGTCTGTTACCCAGAATCCCTTGCAAACGTAAAAAATTGACAAAAAAAACACATTTTCCCACATTTCTGTGATGGAAAGTTCTGGAATCTGCGTGGATCCACAAATTTCCACCCACCCCGCGTTCCCCAAAGTCCTACGAGAAAAATGGTACCTCACTTGTGCGGGTCTGCATAGTGGCCGCGACAGGAAACGGCGCAAAACGCAACGTGGTCACACCTCAATTTTGCAGTGAAAAATGACCCTTTTTTGGCAAAGTGACTAGCTGTAGTCTTTGAACCCTAGCCCTGCCGGCACCTAGAGAAACCTAGCAAACCTATTCATTTTTGAAAACTAGACACCCAGGGGAATTCAGGATGGGGTGACTTGACTGCCTCCCACCATGGTCTGTTACCCAGAATCCCTTGCAAACGTAAAAAATTGACAAAAAAAACACATTTTTCCCACATTTCTGTGATGGAAAGTTCTGGAATCTGCGTGGATCCACAAATTTCCACCCACCCCGCGTTCCCCAAAGTCCTACAAGAAAAATGGTACCTCACTTGTGCCGATCGGCCTAGTGCCCGCGTCAGGAAACGGCGCAAAACGCAACGTGGTCACACCTCAATTTTGCAGTGTAAAATGACCCTTTTTGGGCAAAGTGACGAGCTGTAGTTTTTGAACCCTAGCCCTGCCGGCACCTAGGGAAACCTAGCAAACCTATACATTTTTGAGAACTAGACACCCAGGGGAATCCAGGATGGGGTGACTTGACTGCCTCCCACCATGGTCTGTTACCCAGAATCCCTTGCAAACGTAAAGAATTGACAAAAAAAACACATTTTCCCCACATTTCTGTGATGGAAAGTTCTGGAATCTGCGTGGATCCACAAATTTCCACCCACCCCGCGTTCCCCAAAGTCCTACGAGAAAAATGGTACCTCACTTGTGAGGGTCGGCATAGTGGCCACGACAGAAAACGGCGCAAAACGCAACGTGGTCACACCTCAATTTTGCAGTGAAAAATGACCCTTTTTTGGCAAAGTGACTAGCTGTAGTTTTTGAACCCTAGCCCTGCCGGCACCTAGGGAAACCTAGCAAACCTATACATTTTTGAAAACTAGACACCCAGGGGAATCCAGGATGGGGTAACTTGACTGCCTCCCACCATGGTCTGTTACCCAGAATCCCTTGCAAACGTAAAAAATTGACAAAAAAAACACATTTTCCCCACATTTCTGTGATGGAAAGTTCTGGAATCTGTGTGGATCCACAAATTTCCACCCACCCCGCGTTCCCCAAAGTCCTACGAGAAAAATGGTACCTCACTTGTGCGGGTCGGCATAGTGGCCGCGACAGGAAACGGCGCAAAACGCAACGTGGTCACACCTCAATTTTGCAGTGAAAAATGACCCTTTTTTGGCAAAGTGACTAGCTGTAGTTTTTTAACCCTAGCCCTGCCGGCCCCTAGGGAAACCTAGCAAACCTATACATTTTTTAAAACTAGACACCCAGGGGAATCCAGGATGGGGTGACTTGACTGCGTCCCACCATGGTCAGTTACCCAGAATCCCTTGCAAACTTAAAATATTGACAAAAAAAACACATTTTCCCCACATTTCTGTGATGGAAAGTTCTGGAATCTGCGTGGATCCACAAATTTCCACCCACCACGCGTTCCCCAAAGACCTACGAGAAAAATGGTACCTCACTTGTGCGGGTCGGCATAGTGGCCGCGACAGGAAACGGCGCAAAACGCAACGTGGTCACACCTCAATTTTGCAGTGAAAAATGACCCTTTTTTGGCAAAGTGACTAGCTGTAATATTTTAACCCTAGCCCTGCCGGCACCTAGGGAAACCTAGCAAACCTATACATTTTTGAAAACTAGACACCCAGGGCAATCCAGGATGGGGTGACTTGACTGCCTCCCACCATGGTCTGTTACCCAGAATCCCTTGCAAACGTAAAAAATTGACAAAAAAAACACATTTTCCCCACATTTCTGTGATGGAAAGTTCTGGAATCTGCGTGGATCCACAAATTTCCACCCACCCCGCGTTCCCCAAAGTCCTACAAGAAAAATGGTACCTCACTTGTGCCGGTCGGCCTAGTGCCCGCGACAGGAAACGGCGCAAAACGCAACGTGGTCACACCTCAATTTTGCAGTGTAAAATGACCCTTTTTGGGCAAAGTGACGAGCTGTAGTTTTTGAACCCTAGCCCTGCCGGCACCTAGGGAGACCTAGCAAACCTATACATTTTTGAGAACTAGACACCCAGGGGAATCCAGGATGGGGTGACTTGACTGCCTCCCACCATGGTCTGTTACCCAGAATCCCTTGCAAACGTAAAAAATTGACAAAAAAAACACATTTTCCCACATTTCTGTGATGGAAAGTTCTGGAATCTGCGTGGATCCACAAATTTCCACCCACCACGCGTTCCCCAAAGTCCTACGAGAAAAATGGTACCTCACTTGTGCGGGTCGGCATAGTGGCCGCGACAGGAAACGGCGCAAAACGCAACGTGGTCACACCTCAATTTTGCAGTGAAAAATGACCCTTTTTTGGCAAAGTGACTAGCTGTAGTTTTTTAACCCTAGCCCTGCCGGCACCTAGGGAAACCTAGCAAACCTATACATTTTTGAAAACTAGACACCCAGGGCAATCCAGGATGGGGTGACTTGACTGCCTCCCACCATGGTCTGTTACCCAGAATCCCTTGCAAACGTAAAAAATTGACAAAAAAAACACATTTTCCCACATTTCTGTGATGGAAAGTTCTGGAATCTGCGTAGATCCACAAATGTCCACCCACCCCGCGTTCCCCAAAGTCCTACGAGAAAAATGGTACCTCACTTGTGCGGGTCTGCATAGTGGCCGCGACAGGAAACGGCGCAAAACGCAACGTGGTCACACCTCAATTTTGCAGTGAAAAATGACCCTTTTTTGGCAAAGTGACTAGCTGTAGTTTTTGAACCCTAGCCCTGCCGGCACCTAGGGAAACCTAGCAAACCTATTCATTTTTGAAAACTAGACACCCAGGGGAATTCAGGATGGGGTGACTTGACTGCCTCCCACCATGGTCTGTTACCCAGAATCCCTTGCAAACGTAAAAAATTAACAAAAAAAACACATTTTCCCCACATTTCTGTGATGGAAAGTTCTGGAATCTGCGTGGATCCACAAATTTCCACCCACCCCGCGTTCCCCAAAGTCCTACAAGAAAAATGGTACCTCACTTGTGCCGGTCGGCCTAGTGCCCGCGTCAGGAAACGGCGCAAAACGCAACGTGGTCACACCTCAATTTTGCAGTGTAAATGACCCTTTTTGGGCAAAGTGACGAGCTGTAGTTTTTGAACCCTAGCCCTGCCGGCACCTAGGGAAACCTAGCAAACCTATACATTTTTGAGAACTAGACACCCAGGGGAATCCAGGATGGGGTGACTTGACTGCCTCCCACCATGGTCTGTTACCCAGAATCCCTTGCAAACGTAAAGAATTGACAAAAAAAACACATTTTCCCCACATTTCTGTGATGGAAAGTTCTGGAATCTGCGTGGATCCACAAATTTCCACCCACCCCGCGTTCCCCAAAGTCCTACGAGAAAAATGGTACCTCACTTGTGAGGGTCGGCATAGTGGCCACGACAGAAAACGGCGCAAAACGCAACGTGGTCACACCTCAATTTTGCAGTGAAAAATGACCCTTTTTTGGCAAAGTGACTAGCTGTAGTTTTTGAACCCTAGCCCTGCCGGCACCTAGGGAAACCTAGCAAACCTATACATTTTTGAAAACTAGACACCCAGGGGAATCCAGGATGGGGTAACTTGACTGCCTCCCACCATGGTCTGTTACCCAGAATCCCTTGCAAACGTAAAAAATTGACAAAAAAAACACATTTTCCCCACATTTCTGTGATGGAAAGTTCTGGAATCTGCGTGGATCCACAAATTTCCACCCACCCCGCGTTCCCCAAAGTCCTACGAGAAAAATGGTACCTCACTTGTGCGGGTCGGCATAGTGGCCGCGACAGGAAACGGCGCAAAACGCAACGTGGTCACACCTCAATTTTGCAGTGAAAAATGACCCTTTTTTGGCAAAGTGACTAGCTGTAGTTTTTTGACCCTAGCCCTGCCGGCACCTAGGGAAGCCTAGCAAACCTATACATTTTTTAAAACTAGACACCCAGGGGAATCCAGGATGGGGTGACTTGACTGCGTCCCACCATGGTCAGTTACCCAGAATCCCTTGCAAACTTAAAATATTGACCAAAAAAACACATTTTCCCCACATTTCTGTGATGGAAAGTTCTGGAATCTGCGTGGATCCACAAATTTCCACCCACCACGCGTTCCCCAAAGTCCTACGAGAAAAATGGTACCTCACTTGTGCGGGTCGGCATAGTGGCCGCGACAGGAAACGGCGCAAAACGCAACGTGGTCACACCTCAATTTTGCAGTGAAAAATGACCCTTTTTTGGCAAAGTGACTAGCTGTAATTTTTTAACCCTAGCCCTGCCGGCACCTAGGGAAACCTAGCAAACCTATACATTTTTGAAAACTAGACACCCAGGGCAATCCAGGATGGGGTGACTTGACTGCCTCCCACCATGGTCTGTTACCCAGAATCCCTTGCAAACGTAAAAAATTGACAAAAAAACCACATTTTCCCACATTTCTGTGATGGAAAGTTCTGGAATCTGCGTGGATCCACAAATTTCCACCCACACCGCGTTCCCCAAAGTCCTACGAGAACAATGGTACCTCACTTGTGCGGGTCTGCATAGTGGCCGCGACAGGAAACGGCGCAAAACGCAACGTGGTCACACCTCAATTTTGCAGTGAAAAATGACCCTTTTTTGGCAAAGTGACTAGCTGTAGTTTTTGAACCCTAGCCCTGCCGGCACCTAGGGAAACCTAGCAAACCTATTCATTTTTGAAAACTAGACACCCAGGGGAATTCAGGATGGGGTGACTTGACTGCCTCCCACCATGGTCTGTTACCCAGAATCCCTTGCAAACGTAAAAAATTGACAAAAAAAACACATTTTCCCCACATTTCTGTGATGGAAAGTTCTGGAATCTGCGTGGATCCACAAATTTCCACCCACCCCGCATTCCCCAAAGTCCTACAAGAAAAATGGTACCTCACTTGTGCCGGTCGGCCTAGTGCCCGCGACAGGAAACGGCGCAAAACGCAACGTGGTCACACCTCAATTTTGCAGTGTAAAATGACCCTTTTTGGGCAAAGTGACGAGCTGTAGTTTTTGAACCCTAGCCCTGCCGGCACCTAGGGAGACCTAGCAAACCTATACATTTTTGAGAACTAGACACCCAGGGGAATCCAGGATGGGGTGACTTGACTGCCTCCCACCATGGTCTGTTACCCAGAATCCCTTGCAAACATAAAGAATTGACAAAAAAAACACATTTTCCCCACATTTCTGTGATGGAAAGTTCTGGAATCTGCGTGGATCCACAAATTTCCACCCACCCCGCGTTCCCCAAAGTCCTACGAGAAAAATGGTACCTCACTTGTGAGGGTCGGCATAGTGGCCACGACAGAAAACGGCGCAAAACGCAACGTGGTCACACCTCAATTTTGCAGTGAAAAATGACCCTTTTTTGGCAAAGTGACTAGCTGTAGTTTTTGAACCCTAGCCCTGCCGGCACCTAGGGAAACCTAGCAAACCTATACATTTTTGAAAACTAGACACCCAGGGGAATCCAGGATGGGGTGACTTGACTGCCTCCCACCATGGTCTGTTACCCAGAATCCCTTGCAAACGTAAAAAATTGACAAAAAAAACACATTTTCCCCACATTTCTGTGATGGAAAGTTCTGGAATCTGCGTGGATCCACAAATTTCCACCCACCCCGCGTTCCCCAAAGTCCTACGAGACAAATGGTACCTCACTTGTACGGGTCGGCATAGTGGCCGCGACAGGAAACGGCGCAAAACGCAACGTGGTCACACCTCAATTTTGCAGTGAAAAATGACCCTTTTTTGGCAAAGTGACTAGCTGTAGTTTTTTAACCCTAGCCCTGCCGGCACCTAGGGAAACCTAGCAAACCTATACATTTTTGAAAACTAGACACCCAGGGGAATCCAGGATGGGGTGACTTGACTGCGTCCCACCATGGTCAGTTACCCAGAATCCCTTGCAAACTTAAAATATTGACAAAAAAAACAAATTTTCCCCACATTTCTGTGATGGAAAGTTCTGGAATCTGCGTGGATCCACAAATTTCCACCCACCACGCGTTCCCCAAAGTCCTACGAGAAAAATGGTACCTCACTTGTGCGGGTCGGCATAGTGGCCGCGACAGGAAACGGCGCAAAACGCAACGTGGTCACACCTCAATTTTGCAGTGAAAAATGACCCTTTTTTGGCAAAGTGACTAGCTGTAGTTTTTTAACCCTAGCCCTGCCGGCACCTAGGGAAACCTAGCAAACCTATACATTTTTGAAAACTAGACACCCAGGGCAATCCAGGATGGGGTGACTTGACTGCCTCCCACCATGGTCTGTTACCCAGAATCCCTTGCAAACGTAAACAATTGACAAAAAAACCACATTTTCCCACATTTCTGTGATGGAAAGTTCTGGAATCTGCGTGGATCCACAAATTTCCACCCACCCCGCGTTCCCCAAAGTCCTACGAGAAAAATGGTACCTCACTTGTGCGGGTCTGCATAGTGGCCGCGACAGGAAACAGCGCAAAACGCAACGTGGTCACACCTCAATTTTGCAGTGAGAAATGACCCTTTTTTGGCAAAGTGACTAGCTGTAGTTTTTGAACCCTAGCCCTGCCGGCACCTAGGGAAACCTAGAAAACCTATACATTTTTGAAAACTAGACACCCAGGGGAATCCAGGATGGGGTAACTTGACTGCCTCCCACCATGGTCTGTTACCCAGAATCCCTTGCAAACGTAAAAAATTGACAAAAAAAACACATTTTCCCCACATTTCTGTGATGGAAAGTTCTGGAATCTGCGTGGATCCACAAATTTCCACCCACCCCGCGTTCCCCAAAGTCCTACGAGAAAAATGGTACCTCACTTGTGCGGGTCGGCATAGTGGCCGCGACAGGAAACGGCGCAAAACGCAACGTGGTCACACCTCAATTTTGCAGTGAAAAATGACCCTTTTTTGGCAAAGTGACTAGCTGTAGTTTTTTGACCCTAGCCCTGCCGGCACCTAGGGAAGCCTAGCAAACCTATACATTTTTTAAAACTAGACACCCAGGGGAATCCAGGATGGGGTGACTTGACTGCGTCCCACCATGGTCAGTTACCCAGAATCCCTTGCAAACTTAAAATATTGACCAAAAAAACACATTTTCCCCACATTTCTGTGATGGAAAGTTCTGGAATCTGCGTGGATCCACAAATTTCCACCCACCACGCGTTCCCCAAAGTCCTACGAGAAAAATGGTACCTCACTTGTGCGGGTCGGCATAGTGGCCGCGACAGGAAACGGCGCAAAACGCAACGTGGTCACACCTCAATTTTGCAGTGAAAAATGACCCTTTTTTGGCAAAGTGACTAGCTGTAATTTTTTAACCCTAGCCCTGCCGGCACCTAGGGAAACCTAGCAAACCTATACATTTTTGAAAACTAGACACCCAGGGCAATCCAGGATGGGGTGACTTGACTGCCTCCCACCATGGTCTGTTACCCAGAATCCCTTGCAAACGTAAAAAATTGACAAAAAAACCACATTTTCCCACATTTCTGTGATGGAAAGTTCTGGAATCTGCGTGGATCCACAAATTTCCACCCACCCCGCGTTCCCCAAAGTCCTACGAGAACAATGGTACCTCACTTGTGCGGGTCTGCATAGTGGCCGCGACAGGAAACGGCGCAAAACGCAACGTGGTCACACCTCAATTTTGCAGTGAAAAATGACCCTTTTTTGGCAAAGTGACTAGCTGTAGTTTTTGAACCCTAGCCCTGCCGGCACCTAGGGAAACCTAGCAAACCTATTCATTTTTGAAAACTAGACACCCAGGGGAATTCAGGATGGGGTGACTTGACTGCCTCCCACCATGGTCTGTTACCCAGAATCCCTTGCAAACGTAAAAAATTGACAAAAAAAACACATTTTCCCCACATTTCTGTGATGGAAAGTTCTGGAATCTGCGTGGATCCACAAATTTCCACCCACCCCGCATTCCCCAAAGTCCTACAAGAAAAATGATACCTCACTTGTGCCGGTCGGCCTAGTGCCCGCGACAGGAAACGGCGCAAAACGCAACGTGGTCACACCTCAATTTTGCAGTGTAAAATGACCCTTTTTGGGCAAAGTGACGAGCTGTAGTTTTTGAACCCTAGCCCTGCCGGCACCTAGGGAGACCTAGCAAACCTATACATTTTTGAGAACTAGACACCCAGGGGAATCCAGGATGGGGTGACTTGACTGCCTCCCACCATGGTCTGTTACCCAGAATCCCTTGCAAACATAAAGAATTGACAAAAAAAACACATTTTCCCCACATTTCTGTGATGGAAAGTTCTGGAATCTGCGTGGATCCACAAATTTCCACCCACCCCGCGTTCCCCAAAGTCCTACGAGAAAAATGGTACCTCACTTGTGAGGGTCGGCATAGTGGCCACGACAGAAAACGGCGCAAAACGCAACGTGGTCACACCTCAATTTTGCAGTGAAAAATGACCCTTTTTTGGCAAAGTGACTAGCTGTAGTTTTTGAACCCTAGCCCTGCCGGCACCTAGGGAAACCTAGCAAACCTATACATTTTTGAAAACTAGACACCCAGGGGAATCCAGGATGGGGTGACTTGACTGCCTCCCACCATGGTCTGTTACCCAGAATCCCTTGCAAACGTAAAAAATTGACAAAAAAAACACATTTTCCCCACATTTCTGTGATGGAAAGTTCTGGAATCTGCGTGGATCCACAAATTTCCACCCACCCCGCGTTCCCCAAAGTCCTACGAGACAAATGGTACCTCACTTGTACGGGTCGGCATAGTGGCCGCGACAGGAAACGGCGCAAAACGCAACGTGGTCACACCTCAATTTTGCAGTGAAAAATGACCCTTTTTTGGCAAAGTGACTAGCTGTAGTTTTTTAACCCTAGCCCTGCCGGCACCTAGGGAAACCTAGCAAACCTATACATTTTTGAAAACTAGACACCCAGGGGAATCCAGGATGGGGTGACTTGACTGCGTCCCACCATGGTCAGTTACCCAGAATCCCTTGCAAACTTAAAATATTGACAAAAAAAACAAATTTTCCCCACATTTCTGTGATGGAAAGTTCTGGAATCTGCGTGGATCCACAAATTTCCACCCACCACGCGTTCCCCAAAGTCCTACGAGAAAAATGGTACCTCACTTGTGCGGGTCTGCATAGTGGCCGCGACAGGAAACAGCGCAAAACGCAACGTGGTCACACCTCAATTTTGCAGTGAGAAATGACCCTTTTTTGGCAAAGTGACTAGCTGTAGTTTTTGAACCCTAGCCCTGCCGGCACCTAGGGAAACCTAGCAAACCTATTCATTTTTGAAAACTAGTCACCCAGGGGAATTCAGGATGGGGTGACTTGACTGCCTCCCACCATGGTCTGTTACCCAGAATCCCTTGCAAACGTAAAAAATTGACAAAAAAAACACATTTTCCCCACATTTCTGTGATGGAAAGTTCTGTAATCTGCGTGGATCCACAAATTTCCACCCACCCCGCGTTCCCCAAAGTCCTACAAGAAAAATGGTACCTCACTTGTGCCGGTCGGCCTAGTGCCCGCGACAGGAAACGGCGCAAAACGCAACGTGGTCACACCTCAATTTTGCAGTGTAAAATGACCCTTTGTGGGCAAAGTGACGAGCTGTAGTTTTTTAACCCTAGCCCTGCCGGCACCTAGGGAAACCTAGCAAACCTATACATTTTTGAGAACTAGACACCCAGGGGAATCCAGGATGGGGTGACTTGACTGCCTCCCACCATGGTCTGTTACCCAGAATCCCTTGCAAACGTAAAGAATTGACAAAAAAAACACATTTTCCCCACATTTCTGTGATGGAAAGTTCGGGAATCTGCGTGGATCCACAAATTTCCACCCACCCCGCGTTCCCCAAAGTCCTACGAGAAAAATGGTACCTCACTTGTGAGGGTCGGCATAGTGGCTACGACAGAAAACGGTGCAAAACGCAACGTGGTCACACCTCAATTTTGCAGTGAAAAATGACCCTTTTTTGGCAAAGTGACTAGCTGTAGTTTTTTAACCCTAGCCCTGCCGGCACCTAGGGAAACCTAGCAAACCTATACATTTTTGAAAACTAGACACCCAGGGGAATCCAGGATGGGGTAACTTGACTGCCTCCCACCATGGTCTGTTACCCAGAATCCCTTGCAAACGTAAAAAATTGACAAAAAAACACATTTTCCCCACATTTCTGTGATGGAAAGTTCTGGAATCTGCGTGGATGTCGCCTCACTACGTTTTGGGCCCTTGCCTGCCGCGGGTACTTGGGCCACTCACACAAGTGACGCACGATTTTTACCGGGAGACCTGGGGGAACGCTGGGTGGTGGTAAATTTGTGTGAGCCCGGTGATGCCACAACTTTCCCACCCCAAAATGTGTGAAAAAAGTGATTTTTTCAGCAAAAATGTAGGTTTGCAGGGGATTCTGGGTAAGGAACCGTTGGGGGATCCACGCAAGCCATACCTCCCTGGAAGCCGCCGGGTGTCTAGTTTTCAGAAATGCATGGGTTTGGTAGGTTTCCCTAGATGGCCGCCGAGCACCGGGCCAAAAACCCAAGTGACCCCCCTTGCAAAACCAGGTGGTTTTGCGATAGGCCATTTTGATGTTGCCTCACTACGTTTTGGGCCCTTGCCTGCCGCGGGTACTTGGGCCTCCCACACAAGTGAGGCACCATTTTTACCGGGAGACCTGGGGGAATGCTGGGTGGTGGTAAATTTGTGTGAGCCCGGTGATGCCACAACTTTCCCACCCCAAAATGTGTGAAAAAGTGATTTTTTCAGCAAAAGTTGAGGTTTGCAGGGAATTCTGGGTAAGGACACGTTGGGGGATCCACGCAAGCCATACCTCCCTGGAAGCCGCCGGGTGTCTAGTTTTCAGAAATGTTTGGGTTTGGTAGGTTTCCCTAGATGGCCGCCGAGCACCGGGTCAAAATCCAAAGTGACCCCCCTTGCAAAACCAGGTGGTTTTGCGATAGGCCATTTTGATGTCGCCTCACTACGTTTTGGGCCCTTGCCTGCCGCGTGTACTTGGGCCTCCCACACAAGTGAGGCACCATTTTTACCGGGAGACCTGGGGGAACGCTGGGTGGTGTTAAATTTGTGTGAGCCCGGTGATGCCACAACTTTCCTACCCCAAAATGTGTGAAAAAAGTGATTTTCTCAGCTAAAATTGAGGTTTGCAGGGGATTCTGGGTAAGGAAACGTTGGGGGATCCACGCAAGCCATACCTCCCTGGAAGCCGCCGGGTGTCTAGTTTTCAGAAATGTGTGGGTTTGGTAGGTTTCCCTAGATGGCCACCGAGCACCGGGTCAAAATCCAAAGTGACCCCCTTGCAAAACCAGGTGGTTTTGCAATAGGCCATTTTGATGTTGCCTCACTACGTTTTGGGCCCTTGCCTGCCGCGGGTACTTGGGCCTCCCACACAAGTGAGGCACCATTTTTACTGGGAGACCTGGGGGAACGCTGGGTGGTGGTAAATTTGTGTGAGCCCGGTGATGCCACAACTTTCCCACCCCAAAATGTGCGAAAAAAGTGATTTTCTAAGCTAAAATTGAGGTTTGCAGGGGATTCTGGGTAAGGAAACGTTGGGGTAACCATGCAAGCCATACCTCCCTGCAAGCCGCCGGGTGTCTAGTTTTCAGAAATGCGTGGGTTTGGTAGGTTTCCCTAGATGGACGCTGAGCACCGGGCCAAAAACCAAAGTGACCCCCCTTGCAAAACCAGATTAACTATTGTTCCTACAGCGTGAGAATTTTGGAATAAAATTGCAAAGAAAATGTGGCAGACATTTTGAGGTTTGCAGGACATTGGGGATAAAAAAAACTTTTTTAATTCACAAGAGAGACATCACCATGAACTCCCATGGGTTTTCGACAATATCTACAGTTGGTGGGTTATTCTTACATGGAAAGTGTACCTTGGCAGAGAAACTAAAGACAAAGATTCCTGCACAACCATCTATTCCTCAAACACACACACATACTGGTTGGATTTGGCATGAGGGCGAGTCATGGTTCAGTGTATTACATTTTATTAACTAGAGATTTCACAAAAATGAAATGCACTGTCAATAATTAAATTCACAAAAAACCAAACCAATGACTCGCAGCTCGTGAGCTGTAAAGCCACGTCAAGGCACCAACCACTTACCAGGCCATTCACACACCTTTCATACGTGATACAAACAAGACCATTCGCACCACCAGGTACAAAAGCAACACATTACAAAATTCACCAAAAAGGGACAAGGTACACCCTGCTTCAGAAAGACAAATAGTACTGCACAGCCATCTAATCCGCAAGCACACACACATACTGGTTGGATTTGGCACGAGGGTGAGTGATGGTTCAGTAGATACAATTGTATTAGCAAGTGATTTCACAAAACATGAAATGCACTGGTAATAATTGAAAGGGCGAGAAACTGAACCATTGACTCACAGCTCGTGAGCTGTAAAGCCACGACAAGGCACCAACCTCTTTACAGGCCATTCATACACCTTTCATACGTGTGAGACATACAAAACCATTCACACCGCCAGCCTCGGGCCCATCACATAACAAAACTCACACCAGCACACAGCGCCATTCAAGGGCCCATCACTTTCACATGCCCACAATCCAGACACAGCAACTACACAGGCTGATGGATTGCGTGGAGTGGCACTCAGCTAGCAGTGTGTGTAGTGACCAGCAGAAAGTCACTACTCACACACAGCCAGCCGAGCTCCAGTCCACACACACCGCTAGCAGAGCGCCAGTCCACACACACCGCTAGCAGAGCGCCAGTCCACGCACACCGCCAGCCAAGCGCCAGTCCAGGCACACCGCCAGCCAATCGCCAGTCCAGGCACACCGGCAGCCAATCGCCAATCCACGCACACCGCCAGCCAAGCTCCAGTCCACGGACACCACCAGCCAAGCACCAGTCCGCACACACCAGCAGTCCACGCACACCGCCAGCCAAGTACCAGTCCATGCACACTGCCAGCCAAGCACCATTCCACGCACACCGCCTGCCAAGCTCCAGTCCACGCACACCACCAGCCAAGCTCCAGTCCACGGACACCACCAGCCAAGCACCAGTCCGCACACACCACCAGTCCACGAACACCGCCAGCCAAGTACCAGTCCACGCACACCGCCAGCCAAGCACCATTCCACGCACACCGCCAGCCAAGCTCCAGTCCACGCACACCACCAGCCACGCACCAGTCCACGCACACCGCCAGTCCATGCACACCGCCAGTCAATGCACACCGCTAGCCAAGCACCATTCCACGCACACCACCAACCAAGTGCCAGTCCACACACACCAACAGCCAAGCGCAAGCCTACAAACACCGCCATCACATTTAGGATTTTTTTAGAAAAAAATAAAAACACAAACAAATCGCAAATAGATACAAATCTTCTAACAGAAAATCAGCAACTAAATACATTGCACTAACACCAACCTTGAAACAGAATCAAATTATCCAAAGAATACAGACCAGGCAGTTCACTTTACCACTCATGAATGCTCCCAAAAATTCTTTTGCGTGTGGTACGCTCTAAAACAAGCAGGGACACACAGTGCAGGATGAGAAGGACAGTCGGGGCAGTAAATACGACTCTCCTTCCGCGTACCTCTTCGCCAACAGACTCTACATCTCCTACTGGGAAAATCTTTTGAGGGTGTGGGAGGAATGTGATCTGGAAAGTGGCGATCTTTCAATCTAGCAACATCCTCCACCACTCCGACTCTAGGAACACTTGCCTGTTCCACTACAACAAGGCTGCCTATTACAGACTCCTGAAACAAAAGTCATCTTTGACTCAGGGCAAGAATCCTGGAACACAACAAAAGCATTAAACATTGCCAAGTGGAAAAGATGGATAGCCAACTTCTTGTACCAAATGTAAGCCTTACGAAGAGCAGTGTAAGGTTCCAACCTCTGATCTACTCTGTCAACACCACCCATGTGCCTATTATAGTCTAAAATGCACACAGGTTTGCGCGCTTCAGCAACCTGACCCCATACAGTCACAGGTGCAGTGCTTTCATCATGGATGGTAGTCAGCATGTAGACATCTCTCCTGTCTGAAAACTTCACAGCAAGAAGCTCCTGGCAACGCAACGCACTGCACTGTCCCCACACAAGCTTTTGACAAACAAGTTCTTTCGGGAAACCTTTACGGTTAGAGCGGATTGTGCCACAAGCAACAGTGTCCACTTTGGCCAATTCCCTGAACAACCGCACACCAGTGTAGAAGTTATCTACATATAAATGGTGGCCTTTGTTAAAAAAATCCTCTACCAAGTTCCCAAACAATTTTCTCAGTCACTCCAAAAGTGGACGGACAACCAGGGAGGTTAATCCTAGATTCCTTACCGGTGTACACCCTGAAATTAGAGACATATCCAGTCCCACTGTCACACAGCATATACAGCTTTATTCCATAGCGTGCCCTCTTACTAGGAATGTATTGCCTAAAAACCAAGCGGCCCTTGAACAACACCAAAGACTCATCCACTGCAATTTCTTTCCCAGGGACATAAATCTCAGAAAATCGATCAACAAAGTGATCAAGGACAGGCCTAATCTTAAAAAGACGGTCACACTCAGGGTGATCTTGTGGCAACGCTAAACCATTATCAACAAAATGCATCATCCGCAGCAGAAGCAAATACCTGTCACGACTCATGACTGCTGGAAAAATAGACGTTGCCATCAAGGGACTGCTAGACCAATATGAAGACATTGATGGCTTCCTTAGCAAGCCCATCAAAAAAGTTAAACCCAAGAACTTCTTCATCTCTTCAAAATTTGTGGGAGTCCACCGGGTAGCTCTAGAGTATGGCTTAAGACTGGCACTGTTGTCCCTCAAAAACTGTTCGGCAAACAAATTAGTCTGCTCAACAATCTCTGCGAAAAACACATCGTCCATAAACAACTGAAAAAAATTTACCGGCAAGAAGTTTTCAGTATTCACTCTAGACCCTGGAACACCAGTAAACTCTGGCAATGCCGGCTGCACCATGCCAGGGGCAACCCAGAGGTCATCACTTTCAAAGGGAAGCCTTGCAGCCCCAGCCTGCAGCCCAGATGCCTCTTGCCGCACTACACCAACGGGAAGCCTTGCAGCCCCAGGCTGCAGCCCAGATGCCTCTTCCCGCACTATCGGCACATCATTCTCCTCCTCTAACACAGGCACTTCGTCCGCACTAAGAGTATCTTCATCATCCGATGACTCCATACGGTGAGAAAACTCACTGCCAGAATCGTCCCCTGCCTCCTCTCCCTCAGATGCAGAGTCAGTCTCTGAACCATGGTCAGAGGAAGACTCAAACAGCAAACCAACAACCTGCTGAGCAGTAATCCTGCGGCTAGCCATTATACTTACTAAGATAGAAGACTGCACAAACAAGTCAACAACAACCAACAATGTGCAAACCAAGTAAGTAAAGAAATGTGTACCTTTATCACAAAGATCAATGTACTCAAAAACTATACAATTCAATTACAAGAGACAGCTGCACTCACCAGAAACCAACTCTGCAGTGGCACACCAAAAACCAACGATATCCAACTAGAAAGAAGAAAAAAAAACAAATTACTCACAAGACAACAAAATACACATCGAGCACCAATGCAAAAAGTTTTTGACACTCAAACAACAAACATACTGCTATTATTACACCATTTGCAAAAAATAATTCATGCAGAGAAATCAAACACATTTACATTGTACAAAAAAAAGTCTCTTACCAAACTACACAAACAGCAGAACCACCAGTAACAACACGGCAAACTGAAAAGAGCAAAAGCCTTCACCTAGAACAAAAAAGTAAAAAAAAAAAACATTACTATTGCAATTCACAAAAAATATAACAAACATTATAACACGCTATGTTACTACCCAAATGGTCAATCGGGTTGTGTGCCAGGTGGGGCAGAAAACAGCAGGGAAAAAAAAGGCTACTCTGTCCCGGGGCGGGTGGGCCAAATACATATTATAAAAATTGCACCCTGGAAGCGACACTTGCCAAAGGGGTCACTTCCATTTTTATTTACACTAATTCCCTGGTGTCTAGTGGGCTTTTCTGCCCCCCCTGGGGCCAGAAACGGACCGAAAGTCGACCGATCTGCCCCCAGGGGGGGGCAGAAAAGTCTTCCAGAAAATTATGCCCCCAAGGAAGCGACCCTTGCCCAAGGGGTCGCTCCCTAAATGAATAACAAGACATCCCTGGTGTCTAGTGGGCTTTTCTGCCCCCCTGGGGGCAGAAATGGACCAAAAGTCGACCGATCTGCCCCCAGGGGGGGGGGGGCAGAAAAGTCTTACCATAAATTATGCCCCCTAGGAAGCGACCCTTGCCCAAGGGGTCGCTTCCGAACTGAATAACAAGACATCCCTGGTGTCCAGTGGGTTCTTCTGCCCCCCCTGGGGGCAGAAACGGACCGAAAGTCAACCGATCTGCCCCCAGGGGGGGCAGAAAAGTCTTCCAGAAAATTATGCCCCCAAGGAAGCGACCCTTGCCCAAGGGGTCGCTCCCTAAATGAATAACAAGACATCCCTGGTGTCTAGTGGGCTTTTCCGCCCCCCTGGGGGCAGAAACAGACCAAAAGTCGACCGATCTGCCCCCAGGGGGAAAGAAAAGTCTTACCATAAATTATGCCCCATAGGAAGCGACCCTTGCCCAAGGGGTCGCTTCCGAACTGAATAACAAGACATCCCTGGTGTCTAGTGGGCTTTTCTGCCCCCCTGGGGGCAGAAACGGACCGAAAGTCAACCGATCTGCCCCCAGGGGGGGCAGAAAAGTCTGAGCATAAATTATTCCCCCTAGGAAGCGACCCTTGCCCAAGGGGTCGCTTCCCAACTGAAGAAATAGACATCCCTGGTGTCTAGTGGGGCATCCCTGCTCCACGATCGCGACGCTGTGCGCGATCGTGGGACAGGAATGCCCAGCATTGAGACATCAGGGGAGAGGAAATACTCTTTCCTCTCCTCCGATGCCTCAAGGCCTCCGAATTCCGCCCCCCCCGCCACACCGCAGCCAAACACTTACCCTCTCCGTTGGACGCGCTGGAAGAAATGAATTCCAGCGCGTCCAACGCTTCCTGATGACGTCGGCGCGTGCTGTGCGCGCTGACGTCATCAGGAAGCGTGGGGGGGTTCGGGGGTGGCAGCGGAAACTCTTCGGCTGCCACCCCCCTCTGTGGGGGCACGATCAATGCCCCAGGGGGGGAGCGCCAGCGCTTCCCCCAGGGGCTGTGCTCATGACGGAGCGGAGCGGTTCCGTCATGAGCATCGAAGGGGTTAAGGTAAGACCTTTTACTGTTATCTTTGGTATTTTGGGTATTCTTGACCATATTATTAATTTGACTAAAAAACAGAAACATCTTTTGTTTACACTTATGCTTGTAGCCAGACGAGAAATCTGTATTAAGTGGATACTCCCTTCTCCCCCACTGATTCATGAATGGGTGGGGTCAGTGCAAAAATTCAGGAATATGGATAGACTTAGGGGGGTATGTAAACAAACAGAGTTTTGGGATTTATGGGATAATGTTAGGTGGTAGGGCAGGGAGGGATGTCCAATGATTTAAACATCGCGATCAAAATCGATGGATCCATGGATGCAGAAACTACCAACTTTGGTTCATGGAATCGGTGGATCAAAAGCAAGGCCTCTATCTCTGCTTCAAAGGGCGCCCAAATTAAGACCCGATTGCAAAATTCTCAAGATCGCATAAATGTGGACAAAAGAAAAATAAATAAATAAATAAATAAAATAAACAAATGACTAGCCCAGTTTCCAAAGTAATACCTGTCAAAATAGCATCCTTTAAGGATCTTAACCGATTTGTGGTGTGTGATTTGAGTCTGGTCAATCACCTTGGATGAGAGCTCTTTACTGTACCTCAAATGGTATTGAGGTTCACACTCATGATAAGGACATTGTCTTTAAGCTTGCTAGACAGAGATCAGGCATCGGAATGTACCCTTTATTGAACCAAGATGATTTTCCTCTTAAATTGTGAGACATAGTGTTACCTGAAGTTTGGGACTTTTCAGGCAGAGATATCGGACATATCAAAGGTGTTGAACCAGTCCGCATAGTTGTGAAGTCAAATGCTGAGTATTCAAGAATCACTCAATATAATCTGACCCCAGAAACTACTGGTGAGATCACTCCAGTGATTGACTCAATGAATGAACGAGGCATTTTGAAGGAGATTATGGGGAGTTCATGTAACTTGCCCATTATGGGTGTAAGGTCATTGAAAGGTCAAATCAATATTAGTTCCTTGTTTTTGTGTCTTACCGAAACCTGCTGTGATATTGTTTCAGATTCCATGTGAAACCGAGTGGTTCTCTGTCATTGATTTATGTCAACCCTTCTTTTCAATACCATTGCTTGAGGATAGTCAGTTCCTCTTTGCTTTCTCTTTCGGCAGCTGTGCCTTGGCATGGTGCCGAGACTGACAAGGGTATAAGAAGAGCCCCTCAATTTTCAAATATATACTCAAAAATAATTTAGAATCTTTAGTAATGCCACAGCACTCAGTCCTAGTCCAGTATATCGATGGCCTATTAGTGGCATCAAGCACGCAAGAGGCAAGCAAACATGACACTATTACTTTGTTGAACCACTTAGCTGGGAATTTTATGTCCCAGATCAAATTGTAGTTCTGCCAGAAAGAAGTCCTGTATCTAGGACACTACACTGAGAAAGGAGCACGGAAGATGTCCCACAAGAGAATCTCAGCAATTCCGAAAATGAATATGCCAACTACTCAGAAGGAAGTTTGAATGTTTCTGGGAGTGATGGGCGACTGTCAACAGTGGATTCACAATGTTTCCCTCATGGCCAAACCTCTTCAGAGGTTGACACACAAAGAAGTGCTAGTACTATGGGATGGCAACTGCATACGTGACTTCTCTGAGCTGCACAAATGTGCCTGCAGCACCACAACCCTGAGAATGCCTGATTACAACAAATGTTTTGCTATGATTTCCAGTACGGCAGAGGGCTGCTGTCTCTCAGTGAGTACCCAAATTCACGGCAATCCTCGCAGGCCAATGACCTATTTTTTTGCCACACTTGATCGTGTTGCTGCTGTGTTGCCTGGTTCCTTAAACGCTGTTGCCTTAACATGTGTGAGTCTTGAGCAATGTGAGAGCATAGTTATGGTTCACCCTTTTTCAGTCTTTGTACCCCATTCAGTGGAGGTGTTGTTAACCCTTACTGAGACACAGCACCTTACCAATATCAGGCTTACCAGGTATGAGAAAATCATCCTGGGTGTCGAGAACATCACCCTTAGGAGTTATACTATTCTGAATCCTGCCACCTTGATACCCCTTCCTGGAAATTAAACTGTGGGTAAAGAAGCTGAACATGACTGCCTAGTCATTACTGAGCTATGCACAAAGCCAGACCTGACATACTCAATGTGCCTCTTCCCAAATCTGACCATGTGCTGTTTGTTGATGGCTCCTGTTTACGTGGCCATGGTGGAAATGTAAAAGCTGCCTACGTAGTCTGCACTGCTGCAGGTGTGGTTGAAGCCTCCTAGCTTCAAGGAGTGTTTTCAGCAAAATTGGCTGAATTGATTACTCGTATTAGGGCATTCTGTGTTTCATAACAGCTGAAAGTGATAATTTAATTTTCACTGATAGTCAGTACGTCTTTGGTGTCGTTCATGACTTTGGGCAATTGTGGCCCCAACGTGGATTCATGACCTCTTCAGGGTCACCAATCCAATATGGAGAGAACATTTGAAACCTTCTCCAGTCCTTACAATTGCCTACCCAAATTGCAATGGGGGAGTGTGCCACCCATAGATCACGTACAGACTATGTGACAATGGGCAACTAGTATGCAGATGAGACTGCCCTGTACTGCACACTGAATTCTTGCAACGTTAATTGGGAATACATCAATGAAAGTTCAGATGTCACAAATTGCAATCTGTTGTTGTCTGCTGTTGATACTTGGAAGGAAGTTAGGAGATTGCAGGAATACGTGCCAATAGCAGAACAGCAAGGTTGGATCCGAGGAGGTTGTTTTAAAAGAGATGAGGATGGATGAAGTGTGGGTTTCAACAGATGGAAGACTAGTGTTGCCAGACAGCTTGTAACCACCTATGCCTAGACATTGTCATGGTCTAGCACATGTGGGAAGAGACACAATTGGGCACCTCTTTAAGGCAGACACGGTTCAATCCGAGATTCAGATTGATGGCTGAGAGTTTGTGTCACAAATGTGTGTTATGTCAACAACAAAATGCAGACAGTAAAACATCAGTAACAATGAGTGACATAGGGAGCTCAGAATGTAAATGGATTTTATAGAGATGTCCATGTCTGAAGGATTGAGATATGTCTTTGTGACTGTGTGCATCTTTTCATGGTGGGTAGAAGCTTAACCGATTAGGAGGAATGACAGTCTCACAGTGGACAAGCTCTTGTTGAGAGAGATAATACCCCATTTCAGTTTCCCGACTTCTCTAGAGTCAGACTGATGAACTCATTTTGACAATGAGGTCCTGAAGATGTTATGTGCAGCAATACAAGTTGAGCAGAGACTACATTGCAGTTACCAACCGAGAGGCTTCCGGTATTCTGGAGCAAGTAAATTGGCACTTTGAAATCTAGATTAGCAAAAGTGTGTGCTTCCACATCCCTGAAATGGCCCAATGCGTTACCTGTTGTGTTGATGAGTCTGAAAAGCACTCCAGGCAGGAGGATAGGACTTGTTGCCCCATGAAATCATCATGGGAAAAGCTATGAGACAACCAGCTATGCCTGTGAATGTGCTTGTTGGTGGAATGAAAAATGTTTTCGGTCGACTTCCCTTTGCATTGTATGAATTAAGTTAGCATTTGCTGCACCATTTTGTATTAGCAGCCATTTTGAGTAATAATCAAAACAAACTTGTCTCACCTCGTGTCTGCCTCATCGAAAAGCAGTTACCAATGTGCCCTCTGTACGTCTATTTCTTCAAGGTTGAATTTGCTGTGCTAATGAATAGACTGTTCATATTATTGCATACCTTTCCTTCTAGATAGGCTTGCTCCCACAGCTCAGAGCGGTGAGGGCAGGCAAAGTAACCTTGAATGCAAGATATTGTGTACCCTGTCCCAGGATTGTAGGTCATCCTTCTGTATCTTCTTTGTTCTCCAGCTACCAGACTGGATATTTCCTGTCTGGGCGTGTCTTCAGGGGTATTGGAAATGTACTTTATGCCTTACCATGTTGTCTAAGGACAGTCCCTCTGCAGCAATCTAAGGAGGCTGGTCAGGCTGGACTCCACTTGAGTGTATGACTAATAAATAACTTTGCTTTGTATTCTCTACTGTCTGACCAACTCTTCATTTCTTTGGAATGCTGAGAGGTGGTCGCGAGTGCCCCTGATCGGGTCACTTTCTTCAGTTGGCGCCAGAATAGGGACCAATCGGGTGAGTTTCCCTTCCTTGCCCGCGGTCGGGTGAGGAGGTCGGGGCCACGTCGGGTTGGACGGGCGGACCAGGGATCCCTGCATGAGAGAATCTTGAACTCGCAGCTGCCCCGTCTGTCTGACCAGGCGATGCCTTCTACAGTGATCATCCCGACTGAGGTCCTAGACAGTGAAATCCCTGGATCTGACCGTTTGGTCCAAAGAGTCGGCAGTGGAGAATAAACTCGTTTGACCTGTATGCACCAGGTGAGTTTGCTTTGGTTTTGTGTGAATATGGCGCCATTTTGGTTTGAATTTGGCACGGTCTGAGGATCATCTTTGGACAAGCACTTGATTTTGTTTGGGTTCTTTATGAACATGGTACCACTTTGATTTGTATTTGATGTGGTCTGAGAACCGACTGGGGTAAAGATATTTGCAAATATCTGCTAGGCATAAGTAGTGAACTTGTTTTCCTATAAAAATGCCTTGTTGTAGCAAATTGCTTTGTTTGAGCTGTTGTTGTTCTACTGATGCGCGATTGGAGAAAAGCCAACAGCGCCTCCGGAGCGCAATCCAAATTTTGATTTATATGTGAAACATGGCAGTGGCCCCATTATGTTTACTACACTATGGCACAAATATACAAAGGACAATGCCAAGTTGTAGTGGCCGTTGACAGGCACTTTTGATGAACAGAAAATTAATTTACTGCAGGAAAACTTTTTGCGAGAAGGAGTAGGCAGTCGAGGATTAATTCCCCTCAGAACGTGGCAGAAGGAGGCTAAATAGAGACCTATGAAAGCAGAGAAAGAAGCCCGGAAGGGGAAAATGCAGACATTGACTCAGAAAGCTATTGCACAAGATAGGGAGCACATAGAAAAAGGAATAGAGTGTGTTGATAGGAAGTTTCGATTACAAGTTGATAAGTCTTATGTTGCCCAAGACGAGAATTATACTTTTGAGGAGGAATTGTTGGATGCTCGACCCCTGCCTCTGTATGCCCCACAGAGGTTATACCCTGTATCTCCCCCACCGCCACAGCAACCCTGTTCTTCTGATTCTGTTGTCTCTGCTACTGTTGCTCCGTCTGCTTTGGCCACGGTACCTCCTGTCCTTTCTTTGCCTTCGCCGACTGTGGCAACTACCTCTGTTGGTGTTCCAGCAACACCCATTGCCTCGGCATCCCTCTCGCCAGCTCTTATGCCCACAACCCAGCCAGTAGTGACGTTACTGCCTGGTAACTCAGTTATCACTCCCACTGTTTTCCCCTATTCCCCAATGTCACAGAATATTGAGACGCCAGTACGTGGCCCTGAGGACAAAGACTGGACGAAATTCAAGGACTGCTTAGGACGAACGTTGATCCGATCCGATGTGGGGAGGCCAATAAAAAGGTGGTGGCTAATCAGGCAGCTCAGTGGGAACGTAACCCCATTTACAGTGTGGAGGATGTGTGGGAAGTGATGAAAGATTATGAGCCTTTTGTCTTGCAGCATGCCCTTAAGCATATGTCTGCTACTTTGATTGGGCTTTGGGAGCAGTGTTTTAATGAGGCAGTTCCACAGATTATCTATGATATTTAGGATCATGTCTACGTAGCTGATATGACGCCTGGTCAGGTGTTTTGTAATGTTGCGACATTGGTTGCCTGTTGGAGTAGGCTGCTCGATAAGAGCCCGAAGATGGTGCCTCAGTTTCCGATGAGAGAGGTGCACCCCATATATCACCTTGACATACCAGAGCAACGGCACCAGCATGATGTTGTTATCAGACCAAGGGTAGAGGCTCGGTTCCTAGAGCAGTGGGTTTATACTCCATGGAAGAGGAGTGAGGTTTTGTCCCTTAAGACTCAGTTACCCGACCCCAGGAAAAATCCTACTGCCTATTATAAGGAATTGACAGAGGCCGCTTCATCAACGGTGATGACGCTAGGGGACATTGAGATGTTCTTTGGTTTATTGGTGCCCGTTGACATTTGAAGACAGGTGCACACACGACCATGTTGTGGAATTGGATGGCACCTGGGATCAGATTAAAGCATGGGACCAGGAGAGGAAGCCTGCTGAGAAGCCTAAGGCCGAGATACTAGCTTTGCCTGGCCGAATTATTATGTATATGCACTCTCTTATTCCACTGAGAAGGGTAGACTGGGATAAATTAACAGCATGTCATCAGAAGAAAGATGAAAGTGTGTCAGATTTGGTTTGAAGATGTATTTTGGGATTTTAGCAGACAGGATCTGTCGGTGGAGGAGGGTGTCAGATTGTTCATTAATAGTTTTGTCACCAACCTGCTTCCTGAGATTGCGACTTGGTTGCAGGCCTCGGAGAGCACTTGGACTACCTCCTTCCCTTCTGTAATACTGAGTATGGCGCAGTACTATGAGCACAGAGAAGGTGTAGAAAGAGCAAGAGAAGGTGGAGAAAAAGTATAAATAATTAAAGACGAAGGTGTTGTTGTAGCAGGCTTCCAGGGGGGGAATGGTAGAGGACGTGGTGGTTCGCACAGGCAGGTTCCACGTACTAGCCGGACTACTACGCCTGTAGGGCCGAATTAGTGTGCATATTGTAAATAGGAGGGACACTGGCATAGCCAGTGTCCTCTGTTGTTGCAGGAAGTCATAGTCCCTAGAGGACCAGGTTCTTGTGGATGGGGTCGTGCAGCTGGTGGACAGGACAGAGCTCAGCATGCCACGGCCACACAGATGAGTTTGGGTGGTTACTACTTTGACGATACCATGGGTGGACAGTATTATCATGATGATTATGATTTGTATGAGGCGACAGGGATGTCTCACAGTTATGACAGCCAAGGGCAGAGTGAGGGACCAGTTCTAATACCTGTAGATCAGCGCAGTCCTTATGTTACTGCGGGTTTGAATGACTCAGCTAAGGAATGTCTGGTGGATACGAGTGCAAGGAATAGCTTCATTTCTCGTGCACTGGTCCTCAGGGCAGCTCTGTCTGGCCAAAATAATGTTTCGGTAGGCTTTTCTGGTGTACCGGTTGTGAGCCCCATTTCGAAAACTTTTGCACTGACTATAGGTCCTTTTACTGTGGATTCGCCATTTTTGCTGCCATCTAACTGCGAGAAAATTTTATGGGTTTAGATTTACTAAAGAAATTGCATACGACAATTTGTTGTTCCCCTAAAGGCCTTTACATGACAATGGGTCCTAATGTGGTTAACACTAAGCGATGTCTGTCCAAGGATGCGCCACTCCCTGCTGGATTCAAAGACATGCCACCCACATTGTGGGCAACGGGTCACGCAGACGTAGGACTATTGCAGATACCCCCGGTTTCCATCAAAATAAAAGATAATGCCATCTTGCCCCGTATTCCTCAGTACAAGATACTTCAGGCCGGGGAGCTAGCCTTGTTGCAAATTATACAGGACTTGATTCGGTCAGGAGTTGTTGAAGAGATGACTGCGAATGTATGCAATAGCCCTATTCTTCCCATTCTTAAGAGGGCCCCTTCAGGTTCGTCCGATAACAATCCAGATGTGTATCATTTTTTGATTGACTTGCGCGCAGTTAACAAAATAGTGGTTCCTCAGTTTCCGGTGGTCCCTGACATTACTGCCTTTCTGACGATGATTCCTTCCTCTGCTAAATTATTTTCTGTCATTGATCTGAAAAATGCCTTCTTCAGTATTCCAATCCACACAGACAGTAGGCACTTATTTGGTTTTACACTGGCTGGCAGAAGCTTTTGATTTTGTTGCACTCCTCAGGGCTATACTGAAAGCCCTAGCATATATAGTCAAGCTTTAAAAGCCCAATTGGATTCCCTTACACTTCCCTCGGGTAATGTGTTGCTTCAGTATGTCAACGATCTTCTTATTGCTTCTGATACTGAAAAGGGCTGCAAAGACAGTACGAATAAATGATTGCTGCATTTGGCACACCATGGACATAAAGTGGCCCTTTCCAAATTTCAATATTGTCTACAGGAGGTCATCTATTTAGGTCACCTACTGTGGAAGGAGGGTAAGAGATTGACTCCTGAGCGCATCTGTATTATTGTTAAAATGCCTATCCCTCAAATTCAAAAGGATGTGCGCGCTTTTAGTGGCATGACTTCCTACTGCCGCCACTGGATCCCAAACTATTCCATACTAATCTAACCCCTGCTCGCTTTGATTACTAAGGATGTGCATGGACCCTTGCCCTGGACGCATGAATGTCAGCAGTCTTTTGAGCAATTAAAAGTTGCGCTTCGCTCTGCTCCTGTGCTTGGTACGCCGGATTATGGAAAGCCGTTCGTGCTGTACGTACACGAAATGGCTGGTTGTGCGCTCTCTGTCTTAACACAGGCCTTTGGTTGTAAGCAACGGCTGTGTGCTTATTTTTCTGCTTTGCTTGATCCTGTCGCAAGAGCCCTCCCAAGCTGTGTAAGAGTGGTTGCAGCTGTTGCCGTCTCAATAAGACAATCGGCTTGGCTCGTATTTGATACTGACCTCACAGTCATGGTGCCCCATGCTGTGGACACTCTTTTGAATAAGTTACCAGTGCACGTCTGACCGGTTATGAGCTAACTCTCTTTGCCCCGCATGTCGCGATCAAAAGATGTGCCACTCTGAACCCAACCACGTTGCTACCCCCCCCTTCTGACAGTGAGGAAATTGATATACATGATTGTATTTTTGGATGGACTGGGAGACAAAGGGACAGGTAGACCTGACTAATGTTCCCTTATCTGACCCCCAAGGAGAACTATACGTCCATGGCTCTTGTTTCAAGTTACCAGATGGCACTACAACTGCAGCATATGCAATCACAATACTACACACAGTAGTTGAGACATCACAAGTCCCTTATCAATTGGCCCAAGCAGCAGAGCTCGTTGCTCTTTTTCAAACTTGTGAGTTGAGTGAGGGACTGGCTGTCAATATTTATACTGACAGCCAGTACGCTTTTGGAGTCGCCCATAATTTTGGATGGCTCTGAGCAGAGAGGGGGTTTCTCACTTCCCATGGGATTAGGACCTAGCATGGCCCTCTGATACATAGGCTTTTGTTGGCTTTGACACTCCCCAAGAAATTAGCGAAAGTGAAGTGCAGCGCCCACAAGGCAATTACTGACAATTTGGGTAAAGGGAATGAATTCGCAGATCAAACAGCTAAGGAGACAGCCCGAACGAAGATAAAAAAGATGTTTGTAGCAGGTCCCGCTAGGTGAATGCCCGAGGTTACCATGTTTGAGGACATGTTGGAAAGTGTCAAGGAGATACAAAGTGAGGCAACTATTGAGGAACTAGCGACATGGCAGGATAGCACAGCACGTTTAGATGAAGATGGGTGTTGGACTGATAAGTCAGGAAAACAGAGATGGATGTTACCAGATGCATATGTTCTTTCCATAGTCGCCATGGCGCACGGGCCAACTCATATCAGTGCTAAGGGTATTTGTAAGTTGTTAGACCCTGTATGGCAGAATGATAACATTCCGAAGACAGCTGCCCATTTAGTCAAATATTGTATGGTGTGTATGATGTACAATCCTAGAAAGGGTACCCCTACGCCACCTGGTAATTTTTTACCCCCCTTTCCCTTTTGAGTTCCTCCAGCTTGATTATATAGAAATGGACCGAGTTAACAATTTGAAATAAATGTTGGTGGTCATTTGTGCATTCGGTAAATGGGTTGAGGCTTACCCCACGAAAGAAAACACAGCAATAGCGACTGCGAAGGTCCCCCTGAATTAGTTTCTATCTCGGTTCGGCTTGCCTCATTTGATTTGGAGTAACAATGGCAGTCACTTTAATGCTAAAGTGATTCAGTTAGTGTGTTAGGGACTACATATCAAAGAAAAGTTTAATGCTGCGAATCATCCCCAGTCAGCGGGTTTGGTTGAGAAGTACAATGGTACTCTCAAACTGAAATTGGCAGAGATCCAGGAGAGCACAGGTTTTCAGTGGCCAGATGCTTTCCCATTAGCTCTCTTGTCTACAAGAACTAAGGCCCACTCTAAAACAGGACTGTCACCTTATGAGGTCGTGTTTTGGTGCCGGGCAAATGTTTGCGGCGTCTCGCAACCTCGAAGGTTCTCCGAAATTGAATATCTTCTGTTGGTAGATTATTTGTAAGAGTTAACTGAAAGTCTGCGTTCTATTCACCAGCAGATCCAGGACACACTCCCGCCAGTACTTGGGAGCGATATTCGGCCTGGAGATTTCATTTTGACGTGCAACTTTCAGAAGAAGAGGACCTTGGAGCTGAGGTGGAAGGGGCCAGTCCAGGTGCGCCTCTCCACCCGCACCGCTGTGAAGGTCGCCGGCCGAAAGAACTGGATTCATTGCCAGCATTGTTGCAAAGTACCTCTACCTCGGGGATTCAGAAGGGGAGCAGGTGCCCCGCTTTGTCCCTTTTTCAGATGCCCAGCTAACTTGGACCCAAACGGAGGAAGAGAATGATGCAGTGTTGAATGCCACAGTGCCACCTGAGTTCAGGGCCATTCAGGAGCCCCATTTTACTGACCAATCTGTGCTGGAGCCCCAGTGCATTGGCCCCTCTGTGCATGGAGTAGCTAGATATAACTTGCGCTCCCGACGGAGGAACAGTGCACCAAAGGAAAGGTCAGATTAGCAGGGATGGACTCAATAAGTCAGGCAATTGTAGTGTAGGGAGAAGCGAGATTGGTGCATTGTTCGGACACTGGACAGGATAGTTTGAACGTGCTCCCCTGGAGGGGGGTACTTTATCCTGTACGGGGTTGAATTTTCTTCAAGATCTGGTCCGACAGCTCCACAGCGCCAATGTTGATGAACAATAAGAGTCTGCCAGCGAGGCTCTAAAGGACTCCAGGAACATTTGCTTCTTGCCCTTTGTTTCTTGCACTCTTTCCCCCCTTGATTTTATGATGTACCCGTTTGGCCGACCCATTATTTAGGATGAAAAGCCATTTGCAGCACCGCGTTTAAACCAGGATGAGTCTAGTTGGTCTGGCTAGTCCATAAAGAACAAAATAGTTTTTGTAGTGATCATTGTGATTTACTTACTAACAGTACTTGGAGTACCATGGATCCTGGAAGACAAATACCCAGGGCATTCCCTGGTGGGTACATCGCCTGTTTCACCCGAACACATGTTTGTTACTTTGGCCCCTCACAAAATGGAACATCGCAAAACATATGTATACAATGTGTTTTTGCAAATGCTGCACCAGGCCCATGGTACGTCTAATGTCATTGATTGTTGGATCTGTGGCTTACTCCCCTCAGTTACGCATAGAAGTGATATCCTGTTATCGTAGCCATTACCATATCTGGGGAGCTGTGAGGGATGGTTTGAACTTTTTACTATGGTATATATTCACTTTCATTCTTCTACTATGAATATGACATCTGCTGATTACCACACAGTGTTAGAATATATATGTGTTCACCAAGCATTTACTCCAGGAGAACAAGGGGTCCCCGATACATTGTCCCTGACAGCTTGCATGAATGTATATGAACAGCAAAAAAATGCAACATGGCTTCGAAATGAAATGTTAGACTTCCATGGGTTCAATGCTACCGAATACTTCAAATGTTTTGAAGTACACAATATCACTGAGGATGAAGTGATGCCAATACCAGTAGTCAACACAACAGCTGGTTTCTGTGTCCAGGGAACAGTGAAGGCAAAGGTAGGAGAGATAAATTGCAATTACACCTATATATTGAGCACGATCAGTAGTCCGCCTTGGCTCCCACCACATAATGTTTATTTAGTTTGTGGGTCCCAAGCTTATGTTTGGCTTCCTAGAGGATGGTCAGGTACATGCTACCTCTCTTTCCTGCTCCCCCCTAGTGTATATAGCACCGTCCAATTACCAAAAAGACCATCAATTACAGCGTAGGAGTGCAAACCTGCCCCGAATTAAAAGGGTTATTAACACAGAAGATATAGATCAGACAGATACCACTTTACAGCAGTGTACAGATGCCATGAAGGGGATTATACCCTTTTGGGGTCCTTTGTCAAATAGTCTTAACATTCGTCGGCTCACCAGTGTTGTAGAGGGTGTCATTAATGCAATGGCTGGGATAAGAACAAATATAACAGCTGAGCTCCAGGCTACGAGGCTTGTTGCTTTCCAAAACCGATGGTGTTAGACGTCATCCTTGCTGATCGGGGAGGGGCCTGTTGCATCATTGGCAGCAGTTGCTGCGTGCACATACCTGACCATGCCCCTTATCTATACTCTGCCATTCAGAAGTTACACAGGGTTGTATCCGACAACCTACCAAGTGAATAATATTTGGTTCCTCTCTGAATGGTTTTGGAGTCTGTTCGCGTCCTGGGGTTGGAAGATTCCTATTTTCCTAGCTGTAGTCGCTGGTATAATATTCACCTGTTGTCTGTGCATACATTGTCTCCCTGCTTGCTGTGCTCACTGTGCAAAGACTCGACTACGATTAAACAGAAGGTCGTGGTACCTGACACTAAAACAACCATGATGATGCAGGATATACAAGACCACATGTCAATAGATGAAGGCATTTTTGAATATTGATTGATAATGTGTGTATTAACGTGTAGCAGTAATTTTCATGATATGTAAAGAGTTATTAGCTGAAGGATAGTAGAAAAAGGTGTTAGCAAATGCTAAAAGGAGGGTCTGTTGGAATGAAAAATGTTTTGGTCGACTTCCCTTTGCATTGTATGACTTAAGTTAGCATTTGCAGCACTATTTTGTATTAGCTGCCATTTTGAGTAATGAACAAAACTAACTTCTGTCTCACCTCATGTCTGCTTTATCGAAAAGCAGCTGCCAGTGTGTCCTCTGTACGTGTATTTCTTCAAGGCTGAGTTTGCTGTGCTAATGAATAGTCTGTTCATATTATTGCATACCTTTCTGTCTAGATAGGCTTGGTCCCACAGCTCAGAGCAGTGAGGGCAGGCAGAGTAACCTTGAATGCAAGATAATGTGTACCCGGTCCCAGTATTGTAGCTCATCCTTCTGTATCTCCTTTGTTCTCCAGCTTCCAGACTGGAAAATTCCTGTCTGGGCATGTATTCCGGGGTATTGGAAATGTACTTTATGCCTTACCATGTGGTCTAAGGTCAGTCCCTCTGCAGCAATCCAAGGAGGCTGGTCAGACTGGACTCCACCCGATTGTATAACTAATAAATAACTTTGGTTTGTATTCTCTACTTTCTGACCGACTCTTTATTTGTTTGGAAGGCTGATAGGTGGTCGCGAGTCACCCGGGTGACCCTAATCGGGTCACTTCCTTCAGTGTGAACGTTACTGATTCTTGATTACTATAAAGGACTGGCTGATATGGTGCATTCTGTGTCTCACCAGCTACTGCCCCACCTCATCAGGAGCAGTGCCATGGCCTCAGTCTAGGAGACTGGGTTATGGTGAAGAAGCATGTTTTAAAGTCATGCATTGAGCCTCATTGGTGTGGGCTATACCAGGTGATTCTGGTAACCACTACTGCTATAACGTGTGGGTACATGCTGCCAATACTCGCAGAGTCCTGTGTCCCCTTGATATAACAGCACCTGTTCCTGATGTATCGGAGGGTAAAGTGAGACAGAAAGAGCAGGTTAGTCAAGTTGTGGGGGATCCGCAAGCTGCTAGAACAGCACTCATTTGGTCTGATGGGGGGTCCGAGAGAGTCAACTGTTGACAGAACAGAAGGATCTAATTCAGAAGCTTTGACTATATGAAGTTATGACCCTGGTGAAGGGCCTAGTGCAATAGTGAGTTGTACCTGGAGACCAATGTCCCAGAGGACAGGATAGAGGGAGATGCCGTCTGACTGAAGTGCAGATGCCCTGCACTATCCCAGAGGGTGCCGATTAATCTGGCCACAGTATCAGTGAGGAAGAAGGGCTAAAAGTGAGAAAATCAAGGAGAGTGAGAGTATCCTGCCAGATGTACTCCTCACTTGAATGGACTTACTTGGCAGCCAATGATTGGGACAGAGCATTTCACACCTTTTGTTATAACAATTCGCATCCACTTGAACCTCCTTGAACTGAACTTTGTGACTGAACTGAGATTTGAAATTGCATTGCCACTAGACAGACTGACTCAACTTGTTCTGGAAATAATCATCAGTGAATTCAAACTGTGCATCTACTAAGCAGCACTGTAACCTTGGAAATGTCATTTGAACTATGCTTTGCTGTTCGTGCAAGTGAGAACTAACTGCAAAAATATTATTGGGCTGCCTCTTCTAAAGCTAACAGTCTGTCACTGGTGAACTCATGGAGCCTTATGCAAAATCCCTTAGCCTCAAACACGTATGTCCAGGAGTATTTACTGTTGCCACCATAGTACTAGTTATTTTGCTTATAATTTTGTGTTTGCTGCACCACTTACATGATGAAGAGCTCAATCCAGCCCACACACTCCAGAAGCCAAACCCTTCTAGTAATAGTTTACCCACACTAGATGAGAAAGCCTTACATCAGATGCTTCTGCTCCTAGAGGAGATTACTCACTGAATGTATATACAAAACTGCTATATGAATACGTTGATACTATGGATGCTAAACATTGTTACATAAGCATGCAGTTACCTGCGTCAGTTCTGAGGTAATTGTCTACCACCACCTTCCCTTACCATATTGAGTTACATGTAGTTTACTGCTGAGTTTATTTTGTGGGAAAGGTCATTTCCAATATTATTACTCAAATCAAACCTGCTCTTTAACCAGTGTAGAAAATACATTAATTGGTTTTGTAGAGGATAGAAGAAGAGATTTTTTGGCTCAAGGTAATTATCATTTAAAAGTTCCATCCTGGGCAAAGGAAGACAGAAGACATAGAATAGTTGGAAATATGGCTGCCCCTGCTCTAGATTGGCAACATAAAGGGAGGTTATTTATCTCCATTAGAAAATCCATGACTGACACAATTCAATTAATTTTTTATTAACGTATGGAACTCAACAAGAGGTCCACTTCAAAGGTTACAAGAGAATCACACCTAAAATAAAATTTTACAACGTTCAAATAGAGACCTTTACCGTAGAATATTATTCTTATAAATTACAAGAGACGAATCACTCACTTAGAGGGATAAAGAAAAATGTAACAGCATATCATGGAAGTACAATTTTGTTACAGAGAAAATCACAGCCTTTAAATCGACAGGGGAAATATCTTGAAAAAGAGAAAAGAAAGTGCTTATATGGAGATAACTAAACATCCTTCGACCTAGCAGTATTAGTCAAGTGCAAAATTCAGTTAATAACAATGACATTATAAAGAAAAAGAACAAGTATCACAAATGGATTATAAAATACAGTTATAATTCCTTTACCGCAACAAATAGAATTAATTATGTACACAATTACGAGCAATAAAAGAAGAAGAGAGACAAAGAATCTGATTAGTGAAACCCACAAAAGGATGACTTAATTCAATCTAGCAGCAACAGTTCAGTGCAGAGTTCCATAACTAAATCCATGACTCATTTAGGGACACTTTAGAATCGATAAAAAGAATAAGGGGAAATGAAGAGCAATAGAATAATGTGGTTGGATACAATTACAAGTCCTTTACTGCAGCAAATAGATAGAATTATTTGAGTACACAAATTAATTAAGTACCAGAACAATATAGGAGGCATATAAGCCAGTAATTGGACCTGCAGTTAGGAGACAGTATGACTAAGTAAGCATAAAACAGGGTTGCCCATACCGCCCTATCTAGGCAGAAATTTAAAATACGATTACAACAAGTTTAAAAACACCTGAAAAAACATGAAGATGTTTTTGCAGACTTATTTATTCTTTGGGTAAAGGAGAAACTCATGCGCTGTAGCTACAGTTTTGATATTTTTCTGAATAAACAGAGGGCAAAATATTTATTTATTCAGTGTTTTCTATAGCACGAACAAGACCCAAAGGTTTGGTGTCAGATCGCTTTTCAGTTCAACCACATTCAAATTCAGCAGATACCTAATTCTTAAACGCCAATTACAATGTATAAGTATTCAAATAACAGTGGCATATGCTTACCCTTACACAAATCACACAAAGTGAACATTACTAGAAATCAACTAGATTTACAGTAAAACATGCCATACCATACATAAATTTCAAAATAAAACCACTACTGAAGATACTAGGTATCCACACTGGTTATAGTATTGATTGTCTAATCAAATACGCATGTGGATTGATCGAGGTACCTATAATTAGAAAACATCCCTGTTGACAGGGGCAGGGACTAAATGTTTCCCACCTAGCTGAATATAGACAGTAGAGTCAAATCAATTAAAGCAAACTTGCTCGTGCAATGCCCAGTTTCTTTGTTCTGCTATTAGCAGGACTTTGATCCTGCTTACAGTAGCCTACTTGAACAGCTGAATGTAGAAGATTGAAGGATTGTCTGCAGTTCTCAGAATGAGTCCTAGTACTCCCCGGTGTTTGTTATGGAAAACATTTTACCCATCAGAAAGGACTTAGTCTCCTTTTTGAATCGTGGAGCGCAAGTGATTCTTCTAAAATTCGGTGAGAGCGAATGTCAAATTTGTGAAGCATCTCTGTAATAGACATAGGCGATAAGAGAGTAGGACTGGGCAAACAAACAGAATATGGTCAATGTTCTGAGTGCCCAGATTACACAGGTAACATAATCTTCCTGTGCTCGCAAGGGGAGACAAACTTGCCGTTAAGTAATTTAAAGGTAAGAGGTTCATCATACAGAATAAAATCACAAAACATCAGACCCCATAATTTAAATTCCAAAATAAATCTTTCTGGGTGACTCTCGGATAACTGGAGTTAACTATTGTTTTCAATCTTTCCTTCAGTCTGCAATTCTTAAGATCTCTTTGATAATAAATAGTGCTGCTAGTGATTTTTATAAAAGCCTTAAGTTCCGTGAGTGAAAAAGAGAGCAAAAGCTCTTCTTGAGTGCTAAAGAAATGTATTGATGTAGTGAAGTCATGTGCAAATGAGTATTTGTCAGTCTTTGCACCAAAGATCTCATGACTAAGGAATCCCTTATTGTGTTCACGTCACTATTCTGTAGGATAAATCCCCACCGGATTACTCTGGCTATGCCTTGGACAAATGAACTTATTAAACCAAATTCCAGGTGAATAGCTGGAATCAGGACCAGAGCATTAAAGTCATTTGGCCTACGTAATATTTGGCCCTTTATTTTATCTAAAAAACTCCATTCTGCTATTTGGAGAGATTCAATAGCATACAGGAGGGTTGGCGGGATCTTTGCTTTAAAGACAGACAACATATGCAAAAAATGACTACAGCCCATTTCATTATAGAATCTACGTAAGCCATTAGCGTGCGATGTGGCTTTGTTGGAGCAATGATGGATATGGGGTTTATACTTAGTGTTACCAGTTATCATTTTACCTAATTACAGCTAGGACTCTACAGTCGATTTTCTTGGATCCTAAGCTCCAAACAAAGTTATGAACTTTCCTATTCTTTCAATTTTTTAGAATCAAAATGTTATTTTTATAGGTGTTTATCTTCAAGTAATGAGGTGCTGTATATTTTTGCAAAGCCTGCAGCTTCTTAGTTAATTCAATAGGAGTCAGGTCTATAATTATAATATCATCAGGATACATTAGACACCGAAAAGGGCGGCCACCTATCTTCGGTGCATCGCCCTTTTGGGGAGTAAAACAATCTGGAAGACCAGCCACATCAAGGGGAAAGGAATTGGTTCTATGACAGACTTGCTTCAGGCCATTTCTTTATTAATTATGGCTGAAAGACATTGATCTCCTCCAAAATGAACCTGAGACCATGTATAAGAGTGCAGAGCTATTATGATAGATAAAAGGGAATTCCCATTTTTTGAAGTTTATTCTTGAGTAATGGGCGATGTAATTTATTGAAGGCTGATGTAAATGTATAAAAGCTACCAATGCATGCAACTTATGAACATTAGTGGACTTCTCTTCAATTAATTTCAACATACAAATATTATCTATGGTACAGTGGTCTTTTCTAAATCCAGCTTGTTCAAGAGGAAGAATATTCTTTTTAGACACCCAATCGTTAAGATGATCCAGTACACTATGAAAACTTTCCTGACTGAGTCTAAAAGGGCTATTTGCTGGTAGTTGCCCTGCTGGTGTCTAAGCCCTTTTTAGAAAGAGGAATTAAAATGCTAGCACACCAGGAAGGAGGAATCTTTCCTAGCTGGTAGCAATAACTAAGAGAGGAGCAAGAAGAGTAGCCTAAAGCTGGGGCTCTTTCTTGATCAAAGACAAGGGAATTTGGTCCGGGCCCATAGCTCCTGAGGACCACAATCTTTTAATAAAACCAACAACCTCACACCTTGATGGAGCAAAGCTAGATGCCAACTGACTAGATGGATTACTAGACGGAATAGGGATTCCCAAATAATTAGAATTATCCGAACACAAGTCTGTTAAGTGAACTTTCCAGTCTTCCTCTCTCATGGTAATAGAGAGAGATTTTGCCCTTGAGCCACAGCAATCAGATATTATTTCCCAATACTTATTAGCATGTTAGACGGACCCAGTTGGAGTCTTCATTTTCTTCTTGAGGGAGCGTTTTTTCCTAAATATTTTCCTCTTTAGTAGGGAATTTAATTTGTAGCAATCAAGGGAGAAATTCAAGAATTGGGCCCTCACTAAGCTATTTATGTCCCTATTCAGGGAAAGTATATATTTATCCACTGGCTTATGCCAAGGAAGTTTAGAGTTGATCTTACAAGATGCACCCAGAATGGTCATATTGCTATAGAAGGAAACCAATGGATCTGGCTTAGAGGACTGTTGGTTACCTGATAATAAAAGTGGCTGGTCATCTATTAACATTAAAAGGGTCTCTTTTACTTTAGAGGCTGCCTTGGCATTCCAGTGGATTCTGACATTTGTTTTATTGAATCCAACAGGGATACCTTTGAGGTTCCAGGAGCTTAATTCTGTTAAATTTACCTCCAGCTGACAGGAGATCACCATGTGGTCACTGAGAGAATTGTCCAGAACTTTCATATGGGACAGCCTGTTAAATAAATCTGATGATACAATTAAATAATCAATAATAGAGCCCCCAGAAGATTATTTTTGGGTGGCTTTTGCGGGGATATCCTTTCCAAGTCTCCCATTAACAATTAGTAAGTCTGTCTTTCTTAGGGCGTCTATGAATGTCACCCCTCTTTTGTCTACCCAACTATTGTTGGGAAACAAGGCAGATGGAATTTTTAAAGCTTCCTCTTTTTGAGAATTGACAAACAACCTTATACCATGATTAGAGACTTTACCCTTAAGGTCGCCTACCAACATTAGATGAAGGCAATTTTCTCTTGCCATGGTAGAGGAGATAATAACAGAAAGCTCTTCTATTAAAAAGGATGGAGAGGAACCTGGGGGATATAAGCATTTACGATTAGCAGATACACAGTACTTTAGGATTTCTTCCTTTTTTTGACTGCCTGCATTAAATTAGAATCATGACTAATATCTTCATAAACCCATTTAGTATTGGTTCTGAGCAGTACGGAAATGCATCCTTTAGCATGACTTCTGTCCCTCGGGAGTGCAGGACAGCCTAGCACAATAAATTACTCTGTAGACCAGCAGCCTGTAGACCAAGATTCTTGAAATGCATATTATATCCATTTTTTGTTCTTTTAAAATTTTTTATTTATTTTGAACCGTGAATAGGCCGGCCGCATTCCAGGCGATCAGTTTAAGCCCAATACTGAGAGTCATTCCCATACCTTAACCTTCTCAAGCTATTGGTATTTAAAGTAAGTCTGGGTGGTGAACTCCGCTCCACTCGTGGAGTTTTCCGCACTCCGCATAGCTCGCAGAGTACCAAAAAAGAGTTTTTTCCTCACTCGCGTTCATCAATCTCAAGTTGGCAAGCGCGAGCGAGGAAACTCCACCTCCCGGCGAGATTTTTCCTAGTTCGCAATATCAACATCAAGTAGCGAGCGTGGAAAATCAACCTCCCAGCGAGATTTCTCAATGCGGGTGGTCAGATTTCTCATTGCAAGTGCTTGCATATGCTTGCGTATGATCGCGTTGAGAAACTGACCTTTCACTTTGAGAAAGCTACCGCTCAAGTGAAGATCTACTTGAGCGGCAGAAAGGAAGCAGCGCCCGCTTGTGCTGTGCATGGTGCCGTTCGAGATGATTGCACAGTGCGGACGGGCATTTACCTAACGCACTCTGCAGCATGCGGAGCTCAGCATAGCGAAACAGAGGTTTCTGCAAACTCCACCCAGGCTTAATTTTAAGCCCCAGCTATCCAGTTCAATTTTTTGTCTTCCTCAACTTCGAGCATTGTTCCCCTTAATCGTTCTCTCACCAAGCAAGGAAACTCTCCTACCATTTTTCCCTAAAGAAATGCGCAATTCTTTTTCACTCTTCCGGTAGGAGGTGGCTACTGGAGACGGTTGGGAAGAGCTATTAGATGGGCCCTTAATACTTTTGGGGTTGTGTGTTACTGTCTTAAAAGCACTATCCTTTAATGGGACGAAGACATCAATTCCATGACTTCGTAGCTTATCACTATTTATGATTATAAGATTAGATATCAGCTTTGAAAAGAAGGTCACTCCCCCAGAGTTTTCTTCTTTCAAAATGTTAACCAGTAGCAAATCACTACTCTGCACAATTTGTAATTCTGTAATGTCTGAGAAATATCCTAGAAGGAAAGACCTATTCATGATGAGTTTTGATCGAAAATAAAGAATCATTCAAGGGAGAGAGACACTACCTTCGGACCACTTGCCAGGCTATCCCCAGCGGGGGGATTCCCAGCAGGATTATAGATAGTATTAACCCCTATTGAGGAGGAAATTAGGGTAGCATTGGGATTAAGACTAGATAAAGACACCGTTGACACACTAGAAGCTGGGGTATTGGAAGCTTGTACAATCGAAGCAGAGTCCTGGAAATCCCTTGAGATGGGTGGAGAGCTTCTTGTGATGGCTTTTGGCTGATCATCTTCCCTCTCTAGTGACATCAGGGAAGAAGTTGGAGAGAGAAGACTGATGAAACACAATCCCTGCTCTTTTTTCGGTTATTCTTAAAAGCTTTTTCCCTTTTTTATATTATTCTGAGTTTGGGTGCAATTAATTTTCCTTTCAGTTTTTACAACCTCTGAAACAGGTTTACCAGTTGTAACGCCCTTTCTTTTATGAAAAATGAGGTAAAAAGCCTAATTTTTACTTATTTTTTCCACATCATTAAAACCAGTAGTATCCCAGAAGGAGGCACAGAAACCTCAAGATTGAAAAACTGCTGTAACCAGAAAGGCTGATTTGTTTCAAATACATCTACATTGCCCTTCCCCTTGCAGATCCTCCTACTGCTGGTGGGGGTGCCAACTTGGCATCCAAAGTCTGTACTTGCAGAAATTATGTCAGCGCATACCTGGGGGGGATTCTGTGGATTGGGGGTCTGACAGCAGCAGTCGCTCTTCTTTGGGGGAGGCAAACCTTTTTGAAGGAATAGAGGGAGGCACGACATCTTTGTCTGTAAAGGTTCTTTGTTCCAGGATAACCAATTTTGTCATTGATAAAAGAGAGTCTAAGATGCAGTCAGAATTGGCAACAGATCTCTCCATTAGAGCCAATATAGAGGACAAAACTCGTTCCAGGCAGTTCAGGGAGTAAGATAAGAGAGCTTTATTTTTAGGATGGTTATTTGAAAAATGCGGACTGAGAAATAAATCAGCAGTAACTGATGCCTTAGAGTCAGCCCTAGAAATAGATAAAGACAGACCGCTTGGTGTGCTACTAAAAAGCTGCATCTGCACCGTGGGGCCGGAAGGTGTGTCCCGAGCAACTGCCCCAGTAATTGATAAAGGAGAGATATTTGAGGGTATTTTAAATGCCTAAGGGTGTTTGGCATTAAAGTCCATTTTAAAATCAGGGAGGGTAAAATCTTCATATGGAATACCCTCCTCTCTGAATTCAATCCCATTTCCTGCACCAGACCTGGGCTTCTTATCAGCGGCAGAAGAAGGGGTTTGATTGGATATGGGTGACTTATCCATATTAGTTGTACCATCCACCTCCATATTCCCTCTGCGCGGTTCAGACATATTTACCAATGAAACCACTTTGTTGAGCTCTGATTCTCTTTTAGAGAAGAAGGTGGAAATGCTGTTGAGTCCTTTCACGATGTTTGGCTGAAGTTACTTATTCCTCAAGGGATTGGCTTTAGTCTTCTTGCAGGCTCTTAGGAAGATCAATTTTCCAGAACGAAGTTTTTTGGCAGTCATGGTCCGCCCACCTGTTCACCAATTAGGCAGACCTTTGATCGAGGACTGCTTTTCTTTCTCTCCTAGACCAGCCACTTCTCTTCATAAAAGACGCTGATTTGTGCTTGTGTTAATGAAAAATTATTGCTCTTAGAAGAATGTGTTTCACTGAGGGTACTCCTTTATGTTGCCTGCTGTAAAGCTATAGAGCAACTTGAATGCTAAAGGGTCAGTCCTGTCCAGCCATGGAGTTGCACCAACTGTCCTCCATTAAAGAAGACGTCAATCCCTGGGCCGTTCCAGTAGCAGGAGAGATGGCTCCACCAGGTGAACTTGTACCAGGGAAAATAAAAATGAGGAGGGGAAGTAAGTGAGGAGGGGAGGTGGCCCGAAGCGGGAGCTCATTGGGTCTACTGCAAGTTGCACCCAGACCTGCCTGGACCGCTTCTGCGAAGACCCAGGCTCTCTCTTAGCGGGTAGTAGCTACAACACCCACGCTTGGGCCTTTCCTCCACTTTCTACTGCTCAGCACCAATGGGGCTCCTGCCCAACACCTGAGGGGAGTCCACCTAAGAGGCCGACTGGCTGTCCTTTTGTCAGACGGGATACCACATAGACTACTAAGCTGACATGGCAGCTTGGCCAAAGACAGTAGTCGAAAATTGCAGGAGGGTATAGATACAAGAGGAGCAGTAAATTGAAGAAGGAGCATTAATTCGGCCAGCTGAATGGAACATATGAGGAAAAGAATGCCACTATCAGCAGGCACCAGCGGCACCACCGGGAGACCAGGGTTAGCCTCTTGCCGCCAGCGTCCCACTCGAGCCGACAGCGTCAGCACAACAACAGAGGCAGGAACATCCAGAGTGGCTGGGGCATGAGCCGCCTGGCTCCCGGTACCCTTTACTCTCAGGCAGCTCCCGGACAAGTACCTGACTTCAGCATGCGAAGTCCGCAATCCGGTGGATGATGAAAAAAACTGCCTGGCTCCTCCTGGCCTGCGGCTCCTAAGCTGTGGCTCCTAGGGGTATATCGCGGGGGTTGGCCCCTTGACCTCCCCCACCCTACTGCCGTGCGGCTCTCGGCTCACGGATCTCGAGTTCCTGCTTCCTGCTTCGAGAGCATTGGGTGATGTCACTTCTGTATTGTCAGCACACGACTGACACAAATTTTGTAGGAACTAGTGACTATGACCATACATTTGAAGTTAGAGAAAATTGGGGTATACATTTGGATGGAGGAGATTCTGCTTTTCCTGGTGATTATTATATTTGCGGGAAAAGTGCATTTACAGGTTATCCAAGAGATATTATGGAACGTGCTATTGAGGAGTGTTTTTTCCAAATATTTACCATGTGGACCAAATTGAGGATTCGACAAGCGGGAAAAGAGCAAGAACCAAGAAGAGAGCTAGTTACAGTGAAATTGTAGGTGATATTTTTGGTGCCATGATCCCAACTGTAGGTGTGATACTGAATTCACACAAGATTAGAACACTTATCACTGTAGTAGATAAATTGGCTACTAGTACAGCTGGAGGATTTTTGGTTATTGACACAGAAATGGTTGCCATCAGATCAATGGTTTTGCAGAATAGACTTGCTCTAAACGTCCTTCTTGCGAAGGAGGGCAGAGTCTGCCGGATTTTAAAAGTTCAACAATGTTGTAGCTATATCCCAGTAGAGAGTAAAGACCTGAAGAAATATAATAGCAACATTACGACGTGAAGAAGGATCTCAAAGGGTTGACAGCAACCTGTGCTTGGGAAGCAATAGGAAATGGATTTTCTGCTATAGGCAGATGGTTTGGTTATCTAGGGAGTGGAATATTTGGAAGCATCTTGAGACCTTTGGTGATAATCACTCTTTGTTGATTATTGTTGTTCATGATTGTTAATGTGTACATACATGCACAAATAAGAAAGGGAGGAAAAAGGAAAAGAGCAGATGTAGAACTAGAAGAAAGACAGACTAAACTTTATGATGACATGAAATTCCTGGAGGATTCCAGAAGGACAACGATGAAGACAACAAAACTGTAATTCAAACATCTGATAAGAGATTGATGTGATGGTTTGATTTGCCATCCGAAGGGGATTAGTGCAGCGCAAAACTGCCCTCTCTTACCTGAATACAACTGATGCTTGACACACAAAATAAACATGCACTTTGTGCATGCGTATTACATGTCTTTATGATACTTGTACATGTTACACCTGATACTGTGGATGCAGAGAGATTTTGCTTTAGAATTTATAGAACTCACATAGAATATTTTACTCATGTCAAAAGAAACATTTGATGTATGATTTAGAGCTGTTTAAAGTAACAAGAGAATATCTTAATGAAAATGATTTAGTAAACATTTATACGATATATATTGATTAAGTGACTGACACATAATAATAAAATTTAATATGTTTCATTACAGCTAAAGGGATTTGTAGTTATAATGCTTACTAGAGTGAAAGATGAATACCTTTGCAATACAGTAGTGTCCTTTAAACCATCTTCTTTCATTATTATTGAAGTATGTCACACGATTCATAAATATGTGCAACATTTCTTGTGTAACTGCAAGAAATGTTATTAGCTTCAACTGATCCTCATGTGTCTAGGATATTAGAATAGATTAAACGATAATGATTTCTCAAAGTATGCAATAATGTTACACATATGTACTTTCAATGCAGATCCTAGGCATACTTGCTATTGTGAAGTCTCATTGCTTATTGCGTGATCTATGCAATTTGAACTAAAAGTACTAAAGAAGCATCATATACATATACATTTAAATGTATACACATTAATTGTGCATTATTAATGTAATGTCTTAAGTTAAATGTGTTCACTCAAAGGTCCGAATCTTTGTCCTGCAAGAAACTACTATGCTTCGATATTTTTGCTGACTTGCTTTCTTTGCAGGACTTCTAATGATCAGTTAGTTTAGAATACATGCATTTTTTCTAACAGCAATAGATACACGTATGGGAAAGGAATTCAATGACGTGCACATGATAAAACAGTGGCTGGATAATGGGCTATTGTACTGAAGACTGAGTGTGTGACCAAGGCGGTGTTCTTATGTCCAGTGTGGGATTTTACTGGTCTGTTGCAGAGTGTGTAACATGTTAATCCATACCTATATTTAAAGAAATACAATGGACTTCTAATGATGATGCAACCAAAGGGGAGTTGCCAATGGACTCTATTGATTATAAATTACCATTAGCCCCACGACGGGGACTACAGACGACTTTGGACTTTCCTGCAGACCGCCTGCTGGACTTTCGTTGCTGAGCTCTTTTCTGCATGTCCTAAATGTAAATGTAAATGTCAAGGTACTTATAGAGCGCACTGTCACCAGACGGCCACCTTGCGGTGTCGCCTTTGCGGTTTCCTGGCGCTGATACTCATACCGCTGTGGAACCCCTCCTGGCTTTCCCTGTGAAGTGTCCACTCCTGGGCACCCCCAGGGTGAAGCCAGGCATCCTTAGCGCTGGTGGGGCCAGTGTGGAGGCTAAGCAAGCTATTGCCCAGAGTTGCAGCGTGGGGCCCGTGATTAGAATAGGCACCGAGGCGAGAATAGACAGGTCGGAGGAAATTGAGCCCGAGCCCTGCCGAGGCGGGAATCAAACCCTGGTCCCTGGCCAGAACTCTGCTTCAGGGTCTGCCGCTCTAACCATTGAGCCACACTCCTCCACAGAGCCTTCCTAGCACTCCTACACGAACGATGCCCAAACTCCCATTACCCTTAAAATTAAGTTTTACACACTTTTTCCCATGTGTGAGGCCGTCACATATTTCTTATCCAATTGAAGACTCTCGACTGAGCTTCTGCAATGGTGCTGTTACTACTACTTGTACTCTTTTGTTTGATTCATATTGTCTTCTATAGATTTGTACTATGAGCATTTATGTGCCTTATCCCTGCATATGAGATTAGATTGCTAATGCCTAGAAAGGACCAAGCTAAATTGTATTCCGATTATCAAATACTTATGTTGCTGTTTTGTGTTGCGGCTACAGAGCTGCTTGTACGTCTAATCCTTGTTCACTTAAACTTCTTTAAGAGGCTTGGCCTCACAGTACCATACTGTACCAATATAGTCTGATCTTAAGAGTGATATATCTGAATCTGATTACTTATTTGTAATAAAAACCCTTGAATGTGGCTACCGATTCCTGGTCCTCTTTGTGTAACCAAGGTGGTTGCCCTGTTAATTGACATTGATTGGACAAGATATGCTAACTCTCTTTCCCCTCAGTGCCATGGAGGACCAAGTAAGCAAGTAAGTAAGTGATAGTAAATGATCCAGTGGAGGAGGTAAATTCTCAGTGCCAGTTTGGCCAGAAATGCAAAGATCAAAACGCCGGCTCAGACTCGAAGAGTTGCTAGTGATGTGAATTGGCCGAGCATTGATAAAAGCAATGGAGACAAAGGCTTCTTTTACTTAGTTTTTCAATGCACTGACCTGTGCCCCAGATATTAAAATAATTAGGTGACATCAGATGGACTGAACCAAAAAACAATATACAAGTGGGGAGACACCGTTTCTAAAAGTGAACTTCCTTATGCCATAACTACAATGCGGCCCCCGGGGGAAGGAAGGTCGGCAGACTAGTCTTCCCCGGGGTGTTCGCGCAGGGGAAGGACAGGGAAGTGAGGGGTGGGATAAGGGGTGGTGTTTTTAGGAGGGGATAAAGGGGGCTGGGAGAGGAAGTCCTTCCTCTTCCTTTCCCCTGCGCCCCAGGGTGGCAGTTAGCTTGTTTTTGGCCGCCCGCCCACCCTACAGTTCGGTGGGAACGATCGGGTGGAATTTTATGTAAGTGTGCCAGTTTAGGATGGGTTGTGAGTGAGTGTGGCGGATTTAGGATGGGGGGAGTCCATGACAGGCATACTCACACTTCCTGGGAGGGGGATACTGGTGAAAGGTAGGGGTGCGTCATACCAGATTACGATGGATGGAGATGATGGAGGAGGTTGTAAGAGAAGTGAGGAAGCGAATGGGATAAGTGAGGAGGTTGCTGTGTGAGGTGGGATGGAGTATTTCGAGTATGGGAGAGAATGGAAGGATGAGAGTTATGTCGTGGGGATTGTTGGGGGGTTTGTTTGATGTTTTGTTATGGTTGTTCAACCCTGTCCTAATAAATGGCCTTTTACGCTAATAACTTGCGTGGAGTGGTTATTGCGGGATGAACGTTCCTCTAGGGAATCAAACCTGACGATAGATCACAACAGAACCAGGTATGTTCATACTACAAAATCGTCATACTTCTGAGGGAACTGTGTAGGGGGCCTCAATAATTAATTTAATGTTGTCCTTCTTTCAGGTTGCCCAGAACTGCCACAGGTGAGCACCACACGAGTCAGCAAAGCTGCAGTGTCACTCCGCGGACTCACAGTGCTAGGCACGCATTTCTCATCAGTCACACTAGTGTCGGTTTGTGAAGCGAGATACACTTCGGGATATCCTCACTTCATCTCTCAGCAGGAACCATAGTTCTATTTATTGAGACAGCCGTCCATGGGCGGACTTTCATTTCCATGTAAGCGCACATTTAAGTGTTAAAAAAGATACACTTTTATTTATGTAATTGAAAATCGTGACGGGAGAGAGATAAAGCATACTTCTCTTTTTTTAATGGAAGTTCACATAATTACGCATGTTGTGTTTCTTCTTTTTTTTTTAAATCTTCCCATTGGGCGCAGGGCAGCCAATATTGTATTAAAATGTGAGGTGCAACTTGGGAATTGGGTGGGCGATATTTAGGAATGCGTGGAGGAGTGCATTGTGCACACAAAAGAGGGTTCACACTGTGTCCATGTGCAGGATTAAATATTTAGATCGCTTCATGGAAAGTGGCTTTAGTTATTTAGGCATTTTTATCCTCTAATCTCCGGATCATAACCCTGAAATACATTCGCTTTTTGAGAGCCGTCTTGTTTTAAGCGGCTCAGTCCTCGTGGCATCCGCTAAAAGCAGATTCTGCCCAGTCTAGCTCTGCTCGGCTTGAGCCTCAAACCTGACCTCGGGAGCCTGGACGTTGTTGCTTCTGCAAACACTATACCAGGATGGTGGGGCTCAGCTGGGGTTTGTTGCTTCGGGTTACTTGTGTGACGTAGGTTCGTTTAAAAGTTGCATTTTGATTTCTGTACCTCCAATACCTACATGAAGGATTAATCCATATAAAAACCTTCCCTTCTTTACCAGCTCGGCTGCTGTGCCTTTAAGACTCTTGCAATATTCTGGTTTTCACATTTGCTGCAAAAACTAGACAGAGTAGCCTAACTAGATCCTGCGAAATTTCCAGACAAGCAGAGGTTTCTGAAAGGCCAGTAGAGCCTGTCACGTGCCAATCTTTTCCAGGCACTCCCACTACACCGCCTGCTTTCAACCCAGGGCGAGTTCTAGGATTTTTGGGGCCCCTCTAATTTACATAAGTGACACCTTCAGGCTCCGGAAGCTGCTTTGTGGAGACTCTTCCTGGGCCACAGCTCCTCCTCTCAGCCACCTACACAGGGCCGGACTGGCCGTAGCGGGCACCGGTCAATCCCCCGGTGCGCCGCACGGGTGGAGGCCGGTTTTGGGCCCCTAGGGGCCGTTTTCGTTACAGGGCCGTATCGGCCCTGTATCAAAATCGGCTGAAAACCGGCCCTGGCAAAGAGCTCGGCGACACCCCCCCCTGGAGGGGGGCCGGGCGAGCACTTTGCCAGGGCCGCTGGTGGTTCACAGTCCGGCCCTGCACCTACAAGCACCACTTTTACAGCTTCTATAGGGCTGAAGGTGAGAGAATTGCTGGGGGGCTGAGTTAAATCTGTGGGGGCACCAAAGGGCGTCCCTCAGTGTCTCTGAATGGGCTGCCGGGGAGGAGGTTTAATTGCAGAACAAACCTGTGAAATGTGTCTCCTTGCAACTGGAACACCATCCCTAAGAGGCCCCGGAAGGGCCCCCTCCCTTCCCTCTCATGGGCACAGTTGCAAAGAGACGCCTTTCTTTCAATTGAATCAGCAGGAGTACAAGAGGGCTAGTGATGTGTTAAACTGGTGTAGGGCCCCATGCTGGTGGGCTGAGTGCAAGGTCCTCGACAACTGCCCACACTGCCCATGCCTAGCACCGGCCCTGAGTCTACTTTAGTGGTTCTTAACCTTTTGACTTCTGTGGATCCCCACTTAATCACTGCAACCCACGGACCCCCACTGAATCATTATTGAAATGCGGGGACCCCCAGTGAGTCACTACTGGAAGCTGGGGACACAAGCCTTCTCGTTTTTAGAAGATTTGAACAGCAAAACACTTTATAAAAAATACAGAAACAAGCATTCTCAAACAAAAACACAAATGTTGGAATATTGTTCAATGGGGGTCTCTGGTTTTCAGTAATGATTAAATGGAGGTCCTCAGAAGTCAAAAGGTTAAGAACCACTTTTCTAAGCAGCTTTTGAGCCCCATCTCCGAGTCCCCATCCCACAGGACTAGCTTATATATTTTCCTTCAGGCACGCCTGTCTTCCTGATGCCATTAAGGAAGCCACAAAAGACCGGCACTGATCGATCCACTGCATATTCCTTTGCTTCTACTGAAATAAGGACTACAATTTCAATTCTACTCCTTTGTAACCGAAAATGGGAAAAAAAAAGTTTGCCTGCTAGAGCTCCCCCATAAATAGAAAAGGACTATTTTCATGTTCTGTTTCGTAATTGGTCCCTTTACTATACAAGATCAATACTAGTATAGAATGTCAGTTTTTCTGGAAAGAAATGTGCAAAATATTGTATTTTAAAACACCTGGCCTCTGGTCATGCCTAACAAGACCTAGCATCTTGGTGTTGAAGCACATTTCTTTGGTTTATGCTCTGTTCATACTGCATTTATCAGCACATAATACAACTATGGTAGCTGAAAAAAAATGTTAGGGTAGGAGACAACTCTTTTGCAGCACAGCGGGGGTGACAATTGTCATCAGGTATTATTGGTAGTCATATGCTTGGGCAATCTCACAGAAATGTAGCACACATTTGGAAAGATATTTGCAGTTCGTCCACCAACAGGCAAGGGTCCGTCTGCCAGCAATGTAATGCAGCGGTCGGACCTAAGGGCTGTCTGTATGTGGAACCACCACCGAAGGCCTGTGCTCGCACTGACATCATAATGAGGCTCTTAGTCTCTCTTGGTCTCTCTTATTGGTCTTACAATTCCTCTCTTGGTCTTTCTCTCTGCAGGTCTCTCTCGCTGAAGTAACAGAGTTGCTGAAGAGAGCCCTTGAGAATAGGATGCCCTTGCACATTTGAATGGGACAGGAATCTGATAGTGAGCCAGTAGAATCATGTGCATAGACCAATTCCTTGAACTGGGATTTTGAGAGTTGACTGCAGAAGCCAGGTTCCAAAGGCTGCCCGAATCATGCCATTAATGTACGCAGCTCCTTCAACCTTGTCGAGGCAACCGGTAGAAAGTCCTGTGAAACAAATAAAAACATCTTGGAAGGATCGTCATTTTAATTAATTAAATTCTGCCAATCATTGGTAAAAGAAGCCTGGCCCAGAAGGGCAGTGAATTACAACCCCAAACCAAACCTTTACTTACATTTGACTCTACATATACATCCTGCACACATGTCATCACACATTCTGTTTTTCTTCCATTTTCCTTCCTGTCTGCAGATAGACTGTTTTTTGTCACCATGGTTATTAGAAAACAAGGTGGCTGAGGGATTTGGTTAGCTCTTGCATGTTGTGATTGGGGTGTGGTTGTTCAAAATTTGTTGAAGTTGTTTGGTAGGGTGTCTGTTGTTGAACGTGGGGTTGATGGAGTGACAAATGGGTTAAAGGATTAGATTGTCCATGGAAAAGTCTCTGAAAGATATGAGGGTTTGGTCTTGTCTTGTGTTGGCCTTGGTTTCTTGGTAGCAAACTGAGATAGGCGTGGCAAAGTGCCCAGTCTAGTCTAATGGTATGTGTGGTTTCCATTGGATTGTCAGTGATGTAGATAAGACAAGAATTAGAATGCGGCCTTTTGAGTGCATTGGTTGTATGACATGCTGTACCACACCTTGGGTGGCAATTACGATCCGGTAAAAAAAATTCCCGTACGACTCGTATCCGGTCTTTTTACCGTACGAATCGTACAAGTGCCTTACAAACTGGCAATCACGATTCGCATGGTAAAAAGCCCATACGAGTCGCATTGGGAATAATTCCCCACACGTCCTCGGGTCGGAAAAAGTGTCCGACACGCCCTCGGACGATTTACCGTACAAACGTGAAAAGCGAAGTCCGACCGGGGAATCACGATCCGTCCCGGGCGTCCGAATGTACAACCGTATGGTTAAAAGACCGTCCGCACCGAACACCTATAACAACCATGGAGACGTCCAAACAGGTGCCCGGTACGTGCCGTACCCCCCCCAGCCCCCGCATGTATGCGCCTTACCCCCCCCAGCCCCCGCATGTACGCGCCGTACCCCCCCCAGCCCCCGCATGTACGCGTCGAACCCCCCCGTGTATGTACACCCGAGTACGTGTCGAACTCCCCCGTGTATGTACACCCGAGTACGTGTCGAACCCCCCGTGTATGTACACCCGAGTACGTGTCGAACTGTACGTGTCGAACCCCCCCATGAATGTACACCCGAGTACGTGTCGAACCCCCCGTGTATGTACACCCGAGTACGTGTCGAACCCCCCCGTGTATGAACACCCGAGTACGTGCCGAACTGTACGTGTCGAACCCCCCCGTGTATGTACACCCGAGTACGTTCGAGTCGTACGCTGGGGGTACGCACCGTACATACACGGGTGGGGGTACGACTCGAACGTACTCGGGTGTACATACACGGGGGGTTCGACACGTACAGTTGGACACGTACTCGGGTGTACATACACGGGGGGTTCGACACGTACTCGGGTGTACATACACGGGGGGGTTCGACACGTACAGTTCGACACGTACCCAGGTGTACATACACGGGGGTTCGACACGTACTCGGGTGTACATACACGGGGGGTTCGACACGTACAGTTCGACACGTACTCGGGTGTACATACACGGGGGGTTCGACACGTACTCGGGTGTACATATACGGGGGGGTTCGACACATACAGTTCGACACGTACTCGGGTGTACATACACGGGGGGTTCGACACGTACTCGGGTGTACATACACGGGGGGTTCGACACGTACAGTTCGACACGTACTCGGGTGTACATACACGGGGGGTTCGACACGTGCAGTTCGACACGTACTCGGGTGTACATACACGGGGGGGTTCGACGCGTACATGCGGGGGCTGGGGGGGGGTTCGACGCATACATGGGGGGCTGGGGGGGGTACGGCGTGTACATGCAGGGGCTGGGGGGGGTACGGCGCGTACATGCGGGGGCGGGGGGGGTACGGCGCGTACATGCGGGGGCTGGGGGGGTACGGCGCGTACATGCGGGGGCTGGGGGGGGTACGGCATGTACATGCGGGGGCTGGGGGGGGTACGGCGCGTACATGCGGGGGCTGGGGGGGGTACGGCGCTTACCGGGCCACCTACTCTGGTCGTTTCGCGCCGTACTTCGCATTTCCGGCCCTTTTTGGGTGCCGTAAAAATATTGCCGTCCGGACTGCTGTCGGTTCGAATCGTACTTCCTGGGTCGTGAAACGCTGCCTGGAAGCATCCCGACGTCACGTCGCAGCATTCCCGGATCACATTCGTATGCATATTTTCGTCGGTCGGTGTTTTTTACGATTCGTACGGAAATGGTGTTTCCGTGCGAATCGTAATTCCATGTTTGTAATGTTTTACAACCGAGTACGAGTCGGACGGAGAATACGCTCCGACCGACGGTTCGTACCCGGTTTTTACCGGATTGTAATCGGCACCCAAGTGTATTGATCTGATTCAAAAGGGTGTTTCTTGCTTTGTGTTGAGCTTGCAGTGCCTGGGAAGTTGAAGTCATTCAAGAGGATGGTGTGGGCATGCTGGATAAATGAGTTGGTGAGGAGATCTGAAAATTCAGTGAAGTCCTGTTCTGCGCAAGAAGCCTGTCGATGAGATGGAAGGTGGTGATCTGAGTTTGAGTGGGAAATGGCATGTCAAGCTCAACGGAGTTGAATGTTACTTGCTTGCCTATTGTCAAGCTCAATGGAGTTGAGTATTACTTGCGTGCCTATTGTGCACAACCTGGACGACATGCGAGGCTTCCTCCCTTCTTATGTGAAAGGCCCACATGATTAACATCAATGAAGGCTGATATGACATGAAATCTTACCAGGCTTGGGGGTTACTGCAATCATCACCTCTTTTAGAAAATCAGGGAGTCTGTTGTAACACAATTACTCCTCAAACACCCCCAGTGATCCAGGTATAACTAGGTAGCAAGAGTAACAAACATGAAACTCAATGGGGAGTCAATCACTCCTTGGGGTTTCCTGCACTGCATTTTTGGCAGGAGAGGTGGTGCCGGACCATTCCCTGCATTTTGCAACTTGTAAAATGGGTTCAGTGACCCATACCAAATTGCAATTTGAAAGTGGCATGAAAGGGGCATTTCTTCCAAATAGCAATTTTGCTTGGAATGTTTCATATGATTTGCAACTGCAATTCTACTCGCAAAACCATTGGAAAATGACACATTACTCATAAGAGATGGTAAATGATTCGCAAAGTATAACGGATCTCCTTTGGACCCCTTCCCCATTGGGAAGCAGGGTGGCAGCCTCGGGGAGAGCAGGCAGTGGTTCAGTTGAGCCACTGACTGGTCACAATGAAGTTGCTGGGTCGTGTTGTCCTAAATCGTCTAACGGATTGGACAGACACCCACCAGTTAATAACGGACACCCAATATGGGTTTAGAGAAGGAAGGTCAACCACGGACCAGTGCCTGAACCTCTATTTGCTGGTCACCAAGTACACTATAGCCAGTAAGGAGGCGGTTTATTTGGGGTTCATGGACCTTTCCGCGGCCTTTGATCACGTGAATAGGGAAAAGCTATGGGCCCTGATGACAGGTCTTGGGGCGGACCAGGACCTAGTCAATATTCTCAAGGCACTGCATTGGAATACAACTGCGTCTGTTCATTTTAATCAAGACGGAAGCAAGACTCCATCATTCCCATGCACTAGTGGAGTGCGGCAGGGCTGCATCCTAGCTCCCTTTTTTTTTCACTTTATATAAATAATTTAGATAGTGAACTGTGTAAACTCGGAGCGGATTCTCCTCAGGTAGGCACTCGCCCAGTCCCTGTCCTGCTCTATGCGGACAACGCGGTGCTCCTAGCACGGACTCCGCAGGGATTACAGAGGCTGATTGATGGATTTGTAACTTTCATGTCCTCACTTGATCTATCAGCAAACTTAGATAAAGCGTATATCATGCTTGCGGGGCCAGACCAGACAATTTTTTTTTTATAAGATAGGAACTCACAAAATTGGTCGGGTCCAGTCCTTTTCCTACCTAGGAGTATTATTTGACGGGCTTCTAAAGTTTAGACCTTTAGTGAACAAACACTGCTCAAAATTGATGGTCTCATCTGGGGCTATAATGGGTTATGGGAGAAGGCTGGGAACATGGTCCCCCGAGCAAGTGATGAATTTGTATAGATCAATATGCTGCGCTAAGGCAGTTTATGGGGCTGAAGTTTGGGGCTTTGCGAATATACATCAGGTCCAGATAGAGGAAAATAAATTTTTTAGAAGGATACTGAAAGTCCCGCACAGTACATCAGCCTACATGATACATGAAGAACTGGGAGAACCGTATACTGAAGATCAAATCAAGGTCAGGCCGCTTCTGGCCTGGGTGAAGATCTGGTCTAACCCCGAGGCAGGTCTCAGTAGACCAATATTATAGATTGTCTGAATCGAGACAAAGGGAGCTCTATCCCATGGCTAAACTATGTAAAGTGTACTTTGGAGGCCATTGGTTGTAAGAACCTCTTCACTGAGCCTGAAGCCCTCATTGCCCAGAATAAAACGTTAGTCAAGAAAACGTTTGGGGAATGGACAACTGCAAGCAGGGCGGCCACTGAGGAGTGTAAATCTACAGTTGTGGCCTATAGATTACTGAAATGGGAGAGTGGAAGGGAGCCTTATCTTTCACTGATTCATAATGCACATGACAGATTTTATATGACCCGCTTTAGGTTCAACCTCTTGCATCATTTATTATCTGATCCTCTTGGTTTTACCTTAACGGTGGAGCAGAAGGGTACCTGCGGCTGCGACAATAAGTCTCCGCAGGATACCCTTCATTTTGTTTTGTTATGCTCATTTTATACATCACCTAGGCGTAAGTTCCTGGTGGGAATTTTGAAAAGAGCTAAGTTTAGACATGCTTAGATTGCCTTATTGTTTTTGCAAAAGGCCAATGATGCATATACCTTGTCCTGTATTATGAGTTTTATTAAGATGGCGGTAAGGATAAGGAACTCGAGAGGGATGGGTTGATTGCAATGCCCTGTATATAGAGATCCGGGAAAATGAAAAGAAATGCCATGATTTGAACTGTCCTTTTAATGTTTTTTAATGTGTTTTAACTGTTTTATGTACTTTTATGGTATCTTCATAAGTGCCGAATAAAGAAATGTTGATTGATTGATTGAGTTGGTGAGGAGATCTGAAAATTCAGTGAAGTCCTGTTCTGCGCAAGAAGCCTGTCGATGAGATGGAAGGTGGTGGTTTGAGTTTGAGTGGGAAATAGCATGTCAAGCTCAACGGAGTTGAATGTTACTTGCTTGCCTATTGTCAAGCTCAATGGAGTTGAGTATTACTTGCTTGCCTATTGTGCACAACCTGGACGACATGCGAGGCTTCCTCCCTTCTTATGTGAAAGGCCCACATGATTAACATCAATGAAGGCTGATATGACATGAAATCTTACCAGGCTTGGGGGTTACTGCAATCATCACCTCTTTTAGAAAATCAGGGAGTCTGTTGTAACACAATTACTCCTCAAACACCCCCAGTGATCCAGGTATAACTAGGTAGCAAGAGTAACAAACATGAAACTCAATGGGGAGTCAATCACTCCTTGGGGTTTCCTGCACTGCATTTTTGGCAGGAGAGGTGGTGCCGGACCATTCCCTGCATTTTGCAACTTGTAAAATGGGTTCAGTGACCCATACCAAATTGTAATTTGAAAGTGGCATGAAAGGGGCATTTCTTCCAAATAGCAATTTTGCTTGGAATGTTTCATATGATTTGCAACTGCAATTCTACTCGCAAAACCATTGGAAAATTACACATTACTCATAAGAGATGGTAAATGATTCGCAAAGCATAAAGGATCTCCTTTTGACCCCTTCCCCATTGGGAAGCGGGGTGGCAGCCTCGGGAAGAGCAGGCAGTGGTTCAGTTGAGCCACTGACTAGTCACAATGAAGTTTTTCACAACGGAAAACTTTGTGTTTTTTAATTGAAGATTCTCCTGTTCCTTTAAGGGAAATGGGCTGCTTTAAAAAGACAGTTTCCATTTTGGAATGCAGTCACAAGGATGGTGGTGTGCTATACCTTGCAGGCCATACCCCTATGATTGCAGCCAATCGCAGGGGGTCACAAACTGCGACTTGCCTAATGAATATTAATTAGTCATATCCTGACGCAACTTTGAAGCGGACCTACGTGGCAGACGCTGCGGAATCTTCACGGGACGCCTACGCTGTGTGTCTCCCTCGCCGCCACTCACCCTCGTTGGCCGCAGTTGGGGGAGACCACAGTTCCCATCATCCTCTGCTCCCGGCTTCCGCATCCCGCCTCACTTCCTGCTACCAGTGCGCCCGGAGGCGCTACTTAAACGACAGGCTTCCTCCGCGTCGCGGGACGCGCGCGGGCGGCACCGGGCCAAGCCCGGGCAAAGGGCGGGCCCTCTGTGGCCCTCAGTGGATCCCCAGTGGTCGGGCGGGCCACCCCTCTTTCGCCTTTAGGTTGTTCAGGTAAATATATTCAACATGGGGAAGCGTACGATTATGACCGCATCTGTAGACCCTGCTGTCCCTATTGAGCTGCCCACATCGTTTGATACATTACTGACCAATGCCCTCACTATGGTAACCAACGAGATTGCTGACACCGAAAGAAGATTGTCCATTGGACTACCTACTATTACTTCCCTATGTTCCCAAGTCCCAAAGGCTCCATCTAATTCGGGTCTCCCACTTTCCCCCACAGTAATGGTCATTAAACCCACAGTTCAAGCAGAGACAATAACCCCTATGATTAGAGCTACTAGTTTGGCGACTACTCCTGTCACTAACTGTTTAGTGGAACCCGAAACAGATAAAACGCCATGTACTAATAAAACATCAAGGGAAAAACGCAAGAGAGGCCCCGTGAAAAGTACTATAAACAAAAGGAAGCAACCAAGCCGTTGTAGAAACCAACCTACTCCACAGAGCATGTGGAAGAAAGCTAAAGACTGCGAAATAGTCTCACCAATTGTCACTGAGGACTCTTCGTCTCCACTATTATCATTGGACGGCGGCATTGAGAGACTCCCTGCTTATAATTGTAGACCACACTTTTCAGCTCTGGACAAAGGCACTTGTGGGGATTTCATGTTGCAACCTGAGGGTACTGATAACTCTATCAGTACGCAGACTGAGTTTCTCGATAGAAATATCCAACCTAAACCAAATGGCAATTTGATTGAAACTATCGTAGACACCATTTTTAAACAAGTTGAAGTTCAAATAGCTAAACAATTTAATACTATTTTTAAGAGACTAGATAAAATCGAAAACCTTGTAAAAAAAGAGGAAATTAAAAGGAAAGGTAATATTAGCATAGATGCCCTTCGGGGCGAGAAATTCATGAATGAGCTAAAATTATTATGTAATGGCCTGAGGGAGGGGGGTTTGGCTGTCACCGCTGATCCTGGCCATAGTAACATCAAAGGCCCTACCATCGCTAAAACTGTTTCTTCATATAGCAGCCTAGCCAATACCCCACCAGTAAAGACTACCGGCTCAATTCGTGACCCCTCTGATGTAGTAGGAACAGCAACGGCCAGAACTGTAAGTTCAAATGTTAAGGCCACCACTACCCCACCAGCTACCTCACTAGTTAGGACAGGCAATACTTTGGATGGCGTAAGCAATAAAGGAGGTGTACCTGTAAGAAATAGACCCACTAATAATCTAGGGCCGCCACTCCACTTACCCCCAGAAGCCTGCCCATATGTTTTAGTTTTAGCAGGCGTCCCTGCCCTTAAAGAAGGCCAAAGTGAGTCATGGGTACAATTACACAATAAATGTATTGATTGGCTGACTAAACACAAAGGGGCAAGATGGGACATTTCGAATGAGGTTATATCAACCCGTCGGGTGAGCTGGGTGGGCCCACAATATAAAAATATTAGTGGAGACTGTATAGTGATTCATTTTAGACATCCAAACTCCGTAAGATTTTTTATGGATACACATAATACACACGCCAGTCTGTCCACTGAAATAACCCTTCTCCCATTGGGTTATTTCTATAGACCCCCTCATAGACTACCTCAAATGGTTCCTACTACCTTTCCTTTATCTAATAGATTTTCCGCCCTATCCGATTTAGGAAGCCTAGATTGACCACCACCAACATTTCCTAATGGAGGGGGGCCGGGCGAGCACTTTGCCAGGGCCGCTGGTGGTTCACAGTCCGGCCCTGCACCTACAAGCACCACTTTTACAGCTTCTATAGGGCTGAAGGTGAGAGAATTGCTGGGGGGCTGAGTTAAATCTGTGGGGGCACCAAAGGGCGTCCCTCAGTGTCTCTGAATGGGCTGCCGGGGAGGAGGTTTAATTGCAGAACAAACCTGTGAAATGTGTCTCCTTGCAACTGGAACACCATCCCTAAGAGGCCCCGGAAGGGCCCCCTCCCTTCCCTCTCATGGGCACAGTTGCAAAGAGACGCCTTTCTTTCAATTGAATCAGCAGGAGTACAAGAGGGCTAGTGATGTGTTAAACTGGTGTAGGGCCCCATGCTGGTGGGCTGAGTGCAAGGTCCTCGACAACTGCCCACACTGCCCATGCCTAGCACCGGCCCTGAGTCTACTTTAGTGGTTCTTAACCTTTTGACTTCTGTGGATCCCCACTTAATCACTGCAACCCACGGACCCCCACTGAATCATTATTGAAATGCGGGGACCCCCAGTGAGTCACTACTGGAAGCTGGGGACACAAGCCTTCTCGTTTTTAGAAGATTTGAACAGCAAAACACTTTATAAAAAATACAGAAACAAGCATTCTCAAACAAAAACACAAATGTTGGAATATTGTTCAATGGGGGTCTCTGGTTTTCAGTAATGATTAAATGGAGGTCCTCAGAAGTCAAAAGGTTAAGAACCACTTTTCTAAGCAGCTTTTGAGCCCCATCTCCGAGTCCCCATCCCACAGGACTAGCTTATATATTTTCCTTCAGGCACGCCTGTCTTCCTGATGCCATTAAGGAAGCCACAAAAGACCGGCACTGATCGATCCACTGCATATTCCTTTGCTTCTACTGAAATAAGGACTACAATTTCAATTCTACTCCTTTGTAACCGAAAATGGGAAAAAAAAAGTTTGCCTGCTAGAGCTCCCCCATAAATAGAAAAGGACTATTTTCATGTTCTGTTTCGTAATTGGTCCCTTTACTATACAAGATCAATACTAGTATAGAATGTCAGTTTTTCTGGAAAGAAATGTGCAAAATATTGTATTTTAAAACACCTGGCCTCTGGTCATGCCTAACAAGACCTAGCATCTTGGTGTTGAAGCACATTTCTTTGGTTTATGCTCTGTTCATACTGCATTTATCAGCACATAATACAACTATGGTAGCTGAAAAAAAATGTTAGGGTAGGAGACAACTCTTTTGCAGCACAGCGGGGGTGACAATTGTCATCAGGTATTATTGGTAGTCATATGCTTGGGCAATCTCACAGAAATGTAGCACACATTTGGAAAGATATTTGCAGTTCGTCCACCAACAGGCAAGGGTCCGTCTGCCAGCAATGTAATGCAGCGGTCGGACCTAAGGGCTGTCTGTATGTGGAACCACCACCGAAGGCCTGTGCTCGCACTGACATCATAATGAGGCTCTTAGTCTCTCTTGGTCTCTCTTATTGGTCTTACAATTCCTCTCTTGGTCTTTCTCTCTGCAGGTCTCTCTCGCTGAAGTAACAGAGTTGCTGAAGAGAGCCCTTGAGAATAGGATGCCCTTGCACATTTGAATGGGACAGGAATCTGATAGTGAGCCAGTAGAATCATGTGCATAGACCAATTCCTTGAACTGGGATTTTGAGAGTTGACTGCAGAAGCCAGGTTCCAAAGGCTGCCCGAATCATGCCATTAATGTACGCAGCTCCTTCAACCTTGTCGAGGCAACCGGTAGAAAGTCCTGTGAAACAAATAAAAACATCTTGGAAGGATCGTCATTTTAATTAATTAAATTCTGCCAATCATTGGTAAAAGAAGCCTGGCCCAGAAGGGCAGTGAATTACAACCCCAAACCAAACCTTTACTTACATTTGACTCTACATATACATCCTGCACACATGTCATCACACATTCTGTTTTTCTTCCATTTTCCTTCCTGTCTGCAGATAGACTGTTTTTTGTCACCATGGTTATTAGAAAACAAGGTGGCTGAGGGATTTGGTTAGCTCTTGCATGTTGTGATTGGGGTGTGGTTGTTCAAAATTTGTTGAAGTTGTTTGGTAGGGTGTCTGTTGTTGAACGTGGGGTTGATGGAGTGACAAATGGGTTAAAGGATTAGATTGTCCATGGAAAAGTCTCTGAAAGATATGAGGGTTTGGTCTTGTCTTGTGTTGGCCTTGGTTTCTTGGTAGCAAACTGAGATAGGCGTGGCAAAGTGCCCAGTCTAGTCTAATGGTATGTGTGGTTTCCATTGGATTGTCAGTGATGTAGATAAGACAAGAATTAGAATGCGGCCTTTTGAGTGCATTGGTTGTATGACATGCTGTACCACACCTTGGGTGGCAATTACGATCCGGTAAAAAAAATTCCCGTACGACTCGTATCCGGTCTTTTTACCGTACGAATCGTACAAGTGCCTTACAAACTGGCAATCACGATTCGCATGGTAAAAAGCCCATACGAGTCGCATTGGGAATAATTCCCCACACGTCCTCGGGTCGGAAAAAGTGTCCGACACGCCCTCGGACGATTTACCGTACAAACGTGAAAAGCGAAGTCCGACCGGGGAATCACGATCCGTCCCGGGCGTCCGAATGTACAACCGTATGGTTAAAAGACCGTCCGCACCGAACACCTATAACAACCATGGAGACGTCCAAACAGGTGCCCGGTACGTGCCGTACCCCCCCCAGCCCCCGCATGTATGCGCCTTACCCCCCCCAGCCCCCGCATGTACGCGCCGTACCCCCCCCAGCCCCCGCATGTACGCGTCGAACCCCCCCGTGTATGTACACCCGAGTACGTGTCGAACTCCCCCGTGTATGTACACCCGAGTACGTGTCGAACCCCCCGTGTATGTACACCCGAGTACGTGTCGAACTGTACGTGTCGAACCCCCCCATGAATGTACACCCGAGTACGTGTCGAACCCCCCGTGTATGTACACCCGAGTACGTGTCGAACCCCCCCGTGTATGAACACCCGAGTACGTGCCGAACTGTACGTGTCGAACCCCCCCGTGTATGTACACCCGAGTACGTTCGAGTCGTACGCTGGGGGTACGCACCGTACATACACGGGTGGGGGTACGACTCGAACGTACTCGGGTGTACATACACGGGGGGTTCGACACGTACAGTTGGACACGTACTCGGGTGTACATACACGGGGGGTTCGACACGTACTCGGGTGTACATACACGGGGGGGTTCGACACGTACAGTTCGACACGTACCCAGGTGTACATACACGGGGGTTCGACACGTACTCGGGTGTACATACACGGGGGGTTCGACACGTACAGTTCGACACGTACTCGGGTGTACATACACGGGGGGTTCGACACGTACTCGGGTGTACATATACGGGGGGGTTCGACACATACAGTTCGACACGTACTCGGGTGTACATACACGGGGGGTTCGACACGTACTCGGGTGTACATACACGGGGGGTTCGACACGTACAGTTCGACACGTACTCGGGTGTACATACACGGGGGGTTCGACACGTGCAGTTCGACACGTACTCGGGTGTACATACACGGGGGGGTTCGACGCGTACATGCGGGGGCTGGGGGGGGGTTCGACGCATACATGGGGGGCTGGGGGGGGTACGGCGTGTACATGCAGGGGCTGGGGGGGGTACGGCGCGTACATGCGGGGGCGGGGGGGGTACGGCGCGTACATGCGGGGGCTGGGGGGGTACGGCGCGTACATGCGGGGGCTGGGGGGGGTACGGCATGTACATGCGGGGGCTGGGGGGGGTACGGCGCGTACATGCGGGGGCTGGGGGGGGTACGGCGCTTACCGGGCCACCTACTCTGGTCGTTTCGCGCCGTACTTCGCATTTCCGGCCCTTTTTGGGTGCCGTAAAAATATTGCCGTCCGGACTGCTGTCGGTTCGAATCGTACTTCCTGGGTCGTGAAACGCTGCCTGGAAGCATCCCGACGTCACGTCGCAGCATTCCCGGATCACATTCGTATGCATATTTTCGTCGGTCGGTGTTTTTTACGATTCGTACGGAAATGGTGTTTCCGTGCGAATCGTAATTCCATGTTTGTAATGTTTTACAACCGAGTACGAGTCGGACGGAGAATACGCTCCGACCGACGGTTCGTACCCGGTTTTTACCGGATTGTAATCGGCACCCAAGTGTATTGATCTGATTCAAAAGGGTGTTTCTTGCTTTGTGTTGAGCTTGCAGTGCCTGGGAAGTTGAAGTCATTCAAGAGGATGGTGTGGGCATGCTGGATAAATGAGTTGGTGAGGAGATCTGAAAATTCAGTGAAGTCCTGTTCTGTGCAAGAAGCCTGTCGATGAGATGGAAGGTGGTGATCTGAGTTTGAGTGGGAAATGGCATGTCAAGCTCAACGGAGTTGAATGTTACTTGCTTGCCTATTGTCAAGCTCAATGGAGTTGAGTATTACTTGCGTGCCTATTGTGCACAACCTGGACGACATGCGAGGCTTCCTCCCTTCTTATGTGAAAGGCCCACATGATTAACATCAATGAAGGCTGATATGACATGAAATCTTACCAGGCTTGGGGGTTACTGCAATCATCACCTCTTTTAGAAAATCAGGGAGTCTGTTGTAACACAATTACTCCTCAAACACCTGGTCACAATGAAGTTGCTGGGTCGTGTTGTCCTAAATCGTCTAACGGATTGGACAGACACCCACCAGTTAATAACGGACACCCAATATGGGTTTAGAGAAGGAAGGTCAACCACGGACCAGTGCCTGAACCTCTATTTGCTGGTCACCAAGTACACTATAGCCAGTAAGGAGGCGGTTTATTTGGGGTTCATGGACCTTTCCGCGGCCTTTGATCACGTGAATAGGGAAAAGCTATGGGCCCTGATGACAGGTCTTGGGGCGGACCAGGACCTAGTCAATATTCTCAAGGCACTGCATTGGAATACAACTGCGTCTGTTCATTTTAATCAAGACGGAAGCAAGACTCCATCATTCCCATGCACTAGTGGAGTGCGGCAGGGCTGCATCCTAGCTCCCTTTTTTTTTCACTTTATATAAATAATTTAGATAGTGAACTGTGTAAACTCGGAGCGGATTCTCCTCAGGTAGGCACTCGCCCAGTCCCTGTCCTGCTCTATGCGGACAACGCGGTGCTCCTAGCACGGACTCCGCAGGGATTACAGAGGCTGATTGATGGATTTGTAACTTTCATGTCCTCACTTGATCTATCAGCAAACTTAGATAAAGCGTATATCATGCTTGCGGGGCCAGACCAGACAATTTTTTTTTTATAAGATAGGAACTCACAAAATTGGTCGGGTCCAGTCCTTTTCCTACCTAGGAGTATTATTTGACGGGCTTCTAAAGTTTAGACCTTTAGTGAACAAACACTGCTCAAAATTGATGGTCTCATCTGGGGCTATAATGGGTTATGGGAGAAGGCTGGGAACATGGTCCCCCGAGCAAGTGATGAATTTGTATAGATCAATATGCTGCGCTAAGGCAGTTTATGGGGCTGAAGTTTGGGGCTTTGCGAATATACATCAGGTCCAGATAGAGGAAAATAAATTTTTTAGAAGGATACTGAAAGTCCCGCACAGTACATCAGCCTACATGATACATGAAGAACTGGGAGAACCGTATACTGAAGATCAAATCAAGGTCAGGCCGCTTCTGGCCTGGGTGAAGATCTGGTCTAACCCCGAGGCAGGTCTCAGTAGACCAATATTATAGATTGTCTGAATCGAGACAAAGGGAGCTCTATCCCATGGCTAAACTATGTAAAGTGTACTTTGGAGGCCATTGGTTGTAAGAACCTCTTCACTGAGCCTGAAGCCCTCATTGCCCAGAATAAAACGTTAGTCAAGAAAACGTTTGGGGAATGGACAACTGCAAGCAGGGCGGCCACTGAGGAGTGTAAATCTACAGTTGTGGCCTATAGATTACTGAAATGGGAGAGTGGAAGGGAGCCTTATCTTTCACTGATTCATAATGCACATGACAGATTTTATATGACCCGCTTTAGGTTCAACCTCTTGCATCATTTATTATCTGATCCTCTTGGTTTTACCTTAACGGTGGAGCAGAAGGGTACCTGCGGCTGCGACAATAAGTCTCCGCAGGATACCCTTCATTTTGTTTTGTTATGCTCATTTTATACATCACCTAGGCGTAAGTTCCTGGTGGGAATTTTGAAAAGAGCTAAGTTTAGACATGCTTAGATTGCCTTATTGTTTTTGCAAAAGGCCAATGATGCATATACCTTGTCCTGTATTATGAGTTTTATTAAGATGGCGGTAAGGATAAGGAACTCGAGAGGGATGGGTTGATTGCAATGCCCTGTATATAGAGATCCGGGAAAATGAAAAGAAATGCCATGATTTGAACTGTCCTTTTAATGTTTTTTAATGTGTTTTAACTGTTTTATGTACTTTTATGGTATCTTCATAAGTGCCGAATAAAGAAATGTTGATTGATTGATTGAGTTGGTGAGGAGATCTGAAAATTCAGTGAAGTCCTGTTCTGCGCAAGAAGCCTGTCGATGAGATGGAAGGTGGTGGTTTGAGTTTGAGTGGGAAATAGCATGTCAAGCTCAACGGAGTTGAATGTTACTTGCTTGCCTATTGTCAAGCTCAATGGAGTTGAGTATTACTTGCTTGCCTATTGTGCACAACCTGGACGACATGCGAGGCTTCCTCCCTTCTTATGTGAAAGGCCCACATGATTAACATCAATGAAGGCTGATATGACATGAAATCTTACCAGGCTTGGGGGTTACTGCAATCATCACCTCTTTTAGAAAATCAGGGAGTCTGTTGTAACACAATTACTCCTCAAACACCCCCAGTGATCCAGGTATAACTAGGTAGCAAGAGTAACAAACATGAAACTCAATGGGGAGTCAATCACTCCTTGGGGTTTCCTGCACTGCATTTTTGGCAGGAGAGGTGGTGCCGGACCATTCCCTGCATTTTGCAACTTGTAAAATGGGTTCAGTGACCCATACCAAATTGTAATTTGAAAGTGGCATGAAAGGGGCATTTCTTCCAAATAGCAATTTTGCTTGGAATGTTTCATATGATTTGCAACTGCAATTCTACTCGCAAAACCATTGGAAAATTACACATTACTCATAAGAGATGGTAAATGATTCGCAAAGCATAAAGGATCTCCTTTTGACCCCTTCCCCATTGGGAAGCGGGGTGGCAGCCTCGGGAAGAGCAGGCAGTGGTTCAGTTGAGCCACTGACTAGTCACAATGAAGTTTTTCACAACGGAAAACTTTGTGTTTTTTAATTGAAGATTCTCCTGTTCCTTTAAGGGAAATGGGCTGCTTTAAAAAGACAGTTTCCATTTTGGAATGCAGTCACAAGGATGGTGGTGTGCTATACCTTGCAGGCCATACCCCTATGATTGCAGCCAATCGCAGGGGGTCACAAACTGCGACTTGCCTAATGAATATTAATTAGTCATATCCTGACGCAACTTTGAAGCGGACCTACGTGGCAGACGCTGCGGAATCTTCACGGGACGCCTACGCTGTGTGTCTCCCTCGCCGCCACTCACCCTCGTTGGCCGCAGTTGGGGGAGACCACAGTTCCCATCATCCTCTGCTCCCGGCTTCCGCATCCCGCCTCACTTCCTGCTACCAGTGCGCCCGGAGGCGCTACTTAAACGACAGGCTTCCTCCGCGTCGCGGGACGCGCGCGGGCGGCACCGGGCCAAGCCCGGGCAAAGGGCGGGCCCTCTGTGGCCCTCAGTGGATCCCCAGTGGTCGGGCGGGCCACCCCTCTTTCGCCTTTAGGTTGTTCAGGTAAATATATTCAACATGGGGAAGCGTACGATTATGACCGCATCTGTAGACCCTGCTGTCCCTATTGAGCTGCCCACATCGTTTGATACATTACTGACCAATGCCCTCACTATGGTAACCAACGAGATTGCTGACACCGAAAGAAGATTGTCCATTGGACTACCTACTATTACTTCCCTATGTTCCCAAGTCCCAAAGGCTCCATCTAATTCGGGTCTCCCACTTTCCCCCACAGTAATGGTCATTAAACCCACAGTTCAAGCAGAGACAATAACCCCTATGATTAGAGCTACTAGTTTGGCGACTACTCCTGTCACTAACTGTTTAGTGGAACCCGAAACAGATAAAACGCCATGTACTAATAAAACATCAAGGGAAAAACGCAAGAGAGGCCCCGTGAAAAGTACTATAAACAAAAGGAAGCAACCAAGCCGTTGTAGAAACCAACCTACTCCACAGAGCATGTGGAAGAAAGCTAAAGACTGCGAAATAGTCTCACCAATTGTCACTGAGGACTCTTCGTCTCCACTATTATCATTGGACGGCGGCATTGAGAGACTCCCTGCTTATAATTGTAGACCACACTTTTCAGCTCTGGACAAAGGCACTTGTGGGGATTTCATGTTGCAACCTGAGGGTACTGATAACTCTATCAGTACGCAGACTGAGTTTCTCGATAGAAATATCCAACCTAAACCAAATGGCAATTTGATTGAAACTATCGTAGACACCATTTTTAAACAAGTTGAAGTTCAAATAGCTAAACAATTTAATACTATTTTTAAGAGACTAGATAAAATCGAAAACCTTGTAAAAAAAGAGGAAATTAAAAGGAAAGGTAATATTAGCATAGATGCCCTTCGGGGCGAGAAATTCATGAATGAGCTAAAATTATTATGTAATGGCCTGAGGGAGGGGGGTTTGGCTGTCACCGCTGATCCTGGCCATAGTAACATCAAAGGCCCTACCATCGCTAAAACTGTTTCTTCATATAGCAGCCTAGCCAATACCCCACCAGTAAAGACTACCGGCTCAATTCGTGACCCCTCTGATGTAGTAGGAACAGCAACGGCCAGAACTGTAAGTTCAAATGTTAAGGCCACCACTACCCCACCAGCTACCTCACTAGTTAGGACAGGCAATACTTTGGATGGCGTAAGCAATAAAGGAGGTGTACCTGTAAGAAATAGACCCACTAATAATCTAGGGCCGCCACTCCACTTACCCCCAGAAGCCTGCCCATATGTTTTAGTTTTAGCAGGCGTCCCTGCCCTTAAAGAAGGCCAAAGTGAGTCATGGGTACAATTACACAATAAATGTATTGATTGGCTGACTAAACACAAAGGGGCAAGATGGGACATTTCGAATGAGGTTATATCAACCCGTCGGGTGAGCTGGGTGGGCCCACAATATAAAAATATTAGTGGAGACTGTATAGTGATTCATTTTAGACATCCAAACTCCGTAAGATTTTTTATGGATACACATAATACACACGCCAGTCTGTCCACTGAAATAACCCTTCTCCCATTGGGTTATTTCTATAGACCCCCTCATAGACTACCTCAAATGGTTCCTACTACCTTTCCTTTATCTAATAGATTTTCCGCCCTATCCGATTTAGGAAGCCTAGATTGACCACCACCAACATTTCCTAATGGAGGGGGGCCGGGCGAGCACTTTGCCAGGGCCGCTGGTGGTTCACAGTCCGGCCCTGCACCTACAAGCACCACTTTTACAGCTTCTATAGGGCTGAAGGTGAGAGAATTGCTGGGGGGCTGAGTTAAATCTGTGGGGGCACCAAAGGGCGTCCCTCAGTGTCTCTGAATGGGCTGCCGGGGAGGAGGTTTAATTGCAGAACAAACCTGTGAAATGTGTCTCCTTGCAACTGGAACACCATCCCTAAGAGGCCCCGGAAGGGCCCCCTCCCTTCCCTCTCATGGGCACAGTTGCAAAGAGACGCCTTTCTTTCAATTGAATCAGCAGGAGTACAAGAGGGCTAGTGATGTGTTAAACTGGTGTAGGGCCCCATGCTGGTGGGCTGAGTGCAAGGTCCTCGACAACTGCCCACACTGCCCATGCCTAGCACCGGCCCTGAGTCTACTTTAGTGGTTCTTAACCTTTTGACTTCTGTGGATCCCCACTTAATCACTGCAACCCACGGACCCCCACTGAATCATTATTGAAATGCGGGGACCCCCAGTGAGTCACTACTGGAAGCTGGGGACACAAGCCTTCTCGTTTTTAGAAGATTTGAACAGCAAAACACTTTATAAAAAATACAGAAACAAGCATTCTCAAACAAAAACACAAATGTTGGAATATTGTTCAATGGGGGTCTCTGGTTTTCAGTAATGATTAAATGGAGGTCCTCAGAAGTCAAAAGGTTAAGAACCACTTTTCTAAGCAGCTTTTGAGCCCCATCTCCGAGTCCCCATCCCACAGGACTAGCTTATATATTTTCCTTCAGGCACGCCTGTCTTCCTGATGCCATTAAGGAAGCCACAAAAGACCGGCACTGATCGATCCACTGCATATTCCTTTGCTTCTACTGAAATAAGGACTACAATTTCAATTCTACTCCTTTGTAACCGAAAATGGGAAAAAAAAAGTTTGCCTGCTAGAGCTCCCCCATAAATAGAAAAGGACTATTTTCATGTTCTGTTTCGTAATTGGTCCCTTTACTATACAAGATCAATACTAGTATAGAATGTCAGTTTTTCTGGAAAGAAATGTGCAAAATATTGTATTTTAAAACACCTGGCCTCTGGTCATGCCTAACAAGACCTAGCATCTTGGTGTTGAAGCACATTTCTTTGGTTTATGCTCTGTTCATACTGCATTTATCAGCACATAATACAACTATGGTAGCTGAAAAAAAATGTTAGGGTAGGAGACAACTCTTTTGCAGCACAGCGGGGGTGACAATTGTCATCAGGTATTATTGGTAGTCATATGCTTGGGCAATCTCACAGAAATGTAGCACACATTTGGAAAGATATTTGCAGTTCGTCCACCAACAGGCAAGGGTCCGTCTGCCAGCAATGTAATGCAGCGGTCGGACCTAAGGGCTGTCTGTATGTGGAACCACCACCGAAGGCCTGTGCTCGCACTGACATCATAATGAGGCTCTTAGTCTCTCTTGGTCTCTCTTATTGGTCTTACAATTCCTCTCTTGGTCTTTCTCTCTGCAGGTCTCTCTCGCTGAAGTAACAGAGTTGCTGAAGAGAGCCCTTGAGAATAGGATGCCCTTGCACATTTGAATGGGACAGGAATCTGATAGTGAGCCAGTAGAATCATGTGCATAGACCAATTCCTTGAACTGGGATTTTGAGAGTTGACTGCAGAAGCCAGGTTCCAAAGGCTGCCCGAATCATGCCATTAATGTACGCAGCTCCTTCAACCTTGTCGAGGCAACCGGTAGAAAGTCCTGTGAAACAAATAAAAACATCTTGGAAGGATCGTCATTTTAATTAATTAAATTCTGCCAATCATTGGTAAAAGAAGCCTGGCCCAGAAGGGCAGTGAATTACAACCCCAAACCAAACCTTTACTTACATTTGACTCTACATATACATCCTGCACACATGTCATCACACATTCTGTTTTTCTTCCATTTTCCTTCCTGTCTGCAGATAGACTGTTTTTTGTCACCATGGTTATTAGAAAACAAGGTGGCTGAGGGATTTGGTTAGCTCTTGCATGTTGTGATTGGGGTGTGGTTGTTCAAAATTTGTTGAAGTTGTTTGGTAGGGTGTCTGTTGTTGAACGTGGGGTTGATGGAGTGACAAATGGGTTAAAGGATTAGATTGTCCATGGAAAAGTCTCTGAAAGATATGAGGGTTTGGTCTTGTCTTGTGTTGGCCTTGGTTTCTTGGTAGCAAACTGAGATAGGCGTGGCAAAGTGCCCAGTCTAGTCTAATGGTATGTGTGGTTTCCATTGGATTGTCAGTGATGTAGATAAGACAAGAATTAGAATGCGGCCTTTTGAGTGCATTGGTTGTATGACATGCTGTACCACACCTTGGGTGGCAATTACGATCCGGTAAAAAAAATTCCCGTACGACTCGTATCCGGTCTTTTTACCGTACGAATCGTACAAGTGCCTTACAAACTGGCAATCACGATTCGCATGGTAAAAAGCCCATACGAGTCGCATTGGGAATAATTCCCCACACGTCCTCGGGTCGGAAAAAGTGTCCGACACGCCCTCGGACGATTTACCGTACAAACGTGAAAAGCGAAGTCCGACCGGGGAATCACGATCCGTCCCGGGCGTCCGAATGTACAACCGTATGGTTAAAAGACCGTCCGCACCGAACACCTATAACAACCATGGAGACGTCCAAACAGGTGCCCGGTACGTGCCGTACCCCCCCCAGCCCCCGCATGTATGCGCCTTACCCCCCCCAGCCCCCGCATGTACGCGCCGTACCCCCCCCAGCCCCCGCATGTACGCGTCGAACCCCCCCGTGTATGTACACCCGAGTACGTGTCGAACTCCCCCGTGTATGTACACCCGAGTACGTGTCGAACCCCCCGTGTATGTACACCCGAGTACGTGTCGAACTGTACGTGTCGAACCCCCCCATGAATGTACACCCGAGTACGTGTCGAACCCCCCGTGTATGTACACCCGAGTACGTGTCGAACCCCCCCGTGTATGAACACCCGAGTACGTGCCGAACTGTACGTGTCGAACCCCCCCGTGTATGTACACCCGAGTACGTTCGAGTCGTACGCTGGGGGTACGCACCGTACATACACGGGTGGGGGTACGACTCGAACGTACTCGGGTGTACATACACGGGGGGTTCGACACGTACAGTTGGACACGTACTCGGGTGTACATACACGGGGGGTTCGACACGTACTCGGGTGTACATACACGGGGGGGTTCGACACGTACAGTTCGACACGTACCCAGGTGTACATACACGGGGGTTCGACACGTACTCGGGTGTACATACACGGGGGGTTCGACACGTACAGTTCGACACGTACTCGGGTGTACATACACGGGGGGTTCGACACGTACTCGGGTGTACATATACGGGGGGGTTCGACACATACAGTTCGACACGTACTCGGGTGTACATACACGGGGGGTTCGACACGTACTCGGGTGTACATACACGGGGGGTTCGACACGTACAGTTCGACACGTACTCGGGTGTACATACACGGGGGGTTCGACACGTGCAGTTCGACACGTACTCGGGTGTACATACACGGGGGGGTTCGACGCGTACATGCGGGGGCTGGGGGGGGGTTCGACGCATACATGGGGGGCTGGGGGGGGTACGGCGTGTACATGCAGGGGCTGGGGGGGGTACGGCGCGTACATGCGGGGGCGGGGGGGGTACGGCGCGTACATGCGGGGGCTGGGGGGGTACGGCGCGTACATGCGGGGGCTGGGGGGGGTACGGCATGTACATGCGGGGGCTGGGGGGGGTACGGCGCGTACATGCGGGGGCTGGGGGGGGTACGGCGCTTACCGGGCCACCTACTCTGGTCGTTTCGCGCCGTACTTCGCATTTCCGGCCCTTTTTGGGTGCCGTAAAAATATTGCCGTCCGGACTGCTGTCGGTTCGAATCGTACTTCCTGGGTCGTGAAACGCTGCCTGGAAGCATCCCGACGTCACGTCGCAGCATTCCCGGATCACATTCGTATGCATATTTTCGTCGGTCGGTGTTTTTTACGATTCGTACGGAAATGGTGTTTCCGTGCGAATCGTAATTCCATGTTTGTAATGTTTTACAACCGAGTACGAGTCGGACGGAGAATACGCTCCGACCGACGGTTCGTACCCGGTTTTTACCGGATTGTAATCGGCACCCAAGTGTATTGATCTGATTCAAAAGGGTGTTTCTTGCTTTGTGTTGAGCTTGCAGTGCCTGGGAAGTTGAAGTCATTCAAGAGGATGGTGTGGGCATGCTGGATAAATGAGTTGGTGAGGAGATCTGAAAATTCAGTGAAGTCCTGTTCTGTGCAAGAAGCCTGTCGATGAGATGGAAGGTGGTGATCTGAGTTTGAGTGGGAAATGGCATGTCAAGCTCAACGGAGTTGAATGTTACTTGCTTGCCTATTGTCAAGCTCAATGGAGTTGAGTATTACTTGCGTGCCTATTGTGCACAACCTGGACGACATGCGAGGCTTCCTCCCTTCTTATGTGAAAGGCCCACATGATTAACATCAATGAAGGCTGATATGACATGAAATCTTACCAGGCTTGGGGGTTACTGCAATCATCACCTCTTTTAGAAAATCAGGGAGTCTGTTGTAACACAATTACTCCTCAAACACCTGGTCACAATGAAGTTGCTGGGTCGTGTTGTCCTAAATCGTCTAACGGATTGGACAGACACCCACCAGTTAATAACGGACACCCAATATGGGTTTAGAGAAGGAAGGTCAACCACGGACCAGTGCCTGAACCTCTATTTGCTGGTCACCAAGTACACTATAGCCAGTAAGGAGGCGGTTTATTTGGGGTTCATGGACCTTTCCGCGGCCTTTGATCACGTGAATAGGGAAAAGCTATGGGCCCTGATGACAGGTCTTGGGGCGGACCAGGACCTAGTCAATATTCTCAAGGCACTGCATTGGAATACAACTGCGTCTGTTCATTTTAATCAAGACGGAAGCAAGACTCCATCATTCCCATGCACTAGTGGAGTGCGGCAGGGCTGCATCCTAGCTCCCTTTTTTTTTCACTTTATATAAATAATTTAGATAGTGAACTGTGTAAACTCGGAGCGGATTCTCCTCAGGTAGGCACTCGCCCAGTCCCTGTCCTGCTCTATGCGGACAACGCGGTGCTCCTAGCACGGACTCCGCAGGGATTACAGAGGCTGATTGATGGATTTGTAACTTTCATGTCCTCACTTGATCTATCAGCAAACTTAGATAAAGCGTATATCATGCTTGCGGGGCCAGACCAGACAATTTTTTTTTTATAAGATAGGAACTCACAAAATTGGTCGGGTCCAGTCCTTTTCCTACCTAGGAGTATTATTTGACGGGCTTCTAAAGTTTAGACCTTTAGTGAACAAACACTGCTCAAAATTGATGGTCTCATCTGGGGCTATAATGGGTTATGGGAGAAGGCTGGGAACATGGTCCCCCGAGCAAGTGATGAATTTGTATAGATCAATATGCTGCGCTAAGGCAGTTTATGGGGCTGAAGTTTGGGGCTTTGCGAATATACATCAGGTCCAGATAGAGGAAAATAAATTTTTTAGAAGGATACTGAAAGTCCCGCACAGTACATCAGCCTACATGATACATGAAGAACTGGGAGAACCGTATACTGAAGATCAAATCAAGGTCAGGCCGCTTCTGGCCTGGGTGAAGATCTGGTCTAACCCCGAGGCAGGTCTCAGTAGACCAATATTATAGATTGTCTGAATCGAGACAAAGGGAGCTCTATCCCATGGCTAAACTATGTAAAGTGTACTTTGGAGGCCATTGGTTGTAAGAACCTCTTCACTGAGCCTGAAGCCCTCATTGCCCAGAATAAAACGTTAGTCAAGAAAACGTTTGGGGAATGGACAACTGCAAGCAGGGCGGCCACTGAGGAGTGTAAATCTACAGTTGTGGCCTATAGATTACTGAAATGGGAGAGTGGAAGGGAGCCTTATCTTTCACTGATTCATAATGCACATGACAGATTTTATATGACCCGCTTTAGGTTCAACCTCTTGCATCATTTATTATCTGATCCTCTTGGTTTTACCTTAACGGTGGAGCAGAAGGGTACCTGCGGCTGCGACAATAAGTCTCCGCAGGATACCCTTCATTTTGTTTTGTTATGCTCATTTTATACATCACCTAGGCGTAAGTTCCTGGTGGGAATTTTGAAAAGAGCTAAGTTTAGACATGCTTAGATTGCCTTATTGTTTTTGCAAAAGGCCAATGATGCATATACCTTGTCCTGTATTATGAGTTTTATTAAGATGGCGGTAAGGATAAGGAACTCGAGAGGGATGGGTTGATTGCAATGCCCTGTATATAGAGATCCGGGAAAATGAAAAGAAATGCCATGATTTGAACTGTCCTTTTAATGTTTTTTAATGTGTTTTAACTGTTTTATGTACTTTTATGGTATCTTCATAAGTGCCGAATAAAGAAATGTTGATTGATTGATTGAGTTGGTGAGGAGATCTGAAAATTCAGTGAAGTCCTGTTCTGCGCAAGAAGCCTGTCGATGAGATGGAAGGTGGTGGTTTGAGTTTGAGTGGGAAATAGCATGTCAAGCTCAACGGAGTTGAATGTTACTTGCTTGCCTATTGTCAAGCTCAATGGAGTTGAGTATTACTTGCTTGCCTATTGTGCACAACCTGGACGACATGCGAGGCTTCCTCCCTTCTTATGTGAAAGGCCCACATGATTAACATCAATGAAGGCTGATATGACATGAAATCTTACCAGGCTTGGGGGTTACTGCAATCATCACCTCTTTTAGAAAATCAGGGAGTCTGTTGTAACACAATTACTCCTCAAACACCCCCAGTGATCCAGGTATAACTAGGTAGCAAGAGTAACAAACATGAAACTCAATGGGGAGTCAATCACTCCTTGGGGTTTCCTGCACTGCATTTTTGGCAGGAGAGGTGGTGCCGGACCATTCCCTGCATTTTGCAACTTGTAAAATGGGTTCAGTGACCCATACCAAATTGTAATTTGAAAGTGGCATGAAAGGGGCATTTCTTCCAAATAGCAATTTTGCTTGGAATGTTTCATATGATTTGCAACTGCAATTCTACTCGCAAAACCATTGGAAAATTACACATTACTCATAAGAGATGGTAAATGATTCGCAAAGCATAAAGGATCTCCTTTTGACCCCTTCCCCATTGGGAAGCGGGGTGGCAGCCTCGGGAAGAGCAGGCAGTGGTTCAGTTGAGCCACTGACTAGTCACAATGAAGTTTTTCACAACGGAAAACTTTGTGTTTTTTAATTGAAGATTCTCCTGTTCCTTTAAGGGAAATGGGCTGCTTTAAAAAGACAGTTTCCATTTTGGAATGCAGTCACAAGGATGGTGGTGTGCTATACCTTGCAGGCCATACCCCTATGATTGCAGCCAATCGCAGGGGGTCACAAACTGCGACTTGCCTAATGAATATTAATTAGTCATATCCTGACGCAACTTTGAAGCGGACCTACGTGGCAGACGCTGCGGAATCTTCACGGGACGCCTACGCTGTGTGTCTCCCTCGCCGCCACTCACCCTCGTTGGCCGCAGTTGGGGGAGACCACAGTTCCCATCATCCTCTGCTCCCGGCTTCCGCATCCCGCCTCACTTCCTGCTACCAGTGCGCCCGGAGGCGCTACTTAAACGACAGGCTTCCTCCGCGTCGCGGGACGCGCGCGGGCGGCACCGGGCCAAGCCCGGGCAAAGGGCGGGCCCTCTGTGGCCCTCAGTGGATCCCCAGTGGTCGGGCGGGCCACCCCTCTTTCGCCTTTAGGTTGTTCAGGTAAATATATTCAACATGGGGAAGCGTACGATTATGACCGCATCTGTAGACCCTGCTGTCCCTATTGAGCTGCCCACATCGTTTGATACATTACTGACCAATGCCCTCACTATGGTAACCAACGAGATTGCTGACACCGAAAGAAGATTGTCCATTGGACTACCTACTATTACTTCCCTATGTTCCCAAGTCCCAAAGGCTCCATCTAATTCGGGTCTCCCACTTTCCCCCACAGTAATGGTCATTAAACCCACAGTTCAAGCAGAGACAATAACCCCTATGATTAGAGCTACTAGTTTGGCGACTACTCCTGTCACTAACTGTTTAGTGGAACCCGAAACAGATAAAACGCCATGTACTAATAAAACATCAAGGGAAAAACGCAAGAGAGGCCCCGTGAAAAGTACTATAAACAAAAGGAAGCAACCAAGCCGTTGTAGAAACCAACCTACTCCACAGAGCATGTGGAAGAAAGCTAAAGACTGCGAAATAGTCTCACCAATTGTCACTGAGGACTCTTCGTCTCCACTATTATCATTGGACGGCGGCATTGAGAGACTCCCTGCTTATAATTGTAGACCACACTTTTCAGCTCTGGACAAAGGCACTTGTGGGGATTTCATGTTGCAACCTGAGGGTACTGATAACTCTATCAGTACGCAGACTGAGTTTCTCGATAGAAATATCCAACCTAAACCAAATGGCAATTTGATTGAAACTATCGTAGACACCATTTTTAAACAAGTTGAAGTTCAAATAGCTAAACAATTTAATACTATTTTTAAGAGACTAGATAAAATCGAAAACCTTGTAAAAAAAGAGGAAATTAAAAGGAAAGGTAATATTAGCATAGATGCCCTTCGGGGCGAGAAATTCATGAATGAGCTAAAATTATTATGTAATGGCCTGAGGGAGGGGGGTTTGGCTGTCACCGCTGATCCTGGCCATAGTAACATCAAAGGCCCTACCATCGCTAAAACTGTTTCTTCATATAGCAGCCTAGCCAATACCCCACCAGTAAAGACTACCGGCTCAATTCGTGACCCCTCTGATGTAGTAGGAACAGCAACGGCCAGAACTGTAAGTTCAAATGTTAAGGCCACCACTACCCCACCAGCTACCTCACTAGTTAGGACAGGCAATACTTTGGATGGCGTAAGCAATAAAGGAGGTGTACCTGTAAGAAATAGACCCACTAATAATCTAGGGCCGCCACTCCACTTACCCCCAGAAGCCTGCCCATATGTTTTAGTTTTAGCAGGCGTCCCTGCCCTTAAAGAAGGCCAAAGTGAGTCATGGGTACAATTACACAATAAATGTATTGATTGGCTGACTAAACACAAAGGGGCAAGATGGGACATTTCGAATGAGGTTATATCAACCCGTCGGGTGAGCTGGGTGGGCCCACAATATAAAAATATTAGTGGAGACTGTATAGTGATTCATTTTAGACATCCAAACTCCGTAAGATTTTTTATGGATACACATAATACACACGCCAGTCTGTCCACTGAAATAACCCTTCTCCCATTGGGTTATTTCTATAGACCCCCTCATAGACTACCTCAAATGGTTCCTACTACCTTTCCTTTATCTAATAGATTTTCCGCCCTATCCGATTTAGGAAGCCTAGATTGACCACCACCAACATTTCCTAACATATCTGTCGGGGTCACTAGCACAGTCCCCCTGGAAATAGTAAATTCTATATGTATTCCCACACCATGCCCAGGTACACTAGTACCTCCACATGTAGTATGCCCCGACCCTCCCATTGCCCTCCCTTTTTACCCCACTATCCCACCGATTGACACTTTAAGTGTCATTAGTTGGAATATTGCTGGGCTCCTAGGCAAGATGAAAATCAAAGAATGGGTCACATGGATAAGTAATTTTGATGTAGTAATTCTGCAGGAAACATGGTGTACATGTGCTCAATCATTGGAGGGCTTTTTCTGTCATAATTTTATTGTACCATGTCCTGCTATGGGGCGACCTAGTGGTATTCTGTCTATCTGGGCAAAAATTTCCAAGGACGTGAAAATCAAACCACTACATGTGGTTAGTAAACATCTGATAGCTGTGAAATACGTTGCAAGGTTAAAGATTTGTTTTATAAATTTTTACAATAATGATTTCGTCAACCATCCTAATCCCACTTTTTTAGAATTGTTTAAATTTATTGATGAAGTTGCGAATGGAGAAAAGTATGGCCAATTTGATGGTATTTGTGTAGGCGGAGATTTTAATGCTCATATTCATTCTATATCCCCGCCTCGCAGACGAGGATCTGAACTATTGGACTTATTATATAGTAGGAATCTAGATGACGTAATGGGCTACAGTGGAATTGCCGAGGAAAAGGCACCGGCTCCCACTTATATTGGCCGTGGTAGTTCTACAACTATTGACTAAGGTGCCAATTCCGATCCGGTAAAAAAATTCCCCGTCCGACTCGTATCCGGATTTTTTTCCGTCCGAATCGTCAAAGTAGCGTACAAACTGCCAAGTACGATTCGAACGGAAAAAAGTCCATACGAATCGCATTGGGAAGATTTCCCCACACGTCCTCGGGTCGGGAAAAGTCACCGACACGTCCCCGGGCGAGAAACCCACCGTGCGGAAAAATAAAGTCCGACTGCGCAAGTACGATCCCTCCCGTCCTCCCCATTTCACAACCGTACGCAAAAAACACCGTCCGAACCGAACTCCCATAGCAACCATGGAGACATGTGCCCGCATACGCGCCGAACACCCCACCACCCCCCGCCCGCGTATGTACGCCCCGAACCCCCACCCGTGTATGTACGCACCGAACCACCAGCCGTGTATGTACGCACCAAACCCCCCCCCCAGCCCTGTATGTACGCACCGAACCACCAGCCGTGTATGTACGCCCCCGAACCCCCCCCAGCCGTGTATGTACGGACCGAACCACCAGCCGTGTATGTACGCACCAAACACCCACCCGTGTATGTACGCCCCCGAACCCCCCCCAGCCGTGTATGTACGCACCGAACCACCAGCCGTGTATGTACGCACCAAACACCCACCCGTGTATGTACGCCCCCGAACCCCCCCCCAGCCGTGTATGTACGCACCGAACCACCAGCCGTGTATGTACGCCCCCGAACCCCCCCCCAGCCGTGTATGTACGCACCGAACCACCAGCCGTGTATGTACGCACCAAACCCCCACCCCAGCCGTGTATGTACGCACCGAACCACCAGCCGTGTATGTACGCACCAAACACCCACCCATGTATGTACGCCCCCGAACCCCCCCCCCAGCCGTGTATGTACGCACCGAACCACCAGCCGTGTATGTACGCCCCCGAACCCCCCCCCAGCCGTGTATGTACGCACCGAACCACCAGCCGTGTATGTACGCACCAAACACCCACCCGTGTATGTACGCCCCCGAACCCCCCCCCAGCCGTGTATGTACGCACCGAACCACCAGCCGTGTATGTACGCACCAAACACCCACCCGTGTATGTACGCCCCCGAACCCCCCCCCAGCCGTGTATGTACGCACCGAACCACCAGCCGTGTATGTACGCACCGAACCACCAGCCGTGTATGTACGCCCCCGAACCCCCCCCAGCCGTGTATGTACGCACCGAACCACCAGCCGTGTATGTACGCACCAAACCCCCACCCCAGCCGTGTATGTACGCACCGAACCACCAGCCGTGTATGTACGCACCAAACACCCACCCATGTATGTACGCCCCCGAACCCCCCCCCCAGCCGTGTATGTACGCACCGAACCACCAGCCGTGTATGTACGCCCCCGAACCCCCCCCCAGCCGTGTATGTACGCACCGAACCACCAGCCGTGTATGTACGCACCAAACACCCACCCGTGTATGTACGCCCCCGAACCCCCCCCCAGCCGTGTATGTACGCACCGAACCACCAGCCGTGTATGTACGCCCCCGAACCCCCCCCAGCCGTGTATGTACGCACCGAACCACCAGCCGTGTATGTACGCACCAAACCCCCACCCCAGCCGTGTATGTACGCACCGAACCACCAGCCGTGTATGTACGCACCAAACACCCACCCGTGTATGTACGCCCCCGAACCCCCCCCAGCCGTGTATGTACGCACCGAACCACCAGCCGTGTATGTACGCCCCCGAACCCCCCCCCAGCCGTGTATGTACGCACCAAACACCCACCCATGTATGTACGCCCCCGAACCCCCCCCCCAGCCGTGTATGTACGCACCGAACCACCAGCCGTGTATGTACGCCCCCGAACCCCCCCCCAGCCGTGTATGTACGCACCGAACCACCAGCCGTGTATGTACGCACCAAACACCCACCCGTGTATGTACGCCCCCGAACCCCCCCCCAGCCGTGTATGTACGCACCGAACCACCAGCCGTGTATGTACGCACCAAACACCCACCCGTGTATGTACGCCCCCGAACCCCCCCCCAGCCGTGTATGTACGCACCGAACCACCAGCCGTGTATGTACGCACCGAACCACCAGCCGTGTATGTACGCCCCCGAACCCCCCCCAGCCGTGTATGTACGCACCGAACCACCAGCCGTGTATGTACGCCCCCGAACCCCCCCCAGCCGTGTATGTACGCACCGAACCACCAGCCGTGTATGTACGCACCAAACCCCCACCCCAGCCGTGTATGTACGCACCGAACCACCACCCCACCAGGGAATGTACGGACCGCACCCCCACCAGTGCATGTACGGACCGTACTGACGCCAAAAAAACACGTACTGAACCCGGACAAACCATATTTACACAAGGAGAGTCAAGTAGAGTTTCCCCACACCACCAAACAGGCCCAACAACCCCACAAACATCACATACACTCACCTGCAACTGCCAAACTGCCAAACAGAGGCCCAAAACTCAATCACTCCTCATAACACACCCACACAAATTTCAAACACAGCCACACCCACAAATGGACCAATAAAAATGGACCACACACACAAACCATGAGCCTTTGCAACAGACCCACTGCTGCCAGAGCCCACAGACGACCCACACCACCATACTTGAACCTCACACTTGCATACCTTCACACAACCACCTACACAAACACCCCCTCATCACATTCACACACACACCTCCACTACCACACCCACACACCCACAGCCATCCACACCCACACCCCCACAACCACACCCCACGCCATGTCCACCACCAAGAATCCAAAGTTCACAAAGGAGGAGCTGGAGATCCTTGTCGACGAAATCCTCAGAGTCGAGCCACAGCTCTTTGGGACATTGGTCAGACAGACCAGCATATCCGAAAAAACCGCCATGTGGCAGAGGATCGTCGATTCTGTGAATGCTGTTGGGACAACCAGAAGGACCAGGCACGAGTGCCAATCCAGGTGGTACGATCTGCGGAGGACGGTCAAGAGGAAGATGACTGACAATCACAACCAGGGGAACATCACTGGAGGAGGGCCGCCCCCCAGACCGGTACAATACCATCCCTGGGAGGAGAAGGTGATGTCCACGCTGGCGGTGGAGGGACTACACGGACTGCCAGGACTCCCAGACCCTGGTGAGTACACAAACAACTCACCTCACATGGGGGGGATGCCATACACAATCAATCATGCATGCCACCCCCCCCAAGCCACCACCGGACACAACAACACTCCACAAACACACACATGCCACTGGCACCTCCATGCCCCATGCATCAATCAGGGCCATGCCAAGTCACAGGCCACACAATACACCAACACAACACAGGATGTGGTCGATGCTGGGAGTGGGGGCAGCAAAACTAACATTGAGCAACTCACAAGCACACAACAATGCCCTCAGCCCATATGGCCCAGGGCACAGCCATACAAACTGTGTGTACCCACACAGTACTGTCTTGCCTGCAAATGATGGCTGCCATGCAGGATGCCATGGGTCTGAAGGCACAATTTGCACATAACAGCAGACAATGAAGATGCATCGCTCTGATAGAGTCTCAGCACACACCGCCACAGCAGCAGCCTACACTCAGACACACTGCCCAATGGGTGCCCGGAGAACAGGGACTAACTCACATGAACAAGCCAATGGCCATTCAAAGACCGGCTAACTGTGTGTGCCCAGGAAGCTGGCCTGAGGTGACAGAGAGTGACAAAGAGAGGGAGGGAGAGGGGGAATGAGAGGGAAGGAGACAGAGGGGGGACACAGGGAGACAGACAGAGGGAGGGAGTAGGGTGACAGAGGGAGACCGACAGAGGGAGGGAGGAGGGTGACAGAGGGAGGGAGGAAGGGAGACACAGGGAGACTAAATCACCCTTGGGTGGTGTGGCCATGTCCACTCGTCAGCCGGTGGACTGTGTGCATGCAGACCAGGTCTGGCAGTGCCTCAACCCCCCCTTCCGTAGATGAAGACCGGTCCATGTGTCAATCTGTGCACGAGTCCATCCGTGCTGCAGGCACAGACCTAACCACACACCCAGTATACCCACCCACCGTGTCGGTAAGAACCCTGTCACAAATGCTTCAGTCCCCTACCTGCAACATCAAATTGCCTTGCCAAAACACCATTTGGCCACGTACAGTGCAACACGTAAGGCGCCTCTGCATGGCTCGCTACGCCCGCACACCACACTGCTGACTGTGTACCCAAATAGATGCATCAACTAAGATTGTGTCTCACACATGCGTAAAGCCCTGACAGCTGTGGCCAAGGGACATAGCCATGCACAAGTGCACTGTGAGAGGAATGCAGGACAGATCCAACTACCCAGAGGAAGAGTGCCAAATCAGAAATGCATGCAACATGGATGCCACATGTGACACTGTCAACATTGTCTCTCTCACACACAGGTCAACGTCGACGAACACCCCCCAACACTGGGGGGGAAGTCACACAGGACCAGGCTCCGCGGGATGATGACCCCACCGCCAGCGATGACTCTCACCACTCCGTGGATGACCCAGACCAACCTGGCCCCTCTGGTGTCCAACCACCTGCAGCACCTGCGTCAGGTACAACTGTGCCAACCACCACCCCCATTCCTGCCACATCCCAGGAGACGTCCAGGAGCCCTGCCCGCACACGACCACCCAGCCAGTCTGCCCAGGAGGGACACGGTCCTCCGGGCACCCAGGAGGAGGCAGGCGGCAACGCAGATGCCATCCCTCAGGGGTCCCGGAGACCCGATGCACCCACAACGGCAGGCCAGGTGCACGTGGGCAGGGGTGGCGGGAGTGGAGGACGGCGGAGGCGCGAACCTGACCAGGCAGCTCAGGACCCGGTAGTGTCCCAGGTCAGCAACATCCTGGATACATACCGGCGTGACACCAGGGGCATGGACCAGATTGCGTCCACCCTCAATGACATCAAGGGGACCCTCCAGGAGATGAAGACCCTGCAGTCCCAGCAACATGCCTGTCAACTGCAACACCAAGGAAGGATGGAGGATAGACAGGCTGAGCTCGTGGCGGTGCAAACCCAAATGACCGGTGTACTCCGTCGGATTGCCGACAACATGGGCAACCCTCCCTGTGGCACCAGGCGAAGGCCATTACCAGACACAGGGAGGGATCAGGAGGAGGAGGATTCATCCGACGGAGCGTCACAGACATCGTCACGGACTGCTTCCGAGGGTCCCCGCAGGAAGGTGGGTCGTCCACGAAAAAGACTGTGAGAGTCAGCAGAACATCACCATCTCCCAGGTCACCTGGCCTGGCACCTGGCCCTCTGGCCCAATAGCAGCACATGACATTGTCTGCCACATGGACTTGCTGGTCACTGTCTGACCTATGTTGACGAAGACTGTGGCATGGACTCTGACATTTTGCTACGACAAGGATACCAACTCCCCCAGTGAACTTTGGATTCTACACTCCCGCTGTGCACCTCTTGTCATCCCCACAAACCCGTACCCCACCACAAATAAATTAATCACACTTACAAGATGATGCCGTGATTCTACATTATTACAATACATGTGTGTGTCGTACAGTCAAAGCATGCCTGATCTCAGAATTAACTCCAACCATCCAAACCGTGGGGTCGCAGTCTTGCACAGGACACACATGGGTCCCAATGTCTCATCTGATACAGACATGGAGTACCAAACTCACCTGTGCTGGGCCCAACCAGCTGAGTGGTTCCCGCACAACTGTGGCTACAGACACATTCAGGGGAGCAACAGTCATGCGCAGAGGTCAGGGATCATGTGGAGTGACCTGGCTTGCCGCTCCCAGGTATGTCTAGACATGTGTCCCTACAATGTGCAGCATGCTTGCGTCAGGCGGATGTTGAGAATGGTGGCTAGGCCAAGGTTGGATGCATGGAGATGCCAGAATGCAGTTTAGGATCACTGTGCCACATGGTTGTGTTGGGGTTGTGGGCTGCATCATGAGTGTGGGCGTGGATCTAGAAGGTCATCCTGCAGCTGGCTGTGAAACATTCCCCCCATCCCGTTAGGACGTTGATGTGGCCTGGTTGCCCGACGCAGTAGCAGAGCTGTGCAGATGCACTCCGGATATGGACAAGTACCATGGGAGTCGTGAGGCACATGTCCGTAGACTGCAGGGTAGGATTCTACACAGATGTTGTAGTTTCCCTGGGGGATGGTCTCTCTTGCCTTGAGGTGGATGGAACTGTGCATCTTGTGCATAATACAGTTCCCACTCCCTGACAAACCCCTAGCATCTTGTCACTCTACACATAGACACATATGCACCACCTATGAAAACTATGCCAGACCTGCGGCACGCACAGTGGCAACAGGGCACCATTGACAGGGAAGAGGCACCTTGGAGACAGAGGGACAAATTTATTAGTCATGTGTGTTGGAATGACAATGATACTCTGTCAACACATACACAGGTCATGTGGATGTACATGTGGGAGCAACACTGGCACCCCCCATTGCAACACAGATGCTGGCATCCCATTGACCTGGCACACAAGTGACGGATAACAGCTAAACACCCCCTGCTGCCACGGAGAGGCCGCTATACACCATTGAGGCCCTGATGGGGCAATCACACACCATGTCAACCCGGTGCAACCTGTATGTTTCCGAGGCCAGTGTTACACACAATGATGGCCTCATCACAATCCCCAATCCCCTGCCACATGACAGTCACCAAGTCTGAGCATGGCTCCAGGTGAAGCCTGCCCCATGTCATGTTCCCCATGTAGGATCACCATGTATGCAAATGGAACACACATGAACCGGAGAAGTGCACACAGACTACAAACAATTCACACACCCAAAACGACGTGAGGCATCCCTTACCCTGAGGAGATTTCAACACTTGCCCGTGCATGTGACGCTGAATCAGCACATGTCGCTGTGTTCATGAGGAGTAGCAGGAGCACAACAATGCCACCAGCAGACAGCATGCACATGGACCTGTGGAAGAGAGACACACAAGGATTCAGCACAAAGGAGCACATCCGCAAGCATGTACTTAACACGTATCATGTTGTTAACATGACAGGTGACAATGATGACCCTCAGACAACATCCTTCCATTGCGCCATCACTTGAGTGACACTTCAATACACACCACTGACTCACTTGGCAGACATGCAGATGGACACACACATTGCAACACATGCCACACACGGCCCAATGCGTGCACACTCAGACACTGGAACTCACCACTAAGCAAAGAAGTTGCGTATGAGCCGACTCCGCATGTCCTCCACAGCCTCCTCCTCCTCCACATCACTTGCCCCGTCACCAAGCCCTTCATCCTCCACGGGTGGATGGTCCTGGTCATCTTGATCCAGTATGAGTGGAACAGCTTCCTCCACTGCCATGTTGTGCAGCATGCAGCAGACGATGATGATCTTGCACACCTTCACCGGGGCATATGGGAGTGCTCCGCCGGTCTTGTGGAGGCACCGGAATCGGCTCTTCAGAAGTCCAAACGTCCTCTCAATGACTCTCCTGGTCCGCCCATGTGCGTTGTTGTAGAGGTGCTCGGCAGCCGTGCTGGGGTTGCGGACAGGCGTCATCAGCCATGGCATGTTGGGATAGCCAGCGTCCCCTACAAGGAAACATCATGGACAGAAGTGTGTCAGCACAGGCAGTGAGATTGGAAGATGACGCCAAACACAGAACTGCCAGAGTCTACCCACCAACAATACATGCTCGCTCGTTCCGCAGCTGCAGCATCATTTCTGGCACCCTGCTACGCCTCATGATGAAGGCATCGTGTGCTGATCCTGGAAAGCGAACACAGACATGTGAAATCACCATGTTGGACAGACACACCACAAGGGCATTAATGGAGTGATAATGTTTGCGATTCCTATACACCACCTCCTGTGCCTGTGGTGGTACCAACGCAACATGTGTCCCATCTATGGACCCAATGACATGGGGCATCCCTCCCAGGGCATAGAACTCACGCTTGACATCTGTCAACTGCTCACGATTTGGGAATTTAATGTACTCATCCAGGTGAACCAACATGGCCTCTAAGAAATCATGCAGAACACGGCTGAACATCGTCTGGGACATGCCCCCGACATCAGCAATGGTATGTTGGAACGTACCCGTGGCAAGGAAATGTAGGGCTGCCATCACCTTCAACTTGGGTGTCAGTGCACTTGGATACCTGTGGCGCGGGAGGAGTTGTGCTTCCAGCCGGCCAGTCAACTCATCAATCAACCGTTGGCTGAATCTGTAGCGGCGTATACAGTCCCGTTCATGCAGGGCAGCAATGTCTGGCATACGTCGAGGGAGAGGCGGAGCCCTGCAGTGAAATGGAAGGAACACCTAAGAGTGAGCACTGTACAACAACATCGTCAATGCACTGAGCACATGTTACACAGCCAATACACATATGCCACGTTGTGAGTCAGGTCTGTGCCACAGTTCCTGGACACGAACGCCAGTCAGGTTACACTCCTACCAAGGGACAGCCACTAACGGAGGGGGGCAAGATCACGATGACATGGCATGAGACTAGCTGTGGGCCAGTGTAAGTGAACATGCACACGCATCACAGGATTCACAGACATCCACACATGTGCAGAGGTAGTATGCGTATGGTACAGACAGGTAGTTGGATGCGATATGCACTGGTCACATGTCATAGGAATAGGACAGGCCACACACATTGCCTTTGAGGAGTACATGTCGAGACAGAACATACATAGGGAGCATGTGGATATGTACTTGTGTTGATACTCCGTGTAGTTGGATACATACACACCTCATGGCAAATCACATATGTGGGCTGGTGTGCGGAACAGTGTGCCATGCCCATCGACACACAGACACATGTTGGCAGCAGCAACTGCTGACACATTGAATCACACACCTACAGCAAAATCATGGAAAGACATGCCACACACATGACATGGTTGCAGCATGCAACGCAGCCATACACGTGTCATATGTAATATTCCGTGTACCTGGCATCAGGGGACAGGTGCGGGTGTCCGTGACTGGGACATGCAAGTGACTCATGGCTCCACTAGTGTGTACGACATGCACACATGTCAAAGGAGTGCAGGGGATGTGTGGTACAATGCGCACCATCACACACGACATGTGTACACAGCTCATCGTACATGTGCTTTGCCCACACCTCAGGGGTAAAGTGCCACATCACATCCTGACACACCTGTGTCACACACAGGTGGTATTGCACAGACAATGCATTGGTGTCCACCCTTGGCAATACCTGTCCGCTCCATTCCTGTCTGTGTGCCGCCTGTCACCACTGACAGTTGTTATACGCACCGTACATACGCTCGGAGCGCGTGTATAGGGTCCCTGGGCCAATATTGCCGCTGGCGTATGCGTACGCCACAGTAGTACGGACTGTACACGCGCTTGTACGGTCCGGATCACAATATGGGCGCTGGCGTATGCGTACGCCACAGTAGTACGGACTGTACACGCGCTTGTACGGTCCGTACTACTGTGGCGTACGCATACGCCAGCGCCCATATTGTGATCCGGACCGTACAAGCGCGTGTACAGTCCGTACTACTGTGGCGTACGCATACGCCAGCGCCCATATTGTGATCCGGACCGTACAAGCGCGTGTACAGTCCGTACTACTGTGGCGTACGCATACGCCAGCGCCCATATTGTGATCCGGACCGTACAAGCGCGTGTACAGTCCGTACTACTGTGGCGTACGCATACGCCAGCGCCCATATTGTGATCCGGACCGTACAAGCGCATGTACGGTCGGTATCACTGCTTGTGGGGTGCCCTAGGGCGTGGAACGCACCGTACCTGTGTGTAAATGTATGAAAACACATAGGGGACACATGAGGGACAAGTATAAGGGCCTAAATGCCTGATGGTTGCCATGGAGACTGAGTTAAATTTTTGAATTTGAGCACCAGGTGCACAGCAGAAGTCAGTTTGAAAGAATCTACATTGTTGCAATGTGGATGTTGACTTGACATCATTATCAAAACTGAAACCATGCAAAGCCACACACTGGGGTAGGTTTGAAGGGATTGGATGAAACGTAGGATGCTAATGTGACTGACCAATCAATCTGTACTCCTATACATGAACAGGCCAGCCAGGCATATATAAGGCAGCCAGGTCCCATGAGAGAGCACTTGCCTGCACATCCATTCATCCCTGACCACTGCTGCTGATAGTGATTCCTCTGGCACCATGTCCAGGACTGTGGAGAGGTCACAGCCATTCACCCAGGAGGAGAACCTTGCCCTGATAGATGTGATCCTCCCACAGTTCCAGAGCCTGTATGGTCGACCAGGGGTTCAGGTGAGTGCAGACTCCACTAGCTTAGACTGTGCCCCTTTTGTGTGACAGTGACTTCTGGCATTGTGTCCATGTGTGACAGACATGCACTGTTGTTTGGAGTGGGTCCCAGGGTGTGGAAGGCCTCATGTCACCCATGCAGAGCATGCTGTGTTTCCTGTGTGCACTCCTCACTTGCATAGTGCCTACTGTGACAATGAATGCAAGGTGCATGCCACATTCTGCCTGCATACTCCTCCTGGGGATGTTGTTTCCACAGTCCTGATGTGATCCTGTGTTCCCCCCAGTGTGACAGGTGTCAGTACCCATGGATGTGTGTTTGTTCAGTGTACCTGTGCTGTGAGTGTCCAAAGGCCGTGTTCGTCCCCTGCACATTGGTGTGTGTGTTAGTCCCCTGTCATGTGGGTGAGTGCATATGGGGAGTGTTGCACACAAGCAGCATGAGGGATGGATATGGCCTGGCCATCGGATGTGAGCAGGGAGCAGTGCTGTGTGCATGCCGTGCTGAGCCAGCCCCACACCTGTGACACCCCCGTCTACTGGCACATGGGCAGAGTGAGGTGTGTACCCGCAGTTGGCAATGCCATGTGATTGTCCTGTACCTGTGTGTGTCTGTGTACTCTGCTGAGGTAGCATCAGTGTGCTGGGGCAGGTGACTGCTGTGAGGTGCTGTACATAATCCTGGTGTAGCCTGTGAGGCACAGTGTGATCCCTGGTCAGTGAGTGTGTGGTACCCCTCATGCCACCCGTGTGCTTCCACTGGCACGTAGTGCATTTGGCCTTCCACAGTGGATAATGTCCCTATGACAAAGGTGCAATTAGTTGCATGCATACCATGGCCTGTTCATAATGAGGATTGTTCTATATGTGTGTCTCTGTGTCTTTGCTCATGTGGATTAATGTATTCTCTCTTTTGCATCCTCACAGGTAGGCGCCATTGCCAAGGGGGAGATCTGGAGGGAAGCCGTCAGTGCCGTGAGGGGTACAGAGGGTCGGAGGCGGAGCCTGTCTCAGGTGAGGAAACGCTGGCAGGACATCCGGTGCTGGACGAGGAGGATTGCACGGCTCCTGCTGGGGGACTCACCTGAGAGCCGTAAGAACCGTGGCCGCCGTCGTCTGACCCACATCCAGAAGCGTGTGCTGGCGGTGGTCTTCCCCGATATGGACAGGCGCCTACAGGAGAGGCAGCAGCAGGAAGGGGGTAGGTACATGTGTGTCAGTTGTGTGTCCCCAGCCAATGTAAGTGTGCAGTTGCATGGATACACTGCCAGGGTTTGATTGTGCAGTGCGTCAACTTCTCCACAAAGTAGCACAGTGCTGTTCTCACTCCCTCCCTTCCCCTCCTTGCAATGTGTTCCCTGGTCTGTCGCCACTCTTGCACAAGGTTATTTATGCAGGCAGTTCATGCAGGTGCCCTATGCTATCAGCATCATGTGTGGGGGTGATGTGCCACAGGTATGGGGACCTTGCGTGTGCCATGGCCAATTTCAGTCATTGTGGTGTCCATGTCACTTGGCACTGATTGTGAATCACGACATAGGGGTGTGTCTCCAAAATGTACAGCCTTCCAGCATGCATGTCCAATTGTGTGCCCTCTGACATGATGTGCCTGAGTGGGAGGCCTGCTAAGTGCAGGGACGGTTGCTTAATTTGCAGTCATGTCCATCCTGGACCATGGAGGAGTGTGGGCACTACTGTGCCCTGGGGCACCTCTTCCTAGGTATCATGTGCGTCATCCAACAATATGGCCATTCACTGTGTCTTTGCCATGGGTTGCGTAGGGTGGCATTGTACCCTGGGCTCAACTGTTAGGACCTACAGGTTGCTACATGTGTCCACTGTACAGGGGGACCCATTTTGCTTGTGCATACTCACAGTGGGCATTACCTGTGTGTGTTGTTGAGACAATCTGATGATGTTTGCCTGTCAATGATGTGTGGACATGGCCACCAGGGGCTGTGTGTTTACAGTCATGAATTAGTGGAGGCCATGTGTTTCCATCCCAGAGTAAGAGGTGTACATACTTTCTCCGTCTCAATGAGATTGTCTCAGGTGTGGGTGGTTTGTGCGTACAAGGCCTACATGTCAGAAGCTTCATCCTCCTTGCTGGGTTTAGCCTGTGTGTGATGTTTGACTGGACATACGCTCAAGGTGCAGTGACCCTGTCATGTGTGGCCTGGTTTCATGTATTGCCTTTGCAGCATGCGGCAAGAGTAAATGGATATGATTCATGCTCATCCCTTTTTGACGACGCAGTGTGGTGCAGGTGCTGTGCACATTTGTCCCCAGAGGCTGACTCCTCTCTAAAATTTCAGGTGCAGTGATTTGCTGTTGTGTCATGATCTCCATTGTGTCTCAGTGGCATGGTGGGTAGAAAAACTGTGTGTTCCATGGCCTACATGTGTACATTGTTTTGTAGGTGTTACTCCTGTTGCTTTTCAGGCTATGCAATGTGACCTATGTATATTTGACTCATGTGACATAAGTGTACAGGTGTCTGATTTTCTCCTGTCTCTTCACCTTGCCCACAGCATCGCCGGGGGACACGGAAGGAGACACTAGCACGGACCGGGAGGAGAGATTGAGCACCAGTACCAGCAGTGCTGTCCTGTCTGGCACATGGAGTGGCACGGAGGCCGAAGGGAGTGAGGCGGAGGACCTGTTGACTGCCAACACAGACTATGACGCAGACGGGTCCGAGGCTGAGCTCCCAGAGGTGGCGGAGTCTGCCCCCCCAGCTGATGGCAGCCCTCCACATCCCCCCGCCACCTCAGGTTCCATCACCGGCCTCCCACATGCTCGTGGCCCTTCCCTCCGTGCTCGGTCCCCACATGTCTCCTTCCTGCCAGGCACCGCACCCCCTGCCCCTGTCACCACTGCTGCGGTGAGTGCGGAGTCTGTGGACATCCTGAGGCAGTTGCAGGTTGGTCAGACTGCGATGCTAAATGTCCTCCATGCCCACACCCAGGTGCTGACCCAGATGGAGGCATACATGGAGGGCATGTCGGCTGCGCAGTCTGACCAACGGCAGTTGCTGAGGTCCATAGACTCCACACTGACTGCAGCACTGGATCTCCTGCAGCGCTGCGTAACACCCCCTACCCCTGCCCCATCCACAATTCCCACTCCCGTGCCTGTCCCACGCACATCCAGACGTCAGCGTGCACGCACCCCAACAGACACAGGCACCACACCACCAGGGAAGTCGAAGCGCACACCTCCTGTCACGCACACACAGGGTGAGGAAGGCACACCCACTGGGTCGGGGGGGAAACGTAGAACACGCAGCCACAGTGGGAGTCCGCATTCCACACAACCCACTCCCTCCAAATCCACTCCCCTTAGCTCTCCTGGCCAACAGTCAGTGACAGCATCATCCACTGCGAGTGTGCCCCCCAGCCCCAGGATGACACCACCCCGCAAGCGGTGGAGGCGGGACCCGGCCAGGGGAGTTGAGTCCCCCACCCTGTCCACACCCTCCCCCAGTGGCGCTGCGACCCATCCCTTTGCCCCCCCCCCCTCCTTGGGGCCTGTGGTTGGATTGGGTACGGGGGAGTCGCTGGGGGAACTTGCCGACGTGTGCAGCGCCATTCTGTCCTCCACCTTTGGCGCTGGCACCCCCCCTGTGGCAGATTCATCCCTCCCTGCACCCACAACACCTACCCTTTCCCCTCCTGTCCCTGCGGTGCCTGTTTCCACCCTCCCCCCTGATGCCCCCTCTTCTGTGGATGAAATGGACTTGTGAACTGTGCAGGCAAGCTAGGGGACACACGTCCCGATGTGTACCCCCCCCCCGGACATTGCTGCTGGGCTGGCCCATGGCCCTTGTACATAGTGGACATTTTCTCTGATATATTTTCCTGCTGAATAAAGCCTTTTCTTTTTGTTTTGCACACTGATGCTTTCCTGGACTTGCTGTTGGTGCTGGTGCTCCCTGCGTTGGGGTGGTGATAATGTGTTAGGGGTCTGTGAAATGTTGGAGTGTGCTGCTCATGGGGTGTACCCTGCCATCTGCGTGCCATCACAAAGGTCTCTGCAAATGGTATTTGGTCATGTTTGCTCTCACTGTATGGTGACATTGTCCCAAGGTGTGTTCCGTCCTCTGTGGCCCAGGCCATTTTTCCTGCAGGGTGTCTCCCAAATGCTGTGCTGTGCTGTGTCTACATTTCCTGGATGTGTGAGGGTTGCCTTTCAATATAGCCATGCTGGCTCAGCGATGGCTCCGCCTGCATCTGGGGTATCACCCTTGTAGGTCACTGAACTTGTTGATGGGGTATATTGTCCGATGTCTGGGCACTGCTGGGAGTGATAGGTACACACCCCTCCTGTGTCTGGGCACTGCTGGGAGTGATAGGCACACACCCCTCCTGTGTCTGGGCACTGCTGGGAGGACCCTGCACCCACCCCTCCTGTGTCTGGGCACTGCTGGGAGGACCCTGCACCCACCCCTCCTGTGTCTGGGCACTGCTGGGAGTGATAGGTACACACCCCTCCTGTGTCTGGGCACTGCTGGGAGGACCCTGCACCCACCCCTCCTGTGTCTGGGCACTGCTGGGAGGACCCTGCACCCACCCCTCCTGTGTCTGGGCACTGCTGGGGGTGTTTTGCACACCCCATTCTTATAGCAGGTTCGGTGCGTACATGCACGGGTGGGGGTTTGGTGCGTACATACACGGGTGGGGGTTCGGTCCGTACATACACGGGTGGGGGTTCGGGGCGTACATACTCTGCTGGGGTGGGGGTTCGGTGCGTACATACACGGGTGGTGGTTCGGTGCGTACATACACGGCTGGGGTGGGGGTTTGGTGCGTACATACACGGCTGGTGTGGTGGTTTGGTGCGTACATACACGGGTGGGCGTTTGGTGCGTACATACACGGGTGGTGGTTTGGTGCGTACATACACGGCTGGGGTGGTGGTTTGGTGCGTACATACACGGGTGGTGGTTTGGTGCGTACATACACGGCTGGGGTGGGGGTTCGGTCCGTACATACACGGGTGGGGGTTCGGGGCGTACATACTCTGCTGGGGTGGGGGTTCGGTCCGTACATACACGGGTGGTGGTTCGGTGCGTACATACACGGCTGGGGGGGGGTTCGGTGCGTACATACACGGGTGGTGGTTTGGTGCGTACATACACGGCTGGGGTGGGGGTTCGGTCCGTACATACACGGGTGGGGGTTTGGTGCGTACATACACGGCTGGTGGTTCGGTGCGTACATACACGGCTGGGGGGGGGTTCGGGGGCGTACATACACGGGTGGTGGTTTGGTGCGTACATACACGGCTGGGGTGGGGGTTCGGTCCGTACATACACGGGTGGGGGTTCGGGGCGTACATACTCTGCTGGGGTGGGGGTTCGGTCCGTACATACACGGGTGGGGGTTCGGGGCGTACATACTCTGCTGGGGTGTGTGTTAGGTGCGTACATACACGGGTGGGGGTTTGGTGCGTACATACACGGCTGGTGGTTCGGTGCGTACATACACGGCTGGGGGGGGTTAGGGGGCGTACATACACGGGTGGTGGTTTGGTGCGTACATACACGGCTGGGGTGGGGGTTCGGTCCGTACATACACGGGTGGGGGTTTGGTGCGTACATACACGGCTGGTGGTTCGGTGCGTACATACACGGCTGGGGGGGGTTAGGGGGCGTACATACACGGGTGGTGGTTTGGTGCGTACATACACGGCTGGGGTGGGGGTTCGGTCCGTACATACACGGGTGGGGGTTCGGGGCGTACATACTCTGCTGGGGTGGGGGTTCGGGGGCGTACATACACGGGTGGTGGTTCGGTGCGTACATACACGGGTGGTGGTTCGGTGCGTACATACACGGCTGGGGTGGGGGTTTGGTGCGTACATACACGGCTGGTGTGGTGGTTTGGTGCGTACATACACGGGTGGGGGTTTGGTGCGTACATACACGGCTGGGGGTTCGGGGCGTACATACCAGGGTGGGGTGGGGGTTCGGGGCGTACATGCACGGGTGGCGCTTGGGTGCGTACATACACGGGTGGGGGTTCGGGGCGTACATACCAGGGTGGGGTGGGGGTTCGGGGCGTACATACACGGGTGGCGCTTGGGTGCGTACATACACGGGTGGCGGTTCGGGGCGTACATACACGGGTGGGGGTTCGGGGCGTACATACACGAGTGGGGGTTCGGGGCGTACATGCACGGGTGGGGGTACGGGCCGTACTTCCACGGGTGGGGGTACGGTCCGTACATACCCCTGCCCACGCTCTGCGTGCCTGGGTACGGGCCGTACCCATGCCTTTGGTGTGTGGGTACGGTGCGTCCCACCATTGTTGCGGGCCGTGGGGTCCGCACCGTACACAGGCCTTGGGGGCGTGGCTACGGGTCGTACCACGCGTACCCCTACATGACCCCAGCAATGCTGGTACGAGCTGTACCAAGGCCTTTCTGACGTGGGTACGGGCCGTACCGCTATTGTTGGAGTGACGTAGGGGGACGCGTGGTACGTTCCGTACCCACGCTCTTGCGGCCTGGGTAGGGTACGTACCGGTTCGCGTGACCATCCACTTCCGTTGTGGCGGACGCTTGCGTTGCTGGCCTTGCCCCCACCCCCTGGAAGTGACCAGGCCCTGATGGTCAGGTATGTCCAGGCCATGTGTGATTTGGTACCATGTGTTGGTGTTGTGTGTCCTGCCCCTGCCCCCCCCTTTGCCCCTGGTTGTTGTGCTGACCTTCTGCGGCGTCTGCGTCGGTTCCTGTACGCCAGGTGGACTGCTAGGAGGGCAGGGATGGCACGTAGGTTCGGGTCCATGTCTGTTCGTCGCGTCCAGCTGCTCCTTGCGTGTGTCGTCCTGATTTCCCGGCAGTTTTTGGCAGCCGGTAAATATTTTCCGTGCGGGATGACGTCGGTTCGAATCGTACTTCCTGGTTCGTGAAACGTAGGCTGGATGCGTACCGACGTCACGTCGGCTCCTTTCAGGATCGGAATTGTGTTTAGTTTCTGTTCGGTCGGTGTTTTGTTCGAATCGTACGGAAATGGTGTTTCCGTATGAATCGTACTTGCATTTTCGGATGGATTTCGCACCGGGTACGAGTCGGACGGAGAAAAGGCTCCGTCCGACGGTTCGTACCCGGTTTTTACCGGATCGGAATTGGCACCTATATGTTTACCTCCTCTCTCCTTAGCGGAGTGTTATTCAAATCTGAGGTTGGCAGTAGTTCATATAGCGATCATCTGCCAATAGTAATCCATCTTAAATCCATTAAAAGACCTATAGGCCCACATGAGGTTGGAGCCTCAAATATTACTCTATCTACAGACAGGCTTAGGATTATATGGAGAGGGATCGACAACAAAGAGATTCTAGCTAATGTGATTAGAAATAACCCTCTATTGATCTCTAACTGCTTAACATTCGGTGGCCCTGACATAATCAAGTCTTTCTGTGATTTATGTGCAGTTATAAAAAGGGCAATTTCCAAACCCCTAAAAGAACATAATATAAATAATTATAGATGGTTTGATACCAATTGTTCGAGGGCCAATAGAGAACTTAGAAAGGCCCTGGAAACCAAACCCCGAGATGTGTCCCTTGTCAGATCATTACGTCTTAAATATAAGCATACACTAAAAGCTAGATCTGAGGAGCTGTTAATAAGCCATTGGGACAATCTGACCAAAACTGCTGCCCTAAAAGACTCGACAGGGTTCTGGAGAGAAGTAAAGAACCTAAGAGCCCTGGGCAGTACTATTGCCCCGATAAACTGCAATATCACAGGTGACTCATGGGTCACTCATTTCTCTAAGCTTTACGCTGCAGTTGGAGACCCAACTGAGGATATTTTCCCTGATAGTACCATAGTCATAACACTAGAGGAGGTGGAGGAAGCTATTACCAATAGTGCTGGCAACAAGGCTCCTGGCCCGGACGGTCTGTCCATCGATCAGATAAAATCGAATATTTGTTTTTGGGCCCCCTTACTCTGCAATCTCTTTAACAACTTGAGTAAGAAATCCATCCCCTCGACATGGTCTAGTAGTACTATTGTACCTATTTTTAAAAAGGGAAATAGAATGGACCCGGGGTGTTATCGACCAATATCTTTGATCGATAACACCCTGAAGGTCCTTGGAAGGGTTTTATTTAACAAGATTAGCTCCTGGGCAGACGAGAATTCTATTATCCATCGTTGCCAGCTGGGTTTTAGGAGTAAACTTGGTACGGTGGAACAATGTTTGAACCTCAATCTCCTAATGGCCAAGTATACAAGAGCCAAACAATCCCCCTTATATTTTGGTTTTATGGATTTAAGCTCAGCATTTGATTTTGTAAACCGTTCCCGCTTATGGTCCATCCTTTTAAATTGGGAAACAACCTTTACAACGCAACTTTTACAACGCAATGCTATTACAACGCATTTTTTACAACGCAAAAGCTTTTACAACGCATGCATTTACAACGCATGCTTTTATATGGTAAGTACTTTTACAACGCATATACCATTACAACGCATTTTTTTAATTTTTTTATTTTTTAGAAAAATGATGTAAGAAAAATAATTAAATATTATTTTATTATTTATATTAAAAACTATATTTTAAAAATGTGAGAGTAATTATTGAGTATAAATTATTTAATAAATAAGAAAAATTAAAATATATGAGTAGTATTATAAAAGATTAATACTTGAGTATTTTTTAATTATGAAACCATTCCAACGCATTTTTTTAATTTTTTTATTTTTTAGAAAAATGATGTTAGAAAAATAATTAATTAATATTTTATTATTTATATTAAAAACTATATTTTAAAAATATGAAAGAGTAATTTTTGAATTTAAATTATTTAATAAATAAGATAAATTAAAATATGTGAGTAGTATTATAAAAGATTAATACTTGAGTATTTTTTAAATATGAAAGAGTATTTTTAAAGTATAAATAAATAAATAAATAAAGTATAATAAATGAGTAGTATTATGAGAGATTAATACTTGAGTATTTTTAACTTTCTAATTTAAAATGTAATTAATAATATAAAATATTTAAAAAAAGAAAGAGTACTTTTGGAGTATTTGAAAAAAAATTAATTATTAATTTATTATTTATCTAAAATACTATATTTAAAAAATTTGAAAGATTAATTATTGAGTTTAAATTAATTAATAAATAAGAAAAAATAAAATATATGAGGAGTATTATAAAAGATTAATACTTGAGTATTTTTAAAATATGAAAGAGTATTTTTAAATTATAGATAAATAAATAAATAAAGAATAATAAATGAGTAGTATTATGAGAGATTAATACTACATAATTTTTAACTTTCTTATTTAAAATGTAATTAATAATATAAAATATTTAAAAAAAGAAAGAGTACTTTTTGAATATTTTAATTTTAAATAATGTAATGTTAAAAAAAAATATAAAGAATTAATATAATATTTAAAATATTAATAGAGTTATTTAAAAATAATTTAACATGAAAATTTAGCAAAAGAAAAAATAATTTAGAAAATAGAACTTACTTTAAAAAAATTCCCACGCTTTTGTATTGAAGTCTATGTGATAAATTGTCCTTCATTTATTTTGGCAGCTTAAGAAGATACAACCCGCGGAACAAGAAAGGAAGGAGCGAAAAGAGAAGAAAAAGCAAGTTTGAAAGGAAAAAGAAAATAGAGACGAGGTAAGGAACACATTAAGTAAATTTACATATTATTATATAAATTTAACATGTTTAAATAACAAATTAATAATAAAAACCAGTAAACAAATTATGTTTATTAAATATTTCTTTATTTGAAAAAACATAGAAAAAACATTTTTGATTTATTGTTTTTTATTACATAATGTACATATTTTTGAAAAAATAAACATTATTGATTACTATTTTTAAACATATACTTAAAGAAATAGTAAATAAAATAGTCCTTTTTTAACATTGATGCACGCGATGACGTCATGACGTGAACGTTAACGTAGGGCGCCATTTTGGAGAGCATCGGAGGAGGAAGCAGCAGGAAGCTGATCTGCGTCCAGGTAGGAAACTTTTTAACATTTATTTATAGATATAAAGTTAAAAAAAGATACATATATAGTAAAAAAAGAATAAGGAGAGGTTGCGGAATAACTAATTGATGTTTAAAATGTAAAAAAGCATGTCCACGTTCATGTCATTACTGTATGCCTATGTCGGGTCGCGAAAATGTATTTGTTACAAAAAAAAATGTAATTAACTGTAACAGTAATTAAAGTTACAATTAAAAATGTTAATTTCAAAACATCGGAACGATTACAAATGATTTATATCTTCATTTAAAAAAAAAAAAGTTTGCGTATTCATAATTTGTGAAAAAAAAGATTGTTATTAATTTGGTGTTTATGCAGCAATGTGCATTTTGGAAAATGGATTGACTTTTGAAAAATTGAATAAATGTAAATGTATGTGTCTTGTAAAGCGCACTGCTGCCCTGAGGCGTCGTGGCGCTGTAGACCGCTGGGCAACCCGTCCTGGCTATCCCTGTGAGATGGTCCCTCCTGGGTATCTCCAAGTTGAAACCAGGCATCCCCGGCGAATGTGGGGGGCCGTTGTGGAGATGAGGCAAGCTAATGCCCAGAGTTGCCGAGTGTGTTCCTGGTTAGAGTAGGTACCGAGGCGAGAATTATCGAGTCCGTTTTTGACCCTGGTCCACGACCCTGCCGCGTCGGGAATTGAACCCTGGTCCCTGGCCGATTCTCTGCTTGCAGATCTGCCGCCTCTAACCAGTGAGCCACACCTCTCCACGTATGGGATAGGTAGAGATTTTTTGGATTTTATGGGTGGTAGTTAGTTAGGAAGTTTTTCAAAAATTATTTTCTACCTATTGATCTTTGGAAAGTTGGACAAATATTATGGTAAAGTAGCTTTTGATACATTGGTTGTTTGGAAAAAAATGAAGATTGTGAAAAAAATACAAAAAATAGGAGATCCGACTCGTAATTTGGAAAAAATGTTTGGAAAAGAATTGTATGCCAATTGTAATTAAAGGTTATTTAAATTTGAAGCAAAGCAGGAAAGTAAGTAAATAACTATTTCAAAAAAGAAAGAGGTGCCGATCACGATCCGGTAAAAAATTCCCCCGTGCGACTCGTATCCGGTCTTTTTACCGTACGAATCGTACAAGTGCCGTACGAACTGGCAATCACGATTCGCATGGTAAAAAGTCCATACGAACCGCATTGGGAATCATTCCCCACACGTCCTCGGGTCGGAAAATGTGTCCGACACGTCCTCGGACGATTTACCGTACAAACGTGAAAAGTCAAGTCCGACCGAGGAATCACGATCCATCCCGTGCGTCCGAGGTTACAACCGTATGGAAAAAACACCGTCCGCACCGAACTCCTATAGCAACCATGGAGACATCTGCCCGTATACGCGCCCAACACTCCCCCCAGCCCCCGTACGTCCGACACGTACCCCCCGTGTATGTATACCCCCACCCGTCTAGGTACACCCCAGTACGTTCGAGTCCTACCCCCACCCCTGTACGTGTCGCACCACCATGTACCCAGTACGTTCCAGTCGTACCCCCACCCCTGTACGTGTCATACCCCCGTGTACCTACACCCCAGTACGTTCCAGTCGTACCCCCACCCCAGTACGTGTCGTACCCCCGTGTACCCACACCCCAGTACGTGTCGTACCACCGTCTATGTACACCCCAGTACGTTCCAGTCCTACCCCCACCCCAGTACGTGTCGTACCACCGTCTATGTACACCCCAGTAAGTTCCAGTCCTACCCCCACCCCAGTACGTGTCGTACCACCGTCTCTGTACACCCCAGTACGTTCCAGTCCTACCCCCACCCCAGTACGTGTCGTACCACCGTCTATGTACACCCCAGTACGTTCCAGTCCTACCCCCACCCCAGTACGTGTCGTACCACCGTCTATGTACACCCCAGTACGTTCCAGTCCTACCCCCACCCCAGTACGTGTCGTACCACCGTCTATGTATACCCCAGTACGTTCCATTCCTACCCCCACCCCAGTACGTGTCGTACCCCCGTGTACCCCCACCCCAGTACGTGTCGTACCACTGTCCATGTACACCCCAGTACGTTCCAGTCCTACCCCCACCCCAGTACGTGTCGTACCACCGTCTCTGTACACCCCAGTACGTTCCAGTCCTACCCCCACCCCAGTACGTGTCGTACCACCGTCTATGTACACCCCAGTACGTTCCAGTCCTACCCCCACCTCAGTACGTGTCGTACCACCGTCTATGTACACCCCAGTACGTTCCAGTCCTACCCCCACCCCAGTACGTGTCGTACCCCCGTGTACCCCCACCCCAGTACGTGTCGTACCACCGTCCATGTACACCCCAGTACGTTCCAGTCCTACCCCCACCCCAGTACGTGTCGTACCACCGTCTCTGTACACCCCAGTACGTTCCAGTCCTACCCCCACCCCAGTACGTGTCGTACCACCGTCTATGTACACCCCAGTACGTTCCAGTCCTACCCCCACCCCAGTACGTGTCGTGCCACCGTGTACCCCCACCCCAGTACGTGTCGTACCACCATCTATGTACACCCCAGTACATTCCAGTCCTACCCCCACCCCAGTATGTGTCGTACCACCGTCTATGTACACCCCGGTACGTTCCAGTCCTACCCCCACCCCAGTACGTGTCGTGCCACCGTGTACCCCCACCCCAGTACGTGTCGTACCACCGTCTATGTACACCCCAGTACGTTCCAGTCGTACCCCCACCCCAGTACGTGTCGTACCCCCGTGTACCCACACCCCAGTACGTGTCGTACCACCGTCTATGTACACCCCAGTACGTTCCGGTCCTACCCCCAACACAACCTCCTAAGTACGGAGCGCACCCCAGGCCCCAACATCACCACCGCGTGTACGAGTCGTACCAACCCACACACAAGGACAGCACCGTACAACCAAATGGCCCATGTACACACCGTACACACACTCAAAACGCACGTACACAACCAGGACAAAACAAAACAACACAAGAATACACCATTCGAATGGCACAAAGCCACTAAACATGTCCAACAACCACTAAAACAACACATTCACTGACCTGCAACTGCCAAAAACAAACAGAGGCCAAATACACCACCACTCCTTATAACCAACCCACCCAAGATTCAAACACAGCCACACCCACCAATGGACCAATAAAAAGGGCCCACACACACAAACCATGAGCCTTTGCAACAGACTCACTGCTGCCAGACACCACAGAACCACACTACAAGCTACACCACACCTTACACTTGCACACCTTCACACAACCACCCTCACAAACACCCCCTCATCACATTCACACACACACACACACAACCATCCACACACCCCCCAACATCCACACACCCCCCCCACCATCCCCACCCACACCCCTCACCATGCCCACCACCAAGAATCCAAAGTTTAGTAACCGAGAATTGGAGGTCCTTGTTGATCAAATCCTCAGAGTCGAGCCACAGATCTTTGGAACATTGGTCAGAAGCACCAGCCTGGCAGCAAAAACTGCCATGTGGCAGACCATCGTCAATGCTGTGAATGCTGTTGCGGACACCAGACGGACCAAGCAGGAATGCCAGAACAGGTGGTACGATCTGCGGAGGAGGGTCCGAGCCAAGAGGCAGGATGAACACGACCAGGCCAACGCCACCGGAGGAGGGCCCTCCCGCAGACCCGTACAGTACCATCCCTGGGAGGAGAGGGTGATGGCCATACTGCCGGTGGAGGCAGTCGAAGGATTAGAAGGACTCCGAGACCCGGGTGAGTACACAAACAACGCACCTCACAAGGGGGGAACGGCATCCACAACCAAAATCACCAACAGGCACGCAACCACCACAAGCCATCGCATGACTCAACCACACTCCGTGAGCACGCACATGCCACTGCTGCCACCATGCCCCATGCACCCAGCTGGACAATGTCAAGTCACAGGCCCCAGAAGACAACAACACATGACACGGTAACCCGGATGGCGGGAGGCTGGGCCCAAAAAAGCACATAGTGCAACTCAGAAGCAGACAACAATTCACTCTACCCATATGGCCTAGGTCACAGCCAGACAAACAGTGTGTCTCAACACAGGAATGACTTGCCAGCAAATGGTGGACGCCTTGCATCAACACATGGGGGTGAAGGCACTGTTTTGCACATGACAGCAGCTAATGAACAGCCAACATTGTGAAAGAGTGGCAGCACACACCACCACAGCAGCAGCGCACAGACACAGACACTACACCCAATGGGTGCCTGGAGATCAGAAACAAACTCACATCAACAAGCCAAGGGCCACTCAAAGATCTGCTAACAGTGTGTGCCCAGGAAGCTGGGCCGAGGTGACAGAGGGTGACACACGGAGGGAGGGAGAGGGGGACAGAGAGGGAGGGAGAGGGGGACAGAGATGGAGGGAGAGGGGACAGAGATGGAGGGAGACGGACAGACGGAGGAGGCTGACACACGGAGGGAGGGAGAGGGGGACACAGAGGGAGGGAGAGGGGGACACAGAGGGAGCGAGACACAGGGAGAGCCAATCAGCCGTGTTGCGTGTGTGAATGTCTGCTCGTCAGCAGGTAGACTGCGTGCATGTAGACAAGGGTGGCCAGTGCCAGAAGCCCCCCTCTTCACCATGGAAAAACACATGGCCATGTCACAACCTGTTCACGAGCACAAGGACAGCTACCTGGATCATATAAGTGTGTGGATCCACTCCATGTGCACATGTACAGTGCATGGTTGGCCACACCTGCCCACTCCACTGCTGACTGCAGTCACACTTGACGCAGCAAGTACGACTGTGCCACACATAGTTAAAGGGGCCAAAGTGGTGCCCAAGGGACACACCCATGCACAAGTGCACTGTGAGTGGAATGCAAGACCAATCCTAATTCCAAGAGGAAATGTGCCAACTTTGAAAATGATGAAACATGGATGTTGCATGGACAAAAATTAACATTGTCTCTCTCACACACAGGTCAACGTCGTGGTGCACCCCCCAACACTGGGGGGGAACACTCACAGGACCTGGATCTGCAGGAGCCCGATCCCACCGGCAGTGACCACTCTCACCACTCTGTGGACGACCAAGACCAACCTGGCCCCTCTGGTGTCCAACCACCTGCAGCACCTGCGTCAGGTACAACTGTGCCAACCACCACCCCCACTCCTGCCACATCCCAGGAGACACCCAGGATCCCTGCCCCAACACCACAATGCAGCCAGGCTGGCCAGGAGGGACACGGTGTCCCGGGCACCCAGGAGGAGGCAGGCGACAACGCCAATGCCACCCCTCAGGGGTCCCGGAGACCCCATGTGCCCACAAGGGCAGGCCAGGCGCAAGTGGGCAGGGGTGGTGGGAGTGGAGGACGGCGGAGGCGCGAGCCTGACCAGTTGGCTGGGGATCCCGCATTGTCCCATGTCCGTAACATCCTGGACACATACCGGGAGGACACCACGGGCATGGCCCAGGTTGTGTCCACCCTCAATGAGATCAAGGGGAGCCTCGATGAGATAAAGACCCAGCAGGCCCAGCAACATGCCTGTCAACTGCAACACCAACGGAGGATGGAGGAGAGACAGGCTGAGCAAGTGACGGCATTCCAGGGGATTCACGCTACACTCCGTCGGATGGCCGACACCATGGCCGACCCTCCCTGTGCCAGAAGGCGGAGAACATCACCACCCACAGGGAGGGATCAGGAGGAGGAGGAGGAAACATCCGACGGAGCATCCCAGACGTCGTCACGGCCTGCTGCTGAGGTTCCCCGCAGGAGGCCGGGTCGTCCACGGAAAGGACCGTGAGGGTGGCTGCTACATCACCATCTCCCAGGACACCTGGCCTGGCACCTGGCCCAATGGAGCAACAGCATCACAGCATCAAGAGACATTCTCTGCCACATGACCCTGCTGGTCACTGGCTGACCAATGTTGACTAAGACTGTGGCATGGACTCTGAGGATTTCCAATGGCAAGGACCCCAACTCCCCTACTGAACTTTGGATTCAAACATCCCGGAAAGACCCTTACTTTGCCCCCCCCCCCCACTAATAAATCACACTATGATGAGTAGATGCCTGCTGGTAGCATTATTAACTAACATGTGTCTTGTAAAGTCTAAACATGCCTGAGTCATCTCTTGTCTTCAACCATCCACACCCTGGGGCCTGAGTCTGGCACAGGACACATGGGTCACAGTGTATTAGGCAAGACAGACATGGAGCACCATACACACCCGTGATGGGCCCAACCAGCTGAGGGGGTTGCCGAACAACCGTGCTGACACACACATTGAGTACAGCAACTGTCATGCGCAGTGGTCAGGGATCCAGTCCAGTGTCCTGGGGGGCACCCAGGCATGTGTAGACAGGTGGCAGAACCATGTCCTGCAAGCCGGAGTCCGGTGGATGCCGAGAATGGGGGCCTGGCCAACGTTGGATGCATGGGGATGGCACATGTCACAATACCAACACAGTCATGGACATCATGCCCAATACACAGTCTCAGCCCACACACACAGCTTGCATCTTGCAACTCGACACATTGACACATAGCCACAATCAGGGAATACCATGCCAGACATGCAGGATGCACCGTGGCAACACACCAGCATTGACTGAGAAGAGGCACCTTGGAGGCATAGGGACACCTTTATTAGACATGTATTCGGGATTGCAGAGGCCACTCGAAGTACACATGAACACATCATGTGGAGTAACATGTGGGTCCAACACTGGCACCCCCCTTCTGCAGCACACATGCGTGTTTGCCATGGAACTGGCACACAAGTGTCGGCTAACAGCTAAATACCCACAGCTGCACACGGAGAGCCTGCCATACACCATAGATCCGCTGATGTCGAAGTCCCACACCATGTCCAGCCAATGCTAACCGTATGTGGCCGAGGGCAGTGTCACACACATTGATACCATCATCACAATCCCCTATCCCATCACTGATGCCTGTCAACCAGGCAGACCATCTATTCAGGTGTACACAGCTGCATGTTGTGTCCCATGGGGATGCGACATGGCTGCAGAGGAACAACACATCGACAGGGGCAGTGTGCATACATCGTGAACAACTGCCACACCCAATACACCCCTGATGCATCCCTTACCCTAAGGAGACTTCCCAACGTGTCCGTGCCTGTAACGCTGAGTCAGCACACGATGACGTGTCCATGAGGAATAGCAGTGCCACAACAATGCAAGCAGCAGACGGCATGTGCAGGTACCTGGGGAAGAGAGACACACAAGAGATCAGCCACAAAAAGCACTGCCACTTGCATGTGCATTTACTCGACACATGTATGGATGACAACATGCTAGGTCATTATGATGACTGGGGAAATACTACCATCACTGGCACCATCACTCCAGTGACACACCCACACACACCTCTGACTCACGTGCCATACATGCAGGTGGAGACACACATCACAACGCATGCCACACGGGGACCAATGCGTGCACACTCAGACACTGGTACTCACCACTAAGCAAAGAAGTCGCGTATGAGCCGAGTCCGGATGTCCTCTTGCGGCTCCACATCCTCCACATCACTAGCCCCATTGCCAAGCCCTTCGTCCTCCACGGGTGGATGGTCCTCGTCATGTTGATTCAGGATGAGTGGCACAGCTCTTTCAACTGCCATGTTGTGCAGCATGCAGCAGACCATGAAGATCTTGCAGACCTTTGCCGGGGCATAAGGGAGTGCACCGCCGGTCTTGTGGAGGCACCGGAATCGGCTCTTCAGCATGCCAAACGTCCTCTCTATCACTCGCCTTGTCCGGCCATGGGCGGTGTTGTAGCGGAGCTGTGCCGGCGTGATGGGGTTGCGGAGAGGTGTGATCAGCCATGGCATGTTGGGATAGCCAGCGTCCCCTACATGGGAAGCACATGGTCATCGTTAGAAGTGGTGAAGCGGTCGTGCTGGTAGGCCATACAGAATACAGGACAGACAGACTGTACCCACCTACAACACATGCCCGTTCGTTGCGCAGCTGCATCATCATATCAGGCATCCCGCTACGCCTCATGATGTAGGCATCGTGTGCTGATCCTGGAAAACGAGCACAGACATGTGAAATCACCATGTTGGAGAGACACACCACAAGGGCATTGATGGAGTGGTAGTGCTTCCGATTGCGGTACGCCACCTCCCGTGCGTGTGGTGGTACCAAAGCTACATGTGTCCCATCTATGGACCCAATGACATGGGGCATCCCTCCCAGGGCATAGAATCCACGCTTGACCTCAGTCATCTGTTCAGGGGTTGGGAACTTGATGAAGTCATCCAGGTGAATCAACATGGCCTCCAAGAAATCATGCAGCACACCGCTGAACATGCTCTGGGACATGCCACCAACATGAGCTATGGTATTTTGAAAAGTACCCGTGGCAAGAAAATGTAGGGCAGCCATTACCTTCAGCTGGGGTGTCAGTGCCGTGGGATACCTGTGCAGCGGTTGCAGGTGTGGTGCCAGTCTCGCCGTCAACTCCAGAATCAACGGTTGGGTGAAGCGGTAGAGCCGGATGCTGTCATTCTCCTGCATGGCAGCCAAGTCTGGAATTATTCGGGCAAGAGGCGGCGCTCTGCAGTAATTTGGAAGTGACAAGGAAGAGTGAGTGCACCACGACAACAACTCATGTCTACTGAGCACATGTTAATCTGGCAATACACACATGATACATAGGGAGTCAGGTATGTGCTACGTGGCCAGCACACGTATGGATGCAAGGTGGCACTCCTTCCAAGACCCAGCTACACACGGAGATTGAGAACCTCCCCATGCCACGCCATGGGAATAGCTGTGTCCCAGTGCAAGTGAACAGCCAGACGCAAGACAGGAGTGACATACACCCACACATCAGCAGAAGTAGGATGCCGATTGCAGAGACTGGTAGCGGAACACTGGAGCCACAGGTCACATGACATTACACTAGTACAGCCCACACACCTTGCCATGAAGGTGCACATGTCATGACTCACCACACATTCCTTGTGAGGATGCAGACATGGCCTTGTCATGCTACTCCGTGTCCCATGCATACATGTGCACCTCACATCCGATACCACATGTGGCATGGTGTGCGGAACAGTGTGCAATGACAATCTACACACAGACACATGTTGGTTGCTGCTACGGCTGCAGCTTTTGAGGGTGCTACAACATCAACCTGATGTAAATCTCCCACACATAAATGACATAGTCACATTGTGCACTGTGGGTAGTGACAAGTCAGGTGTCATAACCCCTGTACCGGGCATCATGGGACACTTCCGTGTGTTGGTGTCCGTGCCATGCCAGTGACGCTTACCCAAAGTGTGCAGTACGACATGCACACATGTCAAAGGAGTCAAGGGCATGCCTGGCACACATTGCACCGTCACACAGTACACCTATACACATCTCATCATACATCTGGTGCCTTCTCCACTCAGGAGTCATGTTCCACATCACAGCCTGTCACACCTGTGCCCCACACATGTAGTAATGCACAGACGATGCCTTGATGTCCATCCATGGACAAGTATGTCCGCCCTATTCCTACCTGTGTGTCGCCTATCACCACTGTGATGTGTAAAAACCGCCGTACTGCTGCTGAGAGGGCCTGTGTACGTTCCCAAATCACTGTGGGAGTGCTGCCGTATGTGTACCCATCATGATGGTGAGCGTACAGGTATTTGTACGGTCCGTACCACTACGCGTACGCATACGCGAGGAGACCCATAGTGATAGTGAGCGTAGATGCGTGAGTACGGCCCTATCACAATGTGTGTCCTCGCGTATGCGTACTCGTAGTGGTACGGGCCGTACACACGCATCTACGCTCACTATCACTATGGGTCCCTCGCGTATGCGTACTCGTAGTGGTACGGGCCGTACACACGCATCTACGCTCACTATCACTATGGGTCTCCTCGCGTATGCGTACTCGTAGTGGTACGGGCCGTACACACGCATCTACGCTCACTATCACTATGGGTCTCCTCGCGTATGCGTACTCGTAGTGGTACGGGCCGTACACACGCATCTACGCTCACTATCACTATGGATCTCCTCGCGTATGCGTACTCGTAGTGATAGTGAGCGTACATGCGAGTGTACGGCCCGTACCACTACGAGTACGCATACGCTTGCAGACCCATAGTGATAGTGAGCGTACATGCGAGTGTACGGCCCGTACCACTACGAGTACGCATACGCGTGCAGACCCATAGTGATAGTGAGCGTACATGCGAGTGTACGGCCCGTACCACTACGAGTACGCATACGCGTGCAGACCCATAGTGATAGTGAGCGTAGATGCGTGTGTACGGCCCGTACCACTACGAGTACGCATACGCGAGGAGACCCATACTGATAGTGAACGTAGGCATGCGTGTACGGGCCGTTGCAATGCATTTGGGGTGCCCTAGGGCCCCGAAATGCACCGTACCTGTGTGTGATGCTCCAAATTACATAGGGGACAAGTATTAAGGCCTACATGCATGCTGGTTGTCATGGAGACCAAGTTCAAATTTCCAAGTTATTCTGGAAGGTGCACAGCAGAAGTCAGTTGGAATTCTTCTACTTTGTTGCAATGTGTTTGTGGGGCTGACATCATGCAGGAGAATGAAACCGATAGAGAACCCACAGACTGCTAGGTTTGAAGGGATTGGTGGAAACATAGGATGCAAATGTGAGTGACCAATCACTCTGTACTCCTGTGCATGAGACTGGGCAGAAAGGCACATATAAGGCAGCCAGGTCCCATGAGGGAGTACTTGCCTGCACATCTTTGCATTCGTCGACCCAGCTGCTGCTACTGATTCCCTGGAACCATGTCAAGGGCTGTGGAGAGGACACAGCCATTCACCCTGGAGGAGAACATGGCTCTGCTGGATGTGATCCTCCCACAGTACTCCATGCTGTATGGGCGACCAGGGTATCAGGTGAGTGCATAGGCCACTGGCACAGACTGTCCCTATGTTGTGACTGTGACTTCTGGCATTGTGTCCTGGTGTGACACACATGCCATGTACTGTAGGGGGGGTCCCAGGGGGGGATGCCTGATGTCTCCCAGCAGTGCCCTGAGACAGGAGGGGTGGGTGCCTATCACTACCAGCAGTGCCCTGAGACAGGAGGGGTGGGTGCCTATCACTAACAGCAGTGCCCTGAGACAGGAGGGGTGGGTGTGGAGTCCTCCCAGCAGTGCCCTGAGACAGGAGGGGTGGGTGAGGAGTCCTCCCAGCAGTGCCCTGAGCCAGGAGGGGTGGGTGAGGAGTCCTCCCAGCAGTGCCATGAGACTGGAGGGGTGTGTGCCTATCACTCCCAGCAGTGCCCTGAGACAGGAGGGGTGGGTGCCTATCACTAACAGCAGTGCCCTGAGACAGGAGGGGTGGGTGTGGAGTCCTCCCAGCAGTGCCCTGAGACAGGAGGGGTGGGTGAGGAGTCCTCCCAGCAGTGCCCTGAGCCAGGAGGGGTGGGTGCCTATCACTCCCAGCAGTCCTCTGAGACCGGAGGGGTGGGTGTGGAGTCCTCCCAGCAGTGCCCTGAGACAGGAGGGGTGGGTGCCTATCACTCCCAGCAGTGCCCTGAGACAGGAGGGGTGGGTGTGATGCACAGTGTGCGCCTTGATCATTGATTGTGACATTGCCATCATTCCACCTGTGTACCCACTATGGCACGTACAGCTTTTTCCCTCACCAGGGGATGATGTCCCTATGACAAAGGTGCAATGCGTTGGCTGCATGACATGCCTTGTTGTAACCAGCTAATTTGTTCTCATATGTCTCTCTGTGACATGTGGCTGGTGTATTGATGTGGTGTCACTTGTTCTTCCTCACAGGTAGGCGCCACTGCCAAGGAGCAGATCTGGCTGACCGCCGTCAGTGCCGTGAGGGGTGTGGATGGTCGGAGGCGGAGCCTGCCCCAGGTGAGGAAACGCTGGCAGGATATCCGGTGCTGGATGCGGAGGATTGCACGGCTCCTGCTGGGGGACTCACCTGAGAGCCACAAGAACCGCGGCCGCCGCCGTCTGAGCCACCTCCACAGGCGTGTGCTGCCGGTGGTCTTTCCAGACCTGGAGAGGCGCTTACAGGCGATGCAGCAGCCGGAAGGGGGTAGGTACATGTGCGTTTGTTGTGTGTCACCGGCATTTGTAAGGGCACGGTAGCATTAATTCACTGGCAGGGTTTAAAGGTGCTGTGCAGATCCTGTTTGCCCCAGTATAGCGCGGCGCCCCTGCCACCCTTCCCCTCCTTGCAATGTGTTCCCTGGTCTGTGTGTGGTCACTCCTTCACAAGGTAATGTAGGCTGGCGCTTTGTCCACGAGAACAATGCCTGTAGCATCATGTGTGGGGTTAGTGTGTAACAGGTTTTTGGACCTTGGCTGTGCCCTGTCAAGTTCACTGCATGTGGGTTCCATGTCAGTTGGCACTGATGCTGACTCCAGACATGGGAGTTGGTCTCTCATGTGTCATGCCTTACAGCGCGCATGTCCTATGTAGTGGCCTGTGACATGATGTGCATGAGTGTGCGATACGCATAGTGCAGGGATGGTGGCGTGTGTTGCAGTCATTACCATTCAGTAGCATGTAGTTGCGTGCCCACTACTGTCCCCTGGAGCACCTTATCCTCAGTGGTGTGTGTCATCATAAACGTGGACACTCTCAGTGTCTACAGCGTAGGTTGTGCTCTGTGCCATTGTCCCCTGGCACCATGTATATAGACGTGCTATTTTGTACAGGTGTCCACTGTGCAGCCTGACCTGATTGTCCTTCTTCATACTCACAGTTGCCAGTGCCTGTGTGTCTTGTTATACTCATCTGAGGATGGGCACTGGTACCTCATTATTTGTACAGGCGCACCTTGGCTGTTTGGCGTCCAATCTTGCATTTTGCCTGCCCCTGTGTTTATCACCCAGACTATGAGATGTTGGTGCCACCTGTGTCTCAACAGTTTGCCTCGTGTAGGGGTTTGTTGGGGCGGGCAATGCCTATATGTCAAATCCTGATTTCTACTTGCTGGGTCTGGGCAGTGTGTGATGTTTGTCTGGACACACACGCAAGGTGCAGTGACCGAGTCATGTTGGGCATGTTTTCAGCATTACCTATGCAGCATGTGTCTCAAGTTCATGGATATGGTCCCTGGTCATCGGTATTTTCGCCAACGCTGTGTGGTGCAGATGCAGTGCTGGATTGTCCCCAGGGCCTGGGTGCTATGTCAGACTCCGTTTCCTGTCTTTAGCTATTGTCTCATGCTCTCCATGGTTTTTCAGTGGCATGGTGGCTCAACCAACTGTGTGTTTCATGCCCTACATCGGTACCTTGTTTTGAAGATGTTAGGGATCTTCCTTTTCAGGCTATGCAGTGTTACCTATGTCGATTGGACTCATGTGACTGATGTGTACAGCTGTCTGATTAATTTCTGTCTCTCCACCCTGCCCACAGCATCGTCGGGGGACACAGAGGGAGACATGGACACAGGCAAGGCGGAGGGACCGAGCACCAGTGCCAGCCGTGACATCGGGGCTGGCACATCGAGTGGGACAGAGGTGGAGGATAGTGCGGCCGAGGACCTGTCGACTGGCACGTCAGAATACGAAGCTGACAGGTCCGAGGAGGAGTTCTCCGAGTGGGCGGTGGCTGCACCAGCAGCTGACAGCGGAACAACACCTCGCACCACCCCCTCAGTTCCCATCAGCCGCCTCCCACTTGCTCATGTCCCTTCCCAGCGTGCCCGGTCACCGCATGTCTCCTTCCGGCCAGGCACCGCACCCCCTGCCCCTGTCTCCACTGCTGCCGCCAATGCTGAGTCTGTGGACATCCAGCGGCAACTGCAGGTTGGTCAGGCTGCGATCCTTAATGTCCTCCATGCCCACGGGAAAACCCTCACCAACATCGAGGCATTCTTGGAGGGCATTCATTCATCGCAGGCTGACCAACGCAACTTGATGAGGTCCATAGACTCCACACTGACTGCAGCAGTGGGTCTCCTGCAGCGCGACCTCCCCCCACCTGCCCCTGCCCCATCCACACTTCCCACTTCCATGCCTGTCCCACGTACACCCAGACGTCGGCATGCACCCACATCAACAGACACAAGCACCACACCAGCAGGGAAGGTCCACCGCACTCCTCCTGACACGCACACACAGGGTGAGGTAGGCACACCCACTGGGTCGGGGGGCAAACGTGTGACACGCAGCCATAGTGGGAGTCCGCATTCCACCCAGTCCACTCCCTCCAAATCCCCTCCCCTCAGCTCTCCTGGCCACATCTCCCCCAAGGACTCCTTCATGGCCGCTCTGTCCCTGAGCCCCACAGTTACACCACCACGCAAGCGGTCAAGGAAGTCCTCGGTCAGGGTGGTTGAGTCTCCCCCCCTGTCTCCACCCTCCCCCGGTGGCGCTGCGACCCATCCCTCTGACCCCCCCCCCCCCCTCCTTGGGGCCTGAGGTCACTTCGGGTGCAGGGGAGTCCCTGGAGGACCTTGCTAAGGTGTGTAGTGCCATCCCGGCCTCCGCCTTTGGCCATGACACACCCCCTGTGGTTGAGTCCTCCATCCCTGCACCCACAACGCCGCCCCTTTGCCCTGATGTCCCTGCGGTGCCTGTTGCTTCCCCCCCCCCCCCCCTGATGCCCTCACCAGTATGGAAGACGATGCCATTTGACTGTGCAGGCAAGGTAGGGGACACGCATCCCACTGTGTCCCCCATCCAGCTGGGAATCATTGACTGCCCCATGGGCTTTGTGAATATTGAACTGCCTGCGATCCACGGACATTGTGCTCATGCTGAATAAAGCTTAATTTTGTTTTCATTATCACACTACTGCTATGGTGGTATTGGTGTTGGTGGGGCTGCTACATGGTTTTGGGTGGTGTTTAAGGGTTTGGGTGTGTGGGATATGTAGTAGTGTTCTGCTCATTGGGGGGACCCTGGGATCTGTGTGCCATCACAAGGTGTTGGCTAACTTCCTTTGGTCATGTCAGCAGTTACTGCATGGTGCAATTGTCCCAGGGTGTATTCCTTCCTCTGTGTACCCAGATTTCTTCCCTGCAGGGTGTTCCCAATGTTTAGCGCAGAGCAGTGTCTACATGAGCTGTGTGTGTGACGGAGCCCTTCTACTTTGGCCATGCATGCATGGCCATGTCTCCACCTGCAACAATCGTGGCATCCTTGGTGATCACTGTACTTGTGTGTGGAGTCTGTTGACATGAGTTCATGGGGACATGTTCCCTTGTAGGCAGTATGGATGTGGCTAATTCCGGCCTCTCACACATGTGTTACACCCCTCCTGTCTCTGGGCACTGCTGGGAGTGATAGGCACACACCCCTCCTGTCTCAGGGCACTGCTGGGAGGACTCTGCACACACCCCTCCTGCCTCTGGGCACTGCTGGGAGTGATAGGCACACACCCCTCCTGCCTCTGGGCACTGCTGGGAGGACTCCACACCCACCCCTCCTGTCTCTGGGCACTGCTGGGAGTGATAGGCACCCACCCCTCCTGTCTCAGGGCACTGCTGGGAGGACTCTGCACCCACCCCTCCTGTGTCTGGGCACTGCTGGGAGGACTCTGCACCCACCCCTCCTGCCTCTGGGCACTGCTGGGAGTGATAGGCACACACCCCTCCTGCCTCTGGGCACTGCTGGGAGGACTCCACACCCACCCCTCCTGTCTCTGGGCACTGCTGGGAGTGATAGGCACCCACCCCTCCTGTCTCAGGGCACTGCTGGGAGGACTCTGCACACACACCTCATGTGTCTGGGCACTGCTGGGAGGACTCTGCACACACCCCTCCTGCCTCTGGGCACTGCTGGGAGTGATAGGCACCCACCGCTCCTGTCTCAGGGAACTGCTGGGAGGACTCTGCACACACACCTCCTGTGTCTGGGCACTGCTGGGAGGACTCTGCACACACCCCTCCTGCCTCTGGGCACTGCTGGGAGTGATAGGCACCCACCCCTCCTGCCTCTGGGCACTGCTGGGAGGACTCTGCACACACCCCTCCTGCCTCTGGGCACTGCTGGGAGTGATAGGCACACACCCCTCCTGCCTCTGGGCACTGCTGGGAGGACTCCACACCCACCCCTCCTGTCTCTGGACACTGCTGGGAGTGATAGGCACCCACCCCTCCTGTCTCAGGGCACTGCTGGGAGGACTCTGCACCCACCCCTCCTGTGTCTGGGCACTGCTGGGAGGACTCTGCACCCACCCCTCCTGCCTCTGGGCACTGCTGGGAGTGATAGGCACACACCCCTCCTGCCTCTGGGCACTGCTGGGAGGACTCCACACCCACCCCTCCTGTCTCTGGGCACTGCTGGGAGTGATAGGCACCCACCCCTCCTGTCTCAGGGCACTGCTGGGAGGACTCTGCACACACACCTCCTGTGTCTGGGCACTGCTGGGAGGACTCTGCACACACCCCTCCTGCCTCTGGGCACTGCTGGGAGTGATAGGCACCCACCCCTCCTGTCTCAGGGCACTGCTGGGAGGACTCTGCACACACACCTCCTGTGTCTGGGCACTGCTGGGAGGACTCTGCACACACCCCTCCTGCCTCTGGGCACTGCTGGGAGTGATAGGCACCCACCCCTCCTGCCTCTGGGCACTGCTGGGAGGACTCCACACCCACCCCTCCTGTGTCTGGGCACTGCTGGGAGGACTCTGCACCCACCCCTCCTGTGTCTGGGCACTGCTGGGTGGACTCTGCACACACACCTCCTGTCTCTGGGCACTGCTGGGAGTGATAGGCACCCACCCCTCCTGTCTCAGGGCACTGCTGGGAGGACTCTGCACCCACCCCTCCTGTGTCTGGGCACTGCTGGGAGGACTCTGCACCCACCCCTCCTGTGTCTGGGCACTGCTGGGAGGACTCTGCACACACCCCTCCTGCCTCTGGGCACTGCTGGGTGGACTCTGCACACACACCTCCTATTTCTGGATATGTACGCTTGGAACATACACGGTGGGGGTGCGCTCCATGCATTTGAGGTGAGGGTACGAGTCTAGTTCCACTGGTGTGGTGGGGGTACGGTCCGTGAGTCCGCGGGTGGGGGTACGGGTCGTACTTACACTGTTGGGGTGGGGGGTACGCTCCTTGCATATGCGGGTGGGGGTACGGGTCGTACTTACACTGTTGGGGTGGGGGTACGGTCCGTGAGTCCGCGGGTGGGGGTACGGGTCGTACTTACAATGTTGGGGTGGGGGGTACGCTCCTTGCATACGCGGGTGAGGGTACGGGTCGTACTTACACTGTTGGGGTGGGGGTACGGTCCGTGAGTCCGCGGGTGGGGGTACGAGTCGTACTTACACTGTTGGGGTGGGGGTACGGTCCGTGAGTCCGCGGGTGGGGGTACGGGTCGTACTTACACTGTTGGGGTGGGGGGTATGATCCTTGCATACGCGGGTGAGGGTACGGGTCGTACTTACACTGTTGGGGTGGAGGGTACGCTCCTTGCATACGCGGGTGGGGGTACGGGTCGTACTTACACTGTTGGGGTGGGGGGTACGCTCCTTGCATACGCGGGTGGGGGTACGGGTCGTACTTACACTGTTGGGGTGGGGGGTACGCTCCTTGCATACGCGGGTGGGGGTACAGGTCGTACTTACACTGTTGGGGTGGGGGTACGGTCCGTGAGTCCGCGGGTGGGGGTACGGGTCGTACTTACACTGTTGGGGTGGGGGGTACGCTCCTTGCATACGCGGGTGAGGGTACGGGTCGTACTTACACTGTTGGGGTGGGGGTACGGTCCGTGAGTCCGCGGGTGGGGGTACGGGTCGTACTTACACTGTTGGGGTGGGGGGTACGCTCCTTGCATACGCGGGTGGGGGTACGGGTCGTACTTACACTGTTGGGGTGGGGGGTACGATCCTTGCATACGCGGGTGAGGGTACGGGTCGTACTTACACTGTTGGCATGGGGGGTACGCTCCATGCATACGCGGGTGGGGGTACGGGTCGTACTTACACTGTTGGGGTGGGGGTACGCTCCAAGCACACGGGGTGGGGGTAGGGTCCGTACATATCCGTCCCCACGCTATGTGATGCTTGTGCGGGCCGTACCCAGGCCTTTGCCACGTGGGTACGATCCGTCCCGCCATTGTTGGGGTGACGTGTGTGTGGGCGTGGTACGACTCGTACCCACGCTCTTCAGGCGTGGGTACGGGACGTACCTGTCTGGTTGTGTTGCCGGTTCGCGTGGTGACGGACTTCCGTTGTGGCGGTCGCTGGCTTATCAGGACACGCCCCCACCCCCTCGTGGTGACCAGGGCATGGGAGTCAGGTATGTCCAGGCCATGTGTGGTGTGTGACTTATGTGGTTGTTTTGTGGCCTGCCCTGGTCCTGCCACCCCCACCCCACCCCACTTTCCCCCCTCCCTTAGTTATTCTGACCTTCTGCGGCGTCTGCGTCGTAACCTGTAGAGGAGGTGGACTGCTATGAGGGCAGGGATGACTCATAGGTTCGGGTCCATGTCTGTCCGTCGCGTACTGGTACTCCTTGATCGCGTCGTCCTGTCGCGTACGGGTCCTTCCTGATCGCGTCGTCCTGTCGCGTATGGGTCCTCCTTGGTCGCGTCGTCCTGTGTGTCCGTCGCGTACTGGTCCTCCTTGTTCGCGTCGTCCTGTGTGTCCGTCGCGTACTGGTGGTCCTTGTTCGCGTCTTCCTGATTTCCCGGCAGTTTTTGGGTGCCGGAAAATATTCACCGTGCGGGATGACGTCGGTGCGAATCGTAATTCCTGGGTCGTGAATGGCTGGCTGCGAGCGTCCCGACGTCAGGTCGGCGCTTTCCCGGATGGCATTGGTAGGGTTTTTTTGTTCGGTCGGGCTTTTTTACGAATCGTACGGTGATGGTGTATGTTGGACAGGCCACACGAAGGGCTTGCTCCCTCCCCGCATGACAGGGCCCAAGCCCCGGCCCCCCAGGCGCGACCCACGAGAATCACCCGCACCCCGTCTCCCGACGGAACTCCTGCCTCGGACCACCATGTATCACGGGCCCAAGCCACCACCGGCTCCCTCGGCCGGGTCAAGCCGCCATCTTGGGCCCTGCGCCACGAGGCCGCGTGGCCTCCCCCCGACCCTAACCCTGGGCCTGGCCGGCCCCGACATCCCGGCACCACCATCCACCCAGGAGGTGAGCGGACCACTTGGCAGGTCAATGGGAGAACGAAGCGCCAAGGACTCTCCCCCGCCAGGTGACGATCGCCTCCAGCTCCCCCCAGGCACCGGCTCCACCCCCCGCTGGGTGTCTGGACACCTTCATCCCGGACCCTCCGACCTCCAAGTGCGAGGGTCCGGACATCAAAGGGCACCTGCCCTATAACTGGAGCAGCTCCGGAGCAGGAAGGGAGTTGTATCCTGGAGTCGAGAGACACCGAGAGAACTCAGCCTTGACGGACTACTGGCGCTGCCGTAGCCCTATCTTGTGAACTATCGACCTGCCTGCTGGCGCTGCCGCGGCCTTCTGCAACATCCATCCTCGTCGGGACCTGCTGGCGCTGCCGCGGCCCGTTGTAACGACCATCTTCACCGGGACCTGCTGGCGCTGCCGCGGACCGTACATCGACCATCTTCACTGGGACCTGCTGGCGCTGCCGCGGACCGTGTATCGACCATCTTCACTGGGACCTGCTGGCGCTGCCGCGGCCCGTACCAGCTAGACCACCAAGCTCGGGGATTGTGAGCTACCCACCATACCACCTCAACTACCAGACTGGTAACCAGACTATCCCGCTACCCCCTTTTCCCATCTTGAGAGACTTGAATCGAGGGGACCCCTGAGTCCAGACCTCCTTGTACCTTTTCATCGTACCTTAAGAAGTGCTTATAAAGAACGCTAACTCATCTCCTGGTGTGGTATCTGTCTGTGGGGGGGGAAGTTATTGGTCTGTACGATCGCTGGAGACGGCTCTCCCTGGAGACCTCTCCCCTTGTCCTCGGCCGACCCTCCCGGTCCGTCTAACATTGGTGGCCAGCGGCGCGATCCGAATCAACGCGTAATCGTACAGAGAGTAGCTCACCCCACGACAAAACCACGATGTCAGCCAAAGATAGCGGTTCCAATGAAAAGTTCCAAATGGATAAGTTGGAAGAATATAGCCACCGCGAACTTAAACAATTTTGCATGGAACTAGGCATTGCTACCACCGGCCTGAGTACCAAAGATGATTTGAAGCGCGCCCTTGAGTCGTGGGCAGAAACTGGGATCACCGGATCCTCCGACCAAAACAGTGTCGCACCAGAGGGGAACGCCACGGCTCCTGAGGAGCGGGGAACGGGCCTCTCGGAGGAGGAGATCCAGGAAAGAGAAAGGACCAGATTACACGAGTTGAAAATGGCACGACTCAAGATGGACGGTGAACTAAAGTTAGCCGAGCAGAAACTAAATCTAGAGCATCTGCGGCTCCGAGAGGAGCGAGAAGAAAAACAGAGACAGAGAGAGCTTGAGGAAAAAAGAATAACACTCGAACACGAGCGCAAACTGGCGGAAATAGAACTTCGGAAACAGAATAAAGAACCGGGGGTGCCTGAGCGACCGCACACCCCAGGGGCAACCGAGAAAAAAGTCCACATCCCCAAGGATGTTGTCCGAGAGTATGTCCGAGAAGACGACATACAGCAGTGGTTCAAAGCCTACGAGATCGCCATGACCTCCCACCGGATCGACCGGAGTGATTGGGGAGCTGGACTATGGGGGAGGTTCGTCAACGAAGGTCGCGATGCCCTGTTGCAGCTCCCAGATCACCAAATGTCGTCCTACGACCACATGAAGGCTGCCCTCCTCACCCGCTACGGCCTCACACCCGAGATGTACCGCCAGAGGTTCAGAGATTGCACCCGGATCCCGGGTACAACTTGGGTGGAGTACGTAAACTATTTCAGCCGAGCCTTCGAGGGTTGGATCAAGGGGAGCCATGTAACGACCTACGAACAACTCTTTAACCTTATGGTATGGGAACACCTGTCGAACAACTGCTTCGTCGAGCTCAGGCAGCACCTCCTCGACAGTAAATTGACCGACCCCCGGCAGCTCGCCGCTGAAGCGGACCGATGGGAGAGCACCCGAGTGGGCCGGAGAGGACCGCACGAGCAGAACCGAAGCAACCAAGGCCAGCACCGTCCTCGGGGAGGAGGAGGAGGCCAGGGGCGAGGGAGAGACACCCTCCCGGCAACACCCGTGGCCAGCACCCCGCCCCCGGCCGGCCGGGGAAACCCCCCGATGCGTCCAGGGTTCCGAGCCAATGTCACGTGCCACCGATGCCAGCGAGTCGGCCATTACGCCAATGACCCGAGCTGCCCGCAGAACCAAACGCCCAAGCCCCGCCAGGTAGCTGCCGCCGCCCTGGGGGAAGAACGACTATCAGAGGAACAGGAAGAGTATGAGCCGGCCCAGCAAGAGTGGGAACCGGCTGCCATGGTTCTAGCGTGCCTAGGGGGAAAAGACATAGTCCCGCGTGCTCCCCTACCCGCCAACACCAGGAAATACGGTCAGTGGGTGACCATTAATGGGCAACGGGCCGAGGCCTTACGTGACACAGGCGCCAGTGTGACGGCCGTCCGCTGTCACCTGGTGAAACCCGAGCAGATCCTGCCGAACATTCTCTGCCCCGTCCGCTCAGCCGACAATTCCGAAAGTCTGTGTCAAATGGCCTGCGTCCCCTTCGAATGGGGAGGGGTCTCCGGCCTGTTGAAAGTGACGGTCCGGGATGATGCCCCCGTGGACTGCCTCCTGGGGAATGACCTTGAGAGTTCCCCGTGGGCCACCGTCGAGAGAAGAGAGCACTTGGGGATGCTGGGCCTCCCGGGCTGGGCCTGCGTAACCACCCGGTCCATGGCCGCTCGTGCCGTTCCCCGACCAGAAGAACCGGAATGGCCAGCACCTCCGCCCCCGGTCGCCCCAGTAGAAGACAACGACGAGGCCAACCCCCCGGAGCCAACGACCGAAGGGGACGCGCAACCCCAGGACGTCCCCGGCCTGGCTCAGTGGCGTCAAGAAGGGGGGCCCACCCAAGAACAGTTCCGCCAGGAGCAAAAAACCTGCCCCTCCCTCGAGGGACTCCGCCAACAAGCCAGCGCCCAGAGTGCAGGGGACTCCACCGGAAATCACTGGGTCTACTGGGAGAACGACCTGCTATACAGCGAACAGAGAATCGCAGAGCTAGGGGCCGGTCGAGTACTGGTGGTACCTCTCCGCTTCAGAGACTTCCTGCTCAACCTGGCCCACGATGTCCCCCTGGCTGGACACCTGGGCCAAGACAAAACTTACAGTCGCCTAGTGACCCACTTTTTCTGGCCGAAGATGCGGAACGACGTCCTGAACCACTGCCGGTCCTGCCCCACGTGCCAGGCCAGCGGGAAGAGTGGCCGTAAGCTGAAGGCCCCTCTGCAACCCTTCCCGGTGGTCACCACCCCGTTCGAGAGGGTAGGAATAGACATTGTGGGGCCCCTGGACCCCCGCACGGCACAAGGACATAGGTTCATCCTGGTACTGGTGGATTACGCCACCCGCTACCCCGAGGCGGTGCCTCTACGAACTGTAACAGCTCCGGTGGTTGGCCGGGCCCTAATGGGGATCTTCTCCCGGGTGGGCTTCCCCCGAGAAGTCGTCAGCGACCGAGGCACGAACTTCATCTCCAAATACATGAAGTCCCTCTGGCAACAGTGCGGGGTCACCTACCGATTCACGACCCCCTATCACCCCCAAGGGAACGGACTAGTGGAGCGATTCAACCGCACTCTCAAGGGGATGATTGGGGGATTGGAAGAGCCCCTCTGTCGCCAGTGGGATGTACTACTCCCGTGCCTCCTCTTCGCCTACCGAGAAGTTCCCCAGAAGTCCCTCAGTTTTAGCCCTTTCGAACTCCTGTACGGGCACCCTGTGCGAGGGCCCCTCAGCCTCGTCAAAGAAGGTTGGGAGATGGCCCCCCTAAAGACCCCTCCAGACGTCTTCAAGTACCTCCTGGCCCTACGTAATCAGACCCGGCGCTTCAGGGAGATGGCCAAGGCGAACCTCGAGGCCAGCCAGGAAGACATGAAGAGATGGTATGATCACAATGCCTCCTCCGTCGAGTTCGAACCTGGACAACAAGTGTGGGTGATGTCCCCCAACGAACCATGTGCCTTGCAAGATAAGTGGACGGGGCCCTTCAAGGTGGTCGAGCGCAAAAGCCCCGTCACTTACCTCATCGACATGGGGACCCCCCGGAACCCCCTTCGGGTCCTCCCGCCCCCGGTCGCCCCAGTAGAAGACAACGACGAGGCCAACCCCCCGGAGCCAACGACCGAAGGGGACGCGCAACCCCAGGACGTCCCCGGCCTGGCTCAGTGGCGTCAAGAAGGGGGGCCCACCCAAGAACAGTTCCGCCAGGAGCAAAAAACCTGCCCCTCCCTCGAGGGACTCCGCCAACAAGCCAGCGCCCAGAGTGCAGGGGACTCCACCGGAACTCACTGGGTCTACTGGGAGGACGACCTGCTATACAGCGAACAGAGAATCGCAGAGCTAGGGGCCGGTCGAGTACTGGTGGTACCTCTCCGCTTCAGAGACTTCCTGCTCAACCTGGCCCACGATGTCCCCCTGGCTGGACACCTGGGCCAAGACAAAACTTACAGTCGCCTAGTGACCCACTTTTTCTGGCCGAAGATGCGGAACGACGTCCTGAACCACTGCCGGTCCTGCCCCACGTGCCAGGCCAGCGGGAAGAGTGGCCGTAAGCTGAAGGCCCCTCTGCAACCCTTCCCGGTGGTCACCACCCCGTTCGAGAGGGTAGGAATAGACATTGTGGGGCCCCTGGACCCCCGCACGGCACAAGGACATAGGTTCATCCTGGTACTGGTGGATCACGCCACCCGCTACCCCGAGGCGGTGCCTCTACGAACTGTAACAGCTCCGGTGGTTGGCCGGGCCCTAATGGGGATCTTCTCCCGGGTGGGCTTCCCCCGAGAAGTCGTCAGCGACCGAGGCACGAACTTCATCTCCAAATACATGAAGTCCCTCTGGCAACAGTGCGGGGTCACCTACCGATTCACGACCCCCTATCACCCCCAAGGGAACGGACTAGTGGAGCGATTCAACCGCACTCTCAAGGGGATGATTGGGGGATTGGAAGAGCCCCTCCGTCGCCAGTGGGATGTACTACTCCCGTGCCTCCTCTTCGCCTACCGAGAAGTTCCCCAGAAGTCCCTCAGTTTTAGCCCTTTCGAACTCCTGTACGGGCACCCTGTGCGAGGGCCCCTCAGCCTCGTCAAAGAAGGTTGGGAGATGGCCCCCCTAAAGACCCCTCCAGACGTCTTCAAGTACCTCCTGGCCCTACGTAATCAGACCCGGCGCTTCAGGGAGATGGCCAAGGCGAACCTCGAGGCCAGCCAGGAAGACATGAAGAGATGGTATGATCACAATGCCTCCTCCGTCGAGTTCGAACCTGGACAACAAGTGTGGGTGATGTCCCCCACCGAACCATGTGCCTTGCAAGATAAGTGGACGGGGCCCTTCAAGGTGGTCGAGCGCAAAAGCCCCGTCACTTACCTCATCGACATGGGGACCCCCCGGAACCCCCTTCGGGTCCTCCATGCCAACAGACTCAAACCACACTTTGTGCGCTCAGAACTCAGCCTCCTGATGGCTACAGACAGTGGAGCAGAGGAGGACTCCGAACCCCTCCCGGATCTCCTGAAGACTCAGGAGAACGACGGTTCCGTGGACGGGGTCCGGCTCTCCGATGCCCTCACCCCAGAGCAACGCCAGGGCTGCCGGGGCCTCCTGCTGCGGTTCGCTTCACTGTTCTCCCTCACTCCCGGGGTCACCCCTTGGTGCTTGCACGACGTGGACACCGGGGACAGTCCCCCTATCCGACACCGGGCCTACCGCGTACCAGATCGGGTACGGGCCTGCATACAAGAGGAAGTGGTCAAAATGCTCACGATCGGGGTCATCGAGCCCTCGGACAGTCCCTGGGCCAGCCCGGTTGTATTGGTCCCCAAAGCCGCTGCCCCCGGCACCACACCTGAACTGAGATTCTGCGTCGACTACCGGGGCTTGAACGCTGTCACCCGAACCGACGCTCATCCTATCCCCAGAGCGGATGAATTGATCGACCGGCTGGGGGCCGCCCGCTACCTCAGTATCTTCGACCTAACAGTGGGCTACTGGCAGATCGGTCTCACACCCCGGGCTCAAGAACGATCCGCCTTCTCTACCCCCGATGGCCACTACCACTTCAAGGTCATGCCCTTTGGCATGAAGAACGCCCCCGCTACATTTCAACGTCTTGTGAACCAGGTCTTGGCGGGGCTCGAAGAGTTCAGCGCTGCCTACCTGGACGATATCGCTGTATACAGCCGCCACTGGTCCGACCACCTCCTCCACCTCCAGGAGGTCCTACAGGCCCTCCAGCGGGCCGGCCTCACGATTAAGGCCGGCAAATGCCAAATTGGTCAAGGGTCCGTGACCTACCTGGGGCACCAGGTGGGGAGCGGGCTGGTGGCCCCGCTGCAACTTAAGATTGCTGCCATCCAGTCCTGGCAGCCCCCCGTCACCCAGACCGAAGTCCGAGCCTTCTTGGGGCTCACCGGCTACTACCGGCGGTTCGTGAGGGACTACGGCAGCATTGTGGGGCCCCTCACGGGTCTCACGTCGAAGAACCAACCGAAGCGGATTAACTGGACCCCCGATTGTCAAGCGGCCTTCGAAAAGCTGAAGGCCGCCCTGTGCACCGCCCCTGTGCTCCAGGCCCCCGATTACAGTCGAGAATTCGTAGTACAGACAGACGCCTCCGACCACGGCATCGGAGCGGTTCTTTCCCAAGTGAACCCCGAGGGTCATGACCAGCCGGTGGCCTTCATCAGCCGACGTCTCCTGGCCCGAGAACAGCGCTGGAGCACCATCGAGAGGGAGGCCTTCGCAGTGGTGTGGGCCCTCAAAAAGCTCCGGCCCTATCTCTTCGGTACCCACTTCCGGGTACAAACCGACCATAGACCCCTGCAGTGGCTGATGCAGATGCGGGGGGAAAACCCAAAACTATTGCGCTGGTCCATCTCCCTGCAGGGAATGGACTTCACCGTGGAGCACCGACCGGGCCAAGACCACGCCAACGCAGATGGCCTGTCCCGCTTCTTCCACCTCGACGAGGAGAGTCCCCAAGGAGATGGGTGACTCTCCCCGCCTTCAGCTGGGGGGGACGCATGTTGGACAGGCCACACGAAGGGCTTGCTCCCTCCCCGCATGACAGGGCCCAAGCCCCGGCCCCCCAGGCGCGACCCACGAGAATCACCCGCACCCCGTCTCCCGACGGAACTCCTGCCTCGGACCACCATGTATCACGGGCCCAAGCCACCACCGGCTCCCTCGGCCGGGTCAAGCCGCCATCTTGGGCCCTGCGCCACGAGGCCGCGTGGCCTCCCCCCGACCCTAACCCTGGGCCTGGCCGGCCCCGACATCCCGGCACCACCATCCACCCAGGAGGTGAGCGGACCACTTGGCAGGTCAATGGGAGAACGAAGCGCCAAGGACTCTCCCCCGCCAGGTGACGATCGCCTCCAGCTCCCCCCAGGCACCGGCTCCACCCCCCGCTGGGTGTCTGGACACCTTCATCCCGGACCCTCCGACCTCCAAGTGCGAGGGTCCGGACATCAAAGGGCACCTGCCCTATAACTGGAGCAGCTCCGGAGCAGGAAGGGAGTTGTATCCTGGAGTCGAGAGACACCGAGAGAACTCAGCCTTGACGGACTACTGGCGCTGCCGTAGCCCTATCTTGTGAACTATCGACCTGCCTGCTGGCGCTGCCGCGGCCTTCTGCAACATCCATCCTCGTCGGGACCTGCTGGCGCTGCCGCGGCCCGTTGTAACGACCATCTTCACCGGGACCTGCTGGCGCTGCCGCGGACCGTACATCGACCATCTTCACTGGGACCTGCTGGCGCTGCCGCGGACCGTGTATCGACCATCTTCACTGGGACCTGCTGGCGCTGCCGCGGCCCGTACCAGCTAGACCACCAAGCTCGGGGATTGTGAGCTACCCACCATACCACCTCAACTACCAGACTGGTAACCAGACTATCCCGCTACCCCCTTTTCCCATCTTGAGAGACTTGAATCGAGGGGACCCCTGAGTCCAGACCTCCTTGTACCTTTTCATCGTACCTTAAGAAGTGCTTATAAAGAACGCTAACTCATCTCCTGGTGTGGTATCTGTCTGTGGGGGGGAAGTTATTGGTCTGTACGATCGCTGGAGACGGCTCTCCCCGGAGACCTCTCCCCTTGTCCTCGGCCGACCCTCCCGGTCCGTCTAACGGTGTACCCGTGCGAATCGTAATTCCTTGTTTGTATAAATTGACGACCGGGTACGCGTTGGACGGAGATTATGCTCCGTCCGACGGTTCGTACCCGGTTTTTACCGGATCGTGATCGGCACCAGAATGTTAGCAAGATTTTCCAGGTAGTCTAGAGCCACACACAACGTAAATTGTTGTAATATAGCCAATAGTCTCTCAGACATTTCCTTTGTTTTGACAGTTACTCGTGGGTTTAGACTACCTGCAAGTGTTTGGGCAAGTCTCATTTCTTGAAAACTTTGATCCTTCTTCAAAGTTTCCAAGAAAGAGTAGAAATTAGGATGAGGTTTGCCAATTGTATGGTTGAAGGAGTTATGCCATCCCTCAATGGCATTATTTGTTTTTGCTTCTCCCTCTAAACAGCTCGTGTAACAGTTCCACCACTCCACATGGAATCGTGGCTTCCTCCTGCGACCCGATCTGCTTAGGTGCCCAATCCATGTGTCCTCGAAATAATTTAGAATGGGTGCCAATTTCTCTTCATTACTTTTATAAAAAACAGATTCTATAATAGCAGTGTAGTACTCGTCCACACTATCGGGAGGAACAAAACAAAGTGCTGTTAATTTTTTTAATTCAAACTGTAGTTTGATATCTCGACAGTATTCTGCAACTAGGGATGTTTTTTGTAATTTACGCCAAAATGCCTGGGAAAAATGGAAAAAACATCCCTGAATTTGGGTATCCGTGTACGTTTTAGTGATCACATTGATCATGCTCAATTCAAAATCTATTATTATTTTCCTAGGACTTTGAGAAGTTTTACTTTTAATAACTGATAAAAGTTCAGAGTATGTTGCAGAAGTCTTATCAGGAAGCAAACTATATACTAAGGGGATTACATTATTGTTAATTTTTGCATGTATAGTATAAATTTGAGTGAAAGGATGGGGTGTACTTTTAAACGACCCATCCATCATCCAAATTTCACTATTTTCTAACTTTGCTAGGTTACGTGGGGTACTAAAAATAAGAATTTGTTTCTGAGGGTTTTGGTTATCATGCAGAAGGAAAGGTTCAGCAGAAAAAGAAATAGAAAGATCATGTGGAATTCTAATATCAGAAAATGTATGTGGTGTAGATAATTGGATGTTACTTGCCTGCTTTTGTCTTTGAATAATTCTTCCCAAATTAGGAATTATAGGCATGTTACTAGCAACATGACTGGGGACATGCTGTGCAACCTCTCTTAAAATGGATCCTGTAGAATCATGTGAGGTGCTTGCAATAGCTTTCATTTCATTAACAGTTTCTCTTATTTCTACCTCCATTGCAGAGGCAGAGTGGTTATGTTCTGTTGTTTTTACAACTAAATTATCAAGTGTAACCGCTCTGCCACTGCAATGGGTAGTGTAGTATTGCACACACCTCCAATGATTTCTAGGAAAACTTATTCTTTCCTTACTATATATGTATCCTGCATGGTTTAATACATTTTTCCCTTTCCTCGATTTTAGATATTTAGCTGCTTCAAGAGTAGACATTTTCTGTGAAGAGAAGAGAAGAAAAAAAAATTAGGATGTAAAAGTAAATACACTAGCTCTAATGTTACCCCTACACCATCCAACACTTTCCCTACTGCTGCAACTTCCTGGAGTTAGAATAGTAAATTATACCCCTACACCATCCAACACTTTCCCTACTGCTGCACCTTGCTGGAGTTAGAATAGTAAATTATACCCCTACACCATCCAACACTTTCCCTAGTGTTTGACCTTCCTGGAGTTAGAATAGTAAATTTTAACCCTACACCATCCAACACTTTCCCTACTGCTGCACCTTCCTGGAGTTAGAATAGTAAATTTTACCCCTACACCATCCAACACTTTCCCTACTGCTGCACCTTCCTGGAGTTAGAATAGTAAATTTTACCCCTACACCATCCAACACTTTCCCTACTGCTGCACCTTCCTGGAGTTAGAATAGTTAATTTATACCCCTACACCATCCAACACTTTCCCTGCTGCTGCACCTTCTTCGAGTTAGAATAGTAATATTTATTACAACTACAACTCATATTTTCAGCATTGTGGAAGTTTACTTAAATTAATAAATAAAAGGTTTGACTATTATAATGTTGGAATTATAACAGTGTTTATTTAAAATACCTTTTGTTTTTGGTGTTTCTTTCTTGGTGTGGCTTCTGCTGTGGTTTTTGCCTGCTGGCTGGAGTTTTTGGTTATTTGTTTTTCAGTTTTTTCCCACAAAGTTGCAAACAATTGTCTGTGAAAATGAAATTAAAAAAAAATATTAATTTAAAAACTTTGACAACGTTGGTGACAAATGCAAATTTTGTAAAAATGTTTGTAATGATGACATTTTATTTAAGTATAACTACATAACATGCTACACCCCACTTGAGTTAAATAAATATTTTGTACCCCTCAACATAATACACTTTCAATAATGCTGCACCATCATGATCTTAGAGTAGTAATGGATACCCCTACACCATCCCTCATTTTCTGTACTGCTGCACCTTCCTGGAGTTAGATTAGTAATTGTTACCCCTACACCACCCCACACTTACTTTTATGCTGCACCTTCCTGGACTAAGAATAGTAAATTGTAACCCTACACCATCCAACACTTTCCCTACTGCTGCACCTTCCTGGAGTTAGAATAGTAAATTTTACCCATACACCATCCCACACTTTTCCTACTGCTGCACCTTCCTGGAGTTAGAATAGTAATTATTACTCCTACACCATCCCACACTTTCCCTACTGCTGCACCTTCTTCGAGTTAGAATAGTAATATTTATTACAACTACAACTCATATTTTCTGCATTGTGGAATTTTACTTACATTAATAAATGAAAGGTTTGAATATTAGAATGTTGGAATTATAACAGTGTTCGTTTAAAATACCTTTTGATTTTGGTGTTTCTTTCTTGGTGTGGCTTCTGCTGTGGTTTTGGCCTGCTGGCTGGAGATTTGAGTTATTTGTTTTACAGATTTTTCCCACAAAGTTGCAAACAATTGTCTGTGAAAATGAAATTAAAAAATAATAATAAATTAAAAACTTTGACAACGTTGGAGACAAATGCAAATTTTGAAAAAATGTTTGTAAGGATGACATTTTATTTAAGTATAACTACATAACATATCAAACTTTTCCTGGTGCTGCACCACACTTGAGTTAAATAAATAATTTGAACCCCTCAACATAATACACTTTCAATAAAGCTGCACCATCATGATCTTAGAGTAGTAATGGATACCCCTACACCATCCCTCACTTTCCTTACTGCTGCACCTTCCTGGAGTTACAATAGTAATTGTTACCCCTACACCATCCCACACTTTCCCTACTGCTGCACCTAACTGCAGTAACATTAGTAATTGTTACCCCTGCACCTTCCCACACTTTCCTTTATCATGCACCTTCAATGTGTTAAAAAAATTTTTTTTACCCCTACACCATCCAACACTTATGCTAATGGTAAAATTAATATTTTTAATAAAAAAAAAAAAAAAAAATATTAAATAATTTACCTTCACAATAACAAAGGTGAGTCGAGTAGGTTCAGGAGAAGAAAAATCAGGCAAACGATATGTTGCTTTTGATAGAAAATCAAATTTCTGTTTTTGAAACAAAAATAAGAAGTTTTAAGTTCGTATATAAAAAAGTTACTTCAGAGAAAAAAAATGGTTAGAGTACATTTTATAAAATATTAAAATTAATTTTAATGCACTGTTTGGATGGAAATAAAACATGACTTGGGACAAAACATGGTGTTAAAACATAATAGTGACTTACTAGTAGTAGGAAAGAAAGAATGCTTCTCCAAAGGATTGCAGTGTTCTCTCAGTCGAGGTCACAGTCTAGGTGTCAGAGGGTCATGTTTTTGCGTCTGGTCTCTCTGGTAGTTGATAATCAACTGATTGCAAAATGGTGTCTTGCTGGTATTTATAAGTTTTAGTCAGTGTCACTATTAATTTTTTTAAAAACAGCGTTCGTTGTGTTTTTTATTAAACTTTTATTTGCTGTGGAAAATTATAATGTAAAAAAGCATTAAAAGATGTGTTGTTTTCATTTATTTACTCCGTTTTGGCATCCATTTTGGAACATGTCTTTTGCTATTGTTTTCATAGAAAGTGTTGTAGGACAAGTTTTAGAAGTGGGATGGTTAAAATGGCGACTATGTGTATGTGTTTTGTGTTTTAATCCGTTTACTTATTTTCTGATATAATCATGATTTGCATGTATATCAACTGTAGTTTAATTATTCGTTATTTGTATAAAACTTTTAACTTTGTTAAAACGGATTTTTTTGGGAAATAGGAGTATTATATTTAATACTCGAGTATTAATTTTAATACTCGAGTATTAATTTTAATACTCGAGCATTCATTTTGTAATGCATTTCAGTTAATTTACGTTTAGTTTTGCTCCACATTTTAATACACTTCCCCACCCTAAAACCCCTAATTTCCCTGCATCCCGTGCCAGATTTTATTGTACTTTTTAAAAAAAATATATATATTTTTTGGCGTTGTAATGGTATGCGTTGTAATTGTTTTCGTTGTAAAAGCATTTTTAAGTATTTTACTTAGTTTTGCGTTGTAACAGTATTTGTTGTAAAATATTGCGTTGTAATAGTGTTTGCGTTGTAAAAAATGCGTTGTAAAGGTATGCGTTGTAATAGCATGCGTTGTAACGTCATACATCCTTTTAAATTATGGTCTGGATGAAGCCTTAGTCCACTTTTTGGCCAACCTCCATCGCAATTTGAAAGCCCGAATACGAATAAACAACGAAGGCGAGGTTTCAAACGATATTTTAATTGGCAAGGGGGTGAGACAGGGCTGCGTCTTGGCCCCCTTGCTTTTTATATTATATATCAATGAATTGACTAATTCTCTATGCAATCTGACAAAGGATGCCCCCATCATTAACAAGAAACCCATTCCGGCGTTACTCTACGCAGATGATGCGGTCCCTATGGGCCGCACCCCGAATGCTCTGCGTATTTTAATTTCGGGATTTGTTAATTATATGTCTGATTTAGGGTTGTGCACTAACTTTAGTAAATCTTTTATAATGACCTGCGGCCCTAAAAATTATAAAATCTCTAAGATTGCGATAGGACAAAACATTTTAAAAAGCACTTGCACTTTCCCTTATTTGGGCCTGCTATTCTCTAATAGCGGTTCATGGCAACCCCACGTCGCAATGGGGAGGAATAAACTCTCCAAATCCATTAATTCTGTTACCTCTCTTCATCAACCCCGTCAGGCTGATGTTGTTCCCAGTTTATTACAAATCTATCGGACGCAATGCCTCCCAACTGGAACGTATGGAGCAGAAGTCTGGGGGTTCTCGAACTGCTCAGAACTACAGAGAGAAGAGAATAGATTCTGTCGGAAGATCCTGGGGGGAGTTATTAGTGCATCGACCTTCGTATGTCACAATGAATTAAAATTGCATTATATTGAGGATTTTATTAGAGCAAGACCTGCACTATTTTGGTTAAGGATTTGGCAAAACCCAGCAGCTTCCCTTTAACGCGAGATCATTATGGATTGTTTGAAAAGTGAGAATTCGAGTTTAATCCCATGGATAAAAGCGGTAGAAAGGAGCCTTGTGAGTGTCAATTACGGTCATCTCTTTACAGACCCCGACCAGATTGACCGCTCCCATAAAAACCTGGTGAGAAGGGCACTCTATCAATATTTTTATAATGAGAGGGAAAGAGTGGACTCACTGAAACAATCCACAATAAACTACTTAATGATCCGGGAACCACATATTGAATCTCCGATGTTACCCCAGCCCTATTTATGCAAAAAATTGGGCAGGTGGAATAGGATTTTATTATTTAGATTCAGGGACAGGAGCATTATAAATCTTATCTGCTTTCCACTGGGCTATACTAAAAACCTGGAAAAATTACATTGCCCTTGTGATCTTGGTGGTACCCAGAGTATGCTCCATTTTATTTTTGGCTGTGGTTTTTACAGGAAATATACAAAGCATTACCTAATCCCTTATTGCAGGAAATATGATTTGATTGACCACAACATTGCTTTTAGACACTTTTTAATGCTAGGATCAGATGAACTAATTTTTAGTGTTATTGGCTTCCTCAATGCAATTGTACGTTCACGCAGGTCTTTGAAAATTGAGTAATTTTGTTTACATACGTATTTTGCACTTTAAGCTTAATTTGCACAAACTTAATGCATCGCATTTGTTTACATATGCATTCTGCACTTTAAAGCCTAACTTGCACAAATTTAACGCATCGCATTTGCATTGCTTCTATAAAGTCAGTGGTTACATTTCTGTATACCCTTATATATTGTATGTATGGTGGCTTTATGCATAGTCTAGTAAGAAAGTATAACTGTATTTTAATTGTTGTTTTTGTAAATTATATTTAATATGCTATTTATTATAAATTGTGGCCCGAAATTGTAGTATCAAATTGTGTATTTTAAACCGGTTTTGTGCTTTTATGGATGGTTTTTGATATCCGAATAAAGTCTATTTGAATTGAATTGAATTAGTCAGGTCATTATGTGACCCAGTGATTCGTTATTTTGTGAACCATCCTATTAGTACATAAGGTGGTTTGCAAAATCCAAATCAATTTACAGAAAGTCGGTACTCAATTTGCAACCCCATTTTGCGAATTGAATAATATTGCATCTGGCCCTAAATGCTCACTGCTGAAACATCCAGTTTTCTTCAGGTGACTGTTGTGAAGCTTCAAAAGTAGATTCTGTCTTCCTTCCTTCTAAGAGTACCATTCAATTAGGTTATCACAAGGTCTGTTATTTACAGCTCTTAGAACTGTTTTGTGAGGCACTATAAAAAAAACTGACAAAAGACATTTATGTACTCCAATGTCCTAATGCAACATTGATTTGTGTTCATGTTGCATTGAAATTGTATTCATACAGCGCTTATATGTGAGTAGTGCTGCATGTAATTAAAGTCCTAATAGCACTAAAGCAAAAAAAGAAATCCCAACTTTGATTTTTGTTCCGTTTACAGGCATGCTTTGTTTTTATTTTTCTTGGAAAGGCAAAACCTGTGCCATGCTTTCCTGCAAGAGCCCTGCTTCTTATTTATAGGTTGACGTGCGCTGCATTGTCTTTTATCAATGAGAATGAGATTCTCACCCAGCCCCAACACTTAGCACACATCATTGCAGATTTTTAGGTCTCCCCTAGCGACGCAGCGCATGCGCTGCCAGCCTGGCGAGATCTATTGTCATCGATTTTCTGCCGAAGGATGACAAGAGATGTGCACGCGCCCGGAGGACAGGCGATGTGCAAGTGTACGGCTCGCGTCATTTGAGCACAACGCGCGCATACTGACAAATACGTTTGCGCATCGTTCGTGTCATACGTCAGTGAAATGGGGCAGCAGCACCCTGTTTTCAAGGCTTGCCGGAGGCTGTGTTCTACTGAGTCCGGGGTATGCTGTGTGTGAGTCGACAGCTGCTGCCCTCTATTACTAGGTCCCTTCACGGGTTCTGCAGGCCCGCGTCTTTCTTTACCGGGTAAGTGTGCTTTTTGGCCAGGTTCTGGAGCCGTCTGCACTCGCGGGCCTTCAGCCACGTTTCTTTTGTGTCGATTCCAGCAGGCTGTGGCTGTGCTGGTGTCAGTCCGCAGAGCCGTGACTCAGTGCTCCTTCCTGGCCCACAGCAACTGTCTTTTTGCGACTTCGGTCCGTGGTCATTTTGTGTATCAGCCCTCCCCTCACTAGCTGCTGTTCGCCCACTCTCAAGAAGCTCCGTCTCCACCTCATTGTCCTGCACATGGTATGCCGTTTTTCCCAGGCCCCATTTAAACTTATTCTCTGAGCAGTTTATATGTTCTTCGTGTTGCCTATTTTGTGCTAAGTTATTTTCTGCTTCATAAAACTATGTCCAAACCAGCTTCCTTCCCAGACCCATATTTTTTACCAGGCGCATTGCTAGAGAATGACAGATTGTACTCCTTTGGATACACCCTCACCCAAGACCAGGGCACAAGCCCTATAACAAGCATTTGCAATGCAATAGGTCTTGCATTTACGCACGTTTGAGCTATTGACATTGCAAATAACAATGCCTTTTATTTTTGTTTTTAAAACGGAAATAAAAGGCCTTGTCATTCACAATGCCAATAGCTTAAACTCGCGTAACTGCAAGACCTATTGCATTGCAAATGCTTGTTTATGAGAGTCGAGGCACCGCAGGGGACAAGGAAAGCGGTGGTAAAGGTTTTATGGAGGCCTAGCAACCAGATAATGGATGGCCTTATGAAGAGAGAAAGGCTAGCGAAATACTTGGGAGTGGACTGGGCAGTCAGACCAGCAGCACACATGGAAACAGCAAAAATGAGTCAAAATAAAGCATTTCTCCGCTTTTCATCTGTAAAAAGACCAGGTTTTCCCTGGTCTTAATTTTGGTGCTCCCTCCTATTTGTGCCACCCTTATAAATAGGGAGCAGCGTCAAAATCAATGGGTGTTGCGGTGGTACGCTCACCATAACACCCATTTCCCTCCCGTTTCATGCTAAATACAGCATGAAAGGGTGCCTTATTTACAAGGCAGCTTTAAGCCACTTTAAGAGTAGAATATTTCTGTTTTTCATTTTATTTTTTAAAAATATAATCAATAGTCCACACCCACCCTTATAAGCAGCAGCATAAAGCGAAACTATCTCACTATGTTGCCAGGTCCGATCTAAGTGAACATTATGGGATACAAATTTCAAGATTTTTGCCCAGTGTAAACATTTTAATTCAGCAGATGTTGAGGTAAATAATGTAATCCACGTTAAAATGAAAATCCCAACAGACCAAGGAAATGCTCTTCCCATAATATATTTAATGAAGCACAAGACATACAAACGCACTGGGGCAAAATTATTATGTTAACTATTAATATAACTGCATATCATTATTTTAAATGTAGAACATGCTACAGAACTATGTTTTATTAAATATTTTAACATTTTAACAATATTATATGAAAATGATTTTTGAAATATGCATAGAAAAAATCCCACCTGAAATAAAATATTTATATTTATATATAACTTGTCAGTGAAATGATTCCCTTCCCACACAGCTCTGCCTGGTAGCTGCTGCCGCTGACCCTTGCTGGTCCGAGTTCGAGGCCCTCCTCCACCTGCAGGTACCTGCTTGTGCATCATTCATGGTGGTCCAGTGGGAACCTTCTCTGCTCTGTCCTCTGTCTCTCTGCCTTTCTTTTTCCGTCCTTTCTTTTTTCTTTGCTTTTTCACTTTTTTTTTTTACAGTTTCGTTTTTTTTCTGTCTGTCCTCTTTTTGCACCTTTTTTCCTCCATGTCCCTGCTGCTGCTTGTCGCCTGTGGCCCTTTACCCCTCCATCGCATCTTCCCTCTTTCCCCACTCCCAGCTGTCCAACCCTTCCTCTCAAACTACTTATGTCGCCACTGCGCGGTGAAAGGAGCAATCTCACTGACCTTGTCAGTGAACTGCTTCCCTTCCCACACAGCCCCGCCTGGTAACAGCTACCCCTAACCCTTGCTGGTCTGAGTTTGAGGCCCTCCTCCATCCTCAGGTACCCACCTGCGTCTCATCCCTGGTGGTCCGGTGGGGAGTTTCTCTACTCTGTCACTGCTTTGCCCTCTGCCTTTCCTTTTACCTTACTTTCTATTTTCTTTGCTTTTTCGTTTTTTTTTACTGTTTATACTTTTCTTCTCTTGTTCAACTTTTGCACTTTTCTCTCTGTGTCCCTGTCGCTGCTCGTCCCCTCTGGCCCACCCCCTCCAGTGCTGTTTCTCACCTTCCCACCTCCCAGCTGTCTAGCCCTCCCCCTCACACTACTTATGGTGGACGCGCAGTGGCCGTGCGCAGCAGACGCGTGCATTGTGCATGCCAAAGACAAACCCGTCTGCGTCCATCCACACCTGAACCGCGCCCAGTGCTATAGACCCTGGTTCTCAGACCGTCCACAGATACGACTCTAGCACCCTCTACAGCAGATGCTATACCACCTGCTGCCGAGAATCGTTGAATGACACCCAGGGCCCCTTTTCCTGCTGAAACTGCAGATTCTCCTTTGCCTGCCACCGCACACCAGCCCCATCCACTGCATGACTGACAAATACCGACCCGGCCACCTCAACTGCATCCTGCTCAACATAGGCTTCCTCCACAAACATGCTGTGGTGATCTGGGAGCTGCTTGACCCACAGACCCTGACATCGACTTCCTCATGGAAACCTGGATGAACGCCACCCCAGACATCGCCACCACCATCCCAGAAGGCTACAAGATTATTCGCAAGGACAACATCAACAAACCAGGGTGAGGCATCGCCATTGTGCACAAAAACATCCTCCACCTCGGGGGCGCTAGTGAGCCCGCAGCAAGATGGCCGCACGTTAATGCTTCTCTGCTGGTCGGGGCATTAATCTGATCATAATCCTTAACTCCTCCTGGCAATCTACGTTGGAGGGACAGCGCGCTGGACACTACCTCACCTGCTGTGCTGATTGCGGTCCTTTTCTCGAGCTGCTGTGCAGGGGGAGGGCTGGGATCGGCCGTCGCGGCCCGCGGGACAAGATGGCGGCCTCCAGACCCTGAACTTGTTGTTTTGCTTCCTGGCCCACTGCGTGGTAATTGGGACGGAGGTCGCTGCTGTGGATGAGGAGAACGGGCTGGCCGCTGTGAGGGTCGGGCCGATCCCGTGTGCACCGATTGACTCCTGGCTGCTCCGGGGACAGTGCCGCTGAGGAGGTCGGGTGCTGCCGGCCGTTGCTGTGGGCCTCCTCTGCGGTTGGCGCGGTCTGCGCTGCTGCGGCTCCGAGGGAGCTTCAGATTTGGTTGCTCCGCTGTGCCGCTTCTGCTGGGGCTGCCCCGATCTGTGGAGGCGGGTGCTGTGCGGCTGGGATCAGCGGCGGAGCGGTGGTTTGCTCTCGGCCCGGAGGCGGAGCTTCGCGCCTGACTTGAGCCCCGGAGGCCAGAGGACATCCCTTGCTATCCCTGGAGGAGGCGCGCATCTATTCTTAAGGTGTGTGCTGTTTGCTGGGGCCTCTTCGTTCCGCCTGCTGTCCCCCTGTTGGGAGTGTGATTTTGCGGGGGCGCTACTCTGGCGGTCTGGAGCTCCGTGACGGAGCTTGACTCTGCTGTGGCTTTCACTCTGCCTCTCCGCCTTATGAGCTAACAGGGGCGTGGATCTCCATGTGCGTTCTCCTTCAGATTGTAGATGGCAGCCTGGAATACCTCTTCTGGCTCCGTGTGGACTGTATTTACTTCGGCCCTTGAGGAGTGTGCGGGCTGCCTGGTGGAGATGGTACTGCCTCGCCATATGGAGTGCTGATGGGCTAGCCCCTGCGTGTGTGATTCCACGCGGCAGGTTTTGTGCGGGGGACATTTGGGACAAGCTGCTGCACTAGCGCTATGGATGGACTGTCAGCGCTGTAGTGCTGTGTTGCGACTTCGTGTTGCCCGCGCTGCGGGGGCTGGCCGCCTGCTCTGTGGTGGGTCCTGGTGAAACGCGCCCGTTCAGCGGTGGAGTGCCAGTTCAGGGTACAGCCGTACTGTGATTCCTGGTTCACTGGTGACTGGGGAGTAGAGGACCTGGCTGTGCTTCTGGGTCTGTGTCTGACAGTGGAATGATGGGTAATCCTGACAAGCATTTCCAATCTACGCTCTCCTTTGAATCTAAACGTTCAAAGAAAGCACAATCACAAGCATCGTCTGAGCCTGATTTGGATATGGACTCTGGTAGTACTAGCAAGTTAGAACAATTGATGCTGGCAATGAATCATTTTTCCAAACTATTGATGGTAAAATAGATAGTTTAAACTTGCGTATGGACACCATGTCTGTGAAGCGGGATGGGCATGGCACCCGCCTAACGGAGGCTGAGCAGCGAATTTCGAATGCAGAGGATAAGGTAGAGCACATCACGAAGTCCTGCATGGAGGTGGAGAGGCTTCTGGAGGTTATAAAGGCCAAGAATGAGGATTTGGAGGCGCGGTCGCTGCGTAACAACTTGCGCATTACGGGTGTGCCTGAATCGACCAATACAGGTAAACTGGAACTTTACGTGAAAGACATGCTCAAGACTATGCTGGGTGCGGAGCATTTTTCCAACGTGTTGGTGGTGAAACGTGCACACTGATTCCTTGCTCCGCGTCCTGTCCCGGGTGCGCCTCCACGCCCGATTATTGTGAGGCTTCTTAATTATCGCAACAGGGACGTCGCCCTTCGCCTCGCGAGAGAGATGGGCACTACAAGATATCAGGGGTTGGAGGTGGCGCTCTTCCCGGACTTCACGGTGGCGGTGCAGCAGGCCCGCCGCGAGTTCCAACCTGTGAAGAAAAAGCTGCAGGACATGAAAATCTCCTATGCCATGCTTTATCCTGCACGTCTCAAGGTGATGTGTGGGAGTAAACCACGTATCTGCACGACTCCCAAAGACGCTATGCAGTTTGTTAAGCAACTGGAGAGGCGCCATAAAGCTGGCTTGTCTGGTGCTGAAGCGGAGTCTGAAGACTAGGGTGCCACTGCTGGCACACGTTGCTTCGGCTCCATGTGGAAGTGTGCGGCCATAACTTTGTTGCTTGGTGCTTCCTTTGGGTAGCTGCGTGGACAGGCTGGCATCTGCCGGGTGCACCGAATGTGGAACAGTATTGTGACATATCCCTTTGAGAATAGGTGTTGGGTGGGGCATACTGGTTCTGTTGTCATGCCTTGTATTGTTTATACCAATGCCTTTATAGTTCCACGGGGGGTGCTGCCTGATGTATCGCTCTGCATGCACCAGACATAATAGCCTAGGTATGTGGTGTGTGGTGAGTGGCGTGGGCTCATGGACAGGAGTCTGGCTGTTTGCTAATGTGGTCATGCTTGTTCGTCCTTCTGGTTTCGGCGCTCGAGGGAGTGACTCTGATATTTTACTGGATTGTTGTTATGTGTCCTGCTGTGCTCTATCGGTTGATGGTTCTGGAACTGTCCTTGGGTGCCTCATCTTTATTTTGCATCCTGGGTCTTATACTGCCGGTTTTCGACTGGGGCGTACACTGAGTAGATATGCTGGGGGTAAGATAGACATGCCCGACCCCCCCTGGTACCAACATGGGGGTCGATGGGTGGCTGGTGTCCCTCCTGAGGGAATAACCCACACAGTTTCTCATGGGGATGGGGAGCGGTGAATGGTTTTTCTGTTCACGGCAGGGTGGGTGGAAGTTTTTGTTGGGGATTTCATGTGTTTTGGGGTACCTTGGCATGATTGGGATGCTTCAGTGGGTGGTGGGAGTGGTTGGGGGTTGCTGTTGCGCGCTTGGGGGGCTGGGGTGGGTGGGGCGTTCTCTTGCAGGGGTGTTTTTATGGGCAGCTGTTCGGTCTGGATGCGCTATTGCTACTACGTTTTCCTATGTGCCACATGGGGGGATACGATTGTCTCATATTATGTCTCCTTAGACTTTTTTGATGGCAGGGACTGGGCAGCTTAATTGGCTTACTTGGAACGTCAGGGGTCTAAACAACCCCAAAAAAACTAGGCAGGTCATGGCGTATCTAGATCGTCATCACGTGCATGTCGCGTTGCTGCAGGAGACACATCTTAGTGGGCATGCCGCGTCTACTGTGGCCCGCAGGTGGGCTGGCGCACGTTTTGCCTCTACATACTCCACATATGCACGGGGGTGATGGTGCTAATAAATAAACGCATCTCCTTTGTTTGTAGTCATGAAGATATTGACAGCCATGGCCGATATGTCATAGTGCAGGGTAAGTTGTGTGGTGTCTTGATCACGATTGTGAATGTGTATGGACCAAATGTGGACGATCCGGAGTTCTTTAAGTTGTTGTGGAGCAAGCTGCTTAGGCTACCACCTTCTGCCATTATCTGTGGGGGGGATTTTAATGTTGTGTTGCACCAGGCGATGGATAGACACTCCCCTGTGACTCCTGTTCCTAAAAAAGCTGCGCAGGCGGTTCGTGACGGTATGCATGATCTCTTTCTTCAGAATGTTTGGAGATTACGCTATCCTGGGGTGCGGGAGGGAACGTGCTATTCCTATACTCATAATACTTGGTCGCGATTGGATTATTGCTTACCACAAATGACATCAATGCCTGGACCTCTCGGGTGGTACATTTACCGCGAACGTTATCTGATCATGCACCGGTTCTGCTCACTATGCTGATCCCTTCCTACACATCTGCCCCATTTCAACGGAAACTACAGCCGTCGGTGCTGCTAAACCCCGTCTTCAGAGAGGGGGTAGGCGATGCCATAGAGCGGTATTTTACTGATAATGTGGGCTCGGTGCAGAGCCAGTGTACTATCTGGGAGGCTTTCAAGGTGACTATACGTGGGGGGTGTATCGGCTTGCGGGCAGGAGTGCTCAAATCCTTGCGTGATTCAATGGGCAGGATTGAACGTGACCTGATGAGCTTGGAGCGGCGGTATGAGAGTGCTCCGGACAATGTTACATTGGCGGCTATACGTTCGCGGGTCACTGAGTACAATGATCTGGCTGAGCGGGAGGTGCGGTTTCTCTCAAGGCGCTCTACAGCTAGGTACTATAGTGAGGGTGGCAGGCCTGGGCGTGCGCTGGCTGCTAAACTTGCGGAGCCTTGGGCACAGCATTATACAGTGCAGGCGATTTCGGAGGGTGACGCATCGTATTCTGATACAGCTGGTATTCTTGGTCAGTTTGTTAAGCATTATAGAGACCTATATGGGAGTAGGTCTACCGCTGGTGAAGATGAAATAGCGCATTATTTAGATGACGTTGCTCTGGTCTGGCTGTCGAAGGGGCAACAGGATTTCCTTATGCATCCGCTGACGGTTGAGGAACTCAGGGATGCCATTAAAAGTCTTCCCTGTGGAAAGGCGACGGGCACTGATGGTCTCCCTGCGGAGTTTTATAAAAAATACATTGATGTTTTGCTCCCTCATCTAGTCGGTATGTACGATGAGGCCTTTGAGCGATGACGGTTGCCTGCCATGCTCAGGGAGGCCCTGATTGTCACTCTATTGAAACCAGGTAAGCCATCAGATAGGTGCGACTCATATAGGCCTTTGTCGCTTATGAATACTGATGTGAAGATTCTCGCTAAAGTTTTGGCGACGCGGTTGAATTTGTTGCTACCAGTGATGGTACTACCAGATCAGTCAGGGTTCATCCCCACCCGTTCCACGGCTCACAATCTCCGTACATTGTTTGCTGTAATGCATTTATTGAATCCTAAACTGCCAGCTGCTGCAGTCCTCCTGGATGCGGCAAAGGCGTTCGATTCCATTGCCTGGACTTATATGTTTACGGTGTTGAATCGAATGGGTGTGCCGTATTTCTTCACCAATTGGATCCGTTTACTGTACACGGACCCGGTGGCCCATGTCCATGTGAACGGCCATACATCTGACGCTTTCCCCATCAGCCGAGGCACTCGGCAAGGCTGTCCGTTATCGCCCCTATTGTTCGCGGTTGTCCTGGAACCTCTAGCCTGTGTGTTGCGACAGAGACATGCGGGGACGGCATTGCGTTTCTTGCAGCGTCCATTGGCCATATCCATGTACGCAGACGATATGGTCCTATATGTGAGGGAACCTGCGCAGCATTTAGAGCAAGTGATTCGCGAATATATTCGATTTGAGTGGTATTCTGGCCTAGCCATAAATTGGAACAAGTCCACCAGTCTTTTGCTTACAGAGTGCACTGAGCGATTTGACCTTAATTATCCCCTGGAGTGGGCTACTGACCCTGTTAAATACCTCGGAGTTTGGGTTCAAAGGGATCAGCAAGAAGTCATCAGATCCAATTACAGTACAGCGGTATCCAAGCTGGAAGATCAGGTGGCTCGATGGATACGGTTACCCTTGTCGTTTGCCGACAGAGTCGCACTGATTAAAATGGTAGTGCTACCGAAATGTTTGTACCTGTTTGTGAATGTCCCTATTGTTCTGATGCAACATTTCTTTGCTCAATTACGATCCTTGCTGATCACGCTTACATGGGGGGGTAAGAAGTCGCGAGTAAGTTGGGAAACCTTAACTAAGCCTTACGGGATGGGTGGGTTTGCAGTGCCTGATATGTCTCTTTATTATTTGTGTGCGCAGGCGCAATACGCCTATTATTGGCACAATGCACCGCCGTTCACGCCGCATGTTGCGGTTGAAGCTGGGGCTATGCACCCGATCCCCCTAAAAGCAGTGATTGTGAATACGCATACGGTGTTTGAACCGGATGAGATAGACACAGTCCAATGCACAGCTCGCGCATGGCACTCTCTGGGGAAACGCGCTCAGAGGCTTCCACTCTATGCCCCAGCTATGCCGCTATTGTACCATTCAGCGCTTTCCGTGACGGGTGAGGCTGGCCCTCTCCGTGAGCTGCAGGTGCCGGCTTGCGAACTATGGGGGAGGTCTTTCCCAATGGGACATTTATTACCTTGCAGGACTTCTTGAAAGAGGCGGTGAACGTCACGATGTTGATGTTTGTTTACGCAAGGCTGCGGTCTGCCATGCGTGCCTTATACTCCAGTTTTTCTGATGCACCTGTTGCGCTGGGCGCTTTGCAGCTCATTTACACTGCGCAGTCTACGCATAAAATTATCTCGCGATTATACTCAGCTTCGCAGCTGGATGAAGGCGCAGCTGCGCCGCGCTCTAGGGATCAATGGAATGCCATTCTTCCGCAGTCACTTACGGATGATGAGTGGACAACATGTTGTGGTTTGACTGGTCATTTCGCGATTAATGGTAATTTCAAGCTCATACATTATAAATTCGTCCATCAAATGTATTATACACCAGCGCAGCTATATAAATATGGCTTGCGGGATTCGTCCTGCTGCAGGCGGTGTGGTGCTGTGAGTGCTGATTTTCTTCACTTAGCCTGGGAATGACCCAAGGTGGCTACGTTCTGGGGAGAGGTTGTAACAGCTCTGACTGCCATGGTGGGTGTAGAGATCATCTGTGACATGAAGTTGTGCCTGTTGGGATACGTTCTAACTCTACCACCCGGTGTTAGGAAGTTAGTGGCAATTTCTTTGCAGTTGGCTAAGCGTAGGGTTGTGTTCAATTGGGATGGGCGGCCGGCCCCTAGGCTGGCGCAGGGGTTGTATTATCTCGCCTATTGTCGTGACCAACTTACCTGCTATGCAGAGGAGCTCCCAAGTGCCTCCAGACCACGGGATGTGTGGGGTCCGTTCACGGCATACATGCTTGCTCATGTTACTACCTGACGTATTTCATTATGTAAATAATGTTGACACTGATGGAGTGTGCTGCCTCTCTGCTCTGGTATTGTAAATTGTATATGTCCCGCCATCCCTACTTATTGTCCTTTATGTGGTATGGATTGTATTCACTCCGAACAGCTGTCGTATGTTTTCTTTTCTTCTGTTTTAAATTGCATAAATAAAAAACCAAAAAAAACATCCTCCACCGCACCACCCATGCGGATGACCACCATGGAGTATCTCCACTTCCAGGTCCAGACCAACATGAAAACCACCCTTCACGGCACCCTCATCTACAGACCCCCCAGACCCCACCTACCTTCAGCAGGTCCATCATCGACTTCATCGCACCCCACAGTCTCACCTCCACAGACTCCATCCTCATCGACGACCTCAACTTTCACCTGGACAACTTTAACGATAAAAACACCTCATCCCTGCTGGAGAATCTCGCCACTATCAGACTCAATCAACTGGCCACCTCCCCAACCCACTCATCAGGACACATGCTCGACCCCAACTTCTCAGCCACTGACAACATTACCTTCAGCCACACCACCGAGCTCCTATGGACTGACCACTGCTGCCTCCAGTTCTCCTTCACCAATCCCACCGTACACCACCACGCCCTCCACTATCCTCGCAGAAGTTGGAACAAGGTCACAGAAGAACAGCTCACCACCTTCCTCAGCAAAGGCTCTCCACCTTAATCCACGGACGCTAATACATCAGCACACAACCTCCACCAATGGATCTCCGACTGTACCAATACTCTGGCTCCCCTGAAGAAAGCCCCAGGCAAACCACACTCCCAGAAAGCCAGCTGGTTCTCTCAAGCCCTACATGAATTCAGGTGCACCTGTAGACGGCTTGAGAAGAGATAGAGGAGCAGCAAGACCCTGGAAGACTGCTCAGCCTTCAAGACTGCTGTCACCGTACCCCACCACCTCACTAGAACAACAAGGAAAGCAGCCCTTCAAGTAAGGATCAATGCCAATGCACTCAAAAGCAAATAACTTTTCGCCGTGGTAAAATAATTCACCAGACCCAGCACAGAGACAGCAGACATTGCACCCTTCCAAGACCTCTGCAGCAACCTCGGCACCTTCTTCCACCGCAAGATTAAGGAGATATATGACAGCTTTGGCAGCCTTGACATGCAAGGCCCTCCTGCCCCACCTGCAACCCTCGCAGCCAACAACACTGGACCCCAACAGAGCCTACTCAGCTGGACTCCCCTCACCACTGATGACACTCTCAAGATCATGAAGAGCATTCACACGGGAGCACCCTCAGACCCCTGCCCGCACCACATCTTCAACAGAGCTGGCACCACTATCGCCCCCAAACCCAGCCACACCATCCACTGCTACATCAACTTTCCCACCTTCCAGGAAGACTGGAAACATGCAGAGATCAACCCCTTACTGAAGAAAGCATCTGCTGACCGGACAGACCTCCAGAACGTCAGACCAATCTCTCTTCTCCCCTTCACAGCCAAAGTCATTGAGAAGGCCATCAATGCCCAACTCTTCGAGGTCGTTAAAGCAAACCACATCCTGGCCCTCTCCCAATCCAGATTCTGAAGCAACCATAGCACCGAGGCAGCCTTTCTCACTCCCACAGATGATGTCCGCATCCTCCTCGACTGAGGTGAAACTGTGGCCCTCATCCTCCTAGACCTCTCAGCTGCATTGAGTACTGTCTCTCACCACACCCTATGCACAAGACGCCATGATGCCGGCCTCCATGACAAAGCCCTGGCATGGACCTGATCCTTCCTCATTGACCGAACACAGAGCGTTAGACTACCACCGTTCCACTCTAAACCCACAGAGATCAGCTACAGAGTTTCTCAGGGCTCCTCCATGAGCCCTACTCTCTTCCACAGCTACATGGCCAAGCTCGCAGCCATCGTCAGGAACCATGGACTCAACATCGTCTTCCATGCTGCTGACATCCTGCTGATTCCCTCACCAACGAACCCACAGTCACCAAGAGCAACTTCCACGACGGGATGAAGGCTGTTGCCACCTGGATGAAGAACAGGTGCCTCAAGCTCAACTCAAAGAAGACTAGAGTCCTCATCATGGGCTCCACCCCTCCTCCTGGGATGGCTCTTTGCGGCCCACAGCACATGGAACCCCCTCCCACAGACCACGCATGAAACCTTGGCATCCTCCTGGACTTCTTGCTCACCATGAGCCGCCAAATCAACGCCGTCTCATCATCCTGTTTCCACACACTATGCCTACCCTGAACGATCTTCAAGAGGATCCCCACTGAGTCCAGAAACAGGGTCAACCATGCACTCATCAGCAGTATAATCAACACCAGGAAGGCACTCTACGCTGGTATCACCCAGACACTCCTTAAGAAACCGCTTAGTATTCAGAACTCCTCTGCCAGACTTATCCACAACATCCCCGCCGCAGACCCATCACCGGCCACCTGAATGACCTCCACTGGCTCCCACTCAGCAAAAGAGTCACCTTCAAGCTCCTCACACATGCCTACAAAGTCCTACATGACACAGGACCTGCGTATCTTAACCACAGCCTCGCATCCCATGCATCCACCAGAGACCGCCTCTCCACCAAACCGGCCCTGGCTACCATCTCACGTATCTGCAAGACCACGGCCGGAGGAAGATCCTTCTCCAACCTCGAAGCAAAGACCTGGAATACCTACTTCAGGCAATCACCGTCACTCCCTCAATTCAGGGAGAACCTCAAGATCTGGCTGTTTGACTGATCCTAAGCACCTTAGACAGACCACCAATTCTACTCCCTGTACTAACTAGCCCCTTAAGGGTGACTAGTCGTGCTCTACAAGCCACCTGATTGATTGATATCATGGATTAAATTAACAAAGTTTTGTATAGAATAAATACAGTTGCTTTTTCATACAAATTAAGGATACATTTATATTTAAATAGTTATTAAAAAAATGTATCATACAATAATATTTATTTTAAAATGATGCTACATTTTTTAACCTTAAGTTCATTTTCATAGATATTTAACAAGTTAAAAAAAGGTAATTTAATGTTATTTCATTTGGGGTTTTATTTTAATTCCCTGCCTCCCTTATTGTCTGTGGGATTGCTCTGCAGTATCAGTGGTTAGCCATATGTTGTGATCGGCAGCAACAGCAACCCATGGAATGACTCCTGGTGGCCATCAGGCCTGGGTCTCACATCCATACCAGCCAACCATGCCAGAATCCTCAGAATCATCATCGATAACAAACTCACCATGAAATCACATATCAATGCTGTCTCCTAGCCGGCTTTCTCGCTCTGTGCATGCTATGTAAGATCTTCAAGTGGCCGCCCTTGCACACAAGATGCACCATGACACAGGCCCTCATCACCTGCCGACTTGACCATGGCAGAGATCTCTATGTAGGAATTGTCACACACCTACTACAGAGACTTCACACCATACAGAATGCCACATCCAGACTCATCCTCGACCTCCCCTGATGACCCACATCACACCTCCCCTTAGACAACTCCATTGGCTCCCTGTACAGAAGAGATGCCAATTCAAGCTGCTGACCCACACGCACAAGGCTCTACACAACCAAGGACCCAACTACATTAACCACTGCCTGAACTTCCACCAACCCTCGAGAAGATTACATTCCACCTCCCTATCACTTGCCCACACTCCCTGCATCTACTAAAGCAGAAGTGGAGGACGCGTCATCTCCTACATCGCTGGAACAGCCTACCAACGTAGCTCCAGACCACCACCTCACTTCGGGAATACCAAAGGGCCCTCAGGATCAAATGAACCTTCGGGGACCTGCAAGTGTCTGGATAACCTATTGGATGATTAAAAGTGCTATATAAATCCTGATTGATTGATGGACTTATTACTGCTCCTTTTAGGATGTAGGAAATTTACAGTCATTGGTTTGGCTCCATCCCTGTTCCATGGGGTTGAGACTTGTATGTTTACACTTTTGAGTAATTGTACACTCTTGAATTGTGAATAGTCAAAAGCAGTAAAGATATTTAAAAGCATAAGAGTAAACTTACCCATGCTGATTTACACACATGTGGGCAGGCATGTTGGGACAGCAAAGTCCTCTGCATGATAAGAGATGTGTATCCCTGTCCTGAGTGCCCAAGGGTACTGTTGTCTGGATCTCTGATGCTGATTTGTCATAGGCAAACACAGATCCTGTGTGTGCACCATGACAGAGGCCTGTCTCATGGATTGTGGTCTTATAGGACCAGAAGAGGATCCCAAAGCGCTACCCTCTTAGTGGTGGAATGCTACCACCTTTACCAAGAGTTAAGCAGCACGAGCGTGGTGGTGGCAGCATACCATGTAATGATAAGTCAGAATGAACAGGTCCTATTTGTTACCCTTCATCACTGGAGTTTGTCCTACAAGCTCACTCCCTTTTTTAAAGTTCTGCTGCTGTGTGGTAAACTCACCTTTTTCCTACATCGGGAAGTGCTGTGTAGCATAGCAGTAATTACTCTATGCTGGATGTTTGAGTGACTGGGAAGGATTTATACAGAGGTAGAACAGTATTGTGTGGTACATGGATGGTTAGTAAGGACTACATTCCACAAGAGATGTGGTGATGTGCAGTTCATGCACAATGAAAAGCATGTGCTGGGTGTATGTGTGTTTGTGAGAAGTACAATACTTGAAGGGTGAAGAGTTGTGTAGCATGCACATAGTGAGGGTATGTGTGCTGACGGTGTGTATTTACAAACAGCGCACCCTGGCACAATGCTTAATATCTACAATACTGAGTAGTGCCCACAGACTGAATGTATGTGCTGAATGTATCTGTGCTTATAGTCCCTCAATCCATGGAGGTAACAGTACTGGTGAGTATGTGTGCTGTGAAAATACACTCAGTGTACGTGTGCCTGCAATGGTACATTACATGGCGGACCTTGGGTTCCATTTTGGGAAGACGAGGCCTGCCTAATGAAGAGATGAGGAGAAGAGTAGTCCACTAAGACAGATTGATGTACTGTTGCATTCCTGTAAGCTGTGTGGGGCCCACACTGGAGGAAGGGAGAAAAAGACTCACCCTTTACATTGCAAAAGGTTGCTCTTTGATTCAGTGATATATCACAAGGAAGATGCCTGGGAACATCTTAGGAAGGAGATGGGGCTGGTAAGGGAATCATAATGAGTGGGGCCAAGAGCCCAGGATTAATCTTTTGAAACACATATCTCTGTGGCTGACATCCAAGTGTGAACTCTAGTCTCTCCTATGGCCTGTTTTGTGGGACAATTAGCTTTGGCGTCTTTCTTGCTGTGACAGATAGCCTTTCTAAAGGAAAGAAGAGAAAGAAAATGATATCCTTCAAAAAAGCAGAACCCCAACATAAAACGTCAAAGACCCAGACCCTAAATCAAATTTGGTGTCTGGAAATGGACTACAAGAAGGGGAGGATGAGACCCCAAAATTTGTCATTTACCAAGCAGCAAGACAGGCTGTATGAGAAGGGGTAGCTCTGCAAGACTTGGCGCCAAGGCCTGCTAGCCTCCCTCCTGGGAGAGGTGACTTCACCCATGGAAACCAAGTTCACCTGTCCTGGAGAACCAGTGCCTGTCTGTTTGCCAAGAGCACCGTGTCCTGTGAGCAAGAGGGCAGCTTTGGAGAGAGGAAGGTCCAATGGGGAGAATGATTGAGAGGGCTCCCTGAGTGAAGTGTGACAAAACTGCTGAGCACTGATCATCTTGTTGCCTGTGTGCAGGAGTGATCTGGTGGCCCCCATATGCCAGGAGTGGGCTGCTGTGAACCTGAGCCCAGTATTGATGCTGTACAGGACTGGACCACCTCATTGCGGTGATTCCGTATGCCAGAGGGGGCCTCCATTTAATTTATTGATGCCAGAGCATTGAGACTTGTGTCCATCTTAATCGACGACCTCATATGCCAAGAGGGGCCACCATGGTGTGGGCAATAGCACAGAAGGTGTCTGCACATAGGTTTGGAATGTTCCACGGTGATCGTATATGCTAGAAGGGGCTGCCGGTATACCAACATTGCCAGACGGTTGGGTCAATGTCAAGAATGAGAATTGCAACTGTGACCTGCGGTCGGAGCCCACACACCAAGATCTGCCCCTGACTGGGGCACCAGAGAGCCGGTGCGCAAGACGGCCATTCTACTGTGAGGCTCCTGCAGTCCAGGGCCTAAATCCATCATCATCATCCTTCTCCCTCATCTGGGCTCATTCTACCTCTAAACTGCACCTCTGCATAGGGAAAGGAGGCAATTATATCCCAAGCAAAGTGCAAACACTAGCGGCACAGCCAACCCAGATCCAGGATAATCGACGGATGCCGTTCCAGACCACAGAGGCGGAGTGAAGGCCTGTTGCGCAAGCTGTCATACCAGAGGATATTCAGAAATTGCAGTGAGTTCCCATGGGGAGTGGTGACATCAGGGGGGGGGGGGGTTTGGCAGGAATACCGTCCAGTGACAAGCTGGATGCGGGCTCCCCTCCCCGCTATGGTCCTTGAGGCTTCTAATGCTGCATTGCAGGGCCAGGCCTGCCACACTGAGGGAAGGCTGTGTGCTGCCCTGTACCGCTGCGCTGCTGCATTGTCCTTCCTGGGCTGGGCCAAGACGTTTCTGATGCCAAGATCGGGTCCCCATGAGGCCTGATGGGCAGCCTGCCATCCTTATTGGAAGTGCCCGAGACTCTGGGCCTGGGACCAGCTGAGGAGGTGCCCATCCTTTATTGTTGCATGCTGAGTGCTCCCGGAGAGGGCTCATATTACAGTCCAGACTGTTCAAACATTTACTTATAAAATAAAAACAGCCCCACAGTGAACCACAATTAAAAATGTTGCAAGAGGACTGCGTAGGGGCTGGGATATACTGGGTATGGCTTTCAGCACAGACGCCAAATTGACTGGGCCTCCCGCCGCATCTGCAGGCTAGTGGGATTTGAGGCTGATGAACGCTGAATGGGATAGTGGGTCTGTGTCAACCCATTTGAGCTTCCTTCACCCTGCCCACTGCATGAAGCATTAGTCACAGATTGGGCTATCTGTACATGCTGCATATAAAGTGTGGAACAAGCTAGAGGACTGCAACCCTTGTGGGAGGCCACAACACAATTTTCGGCAGCGTACAGGTGGAGATTTCCTATGCTCTGCAATGGCCCCCTGGGCCAGTGAAACAAGGGGTCAGGCGCTGCTGTGGTGGCCTAGATCTGCATGTCCCCTCCGGTGGGGTAGCGGAGGTGTGGCCGGATTGGGCTGGCAAAGTCACATGACTCATATACTAAATCTCATTAAGACTCCCAACGCGGGACATCAGGCACTCATGGTGGCCCATGACCCAGCCTGCTGTGGTGCTCGCCAACTGAGGAAACACAGGCACTTTGGGGCGCAACCAGCCCACTCCTGACAGCAATTGCTGTGGCGGGGGTGAAGAACACAGTTTGTTCCCTTCTGCGGTCACTCTGCCATAAAGTGCAAACATAGGCAAGATGGATGGGAAACAGACTAAATAACACTTTGACTCCCGCAAATCCATTCAGACTCCTGTGAGCAACTCCACTCATCCTAGCTACCACAAATCGCTGTGGAAACCAATAATGATGCTGCAGACATGAAACACTCCTGCTAGCCATGCAACAAAGTCTTACCACTATTAAAACCAAAATGGCCACTATGTGTACCAGAATGGACACTATCACACACAAATTAGAGAATCAGGATGGCCGCCTAACGGAGGCAGAACAGCAGCTCTTCATAGTTGAAAACAAGGTAGCTACCCATTGTAACCAACTACTCAACATGAAAAGAGTGCTCAGAGTTATATCGGCTAAAAATGAAGACTTGGAGGCACAGTCTCACCAGAATAACATACGGATACTAGGAATTCCAGAATCCACCAATATTGGGAGATTGGAAGACTTTATCGAATGACTCCTGACTACCATCTTCAGCATAGACTAATTTTCAAAAATACTGGAGCAGGCGCATAGGGTGCTCCAGCCGAGACCCCCTCCTGGCACACCAGAGAGGTCAATCATTACCCTTCTTCTCAATTATCGGGACAGGGATACCACCTTGCGCCTGGCAAGAAAGAAACGGCACCTCCAGTTTGAGGGTAATGTGGTGACATACCCAGCCTTCACTGTCGCAGTGCAAGAAGCTTGAAGGAAATATGTACCTATTAAGCAAAAACTGTAGCAAGCGGGCATCCCCTACACCAGGTTTGTTATATATGTCCAAACTCAAGATTAGGAGCAGGTGGAGAACTCCGCCCCGCCAGCGGAGTGTGCAGAGATTGGCCTACTCCGCGTTCTCCGTGGAACGCGGAGTAGGCAAATCTCCGCACACTCCACAGCGGAGCGGAATTGGCCAGCCCACACCTCCATCCCCATATTAAAAATTAATTATACTTTAATTAAAACAAAAAAAACCACTTACCTGTCCCCGGGCTGCCCTCCTCCTCTTCCTCGCCGTCTCTCTCCTAGGTTGGGTCAATCATCTTGCGAAAACTGCACATGTGCAGGCGTGCGCATTTCTCACAAGAAATGCGCATGCACGGGTGGGCTCGCATGCGCAGTTTTCGAATTGATCACCCAAGTAGGAGAGAGATGGTGAGGAAGAGGAAGAGGGCAGCCTGGGGACGCCATAGTACAGGTAAGTGTTTTTTTTGTTTTAATTAATGTCTAATTAATTTTTAATGGGGGGGGTGGAGGCGGGTAGCTGAGCAGAGTTCCACGGAGTTTGTTCCCAATTCTTTGGACCTCTGCTTAGTCCCGCTCTGCCAGCTCCATCCAGGGTTCTCAAGATCTCCTTTCAGGGAAAAGACCACTTCTTCCAACCTCCACAACAGGCACTACTATGCAACACAGCAGCATCAGTACCACCTCAAAGAAGAAGCCCCTTGCTGCCACTCCTAGGTCCACTTTACCAATGTCTGAACTAGGTTGAACTCACTGACATATCTGATAGACCTTTTACACCTTCCTCGTTTTGCTTTCTGATTGGCATAGAACTGCAATTCCTAGACATTAACACTGAAAGGTATCTTATGCCTATCATGGTAGGGCAGAATGTGTCTGCATTTGTGTGGAGTGCCTAATCTCTGACATTCGATGTCCAAAAATGAAGTGTTTGATAACTAATCTCAGATTCCATAGAGACGTTGTTTATCGTGCTCTAGAAAGCGTGGTATTGAAATGCGGACTGGTGAGACAAAACGGATCCGTGAATATTGACAGCAGTGTGCAGCTGAGGTTATGGCCGGATGTGTGCAACGTGCTGAGGTAAGCAACCCTATTTTGCCCCTCCACCCAAGGGGATCTGCAACACCTTTCTTCTATATGCTAAAATTGATATATTTATTGCCCCGCGGACCCTAGTTCTTGAGAGGGCACCGGGTATACATGCCTCTGCCTCCTTTCCTTTCCGATTGTGAGCCCCTGCAAGTACAAAGTTCTCTCCCCTGGACCCCATTGTTCCAACGAGGAAATACCCCACCTGGCTCAGTGGGTGTCCCCAAAGGTTTCCCCTGATTCATTGCCTGGTGGTTTCCTTCACAGGTGTTAATGTTCTTTTGGTTATTTTGGGAGGGTTTTACATCCCTGTTGGGATTAGGACACCAGTGTGGGTGGAGGGGTGAAATATGGTTCCCTACCACTGCACGTTGCACACATCTGGCCATAACCTCAGTAGTACACTGCTCTCATTATTCACAAATCCGTTTTGTCTCACCAGTCTGCATTTCAATACCACACGTTCTATTGCACCATAAACAACATCTCCTCTATTCAATCTGAGACTAGTTATCAAATACTTCATTTTTTAAAATAGAATGTCAGGAATTGGGCACTCCGTGCAAACACAGACACATTCTGGCCTTCCTTGATAGGCATAAGATACATTTTCTCCTGCTAAAAGAATCTCACCTCATAGATTCCACTAGCCCTACTTTTGCTGCTCTTTGGGCATCGCACAGGCATTTTTCTACTTTTTCCACATACTCACAAGGTATAGTTATTCTCATTGGGCACACTACATGGCACTCAGGGGCACTGTACCTAATGTGGGGCAGATTGGCTTCCACAGCAGTCATTATTGTCAAATACTATGATCTCCAAGTCGATGATCCTACCTTCCTTGACCAACCCTGTGGCCAAATATTGGAAACAGGTTCTCCCAACATAATTTGGGATGGGGACTTTAATGTTGTGTTGCATGCCTGCACTGACCACTCGCACTCGCACCCAAGCTCCAACCTCCACAACACTGCAGTGCAACACCCAAGGGGTTTATGGAGGAGTAGGGACTAATCAATGCCTGGAGAGAACTACACCGCAGAGACAGGAAGGGCACATTTTATTCCGGAGTTCACAACAGCTGATCATGACTGGATTACTGGCTACTTTCTAGAGGTGTGGGTACATGGATCAAAGAGGTCAAACACCTAGCCTGCACCTACTCTGATCACTCCCCCGTCCAGCTGTTGCTGCATCCCCCTGCTCCTCTACCTCCATTAGCAGCATGGCACCTCTCCACTGGGCTCCTTCTGGATGCCCCATTTCAGGAAGACTTGAGACAAGATATCATTGACTTCTTTGCTAGGGTCATTGACTCAGCCTTTGACTTAGTCACTGTAAGGGAAGCTCTTAAAGATGCAGACTGAGGCACTTGCCTGTGCTAGAAAAGGAGGGGTTGAGATCCCTACAAGATCAGCTGGGGAGGCTGGAAAAGACCTTAAAGAATTATGAATCACAAACTGGAGAGACTCACAACCCGAAAATATTGACACATCAGAACCATCATGACAGGCTTTTAGGAGATGACGGAAAGAGAATGCCTTTTATTTTGGGAAGTATGCACATGCCAGGGCCTATGGTGAGGATTATCAGCCGGGCAACACCCTTTCCACAATGATTAGAAAGCCCTACACCGCCAATGCTATATTGGTGATACGCACTGTAAACGGGGAAATCCACAGAGACACTCCTGATTTCCTTTGCACTTTTTCTTGCTTTTACGGCCCCTGACATTTGTCCTGTAGGGGCCAACATGCAGATATAGATGCATATCTAAATTAGGCTCGGGTGGTAAACTTGGCTCCACTCACTCTGTTTGCGGAATTTGGGCTCTCTGCACAGGAACGCGGAGTTCCTGAATTCCACCATTCGGGTGCAAAGGGAGTTTTTTGTTTTTGTTTTGGCGCACAAGTTTTATTTTGGCTCTTAACTGCAAGCGACAAGAGTCATGGGCAGCTTGCAAGCATGCGCAAGACTACTCGCACTGCTAGCGAGCTCCCGTGAGACTTCGTGCTCACTCGCATGGCTTTCAGGCACGACAGCGCCAATCTAGCATTCTTAGTGTCGATCGCAAAAGGAGCGGTCAAGCAGATTTTCTGATGGAGATGCAGCTCAGAGGCATTTGGAGTGGATTTTCTTCTCAAACTCCCTGTTGGAGTTGTATTTTTGTGCGAGAAGCCATTTAAAATAAAATAAATTAAAACAAGAAGGAGGTGTCCCAGAGACTTCACCTTCCAAGGCCTGTCCATCAGGCTCCTCCCAGTACTCTCTCCCTCTCCTGGTCACTTTTCATTGGGATTTAGAGCTGGAAGGATCATTTTCCTTCTCGCCTGCATATATACTTTTGGATTTAGGGACTTTGCATTTGAAATTTCACAAGTAAGTTGAAAAAGTTGTGTATGACGGTGTTGTTTGTTTGATTGGGGCATGTACCTTGATTTATTTGTACTTTTATTTGATTTTTAAAATGTATTGTGGTGGGTGGACTGCAGTTTGAGTAGTGGCCTAAGTCTTTTTTGCATATAATTTGTCTTCTTTTGTAAACGAAAAATGTTGCAGATTACTACCTCTTCTCCATGTTTTTTAATAAATGTGCAATATTGATTTAATTCACTATGTGGCCGAGTCTGCCAATGGGCCTTCCAGCCAGTAGCCCTGTACTAGTGTTGGTTGTCTGAAACAACTGTTTCTGTGGTGTCTGTTGAATTTAAACATAATTTAGGCCATGAATGACTTTGGATTAAGATGCAAAATGTGTTTTTTCTTAATGGTATTTCAAGATTCTTTTTTCCTGCAAACAGTATATAGGTGGGGTGATGACATTGGAGGATGTATGTTGTTGTAAACATTATGCTTTGCCATAGGCCTGCATGTCTTCTTTGTTGTGGCCATGCCTCCTTGCTTGCAGCTTGACCATGTGGCTGGCGGCCATTTTGGGTAGCCAGCCAGTGTGCTTTTGCCATAGGCCTACATGTCTTTGTTGTGACCATGTCTTTCTGCTAGTTGTTGTTGTTCTGATCATGTGGCTGCCAGCCGTTTTGTGTAGCCAGCCAGTGTGCTTTTGCCATAGGCCTGCATGTCTGCTTTGTTGTGGCCCTGCCGCCTTACTCAGTGTTATTTGCTGTTGATGATCATGTGGCACTGGCTGACAGTCATTTTGTGCATCCAGCCAGTGTGGCATTTGCCATCGTCTTGTATGGATGGCTGAGAATGACAGCTGTTTAATAAATGAATATGGATAATGAGTATCATTTCATTTATCTTCAAAAACCAGTTTTGGGAAATTTTAGTTTTTTATCTTGATTTTTTTTACTTTTTTACATTTTGAGATGTTAATTCATTTTATTTTTTTCTATTTTTAATTTCTTGTAAAAAAAATTATTTACTTTTTTTAAATTTTTGATTTTATTTTTTCCCCATTATCCTAACATCTGGCATCAACCCCATGTCTCCTATAGGTACACTGGAGAACATAATTCATTGCTAAGGATTATTCCATTGTCACCTGCACCTCCCTAAATGCCACATCTCAATGTGATGCACATAAAGAAATCAGTTACATTTGTATGTTGTTGTTCGTCTTTCTGATCCTTTCTGAGTATTCTGTACACCATGAAAGTTTATGTTGGTGTGGTTTTACGAATGGATAGTTAGACTGTATTGGTAATTATTCAAAATAACTTAAGCAACCACACTAAATGGTATTGTTTGTTTCTACTACTAACTGAACTGTAACAATGCCATGTTTCATTGATGTTCTTGCTTGTTTGCTTTTAGGCAAAAGACACACAATTGATGGACAGAATGCAGAACAAATCAAAACATTCACCCCAAGTCAAGAGATCTGGGTTAAATTCATCATTCTTTTGCTCACCATGCCACCCCAGTTTAGACCTGGCCATATGCAAATCAGTCTTGACCCTGTGCCTCATGTCTACCGTCCAGCCTAAACTGCCCAAAAAACGGTGGATTTTGGCCCAGATATCTGTAATGGGGTGAATGTATGACATTGTTCTGCATTCTGTCCATCTATGGTTCTTTTTGCATTTGTCACCCTGAGTGGGACGGGTATGCCTAGATGTGGGTCCCATGCTCTCCATGCCACTGGAGTCAAGCAATTCTGGCTGATGAGGGGTGAAACCCCGAAACCGGTCCTAGGATGCTTGTTTCCAGTCCAGGGAGGACCTGGCCTGGCAGTTCAGGCTGGACTGTTCCCATGAGGCACAGGGTCAAGACTGATTTGCATTTGGCTGGGTTCAAACTGGAATGGCATGGTGAGCAAAAAAACGATGGATTTAGGCCCAGATCTCTGTACTGGGGTGAATGTGTGACATTGTTCTGCATTCTGTCCATCAATTGTTCTTTTTGTTTTTGCTTTTAGGTGCACAAGAGAAGAAACATCACTCACAGTACTGCCAGACAGAAGGCCTGTGCATGACATGATGCATGACTGACTACGCAACACAGGCATCTCTTCAGCATGTGAAGCTAAGTGCCACTACCAACTGACAGCTTCAAGATAGCCCCAGAGAAAGATGCTGCCAAGAAAGTGGCCAATTGGGAGGAGAAGAGGTAGATTTCCACCACTGGCGTGCTGACCTCAACCTTTTTGGGCAAACCTACACCTGCCGCACCGGCCTCCGGTGAGCAAGCTGAGAGCAACACTACTGCATCAACAGCACCACCCCCCAACCTAAGTCCAGGACCATGTCTGTCAGTGAGGCAACCAGTGCAATCACTTTGATACCGACGAGTAGTGATGTTGAATTGAATTTGTCCCTTTTATTTATTTATTTATTTGTAAAGTTTTATAGAGCGTGAACAAGACCCTTGCGGATATCAGAGCGCTTTACAATAAGTGAGGTTAAATTATACAACAAATAAATGCAGGTAAATCAAGTATACATAACATCTTGTGCAAAGTAAAGCAGTAGGGTACAAAACAGGAAAGTCCCGTTGAGTCATGACAATGGCAAATATAATGACTGGGTTGTCTATGTGGGCCCTTGTCATAATAAGGACTACTTGTGAGGGTACGAATGTTCTCAGAATTTCCTTAGTCTATGCTCAGGTGAATTTTGCCATGAGAATCGATTTTACTTCCTTTTTGAAAAATGCAGTGGAGGAGTTCAATCTGGTTTCTGGGGGTAGTGCATTCCATATCCTGGGCGCCATCCCTGAGAAGGATTGTTTATATGTTTTCTTCTTGTTGAATCTTTGCAGTTTCAGTAGTAGGTTTTCCGCACTTCTTGTGGATTTTATACCACCAGAGATCGTCAGTTTCTGTGTCAGATAGCTGGGTGCATTGTGATGCATGGCCTTGTGCGTCATGCACGCTATTTTCAGGTGAATTCTGGCTTCATATGGTAGCCAATTCAGGGATTTTAAGTCTGGGGAGATGTGGGAACTTCTTTTCGAGCCAGTGATGAGTCTTGCTGCAGCATTTATTGAGGCTCTTAGGGGTGCTGTTGTAGCTTTTGGAAGGCCACACAGAGAGACACTTCCATAATCCACATGAGGGATAACTAGAGCTTGAACTGCCAGCTTGAAGTCATTAATTGGCAGGAAGAGTTTCAACTTTCTCATTGTGTTTATCTGGAAGTTTGCTCCCTTTGTTGCTTTGCTAATGTGTTTCTGCATATTGAGGTTGCAGTCAAGGGTTATACCCAATTAATTTGCTGAGTCCACAATGGTTGGATGGACATTGAATGCAGTAAGATGTTTGATCCAGTCATGCATTATTGGGACTTTGGCAGGTGGAGCTATTAGGAGGAATTCGGTTTTTAGAGTGTTCAATTTGAGATGGTTGTCTGCCAGCCATGTCTGGGTGTTCCTAAGTGTTGTGTTAAGGAATTTAATGACTTCTAGGGTGTGGATCTTAAGGTATAGTTGAGTATCGTCTGCGTACATGTGATATTGCACGTTAGACGCTTGTAGCAATTTGGTGAGTGGTTCCATGAATAGATTAAACAATGTCGGGGATAGAGAGGACCTTTGCGGGACTCCCAACGTAACTGGAACGGGTTTGGACAGGGTGTTGTTGACCTTGAATTTTTGAGTCCGGTTTTGGAGAAAAGAAGTAAACCATTTTAGCACTGACCCTAATAGACCCATTCTATGTTTCAGAAGGTCTATCAAATTCTCGTGTTTGACCGTATCAAAGGCTGAGGAGAGGTCTAGTATGATGAGTAGGCATGTACCGTTCTGATCAAGGATTTGTAGCGCATCGTCAATTATGTGTGTCATGGCTGTTTCTGTTCTGTGACCTGCTCGGAATCCTGATTGATGTTTGTTAAGAAGTCAAAGTGATCAATATGTTTTTCAATTGGTGGTGCACACATTTTTCCAATAGTTTGGCAAAGGTAGGAATATTGGAAATAGGGCGATAGTTGTTTAGGTCCATAGGGTCAGCTGTGGGTTTCTTTAGGATGGTTGATACCTGTCCAACTTTGAGGGTGTCCGGGATGCAACCTTGTTGAAGTGAACTGCGTCGTTTTTTAGGTCAAACTTTGAAGGGATTTGGTGTGACGCGATTGGGAGTCATGGGGAAGTTTTTGTATGAGGACCCGAGTGTAAGATTAGGTCATTGAGGAGATCTTTCATGATGTTGTCAGTCTTCATATTAAAGAGGGCAGAATATTCTTCACAATTGGGTTGTGGACGGGCTATGTCTTGTAGCCGTTGGGGTGCATCCTTAGATTGAGTTTTGATTAATCAAAAAGTTTTTTTGCACTATTTCTTGCTTGGTCTAGTTGGTGGCTGAAAAAGTCTGCTTTAGTGCGCTTGATCTTTTTATAGTATGCATTTCTCTTTTTCCTTAGAATCTTGGGGTGCTTAGCGGATGGGACTGATCTCCACGAGTAGTGATGTTGAATTGAATTTGTCCCTTTTGCAAAGTAGTACACAATTGTTTCAGGAAACAGAACAAAGTGGACAGCAGCTGCAGCCAACAATAGTACATTTGCCTGATGTTGGAGCAGAACAGGAGGTTGAGCTTCTTTCCGAGCAAGAAGTTGAACCTCCACTTTTAGAATCATTGGCTCCCAGATCTCCAGCAAGGAAAAGGAAGGGTACTACTGCACCATCTTCTCCAAGCACCAGTTCTGATGAGGATGATGATAGGGACATGGAATGGACCCCGGCAGAGTCTAGGAGACAACAGGAGAGGCAGAAGAAAAGAAAAGTTCCAGAAAGACTTAGACTTATGGAAGGGGATGAGGAGAAGTATGATGACAATGAGGTAGTCATGGTGGAAGGTGACACAGAGGAGTCTGACATTTCTATTCAACCTGCTCCTGGGGATGTGGCACCACAGGTAGTACCACCACCAGCTCCCATATTTGCAAAGCCCCAGCTGAGACCTGCACCAACTCCTGACTCAGGAGAAACAGAGAGGCAATCGACGACATGCCCACCAACCTCTAGTTCTTCTTTAGGCATTGGCCATGGCACAGTAAAAAAGTACTCCTCCCCAGTTTGGGACTTTTTTATGGTTAGCAAAGAGGGGGAACACATTGCAGTATGCACCATTTGCTACATGAATGTTCTTTGAGGTAAGCCTGGTACACATTATGGTACTGAAGGCCAGAGGACCCATATGAAAAAACACCACACAATCAAGTGGGAGGAGCACCTTAAAAAAATTGCTGAACGTAGTCGTGAGGAGAGCCGGGGAACATTAGCTACAAGTCCAATCATGGTGGAAGGTAATGCTGAGGAAGAAGAGTGTGACATCTTCATGCAAAGCAGCCCTGTCCCCAGCAGTGACTTCACATTGGCACAAGATTCTGAGTGAGATGGTAACACCCCGATCACAACGATGCACATTGAGTCTACCATCTACTTCTCAGAACACGCCTGTGTCAGTGCCCCAAGAAAAGATGAAAATCCAAGGAACTATTATGGGTACGTTTAGATAGGAGTGACCCTACGAGTGGAACCACTCAACTATTCTTTCTGTACAATGTGAAGCTGGCAAAAATGTTAGTGCTGGACCTTCTCCCTTTTTCTTTTGTGGAAGAAGCGGAATTCTTAGGATTTGTGGCAGCCATCTGTCCAAAATGGAAGGTACCAAGTAGGACCTATTTTGCCAGAGTTGCTGTTCCAGTGCTGCATCACGATGTGCTGCAGTTGGTTAAACAAGCTGTGCACCAAAGTGTTGTTCACACCATCCACCTGACGACAGGTGTGAATCAGTTGTCAGGCGACTGATTACATGTGCATCACTGCACACTGGATCTCTTGTGCAGTGATGCACAAGAGATCAGGTCTTGGCTCTGAAGAAAGTTTTAAGAGCTTTCGGCAGCATGGAACAGTGTCCATGTTCGCCATGGATAAATCACATACAACTGTAAACATTGTGGATGAATTTAACAGCAAGGTGTTTGAATGGCTGCAACCCGGAGGTCTCAGAATTGGATTTGTTGCCACGGACAATGGCAGTAACATAGTCAAGGCCAAGTCAGATGGAGGATATTTCAGGATCCTTTGTTTAGCCTATTGCATCAACCTGGTGGTGCAAGACTTCCTCAAAAAGGAAGACATAGTCAGCAACATACTGAGTACCTGCAGAAGAATCTGAACTCATTTCAGCCATTCCTTTAAAGCTCGGAAGCAGTTGCGTATTATTCAGTGTAATAATAGAGCACCAGTTAAAGCTCTGATAAAGGAGGCGCCAACACATTGAAACCCTACCTTTTACATGTTGCAACGTCTGTTTGAGCAGTACAAACAGATCAATGACTATGTCATTCAATGAGGAGGGGATGCACTTGAGAAAGCTATGACAATGGATACGGACAAATGGGGCCGCGTCAAATGCGTGACATAGATGCTACTGCCTTTTTACGATCTCACACTGGAAGTTAGCAAGGAGGAGAGTACGATAGCCAAGCTATCCCATTGTTGCATCTCCTACAGGACCAGGTAAAGATGGTATCTGAAAGATTCGTCCCCACAGGTGTGAATGAAAACACAGAAGCGAATGCCTTGGTTGAGACCTTAATCCTTCGCTTGGCTTGTAATGCAAGGCTGCAATATCATCAAGTCCAAAGAGTACATCTGTACCACACTACTTGATCCATGGTACAAAACAATTCTGCCCACTTTCAATCCTTTTTCTGAAGGGAATGTTTTAAAATATAAGAGGTGGATTGTAGAGCAATCCAGAGACTTGAAAGAAGAACGGCTGGAACCTCAATTCTCACCCTTCAATTCTGGGGTGCCAGTTTGCCCGTTAGAGGAAGACCTGAGATAGTCCGGTAGTACTTCACGTCATGGGGGTCAAGAGAGGACTTTATGAGCAGAGGGAGCACTGTTGCCTTTTTCCACACTGCAGGAAAGTGTCCCGAAATAATAATTTTATTCATGAGTTCAGAGAGGTGGACTGATACCGTATCTGAAACTCCATGAAGAACATGCAGAGGGCAGAGATCGGAGGGTGCACCATATTTTGTGGCTTCAATAGGTTTGGCAATCTTCTTTCCTGAGAGGGGGGTAAAGGCAGTGAGGACATCGAGTAAGGTGCTATATATGGCCCTTGTGACTTCTAGAGATGTGTTGATTTGATTAGTTGCTAACAAAGGAGTGTCATTTTGATTGGAAGTGAATTCAATGAAGATAACATTTACTTTAGATTTTAAACAAAAGGCTAATTTATTTGTTATAAAAGGTTTGGTTGGAATTGAGTTTTTGTTGTTACAGTCAGTTAGGGTTTTTACTGTTTTGAATAACTCCTTAGTGGAGTCTTTAGCAGCATTAATTTTATCTGAGAAATGTCCGTACTTTTCTGCTATAATTAAAGATTTTTAGTAATTAATGAGTGATTCATATTTGTTTTTTGACTCATGACAGTAATCTTTCCTTCAAATTTGTTCCTGGTGTCTACATTTTAGTTTTTTTGGGGTCTTGGGAGTACCATGGAGTGGGTAATTTCCTTCTGTGGTTCCTCACTATTTTTACAGGGGCCAGCTGAGTGCCTGGGGAATCAATCCTATCATAAAAAGAGTTGATATTCCTTCCTAGTGTGCGGCAGGACCTCAGAAGCATGCTATTGAGATCTGGTTTGTCAATTTTCTGCCAAGGGTGGAATTTAAATGTGGTAGGCATGTTGAGATTATTAAGATTCTCACTAGGGGGCGTTTAGGCTTGAGGAGGACAATTTTATAGTCTGTTCAAATTAAAGGTAAGATTTTCTCGAAGCTCAGATTAGGGTTACCGGTAAAAAACTCCATCTAGTGTGTAGCTAGCCTGGCGGGTGGTCATATTCACTATTTATTTAAGGTCAAAGCTGACCAGGCTGCCGACTATGTGTTTGGTATCTTTATTTTCAGGTAGCTCAAGATGAAAATTAAAATCTCCCAAGATGGTAAAGTTAGGGCAATCCATACAGGATTTGGTAATAAAATCCATTAAAGTTTGGATAAATGCTGGATGAATTTAATCAAGACCCATCCTTATGACGGTGCCTGAGGTGGGAGGAAGACTGGAAACTTGGCGCAGACTTAGAGGTAGACCAGAGTGGACCATACGCGGAAGCAGACGTAGATGGACATACCATTAAATTCTTGGTTGGCGCTGGTGCTATCCGTTCTACTGTGAGATCTGCGGTATTCCCAAATCTACCCCCTTGGAAAAATCAATCTAGGTTGTAGGGGTTGCTAATAAAAGAATGACAAACCCTTTGACAGAGGAGGTACCAGCGAAAATCAGAGTCTTTCAGGGTCACCATCAGTTTGTGGTGTGTGACTCGAGTCCAGTCTGTTTGCTAGGGTGTGACCTCTCATACAAATTGAATTGTACCATCTATTTTACTCAGAAGGGAATTGAATTGTAGACTAATGATGAAGACATTGCTTTCAAGTTGGCATCAGAACCATTACATAGCCATGTTTCTTTTACTGGCAGTAGAAGACATGCCGCTGGATATGAGAAACACCGTCTCTCCAGTGGTAAGAGACTTCACAGGAGAGGAAATCAGACTGATTCGAGGAGTCGAGTCAGTCGCATACAGATCAAGCCTAATGCAGAATTCCCAAGAACACCTCAGTACAACCTGACCCCAGAAATGGTGGTAGGGATTACTCCTGTAATTGAGTCCATGATTGCGCAGGGCATTCTGAAGAAGATCATAGGAAATCCATGCAATTCGCCCATCAAGGGATTGCAGAAACTAAGCTGGAAATATTGCATTGTTCAGGACCTTAGAAATGTGAATAACATTTTGATTCCATGTTGTTCCATGGTACCAAATCCATCTGTGATCCTATTTCAGATATCTTGTGAGGCTGCATGGTTTACAGTGATTGACGTCTTTCTGGAATTTTTCTCCATTGCATGAGGTAAGCCAATTTTTATTTGCTTGCTGCCTAGAGAATCACGTCTTTCTTAACGTAGTGTCGTATCCCTCAAAGGTGTACTGAAAGTCCATCCATATTCAACCAGTTACTGAAAAAGAACATTGAGCACTTGATTTCGCCCCGATATTCAGTGCTCGTTCAGTACATTGATGACCTCCTCATTGCATCTGAAAAGCAGGAGGTTTGTAAAGATGATACCATTGCCTTACTGAACCAATTGGCTGACAATAGGCATAAGGTGTCTCTGAGTAAACTACCGTACTGTCTGACCAAAGTACAGTACTTGGGTCATCGAATCGAGAAGGGCAAGAGGAAGGTGTCGCCAGAGCAAGTGGATGATGAAAATCAATCTGCCTCCTACCCAAAAAGAGGTCAGGAATTTGAATTGAATTGAATTAATCTTTATTGTTTGTATACTTAAAACCATAACAATTAAAAAAATATATATTTTATGTATACAAAAAGTTTAAAGGACAATATGTTGGTACTAAAGAAGTACAATAATCTTGCTAATAAATGGGTTATGGTAGAATGTCCCAAAATTGATTAATTGCAGTTGAAGTCTGAAACCTTGGATGTTAAAGGATCGTAGCGTTGTTTTTAAAATCTAGAGAGAGACAGCCAGACTTAAATCTTCAAAAGGGTGTTAAAATGGGAGTTATGAGCAATTAAGATTGGGGAAGAAACAATGTTCGGATAAACAACACAGGATAAGCAAGGGTCGTAAATTGATTAAGGGGTGGCAAGGGGTGCAGCCAGAGGCAAAGAGATTTGCAACCCTGTGTTTCCCAAGTGTTTTGGCCGCTCTGGTAACAAATTTAGTGAACCAAATGTTCAGCATCATGTTTTCTGGGTTCATGGCAGCTATTATAGCCTGTCGGTACGTTAAAACTCTGAATTTGTTCTATTCGTCCCGCAACAAGGTTCTTCTGAAATTAATCAATGCTAGACATGCACAGACTATGTACTCCATTGCTTCTAAATAGTAGTCGCACTCCCTACATTTGGTATTAACACTAGGCCACCGTCCTTTGGGTAAGTGCTTTAAAAAAGGCCATTCTCCCATCCTCAATGCCATAAACTTCAGCTTCCAAAAAAGTGCATACGTGCTTGATGGATACGGCGATTCGACCCCCAGTTTGAAGTCAGAAATAACCACCCAGGCGTGTTTCCTTCTAGACAGTTTTGCCCTGTCAGAATGAAAAGACCAAAGCCGGACACTTCTCTTGATGACAGATTTTAACGCCTGCTGGGATGGGTTTGTTCCTCAGTATTCCTTGACGCCAAGTATCTGCAGGGAATGTTCCAGATGGCGCCGATGTTTTTGCAGGTCAATATTTTGTTCTTGCCCCCAGGCTACCTTCCAGAGAGTTGCGCAACCTGTTGCATGCTTGATGAATGCGCCAGCCTCAACGGGATGTTGATCTAATAGGCCGAGTTCAAGCCTGACTTGGGCTGGCGATGAGGATTTTGGTAAGTGCCATACTCGTTTGAAGTTTTTGGTAGTTAATTTGTTCAATGTAATACTGATTGCCCTCAACATGATCTAATGCCCGTATGACAGGAAATTAGTGATCTTTGCCTTCATTGCCGTTAACAGTGGAGTTAGTCTTGGACCGAGTAGCTGTTTCGCCAGTTTCGCTGAGACAACCTCGAGTGACAGGGCTTTAGCCCTTACCGGTTCTTTCTGCTTTAAAAAGGAACCTCTGGAATCCAGGAAAATCCCTAAGTATTTGTAATAAGATACTCTTTCAATGTTTTTGATAATGAAGAACCACCCGCCTCTCTGCTGCTTCTGCTTCCTAAAGGTGATTATTTTTGTTTTTGACATTTAATTCAAGGGAGTTATTTGTTGTGTAGGGGAGCAGCTGATCAAGTAGCCTCAGTAACCCGACCCTTGTGTGACTTAGTAACACAAGGTCATCAGCGTATAGCATCTATTTGAGGGGGGTGAGAGTTAACTTTGTCAAGTGAATGAGATAGGTCTGAGATGAAGAGGTTAAAAAGGAGTGAGGCCAACACGCAACCTTGTATGACTCCACTTGCAGTCTGTATCTTCCTTGAAACGTAGGAGCCCTCTCCCAGCTTTATTTGAATCCAAGTGTTTGAGTGGAGTTGGATTATGGCTTATAGAAGGGCCAGCGGTATTCCCCAGCTCTCTTATTTTTGCCATAGGCGGCCCCATGGTACCTGATCAAAGGTCGCTTTGAAGTCGTCGAACCGCAGTAGAGTTGAATATGTTGGACTGCTGTTTTTTCCATCAACACAGATAGTGCAAGTAGGTTGCTTGTAGTTCCTGACTTAGCCACGAATCCGGTCTGGTTAAAGGGGAGATGCTTTGTTGTTTCTGCCCAGGCCGACAGCTCTTCCAATAAGATACTAGCATAGTATTTAGATTCAACATCAAGAAGTGCTATCATCCTGTAGTTTTTGGGGTCATTTCTCCTGCCACATTTATAGATGGGGTGGATGATGGCTCCTTTCCAGGACTCCGGGATGTTGTGGTTAAGCCTGCAGTATGAAAACAGGGGAGCCGAGTGTTCTGACCACAGGTTTACATCCAATTTAAACAGGGTCTGGTAAAGGCCATTAGGACCGGGAGCTCCTTCTAACCTGGCTTTACTAATTGTGTGGGCAATATTATTTCTGAGTACTTCAGATGCCGTCAAAATCTCTGTCATGGTATCTTCAAGCTTGTTCTTTTTGTCATTTATCGTTGCTTCCTGAGGGTGATTGACAAAATTATTATGCCCATTCTTGCTTATACATTTGGCTTTAAGTGGTGGTGGCACTGATTCAGTTGATGGAAGAGAGCTAGAATGACCATCCGTGCTTGTGTGTTCGCTAAAGTGATTTGTTAAAAACAGGGTCCATTCTTCTTCGCATATGTTTGCGCTACCATGCCCGCTTCCACTTAGTGGCCCCCTATTCACTAGCGATCAAAATTACTTTGGGTTAGAATTTTTACTTGCATGAACTAGCTTCAGCCAGAACTGGTGGACGCTAGTTGTTCATCCCTGTGAATGGGTGACCTGAAAGCTTTTTGAGCTTGCTTGTAGTTATTGAATAGGGTTGCATTTCCTGGGCTTTTCCTAGCCTGGCGTTGGGCCAAGTTTCTTTGAGATTTTAACTTTGTAGTCTCTAATGAAATGCAAAATTGTTTTATGGGTTGCTGGTTACGACACCTGGACGCTTCCCAGCCATCGCAGGCGACAACATCTTGTTCGCTCAATGAACAAAGAAGAGATCTACATTTTTCCGTTATTGAGGGGACGGAACTGGTCGTCCATTTAATTCTCCTTAAGTTCTCTGAGTAACAGCCAGATAACGTGTGTGCAATTGCTTGATGACAGGGAACGTTGAACAATAGACTTATTATTTGGGGGCGGTGGTCACTCTCCCCTTGCATTGAGATGCAATAGCTCTCAATCAGGGGGAGCATTTTGCTGCTACCTAGAATAAAGTCCAGGAATGAGTAGGTATGACCATTAGTTTTTGTCCAAGCAGACAGAGTGTCCGTGGGGCAGCGCCCGTTCAATACAGTGTAGCCCAGACTTCTGAGTTGGAGGACAGTGTATTCGCCCAGTTTTGACGGTCTATTACCTGCGGGTATTGATTGTGCAGCGAGGTGTGGGGGAATCGATGAGAAAGCGTTCCCAAGGTCCTCAAACGGGTTTTGGAAAAGGTTTGCATTAAAGTCTTCCGAAATTAAGCAAGGTATATTACCATAATCACTTAGTAGGTTGCAAACAATTTCGATCAGACAATACAGGTTTGATTTTTTTCTCGGTAGTGCTAGGAGAGATGTTAACATTGAACAGGAGTGACTGTCTGTCTGAATTGGAGCTTCCAACCACAATGCCGGCAACCCAGTCTTCGTCAAATGTTAGCTGTTTGATACGTAGAGACATTTGCTACTAGCATAGATCGAAAGGCCGCCTCGCAGTCTGCCGTACTTGCACTGTCTTGTAGTGGGTGACATGAATTCCAGGTAGCCTTCTATAGGGATGCTAGTCCCTGACCAGGTTTCCTGAAGGATGTTTTGGGGGATGGTTGGCTACTGCTGACAATGGATTCCTAATTTATCCTTGATCGTGAAACCTTTGCAGATGCTGACCCACAAGGATGTGTGTGATCCAGTACCTTGGGATAACAACTGTTTGCTTGCGTTCTTGAAGTTGAGAGAGTGGCTATGTCGCACTTCACAATAGGAATGCCTGATTACAACAAAGCCTTCTCATTATTCTGTTATGAGTGTGAAGGTTGTGCTCTTTCTGTACTCACTGAGACACATGGATGTGCCTGTAGACCAGTGACCTATTTCTCAGCTACATTAGATCCTGCAGCTTCAGCGTGGACCGGATGTCTCAAATCCGTTCCTGCAACAGGTGTCAGTATAGAAAGATGTGAAAGCATTGTGATGCGTCATCCACTTACTGTATATGTATTCAGTTGAGCTCTTGTTGACGAGGACCAAAATACAGCATTAAACTAACAACAGGCTGACAAAATATGAGCAGGTGTAGCACGCTGCAGAGAACGTGACTCTGAAATGTGCTGTTTCATGTTAAATCCTGCTACCTTGTTACCTGTTCTAAATCTTGATGGGGAGGTTTGTGAAGACCATGACCGTCTGGATGTTACTGAGCTTTACACCAAGCTGAGATCTGACTATGTTGATGAACCATTGCCAGATCCCGTTCAAGTCCTTTTAATTGACGGTTCATGCCTAAGAGACAATGAAGGTGATCTGAGAGCGGCATTTGCTATCGGAACCATCTCTGGAGTGGTGGAAGCTGCTTGTTTACAGGAAGAACCCTCCACACAAGTAGCCGAAATCATTGCCTTTACCTTTGCATGTCTTGTCTCTGATCAGACCCGAGTCACCATCTATACCGATACCCAGTACGTTTTCGGTGTGGTTAATAACTTTTGACAGCTATGGCCTCAGAGAGGGTTCCTAACATCATCAGACTCTCCCATCAGGTATGGGAGTATGTGAGACAATTGTTGGAAGCATTGCAGTTACAAAAGGAAGTGACTGTCGTTAAGTACGCAGCCCATGGAACGGAAGATAACTGTTACTGCGGGAAACAAATATATAGATGAAGATGCTCATTTTTGTGCTACACATGCATGTATTTTCAATGGGGAATAAGTTGGCGAGAGTGCAGAGAAGAATTAACTCAGCATGATGCTAACTGTTGCAGACACTTGGGATGACTTCAGGCATTTGCAAATGTAAGCCACAAACAAAGAACGAGCGGGTTGTACTAGAGCAAGTTGTGAGAAAGGAGAGAGTGACATATGGGCCTTAACTGATGGCCGGATTGGTTATTCAACCCAATTGCAAGGCAGATTCATGGAGCAGCTCATATAGGAAGGAATGCGATGGTGAGATTGTTCAGGCAGACTTGGTTTAATCTGAGGTTTTGTGTGATTGCAGAAGCAGTTTGTCATTGGTGTGACATGTGCCAACAGATGAATACTGGGAAGAAGACAGTTGTTACTCTGAGTCACATTGGCAGATCAGGGGTCCCTTCAATTGGATCCAATTGGACTTTGTTGAAATGCCTGTGTGTAATGGATTGCAATACATTTTGGTTGCAGTGTGCATCTTTTCTCGATGGGTGGAAGCTTATCAGACCAGATGGTGGGATAGTCTCACAGTAGCAAAAGTTATTGATGAAGGAACTCATTCCTTGATTCGGATTTCAAACTACACTGGAGTTGGGTAGAGGAACACACTTCCATAGTGTAGTCATGAAGCTATTGTGTACTGCCTTGAGTGTGGATAAAAGACTGCATTGTAGTTACAAGCCAAAAACATCAGACATAGTGGATAAAATTAATGGGACTTTAAAGGCAAGGCTGGCTAAAGCGTCTGCTTCCACATCTTTGAAATGGCCTGATGCGTTGCCCTTGGTTCTGATGAGTTTGCGCAGCATTCCGGAAAAGAGAACTGGGTTAGCTCCACATGAAATCTTGATGGGAAGGGTGATGCACTTTCCTGCTGTACCAGACACTGTATCGATTAATATCACAGATGACTTAATCCTCAACTACTGTAAAGGATTGGCTGATGTGGTTCGTTCTGTATCTCATCAGGTTGAAGTGACAACAGCACCGACTTCAAAAGACTTCTGCCATGACCTGATCCGAGGGGACTGAGTGCTTGTCCGAAAGCTTGTAAAGAAAAACTATCTTGGCTCTGGGTGGCGTGGGCCATATTAGGTGATACTAGTGACCAATATTGTTGTGTAGTGTGGAGGAGTACCAAACTAAATTCATTCTTCCCATACCCGAAGAGTAACAGGTCTCTCCAATGAAACAGCTCCTCTCCCAGAAGTAGCTCCAGCCGTGACCAAGGCGTCACCGGAGAGGGCAAGTCAAGCCGTGGAAGTTCCTGAAGGGACTGGATACCCACCAGAAAAAGCTGAGTGTGGTCAAGCTACACAAGACCCTGGTATAGAATCTGAGGGAGGCAGTAACATTGCAAGTGGAATAGAATCTGACTCAGCACAAGAGACAGGTGTGGAAAGTGGTCATGTGCAGTCAAGGAAGAAGGATTCCACAGATGAGATGTGGCCTGTGAGACAGAAAAGAAGGAACCTAAGACTTGTATCTCAAATAGAATTTGCACCAATAAGTGAATCTTCCGAGTCTGACCTGAGTGAGTCCAAGTAAGCCCCACAGGAAGTATAAGGAGATCTAGGATAGGAGAGAAAGAGTGCTCTGTCGGAGATACTCCTCTCCCGAGTGGAGGTTTCTGGTTACAAATGCCGAGGAGGACAAGGTCCGAGTTTTCAAAACTGATTTTCAAGATCTTGCTGAGAGTTCCTGGAATAGAGGCTAATACGATTCTGTCATTGACTGTGTCCTATCCACCAAGGTTGAACAGTTTACTTACCCTGATTCTAGAAGACATTGAGTTTCCGAGCTTTGAAACTCCACCCTCTCCTCAAGAGATTGCAGCATTGAGAACTAAACTGCTACAACGAGTTATTGAGGAGAGTGGCTTTGATCTCATAAGGGATGTAAATTAAACTTTTGAACTGCAAATAAGTTGCGTGAAAGAAGATAGCCTAGGCCCGAGTGGAAGAAGAAGAAGACTAGGGACTTTTCATTTAGAAGAAGAAAGAGGGCTAGGGAAGTTTTCCAGGCCATGTAAATGTTGTGCCTAAGACTGTTAAAACATTTTCCAAGATCCAAAGAGAGTACTCAAAGACTTTGGTGCACATGAATAAGAGGATAAGAAAAGAGACTCTGTGTGTTGATCCTCTTACAGCTACAATACAAGCCACTTTGAAGATGGAGCCTGGAAGTTCGAATTGACAGCACAAATGTATTATAGGTACACTAATTGTAGGAGAATCATAGTAGTAATAGCTGTAGTCATTACTGATTCCATTTAAGCACACACAAGGTTAAGGAGCAGGGAGTGGAGGTACATGGGACATCCACACCTACCACTGCTGCCTCAAACAAGGGTACCCTAGGATCTTATAAAGGCCTAATAGAACAAGCTAGTCGCTTTCTTCATGTAGATTTATCTAAAGATGATTACTCACTTAATGCTTATGCTAAGTTGCTTTATGAATACGTGAACACTATGGATGTGAAAGATTTTTATGTGTGCATGCAATTGCTGGCTTCAGTTGAGGAGGAGATTGGGTATCATCACTTGCCCTTGATGTACATTTGCTCCTTAGCATGTTTTATGGAAAGGGTCAATATGCTTACTATTTCTCAAAGTATGCTGCTTTCAGAAATATGAGTCTACAAACACCTGAGCAAACATGACTATAAAAAGAAAAGAGAATGAGAAAGTATTTTGTATCCACAGTAACACTAGATATTGCTTACGCACATAGATATAATGTATCCTTCTCACTAAGAGACATAGAAATTTGTAGACCAAGTAGAGGACAGACATAGAGCTTTAACTGTTTAGCTTAATTATAAGGAAGGCAACTTTGAATGGACCAATGAGGAGTTAGCTCACAAGGCTAAGGTAAGTTTCGGTCCTATAGCTGTAGATTGGGGACAAGTTCAGAGTCATTATGAGACTATAGATGTGGGACAGAGTGTGTGTGACCATATATTTCTAATTGATGGTTCTTCAAGGACGGTTTTGCAAGATGCATTACATGTGGTGCCAAGAGTATATTTTGTGTATGGGAAGAATGCATATGTTTGGCTTCCAAACAATTGGTATGGTACTTATTATGTGGCAGTTGTGTTTTCAAAGATACACCATGTGGAAGATTTGGAGGGTTTGGAGGAAAGTCGAACGGTAGAGAAAGGCATGGACTTTGGTGCCGGTGAAGTTGTGGGAGAAATTTTGGGAGTAATGATACCTCGCCTAGGAGTAGTACTGAATGGCATAAATATCAGAAAGTTGTTTAGCATGGTGGTTAAGTTAACGGTTATTTCTGGTCAGTCATTGTTACTCAGATGGAGAAATGGTTTCAATAGGGGCGATGGTGAATCAAAACCGTTTTGCATTAGATGTGTTATTAGCAAAAGAGGGCAGGGTCTTTCAGATGATGAAGGTCCAACAGTGTTGTACTTACATCACTGATAGAAGTAAAGATCTAAGGGGATAGATAAGTAACATCACTGAGATACATCATGAGATACACGATCTGGCAAATGAGGAAGTTTGGGACAAAATTAGAAAAGGATTTGGAACAGTTGGAAGTTGGTTTCCTAACCTAGGAAGAGGAATTCTTGGATAAATCTTGAAGCCAGTCATAATTGTTGAAGTCTGTGTTATCATCTTCGTAGGTATAATTAGAGCATACAAATGGCACAAGGCGAGACAAATGAAGAATCCCTTTAGGGAGAGAGAGGAGAGTGAAAGGACTGCAGGACAGTCATTATGAGAATTTGAAGCGATTGGATGAGTTTAGACAGAGGATTTAATGGTGTTTTGTGATGACTCAAAGCCATCAGAGGGGGGAACTAATGCGGCGGAAATCGCATAATAAATTGTAGGGGTGCATTATAATCACATGGGTAGGACGGACATGTAATCCTTTGTTGTGTTAACTTGACGTGTTGGAATTGAAATGTATTAACTTGAAATGTGATGTGTTTAAGCCATTGAAAAGTAACATGGAGAATTAAGGTAGAAAGGGAATGTAACTAGCAGAAAACATTAAAGTGAAGAGCTCATGTTGTGAACTGACAATTATTCATGTGCTGGAAATATTTAGGTGTGTCATTTTAAATGTAGGTAAATTCATTAATTGAAAGTGCCTTATTTTCATGCAAATTCATTAAGCTTTCATGAAGCTTTCTTATGTTAGCTAAACTTTGTGAGCCTGAAATGCTTACATTTTGTGTTGCAGGTGAAAGAAGCGCTCTCGTTAGCTAGAATAATGTCTTTGTTTTATGAGTCAGGCAAGGAGAGAAGAAGTTACAATCATGTTGCTTGAGTCGATAAAGGAAGGTCATTGTGCTTCACACTGGAGAAGGCCTGGGAACCAAGCATAAATTGTTGCGAGAGATGAACACCGGTGAACACCAGTGTCCCATGGAAAACTACCTATCGGATTGTACCCAGAGCAGATGGAGTGGCCGTAATTGAATCTTGGGAAAGATACCTGCAATAATGGGGTAGGGAAAGAGCCCACTTTGTCTTTGACTTTGAAAGAGAGAGCATCTTAGAGCAAGTTCTGTCTTGGTAGCTTTATGCTACATGACCCCGGGATGGTGGAGAGACTTCTTAGGAAGACTCAACATCCTGACACCTTTTATTCTTTTCCTGGGGATGCTTAAGGAGGGATGTTATCTTAGTGTTAGTGTAGGGGTAGATTACTGCTTTTTATTCATCAACCCTCGATGCAGGGAACCATGTACTCATGCTTTCTGATCCTCTGCATCTTGTTTCTTGAATGAATTGTTTTGTTTATGTTACATAGTCTCAATTGGATGCGCAGATTTGGCTTTATGCTAATTCCTTTGTACTTTTACACTGTCGTCTTGAGGTGTCTTTATGTCCAATTATTTTTGGCTTTGCAATAAATTAACCAACCTTACGTAGTTGTTTGTGATTACTATGTTTTCAAAGGATTTCTTGCTTAATTTATTTGCAATAATAACAAGTTTCCTCCCCGCTACGTTTTCATGCTACTAAAAAGAACCATCTGATTGTATTTCTAGAACAAGTCCATAATTAATGGGCCCTGCCATTTCACTACCATGATGTCAAGTGCTAAAAAGGATATACTTAACGTTTAGGTTTGGTCCTAATAAGAAGATAAATGTCAGGTTGCAAAAGGCTCTGATTGTCATATTCTGAGCCCAGTTACTCACTTCTTCTCTAGGACTCCTGAAAACCGTCCTAGAAAACAACAGAAATGGTTTCTAAAGTTCTTGCGCCATTTCTTCTACAGCCTTTGAGCACAAAATAATGCTGGAGTTCAAGATGATGGAATCCAAAATAATTCACATATAAAAATATATTTTGCATAATTTAAAGCTGGGAAAAAATGAATGCACTAATTTGACATGCGTAAAGTTGTCCATGTGTAAGTGAGCAGTGAAATCCCCGAAATAATGAAAAGAGCCTTACAAGCTTTTACCCAAACTGCATTGAAAATCACCATGCCGCATGGATAATCAGGGGTCTCCACTTTTGTATTAGAATGCAACTGACACCCATGCCCCACTGGTTCTGTAGGATCTATATTCCATTCTAGAAAACTACTAAATCTATGCTAAGATTATTGATTGCACTCTGTGAGGCCTTTGTACAAGTTATCAATTACTATAAGTTAGGTTTAATATGTGAACTACTGGTGGATGGACAAACAAGTGGGAGGAGCTACCATTTTACAAACAGGTAATGCTGCAAAGTGATTTCATGTCAATAAGGAGGCCGATGAGGATTACAACACTGAAGTCTTGTGGCCACTGATAGTCTTACCCGATGATGGCTTCTTTGAGTCTTCGTAGCAGGAGTGAAGCAAATCATTACCCAATGCCCTTCAGGCTTGTACAAGGCCAAAAAAGGGAACATTGCTTTGACTGCCTTTGATTGGCGAGAGCACGGGCAAGGATGCCCTGAAAAAAGCGAAAACAAAAAGCTCTCCGTCATACATCAACCATATGGTAGAAATTTGGAATGATTAAGTATGGATTTTACAGGGCACGCTTGACTCAGCAAAGGCTGCTCACAGTCTTGCAAACCATGGTTTGCAGCCTCTTCTAACCTAGGCATATGTCACAGTTTGGAAAGTGAAGAGGAGAGTTAATTTTTGTAAAAGTGGTAGACATACTGTTTCTGATTTTACCAGCAGATGTGTCTGACCTATGGCTCTTATTCGGATATATGCTGGTACACAGATAAATATAGAAAGTATTTGACTTGAGGAGGTCTTTTTAAGTTTCAAAGGACGAGAAAACATTGATATTTCAATATTCCTGGCCCATGTTTAGATTCTAACACATATTGCCCACTACATATGTTGAACATATATGTATGTTAGCCAATGCTTAGTTTGCAAAAGAGCCAGTGCCGATGCCCAAAGCTATAGTCACATGAACGAACCTGGTGCTATTAAATTTGGCTTGCCCAATGTGTACTCTTGAATCCACCTCATACCTTTTTAATCCACTACCAGACACACCCTGCCCCTTTACCTCTTTTGCACGTCCCTTCTTTCGCCCTGTGTGACAGTTTTCCATCTTGAATGAGATTTTTCTAGTCTTGGCGTGAAGAAGGATTTTCTACATTTTAGGTCTCGCTTACGCAGCACATACGCTGTGCTGTCAGATGTATTGTTTACAATTCATTGGGCTTACGACCTGCCCACAGCATATCATTGGTTGTTTTCATTGTTGCTCATTTGAAACTTTTTGATTACTTAGCTTTCATAGGCGGCCCTTCCTTTCAGTGTTTGCTCCTTTTCGGAGCATGGATCAAGAACGTTTTCTTCCTAGTCTTTTTACAACACAGTATTCTTTTATTTTTATAAGTGTTTTGGCATTATTCTAGGATGTGCAATGTTCTTTCCTACTTGTAAAACAGGCATGTGGTTGTTTTATGTTTCTTTCACCCTACCTGCTATCTCTATTGACGCTTTAGTTACTGACACCCACAACTGTACTGCTCTACACCGCTCCACTCTAAGCTACTCCATGCCACTCTCCTCTACGCCATGCCACTAACTTTTAGCCATGCTGCTGTACAGCATGACTATAAGATATTGGCAAAGCCAAAAGCTCTTACATAGGTGGCAACTATTAGCATTGCCAATGCTTGTTTAAAGTGAATGAGTATGAGCGAGACTAGTTACAGTGTACTATTTTGGGATGAGAGAGAAAAACTAGGAGCAGCAAAGGAAAAAATCAGGAGCAAAGCAGGAAAAGGGTGCTGTAGCATAAGTGTGACCATTGCCTGATTTATGCTTTATGCTGTCAGTTGTCGGTGGCTGGCACCAGTACACATTTTGGCGAACAGGATTTATTTTTCATCCTCAGGCTTTGAGCAACAGAGAGAGAAAGAAAGGGGTAACAGAGGAAGAAAAGGCCAGAAAAAGAGTGAGAAAGGAAGCAAGCAGTCTTGAAAAATGTAAAAATTAAGATAAAGAGACAGTAGATGTAGTGAGGTGGAAGGCTGGCATGAAATGTAATCAAGAATAAGTAGCCTTGACTTTCAGTAGCCCCAGCATTCAGCAGCGCTGGCACTGGGGTCCTATGAAAAGCTTTCGGCAGGTGCATGTATTCACCTGCATGTATTTATTTCACAAATGTAAGTATAGCATACTAACATTTGTACTTCAGGCTGTGTAGCCAGTGGCTTCCAGGAAGCGGTGGGAATCCTGGACATAACTCTTGCATACCTGCTCAACCCGTCGGGACAGACAATGCCCAGTGCTCCAATTAAAGCATTATTACTGAAAACTACAAAGTCATTAAAATAAGAGCAGGAAGAAGGTGAACGAAATCCCATCTGCACCCTGACGCCTGCCCTGGGGCCCTGTCATGTAGGAAGAAGCTTCCTCCTAGCTTTCACGTCCCAGAAAACAAAGATTAGATGCTCAAGAAATGCCCAGGTCGTCATTAGCTGACTCAGGGGTCACATTGAGATGACCCCCTCCAGAAATAGACAACTCTTTTCACTCCCTGTTCTCACAGAACACCCGATTTTTGGATATCTGCCCAGACTCTTTCGAATACGTAGATTTATACCCAAAACAAATTCCCTGTCGGACAACTCATCTTTGAGCGTCATAGAATGTTTACAAACGGATGGACATTCATTTTGCTTCCAGCCACATCCTCTCACGCCCTGCACCCTCCACCCCCCCCCCCCCAAAAAAAGATTTATTGGTCCATTCACAAAATGATTAATCAACTTCGGGGCGTTCGAAACTTTAAGCTTGCACACTTAAATGAATGAAATGTATACATTTTGCACGTGAAACATCTTGATTCAGCTCTTGAGAAACGCTATCCGACGTTCAGACAGCCGTCCCAGGTAAGGTCAATCTAGGTGTTTTCTCAGCACAATAGGCGAAAAAACCCTTACGGATGTAACGTGTCGCTTTGAGAATAATTAACGATGCAAAAAAAAATATATATATATATATATATGAACACCCAGTCCTACTCCAATTGAAGAAGGCACGCACACAGGCTGTAAAGATACGGCATTATTTATTTTCTTAGGTCTCCCTCGACCCTGCGACAAGAGAGGAGCGTTTCGGCTTCAAGGAAGCCTTTGTCAATATATATATATATACATACATATATATATATATATATATATATTTTTATTTTTTTTATTATTTTTTTTGCATCGTATATGCGTGCATTTTTACGGCCACCAAACGTGCTTTATGTAATTTGTCCCCTCAAATACTTTCTGAAAAATTCTTTTTAAAATGTTGGGAAATTTGATGGGAGGCAGCTAAAATGGTCGAATCTCAAATCAGGCACAATTTCATAAAGAAAATGTTCTTGAAAAACACAGTCCATGGGAGATTAAAAAATGCTGGACCTACTCTGAGCAGCACGCCAAGAAAAATCAATTTAGCAGACAGATGATGGATATAGAGGAAGAAGAGTTCTTCGAAAATCACTTATAATAAAAGAAAAGAAAGAAAAGGTTCCTGTGCATTAAATCGGTTACCTTGAGTCCACCGCAGTTTCTGCATGCAATGACATAGTAAATACCACGCGGTTTGTACCGGTCGGTGTACATATGCTTCTCACGCGGGCAGCATGTCCGCCTCAGCTCCATAAGGCCTTCTTCTTATCTGCTGATAAACCGATAGCCTGCTAGTGCTTAATTTGTAAACGAAAGAGCAGCGGAGCCGAAGCTCTGCTAAGAAGTCCAAGGCCGATGCAATTAAACATGGGCGCTCTGAGTACCAAGCCTGGGAGTCTTAAATCCTCCTTATGACTCTCTAATTCGCTGCCAGACACTCCCTGCCCCTTTATCTCACTCCTGCAGGTCACTGCTTGCTTCATTTGTGATGGTTTTGCCGTCTTTCTATCTTGTCTTCCTGGTTTCTTTGATTTTCCTGCACTTGGTAAATATATATTGTGGAAAAATAGTCCTGGTTCCCAATAAGAAGTTCAGGTGGCCCCCACCAGCAACCACTGGCTCAAATTAAGCACTGAGCAGAGGCATGGCAGTGATGTCGGTAATATTTGGATTTCTGTAAGAGTCGCAGAATCAACGCAGAGATAACTTTCCTTACTCTTAGTCCACCGGTCTCCAATTTCCAATCCGTGCAAAGGGACACACAATGCAATAAAAATTAGCTGTGGTGATAGAGAATCTTAGTCAGGCAATAAATAATCGTTTTGTGCCCCAAAGCATGTCTAACCTGACATGCGCACTGCATGAAATACTCAAGGAACAATATTCCAGGGTATATCTGTAGTCCAAATGGCTGCCTTGCAGATGTCTCTGAAATGACATGATCCTTTGGAACTTCCCAATGAAAGGTCAATGCTTGGAAACCACCTGGAGAAAGAACTCCATGAAAGTGTGATACAAAAGACATTCCACCAACCAATATATGACTTGAATGCCTCCGTGGCCAATGTATTTCTCCTCTGATGAATACTTTTGAGGTGGGCTTTGCAATCTCGATCAATTGAAGATTTCATTATAGTGCCCCACTCACATCTAGACTCCTACATTAATAGCATTTATTGACACTGCTATAAAAAAAATCCATGGAATATATACAGTCAGAATGTGTTGCCCTCTGCATATGTACTACTTCCCCTCCTCCTGTCAGCCTATGCATGTACACGCAAATGCAATCTCACAGAAGTGGCTGGGCGCACTCATCTTCCTGCTGTGCCTTCTACATTGATACCACTCCCACTGTTATCCATTCCATAGGGGTAACTAGTGCTGGGGACGTTTTGTGGAGCAATAGACGAGGTTGGGGAAGAAGGCAAGTAGTTGAGGCGAGCCAAGACTGTGATTATGGTCATCTGAGCCAACACCAACCATCTGCTGCAATGGCTGACTTGATGCTGCTCAGTCACTGGTCCCTGTGGGCCCAATGACCCCACCAGTCTTGAGCTCCTGTGGTCTCGGGCTGGGGAGGTTTGAAGCCCCCCAGAGATTCATGTAGATCTGGTGCAATTTGACTCAGTCCATTGCAGCTAGTCACAGCAAGACACATTTCTAACAAAATTAAATATACTGATTGTGGATAAGGCAATGTTACCATGTTTTGAGTACAGAGCATATGCACATTATCACTGGTTAGCAGTGGTAAATTTCCCAGAAACCTACAACCAGCAATAATTAAGTCAACAAAACAGGAGGTCAGAAGGCAAACACATTCTGGGGAAACCACGCCAAGGATGCCAGGTCTAACACATACTTTGTGAATGGAAAATGTATAATAATAATATCATACAATGCATGGTGGGCATGGGTGTGCTTCACTAAAAGTGCTGACAGCTCAGCATTTAAAAAGAACTTTAACTCCCAATCATCACACAATTATAGAACAAATTGGATTTATGCATGCAAAAATACAAACCCATTGGCACAGATCACCCACACCCTACTCCCACCCCGATTTAAATGACTGCCACCCTAACATCCTTATCGCTCTACATAGACAAATTTTATTAACTCTTCATTTTCCACACTGACACCAAGCACCCCGGTCAATGGCAAACTACAACATAGCTCAGCATCCTATTCTTTCCTTGTACTCTTTCAGCTCTCTCACCTTCCATGTACTCCTTCTCTTATTCCTCTCTTCTCGTTGTTTAATCACCAACAATGCTACAAGCAGTTCAAACCTTTACCTTGTGCAATGACATACCTAAAGTGCTGTAACAAAAGATACTACTCTAAAGTACTACATTTTCCTAAACCCAGAAAAAATATTTGAAAACAAAAAACGATATCATGGATTTTGGATTTTTCCAACAGTGCATCCATCCCACTATATTGGGCCGATACAAGCACTATAATTAAGCTACTGGGCACAACACAAAGCTGGCACAACCTACATCTAAAATTCAGGATAGAAACCCCCCAAAAAAGCACAAAAGAGCTTCCTGAATGATGTGGGTTAGAATAATACCAAAAAGCATTTGCAATTGTAGCCTTGAGGGTGCTGACACTGTTTACCACTATATGGTTTCCTGTACCAAGTAACTAGATGGCTTACACTGGGATTTAAATCTTTTGGTGTAATAATTACTGCTAAAGCATTTGCACTTTGCTACAGAACAGATACATCTTTAGTAAAGTGAGGTCATACTTAGGTGGAAATGTCAAAACTATTTTGAACTCTAAAAGTCACTGAAATTCACCTGTTTTAGTTAACCGAAGTAACAATAACCTACACCTTCACCATGCACAGTGCTGTTATCAATAATGTAAATACAGATACCATCAGTGATGTTATCAATGATGTAATAGAACATGTCATGAGTGATGTAATATATGAGGTAACAAGCAATGCAAGTCAAGGCCTTGAGTTATACTTACTTCAGCTAACTATAACCAGTGAATTTCGGTGTTTTTTTAGAGTTTAAAATCTTATGTTTTAACTGAAATTTTCACCTAAATATGGTTTTACATTGACCTTTGTTTTTTTCAGTCAATTTGTAGTATAAAGTATCAGTGGCTGCTAGCAACTACGGCGAGTGGACAGGTGGGTAAATTGGTGGTGGGTGGGTGCATAAAAAAAGTACATACATTTTTTTTAAAGTTACTTACAGTGCTTGCTGCATGACACGTCCTCCTCACCCCGGTCCTCCTCTTATCTTGTGACATGTAGGCCCTCAGCCAACTCCTTTAACCAATACTGGTGCTGCTCTCATGCTGTTAACCAGAGAAGTGCCAGGATTGGAGGGAACTGCCTCCCTCGGCGCTCCAAAGGACACTGGAGACCTGTGCTTGTTCTAAACCCAGATGTCTAAGCTGTCGCAAGACAGACAGCCAAAGGGACATCTGCACTTTTAAGTTAGTGCACAGGCAGCCCACCACTCCTCTCTACTGCTGCTGTGATTCAGCAGGCCTGCACAGTCCTGCCAATCGGTCCAGGATGGGCTGACACAAAATAAAATGGTAATGAATTAACTTTATTTCCATTTTATTTTTCATCTCTGGGCTTTTCTGAGGGCATTTTAGTGGGGCAAAGCTCCTCCGCTCAAATGGAATTGACGCCCCTGTAAAGTATAAGTTAATTAGCCTCATTAACTATGCCAACCTATCATCATGCATGGCTTAAGGCTCTCCAGCTAACCTCCCGTGGGCTAGCAACCCTGTGGCATTAGGTTAGGCACATGGCCTGATCAAACTGGCCCAGAGCGCAATGCCCTATGGGCAGCCAACAATCCACCTCATGAGTGGGTTTGGTGGCCTGAAATATTGTTAAAAAAAGACTCAAAGACATGTTAATGTGTCTTTTTTAGAAAATGCTTTATTGAAAAATGTGACAATAACTATAAAAAAAGATTGCAATGTGTGAATTTATAATAGATGCATTTGATTATAGTTATTGGTGAATCATTAAAGCCAATAGATCTGCTTAATATATGTTTGCGTGCTGATCCCTTGATAAAGCAGATAGCCCCACTTTTCATATTTTGGTATTCTGAAACTTTGACAAAACCATTAGGTCTGCCTTACTTAAAAAATACTCATTATAATGTTATATGACAGTTAGGTGTGTGTGTCGGTAAGGGATTGGGTGTCCACTGGAAGGTCGGGCGCTGGATCTGCAAGGTATTAGACATCTTACTTTAATAAAAACATAGAAATTCACTGAAACAATCAAAAGTTAAAGGGACATTATAGTTAGGTGAAAATGTCAGATAAAACATACCGTTTAAACTAAGAAAACCACTGAAATTCACCATTTCTAGTTATCTCAAGTACCTATAACTCGTGCACTAAAGTAACTTTAAATCAAGTCCGCCATGCACTGCTAATTACTTCACATATTACATCACTCATAAAATGTTCTATGACATCATTGAAAACATCACTGCAACATCCGAAATTACATAATTGATGACAATACTGCATGGTAGGCAGGAGTTACAGGGGACTAAGTTGCTTTATTCTATCACACTTAGAGCCAGTTATCAACAGAAACCTGGGCACCGAGGACTGTGAAAGAATATTGAATAGAATTTCACAGTGATCCACTCCAAACTTTCTTTCACTCTCCCATCATCTTTCTTAAACGGACGTTCATTTGATTTCTCCAGGGATCCATGACCAATTGGGCAAGGATGCTATGCAAGAAACATGTTTGAGCCCTTTGGGCTTTTTAAACAATCTTTTTCTCGCAAAAACAGAAATCAAGAATTTACTCTTGGTAATAAATCTTCAACAGCTCAATCAGTTCATCATGTACAGACATTTCAAGATGGAAACCATTTTCCATGTCAAAAAATATCTAGAGCCACCCAACTGCATGGTGCATCTAGATTGTAAAGATGCTTACCTCTCAGTGCCTGTGTTTCCTCTACATCAAAAATTCACATAACTTCAATGAAAAATAACAGATCACTGCACTTCTGTTCAGTCTCTCTTCGACCCCTTGGTGATTTGCAAGTCTTTTAAAATCAGTGGTAGCTCACTTACAGTCTCAAAGGTTTCACTTGCATAACTCTTTAGATGACATGCTATTTCTATCCCAAGACAGGAATGTTCATATGGCTGAATTACAAACCTATTTCACTTCTGGAAGATTTGTGGTTAATTCTAAATCAAAGTCCTTAATTACTTCCAGCCCAATCCCTGGAGCTCCTGGGATTCTTATTGAACTCAAATTCCTGAACTCTGCAACTACCAGAGTCAAAACTCATTACCATCAGAAAATAACTCACTCATTTACTGACTTCCTCTCACATAACCCTCGACCACCTAGATATCAAATAGTGGTACATTTAGCAATGTTAATCCCCCCAGGTCCTCTTCATTACTCTACTCTATAATGACTCAAGATTTATCAATCAAGAATCAGTTTAAGCTATTCAGATTTGATTAGTTTAGACCAGGAAATGAGGAATGAAGGACGTTGGTGTCTAGAACATCTTCAGGCCTAGCATGGAAGATATATTCTCAAATCTATCCTGGGTCTTCTATGAAAATCAGGCAAATGTTTGTCTATGTGGAGGCTTATTGTGGCAGTTCTGGACTGGTGGCGCATTGTCTCAGAAGGCATCTTCGATGTACATAAATTTAGTGCTTATTTTAGGCTCTTTGCAATCCAGACATTCACATGAAACCACATGCTCTTTTTTGTCCTTCTCAGGATGGACATTCTTACAGCAGTAAAGTAAGTTAATAATCTAAGCTAAGAGCAATCAAAACTTCCAGTCAACCTTGCAAAACAATTTTTAGAATATTGTTGCTAGCACTATATATCTGTCACAGCAGAATATACTCCAAGGTATTTAAATACAGGCATGGACCAGTGTGGCTACCAACCCAGACATTCTAGCAATTGGAAACTACATGTTCATGTCTATCAGTCTTTCAACACATTCAATACATTATTTTAAATGAATTCAAGAAAAATGGGGTCCTCTGTCAATAGAACATGTTACCTCCAGACAATCAACTACCACAACCTTACTGTTGGAGAACAGATTATTTAGCTGTAGCTATAGAAGCAACTCTGCCCCTGGAGAATGATGGTCTCCCGTATGTGATTCACTATTTCCTGTGAATTCTTACTATCTCCCCAACATGAGAAGACAGTCAGCTTCTCTGGTAGTAGTAACACTGCTTTGGCCATTCAAAATGTGGTTTCCAGATCATTACACACATCAGTAGACAATCCAATTCTCCTACCGCATCAGCCAAACTTCTTCTGACAGTAAAACAATGCCATTCAGTGAGGCAATATCCATCTAATGGTTTCAAAGGTGTCAGGACTCCTTAGTCTGTCCAAGAATTTTCAGCAGAAACTCTATTTGATCACCAAAGTCTGGACCCCAGGAACAGCTAAAGCTTGCAAAATCAGTTTGGGCTTCCTGAAATCAATGGTATTTGGGATAAAACACAGATCCCGTTTATTTAAATATTGCTTCCACATCTAATTATTCAGGTCATTTGACATCGTTACAGGGCAGTCATTCACAGGTCAGCCATTTGCTTACACCATAAATACATTGATAGTAAACCTATCAACAAACATCCATTAATCTTCAGATTGATTTGAGGTGTTAGGATACGTATAATCCTCCTTGAATGTACCAATGTTTACTCCATCTGGAGTTCTCTTTTACATTTTAAGAACCCAAACTCTAACTTCTAAAGTGGAGTATGCTCTCCTGGATCACTCACAGCTTTGTGTAATGAGATGTTTGAAATGATAGGAATCTCATACTGCATCTCTTAGAACGTGTTGTGGTCATTTGTTAATTTCTTTCATAAAGCGTAAATTGCCCGTGCCTTCTGCCACTCTAGGAAGGTGGGTTAAAGAAACCTGGTTTAAAGCGCCTATTGACATTTCAACTTTTGAAGCCCATTCTTCCAGGAGGACTATGGCACCCAAAGATTTTTGGGCCAGACTAGAAGACGTTCGGAGAGCAGCTGATTGGTCAGCATCATGTATTTGTAAATCTTTCAATTTTGAACCAATTGACTAGGTTTCTGTAGCTACTTTACTTTAGCAAACCATAAGAGAAGCCTCCAGACTTATCATGCAGATTTTTCCAAAAGGTATTGCTGGAGAATCCTGGTTTTATTAAAGACACAGGTTATTAGTATACTTCCTGTTAAATCTCCTGACTTTGATCCCTGCATATTATTTGTGTTTTCTTTTCACAGTTCCTCAATCAACCATGTCGGTATCAACATGATGATTGAAGGGAGATATGAGAATGGATTATGGATATTCTTGTGAGTTTTATCTGCATTTTCTACGTTTTCAATCCATTTGTACATAACTAAACTAAACTGCAGCATCATAAAAGAGGGAGTGATGGAGCCTGTGGGTCTATTTATAATGCATTAGTGTTTCAAACCCCTTTAACCTATGGGTGTGCTCCAGCACCACGGTGTTCCTGGGTATTGTAGTTTTTGTTCCCTAAATGCTTACTGTCACTGTCAGGCTGCCATGTAATAAAACAGCTTGAAAGACAATACAATAGTCAAATCCACGTATTTATTAAAATTAGGACTTTCTAGCAATAGCTCTTGAAAAAATCTGCCTTTCCCTCAACCCCTAAATAAATGTAGAAACTTGAAGCATGTGTTGGATGCATAACTGTTTGCAAGAGTGATAGGCAGCAAGGCTCCCTAATGCTGTCACATGACATTCAATCTTAAGGTTCATAATGTGTAACTTGACTTTCAAAATAAGTAAAGGATACATTGAGAAAGCACAGTAGCAAAGACATGAGGATTGTTAAGTTTATTATAGATGGATTTGGCAGTAGTGTAAAGATCCACAGTATGAACATATTAAGGTGTGGGGAGTGTGCCCAGAGACAGACCGTCCTTAGCTAGCCTTTGTGATAGACATGAATGCCAAAGCAGACATCAGTCTTCATCTTTTTCTCACCTAAGTGACTCAGTAAGGATATTGTATCTGAGAACAGAAACGTTTAGAGACGGTATTATTTCATCCAATCCCTGAGACCCGTATGAGGCGCAAATGCTCAGTAGAGGAGGTTCCAGTAACGAGTGTGGCCACGGAGCATGTGGTGCACCACAGGTGAAAATGACCAACAAGAAGTACACAGTCGTACTCTCCTCGCAACAAGACTAGACTTTGTGTAATATTTCTAAATTCACTGATTGGGATGCACGCTGTTGGGCTAGTTTTGTTTCCTTTTTCATGGTCTTTATATTGGCTGGCTCACAGATAACTTTAGCCTGGACTGGACTTTTACGTGATAGGTGAGGAATGATATCCAAGTGTGGTGGTCAATACATTTTGCATGGGTGATTATTCCCCTGCTATTTGCTGGGGCATCTCCATAAACCCCCTATTTGATTCATCTTTTACATTTCTGAAGTGCTTTCTATAGTAAAGATTTGAATATCTCAAACACTGTGTCAGAACCCCTTCAGTGAAGCCAGAAGGCAGGTAAGGGCTACTGCACCTCAACCATGGGGGTGAATATGTTCTAGACCTGTTCTAGATTCACAATTCAATGGCTCTTTTTCACAGCAGGAAAGTGTAAATAAGAGAAGAGTCATTAGGTGACCAATCAACAATTAGTAATCTTCTTGGACACACAGTAACCACAGATGACTATGTGAGGTTAGTTTATTTATTTCAAAGCCAAAAACAAATGAACATACAGACACCTCAATATGAAGGTGTAGAAATACATCGGAATAAGCATTAAGCCAAATCTGCGTATACAGTTTAAATGATGCAACATAAGCAATACAATTAATTTGGGTAGTAAAATACAGAAAATAAGTACGCAGAAGTTCAAGTTTCCCTGCATCGAGGGTTGGTGAGTAAAAAGCATTAAATCGATCCCTATTCTAACACTAAAGTGACATCCCTACTTAAGCACTCTCAGGAAGAAGGATAGGTGTAAGCATGTGGAGTCTTCCTAAGTTGTATCTCCATGATCAATAGGTCATGTAGCATAAACTTACTAAAGACCGAGCTTGTTCTAAGATGCCCTCTCTCTCTGAAGGCAAAGAAGAAGTGGTCACTCACCCTTCTCCCAACAACACATTATTCGTAAGTAATAATCCCAGAATCCAGTTTGAGTCATGCCATCTTCTTTGGGTACACTCCTGAAGGTGCTTTTCCATTGGACAACTGTGTTCCTTCCTAGATACATTTTGTCCTTGGTTCCTGGCCTTCTCCTGTCAAGCTATCCTGGCTGATGACGGCTGATAGCCAGAAACCGGTCCTAGGATGCTTGATTCCGGTCCAGGGAAGACATGGCTTGGCAGTTCGGGCTGGACTGTTCCCATGAGGCACAGGGTCAAGACTGATTTGCATATGGCCATGTCTGAACTGGGGTGGCGTAGTGGGCAAAAGAACGATGGATTTAACCCAGATCTCTTGACTGGGGGAGAATGTCTGCATTGTCAGCATTCCGTCCATCATTTGTTTGTTGGAACGCTTTTCGCCCTAAGTGGGATGGGTATTCCCAGACGTGGGACCCGTGCTCACTACGCCACTGGAGTCAAGCTATCCTGGCTGATGACGGCTGATAGCCAGAAACCGGTCCTAGGATGCTTGATTCCGGTCCAGGGAAGACATGGCTTGGCAGTTCGGGCTGGACTGTTCCCATGAGGCACAGGGTCAAGACTGATTTGCATATGGCCATGTCTGAACTGGGGTGGCGTAGTGGGCAAAAGAACGATGGATTTAACCCAGATCTCTTGACTGGGGGAGAATGTCTGCATTGTCAGCATTCCGTCCATCATTTGTTTGTTGGAACGCTTTTCGCCCTAAGTGGGATGGGTATTCCCAGACGTGGGACCCGTGCTCACTACGCCACTGGAGTCAAGCTATCCTGGCTGATGACGGCTGATAGCCAGAAACCGGTCCTAGGATGCTTGATTCCGGTCCAGGGAAGACATGGCTTGGCAGTTCGGGCTGGACTGTTCCCATGAGGCACAGGGTCAAGACTGATTTGCATATGGCCATGTCTGAACTGGGGTGGCGTAGTGGGCAAAAGAACGATGGATTTAACCCAGATCTCTTGACTGGGGGAGAATGTCTGCATTGTCAGCATTCCGTCCATCATTTGTTTGTTGGAACGCTTTTCGCCCTAAGTGGGATGGGTATTCCCAGACGTGGGACCCGTGCTCACTACGCCACTGGAGTCAAGCTATCCTGGCTGATGACGGCTGATAGCCAGAAACCGGTCCTAGGATGCTTGATTCCGGTCCAGGGAAGACATGGCTTGGCAGTTCGGGCTGGACTGTTCCCATGAGGCACAGGGTCAAGACTGATTTGCATATGGCCATGTCTGAACTGGGGTGGCGTAGTGGGCAAAAGAACGATGGATTTAACCCAGATCTCTTGACTGGGGGAGAATGTCTGCATTGTCAGCATTCCGTCCATCATTTGTTTGTTGGAACGCTTTTCGCCCTAAGTGGGATGGGTATTCCCAGACGTGGGACCCGTGCTCACTACGCCACTGGAGTCAAGCTATCCTGGCTGATGACGGCTGATAGCCAGAAACCGGTCCTAGGATGCTTGATTCCGGTCCAGGGAAGACATGGCTTGGCAGTTCGGGCTGGACTGTTCCCATGAGGCACAGGGTCAAGACTGATTTGCATATGGCCATGTCTGAACTGGGGTGGCGTAGTGGGCAAAAGAACGATGGATTTAACCCAGATCTCTTGACTGGGGGAGAATGTCTGCATTGTCAGCATTCCGTCCATCATTTGTTTGTTGGAACGCTTTTCGCCCTAAGAGGGATGGGTATTCCCAGACGTGGGACCCGTGCTCACTACGCCACTGGAGTCAAGCTATCCTGGCTGATGACGGCTGATAGCCAGAAACCGGTCCTAGGATGCTTGATTCCGGTCCAGGGAAGACATGGCTTGGCAGTTCGGGCTGGACTGTTCCCATGAGGCACAGGGTCAAGACTGATTTGCATATGGCCATGTCTGAACTGGGGTGGCGTAGTGGGCAAAAGAACGATGGATTTAACCCAGATCTCTTGACTGGGGGAGAATGTCTGCATTGTCAGCATTCCGTCCATCATTTGTTTGTTGGAACGCTTCTCCTGTTTAAAGCACAACAAGCTTCCTTTAGCGATTCAAGTCACACAATTGTAGCTTATTCTCTCCTTTCCTGACTAGTAAAACAAGGATATTGTTCTAAATAACATGAACGCTTCTTTCACCTGCTACACAAAACGTGAGAAAGAACAAATACCACAGCACACATGAAATTCAAACTGTTAATTCTAACGCGAGATTTAACAGGGATCTGCATTTTAGGTCTACCAAATTCAGCTAACATAAGAAAGCATCATATGAGCCTTACGAATTTGCATGGAAAATAAGGCACTTTCAATTAATACATTTACCTACATGCAAAAAATGGCACAATTAATAAACACATTTAGTACATAAATAATTGTCAGTTGCACAACACGAGTTCTTCACGTTAATGTTTCTGTTAGTTACATTCATTTTCTATGTTGATTCTTCAAGTTACTTTTGAATGGCCTAAAACACATCACGTTTCCATGTTAACACATTTCACAATTCTAACACTTCACGTTAATACAACAAATGATTATATGCATGAGTGCTTTACGTGGGGCTATGATGCACCCCTACAAGAAATTTGCCGTTTGTGCTCTATCAGATGTTGAGATAGCTTGCCACTGACGTCATGGGGACTGTCCTTCAATGGCTCTTTAAAATAGGACAATTACAACTGCTTCCAAACTCAACTTTTAGGGTGGTGAGAGGTCACATGGTTCTCAAGGAGGTAGTGTAGGTTGGTTGGAGCTCACAGCTAAACAATCAACCAAAAGAACCAATAAAGTGAATGTCCAGCCCAGGGTGTGTCTTTGTAAGAAATGATGTATTTTAATAACGTAGTTGTACACAATAAAACAAACTTTTATAGTCGTAATGCCATGCTCCATAACCTCTCAGACTCCACACTGGAACCCCTTAAGCCCCAGATGTGTCCTCCAGGGCCTGAAGAAAAATGATCATTTCACCACCATCTGGATGGAACCCTATTGGATGGCCTTGCCGGCTGACACCATTTTTAATACCAGCTGCATCATTTACAAAGCCATTGTGACCAGCATGCCCACTTATCTTACAGTCCAGCTCGCCATCTCTTATGGTTCACAGCACACTTGCAGTCAGGAAAGCATCAAACTGCAGACAAAGTGTAAAAAAGAAAAAAAAAGGAGGCCAGCTTTTTTCATCTATGCACCTGAACCTGGAGCAACATTCACGTTCACTCAAATTTCAGGAGAAACTACACTCTGTAGTTTGGGACTTTTGTGATATTACTATTGCTGCTCCTTTGTCACTGTAGAGTTTTTATGTTACTATGGGAAAAAGGAACGCCCAGGATGGGGTGGCGGGGTCCACAAGAGCAAAGAAAGTACCACTGGCAGGAACTAGCAATAATATTATGGATAGAATGGACACTTCAATAACTGAAAGCCAAGAAATTGTCACCCACAAACATCCGTTAAGCCCTAATTCCCCTAAGTCAAATGCTGTCAAATGCAAATGGAAAACAAGCAAGCATATTCCACAATTGTTTAATAAGCCTTGCAAGGGCACTTGTCTAGCTGAAGGTAGCGGCAACCCAGATGCCAGCAAAAAGTTGAATCCCTGTTCACCCGAAAGCTCTGTGGCAATTTATGTGGCTGACACACTTGAGTGTAGTAACAGTTACGCTGTTCTATCTGCAGTTAACAACATTGCAGAGGGCGGTAGTGTGGACCAGCCGGACGTGCCAAATGAGGACGTTTTATCCTCGCTTCTGAATTTAAGGGGTATAAGTGAGGGTCTAAAGGTTGAGATAGCAGCCCTCAAAAAAGTGTTGGAGGGTCTGGAGGTAGGTGTAAGTAAGGTCAAGAATTTGAGCTCAGGTCATCTATCAAAGGTGGTCGTAGGCAGACGAGAGCTGTCTATGCATGATAGTGGTCCGCAGCCTGCTCTCCCCGGCCTAGCAGCGCAGCCAGCTATTGAAAATAGATACTGGACACCGCCTGTTCCTATCCACCAGCCGCAATGTCCCTCTTCCTAGCTGGTACTTGGACAAAATATCGAGTAAAAAATATCATGATGCAGAAATATTGAGTTGTTAAAATCGTGATCAACAAATATTGTGATGCAGGAATATCATTGACAATAATACCCAATTTTTAACGTAAGTAATATTGATGGCAAAATTATCTATGTTAGTAATATTGTTTACAAAAATATCTATGTTTTTAATAGTGATGTTGAAAATATCTCTGTTGTTAATATTGTTTACAAAAATATTGCTGTTAACAATATTTGTTTTTTAATTATTTTATTGCATTTTAGTGTATGTTTTATTTGTGCATGTTATAAATTGTTTGTGTAATATTTGTTAATCTTTTTTAATATAGTTTGTACATTTTTCAGCACCCTGGATCAAGTTCTCCACTTCATTTGCATTTATTCCAAAGAAGTGATACTAAAGGGGAGCAAATTGTTTGTAGCGTTTGTGGATTTGAGAACGGCTTTTGATTTGGTCCCTAGGGGCAAACTTTAGAAGGTGTTAGCTGAGATGGGAATCCCTGAGAATCAACTGGATTGTTTGAGGAGCCTACATGTTGATAATTTAGCCCAAGTTAGGTGGTGAAAGGACGGGCAATTAACTGAGCCCATTAAGATCATGCATGGAGTCAAACAGGGGTGCATTCTAACCCCCACCTGTTCTCACTATACATTAACAAGGTGGTGGGGTATCTTTATCGAGATGGATGTGACGCTCCTAAAGTCGTCCCTTCTCTTCGCTGATGATACACTATTTTTCTCAAAGTCTCCCCAAGGGCTCCAAGAGTTATTAAATCGATTGCATTCATTTTGCAAGGAGCAGGGTCCTGAGTTAAACAACAGTAAGACAAAGTACATGGTTGTTTCCAACGGTGTAACAAAGCGACCCAAGAAAGGTGTGGCTATTTGGGGGTGGGGAGTCCTATCAATTTGGTCTCTACCTTTGATCACTTTAAGGCTCACTGCAAATTTGAGCCAGACCCAACATCACGAGAAAGTTCATTTAACACTCATACAGCAGACCTCAAATATATCCAAGTTCTATAGAAGGACAGTCTCTGGAAAAGTGGCCCAAGCACTCAAAATGTATAATACTAAAGCTCAGGGTGCAGTCCTGTATGGAGCAGAATTGTGGGGATGTGGGAATATCGACAGTCTCTCTGTGATTGAGCATCGATTCATACAGTCCATTCTCAACCCCCCGATGAGCAGTCCTCTAACTCCAGTGTCTCTGGATTTGGCCCATAGGAAGATTGCACAAAGAGTGGAGTGTAGGCTTTTAATATTTTTGCATCTGAAGTGGACTACATAAGCCCTTGTTCCCCATCGTGTGGGTCTCATGGACCTTGATACCTCCCCACGTGTTAGTAAAGTTCCCCGTCTGTGCTCCCTAAGGGCACTTTTGAGAAAACTTAGGCTAGATTTGTATTGGGGAAGCTGTGTCTGATATCTAGGGGCAGGGCTAAAGAAATGTTTTGCCAATCTATTTTGGTGGAGAGTGTGACCAAATCCACGGATCGCTTACTCTAGCATTTATAGATTTCAAACCCTGGCCCCAATACGAAGAAACTATTGACAAAATTGTTCCAGCTTTGCCATGGAAATTGTTTCTTCAATTTAGATACAGACCATTACCCACTAGAATGTTTTGTAGTGAATGGGTGGTCCCAAGTTTCAAGTGATGACCAGCATGTGGGGAAGGACCCAAAACTCAGGCACACCTACTCTTGTTTTGACCCTGCTATCAGAATCTAAATGCAAAGTGGGTAGTTCCACTTGTTGGAATATTGGCACTAGATACCATCTTGAGGAGTTCTGAATTCTTAGCACAGACACTAGGAGAGTTGTGGTCTTTGGCATGGCAAAATTATTGATGGACGCTTGGATTAGGTGTTCGAAGTAAATCCTCTGAGCAGGGTCCCTTACATTGTGTGACAGTCTTGCCCTTTGTGGGATGTGCATTTTTAAGAGGTCAGGCTTATGCCTTTTTAAATGGTTATGTATGGGTGGAATTTGCTGTGCTCGTTTTTAACTGTTTATTAACTTTAAAATGTGCCCATGTAGATCCAGGAAAATGTGTGCATGCAGGAAAGCATTTTGTTTGAGAAACTATCAATCCATTATTCCCTTAGTATTTGTCATATGATGTTGTTGATGGGATACCTGTACTCCTGCTGTTTTGGGGGGCAGTTCTAAGCTTCTTTTTTTATTTATTTTTTTGTTTCAAACTGTGCTTCCTTTATGTGGTTTTGTGTAATTCTTTGTGTGTAATATTTGTGAGATGTACTTTATAGGATCCCAGTGATTGAAATTGTTTTACGATGATGCTCCAGAGGCTGTTCTCCTGACACCGCGTTTTTGTAGCATGGGATTTCACATAGCATGCAGCCCAGGGGTGCCTCCACCCTGGAGCATCCACAACAGGGGAACAAAGATATGTGAGGTTTCTGCATCAGGCTGTCTTTAACCCAACTGAAAGAGTCATCAAGGAAAGACAAAGGGGCAGGCCTCACCACTCACACCTATCATCTCCGAAATGGCAGTTCTCAGGGAGACCAATCATCAACTTCTTGCTAACCAGTCTCATGGAATATCAAAAGGAGCCCTGTCTCTACTCTCCCTACTTCAGTGTCTGGGTCTCCTTCCTCCAACTGCAGCAATGCAATCAATACACTTCACCTAATGAGTGCCTAGTTCTCCACCTCAATTTAGCTCTGGGCCAGAGATATCCAAAATGGATTGCATCAGCTTCCATAGTCTGCTTCTTTCACACACCATGTTTGTGTAACACACACAAACACACTTATCACACACTCTGGATGGGGTCTGGGCACCGTATCAAAGTGGAGATTTACACTGGTAGGTCAGTGGCCTCAACCTGAGCAACCCAGATAAAACAGTCTAGTCACACTATTGATTCCTTTAAGCAGTGTATGCTGTGACCAGCGCATACGGGGAACCAAGAGAAGCCCTAACATAAAAACTAGCCCGCTCCCTTCATCTCCTCAAATGCAATTTTTCTTCCCATCCATTTGCGCTCTCTTTCCTGCTCTTTAATTGCTTTCTTCATACTCCCCCCTCTGGCTCTTTAAGCCTCTCTATTCTTGCTGCAATTAAACTCTGAGCTGAGGAAAGTGAAAGAGGCACCAGGGGCAGCCCTAGTCTTTCAAGACCAGCCGTCAAGGGTTCCAGCAAACCAGTGAAATGCCCAGTGGAATAAAATGTCTGTCAAGCCCTGAATGCCAAAACTAATGTATGTTCTAAACCAATCACAGAAACAGTAGTCCAATGTCAATTTGAGTGCACATCCGGTGTGCTACTCCATGGGACAGGACAGGTCCAGGATGTGTAATAGAATGTACATATACACTTAGATTAGTACACACAGTTGAATGAATACAACTTATAAAATTATTTCACAACGCTAGATTTTACAATCTAGGTTTTACTACAATATTCTTTACAACACACTGGGGCTCATTACGATGCCAGTCGGATCAGGAATCCAACCTCCGTGTCCTCCGGACAATTCCTAAGAACAAGGCAGCAAAATAATCTCCACCCTATTACGATGCATGTAATTTAAATCTCCAACCACTGCAGTCGGAAAGCTCTAAATGGTCCGCAACAGTCGGAAAGTTTGCCGATAGGGATTCTGACAGCACCGTGGTCCAACCACCAAGAGTATTATGATGAAACCGATATACTAGCGGTCGGAATCTGCGGTCACACCACGACGATCGACCGATGAGCTACTACTACCGCCAAACTCCACAACTGTGTCCATAGGAAGTAGCAAAAAGAAAAGGACACAGCTGATGCTCATTGCTCAGGTGGACACGTCTACATTTAAAAGTATAAAACACACCCCATACCTGACCATGATCCTGTGCCACTACAATGCAGTGTAGCCCCACACACTATTTCGTTGGAGAGAGATAGGAGAGAGAGAGGGAGAGAGAGAAGCCAGCTATCACTAATCACTACCCCACCCCACCCACACACCCCACACGTTTGTTAACACCATTTCTTTCACTTCTAGTCACTATCCATTCTGCAACGCCCTCACCTGCACACTCACATTTCCACCCTCTCTATTTTCAAATGGCAAGCAAAAAAATACAACATTTTTCTGACACTGTGTTGTCAGTGATGGTGGATGAAATCATTAGAGTAGAGGCACAATTGTTTGGAGCCAAAGTCCAACAAACCTCTGTTCAAAGGAAGAATGAAATGTGGGACAGGGTCGTCAGCAAGGTCAATAGTGTCGGTACCATCCTGCGCACAAAGGAGGACATCAGGAAGAGGTCGCATGACCTGAAGATCAGGGTCAAGTGCCTCATCAACAGGCACCACCTGGAGGCTCATAAGACTGGCGGTGGGCCTCTCGGGCCAAAATAAGACCTCACAGTCTGGGAGGAGAAGGTGCTTGCTATCCTGCACACTGAGGGCTTGAGTGGAATACCTGGGGGATTGGAGACTGGTATGTACCCCTCTCCAACAAGCACACCATATTAATGTGCAGTGTGCTATCGTTCATCACATCCAATTGACCCATATGCATTATCTAAAGTATCAGAGATGTGTCGTTGGCAGTTTCACTCAGTAGTCTTGCACATGATTCCCAATGTATCTGCCTCCATCACATCCCACCTGCGAGAATGTTGTCTACAAGTGTTTCCCCATCAAACCATCATCACCGGACCCATATATTATGCCACTGTACAACAGTATGTGCCAAAACAGCAGCATCTAGCCAACAGGTATATTACAGAATGCATTCTTGCCAGCGTTGCTAAGTTTTAACTGACAAGACTACAAGTACCATCAGCGTCTATTGCCTGAGCACATAACACCATGTACTCCCCTCCTTACCCCACAGCTACTTGGCAGCCATGTCACTACTCGGCATCACCTCACAGGTAGGTAGCCATTTTACAAGTGTGGGCTGGGTGAGGAAGTGTGGGCTGGAAAAGGATGGTAGGACTGCAACTACCAGCAGGCCCTGCTGCCTCAGCACCTAACAACATGTACACCTCTCCTTTCCCCATAGCTACTTGGCAACCCTGTCACTACGTAGCTTCACCTAACAGGTAGGTAGCCATTTTACAAGTGTGGGCCGGGTGAGCGAGTCAGGACTGCAACTACCATCAAGCCCTGCTATGTTATGTTATATCAATTTATAAAGCGCACTGTTACCCGAGGGTGTCCTGGCGCTATAGCAGTTTACCTAGAAGAGACAGCGTAAAAAAACACCCATCTAGAAGCATTGTCAGAACCTAGGCTGAAAACAGCCAAGTCTTCAGATTTTTTCTGAAGGTTAGAAGTTCAGTAGTAGACCTTAGAAAGAACGGAAGTTCATTCCAGGCGTTGGTGACTTTGAGCACAAAACTCTTTCCGCCCAAGTTGGCCTTTGTTACCCTTGTGACGGCTGCCCGTTTGGCTTCCCTAGAGCGCAGGGTTCTCCTAGGGACATACCACTGGAAGCGCTCTATGAGGTCCGATGGCCCAACTCCATGTCAGGATTTATGTACAATGCAGAGGGCCTTAAAATGGATCCGTTGTTTCATGGGGAGCCAATGCAGATCTCGTAGGCCATTTCTGATTGACACAAACCTGGGAGTATCCGTGAGCAACCTTGCTGCCGCATTCTGTACCATCTGGAGTCTGTTAAGGTGTTTATTGCCTCAGCACATAACATGGTCACCTCTCCTTTCCCTATAGCTACTTGGCAGCCATGTCACTACTCAGTATCACCTCACAGGTAAGTATCTATTTTGCAAGTGTGGGCTGCGAGAGGGAGTCCGGACTGCAACTACCATCAAGCTCTGTTGTCAGAGCACCTAACAAGATGTACTCCTCTCCTTTACCCATAGCTACATGGAAGCCATGTCACTACTTAGCATCACCTCACAGGTAGGTAGCCATTTTACAAGTGTTGGTTAAGAGATGGATTGAGGGCTACAACTACCATCAGGCCCTGTTGCCTGAGCACCTAACAAGATGTACTCTATGCCTTTCCTCATAGACACTTGGCAGCCCTGTCATTACTCAGCTTCACCTCACAGGTATGCAGCCATTTTACAAGTGTGGACTGGGAGAGGGAGTCAAGACTGCAACCACAATCAGGCCCTGTTGCCTCAGCACTCAACATGGACACCTCTCCTTTCCCCATAGCTACTTGGCAGCTATGTCACTAATCAGCATCACATCACAGGTCGGTAGCCATTGCTCAAGTGTGGGCTGGGATAGAGAGTCAGGACTGCAACTACCATGAGGCCCTGTTGCCTGAGCATCTGACAAGATATACTCCTCTCCTTTACCCATAGCTACTTGTCAGCCATATCAACACTGTTCTCCATGTCCAATGGACTGCACACATTACACACAAAGCTCTGTTCAGGCAAATGTCCTCCTGCTCAGCCATAAATCCACCAGGTTTTCAGAAATTAGAAGAATAACAACACGACAGACAGTCAATAACAGAAATGTCATCATGCGTGAAAGTAACACAACCTACACGGCTGGTGAGACATTGGCAATGTACAGCACAATAACCAGTGCAAAATGTACAACACATATGTCAATGCGCCTGTATTGGACACGCCTAGGAGCCTGATTTGAACAATTCCCATGTGAGATGTACAATGGTCTTGCATTAAGTCATTGGGAGATGCATGTTCATCCCTATTGTCAACATGAAGTGGGCCACTTCATCTAATGATAATTCCATACACGCATCATATAATAGAAGTCAAACACATTCTTGCTACAATGTCAAACACAACAGCTATAGTCCATTATGTCTACCACCAACCCTTTTTGTCCCTTACATGACTCTACTTACTGTGTAACAAAGAATTTGGAATGCACATACTAGAATTACAAATATAACAATCTACTCTGTCTCAATAGGTGGATCATGCACAGCATCTGCTGAGATGCAAGATGATGGCCAGAGTCCAGCTCCACCCCAAGGTTAAGACTCCAGTGATGCTGAAGCTCTTACACAAAGGTACGTGGAGGGCCCACCTGGCCCTTCTGGACAGCCTGGGTGGACAGAACCAGTGAGTCTCAGTGTGCCCATGACCACAGTTCCCTCCTCAGCAGCAACCCTCCAGCTGACCACTGCCCCAACAACCTGTGGACCTAACTCCAGCACCAACATCACCTGCACCCAAATCCCTGCTCTGGAGGTGACCACTGATACCACTCTCACTGAGGATGAAGGGGCCAGTGGGAGCCAAGGCCACAGGGCCGTGGGGGCAGGGGTGGCGGGAGCATCACTGTGGGACAGAAAAGTGAGTCCACTGATACCACTGAAGCCCAGGCCAACATTGCCTGAGTCATTGGGGCATATGAGGGCAACCAAGGACAGATGGGCCAGGTACTCGAGGAATTCCAGGAAATTAAATAGCTAAAGTGGTCCATAGACCAGAATTTTGAAACCAATAATGACAATATGGGCCAGCTCATTTGGGTGCTGATTGACATCCACACCATTATCTGCAGGGCTTCTCTGCCAACATCTACCCATTCCTGTTGCCAACCTTCATCTGGGCTATCAACATCAGTGGCTTCCACGGCAATGGAGGCCCCGGCAGAGGATGAGTCCTCAGACTCCTCAGAGCCTGCAGCAGTGGATCCTCCTGCAAGCATAAGTTGGGACGTCCCTAAAAAATGCAGGAGATTTGGGTGGCAAGGCACTGACCCAATCCAGGAGGAAGAGTCGGCCCTGATGTCTCCTTTGTGGGCAACATATTGACTTTGTTGACTACTCCTGTGCAAATTTCAGTTTTGATAGAAGATGTTTGTAGGACTTTGGACTTCAGACAATGTGCCTACAACTAAAATGATTTCATCCACCCCCACTCACAACTTTACCCCTGTGTGGTCACCATTGCACTGCAAATGTTCTGTAAATAATTCCCAAACTGTACTTTTCACACATCCAGTTGCTCTTGTTGTATCATTCACATTTGTCAAACAACGAAATCAACACATTGTGTATCACCAACCGCGAGCAGAGGCAAATTTTGTATACATGGGCATGTCAAATTTTTGAAATGTCCACATGAGGATACCAAACATGTCAACCAACACACACATAGAAGTGTATAGTCTCAACACATCTTAATTACAGTGTTCACACTTTAGGTGGTCATAATGATATCCACAGAGTAAATTGGCACATCTGTGAAATGATCACTGTCAGTTACCACAAATGTCATGGTCCGACTTCAAAAACAGGTTAAAAGAGGATACGTCAGACAATGCCAAAATCAGTAGTAAGGTTACAAATGTGGCAGGGAATCAGATAGAACCACATCGACTAACCCACAATGGGAATCCCACATCCTATATCACTAATAATCATAATAATAATAATAATAATGAGTCATTTATAGAGTGCCTGGCTACCCCTACAGGTGTGTCTCCGCGCTTAGAAGCAGTTTCAGCTCGAGTGAAAGGAGAACCGGACTAAAGCTGATAGAGCCAGGTTTTCAGGCCTCTACGGAAGGTGGGCTCAGATTTCTCTGCGAGCAGCAGAGGTGGGAGTGTGTTCCAGATTTTGGCCGCCAGGTAGCCAAATGAGCATGCTCCCATCCTTGCCTTTTTTATCTTAGGTATTTTGAGCAGGTGAGCTCCTGTCGAACTCAGCTGTCGACTGGGCTTATAAGGGGTTACAAAATCATGCAGATAACTGGGGCCTTTCCCCTGTATGCTCCCGCGACAGAAGCGGAGGGCTTTTAAAAGAATTCTCTTTCCAATTGGCAGCCAGTGGAGGGAGTCAAGGTCTTTTGTCATTGAAGCACACCTCAGTAAAATAAGGACAAGACGTGCTGCTGCATTCTAAATTCGTTGGAGGCGTTTCAGGCAACCTTTTGGCGCACCTTGGTGTAGGACATTCCGCAGTCCAGTTGCAGGTCACCAAGTTGTGAACTATAGTTTTCCTTCCTGATACAGGAAGAATGTCTAGGTTCTTTTTTAGCATCTTGAGGGTGCCAAAGCATCTCCCTGCTACCTTTCTAGCGTCTGACTTGAAGGAAAGTTTAGGATCGAGCCACACTCCAAGATTCTTTACATCTGTTTTTGGCGTTGGGAAAGGCCCCAACCTCTGGGGCCACCAGGCTGAGCCCCAGATGGAGGGAGATTTCCCAATGATCATGACCTCCATCTTACTGCTATTCAATTTTAGGCAGCTGTTTGACATCCATGTGGCTAGATCATTGAGACAGGAAGAGAACTGTATCACTGACTCACAAGAGTCTTGAGCTGGTGTCACTACAAGCTGGATGTCATCAGCGTGTGACACCATAGAGATGTTGTATTTGTCCATATTATCAGCCAGCGGGCTGATATACAGATTAAAGAGGGTGGGGCTCAGGATAGAGGCCTGTGGAACCCCTTGGAATAGTGGCAAAGTTTTTGATCGATAAGGGTGCTGTGCAACCTGGAAGCTACGGTCCTCTAAAAAGGACCGCATCTGCTTAAGTGCTACCCCTTGTCCAGTCAGCACACCTAGAGACGTTGAAGTAGTAGTTTATGGGATACCGTATCGAAGGTGGCGCTTAGGTCCAGCAGGACCAAGGCCACCGCCTGACCGGCGTCCACTCGTCTCCATATAGACTCTGTTGCATAGAGTAGTGCTGACTCAGTTGAGAAAGATCCTCTAAAACCTGATTGTGTGGGATGTAGAAGATTGTGTAAGTTGATATGTGCCACTAATTGTTTATTCACAACCTTCTCTGTGATTTTAGTGATGTAGGAGATTAGAGAAATGGGACAGAGATTATCCAAAAGCTTCGGTTTAGCTGAGGTTTTTTTTTAAGAGGTATGACAATCGCGTGCTTCCATGACCTAGGAACCTCTCCACATTTAAAAGATGCATCTATTAGTTGTTGTACGACGGGTAGTATTGGTTCAATGGCTTCTCTAACTCTGCTTGGCGCAGCTGGATCGATAGGGGAACCAGATTTAATTTTTAAGGCCTTTTCCTTGAGCTCTATCGTGGGGAGGGGAACAGAATTTCCCCAGTGGCGTGAACCCCTTCTCAATAGGTTTCCCTTCTTGTCCGATGGGCCATTACGGGCATCCTACGGGAAGGAATTGGATATTCTGGATATTTTTTTAAGGAAGAAATCGGCAATTAGATTGCACCGCTCCTCAGAACTTAGAGGTGTAATCAATGTCCTCTCAAGAAATTAGATCTCTTTAAGGGTAGCAAACAGTTCCTTGGATGAGTTTTCTGCCATATCTATTTTCTCCTTGTAATACACTGAGCGCCTCTTTTTTAGCAGTGAATGGTACTTGTTTTGTGTTGTTTTATAAGCTTCCTTAGATTTACGTTCTAGGTGCTTACAGCCTTGTCTAGCAATTCTCAGCTCTTCATTGTACCAGGGCGCTGATTTAGACCCCCTCTTTGGGGTCTTAGAGGCCCAGGGGGCTGTTTCATCAAGTGCTTCCATGATCCACTTCTCTACTGAATCGTTTGCCGAATTAATGTAGTTGCTTAGTAGAGGTGGATTTTTTTGAAGTATGCTAGAAAAGCTCTTACAATTAAACCTGGACCATTTCCTACATGGAAGGCTAGAGTCACTTTTTTCCGTAGGTCATGGTTTTGGTAGGGGATATGAAAAACTATAAGGTGGTGATTGGACCATGGGATGGGGGTCGGTGGCTCACCCACCAGGCCCAGATGGTTCGAGAAAATGGGGTCCAACAAATGGCCCACACAGTGTGTTGGCACCATAGATTTAAGTTCTAATTGTAAGCTGGCCAATTCTTTGCCTCGAGCTAGCGCCTAAGTTTTCAGGTGATCCTCCATGTGAAGGTTAAGGTCACCCAGAACCATAAAGTTAGTGTACTGAAGGGCAAGTTGCATGACCAATTCCGCAAGATTTTTTGTGAAATCGGTAGGCAGCCCCGGTGGGCGATAGATTAAGAGACCGCTCATGGTAGAGTCATTCGCCCTCTCAATGTTGAAATGGGCAGCTTCAGCACTTTCTATTTGGACTTTATCCAAAGTGCAGTTATGAGACAGGCGAAAAATGATGGCTATTCCACCTCCAAGCCTAAGAGGGCAATCTTGTCTAAGCATGCCATAGTTATTGGGGAGTGCTTGCAGTATGTCGGGGCGGAGTCCTCACCAAGCCAGGTTTAGTGAGAAACATGGCATCAGGCTGATGGTCAGTGAGGAAATCAAAGATTTTTATTTTATGTTTAAAGAGGGACCTGCAGCTAACAAGGTCGAACTTCATATTGTCTTGCTGAACTGTCAGATTGACTGAGTTAGGAGTAAAAGGACAGCTAGTACAACGTGGGCTCCCCTCACTAACCCACAATGAGTGGTAGCAAGACCCAGCCAGAGGCCCTTCCAATGCCCTAAAGCATTTCCTGAATATCGTAGGGGCTGGTCGGTCTGCAAACGGACATAGTGGGTGGCCCCTGGCCCCGTCCAGACACGGATGGGCGCAGACGGGCTTGCCTTTGGCGTGCCGGCAGCTTGCCCGCTGCACACGTCCGCTGCGCGTCCGCTCACACTTGCCACCTAAATACTGTGGCTGTGTCAGCTAATCGCGCTTTGCCGGAAGTGTGTGGATAAAGTGGGAGGAGTAGCGTCCCTCCGCACAATCAGCACGAAATGCCGTGGCGGACCGGGGACTAGCGACCTAAGGAGTGCTCAACTAAAGCAGATGTGGTAAGAGTTATAACAATTATAAAATCAGCAGTTTCAAGTTTTAAAACTTTAAAGAGATTTAGCACAGTTTATTAACAGCTGGGGACTGGCGAGCTAAGGAAATGACCAACAGATGCAGTAAGGGTATTTACAATAAGCCAGCAATTACAAATTAAAAACAAAAATAGCACAGTTTAAAAGCGGTTTGAAAGAGAAATATCAAGGTCTCAATCTCGTTACTCACGGCTTCTGCGCGTCCGCTCACACATGCCACCTAAATACTGTGGCTGTGTCAGCTGATCGCGCTTTGCCAGAAATGCGTAGATCAAGGAGGATGAGTCGCATAGGTACCACAACAAGGGATCAACACAGTAACTGAGCACAGGTACGAGGTGCATCTGGTGAAATGTCACAAACATTTACCCGTGGTGTCCAACAAGCTCAGTGGCATAAGATGATGACACACATGAAAACCTACATCCATTTAATAGACAATGAGTACCAAGCCAATGTGAAGATAGACAAACATGTTTTGGCCAAAAGACCACTTAGTGTATTTAAACATAATGCCACACATATTGCCAAAGGACCACCACACAACAGGGCAGAAATCCTATGGTGTGTTAGCAACTTACCATCCGATTGCTGTGCAAGCTGCCTTGCTACTGCAGTCATACACCAAATGTCTGTGCCAGACATTCCCAGGTTTATCCCATGTCCAATTTGCACTCAGAACTGCATTTCAGACCTGCTGATATCACTTCCCTGAAAGGGCAAAGCTACCTACAACAGGCAAAAAGTCCGATATCAGGTAGGCAAATCATACATAGGACAGTAATCACAGTCTACATCTGCAGTACATGATGAATGGCGAAAATAAAACTACACAAATCAAAACTATGTGCATTTGTGAAGAGCTCCTCCACTGATAGACCAGCACAGAATCACCCACAACTGTACATACTAAACAGTCAACCATCAATTACACTCTCACAGCTGCACAACCATAGTAATTGTCACAGTCATGACATCTCACAGCATACTTACACTAAAGGAAAGAAGTTGTTGATGAGCTATTGACGCATGTCAACTCCTTCCTCTTCGCCACTATCAGCAACACTGCTAATTTCAGTGAGATCTCCCGGGGTCCTGCTGGTCTCCATCATCTACGATCAGAGGGATGTTCCTGCATAATGCAAGGTTGTGGAGCATGCAGCAGTCAACAGTGATCTGACACACTTTCCTGGTTGGGTAGAGGAGGGCTCCTCCAGACTTGTCCAGACATCGGAATATAGCCTTCAGGAGCCCAAAAGCCTTCTCCACTGGGCATCCTGTTCTACCATGGCCCTCATTGTAGCAGGCTTCTCCGGGAGTTGTTGGATTCCTCAACGGGCCAACAACCATGGCCGGTTGGAATACGCTGAGTCACCTAGATTGGAGACGCACAGAGGAACATTTAGGAATCAGACATGTATAGAAGAGGCCACAATACATCACACACACAAAGGTTGGACACATCTCACTCACCAAGAAGCCAGGCCCTCTCCTTTTGTAGTCGTGACATCAACTGTGGCATGGTGCTGTTCCGCATTACATAGGAGTCATGGGCAGATCCTGCGAATTTGGCATAGATGTGTGAGATGTATAAATCCGCTAGACATGCCACTTGCACATTGATGGAATGGAAGTTCTTCCTGTTGCTTTACACCTATTCACAGACGTGTGTTGGGACTAGGCCAATTTATGTGCCATCAATAGCTCCAACCACTTGTGGGATACAACCTATGGCATAAAGGTCTCCCTTCACAGTGGCCAAACCCTCACATCTGGGGAACTGAATGTAGCTATCCATGTGCTTCATCAGTGCTGACAGCACATCTCATAGCACCATACTGAACATGGGTTGGATAATTCCGCCAGATATTGCTACTGTGTACTGAAATGAACCAGGGGCCAGTAAGTGCATTGTGGCCATCAATTTCACTGTTGTTGTCAGAGCTGTGGAATAGGTACGACGAGGATGCAAGTGAGGCTCCAACCGGACACATAGATCCTCTATTGTCACCCTATTGAGACAAAACTTCCTGATGACGTCTCTGTCTTCCATTGTCATTAGGTCTGGAAAAGGCTGGAATACTGGAGCACTTCGTCTTCTCCCTCTGCCAGGGTTCCTATGTGTGAAAATGGAAATAATTATTGATGTTGGACACAGAGTCCAAACTCACACATACCAAGATACAGCCAACAGTCATGTGACTTAACTGAAGTGCTTTTGTGAGCAGTATACAGCATGTATGTATGACAGTGGACATACATACCACATTCTAGTATGAGTAAAGTGGAAGACACACCTACTATTGTGTGGATGACAAAATAGCCATGGTAAGCACTTTTGGGGGAGAGCCCGGGACAGCCGGCACACATTATTAGGCATTCCATACACAGATCAGATTTATACGCTTGATAAACTGATGCATAGGATTGTGGAAATGTGGATTTTCCTGATCAGTTATGTCCCCTATCTTGGACCCCAACGGTTCTATATGCATGTTACAAGTACATGTATGTTCCCTCTAGTTCCAGTTTCTAAGACGCAAACATATGTGTGTCTACCGTCGACATGTTCTCTGTCAGATCCGCCATCGATGGGCTGGATATTCGATTCCTAAGTATGAAAGGCCACCGACTTTATATGGCTAAGTTACTCCATTTTTACAGTTCAGGCAAGTAGGCCCGATTCTGTCCTCAAAGCCTTTCCCTGCTCCCTGTCTTTGACAGCTTCAGCTTGAGCTCGCATCTGTATCCATGAACTTTGCCCTACTCCCTGTGCAGCTAACGGTGCCTGCCCCGGCCAGTTTTCGCCTGCCTGCCAAGAAGCTGTATTTCACCTTCGAATTATCTATTTTGCTCTTCAGCCGATGCATTCCTGTCTAGTGATTTAGGTAAACATTTCCTCTAGCTCACAAGCAAAGGACTCAGCCTTTCCGTCCTCCTGCAAGTGATTCATAGCCCTGCTGCCATGGAAAGTTTTCTGCCCCTCGCATCTCATATAGACACTTAGGCGTTTGTGCACGCACACAGTCAGTATAGACTAGATTCTGTCCGAGAGTCCTTCCTTGTGGATAACATAGTTCTTTAAACATAGGATGTTAGATATGATTTGGGATTAGGTTGACTTGACCCCCCAGACTTCTCGTCTCCACATGTAGAGCTAAATGTCAAGTCCCCTTCACCCCCTAGTTGCACGTCAATCACACGTCATGCTGCTGCGCGCGCATCTATGCCAAGTATTATCTTATAGATCCACCTATGTCTGATAATCCTAACCAATCATGTTTCTTTTATTCCTTATTACGCCTAGTTTCGATTACGTACCTGTTTTGTCACTTTTCTTATCAAATGTTACGCCTTCTACATTCGTTTCATTGTAATGTACTTATTATAAAAATACATGTCTGTCAATAAATTATTGTACTTCACTTCCTGAACCCTCGTGGTGACGGAACCTGAAGGCCGCGACTCGAGTCGGCCATTTTTGATGGAATAAAGCCCATTTAGAAACTCTTATACCACGGATTCTGCCTCTTGTTATTCTGAGCTATTTTATTTTATTTCAAGATCCCGTATGAAATTCAGTCCGGTAAAGAAGATTTTTGTTTACCACATAATGGCGCCCGAACAGGGACACTTTCTCATCTCACGCGCCGGCGGTGCGTTGCAGGCCCGGTCTCCTGCCACAGCTGGACGGACCATAAACGCGTACCAGCAGGATTTCCTGTAAGCTCCCTCCGGTCAAGCGGGGGCGACTGAGGCTGCGATCAACCCAGACGAGGCGGTGAGAAGTGCGAAGTATCCCGACCAGAGCCTAGCTGAGAGAGCAAGATCCGAGGTATACAGAGGCCCACCAGTTATTTCGAAATCCCGATGTCCAGAGGGTCCGCTGTCCGCAGTCATCGAGTCCTGTCCATTCTCTGAGGCCTTCCGTTTCAAGGAGCTACTCGGTGAGTACCATCGCCGGGGAGGCGTGTTGACGCGCACATAGGTTGTGCCGGTCAAGACGGATTTGGGTACACAAATCCGGTCTGCACTGTTTAGCAGTGTATATGTACTGTTTAGCAGTATATCAAGTATTCCGAAGTATGCAGTTATTGTCAAGAATTCAGCGTGGTGATTAGTTAGGCAGACTGTCATCATTGTCGGTCGTTGTTAAAATGTTTAATGTTTAATGTTTAAAGTGTCCAAATATTGTGGTATGAATGAGTGTTCATTGTTCACTGTTCATTATTGTATTTTTCGTATTAAGTGAGTTCAAGAGTAAGTATCAGATCAGTTGTCAATATGCCGCTCTTCTCGAAGTTAAGACAGATTACTACCAGAAAAGGGGTGCTTGAAGAAGCAGTTCCTATTCCTCCTAGGGACACTCCAGGGCATTTTATGTACCATAGGCATGGCTTAGATGCCATATTGTTTCTTGATCTATGGGTAGACTATACCAAGGGATTGCCGGAAAGTCAAAGGTGGCCCGTAGCGGGAACCTGGGATGCAGAGTGCATCATGAAAGTGGAGGAAGAGTTATGGAAAAGAAAGGTCAGACAGTCACAGAAAGACGCTGTTGAGTTATGGCGTAAAGAATCTCATAGACGAACAGAAAAAGCACGTAGACAAGAAGAGAGGAGTAAAGAAAGTTCAAATAAAGCTCAAGAAAGTCTATTAATTGAGGAAGGTATCCGAGTGAAATCAGAACAAGTAAATAGACAAAGAAATGCTCTTATGAATGGTATGTATCCCCTTCTAGCCGAAGGACTACCTAAGGCTGCTCCAGAAATGCCAAAAGACTTGCCACCCCCATTATTTCCAATTAAGGCACATCCAAAAGGGCATCCCAGAACCGCAGAAGATGTTTTTCTTTCCTCATATCTAGACGACGCAGCTCCCGAATATGCTAACGCCGCACCACATAGACCGTCTGGTGTAGGGGTTCAACGTCAGGATCAGGTATCTGTCCCCGTGCAACAGCAAGTCCCGACGCAAGCGTCAGCAAGCACATCTGTTTCCGCATCTGTCTCCGCAGTCGATTCTACAGGGGTATCGACACCCATAGTTGCTGTGTCACGTTCAACGAACCCATTCACACCCGACGCCCCAGATGGGGCCACGGGAGGTGCTAGCGTTACCTTTACACCACCCAGAATAAATAAACTTGTTTTTCAGGAGTCAGCACATTCACGTACACCTAAATTCGTAAGTGAACGTACGCTTAAGGAACTCCTTGTAAATTGTAGATATGACCCAGTGGTTGGTAAAGAGGACGAAATGGTCCTGGCATCATTACGTATCAGGCGAGCCGCAGAGTATTTAGCAAGGTTACCAGGAATGACTACGCATCTAGATAACATATATCATTTTGTTCAAACAGGACGAGATCCAGGATGTATTAACAGAGCTATGGAATTCCAGAAAGTAGAAATACAGGGGGAACTGTTACGTTTCCTCATAAACTGTGTGATCAGAAATCAAGACCGCCCGGGGGTAGACCCGAATGCAATGCTTATTCTTACAAAATGGAGTCAGAATATATCAGAAGGGAGACACGATAAGCAAAATTGTATAATAGCCATGTGCCGAAAAATCCGTAAAGAAATAGAGCGTATTCATGAAGAGAGATTGGGAACAGACGAGTTTGAGCAAGATGAAATGTCCGAATCAGGGAATTCCGCAAGACAGTCAGAGACCATAGCTTATGTAGGCAGAGGAAGATCCTGTGAAAATACTAGATGTTTTTCTGATCCCATACACTCAGTATGCCCAAATAATAGCAGAACGTATCCGACGCCTATAATAAATCTGAAGTCTCCTGAACATTCGTTTCAAGCCGCAGATAAAATATTACGAGAACGAAGGGGTTACCACTTCCTCGATTCCATGGATGAGCAAGAGTTAGCCAGATCAGCCGTTCACTGGATTGACAGTCCTGGAAAATACGGTGATGAGACCGTAGCACACACGTTTTTTAATCTCAGTACAGATGAACAACGTTTAGCTGGAATCTATATGATTCAGCAACTCCTCATATTATATAAGAGCCAACATGCTGACCCTGGTCCTTTACCTGATATATTAACGGAACTACTCACAAACAGATGGAGAGGTTCTAGTAACAAGCTAATTAAAGAGATATTAGTGTCACGTAAGCAGTATGTCCTTTTTGTAAGTCCGGATTCTCTCTCGCTGCCCCGCAGAGAAAGAGCGCCGTACTATATGGATAGACAAAATCCCCTACGAGAAGTGCACCCAATAAAAGGCGAAGACAATGAGTTTCACCGTGTATTTGTTTACACACCCATATCAAAAATGGAATTATTGGAAATGAAGAAAGTAGTACCTAGTCATGACAAAGACCCAGCGGGTTTCCACCGAGAAATTAAAGACATGTTACTGATGGGAGAGTACACCTTTCCTGATATTATGACGATATTAAAGGTGCTTTTGCCTGCTGGCATTTATGAAAAACTGAAAGAAAAAGAGTGGGAAGTGGGTGACCAAAAGATAGACTGGACAGCATTAGCAGAGGAAGAAAGGGGCCGAACTGCAGGTTCAGGGCTCGGGGATAAAGTTAAACTGTTACCAGGTTTACTAGTACAGGTACTGCCACGTTTATTAACTACAAAAAAGGAAGATTGGGGTGCAATCACAGCCTGCAAACAAAAGCAAGATGAAGACACAAGCGATTATTATGCTCGATTTGAAAAATGTTTTGGTATAAATAGTGGTATAAAAGCAAGTAGTGACTCATATCCACATTTATTTGTGACAAAATTAGTGGAAAATGCATTGCCTCCAGTAAAGAATAGAATATTGAAATTCGAGAGTACCTGGCAAAGTAACACTCCGTCACAAATGCTACAAATGTTACAGTATCATCACAATAGAATTAGGGATGAACAAGAACACGAGCATAGACGCATGAAGGATACAAAAATGAAAATGTTAGTTTCTCAGACAGTACCAGCAGATGGTCACAAAAAGGGTGTGACACATTCTGGTGATTCTGCAGTTCCTGTAAAAGGAAGCTGCAATTACTGTAAACAACTGGGCCATTATGTACACGATTGTCCAGTCCTGAAACGTAATATAGCTACAGGTATTGCAAAGGAGAGACCACGATTAGTTAGACAAGATCAGAATGAACAAGGAGCTATGCAGCATGGACAGTCCATGCCAGTTCAACAACAGTCCATGCCAGCCTCACAGCAACCCATACAGTTTGTGCCAGCTGCACCGCCGTTGCCTGCTACTGCCACACAAACCACAACACGACAAATGTATCAGAATGCACAGTATGAATACCCTGAGTATCAGCGTTACGCATGAACAAGCCTAGAGAGGGAAGTTGACTTACCGCTTATCGAGATTCCTGTAGATCAAGAAGGACCTTATGTACATAGTGAATTATTAGGTCAAGATAGAAAATTCTTACTCGATACAGGGGCAAGTCGAACAACCATAAAACGTAGTGAAGTTCCAGGGGCACCCCTCTCAGGCTCTCAAAATATTTCCCTTGGTTTTTCAGGAAAACCTATTGTTAATGAAGTATCACAGCCTCTACCACTTACGATAGGACCTTTGACACGAACTACAGATTTATTGCTTACTAAATCATGCCCAGAAAATCTGTTAGGAATTAAAACTCTGAAAGCACTAGGAGCCATAATATGTTGTTCTCCGGAAGGAGTAAGGTTGTTTTTACGTGATTTTAAAGGTCACTATGTATCTAGAGACATGGATCCCCGACTACAGACTTTACCAGTACATCTATGGGCACAAGGCCCTACGGATGTTGGCTGCATGAACATTACACCCTATCGAGTCACCCTGAAAGCAGGAGTGGTACTACCACGAATGCGACAATACAAGTTACCGCATGATGCTGTAGTGGCTTTGCTGAAAATCATTGATGAGCTGATTGTCCAGGGAGTAGTTGTAGAAACAGACTCCAATGTATGTAATTCACCGATAATTCCGATTCTTAAACGAACTGATCCTACTGCCCCACCAGTGTACCGATTGGTTATTGATTTGCGTGAACTAAACAAGTGCATTGTACCACAATTCCCTGTGGTCCCTGATATATCATCATTGTTGACAGCAATTGATTCCGAAGCAACATTTTTTACTGTAATCGATCTCAAGAATGCCTTTTTCAGCGTCCCAATAGATCCGGAAAGCCAATATTTGTTCGGATTCAGTTTAAATGGGCGCAGCTTTAAATTCTCACGCGCTCCCCAAGGATTCACAGAAAGCCCCAGCATCTACAGCCAAGCACTGAAGAGAGAACTTGACAGTATCCACATGCCAGTCAATACTGCACTGCTTCAATATGTCGATGATCTGCTGATCACAGCGAGAAGCGAGCCAGAATGTGAAAAAGCTTCTCTGACAGTTTTACATTTCCTAGCCGACAAGGGGCACAAGGTGTCTCCTTCTAAGCTGCAATTCTGTGTCCAGCGAGTTATTTATCTTGGTCACTCGCTGTCCAAGGAGGGAAGGCAGCTTACACCAGATCGCATCCAGTTAATTGCTAACATGTCAATACCCCAGACACAAAAGGAGGTGCGAGCTTTCATAGGCCTCACTTCATATTGTAGGCAGTGGATCCCTCAGTACGCTTTTCTAGCAAAACCACTCATTCAGTTAACCACACAGGAGGCAGCCACATCGACTGTTCTCCCTTGGACTCAGGAACATACACAAGCTTTTGAAAGCTTAAAGAAAGCTTTATGTCAAGCACCTGTTTTAGCAACACCATGTTATAGCAAACATTTTACACTCTTTGTTACAGAACGCGAAGGTACTGCCTTGTCAGTACTCACTCAGGATCAAGCAGGATCACGCAAGCCATGTGCTTATTTTTCCAGTACATTAGATCCCGTAGCTCAGGCTTTGCCTGCATGTCTGAAATCAGTGGCAGCGACAGCTTTAGCAATCAGACAAAGCGATGCCATAGTATTAGGACATCCATTGACAGTACAAGTACCACATGCAGTAGAGGTTCTTGTGAACCGAACACAAACACAACACTTGACCATAGCAAGACTTACCGGTTATGAATTAACATTGTTTCAACCACACATAGAGATCCGACGGTGTAATACATTGAATCCTGCTACACTATTACCTGTAATTGGAACAGACCCACTAGCTCATGATTGTGTTGAAATCATTGAAATAAAGACGAAACCTAGACAAGACTTGACAGACGTTCCGTTGTTAGATCCAGACCTGACGTTGTATGTAGACGGATCGTGCATGAGAACAAGTACAGGAGATTTAGTGGCCGCGTATGCAGTCACAACAGACACTGAAGTTATTGAGACAAATTGTATAGATACTTTGTCCGCCCAAGCAGCAGAACTTATTGCTCTAACACAAGCCTGTATTCAAGCCACAAATAAGAAAGTTAATGTATACACTGACTCACGTTATGCATTCGGAGTTGTACACGACTTCGGCGTGTTGTGGCGAGAGAGAGGTTATTTAACTTCCCATGGTGCCCACATTCAGCACGGACCCCTCATTCATGCTTTGTTAAACGCAATACATCTACCCACTGCTATATCGATTATGAAATGTAAAGCACACACGAAGGTTACTGATATCATTTCTCAAGGCAATGATTTAGCTGACAGAACAGCTAAACAGACTGCTCAGAATCGCACATTAGACATGACAAAGCCAATAGTTCAGACACCAACACAGTGTATGACAATTAAGGATCCCGCACTTGACGTAATTGATATACAGACACATGCCACAGCAGAAGAAATAAAGAAGTGGACTGAACTAGGAGGGATCCAGACAGATCAAGGATGGATGACGAAGGAGAAATCTGTATGGTTTCTCCCTGATTCCATGGTTCAAGCCATTATAGCTACAGTTCACAGTCCAGCACATTTAGGAGAGAAGGCTATGCTAGACAGCATTCAGCACATTTGGTTCAACAAACATTTACGAGCAGCAGCTAAACAAAAGGTTCGTACCTGTATGATATGTTGTCAGTTTAATCCAGGAAAGAGTGTTCCCGTAGAGCAGGGTGGATTTCAGCCTCCTGACCATCCTTTTGAAGTCCTCCAGATGGATTATATTCAGATGGAACGTTGTCGAGGATTCAAATATGTTCTCGTAGTTGTCTGCGCTCTCTCCCGTTGGACAGAGGCGTATCCCGTATCAGATTACACTGCCCCGACTACTGCCAAGCAGCTAGTTCGAGAATTCTTCCCACGGTACGGTTTACCACGTGTTGTATATTCAGATAACGGCCAGCCTTTCTCATCCGAATTAATGAAACATGTCTCACTTTTGTTGGGATATCAGTGGAAATTCCACTGTGTCCGACACCCCGAGGCAGCAGGTCTCGTGGAACGACATAATCAACTTTTAAAAATCAGACTGTCTAAAATATGTCAGGAGAAAGGTGTGGACTGGATAGTAGCTTTACCAGTTGCGCTATTTTACATGAGGATGGTAGCACACTCTCGAACAGGGTTATCCCCTTATGAGGTGATCTTTGGTAGACCACCGAATATGTGGGGGACGCCTATACCCCGTAAAATAACTGATGTTGATTGTAATATGCTGACAGATTACCTGGCTTCCTTGATGTCTGCACTACAATCTTGTCGTTCACAGGTAGTCGCAGCTTTTCCCGACAACACCGAGGTGAAACCTCATGATGTAATTCCCGGCGATTATGTTCTCGTCAGGAATTTTGATCGGAAAACCCAACTGGAGCCAAGGTGGAGGCGTCCTAAGTTGGTCCTGCTGACGACCAGAACAGCTGTGAAGATCGAAGGGAGAAAAGGCTGGGTGCATTCCAGCCATATAAAGAAATTTCATGGACTTCCTCCTGACACAAACAGTACTCCCCGTGTGTCTTCCCCCATTGACTCAAAGCTACCTTTGGCTGAGGCCAGTAGCACCGAACTTTACAAGCAGAAACTCAGGTCCAGATCTAAACTGTCGGACGATTTGATTGTTTAAGTCCTCTCCAAGGTGAAGCGGTTGAATCTGTCCCGACATGTATCCCTTAGGTCTGAATAATGTAGAGTCCAGAATCATAATGAAACGACATGCTTATTGTAAATTACTACGTAACCACTGTATTGTGACTTTATTAATTTTGTTTTTCTTGAGTTTTTTAGTTACTGCAAGTATATTGTTGCATATGTATTATCCTGTTTCTAAACGTGCTTTCAATATAACTGATGAACATTCTTTTAGTGAATTCCCCCCACATGAGTTGTCCTATAGACTTGCGCTGCGCAATAACACATTCATTAGTATGTTACATCATTCCCATCAGACTAGTAATGCCACCAATTGTTGGGTGTGTGGCCGACTCCCTCCCTATCAGAATAACAAAGGAGTTCTGCCTTTCTTTCCACATCCGTTCACACACAATGGCTCCTGTGGAGCATGGTTTAGTTTATTAAATTCCATAGACCCAGACACAGCAGTTTATCAACAACATTGGATATGGGGAAATCTGAATCTAGTTTTATTCGAAGTCTGTCACCCTAATAAGGAGGGTCACCCCAGTAGAACAGGAACTGATTTAGAAAATGAAGTGTATAAATTAGGTAATTTTACGCCTAATCTTATGATTTTGAATGTCAAATCCGAAGTTGAACTAATTCTGCCCACTATGTCAGTATTTCCAGTTAAGGGTGAATTATGTGTGAGAAAAGTTGGTTCCATACACATGGGCCATAGCCAATGCGTTACTACAGTAGAATATAGTGATCAAGGTAAATCTTCATTTAGAGCTTCTCGCCATTCTTACTTTATATGTGGTCAGACTGCATATATGCGTTTGCCTCTAGATTGGGATGGTACCTGTTACATAGCATTCCTTCTGCCACCTGTTTTTCTAGCTCCCCCTGATTATTATCGAAATGTTCATTTAGTACACAATAGAGAGCGAAGAGATCTCCCAGTTGTCGATTATACTGAGACGGCATGGGACAAGTATGCAGATTTCAATAAAGGTATCTTTCCCTATATAGGTACAATATCAAATAGTAAACTGATACGTAGACTCACCAAGACTCTTGAAGCTGTAGTAAATGAGACTATAGCCGCCCTAGGCAATCTGACAGAGGAACAATCAGTGATGAGAATTGTTGTTCTCCAGAATCGTCTTGTCCTTGACGTCATCCTGGCCGATAGGGGCGGAGCTTGCAGGGTCATCGGATCCAGCTGCTGCATATTCATACCAGAAAATTCGCCATCTGTATATAAAACTATAACACGCCTTCATAAGATTGTAAGCCAGATACACGAAAATCCAGGCACTTGGACGTGGTCCGGGTGGTTTTGGAGTGTGATATCAGCCTGGGGATGGAGAGTTCTATCCTTCCTAGGTATTGGCTTTCTTATGCTCTTCAGTTGTTGTTTATGCCTGCAATGTGGACCAGCGATTTGTGGTCTGTGTGCCACATCATGCATTCCATATCACAGTTCTCGTTCAAAATGCCGGAAGAAGAAGGAAGAAGAAATGATGCTCCATGAGCAAATCGATGGAATGATGAAGATTGATATCTCTTGAAGGGCAAGTAGGGGACAAGGAGGGAATGTGGAAATGTGGATTTTCCTGATCAGTTATGTCCCCTATCTTGGACCCCAACGGTTCTATATGCATGTTACAAGTACATGTATGTTCCCTCTAGTTCCAGTTTCTAAGACGCAAACATATGTGTGTCTACCGTCGACATGTTCTCTGTCAGATCCGCCATCGATGGGCTGGATATTCGATTCCTAAGTATGAAAGGCCACCGACTTTATATGGCTAAGTTACTCCATTTTTACAGTTCAGGCAAGTAGGCCCGATTCTGTCCTCAAAGCCTTTCCCTGCTCCCTGTCTTTGACAGCTTCAGCTTGAGCTCGCATCTGTATCCATGAACTTTGCCCTACTCCCTGTGCAGCTAACGGTGCCTGCCCCGGCCAGTTTTCGCCTGCCTGCCAAGAAGCTGTATTTCACCTTCGAATTATCTATTTTGCTCTTCAGCCGATGCATTCCTGTCTAGTGATTTAGGTAAACATTTCCTCTAGCTCACAAGCAAAGGACTCAGCCTTTCCGTCCTCCTGCAAGTGATTCATAGCCCTGCTGCCATGGAAAGTTTTCTGCCCCTCGCATCTCATATAGACACTTAGGCGTTTGTGCACGCACACAGTCAGTATAGACTAGATTCTGTCGAGAGTCCTTCCTTGTGGATAACATAGTTCTTTAAACATAGGATGTTAGATATGATTTGGGATTAGGTTGACTTGACCCCCCAGACTTCTCGTCTCCACATGTAGAGCTAAATGTCAAGTCCCCTTCACCCCCTAGTTGCACGTCAATCACACGTCATGCTGCTGCGCGCGCATCTATGCCAAGTATTATCTTATAGATCCACCTATGTCTGATAATCCTAACCAATCATGTTTCTTTTATTCCTTATTACGCCTAGTTTCGATTACGTACCTGTTTTGTCACTTTTCTTATCAAATGTTACGCCTTCTACATTCGTTTCATTGTAATGTACTTATTATAAAAATACATGTCTGTCAATAAATTATTGTACTTCACTTCCTGAACCCTCGTGGTGACGGAACCTGAAGGCCGCGACTCGAGTCGGCCATTTTTGATGGAATAAAGCCCATTTAGAAACTCTTATACCACGGATTCTGCCTCTTGTTATTCTGAGCTATTTTATTTTATTTCAAGATCCCGTATGAAATTCAGTCCGGTAAAGAAGATTTTTGTTTACCACAGGATGCACAGCTTTTATCACAATTCTCACCTATCTGCAACAATCTGTAAAACTCATGAGTATGTAACAGCACAGTGAACATCATATTTCCTCATTTGGAGGGCACTGTCATTTTTTGGAGTCTGCAGTGCACACAGCACACTCATGTACAACACTGACATGTGATCAGTGGAATAGGACTAGGAAAGGTGTCATACATCAGGTGATATGTACTAATTGAAATGCTGTTTAGAGAACTCATTGTCGGGTCCACATTGAATATGGTAATGAGTACTGACACGGTGGAGGCCTCATCTGACCAATGTGACTGACAGGATAGCCTAATCAATGGTGGTTCTAAAGGGCGGGGTTGGTGGGTACACCTGCGGCAGTCACAGCCATTGGCTGACTTTGTAAAATGCGTCCGCTGTGGTTCAAGGGATGTGTCCGCTGACAGAGGTGGCCGCCAATGTGGATACCAGACATCACCAGTGGAACTGCCTTCATCGTTGACCGCCAGATGATTTGAACTTCATGGTAGATTTGGTCCCGCTGATCACAGCCATAGGCTGGAATAGAAAAATGCAAACGCCGCGTTCCAATGTCTGTGGCCGTGCACACCGAAGTACGCCTATGTGGCCTATTTATACCATGCGTTGTTGGAAAGTTATCACTTGCCACCAGACACTGCTGATTGCTTCACCTCCCCATCACCTGTTGCTGTTTGTCACCTCTGGGAGCAGTTATGACATGTGATGTAGTGGAGAGGGCCCGTCCCTTCAATCCAGAGGAGCTGGAAACTCTGGTTCACAAGGTTATTCCCCTCTATGGTTCACCAGAGGCACCGGTAAGTGTCTTGAGTACTAATTGCACTCTACTTGACTGCTTACCTTCTGTGTCCAATGGCCACATTGTGCTTCAGAGTGTAAGCATAATGCTAAGTACATAGATTGCATGGCCCTTACATGAGTCACACATGTGAGATCCTATGAGTCACAGGACTTTTGAAGAGTAGTCCACTATTAGAATGTATGAAGTGGATTAATTCCATACCTATCACCGGCAAATCTCGATGCATCACTCTTGTTAAAGGTGGCTACAATGACTAGGACACACACACATCATGGTATATGTGCATTGGTCTGTACAGGCATTTCACCATGAGGCAGGTGTGCTTGCAATCTAGGATGATGGTAGCCAAATGTTCAGTTCAACTGTACACTCAGCCCACATCAGACTTTGCAGGACTGTTAACCGGAATGCATGAACAACTCATAGACACCTTCAGAGTGCAATTTAACTGTATGTTTACATATGGAATGGACAGAGGATCAAGTATTGGTTCGGAGAGGTGGAATTGGGAAGTCTACTTGGGATAACCAGCCTACAAGGTGCAAGGCCTGACTGTGGTAGAAGAAGTGCTGCAAATAGTCATGTTCCTGTTGGCCAGCTGCTACTTTGATGTTTCCAGACACAGTATTAGGTAACCCTACCTATCTTATTAGCTGTTATTTGCCTAAAATTAGGGATTTTGACTGAAGTGAATGCCATCATCTGATTTTTTTTACATTGACCCACACGCCCATTGTGTGTCTGTCATTAATGACTGTCCCTCAACTCAGACAAGTCTGTTGATAGGTGATTGTTGTATAGCTTACACTATACCTCCCAATTGCACATCTGAGACATGTACAGTGAGGCTACAGGTACACTATTGGTGGGAGATAGAGGTGGGTAACACATGTTTGCCTAACCTTTCCTCAATCAAAATCCACTAACAAATATAGAGCTAGTGTCATCTGTGTTACAGTGCCATATGTGCCTAAAGGGGTATAATGCAACAGTCGTACAAACAAGACAAAGTGTATCCTACTCACTAGGTTGTTCATTTGTGCGGTTCACATTTCCACACAACCACAATTAAATTTACTCTTAATTTTCACACTTACCAGCCCTTGACTTTTGACTTTAGTCTTTGTATGTTGTGTACACTATGTTACTCTTCCCTTTGTACCATATGCATCAATGCACTTGGACTGGCAGTAAAGGAGTCTGGGCAGTAATGCACAGGTCCTGAATCCTTCAGAATGATAAAATGGTGGACTGTGTGGCATTGTCCCTCCCATCACATTCCATTTAGGATTGCCTTGTTCAACACGATGTTAGTGGGCTGCCTCAGTCTGTGCATGTGATGACCAGCCTTGGAGTTTACCATCTCATGAGCAGAAGAGGACCTTCCATGCATTTATTGGCTTAGCAGGTTACATGCACACGTGTTCAGTCTCCTACATGGAGTTATGTGTGTGCCAGATGGCAACCAATGTCATAGCTACCATACAGAGGTCCAAAAATGTGCTGTTACAAAACTATTTCTACATGTCTTGCATCCACACAGACACTTCCCATAAAAAAAATCACCCGGACGTTGCGGACCCAGGGGGTCTCAAACCAGCATAATGCCAACTGCCTCAATAGGTGTGATAATCTCTGGAGCTGGGCGTGCAAGATTGCAGAGTTCAAGCTGGGGCAGGCCTTCAAGAGCAGTAGGTGGCCCACCCAGACCTTCATGGGCAGTTGAGAGCCCAACAGCAGCAAGTTGGGGTTGAGCATTGGCCTTAATGTGACATTGTGCATGAGCAACTAACATTTGTTACATGTAGCTTTCTCCCCGCAAGCTTGGTGCTGACTTATGTCCCATGCAACAGGACCGTTGTTGCATGTGTAGGCATGGGAGTTGGTGCATGGTGTTCACCACTGACTATAGGTCATGGTCCAAGGAACTAAGCAAGGGCCAATAAAACATGTCTTACCGCTGTGGCAAATCGACATGGCGGCGTAATGTCTCTACTTTTCCTAAATTGCAGCATGATGGAATGTGTGTAAGTGGTCCTACTTAGGCCGTTTGTCAGCCTTGTATCAAAAGGTTAGCTGCCTCACTACTGTGTCTCATGTGATGGTGTACCACATCTTTGTGGCATGGCATTCAAAGTACTCTGGGTACAGGGCTGTGTACCACACCCCCTTGGTATTTGGAAGTGTGCAGTTGTAAGAGTTGGCTAAAATCACTTATGCCAGCTTATTGGATGCCTACATGCAGCCATGTTTACCTTTACGTGTTGTACTGTCACAAGTACCCCTGTGGAATACATGAACTGAGGGTATATGGGTCACTATCTGTATGAATCAGACGTTTCTGTTTGCCAATGTGTACATGTATGAATGAGTGATAAGCATGCAAAGTCTGTGAAAGCCAAAATTGTGTTATGTTAGGATATGGGTAGATGAGTCGCACATACCCAATGATGTAGATGGTTGACATCTTGCAGTTAAATCTGTTGATGAAATGGCACACGTTTGTGATGTTACAGTCATCTCAGCCATAGATTTTAAGCATGCCAATGAAAATAATCTATGTAGTATGCTGGGATGGGCATGTGCATCAGTGAGCCATCAGTCTGTGGATGGTGACATGCATCTGGGAGTGATATGCAGACATGTTGGTGTGACCTATGTGTCAGAAGTCAGTGCTACATGGATACATGTGTCACAAATACATCGAATGTACTGTGCGTCCACTGCCCTTGTGGAGGCCAATCTGACATCTGCATTGATGGCTTCATTACAATACCTTATGTACTTTCAGTTTCCTAATGATATAGACAATTTAAATGTGCAAAAGGTCTGTTCACATGAAATGATCTATATTATGGATGTACCTAGGCAGAGTCAGGTACAATGTTCAAGTAGGCTGCTATATCACATGACTTTGTACCTGTATGTCTCCATACTATTGTTCTGGACTACATGAGACTCGTAGCTAGCCTACTCATGTGCATCTGTCAACAGCATCATCTGGCAGTGGACAGAAGTGAGACAGTAACTTGGAAATGTTAACTGTGCAGAATGGGCACTTCCATGTCAATTGTTACTTCAAAATTTGGTGTCACATATCCCTGCTAGTTGTCCTGCAGTACTACCTATAGTAGGTTTGGGACTCCTGACCTTTTGCTTGATGCAGGTCCTGTGTGGATACGTAGTGATATATTCATGTAGACATTGCATCAGATAACTTAAGCTGACAATTCCATGGTACGAGGACCTAAGTTTAGAGGGTGATGTTATATATTGCTACACACATAAGGGTGACATTTGGACAGTCTCTCAAATGCAATTGGAGCTGGCAGTTGTTCTGACACCCTGATGATTGACTGTGCTCAGTTTATGTGGCATTAAAGCATTTTCTCAGACCAATGGGACAGATGTACTGACCCTTGTACAAGTACTCATCCATGATGATGTATAATGTGGTGTAATGATATGCTTGCATATTGATCTTAAGCAATTGTTTAAAAAGCTATTTATACTCCTGTGACAGCATCTACAGAGGACAGAGGTCAGCGAAGGAGACAAGCCCAAGACTGTTGGGGTTGCAGCTGGTAACAGTGGTTCCCAGCAACACAGTGACACTAAGGTGAACGCTGGCCCGAAGGATTAGGGGATTGCCCTGGAGGAGCAAGACAACAGCACCTCAACAGCATCTTCTTGGTCGGCCCGTGGCTTCTCTCTGGTGGTGGCAGACCAAGCAAAAACACCATCCACTACATCTATGTACGCCATCCCCTTCCATCTCCATACTCCCTGCTGCTCCCCAAACTGCTGTCCGTACCCGCTTCTCTAAGCAGAGGAGAGTCTCATTCACATCAGGCACCTACTACCCTATCCCTGTCTCCCCTGCTGCATTGAGTGTGGAGGCAGTACATGTCCTTAGGCAGATCTCTGTGGGTCAAACTGTGGTGCTGAATGCCTTCCAGGAGCATGGCAACAAACTCACCAAGACTGTTGCCTACCTAGAGAGCATTCACTCTGGAATGGAAGGTCTACAGAGATCTTTTCAGGCTCTTTCATCCACACTGATGGCAGCCTTCCAAGTCTTCAAACCTCTACCACACCTCCTGCCCCTTCTCCATCCCCCATCACTAGCCCAAAACCTGTCTAATGTTCACGCGCACCTGGGGATGCATCAACATCACGATCCACGTGCAGCACACTTCAACACAAAGATAAGAGGTATAAACTCAGCACACAAAAAGACCAGCCCCCACCCACAAAACAACATCCACAGACATCCAGACAGACATCACACACCTAGAGCGTTCCACATCCACTCCCATGGTCACACAACAACACACAACCGATACAACACCACCAACACAGACAACTGACATTACACAGCCAATTGACAGCACACACACAGACACCACAATCACAATACTAGCCACAGACGCATCACACAAGTCCAACGTCTAAAAACATTCAACATCAAAACATACATCAGACACTCAGAGACATGCCTGCACAGCACATGCATCCATGACTCATACCTCACATTCCTCTCCCTCCAACACGCTCACCTCACCTCCTAACAAATCTCCCAGGACCCTTACCATTTTTGCCTTTGACCTTTTCCTTGCCACAGCTGCCCACCCCCTTCCTAAAAGCAAAAGGGCTGGGTTCCCACAACTACCCTACCCTACCACTTCTGAAACCACACAAACAAAACCTGCCCTCCAGACTACTAGAGCCTCTACCGCCCCAAGGGAGTAAGAGGAGGAGAGACACCCACCCTGATCCCAACCCACCCCCTCCAAAAACACAAAGGGACCCTTCAAAGCCCCACTCCAGGTCTTCCACACAGAAGACCAAAAGGTCCAAATGTGCACCCCCCTAGATATCCCACAGTACCCTTAGGGGGTACAAAATCCCACATATGGTCCGTCCCAGCCCTCCCAATCCTGAGCTGAGCCCTTCAACAGCCCAAACCAGTCCTCCCAAACTCGAGCCCAGCCCTCTCACTGCCCAAACCAGTTCTCCCAATCCGGAGACCAGTCCTCCCAAGGGGTAATCCAGTCCCCCCAACCCAAACCCCAGCCCACCCATTTGTGTCCTCAGAGGTGCCTAGACTGTCCATTAGATGCCCCTATCCAGGGGAGGTTTCCCTGGCAATGATCTGAGTGGCAGGTTTTGTGGCACTGCAGTGTGCTGAATCACCTGTTATCTTTCTGGACTGGCCATTGGCCTTTGTGTTTTAACACTGATGTTTTTGTTACAATAAAAAACTCATCTTTCTTGTCTGTGTAGACCTGTGTCCTACCCTTGCTAATTATGCAGACTGATGTTAGTGGATAGGTGGGCCTGAGAGTGTTTAGTTGTGTGTGCTTCACCATGATAGATGATCCCTTGGCAGTAATAAGTATGTACAGCCTTTGGGACAGACAATGGAGTTACTGAGGGCGAGGCTCAATGTTAAGTGAATGCATATCTGGTATGACTTACTATTGAGGCACACATTGCTTTGGCTGGTCTCTGCTATGACATCTTGGTTTCAGCCAATGTCCACGTCTGCTAGCTTGCACTACTAGCGAAGATGTACCTTAGTGTGTGTGCATACACGACACAGCTAAGGGCACATTTAAGCCTGAGTTTCACTGTTCCTGAAGAAAGACAAAAGAAATTGGGTAATTTGGCTGAAACATAAAGACCACCTCACTTTTTTGGGACGTGCAAGATCATTTCTCCTCTTTCACATCAAACTTTGATTTGAATCCTGCCCCAGGAACGTCCTATTAAAATTGGTTCTCACCACTAGATTTAGTTTTCTGGAGATGCTTTTAAGGTTCGCTCTCAGTACACTCACCCAAAAGATTCCCGCTCCGCTGTAATTAGTCATCGAAGCACACCTAGGAGGAACTCGCCCCCTAGGTGGGAACCCAATGATGAAGCATTCCACAAACTAGGTTGGTTGGTCTGTTAGGGTTCTTTTAAAAACCAAATGGGTTTTCTGCAAGGGAGACTACTTTTATGACCAATGACAGATTGGTCTCTCTAGACCACCATTAGCTCATTCACAGTGTTCATTCAGTATATTTTGGGGAGACGAACAAGCCCCTCTGTTCCCTCCTCTCGCTCTCATCTTTGTTTAGACAATGTTTATGGCACACAGCATTACACCAGCTTCTGAGATGTCCACAAATGTAGGATTTGTAAGTTTGCGTATGTACTGATCAGGACCTAGGAGTAACCAATAGGATGTGATGGGAACAGACTCCAGGTGATGTTGCGTACAGGGACACAATAGATAGGTTTGGACCAGGAAACCAGCGGCCCTAACCTAGTCCACTGTGTAGTGGCTCCAGGGTGGGTGGGTTGTAGTGTCTCCCCACCGCTATTGATGTTTACTGGGTGACAGAGTTGGTTATGAGTGCCTTCAGTCAGTGCCTTCAGTCAGGTGACGCACAGTGTCTGTAGATGTTCAACTGGGATGTTTGTGCTACCCACACCGACACATACACAGACTCCCTGTCTTCTATATTGAGGTGGACGTGTACAGTGTTGTGTATCTGTAGGTTTGAATCCTGTTACACTTGTGCTCCACAAGACGACTTTGAATGGACTTTAGGGGTGGCTCTCACAGGGGCGTGGCTGATGTATATGAGGAGCTCACTTCCACACACGTCACCTGTACCTCTGTGATTGTCATATTATACCACACAGTGACATATATTCCTCTTTGTTACACAGCTCTACATCTTGGTATCTGAGACTTCAACTTACTTTGCTTCGACTGGTGACAAGGACAGTTGCCTTTTCCCAATGGTTGTTAGTAGCATTTGTTGTTGAAGACCTTACTCTGACTTACTTCCAGGAATTTTTGGTGATGCTTCTGTTCTGACCTGCTAACAGTGGGTATGGGCTGTTAGGCGTGTGTTTGTTGTTCGATCTGCACCAGTTGAAGGTAGTATGGCTGGTGATTTGAGAAAGGTTTACGGCTTGTGCATGTGGATAATATGGAATGTGGGGTGGGTACCTCATGTGCTTCTGCATTGGAGACCTACCGGGACTGACGACGGACATACCCCAGCACACTTCAAAAGCTGCTACACAACTTACAGTATTCACTCTTTTTCACTCCCTTCAGGCCCCCCAGGCCTTGCAGTGGGTTAATACTAACTAGCGGGGGTCTGTGAGAGGGGTGCACCTTATGTAATGGTGGCCATGTCTTATGACACCTTTACTGTGCATCAGAATGTATCCTAGTGTGCCACCTGACGTGCATTTTGAAGCTTCTGCCATTGCCAAAAGATATCTGATACAACTGACCTCACACCTGGGCCATTCCAGGATTAATGACTTTGCGATGGGTTGTGAGTTGTATAAGATCAATGGACAACAACTATAGCTTAGTTGTGTATTTTGGAACAGCTTATGTTCTGAAATGATGAGACTATTAGTGTATTGTGACAAGTCTCTTAGGAGTGACATCATAGGTAATGCAGGGTGGTACTGCTGCTGACATCTGTGGCGTATTTGTGGATCCTGATGGTGATGGCTACAATGGAGAGCCAGATGGATACATGTCTCACTACATTCTTTTTCATGCAACCGTTACACATGTATATTTGCAAGCTGTCCCAGTGTAATGACTGGGACACACATTTCTCAGACACCAACAAACATGCAGACATGGTTGTACTCCTGCTTTTTGATGGCAGCCCATCGATTTGCTACTGGATCTCAGTGGAGGGATCGGTAGGTCTCTTGCCTGCGGTTGAGTCCACGGTCTGACAAGCTGGTTGGACTGTCTCGGCCGCCTCATCGGAAACGCGAATCGTAACTGGCCAGTCGGCTCGTCCTCTGTTCCATTGTCAGATTCGCTCCAATTCGTCTTTCCAACGCTGCCACAGACCGAATTTGTTGACGGAAGGACATCTGCCATTTTTAGTTACTGAAGCATGTTCTATTTTTAAAATGAGTTATTTTAACATAAACACATATAAGTCAACATTAGTACATTCTGTCAGCAGTCCTTTAGTCACAACTGAAGGAACAGGACCTACTTTGGTGATAGGTAGTAGTACTTCATGCGAAAAGCTCCACTTATCAGAACTTGTTAGTACATTTTTAAGTGACTGAAACACCAACACTAAACGATACAGTAAATACTGCTAAATTATATATTATTTTTTGTCATATAAATTTTTTCAAAGTATTCTGCTCCTGGCAAGTGACTACCACCACAAAGGGCAAAGTGCTGCACAGTGCCAAGTGATTGCAGCCTTTATGAGAAATAAATCAGGGAATAGTTTAAAGTATTTGTAAAAATGACTGATTAGTCTTTTCTCCCAAAAACACAATTCAAATTCTACCTAAACAATAATCTACATTTTCCTTTTCAGAATGAGTTATTAACCTGCATTTGCCTTTTCAGAGTAAGTCATTTTCTAAAATGTAAAAACTATTTTAAACATTTTTTCTAAATTTAAAAGGTCAAAAGGCTAAATCTTCGCTCTTAACAATTTATTTTTTAAATAAAAGCAGCTAGACTTAGACCGAAAAAAAAATCGTCTAATACGAACAGAGTAACACCAGCCTAAATACACAACAATTTTTGACTATTTAGAACAGGTCATTAATGAGACTATTTTGATTACAGTTCAACTATGATGGACAACAAATTAATATGATTAAAATGTAAACATATTAAATTGTTTTTTAAACCAACAGAGCGCATTTTAGAAACTCCACCAAGGCAAGCACACTCCTGCATCCCCTCAAAATTGTAAAGACATCTTCTCACTCAAAACAGCATTGCTTTTAATTTGGATTGACAATGTTTACCTTTTATTCAAATAATGAACATTTATTCAAATGTTTTGAATAATATTAATATTAAGATTTTTTAAATAATGGAGAGTGTGCCTTAGGCAATTTATAATTTGTCTGAAAAGGGAAGCAGAATACTTAAATATCAAAAATACCCTTATTATTATACGGAACCACACACTGAAGCATGGGCACGCTGGTATGTGTAAATTACTCCGAATCTCATTGCAAAGGCATTGCAGTTACTCTGGGGTAATATATCAAATGTACCTCGGAGCATACCACTCTGTCGCCAAAAGTGAGACAAAATGTAAACAACAAATAAAATCATTTGCTTCCTCCACCAATGAGCCCTGTGGTACAGATCTAAGGGAGGTGTCCATAAATCTGCCTGTACATTTTGCTGCAGACATGCCGTCCATACCAAATTTGAAAAGGTTTAAAGGCCATAAAAGAAAGGCAGATAAAGTTGAACCCTCTCAACCTTATCCATTTTCTGACATAGACATTCCTACCAAACTAAGAGAAACCTTTAATCATGAACCTTTCCTTTTCTATGATAACAAACAACCTACCACAAGAATCTACTGTTGCTAGTCAACATATTCTAGAAAATAGTGCTATTTGGATGATGGATGGAATATTTAAATTAACACCACACTGATTCAACGAAAAATACAACATTCTAAAATAAATATTAACACATTGCCTTCGGTATATTTATTTATTTATTTAGAGTTTTGCATAGAGCGAAAATGACCCTAAAGGGTATTAGAACGCTTTACATATATGCAGGTGAGCGCACCAGTAAGTCAGAACAGTATTAAACCATACAACAATCACAATAAAAGTACTGGAAGTCATGGGAAGTAGATGGAATGAAGAGCTACCAGTAGCCCATCCAAACGGTAAAAAAAAAGTGAGAGGGAGAGGTAAGGCAGGCCATAATACACAATAAATTCAAACACAACAATAGTTCCAGATGAGGTTGTACCCCGGCGGGGTGAAGAATTCCTTTGAGTCGACTACAGATATCAACAGAGCAGGCATAGTAGGAGGTAGATTACCATTGTTTACAGAGTGACATCAGTACTGTAGAGTCAAGATAATGGGAGCTAGCGCAAGAATTTGTTCATCAATAGCATTTTTACTCTCTTTTTGAACAATGCAGATGATGGATTGATTCTGATTTCCGAAGGTAGGGAATTCCAAACTCTCGGCGCAATACCAGAGAAGGCACGATTGTACGGTTTTTTTTCTTGAATTTTTGTGGTTTCAGTAGCAACGAGGAGATGCTTCTAGAGGTTCTAGAGCCACCGGACAACTCCAATTGCTGTGCAATGTATTTGTTGAGGTGAATGGCTTTGTGTGTTAAACAGGCAATTTTCAGATGGATTCTAGCCACGTAGGGCAGCCAGTTTAGACATTTCAAATTGGGTGTGATGTGGGTATTGCATGTAGATCCTGTAACAAGTCTAGCAGCTGCTTTAAGTGAGGCTCTAAGGGGGGGGGCAACTCAGTCCTGGGTAGGCCACATAAGAGTTACATTTCCATAGTCCAGTCTGGAAATCACTAGGGCTTAGACAACTGTTTTCAAGTCATTCTCTGGAAGGAAGGGTATGATTTTCCTTAGGATGCTCAGTTGAAAATTACCTCCTTTAGTGGCTGAGCTGATGTGATCCTGCATGTTAAGGTTCTTATCAACTGTGATTCCCAGAGATTTCGAAGAATAGATGACATGTGAAACGCAATTAAGGGCAGTTAAATGTTTCAACCAGTTATCAATGTCTAGAGATTGTTTGGAGAGTGAAATTAAAAGGAATTCGGTTTTGAGAGTGATTAGTTTGAGATGGTTGCAGTGTAGCCAATTTTGAGTTTTTTGTAGAATTGTGTTGAGGGACCTAATATCCTCCAAGGAGGAGATTTTCATATAAAGTTTGGTGTCATCGGCGTACCTGTGATAGTTGATGCTTGTACCTTTCAGGATTTTGGTTAACGGTTCCATGAACAGGTTAAAGAGAGTGGGTGAGTGAGAGGAACCCTGTGGAACCCCTAATGAGACTGGTGTGGAGTTGGGCAGGGAGTGATTTATTTATATTCTTTATGATCTATTGTGGAGGAGGGAGACAAACCAACCTAGGATGGGACCGGAGAGCCCCATTCTGTTTTCAAGTAAATCACGGAGACAGTAATGTTTGACAATATCAAATGCTGAGAAGAGGTCAAGGAGGATTAGCAGACAGGATTCATTTTGATCAAGCATTTGTAAGGCGTCATCAACTATGTGCGTGAGGGCCGATTCAGTACTGTTTCTCTGACGGGATCCAGATTGATATTGGTTCAGGAGTTGAAATTTCTCAATGTGATTGCGAAGTTGAATATGGACACATTTCTCTTTGAGCTTGGAAAGAGTCGGGATGCAGGAGATAGGGCGAAAATTATTTAGATCCTTGTGGTCCGCTGTTGGTTTTTTAAGAATGGGGGGAACCTGTCCTGACTTCAGGCATTCTGGTATGGTGCCTTGACGTCGCAATGCATTTAGTATTTTGGTCCAAAGTGGGAGCAGTGAGGTTTTAATCTCATTGAAGAGATTTGAGGGTAGTTGATAATTGAAGTAGTTTGAGGGTTCGAGAGCAGACAGTATTTTTAATATGGTAGCTTAATCAAAGGTTCTGCATGAGCACCACAAGGCATTGTTTTTGGGGAGTGTGTAGGACGCTCAGGCCAAACGAACGGGTGGGGGTAGCTGAGTGCAGGAGCTGGAAGGAGATCCAATGCCACCTGTAAGTCATTTTCAATCTTTTTTGTCTTCCCCAATAAGAAGGGGGAAAGTTCTTCACAGATTAGACCCCGGGAGAGGGATGGGTTGTCTGTTGGACTGCGATTTGTTGATTTTAAACAGTTTTTGGGGGCGGTTTCTGGCGTCATTTAGCTGTTCCCTAAAGAAGTCTACTCTGGAGCTACGAATGCGTTTGTTGTAAATACTTCATAAAGATCTCAGGTGTTTGAGGTGATCTAGAGTGGGGGTGAGTCTCCATGACCGTTAAGCCAATCGTAGTTTCCGTCTTTTAGCATGTAGGCTACCATTGACCCAGGGTTTGGAGCCTTTGGTGGACATTCTTTTAAGTTGAAGGGGTGCCATAGTATCAAGGTGGTTGTCATGGAGTTATTTTAATGATCAGTAAGGACCTGGATGCCTGACATGTCCTCGGGATGGGGAAGGATGCAACTGCTGATAGATGACAGATCATTTGGGTTAACGTTATATGTGATCCTTATACAATATCTGTTTTTTTTCATTTGCACCTTTTTTGAAGGCAGCGACTCTGTGATGAGGAAAATAATGGGGTGATGGTCTGTTCAGTCACATGGAGTGATAGATTCCAGTTTAATGTAGCTGGTCTTAGAGATGACTAGATCCAAAGTCACTCCAAAGTTGTGGGTAGGGCTGTCGTAGAATGGGATATGGTTGAGGTCAGCAAGGAAGGTTTTAAGACTGATCACTGCTTGGTCATTAGGGTTAATCCAGTGGAGGTTAAAGTCACCAAGGAATATCTGGGGTCAGTGTAGACTGGTGTTAGTTTTGATGATTTCCATATTATGTTCAATGAATGGGAGGTTATCTCCTGAAGGGTGATAAAAAGCTTGTAGCTTGCAACTAGGTCTATCTTTAGTCCATATTTCGATGCCAAGATATTCGTACGATGTGAGAGAGATAATTGGTGCTTGCTTCACCACAAGAGTGTTGCGGTAAATACAAGCTACACCACCAGCAAGTCTGAATGGTCTATATAATCTGATGATGTTGTAGCTGGGTGTTACTAGCATGACAAGAGTGGGGGTGGAGGAGTCATTTAACCGAGTATCTGTCAGTACTATGAGGTTGAGACTGTGAGAAAGGATGAGGTCCGCAACATCCGCCACATGTTTAGATGCCGATCTGCAGTTGAGTACCATATATTTCAGATGAGGTGTATTGTCAGCGGAGGGAGTCTGGGTGATGGGAATATGCTTGAGGTTGGAGTTGTTAACTGATCTTGGATTGGGTCTCAGTTATCTGTGGGGATCGGAATAATTTGAATTTGGCCCAAGTTGTCTGGGGTTTTGTAGTGTATAGGATTGTAGGAGAGCAGGAGAATATGGATATCAATGCCTGATAGTGAGTTTTCAGTCTGAAGGTCTGGGGGCGGCAATGGGCTAGGGAATAGTTCTCCAGGTGAACTGGGGCGACGGTTCAGTAGCTGATAACCCATTGAAAGTGGGGGGTGAGATCTGTCTAATCTGCTTATTGTTGGTATGTGATAGTGAATGTCTATACTTAACCAGCAATTTAGTGGGACAGCAATAATGTTTATAAGGCTTTGTATGTCTACCTTAAGATGATGAAGCTCCAGAGAGATCTCACTGAGCTTGGAATGGAAGAGTGGTGTGAGAGGAAGCGGTTGAGATGTGAGTTAAGGGGCCTGGAGAGAGGGAGCTCTAACTCGGTGTTAGGGAGTGCCTGAGTGGGAGAGTCAGTGCCTTCAGTCAGGTGACGCACAGTGTCTGTAGATGTTCAACTGGGATGTTTGTGCTACCCACACCGACACATACACAGACTCCCTGTCTTCTATATTGAGGTGGACGTGTACAGTGTTGTGTATCTGTAGGTTTGAATCCTGTTACACTTGTGCTCCACAAGACGACTTTGAATGGACTTTAGGGGTGGCTCTCACAGGGGCGTGGCTGATGTATATGAGGAGCTCACTTCCACACACGTCACCTGTACCTCTGTGATTGTCATATTATACCACACAGTGACATATATTCCTCTTTGTTACACAGCTCTACATCTTGGTATCTGAGACTTCAACTTACTTTGCTTCGACTGGTGACAAGGACAGTTGCCTTTTCCCAATGGTTGTTAGTAGCATTTGTTGTTGAAGACCTTACTCTGACTTACTTCCAGGAATTTTTGGTGATGCTTCTGTTCTGACCTGCTAACAGTGGGTATGGGCTGTTAGGCGTGTGTTTGTTGTTCGATCTGCACCAGTTGAAGGTAGTATGGCTGGTGATTTGAGAAAGGTTTGCGGCTTGTGCATGTGGATAATATGGAATGTGGGGTGGGTACCTCATGTGCTTCTGCATTGGAGACCTACCGGGACTGACGACGGACATACCCCAGCACACTTCAAAAGCTGCTACACAACTTACAGTATTCACTCTTTTTCACTCCCTTCAGGCCCCCCAGGCCTTGCAGTGGGTTAATACTAACTAGCGGGGGTCTGTGAGAGGGGTGCACCTTATGTAATGGTCATGTCTTATGACACCTTTACTGTGCATCAGAATGTATCCTAGTGTGCCACCTGACGTGCATTTTGAAGCTTCTGCCATTGCCAAAAGATATCTGATACAACTGACCTCACACCTGGGCCATTCCAGGATTAATGACTTTGCGATGGGTTGTGAGTTGTATAAGATCAATGGACAACAACTATAGCTTAGTTGTGTATTTTGGAACAGCTTATGTTCTGAAATGATGAGACTATTAGTGTATTGTGACAAGTCTCTTAGGAGTGACATCATAGGTAATGCAGGGTGGTACTGCTGCTGACATCTGTGGCGTATTTGTGGATCCTGATGGTGATGGCTACAATGGAGAGCCAGATGGATACATGTCTCACTACATTCTTTTTCATGCAACCGTTACACATGTATATTTGCAAGCTGTCCCAGTGTAATGACTGGGACACACATTTCTCAGACACCAACAAACATGCAGACATGGTTGTACTCCTGCTTTTTGATGGCAGCCCATCGATTTGCTACTGGATCTCAGTGGAGGGATCGGTAGGTCTCTTGCCTGCGGTTGAGTCCACGGTCTGACAAGCTGGTTGGACTGTCTCGGCCGCCTCATCGGAAACGCGAATCGTAACTGGCCAGTCGGCTCGTCCTCTGTTCCATTGTCAGATTCGCTCCAATTCGTCTTTCCAACGCTGCCACAGACCGAATTTGTTGACGGAAGGACATCTGCCATTTTTAGTTACTGAAGCATGTTCTATTTTTAAAATGAGTTATTTTAACATAAACACATATAAGTCAACATTAGTACATTCTGTCAGCAGTCCTTTAGTCACAACTGAAGGAACAGGACCTACTTTGGTGATAGGTAGTAGTACTTCATGCGAAAAGCTCCACTTATCAGAACTTGTTAGTACATTTTTAAGTGACTGAAACACCAACACTAAACGATACAGTAAATACTGCTAAATTATATATTATTTTTTGTCATATAAATTTTTTCAAAGTATTCTGCTCCTGGCAAGTGACTACCACCACAAAGGGCAAAGTGCTGCACAGTGCCAAGTGATTGCAGCCTTTATGAGAAATAAATCAGGGAATAGTTTAAAGTATTTGTAAAAATGACTGATTAGTCTTTTCTCCCAAAAACACAATTCAAATTCTACCTAAACAATAATCTACATTTTCCTTTTCAGAATGAGTTATTAACCTGCATTTGCCTTTTCAGAGTAAGTCATTTTCTAAAATGTAAAAACTATTTTAAACATTTTTTCTAAATTTAAAAGGTCAAAAGGCTAAATCTTCGCTCTTAACAATTTATTTTTTAAATAAAAGCAGCTAGACTTAGACCGAAAAAAAAATCGTCTAATACGAACAGAGTAACACCAGCCAAAATACACAAATATTTTTGACTATTTAGAACAGGTCATTAATGAGACTATTTTGATTACAGTTCAACTATGATGGACAACAAATTAATATGATTAAAATGTAAACATATTAAATTGTTTTTTAAACCAACAGAGCGCATTTTAGAAACTCCACCAAGGCAAGCACACTCCTGCATCCCCTCAAAATTGTAAAGACATCTTCTCACTCAAAACAGCATTGCTTTTAATTTGGATTGACAATGTTTACCTTTTATTCAAATAATGAACATTTATTCAAATGTTTTGAATAATATTAATATTAAGATTTTTTAAATAATGGAGAGTGTGCCTTAGGCAATTTATAATTTGTCTGAAAAGGGAATCAGAATACTTAAATATCAAAAATACCCTTATTATTATACGGAACCACACACTGAAGCATGGGCACGCTGGTATGTGTAAATTACTCCGAATCTCATTGCAAAGGCATTGCAGTTACTCTGGGGTAATATATCAAATGTACCTCGGAGCATACCACTCTGTCGCCAAAAGTGAGACAAAATGTAAACAACAAATAAAATCATTTGCTTCCTCCACCAATGAGCCCTGTGGTACAGATCTAAGGGAGGTGTCCATAAATCTGCCTGTACATTTTGCTGCAGACATGCCGTCCATACCAAATTTGAAAAGGTTTAAAGGCCATAAAAGAAAGGCAGATAAAGTTGAACCCTCTCAACCTTATCCATTTTCTGACATAGACATTCCTACCAAACTAAGAGAAACCTTTAATCATGAACCTTTCCTTTTCTATGATAACAAACAACCTACCACAAGAATCTACTGTTGCTAGTCAACATTTTCTAGAAAATAGTGCTATTTGGATGATGGATGGAATATTTAAATTAACCCACACTGATTCAACGAAAAATACAACATTCTAAAATAAATATTAACACATTGCCTTCGGTATATTTATTTATTTATTTAGAGTTTTGCATAGAGCGAAAATGACCCTAAAGGGTATTAGAACGCTTTACATATATGCAGGTGAGCGCACCAGTAAATCAGAACAGTATTAAACCATACAACAATCACAATAAAAGTACTGGAAGTCATGGGAAGTAGATGGAATGAAGAGCTACCAGTAGCCCATCCAAACGGTAAAAAAAAAGTGAGAGGGAGAGGTAAGGCAGGCCATAATACACAATAAATTCAAACACAACAATAGTTCCAGATGAGGTTGTACCCCAGCGGGGTGAAGAATTCCTTTGAGTCGACTACAGATATCAACAGAGCAGGGATAGTAGGAGGTAGATTACCATTGTTTACAGAGTGACATCAGTACTGTAGAGTCAAGATAATGGGAGCTAGCGCAAGAATTTGTTCATCAATAGCATTTTTACTCTCTTTTTGAACAATGCAGATGATGGATTGATTCTGATTTCCGAAGGTAGGGAATTCCAAACTCTCGGCGCAATACCAGAGAAGGCACGATTGTACGGTTTTTTTTCTTGAATATTTGTGGTTTCAGTAGCAACGAGGAGATGCTTCTAGAGGTTCTAGAGCCACCGGACAACTCCAATTGCTGTGCAATGTATTTGTTGAGGTGAATGGCTTTGTGTGTTAAACAGGCAATTTTCAGATGGATTCTAGCCACGTAGGGCAGCCAGTTTAGACATTTCAAATTGGGTGTGATGTGGGTATTGCATGTAGATCCTGTAACAAGTCTAGCAGCTGCTTTAAGTGAGGCTCTAAGGGGGGGGGGGCAACTCAGTCCTGGGTAGGCCACATAAGAGTTACATTTCCATAGTCCAGTCTGGAAATCACTAGGGCTTAGACAACTGTTTTCAAGTCATTCTCTGGAAGGAAGGGTATGATTTTCCTTAGGATGCTCAGTTGAAAATTACCTCCTTTAGTGGCTGAGCTGATGTGATCCTGCATGTTAAGGTTCTTATCAACTGTGATTCCCAGAGATTTCGAAGAATAGATGACATGTGAAACGCAATTAAGGGCAGTTAAATGTTTCAACCAGTTATCAATGTCTAGAGATTGTTTGGAGAGTGAAATTAAAAGGAATTCGGTTTTGAGAGTGATTAGTTTGAGATGGTTGCAGTGTAGCCAATTTTGAGTTTTTTGTAGAATTCTGTTGAGGGACCTAATATCCTCCAAGGAGGAGATTTTCATATAAAGTTTGGTGTCATCGGCGTACCTGTGATAGTTGATGCTTGTACCTTTCAGGATTTTGGTTAACGGTTCCATGAACAGGTTAAAGAGAGTGGGTGAGTGAGAGGAACCCTGTGGAACCCCTAATGAGACTGGTGTGGAGTTGGGCAGGGAGTGATTTATTTATATTCTTTATGATCTATTGTGGAGGAGGGAGACAAACCAACCTAGGATGGGACCGGAGATCCCCATTCTGTTTTCAAGTAAATCACGGAGACAGTAATGTTTGACAATATCAAATGCTGAGAAGAGGTCAAGGAGGATTAGCAGACAGGATTCATTTTGATCAAGCATTTGTAAGGCGTCATCAACTATGTGCGTGAGGGCCTATTCAGTACTGTTTCTCTGACGGGATCCAGATTGATATTGGTTCAGGAGTTGAAATTTCTCAATGTGATTGCGAAGTTGAATATGGACACATTTCTCTTTGAGCTTGGAAAGAGTCGGGATGCAGGAGATAGGGCGAAAATTATTTAGATCCTTGTGGTCCGCTGTTGGTTTTTTAAAAAATGGGGGGAACCTGTCCTGACTTCAGGCATTCTGGTATGGTGCCTTGACGTCGCAATGCATTTAGTATTTTGGTCCAAAGTGGGAGCAGTGAGGTTTTAATCTCATTGAAGAGATTTGAGGGTAGTTGATAATTGAAGTAGTTTGAGGGTTCGAGAGCAGACAGTATTTTTAATATGGTAGCTTAATCAAAGGTTCTGCATGAGCACCACAAGGCATTGTTTTTGGGGAGTGTGTAGGACGCTCAGGCCAAACGAACGGGTGGGGGTAGCTGAGTGCAGGAGCTGGAAGGAGATCCAATGCCACCTGTAAGTCATTTTCAATCTTTTTTGTCTTCCCCAATAAGAAGGGGGAAAGTTCTTCACAGATTAGACCCCGGGAGAGGGATGGGTTGTCTGTTGGACTGCGATTTGTTGATTTTAAACAGTTTTTGGGGGCGGTTTCTGGCGTCATTTAGCTGTTCCCTAAAGAAGTCTACTCTGGAGCTACGAATGCGTTTGTTGTAAATACTTCATAAAGATCTCAGGTGTTTGAGGTGATCTAGAGTGGGGGTGAGTCTCCATGACCGTTAAGCCAATCGTAGTTTCCGTCTTTTAGCATGTAGGCTACCATTGACCCAGGGTTTGGAGCCTTTGGTGGACATTCTTTTAAGTTGAAGGGGTGCCATAGTATCAAGGTGGTTGTCATGGAGTTATTTTAATGATCAGTAAGGACCTGGATGCCTGACATGTCCTCGGGATGGGGAAGGATGCAATTGCTGATAGATGACAGATCATTTGGGTTAACGTTATATGTGATCCTTATACAATATCTGTTTTTTTTCATTTGCACCTTTTTTGAAGGCAGCGACTCTGTGATGAGGAAAATAATGGGGTGATGGTCTGTTCAGTCACATGGAGTGATAGATTCCAGTTTAATGTAGCTGGTCTTAGAGATGACTAGATCCAAAGTCACTCCAAAGTTGTGGGTAGGGCTGTCGTAGAATGGGATATGGTTGAGGTCAGCAAGGAAGGTTTTAAGACTGATCACTGCTTGGTCATTAGGGTTAATCCAGTGGAGGTTAAAGTCACCAAGGAATATCTGGGGTCAGTGTAGACTGGTGTTAGTTTTGATGATTTCCATATTATGTTCAATGAATGGGAGGTTATCTCCTGAAGGGTGATAAAAAGCTTGTAGCTTGCAACTAGGTCTATCTTTAGTCCATATTTCGATGCCAAGATATTCGTACGATGTGAGAGAGATAATTGGTGCTTGCTTCACCACAAGAGTGTTGCGGTAAATACAAGCTACACCACCAGCAAGTCTGAATGGTCTATATAATCTGATGATGTTGTAGCTGGGTGTTACTAGCATGACAAGAGTGGGGGTGGAGGAGTCATTTAACCGAGTATCTGTCAGTACTATGAGGTTGAGACTGTGAGAAAGGATGAGGTCCGCAACATCCGCCACATGTTTAGATGCCGATCTGCAGTTGAGTACCATATATTTCAGATGAGGTGTATTGTCAGCGGAGGGAGTCTGGGTGATGGGAATATGCTTGAGGTTGGAGTTGTTAACTGATCTTGGATTGGGTCTCAGTTATCTGTGGGGATCGGAATAATTTGAATTTGGCCCAAGTTGTCTGGGGTTTTGTAGTGTATAGGATTGTAGGAGAGCAGGAGAATATGGATATCAATGCCTGATAGTGAGTTTTCAGTCTGAAGGTCTGGGGGCGGCAATGGGCTAGGGAATAGTTCTCCAGGTGAACTGGGGCGACGGTTCAGTAGCTGATAACCCATTGAAAGTGGGGGGTGAGATCTGTCTAACCTGCTTATTGTTGGTATGTGATAGTGAATGTCTATACTTAAACAGCAATTTAGTGGGACAGCAATAATGTTTATAAGGCTTTGTATGTCTACCTTAAGATGATGAAGCTCCAGAGAGATCTCACTGAGCTTGGAATGGAAGAGTGGTGTGAGAGGAAGCGGTTGAGATGTGAGTTAAGGGGCCTGGAGAGAGGGAGCTCTAACTCGGTGTTAGGGAGTGCCTGAGTGGGAGAGTCATGGATGAGAGGGGGTGGAGCTGGAACTCTGATTGAGATGTGGGGGTGTGAGGCTCAAGAACTCATTGATGGGACGTGGTGAGAGTGGGGCTATGTTATGGGTCAGGTCGAGTTTGCAAGAGACATGGGTTGATCATAGGTGAACGTCCCAGATGTGTCAGTGGTGATAATAGGTGAGTATTTAACGGACAGGGGCCAAGATGAGATGAAGGTGTTAGTGATCAGGCCAAGTGCGACAAAGAACACTGGTCTAGATGTGTGGAGGAGGCTTGGATTATTCTGAGAGTGGGTGCAGGTAGAACTGGTTCCAGGGGTAGGGGTATATGAGATTATTGGTTGAGCTAACCAGGGTGAATGTTGGGGATGGGGAACGGGGTGGGGCAGAGTAAGTGGTGGGAAAGGGAAGGCAGCAAATAGTGGTGGTAGAGATATGTCTGGATGGGTAGGCTGAGAATGAGTGAGGGAAAATTCTTTCTTCGTCACAGAGATTCTGATCAATGGAAAAACCTAATTGAGAAGTTCTAGGTTGCGTTCAGATGCTTGGATAAGGATAATCCCGCTATTTTAAAGGGAAATGGTTGCCTCTGTTTGGCAAGCATTTGAAGGACCTAACATTAATCTGAGACCGTTGGGAGTTTTAGAGGATACAGCGATCTGGAACAGACAGCAAAGGGATTCCTCCGTTGTGCTCTTCTTTTGGTATAGGAAATAAGGTCACTTATGGTGAATCCTTTCGTTGTGCAGAAATAGGGGTTGGAAATGAGAGTTTCTGGTTGGGTTTTGAGATGCCTGTGATTGAAATTCTTGGAAGCGTTTCTGGATAGATTAGGGGAATAAGTGATAGTGTGTTAATTGTGGCCAGTTGGGACCAGTTTGGCGTCTAGTGACCTACGCGAAAGGGGATCCATGGTTAAGGGGTCATAAGCCAATCAGGAGAGGTTGTGAGGGAAAGATTGATGCAACCATCCTAAGAGGGGATCAAAAGCTAATAAAGGTTGGAAGAAGAGAACAGGGTAATAGAGTGGACTAACCTACGAGAATGTAGGGGAGAAGTCAGAAAGGGAGAAGGGGAAAGGGGTGAGTAATGTACAAAATTGAGGGAATAAGAAGTGATTCGAGAGAGGCTAGGAAATCAGATTCTCTATGTGAGATTGAGCAGCAACATTGTTAGACACCATTCTAACATGGCTGGCGTTTAGTAACTAGTTGTGAGGTATAGAGCATGTTGGTCCTACATTAGTGTCCATGATGGAGTGCAAGCAAAGTCCACAGTCTTTCTAGATACTTGGATGTGCCAACATTTTGATTGTCTTTGGCCCATCCGATGAGGGATGGGAATGAACCAAGATGGGAGGCCCAAACAGATCCCCACATTCACATCGGATGTGTTAAGTTATTCAGGGAGGCCCGGCCACACAGGACATGATGGGAAAACCTTCCAGAGTCAGAGAACCAGACTTCAGGCTCGAGACTTGCCCAGTAAAGCGATCCGAGCTCCTGGCGAGCAACCTTGGGAGTGGACATAACCTGACCGAAGTGGGATCAAAGAGATCGTCCAACTCAAGTTCAGCCTGAGGTTGCTGATTTCATAGGATCGAGGCAAATGTCTGTGACAATGTGCTGGGCGGCCGCTGCAGGCAAGAATGCGGTGGAGACAAGCAGATAGTCTGTGTGGTGTATATGCCTCACTACTGGACAAGCAAGCAGTCACTTATACTGAATTATTAAATATTGTGGAAAAAAGAAGAAACAAGAGCCCTTAGGAAATAATTTTGGACTTTGAGGTATCCGTGGCCTCTACTATTTAAAAAACGTAACCTGGAACTCAAAATCTATTTCTTTTTTCATTTTTCTCAGACAATCTGTAAAAATTTCAAACAATATCCCTTTGATTGAATTACATATTCAATAGCAAAAGGCAATTCGAAATTTAAAAACTTAAGGGGCATATGTACAAGCCCCTATCGCCACCAAAACGTCACTTCTCTTGACAGTGTGGTGGCGATAGGGGCTTCACCTTATTCACAAGGAGGCGTTAAGCCACTTAACGTGGCTTAACTCCGCCTTGTGAATAAGGTACCCTTTCACGCTATACTTAGTGTGTAAGGGACGGACAATGGGTGTTATGGTGGGCGTTCCACCGCACCACCCATTGATTTTGGCGCTGGTCTTATCCTGTCGCTGTGAGGAGAAATGTTTAATTTCTCATGGTTTTTCCTGTTTTTATGTGTGCTGTGTTGTGCAGCACACATTGAAATAGCAAAACGCCATTGATTGTTTATGTGCAGGAAGGTGTCCCTTCCTGCACATTAACAATAATTTTTTTAAAGATTACATTTTGCAACTTCTGTGCATTAAGCGGCACACATAGAAGTTTCAAAACGCAATTTCAGATTGTTTATGTGCAGGAAAGGACACCTTCCTGCAAATAAACAATCATTCCACTGCGGTCCACCACTTCCTTGTAAATATGCTCCTAAGTTCATTAGCTTTTGCCCCTCCTGCTCAAGTAGACATCAGTACACTGCCAATATTCAATACCAATACTATCTACAAACCACTTTTAAATTACTTTGAGGAAACCTGGATAGACAGGTCAGGCCACTGAAGAGCTCCAAATTTTCACAATGAGTGGTGGAACTGCCCCCTGATCTGCTTAGATAGACAGGCAAGAATTAATAATGCTGTTGAGGGTTGGCCTAAATCTTTCAATGTCTCAATGGGGAAAATCTCACTCTATAAAATAACGACTACCCAAAAAAACAACCTGTTTCAAATATACATTTAATTAAAAAATACGATTCTTAAAATCTAGGGATGGCGTAACTTGAACCACCTGTACCGGACAAAATGAGATGAAAGAACAAGAAATTCAGCATTATTTGACTTTTACACCTACAACACCTCCCTTAGACTCACCTTACAAGGTACCTTAAGTATTAATGGAAGTAATATAAAGTATTTTAAAAAACCTTTGTACCTCTCCGATGCAGGAGCACTTTTGTGTCCATGTCCACAGCACGCCACTTACTAATGAAAAAGAGGTACAACGTAAGAGGCAGTAGAGAAAATGCCTGCCATTAAAAAAACTTAAAAATGTTTACCTTCCATAACAAACAATGGAAAAGGGTGGTAAAGTTCGTATTTTAATGTACGCAAAACATTTTTAAAATGTTAACACACTAATGGATATTTTAATAAGTAATGTTATCATTTTTTGTGTATTTAAAATTAATAAAGAACGTTTTTTTTAAATTAATTACAATTTTTAAAAATATGACATTGTAATTCCTTATAATGTTTTTATTACTGAACAAATTAATTACATTAAAAAAAAAGAGACTAATTTGACTAATTGCCTCGATGATGGTACAAAAGATGAACTCGAAATAGACATAACCTTAGCTGAAGTAGAACTTGCCTTGGCCGAATTAGCAGCGGGAAAGGCGGCAGGGCCAGACAAAATACCTACTGACCTTTACAAAATATTGGGCAATGTAATTATCCCATTTATGTATGATCTTTTTTTGGGGATACAATGGCTTGGTAAATCTCCTGAATCCTGGAAACTAACGAATATTGTCATTTTTATCAAAAAAGATAAGCCACCCGAATTAACAACTTCTTATCGACCAATATCCCTGATTAATTCAGACTCAAAAATATATGCTAAAATTTTATCTAATCGCTTGAGCAGGATCATCGAACGTCTGGTCTCTCCCTGGCAACACGGTTTTATACCCGGTAAGAGCACTACAGATCACACGCGTAGAGTGATCTCCCTTTTTGACATCGTGGGAGCAAGGGGGGACCAGATGTCGCTGATCTTGCTTGATGCTGAGAAAGCTTTCGACCGGGTCTCTTGGCAGTTTCTTTGGGAAATATTAGCCGTTAACAACTTTGGCCCTGTCTTTATAAAATCTATTAAGGCCCTTTATGCAGACCCTAAGGCAAAAGTAATGACGGGTGGAGGTGAGTCTGCAATTATTAACATACAAAGGGGTACACGACAAGGTTGCCCGTGTTCTCCATTATTGTTCGCCTTATATATTAATCCCCTTATCCTCAAACTATTAACCTCACCATCGATTAGACCTATTAAAGCTGGCGTATATGATACCAAAGTTCTTGCCTATGCCGATGACGTTGCGGTTTTAACAACTAACCCTACTGAGGCTATAACCAATATTGAAGAAATCACTCGTACTTTCGGTTTATACTCTGGATACTCATTGAACCAAGACAAAACAATGGTGCTATCTACTGCTAATACTCCTTTTATAAGCCTTTATCGAGTTAATTCGGCAAAATATCTCGGAGTGACCATCTCACCAAAAATAAGTGAAATTAATGCAATAAATTATGACCCCCTAATTAAAAAAATAAAAATAGACCTACTTAGAATAAATAATCTTCATCTTTCTATAATTGGTAGAGGTAACTACGTTAAAATGGTGGTATTCCCAAAGATCTTATATCTATTTAGGGCAATCCCCCTTCTTGCCAGTATCGATACAATTAAAACCTTAGATCGTGCGATATCATCCTTTATTTGGAGTTATGGGAAGACAAGGCGAGCGCTGGTAAAAATGACACTATCATCCTCAAGAGGTGGTTTAGCTATTCCAAATTTAACTTATTATTTATGGGCCGCTTTCCTGCAACCAATGATGGTTTTACTTATACCAGGTACTAACAGTAACAACAGCTATAATAACAATCATGATCAATATATACCATCAATTTACGAGTTGATGCTGGGCAGTAAAGCAAGAGGTTTGCTTCTGAGACAAGTAGAACCTTCCTACTTCAAAAAAATTAAATTTAAGACCTTTACAGACGCCCGGAAAATTTGGAATAGAATTACTAAAATGCTCTCTATTTCAAAATTCACATCATATACACCGCTATGGGATAGTGCAGCTATACCGCAATTCTTTAATGATAATATAACTAGGCGGTGGGCGAATCTGGGCATCATAACTATTGGGGATTTTTTGGATAGTGAGGGTAAAGCAACATTTGATGAATTATATGCTAAATATCATATCCAACCCACAGATTATCTAAAATTTATTCAAATTTATACAAGTCTTAGACAAATTAAATCCGACATAGAACTAAAACCCATACCACTTTTTGACCTTTTAGGAAAACATCGCACCAGAATAAGCCATCTATATGATATTTTCATCAGAAATCACCCCGACGACCTTGAAGATATAGAAACCAGTTGGGCTAATAAATTGAACAATGTTAATGTAGATATAGATATGACTCTATATCTATCTTCCAAAGTTTTACTTGCCTCTAACTTAAAGGCCCAAGTCTATAAAACTACATTTAATTTATATTACACCCCCTCCAAATTGTTCTCCTGGGGTAAGGCAGAACATGATAAGTGTCCCAGATGTACTCTAGGTCCGGCTGACCTTATACATATGTTTTCGGATTGCCCCAAATTGGAACAGTTTAAAATGGCCATCACTAAGCATTGGATTGAAATTTTTGGGCATGAGATAAAAACGTCAACTACTTTGTTTTTGTTAGGTTATGATGACTCTCTCGGCCATACCGACCTAGAAATTCCCGTTATTTACATCGGCACTGCGGTCTATAGACTAATTTTATCAACAAGATGGAAAGATCCCGAAGCACCAACTTTCCAGGGATGGCTAAATAGACTACTGGCAATATATAAGTTAGAAATAGCTATCTATGGAGCAAGAGGTAAACAGTCTCGATCTCATGGGGAACAAGTTTGGTTACCAATAACTAATTGGTATGAGTCGCTGAGGGACTAATTTGATTCTCCTGTTAAAACATAAGTATATATGTATACTTGAAGGCTATGTTCATTATGAATATTTTATTGTGTCTCAGATGAATTTCGCGTCCTTTTCTTTTCTTATCTTCTTTTCTTGCCTTTCTTGCTCCTAGAAATGTAATTGGATTCCCTTCGATGTCAACTGCATTATTTAACCGCATAACATTCATTATTTGTTTGTCCTGCCACTCTAAAGTTTCTACTAGTATTTCTTTTTTGTATTTCTTGAATCTGCTCAATAAAAATTTAAAAAAAAAAAAAAAAAAAAAAAAAAAAAAGATTTGTGAATAGTGCATAGCATTAGCAAAAAGAAGTCGAGAGATTAAAAGGAGAAACCTTTTGGGGTTGCTAATGTTTTTTTTACAACTTCAGTCCAAGAATCAAGAGCTCATAGTAGGAAAACATTTTGTCATGGTCGATCAGGCAGCAGACGTGCAGTTTGGGTTTGCAGAAAACTGACAGGCAGGGCTCTGTTTGAGAGGAGTGCCTTTTCAGAGCTCATTGGCAGCACATGCGTTACATGGACAGTGTAATTATTAGCAGAGACGCAAATGAAATTGTGACCAGGGGGCATATGTATCAATTTCTCTATTTGCGATTCTCAAATAGCGATTTTTTGAGAATCGCTATTTGGAAATCGCTAACGAGATGTAAGTAAAAATCCGCAAATTGTTAGCGATTCCTTAGCATTCCTTAATTGCGATTAGCAAATTGCGAATTGCAATTAAGGATTACCTTCCCATTCATTCCTATGGGCCTGGAGGCCCACAGGAATGAATGGGAAGACATTCTCAATTAGCGATTCGCAATTAGAGAATCGCAAATTGAGAATAATTTCAAGGGTGCAAGGGTGTCATAAGGACACCCTGATGCACCCCTGAAATGAGCATGTGCGCGCATGTGGCGCACATACATGCCCTAAGGGCGTGCATGAGCGCCACATGGCACTTTGAAAAATGCCAAAAAGTGCAACTTTCAATGAAATCGCAAATTACAACCAACTTGAAGTTGGTGGTAATTTGCGATTTCTTAAGGAGAAATCGCACAACTTGGGTGCTCGTTACATCACATTTAACGAATCACAATTTGCAATTCCTTAAATGCAATCGCAAAATAGAGAATCGCAAATTTGCGATTCTCTAATTTGCGATGCCCTTTTGGGATGATACATCCCAAAAGGCCTTTTCCCGCTCGCAAACGGGCCGATTCTGAGAATGGGAAAAGGGCTTGATACATAGGCCCCCAGGAGCGCCATGTACTGATCACATCCTGCAGGCATACAGGAAACGTTTCTCCCCGCATTTCTTTCTAAAGTTTCTTGCTTCAATGAAGATGCAGCTCTAGATCCCTTCCCCACCGCCACCAAATACAGGAGAAAAATAGTTCATTCATAGCTCATGACGCACGGTTTTAGTAAATAGGTTAGAAATGCAGTTTCAATGGACTTTAAACTAGAAGAGAAGAAGAGGGGAGAGACAGGGAACAGAAAAAAGGATAGTGAGTAGGGAGAAAGAAATGGGGAGTAATGTATGGAGAAACTGAGTGAGTGTGACTGAGAGCGAACGAGTAAGTATCTATGTTTCAAACATTGAGTTAAGACCTAGCCACTACTGAATAGCTATACCCTTAAAATCCTCACACCCGCGCCTCTTGAGTACCGTAAGTCTTTGCGTGAGTAGTCCACATAGTCCTGGTTTTGGATTTGCATTCTGATACTTGCAGGTCCGTTTATCCAATTACAAAATCAGGACTACAGGTCTCAGGGCAAAGCTAAAACCTGAAATGGATGAGCTATTTGAGCAGGGACTTTGGAAATATGAGGGCTCTCTTAAAATGGGAGTGCCAAAAGTAAAGAGGTGTGTGGATAAAAGTTGGATATGATTAAAAATGGATGGTAAATAGGGATGTGTGAAATCCATTAAAAAAATTACTTGAAACTACTTGTTATTATCCAAAATGCAAAGCTGCCATTGAGCGCTAAATTTTAATGTAAAATGCATCTGTGAGCCAATATTTGACACAAGGTCACATGTCATAGTAATAAAAATATTGTTTACAAAAACTAAGACGACACACGGCAGTTTCGGAAAAAATCAATGTGGGACAAAGGGTCAAACAGGGGTGTGCATTAGCACCCACCCTTTTTAATCTGTACATGTGTGATTTGGTTCTTGCATTAAATCTTGTTAATAGTCATGCTCCTAAACTGGCGAATCAGCACATCTCTTCTCTGCTGTACGCAGACGACGTTGTCTTGCTCAGCCAGACGCCGGTAGTGCTTCAAAGACTGTTAGATGCCCTAGCCACGGACTGCCAGGCAAATGATATGCAGATTACCTATGAAAAACAAACATAGGGGCATATTAACAAGCCAGACGATAAAATTATCGCCGCTTTAGCGGTAGAAAACTGCCGCTAAAACGGCGATAATGGGCTTGATAATATGCTCGATGGAATTCCAATTGAAGCCCATGTTAGACGTCCTTCACATTTAACATGGGCTTCAATTGGAATTCCATAGAGCATATTATCAAGACCATTATCTCCGTTTTAGCGGCAGTTTTCTGCCGCTAAAGCGGCGATAATTTTATCGCCTGGCTTGTTAATATGCCCCCTAGTTACCTTTGGTCGGAAAAAGAGAAAACAACATAATGGCATCTCGACAACCATCACCTGACCATCGCGAACCAATATAAATATCTGGGCTGCTGGTTGGATACCAAAGGAGGTCACTTACTACACTTGAACTCACTAAAACCAAAATTAGCCTCGCTGTAAGGTGCTTTCTGAACAATATTCAAGGGCACAAACAAGTTCTCTTTTGCGGCACTGTTGAAAATAGTGTCTGCTAAATTAGTGCCAACACTGTCATACTGTTTGGAAGCCTACCCAGGAAAACTGGGGACTTTCTTAAACAGGGCACAGAGCGCAGTGTTCAGGTCTTTATTTCGACTGCCAGGCAACACCTTGCCAGCTCAAATTAGGTTGTAATTCACACTACAGGATCAACTGCTTGGCCTCCGTAGTAAAATGCCTGCATTCCGCCAGATCTGCTGAGCAAGAATCATCAAAACAACTCATTTGGCAGGAAATTGCGTGTCTTGACAGCACAAGTCACATGAACGCCTGTTCGCAAGCCCTAGACGAAGCACTGGTGCAAACTCGATTAAGGGAGCTCTGGTACTTAAAATGATCTCATCTACAGTTTAAAACAGCCCTGAACAGAAATGTAAAAATGATATCACGGAAATCTGATCAAACATTTGCTAAAAGAAAACATGCTTACCTGGTCCTCAGTAGCTATGACAGAAAAGGCCCATAAACCTATATTAACTAAACATTTTCCTACCACTATAAGATGACATTTCTGCAGCTTTGTATGGGTTCGTTTGCGTCGTTAGATCTGTCTCCACCATGGGCAGATAAACCAGAGTTGAAAATATGCAGACTATGCAATCTATCTCAGGAGTCAATAACGCGTCTGCTCTGTATATGCCCTATACTATTGGTAGACCGCAGAAGAATTGCTCAGGTTCCTATGGATCTTGGAGGGGGCACTGACATTACCATCTGCCGTCAGTTTCCTACTGAACAATGAGCAGCCACAAGTGATCACAAAACTAGTAAAAAAAATTAGGGTGTGTGGAGAGGCAACTAAAAATACCTTCGGAACCCCAAAAAGAAGAAGGGGAGGATCCCTAAATACTAGTAGTCTTAAAAACAATAAGCTTTAAACAGACAGACAGTACTGCTTCTCTTTTTAACCAAAGGCCCTTTTTTAAGTCGTTAGCCTACTAGTGAATTGTATTTTAACCAGTTTTACCAGTGAGGAACACTAAGGATGAATTATGAATTGCCTGTTAAATTACGGAGACCTAGATAAAATTGTTATAACAGCTAAAACTCCAATTTTTTTGGTAATTTTAGGCACTTTGACAGACTTCATTGTCTAAATTATGTATTTTTTTATGTAATTTTTTTTTTAAACAAGTGCCGGGCGTACATGTCTATGATGGCGCCCACGTAGGAGCGACTCTTCAGAATTTCTCTGCCTGACCTTTGCATTGGAGCAATCTGGGTTGGCTCTGAGGCACCTTGTGACGGGTCTGCTCATTTTACCCCGCAGAGAGACTGACCAGATCTTAAGTTACATCCACTTCAGTAGTGGACTGCGCGACTTTTTTTTTTTTTTTTTGGGTTTTAAAAGTTTTTATTGAACAATAATTCGATTACATGCACGGGCCTACAACCCCCAGGGCCGGCCGCTAAGTACAGAATAAAATATACATTTGTCAAAGCTGCAGTCGGTTCCCGGGGCTCGGCCCCGTAGTGACTCCGGATGGTTCTAAAGGAACAGGAGACTTAAGTCCAACAAACACAAAAAACTAAAAGAAAAACAAAAGGCGAGGCATAAAGACAAACAGTGCAGGTCAGGCTTCCTCCGGGGAACTCCAGTTCAGACCATTAAGCAGCACGCGAAAGGAAGGAGTACCGGGAGGCTGGGGACGGGGGGGGGGGGCCAAGGGAAACGAACGTCCATATGTAGTCATTCCAAAAGGTGCCCGGAACCGTCAAGGGTCAGGGGGACATGGCGATATCGGTGTCCACCAGGGGGGGCGTACAGATACCCCCGCGATATGCATTCCATTGCCCCCAGATTCTGCCCCATGCCCCCGGCTTACCACGGGCAACATACACAGTCTTCTCCCTGAACATACACCAGTCCATATTCTCCTTCCATACTGACACGGTGGGCGGCCGCTGGGCACCCCAAAGCTGCGCTATATCTCTCTTGGCAATCATGTTCCCCAGGGCCGCCCACCGAGTCTGAGCTGCGCTATAATCATTGGGCTCCCACACATTCAGGACACAGCGACGCACCTCCGGCAGCAGCACAACCCCAGTGACCTGTCCCATAACCGTATGTACCCGGCGCCAGTAGTCCGCCACCTCGCGGCACTCCCACAGGATATGGAGAAAGGTGGCGCTGAGCCCACAACCCCGCTTACAGAGCCCATCATCGGAGTATCCCATCGAGACTAAGCGAGGACCCGTCACATACACCCGGTGAAGAATCTTAAGCTGTACCAACCGGAGACGGGCCGGAATGGCGACCTCCTTGGGGGACGACAGTGCAGACTGCCAGTCCTCGTCGTCCAATTCCACCCCATCCCCCGTCCAAGCCTCCCGAAGGCGCACCAAGAGGTCAGCCCGATGATTAATCAGTTTCTTATAAATTAAAGAAATAGTACTGTCAGGGACATGTCCGTCAAGTATGCGGTCCTCGAGGGGCGAAGAAACCGGGATCTTGGTCCCCTCTCCAAAGACTGAGAGCAGGGCGTGTCGAACTTGGGCATAGCGGAAGAACTCCCTGTCCGTAAGCTCATATTCGGCCTGAAGAGCCGCGAAAGTCTTAACCGCGCCCTTATGCCACAGGTCTCCCACTTTGCTGATACCAATCGTATCCCACTGGTCAAACCCCTTCGTAGTCCAGAGGCTCCCCAGGCGATCGGAGGCAAACAAAGGAGTAGCACATGTCAGTCGCTCACTCCAGCCCGTGGCCGCAGTGGCAGCCCTCCAGGTCCGCACCGCAATCTTAGTAGGACCCGTAAGGGTCCGGCCAGCCGAGCGGGAGTAAAGCGCCCTGTTATAGTCCCCGCCGGGAAGCAGGAACTTGTCCATCTCATACGCCGGATTCAGGCCAGGCGCATACGTGGCGTGGTTGATGGCCGAAAGCTGCGCGGCCCAGTAATACCTGCGAATGTCGGGAAGCGCGATGCCCCCGTCGTACCAGGGGAGAGTAAGCTTAGCAAGAGCAATACGCGCCCGCCCGTCCCACACCAATCTCCTCTGCAGGCTCTCCACCTCCCGAAAGTAGGCCACTGGGATGACGTCGAAGGAATTCTGGAGTGCATAGAGGAACCTGGGAAGGGACATCATTTTGAACAGCGCGGCCCGACCCAGCGGGGACAGGGGCAGCCTGCACCACCGGGCCGTGTCCTCTCGCAATCGCCGAAGCGGACGCAGGAGATTCTGCTCATAGCGAGCCACCGGGTCCAGCGAAACGTATATCCCCAGGTACTTAAAGCCGCTCAGGGATACCTGGATCGGAAGCCGAGGCGGCAGGAGAGGAGGACCACCGGAGATCGGATAGACGCAGGATTTAGACCAATTGATCGTGAGGCCCGAATTATTCCCAAAGGAAGTCAAAACGTCAAAGAGGACGTTGAGCGACTGCCGCGGTGAGGTGAGATATAGGAGAATATCGTCCGCATACAGCGAAACCCGATCCTCAAAGCCCGGGGCCCACCGGATCCCTCTAAGCGAGGGCTCCCAGCGGAGCCAAGCCGCGAGTGGCTCCAGGGCGAGAGCAAAGAGCAAAGGGGACAAAGGGCATCCCTGCCTCGTGCCCCTGCCGAGGGCAAAGGGCCGAGAGACCCGCCCATTCACCACCACCTGAGCCATGGGTCCCGTGTAAAGAAGCTTCACCCAGCCAATAAATCCTTCCCCAAAGCCAAACTTAGCCAAGACAGCCCAGAGGAATGGCCACTCGATGGTGTCAAAAGCCATCGTGGCATCCAAAGAAACCAGCACGGCCGGTTCGGAGAGGAGCTCCGCCCTGGCAAGGGCGCCGTGAAGACGCCGCAAGTTAAGAGCGGTGTTACGATGCGGGATGAATCCGCATTGGTCCGGATGAATAAGATCGCACACGACGCTCAACAGACGATTAGCAAGGACTTTCGCCAGGACCTTAGGCTCCGCGTTTAGCAGTGAAATAGGCCGGTAAGAAGTACAGCGGTCTCGCGGCTTGTCCTCCTTGGGGATAACGACTATCGTGGCCAAACGCTGGTCGGCCGGGAGGGAACCCGCCGCCAGAGACTCACGGAACATGCGACTGAGGAAGGGCGCAAGCTTGTCAGGGCGCAATTTATATAGCTCAATGGGCAGACCGTTGGGACCCATAGCCTTGCCCGAGCGAAGGGAGCGGATCGCGGTCGCTATTTCATCCGCCGACAAGGGGGCGTCCAGCCGCTCACGGTCTTCAACGGACAGGCCGGGCAAGGCGATATCCCTCAAAAGAAGGCGAGAGTCGTCCTCATCCCTGTCAGTCACTGGGGAGTACACAGCCCGGAGGTGGTCGGCAAAACATTCCACAATCTCGTCAGGCTCCGTCACACACACACCATCCGCAGCACGCAACTCCGGGACCACACGATTCACTCTCTCCTTCCTGTCCAGCCACGCGATCAACTTTCCCGCCTTGTCCCCGGCATCGTACAGTCGACCCTGCTGCTCCCTATACATAGTTTTGGCCGCGTCAGTGACCAGGGACCTATACTCAAACTGTTTCAGGCTGAGGGCATGGAGCCCGTCCGGAGTGACATTCGCCTCCAAGGCCGACTCCAGCCCCACTATGTCAGTCTCCAGCCTTACCACTGCCTCACTCTTGACCCTCTTAGCCACCACTATCTGGGAAAGGGCGTGTCCGCGGATCACGGTTTTAAAGGCTTCCCACAGGGACATTGCAGACGACACCGACCCCTCGTTATCCAGGAAGTATTGGTCCATAGCCTTGACCAGGCTGTCACGAGTCGTAGGGTCTCGCAGGTACCATGGGTTAATGGGAGCGATCCGCCCTGCAGACCGCGGCCCGGTGTCGAAAAGAAGCCACAGCGGAGAATGGTCGGAGATACCCCGCGCCAGGTGCCTGACCTCACGAATCCGACCAGTCTGCGCCGCGGGCATAAGGAAGTAGTCTAACCTAGAGAGACTCCCATGCGCCCCCGAGTGAAAGGTGAATTGACATTGGGTCGGATGCATTAATCTCCAACTATCCACCAGGCCGAAGGTATCCAGCATCCCACCCAGCCATGCCTGGGCAGCGGGGAGGGTCCTTGGTGGGTGACGATCCAGTTCACCCGAAACCACAGAATTAAAGTCCCCGCCCATGAGCAGGAGGCTGTCCGGAAGGTCAAGCAGCATTCGACCCAAGTCAGTGAAGGTGGAGTTCTGGAGGCCCGGGGGGACGTAAACTGAAACCAGGGCAAGGGGCTGCCCCTCCCACCTCCCAATCAAGCACACATAGCGCCCTCTGTCATCCGAAACTATCTTAGCGATCTCCACCGGAAGTGAGGTTCGCAGGAGAATGCCCACCCCCCTGGAACCAGTTGTGAAGCCAGAATGGGCCACGAGGCGGTATCCCCCCCTGTTCATTGCATGACAAACATTACCAACCAGATGCGTCTCCTGGAGAAACACCACATCAGGAGTCAAACGACGCAAATATTGCAGTACTACACCCCGCTTGATACGGTCCCCCAACCCATTGACGTTCCATGACATAAGCCTCAACCCGTCCCCCCCCATCCCCCCCAATAGATCAAGGGTCCCCCAGCCTGCAGCACAGTTCCCAAATGTGGACAAAAATCAGTACCTCGCCCTGTAAACAAAAAACACACAGCAAAACAACCCCACCTCCCCCCCAACCCCACCCCAGGACCAACTCCCCCCACCCTGCACCCCTGCGGGCCAAAAAACCCCCCCAACTTGCAGTGTGCCTGTCGCCCCTCTAACCCCATTCTACGAAAAGACCCCAGAGGAGGTAAGGGACCCGTCCCCGCCCGCCCCCCTCACTGGTCCTGGTTAAACACAATATGCAAGTGAAATAAGACCCGACTGTACAGTGCAAAACGGCAAAATCAAGGACCAAAAGTCATTCTAAAGGGGACCCGTCACCCGCGGTGCCCGCAGAGGGTCCGGGACGGCCACCTCCGTCCGGCAGAGAGTCCAGCCAGTCACTTGCAGCCACGGGAGAGTCAAAAAAGGCTGTCCGATCCCCATGTTCCACTCGGAGTTTTGCAGGGTAGAGCATCGAATACTTTAGGCCCAGCTCGCGGAGACGACGCTTCACCCCTTGGAATCCCATCCGTTGTTTCTGGACCAGTTGCGTGAAGTCCGGATAAAAATTGATGGTCGAGTTCTCATGACGAACCGGGCCGTGGGTCCGTGAGGCCTGCAGAATAGCGTCGCGGTCCCTGTAGTAGAACAGTTTGGCCACGATAGGCCTCGGGGGGGCCCCCGGCCGTGGCCGACCGCCCGGAACTCGATGGGCCCGCTCCACGGCAAAGAACTTACTTAGGCCAGCCGGGGACAACTGTTTCAGGATAAGTTCCTCGACCACGAGGTCAACCGGGCGGCCGTCAGAGGACTCCGGTACACCTATGACGCGGATGTTGTTGCGTCGGGCCCGTCCCTCAAAGTCCTCAAGCCGCCGGGCCATATGATCGTTGACCACCCTGATGTCTCCAAGCGCGGCCCGCAGATCCGACACCTCCGCACCGAGGGTGGAGGTCCGTGTGTCAAGAGCCTGGACCCTCTCGTTAGTTTTGGAGAGGTCGGCCCGGATCAGGGTGACATCAATCGCGACAGTGTCAATCTTACGGGCCAGGGCCTCATATTGCGTCGCGATGGTTTCCCTAATGCCCTCAATGGCGCCCATAATGTCCTGCAGGGATAGTTCCGTAGAGACGGTCGCGCCTCCCTCCGCAGTATCCGAGGGGGGGCCAGCAGCGCCAGAGGGCCCCCTGCCCTGGGTGTATCGGTCCATGTTATTGCTCTGGACTGCTCCCCCGCGGAGGGAAGCCTTGGTCTTGCGGCCCTCGGGACCCCCTTTGCCCCCCATGTGAACACGGTCACTCAAGGGGACACCCAATCAAGAGGTGTAAGGGCACCAACAAGAAGACCACAAAATGTCGGTAGAGGGGGTCCGAGGCGATAGGCACTCTAGTAGCAGGTGAAAGAAAACCTCATTCAGAGGCCCAGGAAGCACCTCGCCACCCCGAGCGCACCCCCCTGCCGGTCTCCTGAAGTGCAAAACCGAAACCGAAAGTGGTGGATCGGCAACTGGCACCGCGCTGAAGCCGCTGTTGTTCAATTGCAGCCCGGCCCCTCGGGTCACCTTCACCCCGGTCACCTCCGTCGGGTGGGTCCCAAAAGTTCCGACGGCGACAACTCAGGATTCCCAGGTCCGATTTGAGTTTTGAAAAGAGATATATGCTCAGCTGGTCTTTATCTCCCAGATTCCATAAGCCACGTCAGGATATTCTCAGGATAGATTCCGAGGAGCAGAGAGGGTCCGGGGAGCCCTGTGCTCACGCGACCATCTTGGATGCGCGCTAGGCTCCTCCCTCGGACTGCGCGACTTTGGTGTGTTTTGGTGAGGGCTGCCATCTGCGCTTATAAGATGGTGGAGTCGTTAGACCTGTGGCTGCTGATGCCACACTAGACATCTAACAGCAGAGGTGCCCCCTTCACATTAGCTGCAGAGTGCAGTGCTTGGGTCTGCCTGACCTGCCTCCCTGAGGAACAAAGGAGATGTAGAGGCACCCGAAGTGGTCGCTCACCACCAGACCTGGAATGAGAGAGGTGGGACAAATGCTCCGATCAAGGAGGGTGCGCTGACGAGCTGTGCCGGGGACTTCTTGGTTGCGAATTACATGGCCTCCTTTCACTACCTCCTCCCCTCGCCCCAGATGTGACTTCAACCTGGGCCAGGAATGTGTGAGATACCGGCTGGGGTGACTGGTCTGCTGGATTGTTTGTGGGCCATAACTGAGGCCTGGTGGCTTCTGGAGAAGGGACACTGCTTGACAGGAGGCCTGGACCGACTATTCTGCTGTTCGTATTGCCCACAAGGACTGCTTCTTGGGGTAGCTGTATGACTTCGGGATGATCCAGGTAAGTGGGACGCTGCCCGCGGAGGATGCCTGCACACACCATATCTGTATGTTTTCTCAGTGATTGTGAGGAGCGGCTGACACATTCCTGGCACTCTGAGTTCCATCCCCCCTTTGAGGACGTTTGAGTGGGACCCCTGCGAAGCCTAATCCACTCCCTGCATTGTTGTAGAAACAACTTCCTGATGCCCCTTGAATACACTACACGGCCAGTCTTTGCGGCAGTTTGTGGTGGTAACCTTGCCTAAATGTGGCTTCTCGGCTCTCCCCTTACGTCATTTCGGGTTTTCATTGGTGTTAACCTTGATATAGATGCCGGCCACTATTGTGATACTTTGGAGACTGTAATGCCCCTCCCTCTCTAACCAATTTGCTGGTAGTGTGGAGTCTAATGCCACGTCTTATCATGACTACCCACCACAATACTAAGAAGGACACCACCCTCATCGACATATTTTCTAAAACACTCATGAAAAAGGTGGAACAATCTAAGGATGCATCTCCCGCCTAGACCAAAGAGCAGGCGAATGTGGCAGCGGATGATGCCCAGGTGACATGGCCATGTTTGTAACAACTTTTTGGCATCCTTCAAAATGACTTTGCCACTCTAAAACGTGAGATAGCGTCTTAAGTGAGGGACCTCAGGAAGGATATCAGTGACCTGGGCCAGAGAGTGGACTCACTGGAGCAAACTCACAATGCTCGAGAGGAGGAACTAGAGGGTCACTGCCAGGAGCTCCTTCAACTGCGGAACGTAAACCTAGAACTGCAACACCAACTGGAAGATGTGAAAAATCGATCCTGGTGCTCCAAACTCCGGCTCAAAGGGGCCCCCTTACAGGCAGTAACAGATTTTGCAATACGTCTCTTTCGTCATGTGACTCCAGATCTCATGGGTCAGGATGTGGTCATTTAATGCATTCACAGGGCGGGTCATCCTGCCCGCTTACTAGGTCAGTAATCATTGAGAACTAGCTCTGGTTTAAATTGTTTGTATGTCTGCGGGTGGGAAAAAAAACATTAGGTTTTTTATGAAGGCCCTCACTCACCAACCTAGTTGGTGGCATGCTTCATCATTGGGCCCCACCCGAGGTACAGGTGTGCTTCGACGCCAGATTACTGCAGAGCGGGTTTTTTTTTGATTCGTGAGGGTGCTGTGATTGTGCTCTGAGTGAGGTTTAAAATACTGTCCTGGGTGTTCCAAAGACTGTTTTAATGGTGGGCACCAGGCAGTCGATAAAAACAAAGGCTGTGGGACGTGTACGGTAGGCTTATGGCCTCCGACGTCCTGAGCCTCTGCCCGGACAACAGGTTCATTGAGGGTCCAACGACATCGCGCAAGTGCACATGGTCCTGGCCCCCGGCTGAGCTCCATGCTGAGTTGTTCGCTACAATCAGGTGTACAACCTGAGAGGAAACACCTCTTGCACATATCAGCACCGTAGTGTGTGCTTTACACACCGGGCACTGACAAACTCATAACTACCCCTGTAACACCCCACACATATAAGGTCCTGACGAAAGCCAGTAGAAGAAAAGGCCTGGCTGAAACTAGTTGACCGCACAGGACGTCGGAGGCCATAAGCTTCCGGCTTTAAAGGCATTCTCCAAAAATCATCTATATTTAACCCTACGCATATCGCACATTGGAAGATTGGTTGAGACATTGCATGTTGGCGGCAGTGCAAACCGATGGGCACCCTGTCTCACATTTTATGGCAGTGTCCTAAAATAAGCTCCTTGTGGCAGGAGGTACTTGATGCTGTGGATGACATAGATGGCACTGCTATTCCCCACTTTCCCAGTTATGTCCCGCTTGGACTCCCGAATCCATTGACATATCCCTTTTGAACACCTAGAATGCAAGCTATTATCTTAGCACTGGGAGGAGGGATGCAGCTCTTGCTAGCTCACTGGGGCATGGACCCGAGACCGGCTTTATAAATTCTGGGAATTGCTGTGGATGGAAAAACTGACAGCTGGAGGGACACATATGTAGGCCTGGGTGGTAAATTTCATTCCGCTAGCGGAATTTGCGATATTTTGACATTTTCACATTCCGCGGAGAGCGCGAAAATGTCAAAACTTTCCCAATCTGCCGTGAAACTGAAGTATTTTTCTTGTTCGCGCTTTAAAAATGCATTCTCGTGCGCGGTCGCGACTTACCGGGTCCCTGCGTTCTCCGATGAGTTTTTCTATCCGTTCGCGTGCGCTACGAGATGTTGGATTGTTGGTAGCCGGTCGCGCTATCCCGCGAAAGTTTGCGATCGCGACACGTCATTAGACCCGGAACAGGAAAAAAGCATCGCAAGGAAGATGGCCGCGCCCTTTAGCGACCGCATGGGCAAGTTGGAGATATATTTCCCCACGAGCACACAAAAACACATCGCGAACGGGCGGGAAAAGCAATCTCCGCATCTTCACGAAAGTTCCGCGTACTCGCGGATATTTTGAGCAATTTCGCAAAAGTTTGCGAAAGTCAATTTCGCAAATTCCGCCCACCCTTACATCATTTTATAAGACAGGGGGACCATGTATTCCCTACCTCTCAGACGAATTCTGTGAATTGACACGTCCAACATACCTTTGAATCCCGCGCCTAACCCACACTGACAGTGATCTTAGTTAGAGGGATAAATACGCCCGGCCGGACTCTGACACCTTCCCCATGTTTCTTTAATATTCCTTGGATGTCTTATTTGTTGCAATAGCCATCACTAGGTACCGCCATCTTCTTTGTCCTCACCCTCTCTCTTTCTTTCTGATTTCCACCATCCCCCCTTCCGGTCACACCTATTTAGCCATATCCTGACGGACATTGGATGTAGGTGGGATTATTGTTGTCATTGTTGAATACCTTTCTATTAATAATAAAAGAGGTCTTAAACCTAAAAAAAACAAGTGCAGTGGTGTAACTAAGTGACATGAGATAATGACATAGGTTCGTGTAAGTGTAACGCAGTATTCCGCAAAATATCAGCCTAATTTAAATATCACTAAAGCCTAGTTTTATTGTGCACATTTTTTCAAGTTTTTATTTTCTTGGGTGAGCCCCGCGCAGTAATTGGGCCCACTAGCTTTCTCTGTGCAGTATGGAAGTTGGTATGACAAATTTTCAGATGACTGCTATTAGTTCCAGCCCAGTCCTGGCCAGAGGGCCTCTTCATTGACTCACAGGAAAATGGATTTCACTTCCATAACGGACTTCTCACTTTTTGAGAACCACAGCAGTAGACAGGCTGTGGCTGACAGGTGAGGTGATTTTTTTTCTTTTCTTTTTTTTTCCAAAAAATTCACGGTTATGTTTTTGGTATGCTTTTCAAATTCAAAAACACTCATTGAACTTTAAAGTTTATCCATAGTTCAACTCCCAAACAGGCAAGCAGTTAAAATAAATTACTTGGGGGCATATTAACAAGCCAGGCGATAAAATTATCGCCGCTTTAGCGGCAGAAAACTGCCGCTAAAACGGCGATAATGGGCTTGATAATATGCTCTATGGAATTCCAATTGAAGCCCATGTTAGATGTGAAGGACATCTAACATGGGCTTCAATTGGAATTCCATAGAGCAAATTATCAAGCCCATTATCGCCGTTTTAGCGGCAGTTTTCTGCTGCTAAAGCGGCGATAATTTTATCGCCTGGCTTGTTAATATGCCCCTTCATTTTTTGTTTAAATATCTTTATTACAATTTTCAATTTTCCTAATATAGCCAAGCTGAACAGTGTTACATTTTCCACTTTTTACTCCTGTTGTTTTTTCCCCCTCTTTTCTTTATTCTGTAACAGAATCATTTTTGTATGCCATTACTAATACTGTTCCGAGCATTTGCCATCTAACAACCATGGCACAGGTAGCGTCTGTGGTGTAAGAGTTAACATAAATGTACCGACTGGTGTGGAATCCCGCATCTCATTCGGACTGTCACCTCCTATCAGGGGGGCAGGGTCCATCTACCTCTTATGTGTCCCCATAAGTTAATATGCCCCTTCATTTTAAAAAAAACCGCTAAATCTCTTTACATCATATATTAAATAATTATATGGCTCTTCTGCACTTTCGCTTTCTTCTTCCTCGGGGCTCGGACAAGTGAGCAAACATGCC